>NC_089869.1:17310049-19888799 GCF_036373705.1 Amia ocellicauda
CAAAAATAAAAGTATATAGTATAATTCAATAGTTTCATAGAAATGAATATGCTGAATGTGTATAAAATTTGACGACTGGTTCAATCAGATATAGGTTGTGTGTATAAAGCCAGGTAAATAAGAAGAAATAACTTTTATGTACTTTTGGCTCTCAAATTTAAAATATTCACTCGAAAACTAACAGCTGCTGAACTGTTCAGCTGGACTTGTTCCCAGAACTTCACAGCCAGAGTAATATGGTCATTCAGTGGCTTTTAGGAATGTAATCTATTGTTTAAATGCAAAGCAGAACAAAACAAGGGCTAAAAATAAATAAAATAAAGAATTTTATATATCAACTAGACATATTTTTATCTACTTTACAAAGTGGGTCTTGGACTGCTTTTCTTGATTTATAAGCCTAAGACATAAACAATGCCTATTTGCATGTATTTAATTCATATTTACATATATACTAATAAAATATATAGATGAGGTATTGTTTCTTATTTGTAAAACTGCATTTGTTATACATATGTTTAATAGGTATTTACTAATGCCATTATCTGTTTCTTAATTAGTATTGAGCATTTTAAACAACTCAGATGTGAAGTGATAAATAAATCACATTATAACATGTACTGTTTTCAAGACTAAATTAAAACACAATCATTCTTATATGGTGCACTGCAACAAATTAACTACAAAACCTAATGTTATTACCAATAACAAGTGTTTTTTAGGTAATTCTTAGTCGTAGTACATAGAATAAATATATGAATAATGTAAAAGGGGATTGGAGTAAAAAAATATTGGTGTGGGATTCATACAATTTGGAATTGCATTCATTTTAACAACTTGCAGGTCTTGGTTGCCTGCTTGCGTCCACGAGTAATGGAAGTTTCAAACCTCAGCAAGTTTGAAACTAGCAGACCATGTTCGCCAGTCTGTCAGTGGGTGACTAGTGGAGCTGTTCATTGCCAAGGCTCCTGATGAGGAGCTCATTATGAATCTTTGGAAAAGTTTGTTGTTGTTGTTGTTTTGTGTATCAGAGACATTTTTTGGTCTAAATCTAGTAGTAATAGTAATAATGATGTTTCACAGATGAGAAAAGTATATTTTATATTTCTGTTTGATAATTTCATTTCTGAACTATTGTTGGACAACTGACAAGAAAACATGACATCTGCAGTCACATTGGAGTGCTTTGTCTATATTTATCATTTTATGTTTATAGTTTTTCTTGTATGTTTTGGTTACATTCGAAACGCAGGGGGACCGTATCATAGGCCCTCAGTTTACACAGCACTGCTTTCTGTGGGCTCTTGTCGGAGCTGGGGGTCAGCAGATTAAACTAACGCAGAGACAGCACAGAGAGAGGGTTGTTTTCTTTTGGGCTGGGGCAGGGAGGGCGTCCTCTGACAGAACAACACAACACAGCTTCAAAGACATGCCAGTCACTGTTTTCTGCTTTTTGAGGGGGAAACAATCCTTTACTAATTAAGTAAAATTACGTTTCTTCAGTTCCCATTACAAAAAAATAAAAAGGAACCGAAAAGCAATCTGTGGTTTATTTAGAGTCATTGGACTAATTTTAGGTATATGTATTTATCAAAAGTTATCAAGGCTGTGATTGTTGTTTCAATTAATTTTTTGTTTTGTTTTTTAACAAATCAACTTAAAAATCATGCAGTTAAAAGCACCCCCCCAAAAAAAAAACCTTTTCCCCTTCTAAATGAATGGAATGTGTTCCATTGTCCATATATGTATTGAAATATATATATATATATATATATATATATATATAATTAATATTAGGAATTATTGAGTTTTATGTAAAGTTTGACATTTGAAAAAGGATAAACTAGTCCTAATCAAAATATTACTTTAAGCATAAAATTATGATATACAAGTAATATGTAGATAATTGAATAATTAGAGTAATGCAAAATAAGCAGGTTCTATACATAATGCATAATTTATACCACAAAAATGTTAGTTTTTAATTAATGTTTTCATTCTGCAGTTTATTTCCATGGATGTTCATGAAAGACACACTTGTTTTCTGTGTGATTCTGGACTTACGCCATCTTTTAAAGCACTGCTAACCAGGTGCAAATATCTGTGCATTTCCATATATGAAAGAGAATACAATATTAGTAAATGAATGAATCAACATCTCTGTTTTTCTTTCCCTTGTGTGCCTCAAGATGACACTGGCAACATGTCAATGCTGAATTTGAATATTCCTATAAATCATCACTATTGATTGTTGATTTTTCCTGACATTTCAATTTCTGTTACCTTGGATTTGGATAAACTGATTCAACAAACACAAAACAGCAATAGCAGTTGTATACCATTACAGTTTAAAGCACAATGATAATTTATTTTGAGCTTCAAAATGAAACTAAACTCTTACTCGTTCCTGGCTATCTCTCCGTCTCTCTGTTTCTCTGACACCCCCCCTTTCTCTCTCTCTCTCTCTCTCTCTCTCTCTCTAGTTTTTTTCAGACTTGTTACCAGAAACTAAAGGGAGCAAGTGCAGGTCATGCAGACTAGGCGGGTAACTGGTTCAGACTGATAGGCTTTTAACGAACACGCAAATTGATGAATGAATTGACTACAATGTGGACTAATGGAACTGTATAAATAATTGGGCCAAGCAGCGCCTTGCTTAAATGTAAATGGATTGAGCTGAGGAAAAAAAGAGCAGTTGAGAGAAATGAATAAATACATCACTGAGAGTCGATCAATCCTCACCATCACTGCCCACACTTTGATTGTTCTCTCTGACTGCCTCCCGTGGTCCCAATATTCCCCTCAGCCCACTCACTGCTTCGGCAGAACACCAAGACAATGCCTTAATTTGTAATGATTTGAAATGTTAATAGAGTTGGTTACTGTCTATCTTTTCGGTGGAATTAAACTTATCTTCTGGTAGCGAGCTGTTAGTGGTACTACATATAACTGCATATTACATCTTGTTTCCTGAACTATAAAGAGTGTTACCCATATACGACAGTTTTTATATGTGGTTATTAATAATGTTGTGCCACTGGCCCAGTGTGCATGCCTAATTAAAGACCGGATAGTTATAGCTAGTAAATAAATTCATAAGATAGGAAATAGTATTACGAAAAAAAAACGTAATTTATTTTTTTCCCTTCACAGTAAATGGTTTTAAGGGCTACACCGTAATGTTTTCCTGTGTATACCAAGAATATGTTTAATCTTTTACTTCATGGTGTTACACCCCCTTGCCTTATGCCTGGCGTTTATATCAGCTGGTAATGAGGAAAAAATGCTGTGTGTTAGCCAAATATTTTGGATTCAGTGTGGGTCACTATAGTGTTGAACAAACTTTACCCTTCAGATGTATTATGAGGATGTTTTCTATACCTCAACCCTCATCAACAGGTCTGATTACATCACCCTATTTCCCTGCTGTATCCCTCAAGCAATATTCAGCCATACACATGTTTCTGAAGATACTAGGACAGATGGTTTACTAAAGAACCAAGAATCGCTAAACCTTCATAATTTCCAATCAGGAAGACGATGAATTACAATTAAGATACTATACATGATCATCCCTTCATTGCTTCGTATTTTTGACGTGAAAGTCAATGTCACTGTTCTCCATGCACCTGATAGGTAACCTCATATGTTTTCCCTTATCATACTTTTGTTAAAATGCTCGTTATACAGTTAACCCTGTTGATGAATCCAAGTAGTCTTTGCTCAGTTTGCATTAACCTCAAGAATTCAGATTTATGGTCAATCTTGGAGACTATCCATTTCTGTGTATTTATTTGTTGCTGTTTTGATTGTGAGTGAATCAGATGTATTCTGCAATTCAATAACTTACAACAGTATAATTTTTTGTAGCTGTTGTGTGGTTGTTGTTTTAGACTATATTCATTAATTCAACATTCTTCATTTTACCTGCATGGTTCTCTGGAACTTTGTCATTATTCATAATTTTCTTTCCTGTTTCTGTAGGCTGCCTGTAGCTGTGGAATAAAGATAACTTTTGTTGATAGGGAAAAATATATATTTCAGGTTAACTTGATTACCTTAAAGGCATGTTTTCCCTCAAGATTAATGAACAAAAGACTTTTGAGTTACAACATTACAGACAATATTTAGATGATACAAATTAAGCACTAAAAACACAATTCATTGTTCAGATTATAGTCACAAAACATAATTTCAACCCAACAGCCTATTTCAAATGACAAAATCAATACTTCTTGGTTGCTTTTTCTGTGACAGTAGTTCCTGCAGAATGAAAACAGACAGTCAAGTACTGGGTTCATAATTCGTGACTGGCAGATGAGTCGAAGTTTTGATGTAATCCAAGCCACTTCAGGATGGTTAAACATCCTGACCTCTTGAGACAGGATTATGGACAATAGAGACGACGGAGGCTGTGACTGAGTCTCTCTGATCATTGATAGCATCCCTCTTACAAATGTGGTTAAGGATAGCCGATGAAGGGGAACCAAAACAAACTGTGAAGTGGAGCCCAGTGGACCACAGGGTGCTTAGGGGCACGCCGTATCTCTGGTGTGATGGTGTCAGCAAGGGATGCTGCAACTCTAATGAATGCAAAAATGCAAATAACCCTCCCCTGTAAAAGTTGACATTGCCTCCTGTGATAAATTTTCTGCTGAGGTAAGAGACAATTTAGTGCAGAATTACAAGCAGGCTCTTTGTCACTCTCCGGCACCATTTACATCCTTAATTAGCTGTAATTCCACGGCACCCATTAGAGAGAGGGTGAGATCACCATGAAAACAAATAAGCAGTAAAAAAAAAAATCACTCGGAGTCTCTGTGTGTCTTCTGGATGCAGCGCCGTCAGCCGGTGATTTATAAGCTCCTCACATGGCCATCACCACCCTGATGGGTGTAAACATTGATTAGAAGAAGGAAATGAGGCACACACTTTGTCCTCTGTGTCAGAGACTGGGGTGACCAGAGAGGAAGTACCTCAGTTGCATCTTTGTTTGTCTAGTCCTTAACAGCTGAGTAGATTTTAGAGGACAATGTTAGATACGCTTTATAACCATTATTTAAATAGAGAAACAACAGGATGCTGTTTTGTTTCTTGACTGACAGGTTGAGACATGTCTGAGTAGCTCTTTCCAGGTCTGTATACTCCAAACGTGGAATTGATTTGAGATGTTTCGGCACTGTTTACCACACCGATAATACGTTCCTCGATGCACATAGAGATCTCTCAATTGACAGCTTAACTTATGAATTATGATTAGGTTACATTTTGTAGTTGGGATTTGTCTATTTGCTTTGCTTTTCATATTGCTTTCTTCCAATATCTGTAGGCTACTACTTCAATGTAGGCCATACATCGTAAATGTAGTTGGCACAGTAGAAATGATGGATTGTATATTTTAAAAGTGGTTTTAAAGCACATGAATCTTCATTATTTATTTAACATAATTATACTAGGGGATACATCTTCTGACAGGAATAGTACACATTTAAGTATTACTTTCTATATATTAAAAATATGAACTTTCTTTGTTTTAGAGGATACATTTTATCTTTATGAAATTGACTCCCAAGGGCCACAGCAACAGAGAAATATTAATTTGTTAAAAAGGGTTTAAATACAAATGTGCTTTGATTTCTCACATTTACTGGCTTGTCAGTGTGCATTTATGTACTATATTAGGACTACTCTGTGACTTTAAAGGATTGTTCAAGTCTCATAATCAAAGCGGAATGATATGAGCTGACAGATGCGCAACATGAAACACAAGTTACATCAGTCCTAAAATGTATCAGAATTCATCAGCCATTTATTCTCAAAGCAAAGCTTAGTTTTTAATGATGACTCAGTAAACTATGAAAAACTTTTTTATTTATCCATCTGGATTATGTGATTATATAGCACAATTGACTATTAAGAGTCTGTCAGTTGCTCCCTTGTATTTTATATAAATTGACATATGGGCATTTTTGTACATATAGTTATTACCTTTTTTAATGTTGCATAGTGATACAAGGTCTTTCTTTGTTCCATAATTATGCCTAGGAACTTGAGAACAATTTCAATTTGTATTTATTTGGACTTATTGGTCTTAGACAACACCTTGCATTGTTTAGTTTTTTCTCTCTCAAAAGCTTTGCCTGATTGACTGCATGTGTATTGGTCGACGTTATGTCAAGCAACAACATTGGTTTCAATGCTAACCAAAACAAAAAAAACATAGTTTTACCATTTTACAAAAAAAAAGAAAGAAAGGAAGAAAAAAAAACACTGAACTGTCAAATTTTAATGATAGATACTTGCATCCTAATGCAATCTATGTCTTATGCCCAAAAGTGAGGTACAGCTTCAATCATAATGAATTCATATTTCTCTTTCTTTTTTGCACACGAGTCTCACTAATGGATGTGTGCACCTTGTATCAATGACCCTGATGCCATAAAACACAACTCATTTCTGCATCTTGCATGACGATCCACTTATAATATGTCTATTCATCTTATCAGATATCTTGGAAATGAGGTGTTAATGTACCTTTTTAACTACATATAACTTTAAGGGCTTGTTGGTGTTTTTGCAGGGAATGTAAAATTCTGAAAAAAAAAGAGAAAACACATTAGATTTTTTTTCCTATCATTAAGCTGTGGCTAGGAGATGATGTGGGAGCTGTATGTGGTCGAGGGAAAGTATTTATAGCCCTGTTGGAATCTTGCTGGGCTATGCTGATAGCCGAGATAATGGGAGAGAATGGGACGCAACGAGCTGTTCTAATGACACCAACAAGACAAGAGAACAGCGAGAATAAATAAATGTTAGCCATTTTCTCTTTTTTATATCATTTGCATTTTCTGTCATTAAGATCGGTTAAATAGTCCCAAATAATAACAATAAAAAACCTCTTACTGAAAAGCTAAAACTAAAGATCACCAAAAACATTTAACGTGCAAACAATAGGTTTACTTTTAATGGTGTACTGTTCAGTTAAAGATAGCAGGGTTTTAATTTTTATTCCCTTAATTCTGATGCTGATGCTTGAGTGGGTTTCCTAGTGAAATTGGGAGGAATGCAAACAAGATTTCACTTCATTAAACAGGAACAAACTGTACAGAAATTGCACTTACTTATGGAAATGACTTTTAAACATGCACAACATTACTTGCTCTGTCTGCGCCGAAATTTTCAAAAGATTACACCATGCACATTATCCGAGACAGATTCAGACATAGCTCCCAATTAAAAAGTGTGAAGTTCAAGGTGCACAGTTTCCTTTAAAGACAACTGGAGGACAGAGAGGCCTGGAAACATGATTTACGGAAACAAAGATATTGTAAAGTAAACTGGATACTGTTATATTTCTGAAAGCTTGTTGTTAAATCAATATAATGTGCGTTTCAAAAAGCAAATCACACTGCATGTTTATGTAGGTTTAATGGAATAGTCTTAATGCAATTCAGATGAGTATTGTTACAGTCTGCTTTGACAACATCACTGTATTCAGTGCAGAAGACCTTCATATTTTATCAATATTGATCATAAAGCACTCTCACCCAGAGGCCGATTTAATCATCAGGCACCATTGCCCATATTCATATATAATAATTTATTATTATATATGTAATGTCCTGAAAAATCTTATACATGTATAAATATATATATATATACAGCCTCTTACAAAAGTATTCAGTCCCTTCCTTTGTGTGAAATTACAAAATGATGCATACACGTTTAACTTAGTATTCCCTTCAAAATTTGAATTCTCAAACTGAAGACTTTTAAGGTTGAGATAAGTTATACTAAATCTCAGCAAAAACTAAAGAGAAAATAACTGATATATGGGTACATTTATTTTTCTTTAGCCACTGCATTGTAGCTTTGGCCTTTGGATCACTGTCCTGCTGAAAGGTGAAACAGCCACCTTTCCTTCAATCCTAACAAGCTTTTCCAGTCCCCACTGAGGAGAAGCATCCCCATAGCATGATGC
The DNA here is from genome assembly GCF_036373705.1 of Amia ocellicauda. Lineage (NCBI taxonomy): Eukaryota > Metazoa > Chordata > Actinopteri > Amiiformes > Amiidae > Amia > Amia ocellicauda. The sequence goes on from NC_089869.1 coordinate 17,318,031, forward strand.
TGCCCCCACCAGGCTTGACTGTAGAGATGGTGTTGACTGGGAGATGTGCTGTGTTGGGTCTGCGCCAAATGTAATGCTTGGCATTTAGACCAAAAATTTCCAATTTAGTTTAGCAGAATCACTTGGGTGCTTTGTTGCAGACTCCATGCAGGCTTTGAGATGACTTATTTTTAGTAATGGCTTCCTTCCTACCACCCTGCCATACAGGCTAGTTTTTGAGAACAGTTCTGAATATTTGTTGACTGATGCACATTTTCTCCCATCTCAGCCACTTAACTCTTTCAAAATTGTCGTTGGCCTCACAGTGTCATCCCTCACCATTTTCCTCCTTGCCCGGCCGCTCAGATTGTAAGGAGGGCGTGATGTAGGCAATATATGGGTAGTACAATGCACCTTCCATTCCTTGATGATTGAGTACAATGTGCTCACAGAGACTTTGATATTTTTATGTACCCTTATCTTGACCTGTGCTTTTCCATGATTTTATCCCTGACTTGCTTTGAAAGCCCCTTGGTCTTCATGGTGGAATCTTTGATTGGAATTCACAACCTCATACTTAGCCAATCATGACAATTTCCATTTTTATTTGATAAAAATTATCTGTTTACTTTTTTCGTTTGCTTTTTGCTTTGGATGTGTGGAGTAGATTAAATATATAACATATTAATTCCTACTTCAATGTGTCATGACAGCAAACTTTAAATCAACAAAATGTGAAAACAACTTTCATTCAAATTAGTTGTGTAAATTATTGGCTCTACTGTTACAACAACAGAAATGCTTCTCACATGTATCTTCAGTACAATGAGTGTAAGTGACAGGCCTGGAAGACCCTCAGTCAATGTTTAGCAGTGCTCTCGTACTGCAGATCCCAGCAGCAGACTGCAGTGGCTCAGCAGAAGTTTATGGTCTATAATTGGCCGGGCTGGGGAGGGCCTGGCCTGTGGTCTCCCGCACCCGGGCGAGCACTACGGCTGCAGCTCATGCTGAGAGGAGGATGTTTTAGCACCCTTGTGTTAATTATAGCATCAAATGTCTTTACAATTGTTTTCTTAACCTCACATCCTCGTCTGCGTGGTTGTCTGGCTCCAGCCAGAGGTAGTGTAGAGGCTGTTAGTACCACCGGACAATTTAGCATGGCGTCATAACCCTCTTACTGGTTCTCAGCAGATCACAAAGTACATCCTACTTAATGTCATTGTCTGACAGAGCTATACCTTGACTTTGCTGCTTATACTACAGGCTTCTCTTTAACAATGGCCTCAGTATGAACCTTTAGAAAAAGATGTTTACAGAATTGAATACATGCTCTTGAGGTGAGTGACATCTCTGAGTAACTCGTGGAAATAGTTAACCTTATTTGTTTTGTAATCTCATGTTTTGCTACTTATTTCCTTCTGCATCACATCACATTAAAATGACATTGTATGCCATGTGTGCTTATCTGTTTTCTACAAGCAAAATTATTTTTGCTTCACCTCAGTATTCTGTTAGTCCCATAATATATTAGAAAAGCAATTATCACTTCATTAAACTTCTAAGTTGTTAATAAAAGTCATAAGACTTTGCCAGCTGTTGAATTACTTTTGATTCTCCTCTTCATACAACCCTGTAAACTAAATTTTCAATCAATTAAGATTTTTTTTTTTTTTTTAATAATTTAACTTTGAAAAAAGAATGTCTTCTGTTACCCGTTTACTAATAGCAATACATATGGTTAGTGTTTTGAATAACATAATGGAAAAATGGCCTCCACAATTTATCTTGTAAGTCAGAGGGAGAAAGGCAGATTGGAGCCCGAGGACTCAAACCACCTGAACATATGCTTGTTTCATGAGTATGTTTATTTATTTATTTTATATGGAATATTTGATCCTAAACCTTCTGCCCATTATGTATATAGAAACATATTTGTCTTTGTAACATACATGCCAAGGCATTGTCTATAAAGATGCTTCCGTAAATTAATATCTTAGTGTAGTGTTTATTTTATTCTTCAACTTTCATGGTTTCAGTCAAGTCTAAAGCATAAGACTACTTTACTGTTCTTGAACCTTTAAACATTATATCATAGATATATTTCTTCTATGTAGTATGCTGTTTGTAAAACCTTGTAACTCACCATTAAAAAAGGCATGTGCTAAATAACTTCATCATAATAATAAGTCTCTCAAAGGTAATTTATTCATACTGTAAACCTACAACTTTTAATGGCTACCTCTGTGGACATTTATCTTTTCATTTTACACACAAACAGGTACATAATTATAACATGTCTTATCCTATTTAGATTAACTACTTACCTCTTTGCTTTTATTCTCCTTAGCTTCCATGATGTAAAATGACAGAGATAATATACAGAGGGTTTGTCCTTCATGTCAGATGTCAGATTTTATCTGTAATTTTTCTCTTCCCTGATTAACCATGTTTTAAACCAATAAACAGTTAATGAAAATAATAAATTAGGACATTAATAATTATAAATATCCTACATAAATGCTCTTTCTGCAGAAAGAATGAATGCCTTGGAACTAAAATATGAATATGCCATTATTTTTTATTTCATTTAACTTTCCTAAAAAAAAGGTTCTGTTCTCAAGACTGAATCTGCACCTGCTAGTTGCCACTGTTATATCTTGAGTTTGGACGATTCACCTATTGGAAGAAACTTAGATATATTCTGCTCCCTGTCTGACTTCAAGAGAAATCTATTTGAGAGCATCCTGCGATTTCTGGGCCTTTATTGACATATCAGATGGGATGCTGGCAGAGGAATTGGCCTCATTTGTTTCTCATGTCCTTCTAATGGCAGAACTCTTCTTAGGGGCAGCAAATTGACAGGCCGCGGTCTCAGTGAGCAAACATCCAAACGTGTTTTATTGGCTTCCTTTTGCAATATTCAGCCTAATGTTGCCGGCCTGATTAGCTTCGAAAGTTGTAAAGGTACTCCAGAATATTAATCATGAGAGGCCAAATGATTCCTTTTTGTTTGATAAATTGTTTAAAAGTGGACGATTCTCTGGCAAGGAGGAAACATTAATCATTGCCCCTGGTTGACTTGCCAGGGGGAAAAGATTCTACTATATTGGAACGCCGAGTGGCTTAGTGGATTAGCAAGGTTCTGTAATTTTTTTATTCTCCTTTGGGCTCACGGTTCAATCACAGAGCAGGACTGCGGTAGTAGGAAGTTGAATTTAGCTGATTTAATTCAGGCTTTTACAGAAGTATTTGCCCTCCATCACAAATGATACAAAATAAGGAACATGCAGTGCAATGAAGGTCAAAATCATATTCATATGCACATGAGGGCAACTACTTTTGTTTTTGACAGTATGTAAATTGAGTTCTGATGATCTTAGCTTGCTTTGTAGTGAACAGGTGTCTACATAACACCACCACCTCGCAGATGGCAGTATAATTAGCATTAATTTTGGCAGTCTTACATAGGCCAAGGTCTATATAGCCATGAAGACTTACTAACCTGCCCACCTCCTGATAGACTTCCTTTGGGATGGTTTGCCTCTGATTTTACCTTCTTAAGATTGTGTTATTAGTTATGCATTTACATTGTTCATACAGGTCTCCACAATCAGACTAAATATGAAGGAATAACTGCATTGTTCATGCAATTGTTTGCAAGAGGTGATTCTCCTTGTATAACGTACTTCCCTAAATTGTTTAAATTAGACTCTACACAACAGCTAATGCTGTTTTATGTCAACTAAAAACTTGCTACTACATTGCTATCGTATGCTTCCTGTTTCTACCCAATGCAACTACATGCATTTATTTTATTATACCTCTGACGCTCACCATTCAGACACTGTGTTGCTTTATAAGTAGGAAATAAGGAGGACAGTGGAGGAATTATGTATAAAGCAGTAGACAAATACACAGCAGTCTTTCTTCTGGTGGTATGGAAGGCTGCAGTCTTCTTGTAGTGTATGTGATGGAAAACAAATCAATATCTTATTGGAAAAAATAAGAGATTGATCTTGAAAACAGAAATGCACCCTGAAGACATCCCTTGATGAATATTGCAAAGTTGATCTTGGCAGTGAATCAAAACCAAAGGCCTGCAAATGGCAATAGGTTATTCAACCTCAGAGCCTTCATTGGGACCCAAGAGAACTTTACTTGACAGCAGGGATTGACACGTTCACATCCCAGAAATGTGATGAATCTGAAAGGAAGAAATAGAGAAACACCCACAGCTACTATAAAATCTGTAGCATGTTGATTCCCTGAATAAATGGTTTAAGGGACTACATGGTGCTCATGGAGTTAGTCCCAAATACCAGCTTACATTTTTCAACTTTAATGTATATTGTTTATTTTGTTAGACATGCTTATAAGGGGGTGTTGTCATATAGAACGAGAGCATATACAGTACTGTGCAACTGTTTTAGGCAGGTGTGAAAAAATGCTGTAAAGTAAGAATGCTTTCAAAAATAGACATGTTAATAGATTATATTTAACTAAATGCAAAGTGAATGAACAGAAGAAAAATCTAAATCAAATCCATATTTGCTGTGACCACCCTTTGCCTCCAAAACAGCATCAATTCTTCTAGGTACACTTGCACAAAGTCAGGGATTTTGTAGGCATATAGTCAGGTGTATGATTAAACAATTATACCAAAGAAGTGCTAATGATCATCAATTCAATATGTAGGTTGAAACACAATCATTAACTGACACAGAAGCAGCTGTGTAGGAATAAAACTGGGTGAGGAACAGCCAAACTCAGCTAACAAGGTGAGGCTGCTGAAGACAGTTTACTGTCAAAAGTCATACACCATGGCAAGACTGAGCACAGCAACAAGACACAAGGTAGTTATACTGCATCAGCAAGGTCTCTCTCAGGCAGACATTTCAAGGCAGACAGGGGTTTCCAGATGTGCTGTCCAAGCTCTTTTGAAGAAGCACAAAGAAACGGGCAACGCATAGACGCAGTGGTCGGCCAAGGAAACTTACTGCAGCAGATGAAAGACTCATCATGTTTGCTTCCCTTCAATCAGAAGACGTCCAGCAGTGCCATCAGCTCAGAATTGTCAGAAAACAGTGGGACCCTGGTACACCCATCTACTGTCCAGAGAAGTCTGGTCAGAAGTGGCCTTCATGGAAGACTTATGGCCAAAAAGCCATACCTCCGACATGAAAACAAGGCCAAGCGACTCAACTATGCACAAAAACACAGGAACTGGGCTGCAGAAAAATGGCACCAGGTGATCTGGACTGATGAGTCAAAATTTGATACATGAATGAGTGTCTACAGGCATCAGTGAAGCATGGTGGAGGTTCCTTGCAAGTTTGAGGCTGCATTTCTGCAAATGGAGTTGGGGATTTGGTCAGAATTAATGGTCTCCTCAATTCTGAGAAGTACAGGCAGATACTTACCATCATGCAATACCATCAGGGAGGCATCTGATTGGCCCCAAATTTATTCTGCATCATGACAACGACCCCAACCATACAGTGAAAGCCATTAAGAACTATCTTCAGCGTAAAGAAGAACAAGGAGTCCTGGAAGTGATGGTATGGCCCCCACAGAGCCCTGATCTCAACATCATCGAGTCTGTCTGGGATTACATGAAGAGAGAGAAGCAACTGAGGCTGCCTAAATCCACAGAAGAACTGTGGTTAGTTCTCCAAGATGTTTGGGCCAACCTACCTGCTGAGTTCCTTCAAAACTGTGTGCAAGTGAACCTAGAAGAATTGATGCTGTTTTGAAGGCAAAGGGTGGTCACACCAAATATGGATTTGATTAAAATTTTTCTTCTGTTCATTCACTTTGCATTTAGTTAAATATAATCTATAAACGTGTATTTTTGAAAGCATTCTTACTTTACAGCATTTTTTCACACCTGCCTAAAGCTTTTGCACAGTATTGTATATATATTTACTAACATGAAAAGTTACTTGCTAAATATGTTGAAGGAGTGAAAATGTTAAAATGGTAATGGGCCAGACACATTGTAAGAAGAACAGATCCAAGATGGGCAAGCTGGACAAGGAAGCTATCGAATGGATCCCAAGAGATAAAAAAAAATACCTAGAAGACAACCACTTAAAAGATGGGAAGATGAAACAATACACTTTGCAGGCATGACATGGGAAAAATAAACTGTAGATTGAAGCGGAAGTGGAAACATCTTGGGGAGGCCTTCATCCTGCAGTGGAATGATATGAGCTGCTGGTGTGTATATATTTATGTATGTATATATATATATATATATATAATGTGCGTATATGTGTATATATATGTATATATAATCTGATTAGTGAGGGCTGTTTTGTTTCCTGGTGGGGTGCTCCATATAGTGGATAGTAATGATGCCAGATGCCACATATTATTCAGTTGACATTGTGACATTGTTATGTTACAAAAGAGGAATGGGATCATACACCAAATGCACCATAAGACCTTACAAAATTAAACGTGGGCCACTGTTATAAAGGTTTCATAATCGACCACTGTGTGACATACCATGGAAGGAGACAATCATTAGCTGGAATTAACAAGTGCAATTAACCTTTAAAAGACCAAAATCATTAAGGAAGACCCAATGCTGTCTGTGTTATTGTGGATGGGCAGCTGGGAAGGCCATGTAGTCAATGACACATTCAGACATGTGAGTTTCTAGAGATTGATGCTGACAACAAAGGAGAGCTATTAATGTTATTTTTAGAGAATGAAGGAATTGACTAGATAGTGCTGTAGTGCATATATATATATATATATATATATATATATATATATATATATATATAGTGACACATTGCAGGGAGTAGTCCCAGGCAGAAGATATATAGGAAGTAAATGGATCCCCCTGCTGGTGCTCTCACAACCAAACCTGTGTGGAGTAAAACCTACATGTCACCTGTCAGCCCAGGCAAGAGAACACACCTACAGTTCACCAGGCAGGGATGTATAAGGAAAGCTCGCACAGCAACTCACTGCATTGTAACTGAGGGGACTTGTAGGAGGAGTGCTATTGGGCAGAGAGAACTGTAAGAGTTTTTAATTTCTGTATATTCACCCCACTCTCTACTGGGAACCTGGACTGGGCAGTGACCATGAATATGTATAACGATCTTAATCACAACCGTGAGACTGCCTATCGATCTGGTATTTTTCGGGAAACCGAGTAGTGGCCCAAGCATAACTAGGACAACAACAAAATTAGTTTCTCCATTTATAGTCTTTTTTTGCTGGCGTCCGGTAGTCTGACAGATTGGAGAGTGTTGTTTGTGGCTTCCCATCTTGATCCCCGTACACATACGTCCCACGCCCTGCACTGTGTCACTGTATACATATATATCATCATCATCATCACCTTCAGCCTATACCAGTCCACAGCTGATTGAAGGCCTCCCCAAGATGTTTCCACTTGCTTTGATCTGCAGCTTCTCTTTTCCATGTCACACCTGCAACTCTTCCATCTTTTATGTGGTTGTCTTCTAGGTCTTTTTTCATTTCTTGGGAACCACTAGCTTCCACTATCCATCTTTGATCTGTTTAACATTAACATTTTCATATATATATATGTGATGATACATATTTTTTTCCAAGTTTGATTTTTAAACCAAGGAGAGAAGCAGCCGTGTGTTTGGCATGGATTTATGAACCACACGAGCACAAGCAGTCAGTAAGTGACTCTCATTATCAACTGTAAGGGAGAGAGATTCTATTGTGGGCTTTATTTACCCAGAAGCCCACACCTCCTAATCTAAATAATACATTGTATATTCTGACCTTCTCCATTCATAAAATAATTGCTCACTTTCTAGAAATTGAAGCATGATTAGTATAAGAAACAGCAACTTCAACATGGTAAAGAAGTTCCACCCTTCTTGTACATGCTTCTTTGTACCTTGTGTCGTATTTGTATGTGTATACACTGTACATATTTCCCATGTTTAAAACAATAAGATTGCAACTTTCACTTGTGGTGGCTTTGGCGGTCAGGTCATTCCATAAGCATGTCAGTTTTCATGCCTGAATGCTTCTCTGCTCTGGGGGTGGGTGGCGGCAGAATAAGGGCTGTAATTTTCTCCACTTAGAAATGAATTTCATCTAATCTCATTTCACCATGTCAAATGGCACCATGACATGCTGTTTTATTCTGTAACATTTGGTTATGCTGAAGCAGTTGACTGCATCTCGATGCAGGCCAAAGCCCTCTGGATATTAAAGACTATTTGAAATATTTTGAAGATGTGGGGTTAAATTTAGATTCATATAGGCTCAAAGTAATATTACCTACAAAAACAATCCACAGAAAATTGCTTCCTTTCCACAATGACAGTAACATCAATGCCTTTAGGTTTCTCTCTCTCTCTCTCTCTCTCTCTCTCTCTCTCTCTCTCTCACCTACTCCCTCTCTCTCTTTCTCCTTTACTCTCTCCCCCTTTTCAAATAGAGTGTATACCATCAGCAAACCTGCCACACACAAGGAGAGAAAAATATCCTAGCTGTATATTGGGGCTGGGCAGGTGTCAGGATTCATTAAATTTGGAGAAGATTTGCATAATGCAAGAAGCATCACATTAAATTTGCATAATTCCTTTGATTACACTTGTTATTAAATGTGAGTGACATTGATTTACAAAATGGCCTGATATAAGGTTAATAGCAGATGTCACCTTCCTGGGACTCTTGTCTCTGCTCATTGCTCCCTCCCTCTCTGTCTCTGTCTGCCTCTCTCTCCTTTTCTCACTTTCCACGTCATTCTTCAATGGAAACAGTTTCCTGTTTTGCAAAAGAAATGAAAGGTCCTTTGAAGTTTTTGATTTTTGAAATACATTTCATTAGTGTTATTTATTTATTTATATCTAACATGGTCACCTTAACCTCATGTCAAATACAAGTGTTACATGCTGAACATAAGAGATTTCATTTCCACTGGTGTCAGTGTATAAAGTGATCATTGAAATTACTTTCTGGATAATTCTATTCTTACATAATATATACTATCTGAAGTGAGACTGACATAGTAAATCTGATACTATGCATTATATCTTTATTAAATCTGTATTTGTTTTAATAAAATGTTCCTCACTATTCATACATTTGTGTGTAGCCTGTTGGGAATCTAATTTAAGATTTGGAGGATTTTATACTGCTTGGAAATGCTGGTCTTAATTAGGGCACTTTTTTAATTTTGTGTAGGAATTCAAAGGAGGTGATAATGTCCCTTAAAGAGAGATTATCAGTGTTGTGCCATTAAAATAATGCTAACTTTGAAATTCGTTACACACAATTAAATATGGGTGTTGACAGTGCTGGCTTTTTAAAGTTTCTTTCTTCAATGGCAGCTTGAGAAATGCTGACGGTGTAATATTTAGTAGCTGAATGCAGAGAGTAAGACGTACAGGGTTAACCCAACAGAGCATGAAAAATTAACAGTCAATTTATTATTGTTTTGTGTCTATTCTGTCAGAGATAGGCACTAAAACTGATATTAGAATTACATTTTCCTCTCTGAAGTAACTTGAGCATGTCATACATTTCAATAATCAAGCCATTGAAATCATAACAATAACTAAACTGTCATAATGTATGTTGTAATAATAACAATAATAATAATAATTATAAGTATTACTATAAGTATTATTATTATTATTATTATTATTATTATTATTATTATTATTATTATTATTTATACTATTACTTCAGAATCCAGTATTGCTATGTATTAGCCATTTGAGTTTTATGGATACATTTAAATAATTGAGACTGTAGAAGATGTTAAATGGGCTCAATTAAGAAATTAATTAGTTCAATTATGTAATTTAGGCTGTAGGTGGAACAAAAACCAGGAGGTCCTTTGACCCTCAAGAACCTAAGTAGTGTACCCCTGCTATTAACGAGCAAATGAGCCAGCTCGAGTTCAATTAGGTTTTTATTTTTGCGTAGGTTTACCTTGTGAATCATTTAATGTTTTTTTTTTTTTCAGGCTCACTGTGCTTTTTTATTAAGAAAAGGATAATTACATTATAAAAACTCTTTTGCAAAACATTTCACACCTCCATTACCATTAAAATATATTTGCTTACAAAACAGAAAAATATATAAAATCTCCACCAAACGAGTCACAATGAAGTCCTTCACTTTTCTGTGGTATGACCAATAAAGGACAGTTTCCAGAACTTGTGTTCAGATGTAAGATCTGGGTGTATAATCTGAAGTTTTATGTCTGGATTAAAATAATTCATATTACAATGTTTTGTTTCAGGACAGGTTATTCCTTCCCTTGACATGAAAGCCTTTATACTTCACTCCTATCTCTGTCCACCAAGAAGAGAACATGCTCTGGCTAGGCTTCATATTTAATATCTTGCTTAGCCATTTCTTCTTTTTTTTTGCTGTTTTTTCCAATTTGTGTTAAGACTGTATTCACAAGTCCAGGCATATGTTGTTTCTAAGACGTTCTTAATTAGTCTATTGGGAAACAGATCATTTGAATTCCTAGGTCACCTGTGTGGTTATATAAGGTAATATGTTGGAGTGGCTTTGTGTTCTTGGGGTTGAATTACATTTACAATCATACTTTATATTTTTTAAAATTAATATTATTCGCAAGAGAAAAGTAGAATAATGTATTCAAACAGATCAATGGCTTTATTAGCCAATGAGTGAGTTTAATCCTTTATTCACCAGTCACCACCTCACAGTGGAATGGCACGTGTGTTGCTTCTCTGCAGCAGCACACCAATAGGTTTGAATCGCTCTCCATTTACTGAGAAACTTGTTGTTTTTTATTGGTGAAAAACAGTGATGCCTCATGGAAAAGGGAGAGTGCATTTTAAAGATAAAGTTCGAGGTTTACAGCTGTTTTCAGGGGTAATGTATTATTCCGTTAAAGCAATGATCAGGTAGTGTTAGATGAATGTGAGATGTTCAGCTCCATTACTGGCTGCACATCAGTGCAGCATTATTACATTATCGCTGCTCTTTAGTAGGAGATTGGGTGTGTGACCGGGTTCTGAATACACTCATCCCGCTCTCGATAGCGTAAATTGCAGATTGGCTCATTGACTTCAATGATAAAATATAAAAATTGCCAGTAAAGAGAACATAGACTCAGGTTACTCCTTAGCTGTTTGTCAACTGCAGATGTGACTCAGTAGGTGCTGAGCATTTTAAAAAGGTCTATGGCACTTCAGAAAGGCAATGTAATTTATGCCTGGAACCACCGTAGCGATATCTTACAGGACATAAACATTTAAAGGTACATTTTGCTACTAGTTGTTTGTAAATTAGTACATTTTTCTCCATTATCTCCTACATTTTCCTTAGTAGGTGACAATCTTTTGAGAAGTCAGTGGAAACTTAAAAGTTAAACAGACTAAATCATATTTCCAGTCAGATTTCATGCACATAAATGAACAGTGCCATACTGATGACCATTAGGGTAGACCACAGAACAATCTCAGGAAGGAAAAATAGTATTAACTTTATGACAGTAGTAAATTAATTTATAGCAATCCCTGTATTCTGCATCACTGCAAACATAGCTCTGTTAGATGTTTACGTATGTACGTGTGCAAACAAACAACAAATTATATTCAGCAATGTTGTCAGTTTATACTATATATACATGTATGTATATATGTGTATGTATATATGACAATTCACTGAACAGACTCTTCTGAAAACTGAAAAGGGAGCAGCACTTCATCAACAGTAATGATTAAGTGCAAATTATATTTGTTTTGTGTAAAAAGATGTTTAAATTGGTTATTCACCATTATAGCAGTTTATTTTTTTTACTATATATATATATATATATATATATATATATATATATATATATATATATATATATATATATACATATATGCACAAAATAAGGAGATTAACAATAGTTGAGAAAATGCAGAGCAATAGTCATTATCCCAGTAGAATAAATAAGATGCCATTAAATTACATTAAATAAACAGAATCAGCATAATTGGCCTAATTCTGTTTCTCAAACCAAAGGCTTTATTGTCCCACACTTTCATAAAGGAAACATTTAGTTGCTCTGCTGCTGCCCTGACTTTACTATTAAGTATATATTACCCTGTCTGATGCTGAAATAAGTAGAAAGAAATCATTAAAGCAAATTAGACTATTAACATTCTAAAGAGCATTTGTCTTGTGGATCAATAGTCTCTGCTGTTCTTTAGTGGGCCCTTTGGTGTCCTTAAACCATGATGAGGTAGATTATGAGGCCAGTCTATTTATTACACACAGATGGACCAATAATTATTGACAGGATTGAAACTAATAATTAAATCCTTTCAGTCCCTTTACACAACTTTTTTTCTCAAAATAATTGTTTTAGCTTAAACACATCCGCACTAAAAGTAAAAAGTAAAAGGCACAATTTGTTTTAAGGTCAGCAATTTCTCAAGCACTTATTATATATATATATATATATATATATATATATATATATATATATATATATACAGTTGATTCAGTTTCAGTTTCAGTTTCAGATTCAGTTGGTATAGCATTCAAACTAAACCAAACTTAACATATCTGTGGTTGCCCTGTTGTGGAGCGAATGTGGCATTTCGAGCAGATATTGTGTATTTTCCTCACGGGGGATAAAAAAATAGAACTTAAAAAAAAGAATGACACAAAGAGTTAATTCTCATTATGAAAAATTGCTTACAAATCGAGATTTTAGTGCATGCCAACAACATTAAAAATCATTCCCAATAATCTAAATACTTCTATTACAATTATTCCCAAATATGAAGGTCACACAGACAACGGGACAACTTATGTTAGTAAGCACAGCATTAGCTATATGTAGCTTTATTATTGTTATAGTTCTTGTTAATGATACTAATAATAGTATTTATTTGTTTTTAAATTTGTTTTTTCATTCTCTAACTGGTATATGCTGTTTGATTTCGCATGGGTACCAAATACTTGGTTAATGTGTTTATCGTGACCTCTTGTCTCTGGGAACATCTATGTCAAGTTTAAAGAAGACGACTTGAGGAGAACAACTATTGCACAATGACCTGAGCATCCCGTTTGATCATTATGTCACTTCACAGATATCACAAAGCAACAATAATGGAGGGACGACCTGCACTAGTGGTGAGATGTGTGTAATGCAGCACTAAAGCTACTGTGCTTGTTGGCCTTATTATTGCAATAATAGCCCAGGTTAATATTTTCATGCATTTTATTCGCAAAAGTAAATAAAAGATGCAGGCTTAAAAAAAATGCAAAACATATTCTAGTGCTGTAAAAGTATTTATATATCCTTTTTACCAGTGTTGGTTTATCTGCACAGATGATGCCATTTTATGGTGTACAAAAAAAAAGAAAAGATCTTATATCCCCCTTTCAGCAATGCCAAATGTTTAATAATTTTATAATAAGAATGGCAAACTAATTTAAATCCTATTATTGTACACAGAACTATATTTTTAGAGAATAGCTCTAGGGGAAAAAGCCATTACATTTTAGGATTATAATGTTGACTTACTGCTGGGCTACCCATTAGGTGGATGGGTTCTTGCTAAGTAGCAGTCATTGTTTTGAGGTTAATTTTTTTTTTTTTTTGTAATTTGCTTGCAATCTTTTATGATTTATCAAAAGCCTGTTAAATCCAAGCTTTAACTTCCTGTTCCATATGTTTCCTTAAAGAGTGTATCATGTTTTAAATAGTACACTGATTAAAGTAGTCTCGTACACAGTGAATTACTCTGAAGAGCGTATTTGTTGTCGTGACATTAACTAATGCAGAATGAATTGACTAGTTTTCTTTGATAAGTTTTCTTTGTTTGATATCTTGTTTATAGATATTGTGTGTGTTTGTTTACATTTTCCATTGAACGTCTTAGATTTCATTTATTTTTTCTATTCTTAATTCCTCATAAAAGACTCAGAACTGATTAAAAGGCTTATTATTATTATTATTATTATTATTATTATTATTATTATTATTATAGTATATGATACCTACATTAACCATTTAAGCACATTTTTTGATATGTATTAAATTCCATATGAAATAATCATTGACAGCACTGTACAACTAAACCATTGTTAAGTTTAATACGAAGTAGAACATAGGTATATACAGTTTATTCAGTCATGGGCTTTTTATTGATTTATTTTATTTGTATTCTGTTTGTGATACAAGGTTTACTATTAGCGTACAATTTGTTTCAGTAAAAATCTAATTAATGTCATTTTTAAATGGTCATTATTAATAATAAAAATAAATAAATAAAACAAGCAATGGATAAATAAATAGACATATACATAAAAAAATAAATCATTAATATAAAAACTTTTTCAAAATTTCAGCTTTACCGCAGCATTACTTTAAATATATGCTGTTGTTTGGAAAAACATTTAGGAACTCAGCATAGAGTTTTAAATATAAAGGCAGCTGATTGTTTCAATAAATTCATATGTACTTCAGCCTCTACACTATCTTTCACATTCATTTCTGTAATTACTGTTCATTTAGGTAATTAAAAATCACGATGGCATTCTTCCTAAATAGGATTAAAGAAACAATGACCGAAATGGAAAACCCATTGTCATTTACATAGCCTAGGTCAGTATGTTTATCCCGAGTTAGATGCTAAGGCACAATGCATTGGTGACTCACAGAATAATAAGTCTTAATGGGAACAAAATGACTTTTTTTTCATCAGTTGTTATGTTAAAAACTGTAACCTTAAGTGACCGCTGTTATGCATATTTGGATTGGCGTTCACTTTGCTTTGAAAGGGCGAGCAGGAGATCCTTCTGTTCCCCATATGGCAGCATTGTCTTGGTAATGCCTTACAATGCACCCCCTTGGAGCATGTTCTCAGCCCCGCTGTTAGAGGATAAACTGTTGGTTTCACTTTTTATTAAAACCCCAGAGGCAGCCATAAGGCCTGTGGACACAGACTTTGTAAGATGTTGTGCTCCCAAGCGCGTGGGTCTTCTAGACACGGTGGTATCCCAAGATTAATCTGGGGCCATGTTTTAGAGTAGTTAAGGGTAAACGGTCCTACTTTCCCCCTATTTCATTCCCTGTATATGTTTTATTACATGAATAGCTATAAGCCTGTAGTATAATACTGTATTGTTTTATGACAAACCTACACATTTCAATTGAGTGTTTAACAGAAGCAAATACTATGTCAATGTGGAATTCAGGGGGTAGCAGTATTGGAGTAGCAGCAGACATTATACACGAAGACTTCAGCTGTGTGCGTGTGTGATTGTTTTTAAGATTGTACAACACTTGTACTTCTAACCAGATTGCACTGATATGTTGTATGATCCGGCAGACCTTTAAATCAGTGCCATGTATAATATACCTGTAAAAATGGAAAATGTCCACTGTGCTAACAGAAAATCACCCTAGCTAATCCAGCTCCAAAAGGATTTTAACTAAATCCTATCAGTTAATTATATCTTCACTTGATGTAATCTATAAGCTTTATGACATGCTTTGTGTGCAGAACTGAAACTGTGTAGACGTTCAGCCATTTTTGACATTAAATAATTGAAAAAAACAAAACAAAATAAAATAAAAAGCCAGTCAAAGGCTAGGTATTTAATACGCTATGTCAAACTAAACTGATATTTCGTCAGTTGCTGCTTTTAAATGGGTTTTATTTCTGACTGGTGTCAGACAATGTTTGGTCTGTATTATGATGACTTTTTAAACATGTTTTAGAACAACTTGCATCTATACAGCGTACAATTATTTGGGATTAATTCAAAAATGTGTTCTAAAGACTATATTTTCTAGAATATAAAGTAAAAAACAGGATATGCAAGAAGAAGTAGTGTTTCAACAATAATATAAATAATTCTAATGGAAACAACAGTGGCATCTCATTTACAAATTATTGTGTTTTTTCAATTAGCAGTAAGACAAAAATAAAGCAAAATACACAAAGCTGTATATCTTGCTTAACTTTGGGATGTCAGCCTCCCAGCTTGACTTCTATCAGCAGTGTTGAGTCTGCTGTACATGAGCGCAAGTGACTAATGGAACAAGATAATATAATTTTAATATAATTTTAAGAAGCTCATTATTGTAAAATATATAATAAGGGGCACTTTGCTGCATTTGCAAATATGCAAATGCTATAGGCCTTGCTGTTTTTAATTACCACTGTTGTCTTACCATTCTCCGGTGAGATAATATGATTTACAATCCATCATTAGTAGTTGATTCACTCTGTGATTTCTGTTTGCTAAGTTGTAGTGTACTTTCCTCACTTTGCTGTGTTTACATGACTGTCACATAGTTTACAATTAATGGAGAAATTAATTGCCAGACAGCATCAAAAGTGTCAGGTCTGAGGATGTAGGAGTGAGTTTTGTAATGTAAAATAAACAGCTATATCACTTGAAATTTTCACACTTCATCATTTTGTGAGATTAAGAACCATTTTTAAAATGTATGTATAAGGAGAACTGAGGGTAGGATTTACATGTTTCTTGAAAAAAAAAGGTCCGCAGTGACAATTGCAACTGATCTATTTTACTGTTTAATGATACAAATTTACATACAAAATTTATAAATTAGAAATAAAAAAAGAAAAACTTGATTCTGAATTTCCACGGACACTTAACACAAAGAGATACACACTGGAATGTTGAAAGTAATAATGTAGAGGTTATATTTATATAGTTAGTTAGTTAGTTAGTTAGTTAATTAGTTGGTTAGTTTCAATGATCATGAATATACCATGATAGGGTCCCATATTAAGTCTTCTTTGTAGTACAGCTCTGGAAACAATTAAGAGACCACTCCAAGTTCAGAAATCGATGTGAAGTGTTCTCTTCATTTTTTCCAGAGCTGTATGTTTTGTAAATCTTCTTTAAAGTTTTGACCAGTTACTCAATACAAGACATTTTAAAAATGAGGTAGGTGTTTCCTGTTGAAAGCACAATCATTTTTAAAAGTGACTAACAGAAGGACCTGCCTTCATACCTCAATCATTGGATGTCATCTTAAACCTTCAAATAAATCAAAGTTTATGAAAACCTTGACTGTAGTTTTTTAAAAGATGATACACTTTCAAGTATACAACCTGATGCTATACCTAAGCACAGAAATACTGAACTAATGCTTAATCATTTTTCTTTCCTTCTTTACTGTTCCGTATGCAATTAAAGAGTGAAACTCATTAGTTAAAGAAGTGTTTGTTTTTGGAATACCCCCATGCTAGCACCACTTCTCATCCTGACCCCACTTTTCAGAGGGAGGTCTTTTCAGCACACATCTGTATCAGTTTAGCTCTTTGTTTATGGTTCTTTGGCATTTTTCTTTTCTTTTATTTCCAAGTTAAATTTCTTAGGCTACCTAAGACGCTTTCCTTGGCTGTCTGAATGTTTCTTTGTCATTCTTTTTCAGGGGCTAGTAGTACTCAAACCATGCCCAAACTAATCAGTCATGAAGGTTGCTGACTAGACAACTACCACACACTAAAAAACAAATCACTTGCCATGAAAACGCTAATTGGCCTTGAGGTCACTGGAGAGTCATCAGATTTTCTCTGTTTCCTTTTTTGTTGGGCCTAAGGCATGGGAGTGGGTGTGCATTAGGAGCTTTTTAACCCCCCCACCCCCAAAAAAAGAAAAAAAATGTTGTTTGAACATAAATCTGTAAATTGTAGGCAAGGTAACTTAGGGACTCTGCAAAGATGGGACTTGAGGCTTGGGGATCGCGGGGGTCATCTGGTCAATAAATATGAAGGCTCTTCTTATTATAACTTTGTCAATGACAAATAACAAACAGTCGGTAAATGAAATGCTACATTGCATCATTTTGTGGAGGACAAGGGACATTTTCAGCTTGGCTGACCATACACTAGCCTTTGAGCTGGCCCTGGAAAAGCTGTTTGTTTGACCCTAAGGAGTGAGAATTGACAGAGCAAGCCAGCAGCATTTTTTTTAGTCTGCTAAGCCAAAGATTGAAAATGATTTCCCAATGCCCTGTTTGAGCTCCTCAGGAAGGGGGTCATCAATTATCTCCTGATACATTTCACAATATTTTACCTGTTTTACTGACCACGACTTCCCAGGCAGGCAGACAGTGTCTCTTTTATCAGCCTTTTATTGATGGAGAAAGTGCACACTGTAAACAAGCTTTCTGGGCTACTGAGGCTCTTTTCTAATATTTTATTGGAAATAGACATTGAAGTTGGAGTTCAACAGAGCCAGACTTACACACCCTCACACAAACTTCAGAGGTTGATTATTTTTTTCCAAAGAAAGAATTACGACTGGCGTGAATTTCTATCCAGTGTCAAAAAATATCTCTGTGCAAAATTGCAATAGGATAATATGTTATAAGAACTAGATCTCAGCATGCTTGATTAGATTTCAAACTTTTTCATGGTCAGTAAATCAGCATACAGTACCGTGTTCTCAGTGATGCGGCAGTCAGAAAGCATTGTCCGGTTCTCTTCCCATTTGCGCCTACAAGACCATAAATAAATGGAAAAGAGACAGTGATTTAGCATGGCATTGTGTGTGCGGAATAGGTTTTGAGGATCCTTTGATATCAGTGGCATCACAAGTTTCCTTTGCATGATAATCAACAAAAAATATATTTTGTATTGAAAGGCAATGTTTAGAGTTGAAGCTGATGTTCGGCCCATTAAGATCTGATATTAATGGGACTATTGTGACCAGTTTGCTACGGCTCAGTCTGGAATATATAGAGGAACTCTGAGTACACTTTCAATAGGTTAGAGAATCCTCATATAGGAAAACAACCAAATCTCTTCCTACTTAAAATTCCTTCATAAAGTGCTACTCCTCTTTTCAACTGTGGTGCTTCCTCGATTTATGATGCAGAGATGCAAAGCTACAGTTTGTGGGTATTTATAGAAAAGTGTCCTGATGATATCTTTTTTCATTTTTTCCCCCATTCTTTCTTTCTTTTTGGCCGATAAGACACTCAATCATTTTCAGTCTGTTTAGTGACATCTTCAAAAAAAGATCCAGAGCAAGCAGGAGGTGAAGAGCTAGAGTCTGCACACATTGCAGCAAATTCAGCGTCTTGTTAAAGAAAGGAGCTGAAAGGACCGTGATGTGTGTATGCCTTTGTCCTGCTTTGTATTATATTAAAAAAGGATTGTACATGATATTGTAACATGTCATTACCATTTATTCCCCTCATGTGGGGTTTGAGTGAGTGACTGGGGTTTGAATGTTTCTTTTGTTTGCTATACAGGAACAACAGAAATAATTTTAAAAAATGTTTAAAATCTCAGATTGCTATTGAAGTGTCTTAGGGGTCAGTGTTGTTCTGTGATTAAAGGTTAGCGGTTTGTAATGTTTATATTTGACTGTTACATTATGTTGCATCTACGGATCTGTGAAAAATAAAGCATTTTACTATCTGTGGACAAAATATGATAGCCGTCTAGTATATATAATAATGTTTTAATACTGGAAAATAGTATGACTGTTCCATTCCACATTCTGCAATATGTGATTTAAACACTGCTGGTTTTACTAAAAACAATAAAAAATAGCTTAGAATGATAGATCTTCCATATTGTGCATGTTCTGTTTTTGCTCCTTGAAGTTTACCTTCAGTCTTAAATGCAATGGAGCAATTAAAATGGTCCAGAGGATTGCAGAGATAACTGCTATATTTTTGCAGTGACAATTAGTAGCTAGAAACTTGTTATATTAATATATATATTATTAAAGCAAACAAAGATTTTCTGCAGTCTTTATATTTTCCTTCCTTTCTTGCAATGTGTACAGCCATTACATTTCTGCAAATTTTTAATATGATTTAATTTTTGTTGTTTTATTTCATTTTTCTTCTTCTTAAGAAATGCACTTTAATATTTATTGTGCTGAAAGAAGTGGTACTCTGCTGAAAGCTGACTGGTATTTTTTGTAAATGGAGTTTTAAATTGCTTTTTTAAAGTAGCATGCGCCAGGGTAATGTCTAGAGGTACCGACACAGCAATCCGGTGGCAATGATTTATGGTGTGGGGCAGGCACAAATTGACTTGTATGCAAGAAATGTAAATGGAATCGGGACATTTGATGGAGAAGCTCATTTCCAGCCTTAAATGTTTTAGATTAACCACACGCACGCACAAGGAAAAATGTAAATGTAAATGGGCGGTTTTTGTTTTTTTTCCCTTCTCCTTTTTTATAATCTACATTACAGGTCAATTTATTATACAAACAGTGATATTGCTCTGGATTTGCAAGGATCAAGGGATTTGATAAAGAGGATTCATTTCAGGAAATAAACCTTTGAAATTAGCCACAGAATGAGGCAAATATAAAAAATGATCTCTTGCTAGACGCTGTAGTTCAGAATCCAGGCCTTGTGTCTGTGATGGCACTTTGATCACATCGCAGGTATAAATAAAGCAAACAAAGGCAAATACAATCGTAGAACAACAATAACATAAACATGCCGCCATTCCTCACAGACCCCTAAAGCTGATTAGCAAGCTTATAAGGGATGAAACAGACCTTTCTTTTGTACCTTGTCTATTCCTATTTAAAACTACTTACATTAATACTTTCATTATATCAAAATTTAATGTTTGCCCAGTTCATTAAACCTAAGCTATTTATTTCTCACACTCAAATAACCCAAATCTTGAGGTTAAGCATGAAAGAAACAGATATTTTAAATACATACTTAGTCTTTTGCAATTCTTAATTAAAGCTCTATACCAACAACCCTTTTAAACATAAAAATCATCTACCAGTAACAGAAGAGAGCATTTCCTGACTGCTAATGGTGTGGTTTTAAATTGCTGCCAATTAAAAAGGAGAAACATGGACAATATGAAGTATTTCCTGACACAACAGAAAAAGACGAGTGGAATAGTTTTCAGTGGAAAGGGGCCTTCAGAGTACAGGAGGACCTCTACTGGAGGCTTTCTTATTGTCTTAATTTCCTCTTTTCCTCTTTTCCCCTTTTTTTAACAAAGAAGGGATGCTGTTTATTAAAACGTTAACCGGCACGCTTGCCTATTGCGAGGGCCTGTTTATTTGTCCTTCCCCGTGCTGCGCAGCAGTGGGGCGGTGTGAAGACGTGCCGTATTTGTGTCTGTGCAGATGTGCGTGTGTTTAAATGAGAGACGCTCCGGAAGTAGTCTACAGTCACAACATCTAAATATTTAATGATTAAAGCCGCATGTGTGTTTGTGTTTGTTTATGTCTGTCGTTGCCTGTTGGACCAATCTCTCTATCTCTGTCTAGATATACTTTATGCATTTTTTTTGTTTTGATAAAATGTGCACAAGTTAATCTATTTATAAAATATTATTATTATTATTATTATTATTATTTTAAAAAATCACTAAAGAAAATACGTATATGGGTAGTTAACCATTGACTGCCAATGGTCTTTCTACGGCAGGTCCCTAACCAGCAGTGAGCTAAGCATGGATCAACTGAAAGCCTATTGATATGGCTATTTTTGTAAAGTGCTTCCCTTAGAGCTGCAGCTTGTTTATCACACATGAAAGTGACTTCCTGTTGGGATCATGCCATGCATGCAAGATCCTGGAGAGAAAAAAATCCTTAGTTTGAAAATGTAAAAATGCATGGATGATAAATCCTTTAGCATCCGCATCCTTTCATTCTCTGGCCACGATTGGGAGAGTCTTGGCAATTCAAAATCACACCAAAACTACGAGATACATAGATCTAACATATGTGATTTAAAACTTACATTTGAAAAAGGACCTATTTGCTCCCGAGCACATTCACACACTTTTAAATTATTTGTGTGATTAATAACAAATGGTTTTCTTTATTATATATATATATAAGTCGGCAATTGGCTTGTATATTTTGTGGGTGAGTTCAACAATCCTGGTCTACAGGTTTACAGCTTTTTTCTTGGCACAGCATTGTTTTTTGTTTTTTTTAATAATGGTTTTACTGCGTTGTTTTCTAAGTGATTAGTAATTCATCCATGCTCATGTGCTAAGGCTCACATCCAGTGATGGTCCAGGCTATGGCACACATGCCCTGACTGTCTTCCTTTCTTTCTGTTGTATGGGCTCAGGTGCCACCTTACATTAGTGTAGTGCACACTGTGGAATGAAGATCTTTGGCATTGATAGGCTGAAATCTCACATCGGGATTAATGACCACCAGCAGTAACCATCTAGGTGCCTAAATTCCATTCCGAACCATGACGGACATAATATTTTCATAGATTTGGTAGATGACGCGAGCATATCCACTAACTGAGAACTCGGATGTCTTGGAGTAGCAGTCCTCAAAAAAGTAGGAGTGTTGTTGCATGCAATCGATAATTGGGGTAACTTGGAGAGGAGGGTTATTGTCTTGTTGCTATTGAATTTTACCCTGTGCTGAGAGGAAGACATTCATCCCTACATCATGTATCAATAGCTGTGTAGCAATGTATTTGCAAGTTTCACTCTTCTGTACATGTTATAGTTAAAGAATTCAGCCCACAGATATGTTGTTGTTTTAGGTTTCTCCTTTCCTACTGAAGAACAGAAGGAAGCTCCATGTTTTTACAATGACCCGACTCTTGTGAAGTCCAGGATTTTGATGGATTCTATTTCATAGTTCATGAAAAATAAATTAAGGGAGATATACAAGAGAAACCTTACTCTCTACTATGGAGAGGATTTAAGCTTGCTGTACTTAAGAAGCAGTACATGTAATTGACGAGGTCCTAATTTTTTGTAATTGAATACCACTTGAATCTTTAACACCATTGTCTGGATTTTCTTTAAAAAGAACAATACAATTCTGACTATCAAGTGACTATTGTCTTACAAAATGAGATAATAAATGAACTGAAAAGCATCTCCTGCCACATCTCATAATTTATTTGCATAATTAGGTCTTAATTTTAATTCACTATGCAAATATATGCTTCTTTTAAATTGCATCAGAATGTGAAGTCGAGCTGCTATCAAGCCTAATGTGAATTTATTCCGTGCTATTGTTTACAGATGTTAGGCAATGAACTGGACAGGGAACACGGGCTGTATATAAACCTTATATAACCGTGTCAAAATTAGGTGAAATACACTTTTTTTCTGGTTCTTCTTCTAATATACAAATGATATAATCCAGATCTGATGATTTTAAAACAGTTAAATGTCTTTTCGGGAAAGAAAGAAAATATATTGTTTCAAAAAGATTTTGCTGGAAATAATACTACAGTAAAATAAATAACCAACAAAATAAAAATAGGAGATTATCTATTATCTATTATCTATGCTATTTTTGAAGAAATAATAGAAGTGTGTATATTATATATATATATATATACGCACACTCATGTAATATACAACCCATACGTTTTATCACTCTTCGAAGAGTCTTGTCTCAAACCATTTGTTTTAATAGTTGGAAGAACAGAGAAAACTAAAGTACAATTCCTTATACAATTTGAAATAAATAAATCAATAATCGAATCACAATGTTGACATATATCTCAGAGGTGGACGTTAGCTGCAATAAGATGTTAATTCACAAATGCTTAATAGCGCAGACTTAGTTGTCTCTATGACCTAGTTTTGGTAGAAGTCAGATGGCAATCTTTCCCATTCCCTTCACACTTCTGTATTTGTTTCTTTTACCTGGTAATCTAAGTTGCCATTTTGAGCTTGTGGCCTTCTTTTTATCAAATGAAATATAGATCATTAATGTAAATAAATACAATTAGAATTGGACCATAGGAGGGTATGTTTCATCATAGTAAGACTATATTGTAACCGTAAAGGTGAATTATACTTATTAACTCTATTGTTACTTTTCAGATCCCTATGTTTCCTTAAGAGCAGATCTATCTCCATTCGCTTATACATTTAAAAGGGAATCAGATTTTATTTATTGTTGAAAAGGCAAGGGGAAGTACTAAAGGGATGGATTACTATCATAAATATTTTCTTTCGTGGCAACACTTATTGATATGTTTTTGTTACACACAAAATAATAAATTTGACCAGATTTAAGTGATAACATTATTTTTTCTACTAAGGCTAGTTGTTTTCCTACTAACATTCCCAGTTGATTTGTGCCCAACATAGAAAGAATTATACTATATCAGTTTCTATTTTAATTTACTTGCCCTGTAAAGCAGTTTTATCTTTTCATTCGCAAGAAAAGGGAGTTGAGCTTGCAGGACTCCTATTGCCTTTTATTATTGCAAAGTATCAAATTAGGAAAAGAACAGGCAAGGCTAGGAGTGGCTGTGCCTTGAGGTCAAGCCGAATGGTGGCCTTTGTGGAATAGGGAATACAAACCCGGGCCAGTACAAAGTCAGGAGAAATTGACCTGACTGATCTTTTGGGGAAGCGGCCCTTTTTCTTTCATCTCATCCCCAGAACCAAGATCTTTGGACAACACTTAACAGATAAAATACTGTCCGGCCTAATTGCATTGAGACTGACCAAGACTTGGAATGAAAATATTTTATGCAGCGACGGGGCGTACAGGAGGACCCTGAAGAGGATAGAAACACGAGAAGACTAGGCCTGTGGGCCAGGGAAGTAGCCAAAAGGGACAAATTAGGTTTAAACAATAGGGGATCTTTTCCACTGGGGGATAATTAAATGTTACTTCATCAAAGCAAAGACAGTTTGCAAGCTGCTCATTTTGTAATTCTATCATGTTTGCCCCTGAGATATGCTTTTTGTATTTTTTGTATTCTTCACTATTGCCATTGATTGAGAATCCATTTAATTACACTGTTGGGGGTATTAATTATATGCCGGAGTTAGTCCAGTCAAATGAGGGCTGATGGTAACAGAGGACCTATGTTTAGGCTGTGGGCTCTTGACTTCTCTTTAGCATTCGAAATAATGACCTTTGTGCATTGTCCTCTCAACAACGGAGCAAGTGGAGTTTCAGCAATGCATATACACAACATGGAGCGCTTGTGCACTGTTTCAAACATCTACAAACTTCTGTTTTATGGCGAAGCGCTTCTCAGATCAGTAGCTTAAATCTGTCAGCCATGTGTCATGTTGAGTGATAAGTGGAACTGAAATATTTTGATCAAATCATGTTGGAAAAATGGTGTGCAATTAATCAAACATTTCATTGCTGTGTTTAGTGACCTGGTTGCCCTGTTAAAACATCAAAACAAATGATTGAATATTGCAAAATTATACAATCAGTGTGTTACAGACCTAAAACAATAAAAATAAAAGATCCATAAACCATATTTATTTTGTATGGTGTTGATCTTTGCCGGTATTGGGAGAAGTGTTTGCTATTAATGACAGCCTTTGTTTTTGTATGTTGTTGTAAATTGTGAGTACTGTATGCTGAAATATATTGAAATTCTTTTTCAAATTGCTATCTATGTTATGCCTGTAAGCATACCAAAAACTACTGGAACAACAAGCACTCTGTGTATTGAGAGATATGTTTGACTTTGCCGTTATTTAAAAGAACATCTACGTTTTCACAAGGACTCTGTCCCCAGGAGGCTACAAAAGCCATTCCATGGCCAATCGCCTTCTCTTTCTCTCTTCTTTAAATTAAGTTCCTTTATGTAGTTAGGCAAACTGAGACCAATCAGCCAGTAAATGTGTTGTATGAGTATTGAATTCCTAAATTTCTTCAGAGTACGGTAGTGTAGGTGTGAGACAGTAAATGTGAGAGCATCATAACTAAATGTAAAAAATATGATAATGAACTAGTAATCAGACAAAATGGTAATTAGGGGCATTTATACAACTTTTTCTTTTTCATGAACTAGCAACAAGTTAAGTTTTAAGAATTTTGATTTCAATTATCATTAAAGAGATGTAAAAGGACACAATAGTGTGTTTTTTTCACCACGATTTGTGGATTACACATATAAACATAAGAAATAATAACTGAAAGAAAGATGTCTCAAATTAAAATACACATTTTAAATTATATCAAAATTAAATAATAACTGAAATGTTTCCAAACCATCAGATATATAAATGTGTAGTTTATAAACTGAAATCGCTTCAGACTGGCCCTCAGTTTAAGATGTGGGTCAGTGTTCAGTGGCACAAACATATGTCACTGCTCCATGTGGGTGCTGCTGGCAGAACACCCAAACAGCCCATGGTGTCTAACCCGTACTCCTTGGTATCTGCAATTGGTGACAGGAGCACTTTGTGTTTCTTTTTCTTTTTTTTTTCTTTGGCCACTGAGCCGTGGATTACATGGTTTGTTGTGGATCCAGGATCAGAAGGAGGAAGCAGAATAATGTCTTCCTACTCTTTGAGGGAGTGCCATGGTTGGTTGATTACAGAATAGCTTAAACAGGCTATCTCAGAGGAAACTATGGCTTTTGTCCAATTCTCCACAAAAAAGGTAAGTCAAAAAAGGCTTGGGTTTTCTTTTCAAGCAGATGCTGGAATATTGTTTCGCGGCTCCCTTAAGCTTATGCTCACAGTGGTCCCTCCCAAACCTGTTCAGACCATCAAAAGAAATGCTCTGAATTCATGATTCAAAAAAGACCCTAATATTTTTTTACATGCCTTGTATATTTTGAAATCACAGACTTTCATGACCCCCCAAAGATTTACAAGTGTAAGTTCAAACACTTGAACTTTTTTTTTTTAATGTGGAAAATAAATGAATAAACAAACACAATGAAATATTATGACTTAAATCAAGTACTAGAGGAAGGTTAAGTGTTTTAGTAAATTCACTGAAGTTTAGCTCAGACATGATCAATTACTAATAAGTGATAATGGCAGCTGTTAAAATATCCAGGCACGTCTTTAAAGAGGGGGCCCTTGAAACCAGTAAAGGATTAACAAAGATTATCAGTCATGGTGAATAAGCAGAAGTATTCTGTTATACAAGTTCCATGGTGAAATAAATAATTAACCTCTCCGCTCTCAAACGCACACACACACACAGACACACACAAACTGGAGAATTAGCATTTCATCCTGTGTAACAAAGCCAATATGTTTCAAGACGTAAGGCCATACAGAAACAAGTCCTTTACAAAACACTGCCTGAGGGCTCGAATCTGACTCCTGGGAGTCTCTTGGGCTCTAGAGCCTATTTGTTCAACAGAATTTGTTATTCTGTCACAGCAGGCCTGTCACCAGTGAAATCATTTAAATGTACAATTCTGTATTTAAGCAGACTGTCTTTCTTGGAATAGATGAGAGTCGGTTGGAATTTATGGTCAGCTGTACTAGAGGTTAAACTGTATCACCTGAAGTACTATTGCAATCAAATAGAATCCTGTGGGAATTCATTCAGTTTTTACCAATATAAAATAAAGATCAACTCTTCAATCTGTAGTACATATTCAGATGATCTTTCAGTGGAATTTTAAATCCCATAATCTCAGTGTACTATCCATATAGTTACTGCTACTGTATAATACTGGGAACAGCTTTCTTGAAAATCTTGGAAAATTCCACTGGGACTGAAGATTTTTATTCATTCTACTTGTTCTGTAAATCATATTGACACTGACAAATTACTTTTTTGTTTAATATTTTAATGTACTTAATTGAAAACTGCTGTCTGTTTGCACTAGTGGGAATATATATATATATATATATATATATATATATATATATATATATATATATAATGCAGCCTATATAAAGAGAGAAGCTTATTGAAAAATAACTCTTAACTGCAGTAGTTATGCTGCTCAGCACTTTTCTATAAATGCGTTTTTAGTTGAAAGTGATATCTAAGTGTGGATGGTCTGACAATACTTATAAAGGTTGGTTGTATAATGGACCTGTCAAGGTTGATGGATTTTCAACACAGTTGGGATATAGGTCCCCAAACTGAAGACAATCAAACACTGGTCATATGTAAACAGAGACAGGGAGCTCTTTCTGTGGAGTCTACAGAAATGCTGGGAACACTGATCAATAATACAATTTTATTCTGCAGGTGGAACAAAATACATAATTGGGAAGAATGAATTAAAAACAATCTGCAGACTGTAATAAGGCTGAGTTCTCATAAACATATGAGTAGTTTGAAAGAATATAATCAATGATGCAATAAGACCCACCACATTGATGATAGCTCGTCATTACAGATTATTTTGGATGAGTAATGGGACCCCACCAAAGTAGATAATGTGATTCAATAAAATATTTACTGCATTTAATTTAAAAAGCCAAACAAAACAATAACAACAAAGCAACTGTCATTCCTGCAAGCAACTGCCTTTGCCAAGTGTCTTGCATTAATTGGCTTCCAGTAACCTCTGTCAACAATATTTTCATTTTCCAAGTTTCCATGTTTGGACTGTTTTTCAGTTCAGGTTATAATATATCTGGTAGTAATAACCATGTTATTAACAACTAAAATAAAGAGAAATGTATGTTTACATATGTATGTACATTTTTAGAATTACTTTATTTTGCATAACTTTATATTTCTAAAAGACAACTAAGAAAGGAAGATTTGAAATATGTCAATGTATATTAATATATAATAATAATTATAATAAGGAAAATGTCATTACAAACCTTTGCATTACGTAAAGCTGGCCAGTATTGATTACTGAAACCATAATATCCTCTCTGGGAAACCATTCCCCATAACATTTCAGTAGGAACTGGAGAGGTCATTGCTTGAATTTCGAAAACCTGATGTTCTTTGTGCTTTTAAGTGGAAGAATGGAATCCTATTTCTCTTTACATATTTCCTGTTTGTGCACTGGCAAACCAACCCCAAACTGCAATCAAATATTGTTCCATTCGGCACTAGTACTTCTCTCTATTGCTATTTTGAGCAACACCTTTCCCTGAGTGCAGTGGGGGATCCTGGAGACTAGAAACGGTGTTACAGTTACATAAAGGTTGTTCTTAAAGCATGATGGAGATATTCTATTGATGTAACACAATGGTTAGAGTGTCAAGTGTCTCAGTTTGGTTCCGCAATGCTGTGTCACAATTCAGAAAAAGAGACTAAATAGTATTTAGGAGGTCATTTACTTAATAGATACAGAAGATTTTAATGTTTAAGATAAATATGAATTTAGTCGAATTTTATAGTGAAATAAAAGGTGTTTACTAAATTAGGGTTACATTTTGGCTGGGCTAGGTTTAAGGTTTGAGTCCTCAGGAAACTAAGGCTTTTCTTAAGGTATGGTTAACTTTTCTACTGACTTTACTGAATCAAATGTAGAATTGTGTGGACCTAGCTTGAAATTTTGAAATTATTTTATTATACTGTTTATATATATATATATATATATATATATATATATTACATAACAGGTAACATGAAACAGAGCATGGCTAACCTGCCAATGATCTACAGCAGTATAAATATTTTACTGTACTTTGATACAAAGGTGACACCATGGAGACAGAATTAGCAGCAGACACTAACTGAATATTAATAATGCAGCAACACTGACCTTTGTTTTTGTTGCAGCGTTTCTAGGAGGACTTCAGCTTTGCTTATTCCTGCACATGTAACTGACATTTTTTAATTTTAAATTTTAACTTTTTTTGTTTTAATTTTAAACATGTTGGTGCATTTGTTATAGAAACTTTTTTTTTTTGGGTTAAGTTTTTTGGCTCTATAGTGTTGATAGGAATTCTAGATTTTGGTCGCCATGTGTTTATTCTTAATGTTTTTTTACAGGACACCAAGTCAAACATTTAGCCACGGTTGAGTCGTAATGCCCAGTCCAAGCCCAAACCATTGTTATGTAGAATTGCAATATTGTTGTAGAAATGTATTTCTAACCTGGGCAATGTGTACCACTATACAGTATCAGAGTTCAGAATAGATATCCTGAATGGTATTTAGACTAATGAATTGCTATATCTGTTTGAACGTAAGAGTGATATGTTTGAAAAACAAAATCACAGTAAAATCTGAAATGTGACAGTGTGACAAAGTTTTATTTAGGGATACAGAAAAAGCTTGGCACAGTCTTATGGTTTATTGTTTTTTTTTAGCAGGTTACTGCAATTAATTATTGAGTTTTAATCAACAAGCCTCTAGTCAAGTCTAAGTGTAGACCACAAGTGTAGACCACAAGTAAATATAATGCTATAATAAACCCCAGAGTGTGGAATATTGTCTTCCTGGAAAGAAATTGAACCCTCTTTGGAACACATTGATTGCTCATTCATGTCTTTCTTTCTTTGTATCCAATATTGGCCACATAAATTGGAATTTAAGTTTTGTCCCAGGAGCAAATA
This sequence comes from Amia ocellicauda, assembly GCF_036373705.1. Lineage (NCBI taxonomy): Eukaryota > Metazoa > Chordata > Actinopteri > Amiiformes > Amiidae > Amia > Amia ocellicauda. The sequence goes on from NC_089869.1 coordinate 17,348,201, forward strand.
CAAACAGCAATGCTGTCTTTGGTCCAATAAAGCATTATTTACGAATATTACATTGCACATTTTGGAAAATTGACTAACACCTAGGAATATATTTTACATGCAGAAAGATAGCACTGTCATAGCACTGAACACATTTGTTAGTTTTTTCCCCATTAAACTCACATACTAAGTCACCCAATTCAAATTATGTTTGATGAGTTATGTTTGTGATAAGGTCAAGCCCTGTAAGAGGTTCTGGTAACTTGAGAACGTATCCCTGTGTACTGAATGGGCTGAATTTATCTTAATATACTGTTTCAATTCAGGAAATCAGCAAATTTAGTATTTATAAATCAACAGTCCTGCTCAACACATGGAGCTTCAAAAACACTCCAATTCATAGGGGTGCCGAGTAACGGAGGAACCCCTTCGCCCATCTATATAAATCCCCTTCTTTGAGTGACCACTGTGCTGGCCAGACACCCATCCACACACGTGCACCCTACCTGATAAGGAACCCAACTGATTCAAACATCAACATAGATGCATGATAGAGACTTAATTTTAGCAGGACTGCCCTGCCCTGCCACAATTACAACGCTATGTGCCCTAGCGCTCCTGTTGCATACAGTGTATTTCTATGCCCATATGCAAGAGGAATTAGTCCCCAACAAGACTAATCACGTATGGCCCTATAACACCGCATGTAGCACCAGTCGGGAGGTGTACCCCCTTGACACACTACAGTATATTCACCTGTTTTATTAACTTAGTCATATACTTTTACCAGCTGAAATGCACAACGATTTAATTTCACTAACAAAAAACATATCTGGTGCTAAGAGGCTTCATCTTCAGAATTTGAAAAATTATATCTCTGGAAAGCAATTTACCATTCATCAATATGTCATCATTATGACAGATTTTGCATGCTGGTAATTTTGGTGAGCATAGATATTAAGTAAAACTGTATATCATACTGTTTGATATTGTATTCCTCTCATTATTATTTCATGTTTTAATGCCAACTTTGTTTGACTAGAAAATTGAAACTAGAGTACATCAGCTGACATGAATGTATTATTTTATGTAGTAGCTTGGGATATAAGCGCATGTGGCGTGTGTACATATATATATATATATATATATATATATATATATATATATACTTAAATAGATATGTAACTGTGGACTGTTAAAAGATGAAAATAATAATAACTTAAGTAGGATTCATTTTGATATCATTAGGAGGAATGCTTGGGAAAGTCAGATTAACAGTAAGTGTCTGTAAAGTGACAAAGATTGTCCTAAGTACAGTCCCAGCGGGGTGCTCTCTTTAACTCTAATTCACATCTGAATCAAATCACCACGCTAAGATCTCATCAGCGTTATAACTGTTGTGCTTAAAATTCTCAGTTGTCCATGTCTCTTGTGGTGCAAAGAGAGACTTCATTATTATCGACGCACAAGTCCCCCTACCAACCCCTTTGTTTTAATGATATAACTAAATGTAGAAATTAGAGATTGTGGCATCTAAATACAAGGACATTCAAATATGTGAATACTTCAAACAATACCTCTGTTCAATGATGGAGCTGGAAATCATTACCCCCTGCAGAAAAATGTTAAAATCTCTTCAGGTGCCAAAATTGTGATGGGTAGCAAAATGAATGTAGGTGTCTTGGGGACTGATGACTCTGTATGTACTAAATTTGTATTTCACTTGGAAAAAAGCTCCACCAACATCCCAGAGTAACAGAACAGTAATTATATCATCGGCATTAGGGTCCTGCATATACAATAAACAATTTTGCAGTTTGCTCAATGTCTGGGAACATTTCAGAACAGAATATACCATCATAGTTTAAAAGAAGGAGAAGAATATGAAAATGAAAAAGTTATTGTGTTAAAGAGCATTCTGATAAGACGATTTGGGTTAACTAGTCTCAAAGTAATATAAATAGTAATGGGATAATTAAGGATCCATTGAATAGATTCATAACCACTACTATTTATGAATTAATAATTTAGGTTAGGATTAATCCTATTCAATTTAAAATTGTGGGTGGACACCTGAGGCCCCAGGCTGCAGTGGCTCTTGTGAAAATGCTGAAGACTAGGATTATACAAGCGAACGGAACAGAGGCTTACATCAATAAAATTTACAGTTCATATCCACTGAAATGTGTGTTCAATTGAAACAGCTAAAATGCTGAAAAAACCCTATAGCGCAAATGAAATTGTTATACATACTCACTGGGCCCTGACCAGGAAAATAGAGTTTCAGTGCAAATGTTAAATATTTCAAGATATAAAGTATAAACATGTTGGAGGTTGATATGAGCTTATAAACATAAAGAAATAGAAATTGTGAGGATTTCTAGGATTGGCATGGTTGACCCCTAGACAAGATTTATAAAAAATGTATTTATGTAATCAACATGGCAGTATAATCTAGATAACTGAGCTAAAGCAGCCCATATAGAAATAAAACTAGGATTGATCCGCATGATTCTTCTCCCTGCGCTGTTCATTTCAGGACCGGGGTTATATACTATTTATTTGTGTACTGAAACGACAGTGTTGTCTAATAGAAACTCTTGACTAGCGATGACAATGGTTCCAGTGACACCATTTCCGCTAGATGCACTCACTCCAGACAATCTTTGAAGAAATAAAGACAATCCAAATAATATTTGTATTGTTATGGTGTAACATTAAACATTTTCCATTAAACCATATTCCATGATAATACATCTGTTTGAGAAATACATTTGCTTATATTTAAGTTCAATATTAACATGCAAATTACTACACACTTATATTTAATATTCTGTTGTTTTGTAAGGCACTATAAGGATCAAAGCTTTGTTGTTATAATATGAAGATTACACTGACCTGTTGATATTCATGTAACTGTATTCATAGGACTCATGCTCCTTAAAATTAAATTGCTAATAGTAATAATCTTTCAACAACGTGAAGTGAAAGTTTCACTGATTTGTTACTATACTGCTATACTATTCTTGTTAATGAATTTTTAATATCCTTAATGACAGCAGAAGAACGATGTAATTAAGGAAACAAGTTTGGAAAAATGCTGACTTAAACTCTTTCCGAAGACTATTTTAATGTTATTTTAATTGGAATTAACACATTATCTTAATGAACAGATTGCCTTAAAGGAGGAAATATTCCTTACCAAGCTTTAATCCAGGCTGTATTAATTTTTAACTCCTTTTTTTGGTCTTATAAAATAACACACACCAGCTCCTTAACAAATCGAAAATGTTATTCAATATTAAAAGGAATATACATATTTAATGCTTGTGTGTCAAGATTGCAAGTGTATAATGAAGATACGAGAAATTAAGTAATTTTTTTACGTCAAATTTGACTTATTCAGCAAGTTTCCATGGACAAAATAATATATTAAGTATTTTTTAAAGTCAATTTATGAACACGTGGATTTCTCTTAAAGGAATATTCCTATGGTTGTGTTCAAAAACATTAGATAAATTATATTTAAATTTTAAGTCTCATTTAGCAATCCAATTTTTCCGAAATATTTAAATTTTCTCCAGTGAAATGCTGTGAAAAAGTGACTAACTTACATTTTTCTGCTTGAACAAATATAAAACATAAAATCATATTATAAATAATTTGGACACCATTACGTATATTATGTGCAGACACAATTCCAATGTTTATATGCATTATCACAAATCTTTTGATCTTTCTTGTCTCTTTTGAACTTGACTGATGCACGACGGGTTCTGTACATCCAGAGTGTATTCAGAATGTCTTGTAGCTTTTTTTGTTCTCCTTCATGAAGGCTTTTATAGAAAAGAAAAGGCAACTGAACTACACTTTTTTCTCAGTAGAGGGTGGTCTGCCCAGGTCAGTGCAGAGACGTATTGCAGCAAGAGTGTGGCGAAGTCCAGCATTGTGCTCACTCATGCTATACCTTGTTAGTAGAGAGATCAAAGGCTTTTGTCTCCGGTGCCTTCAATTCTTCACTTTTCATGAGCACAGCACTCAACATCAGACAGTAGAAAAGAGATTAAAATATGAATTTGAAGGCCATGTCAATAGTCAAAATCCTTCCCACACATACTTAGCCAGTTGAATTCTGACGTACATAATGCTGAATAACCTTGTTAGTAATGAGTAATTCTCATGGATGTAATAAGTGGTAATAACTGGTGTATATTGGGTCCTTTTTTAAGTACTAATTTTGTGATGTACTGCTACCAGATTAGTGACTATTTGTTTTACATGTGCTAATGGTAGCTCTGACATCACGGACTTCCCAAAGACGGACCCCTTTTTGCTTGGATTGTTTGTAAGACTCAAGTGAGAGAGAGGGGAAAAATAAGTATTTTTATGCATAGAAGATTTGGGCAGTTGAGTTTAATTTGGGATTTACAAGTGACACTATGCCCCCACACCCTTCCTCTTATTCAGTGAGGTTTATGGAGTGAGACAGAGGGTCTTTTCCTTGTGATTAAACAGCCTGGGACTGGCCAAGCACAAAGTATTATAGCCTACTGCATTATGTATTGGAGTGTGCAGGTTCCCTACCAGAAGGTCAAGGTTCTGAAACCAGTTGATCCAATATGAAGACATGTAAACCTCAGCTAGAACACGACAAAGGGGAAAGAAAGAGGAAAATATCAGAACAATGACCTAAGTCACGCATTTTACAATTTGGATAAAAAACAATAATATGTAAACAATGAACGTCCACTTGTCCTCCTGAAGGCTTATCTCTAAAGAGCTCTTTCAGCTTAGCCTAGGCATTAATACACTGATAGCCTCAGGAATAGCCAAGCATAAAATGAAAGTAATAGCATGAAAACACAACAGGAAGGTTGAGAGGAATGAATGAAGGCCAGCTGGAGGCTCCTGATTCCTATCACTATCTCAAAAAACTTTTGCCCTTATTAGAAGGAGGTTAAAATCAGTGTTTGTGTAGTGTATTCATAATGCTGAAAATACGTGGTCTTGTTCACTCAACATGTTAGTGCACAGTCATTGAGTCGGTTTGTTTCATGCACAGTTTTGTTGTAAATTTAATGAGACAGCACACCGCATTAATAAGTATTTGGTCTGGTCTTGGAATATCAAGCATGTAGCTCATATTCATTCAAAAATGTATCCTAACAGAGTCTTGTGTGACTTATAATAATAATAATAATAATAATAATAATAATAATAATAATAATAATAATAATATATTCCATTAAAAATGAGGTGTTTAACAAAGCCTTAAGAATCAGCATGTTTTCATCAAAACAGTGTGAAGCTGAGCACAAAGTGTACCTACAGTATATATATATATATATATATATATAGTGAAATACGTGCAGCATTATTTTAATGTGATAGCGGGATTCATGCTTCCATACAATCAATCAGAAAAAGAGCATTTTAGAATTATCTGAATACTGGAAAAGTAAGCTGGAAAACTATGCTTTTTTTACCCTTATTTTTTTCCTGTCTGCCTCAAACAGAAACAGTATTTCTGCTGCTTATGTACCATATTATCTCCCCTTACTACTACTCCAAAATATAACAAGCACGCATGTTGATATGTACAAATATAATTAAATTGTTTCTCTTGTCTACAATGTGACAGATATTTAATTAATGTTTAAATCGACGTTGTGAATTGTAATGAACGTAAAATGTAGATTGTAGCCTGAACCTCACGCAAGCTGTGTTTAACCTGTCCATTTGCGGGTTCACTGCTTCTGTAACCCAGTTCCTGCCCGGGCTCAGGTATGTTTCAGCTGCACCTATCCCGGCGTCATAATCTCTCGGTGCACTTAGAAAATTGGCCAGATCAGCACTAGACAATGAAGTAATATTATTTAGAGGGGAAATTAAGATTGTGTCCTCCTGGTAATTTACCTATTGGACCCTGTGTGCTGGTGGAGTGTGAATCAATTTGTAAAGGATAGTTAAATCTCTATAACAACCTCCCCCCTTCTTCACACATGACTATCCTGCATCAGCTATTAAAAGAAAAAAAAATCATCTAGACTTCTGAAAAGAATGGAGAGAAAAGGTTTCTTTTTTTTGTTTCCTAACAATCAAATGTTTGGTTGCATTTAAACACCAATCTGGAAATTGATAAGTGAAGGCCTGCATTGTATGTGTAAAATAAAACAAGATGCTTGGACACTAGCACAGTAAAAACTGATATCCCTTAGCAAAATGTTTTATCATATCCAGCAAAGGAGGGGCCTTTATTTTATTGATTTAAAAAAAAAAAATCCCAGAGGCACTAAAACGTACAGGGCAATGATTAATGTCCCCCTCAGAAAAAGAAATTATATGGAATAAATTAAACTACTGCGGCAGCAAATTGAAAAATAAGGATGTAAATGAGGTTTGAATACTTAATATCTTATAAAGAAAAATAGTCAATGAGGCCCAAAAATGATGAGGGATTGCCAAAGAAACATAATATTAACTCTAATGACCTAGGCTAGATTTTCTGTACTGTCAAAATTTAGCTGTCACAATTGATTTGCTACCTAGGAAATGAATAATGGGGGACAATATATAGCAATTGAAAGAGCTAACCTTGTTCACTAGGTAAAAGACATGGGAACAGTAACACATTAGAAGGCAATGGTGAATTAAGATTAAAAAACAGATTTACATTGATTCAAAGACTGCTTAATGGGTAGGGCTGGTAATGTATTTATAAATCTAGCATTCATAAGCAATCAGCATATAACAAAGATATGATTTGGCTAGCAACAGACTTTGAATATCACCTGTTATAATAAGAAGAAGCAGATTGAAATAAGTAATATGTTTGTTATCGTTGTGAAATGTATACATTATACTGAATTATTGTAAAATCAGAAACTGCAGCGTTAATAGAAATAATTTGAAATATGTGGGTACAGTGTGATATGGGTGTCACTGTAAATTGTGTCATGTTGGGGCAGCTACGTCAGCGAAGGGAATACAAATAGAGTGTTAACATTTTAACATAAATACTTTTTAATAAAAGAACAAAAATAAAATGTTAGTCCTTTCCAATTCCGACATCTGTACTTCATAAAGGCCCTCAATTTCAAAAGTACAGTCCGTTTCTGATCTCCGCTTTCTTCTGCTCTGTGTAGTTTTCAGTTTCAAGATTTATTATTAATCTTCAATAGATATAAGTGAATGAGTTTAAAAACAATTGATGTATTTGTTTTGTGACAATGCAGTATTGAGCACTTCCGCATTTGGTCTACACTTCAGGGTTTTAAAAAATGATGGCAATGTCACTGCAAAACTGTCTATTAAACTGCTGCAAATGGCTAAAAATGCTTTACAGAAACTTAATAAACTGTATATACACAAATAGTTCTCTCTGATAAATTAATCTCAAGGATATGCTGCTGGGCAGTGTGAATGAGAAGCACCTGCTATTTAAATTATAATAGTTAGGTTTTGCCCATTCTTGAATATATATGGAAGAGTCTATATTCATACACACACACACACACACATACTAAATGTATCTAAATATAAAATTGGAAGGAACTACAGACACCATAACTAAGTATCTGATTTATGTTTTGTTTTTAAAGTAAAGCTAAATAAATCAGGTATGTCACAGTCCGATTAGGCTGCTATGAATTGCTGCAAGACCATGCCATCATATTTTATTTGTTTTGTTTGTTTTCCTTCTGAAAATGCTTTTTCTTGGCAACGAACATGCACAGAAGATCCACACTCATCTGTTGCTGTCCAAATGCCATGTAATGTACAGCTACGTTATGTCAACCCATCTGTAAATATATTATAAACAATACTCTAATATTAAGGGTTCAAAGTAAATAACTGCAGTCAGTGTTAAAATTTCAAGCGCAATGATAAGCAATATCATTTTGTAGGAACTTATACACATTGACAAGGCTGGTATTAATTATGACATTTATTATCAGTATTATTATTTATATTATATTATTACAAATATTTCCAATAACTGCTTTATTAAAATCACAGTTGGTCTTGGTATTATTATTATTACTTATCCACTATATATTCCACTCTATAAGAGAAAAGCAAATTTTGCCATGAAAAAGCTATTACAATTATATATTTATATATATATATATATATTATAATACTATATGTATATATACATACATATGTATACACACACATATACATTCACATAAGGAAAATACAAGTCACATTTCTAGCGATTTGTTACCACTTCCGCTAAAATAACATTTTTTTTACGATTGAAATAACTGTATTTGTTAAAAAATACAATTACTATTAATAATAACTCTCGTGACTCAGAGTCTAACATGCAATAAAGATGCTTATTGCTGCTTTATCTATGTATTTATTTATCTAAACATATACTGTAAAACACTGAATGTAATATTGACAACACTGTTCTGTTATTCACTAGATCTATTTGGCATCATGTAGCTTGAAAAAGCACATTTTAGCAGTAACTTTCTGAAACCAAATAATTAAGCCTACAATTGTTACGTGACAGTCTCACAACTCTCAATTATAATAATAACAATAATAATAACAACAATAAAACAGCTAAACAAGGGGCTCTGGACTGTACTATGAATAAAGGAGAATGCTTTATAAAACTGCATTCCAGCACTAGGTGAATTTATTTTTTTAGCCCAGAGGTGCGACTGAAATGAAAGAGTTGGCTGGAAAGTAGCAGGAGTGCGGTTGTGCTGCACACCATTACCCTCGATGGATGGGAGAGAGGCGCTGTATATTAAACATGGCTCCGTCAATCGGAACCTTTAATTATAACTTCAGTATCAGTTACACCAGCCTAGCACAGATGCTAAAACCTTCGGAGGCTTGGTTAACCTACCTTACTTAATCTTAAGACGAGGGAAAGATACAAGCTGTGTATCAAGAAAAGACATCAAGAATATTGGTTGCTCTTAGGTCAGCTACCAATTATAGTGTGGTTTTAAGGGAGGTAAAAGCATGTGACCCAACTGTTTTCCTGCCGATAATCTTTTTTTATTATTATTATTTGCTTTTTTTCTCTCTCTCACTCTCTCTCTCTCTCCAAAGGATATAGTGCAGCATATACATGAGGGCCTAAAGACGCTATAAAAATTGCTGAGGTATAAAATCGAAAGTGCTCAAACTGTCTGTACAGAAATATCTTGCTGGCAGGGGCTGCTCAGCGGTGGAGAAATCACACTCCAGGCCCAGCAGCACTGTAAATCAGCACACGATTCAGCTTGTTTGTTTACATATCCTGTTCTTTACAATGGTCTGAGGAAATAAGAAGCCCTCATATTGCCTGTGCTATTGTATGGATCATAAAACTAAAGGATATAATGTTTGTGCAAATCCCCCTCCCCAGCTTGTTTGTGAAATCATAATGGTTGTAGAGCACAGACCTGAAAATGGATTTGCTTCCATCTGAGTAGATTATGGAGTATTGCACATCACGGGCAATATTTTAAAGAGTTAATATTCAGGTAATCGAACATGAAAAGTAACATTTAACTTCGTATTGCACAAAGCCACAAAAACAGAGGACCGAGACAAGTGATTTCACTTTGCCCCGCTGTAATGCGATGTGCCAAAAATTCACACCAAGACGTAAATGAATCGTAATTTTTTGTTTTGTTAGTTTTTTTTGATTCCTCACATATATGTATTGCAGGTATGGCCTCCTCTCTGCTCACGAGTGTGCAAAATGATAGTTTATTTGTCATGTTAAATAAGATCAATCATTCTCAAGATCTTATCAATAGAAAATAACTATAAAAAGTCTGTTATCATATAATAACATAAAATAACATAAAATTATATATATATATAGTTTGAATTATTTTCATCAGTCATCCTATTTCCTGCACTGATGTCCTTGATTTTAAAAACAAAATCAAAAACCTGAAAAGTATTGTTATTTATTGATATACAATAAATGAATAAGCCATTGGGACTGATTTGCAAAATCATATAGTTGCTCTGGTACCTATTGAATCTGTAAGACTTGAGACCCAGACTAGAGTACTTTATTAATGTCAAATCTATACTCTTAAACTGTTTATTGCTACTCGTTTTTGTTTTTGTTTTTCTCCCTGTGTTCGAAAGAATAAAGGAAAAGGAAGAAGAGAGCTTGGCTGATGCAGCATGAAAGAAAAACATTTTCCCAAGCCTTTTCCCTTAAGCTCTGTCATGGGAAACCTTGCCTGAGAGGGTTTACGCCATGTACATGTGATGACCTAAATACAAACACATAAAGTATCATCACCTGAGCCACACCAGTGACTGGCTGAGAACACTTTCTGGCTGAGAACTACATGTCATTTTTTTCTGTTTTATATATGTTTGCATTCATACATGTATAAAAGTAGAAAAACACTACCTGTATGGTGGAAAATAATAACTGGACCTTGTAGCACACTTTGAGATATTTGTATTTTTAGAGTGTATGGATAGCATGCGTGGTATCAGCCTCCAAAACTACATTACTGAAACATCTTCAGTCAGGGAGTAATATTCAAAACTGACAGTTATAACACTGACAGTGTAAGCATATACAGTTCTGTAAACTTCCTTCACTGTAGGAGAGCCGACACGTTCAGCATTAAGTGATTTTAATGACATTTCTAAGGGTCTATAAACAAATTCTTCAATTGCCTTTTAAAAAACACGACTGCTGTTGGACAACTGAAGCTGAAAGGCACTGTGGTGTGAACTGGATTGCCATTGAGATAAAACGGGCTTCTTCCGAATACAGCTGCAATTTTTTGTTCTCTCTTTATAACATGAGTTAGCAATTGACCCAAGGCAATTATTTTAGGGTACCTAAAGAAGTAACATTTTACTTTGTGGCATTTTCTTTAAAAGGTCAACCTGTGCAATTGTCTTCTTTTATTCTGACTTTCCAAGTTAAACTTTGTGTACAGCTTGTACCTGAGCTCATTATAATACCATTCCTTCTTTTTAAAATCACATCTCCCCAGGCCTGACCTGCATTACGCATCCTTATAGACAGTACTGTAAACTGATAAAGATTTTTAAATGGTACAACTTCTACCGTATTGCATTCTTTAAAATGGGTAAATCCCCTTTGTGTTACAGTGATTATTTTAAAATAGCTTTAGACTTTAAAATTTTAACTGTTTGAACTACTGATTTACTACTACCAATGTCCCAGTTTAGAGTTTGAACTGATTAAAAAGGCTGTTTATTTATTTGTTTTCGTTCAACCTTTTTTAACCAGGGAGTCCCATCTGAATGCTGAGAGTAGGGGCTATAGTTCTGAGATTTTATGTCTTTTTGGACTTGGCCATGACACTGTGGTGAACAATGCTGATCTTGGGTAAAAAAAGTGGGACATGTGTGATGTTTTGGAAGTATTGATTAAGCTAGAGAATATATATTTCAGATTTATTTTTAATTTAATTGAAATAAATAGATAGATATGTATTTTCTCCTATATTTCACAACTGACTTGCTTTGTTTTGCAATCCACAGGTTATATGAAAGGAACGCCATTAGATCACAAACTTGCCAATGACATCAATCATCAGCCAGTGCTGTCATTGCCCAATGCTCTTGTGCTCTAGTCATAGTGTCCGGTCATTGACATCAATAGCCTCTTTAGGGTGAGGGTACCACCTACTACTGGGCAGCCCAGACAGTGTGTAAAAACTTTCACTGACAAAAATGTACAATAACCAAATAAATTTGAACATTGTGTATTTTTGACAGATATTGCTATTGATACAATATTGGTTGTCATATAGTTCTTTACTTTTATTTATATATTTAAAAATGTTGAGTATTGTCTTGTTTAATCAACTTTTCACAGAGAGCCTTAACTCATTTAGAGCTCTTTGATTACATTTTCCTTTTGTCTCTTATCTTTGCAAATTGTAGTTATTCAGTTATTTACTGGTGATGACTAGTGGATTTTAAAGGTACTACATGCAAGCTTTTAGACTTTAATTGTATTTTAAATGAGGCATCAGTGTTTTATACACACAAGTACATATTTGTTTTATATTAAATAACTATTACAATATTATAGTTTCAAATAGTAATTACGTGTACAAAACAATAACTTATGCTGTACTAGTATCTCCAGTATCTCCGGCACAACATGTGCTTTCATACCTAACTTGGAATAACACTTTGTCCCACTACACCAAAACATCATGTTTCTGTATTCGGTTTACTTCTCTCGGTTATCAGATTATTAACAGCCATCTTGGCAAAAGGCCACAGTATCTGTATCAAGCCAAGGGTATCTAAAGTAGTTTAGAATATATTGGATATAATGCATAATAATTCTGTAGCTGTATCTCTATCTGCCAAGTTTGTAAACTATTAGCAAAAGTCATGAATTGTAACATTAGTCAGTCAATCTTTCTATCCATAACTAAATACTATCAATAGATACTGACATCCAAACACTACAAATTGTTATATATTTTGTTGACAACATAGTTTACTGTACAATATTATAGTTCTAAAGAGCTATAGAATCACTGCATCTTATATGTTTACGTACTTATATATTTACATGTGTGTATTATGCAGATAGGGTCACAGTACAGACCTGTAATGTTATCCATATCTTAGGATGTTCCCAGAATCCCGTACCATCAGGACTCAGCGATGCTTTATCTGCCCGCACTGTACACACTTGTTACTGTGGGCCTGGTGTAGCTGAATTTCATTCTGAGATCTGTGACTTACTCTACCTTATAATCAAAGGCATGGAAGAAACTCTCCTGATAGTCACTCAGGCATGCAGGTTTGAATGCTAAGGACAATTTTGAAAGTCTCAGAGAGATCTATTAAAGAAGTGTATATATACTATATACTTAAAATGATGTCTTCTATAGCTGGAAAATACATGAAAACACTCATGGTAATGTTTAGCTGTTCTATTTAATGTGCAGGGTCAGTACATTTGTGTAACATAGAAATAGTTTCTGAATGTGCCTCCATATCTGATTAGCAAATGTTTGTATATGATCACATTTATTCTACATTAGCATTTAGAAAGTGTCCTAGCCCTTATTGGAGTCTGAATTCCTAATTGTAGAGTCCCAGCTGTATGCAATGACTGAAGGTATCACTTATCTTGTGAGACCTGAAAGTGTACTCAATAAGTATGTAGACAGACCGATCATGTCACAGAGCAGTTTTCCATACATCGAGAGTCAAGGTTTCTTTATCATGATACTTGCTGTAATGGAAGTGAATCCCAAATGTGGAGTTGCTATATGATAGTTTTCTATATAGTTCATCACGGAGTTTCAAGTGCTACTTATTATTTTTGCATTCTGTAATCTATCCATAACTCTGTTACCCTTTGTGATATTGTGTGTATGTTGAACATCGTATGATAGTGATTACTGAGCCGTGTTAGGCACCTTGGACAAAAGCATGCAAATAGTAAAAAAAAAAGTTAATGATCATAATGATGAAATTGAGGGATGAATTAGCTATGTCTGGAGTGGAGGCTACCTGAATAAACAACAGTCTGTTCACAGCCATGATTACTGGATTACCTTATCATAAGTATATTGATATGACCCCACCTCTCAAGTCAATTAATGAACCTCCGTTGCAAATGCTAGAAACACTGGCCAAAGCTTTATATATAAACAAATGCAAAATAAATGGAAATACATTTAAAAAAATAGACATAAAAGTTTCTAAAGTGAAAATCCTTATATATATATATATAGTATAAGCAAAGCAATTTTCTGTTAGTATATTCTGATGTTGTCTTCACTGTATCACTTGGCATTTTAATGTAACAGAATCTGATGTAACATATAGAGGTGAAGCACCGGCGTAGTACAAGAAGAGAAAACTTAACTCAACAGACCTATGCATTAAACATATTGTAGAATACAGTATAACATTCATCACTGTCATGGGCAGAGTTTGTATAAATTTAAATGCGGTGAAGCGTGCAGATTTTTTTTTTGTGTAAGAGAGTGTGTGTGTGTGTGTGTGTGTATATATAATATCAATACAAAGTACATTTAACAGTGTTTTCAAGACTTGTGTTCTTAAACAATAACTCGGGTCCTAAACTAAAAAAAAATGAAAGAAAACAAAGACAAAACAACCACGAAGAGACAATATTTGAGATTGAGATTCTTAGGCTTACTTCTCAGTGCTTTGTCCCGTCTACTAACATTGTTAAAAGTTAAATGCAGAGCACTTTTAAACTTCCTACATATAAACACATTTAAAAGACATTAATGTAATCATGTAAATAGATTACATTAATAATATATGTTTTTAAAGCAACTACCAATTGTTACTAATGCCTATTTAAAATCTCACAATTATTTTCAGCCTGGGTTTCTGTTTGGTTCAATATTTTCTACAGTGTATTTTCCACAATGGACTGAGTTGTAACAGATACTATAAATATCTCAGTTTTTATGAATGTATGTATATATGCCCATATATGTGTGTGTTTGTGTGTGTCTATATATTTATGCATTGTGGTTGTGTATGTACTATATAAATTCTAACTAGGGACCATATACAACTTAAATTCATTCATTATGATTTGTGTGATCTTTGATCTTCTGCTTCAAAGGCAGCAGCCATAATTTAGAACAATCAAGACAATAGTATGATTTTTTTTTTCTTACTGCCCGGTGATTTTGATTAGTTTAATTTGTAATTTTTATTTTTACATCACACTATTTGTACCTGGAAAGATTAATAAGCTGGAAATAAAATGCAGACTATTTTTGAAATGTATTTTTTAATGAGTTTTAAGCAAATGAAAATTCATCCTATAAATGTTTCGAAACCAATCATTAATATGGTTCATTTCCTTCTGATTGCCACACTTCATATCATCAGGCACTGTAGATAGTGTATATATATATATATATATGTACAGTATAAAGAATATTGTCTGACACAGATCCAGCTTATCTTCTGACTTTTTTTTTCTTCAGAAAGAACTGTTTAGCAAAGCAAGTAATCAGAAATTTGTTGCAAGCTATTGACCAGGAAGAGAACATCTGCACTAAAGTGAAGACCCCTAAAATACAATATGAATTTAAATATAATATATGGGAAGCGCTTGTCCTGAAATGTAGGCTGATTTAAAAAACAATCATGCCTTTAAGTGCAGAATATATCGGGGACTAGAGCATGGCAATGTTCGCGCCTGACAGTTTATACATTAAAATAAATTACCTAACCTTTCCAACTTCCAGTGACAAAAACAGGAAAAATGAAAGATAATGGGTTATTATTCACTGAAGGATCCTATACATAATAATGATATCATCAATAATGGTGGTGGTACACTAGAGCTCCTGCGGCTTTTAAAAAACATTTAATGGAATTACTTTTTTTTTTTTTTGAATCATCAGTCCTAGTCCAGTCCCTAGCTATTCAGCTGGAAAAAAAGCAGAAAAAGAAAAAGACTGAAAGAGAAAGAGGGAGAAAGAGAGAGGGAGAAAGAGATGGAGAGGGAGACAGAGAGAGAAATGTATCGTGTTACATTTCAAGAAGTCTGTAACCATCTGGCAGTCAAGAGTCAATTTGCCAAATAATACAGGCAGAACCAGGCAAAAGACATAATCAGTACCTGCTTAAAGTGCAAGGTAATAGGTGGGTAATAGACTTGCAAAGTGTGTCAACATCTGACAAATGTTGTAAACAGCATTAACGTTTTGAAGAACAACTGTTTTCAGTGTTTTCTTTTTATTTAGAGACCCTTACCCACTTACTCACGATCCCCTTGTCTGAAAAGTGATAATCACAGGATGCGTTTCTGATCATCCTTTTCAGGGTAAAGCTGGCAGCAACATAGGAGGAATGATTGATAATATAGGTAAAGGTTTAGCCCGGTGTCACAGTTTTAGCAATGATCGTGTATTGTTTTAGGGGGGTTGTAAATAAAAAACGGATTGAATGCCAAGCAAAAAAAAAACTGTTAGGAAGTGTAAACAGCTGGTTAACTCTGCAGCTCTGCATTACAGTGACCTGCACAGCGATAAATCTGTTTAAAAGCAGTTATGATGAGGCAAAGTGATCAAGCAAATGAAATATCTCGGCTTCAGAAGCGTATAATTCAGAGATGCAGTGTGTGCTTTATTGTCCCTGCTCTGTGAGAACCATACCTTGCATGTCCTGGACGATTTGCAGCGCTTATTGCTCTGATCAGTCTTTGTTCAAAGTCTGTGTGATCATAGTGAAATTAGTACTGCTTTAATCATATTCTACTGAACATAAAGCTGCCAGTGCAAACAACATTTCTTTCCCATTTACACATCTGTTACACACAACCCTCCTTTTGCAAAATGTTAGTCATAGGCACAAGGCTTTTGAAGATGCTATAAGATGCTTACTATTGAAAAACAAGAGGAATAAACCCCCTTTGGTGGAACATTTCATGAAAAACGTTTTAATGATACGTGTCATATTGATAACAATTGTGATCAGACTCAAAAGTATTGTGTTTTGGAAACAGTGTGGAAAGAAATCAGGGTACAGAGATCACAAAGTTATATGAATAAAGTTGAACTCATGAACTACAGTAGATTGTGCCAAGCATTTGAATTGTCATGGTCTGAAAATGTTTCTAATGTATATTCCAATGTTCACAGTTTGTTTGTACCACCGCGTTTATATGTAAACAGATCAAACTGTATGTAAAGAAAACCATATTGTTTAGAAGTTTTATTATGAGTTGATGTGCTTCCATTTTCACGGCAGCCTAAGTTGAACAGAGATTCTGACTGTAAGACGATGGTATAATAATACGTTTTATATCATACTTCCTTTACATTTCTTAAGACCATAGCTTAGGGGCTTTTTCATTTTTGTATGTCACAAGCCTGGCTATTTTGTGCATTGTTCAATATTATATAGGGGGTATCATGGTGATTGTGGGGGTGTGGGTCAATGCAATGTCTGTAACTTGAAATCAGGCGACATCGCATTTACAGGATGCCACTTCACATTTCTTTTAAGAGAATTGTGGCTAAAGATGATGATTTGGAAGTCACTTAAGGACAACTGTGTATGTTTCTATTATAAAAATTATCAATGAATATGAGAGAGTGATGTAATTTTAGTTAAGACCACAGTCGTAAATAACAATGGCATTTTTTTAAACCCACTCATTAAATGTGGTGCCAAACCTTTTATGAATATATAATGGCTTGTATTGTGCATGACATGTTCTGATCTTATTCCCCGTGAAACTCTTGTGATCACCACTATGGTTGCTTCAAGTTGGATAGCTGTGTCAATGCAATATGTGGAGTCTGAGCCAGGGACAGACACGTTGGCGGCAGTAGTTGGAAATCATTTCACAGGAGGGCCACTCTAGAGTGCTAAATTTATGGTAAATTAATGGTAGAAGGTGATCTGAAAACTTTAAATGCCCCATGACCATCTACTTAATTGAAATCTCTTTTTTTTTCAGTGCTCTTCAAAAATAAGTAAAATTAACAAACAAACAAACAAATAAATAAATAGACATGTATGTACTTACATGAAAATAGACTTGTTTTGTTCCTATTCTCTCACAATCCAAAATAAAATGGCAGCCATCATTGTATGTTTTTTGTCTTGTAAAGTTCAGTGTACTATTTTTGAAAACAAGGAGCAGTAAGTATAATGTCAAGCCCCGGCTTTTTCACATATTTGCAGACTCGCTGAAACAGTGCCTGTAGTATCCTGACCAGCGCTCATTATGTTTTGATTGGATCTTTGGGTCTTTGTTTTGTGCTCTCTGTCATGGTCCATATTATTCTGTACATAGTCTACACATTTAAGTGTGTCTGTTCATAATTTATGAATGGTATATCTCTAGGTTAAGTAAGTCAATGAGATTGGTTGATGTGGTTATACTTGTCATGTATGCAACAAAAAAAATGTATATCCTCCTTTATAACAATGGATTTGGAATGGAAAAAAGGCTTCTACAGCTGAGTTCCAACAGAATGTGTTTCGGCTTCCTTCTATTTCCCCTTAACTTGATTACCAGGATGAATAATGCAGTTTGTTCCTGACAGAGCCCTAAAAACATCAGCCGTAACTTTACAAAATAGTATACAAGGTCTAATAAAATGCATTTAACTGAAGCTTTCCTGTACTGTTTTTTTAATTTCTTTTGCCAAGTATATGTTTTCTTAAATTGAACACAAGCTAACAATGTAGCAGGGGCGAATGAGATGTGTCGTCTATTAAGTATGAGATTGGTTAATACAAAGGCTTGTCGGTAATAACAATGTCCTTTCTGCAGTGACAAAGACAAAGTGCCTGTGTTTGGAGTGTACGAGTGGAGAAGACAAGTGACGGCTGAAGGTAGACTTTGGAGAGCATTTGAATTTCATGTCCAAGAAGAGGCAGCCTATCATTAAAAAACCCTAATTTCTGTGTCAGGTAGAGTTACAGGTAATCTATCATCTTGTCAGACCGATTTTATTTTTTTCCCCATGTTCAAAGTGATTCCTACTTCTTTCCAATTAAACTTGTTGCTGAAAAGGAAAAAACGTCTTCAGCTATTAAAGGTACATTTTTGCCATGTTAGATTTCTCTCTCGCTCTTTCTCTCTAAATCATTTCTTTACATTTTGCAAAGAAAAGAGAAACCCTTGGGAGAAGGTGGTCATCTGACTATTATAGTGGAGGAAAGAGAACAGATTCAGGTTAGGAGTTAGTTGCTCGTATATCAAAACAGGTTTTATTTGACAACGAGGGTCTTTTAAACTGGAACATCTGTTGTATTTATTCCTGTATTTGTTTAAAATGTTAACCTTCATCCTCTGAAACTCTATTTTGTGTAACTGGATTTGGTTGCCCCCTGTTTTTGTTTTTAAAATTACATGGTGGCCTAGTCTACCAGTTCCACAGAATATTCAATATATTTTATATATCCTGTCACAATATTTCTATAAATGATTTATTAAAAAGGTGGTCCAAAAATAAGCATACTTATGGATTATTGTAGACTAATCAAGATTAGTATGTCAATGTAAAGTATTTGTATACCTATTGTAAAACAAAACAAGGGATTAAACATTTTAAGCATTAAACATAAGAAAGGAATGCTTATAAAGGACAATGTAAAATTATGTTTTCATAATTGTGATGCTATAACTATTTTTGGTATCATAACTATTATTGATTACCACCATAATCATCAAATCACCATAACTGATGAAGGTGTTTGATTTATTGACTTATGGACATGATGTTACATAGTTAAATGGATTAATTGCCTAAAATAACAAAAGTCTTTTGTAGGCCTAAAATACCCATGTGTGGCAGAACTGTAGGAGCATTGAATAAGGTGTCTGAGGATACTTCACAGGTTTCTTTCACTTTTACACGCAAGACACTGAATTGGAGCCCTGGGTTTCACAATGTATACCACAAAGGCATGGAATATTTCAGCATAAAAGCCATTTATTGGTACATTTCTAAATGTTAACGGTTGTCAGCTTCAATTTCTTTAAAAGACCTTCTTGCACTTGGGGGATAAAATGCTTCTACAATTCTCAGGGAATGCTCTTCCTTCCCAAGATGTGCTTAGCCCTGACAGGCGGTGACAAAGATGCCGACACCCAGGCAGCCGCAGGACCCATGTGGGAGCTAATGCTCCTTTGTCCCTGGGTATAATTTATTTATGTGGCTAATCTTCAGGGTGTAGAGAGGGCATGCTCAAAGGTGTTTCATTTTACAATGTAACCATCGAAAGGATCAGTGACCTTGTGAAGACTTTGCAGTAAAAATATAATTCATTTCAATTATTACCTGAGATCTATCTTATTTTTTCAATTACAGTGAGAGACAAGCCAACGGGGAAGAGTATTCCTAAATAAAACTATAAAAAGAGATCATTTAAAAAAGGTGTTGTACTTCTTCAAAGTCAAAATGTGCAAGTTGTCCCCTTCACTGGGGGCTGTATCTCAATGCACAGGGACCCCTTGAGAAGCGCAGGAGGACTTGGGGGTCGCACAACAAGACTCGGACTTGTAGGGTTCCCTTGTTAATTCCACAAAGTCTCATGTTAACTGTGGTATTTGGTTTTGTAGTTTGAATTGTTTTATATATATATTAAAATATAAAGTTGTATTTCATAACTGTTCTATAAACAAATGGTACTGTTTGCTATGCTAGTATGGTCTTGACACAATTAGCAAGCTCACAGAAAATTGAACTAACAAGATGCTTAGCAGGTAACTGACAATTTATCTTATGGAGTAGTATATGTTCTTATGCTACACAGACTGGAAACCCTTGAGTAGCCATCCAACATAGGAATCCATACAGCAACAGACAAATCCCCTTTGAGTATGTGAATGTTTATGGATTACAGTGCACACCATGGATTTATTGACATTCTAGAAAAAAAAAGGTTTCCAAAGAGCTGTGTTTACCTGAAACAAATATACATTAGGATAATTGCACAGAGGCACCAATTATTCATCACCGCATGCTCACGATTGGAAAACAAATTTAAAATGATTATATAACCCACAAAAATGAATAAATAGCTCAAATAATTTCATCCTACTTCCGACATGTCATGGGGTCAATAGAATGCCAAATACACCATTCCACTATAACTATAAGTACTGTATGATCCGGGAATGCCTGACTGGGTCTACATAAGAGCAAATACCGGTAAATAGAAGTCTTCCTGTCAGACTGAGCTTAAATGTTCTGACAACTCCAATGTCGCAAAACCTTTTTGAGACACATTTGAATTTACCAGCTTTCAAACCCAGGGTTTTGTGATGTGAAATCACTTGTTGTTCTGCTTTTCTACAACAGTGACTAAGCCAAGTTAGATGCACTAGAGAGATTGCATTATATCAGTGCGGGCTTGATTAAGTACTTAGGCAGCAAGATGTTGCAGCAAATAGAGGTTAAGCACTCAGCAAGAATATTATCTACTGTATATGTTTATGGGGCAAAACAAGGACTTTGAGACAGTGAATAGAGGAATGGTTTACTGCAGTTTCATCTTTCATACAAAAGAGTGATGGAAACACAAGGCATTCTTTCTTTGTTGTTATGTGTGTTGTTATGCTTTCTTTATTGATTTTTATGCAATGGCTTCCATGACCATTTCAGTGACACAATTTCTTATTATGTCACAAAATACCACATATTATTATTTGATAGTCCATTGTAACTCAGAATTGTTTGATTCTCTTTCCTTTATGAAAAAAAAAACACTCTCCCCTGAATGAAATGAGAGTATACGAAAACATTGGATGTAATTCAGGACAGAACATGACACTTAAGAATTGGGATGTGCCACCTTTCTCTTATTAATGGCATAACTTGTTTCAGAATGTAAACCACACTCATTCTTACATAAGACTTCTTAACTGGACAAAAATGCAAGGACAGCAAAAAACAGAGGAAGAAACAGAGTTGATTAGCAGGAGCCTTCCCAGCATGCCGTGCTATGACAAATGATTGACTTGGAACAATATCTAAGGCGATCAGGATAAAGTACCAACCATTTCAAGGCTCAGCAAAATTCAAATTCTAATTAGACTTCTCACCACATTCCAAATAAAAATTGTTCCCCTGGTATTTCGCCCTATCAGGTGTCTCTCTCTGATCGCTGAAACAAAACGAATAAAGAAAATGATTAAAGTGATAACAAAGGCATAAAATTTAAATTATTGCGGCATCACATCTGGGATCTGTATGTCACTGCGCTGCCATTTTTGCCCTCCCGTTCGGCACTCCATTCTTTCTGCATGAGGGCAACTGCAGAACAGAGGAGAGGGAAGGAGAGAGAAAGTGAAAAAAAGAGTATGAAATTAAAAGGTAGAAAGCGAGAACGCAAATAGGCTTTCAGCTTTAACGTTATTAATGACTCTTCAAAAATCTCCGACTTTTCCAATCTCTCTGAGAAGCGCTTGAAGGAGCTTGCAGATGAAGCTGACCTTCAAAATGTTCTTTGGTCTTTAGTTAAGAAATTCACTCGCCATTATGGCATCATTAGGGAAACAAGGATAAAATTACTCCATGGTTAATGACCTATAGGATCTCCCACCAAAATTTGTTTCAGATCTAATAAAACTGCGCTTAACACACTCGAATGAATTATGAAGACTGTTACGCGGGGTATTAAAATGTGGAAAATAGATTTTCTGAAGCTAGGAGGACTGGACTTTTCAAATCAGATAGTAGAATGGAATTTTCTGGGCAATAAATTCTACCATGTCTCAATTTCATTTTTTTCACCCTGAAATTCAGAAGCTATGATTGAATCTCTGAGGTGTATGGCCTCGAACATTCACAGCCCCCCACAGTCCCCTCTTCCCCTCCCCTAAAGATACATAGATGCATAAATAAATAAATAAATAAACAAATAATAAATAAATAAATAAATAAAAATCATGCAGTTGTTTTTAAAAGAGGTACCTGGGGAATTTTTAGCGTAAAAAAACACATTAGAAAATTCTGGAAAGAGAGCACAGTGTAATTAACAAGATCTGTGTTATTTAGGGTGATAATTTACCATTAAGACCTTTATGAAATTGGATTTTGCATTTACATTTACTCAGCATGCTGCCCAGATTAACGGGTGCCAGGGTAGTAATTAGCGTAACGCGTCACAGGACAGAGAAAGCAGGCAAGAAGCTGTTAGGGAGAAAAAATGAAGCTGCAGGCTATTGGGCCTCTTCACAGATACACGCACAGAAATCTGCATAGCTTTCACAGTCGCTCAGACAATGAAACCAGGTATTATAATATTGGTAGCAACCCTACTGCGAAATATAGGCTTAAAAGAACAGAAAAGTGGTAAGTTTGGCTTAGCGATGGATAGTAAGTGCCACAGAGAGGTGGTTTGTGAGGTAATGGCATTTGCTCTCTTTAAACTTTAATCTTTCCTATTAATTCCCTGCAACTGGAGAATGTATGAGAGTTAATGTTCCATGAACGTGTTTCTCACTCCGCAATCTCTTCAAGCTAATTACCTTCAGGTGCTAAATGGAGGGAAATTGCAATCCATTTGGAAGAGAAAAATTTCACCTCCCGGTCCCCAGTGAAACATTTTTTTTTTTTTTTTTTTTTTTTCCCGTTGCATTAAAAAAAGAAATCATCACCACTCAGGTCTCTTGAAAGTGAGCATATTCAAAGGTAAACAGTTGCCTCCATGGCTCTTCTTGCCTGCGCTCCCTGAAACAGGAAACCGCAGGCGCTAGCACTTGCCACTTCGCTTACCTATCTAAGGTCAGTCAGAGGTCAGCAGGTGCTGCTTCTGACAAGGGGAATGCTTAGCAGATGTTTGATTGACATGAATCATTTAAATTGCCCATTAAAAACTTATGATGTGAAAGGAAATAACTTCTGTTATCATGAGGATTTTTTTTCTAATATTTGTTTTGAAGGGTAAGAAGTAAGGTTATACTTGATGCACCTGTGTGAAAATATCTGACGGATTTACCAAAAAGTTGCAGATTTTCAGTTATGCTCCAGAACAGTGATTGTCTAAACCTATACATATTTCTAAGAACTAAATACAATAAAAAATAAAATACTGAAAGGTTTAATATATAAATTATTTGTTTGTGAAGACATGCACAAACAAATTATATATTAAACCTTTCAGTATTTTATTTTTTATTTTATTTAGTTCTTAGAAATATGTAAAGGTTTAGAAAATCACTGAAATCACTGATTTAAGTTTGGACATTTGATAACATAATGTTGAAATAATAATCAATATTTATTCCGTACATAAACTGATCTGTTTTTAATAATATATATATATATATATATATATATATATATACAATTATTTTTATTATTATTATTATTATTATTATTTATTTATTTATTTATTTTCAGTCATAGGGTATAAAACATGTTCTAATTGGTCTCTTTTAATATCTTGTGACACAAACCTTTTGTTGGGTAGTTATGTTTACCTCCTCTATGGTGACGTTAAGTAAGATCAAGCCAACTATCTTATATAGGACATGGTGGGCTGAACTGAATACAAACAAGATATGTTAGTACTTGTGGGCCCAGAGGAGCAAGAAAGGCACAATAGGGGCACTAAGGGGAGATTTTGGATGACCTTGAAACTCAATACTTCCTATCCACCTATTTTTATTTCACTTGATATTTTCCCATTGAGTTCATTAGGTCTTCGGAAAGAGTCAAGACACACATCGAGGGGAAGTTAAAAAGGCCAGCTGGGGTGGGTGGGCCACATTGTGATCACTCACCTTCATCCTTAATTTGTAGTCATTATCCTTATGAGCATCTGAAGATCAAAAACAAGGAGAGAGGGATAGAGAGAGGGAGGGAAAGAGAGAGAGTATGTGAGTGTCCCAGTGTATGTCATTTTCCCTTCTTTGCAGTTCTGGGGAAAAATCAGTTGCGAATGGGCGAAGAGGGTGGTAATACCAAAAAACACTCAGTATCACAGACACAGAATTATAATGTGAGATTTGTCATAGATGTTATGCTTGAATAGGGAGAGAAAAACACAGCACAGTGAGTCTTCTTCCAGTACTGTTGTCTGCTAGTAAATGTTGGATGCAGTACAAACCATTCGTGTCTAAGCACCCATCAACCACAGTATGACCACCTCCCTCCGCTTCCTCGCGGGCTATCTTCAGACACATCATGTCATCCACCACTAGAACAGTTTTAAATGTTAAGCAATTTACATTTATAGTTATACATATTTGTTTTCCTACTTAAAGTATTTACTTATTTTGGCTTACTCAATAAGCACAACTCCAGTACTGGCTTTTGATTACATTCAGTGTGCAGTAATTACATTTTCTTCTTGCTTTTCTTTTTTATTTCCTGTGCATCTGACAAACTCATGACATGTTCCTTGCCCATCATTTCCAGATCTAGTTGTGTGACTGTGCATGCATTTGCAATACTCACAATGAAAAAGTAGTGTTTCTAGAATTAAAAGCTTTCCATCTGTCTATGTGAACAATGTTAAAAATGTAAATGTATAGTAATGATTTCAGCAGAAATTAATTTAAAAAATATTTTAAAAAAGCACTAAAAACAGAACAATAGGTTTATATTTCATTCGTGCTTATTGTAGAATTCTACTATAGTTTGTGTAATATATTTATACTCGCTATATTATTTAACTTTTGAATAAGGAATCCTGATTTTACATAACAAATGTAAAATCACCCATTTTCTGCATGAAGCCGCTTCATGTTGATTTTTAATTGAATACAATGTATATATATTTTTTACATTGTTTTCCTTTTTCTCTTTGGTACTATAATAGTTTACGTTTATGTCAGGATGCTATTGAAATCAAGCAAAGCACATTTTTCTCTGTGCATGGAATGGTTTTAGGAGTTTTTAGTTATATTATATACCTGTAGCACTGGTGTTACATTAACAGAGGATTCAAATTAATTGTTTTGGACTTCATACCACTTCATATAATTTTGTCATAGCCTTTTAAAATGGCAGGGTATCTTCGAATGGAGGCTGTTATGATTAAGTGGTATAACCTAAACAAATACTCATTTAAAGAAACCTCACATTTAGTAAAGCATTTAAATATAAAATGGTAGAATAGCCCAAGGAAACATTAATTAAAATAGGACATAAATAAGTGGAAATTAAAACCATTAATTGAAATAACAAGCAGACTGAAACAAATTGGCAAAATGAGGCCTCCATTTCTGTTATGTGAATAAACTAAACAACAGAAAACCTGGAAGAGACAGGCATACAATGTTTTATTTTTATTTTTTATTCCCAGTAATTTTAGATTCCAGGCCCAGATATGCATTCATTCAAAGCGTACAGGCATGGCCAATGAAAATTTCCGATTCCCATCGTGCAGTGGTGTAAATTAGCCGACCCTTACTGTGCTCCAAATAACCCCCCAACTGTTTGCTTGTGAAAGCCACTCCAAATGTTTTTTTTGGAGATTTAATTATCTTTTTCCAACCTTTTTTCTACCTTCAGGGATTGTCCTCGGGAGGGGGCTAAAAGAATGAGAAGTTAAAAGAGCAGTGGGGATGAGAACCAGTTAGCTGGGAGCATGGAGGGCTAGTTTGTCCTCTGTTTGATCTGCCGGTTTAGATGTCACAGCAGGAAATTAAAGATGAAAGAGAATAGAAGCTACTGTCTAATAAACAAGAAGAAAATATGGACTAATTTCCCTCACACATATCCGGTTAGTATGTAAGGTTGTAGTGATTTCTTTTATTTCTTGTCATTATGATTTGTCATTTGGGACCACCAAGTGTTACTGGGCTACTGTTTGATTATGATATTAAAATGCTTATAGGCCATTAAAAGAAAAGGGGAAAAGGGGAAAGGAGGAAGGGGAGGGAGGGGGCAGGGGAGTGGAGGGAGGAATGGGGGCATTCATTAAGTCTGAGCAAACTTCTAAGGAATTTTGGAATTGGATTTGAGGTTATATGTGGATGTGTAGCAGTCCAAAGTGTTGTACACACACACGGGTACACCGCTCCCCCGCAAAATATTGGGATCGGTTTCATTTTTGTAATGAATGATTGTTTAGGAATTCTCAAAGAACAACAAAATACAAAATTTCAGGTGTTGTTGAAGTGGGGAACACCTTAATACAGCTGACATGGAATATAATGAGCTATGTGGGTTGGGGAGGAAACAAAGAAAAGTCGCCGTTGCAGATTAAAGTTACATTTAGCTAGAAAAGGGCAGATTTAGCCCAAAGTTACAGTACAGCTTTAATTTGATCAGGCTTGGCAAAGCATGTAAGTATCTGTGAAAGATTTGACATGATGACTGTTCACTAAAAAAAAAGTAGACACATATAAACTGCAGTCATTAGTATGATTTTAAATATGTCCTATACCACAGTCTCAGTCTTGACACATGTATGTACCCTCTAATATAACAGGTGTGAATAATATATTATATTTCTTAAATGAATCTGGTAACTTGTCAAATCTCTTAGCTCAATCGATTAAACCAGGAGCTATAGAAACGTGTAATTGTTTTCTTTTTCCCTTTTCAAACAAGGCTAATCTGCAATGGATTAATATTGATTAGCTTAATATTGATTATTTAAATGTAGATTAAGTGATTGGTCAATTAGATTGACGTTTAACATGATATGAGCAAGATATTATTTTGAACCATTAATGAAGTGAGATATTCTGTCAGTATGCCCTTCATGACCTATTCAAGAAGAGATAACAAAGAATTAGAAAAGATAGTCTGCAATAGCATGCCTTTATGAATACTTTTTAAGAACAGGAGCGAATTGGAACAAACTCCACATGGGGTTTGGCAGTTACGGGGGGTTGGCAGATTTCTATATATTGGTCAGAAATCGAAACTTGTGTACTGGATGTTGACGACAACACCTAAACATTTGTATTATTAATTTATTGTTGTGTTTTATTTAACATAGAGACATTAAAAGAAAAATACAAAATCTCTTCAGAAATACTTTAAACTATTTGCAAACTGATTTTATGTATTTATTTCCAAATATAACAAACAACCCAAAAAATTGGAATGAATGGTGTGATGAAGAATAATCTCCATGTTTTTTTCCCACACATATTTCATCTTGGTAATAATAAATGAATTAGTAGCTAGGAGTACTAAAAACACACCATATCTTGTGTAAACACTTTGAGTGACATGACAAATCTCCCACTGTGCAGAGGAATCTCCCACAAATTACACCCCCCACAAAATACTTTAGGAAGCTTTTGAAAGAGTGGAACATGCAAAACACAGACAACTTCAAAAGGAACTGGTTAAAGGCGGGCTCGGGACTAACATTATTTTATTATTCTTAGATCATCTTGCACATATTTCACCAGCTAGCTCTTGAAAATGAGCCAGCAAAAACGGTCTACTGTCATTTAGTGATGGTAATAAATAAGATTTAAAGCATTGTCTTCTAATGAATAAAAATGTCTAAATAATAATAATAATTGTGAATCTTTCTCTTGTATCTTAACATAAATTGAATTAAGTGAAAGGAAAACTGTAAATTATTAAAAGAGACTGGAAAATAATCCTAATGAAGATTTTAGGAAATGACAAATGCTTATTTGTACAAAATGGTCATCATGAAATCTTCACAGCGTGCAAAAGAATCGCACAATACATGGCATGGAGGCTAATGTCCTTTAATACATGAAGAGCACTTGAAGGTTCACCGATCCCTTATAGTACAAATGGCAGTGGCTAAATACATTGACATTTTATGCAAATTATGAAGAAAAAAAAATGTTCTCTTGCTTTCCTTTCATCTATTCAACTAACACGTCTCTGTTGTATACAAAATTTACGAACACCTCCTTGTTGCAGCTTTGCTATGTGTTAACCGCACAGGCCTTCAAGTATTTCTTTGCTATACTTGAACGCTAGCAGTGAATATGGCACTGTCGAAAAATATTTGCTGGTTATAATAATTGAGAGGTGAACAGAAAGTGTATGTTTGTTTTTTGTGTTATAATTGAATTAAATCAAATTTGCTGGAAAACAAAAACAAAAAAACGACAGAATTATAAAATGGAAAGCTTCTCGTAGCATGGAAACAAGATTTAGGAGTAATAGGATTTGAGAGGAGGAATAAACTATTCAAGGTGGCAGTTGGCAGCATATTTAATACTTGTTCTTAGGCCTGCACCAAATGAAAACTTCGACCCACCTGCCCATAGCAAATTACAGAAATTAATACTTGAGAGTGGCTTTGCATTAGGCAAAAGGAAAGAATCCTGTCAAACTAAAAGCCTTCATGAAGGATTGTAATTGTAATTGTACAACATTTTACAGATGTTGAGAGAGAGTTTTGATTTGGTCTGGGAGTTAGATAAGGTAGATTTGTTTTATTATACTTTATAATCCCATATATGGATTAAGTGATACATCTCTAGTAAAATGTACTTTTGCTGAGAGGCAGTGGGATTTACTGTTGTCAATGAATGTTTAGACAGTAACATTAGCAACAAGATAACAGGAGGCACTTTGCAAAGCTCCTCCATATAAATGGTAGTTGTACAAGCACACCTCCGATTCACCTGCTTTTCCACCACTATTCAATTGCCCAGCTCTGCAAAGAGAAACCGACAGGCTGTGCTGAACTGTGCTGCGGTCTGCTGATGTGGATCAATGCGCAATAGGTACTTAGGTCACATCCCCACACACTTTCGCCTGCGTGACCATCCACTTGTAATCTCTGTAAAGGAAATTCTGTTTGATGAGTGGTAGTTTTAGGAACATTTTATTTAATTCCATACGAAAATACTAAATGTTTAAACCAGTGTCTAAAACAATTAATGGGCTGTTAAGGATATATATTGTGAAGGTAAAAATAAGATCAATCCATATCTCATACAGATCAACCAGCATTAGGTTTTAAGATGTACGTTTTGGGAATTGCTGTGGAATCTCTCCTAAAATAAGGATTGTTTATATTTTTTATTTTACAGAAAGATATGAAAGTTTTAGTAAGTGCGAAGTTTAAGATTAGCAAAATCAATAAATATTGTTTTTGTTAAAAAAAATCGAAACTCCTAATAGAACTGATATATAAACAAACAAACATAAACACTATCCAAATTTTGCATGCTGAAACAGATTGTTTGTCGTAAAAAAAAAAAAAAAAGGTTGTAAATGGTTGGAAATAGCTGTTTCAGCATGCAAGACACAGAATGTGTTTGCGTTTTAAAAACAATACTCTTGTGGTGAAGGAGAGGGGTGTAATCTGACATTGCAAGAGTCTGTTTTATGCAAACTTCCTGGTATCAATTAGAATATGTTGAGGTAAGCATCGATAATGTGTCTGAAGAACTTTCCACCAGAACAAGTTTCCTCTGCGCAAATGACATACCAGGCGTGGATTGGAAAAGGTCTTGCAATCACCAAGGAAGGGGTTCACATCATTTAGAAACTTAGATTTGCCATTTCACGCACCAGTTTCCAGAGGATCCTTAAAGACTTGGAGCCATTCTCTAACGGGATTCTGAATTTTGCATTCACCACTAGCCCATGTCTTCACAGATAAATATTCATCTTCTTGCATGGGTTCCCTTTTTTTCTCTATGACCACTGTATTTTGTCTTTAATAGAATCATTAGATTGTTCTTTCTTTAATTTAAGGACACAGTGTAAAGAATCTGAATTTAAACCAACTTGAATGGCATCAATGCCGCAGTTCTATGCGATACAAACATGTTCAAAGGTGGCTTTGGCAAGTGGATCTGCCTCTCTGCCAAACTGTCGCTCTTTAGTCCCTGATAACGCAGGTAATTGCATTTCCGGAAGAGCGGGACCAGATGATACATGCCGTGGACAGATACCGCTGGCACACTAGCCCCTTCTGTTGGAAAATTTCATTTTTTCCACAAGGAAGCCATGAATGCTAAGGCTGAATCCAAATCCGTTTTTCCGCACTTTATCAGCGTGCGGCCCACCAAGTGGGGAGATGGAGGTAATTCATTCAGCTGAGACTCACCACTCTAATCCAATTTACAGCCTCCCCCAGCAAGAGATAATTACAAGTCTTAAACCAGTTAGTAGCAGCGAAAAAAAAAAAAAAAAAAAAAAACTCTCTTGCACTGAAACTGTGCTCCAGGCCCAGCAAATATCGACTGAGAGGATTTCTGCTGGGAGAACTCAAGCTAAGGCATTGTTAAAAACTAAGAAAGTGTGTTAACTAATGAGGCAAAGTGAATCTTAAGGCAAATGGAGACCCATAGCTGAGGATTATAACATAGCAGGGAAATGTTTGTACACTGATACACAGATGAGGGAAGGGACTCCTGTTTTGTGCGTCACACCTAAACTTGCATATAAACATAGAAAATACCTTTTATCTTAAGCAAGTATCTACATTGACTGTGTAGCTGTAAATAAAAACAAAGTACACCTTCCTTGTAGCGCTGTAAAACTGGAGCTGAAACTCAAAGAGACTATCTTTCTTGCAAGCTTTGTTGTCCGGTACTGAAATACTTTTGAAATAGATTTGAACATTTAGACATTGTGTGTTTTTTTTTTTTAGATTAACATAGATTGATTTGCAAAAGTACCCTGACTCTACTAAAAATCATATGTGCTGCATTTTTTTGCTAACAGGAATAATTTAGAAATGGAATATGTATGTGAAAGCAGTCTTTGACTAGGATACTGTATCATCAGATTTTCTGCTCACTAAGAAATACTCGCTCATTGATTTTTTTTCTCCAAAGCTTTTTAAACGTATAATGAATCCATTGTATTACATCTCTGCAATCATCATAGTTAATGCAGAAAATACTTTCAAATTTCAATAAACTATAGCCCACCACCACCTCAGAAAAGATACTGTTGTGGTGTGCACCATTGATTTTAAAAAAAGATGATATGACAAAACAAAAGCAGTTATTGATTTCAGTGTTGTAGCTCTAATATAATATTTAGCCTTTTGTAAACAGTGTTAACCTGGTATCACTAGGTCATTGTGGGGAAGTAACATTTGCAGCATCACATTAATAATAATTCAGTCAAAGTGACAAGGTAAGATCTTAAGGTCATACATTGTCATTATGCGCTGGAGACAACACTAAAGCATCAGGCAATGCTTAGTATGTATTTATGGAAGTAAAGCAAATTAAAAAGTAGCATTCAATGTTTTCAGGTTATTATGGTAATTCCCATCTTGTCATATCTTCCGCAAGGTCAAATCTGCTCATTAAAAGAATGCCTAGAAGATGCCGACTGAAAGTGACACGTTATATGCAGCCTACATTAAGAGTTATTTCACAATAGGCATTGGAGTGTGGACCTGACCTGCACAACGTACAAATGTTTAAATAATGTATTTGCTCGTAAATTCTATCTGTGAGAAAGATAGCAGCCATGATTTTACTTTGTGGTGGTGTTGTGTGACCATTACATAAATAACATGCTTTCATTTAATGTTGGGTGATCCACTTCGTGTAAGCATATTATATTCACAATATCGCACTGATAAAAAGGGGAAAAAACATAATTCCTAGGTATTATATATTGTTATATAAATTCCAAAGAAAAGTGTCATTGTGTTATGTTTCCTGACACACACGTTCTTTGCATTTTATTGAAATGTAGAGCCTGTGTTTATTAATTAATAGTTCTGTTTTAATTTAGTTTGTTTTTGTTGCATCTCTTTGCGTATGTGTTCTTTTAAGTAAAATCCCAATAAATACATAAATAAACACTTACTTCATTGTTATTATTAATTAAATTCTAGTCGTTATTTATTGAGAATATTTTCAAGTGAGGCAATACAATAAATAGTATGGTTTCAGAATAAAAGCATAGAAAACAATGTGTTTCTCTCATTCTCCATTGTACATATACACGCCAATGTCAAATTAGACCTGCGCATAGTTTCTGAAGCAACAATAAGATTACTAACATTCAACAGCAATCTCTCAGTGTTCGGCAAGGTTTGGTTTGAAAAAAGGAGCATGCTGTTAAGAAGAAGGGGTCTTTGGAAGATGTGAAAGAAGACGAGAGAACCATGTGCTCATTCTGCTCCTTTTTCTTTTTTCCCTCCTCTTTTAATAGTGGAACTGTCTTTGCGACTTCCTCACACTGCATCTGAGTGCATCTTTTTATTTCTTTTATGTCACTGCACAGGAATGGGGTTAACTTCTGCAAAGAATTTAAAAAAATAATAATGAAGGCTTTGCAGGGAGCGGAAGCAGCCGCGAGTCCTAATTAATGGAAAGAGAGACACTCCTAAAGTCTCCCATTCAAAACTTCACAATAGATGTCTCTCTGAAGCAGAACCTGGAATAGAATATGGAAGGAATGAATGAAAACAGGCTAAAATCAGAGACCCTGTGTCACCCCTGTCTTTTTTCAGCTCCTTTCTTATTGTGTTTCTGTTTTGGAGTGTCTACTTCAATCTGCTATGGGACTCCCATTCTACATAAATTGCTCAGAAGATCCAGCCAGTCGGTTTTGTAAATATAGCCCTGACAATGTGTACAAAAGGAAGGCACATTGCCAACAAGTATCCAATTTAGCCTTAAAAAAATTAACTCCTGAAACCCCTTCCCCACTATGGTGCCTCAAGGGCCACCTCGGTCAGGGCTAACAGCCCCGGCGATGGGGGGCCTATCATGCTGATACAAGTCAAGTCAGGGTGACTCAAGGGGGCAATACGAGAAGTGTGGACCCACCTGCCTGTGATTAACCTCCCCCTTGGACGGTTTAGACATGACCTTTCCACTTCAGAGCTGCACCTCCTAAGTAATCTGTTAATTAGCAAAGGAAAAGTGGGGGAATGTGTTACTGGCATACAAAGTTTGTGTAATTATTGTATTTTCCGTAGTTGTGTAGCTAAGTAGGACACTTCAGATGTGGCAATGCAACGCTGAGTTTTTTTTTTTCTCCCTCCTCTTTTGTTGATACTTAATTCATGTGCCTCTGCCTATGGCCGACCGTCCCCGAGAGGGAGGGGGTTCTTGTTTCATTGGGTTGTTGCTGGGTTTTACCTTTGACCTTTACTGTATTGAGGTCCACTTGCTTTTCTGAGGAATGGGTATGAATAACTCATACAAAACAAAAGGCCCCAATGTTGTTTCAAGATGACTAACTACATCTGAATTCATTTTGGGCTTCCTTCAAAACAAAGCTCCTTTATGCTTTCAGCATGTTTACATAATAATCTATAGAAAGGGCATCAAAGTGTGACTTTGCTGGTGAGTGCTCTCTCTCTCTCTTTCTCTCTTCCTCTCCCTGTCCAGAATGCTTTGCTAGCTGATCCAAGCACTAAATTTAATAACAAGGAGTCAAGTGTGCTCTGAAGTGCAATTCTCCACTGCCTTAATTAGGTGCTAATGTACTTCTGTCTCCCCTAATTGATTGCTCAATGTATTTTACAATGGTGGAAGACAAAAATATGCTACAGAGAAATGTATTTGTTAAGGTAAAAAGACCTAACAGCAATAAAACTCCACTTGAATAAAGAATTTACTGTGTATATAATTTAATGTTCAGTTGAGTTCAACAGACACAACCTTATTTTATTGAAAGATGAATTAGATATTTCTCATTATGAGATATTCTATTTATATGTTTTATGTATCATTTGTATTAGTTCTGGATTGTAAACTTTTTTTCTGGTCTTATTTTGAAAAGATGGTGGAGGAATTTTCAAGTCCACCAAGTGAATACGTTTCATTTATAATAACATATAGAAACATGCTATGGAAACCTTACAAATAGCAAGTAAAGTATGAACAGAGAGACACTTGAGCATTTAGTGATTCTCAATATGTTCTTGCATCAAATTTCAAAGTGATTTCAGATAACAAAAGCTGATAGCTCTTTAAGCATTTACTTAATTAGAGTCTCTGGCTTGAGTGTAGAAGCTTTACAGAGTCAATTAGTTGTGTGTTTATTAGTTCCTGACAGGTGCTAGGACCTGGAGATGAATTCATGACCCTTAAAAGGACTGGACAACTATTACCATAAAATATGTCCATCAGACCAGAAAAGTAAAGGTAGCAATACGATGACAACAAACCGTGGTCAATTAATTATGAGTATTAATGAAGTTCTGCTTGATTACATGTTGATGGCATTAAACGCCTATTTTTCCTGACATAATGGACAATCACATGTAAATGATTGAATCCTCAGTGATTAAAGAGACTAACATTTTTAGTCCTACTAAATACACTTCTCGGAAGCCAATAAATCAATTAATTAATGCTATAGGTCATGATTAAACAATTAGAAATTTCATTAAGACTTGACCCGGTATTAACCTTTGACCTTTAATAAGTCAGGCTATATTGATTCAATACAATTTTGGTAAAATCAAAACCAAAACACTGCAATTTAGTCTGTTGACAGAGTTTTAAAGATACTAAAGCAGGCTTTTTTGTATTCCTTTTTTTTACATTTAAGAGGTATGCTTTTAAGTAGCTGCCTCTTCAGTAAGATAATGCACACTGATAATTTACCTCGTTTTAGACTTTTAAGAGCAACAGAACTGACAGCTCTCTCCACAGTTTCCAATGGTCCAGTTAACTCTGTGACTTAAACATCCATTCAGTTTTGTTAAGTAATTGCACAAAGGAAGGTAATGATCTTCTACTAATGTATGCTATTATGGTCTGACTTTAGAAGAAAATACATCTATCTATCTATCTATCTATCTATCTATCTATCTATCTATCTATCTATCTATCTATCTATCTATCTATTTCCATAACCATTTAAATTAAAATAGTATGTTGACTCATTATGCTTCCTCCTGCAACCGATGCACAGTTAGGCAAGCACAATTATAGTTATGTATTACTATGTGGATCTTTTGGTTTGTGTTTGTTTGTGTTGCTCTCTGTCCAACTACACAAGGATTGCAGCCTCATTACTGTCTGAATTACGCTGGCGCCTCTGGATACACTTGCTAGTTCTTTCAAGCGGTGCTTTGTGAAACGTTCAGCTTGTCAATATTGCTCACACACATCTTTCACACGCAGTAAAATCAGATTTCGTCCTTCATTCACACCTCTTTGTGTATAAATCACAGCTCCTATGCTTCTGCTCTGTCAGAGGGACGTTAGCTATAGAGCTCTGTAACAGCAAAGGAACAGCTATGGAACATAAATCTGATTTTTTTTTTTATCAAAATACGAGGAACATTACTATATTTGTAAATAACAATTCATATCTCGATAATGTGAGCCCTGAACCAATAATGTATTGATAGAACATCTTCATTAGATGTTGCACTGTCATAAGATAAACCTCTACATACAGGATATACTGAGATTGATATTATTTCAATCTGGTATCTGTACGTAGGCACTTGATATTCTCAAAATCAATGCAGTCAAAATGGTCCGTGATCAGTCTTTGTCATTTTTGTAAGTGGAAGACATGCAAACTACATTTGTATAGCCACACTTGATTGGTTGATTACCAGATAGATTTCTATATAAGTGGAAAGGTCATGTGAGAAGTCGCATGTTTAAGGCTACTTTGGGGTCACTGGCCAATATGCCAAGCCTGTAGTTGCATCTGTGCTATCTTAAAAATCCTGCAATTCCCAGAAAATCTTGGACCAACTTGTGGACATACCTGTGTGGTATTTAATCTATCTTAATGCCGATATATTGACCCCTTCATTACAAGTTAATTTATAATTAGTAAAGTAGCAAGGTTAGGATAGTAGAAGGGCCCTGTATGTAGGCACTTTTATATTATAACTAAGTATGGTAACCGACTGCCATAAGTCCAATTTCAGGACAGCATGGTCTCTACTGCGAGACATTATTGGGGACAGCCGAATTTCAATAACATTTAAATAAATAAACCTCTTGTAACCACAAAGGCTAATTTCACCCCTATCAAACAGACCAATGTTTTGGAAAGCTTTAGGCCATTAAAACATCAGTATCTGATAGGTACACACATACACCAATAGCACGTCATTAAGCACGACTGATCACTTTCCCCAGTAAGAACCGATATTCACGTATGAGGCACATTGCCATGGAAATGTGATTCACAAGCCATTTAGAAAAGAGGGAGACCAACTGGAATATTACCTAAAGGGTTAGATCACATTTGTGTTTGTTTTCAAATTGCTATTGTAGAGGACATTTAGTATACATTGTGGGACAAAGGATCCAAATGCAGGACTGACTTCTGTAAAGTACATATTTATATTGCAAAACCCTTATAACTTTATAGAAAGCCCTCCACAGCTGTCCATCAGCACAAGGGGGAGTGCATGAGTTGTATAAATGTAATCATTTTGATGGGCTTTTGCAATTGAAAATCTTAATATTTTTTGGACATCAAAATCAATCAAAGTCATTTCATTGCTTGGGCCTGACCTCAGATGTAGAGAGACATTTCACAAGCAAAGCTATTTAATATATATATATATATATATATATATATATATATATATATATATATATATATATATATATATAAATATATATATATAAGTTGTAGCTTTATAGATTAGCCAAGCATTGATCTGAACAAGGTGTCAGTTTTATTATTGGATTGTTTCAATTTTTGACAAATTGATAAACTACATCTTTACTTGGTAAGTGACTTCATTCTACTCTTCTAATCTATTTTCAATATGTTATTAACAAATGGCACAACCCAGATTATTCAACTATGAATTTGAAGATAGCAGCAACAATATCAAAAATATTTGTTTTTTAAGCTGATATTTTTCTGTATACTGTGCTTAAATCACTGTTATTTCCTTCGAAAGACCTTCGGGGAAACAATACAGGATGGAACTGGACGTGACAATAACCGCTTAACATCAATTATATTTGTTAAAATTCACTGTTTCAGATGGTCAACTGAAATGCTGAATTTTTAACTTTTAAAATATCATCTATTTACATTTTACCATGTATATCTTTCAGGGCAATGTAAGGAACTGTTGTCAGTGTATTGTTTATATATTAAACAAGGACACATCTTAGAAATATCTGTAAAACTTTCAACACGTTTTCTGCCAAAACAATAGGAAATGTGTGTGTTTTTCTTTAATACATATAACATTCAGCTGCAGTTTCCCTGTACAAAGAGATTTATCAACCTTCCTCCTTAAATGTAAACCGAAATCTTTCTTTAGATGTTTGAGTACTAATTATTTTTTTGCCTTCGGTGATTTCCCCCCCAGTTGAAATACCTCTATCATGTAAACCTAAGAAGTGACACTTCTAAAAAGAAATATCATTGGTGTATTTTTAAATCGTTCCAGCATTTGTGGAACAGGTTTCAGAAATGTACGAGAATTGCTTTCTCAAGGCCTGTGGGCCCACCTTCAGGTGAACATGTCTAACTATACCACACAAAGCGCACATATAATAGAAGAACCCAATTGCTTGCAGAGACGGCTTAAAAAACTGGGGAAGCTCTGAAGGCTTTAACTGAGCAATACAAACTGTTTTCCCAACAAAGGGATTGACTAGAACAAATGTCATAAGCCTTTAATGAGATAGCTGATCTCACTAAAACCTACTTCCATTCACTGCCCTTTGGCTATTAGAGTCATTGAAACTAGGGGAAGCTCTCCTTCTTAGAAACCCACAAAAGCTGGGCAACATGACAATACAGTTCAATTAATAGAAAAAAAGTGAAAAATCCAATTAATGTGTATCAAGCTGGCATTTTTGCATGATGATAGCTCATTAGGCCTTCCGTTTTTTCAGGATTATCCCTCCCTCATTAAAACCCTGTCTTTCTCAGTGGGGTTTTAGGGGCTGGGGAGGGATTATTTATGCAACAGGTTCTAAACAAAAACTCAATGTTACTCTCATTTAATGAATTGAATGGTGTTGAATTCTTAAATAGCTCAGACAGATGCCTTTTATTTGTAAGGACCTTCCTCCATTGTGGGCAAAATATATGTCACTCTAATTTACTTGTAAAACTTTGCATTTTATTTTTAACAAAGGATTGAAAAATAATGCTGTTGAAAATGCATTCAGTTTCCTGCCATATATATAATATACACTCTGCAGGGTATACCTGCATGTAGAAGTTGTGCTCTGTGACACAATATTAATGGAGAGTTTAAGTTAAAAATGAACTATATCAAACAACTAAAAACACATTTTTCATCTATGTCAAAAAATCAATGAGAATCAATCAGAAGTAAAAACTCCTGAGTAAGGTTGACTGGCATCTGACCAGAGGCTTGCAATTCAACTGACTGTATATTACCTCTCAGTACCTACAGAGCAAAACACACATATGCCAAGGTTTAGTGAAATACTATTAAAGGTATAGAAATTGAAGATTTTTTTGATTATTTTTCTCTCTTTTTAATGTGAAAATACAGTTTTAATATGTTTTAACCAATATTTTCTATCTGATCTTGTTAGATCAGGGTGTTAAATTAATGTAAAGTGCTGGTATAGCTCATTACATTGTGCAGGTAAATACTATAAATTGACTTTAGATATATACATTAAAAAAAAAATGTGTTAGGCATCAAAATAAAACATGTCTGATTTTTATTATTTCTGGTACTTGGAGTTGAATCATGGAAATGTGGTTGAGGTTGTTATGAAGGGGGCATTAAACTGTTTGAAATAGTAGACAGACTATTATTATAGGTTTTGTTCTTTAAGTGATAAAGCATATTAGAGCCTACCATTTCTACCATATTGAGGAGTAGATTTTTTGTAAAGTTAGTATAAATTTAAGAAAACTGTATACTTTGATTTTGTAAATGTTACTTATTTTCTGTTCATATTTGTAATATGACATAATGTCTGAATCTTTAAATGATCACAATGATGTGTGGGGGGGGAGATATAGTGACACTAATGGCAGAATTCCAATACTTAATATTTATTGAAGTTTAAATATTTGATAGTAATTAAGTAATTCTTCTCTGCTAGGCCTTCTGTATTCATGTAAAATAATACATATTTCCTGACAAGTTTTCTTTATTTACATTGGTATAATTTTATGAAAAGTAGAATCTGAAGAGGTGTGATTTGTGCAATGGCATTGCTGTGTTATCTAAATTAATTTGTGTATTTACTTTCAGTATAAAACAAATCCTTGCTTATACATTTAGAATTGTTGAATATTTGACGGTGCTACGATACGGTGCTACGATATAACAGGGATTTGATCTGCTAGGAGAAGGACATGATGAACAATTTGAGCACCATTTGCTAGGTGAAGCACATTAACAGCTCTTCAACGACTGCATCAGACTAAAAACAGTGACAAATAAAAATAATGTGTTAACATATTACGCTGCCTAGTCTTGTTTAGTTAGCTCCTTCCGCCATGTGTTAAATTGATATCCTTGCCATGCCTTTGTAGAAATAACTTCTCTTTAATCTTGTTTGAGGCTAAATTTGAAGTGGAGTGTGTCTACTTGTTCCAAGATTACTTCATCTTTCTTTCTGCAGCCCTGTTTCACATCCTCCCTGTGTCCTCTGGCATTCAATGTCCCATTAACCTTCACATCGAACAACTTTCTGCTGTTTGCACAACACTTTCCAAAGGAGCTTAGGAAACAATCATGGCACCACATTATTATTAGTATTTTTTTCTCCATTATTACTATTTTTTCACTTCTTTAATACAATAACTTAGGCTATCATAAGATATGACATCTAATGTTTCATACTGACTCATATCAGGTTTCCCACAATGTAGCTTTGCTCAAGGTGAAATGGTTGGATTTGGTTTATTTTGTTTATATTTATCTATCTGTCCAACTGTCTATCCGGCTGGATCTTTTTATTTAGTCATTTATTCATGTGCTGTAGTTCTGTCATTTTTAAACTTCATTAAGTTTGAAAACGATTTAAAAAATACATATAATTTTTCTGAGAAACAAATATCACTGCATTTGATCTTGAATATAGGAAAATCTTCTGTGGCCTGTACATTTAATGTCATTTAATCTTGAAATGTGTACTAAAGTTAGCCTAACATTGTGCTTCTCTATTGTTTGTGTATAGGGAGGTAAAACATTCAATGAAAAACACTGAAACCTAAACAACGCTATTGCATGGTAAGTTTGACTGTTCGTTACACTTATAAAACTGCGCTTTGATCAGAATGCAGCTAATCAAATTAATATGCAGTGAATATAAACTCAGTCTTTGAAGCTTGAGCTCTCGCAATTATACAGTCCTCTGAAAGTTGTTTTTCAGTGTTTCCTGTAATATGAAGAGATTTAATGTGGATTTAAAATGAGTGACAAGTTGAGTTTTGTTAGCAAAAATATATTAACTGACAAGTGTACTGAATTATATTTATAAATAATTGTAGTTTAGTTAATTAAACTAATAATTAACATGCTGTCAAATGATGGGTGTGAACAATTTCAGCTACAAATGTATATGTGTGTTACAGGATATTTAGTAATTTAGATCAGCTGTGTAGAAAGAAAGCAATGTGTGAACCCATATATGAACCCATATATATATGAGTCTGTATGTGTGTGTGTGTGTACATTAAAAAATAGAGCTTTTTCTTTGTTTTGTTTCTGACATTTCATTACCAGATTGCACCTGCTCCCCATAAATTAGAGACAAAATGCTACTTGAGTTAATGATTACCTAAGAAAAAAAGGAAGGGTACAGAGTAACTTAATTAAAAGTGTTTGTTTCTGAACTGCCTGGGCAATGAAAACACATTACATCACAGAACCTGGGAAAGTAGTAAAATATTAAGTAGAACTCTTTGTTTGGTATAGGGAACAAGCCCAGACTCAGCTTGCAAAGTCAACATTGGGGGACAATGTTCTTATAATACAAGCTCTATCAATACAATGCATTATCCATTTGATTATATCATATAAATAAAATAAGCGCATGTTTGGAATTTGATCTAAAAACAA
Source organism: Amia ocellicauda (assembly GCF_036373705.1). Lineage (NCBI taxonomy): Eukaryota > Metazoa > Chordata > Actinopteri > Amiiformes > Amiidae > Amia > Amia ocellicauda. Next base: position 17,389,550 of record NC_089869.1, read on the forward strand.
AAAATAAACTGTTGTTTGAAAGGTCATTGGAAAAGCCACTGCAGTAGTAATCATTGACACATAAAGCATTAAGACAGTAAAACATAAAGCAATTTAAATAATCAGTGGTAGAAACTGGAAATAATAGTGTACTTATATATATTTTCAAAAAAATAAATGAATCTATTACTGCATAGTAGAAACTGAAATTCCCTTTGCAATTCATATTAATGTGTATATGACAAATGCAGAATATTTTATCCCTGAAATGTTATTTTCAATACAATTTCTAGAAAAGAAACATGGATATTAAATTGTGCACAATACTGTTTTTATACACACAATATTTGCTTTTCTGCAATGTTAAACCATCCTAAAGTGAGAAACCTTTACAAAGAGGTAGTATCCATGCCACCCGACACAAAGAACAACGTGTATCTTGGTTGAGGATATGTTGTGTGAAACCTGAAAAAGTCTGCTATGTTAAGAAGTTGTTTCAATGAGTATCTGTTAATGGTTTTTTGACACTCACAGAGAAAAGATCTGACCATCTCATGTGCTCCTCCACTCAACACCATTGTCATAGGAAGTCATTACTTTGGTTTGTTTACATGTTTTCTAGTTGGACTGACTATCTTCTCCCAAGTGCACCTAGTTTATTAGCAGGGAGAATAACTTTTTTTATTGCTCTCTCAACCCACAGAGAGTCGAGGATATCATGGAAGCCGTCGACTTTTGTCTCCCTTGATGTATATATTGGCACACTTAGTTTTAGGCTGTTAGCTAATGGGATGATACACCATCTAACAGTTGGAAGCTAATGGTTTGGCAGCAGCATGAAAACTGGCTCGTAAGTAGAGAAAAAGGACCCAAGAAATGAAATTTACAATTAATTTCAGTTCCTCTGTCAATAATAATGTGATGTTACTTGTTATACATAGGGTGAAGGGTTGCCACAAATCATGGTAATTTAATTAGATTATAAAATGTATTAATAAACAAGTTTGACTAGTTACTGCTAGATTGCTTCAAACCTACTAATACAAGACAACCTGACAACATTTCTAGCTTTAGAAAGTGTGACTTGTGTAGTCCTTTCCTTTAATACATTACTATTTCCTCTCATTATTATTATAAATGTACTCTGTATTCTTATATAAAACATCTGAAAACATCTTTAAGTTTTTACATTTGAATAAATCATTCGTTTTTAACATGTTTACCTCCAATAGTGTACCAGGACAAACTAATGTTGTAAGTAGACACATTCTAGCTTGTGAAAAGTACACAATATGTAGCAGCTCCTGTGCTGTTTGAAAATGCAGTGTGTTTTTCTCTCAGCTCCCAATAATCTATTCTGTTCAGTCAGGCGCATACATTGACAAATGTTTCCAGCATTAGGTATTTACCTAGTGGAAGGTAATGGATGTAAAGAGTTTAAAAATGCCTGCTGCACTAACAGCAAGAGCAGTGGCAAAACTATCTAGGATGACATCTTTCAAAGAGGAAGATAAAAAAGACTGTTCAGACAGAGTAAATGCATGTTATGGACTATATATATCGGATTTAAATACATTTTATGAAGTATATAAGGGCAAAATATATTTCAAAGTCCTACTGCAACTCAATCCAATAATCTTGCTTGAGAGTTTCTTTCATTTTTCTTTTGTTCTTCCCTGTTTTAAAGAGTCCACAAGTGATTGTTTTGTTACATCAGTTCCCATCATCCTGCAGGACATCTGCTACAAAGAGTAAACCAGCTCAAAACAAGGAAAACTGCAACCAATCAAGGACATTATTTGTTGGCAAATCACAGAGCAAGACTGACAGGCAAAACTGTGGGAATTCCACATGCCTATGCAGTCCTCTTCAGTCGTCTTGAAGCAAAATGTAATGTAAAGACTTTTTATGCTGTGTAGTGTGTCTGGTGCATACGGGCTATAAAAAAGACCTACCTTCCACACAGATTCAAACTCTGCATTTGGCGTTGCTAAATTAATGGGCTGTGCACAGTAATCCTGTAGTTTATCTCTCCCCTATAGATTGCATCCGGAAGCAATTCAGGGTTCAGTAATGAGTGGCTTTTCCCAACTATGTGATTGTGGTTTGTATCCGGAGAGTTCGCCCTAAGTCACCTGTTGTCATACTTTAATAATCAGAGGAGGCACTTGATACCCTCCAGTTAAAGAATATAAGCAATTGGGAAGTTTAAACAGATTTTGTAGAAATAATGGTCTCGCTCTATATGTATAAATATGTGTATGTTTGTGTGTGTGTCTTTGTGTGTCAAAAGGCAGATTTGAGGTGGACACATCAAAGTAGCTGACAAACTGAAAAGAAAAGCCAGAATTCTCTCCTCTTGATTTTCTGTAAAGGCAGATGAACAGATTCCATCTGTTTTGAAATTCTTCAAAACTGTTGTCCCCGAAGATGAAAGAAAAATTCCTCAAAGGCGGTATAATGGGCTGACGGGATGAGACGGCAGCAGACTGTCCTGTTAAGAGGATGCTGCAAAGCTAAGCTTGGATTCACATGCCTTAGGAGAGCTTCCCTTCTCATCATCAGTGGATAATGAGTTATCTGCCTGAAACAAGCAAGATGCAGAAACACATTTCTTCATCATTTTCAGATACCCATACTGGCACATGTATGTTGGTAAGAAACTCACTATCTTCACATGAAAAGGGTAAGCCTACCAGTTCAAAAGGAATGTTCTTAATTTCTGTTTGTCAGGGCTGACACGACACTTTAACATCTAAACTCTAACCAAGGAAGAAAGATTGACATGACATGTTTTCTGTTACATTCATTTATTTGTTTGTATGTTTTCTGCAAAAAGTGTGCCATGAATCTGCATTGTTAATGTATATTGTTTTAGTGTTAATAGTATTCATTTTGAAAGTTTAAGAAGATTATCAGCCATTATTTACTTGAAGTTCACTTTGTGGTTTAGGGTGAATGAGAGCAGTAGTTTCGTAGTTTTGTAGTTCTAGGAAAATAATTGAGCACCCACATTTTTGAAACAATACAATAATAATTAAAACACCCCAAAAAACATTATATTATAAGAAGTTCCTTTTAACTTGCCTTTATCATTGTGTATTTAAAAAACAACTGTACCTTTAAGGGCTCTCAGTGTGCTGTAAATTTGGAATGCTGGCAATCTGATAAGGCTGCACTTTCCTTATCTACAGCGTTCTGGTGTACAGTAAAAGTTTGGTAGCACTGCCCGTAGAAACCCCCTGCATTTTTTCCTGATTTATAGCGACGCCGGTTCGGTCAGACTGGCTAATGAAATCTGTGACAGTGCATTAATGAGGCTGTTTGTTTCAACTCAAGTTCAGTTGCTATACCCTCCCCTACGTCTTTGCCCTCTCTGCCTCCCTTTTGCACACACACACACACACACGCATACTTACACACAGTCACATACACACACACGTACCCATGTATAAACACTCTCTCTCACACACACACACACACACACACACACAAATATATACTCTAAACATTTTCAAGGATTTCTTCCAAAAATCTTGTCTTACTGTTGATATTGTAACCTTCAATTATAAGTATGTCCTGCTTGCCTTAACTAATTGTGACTTGTACATTAATACATATTACTGTATTTGTGTAGATTTGTGTTTTATTCAAAGGACATTTAAGAAACAATGAATAGGAAATAATACATGTCTACATTTGATTGACTAAATTATCATTTTAAGTTAAAAGATAATATATATTTTTTACCTTGATTTTAGAAAATTGGTCAATATGAAACACACACAGCTCAATTCTAAAGTATCTTTAAAAAAACTAAACAATGTGTGCAATTACTTTTGAATTGTTCAAGAACTCTGTATTTGAGTTATAGTTGTATGTGGGCTAGTAAAACTACACCAATGCAAGTAAATCAAAAAGGCTGTAAAAATGTATATATTTCTGCTGGTTTAGTAAGCCAAGGTCTATATTTCAAGATAAAAAATAAATAAATAAATAAATATATATTAACAGTCCTTACAAAAATGTGTTTACATTGTTCCAGGGAATATATTTTAGTTTTAGTTCTAACAATACACGGCATGTATTTTAATTTCCACTTTCTTGGATTGGTTTAATGGTTAACTAATGTTTAGTTATGAAGGCTTCTTTGTCCAAGTTACTGAAATATGTGTTACAGAAATAATTGTTAATATTTATAAATGTATAAAGGCAAAGTGTAAACAATAAGTACTATTGACCTTTACCTGCTAATCTGCAATCTTCAATAATTAAATTTTGAAGAACAGAAATCACAATCTGTGTACTGATTTATAGCTTGTTGATAGCTGGCAAAATGCAACTCAACCAATAGGTGAGTTCAAGAATATAAATATATAAATATAATGCAGTACAGGTTGTGTTTATGGTTTAGTGTGTTAACTCATTATCTCCTGGAGAATAAAGTCCAGTCAGAATTCTGTGAGAAACAGTGAAAAATGTTCACACACATCTACTTTCCTTACAAAGACCTGCTTCATACCTGTACGGTCAAATCTATGAAACATGTGACAATCAAAGTGGTCATGGCTTTTAAAACCAGAGTATTTCTTAAATGAATTATAATACATTCAGGTGTGTACGTGTGAGTATACATGTCTGTGTGGGGGTGGAAAACTGGAATGAAAATCTTATTATTTAAAGTATTGACAGCTTTAACTGCCTTTGTCATTGCAAACTCATATCAAGTTCAAAAGGCTTTAAAATCTCTAAAGAAAGGATATTATTCATAATCCCTGTTACACTTATGTGATTACTGCCTTTCTGCTCTCATAAAGATTAGTTGTTTGTTGCATTTTCTCATTTATTTTATTATTTTTGTGTGGCAATTGGGTTTAATTTTTAGCATTATATTGCCATTAAAAATGTGTTTTTTAAAAAAAACTGCCGTCTGGCAAATGCAATGAACAATTTGAAGGTAGTAAGCACTGGTGCTAAGTATACACTATAATGTATCCACACACATATCAGCCCTACACTCCATCAACACATTAAACCCCCTGTAATTTAATAGTGCGCACTGATTGGGCAGTGTTCTTTAAAAAAAAGAGAAAAAGAGTACAGGTTAATAATGAAACTATGAATCTATCAGACGTTCAGTCTGGGAAAGTTTTGGGAAAAACCTGGCCTGGTCCAACAATCAATCGCAAAGTTCACATTAAAAAGTGCTGACAGCAGTGGGAGAACAAGTTCCCACTTTCATCTAGTGATAGACCTCCAGCTAACCTTCATGTCACCGTTTTTCCTTTCCAGCCCTTCTCTTTATTAAATTGTGTTTCATCCCACGGTGGAATTCTAGGTACTGCATGTTTTGTCACTTATCAGAAAACTTTGACTTTTTCAATTTTTCATGAAAAACAATTCATATAATAGCCTTGAACTTCAGTTTATAAGAGTGAGGAACCCACACAGCGACCTTTTTTCTTCCTTTCATATCGTCTCATTTGGTGAAAGAAAATGTAGGGAGGAGTCTGATTCATGTCTGAGAGTGCAGTTACAGAGGTATAAAGACATAAAATATCATCAGCAACATATATTTACATGTGCATTATAATGATATAATTGGTGTCATAGAAAACAACAGATGTGTTGCAGGGAAGCTAAATGAGTGCAATTGCAATGCTATCTGAATATTTAACACCACCGCCTTCCTGTGAGTTTGTTCTCCTGCTTTATGGTGTAAACTTTCTGTAGTAGCTGCAAGCTCTTCAAAAATGAAAAAGGAACTTTAATGATGTTTGACAAAGATATCTAATGAAAAGACGTATTTAATACAGTTTTCCCCAGAGGTAAATCATTCTGTCTTTTATTAGAAATTGATTTAAAATATAACATTAATACTAATTAATATATCCTTTAGCATTTCTTAATGGTAAAATACATTCCGTCAATCTGGAAAAGATAGAAAAGGCTTGGCTGCAGAGAACTCAGATTGTTCTTTTAAACATAAGTAATTTAAAGACTTGTTTAGGCTGAATTATCTGCTGAATGTCTGTGCCGTAAGTGTGGAAGAAACAATGTCTGTGCAAAGGCGGCTTATGAAAACATATTGGCAAAGCATGTACCAAAGTATTCTGCTGCCCCCCAGGGGTTCAACCAGAAGATCTTATACAGTCTATAATGTGTTTGAGGATAAAGTGTTGTCCTGGGTATTTGTGTCGCTACTCCACTCATTTTTGGTCTAACACAACTTTCTGCACTTTAATAAAGATAAACTCCTGCTGTATATGGTGTGAATGGCATTATAACAAATCAAAATATATTAAACTATGTGATTCTCTCTCCACAGCCTACTGTCTGATGTGAAGTAGTGTAACTCTCATAACTGTTGTGCAATCATTTGAGTGATAAGTTAGATTTAAATTGAAACAGTCTCTTCATATGCCATGTGTTGTGATTATGATTATTAGTAGTAGCAGTAATAGTTGTTGCAATAGTAGTTATCATTATCAAGACTCATTATTACATGATAACATCATTACACATGAGAATGTCGTTTTTTTTGTTTGTTTTTTCAGGATGGGCGTGGGGGGATTATTTTAAATTATTTAATTTCTTACATTGTATCTCAATTTGTATTCAATGTTAAAATGTGTATGTTCTCTCTCAAGGTTTTTGCAATACACTGTAGTTTGTGCTGAAGGTGAGAAGAAATAAGTGCAATATTGATTCATTTCTTTATTTGACCTCTTCTTCTTTTTATGTTTTAACTTGAGGAATTTTGAAAATAAAATCCAAATCTCAAGTATAAGGGGTCCCATTGAGATAAACAGCATAGAAGACTATATTGACACAGGCAACGGACCAAGTTATTACACAGGGAGTGTCAGAGCAAAGACTGCCACCCAGAGGACAAATATTGTCACTTCAGCTACAACTTGAAATGTATCACTGTAAGAGCTACAATAAATAAAATAGCAATATTTCAGTTTCTGTTTGGCAAAAAATCTGCAGTATGCATTCATAGTTAGAATGGAAATCAATTTAAATTTGTTGTTGAATAGAAATCATAAATATACAAATAAGATACATAATTATGGTTTCACGGCTGTAGTTTTCCTGGTCACCAAATGAATGACAAATCCAACTCTTCTTTAACTATTTTACATCTTTTAACACCTAAATCCAATAACGCTTACAAAGAAGCATGCCAGAAGAAAAATATCAGCCCAGCCATTGCTTTATTACAGTGTCACATTGGCAGCACCTGTTGTCAAGATTACTGTTCATTGACAATGCTATTTTGAGATTATTTTTGTAATGCAGTCTGGTGCTTTCCTGATCGTTTGATGATATATACAGTAATTGGAAAGTTTTTTTTCATTAAAAGTCTTTCGTACAACACAGACACACAATGTATTCATTAACAACAGAAAATGGCTGCAAATTATCTATTGAATGGAAGAAGGAACAGGCTATATGTATTATATTATTTTAGGAGATGTAGCATGATTTGTGAATCATTTGATAAATTATTTGATATTTGAAAAAAGCTTTGCCATACTGAATTATTGCCATGGAAGTAAAGACTTAACTATTATGTTTGCTAGTTTTTGTTCTGTTCAAAAATGAGTCTTACATTTTGATGGGTTAATTATTATATTATTTAAATAGTTATACTTTATGTTTTGAATATATATTCTCCCTTTACTGTGATACTAATTCCCTGTTCTGTGTTTCCAAATATTCAGCAGCCTGTTTAAACCAAGATGTTAGGGTTATAGATAGCTTCAGGATTAGGATTAGAGTTGGGGCTGGGGTTAAATGTTTGATTTTTGCAGACACGGTGTATTGCATTCATTTGCTTTGCTTTGAAATTTGTTTTCCTCCTTTGATTATCTGTAGCTTCACCCCAATTCCCTGGTTGCCATTCATGAAGGTAACAATAGTAATTGACACAGAGACTGTAGCACTGAACCACAGATTTTAATGAATTCATAATGGTATTTCAAATGCAAAAGATAAAATAAAACCTTAATATCATAAACTTAGATCTGATCTTTAATATTTGTATTCAAAACTGTGTATATTTTATTTATCTCCGAAAAAGGTGCGATTTGAAGTGTGTCATCATGGTATGAAGGAGGAATATTCATCCAATGCAGCATTTGAATAATGCAGAAATTGAGCATGCACATTTATTCCATTAAAATGGTGCAATTAGAATGGGGAAGAAGGATTTGAAACACATGGATAACTGCAGGTTCAAATCATGGAATTAACTCTATGCCTCTTAAATCAGTGCAAAATCTGCTTGGGCTCTTGTGTAGTTTTACATTGGAAATACTTTTTTACAACCTGTCACAGAGATAAAAAAGGAAGGAAGCAAGGTATTGAGTTACCAGGGTATAGTTTTTTCCTCTGTTTATTTGCTATGTCAAGAATTGAGAGATTATAATGTTTATAAGCAATAAGGCAGGAATCTGGTCAAACGTTTCCCCAGGCTAAAGTGGCACCTTAAGTACCAGGGAAGAGCTATTGACACTTGCATTAAGAATGAAAGTTCAGTCTGTGATTTATTTGGTATGTGTAAGTGTCTGCCATCAATCATCTGTTTCAAAAACAGCAATTTCTATTGAAAGGTAGTGATTTGTTTTTTTGTAAAGCAGCACATAAGTATACTTCCAGGTTTGCTTTCTGTAAGTGGTTATCTCCTGTTTGGTTGTGACCTGATATACAGTATCTGTTTTCATAACAGCTCTTCTATGTAAAGATCTCTTCTCCAACTACCCAGAAAGATTTACCTGACAAAAAGCTATATTACTCCAACTGCTGAACGGGGTGAAACGTAGACACAAAACCCATTCATTCATCAGTACATATAAAAGTGCTTCTGATGTCTGTGCCATTTCACAGTCGAATACAGAGGTTTTACCAAAAACACCAAACACTGTTCAGTTTCTGATCATAGCTTTACACCCAAATCAATTTAAACTGCTACTGTTTCCCTCACTCAATAATGTATATGGATTAATTGTTTAACTAGTTCTTTACAATTATTATTGTCACTTCAGTAGGGAAGTTGGTGTTTCGGTTGAGATTTTCAGATTTTCTATTTTCTAGTAAATTCATGTAACACAAAATTGGGTGAATTTTTATTCAAATAATTAAAAAATAAAATCTTGTGAATGGACACCGGAAAATGACATGAGACAAAGAGACAAAACTCATCCTTCCCGATTCTGTAAAATGCAAGAGATAAATTAACTCTCTATATATGCTGATGTGAATAATACATTTCATCTTTAAAACATCTCTAAAGGTTTTCTAAAGTATTTTTATTTAGTGTAGTCTTTTTTAAATAATATAAATAATATAAAAGGGTAGAAACCTATAGCTTGGACATGAGAATATGACTAAAAATATTAAATGTATTTTGTGTAAATCTGTCCAGTCAAAGCAAATTCAATCTGAAACACATATACATATTCAAATGTGAAATATGATCTGGATTTTGGAAAATGAGGTCCTGGGTATAGTATTTAATAATATTTTGTTAGTAATGTTAAAAGATGTCTTGGTAATTAACTTGATAAGAGCTGTGATGCAGACCATGTCATTGTCACAAATAATAGATCAGTGAATTGCCAAGAAAGCCACAGGAAACACATTTGCACCCACCATACATGGGCTGTAATTTGTGCCCTTTGACCAAGTTCATCCACGCTCAGCGTTTTTGACAGTTGAAAATTGCCTGTCTTTCTGTTATAATTTACACCTTCATCAGCTGAACTAAAAAAGCAGCAAGTGAACAAGGACCTTGCTTTAATTACCTTTTGGAAGAACCTTACACTAACCTGAACCCCAAAGTCACCCCGCTCGACAAAGACACCCTTGTATTGCCTCAAACATCACTGCTCTTCATGAAATAGTCTCTGATATGAAGGAGAACTAAGAGCCATGCTTTTCAACCCCAGGAAAATAATAAAATACAATCTACCAATATACCCCAGTAAATGACGTATCAATGTTTTCTTAAAGAATAGTCAGATTAAATATGTATATTTCTTCAGTAAGTGCTTTTTTCATTCAGTATTTTGTGTATTCAGTTTATATCAAATTAGGAACCAAATTATAATAAATATATGCAGAGCAAAAAAACATAAATGCAAGGAAACAACAAAAACCTTACATGAATTCAAACAGGTATAATGTCACAAAGGCACCAGTCTAGATTTTATAGTTGCCTCAAGAAAATAATTGCCATATCTGCAACTGTCAAAATGATTAATGCCTTTGAGAGCTAAAGAGAATTGAATGATGAAAAGGGGGAAATGCCTTATCCCTGATCTTAGCGCGTTTGATAATGCATGTGTTTAAAATTCCTCTCTTATAACACAACCCTATAGAGATGAGTCTGACTGAGATATTTACAAGAAAATAAAACAAAAAAAGACATAAAAACAGACAAAACAACAACAAAAAATGCAGCATATAATTAATATATACAAATGCATTTTTTTTTTTTTTGCAAATTTAGCATGTACTGTGAGGAATGGTTAGCCTCCATTTCAAATACCCAGATCTCATTTGCCATTTAAAAGAAAGTCAAGTTGATGGGATGGGATTATTTTTCCTGAACATTAAAACAAAAGATAAGAACAAAAACCTCATCATCATCATTGTAATGCATGATTCATGTTGGACTGTTTTGTGTACATACCTGTATGTGTGTATTGTTGTGTATGTGTCTTGTCTTTATATGTATGTTTGTGTCTACACATATGTGGTTATATTTATATATAAACAATGTGCGTATACGCAAATATGAACACAGTATTAGTCCATTATCCCATCCTCTCAGCCTCAATTTGTAGTAATTTAAACAGTTTAAATACTACTGCAGACATCAAGTGCAAACCTATAAGCACTAGGATTACTTGGCAAGTAATCCTACAATTATACAATTATATTGAACACAACCCTGTAATATTTCAATGAGCATAAACCTTAAACGAAAAGCATTCAATGTTCAAATTGGGTTCACTATTGGACAATATTGACAAAAAGGAGTGAAAATGTATAAACTAATTGTCTTATTTTGTTGAGTTGATTCTGAACCACAAAACAAGTAGTAGGAAAAACAAGTGGCTTAACCTTTGGCAATGTAAGAGTTAATCATGCTCTGTCCTCCTGATAACCCGAGGCACCATAAACAGAAGAAGAGGTGAAATATTCTCCGTCTCTAAGAGGCTGGGAAAGAATGGGGTCCACTGTCTCCCTGACAGGGAAAAATGGAGTGTCTTTTGTTGTAGGCAGATACGGGAGATGGTATCAGCCAGAATGAAAATATGTATAACTACAAATGGTAAAGTTAAGGGCAAGCAGAGGTCAAGGAACTCTAGGTTATATGTGCATAGTGAACTAATTAATTAATGTATTATTGTTGTTTTTTCTTATGATACCATTAGAACAATTTGAAATAAATAATAGAATAATCTTGTTTTATGAACAGAGAAATATATAAAATATGGTAATGCATCTTTCGGTGGATTCCTAAAGTCGGTTTGTCAATGTAATTCCTCTCTTAATTACTTGAGTCACAAGTTTCATTGAGCGATATATTAAAGCCAGCTCCCACTCCAAATTAACTTGACAGTTTGTGCTTTCCAGACTGTCAGAAAAATGTGGTGTGTGACACTGTGACATGGTGACTTTAAAATGAAATCATACTAATATTTCCTATTATCTAGTTATCATGCCCTTTAATTATGAAGACAGCTTTACAAATCATGTACATATGTGTATTTGTGATTTATTAATTACAGCTGGATATCTAACATAGTATGACGGCTCCAATTGAATCATTCTCTTGTTCAATTAACGAAGTTAAGCCGGAACATTGTATACTGCTGCCTACTAATTAACAAATGTCTACGATATGTCTGTGCAGTACAATTTCATACAGAATCTGATTCAAGAAAGGTAAAGCTGCTACACTATCAATAAATAAACAAACAAGCATTAAATAAATAAGGTATAATGTACGTCTGATTGAAGATAGATCTTCCTTTATGCTAGCTGGAGGTAGTTGTTTTTAGTTAAAGTGTGGATTTTGTTGTTGTTATCATTGATGTTTTAAATTATAACTTATTTAGTTAGTGACCTATTTCACTAACTATTGTGACGCAAAGTCTAATGGAAGCCCTAGATTAGCTGTACCCTTATAGTCTCACTATACAGAGACGCTCCTAAACGGGACAAATTGATACATGTTGCTCCACTTGAGCCGATTCATGGGATCCATCATGTCTTTATCTGTCATGTGCTGAAGGTATGCATTATCCTGATCATAAGAAAGACCATATCTTTAACAGGTTAATGACCTTACACTTTCCACACCATTTCATTTACCAGGTCATGCCCGGAAAAACTGCACCTATTACTTCTGATTCTTCTGAATTATAGATTAGCCAGCGGTGGAATGATTAAAAATTGAACATTTTTTTTCACTCAGCTAATAGATGCTCTCAGTTCGGCTTGGACGGGATTCCCTCTCACATTAGCTGAAAAACCTGTTATGATATCCATTACGGAGCCCATAAATATTATAAGAGGAAGACAAATAATCCAGAAATTACTAATCATAGCTCAGGCAACTCTAGAAGGCTCTCCCGAAGGAGTGATTGACAGTTCACCGTAAACAAGGTGGTTAACGATAGTGCCACTGTGAAGAAGAAAATTCTATTATTGATGTGGGCAATATGCTGACTTCATCAGAGCACAAAAAAACAAACAATACAGTTCACTGGGACATTTTGGTTGAGGTATAATAAGGGGAAAAAGTTACATCAGCACCTGTTTAATTGATGACAACTGCACATCACAAGCTATATCAGTTTTACGAGAGACTTTCAGGGATCAGGAATCAGGAGGTTATTAGCATAAATACTGTTAAGGCTCTACAGTCCATGCCTATCATTTCTGCCAGGTTTACCTTTTGAGTGAATGATTTGTCATCTTAACTGTTTCATTGCGTATAGCATTGTAACTCAATACATTGTGTATTTTTCATAATTCCCCTCTGATTGATTTGTTTTTTGTCTTTCAATCAGGTTCACTTTAGGGTCAGTGTAGGGGGGAGCTTATTTCACCATTTGTTTTCTAAACTGTTCTATAATTCTCTCATAAAATCATTATTTTAGTAACTTGAATAGAATGAAAAGGGGGGGGGACATTAAAAAATGATGCTGCAGCATACTGAGGGAGTGCATTGAGGCCTGCAAGAAGAAGTTAAATTAGTATTGATGCCAGTCTAATACATTTTTAACAACTTAATTGAGCATTGAGCTGGTGGTGTGGTGTGATGTTGACCGGTCTGACAGGAACAAAGCTGATACAAACTATTTCATGTGTGAGTGTCTCAGCTAATCCCCTTAACTGGCACTCCTTAGCAAATGCCCATTTTCCAAATAACCTTTTCCTGAACAACTTGATACTTATAAAAGATTCATAAGAACACCGTGAGCCCCCGTTTAGGCCACCTTTTAAACCTCTAAGCCCGAGCACATGTTTTCCATTCCCAGTCCATTTCTCGTACACTTTACTGTGATACTATCCACAAGAAAGTATGATGTTTATTTGATATTAGAGTCAGCACACACACATTGTACCTCCCGCTGCCAATGCACCCCAGAGGAAGTAAGGTTTCTTCCCTTACATGCATTGTATTTTGTATTTGGTTGTTCGGTTTCTCCTGCAAGGCACAAAGTTCTGCTGAGAGCAAAAGCACATCATGACTTTTAATGTTTGGATTATTATTAGATCTGTCATTGATTTATAATGGAAGGCAGGACGAGACTTTTCCTACAACCTAGCAGCTGCAGACATTTAACACAATACGGCCGCAGTCTCGTGTAAATGATAGGGCTTTTTTATTATTTGGGAACCGTGTAAAGCAGTTACTCATTCATAGCCGTGCAGATGTCCTCCCTATCTGATTACTGTGGAATTCAGTGAGGAGGGTCCAGCGCAGGGTAAAAAGGTAAGAGACGTTGGCATCTTCTCTTCCCCTGCATTACTTTAATAGACCTGACATGCTATTTTCCTGACAGCCTGCCAAGCTGGTCTTTTATTTCTCTCAGGTTTGCTTAATTAAAATAATGCGGCTATGAACATTAGTGTGTGCCTAAGCCAGCATGCAAATGGCAGCAGCTTAGGTCCACCATTTCGGCAGTTTTTGGTTGTTTTGTCCCCCCACAACATTTAAAAATGAAGATCTTAAAATAGGGAAAGTTAATTTTTAAACTTGTCAGCTCATGCTTGTGTTGCAATACACAGTGGAAAAGTCAAGTTGGACTGGGGTTTGAAATAACTTGTGATCAAAAGTAAATTCACTTGTATGGAGGAATGTATGAGGCTTTTGTAAACCTTGTTTTTGTGAATATACTAGTTTCTAATTTATTTATAATAATGTATAAATAATACATAATTTATTTATTTTAATACTTTTCTATACCATAATTCACAACAATATTACCACCTGAATTCTGTCTGCTTTTATCCCAGATATTTCAAATCCATTCATCCTATTCCGGTTATTTAAGCATTTTATTGATGGTTTAATAACTACTTAATACACAGCTGTTGTAAATGTATTTTTGTTCACAGGAACTGCATCACATCAGAGAGATCTCAGTATGTGTTACAGGAGACGTTAGTCACACAAACTTGTCACAATAGTGAAATGATGCATTCTAACAACACAGACAGCTCCAGAAACACATTTTCCTAATGCTTTTTTCATTGGGTAACTAAACAGGAAACAAATTCAAATACTGTCAGAGAACAATTCTTTGTGTACACCTTGTGCGGACAACACAACTGCAGTAACATTAATAAAGGGTATTAAGGGCTTTTTTAAAACCAGATAAGTAATTTAACACCCAATCCTAGCATTAAAATTTCAGTAGATGCACTAATCTTGCTTGTCTGAAAGTCACAGTGTTTTAGTGCACTTGAAAAATGCAAGGGCTGAAAGAGTGTAGACCCACTGAAATAATGGCAAAGGCTAAGTCCATTATGCTGAGTTGGATTTTAACATAATTTAAGGCAAGAAGGACCTCTAATACCCTGTCCTTATCAGTGGTTGAAATATTTATAAATGGTTTCCCCCAGTTTGCAGTGGGAGGGCTGTGAGGCGGTGCGTGTCCAGCAGCAGAAGCTGTGGTGTTTGATGTGTGCCGGTGGCCGGCTCCTCCTCGCAGCGCACAAATGTCCAAGCTGCTTAAACTCAGACGATAATTGGCAGGAGGGCTGCTGTAAATCTTTACCAAAATGAATTAACAACTTGGTATTTCAAAACGGTCAGCAGATCAATCTTTATCACTGGCAGCCTGATGAAATATAACTCTGCATCCGCACATATGCAAAACAACAACTTATATCTTAATATAGGTCTTGAAACATCTGTGTTTGTGTTGGTTTTAATTTGAATTAAAAATCACCTCCCCAGAACAGATCACTATCTTGTGTAAACAGTCTTAAATTTTCACCATTCGGACTAAGATCGCAAAATGTCTCACAATGTGCTGCCAGACATTTCTTGGAACAAACCATATCTCCTTTTCCCTGTCAATAGTTCAAGGCATCAGTGCAAATAATTTATGTATCAGTGTGATTTGATTTGTCTGAAGTTTCTTTGTTTCAGGAAAGCACATGATTTTGAACTCCCAAACATTAATATGCAGTGCACCTAGACTAGAAACCTGAATGGCTTTATGAATAAAATAATTGAAACAAATACTATAAAAAAATATAAGGAAATTAAACAATGTATTGAATGCTGTATCCAGGAAATGGATAAAAACACATTCAAAGCCAGTATTATTATTATTATTATTATTATTATTATTATTATTATTATTATTATTATTATTATTTTACACATTGATTCTAAGCCACCTTGTCAAAACATTTAAACTTTACCCAGTATATAATTGGCTGTGACAGGGCTTGTTACACAAATTGTAACATGTGAATAGTTCCCAACTGCTAAATCTGTAAAAACCTGTAATTTAGAGCAGTGACTTGCAAGTGAAATCTGTGCTTCCCCAAGGCGTGGTGGCATCTGTTCTACATGTACAGCAACAACACTATGGTTTCAGTATATTAATCCCAATTAATTTTGTTTGTATTACAACAAATATTTGACTTTGCAGCACTGAAGCTGTAATTATAAACTAGTTTGCATAAACTCTGCAATTTATTGGCAAAGCACAATATGACAGGAGTTAATCTTAAATCAATCTGAAATTAGTAGCACCATTATTGATGCAAGAGAGTAATTGTGTAACAGTAGAAGCTATAGTAATAGTACACATAGTAGTATTAATGACAGGAGTAATTAAATAGCCTTAACAGGAATGAGTTTACTTGTGAAACAATAATTGAAGACTAAATAAATTACAGTTAATGTTACTCCAAATGCCCATTAGGTCTGCTAACAGCAGCCACAAGAGGGGGCTGTGACTCTGCAGTCCTGGAAAATGCTTGGGCCTCCAACGCTCCATATGATCCAGCTTCAGTGAAGTTTCCTGAAGTCTGTGCATCTAATCCTTTCCTTGATCCTCCACGGCTCAAAGACAAGCTGGCAGTCGAATTCATCCCAAATAAAATACATTGCTTGCGTAGTAATGATATGGGTCTGCTGATCATTTAAAATATTATACTTGGAAACAACACAAGTGGGTCTAGATGTAACATGAAATCATTAAAACTAAGAAAAGAAGAAGCACAGCAGTATTTGTACCATACCTTTATGTGCAACTAACCCCAAAACAACCAAAGAAGGAACACATGTGTGGGAGATGAATAATGTGTTAATTGTCGATGGTATTGTAAAGCGCGCAGCTGACTGTGTATCTGTAAAACTCGAGGAGGATTATCTTGATAAAGCATCTGGAAGCAGGGGAGTCCGGGGTCAGAGCTGTCGGGCTGCCATTAACAAGGGATTAGTGCTGCTGGCGGAGTCCCCTTTGAAGAGTTATTTTAGCACTTCCTACCTATTGAAAATCAGGACGTTTCTGCGATGTAACCTGGGTTAAATGCAGACTGGGTTAAATGCACTATTCCAGTACATTTAATGATTTCCTTCTGTAATTAAGGAGGGGGGGGGGGTCATTCCAATGTACATGTTCACGCATCACTCAGTGAAAAGCCCACCTGAATATAAGGGATCACAGTCTGTATGTATGATTTTTTTTTTATGAAGGATGTTGACTGTCCTAGTAAAAACATTGTTCGGGTTGCATTGATTCAGATAATCATTTTATCTAGTTTTTTGGTCAGTCTTAGATTAAAACTTATTAAAATAATATGAAATATAGTTGTTGTAGATGCTTGCTGCTGTTGAAATATTGAGTGTGTATATTATGGTAGTTGTTTTAATAACCTAAACCCTATTATATTATAAAAGTCAATGTGTTTGAAACAGTACATGTTTATTTATTTTTTATATTTTGTATTGGGGCAGGACTACTCTATACCAAAGTCTATTTGATCAAATTATTCTATATAGTAAAAGCAATAAATGCCACATTAGTCATGTTACATGTTTGGCATATCAGATTATTTGGTTCTATTTAATAATGCAGTGCTTTAGTTTTAATTAAAAAAAAAAACTAGTTGCATGCTTGTATTTTATTCATAATTATTAATCTGCAAGCATTTGTTTCACCTGTTGGTACATGCTGCCATCTATAGGACCCATGAAGTAACTGAACATCTGCTATGTAGATTATCAAAATGGGTAGAAAGAGGCAGGTATGCCATATGTGTAGTTTTGTTTCTTTGCACAGTGCTTTAAATGAAGTTTGACCATTTGCAGTGCTTTTTAAAAACTCAATTATATTTCAGTAGTGCCATCATATCTAATTCCAGAATAAATAGGTATTCTTCCCAAAATGTGGGGGCACATCAACTTATTTTAAAGTACATAGTTTTGAATAATAACGTTTAGACTTCAGTCACCCAATGTAAAATGGCTCAACTTTGTGTCGATCTCTTGAAGTCTGTACATCCTATTAAAGTTGGCAACCATATGTGTGCTAATACAAAATGTGTGTGTGTCATAAAATAATTTTTTATTACTTTTATGTTAAAAGAATGAGAGTTTATTTTAAGTGACTGTCATGCTTAAAATAAATAGTCAAAAAGGAGCTCTCTGTTTAAAAAACAGGCATGTGGTGTTGTTTGTTTTATCTCAAGCTATACTAATAAGGTTTCATGCATGAGAAATGAAAGCCTTAATGACTTCAGACTTGTCATTCATAATCTGCACAAATGTTTCTTAGAAAGTGCTGAAACTCAGTTATCTCAAAATGCTTTTAGGACATGAAAAATAAAAATGTGATCAACTTGCATAAAATAGCAGGCAACATTGGTACTGATTTGTTAAATTTAGTACCAGCCAGAACATGAAAGGTGAAGGTGGAAATGAAACCTTAGAAGATGCTTTTGACTCTTTTTATCTTTTCAATATGGAAAAATAAAATAGTTTCTACTGGTTTCATGTCCACTGAAATATTGTCCAACCTGCCACATTTCTCTTAGCATTCTAGGGGGTGAGTGAACTTTATTTTCTTGAGTATAAATAGGTGTCTACCAAACTCTTTTTAATGAACAAAGAATGTTAATCTTTGAATATGAAAGATTCTCTCTCTCTCTCGCTCTCCCTCTAAAAGATATATAGATATCTATCTATATATAAATCAGCACAAAACCTTAACTCGTAGCACATAAATGTGGCAGTTTTAAACAAAGCTTTTGTAGTCCTGACTTCTAATTATATTTCTTGCCGTTAATAATGAATAGTGTTCCACTGAAACACTTGACATGTATATGGTCAGGAATGATTGGCTGAGGACGGCCGTCTCAGGGGAGCAATAGAAAGCTGTCCACGCTTAGCATGACTGTCATCGCCTAGACAGCTTCGGTCCTCAAGCATCTGCTTCACATTGACATTTCAACAGATCCTACTTTTATTCATCGTTAAATTGCTCATGAAATGAAAAGAGCTCCTCAGGCGACAGTGGAGCCGACAGTCTCCTCCCCTCCTCACGACTCTGGCTTTCTCTCCAGGACACATACGTGGAGCCAAGGACAGGGCCAAAGCGATACTTTGCAAAGTATGCTAACCTATCTGACAGATCTTCCTGATAGCAGCTCAGAGCTCTCTGTATGTGGAAAGAACATTTTGACACATTCAGATTAGCCAGATGGAAAGAGAACACATCATGGAAAGATATAAAATGAACAGTTTCCAAAAGCTAATTTTGATTCATTAATGTTGATGTTAAGTAAGAAAGGGTTTATCACTTTATTTTATTTTTTAAAGGTGTTTTAATGTAGCATTCATATTTTTTAAATTATTTTTTAATTTTGAAAACTCCTTACATTTCATCATTGGTCTTTACTTTTTTTCTCCCCATGAAAAGTGAATCTAAACCTGGAAACAAGGCTTCATTTAGAGCAGCTCAGTTCATAGTATACATCATATCAACAGTGAAGCCTAGTGCTGGGGGGGAGGGGTGTGTGTGAGGGCTTTCTGTTCACAAAACCTGTATTCAGTCCAGATATATTTCACTTAACCTTCAGTTTGCCCACATGGATTTGACTAGATAGTTTTTTTACACTAATGAACACAATTTCTGCATGAATTGCAAAGCTATCCAAGCCTGGTCAGTGAATAAATAGTATGTAGTTGTAGTTATAGTATTATTATGTTATTTAAACTTTTAAATGATGTTATTCTGTATGGTATGGAATAGATTGTTAGAGTATTTCGCAGCATAGAAATGATGTGAATCTTCAACTGTGCTAAATTTTAAAAGTTACAAGCCAAAACAGGAATAGCAACTTCACTTTACTGAACTAGAAATATAGAAATACTCAGTGAAAACCCTTAATATTGCATCTCATTTCATAGTTGTTACTATGTTCAATCACTAGAGGTCGTCTAAACCTCAAATAACAAGGGCTCTCAAGCACAAGTTATTTATATATCCTACCAACCATATTATTGGTTAGAGAAGACAGCTGATGAGAAATGTAATAGTTTGATTTTAAAAGTGAATATACTCACAATAATTGTGTAATGTATGTGTAATTAACACTATACTTACAAACTTAATGAATATGTAATTATTTTGTAATAGGAATGCAGGCAGTTTGATATTATTTTAAGCTTCAAAAAATAGCCAACAGTACTTAATAAAAACAAAACAATAAAATACTATATTTAACCTGAATTATTTTGGTTCAAGTGTGATGGCTTCGCAGAAACTGTAATTAACATTTGAAATGATAACAAATCATCTTAAAAGGGTGTTTTAATGGGATTTAGCCAATTAAGTGCTAATGTGACAGTATAATTTATCACTTGCATGTTTATAGTCAGTATTACAGGGCGAGATAATATCTTTAAACTACAGATGCTGCACTGTAAGAAAATGACATACATGACCTTAAGAGTCTTCACATGCACTGATCTACTGTCCTTTCACCCGAATACACATTTATGTTGCTTTTGTCTAAAATGTCATGTCTTCTGTGGTGCCATGCTATATTCCCGCTCTGTACACCTGTATTTTCGCCTACCTCGAGCCCTGGCACTGTGTCCAACCCCACATGGTGCCACATTTTCTTGTTTATTTATGTTTTTATTACATTTAAAACAGACTCTTATGTCAGTAACACCATAATTAGTAGTCTATTTAAACCACAGCATGCAGGTTCTATTTATAGGATGCTGGTTGTTTTGTGGTATCTGTTTCTTCTAGTCTGCAGCTTTAATCCTATAAATACCATGTGCTGAGGTCTCTTCAGGAGAAACATATAATCAGTTATGTTAAGCCTTTCATTTGCACCTATAAAAAGCCTTTATTCTTTATTCTTTGTAACATTTAATAACCTTTCACTTGCAGATGCAGAGGGATTTATTATTACTACTACTACTACTGCTGCTGCTGATGCTGTTCACCGCCTTATGAGGACAATGAACGCAAAATAGTAAGTTCATAACTCAACTCAAGTAGTAGTAATCAGGTTTCAAATAAGCACTGAATCTCTGTACCCTATCTCTGTGTCATCCACACAACATTATAACAGCTTATCCCATGATTTAGGGAGGACACCTAGGAAGAGCATCAAAGTAACATACACATATGTTCAGAAGCAAATAACAGATTTTGAATCTTATTTGAAATCCCAGAACACCTTGTGGTCACAGCCATTGTGCACTAAGCCCTGTTTCTGGTCATATACCTCATTGTCTTTCCACCCACACTCAATAGTGGAAGTGACTAAATCGAGTTTCTGTTCAGCTTAAGCTCTTGGTCAGTGGATAGTTTCCAAGCCCACGGAGGATTAAAACACAATTGTATACAAATAATACCAGTATAGGCCATTTTGAATATTAAAAACATATTTTCCTTGGTAGCGGTTTACAGATTTTATTCTTAGAACTGTATTTGGTCACTTTTTTATTAGATTTTTTATTATTTGTTCTTAAAAAATACTATGCTATTGTTGTTCGTGTACCTGCTCAGCAGAAAAAAAGATGTGGCGCCTCTAGCTCAGATAATCACTAAAGATTCAGTTGAGTGCATTTGCAAGTTATACAGTACCCTTTCTGTTTAGAAGAATGTACACCTGCATTTGATATCACGAGTAACATCCTCGCAGAAGAGCTAATATAATGTGTGCAGGTGCAAAATTAAATAGCAGAACATTGAAGTTAAGATGAAAGGTTAGTTAATCCATTTCACATGTTATTGTCTATAGCCTAAGATGGAGAATATAACTTTCTAGAGTAAGGGTCTCGACTGTTACCTTGTTAACTGGAGATAATTAGGAGATAGTATATACGTGGGATCATTCAGATATTGCTTACCCTGAGACCCTTGAAGCCCCAAGGTCCTTTTTCCAGAGGACAAACCAGTCTCCTTTGCTGTAGGAATTCCCAGGTATAATGGTTTCCAATTAGCTAGTGGCTATGTTTATTACTTTAAGTACAAGTAAAATGGGGTAGTTCGAATTAAATAAACATACCAGCCAGTGCATATTAAGATTAACACAATTTTTCTTGAAGAACACAACCGATCTGGAGAAAAAAATAATAATTCCTCGCATCATCCTTTTTTTTCCTTCTTCAATAATTTGAGCCACGGACAGGATATAACTATGTGTTTGAAACGTTCTGTCTTCTGCAGTACGACAACCATTTATAGAAATACGCAGTAGTTGTCAGCACTATGAAGAAGCGCAATAAATATTGGAAAACCTAATACACACCTATAATAGAAATATAATGGTATAAGCAATCATTTCAGAGGCAGACAAACTAACGAAACAAAAACTATATGGAACTTACATGACTGTGTTATAGGCTATAAATTAAAAATTGCTGTTGACAATGTAGATGTACGATGAATTTCTCCGGGGCCTATGATGTCATGTTTGCATAGATATGTTTTCATCTGGTGATGTGGTTTAGATTAACTGTTACTGAAAGCCATTAAAGATTGAACTGGTTAAGAGTGACATCCCTGGGCATTCCCAGTCAGAAACATTCACTCAGGTCCAGATTAAATCAGATCTTCAGCCCAAACACCAATCACATAGTCCACACGTGTCCTTTATGTTGCCATAGGCTTGTATTCAATTTAAAAATGCTGTCCGGTATCAGGCGTCGAATTTGTGAAAGCCACATGGGTCGAAGTTTTGATTTAAAGTATCTACAACACTTTTTAATAAATGTTACACTAGAAACATATTGATGTCTGTCCGTTTCGTATATATTCCAGATTGATTTTCTGAATATGTTACAATCCTCGATGCGATGGCCATAACACGAAAAATTATTCTTAATGGAATCATTGATTTTTCAGAAAGAATTCGAGCTTGGCCCCAAACCTGGCTACAAGACTGTGCGCCTTATATTCAGTATATAGACAGGCTTTGTGTGCTAGGCATGGCAAGCAAAGGAAGGCATGAAAAGGTCCTTTTGCTGCCACCTATCAGGACAGAGCAGCTATACAGTTTTCAGTGAGTAAGACATCCTGAAAAGACAGCAAGCGGGAGTGAGTTTCCTGTAACATCGCTGCTCTCATTCGAACTCGCTGCTGTTAGAATCATATTCATGCCTGGTTATGACAGAGCAAGTTAAGAGATCATAAATAGATAGATATGAGTGATGTGGTTGTAACCATTTGTTGCCAGTGTTTTAATATATAGTTTAATGTAAATTATAGGGTTTAAGATTCATGACCTCACAACTGTTGTTAATGGTGATGGTATGATGAGAAATATAACCCCACTGGTGCAATTAACCATTCTTCATATTTGCAGTGATTTTATACGAAACCAAAAGCTCCAGGGACATATGGTTTCATTTATGTGCATGCTTAAATAGAGAGTTAAAATAGTATAACCAGTTAAGCAGAAAAATAGGTAAAAAAATTATTCCAGTGGCAGTGGTACTTTAATATTTCTGTCCTTGGTTAACCAACGCAGGGAAATACTGTATGGTACACTGGGCAGCTATCTCTGCCCATCTGGCAGTCTTTTTATGCAGACGGCGAATTGATGCCTTGGTATAAATTAGTTAACATTATCAGGAAAACGGTTTGGTTCATTATTTGCAATTAGTCTCATACAATACGCAATATGAACAATATATTAAAATATTTATTTTCCTCCTAAAAAATCCTAAAAGTTTTTATGTGATTTTTTAATAAATGGGTGATTTTTGTCTTGTTTTGTTGTGTACTTCTACTGGTTTTCTGTGCTGGTTAGAAACTCTTAAAATGTCACTGTACTTTACCAGATGTCTGGTTTCATTCAGAATTGGTATAATTTTTTTGCATGATGTGCTGGACAAGTCATGCACAGTACTTCTTTCATTCTGCTGCACAGTGGCTCCATTTGAGGCACAGCAACAGAAATATCAGATATACAGCAAATTGCCCCTTTTTGGAAGGGAATGTGAAAAAAAAGATCTCTGCTTTATTCTGTTAAAAGACTAAGATATTTATATGCTGTGAGAACCTAACTATACTTCACTTCAATTAACACAGTTTGGTCAAATATAATAAGAGACCATTATATTGTAATGTGGTAATTAACATTAAAAACAATCACTCATGATAGATTCAGTAACATACACAATAATAGATAAATCAATCATTTGAACAATGCATGATTAAACTTCCCTGAACCAGTATGTATATCTTTATTTTATTGTCTAGAAAGAAAGCACTTTGTGAGGTCCCAGGAGATGAAAAACTGGACTTGGCTGATAAAACTGGTGACTGTCCAGGCCTGTTCACTCAGTATTATAGTAAGTGGCCATAAAGTAGAAAGAAGGGCACCAGATGCAGCTAGATTACAGTAAAAAGAAAGAGGATTTTACTGCAAATGACAGTAATGATGACAGAAATAACTAAAATCCCAGAAAAATAAACATTTCTCTCTCAAAAGAACTACACGGATGATTGAAATATAAAGTATATGTAACAAACAATCAAAAAACAGCCAAAAAGATCTAGCACTAAAGAGTATATAAAATAACAGTAGAAACCCTGTAACAATCAACACCTAGTTGCTACATAGACTCCTGGTAGTCTCTCCATGCAGATTCAAAGGCAAAACGGCCTGTTTGCCTCGTTCAGAGGTTTTAAACTCAGTCCACCAGAAGTGAGCTGTCCCATCCAACACTGTTACAAAGGTAAGAAATAAAGAAATCACATTATATCTCTGCAAAAACTGTTAGCAGAAAGTTAACCATTTAAAAGTCAACAACAGTATGAGTCAGCAACAATTACTTCATCATTTAGTCAAAATATTATAACTTTAAAATATTTACTAGCACGATTCTATCCCCCTTTTAATAATACAAAGTGCCTGTACACCTTCCTTCTGAGGAAACCTGATTTACAAGGCTATACAATGTGTTCAGGTGCTGAAAATACAAAAGCAATAGCTGTTTGTGGTGTAATATTGATAAGGCCCTGTTAACTGTATACACATGAATGCTCCTGTAACACACACACCGTGATTACAGAGGTTATTAAACCAGGGATGGCGGCCCCAGTCCGTTCATCACATTTTTTAACAAGGGGCTCCTTGTGCTTAAAGTTAAACTGAATTACCAGTGTGACCTTGAGCACCTGGCTTGTATTGTCTTCACCGGCCTCATTGACAAACACAGTCACGTGAGGTCAGCCTGTGTGAAGGAGATTCCAAACAGCTGCTCTGATGTATAGGCAACATATGAAAGACGATCCTTTAAGGGAATTCACAATCCATTAATTTTATCTGAAACGAAGGTATGAGTTTTGGGAGCAGATTTTTTTAGTACTAACAATTTGTTGAATCCACAAACATTGCTCCAGGCCCAGTCAAAATCTCTCTCGCCGATTGGAAATGGCAGTTCCTTTGTTCGTTGGAACTTTTTAATTACTTCTATCCAACGCAAATCTGCCATCGGGTTTAGTGTTTTTAATTTGCGATTGGTGGTTGTTCAGAGTTTTGATTTGTCCTGAGGTCTGTTTTTTAAAAGGGGGTTCATTATTTCACAGGGTTTTCCGTTAAAGTCTGAATAAGAACAGGATAACATGATACACATGCAGGATTCATAAGCAGACTTCCTTCTGGAATTTATAATAATGTTTTCTTCATTAAATATATTTTTGTTTGTTTGCTTCTGATGTGAAATGTACCTTATGTCAGTGGTAGACATTTCTCTATTTTTACTTTTATTAGCTTATTTTAAACATTCATTCCTTCCCATAGTGTTTACTTTGCAATATGATTGATTGACATCAAACTATCTAATCAAGTCTCCCTTGGTTAGAGCATCTGCTAATAATAATAATAATAATAATAATAATAATAATTAGTGGCTCAATTTAGGCACTTTTATTTGAACAGCTGCTTTTACCAACAAAGTGGAATGATCTACAATCATAGTATGTTTTAAATCTATTTTGCTTAATACTTTAGTTCCCATTAGAACTAGAAATAGATCTGCACTCTTTATGTTTGTTCCTTTTAAAGATTACCACATATTTTATCTACAGTAAGGAAGTATTTTCAGCTATTGATAGCTTTTAACTAAGAGCTGAATATGCTGAATGTTTATTGTAAAACAAGAGTTTTTTCTAAATTAAAACTTTTATATGGAAATTTAATCCAGAAATGAAAGGGCCTTTGATCTTTTAGACCCAACCTGATTTGACTCAAATGATAGCCGTGCTTTGAAAGTAATTGTAATTGAATGTGCACCTAATGACCTCTTTCAGCCTAGAGCTCTAATAAAGACTTTACTTTATTGATGCTCTGGTCTTCAAAGATATACAATTTTATGAGGCCAAACACCACATACTATTTGTGGAAAACAGCACTTTTCTGATAATTTACATTATGTAACATCTCTGTTTAAAATGGTTTATATGAAAGTCTGTAATTATACATACATGTAAATATAAAAGCTGCCTGTGTGACTAGAGAAAGTATGATAATAAATGTGTATAGCATGTGCAGCGCATATGACTCTCCATATTAGAAGGAGATTTTTTTTTTAAATTTATAACGTCAGGCATCAGTTACAGGCTGTAATGTTAAAAAGAGGCTCATGTTACTTATCACCCTCAGTTCACCTGTAATAATCACTGGGAGTGTGATACGCATGTACTAATTTAAAGAGTTGCAATTGGGATTTCAGAAAGCAAATTTAAATTGGGAAAGTTCAGTAATTTAAAAAAGAAAAGTGCTTGGACCCAAGGAGTTTCTTTGTGTGCTTTTTCAGCTTCTTCGTAAGCAGCAGGCCTTCAGAAATCCTGTCAGTATCTCAAATAGAGCAGAGCGTCATCTATAACATGTCTAAACCTTGATTGTTCTGGCCGGCTAATATTTTAGTCCACTCTGAAGTTGTTCCTTTTTATCTTTTTTTGCTCAGGCAGAATAGACCCCACCCCCATTTCACTGTACACTTTTCTTGGATGCGAGTGAGAGAGATAAGAATAGCTGGCAAAGGAAATATCTTAAAATCTGCTTCCAACAGCACAATTTGTACCACTTTATTATTCTTGTTTATATATTAAGTATTTTCTTGATATAAGTACCACGGAAGGACGTTTTTCTTTTTTTTTCTTTTTTTAACACAATCCAGCACTGCTCACTTACAAAACATTGCATTGATACTTAGCTGGGCAAGGAATGAGTGAAGCTTTGTGTTCCTTGCTTTTACTGCCTTGGGAAACATTGCTTAAACAAACTCCATGCCAGGATGGAAAAATTGTATTACACGTTGTCTCACGTTTATAACCCTGACCTTTTTTAATTTTTTTCATTGCTGTTGGTGTTTATTATAATTGTGCAATTTAAAACATCTGTATGAGATTATTATTCAAGTTATCAGAAATACGATCGTTGTACTTCTCTATGAATTTTATTTCACATTAGGACCGAAAGGAAATTATAATTGATTGTTATCCTGTAGAGAAATTGGTTTCCTTCTTTGCTGTTTCAGATATCAAATAACAAGCTAAAATAGACCCTGCTTTGCAAATCTAAATCAAACCTACAAATGTAGTTCCTGGTTATAGCACTTCTACCTCAAGACACTCACATCTATGGTTCTCTTTGAAAACTATATTCTCAGCACTCTTTTCTGACACCGGAATATTTTTGTTGAACCTTGCTACTATTTTACTAGTACGCACAGTAAAATAACATTTTCTATGACTCAAGTCCAAGGTAACTCTATTCAAGTAAACAATTCAGGTGGATTCAAGTTTGTGGTCCCTGGCAATCAAACAGATATACTGTTTTAATTCTCATATGTGATTTCACATTAATGTAACTTTTGAGTACTGTAGTACTTCTACAGCACGTACAATGTTGATGACCAATGGAATTTCAGGAACAGTAAGTATTGATATTTTACGAGCTGGTGGAAGACAGTAGTATATGCACACTTCGCTCATTTGAGAGTGAAAAATATTACATATAACATAAATACTGGGCATCCTGTGCAGACTGAATAATAGGATCATCAGATTTGGATTTTCAAACAGGCCACATTGACTTGATAGTGAGCTGGAATTGTGGGGAAAAAATGTATGTCAGCAATAATCTCTCAAAGTCTTATGCAGCATTTTATAATACACATTACATCATTTTTGTCCCTGTCTTTTTTTCTTGACATTATGCTCATGTGGACAGTGATTTTATGAGGCTGAATGGCTCATTTGTATTCATTATTTCCACAAGAGCTATTTTTTCATTCCACTTCCTCTGGAAGAAAAGAGGAGAGCAGAGCTAACAGAAGATTTTATCCAATACTTCCTTCCAGTCTAGTACACATAGGGATTATTTTTGGTGGAAACCAAAATTAGGCTTGGTTATTTACAGAAAATGTGGCTGCAAAGTTTTGAACACGAACACTTGGTGCGGATTAAGAAAGTTCCAGAAATTAAACATCTGTTGGAAAACAAAAATGTTCCAAGAATATGTTTATTCAAAAGCTTACACTGCAGCAGCCACAGATCTCCAGATGGATAATCTGCTCTTGAATACTAAAGAATAATTCAGGCACATCATTTTACAGTAATGCATATAGTAACATTAATAGACTATGGTAAATTGTGAAAATATAATGTAGTACAATTAAACTCATAATTCAATGTCCATAAATATGGTGTCACCAGTAGCTCAGGTATCTGTTAAGGTTGTAGCTTTTAAATAATTGATTACAACATGCTTTCTACAGGCAATAAAAGCATAAGCTTAATCTTTCTGATATAGAACTACTGTTCCGGTCTTGTACATTAAATCTAAAGAGGAAGGCCTTTTAAAGTGCACACATTACTCATTTGCAAGGAAATCAAGACCCTTGAGACATAATCATCGCAGAATTTAAGGATGTGCTTACGAGAAACATTTTCTAATATCTAAAAATATGTCTTGAGTGGCCAGTATACTTCTGTAAAGGAAATTAGTTTAATCCTCCTCAGTAGGGAATTTGATAATATCTGAAATGCAATATTCAGTGTTGAAAAATATGTGTCCAATATAACATAGTCTCTTTCTGTTACAAAAACAGTAATTGAACTGAGTTTTGTGCAGCATTTTAAGTGAAAGCTATATAGTTTGGACTATAAGGCCCATGTTTTACAATCCTATTAAAAGCTAACTGGCCATCTGTCATTTGGAGGGGTTTATTAACAAGATTAATATGGAACTGAGAACATTTTCATGATATTTGTAAATGATCTCTTAACATAACATAACATCTACTGTATATACTGCCTCTGTTCGCACATGCTACTCCACTGGCTTTCAATCTCGGCTCGCATCCAGACTTTGGCTCTCACCTACCATTGTCTCGACCAGACTGTACCTCACAGTCTGCAGACTTTCATCTCCCCTTACACTCCCTCCATACCTCTCCGGTCTTCCTGGGCAAGAAGACTCACTATACCCCCTCACTATTCCCCTTCCTCCAGAGCCCACTCATTTTCCACTCTCGCCCCTAAGTTGTGGAACAACCTTCTTAACGAGGTTAGGAAGCACTTTGTAATTTTTATTGTTTCTTGTGTAATCTGTAAGTCTCCCTAGTTAAGGGCATCTGCTAATAACTTAATTCATTATAATCATGGAATTAATAGCCCTACAATGAACGTGGATTCAGATTAACAGATGATGTCTCTTGCCCTTGTTAACACTTGTAACCCTGATAATAAGGTTAATCAATTATCCCTAACACATAATTCAGTTCAGGAGGAAGCATTAAAATAATAATAGACATCTGAGATTTTGTGGTTGCTTGAATGTGTTTATTGAAAAAGTGTCTTTCAAGGTGTTGTACAGGTACTGAAGCACCTGTGAAATAATGTAAGAATGGTGCATCCTGGAACTAGTTATTGGCACACTAACAAAACCAATCAACCAACTATTTAACAGGAATGCATATCTGTTTTTCAGAGCCATATTTTCTGATTCATGTTGCAAACCTACCATTTCTCAGATATAGCTGAGCAAACCTATGGAGTCATGGGTGTGGTGCCACTCATAGGTTGAATTAGCTAACCAACTATAGGGAAGCATTTCCATTTAGAAACCCATTGGGTTTGTAAAAGACAACTCCTAACTGTAGTCTCTGACAAAATGCACAGTAAGGGCAAACAAAATATATTACCAGAATTAATGAAGTTAAACACTGGGATATACCAGCTGATATTATAGCAAAGTTCCTTTAAGGAGTGTATTGTTTTGACATTTATTTTATTTCAATTGCAACAGTCCTCCTGACATGTATGTGTGGAGAGACACTTTTCCAGTATTCTTCTGAGACCTGTGAGGTATTTAGGAATTAAAAAAATATAAATATAAATATCTTACATTTTTTCCATATTATTAATTTTCTTGCCTGTGTCAGAACTAAGGCCCTGATTAAGTGAGACATATATATTGCTTTTCACTGTCTTGGAAGTACACCAATTAGAAAGTATTCCAGGCACTCAGTGACATGTCAGTGAAGATTTTAACAAGAAATATATAAATCATCAGGATGACATTAAAGGTTTTATCCGTTGATTATATATTTTTTTCTGTCTCCAAATTAAATCAGCTGAATAGCCTAAATTAACCTAAACTGAAAATATGTTCATTTTCATATCTGTGTTGCACATTTTAACTATAACTTAAAAAAACTTAAAAATATTGGAGGAAATATTGGTCTAGACCAAAATGATTTAACAAATCATTCCATTGTAAAGGGATGGGTAATAAACAGGTCTGATAAAACTCTTAATAATGTTATAATCAGGTCTGTATTATGGGAAAGTATGGCCAATTTAAAACATGTTGTTAGACTAATTAAATTGTTTAAATGTGATTGTTAATCTAATTTCAGTGGCAGGAACATGGAAACCAAATCAGTCATTGATAGGCCCAGTCTAGGAATATTGTATTTACTTTTCCAAAATGACATATCTGCTGTTCACTCTGCCTGTTATAAGCAGCATCATTTAAGGAGTACAGTTTATTTTGGGTACAAGTTTAATTAAAAGATATGTGGATAGTACAAATGGCCAAGCGTTGAAAAATACAAGCCGGGCTCCAACAAGTAGTACAGGTAGTGAGGTAAATATTGTGTGCAGTGTCTTTCTCATGACAGAGTAACCTTTGAGAATCTTAATTAGAGCTGGCAAGGATTGTTCATCAATGTAACCTGATGCCCTGTTGGAAACCATTACCCTGTTTAGATCCCAGCGCTCTGCCTCGACTCAGAAAGAAAGCTTGTTCAGGGACGAAGTGCAGCACAACCTCACTGGTATGTTTTTTTTCCACTCCCTCCAAAGACTGTTAGTCATACTTAGTTCAGTATTCAGTTCTCATTTCACTAGGTTCATATTAGGTCAATGTTTAAAATACATAATTCTCTGATTTAAACTCAAAATAGAGTTATTGGTTAGAAAGTAGGCCAATCAATGTAAACAGCTTGATTGTACATATACAGTCAGTATTGTATAGTATCTGGGTTTTATATTTTGTATAACCATTACAAATTGGTGTAGTTCAGAATATTCTTTTCCAAAAAATAGTCTATCCTTTTCTAAGTCATTCAAAGGGAGACTCATAACTTGGCTTGGTTGGAAAAAATAACAGCTGTATAACATCTTTGGCTATCTCCATCCATAGAACTTGAACTTGTATCATTGCCCACAAGAATTCCATTTCCAGCCAAGTAATTTTGAATGCACCACAAAAGTGGAAAAACATAACGAATCTTAACGCATAACGAATGAATCGAAATCTTGAAATGGACATGAGTATTGAATCGCACATTGCTACAGTGTGCCAGCCCCCCTACATTTTCTCCCAGCCCCATTACAAATTGTACAACAAAGAATGTTTAAACCCATCGATAACAAGATCAACTAACTTGCAGGCTTTAGGACCATGCGGATGCCACTGATTATACAGTTGCAACAGGAATTGCAACTTGCAAAACTCATCCCCGATCAGTGGGGAAACTTAAACTCCTCTCTGTTTTCACAGTGCATGTACAGCATGCATGCAGTCACTCACTCACTCGTCGAGCTGAGGGAAGCAAAATAGGAAGCAAGACTATCCAGTGTTTTAATCTTTTAGTGAAGAGCATTTTCAAATAGAACACATTTAAAAAAATGTTTCTACCACATATCCAGGTCATATTTTATAGCTTCGATATCATCAGCTTAAAGAGATACCACACCTTAAAATCAAACATTGGTCATATTTTTAAGTCAAACGTAGTCTTTTGAAAAATAAAAATCAAGTTTATTTCTGTTATTCATTTGAGACACCACTACTATGACCATTGTTCACAATATGAAATGTCAATATGAATGAAGGCCTATACAATAATTGAATCAACCGACACAACCAATGGTGTGGGACATCTTGTGAATTAGACTACATTTGAAGGTGGAAAAATATCTGGCAGAATTGTAAGGCGCAGCATTTCACATGCTTGATGTTGCTGTATCTTATGATACCCTCCCCTCAGAAGTCACCAACATTGGTCAATATCCTTTGGTGAGATCCAGGGTGGTGACAAATCTTGCCTTGCCTGGTCAGTCAATTAGGTCATCTACTCGAGGTATGGGGTATGCATCAAACTTCAACTCAAAGGGTAAGTCCTAGTCCCAGTCCAAGTTTTTTTCCATCATTTTCTATCACTTTTCTCAACATCTGTTTTAGAGTCTTGTTAAGTGCTCCACCAGTCCATCCGCCTGGGGGTGTTACACAGAGGTACGCAGTTGCCACAGTGTGTTGTAAACGCAGGGCTCAGGGGTAACTAGTAGCATAGTCCACAATTACTAGAATATGTTGGTATCCTCTTGCGAATTTCACCAGTGGACCAACCCAATTTATTCCGATATGCACAAAGGAAAGGGATCTGTAGCTGTGCCATTCCAAATGTCCCTAGTAGACTCTGCTCACATGGCTGCTCCCTGAGGTGGTTTGTCCCTCAGGAGTTCCTCTTCTTCCCTCAATCCTTCCTCGTCATGAACATTAGACCCGGGATACCTTGTGGTTCCCTTGTCTCCTTGGAGTACCTGGCCTTACATGGGACCGGATTACAGTCCCATGTTCTAGTCGATGTGAACGAATCAGCAGTGAGTATGGGCTCACCCTGGATCCTGGGACACTGCCAGGATATGTGTCCAACGTTCCCACATCAATGACACCTTTTATCTGTGTTTACAGAAGGCACCTTGTGTCCCCGCCTTTCTCCAGTGGTGTTCCTTTTCCCCCTTCCCTTTCTCTTTCACCATTGTTCAGCTTGCATGGGTGGTCAGTCCAATTTCCTTCATTAGCCTTATGCAGTGTTTGGCCTCATATGCCTCCAACCCATGATAGGCCCGTTGTACCTCTCTTCACAAGAAAGGGGCGATTATCACTGCCCACTTGGCTTAGGATCATTGTTCTCGCTCTGCAGTCTTCTCAGAGGCGGACAGATAAGCCTCCACAACAGCAGTGTTTGTAATTTAGGGATTGAAGTTGCCTGCTTGGATTGGGTCCACCCCTCCCAGCTCTGGTTCCTGGGGCTACCAGCCCTTCTGCATGGAGTTTCAGCTCCTATTGCATGAGGGCATTGCTGTGACATTGCTCCTCTATGAGCTCTTGGCTTGTTGAGCGAGAGTGGCTTATAACAGCTGTTTGATTAAGTCCTCCATTTAAAAACATAATATTCATTTACTGTGTTTTCTGCAAACCAGTGGAGCCCTGCCCACATTCTCCACCACTTGTGATGCACCTGGGGTTTGGGACCGTGTGTTCACAGAGATCAGGGATGGATAGACAACAAACGGACAGAGGTGAAGTGCAAAATAGAGAATTCTCTGTGGTTTTATTGTGCAATATGGAGAAGTAGCCTGTAAAAAGGCTATTGCGCAAAACAACAGAAGAACAACAATTCATGCAGGAATGTTATTATGTTAAAGTTAACAAACTCAACAACACAGCAAATGTAAATGAAGAGGATGGTTAACCTCTTAATGGTATTCATACAGTTTCCTGGATAAGATTTTACAGTGTTTTAACAGTCAGTATTGAT
Source organism: Amia ocellicauda (assembly GCF_036373705.1). Classification (NCBI taxonomy): domain Eukaryota; kingdom Metazoa; phylum Chordata; class Actinopteri; order Amiiformes; family Amiidae; genus Amia; species Amia ocellicauda. The sequence continues at coordinate 17,423,679 of NC_089869.1, forward strand.
ACAATAAAAAAAAACAGAATACTAATTTGTTCTAAAATGTAGTTTAGACAACAATTCATTAAATCTAAGAAGGCTGTTGAGTCTTAAATTCAGTATAATTCCAGAAAGGACAGGACATAACTACATTCAGGCTGTAGGATCCATCACTTTTCCAAATGCACAGCTGCTTCATAGGACTGGAACCCCTCATTGAGTCCTCTTGTGCACAGACCTTTGTTTCAACCTGCTTTGGATATTTTTAACTTTTTTAGAAATTGTTTATTAAGGCAACCTGCCATAGGTTTTCTGGAGGAAGCGTGGAATTACTATTAATCTTTTTTTTATCCACATGAGAAAACTGATTGAAGGTCACAAAAGAGAGTTTCCAAAAAAGGAATCATAAACCTCTGGTTGGCTCAAATGTGTCCTGTATATTATGCAGAGCATCTTCATTTATATACAGAAGTACTCTAGAGACTCTCATCAGAGTGGAATGCTTTGAGAAAAAAAAGACTGGGGGAGGACCTGGAATTTTTCTGCACCCTTAGTCTGTTCGTGACTTCATATTTCCTTAAAGGTACAGACCAATAACACAAATGCTTATTATTGTAATGTAATTTAATATGATGTGGTAAATATAATATTGTCATGGAAATTAATTCAGTTGCATTTCAAGTAAACAAACCAACAAACAGCTGTAATATATTTAACGTTATTTAAATATTTTCCATTACTTTCTAGTTGAATTCAAGAAAATCAGATCTAACTAATATAGATCAGAAAACTGATATGCCAGGATCAGGGCCACATTACTCAGTGCATATACTGTCATATATATGCCTTTTCTGTCAATCACTATGAGTTTTATGAGTTTTTCTAATAAAAATGTCATGAAGATGTCATATAATTAAACATGTAGTCTGAGTTATTGCACTGTATGCAGGATGATTGGCTAACACTTGTACCATATAGGCAGGAAACATATGTTTTTTTGTTTCTGTTTTTTCAAGGAGTAAATGTAACAGAGTCCAAAAGAATAGGCAATAGTTTTCAGTAATGTCACTCCCTTACTCCAGGGCATTTTGATGTAGCAGGTTAGCATGAAAACTTGCCAAATCATAAATTGTTTATCATTTACACACTGCTTATCCCTCTGTCAACTAACTCTTCTATATCTACACACACACCATAATAAAATGTATTAAATCCATCAAAGGAAACTCGGTTATTATAATTACAAATGGTAGATGCGTTTAAAAGAGTACGAGCTTTGTGGTATTTGAGTGTGTTAACCGAGTTTAAGTGGTGCCGGCACAAATCTACTCTTTCACTTTTAGGATTCTTTCCCAATATTTTGTGGAAACGAGGAAGGGAAATTGGAAAGTAATAATGAGAACCATAGAAACCGAATTTGCAACCTTCGAGACAGCCTGACCTTCACTTTCTCACAATGTTAGCTGACATTTCCTCAGGTTCTTTGATTTCTTTGAGTCACAGTTCTGTACAGCTGTCCAGGAAGCTTATTTAAGGCAGTGTTCTCAGATGGATAAAGGCCCTGTAACATTAGAAGGCACTTAGCTAATAATGTGCCTGGATTTTTCCCATGCTGTACTTTTTAACGTGTAAGCCAGAATTCACATCACTGCTAAAGAATTGTCCAGCTGCCTGCTGGTGTTTGTTTGGTCTTCTTGAAGGCATCCTGTAGTTTGTATATTGAAATCACGGTGCAATATATTCCTCTGGCTCTATGGGATGCATTCACAGTTATGAATCTTGAGAAAAGTAATCTCAATCAGAAAACACTTACCTCATCAACAATTAGTTTATTACAAAGCTAATGTAGGCCATATCTATTTCTTTCCACTCACATAGGCAAGAGTACTTCAGAGAATGTTTAGATAAATGTCTATGATGGCGTCAGGTTCCTCACAGCTGGTTTCATGTCATATAAGCCTGCTGGGTCAAAGTTCGAGTTTACACAAGGCGATGATCGTAGAGAAAAGTTTATAGTACATGGAACAGTTCTGTAAATAAAGACATTTTCTAGATATATGGTCCTCCTAATTACAAAATGTTATTTTAAAACACATTGTCTATTAATTATATTCACCCTGCAGATTACATTATGCAAACCTTTCTTTGAAACTGAATGCAAACCACAGATGATTTAAATGATAAAAGATGGATTTGCAAATTAATTCATTTAAAGTAGTTTCCTATTTGGGAAATACATGACATGTTCCTTCTGAAGCATTACATGTTTATGCATATAAACTTGAGTGATATACTATATATGTATTATTATAATTATTAACTTGCTGTGTGTTAGGATTCAGTTCTTAATATTTCTGTAAGTCTTGATAAACACATGCTGTATGCAGCTCTAAAGTGTTAACTAAATACCTTAGGTTTATAAATGCGTCAGCGGAAGTTCTGAACAGTAATTGTTTCCTATCCGCGGTATTGATTATTTTCCGGTTACTTGCAAAGCTGTGGTCACGTGGAGGCCCACAGAGGGTCTTGTGTATGCTGTTGTTATCTACACAATATAACAGTGGTATCATAGTTGCCTACTCTTGAATAAACTGTTAATCTATCAGCTATATTTGAATATGTTTTAGAAACAGATCTGTCATATTGTTTTTCACTACGAAGTAAAAATATTTCTGAAGATCTTTTTTCTACATTATGAATCTACATTTCTTATTTCCATCCACACGTTAAGATACTTTTATTGGGATTATAATGCCTATTATGGAAGCTAACAAAGGTTAAAAGGGTGCTAATCATATTAAGGTTTAAAGCAATACATGTTTAGGCTGTCAAACAAAGATATCCTTATTTTTTCAAATAAGATCTGATTATTTTACAATATTCATGCTATTACTTTTCCCTGATAGGGTACACTAATATTATTGTGTGCATGTATGATCTTAAAAAGTTAATATTGCCAAAATTCACATATATTCCTTTGAGGACTGAGCAGAAACATATTTTGTGGTGGAGCCTAATGAATATTAGCTCTTAAACATTGTTTGTGCAGATACAAAATGCAAATAGAATATGTTTAACAAATCACATTTTAAACATCAATTTTCATTACAAATGAATTACAATATTTGAAAAAGGTGTTGTTTCCTCTGTATTCATTTAACATTGTGGAAGTAGTTCATATAACATTTGATCCAAAGTAATAAAATGTTAATACAAAGCACATGTTTCATTACCAGTACAGCAGTTTAAACCACAGGTTATGAGAAACAATAATAGATCCATTGTATTCCAGAAAGAGAGTAGAGTACCTCTAACAAGGACGTGCAGCCCCTACCATGTTTTAAACTGAAATATTTATTTATTCACTGAAGGAAGGAAAAGGATTCTGTTCAGTGACAGGCATTGGTGTTGTGTTAGTATCCTATATATGCTAGTGTTTCCAATGCAAGTTGCTTATCCTGCAGATATTTCTGCTATGAGAGTTTTTAATTGGCTTCTTGAAAGCTGAAAACTTATTTGTGTGTACCTTAGTAAACTTTTTAAGTAACATTTTTATAATATTTGTAAGGGTTCATCTAAAAGGTTGAAGCAGTTACAAAGCTAACCAGCAATTCAGTGCCAGAAGATACACATTTTAATTAGGGAAATAACAATGAATGTTGGGGGAGCTATTCTCAGGGTCAGTCCAGGAACTTAAAGGCCATGGGTTACAGGGAAGCTAACTATTTTAAGGGAAATACTGTACTCTATGCTGGAGAAGCATATTTAAGCTTCTTATGTCATTATGCCATCATGTTTAATCACATAGTGACTGTTAACCCTTAGGTTGGTCTCTCACACTTTGACATTTTTTTGCAATTACTGCCATCCTTGAAATTGGCAATGTGTCTTTCGTTTGTAGTCTGGATCCTAAGAGTTCACACGCTGGAGTCTAATTGCTATAAATCACTTTATTTATTTATGTATTTGTTTGTAGGGTAAAGAGATAATCCTTCATAGGACAATAGGGTGAAAACTCATTTAAAATATCTAGATTTTGCTTATTATTATTATAATACTAGGTTTATTCATGTAATTCATACTGCATGCTGTAGATAATAAATATGGTTCAAATGGAGAGTAAAGCATTTTTTAGAGTTAAAAATAATGAATCTCAATGTATCTTTTATACAAAATACACAAATGTTATGGTGATCAAAATGACAATGTGTTTTAACAACTTTTCAACATTCTAAAGATGTGTGAGCTGTAGTCCATCAAACGCCAAAATACTGAATAAGAAAATATGTTTTAAGTTAATTACAGTTAGCGGCACATTAGGTCCACATGTTATACACTAAGCCAGGCAAATTTAGACCAACAAAATTGCTACATAAATGTGAATACATATCTTTTAACCACTATTTTCCTTTGGAGAGCTAATTTGTTATCATTATGCTTGATGCAGTGGGAAATAATCTGGCCACAACTTTTATGGTTAAGAAACTGTAACGATTGATTCATTCAAGACAAGTCACTCTTGTGCAGCTCCATGATCCCTGAAGGCTCAATGTAAACAAAGACACTTAGCAAAGAAGAAGACCTGCCTTTGCCAAAACATTTTCCACTACTCATATGTTGCTACACTGGTAGCCTGTTTCAAATCTCCATCTTTAAATCCTTAATAGATTATAGCTCTAAACCTGTACCGTAAAATGCCTTCTGCCAATGTGAAATGGAACAATGTTATAACATTAAAACAGAACCCATCTAATAGAAGATTGCAGGACACAATTTTCTCAACCTTTACTTTATTTTGTTTGAGAGAGGGGGAGGTGTGTTGCAGACATGCACATAGTTTAAGACAGTAATACAATGCAGCCATACACAGTAATTTTACATCAATAAAACCCTTGTCTACACAAATAAAATGCACAGAATATTTCAACAGTGATCTAACACACTTCATTGAAACAAATGCTTCATTATAGAACTGACGAAGTTCTGGTTTCACAATGCTTTTTGTTTCCCTAAACATAGAGAATCAGTTCCTAACATCCATCTCTACCCTTTTCAAGTTCTTGTTTTAATGATGTTTTGCACAAGCATAAAGGGTAAAGTTAAGGTGCTCTAGGTTCAGATAAATTAAGGCCGTGGTTTCCATAGATGCTATAAATATAACCACTCACTCTGTACAGGAAAGTAGATCAACTTCATATATTTTATTCTTACATTAATCTCTGTGGTTGCAACAGTTATTTTTGAAGATGCTGCTGTTGTTTTTACCTTTGTTAAACACAATCTAATCCAAGACACTTAACAACGGCAGCAGTTAATGTTTCAGCAAACTTTACTTAGCTGATGTAGAAGGATGTTAAAGTAATATACCTTTTCTTTAGTGCTGAAATACAACAGTAACCCAGAGGCTTGTCTTTATAGGAAAAACATACCTGGCAACCCATCCCCCTGCTATTGACTTAGCTGATGGTTTTAACCAACTTTAAATGTAAAAGTACTTTCACAGCTAACAAGAAAAACAGACATATTTACCAGCACAGGCATGGTGCTTTTGTCAAATTAATGACTGACTTGTAAATGGGAAACTTCCCCTTTTTCCCTCTCTGCAGGGGGAGCAGCATTTTTGGAAGTGACTGCTTCAAACTGGTTTAGTCTAAATACAGGTAGAACAATTACTTTCAAGACTTAAGATTTGCATTAACATAGAGGCCAAAACCATGTTCCATATCAGCTCGGCTTCCTTGGAGAAATCTGTCTGTATTTCTGCCACTTTTTCCGAAGTCCAACATTTTAGAACAATCAATCCAATATATTGCTTTATAGTGTAACAGAACAGCCGTTAAAATAACCACATATTACTGTTTATAGTCACACATGTGTGAGCAGCTGTTCTTTTGAAGAGGAATCCATCATGCCAACCAGCTTGCATGTGTAATCATTTTCTAACAGGAGTGCCTTTTGAAATTCTTTAACTTTTTCTTAAATGGCATATAATACTCTAGTGTATGTACACCCACGTATTATTATAATACCGTTTACACTTTTAAATTATGTTCCATTTGTAAAATTCTTTAAACCTTTCAATTAAGCTTGCAATTTGACACAGATAACTACATTGTTGACTGAAATAACAAAACATAATGAAGCTCAATGCATAATGTTTGTATACATTTAGTTACATATTTGCATTATGTGGAAGTAATTATTCACTTTCCAGAAAATGAGAAAAAGATGATAATGACAGTGTTATGCAAGGATTTGGTCTCCATAAAACTTGAGCCAAAATGGCAACACTCTATGCTAGTAATTTTTGGAATATACAAATGACCTTTTATTTAATTTACTTGAGTTAGTAATGAGGAAAGTTAAACAGTACATTTATACTTTGTCAACCTCTCAGTGTGAGGCTGTATGATGTTGTCCAATAATTACAGTCTAAAACTTACTTGGTATGTTCCAAAACTGACCTAAAGTAGACAACAACAACAAAAAAAGTCACCTTCATTCATGGCAAACATACATATCCTCTTGTTTGTATTTGCCCTCACCGCCCCCGATTTCTCACAGCCAAACCTCAGACTTTTGCTAACAGACTTTAACAGTTTTCTTCACCACATACCCTGGCGTCCTTCTCTAAAGCTACTCGATTGTTCTGTTCAACCCCAGCAGTATAACCGTGACATTTTTGGATTTGATCTGATTTGCTCAACCAAAGAGCCTTTACTTCAACAAGAGATTTCTAACATGCAATTCATGTCTTGAGTGAAACAGTCAGTATGCTGCTGTAGATAAGGCTTCTTTTTAAAGGGATCCTTGGAGGGGTTTGTAATTGATACAACTTTTCTTAAGTAATTATACATCACAGAGATTGTGGTCATTAATTAAAAAAACACTTTACAGGGTAAGAAAAGCAGTTATGCAGTTAATGAATGAATGAAGGGTGAAGAATTTTATTTTTATTTACTTTTTAACTATTGTCAGCCTAATATCCAGACATAAAATATTATACACCAAAAATATATACATCTTTGTTTCCACCTCATCTTGTTGTTATTATTTCAGCCTGAAAAGTTATTTTTAAAGACTTTTGCATTAATAAGGAATGAAATTAGCCTTATTTAGTTCCCTTCATCTTATGCCACAGTGGAGATTAAAGACGTCTCTGTTCTTTTCAGTAGCCTTTCTCTGAGCTGATGGTTTAACATGTTGGAAAAGTGTGTGGATGTGGCACATTACAGTAGAACAGGGCACCAGGGTGGAGCTCAATGGGCTTGCTTTGGGGACAGGAAAATAAGGCTTCAATTTGCTGGAGAGTGGTTTTTACGTTCTATATTTATTCTGACAGTGATGCTCCACCCTGAACACAAGTACCCCTTTGAATAAATCTACAGTTCTGTCAATGTTTTAAGATTCTGTTGTATTCTGGTACCAGTACATTAATTTAGTGATATTAGAGGGCCTTCGATACACTTGCAACTGTTGCAAACCTCTATATCCTACAAAGGATATATGGCTGTTTTTATAATGATTCTTTTATTTGTTCGTTCACAACCGATCAAGCAGGCTGACTTTACCTCATGGGTGCTTCTGAAAAGGGTGACATAAGGTGACATGGCAGGTCATGCTGGCTGGGGAAAGAGCTCTTCTGATGACATAAGGGGAAGTGGGTGGAATAGTTAATACGGAAAGAATAACAAATCGCAGAAAAGACACCTCTATTCATTTCAAAAGGAAACTATGCTGACAACTCACTTTTGAACAGAAAGTACCTATTCAGATTGAAGAGAAAGTCATGCTTTGCTGCATCCCTGGAAGTTACTGCATGTACAGCCATTGCCTGAGGTACACTATGCCCAAGCACCCTGGAGCCCACTGCCAGTAATGGGATAAATACGGTTGGCAGGGGGATCTTCGTTTCCCATAAACAAAATTTGAATCGTGGGTTACGCCAGATCGGTTTGGTTTTAGTGAAAGACACACACCCTTCCTTCATTCAGCTCAGCTAAACCCGTTGTGGTCTGTGGCACAGAAAAAGGCAAGTACCTTGACACTTGGTCACGAAAGGAGTTCAATAGGATCTCAGTCCTAGCGAGTCAGTGAGGGAGTCCAGATGAGTCATCTGCTCAGAACGCAGATATAAACAGGAGAAACTGCTTTGGGGATTTAAATACAGAAGCCTGCCACTTACATATTGGTAATACACAGCTACCTCCCCACAATTTGATTCCAAGAAGCAAAAGATGCTGGTAAGCACTAAATATAAACAGATGTTATGAACATAGTCCACATGCAAACTAAGTTATAAAGCCTTTCAATTACAAAATAAATTAAAATTAAAATATATTATTTTCTATCACGTGTGCCAAAACCCAACACTGGGCCCCAATAATATCGATTTTATTTCATGTTCTTTAATAAACTGTTTATTATATTATATAAAGAATTAAACACATTTTTGGTGGATTCAAAGCTTTGTGTATACTGTGGTAATCTGAGCTATTGTAAGTAGTATTTATTTAAAAGTAAGTTAAAGATGAATGACTGAAGTGAAAAATATATAAAATGTAACTTGTAAATCTCAAGTTTTTAAACTTTAATCTAAAGATTTGACTGATCTACTGCTTGTAACTTAATATAATCCACCAGCCATAATGAACTTCTCTCTTTCAATCATTTATAATCAATATTTCACAAATGCAATACAAACGTCTTTGGACTTTACCCAAGCTGAGAAACGAAGCACTTAAACGCACTTAAAAAGAAAAAACAAACATTTTATTCAAATAAATTAAACCCCTAGCTCAATATTTGTTTCTAGAGAAATGTCAATAAATAACAGAGAAACAAATACAATTTGCTATTGAAATGCATCACACTGAAAGGTTTATTTTCTTTGGATAAAAAAGTAATTATCTTGTGTTGATTATCCAATCAGGCTTTGGCGTTCGAAGTGCTACAGAATGAACAGAGGAAGTCTTTGTTCAGAGTGGCTTAATGGATTTTATTTCAAGCAAAGCTAGAAGCTGATATTCTGTGTCTTATTTCTGTTGGTTATTACAAAACTATTCAGAAACAACTATTTAAGAGCAGTATGATGCATTATTAAATGTATTTGCTTTGGTTTAATAAAATAAAATTGTGTGTGTGTGTATATATATATATATATATATATATATATATATATATATATATATAGATACACACACACACACACACACACACACATACATACAAACACTATATATATATATATATATATATATATATAGTTATACAGTGTTGGGAAGTAAACAAATACAGATTCCAATCCACATATCCAGATTCTGAAATCTTTATAACTGTTCCGCTACCTTTGCTCAGGTAAAATGTGTATTCTGAATACCGATACTTAGGCCTCCTTCTCGACACTTTACAGGATGAAGGGACAAGACTCGAGGACGCAAACTGCAAGAATCTGTAGTGGTCCATCTGTAGTATTTTGCCACATTAATTTGTATAGATATGAAGCCTATATATGATTCATTACTATAAACTGGCAGAAATGGAGGCTGCCACGAACTCCATTTTCATCACATGGAGGTACATACTTTTTATTTTAAGAGGAGAATCAGACGTGCCAAACACATTTTAATTTTATTTTTTGTATTTTTAACTACTAGTAGAAATCTAAATGCAATGTTTACTTTACAAACATATGCTTTGCTTCATGTAAAGACAGAGCACAATGTTCTGGGGTGATAAATATTAATATAAATATTAAAAAAAAAAAAATCCTTGCAACAGCAACACCATGAAGGAGCCTTGTGCAAGATTTATCGACATATAAAAATATAAATAAACTAATGATGACATCAGCATCCTGCAGTGATTTTGAGGAAGAACGTTCAGCTCTGTGGCAGCAAAGAAGCCCAGCCTTTTGTTGCATTCATAACATTATAATTGTACTTTGTTTGCATTTGAATAATTACGTAAAGCTTCAGGAACATGATTTCCATCTGATTACGTTAGTAATTGGGGTATTATATCAGATTAGGTTACAGATTCTTGTATAAACAAGGTAATTTGTATTTTATAACAGATTAACCTTCCCAACACTATATATGTATGTGTGTGTAATACATATATATATATATATATATATACACATACATACATGTATATATATATATATATATACACATACATACATACATACATACATATGTAATTTAAATATATAGAAAGCTCTCATCTTCACATAAACTACAGACTTAAAAAGGCATAAATAATGACCTTCATTTATGAAAATCCAAAGTCAAATGTTTCTTCTTTGGCATCTGCCCAACAGATGGTAAATCAAGATAAACCTTGAGCAGTTCTGCAAGCCTGCTGCAGCCTACTGCATTTACAATACCACGGGAAACATTGTCTGGCTTTTCTGTTTGCAAATAACAAATAATGCACACGTTTTCACCACTGTACAGTCTGATTTTAGTAGAGAAGAGAAAGTATGGATAACTTGTGTGGAGTAGTAAAATATGACTGTTACTGTAGTGATACGCTTCAGCTTGAAAGCACTTTTCCCCCAAAACTATAAAACACTAATAAAATACATATACATTAACGAATAAGTTAGAAAAATAAACTACCATTCTTAGCCAACCAGATTCAGATGACAGCAACATCCAGTTGCCACTGAGGTTTCTGAAGGTTTAATTTACAATTTTTCATTTTAAATGTATGTACATTATAAACACATGGCGCAAATATGCATTGTGCTATTCACTTGCACAATTGATTAAGACATGTAATTCAAGTTTTATCTTTGGTCTTAAAAGCAGCTTCACTAATTCAGCTTTTATTTATCTTGCTGTGAGCAATATAAATTGCTTACATGTGAATCTCATGGAGGTTTTTTTTTTTAGATTTTTTTAGGTCCAAACCTTTTTCATTATTTTCGCCTGAAACTTGATCAGGCTCCTCTAACAATTTACTAAAAGGTTGTGGCAGGTAGCAAAATGAAAGGGTGCAGTAATACTGCCCCAAAGGCACAGCCATAATTCAAAATCACCAATTCTCAGTGATCTTTTCCTCTAATGTACACTTTTGTTTTCTAGAGGAATTATCTTTATACACTACATCAAGCTTCTATTTTAATTCCCAAACAATAATGATAGAACTTAAATACAGAAAAAGGTAAAAGCATGAAGAGGCAGAGCAGGAATGCAGTGCTTTGATTGGTCTTTGGATCTACACCACACACCATAATCCCTGCAACTTTGAATGTATTTTGAGAGATCTATGATTCACACAAAAAAACACTGATACCCTGGATTTTTGTTCATGCTTTGTACATGCTATACATGTACATACATTAAATAATTCCCTCTGTGTAATCTGCTTTGAATTTGTACAAATTGATTGATTTATAGGGAATTATGTGAAGTGAAATGTCTTTTCTTCAAGCAAACTGATAGATTTGTCTGTAAGTGTCTGTTGGTCATAAACAAACTTATACCCAAATAACTTCATAGCAGGGCCACAGACCTGCTGGACAACCTGTGCCAAATTGAGAGGTATACCGAACCTCCATTTTTCCACTTGTTCTGAGGAATTCTTCTGTGTGGAATAAACACCGCTGGCATCCTGGGAAGCTTGAGTATTTTTCAGAATCCATTCTTTCACTTGTGGAGTGAATGGGATACCTGTAAATCTGTACATTTCCGCCGCTTTCTGCATTGGATATCTAGCTATATCCTCGTAGCGTACAAGCATGTATCGACGCCTCAACCAGGGTGGCTGCTTCAGGCCAACTTCTGCCGACATGCGGATATTCTCACAGTTTCCTTTCAATTTTTTCACCTCTTCATCATCAATTGGCACCTCCCTATCCATCGCCCATTTTTTCCAGTTCTTGTACTTGGCAGAGAAAGCCACCATCCTCGAAGCCAAGACAGCCCTGGGGTCACGCACCAACTGGATAAACTTTACATCCAGACGAGGATCTTCAGTCAGTGGCCTCAGCGTCTCCAGCTGCCGGACCCGCACCGTTTTAATTGCCCTGTGCTCTTTCTGATGGCATGACTCTGAGGCGAGGGTCAAGTTCAAAGGCCCACAGCGCCTGGTCTTACAGTGATACCTCTCAAAGACCTTCTTTACAAACGGAGTGCAAACGGGATCCTCACACAGGGAACTGCTCGATTCCCTCCTGAACAGAGATGGAGTGATGTGGTCTTGAGGAGAGGGGGTGATGAAGTTTTCAAGTAACTGAAAATCACAGAGGAACAGCTGCTGGAGTACATCGCGGTAGGCTTTTGCTGATGCAGTCGCATTGGTTCCCCCCGTTTTGAGTGTAAGGATCTTCTCCACATGCCACAGAGGCTCAAAAAGGTAAAACATATTATTGCCTTGTTGGTTAAAAAACTCACCCACAAAAGAGGACCCTGTCCTTGTTGTAGCCAACAGGAGGATGTGTTTCCTTCTGCCAGGGAGATAATTACCCTGGGAATGCTGTATTAGCTGGGTATAGTTTTCTAGCCGTTTCTTAAAGTGCAAAAATGCAGAGTCCAACTCGCTGAGTGAAGAATAGGATCCATTTTGTTTCAGGAAAACAGGGACAGAAGCATTGGGCTCCAGTGGCGTCTGGGGAGTCTGTTTTGGTGTTAACTTGTCAGAAACCCTACAAAACACAAATATCAGTGTTATGAACCAGAGAAGAAACTACATAAATATATACAGATGTATATATTAAGATGCAATAAGTGATCTTTAAATCATACAGTACTTCAGTGTACAGAGAATTGCATCAGCTTTTTTCTTGTTGCTGAACTGCATTCACCACTTAGAATTCAGTGCTGCTGAAGGAGGGAATTGACAAAGCAAACAATACATATATTGTAAAAGCCACCCTCTAGTATTCACATTGCAAATGGCATAAGCTGGACTCAAGACCAGCTCTTGAAGATTATGGGATACACCCTGTAGTCTAGTAGTGTTCTCGCTGGATTAGCCACTCAAAACATCCTTCAGTATCCACATTTGTTAAGGGCACTTGTACAGATTTAAGTAAACTTAAGAAATAAAAATAAAATAAACAACAATGCAATCAAACAATGTCTATAGAAATATGCAAAAATATTTTATAATGCAGTACTTTTTTAAAGTTGGTTAGGTTTTTATCAAAAACATAGCATCAAGATAAAACCAGACACCACATAACCACATTTGAAGCAGTTATGCACTACATCACATGTGCTTTATTCTAAACTTCATAACCAAAATCCATCTTCACTGATTACAAGACCCATTGCAAATAGTAAGGAGAAGTGATCAGGAATTGTTTTGTTCACTGTTAAATGAAACTCAATGTGATTAAAGAGCATGAGGGAAAATATATAGTAACTCTAGATTACATGAATCTTCTTTTAGGCAGGTACAGGTGTATTCTGTTCAATTGATTCTCCACCAAAATGGTTCAATCTCAAACCATCAAATACAAATATTTAACACATTACTCATAAAATAAAGTAATACAATATACTGGGAATAATATGAAGAAAAGAATTTTAGTATAACACTTACCTTGATATAATGTTATTTTCTTTTTCAATGATGACAAGTGCCACTATAAAGACTAGGAATATGGTGTATTTGTTCCTCATTCTTGGATGTAGATGTGCATTAATATATCTCTGAAGATTCTTGATCAATCCGACCAATTTTCCCAGCGTCCTCTTCAGTCTTCAGAGAGCTCTTGCTGTCATCACAAAAGCCAACATCTCCTCACTGAGATGATTCGATCTGTAATATGAAATGCTTGTGTTAATACTTTGGAAATGTGTCTGGTTAAAGGCTCACTGGATTTGACCCCCGTTACTTGGAACGTTTTGGCTACAAGTCTCTAAGGACTTTATTAATACCAGCATTCATGCTCCACCTGCAGGTGCAGCTTATATTTTGTTGGGAAGTGAACAAAAGGCAGAACCGTTCATGTGCACTGTCCAATACAGTTCTTTTGTCCTCTGTGCTTGCTTCTGTATGTGTTTTATTGCACATAAACCAGTGCAGGTTTTGTGACCCAGCCAACATTTTGTAATTGATTTTGCAAAATGTACTGCTTTCCATTGCATATAAAACACAGGAGAAAATACAAACTAATGTTCTACACATAGTGTGCAGCAATAATGGTGCGAACTGAAACTTGGGGTACGATTGAGGGCCGCAGCAGTCTTGGGAACATTGCTCTAGAACAGCATTTATCAAACCTGGTCAATGAAGCTCTGAGCTTCTTAATTAATAATTAAACTAATAATTTGCTTACTATTAATTAATATACTTAAGATTTAATGATAATACTAATTTTAATTAGTATTAAACTGTTTCACTTACAAAAGCATTGAAAATTGAAGTGTCTTATATATTAGTATTTCCCCAACTGTTTACAATAATTAAAATCGGTTAAGGGTTAATTTAAGTAATTGAGAGCGTATCTGGCACAAACACAAGCAGGACAGTGGATCCCCCGGGACCAGGGATGAGAACCACTGTTCTAGAACAAACTGTATTTCCCAAGGTTAGTTTTGTTTTTTTCTTCTTCTTTCATTTTGAACTCCAGAATTATAATCATAACATTACAAATACTTACTTTAGGAGACAGTCTCCAAATTAAAGTACAGATCAGGTTTTTGTTAACAAAACTTCACTTTGATTAAAGGGAAATTATTCAATCATATCTTTCAACATTTTCTTTAGATTACAATCTACCTTCCTCAGGCAAGTAACTCTGATCCTGAAGCGTTAAAGGAAAACTTCAACAAACATGTAAAGGGCCACCAACAAAGTTGAATGCAGTTCTGACAATGGTTTAGAAGTCGGTTTCCAATGTTATTGCACTGTAAGATATATATATATATATATATATATATATATATATATATATATATATATATATATATAAAACTGACAGACTAAGCACCTACACAATATTTTACTTTCAAATGACTATTCATGGCAGATAACCATAAAATCTACAAACTATATCTGCTTTATTTGGAAAGTAGACCTAAATAATTTCCCAAAACAAATTAATTTAAATTAAAGTATACAAATCCCAAGGAACACAGTAATTTTGTCTTTGAAAAAGGGCGAAAAGCTTTACAAGCCTAAATGGATGGTTATATAACGTGAATCCTTTAATTTATCTACATTATTTGGATTATGTTCATTACATTAAACGGCCTCCCTGCCTAGTTCAGTCCTGTTTATTTTTCACAATGATGTCCCCATTATGAAAGAGCCTAACATCCATTCATTCATCATGAAATCATCTGTGTAGTTTCAAATTATGATTACTATCATTTCAATTCTGCAGTGTGGGCTGAGATCAAGGCCCAGTACATGTGGTCATTTTCAATGTCCAAACATGAAACCTCTCCCTGCTGATTAAAATAATATTGTGACATGCCAATTTTCAACCAGGAAATTCAAGTCTGTTAAAGATGCATTTCATTATTGTATGCAGGACAACTGATGCAATTCTTCATTAAAACAGACTTAAGAGTCAGGAAACATACAAATTAACAAAGTTTTCCATGTAAATCTGTCTGTTTTATTATCTATAATTAATTACATTCTCATTTGCTGGGTCAGCACCAGTGTAGGACATGGACATAAATATGAAAAGTGAAAACATTCACAATTAAGTTATTATATTTACTTAAAAGGATATTATAAGGATACATTGAAGAGTACTGTAGTTTCTTTTTCAAAACAAAAATACAAATTCCAGCAAAAACAGTGCTGAAAAGAATTCTTATTATTTTATTAATGTTTAATCAGTACAACTTATTTTTAATAATTTCCTCATTTATGAGATACATGCTCTCTAATAAGAGACTCAAGTCCAAGAATAAGGCTCCCACTTCACAAGAAACAGAACCTATTGTTACCTATTGTCTCTTTTATCTTAATGCTGGATATTGCTGTTCAGACTTGAAGGCATTTTAAGGTAGCATTTTAAAATATCCCTGCATTAAATGTAATACGTTTGACTTGATGCCAAATTATTCAGAAGAATGCAAGAAATATGCCCACATACAGAAATACAGATTCTGTTAAATCTCTGTTCTTGGCATTCATCTTAATACTTAATGCTTTAGCAGAATAACAGAAACTGTTTTAAGAATTTGGGCAAGTTCCTACTTGCACACTCATTTGGTGAGTAAATTACAGGATTTCTCTGGTAAACATATGTATATATATATATATATATATATATATATATATATATACAGACATAAAACTGAATTCATATATTGCTATTCCAGCTGTATTTCATCTTTATGCACTAACCATATGCTCCAAATATATACAAACTGCCATAATTCAGATGTCCGAGTCATTTCTGCTAATGCAGTCTCACATTTTCCTATTGCACTAAAGCATCGGAGAAAACGAATGCACAAACTGAGAGATTATAACAAAAAGACTAGATATTAATAAAAAAATGGTAAGATAGCTAGTTATATTTTTTATGTTTATCAAATCTCACAAACAGACCAACTTTCAAGTGTATTTATTTATTTCTGTGTTCTGCAAAGATCTGCCATCTTTAGGGGATGTGGAAGAACATCCTTAACAAATGAACAAACCCTTAAAGTATTTAACAGAGGCTACACTGGTCAGAACAGTACAAGCATTATATTTGTATGAGTCAGACAAAGCAGTGGTCCAGTTATCAACTGCTGAGCTCATAAAAGCTCAGACCAATTACACACACACACACTACTTGCATCTTACCACCTTTTCTTCATGCCTTCACATCCAACAGAATGAGTGTCTCTAACAGAGGCATTTTCATGGTCAGACAATGAGTCTGCATTTAAGTTCCTTCAAGCCAGAGAAAAGTCATGCCAGCCTGGTAACTGATTATCAGTGTGAAGCTTTTACTGAAATCTATTAAAGCAGCATTTGCCAAAGGAAATTTCCAGTTGACTACTTATAAACAGATGTTTAAACACAAAGAGTGGTCTCTACTTGTAGAAACATGAAAAATTATACCACGTGATAAGAGTATTTTAATAAAACCAGTTGTTAAACTCTTCATTGCATCGCTGTGCCATGATGAAAACCTGACGTTTGAATGCAAATACATATTTAAAAATCCTTCTGTGTACAATTTTATATACAATTCAGATAAAGCAGTTTCTTCTCCTTAAAAAAATTTAAACTGAAAGGGAAATATAAAATATAAAAAGGAATATGGGACAAACAGCTGGTCCAGACACTGTTGTACTTGGGATGAAGTGGAAACCGTTTCCAAGTATTTGGGTTTGTGGAATTTCGACCCTGTTGGGATGGATGAACAAGCTGGTTTGGAGTCATTTTCAGAAGGACCACTTAGACAAGTAGAAGCACATTACTGTCAATGTTAATTGAGGGTTATGAAATACAGAGTAGTCCTCCCAAAAACCATTCATTACATCCTGAAATTGCAGTTATAGTATACTATATAAAATATTATTAATATTAATTTAAAACCCTACTGTGTTATGTTGTTGTTTTAATATATTATATGTATCCAGGAAGCAAAAAAATTACTGTTTCTATTAACAATCTCAATACATTTCACTGTCCACTGTTACAGTCCTTAAATACATGGCTATACATGGTTTACTTGGCACATATTTTTGGAAATGCCAGACTAAATAAACGAAAGTCATTTCGTGAGCATGGATGAGTCTAAGCATGAGTCCTAAACCCACTTTGTCAAAGACACCCACTGTTTTTCGCACTGCAAGCCCAGAGTGCCCCTACCCTAGCTATTATACCAACTGAAGGATTTGATATAGCTGAAACTGCTAAAAGCCTGAACCCAGTCACCCAAGAGGGCACAGAGAGTTACTAGTGTGCGGTGAACTGAGTCCCTGAGTTGGCTTCTACCCATCTTGCCCCAGCAGCTTAAACCAATTGTCCTCAGACCCATGTGAACATCTGGCTAAAGCCAACAATAACATAGCTGAGATATGAGAAATAATCAATTTCACATGTCTGAATAAGAGACATAATTAGATTGTTTGCATTGTGTACTCATCGTCAAAATGGATTAGTATTCAATGGGTGAATATTAAGCGAGTGCTGATCCCCATCACAGCCACGGTACAGTTATCACCCTGCTGAGCATAAAGTGTCCTATTTTAAATTCAAACTTTGTTAAATTGGAGAATATATTTAAAAAAAACTTGTAGAATGATTCACCATGACTGAGAGTATATTTTGTATGTTGTCTGCATAGATAGAATTGTGCTGAATAATTTAACTTCTGCACTAAACTCTGCCTGTGCAATCTTTCACCTAGTGATATGCCACTGCACTATACGGCCACAAAGAACTCTCAGACTGTAATTGATTTTGCAGTTTACAGCCTCAGCACTGTAGCACTTGACACTGTCACATCTTCTAAGCTTGCCTGCTGGTTATCGTTTGAGGCAGAGTCGATGACTGGTCATCTACGTCAGCCCGAGAAATCTTGAATGTTCGCCATGTGAAAAATATCTTCTCATGGAGATGTCTAGTTATGAGTAGAGAGTGGAGGCATTTCCTAAAAAAAGAACCACACACGATTCCAGATGCAAAAAAGTACATGAGAGGACATGAGATGGAAATGCAGAACTTTAAAAAATAACTGAATTACAGCATTGTCTGAAAAGTTTATTCTCAAAGAAGAAAGTCAGCTTGGGATTTGAAGTGTATAAGTACCACAACAGGCTACTTCTTATTTATCCAAGATGATTAGATAATTTAAATAACTAGTTGTTGTTTTTTATTCCATATTGGTAATGTCTTAATTTATGTATTGATTCACTTATTTGTCACACTTCATACTGACAATGTTTGGATATTAAAGGTCTTTTAGTTGGGTGTTAGTAGTAAGAAATATTCTCAGGCTGCATCTTGGGCTTTGTGATACTAAGCAAGTCTATCTGTGTTACAGTCTGCAAGCAATAGGCAATTCAAGTCTGCAAAACAGGAAGTATTGGTAGAAACTGCAAAAACATATACATTGTGCAGAAGACATATCTGCTGACTTGTGGTAGTCACTGAGTAACTGTATAGAAGTGCATATAACTAATTATCCAGGCATATTATTCTGTTTCTGTCAACATGGCTACACCAGTGCTGGGACAGAGATTTTGCAAATTCAATAATCACTGAAGCATTTGACATTTGATGATCTCTTCAAGCAGGAATTGCTGATCATTTTGTTACAAATAATGTTAACATTAAATAGAACATTGGACAATTGGATTAGTAAGGAAAACAGCACTGGTTTAGTAAGGATGCAAGCAAAGTGGCACTGATCAACTCCAACTTGTCTTTTGTTTTAGTTTTCACAAGATCATAACTGATATTCAGTGTCTTCCAACAAACGGTATTTGTGTATCACGCTACATAATATAAAATTATCTAACATATCTTATTACCTAACATATTACCTAACATATCTTAAATTCTGCAGTCATTCCATGTTTTCAAATCACTATCTATAGTATCTGCTACCTTATTTATTCCGTAATTATATATAGTTAAGCTAATGGAAATAGTTATTTTGATGAGTGATTGTTTCATTACGTCATTTCTTCTTGCCTCTTACTTCCCCTCCAAAAGTAAAATCAGGAAACTCTTTTCACATAAATCAAGGGAAACAAAGTATTCAAATTCACTTCCATATAACAGTTTGTACCCATCACTACATAACAGAAAGACACATACAAAACACATTGGGTTGAAATCTACAGATTTTGTCTATACTTGCACACAACAGACTTAATTACATCGACAGTTAAAAAATGCACATATAATATTTGCATTGATGGACCCCCACATTGCAAGTCTCATCTGTTTGAAGTAACGGAAGTGACTGTGGTTGTGCGTGGGGGGAGGACGGTTGACAAAGCTAAAGCTGCAGACCTTATACACAAGCAAATACCACAAAGGAACCAATTCCAGACAAAACCTTTAACTGTGCTTTGGAAACTGCATTTCATATATATTGCAGGTCAATCTGCAATATATGTTCTCATATTTAACAATTACATTTACTGTTTTGGTACAATCCTGATAAACTGCTAAGACTTTTTAAATATTATTATGTTATTGGTTTCAAATAAAGCAAGATTTTCTTTAAATCACTTACTAAATACATATAATTATTATAATTAATATTAGGCCTACAGAATAGGGGACCTAATATAACTTAACACTTGACTGTACCAATGCCAAGTTATTGTAATTATGAAATAAAACTAGACCCATTATTTCCCTAGTGAGAATCAGTGATATTACATGACAAACATCAGCTACTACATGCACACACACAGAGTTGAATTCATGACGCGATTATACTGGGAGTAAATGTAAAGAAACGTGAAATTGGGCATTCACGTTTCTGTAGGCTATGCAGATAAGACAGCTCAATAGTGCATTTGTAAGTGATATTTAATCACAAGAGTAATTCCTTAATAAAGACAGAATACTGGCTCCAAAAGGTAAATGAAGCATGACCAGTTTATACATTGTATGTAACCAGGAACGACGAACTACATAGTTTAATCTACCAGGCAGAACACTTTAAAGGATTCATCAGATTTTACATGAACAATAACCTTGTCGTATCTTTCTTTCCCTGACATATATTTTAAACCTGGCTTGCTACCATACTCAACTCAACTTTGTGTAAAAGGTTTCTATTATATATCACTGGATCAGTGCTGAATAATGCAATGCATAACGCCTGAATGACTGGGCTACCCTTTACTGCCCCTGTCCCGGGGTTTGCGGTAGAACAGAACTCCTCTATGATGGCATTACAATCTACTACACACCTACAAGCCACCCCGCACTACTATTACTCTGCACATCTCAGAGGATCTGGAAGACATGGAAAAAGTTGCACAATAGCTACTTACTGTGTCTGTGCAGAGCAGCTGAAACACTTAACCTCTCCGCGAGTAGCCCAGTGCGCGCCCCGCAGCATCCCGCATTGTCTCCGCTTCCACGCACACACGCAGCTGCTTCTTTGTACCGGCGGACACCCACTTCCTCTCAGATGTAACCGGCGCAAACGTGTCCATGTCCGTTAGATGCCAAGTGGCTTTTACATTGTAGCGATGAGTGCACCAGCACGAAACCAAAACTGCTCATTCTGACTGTTCGCTGTGAAGTAAAGCAGCCAACACGGGATAAAGTACTGGAGTCGCAAGTTATGATTGACACGTATGTGGTAATAAATACATAAATAGAATAAATGATATGTTTCAATGGCTTTCCTCGCCCGGCTTATTCATCTCGACGTGTTAGCAGGAGCCCACGCAACAAATGTGCGGCTGAGCTCCGGGACCGGGCTGTGGAGCAGACACCCAGTCACATGACCTCCTGGCCATTGGGATCCTTAACAAGGCGCTCACTGTTACAGGAAGGTGTTGCAGGACAGTTGTGCCACTGTTCCTTACTTACCTCAACATTGCTTCAATACCAAATCGGACATTAAACTTTAGCATTAACACTTCGACTGCACAATCTGTTTTAACCCGTTTTTAAGGTACTAAACCTCAACTTTATACGTTATTAGTTGCAAACGAGTGAGACGTGCATTGTGGAAGATTGTAGAAGAAAAAAATGATTATGGTCATTACGTTAGATAAGGCTGTTATTCAGTGTATTTTATTGTTAGTATGTGATGTATACATTTAATTGAGACAGATAACCTAATGGTTATTGATTGCTGTATTTGATCTCAAATGTCACCTTTACAAATAAGAGAACTGCTTTTCTTTTTCTTTTCCATAACTCTACCCCAGTTAACTTCACACCTAGAGTCAATACATGTAGGATTTAAATGTAGGATTATTATTATTATTATTATTATTATTATTAAATAATAATAATAATAATAATAATAATAATAATAATAATAATAACTAGAAGTTGCATGCCACTGTTGAGGCTTCTAGGTATTTGCAGTCGAGAAATGTATGGTTTCAGACTCATAAAATTATTAATCAGATGAAGACACATGTTGACAACATTTTTTGTTAAAGGGTTTGGTAAGTAGAGTATTCATGGTCAAGTTCCCCCTCTTGTGGTCAAATATTTGAACGCACAAGCCAGTTACTATCTCAATAAACCAACTGCACTGATTTGATTTAAATATATCAATTTTAATTTCGTTAGTAATAACATCAATACCTCTAGTATCATAATATATTAGTAAACACTTGATTCTCTAAGTTTCGTTTTGTGCAGTTTAGAACACAAACAAACATTAAAGTAGCTTAAAATTGCTGCAGCTCCTCAATTTGCAGTCACCTTGTCAAGCTCATTTAGTTGCATACCTGGTGTTTCATTTGGTTGTCTCGTTGATTTCTGATGTGTGGGTAATATATATTTACAGCTGGAAAAGCAAAGTATATCACTAAGCTGCAAAAAGCAGCAATTCGTGTTTACTATACCGCCTGACCCAGGAAACTTCTTATGTTCACCCTTTCAACTCTACTGTATAGAGCCAGCGATGCTGCATTGTTCAGTATATAACATGTCACCATAAGTCACGATTTCACTGAGAGAGAAGAGGAAAAATGCGTGCCCCCATGTTGCATCAGTAACATTAAACAGGAAGTCATGCACTCATTGGGATCTGTTTGAAATTACTTTCCTTTGACAGCAATAACCCACCACTACAGATCCAGCAACGGCATTGCTCTTGTACCACTGTTCATTTTCATGTATCTATTTTATAAAACGTTTATTCATGTTTCTTGTAAATCACATTTAAACCTATTTTTTAAGTTTCACTTTCTTTTCTGTTGCTTTTCTTCACGATTTCTCTACAGCTGAAATAATCCCTCACTGTGTACTTGTTATAAAACAGAATCAAACGAACAAGGAAAGAAAAACAAGCTTTATAAGCAGCTTAAAACTGCTGCAGCTTTTAAACTCGTAGTTACCTTCTAAACCTTATTTAGTTGCTTACTTGATGTTTCATTTGGTTGTCACATTGATTACCGATGTAAATGTTATTTATAATTCCAGCTTGTAAAAGCTATGTTTTTCATTAAGGGGGAAATAGCTCAAATTATTAATATTAAGCGCCTGACCGAGTATGTCTGTTTTTTCGGGTGTAGCTGGCACAGTACACGTCTTAAGTTCAGCCTTTCAGCTCTACTGTATAGAGCCAGCGATTCTGCACACTTCAGTATATAACCAGAGATGGGAAGTAACGAAGTACAAATACTTCGTTACTGTACTTAAGTAGATTGTTCTGGTATCAGTACTTTACTTCACTATTTATTTTTCTGACAACTTTTTACTTTCACTTCTTACATTTTTTACACAAATATCTGTACTTTCTACTTCTTACATTTTCAAACCAGGCTCGTTACTTTAGTTTTAATCTGTATTCGGAGGCATGATCAATATTCTTTCTTGTCATTGCGCGCCTTTTTTCATTTCCTGGCTATCACACACCACATAGGCTAGTCTACGAAGCTACCATGGAGCAAGGCAGAAGGCAACAAGAAGAATGGCTAATGGTATGGATGAGACACAGGGAGTTAGCGATGTCGACATGACTGAGAATAGAGACATTCCCGATCACCCATGGCCATATATGAGGGAGATGTTCGATATTGTCGCCGTCAAAAAGGATTCCTGGCGAATGTGCTGCGAATTGTGTCAACCTATGCTGCCTGTGAGTGACTGTTCAGCACCGCAGGACAGATTTTTACGCCAAAGAGGGCACGTGTGGATTCCAAGAACTTTGAAAATCAGATGCTTCTCAGGCTAAACAAAGACTTCTGGTAATAAGGTTGTGTATGACAGTTAATGCCCAGTTTTTGAAGCAATTCACACACATAAATGAACACACATATATACACACACCTATACACACCGTAGAGCCGTTATTAATGTTTTATATAAACTGTATTATGTTTTATATTTTGATAATAATATGCAGACTGAGCAAAGTAGATTGCTCAAGCTAGCAACAGGCAGTTGTTTAGGGCATATCCTCTGGACATTCTCCTTTCCACTTTGACTTCTGTTTTTGTATGATAAGAGAAATGGCCCACAAATGTATCTCCCATGGGTTTGTCCGTTTGTGGATTTCCTGTTTCTCCTCTCAAAGCTATAGATGTTACCTCGTTGTTAAGAAAACCACAAGATCGTACAGTTTGTATGCTGTAACAGGACCAGACATCTGCCTCCATGATGGCCTCCTCCTTTGGGAAGGGCAGCCTACAAACTTTGCAGAGCTTGCATCTTTTGAAGCCTTTGATTGGATGAATGGCCACAAAATCCTACGTCATTTTCCTATAAAGCTGCACTCATGTTTGTAAACATTAAGTTCTCACTGAAGGAGTTCCTGACGTGGTGCTTCCAAGCCAACTTGATTAAAGTTCTATTTGCTTTATCTCGACGACTTTTCCAGTTATTTCCGAGACGGGTTCAACACTTGGCGTCACGAACGAGGATCTGATCTTGCTTCCACTCCTGGACCAATACAAGGGTGAGTATCTTTAAATCTACCACCCTGTAATATTTAGATTTGATCTCAGGATTGTTTGATTGTAATTTCAAGTGAACCTGTGGAAAAGTAGAGGCAAAACAAATAGAAAGGTTGACTGTACAGCGGAGGTTCACAGTAAGGTGAACTCCAGGTAAGACATATCTGCAGGGGGGAGAGGCCAAGGGAACTGAGCGGCATTGCAATTGTAAGCACTATGTTACGCAAGAAAATCCTTTTACGCTAGGGCAGTTAGTGGCAGGTACAATACAATGAGGTACAATAAAGTCCAACGATATAGCCCCATCGTTGACAATGATAGGATTGGCATAATGGCATTACAATACGTGTCTGTATGTGAATTCCTACAAGTTTTTAAATGTTAAACTTAAAATGGTATAGACAGAGTGGGATCCTGACTGGACCCCCAGGTAAAAACAAGATAAAAAAACGACAACGTTTCTATAATTCTTTGTCTGAATACTAAGAATATAGAGAAGAAATTGATCATAATGGATCAAAAAAACACCAAAGTAGTGAAATAATTGAAAGAGATTATTTTACATCTTATTTTAAATAATAATAACATTGTACATAAATAAATGATAAGGGCTGTTTGAGACACTGCAGGGTCAACAAAACATGCCACTAATCTAATATTTGAATTATCTTTGGATTTCAATGTGTATGTGCTTTGTGTGTTTATGTACATATATAGTCTGAAGGTTATGCAAGGTAAATGTCTGTTTTGTATGTATTGTATTTTTAATATTGTGCATAGTCCAGAATAAGACTGAGAAGGGAAGTAACCAATAATTTCAGTTATATTTAAAATTATGCAGTTATTGATGTTTTAACAACAGATTAACGAGGATCAAAACATTTAACTGTATACAGAGTGTATAAGGCATCAAAAATAAGAAATAAATAATATATTCTATTATACACAAATATACAAAATATACACTAAATTAATTAATTAATAATAATAACACAAGTAAATTAATAGTCATGGTGTCCTCTAAGACCCAGAAGGACAAGAATTTGTTTGTTTAAAGTCATATTAAAGGAAAATGAAAGGCTGAAATCCCCATGAGCATCACTCTGGTCCAGCCCAGACAGCCTGATGTAAAATCCAGGCAGGAGAATGTAAACAGTATAGTGACATATTATAGTCAAATTTTCAAAAAATATTTTGTTACTGGTGCCTAAAATAAAAAACCTGAAATAAAAGTTAAAATTAAATCTTGGATCTATGATGAGTGAATTAGTCAAAGGGTAAGAATTTTAAAGGATACTATAGAAATATAAAATTACAAACATTGAATAAGTGAGCTAAATTAATATTGAATAATTTAAAGGAGGAAAAAAATACTATTAGAATGAGTTTTACAAACCAGAAATAAAAAATAAAATGTTGAAAATTGAATTAGAGCTAATTTTTGAAATGGGAATCTGAGGAAACAGTAAAATGTGGTGAAGATATGAATACATAGATAACCAGATACTCCAGGAAATTAAAAATGTGGTCATTTGGTAGCTATGAGTTCCACAATGAAGAGATTTTGAAATCCTTAGAAATAGATCCCTAAATACAATGAGTAGGTAAGAAATGAACTATTGATCAGTTCAATCTGGCTTTGGGAACAGTTCTTCTGAACCTGTACCGGTGTAGATTGGACTTCAACAGGAGGAAGTTGACACAATAAAGACATATGCAGGTCTTAGTGCCCACGCAAACTCTTCGTTGGGGAAATCATTGACTGGACACATTTTTTGAAAAATGTATTTTCCTGAGGTATCTGGGAATCATTACTGAAATCAATTAAAATGCTTATTTTCTAAAGATATTTTGTTAGGTAAATATCTTAATTCATTAACTCAAATAATGGAGCGAAATATGTGTATAAATAGTAATGATACAAATTGATCAAATATAACTTGAATCGTCTAGTAAGAAATTAGGAAAAGGAGAAAGAACAGCTGTTAGGATACAGAGCGATGTTTGAAGAGGGTCTGAGCGATGTTGATGAAGGTTTGAGGACATTGACGAGAGGTTTAAGAGTTAATAAGGCTTGGGAAGCTGGAAAAAGTGAGTTTGATATGTGTGAAAGCAATGTGCTGACACTTTCAGCACTGGAGTTTTGATAGTGATTGAATGGTATATGAGGGGAAATAAGGAAGTTACTGAAGGTAAAACAATGTAAAATAAATAAATAATTGAATGAGACATAGTTTAGAACCTAAAGTCATGAAATTGTGTGGAAATAGTCCTTTCATAAACAGAAATACCCTATCAATTAGGAAGGGATTCACCCCCCAGGAAGGGGGGGGGGCAGCGAAAGTGTGTATGAGCTCAGCTCCCCTGGACAAGCAGCCTGAGAGGAATGAGGAAAAAAGATGGAGAGAGAGAGAGATAAGAGAGCTGCCTTGTAACTAAATGCAAGTGTACTACTATAAACCAAGCAACATTGTGTAAGGAAAAATGCAATTGCTGAAGCTGGGCAAATCCCACCATGATAAAATTCCACAGTTTAAAGTCGACTCCCCAAATGTTCTAGGGGATTGCCCTAATTCACAGAAGGTAAACACAGATGGCTGAGCAAAGGTGGGGTCCCTGGTATCAATGGGAACAGAAGGTTGATAAGGGCACAGTTTGATTACCAGTCTTGTATCAATAGCATATCAAAAGCTATTGATAAGGACGAGTAAGGAGACAGTCTATCTCTGTTGGGAGGGGTGAGTTTGGTGGGTGGGGTGGTCACTTTGGAAGGTGGAGTTGGACAGAGGTTCACCTCATAAAAGCTGACTTTTCCATAAGGTCTGGGTATCAGTTTTGCCTTGCGGTACCCAGTGTACATGTATACTGTGATCTATATTTTGGACTAATAAATCA
Organism: Amia ocellicauda; assembly: GCF_036373705.1. Classification (NCBI taxonomy): domain Eukaryota; kingdom Metazoa; phylum Chordata; class Actinopteri; order Amiiformes; family Amiidae; genus Amia; species Amia ocellicauda. The sequence goes on from NC_089869.1 coordinate 17,451,086, forward strand.
CATTGAACCCGAACTGTCTTAGTTCCAGTCACTGCTACAGGAGGTTCCATTTTCTTACAATTGTCAACAATCAGTAATGTCCTGGGAAATCGAGAATAGCTACATTACTAATGCTAATAATATTGATGTTGATACAGATTAATAGAAAAATAGCTACTATTATCTGTCTTCACAGGAACCAGCAGCAATGAATTTCCCTCACATTTATTCCACAGGTTCTCTACCCACATGCCAAGACACATCAAAGTGCATATTCTCCCCTCTCACATTGACCTCTGCTCTTAGTGTTGCGACCCATAATCCATGCTGAAAATAACATAATTTTATCTTTCAGGATAAAGTTGGAGAAAGGCCTGAAGAAACAATATGGAAATAGATTGGAAAAAAACATGGATAGTCATACATCTCCAACCTCTTTAAAATATTTAAAATCTAAGTGCCATTGAAGGATACAGAGTCTGTTTTGTAAAAGCGATGTGTCTGGAATGTCTCTGTTCTCAGTCATGTCACCAATTTGAGCAGTACTGATTTAAATAAATACTTATTCTTTATTTAATATGGAAATGCATACTCTGCTCTTAATTTCTCCAGTAGTAAGCTGTCATCTGAAACCTGACAGGTTTCCATAAGCTGTAAAACCAGTAAAGCAGGTGAAGAGTAAAATATGCTTGCACTCCTAATTTTCTTTCTGTTTGCATTTCAATAAAATTTACAGTACTAATTACCTCAATTTTGACATTTTTAAAGCATCATAATCTTTTTGAGTTGTTTCCAAGAACAAGAGGATGTGGCCTAGGTGATGGCAAATCGTTTTTTTTTTTTTTTTTCGTCAGTTTAGTCTTTTCTCTGCTTGTGTTCTACATGGAAAGAAAAACATTACAGTCATTACGTTAGATAAGGCTATTATTCAGTCTATTTTATTGTCAGTATGTGATTTTTACATTTATTTGAGACAGATAACCTATGGTTATTGATTGCTATATTTGATCTCAAATGTCAGCTTTATAAATAAGAGTAGAACTGCTTATCTTTTTCTTTTCCATAACTTACGTTCCTTTGACAGCAATAACCCACCACTACAGATCCAGCAACGTCATTGCCCTTGTACCACTGTTCATTTTCATGTATCTATTTTATAAAATGTGTATTCATGTTTCTTGTGAATCACATTTAATTCTATTTTTTAGTTTCATTTTCGTTGTCACTTGCTTTTCTTCACAGTTTCTCTACAGCTGAAATAATACCTCACTTTTCTTCACGGTTTCTCTACAGTTGAAATAATCCCTCACTAGTTTGTTTACTTGTTTTAAAGAACAAACAAACAAACAAGGAAACAATAACAAACATTTTAAGCTGCTTACAACTGCTGCCACTTTTAAACTCGTAGTTACCTTCTAAACCTTATTTAGTTGCTTACTTGATGCTTCATTTGGTTGTCACATTGATTACTGATGTGTATTTTATTTATAATTCCAGCTAGTAAAAACTGTTTGTAATAGCTCCAATTATTAATATTAAGCATCTCACCGAGTATGTCCATTTTTTCGGCTGTAGCTCCTACAGGAAACGGCTTATGTTCAGCCTTCCACCTCTAGAGCCAGCAAGTCTGCACACTTCAGTATATAACATGTTACGATTTCACTGAGAGAGAAGAGCACGAATCATGCCCCCCCCGTTGCATCCTTAACATTATATAATCATGAATCATTCACCCATGGTGACACTTGATCTCAGTTTGAAATTACTTGATAACAATATCCAACCTCTACGGATTCAGTATTTCTTCACAGTTTCTCTACAGCTTAAACTTTAAAATTAAAGCAATAACCAGAGATGGCAAAACACATCCTTCACTTAAGTAGAAGTACAGATACTCATGTTTAAAAAGACTCTGGTAAAAGTTGAAGTACTGACTACACTTTTTCACTCAAGTTAAAGTAAAGAAGTATGGGCTCTGACATACTTAAGTAAAAAGTAGCCATTACTACTACGTGTTTTAGTGTCACGCTGGTAACTGGACCTCACATCATATTAATACATTAATACAAAAAACTTACATTTCAAATTTTGTTAGCTAATGAATGTACCCAGGCTGAACAACCACCATGTAGAACACAAGCAGAGAAAAGACTAAACTGACGAAAAAAAAAAAAAAAAACGATTTGCCATCACCTAGGCCACATCCTCTTGTTCTTGGAAACAACTCAAAAAGATTATGATGCTTTAAAAATGTCAAAATTGAGGTAATTAGTACTGTAAATTTTATTGAAATGCAAACAGAAAGAAAATTAGGAGTGCAAGCATATTTTACTCTTCACCTGCTTTACTGGTTTTACAGCTTATGGAAACCTGTCAGGTTTCAGATGACAGCTTAATACTGGAGAAATTAAGAGCAGAGTATGCATTTCCATATTAAATAAAGAATAAGTATTTATTTAAATCAGTACTGCTCAAATTGGTGACATGACTGAGAACAGAGACATTCCAGACACATCGCTTTTACAAAACAGACTCTGTATCCTTCAATGGCACTTAGATTTTAAATATTTTAAAGAGGTTGGAGATGTATGACTATCCATGTTTTTTTCCAATCTATTTCCATATTGTTTCTTCAGGCCTTTCTCCAACTTTATCCTGAAAGATAAAATTATGTTATTTTCAGCATGGATTATGGGTCGCAACACTAAGAGCAGAGGCCAATGTGAGAGGGGAGAATATGCACTTTGATGTGTCTTGGCATGTGGGTAGAGAACCTGTGGAATAAATGTGAGGGAAATTCATTGCTGCTGGTTCCTGTGAAGACAGATAATAGTAGCTATTTTTCTATTAATCTGTATCAACATCAATATTATTAGCATTAGTAATGTAGCTATTCTCGATTTCCCAGGACATTACTGATTGTTGACAATTGTAAGAAAATGGAACCTCCTGTAGCAGTGACTGGAACTAAGACAGTTCGGGTTCAATGTGATTTATTAGTCCAAAATATAGATCACAGTATACATGTACACTGGGTACCGCAAGGCAAAACTGATACCCAGACCTTATGGAAAAGTCAGCTTTTATGAGGTGAACCTCTGTCCAACTCCACCTTCCAAAGTGACCACCCCACCCACCAAACTCACCCCTCCCAACAGAGATAGACTGTCTCCTTACTCGTCCTTATCAATAGCTTTTGATATGCTATTGATACAAGACTGGTAATCAAACTGTGCCCTTATCAACCTTCTGTTCCCATTGATACCAGGGACCCCACCTTTGCTCAGCCATCTGTGTTTACCTTCTGTGAATTAGGGCAATCCCCTAGAACATTTGGGGAGTCGACTTTAAACTGTGGAATTTTATCATGGTGGGATTTGCCCAGCTTCAGCAATTGCATTTTTCCTTACACAATGTTGCTTGGTTTATAGTAGTACACTTGCATTTAGTTACAAGGCAGCTCTCTTATCTCTCTCTCTCTCCATCTTTTTTCCTCATTCCTCTCAGGCTGCTTGTCCAGGGGAGCTGAGCTCATACACACTTTCGCTGCCCCCCCCCCTTCCTGGGGGGTGAATCCCTTCCTAATTGATAGGGTATTTCTGTTTATGAAAGGACTATTTCCACACAATTTCATGACTTTAGGTTCTAAACTATGTCTCATTCAATTATTTATTTATTTTACATTGTTTTACCTTCAGTAACTTCCTTATTTCCCCTCATATACCATTCAATCACTATCAAAACTCCAGTGCTGAAAGTGTCAGCACATTGCTTTCACACATATCAAACTCACTTTTTCCAGCTTCCCAAGCCTTATTAACTCTTAAACCTCTCGTCAATGTCCTCAAACCTTCATCAACATCGCTCAGACCCTCTTCAAACATCGCTCTGTATCCTAACAGCTGTTCTTTCTCCTTTTCCTAATTTCTTACTAGACGATTCAAGTTATATTTGATCAATTTGTATCATTACTATTTATACACATATTTCGCTCCATTATTTGAGTTAATGAATTAAGATATTTACCTAACAAAATATCTTTAGAAAATAAGCATTTTAATTGATTTCAGTAATGATTCCCAGATACCTCAGGAAAATACATTTTTCAAAAAATGTGTCCAGTCAATGATTTCCCCAACGAAGAGTTTGCGTGGGCACTAAGACCTGCATATGTCTTTATTGTGTCAACTTCCTCCTGTTGAAGTCCAATCTACACCGGTACAGGTTCAGAAGAACTGTTCCCAAAGCCAGATTGAACTGATCAATAGTTCATTTCTTACCTACTCATTGTATTTAGGGATCTATTTCTAAGGATTTCAAAATCTCTTCATTGTGGAACTCATAGCTACCAAATGACCACATTTTTAATTTCCTGGAGTATCTGGTTATCTATGTATTCATATCTTCACCACATTTTACTGTTTCCTCAGATTCCCATTTCAAAAATTAGCTCTAATTCAATTTTCAACATTTTATTTTTTATTTCTGGTTTGTAAAACTCATTCTAATAGTATTTTTTTCCTCCTTTAAATTATTCAATATTAATTTAGCTCACTTATTCAATGTTTGTAATTTTATATTTCTATAGTATCCTTTAAAATTCTTACCCTTTGACTAATTCACTCATCATAGATCCAAGATTTAATTTTAACTTTTATTTCAGGTTTTTTATTTTAGGCACCAGTAACAAAATATTTTTTGAAAATTTGACTATAATATGTCACTATACTGTTTACATTCTCCTGCCTGGATTTTACATCAGGCTGTCTGGGCTGGACCAGAGTGATGCTCATGGGGATTTCAGCCTTTCATTTTCCTTTAATATGACTTTAAACAAACAAATTCTTGTCCTTCTGGGTCTTAGAGGACACCATGACTATTAATTTACTTGTGTTATTATTATTAATTAATTAATTTAGTGTATATTTTGTATATTTGTGTATAATAGAATATATTATTTATTTCTTATTTTTGATGCCTTATACACTCTGTATACAGTTAAATGTTTTGATCCTCGTTAATCTGTTGTTAAAACATCAATAACTGCATAATTTTAAATATAACTGAAATTATTGGTTACTTCCCTTCTCAGTCTTATTCTGGACTATGCACAATATTAAAAATACAATACATACAAAACAGACATTTACCTTGCATAACCTTCAGACTATATATGTACATAAACACACAAAGCACATACACATTGAAATCCAAAGATAATTCAAATATTAGATTAGTGGCATGTTTTGTTGACCCTGCAGTGTCTCAAACAGCCCTTATCATTTATTTATGTACAATGTTATTATTATTTAAAATAAGATTTAAATTAATCTCTTTCAATTATTTCACTACTTTGGTGTTTTTTTGATCCATTATGATCAATTTCTTCTCTATATTCTTAGTATTCAGACAAAGAATTATAGAAACGTTGTCGTTTTTTTATCTTGTTTTTACCTGGGGGTCCAGTCAGGATCCCACTCTGTCTATACCATTTTAAGTTTAACATTTAAAAACTTGTAGGAATTCACATACAGACACGTATTGTAATGCCATTATGCCAATCCTATCATTGTCAACGATGGGGCTATATCGTTGGACTTTATTGTACCTCATTGTATTGTACCTGCCACTAACTGCCCTAGCGTAAAAGGATTTTCTTGCGTAACATAGTGCTTACAATTGCAATGCCGCTCAGTTCCCTTGGCCTCTCCCCCCTGCAGATATGTCTTACCTGGAGTTCACCTTACTGTGAACCTCCGCTGTACAGTCAACCTTTCTATTTGTTTTGCCTCTACTTTTCCACAGGTTCACTTGAAATTACAATCAAACAATCCTGAGATCAAATCTAAATATTACAGGGTGGTAGATTTAAAGATACTCACCCTTGTATTGGTCCCAGGAGTGGAAGCAAGATCAGATCCTCGTTCGTGACGCCAAGTGTTGAACCCGTCTCGGAAATAACTGGAAAAGTCGTCGAGATAAAGCAAATAGAACTTTAATCAAGTTGGCTTGGAAGCACCACGTCAGGAACTCCTTCAGTGAGAACTTAATGTTTACAAACATGAGTGCAGCTTTATAGGAAAATGACGTAGGATTTTGTGGCCATTCATCCAATCAAAGGCTTCAAAAGATGCAAGCTCTGCAAAGTTTGTAGGCTGCCCTTCCCAAAGGAGGAGGCCATCATGGAGGCAGATGTCTGGTCCTGTTACAGCATACAAACTGTACGATCTTGTGGTTTTCTTAACAATGAGGTAACATCTATAGCTTTGAGAGGAGAAACAGGAAATCCACAAACGGACAAACCCATGGGAGATACATTTGTGGGCCATTTCTCTTATCATACAAAAACAGAAGTCAAAGTGGAAAGGAGAATGTCCAGAGGATATGCCCTAAACAACTGCCTGTTGCTAGCTTGATCAATCTACTTTGCTCAGTCTGCATATTATTATCAAAATATAAAACATAATACAGTTTATATAAAACATTAATAACGGCTCTACGGTGTGTATAGGTGTGTGTATATATGTGTGTTCATTTATGTGTGTGAATTGCTTCAAAAACTGGGCATTAACTGTCATACACAACCTTATTACCAGAAGTCTTTGTTTAGCCTGAGAAGCAGCTGATTTTCAAAGTTCTTGGAATCCACACGTGCCCTCTTTGGCGTAAAAATCTTGGCGTGAACAGTCACTCACAGGCAGCTGAGGCTGGTAGCGGAGTGTTAAGCCTTAATGACAAGTGGCATACTGCAGTGAAGGACTTTAAGTACCTCCATTGTGTCAGCGGGGCAGTTGAGGTAGGTCTCCAGCTGACTGGTGTCATCTTGAGAATGGGACTTTTTGATCGCTTAAAAAAAGTCTTCATCTTCTGAGGAATGTGAGGCCTCTATACACTTCCATTTGTTGTTTCAGGTGGCTTTTGATATAGTCTAGACCTATGGAATACAAAACCAAATAAGGATTTTTTTTAATGCCAAGATGGTTATGTAAAATGATTTTTTGTGAATTGCCCACTCCTGCATGAAAAACAATTGCTCACTATGTTATCAAAATTATTTAAAAATGCTAAAATGTCCCCTATTATCTTCAGTAGTAAAGCATAAAGCAAACTGTGCAAAACTTACCAACAAAAGAAGGAGTTTGCAGTTTTCTTCGATTATCTCAGCAGCTGTGGTGGATCTTGCACTTTTGTTCCACAGACTTGAGCACTTTGAAAATGCTGAGCGGGAGAGACGCTTGTAAGCTGAATTGGAATTGTCTTCCAAGACATCAACTGTAGACACCAGGCTGAGAAGGTGGCAGGCACAGCGATAGTGTTTAGGCAGTTGATATTCCAGGCCATCATCTTGGTCCAACATGGTTCCAGCTTCAACAAACTCAACACCCTCACTGTTTTCCCCCTCTTCTTCATCGTCTTCATCATCACTCTCTCTTTCTTCCATCTGATTTGGCCTGGCCCTTTCCACAGTTTCTGGATTATTGTTTCATCAAGCTGACCATAGACTCTAAATGCTTTTAGAAAATTGGAGCCATTATCAGTTGTTTTGCAAACAATCTTCTCACAGATGTTGAACTCTGTGTGAATTTCATTCAAGGCACCTGCGAGTGCAGAAAAAGAATGTGTGCCTTTTAGTTGTTTACATGCTAGGGCAGCATAATATCTCTGTAGAGTTTCAGGAACCATCCAGTGTGCCATGACACCTATGAAGCTCCGTCGGTGTGCTGTCCAGCAGTCAGTGGTGGTCGCAATGAACTCAGTTTCACTCATGGCAGCTTTCAGGTCGTTCATCATTTTCTCTGTGCCTTTTCAACTTTATTTTGTACAGTGCCATGAGACATTACCACAACACTTGTTTGAAGGAGATGCACAAGGGTTTTAAAACTCTCCTGTTAACAATAGCTTCATCCATGCTCACGCTGTGCTGTGAGACCCTCTTGGTTTCCCACAACTTAATTTGCTTTGATGAGGGGCCTCATCTGATCTTCTTTTCAGAGCAGTCGAAGTGAGCTGGGTATATCTGTCCAAGTGAGTGGCGTGCTTTCTCTAGAAGACGTACGTGCAAGAAACAGACAGACACACATAGAAAAGTAATTCAACTAACAGAATTACAATTCCTTAAAAATAAACATTATGCACCCAGGGGGATATAGATTATGGTCTTCTGATGGTGAATTAAGTTAATGTATTTTCCAATAAAAATGAGAGCTAGCTAACCTTACAAATGTATCTAGCTAGCTAAGTTAACCCTCTGGGGTGCGTTCTGCTGGATTTTTTCCTCATGACAGCGGAAACAACTTGAAATACTCTGTCATTTTTTGCCATACATTTAAGTGTAAGACACCATTAGAAACTATAAAGGGTCTACTTTTATTTGTGAACACTCACAATAACAACAAAACCTTATTGTGCTTTTGTAAAATAAAGAAAATAAACAGGGTGCTCTTTCAGCTGTCTCTGTCTCCGCGAGAATCTTTCTGAAACACATCTCAAAAATGAACTGAAACCCAGCGGATACTTATCACTCAAACATTAAACATATGTCTAAAGAAAGCTTGAAATGTCTACTTTTAAATAAAACAATTCACAATGCTAATGCTAACATTAGCAAACACATGTGCTGCACTAAAGTTAATGTGCTAGCAAAATATGCACCCATATGAATTTATGCTAACATTACAGACCTAGCAAACATAGTAAATAGAATATTATTATTATCTGTCTACAGCTTAAACTTTCAAATTAAAGCAATAACCCACCGCTACAGATTGAGCATCGTCATTGCTGTTGTACCACTGTTCATATTCATGTATTTATTTTATAAAACTTGTATTCCTGTATGATCTGAATCAGATTTAATTCTATGTCTTAGTTTCACTTTCGGTTTATCTCGCTTTACTTCACGGTTTCTCTTAAGCTGAAACAATCATTCATTATAAGCAAATTTCAGTTTACACTATTTGCATTTGCTTGCAGAAGTGTCTGTGTGTTTAAATAAATACTTTCCACTCTAATACTGTTGCAAGTGACTGATAGTTCTATAGTTCTTAGTTTTTACGATGTACATGCTAAAGATGGAGCCTGAATCTTGTTTTCTCAGTGAAAACTATTATATATGCTGCCACAAGTGGTGACAGAGTGTCATTACAGTCGGAACATTTGACAAAATTGACTTTTTGTCTAAAACATTTGTTCATTGCTCCTATATTTCTTCATGTAGGAACTTTTCTAATAGAATATTTGTAGAGCACAGTCCAAAGATACTGTATACCAAAGCACACATCAGCCAGTCAAATGGTTTATGAGGAGTTGAGGCTGAAGTGTTTTCAGCATAATCCAACATTGTGGGCACACCATATGACTTATCAATTTTTTGATATATCCAAATCAAGTATGAACATAAGCGCACAAAATTTTCATAACTCAACTCTTTACCATTCCTGAAAAAAACAATGTTTGAAAACTGTCAATTTCATTGGACTACATTCGAGATGGCTGCCAAACCATGTGACTTTAGGCCACCATATTGCATGCAAGTGACCATAGACCCCTACATTCATACCATACCAGTTTGGTGAGTTTTCACCAAGCGGTTCAAAAGTTATAGGCATTTGAAAAGATTCTGGTGGAAGAAAAATAAATAAATAAATAAATAATAATAATAAGCCTAATGACCAACACAAGATGGCAGTAAAGTATTTTCACAATGTTTTAATTAGGCTTCTAGGTCCAGGATGTTGTGAAGTGCTGGGGTTTTGAAATTTTAAATTATTAGAAAGGAATACACTGTACTCCATAAAAAATCATTACACAGTTAATTACATTTAAGCCTTCATTACATTACATCTTGAAGCCTTGTCAAGCCTAGATCACAACTTAAAATATTGTGCAATCCCTACCACCAGCCGAGCCCATTATAAACTTTAAAACAAAACCTTCAAAGCAAAATCTGACCTTGTCCTGATGTAAAGAGGTGTGCTAATCTAGAAAGAATTATTTATTTAGTGATTATTTTACTACTGATATAATACAGGGATATAGCAGGGTAAGTGACTCCGGTTCTTGAGAGGCAGACTCTTGCAGGTTTTCCATGTAACCTTAAATTAACCACAGACTAATAGCTGGAAATAACAGATGATTTGCCTTATCAGGTAATTAAGTAATTAAGATCTGGGGTGATAGAGACACTTTTACCATTGATGCCTGATATAAGGTATCTGATTTGAAATTACAATGAAGTATAACAGATTGGATTAAATATTCATATTATTATGAGGCTTTAGGCTAAACAATTGCCATATTCATATGACATTCATATTTGTATGTTTATTACATAATTCATATGTGAAACAAAAAAGCTCAATCTGAAATTAAAAACTTGACAAAGCTGTTTTAATCAGGTAGACAGCATTATTTGGAGTAATTTAGTTTATTTATGCATTAAAACTAAGTAATGAAATTTTGGAAAAATATCACAGACACATACACACATTTGTGGTTTGTGTGTAGTAATACAATCAGTGTTGCAACTACTACAACTAAAACGTACTATGGTATTATTGTGTTTTAAAAATACATTGAATATAGTGTGGTGTGCCATGGTAAAATCACAGTAAAGTGTAGTTTGATGTATTGTGGTAAAACACAGTGAACTAGTGTGGGGTACCATGCTAAAATCAAAGTGTGGTGTACTCAGATAAAAACACAGTAAAATGTAGTGTGCAGCACTGTGGACAGAGTCAGGAAACTGAAGAGGGGTGTACTGTGGTAAAACAACACGATAAAGTGTTGTATATTGTACTGTGGTAGCCTTTAAACACAATAATGTGTCATGTGCTGTGCTTCAAATTCTGTGCCTCTGCTTAGGATTTCATAGTAACAGAGATATATTAAAGACATCTAGAGCAATGCAATGTGGTGTTTGAAAGTTCTGGGTCTCTGCTTTTAAAAGTGGCTGAACTCAGGCAGCTGTGGAACAAAGCCAGGGAGTGGGAGAGCATTACATAACCTATCCACGATGCCTTCTACCACACTGTCTTTTCCTAATTGGGGTTGTATTTGCAGATTATAAAGGGGTTATGGTGTATAAAACACTGAATTATTCTTGTGACTATTTCCATTGTATTATTTTTATTATTAATAATAATCTGTACATATAATTATAATAATTAATATATTATCATGAACATGAACACAGGCCTACCTGCTATTATACTACAGCTAACCTACAGTTTTACATACTATCACTGATGCATACTCTTCCTGACCCAAAGTAAAGTGCTTTCTAACTCAATTTGTCAGGGAACCAACCAGGGAGAGCGCATGCATTGACTTGATCTTTTCAAATGACCAGGATAGAGTCAGAGGGACACTAGTTAGAGAACCAATGGCAAAATGTGATCACAATATAGTTAGCTTTGAGGCATTCTTTAAAAAAACAAGGTCCAAGTCTAAAACAGTGTTCTACAATTTCAGAAAAGCAAACCTTGAAGGTATGAGGCAGCACTTAGAAAGAGATAGACTGGAGCACACTGGATACAGATTCAGTTGAAAATGGATGGTTATATTTTAAGAATATACTAATTGAGGCTCAAGAGCAATTTGTACCAAACCTTAGCAAATTGAGGACCAAAAACATTGACCAAAATGGTTTAATAGAAGTATGCAATAGGGAAATAGAAAGAAACATAGCTCTTGGAGCTAAAACTAATGGAAATAGCTTTTTTCAATATTGCAACAGCAAGAGGTCAATAAAGCAGGAAGTGAAACAGATAAAGGCCAAAAATGGAAGTATCTTGGAAAATTAACAAGATGTGGCAAATGTTCTAAATGAGTATTTCACTGAGGTTTTTACAAAAGAAAAGACAGATAACATGCCACAGGTTAACAACCAGTCCAGTCAAACCCTTAGAGAGATCAGGATAAATGAGGAGGAGATACTAAAGGGACTAGCAGAATTAAAAACAAACAATTCAACTGGGCCAGATGATATATTTCCAACAGTACTTAAAGAAATGAAGGAAATTATTTATAACTCAAACTAACTCAAATATTCCAAATGACACTTAGAACAGGGGATGTGTCAACTGACTGGAAGATGGCAAATGTCATACCAATCCACAAGAAAGAGGACAAAACTGAGCCAGGAAATCACAGACCAATCAGTCTCACCTGCATTACTTGTAAAATGTTGGAAAAAATTATTAGACAGAAAATAGAGGAGCATCTTAATGAAAACCATATTCTTGGAGATAGTCAACATGGGTTTAGACAAGGCAGAATTTTTTGAACATGCAACTGCAGCTGTAGATCATGTGAAAGCATATGATATGATATACTTAGATTTTCAGAAAGCTTTTGATAAGGTTCCACACCAAAGACTGATCCTCAAATTGGAAGCTGTAGGCATTCAGGGTAATGTAAGTAGAGGGATTATGAACTGGTTGATGTATAGGAAACAGAGGGTGTCGATTAGAGGAGTCGCTTCTAACTGGTGTGAGGTTGTTAGTGGAGTTCCACAGGGATCAGTACTAGGGCCTGTGCTTTTTCTAATCTATATTAATGATCTGGACTCTGGGATAGTTAGCAAACTTGTCAAATTTGCAGATGATACTAAAATAGGCGGCTCAGCAGATACAATCTCGGCAGCACAGGCTATTCAGAGGGACTTAGATAATATTCAGTTGTAGGCCGACACCTGGCAGATGTGGACAAGTGCAAGGTATTACATGCAGGTAACAAAAATGTCCACTATAATTACACTATGGGAGGAATAGAATTAGATGAAGTATCGCATGAGCAAGACCTAGGAGTCTATGTGGACTCCTCACTTTCTCCATCCAAGCAATGTGGGGAAGCAATAAAAAAGGCAAACGCAGTGTTAGGGTATATTGTCAAAAGTGTAGAATTGAGAACAAGGGCAGTGATGTTCAGACTGTACAATGCACTAGTTAGAGCTCATCTGGATACTGTGGACAGTTCTGGGCTCCACACTTCAAGAAAGATATCGCTGCTCTAGAGGCAGTTCAGAGGAGAGAAACCAGACTTATTCCAGGTCTGAAGGGAAAGTCCTACTGAGAGACTGAGGAACTGAACCTGTTCACCCTGGAACAGAGGAGACTGCGTGGAGACTTGATCCAAGTCTTCAAAATCATGAAAGGCATCGACCACATCAAACCAGAGGAGCTTTTCCAGATCAGCAGGGACACACGCACCCGGGGACACAAATGGAAAATGGGCTTCAAGGCATTCAAAACGGAAAACAGGAGAAGCTTCTTAGAGAGTCGTCACAATGTGGAACAAACTCCCCAACAATGTGGTAGAAGATGAAAATTTGGGAACATTTAAAAATAGGCTGTATAGTATCCTTGGATCACTCAGTTATTAATGGACACCAAACGAGCACGATGGGTCGAATGGCCTCCTCTCATTTGTAAACTTTCTTATACTATTATATTACTACTTCGATTACTAAAGCTGATATTAGCCTGCATATTTCTACTATGCAAAAAATACATATCCTATCCTGTAATGTATCATGCAAAAAGTCACATTCATTCAGACAATGTATTTTCATATACTTTAAATTCTAATTGATGTGCTTTTGCATTTATTGGTATGCTTATTGATTTATAGCAGACATATATTTTAAATGTCTCCTTTATGCAGTATATTATTAGTAAAGTAAACCGACAAGTTGGAAAATACTACTTGAAAAACGACCTGCTGTGGTTCGGTGAAGTTAATACAAGTGAAACGTAAATACGTCAAATCCCACAATGCAACGCGTTGCTGTCGACTAGATATGACGTAGTCACTAGGAACTTTCAGGAAGGTTTGCTCTCGGTTACATCAGGTGCAGATAGTTTATACCGCACGACGTACAGCACTTATCAGCATCAGACATTAAGGTAAGACGACCAAAGGCAATAACTTATTTGAGGTCATTTGTTTAGATTTGCATGATAATAAATTGTACTGTAGCGGCTGTATACTCTAATGTTGTCGTCTTGTTTATAGCGTGGAAGTCGTGCAAATGCACACTGTGGTGTCCTTCAGTTTGGCCTAAACACAACTGGGATTTTCTGTTTGTTTTGTTTTTAAACATTTGATCTGTGTCAGTGTCCAGTACTTCAGTATCACAGACAATCAAACACGTTTTGGCAAAAATGGCATCACAGGAGTCTAATGTGACGTTTATTTTATTCTTCAAAAAATATACATATACCGATTCACTGTGTTAATGCTGTATAAAAACGTAAATTAGACAATGCACGTTAATCAAGATAATTTGTGTCACGCAATAGAGCTTTTCTATTTATCTCATGTATGCACTGTTTTCTCATTACGTTTTCGATTGATGATACAAATGAATCACGCTAAATAAATCTATAAATACAACTATATGGTTTTCTTAACCAGCAAACTGTTAAACAAAAACACACATATATATATATATATATATATATATATATATATATATATATATATATATATATATATATATATAATGTACAGATTGCATAATGCTCAAACAGAGTATTAGATGTATACAGAGAATGATCTGGAACAGATAATCATTGCACAGAGAGGTTGAAGCCGAAATGTACATTTGAAAGAAACTAATACTGCAATAAGGTGTATGTGTGAATGTAATATGTCTGCATTGATACACCTATCTAATTCGTGTAAAATTATGCTGATTTAATTTGCAGAGCTGTATTTTTTTGCTTCTCTACCCGTTTACCTCCAACTTCTTCACATAGACTGATGTGTTTTATGTCACGATGGGAAAAGGGTGAGAATTTAGGAATCGGATTAGCTTGGTGGAATTGCAATTCTACGTTAAATGCAGTTCTCAATAGAAGTCTTATAATGTTTATTTGTTATCATACCCTGTTTATTTTAACAAAATATTGTAGAGGTATTCATAATACAATCCTGCACAATAGCACTCTACTGCTGTTTTGCTTTATTTGATTGTTTGCCAAGTCTGTGTATGATTCATGTTTCTTGCAGATTTGTCTTCCTGTACCTGAACACAATGCTGGTGGCAAGGCTAGCATGTCTGCGCAGTTTGTCCAGCGCTGGGCTCCGCTCTGCGCTGGTCCAGGTGTCTCCAACACTGAGGAACTCGAGTATGAAGATAGGTCAACCACTACTGAAGCCCAACCAAGTGAGACCTCTAGCACGCTACACTTTAAAATGATTTAATGTTGTATTCTTCTTCAACACCAAATACTGTCCATTATTTCTTTATTGGGATTAGCTGTTATCCTTGCATATGAATTGTGTAGTGACCTTTTTTGTAAACATGTATTCCTGATTTGCATTGTTTAGTTTTTTTTCAATTCAAGTCTTCACCTTCACAGATGTTTTCATGTAAAATGCATCAGTGCTTTTGCCTATTTTGTATTCCTTCACCAGGGATATTCAACAAAGGCCAGATTTGCATTACGGCGAAGCAAGTCTGCTAAAGACCAGATCAAAGAGGCAGCTTTTGAACCAGCAACAGAAACTGCAATTAAAGGTACTGTGTTCTTAATTGTTGTTTACATAAATTATATCTACACATTAGCGATAATACAGATATAGACACACAAGTCTGCTCACCATAAGCCATGTAACTGCCTAAGCCATACTGTTGATACCAATGTAATCAGTTAAATTGATGGTCCCATGATACATAAACTTATAGGACTCATGCCACACAAATCCTGTATCTTCTACCACCTTCTCTACAGTTCTCCCAGCAAAAAAATAATGCAAGATTATTCTCAGTTTAAAATATCACCAGCAGTAAATCTTTTGTCAGATTGTTTAGCTTTGATTTACTGCAAATTATGGCATGTTCGTGGGTCTGTTCACCTACTTAATTTATTTTTAATTTTTTACATTCATGCATTTCTGTATTCATATTTAGAAAACAATATATTTTTGGGATTCCTTGAATTATGATTTTGCCTTCGAACAACAACAATCATTTCAAATGTAATATCATGTTCAGTAACCCCTTTTGTGTTTGACAAACGCTGTATGATATATTCATATTAATTCCTATTGTTCGATTGAGAAACAGATTGTGGATTCAATACTTGTGGAAATTGAGTTAAAGGATGAACTCATTAAGAATTCAAATTGTGCGTAATTGGTTTTGGACGTTGTGCTGAAGCTTTACACAAATTGTAAAAAAAAAAAAAAATGACCCGTTTAACCTTTTTCCAGTTGACAACATGGGAAGAATAATTCTTGCTGGTGGGGCTGCTGTAGGCCTTGGAGCTTTGTGCTACTATGGACTTGGGATGTCAAATGAAATAGGTGCCCTTGAAAAATCAGTGTAAGTGATCTTAAATAATGTTTAGAAGACATTTTCAGGTTCTATATTTTACAATATTAATACGAATAATACATCCCCAATTCTGAAAAAGTTGGGACAGTATGGAAAATGCAAAACAAACAAACGAGTCATTGGAGAATTCAGTTCACCCTGTACTATATTGAAAACACATTAACACATTATTTGATGTTTTACTTTGTGAATTCTATTTATTTTTTTATTTATTCATTTCAAATCTGGTGACTGCAACACACTCCAAAAAAGTTGGGACAGTGGACTGTTTACCACTGTAACATCACCTTTTCTTTTAATAACACTTATTAAGCGTTTGGGCACTGAAGACACCAGTTAGTTAAGTTTAGCAAGCGGAATTTTCCTCCATTCATCCATTATGCATTTCTTTAGCTGCGCAACTGTACGGGGCCTTCGTTGCCTTATTTTGCGCTTCATAATGAGCCACACATTGTCAATGGGAGACGGGTCAGGACTGCAAGCAGGCCATGTTAGCACCCGCACTCTCTGCTTACGCAACCATGCGCTTGTAATCCGGGCACAATGTGGTTTGGCGTTGTCCTGCTGGAAAATGCAGGGACGTCCCTGGAGAAGACGACGTCTGGATGGCAGCATATGTTGCTCCAAAATGTGTACATATCTTTCTGAATTAATGGTGCCTTCAAAGATGTGTAATTTACCCGTGCCATGGGCACTGACACACCCCCATACCATATGTGGCAGGGTAGCCAGTAATGGAGGCTTGGAGACAGACTAAGGGTAAACAAAAACCAGACTTTTATTAAATGAACAAAATAAACCGGCACGAGGGCCAAAAAAAACAGTCCACAAAACAGGTAACCAAAAAGACACCAAAATACCCACAGGCTAGTCAAAGGACTTCACTGTGTAAAAAGAACACTAAACAATACCACAAGTCCAAACAGAACAGCACACACCACAGGGCAGGTTTCCTCCCACACCCAACTCTCCAACGCCTCCCTAATTGGAGGCTGAGGCCTCCTTATATAGCAGGTGGCTTGGGTTGATTGACCTTAATTGATCAATCACCCCAGCCACCTGCAGTCCATGAGCATGCAGGGAGGGACAATTAACGCCCTCCCTGCCACACATGACAGACGCTGGCTTTTGGACCTGATGCTGTTAACGGCTTGGATGGTCATTTTCCTCTTTGGCCCGGAGAACACAACGGCTGTTTTGTGCAAAATATAATTTGAAATGTTGACTCATAACGGTTTTTAAGACAGTGACGTCTGAGGGATCGGAGATCACGCGCATTCAGAAGTGGTTTTCTGCCTTGCCATTTATACACCGAGATTTGACCGGATTCCTTGAATCTTTTAATTATATTGTGCACTGCAGAAGGTGAAATCCCCAAAATCCTATCGATTTGTCTTTGGGGAATGTTGTTCTCAAAGTGTTGGATTATTCGCTGACGCATCTGTTGGCAGATTGGTGGGCCTCAACCCATCCTTGCTCTTGAAGGACTAAGCCTTTTTTCGAGGCTCCTTATATGCTATGATTACACGATTGCCTTAAAAAATGTATATGTTTTTTGTTTAAATACAAGTCAAAGTACATTTTCAAATCACTCCTCTTTGTTTTTATTAGCATTTTCCATACTGTTCCAACTTTTTTTGAATTGGGGTTATATATTTTTTGGGGTGATGGTGGTTTGCTTATCTTTATGATGAGGTGACTATATACCTTTTAATACATCATAATTATATATGTGTCTCTGTATTCCCTCACAGCATCTGGCCTCAGTATGTTAAAGACAGAATCCACTCTACATACATGTACCTGGCTGGGACTGTGGGGCTCACAGCTTTATCTGCCGTTGCTGTCAGCAGAACTCCTGCACTCTTGAATCTGATGATGAGGGGCTCCTGGCTGGTAAGAAGCACCAGTCTGTATTACTTCACATATATTTATTTGTTTTCATTTAATGTCATCATTTAGCTGCAGGAAAAATAACACTGGTTTAGGCTTCTTTGTTATAGTGATAAAATATTTATTTGTCATTTTAATGATGTTTTGGTTTTTATAAGCGAATATAGTTTTATTTTCAATACATATTCTGTTTTTTGTTAGAGAGATCTTTGTAATTAAATTAAATACATTTTGTGGAACAAATGTCATGATCAAGTGTTAAAACTCAATCAGTATTTCATTCTTCACAAATAAACAGGTTTTACAGCAAACAACCTACTGGCAGATATGAGCTGTAGGTTTATGTATTTCCATATATTAATATTTATAAAGAGATGTTCTCTTTTTAATAATTATATTAATTTAATTATGCCTATATTTAAAGATTTAGGATGAAATGTGTATCACTGTACTTCCAGATAAGAACCGTTTTTTAACTGTTTTTTCTACTGCATATTTGTTTTCTTTTAAGATTGAAAAGACAGTGTAGATTAGTTTTCTCATACAGATTTAAGGTAAACTATAAGAAGGCTTGCCTTGCTTTCATATCTGTTATAAATGTTTTCTGTTTGACCATAGGCTATGGGTGCAACATTTGCTGCCATGATAGGAGCAGGGATGTTAGTCAGATCAATCTCTTATGACGAGAGCCCAGGTCCCAAACACCTTGCCTGGATGATGTATGCAGGTAAATGTTTATGTTTTTAATATAGTGTTAATGCCGGTGTCTTGTATTACTATTAAATATATAGGGTCCAATGGGTCCAGATGTCTAATATTTTAACTGGAAAAATAGTCAGTCCTGTTTGTGGAAACACTGCATTTGAATGATTTAGATGATACTCACTGCTGATCAAAGAGAGCCAAAGTGATGATAAGACTGAATATCAACAGGGCATTTAAATATGTAAACTTATCTGCCACAAGGGGGCAGTAACATGCTTTTGAAAGAACCAAGTAGGCTACATATTTAGGCATGTGTGGTACAACATCTCTGCCAGAGAGAGAGCCAAACCTCGCTCTCTGAGTTCACACTTTTAAATGGATGTCGTCATTTCCATCTCTTGTATTACTGACCTGCCTTGGTAATGAATCTGATTTGTTCTCTGTTTGAATGCAGGTGTGATGGGTGCAGTTGTGGCCCCGCTGACACTCCTGGGAGGCCCTCTGATCATGCGTGCCGCCTGGTACACTGCCGGCATCGTGGGGGGGCTGTCCACTGTAGCGGTGTGTGCACCCAGTGAGAAATTCCTCAACATGGGGGGTCCCCTGGCGGTGGGCCTGGGTGTGGTGTTCGCTTCCTCCATCGGTGAGCCAGCTGTTAAATAGTTCACCATGCCATAACTCACCCAACATTAAAGATAAGGGTTACACATTTACTGCATGTTATATTAGGCTTATTGACAGTGCATAAACGGATTCTGAATGTGGTTGAGCTGTGGATATGAAAATGTACGTTTTGTTTTTTGTGTTGAAAACCTTCACAAACCTGAAATTCGCTCTCGCTGACATTGCAGTTGAGTTACACACAGCGTCTGTCTGTCTTTCCAGGCTCCATGTTCCTGCCTCCTACTTCAGCCTTTGGCGCAGGTCTCTACTCTGTGGCAATATATGGTGGCCTGATCCTTTTCAGCATGTTCCTGCTATACGACACCCAAAAAGTGATCAAACGTGCTGAATCTTACCCCATCTACGGAGTTCAGAAATACGATCCCATTAATTCGTAAGTATTATCGTCGTTAATTATATTGAAACATACAAATGTGAGAAATTATGTTGTTAAATGATTGATTGTGTTAGCCGAGATCCTCCCCAAGATTCAGGTAGATTGTGAGTTTAATTGAGAAGAAATGTTGAACTGAGCTTGTAATGGAAGTTTGAAAAAACAAATATATTAATTAATTAATCAATCAGTCAATCAATCTTTTCTCCTTTTGTTCAACTTTGAACTCTAGATGCATGGGAATTTACATGGACACTCTGAATATCTTCATTCGAATGGTGACAATTCTGGCTAATGGAGGCAACCGAAGAAAATGAGAATCTTTCACCTGTTTTCTGGACTGTTTGGTCTTTCTGCATAATTTGCCATGAGCTTTAATATCTAAAACTGGTGGACTAAATGCCTACAATTGGAGGACCGAATACAAATGTCAAAGTTCAAATATTTAACATATAAATTGAAGTAGTTTTTTTGAAGCGTGCATTATTATTCCTTTTCCACGCGGTGTGAATTGATACGTAAAATAAACATTACATTACTTCGAAGAAAAACTATACATTTCCATTTGCTTTGGTTAACATGATAGTTATGAGAAGTTTAAATGATGAGGCATATATTTCTGTTACTTATTTCTTGGGATGATACATTGTTAAACAAATGTTTATGTATTTTGAAATATTTATATTTTATCAGTCTCTTATGTTTAAATTAAACACCTGAAGAGTTGATTTAAAATGTTAATTCCAGTGGCATTTCTGTCTTTCACTTCTGCAATATAGAATTACCTTCAACATGAATAGTTTGTTAGCTTGGTAAAACATCATTTGTAAAGTTACGGCCCATTAAAGGAATGCACTTCAGCAAGTGTTTTTTTGTTTGTTTATGTGGTCAACCCCAATGTTTTCATTCATTTTAAATGTTACCCATTCATGTATTTGTGGGTTGGGCTTTATTTATCGAAATGGAACAAAAAGGTTTATAATCTTTAAAAAGGGACAACGCTACCATTCTCAATTGTTAATAGACTATATAAGGTCTGGCCTTGTTCTGTTATGCTAACACTGACAAAGAAGGGTAAAGGTTCAAGGTAATTGATCCACATAATACTTTTTTCCTTTTTCTTTTCTTTCCAGTCCACTGCAGTTCTTGTATAGGTATTGTAAACGCTGCTTTATCAGAATCTGGCGTGGTAGGTTGTGTATGTTATAGACACACACATTCACTATTCTCATTACAAATGTACTAATGTGTGAAATTACGTTAAAATATTCATAATATTAAATCATTCTATTTTTTGTTCATTACTATATTCATAAGCTGTGTAAGGGAAGTTCTCTATCTACAGTATAATTACAGTAACATTTTCCATTTTCCATTCACAAAGATGAAATCAAACTATTGTTAAGCCTGTGACGGTATCTAGCCAAGGGGAGTAGTGTTACAGTCCCTAACCAAATCCTTTACCAATCCTTGGACTGTGTGATTCAAAATCAATTGATGTTATTTACAGGAAGGTCAAGTTATGTGTATTTCCCAGCAGTAGCTGTCTGCATTTGCGTTTAGTTTTCTTTTCTTTTGTCGTCATATAATAAGTGTGCTTTGTAAGCGTTCGCACCAGACTCTATTAATAATTAAAGATACTCGGGAATTTCCGTATGACTAATCTGTTTTTGCTTGACAAGTTCAGATTGAATGCCTGTTAAACAAACTTGATGGTATCAAATGTGGATATTTTTATTTTATTATTTGGCTAATGCCTTTATGCATGGCAATTTTAAAGATATACTATACAGTATAATCAATAAATAATACTATAGTTAAACCCTATAAAATATAACAAGTGAATATGGAAGGATGAAACACTAATAATAGTAACATTTCTGACAATTGAAAGTTACCAATTATTGATGGTAATCATAGCTTTTATTGTGAAGTATATAAATACTGGAATGTTATAAGTAAGTAAGCTTTCGGAATTTAATTATTGTTGATAATCTATTTCTGCATCACTGTGTATAATTACTTTCATGTTGTTTTGCTTAGTTTTTTTTTTTCTTTCTAAAATATTTGCTTCATCATTTGCCCCCAGTAAATCCTCTTTCAGCATACTATAGCTCCACTTCCACTAGTTCACAGGAATACGAGTCTGTGTCATGAAGAATTGGGTCACTGTTTTAATCTTGTCATACTTCTATTGTTTTTTTATTTTTCAAATCTGCACAGGGAATAAAAAAGAATGGCCTCTTAACGAAACCAGTGTGGTTTACTCTTTACAAATAATATTTTAGGTTTAAAGGCCCTATATTACAAGAAAGGGAGTATAATACCGTTTAAAACATATCTTTGTTATTCTGCATCAAATGGTCTCAGTATGGTAAAGGAAATGAAAAACACCAACACAGTCAGCAATACGTTAATATGAACCCTTTAAATCTGCTCTAAGTCTAAATAATGTCAACCGTTTTTAATATATATATGTTATTTATATTTGGAATAGTCAAAACACTTGGGGGTTCTTAAATTCCTCACTGTAATTAAATAGTGTTTACTGTTACAATAGTTTTAAAATCATAAAATAATATGAAGTATTCTAAAGTATATGTCAATAGGCAGAATTAATGTTTTTTTGCAGGTTCCGTGTCTTTTGGCAATAATTATTTACAAAGTGCTTTTATCTGAGTCTATTGTTCCCTTTGTGTTAGTCATACTTCGTCATCCAGGTTTGAAGGGCGCAGCATTGGTTTTGGAAAGAGAAATGCTATATCCATCAATCAGAAGTGCCCGGCTACGCCATAAACGAAAACTGAGTAGATAACTGTAAGTTGCCGTAAAGTTCAGAGTTTTGCTGGCACTCCACTTGACAACATGAGGAAGCACACTCTCTTAGCCCTGGGGCTGCTGCTGATACTTTGTGTCGCTGTACTTTCCTCTGATGGTAAGAACAATTTAACTAATGATGAAGTAAAACCATTAAGTTTCAGAGACGGGTGCTTGTTATGAATTGTACTTACATAATGTATTTTCTGACTTACGTAATAGAATGTAATTGAACAGCAGCATTTATTTTCTAATTAAAAATTAGTACCAAGCACCACATCTTTGCTAATGTGATTTATTTGCTTCTTGGATAAAAAAAAAAAGATCATACATTATTTAAAATTCCAGAAATAACTTACAGTATATAGCACACATATCCAAAAATAACATGTATAACACACATAATCTATAGGATACTAATAAACTTGTAGACAAATTAATTGTTTAATAAAAGTATGCCATTCATTGAACTCTTAATTGTTGCATTAATAAAAGATAAATGATCAATTTGTAAAGTTTATACTGTATTTATTTTTCCTCCACATACATCCACAGTATAGACACATCCATATTTTTACATTTGTTGAATACTTCAATATTACTAAACTACAATGATTTGCCATACAATGACAGTATAAACATATTTTATTGTTTGTTTGTTCGTGTTAAAAGTTAAAAACAATATAGTATCTCTGAAATAATATTTACCGATGTATTGTAATTATTTGTATTGTTGTTTTTGTATTCAACGTTCTCAATTTTTTTTTAGCACGTAAAGCCAGAGCTGCTTGCAGGTGTTTTCTGAAACATCATGTGAAACATCCTAAAGGTAAAACTTTATATATATATTTTGTATTATTGTCATTCTCAGTTAGTTGCATTTTGTGCATAAACCTCTGATTAATCCTGGCTCAAGAAGCACAAGCATCAAATCAAAATTGTCCCCTCTAGTCTTACTCTATCAATGAATAGAAAATTCAAGTTGCACAATGGGTTATAAAATATCCAAAAAACTTTCCACACGTTGCCAGAGGTATCTGGATTTTGAACACACAAAGAAAAAGGTAATGTAATCTGTTTGTCTGAATTTTCAGCATGACCTGGGCAGTTGTACATAATATTGTATTGCCTTACTTTCTCGAAGTTTAAACAAAGGAGAAAGAAACGAGAGAAATACAATTTGAAAATGCTATTGGATTTCTTTGCTTCTTTTTATATACAGGTGATCACCAGGTTACTCAAGTAGCATTCCACAGCCATAAAGATTATCCACAACATTTATGATGTTTTAATGTTCTTATAATGCTTTAATCTCCTCCGTTGTCCAATCATAATTTTAACTGTCACTGTTGTAATGATTTCTTCCTACTTTGTTGTTTTGGAAGACGTCTGCAAATACTTTTTTGTTTAGTTTCCTTATTTTCTCAACCTAGTGAGAGTGGTTTTGCCTGTGAGTGTATCAGAATACAAAGTGACGACATGTAATTAAATAAGGTAAACTTGCAGTTAATAATACACATGTGACTGAATAACCTCCTCTCGTGCAGGAAACTACAGACACAAGAAGCTCTGCAAGAGTCCCTTTTCCTGCAGAAAACACTACCCGAACCTCCCGAACATCCCGATCCCTTCTGAATAATCCGCTCCTCCAAGCTTGTCTCACAGAGTTGGAAATGGATGGACAACATTTAAGGCAGAAAAACCCTTGCTTGATGTTTAATCCTGTTAACTTGCAAAATTAGACTACTGCTGATGCAATTAAATACTGTACAACCAAATGTCAAAAATATACTTAACTTAAAAATACTTAACTTAAACATAAAAAATAATGTGCCATAGGGGATGTCTTGTGATCTTTATTCTGACCACAACAAAGATGTAATGTGTACAGTGATAAAGATGACAATTTTTGTGTACTGGATGAGATTATTCAAGCTCTTAAAATGGCTTCTACATGAACATTTCACACACCATCATGTTGCTTTTTAAGTAGTAAATGATTATAACTGTATCTTGGTAATGTAATGCCAGTCCAAGAGACTCCTAAAGCTATGCAATGCTGTGCTGTTATGTTGCTTTGCTAGTTGCATAAACCTCTTTTTAATGCACTGAATTAAATACATCAGCATGTTTAATATCCTTATGTCTTTATATCTGTGCGTGTTTGCCCAGTGCACTTGGACCTATATAACACACCCGCAGTACCCTTGTTCAAAACCCAGCATATTTATACATCTTTGATGTCATGACAAATATGGGTTGTTTAAACGTGTAATTCAAAGATGTATGTAAAAAATTGTAAAACAAACCTCAATACAAATTACACGTAACTACACACATAATAGTAAAACAAAACTAGTTGGAGGAGGAGGAAGATAATTCAATCGGCAATTAACTGTTTTAAGGTGAGTACATTATTATTAACAATAATATTATATGAGCTCAGCATAGGCTGCTCCCTCTAGTAGCTGTAGATCACATCTGTCAATCTGTCATTAATTTGTTTTCCTGAATTGAAAAAATAAATACAAATAAAGTGGGACTCACGTTCCAACTTCCAAATAAATAAAAATAAGACTAGCTTTATATACAATAGATATAGATTATATTATTAAATTTCTCTATCACTTTTACTGAAAATGTTTGTCTAATAAAATATCATACATGTCACGTCTGTCTTCTGTTACCCTTTAGAATTGCCCTGCATACAAACAGATGAAGAAAGGATTACAGTAGGTTAATCTTCTTGTCCGCCATCTGCCCGTTCCACTAAAATTAAACCAGAAACCAGGGCACTGTTGACAGATGTTTACATCTGTAAATTGGCAGGTGCTTTATAAAAAAATGGCTGCATGTGAGATTTTGTTGCAAATGTGTGATTTATTTTGTTTGTTTGTTTGAAAATAAATATTTCACAGTAACATATATATATATATATATATATATATATATATATATATATATATATATATATATATATATACCGATCAGCCATAACATTGACAGGTGAAGTGAATAACACTGATAATCTCGTTATCATGGCACTTGTCAGTGGGTGGGATATATTAGGCAGCAAGTGAACATTTTGTCCTCAAAGTTGATGTGTTATAAGCAGGAAAAATGGTCAAGCGTAAGGATCTGAGCGACTTTGACAAGGGCCAAATTGTGATGGCTAGACGACTGGGTCACAGCATCTCCAAAACTGCAGCTCTTGTGGGGTGTTCCCGGTCTGCAGTGGTCAGTACCTATCAAAAGTGGTCCAAGGAAGGAAAAGCGGTGAACCGGCGACAGGGTCATGGGCGGCCAAGGCTCATTGATGCACGTGGGGAGCGAAGGCTGGCCCGTGTGGTCCGATCCAACAGACGAGCTACTGTAGCTCAAATTGCAGAAAAAGTGAATTCTGGTTCTGATAGAAAGGTGTCAGAACACACAGTGCGTCGCAGTTTGTTGCGTATGGGGCTGCGTTTTGGGACCCACACAATATTAGGCAGGTGGTCATAATGTTATGGCTGATCGGTGTATATATATATATCTGTGTGTGTGTGTGTGTGTGTGTACATATCTTTGCCCAGCTGGGGGGGAGACATAGTATTTCAACATTCTATTCAAACAATACTTTTTCAGTTATTTAAGATAACGAATAAGTGTTTCATTTTCAAATAATCCTTTCCAAAAAACATACATCTAATACCACTCTTTTAACAGAAGGGGGAGACAAAAAACCTTGCTGTGCTTTTCTAGGAGAACGTTTTTGAAAAGGTCCTTGAATTAAATGAAATGGCATAGCTTAGGAGATAAGAAATTATAAAATGAGAAATGGAAGCTGACATGCTTAAAAGCAAAGTTAAAGATAAAGCTAAAACATCAATTTAAATAAATATCTTATAATTAATTTAAATTATTTTTATGTTTTCCTATGTTTTGATGTTGAATGATTTTTGTCTGTTTTTGCATTTTGTTTTTTATTTAATTAGTCTGCTTTAATTTATTTAAATTATTCAATTATTTAATTATGCACATTATAATATACTGATGTATCTGCACATTATTATATATACGTTTGACAGAGTGAGTTTGGTTTAAATTATTTCTTTAAAGTAATTGAAGTTTCTCACCAGAGGTAAGTATGACACTACCATGAATGACGCATGGCATGTGAATTAAAGTAGGACAGGTTGAGCTTTATGAAATTGGTCATCATATATTAAGGCTTAGGAAACACTAAGCAATATGTTTAAAGCTTTAACCTCATGGATTATGAGGTATTAGAATAAATTCCCCTTTGTTTATTAAGTTTCAAACTAAGTACATATTGTATGATTTAGATCTATACTTCTCTGTATCTAGTGAGTTTATTTATTAGTTTCATGATCAATACATGAAGGCTTATGGTTAGTTTTTGTAAATGGTCAATCGTGAATGAAATTAAACCGCCAAGTATTATTTTGTATTTCTTAGCAGACACCCTTACCCAGGGAAACGTACAGTTTCCACAAATACATAAATGTGGAAAGTGGCTTTTAGCAGCTTGAACTGACGTTGTTTAAGATTAGTGCATGTACACAGGGGTTAATGTTTAAATAACTATTATAACAACATTTTGGCTTGGGTCCAGAAACAATCCCAGAATCAATGTTTGCTCCAGTCAGTTAAACTTATAATCACCTTTCTTATTGAGCAATACATGGAGACAGAGCCAGGGAAATATAAATTAGAATTATGCAAATATAATTATGATACCAGAACTTTATTTGTCCTTCACATCTAGCAGGTACATGGAGGTCAGGTTAGCAGGCGCTGGAGAGAGCTTAGTGTGTAACTGTACTTGTTATTTCCGATTTCACTTAGGTAGGAAGTTCACAGCAGGCAGTCAGAGAGTATGGTATTTGTTAATGATCTCAACAGTGAGGCTGTTATGAGGTGGGGGGTGACAGATTTGTAAAAATACTAATTATTTGTATTATCATTATTATTATTTATCAGCTGAATATCTACTGAGGTGTAGTGCTTTCAGATGGTCTTTTATGATCTTGATGTAATATATTTCCTTTTTTGTGTTTTACTGAAAGGAAAACAGCTATTTTTTTTTTTTTTTTTTTTTGAAAAATAAATATTTAATCCGGGCTTTTGCCTAACCTTAACACTCGCAAATGTAAGTGTTTAGCTTAATACTTGCAAATTTAAGAGGACATTTTGAGAACAATTACATTTGCTCTGTGATAATGTCCAGTAGAAGAAGACACACCTACTTCATAGACAACTTGTACCGTACATTTCAATATAATTATATATATATATATATATATATATACACTCACCTAAAGGATTATTAGGAACACCATACTAATACTGTGTTTGACCCCCTTTCGCCTTCAGAACTGCCTTCATTCTACGTGGCATTGATTCAACAAGGTGCTGAAAGCATTCTTTAGAAATGTTGGCCCATATTGATAGGATAGCATCTTGCAGTTGATGGAGATTTGTGGGATGCACATCCAGGGCACGAAGCTCCCGTTCCACCACATCCCAAAGATGCTCTATTGGGTTGAGATCTGGTGACTGTGGGGGCCAGTTTAGTACAGTGAACTCATTGTCATGTTCAAGAAACCAATTTGAAATGATTCGACCTTTGTGACATGGTGCATTATCCTGCTGGAAGTAGCCATCAGAGGATGGGTACATGGTGGTCATAAAGGGATGGACATGGTCAGAAACAATGCTCAGGTAGGCCGTGGCATTTAAACGATGCCCAATTGGCACTAAGGGGCCTAAAGTTAAAGTGTGCCAAGAAAACATCCCTCACACCATTACACCACCACCACCAGCCTGCACAGTGGCAATA
This sequence comes from Amia ocellicauda, assembly GCF_036373705.1. NCBI lineage: Eukaryota > Metazoa > Chordata > Actinopteri > Amiiformes > Amiidae > Amia > Amia ocellicauda. Next base: position 17,479,724 of record NC_089869.1, read on the forward strand.
AGGCATGATGGATCCATGTTCTCATTCTGTTTATGCCAAATTCTGACTCTACCATCTGAATGTCTCAACAGAAATCGAGACTCATCAGACCAGGCAACATTTTTCCAGTCTTCAACTGTCCAATTTTGGTGAGCTTGTGCAAATTGTAGCCCCTTTTTCCTATTTGTAGTGGAGATGAGTGGTACCCGGTGGGGTCTTCTGCTGTTGTAGCCCATCCGCCTCAAGGTTGTACGTGTTGTGGCTTCACAAATGCTTTGCTGCATACCTCGGTTGTAACGAGTGGTTATTTCAGTCAAAGTTGCTCTTCTATCAGCTTGAATCAGTCGGCCCATTCTCCTCTGACCTCTAGCATCAACAAGGCATTTTCGCCCACAGGACTGCCACATACTGGATGTTTTTCCTTTTTCACACCATTCTTTGTAAACCCTAGAAATGGTTGTGCGTGAAAATCCCAGTAACTGAGCAGATTGTGAAATACTCAGACCGGCCCGTCTGGCACCAACAACCATGCCACGCTCAAAATTGCTTAAATCACCTTTCCTACCCATTCAGACATTCAGTTTGGAGTTCAGGAGATTGTCTTGACCAGGACCAGACCCCTAAATGCATTGAAGCAACTGCCATGTGATTGGTTGGTTAGATAATTGCATTAATGAGAAATTGAACAGGTGTTCCTAAATAATCCTTTAGGTGAGTGTATATATATATATATATATTTTTTTTTTTTTTCACTAACGGATTGTATTGCTAGAATGCACATTTGAGCATAGATTTTTTTTCGTAGCGCCATCTGTTGAATGCCATATCTGTTGCAAACAATCATGTGAGTCATCCAATCATCCAAATTATCATTTTCATGCAACTCTGCACATAATGTAATGATTGGAGACTCAGTCAAAGCCAGTTATAACTTACATTACCAGAGATACAGCTGTGTCCTTGACTTATTAATAATATTTGACTGTACATATAGTTTTCAGAATCCTTTAAAAAAAGATATCATATGTGACTAACTTTTTCTTCCAGAATAAAAAAAGATTGTTCAGAAAACATGCAGATTATTAGTAATTGTTTTCTTCTGTTAATACTAAACTCTTAACTTAATGTTTAGAATGATAGTCTACTGGTAATGATATGTAACAGTAGCAATGCAACTTAGTTGACTGAAAACAAATTTAAATAATAATAAATATATGAAGTTAATGCATTTTGTAGAAGTCTTAACAGATCAGGAATCCAAGCAATGTTTCTGTCCTGTATTGATGACATGTAAACAAAAAGCAAACCTGTATTGAGGTTAAAAGGACATCACATGCAGAGTAAATAGGATTACCTGTCAAGTAGCTTAGCTTCATCTGCTGCCTAAAATAAATTGGAAAGGGAATGCATGTGAGCAGCTAATCCAGCATTTGATTGGTCACTCCTGTCTTGTCTATCAAGTCCAATGTGATTCCAAGGAGGAAGCTGACTATCTATCCTGCCGCCCCAGGTCTACATCAGTCATACTACAGTATAATTCATGTTTCTGATCAAACTTCACTGGTTTTCCATATGGTGTGGCAGTCAAAGGTTTACACTCCCTTGTGTCTAAACTGAGATCAATCAACAAGCATCTTTACAAATATATATTTGATCATTGATAAATGCCTCTATTTTAATTAACATTATTAAACAAAATTGGGTGTGTGTTGTGAATACTTGCAATGTCAACCCACTCTCTTGCTCTCTCTCAAAAAATATATGCAAAACATCCCCAGAGCCAAACAGCCCTGCCTGCATGCATAAGAGTTTTTGGTGCCAACTATGTTGCAGCTCTGCATTTCCAAAAAACATGAGATCAATCTACTTGAAAATCATCCAGATACTGTAGCCTGGAGTAAATGGCCTGTGTTATTGCCATTTTAAAATAAAGATAGTGTTTTTGCACTACCTTATTAAATTGCACTTAAGGTATTACATATCACAACTGAGTTATTTGGGATCTCATTTTGTATTTTTAGCACTAGGTGAGAAATGCAAATGATTTGCATCTCTGTGACATGTCTTTGGATGGAGATATAAAGTATAAAGTATATTTACACCATACCTGTACTTCTAAACGTGTGATATATCACATATTTTTAATGATAAGCTGTTAATAAGCTCTAGGGGTACAAGTAGTTTGTTATTAATAAAATGCAAATAATATCATGAAATATAGCAACACCATAAGCAAATAGAGTATCCCTGTGTGTAAGATGTGTGGCATTGATACTCTGTTCTATCATTTTAGTAACCTTAATTAAAAAATAAGTGTAAAATTGAATATAATTGTTAACCTGTTACAGTAGTAGCAGAATCCTTAACCGCAAATATTACCCGTTTGTATGCAGTTAGATGTTATTGTGGGATGGATGCAGGGGGCTCTCATGGTTGTTTTCCTTCTGCTCTTCTCTCCAGTGCTCTCCTTCTCCTCTGAACGCAGTCTGTGTGTTTCTCCATTACATGAGAAAACGTCCGTGTGCATAGACTGTGTCCTTTAAAACTAATATTTTGTGCAGGTGTAGTCCACATCTGTTCTTGTGTCCATGTTTAAGACACACATACCCAGATTAAGACAATAATTATTTTAAAAAACAACATGTTTCAGAAAACGGTTATCCCAGTAATGGACCTTCAGGCAAATAATCAGACAAAAAATAATATTTGATTCATTTAAATCTTCTAGTGGAAGTGGAAAAAAGGTAAATATGGCATTTAAAAAAATATTTTTGCAACTGGGTCTGATTTGTAAGAATTAATCCTAATGTGGTGTAAAGTATTGTGTTACTTATTTTATAGCAGATTATAGCACATACACAAATAAACACATTCCACCACTATTTAATTTAATTGGGAGATATACACAACAGGAAATGTAAGTGTAATTTTTGTTGTTTTTGTCAGACACTGCTAATACTTATTGGATCCTCTTTGATCATTTTTATTTGTTTTGGTTGTTCTCATGTACGGCTTCAGGATCCATGAATGTGGGTAGATTGCAGTTGATGAGACCCAAGCCAGAACTGAAGCCAGCGCCTCCTCTAGTTTCACTCTCTTCACTCACTGCGAGGTGTGTAATGAGAAAGCAAATACAATAAATTAAATATGAAACACATTCCAAAACCTGGTAACACTTTACAATAGGTCTCCCTATGTACTTAGTAACTACATCTTAGTTGTAGCAAGTACATCTAAGTAAATGTTAACAAATGCATAATAACACTGTTCTTATGAGTAACTAAGATGTAGTTACTGTGTACCTACTATGTTAATACAGTGTAATTAGACAGACAGATTGTAAAGTGTTACCAAAAACCCTAAACACTATTTTAATCATTTCGTTCAAGAGCTACAACCGATATATGTTTACTATCTAACAGTTTGTACCTGCTAAGAACTACTATGTTGGAATGTAAAAATAAACTAATGAATTAGATATCTTAGAATATTAATTTCTATATGAATCTAAAGAGCATTGAGAAGTAATTTATGTAAAGGTTTAAATACCTATATTTTTAAAAAGTATTTCATATATCTGCTTTTCCTTTTGCTTCAACAGTTTTATATAAGAATGAAAAAAAACCCAGGTTAAATATAAACTGTTTTCACAACTTAAGTGTTGAAGATCTGAGGTGCACCTAATGTGGGTAAGGTCATTTATTTAAAGCTTGCTGGTACTACTACCCCTACTCCACTGGCTGGTGTGAAGGATCCCAGGTTTCTGGTGAAAAAAGATAATCAGTGGGTGTACAGTTGTAATCATTCAAACACAAGAATACAAAAACACAATGTTTACTATAAAATATACATATTAAGTGAAATTAATATGGGCCATTATGGGAAATAATAAGTAGGCAAATGTGAATGAAATGAATGCAACAAAATAGTACCCTATCAAAAATGTAATTTAGATTTTACTATACTATATGTTACAGTTTAGTACTGTAGATCTATTAAAGTGTAACTTGAAAATAGTTCAAAATTAAAGGTTTCCAAAATATATTATTATTATTATTATTATTATTATTATTATTATTATTATTATTATTATTATTATTATTATTATACAATTGAATTGTGTACATCCCAGATTTGTTTTAAATCTTATAAATAATACATTAAAAAAGTCAAGAGCTGAACAATATTAAACAGGATAATCATACAAAATAATCATTTTAGAAAAATATAGAGATATAAACTAAACAATCTCATTTTATTTATTTTATATTTTCTCTTTGTTAAAATCGTAAGAATAATACAAAGAGAGATTTGGTAAAACAAATATATATTTCTGATGCACAAACATTAGAAATCTTATATCTCTCCATCTCTCTATCTCTGTATCTATGTATCTCTATATCTATCTATCTATCTATCTATCTATCTATCTATCTATCTATCTATCTATCTATCTATCTATCTATCAATCAATCAATTTATCAATCTATATATCATCTATGAGTCACGTTTTTTGTCAGCCAAGGTTCCCCTGTAAAGTAATATTTACCTTTAAATGTATACAGGGTAGATTTACAGCAGACTTCTGGAACATGGTACAGTACTTATTCATATAAGAGTTATTTTGTATTCTATGTAGAGACAAAGAATCCTAAAACAACATTATATCTACACTTACAGTAATTGGACATGTCTAGTAACATTAGTGGAATGCATACTTACTTCCTGTAAGAGTTCCTTTTCTTCGGATCAGAAGATGGAAAAAGAAAACAAGTATATGAAAGCTTGAGAATAATACAATAATATTGGTAGACTCAACACAGGGATCTGACTTCCAGTTGGCAGCATTGTTGACTCTGAAATGGGCCCCTGTTCTTCAGATATAATTGTTATAATTAGGGTGTAGCAGAAGGGTCTATAAATTCCTACAGAATAAAGACGTGTCATTGGATTAGCATCTCAGCATCTGTTAGTGCTTCTTACAATCAGGCAGTCAGATCCTGGAGGACTCTTCGCTATCTCCGTCATAGTATCAGAGCTAATAGAGTTTATTGTGGTATTTCTCTAGAATGAAGAATGTAAAGAAGGTGTACATTTCATTGTTTCTCACTTTGGTGCAGGTTTGTCTGGGTAAGTTTTCATTCTTGTTATTTATATTTTTGTTATATATATATTTTTTTTTCCTATGAAGTAAACATGGTGTCTTGCTAATTGATTGTCCAATTCCAGTGTTTTATACAAGTGCCATGGCTTTAGTCCTAATACAGTGTTGATGAATTTTGATAATTTGCTGTGATATCTCAGATCAACGTGGTATTTTTCTGTTTTATTTGCTTGCCTGCTCCTCTCCGATCAGCAAGTAAGTGTAAGAGAAAGTGTCTTGAATGCTTTTATCTATAGTAAAAATGTGACTTAGTTATAAGCATAGTTCAATCACAGTAATATTTAACTATTTCAGATGGTTTGGTAAAGGATGTTAAATTGGGTAATGTGTTATATTTAGATTGGGGTTATTTGTGTATGCGTGGCATTACTGTGCTTATAATCCTAGTTCAGTGGGCTTAGCAAGTATGTGTGATTTAATTGTGTTTAATAAATAACTATGTCAGTATATATTTTTGAGTAATACAAAGAGTTGAGTTTGTATATTTTCATAAATTCGATGGGTATTAATATTGACCCTGGGGCTGTTTTCCCTCAGTTGAGGCAGACTATGCACCTTATTTTTATGATAATGGACCCAACAGTGGAAATGGCAACATGGCATTGCTGAATCTATCTGAAGACACTCCAGTTGGTAAGCATTTTCATGTAGATTTTGGAAAGAAAGAGAAAAATACAAATTCATAAGTATATATATGTTTGCAAAATAGTTTCAAATAAATAACATTGTTCTCACAGCAGTCACATGGGCTCACATTATAAGCTTGTCATTCATGACTGTTGCCTGAAATGACGTACAAAGGCTTAACAGACAAGGAGGCGTAAACCTGTCAGTAAGATGTATATCAAAGAGAAATATTTCCTTTCACTATTTTAGTCATTTGTGCATATTTACAAATATATTCTGTGTATGACAGCAAGAATATGAAATATACATGTATTATGATATACTTAATGAAATCAATTAAACTGAATGTTATCACTCACATTCTAGATTCTTAAAACAACATATGATTTATTTAATTGCTTCAGGAAAAGTTGTATGCATGCTATTCTATGACAGTTTTGAAACAGTGCTGTTAAACCCTGTATGATGTATCCTCCAGGAACACAGATATACATCCTTAATGGCACGGATCCAGAAGGGGATCCTGTAACATTTGGTTTAGCGTTCGAAGCAGGATCTAAGGAATATTTTAAGGTGGATCCAAAAACTGGAAATATAACACTTGTACAAGAACTCGACAGAGAAGTAAGGAACATTTTTTCTACTATATTAAGATCATAGTAATGGGTATGCCTATGTCATACCTTTTCTTTTCCTTTTTCAGAAGCAAGATGAAGTCGAAGTTCTTGTCAGTATTTCTGATGGCCTTAATAAAGTGAGTTTTTATTTAGTTATGCTTATCCTGTTTATTTATCATTAATTTTTCTTACATTTTATTTACAAAATGTCTTTCTTTCCTTCACAGGTGGTTGAGAAAGTGAGGGTGTTGATAACTGATGCCAATGATGAAAGTCCGGAGTTTGGAAACGTGTCTTTCATTGTGAATGTTCCAGAGGTAAGTTTGAAAATACACTGATAAAACACATTACATCCTGACATGTGAAAGTGGTTAATGAAATATGTGAAGGTATAAACATTCAGTTTGTGTTGTTGTTGTTGTTGTTGTTGTTGTTAACTCTGTTGTTTCCCACCCAGGACACACCCTCCGGAAGCAGCATATTTAAACTCCAGGCTGTGGACAAGGACATTGGGTCAGGAGGCAGCGTCACCTACTATCTTCAGGTACAGTATGTCACAATGTTGCACTCCAGTACTCTTCAAACAAAACACGGCTTTGCTCTAATGATGTCAGTGAATATTATGACTGGGTATTTTAATCCATTGTAAAAAACAAAACAAAAAACATAACCCTGAAAATAAATAAAACAAAAGGGGATACAAAAATGTGTATTAATAAATAACAGCAAGAACACATTTCATTTTAGCAAAACAATGTTTAGAAACTATGTGCAAGTCAATACAAGGATTACATTAAAATTTAATTTAGATAAAGTATGGAAGGCTTATGTGAACAGCTTAGATTTGTGGCTGATTAATACCAAATAGTAGTTAGCACGTGTACCTGTTGTGGTTATTACATAAATTTGGGCATTTGGGCAGCAGAGAGACTCTGTATGTGGGTAAAATAAATTGGTTTTCATTGCTTTTCTATGGATTTACCAGAATAACTTTGACCAAATATATAATTTTAGCCAGGACAACTTGCAATTGTTACAATATATCACATTATTTATATATACAATTAGCCTTTTTGCAGCTGGGTTAATACTGGAATAATCTAGGAACAGTATCTTGCTCAAGTTTACATCAGCAGTGTCCCCCTCCTGGGATTGGACCCACAACTCTCCACTCAGGAGTCCAGCGCCCTGACCACAGCTCCACACTGCTTCCCTATATATTTATATACTGGGCAACTAGTACTATATATCATCAACTGCAATATTTATACATTGAAATTCTCTCTATATAGGTATATACAGATCAAACAATGTTATTTATACAGTGAAGTTTAATAATATATTGAATTTTGATATATATACATTGAAGTAAGATTTAAAACTTAAATATATAGACCAGAGTTTGATACAGATACAGTGATGTTTGACATTTATACAATGAATCTTGATATTTAGGGATCAAAGTATGAAATATGTAATGAAGTTTTTTATTTATACAATGAAATATTTATAAAGAAGTTTGAATATATACATTGACTGGCTCAGGCACATTCCTAGATAGCCTAATGTGTCCTAATGAATTAAGGCTTTTGCAATTTACTACAGACAAAAACTGTGATTTCAAAAATATAATTTGTTTTGCGGTGGGGTGGGAGAGGCAAAATATATACTGGTATATTGAAATGTATCTATACAGTAGTAATATATTCCTGTATAAATCTACACACACCTGTATATTTTGTTTTATTTCTTATGTTGCTTTTTCAATAATGTTTTATTCCATATATGGTAACTTTAATTACTACTGTGTGTTCTGAGAAAACATTTTAAACGGATCCTTCATCCTGTCATTCAGAACCCTCGTCTAAACAAGTTTGCCATCGACAGACACAGCGGTGTGCTGCGCATCAAACCTGGGGAGGCGCTGGATTATGAGAAGTCTAGGACTCACTTCATCACAGTCGTAGCCAAGGTGAAATAGAGTCAGCTGTTCACTCAGGATAATGATCGTAATGCTTTGCAGCCAGACAGCTACTGAATGTCAATCAAAATATCCCTTGGTTTTACAAACAAATTCCATGTCACACATTACCTTTTATTTATTTTGATTTAGAATCAAAATCAGTTAATGTACAATGATGTCATATCTAAGGAAATTGTTGCTTGTAGTAGTTTGTACATTTTATTTTCCACTATTGTAGTTCAGCTGTTTATTTATACTCTTAAGCCTCACTGAAGACGAAAGACAAGATCCACAGTTGACTTGGATGGATATTATTGAATCCAAAATTAAGTTGTGTTTGTTGTGTTTGTTGGGTCTGTTTGTGTCTATTCAGAGAAGTGAATAGTTTCAGCCTTGACTTAATACAGCTTTTCTCCTATGCCCAAGGATGGTGGTGGGAAATACAAGGGCAAGTACCAGGTGTTGTCATCTTCAGCCACAGTGACGATCAATGTGATCGATGTTCAAGACACCCCTCCTTCGTTTGTTGGAACTCCCTATTATGGTTATGTTTATGAAGACACAGTACCGGTACGTTTGTGTGGGTGCTAATATACATGGGCTTGTTAGAATCATCTTCATAGTTGAGCTGCAATAAAAATGTATCTATACGATACCATCAGTAATACAGTACCAGAGAAACATTATTTCCACTAATAATACAAAAAACAACAACTAATGTCAGCAGTGTAATGAGTTTTATAAGATTAGTGGTATTATTGACCTGCAGTATGATTTCAGCAAATATAAATATAATCCTTTCTATTGTTATGAAGTATGATTTTTGCTACCCATTTTAAAAACAGTTAGTTGAAATGAATGGGAATTACTTTCTAATGTAAATTTCACCATCTGTGATTTGTATTTCTGTCTTTTAGGGTTCTGAGATATTTACTGTGGTTGCCCAGGATGGAGACAGAGGCAACCCTAATATTATCCTTTACTCCATCATTAATGGTAAGAAACACATAAGTCTCATAACCAAGAAGGAAACCATCCTTTGTAATCTCAGGATGACAGAATCTTTAACTAGCAATGCAGGAGTAAGTTAGCAGTATTACAGTGTGACAACAGACAGGTTATTTTTTGTAAAATCAGTAATATTAAGAATTAAGTCATTCTGTATAAGGTTTCCATTTTCTTACTCTGTTGATCAGCACCATTTCACAGTAGACCGAGTGCCTGTGCAGACAGTTAGGCATTTGCTGCAAGATGAAGAAGCTTTCTTTAAAACATTATACGAGGCTGTAACAAATCTGTTGCTATACATTATGCATCTATGTGCCTTTGTCTTCAACAGGAAGCGAAGGGCTTTTCACTGTAAACAATACAAGTGGCTCGATTAGTCTTCTTGATTATCCCATCCAACTTAAGAAGGAGATGTATGAACTTAGAATACAGGTAAATGTAACTGATATTGTTCTTAAAAAACATTATACATGAGCACAATGTGAACAATATTCTAGATTATTTGAAAGGAAGGTTGGGAATGGAATCTTCATATTCTAATGTTATCCTCAAAACATGGATTTGATGCATCCCAGAATCCATGCTCCTCAATATAGGTACTTAACCATTAGTAAAAACAACTATAATGTAATGTAAAGTATTTGATGCTACCAGAATAAAAGTAATTTATTTACTTTGTGTTCATTAAATCTCTAAAAGATTAATTCAAAGATTTTGTACATTCTTTCAATATACATATATTGTTTTCTGCTTTAATCCAACAGGCTTCAGAAGTCAGCCCTGAGGGGGACGTGGTTGCCCATATCACTACAACTGTGACGATTCGAGTTGTGGACTTGAACAACCACCCCCCTACTTTCTATGGAGAAAATGGACTTCAGAACAAATTTGAACTTACAATGTATGAACATCCACCCGAAGGCGAAATACTGAGGGGGTTAAAAATAACAGTCAATGACTCAGATCAGGTAAGTGTGCTGTTTATTAATAGTGCGCAGGAACTCAGGATTGGATCTAACACTTCCAGTGCATAGCATTGAGATAAATAGGTTGTGTTGTGTGCTACGGAGCCTTATACAAATTCTAGCAATACAACATTTTACTTTTGTATTAACCCCACCACTTTATATGGAGATGTAAACCACAGGAGGTAACAAACATTAATTATCCCACAGTGCTGTGGTCTTATTTTAAACATAGTAAAGGCAGTCCTGTGCGTTTTATTTTCATATATCTTCCAGCTTTGTAAAAGAGCTGTTTACATTTTTGCTTTTGTCATCTTATTAGATTGCCAGTGCACAATATGGAAGTTATGCAATTGCTTCTGTGATTTCCAATATGAATTGTACAAAATAGGATAAAAAGCAAGGTTCAGATGAGAGTAAGTAGTTGCTAATAATGGTTATATCATAATTCCTTAAAAAGGCTGTCAGAGCAGCTGTGTTACAGAAAGGGACAAGTGAACTAATATTATTTCATAAGCAGATTTAATATTTATTTCATGTCTAACCTTGTACAACCCAAGATTAACATATTCAATATTGTACCCACCACTGCCCCACCCCACCATGAAATCAGATCACCAATGTTTTCAATTTGTTCTCATGTCCGCCTTATCATTACATACACAGTATTAAGGATTAAACAGACTTTTTATATTTAAAATATTAAAAAAATCTTTAATGGCTTCTTTTCCAGGGTTTGGAAATTCATAAAAAAAATTAAACTAAACAACTTTGGAATATTACTTACATAATTGATCTTTTTTGGCATCCATTCCTCTGTTTTAATGTTTAGTTTTATATTGATATAGTTCTTGATGATACATGGTGTATTCTGTATGTGGAAGCATGGTTTGAGCTGCTGTTTTGCTTCTTTCTAGGGGGCCAATGCTAAATTTAACCTGAGGCTTGTGGGTCCAGGCCGTATGTTCAGAGTTGTCCCTCAGACAGTGCTCAATGAAGCACAAGTGACAATAATAGTGGAAAATTCTGCTGCAATAGATTATGAGAAATATCAGGTCTTAACATTCAAGGTATGTATGGCGTTAATCTTCCTTAAGAAACATTCTTGCAGATATAGTAAATTTACAGTATGCATACTATTCTCTGTCTGAGCAATCTGTTGTTTGTCTAATTAATTAAAATGCAGTGTATGGATGTATATACAAGCAAGGTTATACTGTAATTATATTGGAATATTTCATAATTTGAGCATCAAAATCATTTAAAATAATAAATGTGTGGTTTGTCCTTGTGCAGTAATTTCCAATTACCTGTGTTTCTAGCTCCTTGCTGTGGAAATCGACACACCTGAGAAATTCAGCTCGACGGCAGATATCGTGATTCACCTCCTAGACACCAACGACAACACTCCCAAATTCTCCTCTGACTACTACATCGCCAGGATCCCAGAAAACTCCCCCGGGGGGTCCAATGTTGTCTCTGTCACGGTCAGTGTTATTGAGTTTATGTAACCACCATTTTATTCTCCCTTCCCGAAGAGCTTTCGACACACATGCTCCAGTGAGGACTTAACTGAGAGTAAGATGATTTTAATGGAACCCAGGAACAACATTTAATAGTTGCAGGAACAAAATGAAACAGCTGATACCACAATAGTGGATATTTGTGGGAACATTATTAATAAATAAAACATTTAACCTTATACTCAATTAATCACAAGCTATTTGCAATTTGCTAGAAGGTTTAAACTGAGGTAAGCTGCCAGCTGGTTAGCACATTCATTCTGTTGTGTAATGAATAAATACCTGATCTCTACGTGCTTAACAATTAACATTGGGGTGCAGTCAGAGGTGGTTCTAGGGTATGTGGGGGCCCCAGGCAGGGGTGATTCACATTCTCCCGTGACAGCGGGGGAGGTGTGTGCGGTGGGGGGGGGGGGGGTACGGCAGAGTTTTCTCCTGTGAAAGCGGGGGGGTTCACATTTGGGGGCCCTCCCTCAGCCCGGGGCCCCAGGCAATTGCCTAGGATGCCTACCCCCTTGCGACGCCCCTGTGTGCAGTAATGGTATGAAAATGCTTACTTGTATCTATAAAGCACATTTGTTATTAAATAGGCCTAAGCAATCAGATATTATACATTGTTTTGATCTCATCTGTGTTTTCAGTGTGCATGAAGCTGCTGTGATTTCCTGTGTGAAGCTGTCCTTGTATAGAGGTTAAAAATCTTTCATGAGGCCAATTTCTACTAATTGACCCTAAATATATCTATTTTAGGTGTCCTACATAGATACTTTCTTCATACCCAAAATCACCCCTGCTATTATGGTGTAGTATAAAAATAAAAGAGTAGCACTATCTGTGACAGTAAGTATATAAGTATATAGTCCTTTGTCTGTGTTCCTGTCTGTAATTCATCGTCAGCAAATAAAAGCGGACTCAACTGGTTGAAGCCAAATCCCTGTTTTGCGTGTAGAACATTAGGGGTTATCCCCAGATCAGATTTCATCAACAAAACGAATCACAAAAAGATGACCCTCGTTGATGTCCGTGAACACAATATGAGCTGTTTGTCTAGTCTTTTCATAAAAATAAAAGCCCCAGGTTATTTCCTGTGAACAGATTCATCTCGCAGTGGAATGATGTCTGAATACCTTCTTTCAAACTGATACGTACTGTTATATAATAATGAACCATCTATAAGGGCGTTCCCTCTTTCCAGTCTGTTTGTGTACAGGGTAGTCTAGCCTAGATGTTTAAAAATGGAGGACTGACCATCAAGGGATTAATTTACTACTTATCATAATCAAAAAGCAGAGACATACTAGAATGCATGGAAAGTCCCCCTTATTGTGCTAGATGTGAATAATAATAATGATAATAATAATAATTAAATTACAGCATAATTTAATTAAACTATGATGACACAAAAAAGTAAGAAGTGTTTTACTTTGTATCATGTTGAGAATAAGGGTGGTTAAGGATGGATACTTGTTCATGTTCAATTTAGATATCACCTGATTTTACCAATCCACGTTCTTGTCTACAGGCTACAGATCCCGATTCTGGCCTCTGGGGCGAGATCAAATACTCCATCTATGGGACAGGCTCTGATTTGTAAGTAGAATTAGCATGTCTTAATGCAATGTATTAATGATTATATCAATAAAGGGTAAAATCTTCAAAGCACACACAGTGGGAGGGAGCGGGAGACTGATATGCGTCTATGTAACCACACATTTCAGAGAAGAGTAGCAAGTCTGCATTGAAAGGAAGTGATACTTTTAGAGATTATTCATTGTTGTGTTTTGGATAGGTGTTCTTAATCATTTATATTTCATTATTTAAACTTTTTGAGTGACACTACTACGTTTATTTCCTGATCTTGGCAGCATTTTTACCATGATTAGAAGTATTTTCATGCCGTGGATGTCTGCTTGCAGGTGTGTTATGGTGCAAATGTCCCCCATGGCGGCAGACTGGAACATGCTGGTCTTTCTGCTTCTCAAACAGCTTATTTAAAGTCCACAGAAGGGCTCTAGCTAATCTTGTAATTGGATTTGTAAGAAAAAAATTATCTACCAGGGTTGTCTCATGTAACAGGGCCAATTAACGAGCAATGTGACATCTGGTGCTTAGAAGATTCTGGAGTTTTGCAACCAAGGAATGAGATGTAGATATGTAAATATATGCACGGCTTTCACCTCATAGAGCAGTCTAATTATAAAATGTGTAAAACTTCACGGCTTCATGAAGACTTGTTACATTTCACAAGGTGCAAATTGTAGGAAATCGGAAAATGGCTACCATTTTGGTTTTGTCACACTCTCTCTCTCACACACACACAGACTCATGAAGAGTATATTTAGCAAACTTTTACCATTTTTGCAAAATCAGACATAATGTTATAGATTGATCTTCTTGTATGGTTCTATATCATCCCCCAATTGTATTTCACCAAGGTATGTAGTAGAAAGCGGTCACTGAAATACTTCGCAGCCACATGCTGTGCTTTTTTTTTTAGTCCTTTCTTTTCCTGTTTTTAGGTTTCTCATTCATCCAACAACAGGAATTATATATACTCAGCCATGGGCCAGCCTAGACGCAGAGATGAAATCGAAATACAATTTTTATGTGAAGGCAGAGGACACTGAGGGGAAGTACAGCCTGGCTGAGGTCTTTGTCACTGTTTTGGACATGAATGACCACTCCCCTGAATTTAATGAGAACTTCCTGGAGAAGACCATGATTATTGGTGCGCCCGTGAAAGTAGAGGTTTGTCTATTAACAGATCATTCATCCTCTTGTTATGGTACCTAACAAGAAATAGCAACAAAGATAACTATTGTATTGTCAGCATTATTTATATTATAATATATATTTTGTAATGCTAATATGACCAGATATAAATATTCTATTTATCCTTTTATATCACACGTTAGTAATATTTCTTTGCCATCTCACTCTCCAGGTAGTTTTTCTATTGGAATAACAGAATGGTGTAAATAAACTCATGTTGACCTTGACAACAAGAAATGGTCTTATAGCTTGAATCCCTACAAACTGAAAAGCTTAAAAACTTGACGCTGTTTTGTTGTTTTTCTCCAGGCAATCGATGATGATGCAGAGGAGCCAAATAATGTTATCGAGTACTCCATAATGCAAGCAGATCCGGATAACATATTTGACATAAACACAGACACTGGGGAAATCAAGCTGAAGTCCTACATTAAATCAATGGAAATAGTCCAGAACATTACGAAACAGAAAGACTGCAAGTGGTCGGTGGTGGTCCAGGCTAAAGACAGGGGCTCTCCTTCCTTCAGCACCACCGCAGTGGTGAAGATCGACATCACAGAAGCGGTAAGACGGCACCTTTGTGCTCCTAGATTAAGACCTTTGATTCTGACGTGGAATTGCTATGAAAATGCTGTAAGCAGGTCTGGTCATATATAGTTTAGTTGTATATAGTTCACAGCTAAAATGCACACTATAATTAATTTGGATTTTCAACCCTTTCACGATCCATCTCTAATTTAAATATCTCTACCCACGTAGAAAGAGAAAATGCTCAAGTGTCAGAGGGAGAGCAATGCTGAGAAGGTCAGTTGTGACACTATGATGAAAGTAGAGTGTCTGAGACTGATTATGAGTGGGTTATTTACCCTAACCCAGTTTATAAGGGGTGATTTTCATCTCCTATGGTACTTTGCATATGTTCATACCCATGCTTTTCTGGCTGATCCAAAGATCCAAACAAAATCTGACTTCCATAAAATACCAGCTGAATACCCATCCTTGAAATATTGCATCATTTCTGCTGTTAACATGTTTATTTCACAGCAAATTGGTCTCTCTTCCAATAAAATTCCAGTAAAATCTTCAAATTAAAATTAAATCTTCAATTTAATTTTAATCCTTATTATTTTATTTCACTGGAATAGTTGCTAAGCTTTTATTATTATTATTATTATTATTATTATTATTATTATTATTATTATTATTATTATTATTAAGTTGTCTTTGTGTTGTATTGTTTTCAGATAAAATCCAGGGTAATTACATACTTCTTGGGCCTCAAGAACCGTCCATGGACTGTATTTGGGATTTGTATGAGCACTGTCTTCTTCAGCATTTCATTAACAGTGCTAATTTCCTCAGTCATGTACTGGAAATCTGTGAAAAGATCTCGGGTTCACCCACAGGGCAAGATCAGAAAGATTATTAGGAGGCCCTATCCTTAAACACTTGCCTTCAGACCACTCATCTGTTTAATTTGTCCTTAATATGTAATTAGGACAATTAGAGACTGGAAAAGAATGATCTGTTTTAATTTTTTAACATTGTATAAATACATTTGGTCTGTAAAAGAGTACAGGAGCACAATTATTAGAGAAAAGCAAATATGAATCTTCAATGCAGTTTCTCAGACAAAGGACTGATCTACAGTCCACCAAAACATAACTTCCTGGCATCGTCTCACTGTATAATACTTCGATAAAATGGAAAAGTTGTATTATTTTACATTGATGACTGTTGCCCCAAGTCAAGTCTCATTAAGGAAGACATTATGCGCTTCTATTCCTTTCACAGAGATTCAAATTGGATCCTGCATTTCCCCAGTCATAGGTGCCCCATAAAACCCTTCTGATCTTGTGTGGATATAAACTGTAATTTGAGCTCAAGCATAGGGGCGAGGGGTTTGAAATGTTCACACTAATCAATATACAATGTGTGATATGAATATATATATATATAAATACTGGCTGATTAAAGTCAGAATAACTGTCCAAACCCACTGCTCTGCCAGACACATCCAGACAGCACATGCTTGACAGCAGAGTCATAGACAGGCATTGTATCGTTCATTTTCAATCTCTCAGATCACAGACTTATGTGTGTGTGTCTCTCTTATCAGGTAATAGCCTCCTGACTCAAAGATTAATGACTTTAATGATAAATCCTTGTCATGTTTCAAAGTGATATTTCAACATTAATCTGACAGGAATAGAATTCAATCGGGAATTATATGTAATTGGCAGCCTTTTCCAAAATTTCTGAAAATACCACAACTATGATCCAATTCAATGGCAGAATAACTCATTTTTAATTCAAGATACAGATCCTGAATTATCCTTAGCAGTCATGATGTATAATTTTCCATTTATCAGTATCACAGAACATTTATTTGGATCATATTTCATATCTTTGCTGGTCGTATATGGATTGTATACGTGGTATTGCTGAATTTGTAGAGCCACACATTAGGAGATACATTAAGAAAAATAACAAAACTAAATAAACAAACACTCAAATAAATAAACAAATAAATACATAGATAAATAGATAAATAAATAAACAAACAAATACATCTAATGTGAATAAGTAATTTGGATTAAACTATATAAATTAGACAGGAGACATGCACATTGCTGTGAGATGTTAATATAGTGAGCAATCTGAGTGTTGAATAATGAGACATACAGTCCTATACTGGAGTCCTGCTGGGAATTATTTGTTGTCTGGACAATTCTGTCAGGGTTTTGGGTATGTACGTCCTTAGATGGCATATTTTGGACAAATGAAGATTAACATTTTATCTCAGTCCTATGGACTTGATTATATATTTTCTCTTTGTGCTCTTTTACAGACTCAGCTCAAGGGGCCTATGGCGGCCTTTTTAATGCAAAGTAGGGAAAATCCCATGAAAGCCCTAGGTGTGCTTGCTGGTGTCATTTGCATTATGGTAATCATAACAGTCTTGATCTCCACGGCTATGTTCTTGCGCAACAAAAAATCTAACAGGATCACGCCAGCCCGTCGCATCATCAAGAGGAAGCCCAAAGACCATCAGTCCCGGCCGGACCGCAGCGGCTGGCTCCGACTCAATCGGGGAGAGAAGTTTGTGGTTGAAGAGCAAGGGAGCAATGTGGAGAATCTAAACCTCAACAACAACATACAACACTGCCCTCTGCCCCCCAGTGCCCCAGCGTTGCCCCCACCCCCCCAGTATATTCCAAGGCCCAGTGTGAAGGAGTGGACTGTGCCTACAGTTTCAGGATCAGTGGCATCCAAATCTGCCAAAAAGCCCGTTGGTAACAAGGAACCGAACGTCAGCTCTGCACTGGTGTCAGAGCTAAAGATGAAGCTGGAGAAGAAAATGATAGAAAGCAACGCACACCGCTATTAAGTCCTTCCTGATGGTATTGTTTCATGATGGATTTATTCATCAACAGGCTTTAAGTCTTTCCATTGTGTTTTCATGGTGTAGGTATATTACTTTTGCTGATATTTACATGCATTGTGAAAATGACCAGCCAGAGTCAGAAAGTCCTGGATAAGATCAAATCTAATGAGACTTTGATTTGCCCAGGTATGAAAGCTTTTGAAATGAGATCCTTAGCACGGTCAGAGATTTAATAGTCAAAGTCGAACTCGATGAAAATAGTTTAAAGAAATAAACAAATTGTACTTTTCTTTTTATGTAGAGTTTTGCTTTCTGTTGAGAGAGCCTGTTCATTTTAAGATTGATTAGCCTTATGGTAACGAAACAGCACTCAGAACTGTCAGCTGCAGTTGTCATCTAATTGTGAGTGAATTTCGCACCTGCTCCCAGAAGACTGATACTGTAAATGAGTTTCCTCCAGCAGAACACAATTAGTCACAGAAAAAGGAAAAAAATAGATTTCATTCTATGCCTATGCACAGATAGATTTTGGAAACATAAAAAACATGCATATTGGTTGCAAAAGAAAATATTTAGATATAGTTTGCAAGAAAATCATCTCATGGAAGGCAGATAATAAATCTTAAAAATAAAAATGCCACAAGTGTTTTTCATTTTAGTCATTCAAATTAAAATCAAAGGGACAATTTTCATTACCTGTGTTAGAAGATTCTGGAACTGTATACAGTTTTGCTTAATTGAGAACTGAAACAAAAACAAACAGAGTTGTGACATTCAAAATTAATTGCATCTTAGCCTGATTAAAGATTGTTGTCACCAAATTATTGCTGATTTTAATTCTGCTTTTTCCTGCTTGTTTTAAGATAATTAATTTGTGTTATCACAGCATTTGTGTTGCAGAGTATTGGAAAGGTTATTTCAGATAATACCCATTGTGATATATATGAGAATGAACTCAAGACGTGGGTATGTGAGATATGTTTACTGAGTTGCAGCTTCATTCAGTCAAATGAACAGAATGATGTGGAATTCTAAGTGCATGTGTTTGAACCTTTTTTAAACAAGATAATTAACTTAGATATTTGATATACTTGACAGAAAAGCTTTAGATAAATTAATTTAGTAAGGATAAACATAATACAATAACATATGCCATGACTTAATCAGGCTCAACTCTTATTAATCAATATCTAGCATCTACACAGCACTGCCATCTTCTGGAGTTATTAAGGAAATCAGCAACTTCAGAAATTGTTAAGAGGTACAAGGTGCCGCAAGGTGATTTTAGGTTGTAGACACTTCTCTTGGAAAACCTTTATGTGCATGTATATATAATGTATTTTTTTATGAAGGTAATCGCTAGACCTAGACCATAGCAGATTTTTTTTTTTTATTGAAATACATTTTTTTTAATGATTTTAACTTCGTTAGTAATCCAACGTGATTTGCATGAATATTCAGTAATTGTAGTAGTAGTAGCAGCAATAATAATAGTAATTATAAGAAGAATCTTAGGTGAAGCAAACAGAAAATTATCTATAAATGAATCCCTGAAGTTTTATTTATGTATAAATAATAAAATATAATAAAAAATCTAACTGATTATATAAACATCATTTACAATAGTTTACATCAGAAGAATTTAGAAACATCACCAGATTAATGTGGTGTTTTTCAAACTAGAGAAAGCAATTAGTTCATAGGAATAAAGCTTAACGGATGTTCTGATTGGAGCTACTAGAATTCCCGAAAGCTTCTTACATAACATTTCAGTTACAGTACTTTGTATGCCAAAGATATACATCTAAAAGTAAAAGCTGGTGGGGGGGAAGACATGTATGGACATTTTTCAACTTATTAGAAGCGCAACCTAAGTATTAACTATATGTGCTGGAAATGTGTTGCATATTTCATGCCAATTATTAAGAGTCAATGTCTTTTTTAATGCTTCTTAGGAATATACTTAATTCCAGTTTACATTCTTTTAAAGCACCGTCTAAGTGCAAAATCTACTTCAAATCTATATACTCTTTCCTTCCAGAGGAGTATAATAATTTATTTCCAGAGTGTTATTACTATAATAATAATAATAATAATAATAATAATAATAATAATAATAATAATCCCACCAATAACCTATGACAAAATTGTCTGCATCAGAATCAGCCACAAAAAGGGTCAAGACCAAGTGGTCTCAGGGTAATGGCAGGATAATACTGATTGATATTTTGTCCCTATAATTACAACAATATAACAGGAAGGCTCTGAACTGTATACATTTTCATGATAGCCTTCCTAAATTGAAAATACTGCAAACTAAGAGAATTTGTATTTATTTAGTGTTATAAATCCAATAAATATGTAATAGAGTGCAGCTTATGCATGTTATACAATTCAAATGCATGACACATGGCTTGTTTTGGAAAGCCATTTAATCTAGAACTGCAATAGTGCTTTGGACATGTTTTTAATATGACATGTTACAGTTTTGGGAGTGTTTTATAAATGTTGTAAAAATATCTTTGTACTAATACTTCACTCACTTCATGTCATTTCATGGCACAAAAAGGTATGAAACTCTTTTCTGTTTGGTTCTATCAGAAAACCTCTCTTTTTAAATGAAACATTGTGGTGGGATTCTATCAAGCATTAACTATTTGAACTGATAGATACACAGAGTGTTTCACTGGAGAATTGAAGTGTAGGACTTAATTTTCCACTTTGTCCCTCAATTGCTTTGTAAAGTTAAATCAAGAAACTTGCACTTGTTTTTTGTTGATATTTATCTATAATATTTTAATCACTAATGAAATCAACAATATTGACACTTTATCCATAATTCTCTGAGTATCCATTTTTTACTTTGTAAATTGTTCAATATTATTTTTGCACTTTTAATTATGTGTGTAAGTAGTTGAGATAACTATTGTTGGCAAAATGTCAATGTGTAAATCCTTTGAATGTAACAACTGGTGCAACCTGGTGTACAGACATATTAAGCCACAACATGACTTTATTGTGACATACATGTTTAACACTTGCATGTACATTTCAGTATTGTATTTATCTATGTTCATAATTTTTTATATAAATAAATCACCGAATGTTCCCCGTCTTGAAGCTCCTTGAAAGCACATTGCATTTCATTTATGATCATTACAAAGAAGAATGCTGTAGTTTGAAGATTGTCAAAAGAGCTGTACAAGCTATTTATTATCCTTTATCATCTATTGTCTGTTGAGGGAGAAACCAATGAATGAATTCACACAATTATAGTTTCAGAAGTGGAATTTTAATTTGAACACATAGATTATACACAAATACTAGTATATTTAACCAACGGCATAGGTTTAGGGGAGGAAGGACCATCGCCCCCAATGTTGAGAGAATGTTAAATTCTGAAACCTAAGCCCCTGGATATAACAATAAATAACAAGTTATTTAACTTAATTAACAGGATCTGAAAATGTTTTCTTATGGGCCGCAGGCAGCTGAACAGATAGTAATGAATGTGGTGTTATTTGAATACGTTTCAGCCCGCAAACGGGAGTCAAACTGACTGTGATCCACCATGAAAAACAGTCCATCTGATGCTGATGTCAGGATCTGCTGATAGAGGGCTCGTCACATGCTCCCAGGCTTAATCAAAGCTCATCTGTTCAAAATTACAAAACCCCACACTTCCACTGAACCGCAGCTCAGGGGAATTTTAATGTGAAGCTCATTGCGACAGCAGTTCGGCCGTCTCCCAAGAAGAGTAGCGACTTTCGAGAAACACGTGTCTTGGCAGGCAGGAGACATGCTATATTTCATAATGAAAAGAGTGCGGATTTTCCCTCAAAAGCATGCATTCACTTTTTTATGAGGACAGATACCTATTGTTGTTCAAGGGGGTTGCTATTGATACTGTTAAGAAGGAAAAGGCTTTAGAAAAATAACTATTAAATGTGTGCAGGGCCTCGGAATCAGCGGTTTCACATTTCCTGCATGAAAGATGCCGGATTTAAGAGTTATACTGGAATTCACTTTCTATCCATTTCCCCCTGCAGAGTTTAGCCAGAGAATTCTCCACAAAATGAACATTATATTACTCTTCATTTCAGCCCAGCTTCATTTTCAGCATGACTCTCCACTGGTCTCCTTTATTTTATAGGAGGTCTCTATCCTTAAATTCAAAACTCCCATTTTTATGGAATGCACTGGTGGTACAATGTAAAATGTTTCTAATTAAAAAGCTATATATCCAATATCGAAAAATAATTATCAAAAAATGTTACATTAATATATTCAAGAGATTCCAAAGACCCCTAAACAAGTTTAAGATTGTCAGTGAATGTGTCCTTAAAGTTGTTTTGTGTGGAATTATTATTATTATTTTTGTGTGATAATTTCTTACTTAATTGATTTGTTTCTGCCCTTTGAAAAAGTAATTAATGGAGAAACACATCTTGGTATACAAGTGACCCCCCTTAACAACACGAATTGTGTGAGAGAGACTCGGGTGTATAAAAAGAGCAGTTTAAGGCATTGTAGTCCTTTCTGTTACAGACAGGTGAATACTATGATATACATCAAACAATTATCAAGACACTAAGTGGTTGTTGGTAAATAATAAATATAAATCAAGTTGAGAATTATTTTTTTCCCATGACCTTGTTACATTAGCATTCATGGCAAGCTTGGAGTTTAATTAATACATTTTGAAGTGGCAAGCTGTTGAAAATCTGAAGCCATCATATACGGAGACAATTTTGTTAAGTTTAATTTAGCACAGTATGCTGCCATAGATTCTTATAAAGAGAGCCTGTACATGCTGAAACAAATAATGAGTTGGAGCATGAAGGTCAAGGAATTACTTCATGTAGGCTGTAAGGGAGGATTACTTAGTTTATATGAGAGGATTACAAAGTTGTAAAGTGCATTGATGCACGCAGACAGTTGATGGCATGGCATGCAATGCAAATAGCAATTTTAATTGAAGGGCTTCCTCAGTTCATACCTCAGAAAGTGAAAGAGGTCATTGTATACATATGATACACTTTTGATACATTCAATATATTTAGGCACTAATTAGGGGGACACATCTTCCTATGACTTGAATTCTCCTGTATTTATGTATGCCATTAGTAGACCCAGTGGTATAGGGTGGGAATGGAATGTCTTTGTGGCAATGCGACCAGGTTCATTCAGGATAAATTAGTGCATGTTTTCAACCATCTCAAATAAACTAGTTCAGTGTTCAGTGTGCAAGCTTAGGTAGTAGATTCAAGCTCTGAGGGATGTTTTGTACATACATTTAGTTTGTTTAAATTAAATATTGTTGATTGTTGTTTTGTTCATCTGGCTAAGATTATGCATACTTACGTGATCACAATTCACATTTTGTGCTTTGTGTTTGTAATAGGAGTTTGTAATTGTTGGTGTTAACAGTGGGATTCCTCAGGACCGCTACACTAAACGAGTAGGCTCCTTTGTCAGGTTGCAGATATATGGTTTCTTCAGTATCTCATTACATATTTTGTTATTAAAATATTGAACATTTGATGCAAGCTTGACTGTGTGATCTGTACTTGGACCAACATCATACCACCTATACAGTGAATACTTCAAAAACTCAGGATCCAGACAGCTATTAGATAAAGATAATGCAAAACAGAACAATTATAATCTGCTTACTAGTATTTGTTTGCATGCACGTAAACCATTTGCTTATATAATAAATCCTCTTTCTAATTGTATTGAATGCCAAAAAATATGCATGTGTTGGCAATCGTACAAATGCATAACTGTTTATAGAGGCAGAGGGAGCAAATGGCTTACAATCTCGTATTGGGTCTAAGTGGTAATCCTTTTTACAGGAAGTATGCAATAGCTTAATAGCATGTCTACTGTGAACTTGTAATCCTATACTGTCACTCAATGTTAAAGGAGGTGTTTATATTATGGTAGTAAGCAGTTTGTGTACTAAACATATTTGTATTCTTTTTTATTTCTGATACTGTGCTCTGAATAAACCTTAAATTTGAATCACTTCCTCCAGAAGGTATAAATTGTCTTCAGGTTATCTAGACAGTTAATAAAAGACAACAATAGATTTGAAAGTATTAGTAAATAAAGTAATGTGAAATACACTCATAGATCTTCACCAGTCATGTTTTGCAACCTGTTGGATATATTACTAACTACTCCCCAAATCACCAAGGTAAAAAAGTACACTTTAGTTCTAATATGCAACAAACTACAATTCCAATCCATTTATTATATATCACATTTTACAACCTCAAATTCCTTATTAGGACATACATACACACACACCCACTAAAGATGTATAAAATGTATGTTAAACTATTCATCAAAAGAAAAGGTTAGTACATTCTGAATATGCTTACATACATACATATAGAACATAAGAACATAAGAAAGCTTACAAACGAGAGGAGGCCATTTGATCCATCGCGCTCGTTTGGTGTGATTCAAGGATCCTATCCAGCCTATTTTCAATTGTTCTCAAATTGTCGCTTCAACCACATCGCTGGGTAGTTTGTTCCAGATTGTGACGACTCTCTGTGTGAAGAAGTGTCTCCTGTTTTTTGTCTTGAATGCCTTGAAGCCCAATTTCCATTTGTGTCCCTGGGTGTGTGTGTCCCTGCTGATCTGGAAAAGCTCCTCTGGTTTGATGTGGTCGATGCCTTTCATGATTTTGAAGACTTGAATCAAGTCCCCACGTAGTCTCCTCTGTTCCAGGGTGAAAAGGTTCAGTTCCTCAGTCTCTCAGTAGGACATTCCCTTCAGACCTGGAATAAGTCTGGTTGCTCTCCTCTGAACTGCCTCTAGAGCAGCGATATCCTTCTTGAAGTGTGGAGCCCAGAACTGCACACAGTATCCAGATGAGCTCTAACTAGTGCATTGTACAGTCTGAACATCACTGCCCTTGTGCTCAATTCTACTCTTTTGACAATATACCCTAGCATTCTGTTTGCCTTTTTATTGCTTCCCCACATTGTTTGGATGGAGAAAGTGAGGAGTCCACATAGACTCCTAGGTCTTTCTCATGCGTTACTTCATCTAGTTCTATTCCTCCCATAGTGTAATTATAGTGGACATTTTTGTTACCTGCATGTATTACCTTGCACTTGTGCACTACAGTCTGAACATCACTGCCCTCAATTCTACACTTTTGACAAAATACCCTAACATTTTACTTGTAATTTAGTAATTTATTCTCCTGTAAGATTGCACTTTAGTCATACTCTTGCCTCTGCATTACTAGCACTTGTATTGTTTATTTTGATTTCCCCTGCCTTAGCTCTTAAATTTGTCTTAACATCTTCTCTGCACTTATTAGCTTTTACAATCTAGGATGTAAGACCTTATATATTGTTTACTGTATATCTCATATACACTTTCTGAATTCTGAATGTGTAAAATGTATTATGCCTTGAATTGCACTGTATTATTGCACTTTGTATTGCTCTTATATTTTGTAAGTCGCCAAGGGCATCTGCTAATAAATAAATAAATAAATAAATACATAAATAAATAATTAATAATAATAATAATAATAATAATAATAATAATAATAATAATAATAACATTCTGTTTGCCTTTTTTATTGCTTCCCCACATTGTTTGGATGGAGAAAGTGAGGAGTCCACATAGACTCCTAGGTCTCTCTCATGCGTTACTTCATCTAGTTCTATTCCTCCCATAGTGTAATTATAGTGGACATTTTTGTTACCTGCATGTATTACCTTGCACTTGTCCACATTGAATTTCATCTGCCAGGTGTCGGTCCACCTATTTTAGAATCATCTGCAAATTTGACAAGTTTGCTAACTATCCCAGAGTCCAGATCATTAATATAGATTAGAAACAGCAAAGGCCCTAGTACTGATCCCTGTGGAACTCCACTAACAACCTCACTCCAGTTAGAAACGACCCTCTGTTTCCTATACATCAACCAGTTCATAATCCATCTACTTACATTACTCTGAATACCTACAGCTTCCAATTTGAGGATCAGTCTTTGCTGTGGAACCTTTCTGTCTAATAATTTTTTCCAACATTTTACAAGTAATGCAGGTGAGACTGATTGGTCTGTGATTTCCTGGCTCAGTTTTGTCCCCTTTCTTGTGGATTGGTATGACATTTGCCATCTTCCAGTCAGTTGGCACATCCCCTGTTCTAAGTGTCATTTGGAATATTTGAGTTAGCAATCTAAAAATAATTTCCCTCATTTCTTTAAATACTGTTAGGGTTTGACTGGACTGGTTGTTAACCTGTGGCATGTTTTCTGTTTTTTCTTTTGTAAAAACCTCTGTGAAATACTCATTTAGAACATTTGCCACATCTTGTTCATTTTCCAAGATACTTCAATTTTTGCCCTTTATCTGTTTCACTTCCTCCTTTATTGACCTCTTGCTGTTGTAGTATTGAAAACAACTCTTTGCGTTAGTTTTAGCTCCAAGAGCGACGTTTCTTTCTATTTCCCTCTTTGCTTTCCTGATCCCTTTCTTAAGATCTCTTTGCAAGTTCAACATATTCTTTGTATTTTGTTTAATCTCTATCCCTTTTGTATGTGCTATACATTTTCTTTCTCCTGATATTGTTTTGCATACCTCTATTAAACCATTTTGGCCAATGATTTTTGGTCCTCAATTTGCTAAGTTTTGGTACAAATTGCTCCTGAGCCTCAAGTAGTATATTTTTCAAATATAACCATCCATTTTCAACTGAATCTGTATCCAGTGTGCTCCAGTATAACTCTTCTAAGTGTTGCCTCATACCTTCAAGGTTTGCTTTTCTAAAAGTATAGACTTGGTCCTTGTTTTTTGAAAGTATGCCTCAAAGCTAACCATATTGTGATCACAGTTTGCCATTGGTTCTCTAACTAGTGTCCCTCTGACTCTATCCTGGTCATTTGAAAAGATCAAGTCAATGTATGCACGGTCTCCCTGGTGGTTCCCTGACAAATTGAGTTAGAAAGCAGTCATTTACCATCTCAACCATTTCTATTTCTGCTTCTGTAGTCCCAACTGGGCTTTCCCAGTCTATGTTTGGGAAATTGAATATGTTATTGCATATGTTAACAAAACAATACGTTTACATGTCGGTAATAATAGTGCTGTATATAGGCCTATAGAATGAGGAAATAAAGGCATTTTCAAGTACACAAAATAAAAGCTAGGTCAAATTGCTCAATTGCTAAGGATTAACTTTTGATTATGAGTGGTTCATTAAAACCAGAGTTTTTGTATAATACATTATTCTTTCCCTTTCTTAAATATTGAACGGCCCAGTTGAAATATGTTTATAATATTTTTGTGTTTTCATCTTATACCAGGTATCAGTTATTGTTGTTATTGCTGGGAAATCTCAGTGTGTGCACCAGTGAATTAGTACAGCTCTGCATTGTTCCTTTGTTCAGCTCTGGCCTTCTGTGTTTTGTCCTCTGACCTCCTCCTTCTTCTTTTGTCATCACTAGAGTCTCTACAGAGCCCTTCATCACTCGCTGCTTGTAAACTATCAAATGTGCCCTGTCTTTCGCTGGATTTGAGGGTCTTCTCTGCAAGCCGCCGCCTTTTGCATATTTCACTGCATCGTTCAAAGCAGCTGAACTTGGTTTCTGTGGTGCATGCATACATTCCTGCGGGCACTGCCAGCACCATGGCACACACAATAACCACGATGTGAATCAGCTTTTCTCTCTGCTCAAGTTCACTGATGTCACTGCCGGTCACAAACACAACACATTGACCTCTTCTGGGAGGCTGATTTTTTAAAGTAATGCACACTTCGTACTTTGTAGCTGGCAGCAAATCTGTGACCGAATAGCTGTTGATTCCTGGGCCTATATAGATTGTTTCTTTTCTGGCATTGTCGTATTTGCCGAAGTGTATGGTGTACCAGCTTTCCGCTGGGTTTTCTGTGGCGGCGTACCATTCAAGAGTGATCCCATAGACTGTCTGTTTGGCAATACGGATGTCTATGTAAATGTTCTCTTCCACTGACGATGACGATAAAGGATATAATGGAGAAAGTGCAAATGATGTATTCGGGGCAGTGACGTTTACAAATATGGTGACATTGGAGTTCCCAATAAAATTAGTGGCAATACAGGTGTATGTCCCTCTGTCCAGTAGACTTAATGACGGGATCGTCAGTTCAGACTTGATGGTATCTTCATTAATCCGTGTTCTTGTCTCTAAATTCATGAAACAGAAAAAAAATGCTCTCAGATGCAATACATTGTATATCCACTTCTTAATATGCAACTACAAAATCTATGATGTTATTAAAAATCTACCTCAACTCAATTTATTGCACCAGATTAGCATTTAAGGCAATCATTGCTCTACATTATTCTTCAGAATGATGTTGACTTTGGAATAAATATATATACAGCTTCTGGTGTGATGATTTTGTCTTTATAGAAATGGCTAACCTTCTAAAAAGATAATTGACCTTCCCTTCAATATATTTAGAAATACATCTGATTTACATTACAATTAAACATGTTTACAGGCTTGTGTTGTGAGTAACTGTGAGTAATTACTCTATTGCAGAGGCAGTGTGATCTGGGTCACCATCTTCCTTAACAATACTGCCCTGTTTGGACACATCAGTATCGCATAAAGGTCGATGTTGCCCTTAAGGATCTTTATAGATTGTCACCATTAAGTGTCCTAAATTAAACTCCACACAAAGAGCGCCATTGAGCCTCACAACTCTGGGTCAATTAGCAGACATGACGAAAGTGTTAAGCCAATCCCAAGAAGGAGTCAACAGAACAGGTCCACTAACCCAGTTCACCTTAGAAAGGCTGTAACCAAAACTAGAGCCCTGGCCTATTAAAATGACTACCCCCATGGAAGCATTTCTGCAAAGTACCATGGTATTAAGATTAACCTTCAATCTAGTATGATGCACAAGGCCAAGTTACCAGATTCAGATGTGTCTGTGTCTGCTCTGTTTTGTGATTAGTGTTTTGCTGTCCCTTCATTAGTCTCTGAGTCACGGCTGTGTTTTTCAATATGGTAGGGACTCTGTATTATTCCTACATGTTTTACCATTCCTTATGATTCAAAAATGACATATGTACTATGTACACTCACCTAAAGGATTATTAGGAACACCATACTAATACTGTGTTTGACCCCCTTTCGCCTTCAGAACTGCCTTAATTCTACGTGGCATTGATTCAACAAGGTGCTGAAAGCATTCTTTAGAAATGTTGGCCCATATTGATAGGATAGCATCTTGCAGTTGATGGAGATTTGTGGGATGCACATCCAGGGCACGAAGCTCCCGTTCCACCACATCCCAAAGATGCTCTATTGGGTTGAGATCTGGTGACTGTGGGGGCCAGTTTAGTACAGTGAACTCATTGTCATATTCAAGAAACCAATTTGAAATGATTCGATCTTTGTGACATGGTGCATTATCCTGCTGGAAGTAGCCATCAGAGGATGGGTACATGGTGGTCATAAAGGGATGGACATGGTCAGAAACAATGCTCAGGTAGGCCGTGGCATTTAAACGATGCCCAATTGGCACTAAGGGGCCTAAAGTGTGCCAAGAAAACATCCCCCACACCATTACACCACCACCACCAGCCTGCACAGTGGTAACAAGGCATGATGGATCCATGTTCTCATTCTGTTTACGCCAAATTCTGACTCTACCATCTGAATGTCTCAACAGAAATCGAGACTCATCAGACCAGGCAACATTTTTCCAGTCTTCAACTGTCCAATTTTGGTGAGCTTGTGCAAATTGTAGCCTCTTTTTCCTATTTGTAGTGGAGATGAGTGGTACCCGGTGGGGTCTTCTGCTGTTGTAGCCCATCCGCCTCAAGGTTGTACGTGTTGTGGCTTCACAAATGCTTTGCTGCATACCTCGGTTGTAACGACTGGTTATTTCAGTCAAAGTTGCTCTTCTATCAGCTTGAATCAGTCGGCCCATTCTCCTCTGACCTCTAGCATCAACAAGGCATTTTTGCCCACAGGACTGCCGCATACTGGATGTTTTTCCCTTTTCACACCATTCTTTGTAAACCCTAGAAATGGTTGTGCGTGAAAATCCCAGTAACTGAGCAGATTGTGAAATACTCAGACCGGCCCGTCTGGCACCAACAACCATGCCACGCTCAAAATTGCTTAAATCACCTTTCTTTCCCATTCAGACATTCAGTTTGGAGTTCAGGAGATTGTCTTGACCAGGACCACACCCCTAAATGCATTGAAGCAACTGCCATGTGATTGGTTGGTTAGATAAATGCATTAATGACAAATTGAACAGGTGTTCCTAATAATCCTTTAGGTGAGTGTATATTGCTTAAAACATCTAGACAAAAAGAAGGAAATAAATGTATAGCAGGCTACAAGGTATACATATCTATCTACTTGTTGGGCTAAGACATTTGAATGAAGCTGTCTCATTTAAAAGGGCAGTACATCTGGTTTAGCATGATAACGTATGGTCAAAGTTAACAAAATAACACTAAACCTTACCATTGAATCCTCTTACAATCTTCAGACCATATGTCCACCACACTGCAGGGTCCGGCCTTGCCTTAGCCAAGCATGTAAGAGAAATGTTCACCCCCAATGGCAGTGTAAGGTTTGTATTGGGGGCAGTGGCCTCTGGCTTCATGCAACTATTCAATTCAACTTCGTGAAAAAACTTGCCTGCCCTGAATTTTGGGCCTGAGCAGGTCAAGTAAGAATTCATTAAAATGATAGGTGGGGTAACAGATCTAATGAACTGAACAAAGCCTTTCAGACGACAGTCACAAATCCACGGATTGTCATGCAGAGCGAGGACAACGTTTGCCAAGCGCTCCTGTTTTCCTCCCTGTTGCTGTGCTGTGTGGTAGAGAGGCCAGTTCAGAAAGACATCTTTGGATATAACTGTAAGCTGATTGAAGGATAAGTCTAAGTAGGTCAGGCCTGGCAAATGTCTTAGTGCGTATTCTGGGAGCACGTCTAGTCGGTTGTGTTTCAAATCCAAGATTTTTAGCACAGATGTATCCTGAAACGCTGTCCAGGGTACTGAACGCAAATTGTTCCCCTGCAGTCTTAGCTCAGTCAAGTTCTTTAATCCCTCAAGGCTCCTTATATTCATAACAGTTATATTGTTAAAATTAAGCCAGAGATATTCCAAGGCACTAATCGTAGAAAACGACCCACGGGGTAACTCTGTAAGGTGACATTTTTCAATTCGGATTTTTCTGAAATCTTGCGGGATGTTTTCAGGGATTCTTCTTAGGGCGGTGGCCATGCAAAGTAAAGATCTAACAAGTGCATGGAAATAACAGTATTAGGACAAGTGCATTCTGCAAATGTTAAATAAATACATACATATATGAATGATGTAAAACTGATATATACTCAAAATAATTTCAGTCTTCTATTAAACATATATGAGCACATGATTTTAATTGCGAATACAGAACAAGTTGAATTTACGATGGTTTAAAAAGTTACAATTATTTAAATAGTTTGTTGAACTGTTTAACCATTATCAGTGTATTCAAATAATGAAAAGAAATAGAAAAACTAGTTGAACACCCCCAGCGACGACAACATACCGACCTACGCAGAGGCTTTGAAATCTGCCACAGTGCCCTTCCGATCTGTTTGATATTTAAAGAAAATGCAACTTACCTCCCAAAACTGTCATTTCTACAAGTACAAGCAGGCAAACAGTGAGAATTAACTGGATCTGTGAGAAGAAAAACAAAACCTATAGCCAATACAACATAAATGGTGTCCATATTCCTTTAAAGAAACACATGTAAAGTATGTTTACAGAACAAGTCCACAGGTTCAGTCGAACAAAGCTTATTATCAGTAATCCTCCTTGACGCAATCTCACAATCTTAACACCGTCACTGAAGGACAGTTAAAGACTCCGGAAGTCGGGTATTTTTAGCCTAATGAAACACACTTCAATTTATTTAGGTTACAATTCTTCTTTTTCTTCGTATTATTATTATTATTATTATTATTAGTAGTAGTAGTAGTAGTAGTAGTAGTAGTAGTAGTAGTAGTAGTAGTAGTAGTAGTAATATGGATCTCAGAGTTATACAGTCATTGTGTGTCTGGTTTAATGATAGTTTATGACAAACTGTAATATAGGCTGTAATATGTAATTATTTACTGCCATGCAGGCGCAGTTAATGCCCTGGATTTACGATGGATACTTACACACACACACACACACACACACACACACACACACACAACGTTACAGATAACAACATCTAGAAAATGAAAATGAGAGAAAAGCGAATATGTACTACCTTTTTATTTGTAAAGAATTGTTGCACTTATCAATTTTGATGGATTAATAAATCGAGCTCCACTTTCTGCTATTGCATACATAGTGGAACGTACAAATACTCTGCTTATTTGTCTCACAACACAACATTTCTCCTGGCTGACTAATTTATTATATGCATACCAGGGATTAAATCTAAATGGAAGCCTAAGTTTAACATGTCCACCAATAACTGATACACAGATATACAATAGTTTTTATACTAAACTAACCCTGAGCATATATGAGAAACTGTAACTCAGATTGCTCCACCAAAAGGCAATCAAGCGAAAAACAAACCTTAAGGAATTTATATAACGTACTAATCCTTTTCTGAGCATTCACACTGTCCCCAATTATTACAGTTCACTGGGGATATTGCAGAGGCTTTGAAAAATATATAGAGGGTCCTTGGGTAATTGTTAATAAAGCAATAAAGGATTTATTAATGTATTAATTAATTAGCGGCAATCGGATGCTCAATATGTTAGGTTAATAAATAATATTATTTATAAGTAAAATTTGGCTGCAGGCTCTTCAGTTCCTCGCTAAAATCTCATATTTCTGCCTATGTAATTTCTACAGCTGATTTCTACATGTCCTCCTCAGCAGATTTGGGCAACATATGCATTAACTGTACTCTACAGCATGGGCCACATGTCTTGCATTTCGTTGTTGATCGCTTTGTCGATGCATTTCCGGTTTTGCAGCCTCCTGTTCAAAGGATTAAAGTTGATCTTCCTGTTTTTCTGTGTCAACAGCAATAACAGCAGCAACGACAACACTGCATGTACGTAATCAACCCAGCAAACAAGTCCACTGTTGTGTTCTTAGAGCGTCAATACCAGATTCAGCCTTCCAGGCCAGCACTGTCTGTGAAACCCCAGAAAAACATGTTAAACAATTATGTATGGCAAATCAGGTCAATCTTCAAAGAAATTGCAATTTAATTAGAATATTTCTTCCATTGTCTGTATGTAACCTATTTCCCATTGTGTCCCATTTCTGATACCAAAGTCCTTCCTGGTTATACATTTAAAACTATACCATATATATCAGACATTACCTGCTTAAAGGCAACTTTCTAACATGGTCAGGAGGTGTTCTGTCAGTCATAGTCCATGAACAACTGTCTGCCAGTAAAATGTTCTGCCTGCTGTTGTCAGTGCTTTGATAGATAGATAACCTATTGTGGTCAAAATTAAAATGGCCCAAATTAATAATGAGTACTGTACAGATTATTATGAGACCAGCTGATTCCAAAATGTCTTTATGACAACAAATCAGTGCACTGAGATATTATGGAAGAAATCAAAGGAAGGGTGCATTTGAACAGCACGCTCCTAAAAGGAAATCAACACATTTGCCTGAAGAGAAACGTATTTGATCAGTGCATACTACCAGTGCTCACTTATGGCTTTGGAATGCGGTCACTTAATGCAATAATTATACAGGAACTGCAGATGAAAAAAAAGTAGTATGGATATATCTATGCTTGGACTAAAAATAATAGATAGGAAAGGAAATTAATGGATCCAAGAAGAAACAAAAACATTGAATGAGTGAAAATGTTAAAATGGCAATGGGCCAGACACACTGCAAGAAAAAATATCAAAGATGGACAAAGGAAGTTATTGAATGGATACCAAGAGATTAAAAAAGAACTAGAAGATGACCACCTAATAGATGAGAAGATGAAGTGATAAACTTTGCAGGTGTGACATGGAAAACAGAAGCAAGTGGAAACATCTTGGGGAGGCCTTCATCCAGCAGTGGATTGATATATATATATATATATATACACCAATCAGCCATAACATTATGACCACTGACAGGTGAAGAGATTAACACTGATAATCTCGTTATCATGGCACCTGTCAGTGGGTGGGATATATTAGGCAGCACGTGAACATTTTGTCATCAGAGTTGATGTGTTAGAAGCAGGAAAATTGGGCAAGCGTAAGGATCTGAGCAACTTTGACAAGGGCCAAATTGTGATGGCTAGACGACTGGGTCAGAGCATCTCCAAAACTGCAGCTCTTGTGGGGTGTTCCCGGTCTGCAGTGGTCAGTACCTATCAAAAGTGGTCCAAGAAAGGAAAAGCGGTGACCGGCGACAGGGTCATGGGCGGCCAAGGCTCACTGATGCACGTGGGGAGAGAAGGCTGGCCCATGTGGTCCGATCCAACAGACGAGCTACTGTAGCTCAAATTGCTGAAAAAGTGAATGCTGGTTCTGATAGAAAGGTGTCAGAACACACAGTACATCGCAGTTTGTTGCGTATGGGGCTGCGCAGCCGCAGACCAGTCAGGGTGCCCATGCTGACCCCTGTCCACTGCAGAAAGCGCCTACAATGGGCATGTGAGCATCAGAACTGGACCACGGAGCAATGGAAGAAGGTGGCCTGGTCTGATGAATCACGAGTTCAAGGTGTTGACTTGGCCTCCAAATTCCCCAGATCTCAATTCAATCGAGCATCTGTGGAATGTGCTGGACAAACAAGTCCAATCCATGGAGGCTCCACTTCGCAAATTACAGGACTTAAAGGATCTGCTGCTAACGTCTTGGTGCCAGATACCACAGCACACCTTCAGAGGTTTAGTGGAGTCCATGCCTCGACGGGTCAGGGCTGTTTTGGGACCCACACAATATTAGGCAGGTGGTCATAATGTTATGGCTGATCGGTGTATATATATATATATATATATATATATATATATATATATATATATATATATATATATAACAGTACTGTGCAAAAGTTTTAGGCAGGTGTGGAAAAATGCTGTAAAGTAAGAATGCTTTCAAAAATAGACATGTTAATAGATTATGTTTATCAATTAACTAAATGCAAAGTGAGTGAACAGAAGAAAAATTTAATCAAATCCATATTTGGTGTGACCACCCTTTGCCTTCAAAACAGCTTGCACAAATCAGGGATTTTGTAGGCATATAGTCAGGTGTATGATTAAACAATTATACCAAACAGATGCTAATGATCATCATTAACTGAAACAGAAACAGCTGTGTAGGAGGAATAAAACTGGGTGAGGAACATCCAAACTCAGCTAACAAGGTGAGGTTGCTGAAGACAGTTTACTGTCAAAAGTCATACACCATGGCAAGACTGAGCACAGCAACAAGACACAAGGTAGTTATACTGCATCAGCAAGGTCTCTTCCAGGCAGACATTTCAAGGCAGACAGGGGTTTCCAGATGTGATATATATATATATATATATATATATATATATATATATATATATATATATATATATAGTAATGTAATGTTTGTATGTTCTATGGCTCTACAATAAGTGAATGCACTCATGGTTACAAATGCTCATGTGGAGAATGTATAATGGGGACGAATTGTTATAGGGGCGAATTATCGCAGGGACCAATTATCAGTGGGACCAATTATCGCTGTGGTGAATTGTCGTGTACAAATTGTTGCGGGACGAATTGGCAGGGACGAATTGAGGTACTCTATATATATATGTGATTTAAGAACTGGAGCGGGTGAGTGAAGTATAAAGTACTTTATGAAGGTTTTTCCCAGTCATATGAACTGTAATCTACAATGTGTCATTTGCATACAATACAGACATTTGAGAGTTTGAGTATATACAAGTATCAGTAATATTGCCTTTGCAAGATTTATACAAAATAAGAAGCATGATGTTATTGGAGTTTGGATGTCATGTGGTCTGACCATGTGCCTTTTATGAGTCAGTTTATACATTACCTTTCAACTGTTTTTGCTTTTGTTTAACTATCTATTTAATTTATGATCAACATAAATTATACTTAATGAGAATGTCAGTGAAAATGGAATAGAAGAACAACCTCTGTTAATTATAAAAATAAGAAAACTAAATATAAGAAAAACAAATATTAAAAAATAAGTAGTCTTTGAATTGTATTACTGGTACATTTTATTTGGGATAAAAGACAAATGATTGACACTCTTGTCTATGATCGACATTCTTCACAGACAGTGGTAATGTTTTGAGGCTTTCATTAAGTATACATGACCCATATTTGGCACATAGAGTATTGACTATTCATTTATTGCTCATTGCATGGATGTATAGTTTATAAAATAAAGTGAATGTCTAATT
Organism: Amia ocellicauda; assembly: GCF_036373705.1. Lineage (NCBI taxonomy): Eukaryota > Metazoa > Chordata > Actinopteri > Amiiformes > Amiidae > Amia > Amia ocellicauda. The sequence continues at coordinate 17,516,174 of NC_089869.1, forward strand.
GTTTAAACTTTGTTTTTCACATCTGTTTTAATTTCTATGTGGAGTTAATAAGAACATCAAACATTCTTTAAAATATCTAATTCTAAAAAAATATAACAGGGTGTATGTATATGTGTATATATATATATATATATATATATATATATATATATATATATATATATATATATATATATATATATGTGTGTGTGTGTGTATGTACTTAAACAACAGCTACATATAAAAAGGATTATTACTATAAAGTTAAATAATCACATATATCTCTTAAGGAAAGGAAATACATGTATGCATATTGCAGTTTGTTTTATATTTAAAATCATAGGTTATGTAACCTGGCACATTAACTGACATAATACACAATTATACACATTAATATACAATGTACATTATTGAATTTCCCATTTTAATAAAATCCATGCCGCTTTTTGTACCAGTAAACCATCAAATACAACACATTTGAATCTGAAGAGTTTCTTGTCATGTTTTGGATTACTCTCAACCATATAATTCACTATTAACTCTCATAACCATGATAAATGGATACATGGAATTTAACTGGTTTAATAATGTCTACAAGAGTTTAAAAAAGAGTGTATAACAAATGGAACATGATACATTTTTCAAGGATTTATTTTTTTTACAGATTATGTACTGAAAAAGGTGAGGTTTACAATTAAGAAAAAAAGTTTCAGTATCTGAAACATTTCCCTTTTTAAAATTTCACTTGAAGCAATGTTCAATAAAGGGCCAAGGTTAGTATTCGAATTCCCAACAGCTCCTGTAATAGTCTCAAAGTCACTTGAATAGTCACTGCAAGAGTTAAAATGCATACCAAGACCATCACAAAAATAGCACCTTAAATAAGGGCAACATCTTCATTTATAAAGACATAAACCTGATATTCCCTTTTCTGTAGCCAAGCAGGCTGCCTTATCTGAGGTGCCCTCAGCATCTTGCAACACCCAAACGCTGAGAAGCACGGCACAGACATGTCACGTTTTCTGAAATCTTGGATGATGCAGATTGTCAGCAGAAGTACTCATTTGGCTGTCCTTCAATCTTAGCTGTGGCTTCTGAGTCTACACTTGATCTGGCTGAGAGGAGTCGGTTAGACTCTTCTGGATTGAGCCTGGTCAGGTATTCTCCCTCTAGACCCTTTGCTTTTGGCCCTGGGGACAGAGTTTCAAATGTGACATAAGAGTCTTGGATGTCTTTTGACTTTCTCCCAAGCAGTTTCTTGCAGCGCCTTTTCAGTGCCCCACAACAGACTATCAGTGTCAGGGGGACAGCAATTACACAGGCAACAGTGATTACAACAACATTAATGAGCTTTTGGGTTCCATTAGCGCTGGCGGCCTCATCTGTTGAGAAGATTACACACTGCTCTTTTTTGGGGATCAGTCCTTTGACGCACACGCAGGCAATGTACTTTGTCTTTGGCATCAGTCCCTCGATGGTGATCCTGTTCTTGCCCGGATCAACGTTAATTCTGCGCATTTCTCTCTCTCCAAAGATCGCATACAGGACACTAAACATGGTGGTGTTTTTAGCCGTGGGGGCCCTCCATGTCAGGGAGACAGTGTGGTCAGTGTCCCCGATCACTTTCACAGATCTAACCACACGTTCTGGCTCCTGCTGAAGTGAGGAGGTGTTCGCTGCTAAATTGCTGAGATTTGTTCTGTCCCCTTCCAGTAAGCCATTGCTGCTGAGTGGATTGGATGTTTGTCCATTTGTTCCACTGTCAGAGATGCTGTAATTTTCCAGTTCTGGATATTGTCCAGTATAACCCACCGGGTCAGCGTCTGGTGTTGGGGTAGTAGTTGTTGGAACGACATACCTAGCCACGAGTTTTTCCTGATATGCTGCCTTTCCCACTCCGTTTGGCTTTCTTCCTCTGGGTCTCTTTGGGTTACCAGTTTGATTGTCTGACTTGACAATGTCCGTTATAATGAGAGAAATGACAGCATCAGCGCTCCCTGCAAAATTTGTTGCTTTGCAAACATATTTTCCAGAGTCACGGTGGGAGACTGCAGGTACACTCAGTATGGACCAAGTGATTCCCTCTTTTGACACCTCCTGTTGAACTGAAAAGAAGAAACGACACCATGAAAACAATTGTATTTTTTCCACAAATACTATTACAAATCTTTTCAAATATTCATATAATTATCAGTGCTGTTCTCTATCATCATGTAATCTGGTGAACAGATGTTTATCAGCTATTAATCAAATGCTGAGTAGTCTTTCTAGCTAGGCCAAGGTTTTGTTGACTCACCTGTGCCATTCATTTGTTTCCCATCTGCTCGCCTCCACATGAGATCTGGAATTGGTACTCCAATGGTCCCACACCGGAGCAGGACGTTGTTCCCGACAGCACTCCGAACCCGAGCTACCGCAGTGTGAATGGTTGGCATCTGGCATTTCCTCAGCTCAGCATCGCTGAACAGTACACCAGAGAGACTCTCTGGGTCCGAGCACTTGAGCCTGGTATCGATGAAAGCGACTGCAGACGACGGAGACTTCAGAAACTGCACCAGGTCATACAGGCGGCAGTCACAAAGCCAAGGGTTGTCATGAAGACCTAGCATCAAAATTGAAATATAGAAACACTTTCAATAAATCAAATAAAAAGTGCATATACACATCTATAGCATTTTCCCTTTGAAAGCATTGTTTTAGAGTGACTGAACTGACATGACGTCACCGCATCATTATTATGCCGGGACTATTCTGAATATTTTCTGACCGGAAACTCCAGTAATGATTAACTTGACCACAATATTAGCCCCATCCCCCTCCCCACCAATCCAGGGTAGTTAAAGGAAAACTTTCTTTAAAAAAGCGGGGTGTGGGGGGGGGGGTTAAAGCCCCAGTAAGAGGATCTTCATCTTCCCACACACTCTCAGCTAGCTTGATTCTTCATAAGCTACTTACTGCATCCTGCCTGCTACAGTTAAGAATAGCCTGTTCTCCAGTGTCTGAAAAACCTTTAGTATGATATTGCTGTAAATTACAAAATGTTGTTATTATTATTATTATTATTATTATTATTATTATTATTATTATTATTATTATTATTATTATGCTACAGATTCCAATTTAAAACAGTCTACACATATTTAGTTGAATTTAATCCTATAGAAACAATCATTTTTGCGCTGTTTATTTAGATCTATACTCATACGATCACACCTATTTTAAACACAAATAATAATAATGAAATGGTGATGTTTCGTACCTAGAATCATTTTGGAATTCTCGATGTAGGCATCTTGAGTGGGTCTCACCGTCAGCCACGTCGCCATGACTTCTGAAGGTATGGTGGCCAGGTTGTTACTGGATAGATCCAGGTAGGTCAGGTTTTTGATGTACACCGTTGCCTCAGTCGGGACTGAAGTGATTTGATTGTTGTGCAAATCGAGTAGCCGCAGGCTGGGCATGTCAACAATGGCCTCCCAAGGAAAAGAAGTGAGGGCATTGCCATCTAGTCTGAGTTCATCAAGGCTGTACAACCCACGGAAACTGTCCATGTTCAGTGTGGATAAGGAGTTAAAGGACATCCAGAGAAACTCCAGGTTGGAGAGGTAATGAAAGGCTTCGCTGGGGATTCTCTTGATGGCCGTCTTCTCAATACGGAGCTTGGAGGTGTCGGTGGGGAAGTTGGCTGGAACCAGAGAGATCTCTGGGTCATTGCAAAGGACACTCCTAGATGAAGAGAGAAAGATGTGTCATATTCCTGGGTCTAAAGTATATTATAGCAGTATAGATACTACACAACCAATGATTGGATCAAACGAAAACCTGTACAATTACACCTTACAAAACAAATCATAATGCATGAGACACCTTACATAAAGATACTGTCTGTGAGAGCACTGTGCACACTTTATTTTGTATTATTATGCAATACACAGTATATACTACTTTCCTTTGTTAACACTTTTTCATGGAAATACATTCCCCCCCCCATCCTAAATCATTCATATTTTCACACCAGCCAAATTCAACAATTAACCAGGCATGTGAAGAATTTTTTGACTGAGATTATTTTATTTTCCCATTGCACTAAATTAGAGTGCACTAGATAGCACAGCAGACACACAAATGGAAAAGAGATTAAAGAGCATTCACGAGTTAATCCTTTAGTAAATAAACCAGAGGAGAAAAATTGAAAAAAACTAAATAATGATGTCTATGGACTGGCTAGATGTGACTGCTTTTGGTTTTCATTTTTCTTTAAACATATATACAAATATATTACAAGTAGGTCATATTTGTTTCTCCAACTTACCTTGCTTTAGATCCATCACTGAGGTTGTGATAAAAGCAGCTACACTGAGTTGGACAAGAACCCCAAACCAGAGGTAGACCCCCTAACACCAAACAGAAAACCCACTTAAAACTGAGAAACATTTTGCCTCCCAGTTATGCTAGACTACTGAAATAAAGAGAGTTTGCGGTCTCATTTAGTGGACCATCAGCCTCATCGCATTGTCTCTCTGCCTTGCTGTCCCATAGTGATCTGGCTGCTCTGAATCCCCAGATAAAAAGGATAGACAGGGATTAGGGAATGGACTAGAGTTATTTTCATTTAGATGCTTATTACTTCCTGGAATCCTATAGGTGGAGATGTTGCTTGCTTTAGATATGGTGCAAAACAGTTTTAAAAGGGTCACTTTTCTAACTGAACATGTATGATGATTTTAGACAATTGTGGTAGTTTTGGATACATGTTTCTTGATGGTACCAGTTGGTTTTTCATTTAATCTTTATTTCACATTCAATATAAGGTATACTTTTGAATTATTGATATTACAGACAATATAGTGTTTTGTATGAAATAATTTTCATATAGTGAATTTGTTCAGTGTTTTGATAATTACAATAATTGTATTTTTAATTTAAAATTATGAAATAAGATGTAATTACAGTATGGTGCATTTATTCACTGCAGTTTCATATTTTTTGTTCTAGGCCAAGCAGGTCTGTGGCAACAGTTTTTTTTTGTTTTTTTTGTTTCCAACTTTTCGAACCGAAGGGTAAAGTGAAGGCAAGTGAAAATACATTTGTTATACCACATTATTTGTGTTTAATTGCCTTTATTATTTAGACCACATTCTTGTGAGTTCATTTCAGGATGCAAATACGTTATACATGCTTTATAAATATCAGTCTTATAATACTAATAATATTAATAATAATGATGATAATGATAATAATAATAAACTTTGCTTTGAGTTATTTTACATAGAACTTCAGTATTTGTAGTAAGTATTGAAACGTTTTAAAAGGGGTTAATATATTAAATAAGGTATCTAAATTAATATAAATTATATAAATAAAAGATAAATTATCAATTCAATGTGTGTATGTTTTTTTAATATACATTTTATCTTTTAGTGAAAATCTAAATGTCCTGGATTAAACTGAAAATCAGTTTAGTTGTTTAAAAAATGTAAGGAATTACATGAACTAAAAATAGTTTAAACCTGTCAAAGAGGTTAACCACCTGAAATCCATTATTATATTGCAGGTTTGCACATGGCATAGAAAACGAGAGGACGTGGAGAGTATGTGTGTGTGCTCAACTGGCTGGGAGCTTCGGCATTGCATCTCTTGAGCTTAGCCTGAATTGCCCCATGCGTTATCAAAAACAACATTGAAGAAGGATGTGGAATTACAGAAAGTGATTTATTTGGTTAGTTGGTTAGTTATCAGAAATGTTTCTGAAGCTGGGAATGTGCTGGAACAGTGGTGGCATCAGACTCCCATCCCATAAAGCACTGGGAGAGAGGGATACTACGTTATTATAGTTGGCTGCACTCCCGGTGCTGATTAGTAATAATCTCTCCTATGATGTAACAGTTATAACAGTAGGTAACGTATATATTTCCGTATGCTAGTTTATTCTACACTTTTTTGCAAGTGCATCTTTGTTAATATAAACCACTTTTCTTTCAATATAAACTAGAACTCCTCAATATGTAAGCAGTTATATAAAGTATTCTGCAGTTTGTGTCTTCATTTTTAAGTCTTGGAGTCTAGTCATATACATTCCAAATGTAAAAATACACACATTAATCTGTAGGGCCTATAAATCCCGATGCACAGATTGTAAAATAGACTACCATATTTAGGTGTAAACCATGACAAAAACTAAGAATGCAATCTCTTTCTAATTCAGTTAATTTGCTTAACACACCATACTGAGTAAGACAAGTTCACTTTACAGAGGTTTTTAAAAACCTCTGACCTATTTACTGTTATTACATCGGAGTGGTTTTTCACTTGTTAAAACTTCTCACACTGATGCGTGTGGGCTTCTCACACTGAAGTAATCCCTTTAGTTGTCTTGATTGCATATTAACTAGCAAAGAGTACCAACTGAAATCTCTCCTAACCCCCTATGTTAATCACTTGAGAAAATAAAAAAGGGAAAATACAAATAATCATTATGAATGTATTTTACACTTTGAAGATCTTAACCAGTCTATATAATACTGAATGACATTAATCCCATCTACACAACAAAAATAATGCCGTTCTTTCAAGGTTTCATAATGGATTGAGACAGAGATTAACCTTTAACACAGAACATTTCCTGAACCCCTATATTTGGCGATCCATACAGATCGGCTATAAGAACGAGGGCAAAACCTTTACAGGAAAACGTAAGGGTACTGGGTCATACATTCACATTTTAGTTTAAAAGAAACATATCTGTTATTAGAAATACCGTTCATATTTCAGCTCCCAACATGTATTTATTTAGTGTTTGTTTGTTTTGATTAGGAGTGTTCAGTTCCTCGATTAGTATTCATGATTAATTAATGAAAAACACCCAATGATGAACTCAGGGTGATCAAAAGCAGAAGTATGTGACCATTATCTTTCTGTTCAAATCTACTTTGTCTGCATGTTGCTTATATGGTGTTGCTGTTCACTAAACCTGTTGTTTAAAACTGTTCTCTACCAGTTCTCCAAAACGATAATGTTAATACCTTGTTGGCCATCTAATCATTCTCCAAAATTAAGTTCAGTATAATACATCAAAGTAACCCCAAAATCCCGGCCTTCATTGCTTTTAAAATACTCTGTATCAAATTCCTGTTCATTTTCACTTTTTTTCTATTACTTAGAAGCATGCTTGAAAACTGGAGGAATTTGTAACCAACATATACTGTATTCATCAAGGTGAATTGTGTTGGTTTTGTGTCACTGACATTTTCCCTGAGCAGCCCTGCTGATAATTTTACGTCTGGGAGACTAGCAAAATATCTGAATAAGATAGATCTGGAAGAAACTTTACAACTAATTTAATTACCATCTTGGTGAGGTAAACAAAGACATGGGTGCAAGTTTAGTGAGCATTCTTCAGACTAGCACATAAACAGAATTGCATACCAGCTGATGATAGAGCAAAGCAAACATGCCGCAGCAATCCAGCAGCCAGATAAATAGCTTTTGTTTTCCCCCATTCAGTAGAATCTGTTAGAGGCCAAATCTGGATAAGGGGCATTGCCCATTCATTCATGGGAAATCTGTCCTGGAATTTGAGATTGAATTAATGGAAACACAAACATACACACAGTCCATTGTTTAAGAGACACACTGTTCTTGAAATGATTTTCACAAATTTCTTCTTAGTAGTACTTTATTATTTATTATTATTGCCAGATTATACCATAGGAAGGTCGATTCAGCCAATGAGACAAGTTCATATGGACACCAGTAATCTCCTCCATGAAGTTTGTGCTGTGTTGTTTGAGATAATTGCCATCAATCCCAACCCAACTGGCAGAATGGCAAAGATTTGGAGAGACTGTGGATACTTCGGATATTCTGTTGTGATTTGGGATTTGGAGGTTATTTAGTGGATAGAGGCTCTTTTCTGAGGTCAGTAATTAAGATATAAATCAACCAATTATAAGTCAAGAAGTCAAAGAAGAGGAAATCTGATTATTAGAAAAATTGTAATTCCATACATTTTTGCTATTTCAGCATGCTGCCTTCCGGAAAAAAGATTTAACTTGGGCATCACTAAAGTCACATGTTCAGGCAGCTGGCGATATTTGGCACCTTTCCTATTTCTGCATAATTTTAGTTTCATGTATTAAAGGATTTTAATTTGAATTCAATTAAATTGTCAAGAGCAGTTATCTAATAGTGTCAGTGCTCCCAGCATCAGCAAATCTAGGTGCCCTTATAATAATGAAATTACAGCCTAAAATATTAAAATGGAAAAGTGCTTCTCAGACTCATGTATATACAGGGGTTGGCAAAATAGGGTACAATACCATTCTATTAGGAATCATACAGGTGAAGTATGTGTTTGGTATTGTTTGGTCATATGACCGAGGGTTGCTTGAACACATTTCAGTGCCATTTTATAAGGTCTACAATCTTATAATCTATTACAGCTAGTGTTTTCTAAACAATGTAACCTTTGTTCTTTCTAAATCTGTGGTATGAAAAGCTTCCAATTAGAGATGTTGCAATGGTAAATTGTGCCCCAGTATACTCCTTCTTAGAAATGTATTCTGATTTATTCTGGCTTTACTATCCTCTAAACTGCTGGTGTCAAAGATTAGTAGTAGTAGTAGTAGTAGTAGTAGTACTAGTAGTAATATAACCAAGAATATAATATTGACCAGCTCAAATTATGTATATCAAAGCATCCATTTGTTATGAAATGCATTGTTGATAATGTATGTAGGTTCCATTGCATATATTACACTTAATAATGGACACATTTACATCTTGAGTTTAAAACCTTGTATCTTGTATTACTGTTCTCAATAAGATTAATCATAAAATATCTAATTGTATTAATTAAAACCTGGTATTGTGGCACATTTGTTGACAGAACTATCTTGATTATGTAGCTGTTATTCTCAGCTCGAGGTAGCCCTGAGACACAAAGGCTTTGTTGTGTGACTAATTGTGTAAATACGATTTATCAGAAAGGGGGAGCGAGAGGAGAGCTGCTGTATTCAGTAAGACATTCCTTTTGGGATTGAAGCAAAATGGGGAATAAAAAAGGCTTTACATAACTTGCATGCTTTTTCACATGAAAGGGGCCTTTAAAAGGAGTCTGCTTTGGATTCTGTCAGGACACAAGGAGCAAGAAGAAAGTGGGCTAGTGGGGTTGTGATTTTGTGTATGGTAGTGTTAACAACGCATCTTGAACATGGTCACTTCGTACACTTTACCGGAGGGATTCACTGATTTGGATGTGTTCGGATTAGGCACAGCTCTTCTTGTTGAGGGTAAGTGTGGACACATTGAATACATGATTTATTTGCCGGGTTATTTAATTTATAAAAGCATGATCAGCTTGTAACCCAGAGATGACATAATGCTACGCATACAAATACATCGTGATTAGGTTAGCAGCTCATCTGTCTTCTTTGTTCAAATGTTCTACACCGACTTTACATTTCATAATTCAGACAAATTAGGATTTCCTTTAATATTAGTATCTCATTTCATCATGGGTTATATAAAAGATTTATCTGTACATTACTCTTTAGTTTTATTAAATTAGTCCTTGTGAACTGTGTAAATTATAAGCTTATGTGTGTCATTTTATTTGTATAGTGTGGACACAGTAACGAGTTATGAAATGCATGTATAATTCAGTTTTCTGTTTTGTTCTTTAAAGGTCTCATGGGATTTCTTCTCAACGGACTTACAATTCTGTCTTTCTACAAAATAAAAGAATTAAGAACTCCCAGTAATTTTCTTGTTTTCAGCCTTGCTCTTGCCGATTTGGGGATTTGTATGAACGCTACCATTGCAGCGTTCTCCAGCTTTTTGAGGTACGTATGTATGGAGGCAGACCAATTCTTCATCAGCTTTTTGCTGTTGTAGAATATTGACTTTGAATGCACAAAAGTATAAAGTAAAAAGGATCCCTTGTTTGTAAGACACACAGCATCATGAACTTGTGATCTGAGTGTTATCTCAAATCATAACCTCAGGTGTCAGTGTGGATTTGACATTTTTATTTATGTCAACAATTATACACACACACACACACACACACACACACACATATATTACATTTTAAAACTTACAAATATATTTATCTACACACATACATTGCCTGCACTTATTTTCCTGCTGTTATTTTCCATGGGTGTTAAAGATAACATTTAAAGCAAAATTGCAGAAAAAATATTTGTTTGCATTCACCTTGGTTTGGTTGACCTGTTTACCAATTTTCAATAGATACTGGCCTTACGGCTCAGAAGGCTGCCAGACCCATGGTTTCCAAGGCTTTTTGACGGCTCTTGCCAGTATCACCTTAATGGCATCCATTGCCTGGGACAGATACCACCAGTACTGCACTAGTAAGTAGCATACCATGACAACTGCAGAAAACAAGAGACCATATCCAGGAAGTGTGAACTGACCGAATTTGAAAGCGTTCTTTAACACAGCCTTTCTTTATGCCTCTGATCTTTAGAGGCAGCTGAATCAAAAGAGGCCATCTGGCCCACTGCCTTTACCAGGGTCTTATAGCTGTGTGCGGACGTTGGCTCCCTGGCTTGTGTCACAGTGTGGCATGTGGTGAATAGCTGTCACCGTGGACTGCGAAAAAGCATTCAGGAGTTGCGTTATTAAATAAGTCTGCCCACAGGTGACAAATCCTACAGAGGATGTTGCATTCGTTTTCCAGCATGAGGATACAATATTAGGAATATGAACCTGAGACAAACATTTGACTTGGGTTCCTGTGCAAAGGCAAGCACAATACTAATCTAATATTATGTTGTTTGCATGTTTTATTACAAATAATTTCCAATACATTATTATTAATATGTGCAATACATAATGGAGTTAAAATACAGAGATTACCATTTTATATGTTTCTTAGTTTCAAATATTGCACTGTTATACATGGAGCATAACATGTACTCTAGGGAAACTATCTAAGTAATTCTCATATAATATGATAATAATATCATAGAGTTAAATTCCATCAGACTATGGTCTATAATTTAAAAGTAATACTTCTGACGTCTCAGACTATATAATTGAATTGCTGTCTTTCTTTCTTTATGTGCAATTTCTGTTAAAAGTGCAGTATAACGTACATGTAATCATTAATAAATATATATAAACATATATTTCCCTTTCATTAATTCCCAGGAACAAAGTTACAGTGGAGTACTTCAATTACTCTCGTTGTCTTCATGTGGTTATTTTCTGCGTTCTGGTCGGCCATGCCTCTGATGGGATGGGGTGAATATGACTACGAACCTCTGAGAACATGCTGCACATTGGACTACACCAAGGGAGACAGGTAACTGTTATACATGTCCAAATAATATGGCCCACCGTCAGTGTGTGACCCTGGCCTGATTGTGACTCCCCAGTCATGATGCAATTGCTATAGTAAAAGAGACCTGAACCCTTAAACTAATCTAAAACATGGGCTTGGGTTCAACTACATTTCTGGATATTTAGAGCTAAGAGCACTGACTCTCAGCAGAGGTTAGATATATATTTAAGTGCACTGTGTAAATGAAGGCCACTGTAAAGAGAATTGTTTCAAATGTCCTTTAAATTCAGAATATTTTTTCCAAGATAGCTATTTAATTAAGTATAGCTGAAAGTATAGCATTTGTGATCTACCCTTGTGCATTCACAAGTTTTTAAAGAGTGAATTGACAGTGTTTATTAAACAAGTTTAAACATCTCAAACTATCATCAGTATTGTTAAAAGAAGTCCTGTTTAAGAAAACACAGCAATATAGTAAATAAATATCAGTATGTCATGTTATTTAATATAATGACTCTCCTCTGTGGCAGGATCAGTCATAGGAAGAAGATATACTTGCAATGTGGATTTGTTTGCCTTACAAATATGTGCATTTATCTACAGGCAAGAGGATTCTTTCATAGTTTGCAGTGATCATCATTAATGACTACAGACTACAAAAGCTATATTATAAAAATCAATAACTACATTTAATGCCATTCTCTGTTTTTCCTTTTCACAGAAACTTTATCTCCTACTTGGTGCCCATGGCATTTTTCAACTTTGTAGTCCCATTTTTAATCATGTTTACATCTTATCAATCAGTGGAAAAGAAGTTCAAGAAAACTGGACAATTTAAGGTGAGGATTGTATGTTTTCCGTAGTCCATTATATAAGCTTTCTATGGTTCATTGGCCATATTCAGATCCTTTTACAGCCGACAACAAAGAGATATCTCAACAGTGCACTAATACACACTGACCTTTTTACTGACGCAGAGCCGTTGCATAACTTTTCACGGCTTTAACCCTGGAGATAAAGATGCCATTGCATTATATGTGACAATGTGAGGGTTTATTTCATCCGCCTTCATTGCCTTAAGTCTTGGAAATTAAACAAAAAAAAGAAAGTAATTTTGTATTTTGTTTAACCAGAGTTTGTAAGGCACATGATAAAACAGCATATCTATCTATCTATCTATTCTGTATATTATATCTTAGACCTCTGATATATGTTCACATACAAAAACTCTTGGAATGTTATATTTGTTTCTTAGTAATGTTTCTTTCCTTCTGCATAATTTCACATTTTGTCAGTTTTTATATTTCAATAATTGAATCACCCTTTACATTTTAAATATTAAATATTCAGAAAGACCTTCTTCACATAGCAGATGTTTTGTTTATATATATGAAAATAACTACATTATGCAAACATTATATATTATAGAGGATCCACAGAAATATATATTTGTAACTTTTATAATAACTTTTTTTTTCAATAATATTTCAGTTTAATACTGGTCTACCTGTGAAAACTCTGTTGATGTGCTGGGGTCCCTATTCAGTTCTCTGCGTGTATGCTGCTATTGAAAATGCCACAGCCGTGTCTCCTAAATTGAGAATGGTAAGAACATTAATCTAAGAAAGAAAGAAATCTCATTGGATAGATGTATTTCAACATTTTAATTTCATGATGGGCAATTCAGAGGTCCATAACAAGTTAAAGTGTTGAAACCCTTAAATAAAGTAACACTACGTGATATATTTTATTTTTTAGATTCCTGCTATTTTGGCAAAGACCTCACCAACCATCAATGCTTTCTTGTATGCCCTGGGAAATGAAAACTACAGAGGAGGGATCTGGCAGTTTCTCACTGGACAGAAAATTGAAGTGCCTCAACCTGATAACAAGACAAAATAAACACAATATTCATTAATAACCTTTTATGTCCTGGTGGTCCCTAAAAAGGGATGTAACAGGTATAGCCTTAACCAGAACATGAACACATTTTCAGCATTATATACATATATTTATATAATACTGCGTACATTGTATAATTTCAGAAGAGTTTAATCCTATATATAACTGGTCATTTCAGTTGGTTCCACATTGGAAAAATGTGCTGTGTATGAGCTGGAAAAGAAGTCGGAGAAGTCGGAGAAGTAAAGAAGTCGGAGAAGTAATGTCAATCTCAAAGCTATTGCAAGGACATTTTCTATTAGCGTTCATATTGACTTGGCTGTCTGTAGAAGTCAATATCAGTGCTAACAGTGAAATGGAGTCTGTGAACTTTCTTCACAAGAGGCCATTTGTTTTTTATAACATGTTGAGTTTGAGGTTTTATTGCTATATTAAACAACCATTAAGGTCCATATTCTTGCCATGGACTTCAAAATGTATCAAATAAATAGTTAAACAATGTTGGGTTGAAGATCTTTCCATTTAAAAATGTTTGAAAAATATATTTCAATATTGGAGTCTGTTCTGTCCCGTCAAATAGTGACACCTAACTACACCTAACATACAAATTAATCTTTTTTTTCTCTTTCATCCTGTGGAAATCTGTTTTTGTATTACAGTTTGTTTACAAAGAAAACAACTTGTACTTCTTTATATTTACATTTAGCCATTGTCTACTGATAATAACAGTAGAGCAATAAAAAAGGAAGGTATTTTTATAAAGCCTGTAACTTTTCAATTTTTGCTCTATCAATCATGAAGGTTTGAATCTTTTATTCCTGGAGACTTGGAAAAAAGGCCTTCTCTAATCCCACTTACTAGGCTGCTGTTCATGAAAGCAAACCCTGAAAGCATTCTTCAGGCAATGCAGACTCAAGGAGAATAGAAATCAGACATGCTTTAATTGGATATGTTGTCTGCTTGTCTTGTTCCAGTTGAAACTGACCGTAGCTCTATTAACCCGTCGCTGTATCATTTGTAACACTTGAGTCTCCAAACTTGTTTCCATCAAACAAAAGGATATTTCACAATGAACAATACAAGTGTATGTAGTTACAATCCTGATTGTAACTGTTGTCATTAACAATATAGTTTCCTGTTTTCATTGATACACGCTGGCAAATGAGCACTTCACTTTTGAAATCTTTCTTGTGTTCTTTTAATTACTTAACTTATCCATTCTTAAAAAAATAAAAAGAAGGCTTCAAATAAATATCAAATAGACTGAATTTTAGACCCAGACCAAATTAAAACATCAACCTATCCTCCAATCTTTTTAGAAATGCTAAGAAATGTAGAAACACATTCATTCTTTACAGTGGGTTTATGTTAGATAGAATCCTCAATCAAACAAAAATCTACCTTCATTTGAACAGCAATGTTTGATAGGTGAGTCTTGATCCAGCCTTAGTTATAGCAACCTAAACCAATATGTGAACATGTTCAAATAATCAAATTCCACCTTTCGGCTATTTTGGTTTGCTACTTTCACAAACTCGAGGGCTGACTGGGTTTGTTGGCTGACCTCCAACACTTAAAATTGATCTGTTGTAAAATCTCCTTTTATTTCTTAATATGTCTCCTCCTGCGGTCTCTTTCTTATTACATTATTACAATTATCTGCTTGATGACCTCACATTGTGGTCCATCAACCAGGTACGCTGCACTCTTTAAGAGCTACCTGTGCGTTTTCCAATCATGTGCAGAACGTCTCCAAACCCACAACACCTACACTACATTTGCCGTATGATCTCTTGATCTCGGTGTTCCTAGTTGTACCTTATATACTCTTACAGTAACTCCTACTACGCCTCTCAGAGTAACATTTCTTCTAGGTACACTTGCACACAGTTTTGAAGGAACTCGGCAGGTAGGTTGGCCCAAACATCTTGGAGAACTAACCACAGTTCTTCTGTGGATTTAGGCAGCCTCAGTTGCTTCTCTCTCTTCATGTAATCCTAGACAGACTCGATGATGTTGAGATCAGGGCTCTGTGGGGGCCATACCATCACTTCCAGGACTCCTTGTTCTTCTTTACGCTGAAGATAGTTCTTAATGACTGTCGCTGTATGTTTGTTTTCATTGTCATGCTGCAGAATAAATTTGGGGCCAATCAGATGCCTCCCTGATGGTATTGCATGATGGATAAGTATCTGCCTGTACTTTTCAGCATTGAGGAGACCATTCATTCTGACCAAATCCCCAACTCCATTTACAGAAATGCAGCCCCAGACTTGCAAGGAACCTCCACCATGTTTCACTGTTGCCTGCAGACACTCATTCGTGTTCCGCTCTCCAGCCCTTCAGCAAACAAACTGCCTTCTGCTACAGACAAATATTTCATATTTTGACTCATCAGTCCAGAGCACCTGCTGCCCAGTTCCTGTGTTTTTGTGCATAGTTGAGTCGCTTGGCCTTGTTGCCACGTCAGAGGTATGGCTTTTTGGCCGCAAGTCTTCCATGAAGGCTACTTCTGACCAGACTTCTCCGGACAGTAGATGGGTGTACCAGGGTCCCACTGTTTTCTGCCAATTCTGAGCTGATGGCACTGCTGGACATCTTCCGATAGCGAACGGAAGTAAGCATGATGAGTCTTTCATCTGCTGCAGTAAGTTTCCTTGGCCGACCACTGCTTCTTCAAAAGAGCTTGGACAGCACATCTGGAAACCCCTGTCTGTCTTGACATTTCTGCCTGGGAGAGACCTTGCTGATGCAGTATAACTACCTTGTGTCTTGTTGCTGTGCTCAGTCTTGCCATGGTGTATGACTTTTGACAGTAAACTGTCACCTTGTTAGCTGAGTTTGGCTGTTCCTCACCCAGTTTTATTCCTACACAGCTGTTTCTGTTTCAGTTAATGATTGTGTTTCAACCTACATATTGAATTGATGATCATTAGCACCTTTTTGGTATAATTGTTTAATCAGACACCTGACTATATGCCTACAAAATCCCTGACTGTGTGCAAGTGTACCTAGAAGAATTGATGCTGTTTTGAAGGCAAAGGGTGGTCACACCAAATATGGATTTGATTTGGATTTTTCTTCTGTTCACTTACTTTGCGTTTTGTTAATTGATAAATATAATCTATTAACATGTCTATTTTTGAAAGCATTCTTATTTTTCAGCATTTTTTCACACCGGCCTAAAACTTTTGCACAGTACTGTAAATACAAAAATTGTGAAATATTATACTAATCTGATTATTATATTAAACAGGAAGCTTTTTGTAAACTTTCAGCAGAAGTCAACATCAACTGTCAACGGCAATCTTGCACCTCAACTCCTCATCAGCAACAGTCAGAGATGTGAGTGCTGTATGTATTATCATTTAATATAGTCACTGTCTAAATTACACATTCGTACAAAAAAAATTCTAACTGTTGGCACGAAATATGGGTGTGTTAGAAAATCTATGCAAAACATTTTCTATAAAACACTTTGGGAGTTGGAGGCCATCTTAAGGGTTTTGTTTTATGGCCGTTGTTGTAAACCTTGTCGTTTTATTTTCCAATAGTCTAGAGATTATTCCAGAAAAGTGGAATTGTGGCCCCAGCCAGTCCGCCCCGACTTACTCCATCAATAACTGTTATAAATGCTCTAACAAAGCTGATGCCTGCTTTCTGTCGAGCTTTTTCTTCATTCAATACCTTTGTCTTACCTGCTGTGATATTTACTCTGATATAAATATCAATCTGATCAGTAATGTAAGTCATTCCATGATTTTGTATTTTGCTTTGCTTGGAAATATTAAGCTTCTTGTAAATACATAATCTTCCTGTAAAATCTTGGATGTGAAAGTGCTTTGTTTTAAATCCATTGTCTGTGGATTTTTAGCCTTGTACATATTCTATTTGAACTTTGTCTTACTTGTGATTTGTATGAGATGTTTTCAGTGCAATAATTGATTTACTTAGTCAATGACCACTTTCTCTTGTGTGTCAGTGGATCCAAAGAAGAGAAATGAAAATGAAACTGGAAAGTGAAATTTCAATTTTCCACTGTAAATTCTCAAGTAGAGCTTAATTTTCCTTCATTTTAGTTCTTCTTTGTACCTTGATGTCTTCTTGTCTGACAGATTGCTTTGACAGACTGTATTCTCTTCTTACAACATCAAGCATAAGAGCATAACACAACTAACTATCTTACGGATCATGTGTTTCACTGGTGTTGCCAAGCAGATTACTTGGAGACTTTCCTCTCTTAAGGGGGTTATACATTTATGTAACATTGACTAAATCTGAGTATAGTGATCCATACAAAAGTATGTTGTAGATGTTAGATTATGCAAGTGCATATACTTGCTTGAAGCCAAATTAAACATATACCACTTTGAGTAGGAACAATTAAATGGAAATGCCTCCTTCTTAATTGCTTGTCTATTTCACTTTTAGCCATTGGACTTAATTTCAGGAATAGTCTATCTAAGCTGTTTAGCTACAAGGTTATAATTCATTTAATAAGATGTCAACCCTCTTTATCTATTGATCGTAACTTAACATGAATTTAGAAGGCACCACAAATTAGAATAAAATGTATTGTAAGTACAGTCATTTTTTCAACATCAATGGAAGCTCATTCTAAAATCTTAATGTATAAGCTAATGCTGCAGTACAATCAATATAAAATTGTAACTTTTTGTTTTATTAAAGCAGACTTTAATCTGTACATTGTTATATAATTATTCTACAAAACATGCTAGACTGTTACCAAAGCAATTTAGAAGAGGAAAATTCTTAGTTTTAGTACTTTAGGAATATATATAGGTTAAAGTTAGGGAGAAATTGAGCTTTTTGAAAACAAAGCTTTGGAGAAGCTGATATTAATAACATCACATTTCTAGTCATCCAATATTAGGTTAATTTAATGAATAATAACTCTGTTTTTTGTGGTAAATAGATTAAATAGAGCTTGTTTAATTTTTTAGATGGAGAAAAATATATATAAAAATGTTTGCCAATGTTCCAAACATTCCTCCAAATGCATACCATTTTTTTATGATTTAGATGATGATGATGATGATGATGATGATGATGACGACGATAATGATGATGATGATGATTATTATTTAAATACTTTGCGTTTTGTTAATTGATAAATATAATCTATTAACATGTCTATTTTTGAAAGCATTCTTATTTTTCAGCATTTTTTCACACCGGCCTAAAACTTTTGCACAGTACTGTAAATACAAAAATTGTGAAATATTATACTAATCTGATTATTATATTAAACAGGAAGCTTTTTGTAAACTTTCAGCAGAAGTCAACATCAACTGTCAACGGCAATCTTGCACCTCAACTCCTCATCAGCAACAGTCAGAGATGTGAGTGCTGTATGTATTATCATTTAATATAGTCACTGTCTAAATTACACATTCGTACAAAAAAAATTCTAACTGTTGGCACGAAATATGGGTGTGTTAGAAAATCTATGCAAAACATTTTCTATAAAACACTTTGGGAGTTGGAGGCCATCTTAAGGGTTTTGTTTTATGGCCGTTGTTGTAAACCTTGTCGTTTTATTTTCCAATAGTCTAGAGATTATTCCAGAAAAGTGGAATTGTGGCCCCAGCCAGTCCGCCCCGACTTACTCCATCAATAACTGTTATAAATGCTCTAACAAAGCTGATGCCTGCTTTCTGTCGAGCTTTTTCTTCATTCAATACCTTTGTCTTACCTGCTGTGATATTTACTCTGATATAAATATCAATCTGATCAGTAATGTAAGTCATTCCATGATTTTGTATTTTGCTTTGCTTGGAAATATTAAGCTTCTTGTAAATACATAATCTTCCTGTAAAATCTTGGATGTGAAAGTGCTTTGTTTTAAATCCATTGTCTGTGGATTTTTAGCCTTGTACATATTCTATTTGAACTTTGTCTTACTTGTGATTTGTATGAGATGTTTTCAGTGCAATAATTGATTTACTTAGTCAATGACCACTTTCTCTTGTGTGTCAGTGGATCCAAAGAAGAGAAATGAAAATGAAACTGGAAAGTGAAATTTCAATTTTCCACTGTAAATTCTCAAGTAGAGCTTAATTTTCCTTCATTTTAGTTCTTCTTTGTACCTTGATGTCTTCTTGTCTGACAGATTGCTTTGACAGACTGTATTCTCTTCTTACAACATCAAGCATAAGAGCATAACACAACTAACTATCTTACGGATCATGTGTTTCACTGGTGTTGCCAAGCAGATTACTTGGAGACTTTCCTCTCTTAAGGGGGTTATACATTTATGTAACATTGACTAAATCTGAGTATAGTGATCCATACAAAAGTATGTTGTAGATGTTAGATTATGCAAGTGCATATACTTGCTTGAAGCCAAATTAAACATATACCACTTTGAGTAGGAACAGTTAAATGGAAATGCCTCCTTCTTAATTGCTTGTCTATTTCACTTTTAGCCATTGGACTTAATTTCAGGAATAGTCTATCTAAGCTGTTTAGCTACAAGGTTATAATTCATTTAATAAGATGTCAACCCTCTTTATCTATTGATCGTAACTTAACATGAATTTAGAAGGCACCACAAATTAGAATAAAATGTATTGTAAGTACAGTCATTTTTCCAACATCAATGGAAGCTCATTCTAAAATCTTAATGTATAAGCTAATGCTGCAGTACAATCAATATAAAATTGTAACTTTTTGTTTTATTAAAGCAGACTTTAATCTGTACATTGTTATATAATTATTCTACAAAACATGCTAGACTGTTACCAAAGCAATTTAGAAGAGGAAAATTCTTAGTTTTAGTACTTTAGGAATATATATAGGTTAAAGTTAGGGAGAAATTGAGCTTTTTGAAAACAAAGCTTTGGAGAAGCTGATATTAATAACATCACATTTCTAGTCATCCAATATTAGGTTAATTTAATGAATAATAACTCTGTTTTTTGTGGTAAATAGATTAAATAGAGCTTGTTTAATTTTTTAGATGGAGAAAAATATATATAAAAATGTTTGCCAATGTTCCAAACATTCCTCCAAATGCATACCATTTTTTTATGATTTAGATGATGATGATGATGATGATGATGATGACGACGATAATGATGATGATGATGATTATTATTTAAAACACAATACAAAAGCTCAGGCTGTGTCATGTCTCACTCTCTTAACTAAGTGATAATAATCTATTTTAGTAAATCCAGTTAAAGACTAGACACCTCCTGTGTGAGACAGCTGTGGGGGTTAACAAGTGTTCTGTTTTTAGTTTGGATTCAACTAAACCCTAAATACGCAACAACTTAACCAGATTTCAATTACAGAATGAAAGGGTAAGACTTCTAAACCATTAAGGAACTCTATGGAAACTTGAGAAATAAATCCTTCAATGGTTGCTGGCCTGTGTGAAGTGTGAAGTTTATTTTAAGGAAAATAGGTTATTAACACTAAATTAACAATAATTGAAATAAAACTCTAATCTTTAATTTTCTCATAAAGGAAGTGAATACATTGGAAATGATAATTCATATTTTCACAGTGATAGGCGTGGGTCACAGCAGACTGGACATATTCTCACACCTTCTCAAGTCACTAGTGTTTAGTTGTTGTTACTGTTTCTTCATAGTTTTATATTTGTACTATATTACCTTGTTATAGTGCTAAAATATATTTTCATATAATCGCATTTTGTTTATGAAAAGTGAATACTAAACTAAACTAGAACAAATATGCAAATATATTTTTTTGAAAAAATAATACCAATCATTCATGTTATTAATTGTTATAAGTGATGTTTTAGCACACCATTGCTTGTGTTTTTTTCATGGTAAAGCAATTTGCACCTTTTTGCCATACAGCCATGTATTGAACATTTCATTTTATTTGATCTATTTGTATATAGTTGCACTGTACATAATGTTACATAAGGGTCCAGGGATTTAATGTTACAACTCGTAACTTCTTGTTCAGACATTAATAAATTGCATTTTTTGTATTTAAATATTTCGTAACACTGTATTTACACCTCCAGCCCCCCACCTTTTGCAGTGTCCTCTTTATTGACAGTTCAGATATGGCAACCCTAGCTAGCTCTGGTTATCTCATCTCATTATCAGTGGAGCAGTACATTTAGCTAGTGGGTTAAAAGAGGTTTCTTAATGTACATTGTTAAAGATTAATTCCAGTGATTTTGGGGTGTTGTGTACCAATTCTGTCCAATCAGGCATTTTCTTCAGTTATTTTTGCATATTAAGGGAACCCTATTTTATTCACTCATACTATTCCATCTTGCACTGAGCAAATGCTCAGGGATGTATCTGTATTGAAACAGTTTTGGGGGTGAAGTGAGTGGAGAAGTTGTCTATATTGTCTATTGTGTAAATGGCAATAAAGTATCACGGTTGTCTATTGTGTTAATGTCAATTTTAACATATTTTCGTCACTAGCAAATGGTAACAAATATGGTGGTACATTTGTGCTGTATTTTAATTAATTGCCCAGCTTTTCCTTGTAATGTGCTTCAATCTTAGCTTACAAACTGAGATTTGAAAAGCCATTTTGCAATAATAATATACATAATGACATAAAACCTATGTAGTGCCATTAAAAATAAAATGCTTTGAAATACATATATATATATGTCTGTGCTGTCAGTCAAATGAATGCAATGACATGCAGCTTCCAATTGTCTAGAAATCATTTGTTAGTCCTGTCTAGTGTATAATTCTGACAGTTCCAGGTTTGGTCAGTTTCACACCTAGTCCTCCAGCTTATTGGAGGTGGCAGTCGGTCAAGGACACAAAATAGGAGAGTTAATGTGATGAGATTAATCTGTGAATGTGTTGCAGCTTTGCACTGTTTAATTTCATAGTACAGTAGGTTAAATAGTTATTGTGTCAGGATGAACCTGAAGTGAAAGGACTGTCTTAGTCATATTCCAAACAAAGGATTAGGCTCCCTTCTTTACTGTTCTAGGAAACTGGCTTCTAATTAGATTGAATAGAGAGTGCAGGGGCAAAAAAGAAGGGCTTTAAAACTTGTCTAAGTAGATCAGCAGATTTTCAACACTTCCTCGCCTAATAACAGTTTAAGATTCATAAGAAATCACATTTTGTGATAGGGGGCTGCCAACAATCAATTAATGAAAGGTTGTGGGACTGAAGTAAAGTTCCTAGTGTCTTTTTTTTAAATTATGGGGTAGTGTTATTTAAAGACATTGCTCTTGATTTATATTGTTCTTTCATAAATAAACTCTGACCTGATTCAAAATAAAGTTTCCTTCTAAAGTGTTATGTCTTAGAAATGACAACGTAATGTAAATGTACATATTTAAAACATGTTCAAACAGACCGAGGCCACATAAAAACTTTGTTACCCATAAATGGCAAATTACAAACTTGATACAAACCTATCATGTTTGTATTTATAATTAGTAGAGTGGCTTCTGACAATCAGTTTGACCAGCACTGGGTATAAGTTTGTCATTTGCAATTCTCAGGTAGGGCACAGTTTTGGAAGCAGTAGGTAGGAAGCAGTGTTTACTGTATAGATAGTATGTTTACTGATGAAGAATGTTTTTTTTTAGGACAAGGAAAAGTCTGCTGTAATTTAACAAAAATACATTCTAGCATGTATAAATGGTTCAGTCATAACTCACAATATGCATTGTGGTCAAAGAAGACCATCTGCCATAAGGTTATGCCAAAAGAAGACTTACAGCTTTTGCACAATGCATACTAGTAGGGTGTCAATAACAAATAGAGAACATTTACAACTGGTATAATCATAATAAAATTAACAAATGAATAAATAACTATTTAATATATATATAGTTTCAGTTTATATGTTTATATGACAAACAATCCAAACCTGAAGCAACTGTATTGCTGAAATAAATATAATAAGTACTAGGTTTGTAATATCTAATTGAAAGCTGGGCCAAAATTGCAATTTAATTTTAATTCCTTGTAGTAACAATAGATAGAAATATATGTATCATATATATTTATATTGAGTATATTAACTATGGTTAATTTGGGTCAATCATACATTATTGGAATATTGTTCATCTAAGTTGTTGGCAGCTCCACCATTAAAGTATGCAAGACAAAATAATATTTTACAGGGTGGCTTAAGAAATTAAATAATGTTTCACATCTCCTCTCCTATTCCCTAGTTTGCCTCCGGAGGTCATCACCCTCGGCATATTAACGAAACATTCCTACACAGCCATGTACACCTGTTCACGCAACGCCCTATTCCCATTGGTCTAACACTCCCTAGTGTTACCTGCTATCCCTTAGTTTCCCAATCAAAGTCTTGCCTTATCTTTGATAGTCAATTCCGAGCATTATATACACCTATGCCCTTCTGCACCCTGACTTTTGTATTCAGTTTCTCTGACTACTCTTCTGGATTTCCTGGTTTTGCCTTTTTGCTCCATCGACTGACCTCTGGACTGTTCTCTTACTCTGTCTTTTGGATTTGCCCTCTTGGACTGTTTGCCCCGATACACACCTGTTATTGAGTCTGCTCTTGGGTCCACCTGCCCTGTCTGGTGTCCGTGACATAATGTGAGTAGCACATGCCCTACTATGCGTTTAATTGCAGTGTAACATGCTTATGTCAACTACAAATAATTTATCTTAAACATAGAATGGAAGCAATGGAAATCCTTTAAAGTAAAAAATATATATTCTCTCTTTCACACACACATACTACACATACATACATATATTCATATGTGTGTGTGTGTGTGTGCGTGTGTATATATGTATACACATGCACACGCACACGCACACGCACACACACACACACAGTATATATAACAAGTCTCCAACATTCCAGATGCCAGTTTAAATACTTAGAGATTTGCCTATAAAAGAACATTACTAAGAGATGTTCTTTGAGAAGCAAAGTCTCCAAACTCAAGGATTATATTCAGATTTGAAAGCTCTGGCATGAGACCACACTTTGCTCTTTATTGATTTTCCTTTTTTGTTTTTTCAGATTTACTGCTCTTTCAGCAGTACTTTCAAATCTTATATTTTGAAATCCAGGTATTTACCCTTAACTCTGGATTAAATTTCATAACTCAATGAAATTCCCAAATGGGCTTTATAAGAAGATTACAAAGCAATATGGTATTTCAAACTGAAATGAGTGAAGTGTTGTGTAGTCAGTCAGCTTCAGTCAGCTCAAACTATTTATTATATATATATATATATATATATATATATATATATATATATATATATATATATATATATATATATGTGTGTGTGTGTGTGTGTGTGTGTGTATTAGACATATATATATATATATATATATATATATATATATTTAATGAACCAAGATCATCCAGACTCATTATAAATTCTGGAATACTTCCAAAAGATGTATTAATTAATTTAACTTTAAAAAATATAATAATAAACTTTATTTCAGTTATTGACAAAAACATCATGTTACTTATTTATGTGTGCATTTGATATACAATTAACACTTCTATTACTGTATTTTGTGTGAAAACAGAACTCTTAGCCTATATATTTGTGAATTTGTGAATGTTTATGAGCATACGATATTTTCTTTGAAAAGAAGAGTGAAGTCTTTAAAAGTCTCACCACAAAGCTGCCATGAATGAAAGAGCCAAAGCAAGTGATCGAGTAATCTGAAACTGTTAATAACACGACAACATCAGGGTCAGAGTTCAAATCCTGATCTTTATTAAGAACACATTTAAATACTGATTGCTGCTCCTGTTATTCGGGTTTTTGATCTGATCTTGCAAAACCATGGTTACGATACTGTTATAAAACAAACAAATTATGCATTTACACTGTTAATATAAGAAACATGTCTGGCAGTTTAAATTATATTAAATTATATTTATATTAAATTATAAATTAAATTATATGTATTTTAAAGTCTACCTGTACATTGGTCTTGTTCAGATTCATAATTTGTGTAATTTCACAGGTATTTCAAATACTTTTAACAGAAGAGTAGGTCATAGAGCTCCTTGCTGCTCTGTATGTAAAAAAAGCTACTGGGTTGCATTTTAGATATTGCCATTTAGAAGAATATATATATATATATATATATATATATATATATATATATATATATATATATATATATATATATATATATGATTGTTTTAGTTTTTTTAAGAAATAGTATTTTTGAGGGGATTATGGGTAAAGTCTAATCTGGATTAGTAAAATGTGCGTCATTGCTCTTTAAAAAGCTGTCTGTTCCAATGTTTTAATTCATTCATTTTTTCACCAAAAGACTGGAAACCTAAATCAAGTTGACCATTTGTTAAGATACACTGTTAGTGTATGCCTAGTGTGTTGGATATCTGGAACTCAGATTGATATATTATAGATCGATTAGTGAGTTTCTAGGTACAAAATTACAAGCAAGTTTTCAAGTTTGTAATTTGGGATTTGTGGGTAGGTTTTGATAAGTTTTGATTTGATCTAGGCTGTAGTCCACATATTACATCATACCTGATGATATTTAATCCGTGTTTTTATTTAGTGTATGCATTAGGTACATTCTCTAGTTTAACATGATAAAGTATTAATTGCTAGTGTAATTACACAAATCAATGAAACCCACAAATACAAAAAAAAAACATATAATTCAAATTTAGACATTGTAATTTTTTCTGTCCTTTAACGAACTGTATTGAATTGTTGAGCAAAGTATTTCATATACATTAACTGCACGAAAATATGTAGCTGAATAAAGGGTTAAGATACTCTACCCTGGAAATGGAAAGCAGTAGGATTGTGGTGATTGCTCTGCTGCCTTTTAATTATTGAAGCAATGAGCCCGGCTGCTGTCCTTGAGTATATCCATTAATGAAATTGTATTCCCAGACGATGAATCCCTCTCATTTGTTTACAGTTCATTCAGCAACAAGGATTATGGATTTTAATCTAGCTTTGCACATTTTAATTTCAGATTTTTCATGTTAAACCCACTTAACATGCCATATATTATATTAAATTTACATGCAGAATTAACATTGTGGTATATTATTTATATTCTGCCATGGTTTTCAGCAACTATATCTCCACTTAGTGACATAGACATTTTTAGGGTGAAAACCCATCACTCAACAAACCATACATACGCAATGTGTGCTCAGACATTCCTGTACAATGCAATCCCTTTTGTTTATTTTTAACTTTAGTTATAGTACAGAAAGCCTTAGATTAAATTTTACTTTCTGGATATTATTCACAGGCAAACTGAAAGGGAAAGTTTGTTGTGTTGTATAAATGTTGACTTGTAAGGAATTATATTATTGGATTTTGACCATTCAGCATCCAGGGATTTAAAAACGTTGCATGAAGGCTAATGTTGCCAGTGGACACTGGTCAGACTGGGGTAAGATGACAAACATGGTGACTGCGGTGTTTCATACTTAGGTAAATTGATTATGTTTACACATACATCTTGTGCAGGCCTATAGTCTCCATATTGGGATTTTGGTCAGGGTTCATTAGGTTTTGCAATCTGTCATCAGTTGTCATTAGTTCTTTCTATCGGGTATCATTCATATTTGGAGTCAAATAAATGGAGTATGAGATATTATTCGTATTTTGAATCTATCATCACTTGGACTGAATATTGGGTATCGTTTGTCTGGAGAGAAACGGTTGGAGTTAAATCATGGAAAAAATTGTTACATTGCTCAGTTGCAGTTTAGAGCGAAGAGAGAGTATCATACATATAAACCAAGGTCACATGCACAGAGTGACACCTTATACTCTCAATTGGTACAAATTGCCACTCTTTAAGAACCTAGCTGTTTTGACTATGGGGTTGTGCAGGGTAGAGAAAAAAACATTTACGCTTCATGCTCAATATCCCCTGCATTCTGTATAACCCTTCTTCAACCTTGCAAGAGGTTATTTCTCTCAAAACCGAAATGGCCTTTGACTGTGAAGGAGATTATATAGCTGTCATTCTACATAGAATTGGCTTTGGTCCCAATTTTATTGAACGGATTAAGCTATTAAATATCTCTTCTTCATCCTACATTGGCACAAATTACATGTAAACCACATATTTTCCTATCCACTTGGGCACACGACAAAGCTGCCTCTTCTCATCCAGATGTCTCCAAATGCAGTTGAACCTAGTTAGTTATCCCTGTGTAAAAATAGGCATTTAACAAGGCTATACAAATCTGTGTTAAGAAATTTGAGGTTAAATAAACGGTTAATTCTGAGTACCATCTTGTTTGTCTCCTATCAATTTGGACAACGTACAAGACAATCTGCCTTATTATTATTATTATTATTATTATTATTATTATTATTATTATTATTATTATTATTATTATTATTTGCCTTTAACATGAGAAAGGCAAACTATTTTATTTGAACTCATTTCTATTTTCCTTTTAGTGTTTTTGTTTATTTTGCAAGGAAATCATGTGCATTACAAGCACAATTTCAATTTTTAAACGATTTAAAAGCTGCAAGAGCTTTAATTCTTATGTTTAAAGTGGGGGGTTTGCTATTGATGGCATGGGATTTTATGCTGCTGTTAAAAAATAATACTTTGGCAGATACAGAAGATTATATGATGATCTTGCATCTCCGGAGCTTGGCTTTAAATCAGCTCAGAGCTGAATGACAGGAAAAACAACAAAGAGTTTGATCCCCTAGTAGTGCAAAGTCCAGCTATGGGGTCAGCTGGGGCTCTGGGCCATCTTTCAGTGGACATGGGGAATTAATAACATATTTCAAATGGATGAAAGGACTATGCCAAGACAGTCTGTGAGGTTTAGGATTAGTACATGAGAAAGTACAAAATCCATATTGAAGGTACAGAGCAACAAATCCTTCTTGAAGTCATGGGAAATCACTGACTGAGGATCCCAAATGTATATCCCAGATGTTCAATGTATATATTTGTATATTTCAATCCAGCACATTGACGTAATAAACATGTAAGGTTCACTTGTACACATTGCTCAACATTTATCTCAGCGCGTGTCCTATAGAGACATGCATAGATAGTTAAGGAGATTATTTTAGTGCTAAATATTTGGAAATATGAATTTTCAGTTAGACTAAGAACAAATGTTTAAAAATAAAGTAGTAAAGATTATTCAGGAGGTCTGTGCACCTTAATAATGAGTTTTATTTACAGTTTTATTGCAGAAATATCAGCAGCCCCCACCCTGTGGAAAATGTCAGTACTGCTACAGTGTTTCTGACATCTCAGATGGAATGGACCAAGGTTTGTATAAAAAGATCACAGAATCCATAATAAAAATCAATAATGATGGGCAGCTGCTTATTTGTGTTTGTATAACTGATACCTTATGATAGGGTGATTCATGAATTGATGTGTCAGGAAGTGTAAGTGAATATGGTTTAAATGTGATGGACATATCTTGTGGTTTTGAAATAGACTAATTTAGACTTCTCAGATGCAACTGTAGAATTAATTAATGAGATTAATGAGCATCTTTCTTTCCAGTTCTGCAGGAAAATAAATTAAATTGGTTGATTAGACAATATAACCAATGCCACTTTCTTTGTTGACCTAAAGCTCTAACAATGTGTTAGAATACTGTCTAAAGGTTAGACTTGAATGATTCTAAAAACTAACAAGATCGGGCATTAGGATTATATCACAGCAGACAATCATACCTGGTGCATTATAACAATGCAGGCTGAAACAAAATCTTGCAGGAAGAGACTGTTTTTCTCTGGTATCTCTCTCCTATTGCTTTGGGTAGGGTTATACTAACAGTCAAAGATAACAGCCAGAAAAGAGAAAGTGAAACAAGTGTGTGTTTTGAAAGTCATTTCAACCTTAAACCAGTAATTCACAGTTATATGTTTGCTTATACCAATAGGGACATCTAGTGGATATAAGAGAAGTGTACATGTGCCTTGGTATGGTGTTCTCTCCAAAAGTGTGCATCTGTATAAATGCTTACATACCTACACGCCCCATAGGTCAGATAGTAATCTATGTATCTATACTCTATGTATTGTTGTTGTTATTATTATTACTATTATTATTAATAGTAGTAGTAGAAGTAGTAGTACCAACAACAACAAAAATAATAATAATAATAATAATAATAATAATAATAATAATAATAATAATAATAATAATGTGTACTTAATTGATATTCACTTATTTGTGTTTATAGTTAATATAAAGATTGTAGCATTTTTTGTTTATTTCTAATTGAAATTAGTTTATTGAACATAAATACTGCCTAAGAATTTGCTGTAGCAGTAAGACATATGTCCACATGATGTCACTATTGCATCTCATATGCCACAGTAGTCTGAAAGCTTATCAACCGGTGACTGGAAATGTGTTTTACATTGTTTGTATTGACCTGTATTTATTAGATGCGTAAGGATGATTGTGTTATTTAAATGTTCATGACTCCAAGGTAATTTAGTTATTTATAGGGACTATGTATTGGAATTGACCAGTTAATCATACTACTACTACTACTACTACTACTAGTGGCTTTGGACTCTGGAGCGGAGGTTTGTGGGTTCAATCCCAGGTGGGGGACACTGCTCTTGTACCCTTACATTGCTTACATTGCTACAGTAAATGCCCAGCTGTATAAATGGGTAAAATGTAAAAATAATGTAATGTAACAATTGTCTGGATAAGGGCAAAGACACTGAATTGAGTAACTACAACTGCAAATATACACTCACCTAAAGGATTATTAGGAACACCATACTAATACTGTGTTTGACCCCCTTTCACCTTCAGAACTGCCTTAATTCTACGTGGCATTGATTCAACAAGGTGCTGAAAGCATTCTTTAGAAATGTTGGCCCATATTGATAGGATAGCATCTTGCAGTTGATGGAGATTTGTGGGATGCACATCCAGGGCACGAAGCTCCCGTTCCACCACATCCCAAAGATGCTCTATTGGGTTGAGATCTGGTGACTGTGGGGGCCAGTTTAGTACAGTGAACTCATTGTCATGTTCAAGAAACCAATTTGAAATCATTCGACCTTTGTGACATGGTGCATTATCCTGCTGGAAGTAGCCATCAGAGGATGGGTACATGGTGGTCATAAAGGGATGGACATGGTCAGAAACAATGCTCAGGTAGGCCGTGGCATTTAAACGATGCCCAATTGGCACTAAGGGGCCTAAAGTGTGCCAAGAAAACATTCCCCACACCATTACACCACCACCACCAGCCTGCACAGTGGTAACAAGGCATGATGGATCCATGTTCTCATTCTGTTTACGCCAAATTCTGACTCTACCATCTGAATGTCTCAACAGAAATCGAGACTCATCAGACCAGGCAACATTTTTCCAGTCTTCAACTGTCCAATTTTGGTGAGCTTGTGCAAATTGTAGCCTCTTTTTCCTATTTGTAGTGGAGATGAGTGGTACCCGGTGGGGTCTTCTGCTGTTGTAGCCCATCCGCCTCAAGGTTGTACGTGTTGTGGCTTCACAAATGCTTTGCTGCATACCTCGGTTGTAACGACTGGTTATTTCAGTCAAAGTTGCTCTTCTATCAGCTTGAATCAGTCGGCCCATTCTCCTCTGACCTCTAGCATCAACAAGGCATTTTCGCCCACAGGACTGCCGCATACTGGATGTTTTTCCCTTTTCACACCATTCTTTGTAAACCCTAGAAATGGTTGTGCGTGAAAATCCCAGTAACTGAGCAGATTGTGAAATACTCAGACCGGCCCGTCTGGCACCAACAACCATGCCACGCTCAAAATTGCTTAAATCACCTTTCTTTCCCATTCAGACATTCAGTTTGGAGTTCAGGAGATTGTCTTGACCAGGACCACACCCCTAAATGCATTGAAGCAACTGCCATGTGATTGGTTGGTTAGATAATTGCATTAATGAGAAATTGAACAGGTGTTCCTAATAATCCTTTAGGTGAGTGTATATATATATGAAGCTCAGTTTTTCCAAATGGTTTCTCTAGAACTAGATTGATTTGCCCGGTTACTGCATTAGGAGTAAATATTTACCAAAATCTATAGCCTAGATTAGAAAATAATAATAATAATAATAATAAAGGCTACTCAAAAGCCTACAGTCATATAAAATTCATGAGGCTTGGGAGTATGAGGACATGTTAGGCACCAGGGTTATAAATTCCTCCAATGTGGCAGTCAAAGTCCTTCCTGGTTATACATTTAAAACTATACCATACTTAGGGGACATTAACATGCTTTAAGGCAATTTTCTAACGTTTTCAGGAGGTGTTTAGTCAGTCGTAGTCCATGAACAACTGTCTGCCAGTAAAATGGTTTGCCTGCTGTTGTCAGTGCTTTGATATTATGTCTTAGATAACCTATTCTGTTCAAAATTAAAATGACCCAAATTCCAAAATGTCTTTATGACAACAAATCAGTGCACTGAGATATTATGGAAGAAATCAAAGGAAGAGTAAAAATGGGTGCATTTGAAAGAACAGCACGCTGCTAAAAGGAAATCTACCCATTTGCCTGAAGAGAAACATATTTAATCAGTGCATACTACCAGTGCTCACTTATGGTTTTTGAATGTGGTCACTTAATGCAATAATTATACAGGAACTGCAGATGACAAAAAAGGAGCATGGATATATCTATGCTTGCACTAAAAAGAATAGATAGGAAAGAAAATGAATGGATCTGAGAAAAAACAAAAACATTGAATGAGTGAAAATGTTAAAATGGCAATGGGCCAGACACACTGCAAGAAAAAGTATCAAAGATGGACAAAGGAAGTTATTGAATGGATACCAAGAGATGAAAAAATAAAATCAATCAATTAACAAAATGCAAAGTGAGTGAACTTTATGGCCTTAATATTCTCTGTTGTCTCCTCCTGCGGTCTCTTTCTTATTACATTATTACAATTATCTGCTTGATGACCTCACATTGTGGTCCATCAACCAGGTACGCTGCACTCTTTAACAGCTACCTGTGTGTTTTCCAATCATGTGCAGAACGTCTCCAAACCCACAACACCTACACTACATTCGCCCTATGATCTCTTGACCTCGGTGTTCCTAATTGTACCTTATATACTCTTACAGTAACTCCTACTACGCCTCTCAGAGTAACATTTCGGGAATGCTGTATTACACACTTACTATAGGAGCGGACTGGCCTGGGATGCTTTGGATGCGAATAACATCCTGACCTATCTGTTCTGGCCCCTGATTTATGTGTGTGTTTTTGTGTGTGACAGTACTATACGACTGGCCTCCCGTTTGAAAATGGCCTGTCCTGCACTGGACAAACAGTACTGAGCAAAAGTTTTAGGCAGGTTGTGAAAAAATGCTGTAAAGTAAGAATGCTTTCAAAAATGTTAATAGATTATATTTATCAATGAATAAAATGCAAAGTGAGTGAACAGAAGAAAAATCTACATCAAATCCATATTTGGTGTGACCACCATTTGCCTTCAAAACAGCATCAATTCTTCTAGGTTCACTTGCACACAGTTTTGAAGGAACTCAGCAGGTAGGTTGGCCCAAACATCTTGGAGAACCAACCACAGTTCTTCTGTGGATTTAGGCAGCCTCAGTTGCCTCTCTCTCTTCATGTAATCCTAGACAGACTCGATGATGTTGAGATCAGGGCTCTGTGGGGGCCATACCATCACTTCCAGGACTCCTTGTTCTTCTTTACGCTGAAGATAGTTCTTAATGACTGTCGCTGTATGTTTGGGGTCGTTGTCATGCTTCAGAATAAATTTGGGGCCAATTAGATGCCTCCCTGATTGTATTGCATGATGGATAAGTATCTGCCTGTACTTTTCAGCATTGAGGAGACCATTCATTCTGACCAAATCCCCAACTCCATTTGCAGAAATGCAGCCCCAAACTTGCAAGGAACTTCCACCATGCTTCACTTTTTCCTGCAGACACTCATTCATGTACCGCTCTCCAGCCCTTCGGTGAACAAACTGCCTTCTGCTACAGACAAACATTTCACATTTTGACTCATCAGTCCAGAGCACCTGCTGCCATTTTTCTGCACCCCAGTTCCTGTGTTTTCATGCATAGTTGAGTCGCTTGGCCTTGTTGCCACGTCGGAGGTATGGCTTTTTGGCCGCAGGTCTTCCATGAAGGTCACTTCTGACCAGACTTCTCCGGACAGTAGATGGGTGTACCAGGGTCCCACTGTTTTCTGCCAGTTCTAAGCTGATGGCACTGCTGGACATCTTCTGATTGCGAAGGGAAGTAAGCATGATGAGTCTCTCATCTGCTGCTGTAAGTTTCTTGGCCGACTACTGCGTCTACGGTCCTCAACGTTGCCTGTTTCTTTGTGCTTCTTCAAAAGAGCTTGGACAGCACATCTGGAAACCCCTGTCTGCCTTGAAATGTCTGCCTGGGAGAGACCTTGCTGATGCAGTATTACTACCTTGTGTCTTGTTTCTGTGCAGTCTTGCCATGGTGTATGACTTTTGACAGTAAACAGTATATATATATATATATATATATATATATATATATATATATATATATATATATATACACACACACACACATTTATTTAGCACCATTGTGTGTTCACTTTTGAGTCAAATTCATGACATTTTGAATAGAAAATTCACACATTTTAATTAAAAAGATAAACCATGTATTGGGCTTAATATGTTATCTGGTTATCCGCATTTTCCTTAAGATGGCGACACAGACAACAAATGAAAACGTTATTTACCGAAAACACAGGACCTTGATAAAGATATATAAATAAATAAATAAATAAATAAACATTTTCTTAATAAAAATTTAAGAAGTGTACCTATAACAGAAAATGTGCTTTTAGTTTAACAACTTCTATATCTGTCGAATTAACGTAAATTTGTCTTAACTTACTTTATTTTGTAAGTAAAGAATCCAGAAACAGTCATTAAAACACATGTAACTCCAACACATCCTATATAACAGTCTATAATCTTTTCAGTAGTGTTTAACATTCTACAAACTTTTCACTTTGATTATTCCGAATTGAGCACAAGTAAATGTCAGGAATTACAGACAGAATTTCCACTGAACAGAAATCGGGGACATTGTTAGAATATAGTCACAAAATTTAATTTTAACGTGCTGTAAATTATGTAATGGATCAAATACGTTTATGATTATGATATGAAATACACTGTATTTGTGTTGAGAGATTAAAATATAAGACAAGAGCCTAAAATAATGTTTTTGTTTTCTCCAGATATCCATTAAATGACACGTACTGAGCATAATACAATCAGCTTATTTTGATTGTTGATAATAGGTATGAATTGTGAACTATAAGTCTGCCATGTAAGGATGTTGTAGGTAGCTCCATTGACTGTAGATGAAGTTGCTAGGGCTGTAATGTATATCCATCGAGGAGTGAAATATCCAGCAGCGAGTCAACAAATGTATGTAAGGGGAAGGAAATAAAAACTTGTATTGTTTAATGTTTGAACGACGTATTAAAATCGATCATACGCCAAACACAATCAATGATGCAATACTTACTTTAACCGACAGCGTCGCCAGTGGGACTCCCAATCGTCGATTAATCGTAACATCTAACAATAAAAGACTATGGCACCTTGTGAATCTAAAAGTTGTATTGGTTGGGTATTTTGTAAGTTCTGTTTTATATTTGAAATATACATCTTTAAATGTAATAATAGGGTGTGACATGTTTGTCCAGTTAAAATTCCGACAGGGAAAACTATTTTTCTGGTTTTGTCGTCTTGCGTTTGTGGGTATAACATCTTATTATGCACTGTTCATGATTTCATTTAAGTTACTTTTCAGTTGTGTGTTAAACAACAGTTTGATTTTGTCGGATAACAAAAATGTGCGATTGTTTTCTATATTAACTTAATTTTTCAAAATGCCTTTCTTTGAAATATTGGAACACATGCTTTTAATACAGTTTTTCATGTCGTTTTTATTTGGTAGATGGTACGTTTTATAAAATTTACTTCATTTAACAGATTCAAAAAACAATTATCACATTATAAACTTATACACCAACCTATATAAACCAACAATTCAACAAGGTAACAATGAGACATTTCAAAACTCTCCCATCCCGCACTCCACATATTGCTATTTACAACCAATGAAAGAAAAATAAATACACAGATCGATAGAGAGATAGATAGATAGATCGTATTTTTTTCAATTAATGTATTTAACTTTTAGTGAAAGATCATCAAAGATAAGAGGAATACGATACAGTTGATGTGACAAATTATACGTCTGTATTGACCTGTACTGCTTTGGGTTAATTTGTTTCTATTCGCTTCTATTGAATTACTCAACTCTGTTTTAAATTAATATTGCATTCAGGGGATAGAAACCAATTGCTCTCAGTCCTCGGAGTGATTCAGAAACTCATTTGGGAAAACGGGCTTTAGGGTTTATTTGTCTCTGTTAAAACCCAATATGTGACTTTTTCAACAACAATGAATACATTGTTGCGTCTTTGCTCCTAAAAAGCGCAAAACAAAGTCCGAAGATGATACCATGATGATTTATTCAACTTTGAAGTGTTTAGGAACCCTCTTCAATTGTTGATGGAGTTTGTGGAGTGAACTTGTACATTTTAACTCGTTCATTTAGGTCGAGTTGGTAATGTTGGTATACATCACCCCTTCCCTTCCCTTCCCTTCCCTTCCTCGGTGGTTGGGTGGTGAGTAAAGTGTCTTGATTTATTTTGGCAAAATAATTGAAATCTGGATGCATTCTGCCCTTTTCCGCCAGGTGGCAGTATTAGAAGCGGAATTAAAATGCTGCCCGTTGCTGTGTAATGATACATCGTGCGCTTCTGTGTTTGACTGTAGTCGCCATATTATAACCAGGGCTGCAATAAAAACACCATCGCAGACCAACATTTCTGGAAAATATGTATTTACTGATTTTGTGCCGTCTCAGTCCCCACCCAATCCCGTTTCTCTCCAAAATAAGTGGAAACTTGCAACAGTTGTTGTTTTTGTTTGTATCACTGCACTTTTGCAATGCTTAAAAATGTAACTTGTGTAAACTGTTATTCGTCCTGCACATGAGCGTCTGCTAATTAATACATATTATTTTTTACTGTATATTTTTAAGAACCAAGTCTTTGCTTCACATGATTTTCCTTGGGGAGAGTACAAACTAAAAAGTGACTATAAAGTGGCTCGATAGTATATGCATTGATCTGGGTAAAATCATTATGCACATTTCACTAATGTAATTCACCATCACCTTGACAGTCCAACAAAAACCTAATTCCCCAGAGAAATCTCTGATAATATCTGCTCTGTCTCGGATAGAGAAAATGAACGAATCTCTGATATTATACATTTGATAAGATAAATGCAGGCAGAGAAAGGACTTGGCAAAAACCCAGAGTCGTGCAATCAAATTCACAGAGTGCACTGCCTGCATCCTTTGGGAATTATACTAGAAATTATCCGACCAATGACTTCTGATATTCTCTGTACTTTAAAGGTGGCGCAGACATAATATGTATTTTGTCCAGTTTAAAATAATATGTGACTTGCTAGCTTCACTGAAATGCTCATTAAAAACAATAGTAATATGTGATGTATTTTGAGGTGTTTAAAAATCTCACATGGTAATTATGTAATTCTAGTCTGTATTTCTGTGAAAGGTTTCCGTAATAATTCATGTTTTAGTAACACTTTACAATAATGGACAACAATTCTTGATTAATTAATGCCTGAATCCCACTGGAATAGCATATGCATTATACTAATATCATGCACTTCCACTGAGTTCTGATGTTGACCTCTAATCCCAAATTTAGGAACCCTAACCCTGACCCTAACCTAGATACAAATATGATTAACAGCAGAACTCAGATAAAGTGCATTAACTATTCATGTGTTATTCCTGTGGTATTCATACACCAATTCATCAAGGATTGGTGCCCATTACATTTAAATTATTTGGAATTAACTGGAAGTTAAATGGTTCCAAACGTAGTGTACTGACTTGCTAATAAGACTAATTAAGGGTAATTAAACGTATTGTGGTGTTAGCATTACACATATAGGCCTACATAGTATAATATTCATATTTATTTAAATGATGTATATTGCTAGAGGTGCGCAGCTGCCTGTCTGGGGAGAGAGGATGAAGATGGAAGTCTCCCTTACGAACTGAATGAATCGCTTGATTAATAGTCTCATAACATTTTCCTGACAGATAAGTCCCCAGTTGTTACAGTTAGGCAGACCACAGCATCTCTCACACTTACAGACAGGAGTCGAATTGGAAATATTTCAATTGTCAAGCATCCCTGGGGTGCCCCTGTACTGACTGTGTTACATCAGATGACGCTTAATGTTGTAAAGATTCTGCACACCTGCTGAAACATTGTTCGAATAAGCTCATTGGACATGCTATTTATTATTTGTTTTGTTCTATTTATCAAACAATTGGGTATATACATTTTTGTATTATTCATTACTCATATTTTAGCACACGCCCCTTTTCCAGCCTAATAATGCCTTTAGTTTTAATGCCCTACAGTGAATTCAAGCTTTTTGTTTCAAAGGTGACGTATTTTTTCCAAACCAAACTAAAACCCTTTCTTGTCAGGGGAGTTTAGGGAAAAACATAATAATCATTTTATTGCAAAAGGTGATATCATAAAAACACGCCTCACAGTATATGTGTTATACTAAATGCATGTACATGAATGAACAACCTCGCACAATAAATATAAACTTCTGTAATCTATGGTCTTTGAGAAAGAGTGAAAAAGAAAACGAAACAAAAGGATAAATAAAACTACCCTAGATTACAAGTATCCTTGTGTAAAATAGATGTTTAATCTCAAGTGATGTCCTTGATTAAATAATGGAAAAACATATAGCCTGTATCCGAGATTACAGAGAAAACCTTTTCTTTTAAAGTATTATTTGGCTGAACATCCAGTACCAAAAGTCAGTAAGCACAACACGTTTGTACAACGTTGCTGGAAGGTTATATTAAGGTTATGGTAGAAATAACGCTTCAGCAACGTCATATTTTAGCTGGGTGGACGCAAATAGGGGCGTATAGATGGTTAGACTGCACTCTACGTGTTCAGTTGTTTTTTTTCAAAACTCGACAGTCAGCTATACTGAAGTCAGTTTTGATTGTTATGATGGTACCCATCCCCTGGCAGTTAAATAATATGCTGTCCCTTGTTATTGGGTAAGGCCCTGCCATGTGTTAAATTAGCAAAAAGACGCAGCTGGCTAAGGAACCACTGGGGGGCAAGCTAGCAATGCGTCACAGCCCTTGGACAAAAAAGAAAAAAGAAAAAGAAAAAAGAAGAACCAAAGAATCAACAAACATGCGAGGCAAACCGTGCCAATGGCCACAAAACCAGGATTGCTGATCTCAGACGAGAACATACCTCGCAGTGTTACAGGTGGTGGAAGACATGCATTTCGGACGCACGCATCTCGGGTTTCATCAGGACTTTCAACTTAACAGACTCCTTTATTGATATGGAGGATACACAGGCAAACCCATAACTTGGAGAAAAAAGTAGACTTCTTCTGACGGGATAAGAAACCATGAAATAACCCCGGATAGCAAGGATGCATCACTGCGCGTCAAGTCAAGGCTGAGGGGAGGAGAGGGCTATGCAGAACTGTCACAGAGACAGGTAAAGGGGAAAAGTGCGCTGGCATCACAGGACTTTAGCACACGAAAAGCGAATATAAATGTACAGAAAGTACTATATCGGTTCAGTGTAAAAGAAAGGTTTGTCTGTGCTGCTGTGAAGAGGAAAGTTTCTTGAAAGTAGAGGGAATCATGGCTTCAGAGGGATCGCCCGGGCTGGCTAAATCCGCCGCAGTGAAATTATCAGAGATGGGCGAAAGAACTAAACGGTTAGGTACCGCTATGCAGGATCCTCACCGACAAAGACGCATGATTTTAGTAATTGTCTGCATAGCACTCCTGTTAGACAATATGCTTTATATGGTTATTGTGCCGATTATACCAGATTACCTTGCTTATTTAGAAGGTGATCAACCAGAGCAAGCCCATGTAGCAGTCAACTCAAGTTCTTCAATCAACAGTACCAGCCAAGGTAAAGTCACCAAGGACAACTTAGATGTACAAATTGGGGTTTTGTTTGCATCGAAAGCTATCCTACAGCTTCTAGTTAACCCCTTGAGCGGAACCTTCATAGACCGAGTTGGGTACGACATCCCACTTTTAATAGGACTAACTGTCATGTTTTTTTCTACCTGTATATTTGCCTTTGCCGAAAACTATGCCACTCTCTTCATTGCGAGAAGTTTGCAAGGTCTGGGATCAGCCTTTGCTGACACGTCTGGAATTGCCATGATAGCTGACAAATACACAGAAGAGTCCGAAAGAAGTAAAGCCCTTGGCATTGCGCTGGCTTTCATCTCCTTCGGAAGCCTGGTGTCGCCCCCCTTTGGAGGTATTTTATACGAATTCGCAGGGAAAAGAGTTCCATTCATTGTTCTTGCTTGTATCTGCCTAATAGACGGCATCTTGTTGCTGACTGTTATAAAACCTTTCAGTAACAGGACTAGAGAAAACATGCCGGTAGGCACCCCCATTTACAGACTCATGATTGACCCATATATTGCTGTGGTGGCAGGAGCTTTGACAACATGCAACATCCCCTTGGCCTTCCTGGAGCCCACAATTGCCAACTGGATGGAATCCACTATGAATGCCACCAAATGGGAGATGGGACTTATTTGGTTGCCAGCTTTTTTCCCTCATGTTCTAGGTGTTTATATTACTGTTAAACTAGCTGCTGAATACCCTAACTATCAATGGTTTTACGGAGCTTTAGGTATGGTCATCATTGGTGCAAGCTCCTGCACTGTACCAGCTTGTAGGAACTTTGGAGAGCTTATTGCCCCATTGTGTGGTATTTGCTTTGGCATAGCTCTCGTGGACACTGCCCTCTTGCCCACCCTCGCCTTTCTAGTAGACATACGTTATGTTTCAGTATACGGCAGTGTCTATGCTATCGCAGATATCTCCTACTCTGTCGCCTATGCCCTGGGACCCATCGTGGCAGGGCAGATTGTCCACGACCTTGGTTTTGTGCAACTGAATCTGGGTATGGGCCTCGTCAATGTACTTTATGCACCTGCCCTGCTTTTTCTCCGAAACGTGTGCCAAATGAAACCCTCTCACTCGGAGAGAAACGTCCTTCTGGAAGAGGGACCCAAAGGGCTGTACGACACCATAAAGATGGAAGAGCGCAATTCAAAGAAGAAGGGCTTTATTAGTTCAGCCGGCAACTGCATGCCTTCTGATGAGAATGGTATTGAAACTTTTAAAGGGCAACAGACAAGTAGGTCATTTTCAGAGGAGGACTCTTCTGGGCCAGAATACAGTTAAAATATTAAAAACTATAAAAACTGTAAACACACACACATACACACACACACCAGTTTTTGTGACTGTTGGATCAGTACCATGTTATGTACCGATGTGCAATATAAGATGTACCCTACCTTATCATGATTGTGTAACTAGTTACTTCCAGATTTCATTTTCATCAGTTTCTTCCAAAAGAACTCCGTAAAGCAATGAATATTTTTTTAATAGTATTTGAACAAGTCTGTAGTAAGAACATCATCCACCTAGACGTATAATTGGAGTATTGTGCAAAGTTTAATAAAGTTAAAGGTGTGTGCATAAATATTGTATATCATTGTAAAAAGTTAAATAAATATATATGTATTCCAAAAATATATTTGCATATTCAGGGACCTAAACAGAAATAAATATTAAATACTGTATATAAGTGTCACATGTTTTCGTATTCATACGAAGAAAACCAACGTGTTTTTTTTTTCTTTAACAATATTGTACGCTGTAACCATCTTGCCTGGTGTGTGCTGCTATTAGAAACATGCAATATGTCATATTAATCTCTGAAACACTTAGGATTACTTAAAATGTAATGTATCAAATTAAATCCTGAGTTTCAGTACCAGAGTGTCTGTATTCAGTGTTTATTATTTTTTAGATACTACAATTTCCAGAATGCAAAGTTGTAATATACGAAATGGAAACTGTAAATATGTTCATATTTACAATGTAAATAATTAAAC
Organism: Amia ocellicauda; assembly: GCF_036373705.1. Lineage (NCBI taxonomy): Eukaryota > Metazoa > Chordata > Actinopteri > Amiiformes > Amiidae > Amia > Amia ocellicauda. The sequence goes on from NC_089869.1 coordinate 17,557,479, forward strand.
CTGAAATGTGTAGGCATACACTTGTGTGTGTGAATATTTATCCTCAGATCACTAAAGCTGTGCAGAGCTTCTACATTTCTTTCCAGTTTTACAGATGGACTTTATTTTACATCTTTTAACATTTTCTAGAGCACCAAGTAGTTTTTTACAACACATGTGAAATCATGCAGGGCGAAACACAACGCTTAAACGGAAAAATGAAGAGATTCTCAATAACACTTATACATACATTTTAAACATCGGTATCATTACCACTTGAAATACAAACATTCCTATTATAATTAAAAATATAATCAACCGTGATGATATGAAATACCTATGTTTCGAGAGAACATATAGCTAAACCTTACAAGACAAGCCTTTAAAAAGTATGTATTCTACCAACTTCTTATTATTATTGTGATGATGATGATGATGATATTTAAACATAAGATAGTTGTTATCATTTAACAATTTAAATAGTTACTTAGACCCTACTTTAAACTAGGATTAGATAATAATTAAATCAGACTGAGAGATACATCATATTTCTCTCTCTCTCTCTCTCTCTCTCTCTCTCTCTCTCTATATATATATATATATATATATATATATATATATATATATATATATAGATAGATAGATAGATAGATAGATAGATAGAGTATGATATATCATACATACTGATGTAGCAGGAAAAGTGTATAATAATTAATAGTATTAATATATGGTCTTTGTGGAATAAAAGGGGCGGGACAAATTATGTTAGTGGCAGTCTTTATTTTACTATGAAGTCTTGTATCATGAAATATGTTTTTTTCTGGAGAAGCAACATAAATAACAATGTCACAAGAAAGCTTTGAACAAAACCAACGGTCGGGGTTATATAGTCTATTCATAGTAACTAAATTGAGCTGAGTGATGAAAAATCCCTTTCCATTTCCCATGAGTCACATTCGTTTCAGTTTGTTTTATAATCATATAAGAGGAACTAATATAAACTTTTAATTAAAGTCCGACGGAGCCCATCGATCCATTTGATGGATTCTCCCTCAAGAAACGCTGTTCTGTAAAATAACTTTAGAATGGCCAAGTCATTACCACGAAAATGTATCACAGGCGAACGAAAAACATGTTACTTCATTAGAAATATTTGCACATTTTAAATGTTAGCCCCCCCGCATCCATCCATAGTGTTTTTTTAAAAGTATGGATAAGTTATATTTGTAGGGGGAGACCTATTACTTAGACGAATATCAAACCAGTCAGTTGATCCATGAGAAAGATTTATCTATCTATCTATATATGTGCCAGCTGACTAAAAGAAAACATATATATATTTACTGACTGGTTCTTGAGTCATAATTCTGCGTTAACAAACCTATCAACATCAGGTATTGTATTGGTAATAATACATAATCACAGTGGTTATTGGGTTACTAAATATTAAACTTTTCGCATGCTATAGAATGCTGTCATGCACAATTTAAAATAAGTACGCAAATGTATATTGAATAGTTGAACTGAGTTAAAAAACTAACACCTGTTTTATAAACATTAACATCTATAATGCCTTTTTCCCTTTCACTAGCTGAGCTATAGCCAATTCTTTGGAAAACAGCTAGTGTGTGGAACTAATGCTATTGCACAGGGTTACAGCAGCTATTCCCCATTTGAGGTGGGCTGGAAAAGCAAGCTGTCATATTGTAAGACTTGCACGAATGGATGGCAGTGGGAGGAGTTGTCCTGCCTGCAGGCGTAGGTAGGGAGGGAAAGGCACCTCCGAGCATCTTTACTGAGCTCACTGAAGACTAGGCAATGGCTGGGATGCAAGGACCATGAAGAAGTGACTGCACAGAAACATCCGTCCAATTTGTTTGACTTTTCGTCTGTAGGAAGGAAAATGCTCGTTGTTCACTGGAGTCCATTTAAGCATGGGTGGGACTTTCAATGAAACCGAGTAGCCTCCGTGTTGGTCATCTTGACTCTGCAGAACTCTTCAGGTAAGTACGCTAACATACTAAAAGTCTCAACTATAAAACTACTGTTTATTGTTCATGACTGAGTTAGTAACAGGTGAATAAATGTATCATAGCACTCTTAAATGTTAGGTTGTTTCTGCATCTCAGTGCACAACCTGCGCTTTACTTTTGAGAAATTAGCACAATTATAGATGGTTGGTTGCTCAAAGATTAAAATCAATCTGTGGACACTGTCACCTTTTGTAAGCAAGTTTGATGTCTTCTTAAAGAAACCTTTTTCTATAAGAATGTATGACAAAATTATTTTTTAAATCGTTTGTGAACAACACCCAGAAAGCCCATTCGGTTATTTATTTCTGGGAAAACAACGTCGTGTACATCAGATTAACTTCAAAAGTGATTGACAGGCATCTGTGTTGATATGTGGTTTACTCTCATGATCCGTGATTTAGATCAAGCGTGTGTGCCAGTATTGGAGTATCACCATTTAAAGAAAGTTGTAAAGACGTGATCATTTTATGTTATTTCCATTTTTTTTTCGTATTGCATTTCGATTTCAATGTCTCCCCCTTTTTTCTTCTCTTTATACAGACATAGGGAGTCATCCTCTTAGGACCGCAGCTCCACAAGTCTACTGGTTTGACTGGTCTCTAACTTCAACAATGCCAGTTCTAGAGCAAGAGACCCCAAAAGGCCGTAGGGACAGTTATGTAAATACAACCCTTATTACTTTGTCTTCAGTCGACAACATTTTCATCATTTTATAAGATCTGGAATACATCATGTATTGTGTCTCTCACATTTTACACGGGAAGCTTTAGGTACCATTACATCCTATGTGTGATAAGTAAAGGAGTTATTGAGAAACCTATCGAAATAATTGTAATTTTGTGATTAACTGTTTAATCATCTGTCACTTACATGTTATAAGCACAAATGGAAACCAAACCTGTACCACATTTTTGCATATCGCTAAATTCGGTTACATTTAAATAGGAAATAAATAGTGTGTTATGCTGAAAAAATAAGATCCATGCATACATAAATAACAAGTACTTGATCAGAAAAAAACAATTTCTGCAGGTCTAGTTGGCAGATACTTGTAATTACAATTTCAATTGAATATGTGTTAATATGCAAGTTAACAAAACTGATAAATACATTTCTGTATGCCAAGTTTCTAGTTACTATGGCATTCATACAGCCATGTTACAATATCAATGCATGTGAATCTGATTATTTTATATTCCCAGGAAAGATTAAGCATGTCCAACCTTAGCCTCTTTCAATGACACCTTGTGAGCCTTAAACCCTTCACTGGACAGAATGTTCTTTTTATATTTGTTATTTCAGCATTAAACTAATTAAACACATTAATTAAAATAATTTGAATGTTGTATTCCTTTCATTAATAGATATATGAGGGTTGTGTAGTAACATAAGTTTGTAATTAGTCTTTTTACCTAACTAGGATATGTCATATTTTTAGGCCTGATTCTTGTAATGTGTGTAAACAAACATAAATGCTATATTTTAATTTACTTTCCCAATATTGGTATCCTCAGGAGAAGATCCAGGCAATTTCTAAGTCCTTATGTATACTTTCACGTCAAGTACCACAAAATGTACACAAACATTATAGAAACACAGTGTTATTTGAGCAGTATCTACTTGTGAATTATTCACAAAAACACACCATGTTTACTTTAAAGCAGCAAGACATATATTGTTTTGGCAAACATTAACTGCCATTATGCTGAAAACACATTGAAGTAATTGGTATGTACTTATCTTTACTTTTGAACATGTAATTAGTGATATCTAAAATATCTGTTTGCATTACCTACAATGCTGTTCCCAAGAGTTTGTAAAATGTGAGACTCCTAATTAAAATCATATATACTGTATATTTAACAGTTTGAAGTGAGTTTCATCATCATTGTCATTGTCATCATCATCCTTGTGTAAGCCTTTTAAACCACACTAATACAAATGAAGGAAGTATGTAGTTTATTTGATTTTTATACTGACCTGCAAATATAAACAATTTTGTTTACATGCCTATTAAACATTTTCCCTTTAAAGGACTGCTGGGAGTTCTTTATTACTTCTTGTAATATTTTATTAATGTTGGTCTGTGATGAGTATTAATTGTGAAATAAGGATTCCATGAATGGATACAGTGGCAGAAACTGTTAGCAAGTGAACTGATTAAATAAACAAATAAGGGTTGTCCTTGGAAACTGGAATGTTTTAGACAAGAAATCAAACTAGAAACTTGAAGAAGAGTGAAATAATTCCTGCTTTTGCATATTGTTATGTCCAGCACTTTGCAAATGTTCTGCTGTTAAGTAACAGTAAATATAATAATTGTTTTATAACATAAATATAAAATGCATAAGAATAAGAGAACATTTTTAATGTTTTCAAGTTGAGTTTTTATATTGTTTTTTAATATCCTCATCAATGCTTTTCAAGTTTATTAAAAATCCTGAACCTTAATATTTAACATCAAATATTGTATTTGTATTCTACAAAAAGCGAAATTTATGTTGTTTATTGTGGGAAAGAATATCTTTATTTTTAAAATATCAGTAATATAAGTACTAATACTTATACTAAGTACACTTTTTCATAACTATACCAAATTTTAATATTTGTCATCTGATATTTCCAGTCAAGAAAATATGTCCACTCGCTACATTTAAAAATGTTATTTTTTAAGAAACGTAAATGAAGGGTTTAATTAGCAGAATTTGTATTTGCATAAAACAACCAGATTACTTCTAAAAAGGGAAACGATAGCAGAGTTTACCCTTGGGCTGAGGGCTTTGAAGAAGCATTCTTTATGTGTCTTAAAGCGAGATATATATAATTAATTGATTGCTGCTCTGAAGATACAACTTAAAAAAGAATGATGAAAGAAATCAAAGAAAGAAGTGTAAAGTGTAAAGGCCTAAATATCTTATGAGTGCAATATTTAAGCCAATGCAGACAACAGAATCATTGGCATTCATACCTGGAGTGAATGAACCCTACTCCTCATGTTTATAAAAGCACCTGAGGTCAATTAATGTTATGGGCATCTATGTTTGGTTAGGTATTGTGCAAGCTGCCAGTTCCGTCATTACAACAGACTTTGGACATGTACCTGAAATGCATGAAACACCTTGTGACTGAAGAACAATTCAAAAGGACCAAAACCATTGTGGAGAAGTTTGGAGCACCTGGAGGCACTGGAGAACAACTACAAAAAAAGTTACAAGAAAAGAGGGAAAAAACGGATAACTGGGTAAGGGCTCAAAACTTTATTTTCAGTTATGCACATTTGAAAAAGATTTCTGTAGTACTTTCTTAGCTACAGATTTTGATGGAATGAACGGTTTCTTATTCAATAAAAAATAAAAAGGTTGACTTGCATCCACACTAGTATGATTTGTTTGTATTGAATATTATCTGTATTTAATAAATACCACTTACAGACTGTACAAAATCAATCACATTCATGAAATGATGAACAATAAGTTTGCACATGCTGAGGTTCTACTGATAACCAATGTACCATCCATCAAAGCTGACAGTGCATGTTTGTACTTAATAAATGCGAGTACAACTTTCTCATTTTGTGCAACAGATCACTTGCACAATTCACCTGCTTTCAGTAAATCCAATCCATCAAAAACACTCAGTGGTCACCTGAGCATTAAACTAGTCCTGTAAAATCTATCAAATCCCAATTCCTAGGCTGCCCGATTACTTAGCTTTCCACTTATTTCCATATTTCAAATTAATCTAGTGCATGTTGCATTCCTAACTAACCCAATCATGAGTTAGTATCCAATTTAGTTGAAAGAAAAAGAAAAACACTAACTCAACATGTCTGTCAATACATGTTTTTAATTTCTCAGGTGTATGACTACTGGCTGGAGGATATGTACCTGAATAACAAATTGCCGCTTAGTGTTAACTCCAGCCCTGTCATGGTCTTCCCTCCACAAAACTTCAAGGACCAAAATGACCTCCTCAGGTACTAATTGTAATTGTAATCATCCATTCCCACTTTGCATTGGTGGTTTCATGAACAGCATGTAAAACAATGCATTATGGAATATGCGAGGAACAAAATACTCTTATTGGTTTTTCATAGTAAGTCTTGAAATAATCTCCTTTAATATCTATAATTGCCTTAGCGTTTTGTTGTAAATCCTCTTTTTATTAAATGATCACGGGATATTTTAAGGTCAATACCATATGTACTGAGAGAAACCCTAATTAAATTCAATAAGATAGTTTAATTCGATGTGAAGGGTAAGCTGTCAGTCTGTTTCTATTGATCTGGCTTTCTGTACCACAACCTGATGAATTAGGTAAGACATAAAGACTAATGCTCCTATCTGTGTTTTCTGTTACTTGATACACTTACCCTCTCCGTCACACAAAGAGCATGCTCTACCATTCCTCTAATTTGTCCACAATTTAATTATGTTTTCCACTCTGAAAGACAGGGAGGTGGAGAGAGTTGTTATAATCTGTGGCACAAATCTACGGTCTGAAGACTGCGAGAGAGTATCACTGAGATTCAGATATACATATACAGAAATGTAGCATTTGAAGCTTTCTTTCTGAGCCTTTGAGATCACATTAGAGAGTAACACAGTCTAAATTTAAAGACAAATCAAAAGGGTAAATCCATACCAAAACTGGAGTTTGATTATCGAGTTCTTTCAAATAGAAATGTCAACTATTTATAACATCAAATTGGTACTAGAGAAATAACCAAATACCTCTCTTATCTACATACTTTCTGAATATGAAATAATAACTATTAGATGGTTTGAAGTGGCTAATATATCTTGAGACTAAAAACTGCTTCATGTGAATGTGACAAAATATATAGATGCATTAAAAAATAAGCTTAAATTCAGTGTAAAAGTGCTGATCTATATATATCGCTTTTTTGACTTCAGGTTTGCTGCTCACCTAATTTCTGGAGTGTTAGATTATAAAGCTCTACTTGATGCGTAAGTTCCTTCACATTTGTTAAAAGGCATGTGGATTAATTTGGGATTAATCAACAATGGGAGGTTATTTGAAAATATATATGTTTTGCATTGCAGTGGAATGTAACTGTGCTTCATTGTGCGTTTGTGTCCCAGGCGTGCCCTGCCAATAGACTACGCCCGAGGTCAGCTGGCCGGGACCCCTCTTTGTATGGAGCAGTATTACAGACTATTCTCCTCATATCGCCTCCCTGGGCTGACAAAAGACACCCTGGTTGCTCAGAAGAGCAGTGTCATGCCAGAGCCAGAGCACATAATTATTGCCTGTAAAAATCAGGTTAGAATCCTTTATTGAAATATGAAGAACCTGTGTACATTTCATTTCACATGTAATTACTCATTACAATTCATATATATATATATATATATATATATATATATATATATATATGTATCTGCTTGTGTGTATGTGTGTAAACCATGTCCATAAATTTGAATGTGGCTCTTCTGAGAAAATAGACGATGCTGATTTATGCTGATGATGTAAAGAGTAAGAAAACATAAATAACAATTGAATGAATATGGACATTTTTATTACACTGCTTTGACCAAGTCATGCAGAAATGCCATTATGCACTTCACATGCATGAGATTAGAAAAAAAAAGACGGGCTTGAACGGGTAAATGAAGAGGGCTTACCTTGAGATCCTCTGAGTGGAAATAAATACATGCCATGTGAAGTCTTCCCCAGAGTGCACCGAACATATAACTAAGTTGTTGTTGATTTAATTTACCGGGTTGTCTAAAAGCTTCTGTAAGAGACAAGGGGAGTCAGTGTCACATTCATTATCTTAAGTGAAATTTAGATACTGTTGCTTCTCCCTCTTTCCAGGATTTTGTATGTTTACACTATAATATCATCACAGAACCCCTCTAGCTCTGTGCATAACATACATGTTCATATGTTACATTGATTTCAAATAATATAACTGCAAATATTATAAAGAATATTAATTAGAATATATTATAGAGAAAATATATAATAATATTTCAGGATGTGTGATTAAATAGGTGTCTACAAAACCTACAAATTGTACAAATTCCAAAATATGTTGTTTGTTTATTACTGAATTATTTCCTTTAGCATTAGCTTAGAAAAAAACAGCTACAACTGAAATTCTTGATAAAGAGAAAATATTACAGTACCATGAGAACACCTCAATTGTTCCAGTTTCTATTGAAATGTATGCGGTTTTAAAGTCTCAATGTACTCTGAAATTAAAGCATAGAACAAATAAACAATTGGAGATAAAAATAAATAATGGAATCATTTTATTTAACAAAATGTAACCCCTTAAGCTGACCCCCTCTGGTACCCTGAAAAGGGCACCAAATCCGTATGTTGTCTGTCAAGTGTTTGGTATCAAGTCTATTTGCAAAGAAATCCGATCGAAACGGAGTGATCTGTGATCATGATCGTTTACCCCCCGGGCTCTGAATGATGGCGGGCAACACGGAAACTGTAAATCAGATGTGTTTGAGAATTAAACGAGCTGGTAGCCAAGAGAATAAGCTTTCAAAAGATGTGTGCATTGTATGAATACAGTGTAACTTCTATGCACAGGAGCTGCGCAACACTGCCAAATAATGCTGAAGAGGGTGTAGTAACACAGTATGTAAACAGTATATATATTTTAAGTTTTAGGTCATCTAAACTTTTTTTTATAACCTCTGGCAATTTACCGAATACCTCAGGTTATTCACTGGACTTGAACTGCTTAAATTTCAATAAAAACTGGAAAAATGGGGGTGTTCTAAAACTTTTGACTGGTAGTGTATATATTAAATCACTAACTAAATATAATGCTCAATTATAATCTACTTTAATTAAATACAGTATTCATATTGTATTCTGAAGTAATTTAGCCAAGTTTAACAGATAAGATGACCCTACAGATGACCCACTGTCAAATATTTACCCGGTGGCTGAGTATGTTGTCATTTTCTTACCTTGGATGTTTTTTCTCGTTATAGTTTTTTGTTTTGGATGTCGTAATAAACTTCCGACGCCTCAATGAAACAGATCTCTTCACTCAGCTGCACAAGATAGTGAAAATGGCGGATAATGAAGAAGAACGCCTCCCTGCACTTGGTCTGCTGACTTCAGATGGGAGGACTGAATGGGCCGAAGCTAGAAGTGTTCTCATGAAAGGTAAGACATATCACACATGTCAATTCTCTATATACACTCAGTTCAAAGTCTGCAGCCTTCAATATACCTTTATAGATCAAGTTTCTATAGAATAATTTGTAAGCCCTTAACATATCTTGAGCCCCGGGGGAGTTCATAGCAATACATCTCAGTTTCTAAACTCATTTAAATATGTTTGTTCTTAATCATTAGAATATTTTGCCAGTGCTAAATGCAAAACCGCAGTGTAGGTGCATTTGTACATGTTGTGCATTACGTTTAACACTGTTGTTCTGAAGCAATAGTTGTACAATTCGTTACAATTTCAGAGCTATACTTTTGAGATCCAAATCTGCATTGATGTAGTTTAACTCCAACATACCAATTATACGTTCACTTTTGCGGTGCATGGTATAAAAAAAACTATGCAAAATTCAAACTTTGTTTTGGAACCCATCAGATTCCACCAATAGAGATTCGCTTGATATGATTGAAAGATGTATATGCCTGGTGTGTTTGGATGAACCTAGTGGGAATGAACTGACCGATACTAACCGAGCTTTGCAAATGCTCCATGGAGGGGGCTATGACAAAAATGGTGGAAATCGTTGGTATGACAAGCCTATGCAGGTAAGAGCCATTTTACCTCTGAAAGACATATATGATAGGTCAGTGTGATGATTTATTGTAAATATGTGTCAAATAGATCAATTATATATTTAGAATAGTCTGATAATCCAAAGCTTTTGACACCGTGCCCTTGTTTTAGTTTGTTATAGGTATGGACGGGGCCTGTGGTGTTGTGTGTGAACATTCCCCATTCGAAGGAATTGTACTAGTACAGTGCACTGAGCATCTGCTCAAGTACATGTAAGTCATTCAAGGGAAGTTTGTTAGCTACAAAAATTTCACGATTTGTTTTTTCTTTGGAAGAACCTTTTCCCAAAGTTGAAAACAACATCTGTGGACAGAAGAGACTGCTTTCAGTTATGAATTATCCAAATCATAATCATAAGAACAACAGGAAAATGCTCCACAGACTAGACACTGTTTTTGGGCTTATCGGGGTGTAATGTATGTCTAATTGCTTCCTATCAAATTTGGGGGAGTCATTACAAAGATTTTAGCATTTGTAATGGTTTTCAGATCCAGTTTCAATAGGTTTTCATATTGTAGAGTACTCTTCTGTCATGATGCCTTAGGTAGGATTGTTAGGTGACGCAGTATCCTCACATAAACAGAGGCGATCAATTCTAGATGTAGTAGCTTTTCCACTCTTCAAAATATACCCAGAAGCAATTTTGTTGATTCATTCTCCTTTGATACGGTAGTAAATTAAAAACAGACTGCTCTATTTTTGTCACTATAAGTTACAATCAGAAATATTGTCTGAGTCTGCATTTTTCCACTGGCTTTGTTCTGTGCCAAAATTCCATTAAGGGGACAAAATACTGGTGTTTCTAGAGTTCAGTGACAGCTCAGTTTGTTCATATGAGGACAGTGTTGTTCCTTCAAAGCTGCAGGGCATTTGTGATGGTGATGTAATCTAACATTTTCTTCCAATAAAGCCTTGGGAAGTCGAAACATCTACATATTTCTTGTGACTTACAAAATTGAAAAATGTAAAAAAGAAAATGAGCAGTATCTGGAAACAGTTGGGGAAACCCATATCCAAGTCATGACATCATTATAATTTTTTGGAGATTAGACCTTTTTAGAATATATTCAAATATCTGCATAGATTGTTAACTGTGTTAAATCACAATGTTGTTGTGCAATGAGATAATTAACAGATACATGGGGGGTTGTATACTGTACAGGAAAAGCAGTCCATCCAAGCTGGTGAGAGCTGCAAGTGTCAGTGAACTCCCTGCTCCAAGGAGGTTACGTTGGAAATGTTCCCCCGAAGTCCTGGACCTTCTATCATCTTCAGGAAATAAGCTTCAAAGGTAGCTACTCAGATATTTTAATTGATTCTAGAATCAACTTACAAACACTTAGGGCAGTTTGTGATCTATGATTGCTGCAGAAAATACTATTCCTTTGTACTATGAAATAAAATCATCTTTATTTTAGTGGCCACACACTAATAGAAAATTACAATACAGCGCTCAATGGAGGCTCAGTTCAATTCAATCCTGTTCTCAATTTACTGAAGAGAAGTTAAACCTAATTTCCTATTTGATTGTATTTTAAATACGTACTATACAAATACATTGTAGGGACTGTACAATTGTATTGTTATGTTACAATATAATATATAATAACACTTAAATAAATTAAATAACCGTAATCTGTAAAATAAATTGTACCATTAGTAATTCTAAACAACACTTTGCTGCTTATTCTTCAGGCTGGTGAGAAATCTTGACATGAATGTATACAAGTTTAAAGTGTATGGCAAAGAATTCATAAAGAAGCAGAAAATGAGCCCTGATGCTTATATTCAAGTTGCTCTACAACTGACATTTTACAGGTAGGAGTGTGTGGTTAAGAATGCATGATTAAATTAGTGTCATATACAATTTGTAGTATTTGTGACCAAAAGAAAAGCATAAACTAAGGAATATTTTCTAAATAGAATGGATTAAAGGTATTTCAGATGACAGATTAAGACAAATGTAGCAATGTTATATATTGTTTTCTTGTTATATGTTTGTGTTTTACTGGAATCAGATCTGACTGTTACCTTACATAGATTTTATAGGGGAATCAGCATATCCCAAATGCTAAGAAATATATGTATATTTTATCAGTTAGGTCAGTGGGTTTGAGATGTTTCAGGAGCTTTTAAAATTATTATTAGTATTATAGATACATGCATTTAAAATAAATAATAAATACATTTAAGTAAATGGAAATGTAGAATTATGAATGAAGGCCACTTTGTCTTTATTACTGTTTGTGTAGATGTCATGGAAAGCAGGTTTCTACCTATGAAAGTGCTTCCATACGTCGCTTTAGAGAAGGGAGAGTGGACAACATCCGGTCGGCTACCGCAGAAGCCCTGGCATTTGTAAAAGCCATGACTGACGGGAAATCCTCAGTCCCTGTATGCCATTTTTCTTCCTTAATCCCAATTAGGTCCCTTCTAATTGTATTTATCCTTGTGCTCTTGCTCCCTGAAATGAAATACACAGAGCAGCATTTTATCATCAGCCTTTTTTAGATTTGTATACAAAACAAGTATGTTAAAATTCAATTTGGTCATTCATTCACTAAAAGAATCTTATGCCTAATGAAATCTTAGTTTTTTCTGATTGTATATTCATATTAAATACATGTAGTAGGGGATTAGAGGCAATACACTATGTTTTTTTTTTATCAATAACAGCTTTTATAATGTACTGAATTTTTAAAAATATATTTTCTTAACTTAATGTGAATATGCAAAAGGAGTATAATTTAATTATGCTAAAAATATCTACAAAACAAAATATAATGTGAGTATCTGCTTTCTGAGTGCTTCTGGATTTTTTCAATATGGAACATGGTTATCTATGAAGTTGCATTATTATTTACTGTTCTGTTTATTCTGTTTAATGATTCTGCTTTTTATCTAGTTGAGATATAGGAATTGATTAATATTCACTTGTCTAGGATTCTGAGAAGATGCAGAGGCTATGGGATGCAATTAACGCTCAGACCAATTACACTATCCTTGTGAGTATTAGGACCATTTCCTGGCTTTGTTTGATCATCCATCTAGGTAATAAAGACATTGGCTGGGAGACCCACTAACGTTGTTCGATGTATATCAGAGAACCACATTCTCCAGTGTTTCAAATTGGAAACCATACTAAACGTACTCAACTTTTACTCTTCACAACTCTTTATTAGAGTATTATTTTCATTATTCTGATTCCTTGTTTCTTCTTCTTAAAGGCAATAACAGGAATGGCAATTGACAATCATTTACTTGGATTACGAGAGGTGGCAAAGGAATTGAAAATGGACAAGCCAGAAATATTCACGGATGAAACCTACTTAATAAGCAATCATTTCATTCTGTCAACTAGTCAAGTGAGAGCATATTTATTTATTTAATTACTTATTTATTCATACTTACAGTTATGTAAATGTCCACTGATAATTTGACATTAAATATTCAATGTATATTGAAAACAGTACTAAACTTCACCTGGTGTCATTCCACTTTTTATTTTATATCCCATCTCTTATCTACTATGCAGGTTCCCACCACAGTAGAGATGTTCTGCTGCTATGGTCCTGTGGTTCCCAATGGCTATGGCGCATGCTACAATCCTCAATCCGATCACATCATCTTCTGCATTTCGAGTTTCAAGGATTCTAAAGAAACCTGCTCTGACAAGTTTGTTAAGGTCCTTGAGGAGAGTCTGGTTGAGATGAGAGATCTATGCAGTAAGTGCAACTCTCCCACCAAGCCTGCCGATCGGAAAGGTGCAGCGGCCAAACCAATTAAAAATGGAAGCAAGCCATAATAGAATGAGGTAGGAAGTAATTACTACTTTCATCCTCCTAGTCATCAGTCTCGCTAAAATATCTATGAGAAGATGGTTCTTCACATATTCTTTGTTTTTACAACATACATTTTAAGTATGTATCCCCAATTCATTGTGGGGCATTCATTATATTTTTTCAGTATGTACTATATTTAATATTGTGTGAAATATATGTATTTATGTATCAATAGTATTTATTTTAATAGACATATTTAAAGAAAAACTGATCAGCAATAGAGAACATTTACAGAATTATGACAGACAGTGTCTAGCACAGCGGGATCTGTGCTAACATTTGTGGTCTTTTTCAGTCTGTACTTCCAATAGACATGAGAGTCCATGCTGTAATGGACCAAAAAGCCATTCAGAAACAAAAGGCAAAAGGCAAAAAACAATGGTTTTCAATGGCTTGAGATATTATGTGAAGCGAAATGGATGATTCAAGGCTTTATACACTACAGCAGTAGTAAGGCGCTGTGCAACAACATTGTGACAGGTGCCCTCCATCTTTATGGTTATGATTGTGGAAGACCCACCCTCCGTTTGTGATCATGATTTTTAAATTTCGGCCTGCCATTGCGTGTGTGAAATGTGTTTGTTTGTTTGTTTGTATTGTATATTAACTTTAACATGAGATATTTCCAAGTACATGTTATATTGCTGTTTTGTTCAGTTGTTTTGTTTTAGCTAGTGTATGATTTGGACTCATGCACAGAGCAGGCAGCAGAGAAACAGTGGCACAGAAGGAGCACAGGCCCTGGTAGTGTGCTGTTGTGTCTTAGATAGCAGCAAACAAACACAGACTGGAGAGAGCAGAAGGTGCAGCAACCCTAATAAAGTGGGAGCAACTAATGACCACATCACTAAAAGGCCCAAGCCCCTTAGCGAGGCTCGCTATCACTACACTACCCTCATAGTTAATACACAGCTGCATACTAAACACAGAACGCATAAGCCTAATAAATAATGCATCATAATTGAAATTTAGTTGGTTAAATGATCGCAGAGATTGCTTGTTCCTCCATGATATACCAATATCAGCTGCACAGCTTAAGCTTTCTGGCAGTCCTCTTTGCATATACCAAACAATTCCAAACAGTAGATGTTTTTTGAAACACTTTTGTTGTATGTTTCAATTATATTGCATAACACTTTGCTGTAAAAATGCGAAGTGTTATGCAATATAAGTGTGCATGCCAACCGATCTAGTACACACACAAACCAATATAGTACACACACAAGCCAATATAGTATGCAGGCAATCCAATGTATTATGGACTGTTTGGCCCCCCATACTACTGCCTGCTCTGTGCACTAATGGAAATCATACACTCCCTATATATCACTAAAAGCAATATAACATGTACTTTAAAAGAGCTTTAAAAACTAATTATAATCGTAAACAAGGGGCGGGACTTCCTGAATCATAATGGGGGTGGGGCACCTGTCAACATGTAGTTTAATGGGTTGGTCCACTATCCAATGCTTTGAATGGTCTTTGGATTAGTTGCAATCCTATTGTTTTTTGAGAAAGTTTAAATAACATCAAGCTCTGACAGAATTGTGGTCCATTCCGATTGTAGATTACTTTTATGTTCATTAGATACAAAGTTTACTAATAGTTGTGCATTATAGTGTCACATATGCTGCTCTACATTTTGTCTCAAAATGCTTTGTAGTTTATAGTTATTTAAAGCAATGCATTCGTCACTGCTTGTTTTTACCCATCAGAAATGTTTCAGCTGCCAAATTATTATTATTTGTATTATTTTTGTATTTATTTATTTATTAAAAACAATAAACAATACATATACAACTTTGAACAGGCTGTAAATCCCTAAATATTTGTAATATCATGGAATAGATACTGGTTGTACAATCCCATGTGAAAGTGATACATTTGAGACACTACTTCTAAAATAAAAATGTATTTACCAAAGAAGATATTATTATAAAGTATTACTACTATCAATAGGGTAAGTGCCAATAAGAGATATGAATTGTACTTCTGTGTAATATAGCATTGTAAATATTGTTTCGGAAAACTGAACAAACAAACAAAAGAATGTAAGCAGTGCAAACTTAAGTGTATTGCTGATCATAGTATACAGTATGTAGTAAGTTCTAGTATGTTGTGTTTGTGTCTTACAATTGAAATTTAATGCATACATGTAATTAAATTAATGAAAATATAATAATGACACTTTGGGAGTCATTGATACGCATGGAATGGATATGTTTTATTTAGAAAAAACATGATAAACTCATAGAAAACAGTACATTTCATAAGCTGTACAACTCACCTTTAAAGCATATCTATTATGTGAAATATGTGAAATACACAAATACATATAGTGTTTTATTTATAGACAATGAGTGTTCATTAGGGGTTCTGTGCAATATTGTGTGAATATTACCTTGACAGAAAAAAAAACACTGAAGAACAAAATCTGTACATGATTTTATATTCCAAGGGATGAGTACTGTGAACTGGTTTATCAATGGTGTGTTCTGTATGAAATATGGATTTAGTGGAGTACCTTATACAAGTAGTTTATAAAAATATAAGAGCCATTGGTTAGATGTGTACTAATAAAAATGTAATATAGAGAGAAATATATATGTATGTAACTATGCAATATTTAACAAAACACATTCAAAACATGGTGTTATATGCTCAATGCCAATTAATACATGATATCTGGCTTCAGAAACATTTTATGTGCACAATAATTCTTAGCACACAATATAAAAAGTATTACATGTATCTTGTGTGCTGCTGAAAAACTCCTTGTGTATCATGTGCTTATATAAAAGATACCTGATAAAGAAATTCAGATTTTATCTATTTCCTAACACAGTTAAATTAAGTACTGGAATTCACCACTTTTATTCATTCTAAATTGTAACTGAAAGTTGTTTAAGCATGCAAACGTAGGTATACACTATTTCTAGAAAATAAATTAATACAAAAGCAGTAACTAGTGTAAATATCAATATTGTATATGATTATAGCATATGTTTGAAATGACATATGCTATGGATACATAATATTATGATATTTAATCAATTATTTACTGTTGAATTTATTTGTTTAGAAATATACTGCATATACATTAATTTGTGTGCTAAACCAGATTTTAGGGGTGCTTCTACAAAGGTATGAATAAGTCTGGCGATCCTGTTATAATATTTACATCTTTAGTTGTAGATCATGGATATTTCAGCCACATCCACGTATTTGGTTAAAAGACCTTTCCATTTACCAAATCACATTGTAAACCGCTGCAACAGTTTTAGTTTTTGTTACTCATAAGAAGTGAGATCACTTAATATTCTCACCCTGCTACACTTTGAAAAACTTTTGTTTTAAAGGCTGTGTTTGGCATATGAAGATGCAGTCAAAATGACTGTGTCTCTGTATTCTATACTAATATCTAAAAATCTAATCTAAACAATATGTATAGTTACTGAGAGAAAACTCTGTAACTATCTGTGTCATTATCTATATATATATATATATATATATATATATATATATATATATAAAGTTTATAGTAATACTATTCATTTCACATTTTGGCCCTTCCATTGCTTAAAGTATTTATTATCCCAAGAAATAGACACTTTAGTGTATTAAATTTGACAGGGCTTTCCTTTTCAAGGCAGCAAGCCAAGACCTCCTTAGAGAGACTAGGCCTTGTTATGTTGCTTGTTATGTTGTAAGGAAGGAAATGAGTAACATTTTAGATATTTTATTCAAAGTATTAGAACAATGTCATACTTCTTATTGTGCTATTCAAACATGTCATATTTTAGCAATGTTTATTTTTTGTAAGAAATTAGTTCATAGATGTATTTTTAGCAATAAATATTATGTATTAAATAAATATACTACATTTTGTATGTATCATGTCAAATATTGTACTGTCTGAAATATTGTAATTTGCTGGTATTACCATAAAACATGTTCATATATGAAAATAAAATAAAATGTAAAAATCATACCTTTATTCAATTATTTATCAGCTGCATACCTTCTTAATTATATCTATCAGACAGAGGAACAGTGCCTTGAATGAACTACACTGGCATTGTCAGACCCTAGTGGAATATACTGCATTTACAGAAATAGTTTTTTTATTTAATTATCATAAAAGGGGAACCTTATTTTGAGTCTGACATTTCCAGTATACACATATCTGTTAGAACTCACCCACTCCGATACCCTCAGTATAAATTGTGACACAGCTTTCTCATTCTTCCTGTCCAGCCCAGCTTATCTATCAGTCACTCTCATTTCAATGTTTTATCTCCATAACTCATAACTCAACTGATCTGTTCTGAGATTTATAATATCAGATCAATCTGAATCAATAATGTATCACCTCTTCCTTAATCCTCAGCAGCTAGTTAGCCATCTATGATGCAGAATGTCTCCACACATCCCATGTTTTTCATGAATGTTTTTTTATGCAGCATGTATAGGATTCAGCATTTACTTAAACCATTAGATCTGGGAAGAAATGTACAGAATATTAATGTTTAGACACATCTAAGATTCCCAAAACAGGTTAGTAATACAGTTCTGCATTTTTATTTAATACCATATTGGACTTAAAATAGTCCCCCACATTAAATCACAGAACTGTATAACTACACAAATTCATAGTAACAAAGGCAGAGGATTGTAAACATCACCTTTTAAAAGCTTAAATACAAACAGAAATTCAGCATGCGCAAATCCAATTACCAGCAAACATTTCCAAATCATATTACTGGATCCGCCTTTGAACTGATGCTTCTGTTTTGTAAGTCACAGACTAATGCATTTAGCTGGCCCAGCTGGAAATGGTACTAATAATTTTAGCAGACATTTCAGGTTGGTTGATACCATCAGAAATCCCTACAAAGTCACGGAATGATATTCTGACTGTAACACAAAAGCTATAGAATATTCCACAAAAATCGTACAAGATTCTAAAAAGAATTATGGGACATTTTATTGTACATCAAATTCTATAATGTTTCATATAGTGGGTGAACGCTACATATTGTACAGGCTACCCAGAAGGGTTTGACTGAACTGACCAAACAGTGGAAATAATTCCCAAGGACAAATTAAACAGTTTCCCATTACTCCTTTAATATGTAAATACTGGGCAAATGAGGACATGATAGCCAAAATGTTGCATGGGATTGCCATAACATTTAAAGAAACATGGAGCTGTTGTTTGTTAAAATGGTATCAATGTTTTCACCTTGCAGTGTTGGGCTGTTGCTTGAAGTGACCCTCCCACTGCTGCATTTTACATGGATTTTATACTAGGCTTGCAGAACGCATTGCAGACATCTGTCACTCATTTTCTCATCTTTTAAAGGGTGTATTGACTGACTGCATACGTTAATGGAATCCCTTAGCAGACAAATTGAAGCCTTTTAAAATATTGACTTATTTAGAATTACGTCTTTGACAGTGACATTTTAAGTCCATGTTAGTTCCCAAACTGAGAGATAATGGAGCCACATTTGTATTTGTGAATACAAATATAATCTTTACAATAAATAAACATATCTGCTCTATTCTAGGGGCTTCAGTACAAAACCTCTGCTTCTGTCATCAAGAATGTATTGCTAATGACTATCTCTGGGTTCATAAACTCAGTGCGATGCTTAAAGAGAATGTTCTGGAGTAAGACAAAGTGGGGCTGACAGGCCTACCAACACTTTGAGAGAATGCTATGAAATGTGCATTGATTAATATTGTATATTATACAGAAGTGGAGTGTACTGGGAAAAGGGTAGTGCTAAGCACCAGCTTTGAATGATGGTAGAGTTGGAAACCTAAACTTATAAAAACTATAAAATTACTAATAATCCTTTAGGTGAGTGTATGTCTACATCACTACCAATAAACAAATTACTGATTAATCCAGAAACCAAGTATACATATATATATATATATATATATATATATATATATATATATATAAAACACATATTTGTAAGTTACCAACATTTTCTTTTTCTACAACCCCTTCCAGATTTCCTTGCTGGAAAACAGGTGCCCTCTATTACTAACATTATGGTAATGGAAACCCAATATTACCCCTCACCAAGATGGCCTCTGTAACCTCCCAGCATCCCCAAACAAATATGGCAGCTCCCACACCCTTGTTCAACCCAAATCAAACAATGAAGTTATTTTATTTAAAATTTCCCCTTCAGCCTTATACTACTTCAGAACATGTAAGTACAAACTTTATTTAAACCTTTTACCTTTCTAATAATTGTGGAACCTCAGACAAAGTCTTTGTGGTTAATTGTATTGGTTCAGTTAGTTTTCCAATTCAAAGGATGGGCCTACTCCATTACACCAAGACACACACACTGGCCACATTTATGAGCTTCTTCAAAAGCCATTAAGCAAACACAGATATTATACGAAGATTTGCTTTCTTGAAAAAAGGTAGCTATTGCATTCTGTTGTCACTTCTTTAGTTTTTCTTGCATATGCATTTGTTTAGCAAATTACAAGGGGAGGCTGAGTTTAATGACCAGTGATCAGAACACTTTCTAGAAGTCATTTGACATTGATGTTTTTTTCTGCTTAGTTTTTTTCTTTACATTACAAGCAACAATATTTGAAAGAAAATCAGACACTGAGATATACACAAAGTGGTTTATCAAATACAATCACCATGCCATTTCTGCCATTGTTTTTAGCTAATGTCTTTATTTTCTAGACAATGCTGTACAGCCATTTTTAATAATTAAATATATCAAGTTTATAGGTCAAGTCAAGGTCATATTGTTCACTTTGTTGGCATATGGTGTCTTTTGTATTTGTGATATGTTGCATGTATAATTCACATAAATATAGGATTTACATAGATTTAAAAAAAAAAACACCAGTCAATTGAATACACCCCATCATGCAGAAGATCATTCCTCCTCCTGTGATGAACCGATATCTGGTTAAGTAATGCCCTTTCCTGTTAGAATCAATGGATTCTAATTTGGTTGGACACCCAGCCCAAATCCAGACCAATATTAAAACGATTAAATGGGAGTCATTTACGAATGACATGACACCACCAACACTACAGTATATACATCTGCACATGTAGAATTACCATCCTACTTTCAAAAAGGCTGACTTAATTTCTGCCTTTGCCACTTATTTCTCCCTTGGCTTCCCTGCTTTCATGTAAATCTCTACACTCAATTTCCAGCTGCCCTCATTGCTTTTGAGGTCTTGCATCACTCCCCTTTTGAATCAGGTTGTGGTGGAGGTAGTTTTCCCCCTGACCCCCTGTGAATCCTGTTGATCCCTTTGATGAGCTTGACTTCTTCCTTGCATTTCTGTCCCCCATGTCTCATTTGTCCACCATTCAGAATGTGACTTCAACAGGGACTGCTCTCCCTTTGCTCTTCAGCCCCTCAACTTTTCTGATCACCTGTTCATTATTTTTTTCCCCTTACTGCCACCCTACTCTACTGCCTCTGTTAGTAACCTGTAGTATTTCTCTACATCCACATCCATTTTCACTTCCCCTGTTCTCCCAACTCCTCCCTCTCTCTTTTTCTCTCTGTTGACCCATTCTCTCATGTCTCAGAAGATAAGGGTCAAGTCTACTACCATGTCCTTTAATCCCTGACCTCATATTTCACCTGACAAACTTCCCAATCCTCCTCTCCTGTGCCCTGGCTTTTCTTCACTCACAGCTCTGCACACAACAAAATGCATTCTGCTAAGAAGTGGAAAAAGCCAAAATTGCAATCAGTTTTGAACCTTCACTGGTTTCTCCTCTCCATCTTCCCATCTGCTCTCACTTTTGCCAATAAGTATTTTTTTCAAATCTATTTTGCAGTCCTTGACTAACAATCAGCGCTCTTCTCTGTCTCTTTCTGATTTCTCAATCCCCCACTCCCTCCCCCATTTTCTTCTATGTTCTCTACAGACACAATTGCCTTTCTTTCTCTTTTTGCAACATCCTGAGGCTTTTCACCCTTTCTCCCTCTTCACCTATGTTATATATCCTCCCCCCACATATGCCATCCTATTGCTCCTTCCTAATTCTTCTCATATCAGAGCTTGCATTCAGACTTCCTTGTCTCTTAGGATCACAAACCTCCAAACCCTACCTTTGATTCCATGCTTTCTCTTCTTCCAAATTACACACATTACATTTTCAGTGCATTGCAAATCCTTATTTTTACTCTTGTAAGTAAAACAATCCAATACATAAATAAATACATTTAGTACTCATAATATTACTACAACTAATATTATTAACAATAATAGTATTATTAAGCATTCATAAATTCATAATAAATGCTGCAGTATATGAAATGGTCTTATGAGGAGCGAGGCACTGTGAATATAAACTATATTACAAGGTACACAAAAATAAACAAAAAAAAGTTCAAATGTTTCATATGATCCAAACTTCATGCTCTATGAACCATTAGGAAACATACTTTGAAAACAGATGGTCATATGCCTGGCATATGATTTAGTCTACTGGGAAATGCTGGATTTAATTCTCTATTGGTTAAACTATTGAACCGGGTCAGCCAAGCATCCCTAATCACTATTAAGAGTGCTTAGCAAGGGGCTGACAACTGAATGCTAATTTGATTTAAGAATTGCCTGTTTAGAAATTGATTATTGGCAAGTGTCTATCACCTTTATGATACAAAATTACTAGCAACAATTATTTATAAGACTGCTGACAAAGTTCAATAGATGTTAGTCACCCCAGCCTTTCCAATCATCCACTCACACACGTGTTTGCATATTTGCCATTTCCCTGTAGGACAGGGGGTGGATTTTAAGAAGTACCAATTTTACATAAATTAATGAATCTCTTTAGCAATACCAGAACTTCCGGTTTATAAGAATTTGCTCTTTCTAAAGGAATCCACATAAAAATAAATAAAAATCACTCAACTGCAACATCCTTTCATCTTTTGAAATTCTACGTTTTTCTTCATTCTATAAAATTGTTGCCTTTATTGTAGAGTATGCAATAATCATTACTTACTACTCACTAAGTATGGATTTTCATTCATTTTTAGATTACACAGGGGGGTGGGGGTGCACAAACCAATCACCCCAGGCCATTTAGAGTGAAAGAATAATTTAAGGCTATGCAGTACCCAGTGAGCAATCTCAAGAGAAGTGTGTATGGTGCCATGAAGTGTGTCAGGTGCAATTACTTTTACCATTTGAAGAAATACATGTTGTCTCCCTTTGTTATTCTGCTGTTTCCATTCTTCCTTTGCTAAATCAATATTATTTTAATCTTTAGTGCTTAAAAAACAGCAGATAATGTTATTTAGACTAACATATGATGTGGCCAAATAAGGGAATGCAGGAAACGAAGCAATAAAATAAAATATCAAAGCATTTGCTTCATTCCCAAAGATAATGTCTCATATCTATCCAGGCACAACTGGTTAGCAAACATCCATCTCTAAAGGGCCCCGGGGCCATCTCAGAAATGAGATGATGCATCACAAATAACCTGCGAGTGGGCTGTTGGATCATCACAGACCCTAAGCAGGTTAAACTCATATCTGCATCCAGACATGTCTTTGTCAGGTACAGATCATTAAATCAATTGTCTCTATGGGGAGGTTTGTGGATGCCCACCTAGAGAGGGATAAAACAGGAACATTATTGCTAATCATTAGCTGTCACGTAGCGGACAGAGAAAAAACAGCGCTCTCTTAAATTCACCTGCTGTCTGCCACCGACACTACAGTGCAAACCTGCTTTGGTCTTGCCTGCTCCAATATAACACGGCTCTTCCTAGAATTAAGCTCTACTTCATTTGCAGATAGCGTGAAAGAAATTAATGCCTGGTTACAAAATGATGCACTCTGTCAAGTGACCCCCCACCCTAGCACACCACCAACTAACTCCTCCACCACCTGGTTATATATCCTGGCTACATGGGCCCTCCCCTAGAAAAAAACAATTAAACAAACAAAAACATTTAGTGACAGTTTTTATATATAAAAAACAATTAGTTAAGTTACCAACAGTTATTTATTTTCTACAACCCCTTCCAGATTTAAGAGGAACCAGTCATTTCCTTGCTGGAAAACAGGTGCCCTCTATTACTAACATTATGGTAATGGAAACCCAATATTGCCCCTCACCAAGATGGCCTCTGTAACCTCCCAGCATCCCCAAACAAATATGGCAGCTCCCACACCCTTGTTCAACCCAAATCAAACAATGAAAAGTTATTTTATTTAAATTTCACCATCTGCCTTATTCTACTTCAGAACAGGTCAGTACAAACTTTATTTAAACCTTTAACCTTTCTAATAATTGTGGAACCTCAGACAAAGTCTTTGTGGTTAATTGTATTGGTTCAGTTAGTTTTCCAATTCAAAGGATGGGCCTACTCCATTACACCAAGACACACACTGGCCACATTTATGAGCTTCTTCAAAAGCCATTAAGCAAAGCACAGATATTATACGAAGATCTGCTTTCTTGAAAGAAGGTAGCTAAGCCACACACCGCTAATTTCACATCACTTTAAATGAACACGTGCTGTATATATTATAATACTTTTTTAGTTTTTCTTGCATATTCATTTGTTTAGCAAATTACAAGGGGTAGCTGAATTTAATGACTAGTGATCACAACACTTTCTAGAAGTAATTTGTTTGACAGCTGGCATTGATGTTTTTTTTCCCTTTACATTACAAGCAACAATATTTGAAAGAAAATCAGACACTGAGATATGCACAAAGTGGTTTATCAAATGTAATAGCCATGCCATATCTGAATTAAAAGTCTTAGCTAATGTCTTTATTTTCTAGACAATACTGGACAGACATTGTTTATATAATATATCAGTTTTATAAGTCAAGGTCATATTCTTCACTATGTAGGTATATGGGGTCTTTTGTATTTATGATATGTTGCATGTCATGCAAATGTAGGATTTACATTGAATAAAAACCTGCTTTGGTCTTGCCTGCTTCAATATAACACGGCTCTTCCTAGAATTAAGCTCTACTTCATTTGCAGATAGTGTGAAAGAAATGAATGCCTGGTTACAAAATGGAGTATGTGTATGTGTCATTCTGAAATGATATAAATACAGTTCACTTTAATGGTATATCAAGAAGACAGTGAGCCTGGTTACAAAATGGAGTACTACTTTTCTCTTTCTCTCTCTCTTTGCACCAGGCTCACTGTCTTCTTGATATACCATTAAAGTGAACTGTATTTATATCATTTCAGAATGACACGTATAGATCCAAGTGGACATTGCCCTAAGGCTGTATCGTTCAGGAAATAGCAGCACTTCTGCAATGCTTTCAAACTGTATCTTCAGTACAACGAATTGTATTAGTTTGGTTGGGTATTTAGAATCTTTCCAAGTGGCTTGTAATTTGAATTAGTTTATTCTGCTGAAGCCAATCTATCAGATATCCTTTCTTGCACTACTTAGAAGTGGCACTAATTCTATTATACTAACAATGGCTCGGACTCTTAGAATTATCTTTTTCCAATACTTACTAATGTGCTTATTATGTTGTACATCATTACTAATTGCATTTAGAGTATAATAATTTCCCATTGAAAAACAAACATCTATGCAAACACAGGGAAAGACATTAACATATGTCCTTTGGGATTAAAAGAAAAAGATCTGTGACATTTGTAAATAGGACTTGCTTTATAGCTGCTGGCTCTGTATCTGGAACAATGTATTGTTCCAAAGTATTGTGAAACTGCTACTGGATTCAGATTTCAGAGTGAAATGTCATATTTCTTGTGGGTGATATAGTTTTTAATGTACCTGGAAGGAGAGCAATGTAATAACCTTGACCCAGTCTGGTTTATTAGTAATATAAGTGATGCCATCTCCGTTGCTAGAACAGGTATTTTACATGCATGTAGTGGTCCAGGAATTAATAATAGGCATTTTAAAATGTAAAAGCACAGTAATTGAAAATGGCATTACATGAACAGTGTTAAGCTGCATTCTACTTCTTTTTAATTACATTCCCACCCCTAAAACTGTAACCAACCCCAGAATATAATTGGGGAGTCCAGGACTAGTGCTAATGTCTGTGAAACCAGCCGTATGTGATGCATAAATGAAAACACAGGGTTACAAGTTACAGGGAGCTCGGAAGAGGAATAATTATTGACCAGAAGAGGAATCCAATCCAGCTGCCTGGACTGCATGGGTCACTTTCTCTCTTCCTGTGAATGTCATTCAGTTTGCTTTCAATAAATATATCTATTTTTCAGCATTACTTCCGTGCAGCTTGTTAGTTTTGAGATGAAAACCCACACACGTCCAACTCAGTCGTTTTTAAACAACACTGCTGCCCAACAACCTTCACTTCCTTAGTAACCCTGCCAGCGCAAGCGAAGCACACGGCCGTGCTCCTGCAGCGCAGATGAGCGCAGGCCTGCCCGGATCTGCGCGGCTCCACCAATCCGATCGCTTGGATTCTGCAGCCCTGCGCAGAACTGCAGAAATCTGCGCTGCAAGAACTTGATCCATGTACGACCATGTTTGAATTTGAGTCGACGGTCCGCCGTTAGAGACGCGTTATGCCTGCAAACTCCTCGGTCACTGTGCGGTTTGGGCCGTACGAGTCCTGTGGGATTGTTGAGCACAGGACATCCCGTCTGCAAGGCCTGCAAGGTAACCGCGTTGATGCTCCCAGTTCAACTATTCATTATAATTCATAGGTGGTTTTTGTTATGTAGAAAACATAGCAACTTATTATTTTCCAATGCAAACGTGCAGATAGGGGATAGCTTTTGCAAAAACGAAAATACAATTTTAAAATAATAATAATAACAATCTTGATGATGATGATGATGTAGTTGTATATTGCAGCTGCTCTGGCAGAGGATGGACACCAGTGCGTCCTCCAGAGGATCCCTGACTGGAACACAGTGGAGCTCATAGTGAACGGAGAGCTCGTATTTCATTGCAATATCAAAGATCTTGACTTTGGTGAGAACATATGCAATTCTCACAGTTTCCTCATATGTTGCTTTGTTTTAACACTGGCATGTCCCAGTGGTCTAAAGAACAATAGCTTTTACAGTCAATTCTGACATTACAGTTCTATCATGTAATGCACCGACCCTTATATGTGTGTTATTAAACACAGGAAATTATATTTAAATAACACATTAGTTGCATTAAGACATGAAAAAATGTATCTGTATTTAATTATAAAGGCATACCTACACAAAAGCACACTGATAAAGACCATAAAACCCCCAGAATTATTTAACTTGTTCGATTTACTTCTCTTCAGTTAGATTCAGTGTTTTGTCTCTTTACAGGAGGTGACGGCAAATTAGACCCACTGTGCCAAGATGCTAAAACAGCAGTGAAGAAAGCTTACTGATCACTTTCCCTTTTTTTCTGGTGTAAATCTGGACATATCAGAAATGGTCCAAAACACCCCTTCTCTTATGTTGGGTTTGTCCGACAGATCTTTCATTCTGATTAAACACATCTCAGTTTAACACAAATGTGTTGGTCTTGTGGTAATACAGAAAGTGACAGGATATTGGAGCTATTAGAAATGTGGATCTCATCTCATTCTCAATATGCCTTTTCCTTTAATTGTTACAAACATACAATTCTTCAACCCAGAGTAGGGTTAGGCATCCAGGCTTTCATAAAGGTTGTACTGTCTTAACTGAATTGGGTATAGATCTCTAAAGGCCTAGCTTGATTCTGGTGTTATTAGTAGCCCTATCGTTATAAAATATGAAATTATAAAATGATATGAAAGTTTATATGAAGGAAAGAACTGTTTGTTTTCAAGCCAAATACAAACTGTAGACCTGTGACTTGTACTACACATAAACTTCATAACAATATATATTTATTTTACTTTGTTCTGCATCTAATTTATTCCATATTCAATATTCTAATATTCAAGTACTACTTTGCATAACAATTACTGTTTGACGGTGATAGGAAAGGTTAAATGATGTCTAGTTCAGACTTAGACTGATTTTAAAAATATTACCCTGTCTTTGAATGTTTCCTCACTTGACATTTTGTTTCATGATGTATTGTGAGAAACTGTTGCATAGCTGTTCTCCCTATAATTTTTCACCAGCATGACATTTTCAGACATTCAAAGAAAAATACCACCATGATGCCTTTTGTAACTGCCATGCTTAAAAATCTTTCAATTAAACAAGACTAAAGCCGTTTGTTTCTCTACCAAAGGCTGCGGACTGTAACCTTCTTGGCATTTCTTCAGCAGCTATTCCTCAGGGAAGATGCTATTTGGGTATATGTAACACAAAGGCGTATGACTTTCTAATTGGATAGGCTCTGGAGGACCATTAATTGAAAGCCTTTTATACATGCTGGGAAATGTAATGTACCTTTTTTAGTGAAAGCCTGCATTTAGAACATTTATTTAATATTTAGCTTTTGACCTTAACGTGTTTAAACTCAAAAAGAATGACAGAGCACCGTAGACTCTTTATATTATTGATTTTCTTCTAAGAATTCAATTTACGCAGGAAGCCAAAAAAAAATACTAAAAAACTTTGTTTGCTGAGAGGGCTTTTTGGATTCATATTAAAAGAAAACCAGGAGTAGGACTTTAAGAACTCATTCAGATTTTAAAAATGAATTTCATAAATCTCGGGCAAGGACAAATATTACGCAATATTAAAATGTTTCACAACCCTGTACTATACTGCAGTCGAGCAGCGCACTGATCATCAATGATCAAATCTCGTGTTAGACTAGATGTCAAGTATTTAAAGGTTTGTTTCATTTGCACTGGCACCATAGTCAAACTACATAAAGTTACATTCAGTTATTGTCTTGTCTGATACATGTAGCCTAATCTGTCCTGTCTTTACAATTATTCACCTGACCTCGTCCCTCACTGCATATTCTGCATACTCTCTAGACATCTTTCTAAAACAAGAATATGAAAGACTGTGAGTCAAGCTTATTTTGAAAATTCCATTTTCATATCAGAAGAAAAATATATACATTACACTTAAATTATAAATACATGTTTTAAAAATATGCTAAACACAAATCAATTAGTAAGAATAAAGATGAATACAAATGCAGAATTGTGTAATTTCATAGTTTATTTCAGTTATATCACAATGCCCTCTTGATATGTTGCTTGAATTACAAGGTTGAATATTTATCACATTTGTTAAGTTCATATTATTGACAGATAAACAGTAGACATTATTAAAATAGTTAATGGATATTTATTCAGCAACTTTCAGAAATAGGCCAGTTACATACCTATGTAACATAAGACAAGATTATGTGATGATAAATGCTACCCATACAGTTTGTGAAGTCATGTAATTAAACATCTGTCTAGTTAATTATGTCGGTCTTAGGGCACTTCTAACTCTATTATATGGTGCCACTTGTTGGTCACTGTGGGCAATATGGTTATATGTGATATTATAATATAATGCTTTGTATGTTATGGTTGTTTTGTCCTAAACCAGGTGCATCCTGTTGGCTACAAATGAGCTGAAATCTAGCGATGCTGTTATTGGAATGGGAACAATGTCTTATTTCTACAACCAGCTGCTACAAAACAGCAGAGGAACAAGAATGGCAGCAGGCACAACACTTTCAGCCAAGGTGTTACGTACAAATCAAACATAAATGTCATTTTCAATATTTACAAACCTTTTCCTTTAGCCTTTTCAGTTTACATTTACGTTTAGTAAAAACATATTTTCTACATGTTCAGCATTTCTTCTGGAATGATTTTATGAACATCTTTGTAAAGCTTATTTCTCATAGCCTACTTGTTACAACAGAAACACATTTTGTTACAATAGTACTAATTAAGTTACATAAGGATACTTTATAATACGATGCAATTATAGGTTTAAAAGAACAAGAATAAAAGCCATCCTGGTATTGTCCAAATGAGAAAAGATACCTCTAAAACTAAAATGGATTTAGAGGAAATTGATAATCTATTAAGGAAAATTACATATAAACTATCAATACCCGGATTGCACAAAGTCTATTACTTCAATTTGTAGGAAGTAAGCCATATACTAGAATTTCTTCCCTTCAAAAGCCTGCAGGTTGAATACAGTGTCCAGGTATCTCTTGAGCTCAGTCAGGTGAGTGTTTTTATTGCCTGTGGCCGGAGCAGCGGCAGGATCTCGACCAACATACCTATAAAAGAAAACGTGAAGACCGTTATAAATGGTCTCCCAAAACCCCCAAATCTGTTATTGTGAAAGGTATGGTTTGGATGAAGGATTAAGACAACAGTGTAGCATAGGAAAAACAACTTTACACTCAAGGCAAGCACCTCAGAAGGTGGATATAATGTAATACACACCATATCGGGCGATCTTGGGACAGGACAGTGAGGAAGCGGGGTTTGATGTATTCATAGTAGCCCATGTTCTTATGCTCTTCTTGGCACCAGACAAGTTCAGCTTTTGCATATTTTTCTACCTCTGCTTTGACCAAGTCAAAGGGGAATGGAGAGATCTACAAATTATACAAATTTTAAAAAAATACACAAATTGCAAATTTCCACTGGGTTTGCCACTCCAGATCTAACACTGGGACAGGAATGGCAGCCTATGGGAAGTCCTGTAAATCAAGGCCCTGTTCACATAGACGTGATTGAAAACTGTGAAGCTCTAGCACCAGCTGGAGGCCAGTCTCAAAGGTTTGCAGACACCCAAACAGCCATAGCACCTGCTGTTACAGTAGTAGCTGACTGAGGGTCCTCTTGCGTTAATCAGTAGCTCAAAAGTTTAAAGAATCATGAAAGCATGTAATAATACTAATACTAATAATAATACAAGTTTCCTGATCTTGAACACGAGAGATGACTTAACACTTATTTTAGGATTAATCATTTCAAATTTGTTTATTTTATATTTAACACACATTACTTGTGGTTTAAAAAGATATACATATTTACCTGTTCCAACCTAACAATTGCTACTTCGCTCTCCAAATCCTGTTGTTTTCTTTCTTTTGCCAGTTCATAATAAACCTTCCCGGTGCAGAATATAACTCTCTTCACGTTGTCTGGACTCTGGGCTGCTATTCCCTCCTCAGGTATCATTCGCCTGAATCTTGTGCCTACAAAAACATCACATTCCTGGAGTGAAATATTTGTATCTCTCCTATTCATTGCAAAAATTTTTCTTTAAGGTTAAATTAGACATTAAATATATATAGGCCCACTGTCCTCCTCCTGGCTTTGAGTCCAACCAACCTCTCTGTAACTTAATTGAGCTTTAACCGAATTCAGGATTGGGTTAATTTGATCTTTGGTTAGTGTTTTGTTTACAAAAAGTTGCCAAATGAATAATATACCATCATAATATACCCTGCCCGGTGCTGTGTAGAAAATACTGTCGGCACCCAAACCACCCCTTCACCGCCCCCATCAACACGGAGCAAAACACAGTGATTAAACACAAAAACAAACCACAACCACAAAAAAGCTAAATATAATAAGGCATTTACTTAATTTAGCCCACCTGTGATCATGTCATCAAAACTTGATCTGGCTTCTGGATGCCTCAGCAAAGATTTGGGAGTGAAGATAATTAACTAGAAGGAATACAAGGCGACGGTTAAAGAAGATTAAGGAATGCAATTGATCTCTGTAGGTTCATGTAAACATTCATTAATACAGCTATTGCAGTACCTTCAAATCATTTGATCCGGTTGAACCTGCATGCCTGAAGGTTTTATCAGTGTGTATGTTTACTTTTACTTGCATATTTTTTTCTTAATGTGTGGCTACTACTTGCTTTCTGTGCTGTCGTAGGAGTAGCAGCAAAAAGTGTCCTACAGCATAAGAAAGTTCTGTACAGCAGCAAAACGTTTCCCACAGCAGCAAAACGTTTCCTACAGCAGAAGAAAGTTTCCTACAGCATAAGAAAGTTCTGTACAGCAGCAAAACATTTCCTACAGCAGAAGAAAGTTCTGTACAACAGCAGAAAGTTTTGTACAATAGAAGAAAGTTTCCTACAGCAGAAGACAGTTCTGTATAGCATCAAAAACTTTCCTACAGCAGTAGAAAGTTTCCTACAGCCGCAGAACGTTTCCTATAGCAGAAGAAAGTTCTGTACAGCAGAAGAAAGTTTCCTACAGCAGAAGAAAGTGTCCTACAGCAGAAGAAAGTTCTGTATAACATCAAAAACTTTCCTACAGCAGCAGAAAGTTTCCTACAGCAGCAGAACGTTTCCTATAGCAGAAGAAACTTTTTTACAGCATAAGAAAGTTCTGTACAGCAGCAAAACGCTTCCTACAGCAGAAGAAAGTTTCCTACAGCAGAAGAAACTTTTTTACAGCAGAAGAAAGTTCTGTACAGCAGCAAAACGCTTCCTACAGCAGCAGAACGTTTCCTACAGCAGAAGAAAGTTCTGTACAGCAGCAAAACGTTTCCTACAGCAGAAGAAAGTTTCCTACAGCAAAATCTTTCTTACAGCAAAAACGTTTCCTACAGCAGAAGAAAGTTCTGTACAGCATCACAAACTTTCCTACAGCAGCAGAAAGTTTCCTACAGCCGCAGAACGTTTCCTATAGCAGAAGACAGTTCTGTACAGCAGAAGAAAGT
This sequence comes from Amia ocellicauda, assembly GCF_036373705.1. Taxonomy (NCBI): domain Eukaryota; kingdom Metazoa; phylum Chordata; class Actinopteri; order Amiiformes; family Amiidae; genus Amia; species Amia ocellicauda. The sequence continues at coordinate 17,589,754 of NC_089869.1, forward strand.
TTCCTATAGCAGAAGAAAGTTTCCTACAGCAAAATGTTTCTTACAGCAAAACGTTTCCTACAGCAGCAGAAACTTTTTTACAGCAGAAGAAAGTTCTGTACAGCAGCAATACGTTTCCTACAGCAGACAAAAGTTCTGTACAGCATCAAAAACTTTCCTACAGCAGCAGAAAGTTTCCTACAGCAGCAAACATTTCCTACAGCAGAAGAAAGTTTCCTACAGCAGAAGAAAGTTTCCTACAGCAGAATAAACTTTTTTACAGCAGAAGAAAGTTCTGTACAGCAGCAATACGTTTCCTACAGCAGAAGAAAGTTTCCTACAGCAGAAGAAAGTTCTGTACAGCAGCAAAACGTTTCCTACAGCAGCAGAAAGTTTCCTACAGCAGAAGAAAGTTTCCTACAGCAGAAGAAAGTTTCCTACAGCAGAAGAAAGTTTCCTACAGCAGCAAAACGTTTCCTATAACAGCAGAAAGTTCTGTACAGCATCAAAAACTATCCTACAGCAGCAGAATGTTTCCTACAGCAGAAGAAAGTTCTGTACAGCAGCAAAACGTTTCCTACAGCAGCAGAAAGTTTCCTACAGCAGCACAACGTCTCCTATAGCAGAAGAAAGTTCTGTACAGCAGCAAAACGTTTCCTACAGCAGCAGAAAGTTTCCTACAGCAGCACAACGTCTCCTATAGCAGAAGAAAGTTCTGTACAGCATCAAAAACTTTCCTACAGCAGCAGAAAGTCTCCTACAGCAGCAAAACGTTTCCTACAGCAGAAGAAAGTTTCCTACAGCAGAAGAAAGTTTCCTACAGCAAAATGTTTCTTACAGCAAAACGTTTCCTACAGCAGCAGAAACTTTTTTACAGCAGAAGAAAGTTCTGTACAGCAGAAGAAAGTTTCCTACAGCAGAAGAAAGTTTCCTACAGCAAAATGTTTCTTACAGCAAAACGTTTCCTACAGCAGCAGAAAGTTTCCTACAGCAGCAGAAAGTTTCCTACAGCAGCAGAAAGTTTCCTACAGCAGAATAAACTTTTTTACAGCAGAAGAAAGTTCTGTACAGCAGCAATACGTTTCCTATTGCAGAAGAAAGTCTCCTACAGCAGCAGAACGTTGCCTATAGCAGAAGACAGTTCTGTACAGCAGCAGAAAGTTTCCTATAGCAGAAGAAAGTTTCCTACAGCAGCAGAAAGTTTCCTACAGCAGCAGAAACTTTTTTACAGCAGAAGAAAGTTCTGTACAGCAGCAATACGTTTCCTACAGCAGAAGAAAGTTTCCTACAGCAGAAGAAAGTTTCCTACAGCAAAATGTTTCTTACAGCAAAACGTTTCCTACAGCAGCAAACATTTCCTACAGCAGAAGAAAGTTTCCTACAGCAGAAGAAAGTTTCCTACAGCAGAAGAAACTTTTTTACAGCAGAAGAAAGTTCTGTACAGCAGCAATACGTTTCCTACAGCAGAAGAAAGTTTCCTACAGCAGAAGAAAGTTCTGTACAGCAGCAAAACGTTTCCTACAGCAGCAGAAAGTTTCCTACAGCAGAAGAAAGTTTCCTACAGCAGAAGAAAGTTTCCTACAGCAGAAGAAAGTTTCCTACAGCAGCAGAACGTTGCCTATAGCTGAAGACAGTTCTGTACAGCAGAAGAAAGTTTCCTATAGCAGAAGAAAGTTTCGTACAGCAGCAGAAAGTTTCCTACAGCAGCACAACGTCTCCTATAGCAGAAGAAAGTTCTGTACAGCAGCAAAACGTTTCCTACAGCAGAGGAAAGTTTCCTACAGCAGAAAAAAGTTCTGTAAAGCATCAAAAACTTTCCTACAGCAGCAGAACGTTTCCTATAGCAGAAGAAAGTTCTGTACAGCAGCAAAACGTTTCCTACAGCAGAAGAAATTTCTGTACAGCAGCAAAACGTTTCCTACAGCAGCAGAAAGTTTCCTACAGCAGAATAAACTTTTTTTTTCAGAAGAAAGTTCTGTACAGCAGCAAAACGTTTCCTATGACAGCAGAAAGTTCTGTACAGCATCAAAAACTTTCCTACAGCAGCAGAAAGTCTCCTACAGCAGCAAAACGTTTCCTACAGCAGAAGAAAGTTTCCTACAGCAGAAGAAAGTTTCCTACAGCAAAATGTTTCTTACAGCAAAACGTTTCCTACAGCAGCAGAAACTTTTTTACAGCAGAAGAAAGTTCTGTACAGCAGAAGAAAGTTTCCTACAGCAGAAGAAAGTTTCCTACAGCAAAATGTTTCTTACAGCAAAACGTTTCCTACAGCAGCAGAAAGTTTCCTACAGCAGCAGAAAGTTTCCTACAGCAGCAGAAAGTTTCCTACAGCAGAATAAACTTTTTTACAGCAGAAGAAAGTTCTGTACAGCAGCAATACGTTTCCTATTGCAGAAGAAAGTCTCCTACAGCAGCAGAACGTTGCCTATAGCAGAAGACAGTTCTGTACAGCAGCAGAAAGTTTCCTATAGCAGAAGAAAGTTTCCTACAGCAGCAGAAAGTTTCCTACAGCAGCAGAAACTTTTTTACAGCAGAAGAAAGTTCTGTACAGCAGCAATACGTTTCCTACAGCAGAAGAAAGTTTCCTACAGCAGAAGAAAGTTTCCTACAGCAAAATGTTTCTTACAGCAAAACGTTTCCTACAGCAGCAAACATTTCCTACAGCAGAAGAAAGTTTCCTACAGCAGAAGAAAGTTTCCTACAGCAGAAGAAACTTTTTTACAGCAGAAGAAAGTTCTGTACAGCAGCAATACGTTTCCTACAGCAGAAGAAAGTTTCCTACAGCAGAAGAAAGTTCTGTACAGCAGCAAAACGTTTCCTACAGCAGCAGAAAGTTTCCTACAGCAGAAGAAAGTTTCCTACAGCAGAAGAAAGTTTCCTACAGCAGAAGAAAGTTTCCTACAGCAGCAAAACGTTTCCTATAACAGCAGAAAGTTCTGTACAGCATCAAAAACTATCCTACAGCAGCAGAATGTTTCCTACAGCAGCAGAAAGTCTCCTACAGCAGCAGAACGTTTCCTACAGCTGAAGAAAGTTTCCTACAGCAGAAGAAAGTTCTGTACAGCAGCAAAACGTTTCCTACAGCAGAAGAAAGTTTCCTACAGCAGCAGAACGTTGCCTATAGCTGAAGACAGTTCTGTACAGCAGAAGAAAGTTTCCTATAGCAGAAGAAAGTTTCGTACAGCAGCAGAAAGTTTCCTACAGCAGCACAACGTCTCCTATAGCAGAAGAAAGTTCTGTACAGCAGCAAAACGTTTCCTACAGCAGAGGAAAGTTTCCTACAGCAGAAAAAAGTTCTGTAAAGCATCAAAAACTTTCCTACAGCAGCAGAACGTTTCCTATAGCAGAAGAAAGTTCTGTACAGCAGCAAAACGTTTCCTACAGCAGCAGAAAGTTTCCTACAGCAGAATAAACTTTTTTTTTCAGAAGAAAGTTCTGTACAGCAGCAAAACGTTTCCTACAGCAGCAGAAAGTTTCCTACAGCAGAATAAACTTTTTTTAGCAGAAGAAAGTTCTGTACAGCAGCAAAACGTTTCCTATGACAGCAGAAAGTTCTGTACAGCATCAAAAACTTTCCTACAGCAGCAGAAAGTCTCCTACAGCAGCAAAACGTTTCCTACAGCAGAAGAAAGTTTCCTACAGCAGAAGAAAGTTTCCTACAGCAAAATGTTTCTTACAGCAAAACGTTTCCTACAGCAGCAGAAACTTTTTTACAGCAGAAGAAAGTTCTGTACAGCAGCAATACGTTTCCTACAGCAGACAAAAGTTCTGTACAGCAGAAGAAAGTTTCCTACAGCAGAAGAAAGTTTCCTACAGCAAAATGTTTCTTACAGCAAAACGTTTCCTACAGCAGCAGAAAGTTTCCTACAGCAGCAGAAAGTTTCCTACAGCAGAATAAACTTTTTTACAGCAGAAGAAAGTTCTGTACAGCAGCAATACGTTTCCTATTGCAGAAGAAAGTCTCCTACAGCAGCAGAACGTTGCCTATAGCAGAAGACAGTTCTGTACAGCAGCAGAAAGTTTCCTATAGCAGAAGAAAGTTTCCTACAGCAGCAGAAACTTTTTTACAGCAGAAGAAAGTTCTGTACAGCAGCAATACGTTTCCTACAGCAGAAGAAAGTTTCCTACAGCAGAAGAAAGTTTCCTACAGCAAAATGTTTCTTACAGCAAAACGTTTCCTACAGCAGCAGAAAGTTTCCTACAGCAGCAAACATTTCCTACAGCAGAAGAAAGTTTCCTACAGCAGAAGAAACTTTTTTACAGCAGAAGAAAGTTCTGTACAGCAGCAATACGTTTCCTACAGCAGAAGAAAGTTTCCGACAGCAGAAGAAAGTTTTTTACAGCAGAAGAAAGTTCTGTACAGCAGCAATACGTTTCCTACAGCAGAAGAAAGTTTCCTACAGCAGAAGAAAGTTCTGTACAGCAGCAAAACGTTTCCTATAACAGCAGAAAGTTCTGTACAGCATCAAAAACTATCCTACAGCAGCAGAAAGTCTCCTACAGCAGCAGAAAGTTTCCTACAGCAGAATAAACTTTTTTACAGCAGAAGAAAGTTCTGTACAGCAGCAATACGTTTCCTATTGCAGAAGAAAGTCTCCTACAGCAGCAGAACGTTGCCTATAGCAGAAGACAGTTCTGTACAGCAGCAGAAAGTTTCCTATAGCAGAAGAAAGTTTCCTACAGCAGCAGAAAGTTTCCTACAGCAGCAGAAACTTTTTTACAGCAGAAGAAAGTTCTGTACAGCAGCAATACGTTTCCTACAGCAGAAGAAAGTTTCCTACAGCAGAAGAAAGTTTCCTACAGCAAAATGTTTCTTACAGCAAAACGTTTCCTACAGCAGCAAACATTTCCTACAGCAGAAGAAAGTTTCCTACAGCAGAAGAAAGTTTCCTACAGCAGAAGAAACTTTTTTACAGCAGAAGAAAGTTCTGTACAGCAGCAATACGTTTCCTACAGCAGAAGAAAGTTTCCTACAGCAGAAGAAAGTTCTGTACAGCAGCAAAACGTTTCCTACAGCAGCAGAAAGTTTCCTACAGCAGAAGAAAGTTTCCTACAGCAGCAAAACGTTTCCTATAACAGCAGAAAGTTCTGTACAGCATCAAAAACTATCCTACAGCAGCAGAACGTTTCCTATAGCAGAAGAAAGTTCTGTACAGCAGCAAAACGTTTCCTACAGCAGAAGAAATTTCTGTACAGCAGCAAAACGTTTCCTACAGCAGCAGAATGTTTCCTACAGCAGAAGAAAGTTCTGTACAGCAGCAAAACGTTTCCTACAGCAGCAGAACGTTTCCTACAGCAGAAGAAAGTTTCCTACAGCAGAAGAAAGTTTCCTACAGCAGCAGAACGTTGCCTATAGCTGAAGACAGTTCTGTACAGCAGAAGAAAGTTTCCTATAGCAGAAGAAAGTTTCGTACAGCAGCAGAAAGTTTTCTACAGCAGCACAACGTCTCCTATAGCAGAAGAAAGTTCTGTACAGCAGCAAAACGTTTCCTACAGCAGAGGAAAGTTTCCTACAGCAGAAAAAAGTTCTGTAAAGCATCAAAAACTTTCCTACAGCAGCAGAACGTTTCCTATAGCAGAAGAAAGTTCTGTACAGCAGCAAAACGTTTCCTACAGCAGAAGAAATTTCTGTACAGCAGCAAAACGTTTCCTACAGCAGCAGAAAGTTTCCTACAGCAGAATAAACTTTTTTTAGCAGAAGAAAGTTCTGTACAGCAGCAAAACGTTTCCTATGACAGCAGAAAGTTCTGTACAGCATCAAAAACTTTCCTACAGCAGCAGAAAGTCTCCTACAGCAGCAAAACGTTTCCTACAGCAGAAGAAAGTTTCCTACAGCAGAAGAAAGTTTCCTACAGCAAAATGTTTCTTACAGCAAAACGTTTCCTACAGCAGCAGAAACTTTTTTACAGCAGAAGAAAGTTCTGTACAGCAGCAATACGTTTCCTACAGCAGACAAAAGTTCTGTACAGCAGAAGAAAGTTTCCTACAGCAGAAGAAAGTTTCCTACAGCAAAATGTTTCCTACAGCAGCAGAAAGTTTCCTACAGCAGCAGAAAGTTTCCTACAGCAGCAGAAAGTTTCCTACAGCAGAATAAACTTTTTTACAGCAGAAGAAAGTTCTGTACAGCAGCAATACGTTTCCTATTGCAGAAGAAAGTCTCCTACAGCAGCAGAACGTTGCCTATAGCAGAAGACAGTTCTGTACAGCAGCAGAAAGTTTCCTATAGCAGAAGAAAGTTTCCTACAGCAGCAGAAACTTTTTTACAGCAGAAGAAAGTTCTGTACAGCAGCAATACGTTTCCTACAGCAGAAGAAAGTTTCCTACAGCAGAAGAAAGTTTCCTACAGCAAAATGTTTCTTACAGCAAAACGTTTCCTACAGCAGCAGAAAGTTTCCTACAGCAGCAAACATTTCCTACAGCAGAAGAAAGTTTCCTACAGCAGAAGAAACTTTTTTACAGCAGAAGAAAGTTCTGTACAGCAGCAATACGTTTCCTACAGCAGAAGAAAGTCTCCTACAGCAGCAGACAGTTCTGTACAGCAGAAGAAAGTTTCCTATAGCAGCAGAACGTTTCCTACAGCAGAAGAAAGTTCTGTACAGCAGCAAAATGTTTCCTACAGCAGAATAAACTTTTTTACAGCAGAAGAAAGTTCTGTACAGCAGCAAAACGTTTCCTACAGCAGAATAAAGTTTCCTACAGCAGCAGACAGTTCTGTACAGCAGAAGAAAGTTTCCTATAGCAGCAGAAAGTCTCCTACAGCAGCAGAAGAAACTTTTTTACAGCAGAAGAAAGTTCTGTACAGCAGCAGACAGTTTCCTACAGCAGAAGAAAGTTTCCTACAGCAGAAGAAACTTTTTTACAGCAGAAGAAAGTTCTGTACAGCAGCAAAACGTTTCCTACAGCAGAAGAAAGTTTCCTACAGCAAAATGTTTCTTACAGCAAAACGTTTCCTACAGCAGCAGAATGTTTCCTAAGCAGAAGAAAGTTCTGTACAGCAGCAGACAGTTTCCTACAGCAGAAGAAAGTTTCCTGCAGCAGAAGAAAGTTCTGTACAGCAGCAAAATGTTTCCTACAGCAGAAGAAAGTTTCCTACAGCAGCAGAAAGTTTCGTACGGCAGCAGAAAGTTCTGTACAGCAGCAAAACGTTTCCTACAGCAGAAGAAAGTTTCTTACAGCAGCAAAACGTACAGAACTTTCTTCTGCGGTAGGAAACTTTCTTCTGCTGTACAGAACTTTCTGCTGCTGTAGGAAACTCTGCTGCTGTTGGAAACGTTCTGCTGCTGCACGGAGCTGATTTAAAGGCTTTGCCAAGTGGGGACGTTAGTTTGTAAAGACACCTAAGTCCCCACTTGGACACATAGATGAGAACATGCACACACGCCCACACATGAGAAAAGGGTTTTTGGCACAAATTCATTGGAAAAAGTTGAAGTATAACACTAACCACATTTACTTGAATTTGAAATGGGACACAAACCCTACCCACAAAATAGCAGACATAAATCCAGTCAAATTCATCAAGTACTTTGCATAATAAATATACAATCTAAAACCCCTAAGGCTCCCATTTTAATTTACTTACCAAAAGCTCTTCACATGCTTCACAAAGCACAGCATTTATATGCAGCAGGGGATCATTTTAGACAATTACAGTGGCAAGAGAAAAAGTGATAGGGTGAAGGATAGCATAGCAAGACGTTAAACTCGGGTGACTTTAATATGACCACTGACAATTAAAGTATGTGCCCCTTAATCGATGCCCAGATTAAAGAATGCAGTTTATTCCAATCATTCAAGTGGCATAAACAGTTATTAACTTATTTTACAAGAGGCTAGAGTTTACTTCACATGGAACAAATTTCAAACTAAGGGGGCTGATGCTTTAGTGAACAGTGCATTGTGGGTTAACTAAAGGGTTACAGTTAAATCATTCACTCACTGAAGCCTTTTTATAGTAATGTCTGATTTAATTGTAATCTTGGTGGAAGTAAATAATTTGATTCAGACAAAATGTTCCCATAAAGCGACTGCCATTTTAAACTGGTGGTTCTAAGTTGTGCTTTGGTCCAGGCCTAAGTCTTTATCTTTATGTCTTTTTCACGTAGCTTGTAGTTGATTTATTCAGACATAAAACAAAATATGCCCTCAAGACTGAATATTTTCAGCAGCTAGCCAAAGGATAGGAGGGTATTAATTTGCTGATGTGCTGTTCTTACCGGCTTCCTGAATGGTAACAAGATCTGCCTTCTCAAAACATGGAAGTAATTGGCAGGTGTTGAGCAATTCACCACAATCCAGTTACAGTCATAGAGTTGATGGACCTCAAAGTCTTCTGTGATTTCCTTAGTAATATCATAATATAATAAAAGTAAATAAAGATGGATAAATCAGTGTAATTACATCAATAGATTTTAGAGGACTACCAAGCTGTATTGCATAATCTAATCAGTAATAACCCTAATTACTCTATTTTCTTATTAGTTTAAATATCATGGTCCGTTAGTTTGCTTTCTCATATTCTGGAGTTAACTTTTCATAATTCAGTGGTCTCTAGTTCAGTTGCTTCTAGTAGTCTGTAGTGAGAATAGTTTACTACTACTTCATTATTATTAACACAGTGAGACAGGGAGAGAAAGAGAGGTGTTTCTGTGGGAGGGGTGTTCATGTTGAGTGTGAGGTCATAAGACTAGATCTAGTTCATAATATTAGAAGCAAGTGAATGAGAGACCAGTTCGAATTCTTAATTGATCAAATTTGACTTATAGAAAGCAATAAAGCAAACTTAATCTTAATACAAAGAAGGAAAATGTTATATAGATATATAAAACAGTTTGTACAGGCAGATAAAATGTTTAAGGTGGCAGCTAAAGCAATGTAGTCTTATGGTACATCAAAAACTCACATAGGATAGACAAAAATATTTACATTTCAGATACTGCGATCACACTGGACACTTTTACTTAGGATATATATATATATATATATATATATATATATATATATATATATATATATATATAAATTTGGTAGAACTTTACAAACCCCATTATGTTAAAGTCCCCCCACCCCCACCCCCCCTACATCAACAGTAAACCAGGAAGAAAGCGAGGCAACATACTCCAGTTCCAATAACTCTGAACTGTCTGGCCATGTCAGTCACTGAGACCTATTACACCATCCTTAGTTTCCATGTGAATCCTTCCATGGAGCCAAGAAAACAAAATGGCCCATGAAATTAAATATGGGACTTCAAAGCAGAGGACATTAGTCCATTCACACCACTAAGATACAGCACAGGTTATTCAAACCATGCCCCTCTGTTCCCTAGGTAAGTTAATGATCCACAACGACAAAGAGGGCTTTTTATGAACACATGAGCAGAACACTGACGTATACACTGTAATATATTCCTTATGTTTTTTAATATATTAAAGCGTAATACAACAAGAAATAAAAGACTGTTTCAATATCATCCTTTTTTCTTTTAACAGTGATTTAGCTACGAATGATTTTCCAGCTCATTTCATACAGTTGTTTATATTGGCATTTCATCCCATGTTTTTTTCAGTAAAAGGGGTCAAACCTTATACCAAGTGTTACAGTAACCCTTGTGGTTAAGAACAGTCTACTTATAAGATGTGCGTATGGTATAAGTATGTACAAAAGAAAAAGCTATCAGGCATACATTGATTTCAGTGATGGCCTTTGCTGTTATCAGAAAGGTGACTGACTTTACTTCATAAACCAGAAATAGCGGGTTAACTTTTTGCCGGAAATGTGTTCGATAAGAAATTAGGTTCTACATTTATCCATAACAGGAAAGCATTACGCCATGTATGAACAAGGAAGTGAAAAAGCTTAAATCGAATCACCTTCCCCGTTTATTTCACATACATATTTTAATAGCCAATTTGGAGATTAATTCAAACAGTGCTGAATTAACAATTTAGGGCACATTTAACCTTCTGTGGAACTGTTGCTCCTAGAATGTATTTTGCTCCACTTGCCTGCCCCTGGGAATAATTTACTACAGCAAAGACTGGAACTGCCAGCATTAATAAAGAGCCCTGTAAGTACGGACCAAATGGCTTCACTGTCCCATTAAAGTGATTATATACAATGATCCCCATGGTGATCAGCAGGACCCATTCATAACGATGTACTCACTGGATAAGCATCCGAGTCATCGTTACTCATCTGCAGGAAGCGTTCGGGCCGGGCGGAGGAGTGCTCCGGACCCTGATGACGACGGGGAAAATGAAAGTAATGAGAAAGGCTGTCATAATATTCCATTAAGCAGAACAACACTCAGGCACTCATCCATTTCTAATTGCCCTTAAAGTGAGCGGTTTTTACTTACGGTCACCTTTCTTTGGTAAAGAAACTTTTAACTTTTAATCTTGGCACCCTCAGTACAAAAATCCCTGAAAGATTACTCTGAGATTACAGCTAATGAATTGTATAAAATCAAATATATTTGTAACAATATGGTGGGTCAACACCAAACAAGGGACTTTGTGATGGTATTGAATGCAACCGGTTTATGTTTTCCATGTTCGTGAAAATGCAAATACATTCCGCACAAAAATATAAAAAGCAATACATTTCAGTGTATGGTACAGTGCCGAGACACCCCCACCTCACCATTCCCTCCATGCCGTGAGGAAGCATTAAGACAATGCCATTGTGTCGCATCCATTTGGCCTGCCCAGAGCTGATGAACTGGTCTATAATGCACTGAGCTGTGTTATGAAAATCTCCGAACTGGGCCTCCCAGCAGACCAGCGCATTGGGGCTTGCCATTGCAAATCCAAGTTCAAAACCTGATAGGAAACACAAACAGAACTTGTGGAAACTAAATAATTCCTTACTGTTAGCATTTTACAGTAGTTCAAATCAGGCCACACAATGATACACATAAAAACACTGTTCTGGGCGTTTGCTGAAGAAGGAATAAGAGTACCCAAACTCTGTGATAATGGAAAATACACACAGAAAAATCCATCCATTATAGAAATATTATATTTCAAGTTTGTGTGCACCTAGCAAATGTATAAGTGGACATGCTATCCTTTTACTTCCAAAATCTCAAGGTGACGGTTTTATTTTTTATTCTTCATACCCAGAGATTTCAAACTGATTAATCCCCAGATTAATTGACAATGCACTGAGATAGTTTTCAGATGTCTTGCAGGTCTACAGCCTCCTCTCAAAGGGATGTGTCTGAAAAGTACATGTATAAACCGATTCCCAGGATAAGAAAAAGTTTACTCTGATTTACTGCTGTGTAAAAAGACCTTGGAAGTGCACATCTCGACCATACTGAAAGGGATCAGTCTACCATCCTACACACATCTAACTTTGTATTTAAAAAAAAAAAAAAAAAAAGTTACTGTACATGTGCGTAGAATAGTTCTCCTGAAAGAGTTTAAATGTACTTGGAAAAAACACTTTTGGCAGCAGGAAAGCCCCATCAAAAAGGTTACCTGATATTCCTCTGGCATCATTATAAGTAAGACTTCACATGCTAGTGTAATATCCCAGTGGTGCTTTTATATTCCTGGTGCCCTCAGTGCAGTGAGTGTTAATGGAGAGTTTCAGACCGTGAACAGATGTGAGCTTTACAGTGCAGCATCTGGACGAGCGAACCTGCGTAATCTTCATGGCAAAATCATAGCAGTGCCTTGTTTAGTCCTGCTTTAATTTCCCTTCATGTTTTCACCACTGCATTTAATTTTGACCGCTTGCCAATGAATGACCATGTAAATCAGGATTCATCTGTCCAATTAACCTTATAGCCTTCCCACGAGCCTTAAAGAAAAGCTGGCACATGGTTTTAATATTTCATGTATTCAATAGATTTGTAAAATACTTAAGGAGCAATATGGTTGCTTCTACAAAGATCTACCATTAGAATAACATTTATTTGAATTCTGCCCTGATTTACAAACATCTTCTTACAATATTACAATGTTTACGTTTACATTTACGATATAGGCTTTAAACCCTATTGAATCCCTGCATACATACTAATGACACCTTCTTTACAATACTAGGCATTTCAATGAGCTCATAACTGAAGATTAATCTGCTGGTTCAATGCAGCATGTGATTCAATTAAACTCAGTTAAAACAACTTGGCTGTTTTTTTTAGATGTTAATACATCATGTAAAGCACATTCCACAGTGTAGAAAAGATTTATGTCATGCAGTCATCAGAGAGGGAGGACTGCAAAGCAAAGATGACCAAACTACACAGAAAGGCATGTCGTATACACCAAGAGACAGCTTTCACAAAAACACAAATAAGGATCCCACATACAAACTGCTTTTGAAGTGCAAAGAAAATACTTTCACTTGACATTTTAGAAATATATTGAGAGTTGCATCTCAAGAAAGGTCAAAGACAACAACCATGTGACACCTAATCCAAATGATTGTAATTACAACACCTACATTTTGCTTCTCTCTTTTTTAGCTGATCGTTCTCTTGAAAAATAAATACATACACATAAAATTGCATTAAATGTCCTTACCCAAGACTCCATACTCAGACAAGGAGCTGTTGCACACAGTGTAAGGAGCTTGATTCTGCCACAGATGGTTCATCGGGACACAGGTCCTCTTATCTACTTCCTGGTCATGCAGTACATGATGGCGGTGACTACATGACAGAGAAGAAAAAATCAGGGTAAAGGGAGCACTAGGTACACTGTATTGCACACTCCACAATTAATGATAATGTGATATGATAAGAGGGTATGCCTGTACTTTGCTATTCAACGAACCAAAATGACAAATGATCTGCTAAACGCATGATGAAGAACGATCCCCCCAGTATTTAGGCAGTTTGGCACCAATAAGGCATATGACCAGGATAATTACCCTGTCATTTCTGTGATCCTTGTAATCAAATTAATTTGCACTACAGCAGTTCTATGAAGTAAAATGCTGTAAGACAGATACATCATATTTTACCGCTACAAATTAATTGCAGATTCAACCTGAGATGATAAACGCATAATTCACGGCTGAAACAAAATGTATTATTCAGGAGAAGAAAAATAAAATAACTTGTAATCTATTTCAATTGAAAGTTATTCACATTTATATCTGATATTTTCACTGTGTATTTCAATCTCTTCTGGTTCACCTCAATAGAAACAAGAGAGCTTTCTAGTTCTTTGTTCAACAGCAATGCTCTCCTGATGACAATTATACACCCACACTATCAACCCCATTTTGGGATGAGGCCTTCTCAAATTGAAGAGGTTGAATTAAAAACAAGCAAACTTGATACAGCACCGAGCTTTGCAGAGTGATGTAGCCGGTTTCAGGACCTTGGTAATGTGCTTAAAGTGCTGCTGTCCTGATTGATAGTAAAGCAAAGAAGTGCATCCAACGGGGAGCCATTATTCAGGGCTTCCCCAGATGGAGTGGCTTCAGGGCTAGGCCATGACTAATCTACCCCTATGAATTAATTGTACTGGACAAAGGCAATAAATCAGGTAAATTAAGTGGCGCTATAGTCTGCTTTCAATCAGAGAATAGAGAGCACATTAATAAGGAGTATACAGCACAGGTTATATAGAGTATATTAATAAAGAGTTTAGTTCACTGGATTTAGAGAAAAGGGCTGAAGAATAAGTTTCATCCAAGGCCACAACTCAACCAGCCTAACAACTGCAATGACACAATCATTTAATCCCTCTTTAACGTCTGAGTAACAATGTCTGGTACACTTTTCTTCCTCTCAAAGAGTTTGGGTCTGTAAGGCAATTGCATAAGGATCAAACATCGATTCATCGAAGCTGACAGAGGAGAACTACCCAGTATAAATAAATGGGACCCATTAGGAGGGATACACACTTGTCTTCATTTTGTGGCCAGTTATGCAAACATTTTCTTCTTTAAGGCTGCACCATTAACCAAATACAATTTACAAAGTGACTCCAGCTTTCAAAAACAATTTTACAAGCAGAAGCTGATTTGTGGCAAGGATAGCTCCGCCACCTTCGGTGTAGTCTCCCAGATCTGTGTGCTGAGATATAAAATGCTTTATGATGCAAAAGGAAGTTTGCTACGGCTGTCCATTTCAATTCCAATGATACACATACAAACATAAATTCCTTTTTAAGTTAGCACTGAACTAAATTTCCCTTCACATTAAAGTGTCACAAAACAAAGTGCATAATAAAAAAAAGCAATCAAAGAAAATTAACTCTCAAGTTAGTTCGTTTTATGCGATTCATTAAAGATCGCAGGTTTTCGTTTTTTGTTGTTTGTTCAAAGATGTCCCCTAGGAGCACCAATGAAAACACACTGGGGCTTAAAATAAGCAGCAGCTCTTCCGTTTTACAGCTGCCAGAAGTTTCATCAATCAGGAGGCCAAACCACACAGCACAGCACATTCACAAATACAGATGACTGAATCAATTACTATAATCCATTAACTCCCTAAGTAACGAGCAGAAGCGACAGACTGAAACATAGCAATATGTTCAATCCCATGGACTTTGTTGACAAAGTGAGCAAACATATAATTTTCAAAACACCCTGTGACCAGAGCAGAAGACAGACAAAAACAAAACCACAAGATAAAAATGAGATCATGTCCAGATTCCTCTGTCTGACTTCCTCCTTCCTTCCATGTATTTTGTAAGTGCTGGCTTTTGTCACCTGACCTGCAGCTATTTAACTGTATATATTCTATAAAATGAGAATAATTGTGCTATTAGGTCTGTTCATCCCCAGATAATGTTTTATCCTGGTAAGAATTTAAAATTAAAATTAAAACATAACATGCATAAATGTGGCCTGTGCTCTGTGGTGACTAAATGGTGACCTTCTGATCACAGCAAATATTCTTCAGTGGATGAAACTACTTATTCTAATTTAAACATCTGAGTATAATGAGCATTGTCCAGACCTGCTCTATCATAAATAACAAGAGAAAGACACCTGGGAGACAAATCATAAGAAAGCCACGATGTCCACTGGCTCCTTTGCACATGCTATGATTCGGTATATTTTGTGCTCAGTTTTTATTTCTCATTCATTTATTTGAAATCCATTTAAATCCATGAAATCTGGAATCCTCCACCTCAAATATAGATCAGAAAAGCATAGCTAAAACAGTTATACAGAGATTAAATAAATTGAGTCCAAAACCTATACGGACAAAAGGTAATTTCCCATTATCTTTTCATTGTTCTCTTAAAACACTGAAATACTAAGCATCTGTTATGAAGTTCTTACTGTGTTAGTAGGAAAGCCCATATCACTCACCTAAAAGTACCTCTCTCCACATCCTGCCCACTCAGTCTGACGTGGATGCCATCCTTCAATAGGGAACCGAAAGCCATGTATTCTGCCAGAGCCCAGTCGACCCTCCGCTTCCTCGTCATTTCTGACCTGCCCCTCAGGATACGAGACAGACCTGAGAGAAAAGGCACAAAGTACATTCCCTTAACATTGTGTAGGATATGCTTT
Source organism: Amia ocellicauda (assembly GCF_036373705.1). Lineage (NCBI taxonomy): Eukaryota > Metazoa > Chordata > Actinopteri > Amiiformes > Amiidae > Amia > Amia ocellicauda. Next base: position 17,605,225 of record NC_089869.1, read on the forward strand.
CTGGGGTCAGAGAAACTTTCACATCTAAGACGTGTATAATTAATATCTGTCCTTTTACCACCTGCTTGTGGTATTTGAACTTTATTAAAAATGGAGGACTGCTTAAAATAATGAAACAAAAAAAAACTACAGTGCTCAGTGTTTCACCATCTTCCACTTTTGATCAATTCTCCATTTAAAATTTGAGCTAAGTATGAGAAGGTAGATTTGTTCAGGACGGTTAAATCTGACACATCAGAGCTGCAGTAATTGTACTCCCCCTGCTGGAAAGGAAAAACAAAGAATAAAACTTCAATGATTGCATATCACTAAACTGCTGGTAGACACACTTGCAAGTGATGGAAAGCTGTCATCAAGAGGTGACGTACACTAGGGGTTTGTTGTCTACAACGGGCAAACAAATATGGCAATAAACACCTGAAAAAAAAAAATCTAAGAAGAAGTAGTTATAAAAAGCAATGGTCCTTAGCCCATTCTACAGTAAAATGTCAGGAAGACTCACTATCGTCACGCTACTGAATACAGTAGTTCCAAACGACTGTTTTGAGAAAAAGTTTGAGAAAACTGGTTGTGTGACTATTATTTATGTACTTACGGAACACAAAATAAATATTTTAAAATGTCTCCGGACCCTAAATTTATGATCATTGGAAGACACTGCAGCTTTAAAGGTATTTGACCGTCTTTCTGGGGCAACGTTCGGTCACACATGGTCGGTGAGGAGCCATCCCAGAGAGCTGCTCCATCATCACATCATAATGGTTTCTGTTAGTCCGGCTGTGATTACTGCGATTGGAAAAACTTCACCTGCTCACAGACAGTACTTCCCTCCAGGGAAATGAACAATATCCGCATTTGTTTTCAACAGCAGCACCTCCAGGTTTTTAGGGCTTTTTGTAATTATGCAGCAGATGTGGGAACGGAAATTAAATTCATGCTTCTCCCTGAATAATTCTATACACTCTTAAATCTTGTACTTTGGGAACAGTTAATAAAGAATATCATATTTTCACATTTGACAAAATGTATTGACATTTGATGCAATTCTGACACTACTATTTTAAATAATCACCAGTTTCTTCATTGTGTTTATTGGCCAAAGGTGAAATTGCCTTGACACACTGATTTAGATTTTGTTTTAAGCTACGGGTTACCCTTTGTAAATCTTGTTGTAAATTAAACCCAGGAGAGCTCATGGATAAGGTCCTTTTAGGAATGTGTTTGTTATTATTTAATTATTTTGTTCCTGACCACCTTTTATATAAATTGAAATGCCTATTCATATGGGATGCATCACTGAGGCAGTGCCGCCTAAAGCATGCCACACAAGTCCATGTTAGAAGGTTGTGTGTGTGTGTAAGCCTGGACAACTGTTATTTGAGGACTCATCAACTAACAGATAGAATAATATCTAGCAAAGCTTCAATTACATGTAATACCATTTCCTTTACAGGGAGAAATTACATCTTAACATCTATGACTTAAACACACCTGCATGAATGGTGAAGTCTTGCATTGGGACAGAGCTGGCAATGTTTCCGATGTGCTGTAAAACATCTTCCTCTAAACCAGTAAGAGGGCAGCTCATACTCTTAGGTTCGCCATCAGCTGTGAAGAAATCTAAATAAGAACAGAAAAGGATAATGATTCATATTGTTTTCTCTATCACAAAAATGTTAATGTTAAAACCACAGTGGTTGTCATTAATATTTATATTATAATAAACATAAGCTTCTATATTGGTATCTCTTCATCATTCTGCATTTTACAGCAATTGACTGAAATAAACAAATCTATTTATAAAAAAAGACTGATTATATTTCAATACTTTAAAACAATTCATCCTGGTTTTATTTTCAAAAATAAAGATGGGGGAGAATTTGTGGGGAGGCACCAGTACCAGGCCAAGGGGAGTCCAGCCAGTGACTGATGTGTAGGATCTTCGCATCCTTGGAGCTGGTGTAGGCCTCTTCACAGATCCTATCATACTTGGAAATTTCTTCCTACAACCAACCAAACGAGACTTTGTAGCTTAAATTCAGCAAAGAGTAACAAAATAAATTGCTTAATTAGTTCCCAAGTTAATTTAGTTGGCAGTAGTTGTAGTAAAATATCCATCTGCTGTCATGTTGTGATCATGCATGTTAAATTATAACTCACCAGTTTCTCGTGTTTTTACACTGTAGTACATACATTATTATTGTTTTATTTTTATTTTCATTTTGTTGGCGGAGGGGAAATAGACATCAGCAGTTTTGAAGAATGTAAAACTAGTATTTAACAAATCTGATAATACATTTGTGCAAGACTTCATTTAAAAAAAAAAAAATTACATATGTGCCTTTGTAGAATTAGCACACAAGACTTTACAGCTCAAGTGCTCTTAAGTATGTATGTTTTATTTCCATCACATTAAGGTAATTTTTTCATTTTAAGCAAGAGCAAGGTTTGGTGACATGTTAGATAACTGGTTTACCAATAATCTGTGTATGGAACGGATAGTTTAAGCTTCCAAAAGTTAAGGAGAAGAAAGAAGAAAAGCATTTATCAAGTAGAACATGGATTGCTTCTCCATTGCAACAGATTTTTTCATATTCTTTTCAAGGTATTGAAAAAGGCTGAAAAGTTGAAACATTGATGGATGATCAGACTTAATTTCCCTGCTGGGTTTGGTTACTTAGATTTTTGATACAGTATAAAGTAGAGTTTTGGAGCTATTTAAAAAAGCTTACATCCATTTACCTCTTTTTGATGTATTAACATTTTGCCTGTATTGAATGCAATGTCTGAACTATAAATTAAACGTGATGTTTTACTGATGAGTACAGTAACAGAATCAAAGCTTCTCATTATATACCAAAACAGTACAGCTAAAAGGAAATGCTTAAGAACACTAAATGCACGTATACCGATAAAAAAAACAACTGAAAAATAAAAGATAGATATGAAACAAAGTAAAAAAAAAAAAAAAAAAAATGTCAGTGTGTTCAGTGGCAGCAATCTCTTGAGGTCTGTCTGCATGACAAGAAATTTATAGATAGCATACATAGGAGGAAAGCCAGTATTGCCTGCCTGTCACTTCATTTAAGTTTATTGATTATTTTACATTTTTGGTCGAAATAGAGTGATGACTGTGTCCAGAAAGCATACGGTTTCCATAGAGTAACAGGCTTGAAAACAGAGGATATGTGTTCATGAGCTGGTGGAAAGCAAGTGTGCTTGTCTCTATTATAAATGTGCCACCAAGAAAGCATAAATCTCAGGTCTGGCTTGTGTAAACCGGATTGATCAAGTGAGGAAAGAGTATTTTTAATATACAGGAAGTTGATATTTCAGTGAAATTGAACATTAAAAAAACTATAAATGCCAATTCAACCAGCCAAAGCTTTGCTTCATGAGTAGTATCCCTCTAATGACACATTATAGTAACTAGACAGATGAAATAAAAGCAAGCAGATGAACTTCTGGATTCACACAGCAAGCACACACCATGGGCTTCGTTAAAACATCCTCTGGTGCTTTCAGCTACCAGCACAGTTCACTTGAGAAGGTAGTAAAGCAGAAGAAACATTAATTAAAGAAGGGAGAAATATCCTGGAAAGCATGGAATGGAAAGAAATCAAAAAGGTAACACGTGTGAGTGAAAAGACCATAACGGCGCCATACCTCAAACTCCTGCAGCGTCACAGTGTCTTCAGCTATCAGTTTATCGGAGTACTTTTTCAGCACATGCACCTGTCTGCGGATCTGCTTGTACATCAGAGGCTGAGTGAACATGGGTTCGTCCATTTCATTATGCCCAAATCTGCGGTAGCTGACCTGTGACCCAGCATACAGATTCGCAATGAGGAATTGCTAGAGACTGCACAGTGAGAGCAGACAACAAGTCTGCAAAATGTTAACAACCTATTTTTTAAATGTACACACAATTCCCCAACAGAGACTGAAAATGTGTGGCATAACTGGGGAACTTTTCAGTGTTTTGTTACAATTTATCAATGTGTCAATTGTGAAAATGATTCATCTGGAACAAAAACTCTTCCACAATGGTTGCTGTAGATGGTGATTAATTTGAAGTACCCACCAAGTCTATAACAACATCCTTGTTGAATGTGCTCCTCCACTCGGCCGCCACTTTGCACACATACATCACTGCTTCGGGATCATCAGCATTGACATGGAAAATTGGCGCGTTGACAACACGGGCTACATCAGTGGGGTACGGAGAGGAACGGGCCATTCGGGGATCGGTAGTAAATCCAATCTGGAGCAAAAGAAAATAATTTGGTTTTGCAACAGAGCTCTCAAAACTGAATATTTCTTCTGGTTCAGTGTTGGTAGATTTAACACATTTAAGAATGGATCTGTTTGAAATTATACCTAAATTTAAACTGAAACTAAATATCTGTGAAAGTACAGGAGCTAAACAACAAAATGTCTTTACTACATTATCCTTATGTGACATTTTGCACTCTTCAGTACCTTACTCCAGTGAACTTTCCTTTACGTACCTGACAGATGAATGTGTGAAATGGTAACACTAGGATTATGATTAAGGGTTCTCTGTAACTGATCAATACTCTGTATGCAGGTCATTTATTAACCTTAAGTAAAGCATCAGTAAGGTATCAATTTCACTTAAACATTTACTCAACAGGTAATAAATACTTGACAGGTGGCATAAGAAAGATTAAGAGCAAATCTCTTCTGGTTAGTCATATATCCACTAAAGAAGCAAAGTGTTCAAAAATGGGAACGATTGCAAAAATGTCAATATTCAAAAACAGCTCCTCAAAACTCTTGGAAACAAATCCATAAGTCAATGCCACAAGGGATGTCAACTAGACTTAGTAAAACAAATTACATTTGATCTAAAAAAAATCTATAAGATTATAGATAGGTTTCTGTATGCGAACATGTATTAAGCACTTAATTAGAAGAGAAGGTGCTCCTCAATCATTTACAGAAAATAATTAGGCTTAAGTAAACATGGCTTAAGTAAACTTGAAATGGAGTAAACTTCAATGCAGTAAAGCCAAAGGAATGCTGTATACATTTGATTCTGCAATTGAAAGGAAGATTTAAGGGGCTTACCATTTCTAAATCTTTTCATGTTTTAATATTTTGACATTTAAACATCCTCTTACACCCATTTTAATTGTTCACTGTGCATTTATATTGAGTGTTTTCTATCTAAGAGAGGTTTCGTTGGAGGCACTTTACATATTTTAATTCATAGTTGAATATGTGTATTTAAAGATGAGTGGACTACAGAAACCCCAAATGATACAATGTTAAGAAGGCCCTGAGAATGAATATCCTCACTCCATAATGCAGAGTTCATGGAATTCACATTTAGTGAGAAAAAAAGCAGTCCTATTCCATTGACCATGGGCACCAATTCAACTACATATTACTACAAAACTCAATTAGACTTCTCTACTGTGAACACAACAGCCTATACACTCACCTAAAGGATTATTAGGAACACCATACTAATACTGTGTTTGACCCCCTTTCGCCTTCAGAACTGCCTTAATTCTACGTGGCATTGATTCAACAAGGTGCTGAAAGCATTCTTTAGAAATGTTGGCCCATATTGATAGGATAGCATCTTGCAGTTGATGGAGATTTGTGGGATGCACATCCAGGGCACGAAGCTCCCGTTCCACCACATCCCAAAGATGCTCTATTGGGTTGAGATCTGGTGACTGTGGGGGCCAGTTTAGTACAGTGAACTCATTGTCATGTTCAAGAAACCAATTTGAAATGATTCGACCTTTGTGACATGGTGCATTATCCTGCTGGAAGTAGCCATCAGAGGATGGGTACATGGTGGTCATAAAGGGATGGACATGGTCAGAAACAATGCTCAGGTAGGCCGTGGCATTTAAACGATGCCCAATTGGCACTAAGGGGCCTAAAGTGTGCCAAGAAAACATCCCCACACCATTACACCACCACCACCAGCCTGCACAGTGGTAACAAGGCATGATGGATCCATGTTCTCAGTCTGTTTACGCCAAATTCTGACTCTACCATCTGAATGTCTCAACAGAAATCGAGACTCATCAGACCAGGCAACATTTTTCCAGTCTTCAACTGTCCAATTTTGGTGAGCTTGTGCAAATTGTAGCCTCTTTTTCCTATTTGTAGTGGAGATGAGTGGTACCCGGTGGGGTCTTCTGCTGTTGTAGCCCATCCGCCTCAAGGTTGTACGTGTTGTGGCTTCACAAATGCTTTGCTGCATACCTCGGTTGTAACGAGTGGTTATTTCAGTCAAAGTTGCTCTTCTATCAGCTTGAATCAGTCGGCCCATTCTCCTCTGACCTCTAGCATCAACAAGGCATTTTCGCCCACAGGACTGCCGCATACTGGATGTTTTTCCCTTTTCACACCATTCTTTGTAAACCCTAGAAATGGTTGTGCGTGAAAATCCCAGTAACTGAGCAGATTGTGAAATACTCAGACCGGCCCGTCTGGCACCAACAACCATGCCACACTCAAAATTGCTTAAATCACCTTTCTTTCCCATTCAGACATTCAGTTTGGAGTTCAGGAGATTGTCTTGACCAGGACCACACCCCTAAATGCATTGAAGCAACTGCCATGTGATTGGTTGGAAAGATAATTGCATTAATGAGAAATTGAACAGGTGTTCCTAATAATCCTTTAGGTGAGTGTATATCAGTAACACTGTTGCACACTTTTATATTGCTTTGACACTTTACCTGGTTATTGACCACTACGTGTATGGTTCCATTGGTTGTGTACGATGGGAGTTCGCTGAGATGAAAGGTTTCATAAACTACTCCTTGACCAGCAAATGCAGCATCACCATGCATTAGGATGGACATCACCTGAAAAACAAAACCAGGAAATATTACATCATCAAATGGTGGTCTTTCCATTTTGCTACCCTTGATTTAGACAGTAAATGAGAGCAAACGAGAGTATGTGTAGCAAAGAAAACTGTCAGCAAGTGAAAAATGCCTATATTTCCTGGTACTAAATTCATTTCAGTACAATTCACTGAGGCATGTCACTGATGTAGGAGTTCAAAGGAGGCTTTCCGTCACAATTTTCAGTTCGTATAACCTTTGCTGGGAGCAACACAAGTCGACTCTCTCAGATCTCGTGCCACAGAGTGCAAGTTCCTGCTCACCTTCTTGCCATCGATGTCTCCCCGGTAGAACTGCTCTGCCTTGGCCTTGCCCTGGACCACAGGATCTACGGCCTCCAGATGAGAAGGGTTTGCCATGAGAGAGAGCGTGATGTTCTTGTCAGTCACACGGTTGACTCTCTCATGATAGAGTCCAAGGTGATACTTAACATCCCCTGAGCCCTGAAACAGAAGCACGTCTACTGGCTGAAATAATCATGGACATTACATTGCTCACTGTTTGCATACCTCTTAAAGACAACTCAGATTTACCTCGTCCGCAGCCTCCAGTTTAGGGTCAAACTGACAGAAGATCTGATTCAAATCCTTCCTTACAACATTGGCCAACACATTTAATCGTCCCCTGAAAAAGACAAAAGGATTTTACATTTAACTGATTGAAGTATATGAATGTATGTATAAACTGTAAGTGTAACTGTTTCTAAATGCTACGAGTTTGATGCTGAACTCACTATATATTTATGATTATGAATTATGAATGTCAAAGTGGACAGTACCTGTGAGGCATCCCCATGATGACACTGTCTATACCTGCCTCACTGGACTTATCAATTATAGTCTTCAGAGCTGGAATAAGAACTTCACAGCCCTCCAAACCAAAACGCTTTTCAGAGGACCACTTCCGAGCCAAGAAATCTTCAAACCTGGGTAGTAATCAATAAAAATAAATAAAAAATCCAGTTAAATAAATTGGTTCCTGTACTGAGAAGTAAAAGCCATGAAATAATAGACCATTACAATTGTATTAGCTAATTATTGTAAATGTCATTTAATTTTGAACTTTTATAGAAAATGCACAGCATGGATTGATCTTGATTGGATTTCAAGGTAATGGGATTTTATGAGGGAACAGCATTTGATTTTTAATACTATACCGGTGTTGTTCTACTTATACCCACATACACACATCAGTTTCTATTTATCACTGCACAGTTTCTGTGTAATTCTGGACAGATTAACAAAGGTCCAAACCTTGTTGAGCGGATAAGCCTGGCCAGAAGGGTCCTCTTTTCCTCACTGGTGAACTTCATGATATCTGGGGTCTCAAATTTCTGTCTGATCCACTGGCATTGCTCCATGTTATTGATGAACATGAACTCAACACCAATGTGGCCACAATAAGAAGTCTATATGTTCAAACAAACAAAACATGTCAACTGTAAAAGTTAATCTGCAACTAATATTATTTTTCTCAAATACAAATCAGCTATGGGGTCCACTATGGGTATGTCTTAAGAGTACTTCAAATAAAAAACTTGAAACAGAAAATTGAACACTGATAAAATAAATCCTGTTGGTATTAATCTCTGGCATAAACATAATTGCTTGAAATTGTGAAAAAAATATGCAAATATCTGGCACTCTACTGTTACTTAAGCAACTCTTCACTTTAATATATTTGGTTGAAGTTGTTTCAGAATTACAACTGAACGAACATAATCATAACTACTGCTACTGAAAAACCAAAACGAATGATTCCTGTTCACAGGAAAGTGTCCAGTATGATTTTCAACTAAGTTCTGCGAAAGATCTAGGTAATTAACAAAAATATTATAAGATTATATAAATCAACAATCAATAAAAAAAAAAATCCTATACTTAATATCTCAATAGTTTCTCTTGCTAGAAAGGGGCCTGCATTCTCACAACAAGCAGTTGAATTTATGAATTCAACGTTGATAGTAACAACATAATGAAGCAGTAATGAAGTGCTTTAAGATTAAAGCAGTTTTAGATTATATATCTCAATTACAAGTCAAGAAATCCCTTGGGTTTGGAAGATACTTGCAATCATTTTAACTTGTCTCATAAATGTTTTGATTAAAAGAGATGTCTCTGTTCTATCCTGAGGGGTTTCATGGGAAAATATCCAATTTACATTCAGAGCCCGGGCCCTGAGGAGGGTAATTTTCAGCTGTGAATTACTGAATCTATTCAGTTTTTGCTTAAATTTCTTTCAAGACCAGTTTCCTCTTATTTCTGCCACAACAAAGAGAATAATAGGCTTGCTTTTTTCTATACTTTCTTTCTGAAACGAAATCACCCACAAACAGATTTACAAAACCTGATTGGTAAACATCGTCCCTGTATATTGTGGCTATGTGGGAGAGACCTGACCTCCATTATTTTGAGAATCATAACCTGACTTTGGTGCTCTTTAATATCACTAATGCCAGCCTTTTCATTGCAGCCAGAAGACGCTCTCTGGAACAGCACTTGGAAATGCATGATAAACATTTCAATCTCCACGACCACATAAAGCAAACAAAATGGATCACTGCTAACACACTCAGACAAAGAGGCTCTGATATGCTTGTTGTTCCAGACGTGTAGTCATGTACAGAAGTGTTACATTTACATCCTTGCCATGACAGATCTACTGCAAGGCAAGCACACAGGCACTTGTTAGGCTGAAATGACACTTGTTCTCTCTTGCGGCTCTTCTCCCTGTGGTATGCACATAAACAGGAATCCTTACCTCTAATCTTCGTATTATTTCCCGTAAAGGCAGAGCAGTGTCAAGCCCTCCAATAAAGGTGGTGGATGGAAGTTGGAACATTTTATCCAGGTCAGATTCAAGGAGACCATAAAATCCTGGGAGAGAATGGGGGAAACAAATTACACTAAAGGTTCAAGCTGACTGAATGAGCTATTCAAACTAATTATACATAACAACACTATCATACCGTGCATATCATATTCACTTTATATGCTTAATGCAGAGAAAAGCACTACAAAATGTTAGGAACTGCAGCCATAACACCATTATGCTACTGTTAATGAATATTGTTTCTCTGCGTGTTGTAGTTTACAAATTAAACTTTGAAATTGCATTGTTCTGTTTACACACGAAGGAATTATATTTCAAATGAATAAATACATAAGTATTACTGCGTATGAAGTATTACATTCCTGTAGCTGAGGCTGGTGTTGATCAATAACACCTACGTCAGCAGAAATACATAAAAAATATAATTGTGGAGATTTGTGCTTAATAATATGGAAATTGAATTATTAGCTTAACATTGATGTTGTTCCTATTCAAATAAATACTCCCACCTATAACCTTTACTCCTCGAATATATTCTTTTAAATTAACAGATGTAAGAAAACATCCAGGTCCTGACGCAACAATCGGGGGACTAGAACTTATTAAATTGCTCCTTTGAAACTCGTCAGAAACAGCTGTCTTGAGCACTTTGAAATCTGTGCCAACGAAAATAATATTTTCCCTTTATGAAAAGTCAAATCATTCTTGGGGGTACGCACAACAGATGGTGTTGTGTACGGCATGGTAAGATTGTTGCAACAAGTGTGTAATTACATTGGAGAAAAAAAAGGCTTTTCTTTTTTTTTTTTCAGACTTTTTAAGTGAGGAAGTTATTTAAAAAAAATCTTAGCTTTCCAAAATGCCAGACTCAACCTTTAAAAATTTATAGGAACAGAGATATAATTCTCTGCAGGTTATGATACAACAAATAATTCGAAATTTAAGAAGACATGGAGAGACAGCTCAGTAGCAGTGCAATGGATAATCTGCTGTGATTTGTAAATGATCAGAGACCTTACATGTGACAAAGGTTGCAACCAGGGATTGAGAAAGAAAAAATACGGTTTTCTTTTTAAGCATGCTGGAAGAAATAAACCTCAATGGCAAAGATCAAACCCTGTTAACATCCTGCCTAAATTCATTTTAGTAAGCAGATCTTCTGTTCCCAAAGTTAAACATAATACAAAAAGACAGGAGGGAAAATAAAAGATCATGACATTAACCTTTGTTCCTTCCTCATTTCCAGTCTTGGTCTTCAGTACAACTCACACAAGCCTGATTGAATTGGAAAACTTCAACTCAAGGTACCCTGACCTGATAAGCCACTGAACCCCTCTGCTGTTTGCAGTATCTGTAGCCTTTTTCCCCCAGTGGCTGTTAATGGTCAGACCACTACAGAAACCCTGCATTTACTCATCACAACGGTCACAGCAAAGGAATAATAATAATAAGGACAGTTAGTCATCAGATTCCACTTGACTCCCTGTCTGGAAATCTCGAAGCAGACTCTTTCATAGCTTAGGCCGTTGGACTGGAGAATATCACTACATGTCTAAGTGAGGAATTTTATTTACGTCTGACACAGAATATGATCTGTTCAGGAACATACTAATTTCAGATACACAGTAAGTATGGCCTGCAGGCTAATGCCCTTAATTGTGTATCTGTTACTGCAGTCTAAATGAACTCACAATTACATAATTTCACTGTCTGGATTTGCTTAATTTACAAAGGATAATAACTAAAAAACTCCAGTAAGAGCACCAAACCTAATTTGCAAACTGAGTCATATTGCTCACTATGCCAAATTGCAGGCTTATCCACATTGAATCGATGCATCTATCTAGAAGTCCAGTGCAGAAATGTACCTGCCTATTTACTGCTCAATATTTAATTTGTACCTGTTGGCAGCTTCCCCCCTCCCTCCCCTTGTAGCTGCCTTTCTAAAGGGGCGTTCTCACTGTCACAAGCACAGCTCTCGCAGAAACCCTGCTCTGCCCTTTTCTACCCTCTCTGGCGATAGCAGTCTTCACCCCGTCACGGAGAGCTGCCTGCTGACGCCACAGCCCAAAAAGCGCAGCCTGGAATAAACACTCACCTCTCAGATTCTCTTAAGACGCTGGCAGAAAAATTAAACTTTTCCTATACACGCCGATACGGAAGATTATTCATATTTCTCTGTTGATGTTTTATTCTTAGATGGGTTTAGAAAAAAATATGATTTACATTCTGAAAAAGTAAAAATAGGAAGTCTACATCTAGGCTCGACTCAATTTACATAAATAAGGAATTGAAAACCTTAATTTCAAATACAACGTTCACCGTGCGTATGATTTTATTGTTTTTGCATTCATTGACATTGGCTGGATGCATATTTGTTCTTTAAAGTTCAAATGAGAACACACTTTCATTGTACCTCACGTGGTGCAATTTGATTTAGAAGCACATTTCAATACAAAACAAAAACTGATTGACAAAACTGATTGGTCATTGATCTCTGGGCAAAAGTAATAATACTGGAAAACAAAAGAATAAGATGACAATTTCTAGCACTAATTAAGAATGACAAAGAATGGCATATTACAGCAGAATCAGTGCTCCCCAAAAGTGTCTCTTTCACCAACATAATGGCAGGGTTGTATTAACATTTGCATTCAAACTGACAAGTTTAGCGGCTGGTAATTTAATGTTTCTTATCTTCAATGTCCTAATTATAAACGCACTAATAACAAGAAACAGAGCACAATATCCACAATACAATATGAGGCCAAGTGCTCACTCCTTCCTGACACTCACACGCTGCACATTTGCATGTTATTTCCCAGTATCCTGAACTCGGAAGAATTAATTTCACTAGCTTCTCCTGTAAAAAGACGATGCAAGCCAAAATGGATTGTCTGTACCTTTTAACAGGCAGCATACTAAATGAAAAAGACCTCCAGAATTCCAGCAGAGTATCAGTGGTGACCATTTACAAGAGAGGGCAATTGCTCATAGAAAAGCAGAGGTCAGCCCATGTCAACTAATTCAATTTTCTGGCAGAATGAAGCGCACCATCTCTGATGAGATAAAAGGCACACTACTAACTACTGATAAAAGAAAATGAATATAAAGACACAACTTTCAGCTTTAAAAATAATACTTAATCTACTAAACTCTGCAGCACTATGAGAGAAAGAGAAAAAAAATCTGCCATGTATTTTTCATCATGTTGTTTTTTAGAGACATGCATGCATATAATATGGCTGAATACAGTATTTGACCAAGACAAACTGAAAACTTAAGTATTGAACTGTGCTGTTATTATGGGAGATAATGGATGTTGAAGTCAAAAAGAGAAATAAATCACTGATCTGATTTCTATAAATAGGAATGGATACCACGGAGGGAGGCTTTAGATCACATGTGAGACACTTATACATGCAGGAATAAAACAGACTGCATGAAAACAGAAGTGCTTTCAGAGCAACTTGAAGATCAAATGACAACACCACCTGAGGTTTCTCACCCAGTTTATCAATAGTCGTGATTAAATCAGCTGGAACAAAAGAATCCAAGTCAGCGTTCAGGATCCCAAGAGGGTCTAACTGAGCCACGTGGTGACCCCGGATCTGAAGAGAGAGGGAAAACGGCAAGTGTGACAAAACAGGGACAAACATTTCTGTGGCTAAAGCTGCATTACATGATGGAATAATAAAAAATAGATTAAAAATTAAAATTATAAAAAGACTATGCTAATGCCAAAACAGTGTAGATCTGTAGCTCGGGGCCCACTGACCTGGAAACAAGAAGCAACTTTGCTTGCTGAGACGAAGCACCTAAGGGAACTCAAAAGAGCTGTGATCACAGTCCCTCGGGGCCACCAACAAGAGCTGATAACCAAAGCCACACTTTGCCAACAGAAATAATTTAATAAATCCCTAGGATACTTCTACTTATTAATTAGAGGAACGGAAATGCAAACACCTGTTTTGTTTGAATAATCTCTTTGATATTTTTCTTTTAAATACTGGCTGGCTGAGGAAGAGGGGGGTTTAATTTGCATAAATGCACACTGACACTGAAAATTCGTTTTTTAATAAGTGTGGTACCACGATGTATTTTAATTCATACTGATACTGAAAGTTAATGAGGGGTCCAATATTACATGCATAACTGTGAATTATGTTCTAAATACATACATATATATAAATACAAAAAATACAAGAAAGTGCAGTCTTACTCCCAGTCTAGGAAACAGATCTTTGCAATGTAACAACATGCAGGCAAGTAAGATGCACTGAAAGGTAGTAAATAAGTGTGAATTCACGCACTAGAACTAGAACTATGTGGATTTGACATACCTGATAGGCTCTTATAAGGGAGTGCACTGCAAGGTGATCCTCGACTACTTTTTCGGCCTGAGCAGGCGCCTGGGCGAGACCCTGACTGTGAAAGAGCGAGGAAGCAGTCTTCTGAAGAGCATCGCCAGAGGAGGCACCGGCACTCACATTGCGGAAAAAAACATCCCATGACTGAAATCCAAGCACATGGTTGTCATCCTCAGTCAATATATAGATAGAGTACAGAATATATGTTTCTCATTCACAGACTTGTATGCTCTACTAGACCCTCATCCACCAAAATTATTGTTTAGGTTTGTCTTTAAGTTTAAGAAGCATACAAATCTTAAACAGGGAAGTTAAATGGTCAGCTAAACTTAGCAAGAGAGAGAGAGAGAGAGAGAGAGAGAGAGAGAGAGAGATGTGTGTGAATTCCAAACTCTACTGATTGGGTTTCATGAAATGCAACAGTATAATTGAAGAGCTTAATTGAATTAAATTCCAATCTCTTTTTGATCATTTGGCAAGCCAGCTCAAGTTGAAAAATCACACTTGAGACAACTAGACTGACGTAGCTATTTTCTTCAGACGTCTTACCTCGTGAACATTTTTATTATTTTCCAGCCATGCATAATACATCTCTTCCACGTAGTTGGAGCTGCAGCCATTCACGAGCGGCTGTGTGGCCCCAGAGGAACAGCACCTCCTGTTTGGAAAGAAACTCCTTCCTGCCACAGCAGGCTTCCTGAAACACTGCAGGTTCTGTAATTTCAGGACACCAGCAAGAGACCTGAAGTGGCTCATTTCTGTATCAGACAGTTACCTTGAAGAAAAAAAACAACAACTGAAATAAAGGAATACAACAAACAGATATTAGAGCTTTGTTGCATTAACATTAACATCTTCAAAAATTCAAATGATACCCTGTAAACGATAAGCCAACATTGTGTGGTGGTATATTTAAACCAGAAACATTAAGGAGCTGTTTTATCCAGTTATTATGATTTTAAGGCAAGGTCTTAGCTGCTACTGAAATAATACACACAATTAATATAATTCTCCCCAGTGCTTTTCTTGCACATTCTGCAGTCTCCTCCATAAACGTATAGTTTGCGGACAACATTTTAAGGGAAAGTAGCAAGACTGGAGTTGGTAATACATTATTTTTCAGTAACCCTAGTGAATGAAGTTGGCTACACAAACAATAGCATTCAACCTTTTGATTTAAGGGCAAAGTCTGATTGTTCCATAGCATTTTTGCAGACTTAATTTGACCAATTTACACATGATAACACAAGCTGAGAAAGCAATAAACAATTTACAAAGTCTGATTATAATGTTAATAAAGCAGGAAGCTGTCTGTGTAATAAATAATAAATAAGGATTTTTTTTTTTATGCCTGGAGTACAAACATGTATTAATGAAGCTGAAAATGCAATAGCTCATCAAAATTCCCCAAACGAACACTTTTTAATCTGTGTCCAACATGAAACTACATTTATTCATCCCTTCTTCGATTCATATCCTACTGATCACACATGGGGGGGTTGAAAACCACTATGCAAATGAGGCAAATATGACTTTCAAACTGGCTTCTTGTCAATCTATCTAGACACCACCATCCAGATCTCCAGCCAAGAGGACAAGACTGCTGACTGCCACTGAGGCTCTTTGGAAAGCTCAAGTTTTAAAGCCAGGAAGGAAAATTAAAAGAACAGCATATAGCAAATACACATTTGAACAAATATAAAGCAGACTGAAGGATGTATTTCACGTCACTGAATTAATAACTGTGTTATCACTAATACTAAATATATATTGAGAATTACAAATCCTATTAAAAACGTCATAAGACTATTGATATAGATATTATACACAGAAGTGTCAACTGTAGTCTTATAAACACATCATACTGGTTAGTATGGCTCTAGATCTGAAACAGAAGATACACTGTAGCGTCCAGTGAGGATGCAAAGCACAACTACTGTCAGCAAACATACATGTGTGCAGAAAATCCCTTCAGCGATGCAGAACAAATACATACAAAGTCTCTAACACATGAACCGGACTATCATTACATGCGAAACAATGAATAGGATATAAATATAGACGTATATGCATGCATTGATCATTAAATCGACCCCCTTCCCCCAGTGCATTGAGGACGAGACTTCACTGCAGAAGCTCTGAGCTGCGCGCAGTGGTGACGTTTCAAACACACTGCAGGCAGATCTGCTCTAGGTACCAGCGCCATGGCTTTTAAACAGTGCATGTATTTGAACCTTTTTCTGCCGGTCTCTCCTGCGTTTTATTGGAATTGAGCCTGGCGAGGTGGGAAGAGGAGTCGTCCCGTCCAGCATCCCCAATCCTGAACCAGAAACACCCTCTCTGTGCCCGGCCTCGCCTCGGTATCTAATCCCCCCTTCAACGTCAAATCGCATTAATCTCCACTTTGGCTGGGTTCACAAGCTGCATATAGCAATAGCCTACATTTCAATAAAACAGAAGCGGTTTACGGCTCATGCATGACATACATTTTAGGAAACACAAGATGACCGACGTGAAAAGGACGTCTCTGCGACGTTTCTGACAGGTGCTGCTTGCGACGCTTTCCAGAAGCAGAGGATTTCTGTTCAAGTGTCTGCGAATGAGAATAAGTCACCTTATCTACAATGCATGCTCTCCTGCCACTTTACAATAACTCCGTGGACGCAAAATAATGACACTGTGCAGGATATTTTGCAAGATTTAAATTTCATTTAAATATTAAAAATGGCAATCAAAACAGTTGGGAGAATGGGGGTTGTTTATGCTGGTGCAAAATCGGTGAATAAATGCATGCAATATTCAGAGGGAGGTGATTTGGGCTTAAGGGTTTTTAATTGTAAACACCCTGCCAAGCTTAATATAAATGACCAGGATGAGGCTGAAGAGTAACAGGTTTTGAAGCTGAGGCACTAGTTGCCACAGCTGCCTGACCTTAAAGTATTACTGAACTAATGCAGGGAGAGCTGGGGGGGAAGAGAGGAAAGGGATTGTTTTAGAGCTGCTTTTTCCTTTGAGAAGGTTAATACATTTTCATATTAAATTAATGAATAGTGCATGCTGATTCTTCATGCTAGATTTATTGCGTTAAGGTTGCACAAGGTTAAGGTTGGCCCTGTAAGATTTACTGCTACTGTGTGTTTGTTTTTATGTGCATGCATCTGTGTACGTACACTTGTCCAAAAATCTGAATGACATCTTTTAAGAGCATTATTAATCTGTTTAAATGTTTTCATTCAAACAGATTGATGAGCTTTTAGCCTGAAATGGTTTATGGCAAAGGATAATTGCCTTCTCCTTCCCCCCAATTTCATCTCTCTAATTCGCTGGTACTGGCACCAGAAGAATATGCATCAATCATTTGTACACAAGCAAGGGAATATCGATCTCACCAAATAACTATAACACTCCTAGTTGCGTCACTCAACCTGGATACAGTGAGGAGCTAATAAATAAGCCCCCGATGCTGACATGACAGAGTTTTATTCCTTCCTTTAGGTGCCCAAAACAGGGATATTGCTCAGACCTATACACACAGTTGCTACATACCCATATAAATCTTCAATTATACCTTTATTTATTATTAAAAATGTGTAGATCATTGGTTGTAGTAAATCAATTTATACAATCCAACTTTCTCAAATAAATGTGGTCTCAATATTACAGTTATTCTTCAACGGTATCCAGGTTGCTGCGTTGGGCTTCTCTAGGCAGTAACTCTGGCACACTGTGAATGCTGTGCCGAGCAGTGCAGTACAGCGAGGGCCTTTTGCACACTCCAGAGGTATTTGATAATGCCTTGTGGCGAAATGTCAGTCTTGTTCCTGCCATTTGTCTCAATGGTAGCATTAATCTTAGACAGCATCTTTGGATCGATATCTCAGTAGCACAGCCTACACTCCTCTGCTGTGCCTTTAAACAGTGGCATGTTGGGCCCAAAATCCCATGTTTAAAGCATAAAAAATGAATGCAGTTCTCCTGGTGACCCAGAACAGGCAGGGTCAGGCAATTATGAGTGAAAATGCCATTTTTTTGGTCTGACTCTTGTGCATGACAGAGATGGAGTAAGAGCCTCTTGTTTCTGGCATCTTATTAATACTATTCATCTAAGAAATGCGCCTTCAGCAATGCCTAATACACAGCTTTGTGAAATTACGCCTTTTTCTGGTATAATTACAATACGGGCATTTAGAAGATAAAGTTAGCTCAGGGTTTGGTAATTAATTTTTTTCCTTCTGCTTTCATCAACAGAATACAGAATAGATTTCTTTCACTGACCTTTTTTTTCCCCCATAATATATTTACTTCTGGACAGCAGTAATATTTGTGTTGATCAAATTGTAGATATCCCATCAGAGTAACTAGAGAATATGATATGACTCTAAGGGTCACACTTAATATGGGAATAAATGTGGCTCTGTTCCTATATGGCAGTAGACAGACATATATAGTTTGCACACACACACACACACACAAGAGGAAGTGGTTATGACATGGACATGTAACTGGAAAAGCCTTTTTGCATCACAGATGAATGTCTGGTCTACTCTGACTGGCTTTAAATAAGACTGTATATCAATAAGCAAGCACCGCTTTGTTGTGGTAGGGAATTTATGGTTTTCCCCCTTAATAGATATAATTTATCACAGTGCATAGATAGTGCTACATTATGACCCTTTTGTGTAACAGTGGGTATCAGATAATATAACATAAACCACTTAATGCCCTGCATCCCTGTGCACATACAAAACATGAGTCAAAGGATATGGCTTGTTACATGCACAATACAGTGTGATTCTATTACAATTTTTGCATTGTTCTCAGCGCTACCACATGAAAAACTACCACTTCTCCTATATGTAGCTCTATATAACAGTCTGTTAATGCTAACTGATCACGGTCAGTTTTATTTTTAAGTTAAATATTGATATTCTCAATATGTGCATTGTCTAATTGTAGATCTCACTGATTACACCCAATGCATGCAGTAGAGCTGTAATATGCCAAAGCTGCATTTCTAAAGTTTAATCTGTATAAGTGTAAGTTCTTATAAACTGGCAATCTGGATAATTGTGACTCAAGTAATTGTTTTTCTACAGTAAATGTGGTTATCACCTGTCAGTACACAGACAAAATGCTAACTGAGCAATACCTTCTGACTATGTATTCCCAGACCTTGACAAAATGTGCCAACCACAGAGGGACGAAAGGGCAAGACCCCAGGGATTCATGGTTCTCAGTATTGCTTTATGCTGATACTGTACCAGAAATGTAAAGCGGTTACTCACATCAGCCGGTACTCAGTTTTTTTTTTTTTTTTGAGCTCTGTCGAAAGAAAGAAGTCTGAAAATATAGGCAGATATCATTATAAAAAAACAATATTGCCAACAGAAGGTAAGTAATTTGGAAAACACAAATGTGGTGCTGGCTGATGAGTTTTATAATTACCTTTGGAAATCAGTTCTATAATGAAGGCCATTTAGAGTTCTGAAAAAAGAAGCAGTGGAGTTTCTATTCCACTGGGAACAGCAGATTATGAGATATTATCCACTTAGGGATATCAAACCTCCATAGCGGGTAAGGAAGTTAAGATGTCATGAGGTTTATTTCTAAAGTAGAGCACACGGATAACAAGCCATGACGTCTCGAGACGGAACAAACCGATGTGGAATGACAGGCATTTCCTGTTCTAGGAAAAGCTGATAGTGCCTTCAATGACATTCACAGAGCCATGAATTATCAAAGCATCTTTCTTAAAATCCATGGCAAACCGTCCATTGCCATTTATGCTTCTGTAATAGATCCCTGCCTTATGCGTGGCTTGTACAATTTTTGCTGGAATTACGCAAGTTGTTATGAGCAGCTCACATTTTTCCTTAATCAAAACTGTTTAGGTCCTGCAGCTCCACCACTCCGCATGGCCACAGGCTTTCTAGTGATAAGAGCATTCAAGACTATTCAAAGGTATTCAAAATAACGACAGTGAAATAAAGGGGTCTGTGCACGTGAACACAGCTTTTTCGCATTTATACATCAGTACGGGACATTAACATAAGTGTATGAGATTTACCAACAGACAGCTACTAGGGGTGGTTGTTGAGACAGCCAGTTTACAGTCCCATGCCTTAGTTTGCTCACAAGAATTGCAGGGTCACCTCCATCTCAATTCAATGTCAAGCATGATTTCATCTTCCGCCATCTCCACCAGCTAGTGTAGCAGCTTTATCAGGAGTGGAACAGGACAAACCACAAGTTGGACCAATCACTTTAATCTATAAAACGTAAATTTGAGATGGATGTTTACTTTTATGCAGGATCTGTATTTTTACAAGAAGTAGGCAGTCAAACAACTGCCTGTAGTTTTTTAAAACTCCTCATTGTACTGCCCTCTAGTGGGCCCTGGCTTCAAATCTTCTACTCTTGAGGTTGAATAATTCTTTAAAGAGAATTGCTTTTAAAAATTTTAGTCACTGAATTTGTACCAATAACCTGCATACGGGGCATCCTATTGTATTACATTTGACAATGTAATCAATGACCATAAAAGACAATTGCAAGTAACATTTGTCTACCAAACCTTCTGGCCCCGTGGGGGTCTCTGATGCTGCTCCTGTGGGGTCGTCCATCTTGGCACAGGTCTTGTCAAAGTCAGATGGTCTAATGAAATCAAAATCCTTCAGGACTGAAATGCATTTACTTCCAAATGAGCTGTGATCTTCAAGGAAAAAACATGTAAGTGCTTTACAAAAAATGTATATCCCAAAAATAAAATTCAATTTCATGATCAGTTCAAATATAATTATATAGCAAAGTGCTGTGAAAAGGTTTATAGAATATACTAGAAAGGGAAAGAAAAAAAATTGGAGCTACTGATGTGCTTTTCTATAAAATGCTTTTAATCATAAAATACACCTGATAATGCTGCACTGTTGAAAAACTTTAAAAGATCAGCTTTCAGTTTTCAAAAAATACATCAAGTAAATGCTTTCACATTTGTAGCAGGGATGTAATCACATAAACATATGTATCAACAAACTGCCAAGGGGAGTTGTGGGTAAACAAAAATAAAGAAGCAAATTCTACATTAAACTGCAAGATTTCGATTTTTCACAGCTATCAGGTATTCTTATGTGAGGTGTCTCATTGATGTTAAGTGGATCATCCTAATAAATGCATCTAAATACGTTTATACGCACATCTTTTTAACACTGATAGACAACAGAGGAAATTCTGCCTCTTCGTATTTTTTAATAACATGCGGTGGAGAGGATAGGCTTTTCTTTTCTATGAACTTGATTCATAAGCAATACACAGGAATTACTTGTTGACTTCAATTCAATTCAACTATAACACGCCAAAAACAACTATAAACACATATGTACTTTGTGCAATGCAATGTGTGCACTAGATAAAAAAAACCTTTAATCAAATATGGATTAGGAAACTGGCATTTAATCAGATATGATGAAGAGGTAAGTTTTGTGACAGATGGTCTTTAAAAGGTCACAGACGAGTATGGGGGCTGAGCAGAGAACGATCCCCACCGCACCGAGGGGTTACACTTGTGAAGGCTGCTGCCAAAATCCCTTTGATATCTGTGGGATATAAAGAGCTACTCAGATCGTTTTAGGCCTGAATCTACAGTAACAGCATGTTTTCACTTAAGTGATGATTGATTAAAGGACTTTAATCCCCACATCCCAGAGTTTGTGATAATAATTGTCCAAACTAAACCTGTCTCCATATGAAATCAAAACAAGCCTATTTAGCTAATTTTGTCAATATTTACAACATTGAATAAATGTTGATATAGTCTGAAAATCTAAAATGGGATTGTAAAGCAAGTAGCAGACAGGGACTGAAGGCTCAGTTCATCAGTTCCTGCATCGCACTGCAATCGCACGATCATTAAAACACAGGCAATTAGGCAATGCCTAGAAAAACAGTCTGCACGTCAATACAGTTCCTCCATTCATACCACAATGCCAATGCCATTTATAATTTCTGGTCCTTTAAATTGTCCATGAATAATTTATGCATGACATTACATCTTGGCGAAACACCGTTCCAGAATAGCAATTTTCCACCTGTCATTAGGAACATGGCTTTCATTGATCATACCGTAACTATGTTAGCATGATTTGTTTGACAGTGCAACATGTTTGAAAGATTGATTTGGCAGCTGAAGTTAATCAGAACTTTAAATATTCCTGTTATTTCACATTATGCGACTACAAGTAGGCACTTTTCATTCCTGCAGTGTCCTTAGGTGTATAGGAAGATATTAAAAAAAGTTTGCCTTAAACCCAGATTCAAGAAATACGCCCAGTCACCAATATTAATGTAGTGATTTGCATATGGAGTGGAGAGTTAATACCCCCCCACACATAATGTTAATAAATAAGTACATATAATTTTAAATTGTTGATTATTAATTTGGTTGAATTTTAATTAATCCAGGTGTGCAGAGTAACAGAAAGGTGCTTTATGTAGAAGAACAAGCATAAAAAGATCTGCCCCTTTCACCAAAACACCACCGATTCATAAATGATCTTGTGTTGTACAGATGTCAGAAAAGCTGCAGTGTAATGTATGCATTAAACAAGAGAAACCAGTATGATTGAATAGGTGATGGGTCTGTTTTTTTCATTAAATAATATGGTACAAAGTAAAATATAAAAATGCAGTCATCACAATGTTTTAAATGTTAAATTATTCCTTTAATAACAGTATGCGCTATACGACAGAAACCAAAAATGAACTTCCCGAACAGTAAACTCACTCCTTAAAAATGTAACTAATAAAATGTATATTCTTAAAGGTACAAATTAAACATGCAACAAAGATTACATTGTATTATTTTCTTACTTCTCCAGAAATAAATGCGATAATATATCCAAGACAGAGTGACTTGTTTACATGAAGACCCACGCAGGAAGCAGAATATTCAATGAATGACCTGGGGCTGTCTCAACGAAGGGAAGAAAGGTAAGTACATAAAGCCTTCAATCCAGTTATCTAACACTGGAAGATCTGAACTTGTTTCAAAAGACCACAGGGTTATAGAGGCAAAACAAGTACAAGCATAGGCACAATCGATTGAGCAGTCATTAGAAACACTAGGGCTCAGATTTATAAGCTATAGGTGACAATTTTCTGCTTTGAAATGGTAACTTAAACACAGCAGTATGTTTGGGATTGTTCCATGCATAAAAGATCTGTCTACATATTTATGTCTTTACTTTTATTATAGCCTGCTAGTTCAATAAAGCTGGGTGACAGTGAAAATGTCACAATAAAACATGATACCAACGCAGAGGATTTTGCAAGTGTTGTCTCTCTATTAAAATTACAACTTTATATCACAAGACTATGACATCAATTCTAATAGAACACTTGGGTATTACCAGCTATCGTAAAGAAAAGACTACTTGACAATGTCTAGACAAAAAAAAAAAAAAAAAATGGCACAGCCACTAGGAAAATTCACTTATTACTGATTTACCTTTTTTTTTTTTTTTTTACAGTTAATTTGGTGACTTTAAATAATATTAATTTCTGCATCTTTCAAAAATAAAAAGAAAGGCATATAGTATATTGAGATTGTTGATTGTGCCTTACATTTTCAAAATCATATAAAAAATAAAATTTTTAAGAATGGAACAAATGTTTTATACCAAAATTGTAGATCCTATAAAGAGGAGTCCAACTCTTTTCACAAACGCCCTGGCATTAATTGTTCTCTGGGGAGGTAGCGGGTTTGGTCGAGTCCTCCTCGCTGTCGGTGGATTCGGAATACGACGCTATTTTGTTGTAAATGAAATTATAGAGACTCTGCTCAGGTCGAGAGGTGTGGCAGTTTTTGCAAACTGTACTGTAGTACTGTTCAAGCAGCCTGTATATCGTCCCTGTTTGAGGAAAAGAAGAGTCAATCAGATTGTTCTAAATTTCTATACAATGCTTGGTAAGATACTGCAACAACATTTTCACAAGCAGTCCCCTGTTGAGTTGAGTGGCATGGTGACTAAACCTCTCTGAAGGTTTTTAATGTAAATGCATGCTGATTATAAATAAATACATACATACATAAATATGTACATATATACATACATAAATAAAATAAAATAATGGCGAAATGCCACAGGAATAGGAAGTGGAAAGATTAAATCATATTAGGGCACTGCTAGGATAACTGCATATAAATGGGTTCTTCTTTCACAATAAATGAAACAGGTCTGGTGCAGCTTGCAGGCCTCCAGAGATCGATCCAACCTGAGACCCCACTATCTGTGTGATGTATGTGCCAGCGTGGAGTAAAACTCTGAAGTAAAGTTTTCTGTGCAGACTTATTTGTTCCCTTCCTCTTACTGTGTTTGTCACACAAACCATTTCTTCCCATGGATAAACTACTGGCACACCTTAGTGAAGTTACCTATGCAAGATCATTTTTGAGGATTAGATTCAGCAGAGATTTCAATCTTACCAACAGTTATGTCCTTCTGGGTCAGGAATGAGTGCATCCTGTGGATGTCTGTCATGAGGTCCTTGTCTCCAAAAGTGAAGTAGGCCACATCTCTCCCCGCCTCCGCGGCCGCCATCATCTGCAGCAGAGCTGAGACAGACCCACACTTTCCATCAGGCTTTGTTTGAATTTCACATAATCCTATGGAAAGTTTCCACCTCTATTTGTCTCAATGACACAGGTAAGATGGTTCTGGTTCCCGAAGCAGCCAGCAGTGGCGACTGTGCCCTATATGACCACATCCGAAGCTATACAGTACTCACAATGCCTTCAAGTGTGCTGTGTGTTTGCAATACACACAAACTACAAAATAGCACTGCCATATACACTCACCTAAAGGATTATTAGGAACACCATACTAATACTGTGTTTGACCCCCTTTCGCCTTCAGAACTGCCTTAATTCTACGTGGCATTGATTCAACAAGGTGCTGAAAGCATTCTTTAGAAATGTTGGCCCATATTGATAGGATAGCATCTTGCAGTTGATGGAGATTTGTGGGATGCACATCCAGGGCACGAAGCTCCCGTTCCACCACATTCCAAAGATGCTCTATTGGGTTGAGATCTGGTGACTGTGGGGGCCAGTTTAGTACAGTGAACTCATTGTCATGTTCAAGAAACCAATTTGAAATGATTCGACCTTTGTGACATGGTGCATTATCCTGCTGGAAGTAGCCATCAGAGGATGGGTACACAGTGGTCATAAAGGGATGGACATGGTCAGAAACAATGCTCAGGTAGGCCATGGCATTTAAACGATGCCCAATTGGCACTAAGGGGCCTAAAGTGTGCCAAGAAAACATCCCCCACACCATTACACCACCACCACCAGCCTGCACAGTGGTAACAAGGCATGATGGATCCATGTTCTCATTCTGTTTACGCCAAATTCTGACTCTACCATCTGAATGTCTCAACAGAAATCGAGACTCATCAGACCAGGCAACATTTTTCCAGTCTTCAACTGTCCAATTTTGGTGAGCTTGTGCAAATTGTAGCCTCTTTTTCCTATTTGTAGTGGAGATGAGTGGTACCCGGTGGGGTCTTCTGCTGCTGTAGCCCATCCGCCTCAAGGTTGTATGTGTTGTGGCTTCACAAATGCTTTGCTGCATACCTCGGTTGTAACGAGTGGTTATTTCAGTCAAAGTTGCTCTTCTATCAGCTTGAATCAGTCGGCCCATTCTCCTCTGACCTCTAGCATCAACAAGGCATTTTCGCCCACAGGACTGCCGCATACTGGATGTGTTTCCCTTTTCACACCATTCTTTGTAAACCCTAGAAATGGTTGTGCGTGAAAATCCCAGTAACTGAGCAGATTGTGAAATACTCAGACCGGCCCGTCTGGCACCATCAACCATGCCACGCTCAAAATTGCTTAAATCACCTTTCTTTCCCATTCAGACATTCAGTTTGGAGTTCAGGAGATTGTCTTGACCAGGACCACACCCCTAAATGCATTGAAGCAACTGCCATGTGATTGGTTGGTTAGATAATTGCATTAATGAGAAATTGAACAGGTGTTCCTAATAATCCTTTAGGTGAGTGTATATATATATATAGTACACTCACATACATTCTTACCCATTAGTACAGTTAAATGAAGGATATTTGCTGTATAATTCTAACCAGGCACCAATTTTAACTTTTAATTGAAAAGTCAATTTCTTTGCTATGGGAGTTTGCTCTAAAAAAATATTCCCTGTATTCAAGCTCCCAGAGGTCCCAAGGCATAACAGAAGACATTGGGTTCTACTATAAAAATATAAAATGTTTGTTTATTCCCCTGGGCAGATGATAAGATCACGACTTATCTGTGTAAATGTTTTTCTTCTATGATTGTATACATTTCGATAATGTTAGCCATATATAGACACATATAAAATTATATTAATATAACATAATACACAAACACTTGAAAGTCGCAGCAAAGTCATAATTCACATTTAGCTACAGAGAACACAACAGTGTAATTTGTATATAAAAGGTAAATAATACAACAGTTGATTTTCCCATAGGAGTTCAATCTTAGTCATAAAGTAGAAAATGAAGGTAGGGCCCCGAAGACTTTAAATATTTAAAGAGGCTTGAAATAGAGTGCTGATTAATGAAGGCTTCAACATAACAAGGTTAAGAAGCTGAATAACCATCAGCACATGAACTAGAATATGTTTCCTTTCAGATTCCTATCAGTAATTAAGCCCTACTTATAATTATAACCCCCAGTAATTAAAGAAGCTTCCGAGAAAAAACAAAAACAAAAGATACATTTCGATTTTCTCCATTCGATAGGATAATATCATAAAGGAAATCTGATTTGGTTAGGTAGTTCTGCATTGCTTGATATGACAGATGGTCAATTACCTTCCAAACCAGAAATTACACCATATAATAAGCATCTCCACTCATTTTTATTATACATTGCAACGTAAATTGTACTCCAGATAAATACAACCAACCAAAAACAACCACAACAAAATTTTAAGTTGAAGAAAGCACCTTAAGCTCTTTAGGATCAGTTTTTTTATGTATTAAACATTAATGCCTTCTTTTTAGGAAGTGTCAGTGTTTCTCAAGATTGCCAAAGCTCTGACAATCGAAAGTGATCCAGGGAACTGACAGAATGTTACAATGGATTGATGCACTGAACCCAGCAATCAATTTCACTTTTAATGGAAAACATAAAAGTTTGTCAGCTGATCAATAACTGGAGAGTAGACAAATAGGCTTTACGTAAATGAGTGTATTCGAGGTAAGACTAATGAGACTGTCTTCTTACTACTCTATTGAGGCTTACAATTTCGATTTCTTTCCATGAAAAAGGCAGTGGGTTTATGTTTACACGTACTATTATTTTCAGTTAAGCTTTTATTTTGGAGTATATGGAAAGGGTACTCAAGAGAAGACATCTAAGTTCATGCAGATTTACAGCCAATGTATCCAACATTTCACAATTATATTTTCTATACTCAGCTGCAGATAGTTTTGATAGTTTGACAAATGTAATGTCTGATGCAGAATAACACATTGATGTGTAAAGGTTTGTTTGTGAACATGGTTCCATTCAGAAAATAAAAAATACTGTATATTTGCAGTTATTCTGAGTGTGCCAGCAGAGATTACTTTTTAAGTTTTGTATGATATGCAACAGTTTGCTAATGAACATCAAATTCTTACCCTTCAACCGAGTATCTCCCCCAAAAGCTCCACAGCCCCAGTTCCCAGTTGCGACAGCAGAAAGGTGACAGCTTT
The DNA here is from genome assembly GCF_036373705.1 of Amia ocellicauda. Lineage (NCBI taxonomy): Eukaryota > Metazoa > Chordata > Actinopteri > Amiiformes > Amiidae > Amia > Amia ocellicauda. The sequence continues at coordinate 17,633,099 of NC_089869.1, forward strand.
TAACGCCAGGGCACACAAAACCACAGTACGCCTGATAAAAAGAAGATAGAGGAGTGAATGCACAACACGCATATTATGAATACATCCTGTATGATCCTAACAGTAATACAGATCCTATGACATCTAAATGAACACTATCATCCTCAGCCACATGTTCATAAAATATATCTAAAAACATTTTATATGATATAATTTATTTAAAAGATTTTATATGAAAATCCACCTTTAAACAGCTTTAACCCAAAGTAAACTGATGGCCCTGATAAATGGTAAAACAAGTTAATAAAAAACACTTATAATAAGGTGCACAGATATACTAATTTGATAAATACCTAAATTAAATATAGGGCCACACCAAAACTGAAAATCTGAAGTTTTGCAGATTGTGAATTCTGGGCGCACAGTAAAAATACAGCTCTAGCGTCTGCCCTCCTCCTTCACACTGTCAATTTGTATATTCAAAAGGTAAACGTGTCAGTTAAGTATAGCATGCTCCAAACAGGATTGATCTCCATGTTTGAGCATGTTCACACTGCTGTCAATCTGAACTGTCATTCTCGTCATGCCCCCTGAGCTGAGGCTTGACAACATCAGTCTTGATTTTGTTATGCGAGTTCTCATTAGAAAGTAAATGAATGTTGTTTGAACGTGAAATGCAAGGGGTGGCTGCCATAGGATCACCTCCGTCACTGGGAAAAGCATGTGTAAAATGCTAAGACAAGTTTGCGTTTGGAATATAAATGCACTTTTTTTTGGGGGGGGGGCATTAATATATTTTCAAAGGTTTCAACTAAGTTTACTCAAGCTTTTTAGATGTTCACTATATTAAATGTTTTCAAACTGTTGAAAAAGCAAAGAAACAATGCCAGTTCCTTCAATTCCCTCCTCTTGCAGCAAGACTCATTATGCACAGTCTGAGCTCACACTAGAAAATGGGGAAGTAAATATACAGCTGACTTTTTTTTTTTTCATACTAGCTTGTGTGTCTCAAAGGGCTTATAGTAGCTAGCAATCTCTGTTTATTTCTAGCAAGGTAAACATATTAGTCATATTTAGATTACATTAGACAGCATTTATTAGATTATGTGATTAGATTGAGTCTAATGGCTTGACACTAAGGCAATTAAAATCAGTATGAGTGTAATTTTACCTCAAATGCCAATTAAAGTTTTCAATGATGCATAACATTATTTAAAGCACCCAGTCTTTTGGAGGATTACAATAAAAGAGGGAGGATGCATCCTAGACAGATCAAAGCAACACATCAAAGGCACAGCAGAAACTCCCTTAGTCTTATCAATTCCCTCACTGCATTTAATAATAAAGGGAAACATTTGTTCCTCAAAACGAACAATTGCAATCTTCTATTAATGACTACCACAAAGAAAGCAAAGTACAGTATAAAATTAAACGTGACCAGTTAAATTTGAGCAATATTGTAAAATGTAATTATGTAATTATACACCACTGCAAAACAAAACAAAAAGGTAACTGTCCTGATTCAGAACATGAGTAACAGACCAGTCTTTCAGCATTCAGCATCATCACTGAAACAATTTTAAGAACTCATGCATTAATCACATTGATTTGAATATATGAACAAGATTTTTAAGAACAAAAAATTACAGTAACTTACTGTCCACGTTTAGGTGCAGTATATTCAGATCTCATGCTATTAATATGAAACGTTCCAAACCTGTCAATGACTCAGTATGGGTTTATTACAATAAGCAAAAAGCAAATCATTAGAAATACATTATGAAAATTGTATCACTGTTCCCTATAAAAAGTAATTTAACTAAAGTTTTAAAAAGACCGTTCAAAGTCAAAGTGGGACATACGTTGTGCATTATCTTAATTGATCCAGCACTCAGCCAATTTTTTTTTTCCCCATCTACAGGATCCATTTGATTTAATCCAAAGGTTTACTTTATATAATGACATACAAAAACTCTGGTCTCAGCACTCTGCAATTCATTTCTCAAAAAGAAGGATTGAGCAGCTTGCATGAGTTCCTTTTGCTTATAACAGTATAACTACAGAGATGACCCAATCACTGCTACGTGGAAATCTATTTTAGCAAGGCTTCTTTGACTGAATAGCCTATTTGCGGGTGGGTGGGTTGTTGATCTAGTTTCTCAATTAGCTGTCAGCAAAGTGTATAATACTTGCAGCCGGTTTGTTGAAAATCCATTCCAATTCCAGCTCCACTGATATGGTTTCACAAGTAAAGTCCAGATTTATGGTGCAAAACTTCTGCTAGAAATCTCCAGATTATACATTGTGAATGTGTGTGTGAACATATACATTTGGTCAGTTTAGAGTACACTGTGTAATTTTAAATATCTAAAGAAACATTTGTTATATATAAGTCCATAATCTGGTGATGGCTGAGTTTATATCACTTTCTTAAAGAAGAAATAAGAGGTTCACTGCTCTATGTTCTCTCTCTTTAAATGTAGTGCAAGATAATATTCCCACATATATAAATGTTCATTTGCCCCAAAGGTATTTTCATACTGAAGTATTCATATGGAAACAATTGGAGATTACTCCACAAATAACAGATGTTTTTAAATTTGCAAGGGATTACTTTATTACAGTTAACGTGACTTGTATTTCACATACAAGATGGAGAATGAGACCATAAATGCATTGAGGACCAGCAGCATTTAAAATCTCTCTCCATCAGGAGTGACATCCTGTTAAAAGATGTGATCTAATACTGAGCCATGACAAAAATTTACATTTTTATTACATTTCACCGCAATCACGCATTACCATAACATCCACATCATATTAAAGGAAAGCTTTTTTCCCCCCCTCTCTGTTAAGGTTCCCTTACTTGGGAATCTATTGTTTAACACATTCCAATGGTCCACAAATGAGCTCCTGGAAACCCCTGAGGATTTAATAAATATATATATTTTTTTTTATTCACTGTGCTACTGGTCTAATATTTCACCCAAGATTAGTCATTTTTTTTAATATTATGTGATAGAATGAAATCTGTTCTTGAGGAGAATCATTTAAATGGCCATCTACTGCCATTTAAATGGCCATCTACTGCTCTTAATAAAGATCATCAGTCTGAATGTACACATACCTTATTGAGTTCTCTCCTCATTTTCTCGGGATGAAACTGTTCAAGGAAGCGCCGGTACTTCAGGGCATCTATGGCTACAATTTCTGTACACCGTCTCTGCCAGTTGTCCCTATTTAGCAAGACATACAAATAATAGTTATACTTAATGTATATTGACTTGCCTACCCCTGAGAGAGTTTGAGTTACATTTTGTGGTATTTTATCTTAATAAAGGTTTATTTCATTTGGATGTAAATCATGGAATAAATATATTATAAACTACTATTGTGATCAGTGAACTTTTAAATATGTCAAACATAAACTCCCAAACAGTTTAGTGAAGCAAGAGAAGATATTGCAGTTTTGCTAGCGACTGGCTCACAATATACACAATCTATCTGAGAAGGCTGACTAAATGACTGGAGGTAAAATACTGATTTTATGCCTCAATAGTGAAAAACTTCAAGATAGTTTCATTTTTCAACCGGACTGTCACAGTGGATTTTATTACGTGTCGCACCTTTCTGAGCTCCCATGAACCCTGGGAGCCAGGCTGTCCCAGACATTTCAGAAAGTAAGGAACACAAAGATTAAAAGGTGATGAAAACATCAGGCTTCTCATGTGTCAAACTCAGTTTTTGCAATATTTTCTATTACAAAGTTTAAGATTTAAACTACTGTACAAGCATCAACATCTTCTTTTCAGAAAGATTGCTTCTCTGAGATGAAATCTCACACCCTGCATTAAGGAAAGTTTTTAAAGACTTAATTTGAATTCAATATTTCTATAACTTAAACCTTGTTAGATATTGCATTATTATGTAGTGACTATCATTTTGCAAGAGACAATGTAAACACACTGTGGAGATTAATTGTAATGATACCCAGTTCCACCTAAAAGGTTTCTATGCATGCTCCTATGAAGTATTTAAAGCAACTGAAAGGTAATATGTGTACCTTGGTGTTTCATCCACATGGATCCCACTCCATCTGTAGGAGTCTGCATATCCACTGTAATTGCTGTACTGTTCGACACCTACAAGACAGGTGGATGACAAAAGGTAAAGCGTTTTTTACTTATTAAAAAAATAAAACAAAATAAATACAAACCTCTGTCATGCTCCTTGTCTACGTTTTATTATATATATAAATCAAGATATCGTATTTTTGGACATTAAAAAAAAAAAAAAAAAAAATGTTCTTCAGTGTTTCACTGAGAAAAATATATATATTCCCATTGTTTGTTGTGCAGATTTTTCCAAATAGGTGAGACGTTAGCACAGTTAATCTGAAACATTAAAATACATTGAACAGATTCCACTATTCCACAACATTCCCCAATTGGAAAATACATGTTTTTTTTCCATTCACTAATAACCTAACTGGGATTTTAATAGACAACCTCTTTATAATTATGATATGCCACAAGAGCAGCTGCATCCCCACAGAGGAAGGTCAAGCTATTAACAACCCTGGAGATGTCTGAGAACAGGCAGGAGTCAGCGATCAGAGGAGTCGAAATTCAGGGGACAAGAGCGCATTCAAACAATGAGGGTGCAAATTGACTTCCCATTCATTAGACCTCATTAGGAGCCGTGCCACCTCCTCTGCAGTACATGAATAAATAATTTGATTAATAGCAGGATTGTGCTGGTGGCCAGCTCACGGGGGTTCTGTTGCTTAAGCAAATTGATGTGTGAGCTTGTTTGGACTAGAATGACAAAAAATAATCACCTGGCTTTAAACAATGCCTATGTGATCAGAACTAAACTTAAACTCAATGTTTCCCCCAACAAAATATTGTTTTCTGTAATTACGCCTTGTTGAAAATGTACAACCGACCTTTTATCACCAATGAAAGGTCAAATGTTTGGCTACAACTCCTGTTCTACTGGAAACCATCTTCCAACCACATCAACTAGCAACTGAGAATTGAATACACTAAACCAGTAATTCAGAATCTTAATATTTTACTATATTTAGTAATATATAGTATTGTGGCAGTGACTACTAAGCCACAAAGAGTATACTATACATCCAATATTTGGCTTAGCCAAGTCAAATCGTATAATGAATAAAAGGAAATATGGATGCGTGTGTTTGCAAGTCACCCGATATAAAATGGACCTTTAATTTATTGACAGGTCAAAGAGATAGCAGCTTCATGTTTATGAAGAGAGTGAATGTATTCAGTTTTCAGGAGTAAACATTCAGAATTCGAATTTATTGTTGAGCTTGAAGCATCTCTATGAAACAGTGACAACAGCAGAAAGGGGAATTGGGATAAATGGCAGACCTCTCTGGGGATGGTTTTGAAAGATTCCGTCTATAAAACCATCCCAAACAGAAAGGCATAAGAGAATAAAAAAAAGACTGGATATCTGAAAATAAAAAAGGGTGCACATCTTTAAGCGGTATGATTTGTGTTCCACTGAGAATCAAAAGCATCACATTGCATCATCATCTGAATTAAACAATCCTCCATTAGACCATTGCCACCACCGTTTACTGCTTCTTCTTAACCTGCTTCATAAAAAACAAAAACTAAATATCTCGTTAGCATAACACTATGCAGCATACTGTAACTGACCAAACTGATCACTTGAGCTCAGTGGTCTGTTTTGTATAGACTACACTTGTGAGTGTTTTGGATCAACCTATAATATATACATTAATTTAAAAAACGAATTTATAAACAGCTGGAAGATACTATATTACATCATACACAACATTAGTCAAAGATTCAAGAGCATCCCATAGACCGAACCAAAAAGGATCGGAAGCACAAGTATTTTGCCTATGGTATAAGTGCATTTGACTACGAACTACTCCTGACATTTGCGTCAAACTTCCTGGGTCAGGATCACCATCAGTAAAATCATCTGCCTTCCCATGATCCAATTTATATTTATGACTGGCCTGATGGCAGCCAGACAGAGAACAATCAAGAGAAATTAAATTAAGTCCTTTCCAAATGCCCGGGCACTTCTGCAAATTTCAGCAGCGCGGTAAGATCCATTAGGCCTTATGTCAAGATGTATCACAAGGGAATGTAATTTACCACGCAGCAATGATACAATGGAGACCTCCATAAAAATGGAGATGACAAAGAATATTCCATTGTTTTAATAAAGATGATGGAATAGCTTACTCCATTAGTGGACCAGGTCTTCCTTCAGTTATTAATTCTACACGGCTGTAATAAAGTTAAGTGGATCTAGAGTAGAAAAAGCTGAGTAAGAGCTCAAGGTGACTCCACCGAGAGAGCTGCCATTATGAAAGGGTTAGAATACTGATTAGACAGTACGAGAAGCCATACAATATCAATGCTGACAATGTTTAGCACTCCCTTGATCATGACTTTCTTAAGTTGACAAAATCAAGTATGGCTGCATTACAATGGTTATGGCTACAAAATGTGGAGGGAGACACATCCCAGCTTTAAATCGTTCTTAGTAATGAAAGACCTTTGAGATAAGAGTAATGTTTTGATACTTGTGGCTATAAAATGTTGAAAACTGTAGCTATGCATGTGGTGGCACTAACCCCCTAATAGAGGATGGGTTATGTTATTGAAACATCACGAATCACTCTCTCTATTTAAGTAACTGTGGCACTTCAAAAAGGATTAGGGCAGGAGGACTATGATGAAATGTTGTCTCTGTAGATGTCTTGCACCTCATAAAAAACAAATATATAAGTCATTTAAAAATCTCTTATGCTTTTCAGTACTTGGGTGACCCAAAATAGACAATCCACCTGTAAAAAAATGAATATACTTTGAAGAATGGCAAGCACTGAGTAAGTAAACCATGTGGATAAAAACTGACATACTACAACAACAACAAAAATCTACAACAAGCAGCATCTTAGATGTCTGTGGTACTCTTTAAGATTTATATAATCATTTCTATGCTGTAAAACAGATAAAACTGAAGTTACGTATTTAAAATGTGCTTTTAAGTATTCAATTTAAAATGACACATAGGTCTGATTCCATCTTAAGTGTCTCAGATGAGGTTATACTTGTGCAACTCTCTGCAGTGACCTTCAGGGGTGTTCTGCAGTTGACTTTGTGCTGTATGTGTGTGCATGTGTGTGTCTATGTAGGAGGCTTGTAATGATGAAAAGTTGACAAAGGAGGGCTTTCAAAACAGGTCCAGTGTGGGCAGCTATATTTTTTATTTTTTTGAGATCTTCATCTTCTCTGATGCCTCTGAGCTGTCAATATAATTATTCTGTAGAGAGCCCAAGCCGAGAAGGCATACCTGTAAAGTATTCAAGTAGTGTGGTTTACAACACAAGCTCTTAGTTTCACTTTCCTCTCTGCTGCAAGTCTCAAACCTTTTTTCAATATTTGGATGCATTCATTTAAAAAGGATCACAAAAATAAGAAGTATGCGAATCACGTTTTTTCAAATTAACAACTAGTGCCCCCTTAGAGTTGTTTTTTTAAAAGGTAGTTGACAAATATTTGGCTGGTTTTGATTAGGCCAAGATAATTATCTAAAAAAAAATACTGTTTCCAAGCCAGTGACACGTGAACCCAGCATTTTGACACAATAAGTGGGTTTCACATTAGAAAGCAGAGTTCTCAGTTAGCATAAGAGAGATTCAGTTCTGTGATGGAGTTGTCAGGTGCAGGAGAAGTTGCCTACATTGTGTGTACCTATAGAAAATATATACTGATACATAAACTCCCTGGAGGCTGGATAATGGGCAAGAAAAATGTCTAAACCTGGGTTTAGTTAAACGCTTCCCTAAGCAAGAAGAAAATAGTTTTGCTGGTTGAAACTGACTGGGGCTCAAATGTACGACGATGATCAGGCATACTACAGCACCTTTGTCCTTGTGTGCACCTTTTCAATTAACTTCGCTTCTTAGATGCAATCAAACATGACCTTTTTATCATCACTGCTCTGGTTTAGGTGAACTAGGGAATCTTGGTTTTCACAGTCACTGAACTGCTTTTTCTTATTAGAAACAACCAAAATAAAAAAATAGATAAAAATACGGCCTTTGATGCCAGTAAAGCTGTAGGAAAAATGAGCCGTAAGTTATAGTGCAGAGCAGGCAAATAAGGCTCCCTTTGTCTGATCGACTACTAGGTTGAATCAGAAATTTAAGTAGTTTGTCTTCTTGTAGGTCTAATGCTGCAATTTGCATTCATTTTTCACAGAATGAAAACTTCAATATGAAAGACCACATAAGAGAAAATAAATCTTTGTTTGCAGGCTGCATAAACACCATTAGTCTAATGCATCTAAGCCAACCTAATAGCTACTTTCAGTCAAGAAATAAATAAGATATTTTCCTTCCAAATTTTGATGATTTTTTTTTTCTTATATATATAAAATAAATATAATCCAGAGCATGGAAAGTGTGTTGCAGAAATAAGATGCTTGGAGGCAAAGTGGTGTAATAATAAAAACATAAAAAATAAAAAGTACAGGGTCCTGAGTGGTTTATGTGTTTAAGACAATGTTTATACTGGAGGGTAAATCATGAGACAAGGCACTCACTGACTCGGAGTCTAACTCCATGTTGCGGATCCTGGCTTGGCATCCCATTAAGAGTCCCATGTTTGCCTCCCATCAGCTAGATACGGGAAGCTGAATATGGCGACTCGAAACACATCACTCACAAGATCTCCAAATGACCAGCTGCTGATGTTACCGAGCTCAATAACATCTCTTACTGGCGTGTGCTTGAAGAAGGGCTTTTGGGCAGCAGAGAGGACTGATTTCTGCGACATGTGTGAACACTTTAATGAGTTAACCAACCATACCGTAATGGCAGGGAGTTTTCAGAAATATTTTTTTTTCTCATTTGAACAATATGATTTCATGACTAATTGTTAATCATGTAAAACAGGTTTGTCCACCATATGTACATTCATCAATACAAAAATAAATAAGTAGTTAACACATCTATACACATCTACATGCATGTGTACACCTACTATCAAATAAAAAAGCAGATCTAAAATCTCACATTTTGAAAAAGGACATGTTTGTACATTTACTGCACAAAAAGAGAAAAATAAGAGGTTAAGGCTCATCAGTGCTTATAAATCAAAATGTATTTGGACTTTTTTCACACTCTCCCTGTTAGGGGTTCTGTTTACTGTTATTCCAGGCTCTAAGTATTTAACAATGATTACAACCAGGTCTGTGTAATCAGACAGAGGATTCTATAAATTACGTCAATCAGGCTAATGGGGCAAATGTTGGAATGCCATCCGAAAACAGGCAGGAAGAAGATGAACACATCCCCTAATGGAAACTGATTGCAACGCAGATTAGCGAGGTTCTTGCTGAGCTCGTTTCTGATGGTCTAAAATACTGTGTCTGCCATTTAAGGGCCTGCTGTGAGGAACCAAGAATAAACAGCCTATTTGTCTCGTCAGAGAACTACACTGAAACAATACAAAGGTATACATTAAATACTGCATAGCAGGTTTTAGAGTTCAGCCTTCGATCACCAATTCATAAAACCCTGGACGTATTTCATTCTGATCGATTAAGCAGGTGGTCAGGCGAATTCAGGGAAATCATTTGAATACCTTCAGCCTCTCGAGGCAAGAGTCCCCTGGCTTCAATTACTTTATTGGATTAATTACCGATACATGTTCCCTGTATACAGAAAATGGTGAATTAGGCTGACCTATAAAAAGAAGTGGACCGGAGCTCTGCAGGAGAAGGGTTATAGGCCCGAGCTATGCACACTACTGTGCCGGTGCTGTACTTGTGCAGCTGACTGAAGGGACGGTGAGGCTGACCTGTGATGATGAGGCATTCAGTGTGATCAAGGGCTTCGGTGAAGAGTCGAGAGACGATGAGTTCGGGGTTGATCAAGAACCGGATTTCTTCCTGTACCAGACCAGACCCTGTAACACCACCTCCAACGAACCTGTTTGCGAAGTCCACCTGAAAGCGAAGCAGAGATTAATATGCTTGGTGTTTGCCAAATATACATAAATAGAGAGTCAAAAAGCCAGGCTCCTCAATCTGTGGTAGAATATACAAGAAGTGGTACAATTTTGAATCTTTCCTTTTCTTTTTTACGTTTTATTGATTTGGTTGCTAAACGGAGACGGTGGTGACTTATTAGTTTGGTTTTGGTAAACTTGTTACAAATACTAGAGAAATGAGGTTGAAAATGTGGGCAATAAATACACACTCTGATGGAACTCCATTGTTCGGTTGTCACCACAGGATTGCATCATCTCCAACTCAAAAATAGCATGTAAATTGTTCAACAACATGTACAAAACATTTTCTTTTCAGGCACTCGAGTGAGGCAAACTTCAAAGCAAAGTACTTCCATTCAGCTAGCAAATGTCTATCGCAGTTCTGTCATCCTAAAATGATTCGAACCATGTCATGACGCAACAAAAAGAGGAATTAAAAAAGAAAATTGAATGATGATGCCAGCAGGGCTTTATAGAAATGTCTGGACCTTTTGACAGATACATTCATAGTTCCTTCAAGCATACCAAAATAATGAGGAAAAGGAGAGGAAGGGCCTGAGGGTGGCCATGTTAAGTAGACTTTTCTATCCCTCCAGCCCATCTGCACTTTCCTGGGCCATGCCACTTATTTCTCATACTGTCAGGAGAACAATTCGCCACAGACGTACAGAACGGATTACATAAACCACTGTGATCCCTCGGCCCACAACAGCAAATGCATTAAAACAATGACCTTAAATGTTGTTTTTTTTGGCATAGTTGATAAATTTATTTTCTTTTTAGAAATTAGCCTACTCTTTACATATTTTACAGAAGCTTGTCATTTTCAGCTCCCCAAAGGCTTTTCCATCAAATCACAGGTTTGTTCTGCATGTAGGCATTTTCTCCATTCCATTCCATTAATCTTACTGGTTCTTGCCATTTTGGATTCCCCTGATTTCTATGGAAGGTTAGCAAAAAATATATAATTCAAGGTGGAAACAGACAAAGGGAAAATATACCATTAACCAGACATCACTTTATAATCAATCTACTTTCACAGTGTCATTTATTCATTTGTTGTTGTTTGCACACATACAATTACTCTATTCACCCAAACTATCGTCTCCACATGTAATTAGCCACGATACTCCCCATATATTTCATCCTATAGTATAAATAACCTACAATAAGGATTTGTGGTCTAAATAAAACAGCAGGAAAGCTTTAATACCCTGTTCCCTAGGCTGTCAGTTTTGGCTCATTGGCCTGCAAACTCTTCAGATTTTTATTTTATTTATTTAATTATTTTTAAGAAAATGGAAGCAAGTGGCAGTCTGCCAGCTGATCTGCTGAACTGGTCACTCAACTCTGGGGCAGCCAGGCGGCATTTCAAGCTGGTTGACAGACTGTCAGCCTGTCCCATGACACTTGAGCATCCGTCAATCCAGCGCTCAGTTTCTGACCCAAAGGGTGGCTGGAGTTGGTCATGTGTACACATCATCTGTCAGATTTTTGTAACAAGAGGCAAACAAAGGTGAAGGGAAAAAAAGAGCTATCTAGGGCAGAGAGCGGCAGCTCACCCTGACAGATTATATAGCGCGGTCTGCATACTGTGCCTCAGGAACGTGGAGACAAATTCCCTAAAGGAATTCAGTGTGACCAGCTTTCCCATTTCACAAGTCAAATTTCAAAAGAAAACCATTCATAAAATAAAAGGTAGTGTTGTTTAAATATGCTGTGTATCTAAAACTGACATACGTGAAGCCAGTCACTAATCAACACTTTTGTGACCCCACAGCCAAACAGCATAGTTTAGCTGGATTGCTCTTTTCATTATTTTGTTCATACATCAGACCCTGGAATAATAGTTAATTAAAGCATTATTTCTGTTTTATATATGGAGATCATAAATTGGCAATCTGTATAAAATCCTTGTTTATGGAATTATATTGAAATAAATCTACACAGTCAATCCTCCAACTTTGTTGGCTTTGATACTGTAAGGTTACTGTGCCAATTGGATTACTACTCACTTATACATGTTAATAAAGGAACAAGTCTTACCTGAAGCATCCCATTGCCATGGGTCTCAATGGTACCTTCACAAGTAACGTGAAGCCTGGTCAGATGGGCTTTACAACTGAAACAAAGATATGGACATTTGTGAAGGGGTGAATGATGCACAATGATGAAACTAAATCAACACATTTTGTTCAGAATGCTGTACTTCCTTGTTTACACTAATTTCTCACTTTAGCATGTTGCACAGCAGGATAATCAATATAGATGGTGTCGTGTACCTAATATGACCAAAATTTTGCTGTTGTTTTTACAAAAGAGAAAAAAGCTAATGAACTGGGCCTAACGCTCCCACTCTTGTACTAACACGAGAGAGACAGAGCTTACACCTGTACTATGAACTAGTGCTGTCCGCTCATCCACTTATTTTGAGCTGTGAGTTAGCAACAAACAGTAGACCTGAAGGCTTGCTGCTCTCACTGAGGGGTCCTCTGGTAAGCCCCCAGAAGTGGCTGTTGTGCAGCAAGTGGAGGGAACCTTGGCTGACTTCAAGCTCTCTCAACTCAACAGCAGAGCTCAGCCAATCACATGCCGCTCCTGGGAATCCCGGTCAGTCGCCTATGACATACCCCAGATTCAATCCAAACCTCACTTGAAGTAGAGGCTTTAACTGGTGAAGCCACTCAGGAGCCCCTAATTATTCATATTTTAATGAGCATAGAGGCTTTCCTTCATTATTATTACTGCTTGCTTTAGGTAATACTGTATTTTTAGCCCTTTCACGATATAATAATGTTTAAATTATTTTTTTCATACCAGTTAGCAACTCGACTGAGGTGATTTTCTCTTAACAACACGGCACTTTTTAGCAGTGCCTCAATCTCAAAATCAATCTTCTTCTGTAACAGGCAGCTAAAGAAGTATATTTAGCCTGCCACTGTCCAGCACAATACAATGTCAGCTCTCAGGCTTTCCTTCACAGCCTGCTTTCAATTGCACTGCCTTCAAAAAAACTTCGGTGGTATGCCTTCAGGGTCCCAGCTTCCATTTAGTCCTCCCAATGATAGGAGAAATTACAGTGGCTGCTTGAAGAAAACATCTCTTGTAATACGATCAGTAATAGCTGCCCCTTTAGATTCCTGACAGTTTTTTCTTGAAATGGCAAACAACAGTGAGGCAAAAAAGTCACTAAATTATGTCAGGATATTAGAGTATAAATATTTTACATAGATAACTTTTCAACTAGTAAATATATGGTGCGTTTACTTTAATTAAGCCATTTCATTAAGATAGACCAATTATTTTACTGTAAGCTTTGATACAACAAAAATTAAAGTCAGCAAGTAATACCTTTCCCATTTTGGAATATTGGTCAGACTTTGTCTTGTGAATGTCACTAAGCCAGTAGGTGCTAAAATGAGGAAAAAGAAACAGAAAACAACACTTAATTTATAATTTCATACTTTCCCTATTAGCATAACAAAAACAGATATATTGATAGAATGATCTGGTAGAAGTTCTGTGCCTGTCTGTGACGTACTTTTTTCTAGAACTCTTCTAAAATAGCACAGAACAGTCTTCAGTTTTTCAGTCTTCGTATGGAAAGATCCCTCAAACAACCTAAAAAAATAAATTAAAAAAAACAATGTATTTAATTTTTTTATTTATTTTTTTAAGTAAAATATCTGATCTTTAGTTATATGTCTAGGTAAAAACAGGTGTTCATTTCTGCTCTTTTTATTATACACTTCAAGTGTGTATTGTATGTTTCGATAATGAAAGCTATTATGCATTCATTTTATATGTATTCATAATCATATACATTAAGTATCATTTATATTTAGTGCTAAAGGTTTAATGATTCAAAATAAGTTTAACTGATATGAAAAGTCGTAAGACCAGAAAACTTATTTATAATAATCTTCACATGGTACATAGCCTCCTTGTTGCTGTACAGTCATCACTAGTCTTTTAATTTGTTTAACTCATACAATCCATGTACTCCCTAGATGCCTATGTTTTCAGAATACCCATATATTTCTCACAAAATATATATATATATATATATATATTTTTTTAGTAAGTCAACAGCGACCTGCTTTAACTTCTGAAAAGCAAGTTAAATCAAGCTTTTATAGTTTGATCTGAATTAGTTCCTTGTGCACTGTACTTACTCCTCACTGATTTCACTTTTATATAAAAGTCTTTTAATATAACAATGGAGTTGCCTGGGGCCTTTCATTGCAAAGTAAAGATCATGTGCCACTTCACAGCACTTACATAAAAAGAGAAAGGAAAACAGGTTTTGTCCCCTTGAGGACCATTAACAAACTGAAAATCTATTTGCAAGAAATACCTCAGGAGGTAAATGTTGTCTCCTGATCGCTACAAAAGGTGGTGTAACCGTAAAACATGGCCATTTATACGGCTTGATCTATTTAGGTTGTCACTTTCTACTACTTTATCATGCAACTCTATTCAAGTTTGCTTCTGCCCGAATCGCACGCTATTGTTTCCCAAAATAAATTTAATAATAATAAAAAAAATTAAATCACAATGCAGCCTGATGCATTAAAAGCCCTTTAGGGAAAAAAAACTCATTTATTAAAGTCAATTCCTGCATGCATTTTTTTTCCCCCTAGCCAGTAGAACCAATCTCATGTTACTCAGCTTTGCCATGTATCCCTGAAGGCAACCTGTCTTTGACATGAGGTAGCCTTTGGGATGAGAGTGAGCTTTTTAGTAAGGAAACAAATTGTTGGCCTTTGGGAGAAAAAATATAATCATATAATCATACAATCATTTCAGAGATTTCAAAATAAGTAACAATATTATATTTTTAACCCTTTTTGTTACTTGTCAAACTCAAAAATCATTTTATAAACTGAATAAATGATGTACTTAAAATTACAATTCAAAACAAAACACTTGATCATCACAAAGAAAAATCATGTTTATCTGTTAAGAGTTCAGGATATAAGAAATTAGTAATATTATTATAGTATAGTTATTACCCTAACAATACATATATGTTCCCATTTCAAACTACTACCTTTTCAGAATGAATGAATGAATTAGTGGGTGTGGTTAAGAATAGTCAGAGACATCATTAGTTGTAAAAAGTTCCAAAGTTTTTAACAATGTTAAATCTTTGTTAGAACAGAATGACTTTGCAAAATACATTCAATTACTTTTAATGTTATGGTTTCTCAAAAGGAAACTTACTAGCATGTTAATTAGGTGCTATTTATTTTCTTTTGTAACTTGAAAATGCTGCCAAGTTTTGAAAGAAGACCACTTCATTATGTATATATATATATATATATATATATATATATATATATATATATATATATATATATATATATATATATAAATATTAACTAGAAAAAAAAAAATGAGTAAGCGCTTTATCAATGGACTCAATAAAAACCCATGTGTGCTTGCCAAAACAGTACTCTGCAAAATTACCAACAGTAAATTGTTTGAAAAAAAACAACATGACTGTAAATAAAATTGAAAGACATTGACTCAATTAAGGGAAACTCATGACCTTAATTGCATAAATCAGCAATCTTGTTTCTGCTTTCAAAAGAATAAGAAACAGCAAAGTTAAAAATACGTTTAACTAATATGCTTGGTGTATTATGTAATAAAAGCCAACCATTTTCTTCTCCGGAGTTTGGCAAGGTAGCAAGAATGTAATGCTGACTACAAGGACATCTGGAGCCACACAGAGCAGGACCCCGAGCTCCTATTGTCAGGGCTTCCCATCTAAAATCAATGCTAATCCCATCCCTTATTCTATCTGGCTAATCATAAACTTGATGGAGACAGATCTACTCTGAACAGAAAAACTAGGTTTTGTCCTACAGAAGAATTTTCTTAAATAAATTAAGCACAAAGGGCATCTCATTATACAAATCCTTCAAAGATCATCTTTTAAAATGGAGGTGTTCTGCAGAAAAAACACACTAACGGTTCTCATTAGAAAATCAGACCTTTCCAAGGACATCACCTGAAATGCCACAATTGAAAGCTACATAATCATTACTGTTCATCCTGAAGGAACAGAACAGCGATACCCCTTGATAACCAATTACACAGAACTGCAAGGCTATATTATTGCATAGAGAGGTCTTTCGAAAACTTCAACCAAATGGTGCTTACTTTTCTCTGATAAAGTTAAAATGTGTGCTGAGAGGAAAACAAATCTCAATGGAGGAGCTTCATTCTACAATAGGTGAAGAGAACATGAAAATGATTAAGGAAAAGTTACACAATCTTATCATATCATTTTGATATGTGATGCATTTCAGCACCTGAACACACTTTCTGGATTGTGTCAGTTTGTCTTGATTATATTCTAATGAAATCTAATTGAAGAATCCTGCTGTGTCAAAGTATGATACTGCAATATTACTGTTGTACAATTAGAAAATAAAGTCCCTTAGAGGGAGTTCTAATGAAAATTAAATTCAGAGAATAATTGGACAGTGCCCAACAGTTTTAACTCACTGAATTGGTGATGGATACATGTGTTCACACTGCAGGTAACCAATAATATTTTAACTCAGTTTTTATCCTGTTGTATTAAATTAACTTTGGTAATTCACTCTGTAGACATTCTGTTGTGGAGTTAATTGGTTCCGTTTTCAAAAACAACCAATTATGATTTAATTTCATCTTAATGAAGTTCACTTCATGAGTTGCTGCAAAAATTTGCCATCGTAAGAAATATCTTTTGCCATAACTGAATCGCCTGTTGTAGTTTTTTTGTATAGAAGAGCATTTAAACTGGCACGCTACACGATTCACATACAACAGGAGAATATATAGAACACAAAGTCTATGAAGTACAACTTTAGCAAATACAGAAGTCAATGCTTTCATAACTAACCAATTAAATGTTGACAGATAAGATCTATTATTAGTAGTAACGTAAGCCATTTAGCAGCTTTAGATCAGCTTAGTCAGTGACAAGATTGATACCAGTGCTCTTTTAAACAAATTATTCCTGGATAATATATTTTTTTTAATCATTTGATTATTTTAGTAATTACTTAAGGTAACTAATATTAAGCACCATTAAACACCATCATAAGACATATTGCCTAAATTATATTGCATTCAACCCTCTGCCTTGGAAAAACTGTGGTCAAATTAATCTGACAATTATAAACTGTTAACGAGGGCCTTTCCTTTAGACTCAAAGATCACTGACCTCTGACTCCAGGACTATTGAGCTTCATTCAGTAGAAAACACTAATGTATTGCCTTGATAATGGAGTTAACCAGTAACTCTTTTTTTAACACATTGCGAAACTTGCAGAATCCAAATTAAATCTAAATATTGAACATTTTACCAATTATTTTTTATTCATATACCCACCTTTATTTTATTTTTAATACATTTGGTCTAATGTTCAAAAATGGTCAGATTCATTCAGTATATACTAGCACTTTGGGGAAAATCTGATATAGGTTAAACTATTTAACGCCAGTAGTGTCTGGAAATGCACACCAAACTTTTCATAGCTTAAATTACACAAGCTTTGTTGTAGGCTTTGGAATACAAAAAGCATTCATTCCATTAAGTCAATTTCTGATATACGTGAAATGCATTTGATTGGCTTTATCGTTATATCAAAATCCACCTCATGGTTTTCAGGCATCCATGGTTTTCATAAAGTTAGATAACAGTGCTAGATTGTTCTCCGATTCAGCATCAAAATAGAGTAATAAACCTTCTGCTGATGTTCATTTAACCACAACTTTTGACATTTGAGAAAAGACAGTACCTGTTGAAATTGATTTCTGGGTAATTTGAATACTCAGATTTCCTGGAGTTGCGGCGGGGGAATGTGCAGAAGAAGGCATTGGCCAGGAGGCAGGCTATCTGTTCTTGTGACATTGTGATGGAGTGATTCATCTTCAGCTTAAGCAGTGGTATCGGCTGCAAGAGCACAAAAAAAAGGAAGGCAGAGATAATTGGTTTAGCAATTTACCAAACAAGGAAGCAAAATTACATTTAGAAAATTACAGGGAGTAATTTAGGACCACTACTGGATTCTTAAATCAGCCATGACCATTAAAGTCAAGGGCCATTTATCTCTGCTGATTGGAGTAAAGGACCTTGTTTAAGGGATTGCAGATTACTAATCAATACAAAAAAAAAAAAAGACCAAACTGTATTAAGCAGCAGCTCTAAATACAAGTGTGCGGGTTTACTGACTCTCTATCAGAAAGATGTAAGTTTCCATTTCCTTAAGTAGTGCTGATTCTGTTCAAATATTGGTCTGCACAGTATGTCCTGCTTCAAAGCATATTGTAATCATTTGCTTAGTCATTCAATTAATAACCGCTATTCCAAAAGTTACTTAAATAAAAATGCATAGCTGGCATTCTTAGTAAAGGTGCCTGGAAGCGTTTAAAAATGTATGATTCAGTTTACCTTCAAGTTTCAAGACATTTTGAGATTCAGAATTAAGAATGTAAGTATTACATAGATGGTAGGATAATTCATTATTACCCCTGCATGAAATGAAGACTTGGATGGATAAGGAAACAATCGCGAGAGAAAAAGAAGAAAAAAATCCTGGCGATGGTAAGTTTTAATTAGGGATGCATATATTTTCGGGAATATTATTCTTTAGTATTTGAAATAATGTGTGCACTAAAAGAAGATCAGTGATCAAATATGGGTTACATTTTGGTCCAGGGCTAGGCTTAGAGTTAAGAGTCCCCAGTGAACCTAGAGTGGGGACTTGTGTTTCTATCAAGTTAACTGAACAAGAAGTACATTTGCATTGACCTAACTTCACATTGTTGTGTTGTCTCAGGTTGGGGTTCAGGCTGTTAGGACTTAAAATGGTGTTGGCAATCTGTTGATGGATTATAAAGGTGTATATCCAGTCTATCAATTTGGCACTATAATGTAGTATCACTGAATAATATTTGCTTTAAGGCTAATTAGTAATATCTCTATGAACCGAAGATGAAGATAATAATAAAATATAATAATAATAATAATAATAATAATAATAAATGTTTAAAAGAAATATGATCAAATAACAAAAATGAAAATCCCAAAATAGGTATGTTTAAATATATGTATGGATAATGGTTAGAAGGGTCTGAATGGGCACATTGAGGTTAATTATACAGTATTATTTTGAGTAATTTAACCAAATTGTGCTCTCAAATAAAGGTCAAATTAGGGTCCCATTTTGCTCCAGCCTAGGTTTACAGATGACTTATTACAATGGCGTAATGATAGCATTTAGAGATCTACATTGCAACTGGTCCTGTAGGACAATATTTCCTTGTTTAAAATTAACAAAAATGGACAAAAAACATTTGGCAAAAAAACAAACAAAAACATGTTTAAAAAAAATAATTGTGAATAATGCTTTATATCTGTAAAGCAATTAATAAGATACAAATTACTTTGGCAGGTCGATGGCATTGGTCATTTCTATACATAAATCAGTGGACTGCTTTACAATTTGATGAAGCCCAGAGAACGGAAGTGAGAGGAACATGGCTTCAGACTCAGCACATCATTAATCTCAGCATCAGCTCCTCAGGATCTCGCAACAGAATCCAATGAGCCCCCAAGAAGAGAGGTGGCATTTCTATTGATCTCAGTGGCGCTGCTCAATTTTCTCTCTTATTATCCCAAGACTACCCTTACTCGAAGGCTAAAGTGTCCTCATTGTCAAATACCTCGACTTGCATTTGCTTTTTAGGAATAACGGCAATTTCTCAATAAAGCAATTCGGAGCTTCTGTTCACACACCCCCTGCATACTGTACATAGAGTGAATAAGTTCATAAGGATTTTAGTTGATATTCACATGACCATATTCTTCTGACCTATAACAAGGCCCATGGCATTTGACAAGTATATTTTCAGTTCATTAGCAGGATTCATCTTGATCCTGCTAATGACCTTTTACTTTTTTTTTTATAAAACCTGAACATGTAATTTTCAAAATTCATACAGACCACTGCGAAGAAATACATTTAAACAAAATCGAACAATTTAAAAGGAGAAGAATTTCACTTTGAAGGACACTGAATATATATTTCAATGGAAATCGTTTCTAAATGTGCTAGAAACAATCCAGTATTTGTTAGAATTAAATTATACAATCAAGTGTATCCAGATTTTTAATATTCCAATTAATTTGGAATTAATCGTTAAGTCGTTGATTTTTGCAATTCAGCTCTTCCAGATACCTTATTTTGTTACATGATTATATTCTCGCATGAACCAATTCCAATTTTCCAACATCTTCTGAAATCCAAACATTTCCTATTATGTTGAGTTGTTAAATAACTGTGTGTGTGTATATATATGACACACATAAAATGTAAATATTTAGATTACATCAGTAGAACCATCAAATATATGGATCACAGTAGCTGAATTGTAACTAATATTAAACGTTTTGTTCTAGTAATTTGCCCTTGAAGCAACGGATAGAAAACAAGCTGATGAAAAACACATCATTTACTGCGTAAACAACTGTGTAACCAGCTGGTCAAACCCTTTCGTGTTCCACTCCAGGGAAAACACTTAAATTCCACAGGGGAGGAAAACAACTGTCAGATTTCTTGCTGTTTACCTTCCATCACCCGTGGAAATATTTCCTTTCTTCCTAATGTATCTTTCCCTTTTACAGATGTGCACTGTCCTTCATCATCCCCTGACCTTAATTTAAAATGACTGAATGGCCACAATCTTTAATACGAAACATAACCCAGCCTAGCACCTTGACCCCATCCGTTTGTCAGGTTTCTCCATTAAATTAGTCAGTTTGTGAGGAATGATGCTCTGTTTCAGGCTGATCTGGTGTGCAGCTTACCTGTGTGCACAGCTTTGGCAGTCTCAGCGCTAATTGCCCCATGTCAGGCAGAATAGATCCAAACAGATGTTCAACTTCAGAATAATCCAGAACCTAAAAAGGGAATACAGAGAAAAATGTATGTCAATAAATTGTTCGGTCAGTTCAGCCGTTTGCAACATTAACTATACAGTTCCACACGTTTTGTCTATTTTCTATTGTAGATGTCAATTGTGCTTGATGGTACGGAGAACAACAATAATTCTGTTGTAGACTCAGATGTCATTGACTGATAGCTAGGTGGAAAAATCTTGCAGGCATAAAAAAAAAAAAAAGCATTTTGTATCATAACCTAAATATAAATATAAATACATTTGTAGGTGTGTGTTTATATATTAAGATTATCATTAGAAATATTTGAAATATTAACATATTTAAAATCAACTTTAAAATACGATAAATGCATATAAAATGAAGTCATACACTTCAGAAATTTTAATAATATTGTTAAATCTGGCACAATGAGAGGAATTACCTAATCCACAAACTACTTAATGAAACTGTTCTCAGAGAATGGCAAAATAACAAATTAATACTGTATCTGACTTTCATAAAGCATAAAATTGCAAGCACACAATATTGTTAAATGAGACACTTGAACTTGTCTACTTGTCAGCCCGGATTATTTTCTTATGCCACTGTCACTGGAAATGACTCGTGAATACTTGCCAAGTTGTCTGCAGTGTGACAGAAGGTGAACAATATCACTTACATATTGACATTATGTGGCTCTTGGTTCTGTCAAGACTTCAGCTAGATGTTGTTTTATTAGCATTTCTTTTTTAAAAGGTTTACATTAAGTTCTTTTTTATGATCAATACTACAGAAAACAAAAAACACCACAAACAGAAGCAGTTCAGAGGAGGGGCTGCTTCATAATGTTGCCCTGAAGAATAATCGTACACAAACCTTTCATCAGGTAGTAATGTTTTACATAAAGAATTGAAATACATATTATTTGTTGTTATTCTCATCATTATTGTTTGGCTAATGCATAAGATCAAGCAACTGCAAAGGAGTTCAAATAGATTAATGTTTGTATTCCATATGCATAACTAGTCATTAATTTGACTACTAAACTGACACTAAGTTGCCACCAATAAAGAAAAAGGGTTGTGTAGAACCTTTAAATGTGTAACAGACACCAAGGTATATAGATATAAGGTAAACCCTTAAATTATATATTTGGAAATTAACTGAGCATTAAGGATGTGAAGTCTGCGAAAGGTGCAGCTTGACTAAAAAATAAAAAGGCCCATATCCTAGCAGAAATATGGGGACACTTCACATTTAATGATGTAGTGCACCTTAACAACAAAAAGCATGCTACAATCAAGACTTTAAAAAGCTCTAACGGGATTCCCTGTACTCTTCTCTCAGGGCAATGAGTAAATGTGGATTTGTTCCAAGAGGGTGTTGCCAGGATTAAACCTCTTCTAAGGTGCTTCAGTACATCAAAGACAAAAAATGGAGCAACGAATCCCTACACATTAGTGCAGATCAAGTGCCACTATAACAGAGAAGAAAATCAAGGCAGCCATGATCTCTAATAACACATCTGCTCTTCACTATTGTGAAGTATGCATATCTCTCAAAGACTAGAACTACGAGCTGGCAATGACTATGTAGACGCACCACTGATTGCTGTGAGAATATACCATAAGTGATCATCAGCAGAGAGGCAGGGGGACACTTTTTGAGCATTTGAGCAAACGCCCACGTTTGTGCAGCTGAAACATGTATAGTATTGAATTGTGACAAGGATCACATACGGGCCATCTACTGCCCAGTGAGACTGACCGCAGATAAACTGCATACAAAACGTTCCGTTTCATCACAGAATTTACACGGACTTCCATAGCCTACTGACCTTTCGGTTTTTATATGGAAAGCTGTCAGCAGTGGCAGTTTTATGTCACTGCATCCTCATCCCCTGATGTATTCGAGCTTAAACAACTTGACAGGAATAGCAAGGGGCCCGATTCCTGGTTATTGGATGGCTGGTATACTCAAGAGAGGTAAAAACTAAAAACCAAGTCATGATGATCGGGTTAATTCAGTACATGCTATTGAACAGAGATTACACTCCCTCAGCATTGGCAGCAACAGATGGTTTCAATGACGTGCAAGGGGACAGACCTGGCTTTCTAAACTTGGGTCTGTGACCACGACGCGAAGCTGGTCCCATGTTTCTTCTTTTAGCTTCAGATCACAAATCTCTGTCGATTTCAAAACACACAAGCCAGTAAAACTAAAATGAAGATGAGCTTTAAAAGACATGGCTTTCAGGAAAAAGTTAAATATTTTTTTTGCAAACCAATGACCTGCATACTATAGTTATGATAATAAAGGGAATCCAGAATGTGTATATTACGCACCAGCCATCCATGACTGCTTTAGAATAAATATGCAGTTATTGTATCATAGCTGAGATTTACTACATACTTATTTATAGCCATATTGGCTGCAAAATGTCAGGATGATCAATCACTGGGCAATTTCATCAAGGTTGCTGGGCATGTTGGCTGATTAAAAGGATTCCTCGAACAGATGCAAATGACCCAGTGTGAGCTACAGGACAGTGTGTTCCTGGACAAGAAGCCTTGACTGGCAATTTAGCAAGGAACATTTATATTGCTGCAAAGGAGGCTTGACTAAATGCTGTCATAAGTAATGACCTGCTTGACATCATAAACTGTTCCTCTGGGCATAATGAATGAAAGCGGTTGACAGCCAGGATGGGATATAGCTGAAGTAGCAAGGCCTGGCCTTTTTAAATCAAACCTCGACAGCGCATCAAATCAACTAAACTAACACTCAGCGTATGACTTGGAACAGGTCTATACATCACATCAAACTGACAAAGTAATCAAGTAAAAGAGGCAGCCTGCATTCGAGCAAAGTTCAGATTTACCACTGAATTTTCCCTGATTTTTATTCGTCTCCACCCTCAATAAACGATACAAGGTTGATTGACTCTATCGGAATATGACTGTGTAAATGAAAATTTGTGAGCTCATATCCATAAATTTGAAGACATCATGTCTGTCAGGGTTTTTATTATTTTTCACACACACACAAACAAAAACACACACACTTGCTCATAAACATACATATATGTAATAGGAACTCTGTTCTGTCCAACACCTATCTTATCCCACAAAGATCTTCAATTAATAGCCAACTCAGTGAATTATAACAGTCTTGAATAAATCTGCAAAAAGATTAGTAATTATTTATTAAAGCATTCCTTATGTAGGAATGCATGTTATGCATCTCTTATTATTCCACAATAGGAGTGTGTGACACATTATTCAATAAACATTAGTCCATATCTTAAACTATAAATAAATTGACTAGTGTCATTGTGTCATAACTATGGTGGAAGTCTAAAAGAAGACTAGAGCAAGCTGACTCAGATTTCTTTAAAGATAACTTCATATTTCTCTGCAGCTCAATGGGAATCGCAGGTGCCTAATATACACTAGAATAATCTAAGCACAGCAGACGAGCAAAACCATACATCCTATTCCACTCTTCCTTCTCATAAGCCAAATTTAGAAGGATCGTTACGGTCAGATGCACTGCAAAATTTCAAAACCTTGCTTATGCTGGGAAATTGAAGAATACAAATGTTCAACATCATTCATCATCGACTGTGCCTTTGGACAGGAGTTAGTGATAAAAGACAAATCAAACAGTGCTGGCAATGCTGTGTTGTGTTCTCTTCTAACATTAGCATCAGTCTAAGTCAGTCTGTACCAGTGGATTTGAAAGTGCAGGCTTTACTTGCATTCACTTTGTTAAAAACATCAACATTTGTTTCATTGTTAAACTGTAATATCTCCTATGTCCATTAGATAAAATGAACTATGATTAGCCTATTATGTGGACGGACACATGTGTCATTACTACCCATCTGTACTATATAAAATAATCAATATTGACATTAACTACTCAATTTCCTTATTTGTATTAGGATTTAGTGCAATTTGCTCCCTTTATCACTCTCTGGAAATTTAATTGAAATTATAAAAATTTGCAAAGTTTCCATGTCCGAATCACTAACTCAGTTGCTACTAGCAGTCATGTGACCTCAGTCAGCAGTCACCGCTCCCAAATCTCTCATTGCATTGCAAGTGTTGGAATTAATAATGAATAAACTAACTAATTATGTTTTTAATATCGACAGCATTTTAAGGAATATTAAATATACACGGGCCTACTTAATTTCTCAAGGCATGCAATGCTGAAAGATGCATCTTATTTTCAAGGAAACATGAAACTGGTTAAATCTGATTGGCTAACCATAAAGACAGTAAAAAGTGCTGTGAATGAGGAGAAAGTACCCATTCACTCATTGAAATGGTTTGTGATTGACAAGGGGAGCAGTCAAATGCCCGCAGAGTGACGTAACACCAACTCCTTGTATAGCCCACTGGAAGAAACTGAATGACAGACTATTTCAGATATATTCAATATGGACTATGCAGAGCCACAGCTGGCTGAGTCCAAATCAGGAACTGAAGGAGAACTAAGGCCTCCTTCATATTCCTAAATCCTCTTTGTGACAGCTTCCTTCTCAGTGGCTTTATTTGGGATGTGATGGGTGTGGAAAATAAATAAAAGGTGTGGAGTACAGTTTATTTATTTACTCCTAGTGCAACTAACTGCACTGGGCTAACGTGATTAGTCGTCCTCAGCTGTCAAAGCAGTCTTGAAGTCCTCAGCTGCTGCCTGATTAAAGGCAGTGAGGAAGACCAGTAAAATGTGCACTGTAAAGACCCAGGGAAACAAACACACATGGCTCTGATTTTATTTGGTGTTTTTTTTTTTTATTATTTAATCACTGTGCTGCATTATGCAGCGAGGGACCTTATTTTGTAAAAAGGGAATATTTCTGACATTTATCAAAATCCACAGGCTGAAACTTTCATTTCTGAAAACTATCAAGACAGTTTACAAGACAAGGGCTAATTTGGATGTCTTTTTTTATAGCCATTACACTTCAAATGCCAATCATCAAACCGAGCCACCTCCGAGGCTTTTCACCTCTTGACAATTATTTTCCGAAATGTTTGGAAAATTTAATTAAGTCAAAACAGTTTACTGAAAGCGGCTGGCATTATTAAATATACTGGTATTTTTCACAGCTTTAGGGTAAACCTTTTTGTGGTGGGATGAATATACATATGTCTGACAAAATTACATATTGCTAGACTTGCAAATAAAATAAAATAAGCCTAATATTCTCTCTATTAACTTTGTTTTATATTTAACTAGTCAACTAATACACAATTAAAAATCACATTTTCAATCAGTATTCTTTACATGCTAGGGATTTCACAATATAAAAAAGTGTGGCATAGATTGCCTTGGTATGTTACAGCAAACACCTTTCTAAACCACTGTTAATGAGTACAGTAACTACTTTGTTTTGAAACAAAAATCTCCAGTTGCCATGGTCATATAGAAAATGAAAGGACATGATATATGTCCATTTCATAAATAATATTGAATCTCCTGCTGCAGCAAAAATATTAGACAATAAAGTGATTGTTTTGGTTTGAATTATTCCAGTTCAAATGCAATCTTTTTCACACTGCACGTCCTTCAGTAAGAACCAAACTAGTGTGCGCCCAAACCATTATGCTGAATGGTGCTGCACATAGATGACTCCCCTGTAAGGCTTGCTCAGTCCCCTGACCAAACAAAGCACTTCAAACTAAACATTTTAAATATTATAATTCTGTTAATTACTGGTATGAAAAGGTTTAAAATGCTTTTAATAAAACACCTCAAAGTTTGCATAACTGTGGTTTTGTTTTTACATGCATTTAATTAAGAATGAACGTCAACAATGTATTACAATAAACCTGCTGTATTGCTTTAGATGGCAATAATACCATCACATTTCACAATGTGACATCCCTCTCCCGGTTAACAACTTGTTGTTTAATTAAGAAAAACACTAAACTACCACTCTTAAAATTAGAGGTCTAGAGGTTCAACTAACCCTAATATAGTACAGTAGCATACATGGAAACTTCACTGACCTCATAAGGCATGTTTCATTATTAAAGATTTAATAGCTATTCACAGTGGAGATTGACAGTGCAAAGATGTGGCCCTGCGGCTCGGTGCACTGCTAATCAAGGGCACTACAGTACTGCGTCCCTGGACTGGAGCTCTGGTGACAAGCAGGCCTTTCTACAGCCCAGGCCTCCTTATACACACTGCACAGACGTGAGAATGAGCTATCGCTGGCACAGCAAGCTTACCCAAGGGAATATTGCTTAAAGAAATGATTTTGGATAAAAACATTTTGTGCATTATAGCTTTCAGAAAAAGAGCTTGGGAAGCTCTTACTGAAGTGAAATACAATTAATTGAATTTGTAAGTATATGCTTGGAAGGTATATCCACAAAGAAATATTGAAATACTAAGTTCAATATGGGAAAGTACCATAGAAAGAACAGAGGAAAATTACGATCAAGCCTCTCAAATAAATAAACGCATGTACGTATGTATAAACAGATAGATATATATCTAGGCAGATCAGTATGAAATGTGTAAATGTGACCTTCACTTTGCTTTGGTTTGTCTGGTTCTCAAGGGAAAAATGGGCATTAATCAGGGATTGAAGGAGCTAAGACTGGTACAAGATGGTGATACTACATATACAGAAGTTTTTTTTCCTTTACGTATCTATATCTATATCTATATATATATATATATATATATATATACACACACAGTGAGGGAAAAAAGTATTTGATCCCCTGCTGATTTTGTACGTTTGTCCACTGACAAATTAATTAACAGTCTATAATTTTAATGGTAGGTGTATTTTAACAGTAAGAGACAGAACAACAACAAAAAAATTCAGAAAAACACATTTCAAAAAAGTTATAAATTGATTTGCATGTTAATGAGGGAAATAAGTATTTGATCCCCTATCAATCAGCAAGATTTCTGGTTCCCAGGTGTCTTTTATACAGGTAACGAGCGGAGATTAGGAGCACTCTCTTAAAGGGAGAGCTTCTAATCTCAGCTCGTTACCTGTATAAAAGACACCTGTCCACAGAAGCAATCAATCAATCAGATTCCAAACTTTCCAATATGGCCAAGACCAAAGAGCTGTCCGAGGATGTCAGGGACAAGATTGTACAAGACCATCGCCAAGCAGCTTGGTGAGAAGGTGACAACAGTTGGTGTGATTATTCGCAAATGAAAGAAACACAAAATAACTGTCAGTCTCCCTCAGTCTGGGGCTCCATGCAAGATCTCACCTCGTGGAGTTTCAATGATCATGAGAACGGTGAGGAATCAGCCCAGAACTACACGGGAGGATCTTGTCAATGATCTCAAGGCAGCTGGGACCATAGTCACCAAGAAAACAATTGGTAACACACTACGCCGTGAAGGACTGAAATCCTGCAGCGCCCGCAAGGTCCCCCTGCTCAAGAAAGCACATGTACAGGCCCGTCTGAAGTTTGCCAACATCTGAATGATTCAGAGGAGAACTGGGTGAATGTGTTGTGGTCAAATGAGACCAAAATCGAGCTCTTTGGCATCAACTCAACTCGCCGTGTTTGGAGGAGGAGGAATGACCCCAAGAACACCATCCCCACCGTCAAACATGGAGGTGGAAACATTATGCTTTGGGGGTGTTTTTCTGCTAAGGGGACAGGACAACTGCACCGTATCGAAGGGATGATGGACGGGGCCATGTACCGTCAAATCTTGGGTGAGAACCTCCTTCCCTCAGCCAGGGCATTGAAAATGGGTCGTGGATGGGTATTCCAGCATGACAATGACCCAAAACACACAGCCAAGGCAACAAAGGAGTGGCTCAAGAAGAAGCACATTAAGGTCCTGGAGTGGCCTAGCCAGTCTCCAGACCTTAATCCCATAGAAAATCTGTGGAGGGAGCTGAAGGTTCGAGTTGCCAAACGTCAGCCTCGAAACCTTAATGACTTGGAGAGGATCTGCAAAGAGGAGTGGGACAAAATCCCTCCTGAGATGTGTGCAAACCTGGTGGCCAACTACAAGAAACGTCTGACCTCTGTGATTGCCAATAAGGGTTTTGCCACCAAGTACTAAGTCGAAGGGGTCAAATACTTATTTCACTCATTAACATGCAAATCAATTTATAACTTTTTTGAAATGCGTTTTTCTGGATTTTGTTGTTGTTATTCTGTCTCTCACTGTTAAAATACACCTACCATTAAAATTATAAACTGATCATTTCTTTGTCAGTGGGCAAACGTACAAAATCAGCAGGGGATCAAATACTTTTTTCCCTCACTGTATATATATATATATATATATATATACATACATACATATATACATACACACACACACATACACACGTGCAAAGTGAAGGTCTTATGCACATTTGCGTCATGAAGTCTAAATATTGTTCACTTAAAGACAAAATTGTTCAAGACTTCTAAGATAACAGTGCCCTCTGTTGCTTAAAAACGGGAATGCCAATTAATGAAACAAACTTTCAATTTATGTACATTATGCTACCAACATAATGCTGCAGCTGGAGGAATACTGCAGTTTGCTAAACAAGAATTTATGTTTGCTTTCAGTAGAGGTTTATATTTGCTTTATGTAATTCTTACTATCCTTTTCTTCCTGGTTCACAGGCACATTTAGAAAATACACAAGACCATAGATAGTGCAGGTTATGAAGTCCTCTTTGCAAGTACGCATTAAGATATTTTCAATACCATATATTAATTACATTAAAGTGTATTCTAATTAAAGGGTAAAGTACTGTAGAAAAAATCACAAGTTTTCTACAAAATCAACAGAAACTGCAGTACTTCCACTGAAAAAAAATAAAAAATAAAAAATAAATGTTAAAAATTCAAGGGCCCACCACCATTAGCAAGATTAATTACATAGTGCTAGTCCGATCCTGAAGACTATTTATTTAAACCAAGCTAATTTTTTAACATCAGTGTGCTACATTTTACTTAGATAAAGCCCCAGTAATGTTAAAACAGTGGTTTGACTTCAATACATAGCCTTGTAAATCACATTAGGTCCAAATCATTGTCTTTTGTTTTTATACTGATAAATCCAAGACATCAAGAGCAATATTTGTGTTTCCATTTTCTTTTCACATGTTCTTGGATACTTTTACTTTAATTTCTATAATACATTGTCATAAAGAAATATATTACATTAACAAATGTAATGTTTGCTTTGGATTAGGAGAGAATACATTTAAACCATTACCTTATACATGTAATTCATGCAGCAACAGCCTTAAAGCCAAAAAGGAAGAGTTACATAAATTATTATGAATTCTCAACTACCAGAATATAGACTAATTGTAGACTTGCATAAGAAAGGCCTGGCCAATGGAGGTGCAATTTGTTGGTGGAATATCATCAAACAATCATTCAAATTAACAAGAATGATAATATAGCCTTGACCTGGCTTTACCACAAACTGCCAATGAAAGATTATCTCTGCTGGAACTAACATGATTTCAGCTCTTTCCTACAAAGAAAAAGTTCCTGTTGTGTCAGCCTCTGACTGTATGCACTGTGGCAGTATTCTGAGTTATATAAGAACAAAGCTGCTGATGAAATAGCCCAGCTAAAAAATCTAATGGAAATCAAAACCTCACTAAGAAACCAACTGTTCAGATTGGAGCACGTTCCAGTGAAGAAAGTCTGCTATGGCAAACTTTAAACTAAAGAAAATTAATTGGTCACTAAAATAATTAATTCCATACCAAATTTAGCAAGGCTATGTTCTACTGAGCTGTAAAACTACCTTTGTAGAAGCACCATAGCTTCTATCATTGAGAAAGTCTAATGCAAAGCCAAAAAAAGGAAAGATAAGGTGACAGCGTCTGATGCAGAATGTTTTAGAGTAGCCAAAGAGAATGCCGACGTGAACTGATGAACGCTGAGTGCTGTACTGACACTGCCTGTTTTATCCCTGACCTTGATCTTTCTGGGATCTCTAGCTTGACTATTATTTGACTTACAATAGGGGGGACAAAAAGAAAAAACATTGCTCAAGCACATAAATGAACAGAAAGAGTAGCTAGAGTAAAAGTGCATGCTTCATTAGAACTGGCTGCTCTTTGCTAATGGCTTTGATTAGCTTCCTTATAGATTTAATGGTTCTTCTTAATTAAATTAGATTGAGCTGTAAAATGACTCAGACAGTTATTGATCCAGAAATTTCTGACTCACCCAATAAAATTCTCTTAAGTAAGGGATAGAAATCCTGAGCAAGATTTTGCTTTCAGGAAAGTGGTATTAAAAAGTGTGGCAGGCAGAGCCACGAAAATCATCTCATATCTATGATTGGAAATCATATTAATGCTCAGAACTGTAAAGAATGGTCTTTAATTCATGTGTATGATCACATCCTTATGAAACGGAAATCAAAAGAAGCTGCTCAAAATACTGTCCTAGGTTTTCATATCTGTAGGAAACATTTTTAGTTGTTCAACTAAATGGAAACATTGATGAGCCAGATGAAGATGCCAAATTTCTTAAAAAATATTTAAAGTTTATTGATCGATTTTTCCAACCCATCTTTAAATGTAATCTTATTGAAACCGTAAAACTCAAAAGCCTGCAAAAAGATATCTCTGACAAAAACACTTTGAAGATCCACTTTTTCAGGATAACG
Organism: Amia ocellicauda; assembly: GCF_036373705.1. NCBI lineage: Eukaryota > Metazoa > Chordata > Actinopteri > Amiiformes > Amiidae > Amia > Amia ocellicauda. Next base: position 17,664,749 of record NC_089869.1, read on the forward strand.
AGTCTCTTTACACCTAAGTGTATATAAGACTGTTGAGCCTCTGAAACCTTAATAGAAGACATTCCAAGAATAAGGCATTACACAAAAAGTATGAGCAAATGCAAAAATGTCTTTGTTTCCTCTTTTGGTTGTTTTTTGGTTGTTTTTAGAAAGTTCATATGAAAAGCAATACAAAGGGCAAGAAAAATAGCCCATTCACTGATACAATGACTTCAAATACAGTCAATTTAGAACCCTGTCCCTGTGGGAAGGAAATAGGCGCATTGAAAGGACTGACTTGTCACTATTACTGCCTTTCAAATGCCATATTTGCATCTCTTTAGTTAGGGCAAATTGATCCCATCTCCTACACAGCCCACCAGAGACAGCTGTTGATTTCATGCTTTGTGCGCGTCTTTGGCTTAATTAGACAGCAGTCCACAGCGAGGGCCTGGGAGACTGGGCTCTATGAGCAGGTGCAGGTTGCTCAGAGCTATTCATCCAAATGACAATACACTTTTGGCATTTTCAGGAAGGCCCACTGAAATATTTTATTACACTAGTAAAAATGACTAGTATTAGTCATACTCCCACAGTTAATAAAAAAGGATTTTCATTAAGGAATTTTCTGTAACCAGAGGAAACAGAAGTGCCCAAAATTGGTTGGAACAGTATGAGGGGAAAAAAAAAAAAAAAAAAAAAATGCCACCTCTGTGGTACTTGAAAAGTAGGGTTTGAGAGTTTGATGAACAATTCCGATATTTTAAGAACAGTCGATCCTCGTAGCTTTGCGCAATAGACAGCATGACCTTCAGATATGATGCATGTGAAATTTTATTATATTTCCTGTGAAAAATTACAGCATTAAGTGTATCGATTCATTTAGAATATAAATGATATCCAGTTGTCTCAGGATTAATTTAGTGGAACATGTGAGAGCAATAAAACACATTGAATTAATTCTTAAGTGGTTGGCAGGAGGTGGACTAATATTAGCATGAAAGACACAGCAGTCCTAAATATCTTGGCAAGAAAGCACTCCGTAATCAGAACGGAGAAATTACTCATCTGTATTTTGTGCTGAAGATGACGTCACTAATGATGTTATAACCCGACGACTTTGGAAGGTTAAGGTTTGGCAATTCCTCTTGTTTTAATAAGGCTGACAGGGTTCAGTGTGTTTTCTTGTTTTTACACAGCCAGCTTTTGTTTTATCCCTCATCAAAGATATTCATTAATTAGTCATTACAGTCTGACACAAACGATTATGGATATTTGGTATTTCATTATTTATAAAGGAGAAATGAATATAAAATCAGGATATGTTGTAGATATGGTGTCTATAAGAATTGCAATAATGAAAATGTGGTTACCAGTTGAGAACTCATTCATCATGTCTAGAATAAAACATTAAATAAGAAGCCAAAAGGAAGAATTATTTAAACCACATTTGAGGAATATTATATTATGGATTATGATGTCCATTGGGAACAGAAGAGCTTTATTTAATTTGCACTGAGAAAATTATTAAATGCTAATAGACCATCTGTATTTGATAGAATTTGGACAATTTTAATCACTTCCAACGTGTAATATTCGAACTTGGTTTACGATGCCTTCTGTTGAAAGCCTTTCCATTAGAGGAATGCCAATGAAATCATTCAAGTGTGTCATGTCAGATGATTTTTTTTTCCAGTGGTATGAAACATGGAAAAATTGTTTAAAATGTAAAATCCAAACAGTGGAGACAATTTAAACTTTGCTTTTTTCTATAATTATGCATATTGCAAATCAAATTAAATACTGCCTTTAATATTAAACTTTACTAAAATGGTTTCATATTCTGTAATACATTTGGTTAATGGATTATATGACTAAGACTCTTCTTTCCTTTTTTTGTTTAATTACCCATAATGCATGGGACACCAGCTTTTTCAGCTGCCTGACGTTTCATTCCTTACCTCCGTGCAAAGTAAATTGAGAGCAGTGAAGTCCCATTTCTTCACGTGTGTGACGTTGTATCTTAATATTGATTCCTAAAATTGAAAGAACACCACTATTAGCTTTATAAAATGGATTTTGCATAGACGTAAACCTGAACCCAGATTCAAATACATATACATGTATACGGATGTATTTCAATGCAAAGTAAGAGGACTATAAATCAGTAAATATTTAAAAACAATGACATGTTGCTGCACCTTATACCCCATTACAATATTTGCAAGTCTTACCAATAAGAACTTCAATGCCACCTTTTGGTAATTTAATGTAATAACACAATTAAATTAAAACAGAGGTCTTAAAATAGGCATTTCTAAAGTTTTTGTTCCATTTCTTAGATTAATTCAATTACAGATATTACAGATTCAGATATACTGTACTTTAGGGAAATAAGGGAATACATTGTTGAGAATGAAGCATGCTTAAAATAATCAAAACATCTTATTTTCACATTGCTTACCCTCACGTCAAGCGAGCTGCTAAACTGGATTTGCAGAGCCGCCTGAATCAACTCCCATCTGCTCTGCAACCCCGAGCTCCCATCCTGAATGATAAGTTATTCTAATTCAATACTAAACCACCGAATACATCTGTCAATATTCTGAACATATTCCCCGAACGTGTTTAACTATCAGCTAAAACTCTTTAATCTAAGCTTGTTTTGACCAGATCTCTTTAAACTTAATGATGGGATCCTAGATACAGCATGAAATAACACTATCATGTTCTAACCTAAATTATTCCACAGCAAAGACTCTAATATAGTAATATTAGCAAAGAGAAATACAATCACTAATGCAAATACTAAATTAAATATTTATTTTTGAGAAACAACATCACGAAATGTGTGCCATTAACTTTTTTTCAGACAGTATCAGGCTCTCCTAATATATCTATCTTATTGAAACAAAGGAGCAGGCTATGATGTGAACAGATATGACATGCTAAATCAAGCCCTATATTTGACTAAACAAAACGTAATTCAAAGCTTCAGAGCATACAATAAAACAAAAGTTATGGCGCCACCTACTGTGGTGTATGATGCCTACCTCGTTTTCCACAGGATAGAGGTTCTTATCTGAACAGGGCATCTTCACATTAGTCTCATCCCAGGCATCCTTGTATTTAGTTGGATATGGGACAGGAACTTCCCACTCTCTCAGCAGGTCTGTCTGCCAAAACACAACCAGACAAAAGCACAATTACACTACTGGTTTCTGTAATGTTTAAACAAAATTAATTATAAATGTAATGTAATTCACAGCAATGATTATTATGTAAAATCATTATAATTATTATATTTAAAATGTATAGGCCTATTTAAAAACAGAAAGCTACTGTGTTATAGAAGCGTACTAATGAAGGTCAGAATCTCAGCCTCGATTCATTACAACCTTGTTAAACACTTGTACATTTGGTGCTCAAGTCACAAAGCAACAAGGCCTCTCTTACCCTTATCAGAACGGAGTGGTTGGGGGAAGGTTTTAGATGTGGCAGTGGCGCGCCACACATTGGCATCCTCCTCAGCTCCGCTATGGGTGTGCCGAGCCATTTAGTGCTGTTTGGTGGACCTCTGCTAGACCTCCCATCTTTGAATTCACCCTGGACATGCACACTACACAACAATGAAGAGAAACAACAAAGGCAACGCAGATATTATAGGGAGTGTTGAGGTCAAAAGAAATGTAGTCCCCTGAAATATATTATCTCTAAAATGTACACAGACAGACAGAAAATACATGTCATAATAAAATATTTAAAATTAATCAGAATCCACTTACAATAAAGGTTTCCATTTGAGTTGATATTTGCCTTTGGGACTTTTAGAATGGGTGTTATCTTGTCTCTGATATTTTATCCACTGTACGATGAATGATGCTGCAGCTAAGTATCTTTTTATCTGTTAATTATACATCATGATACAAGTAGTTTAACTATAGGCCTACTTAACAAACATGCAGGGTTTATATAGGCAGCTAAAAACAAAATACTAAATTAAATAACTTCAATTATCATTCTGAAGCATCTAACTTAAAGAACAAAAACATAGGCAGCTGTATAAATTGTAGTCTTATTGGCCTGATCTCTAGCACTGACAATTCAAGCACATTTTAGCATAATAGGCTACTGGTTTCTCAAATCCTTACACCTAATGTTTCCATAATATGAGCAAAAACTCAGGAGATATACTTTGTGTGTGTAAAAAACAGGCTGCTGGGAAAGAAGATAGAATAATCACTTTGGTCAGGACTGTCTTTGGCTGAAAACTCTCTCTACTGTATATTGTATATAGACACTTGATGACATATTACTCTGCAGACATAAGCTGGCAATGTAGGCTACACAAACATATTTTGAATTAAATCTAAAGATAGTGAAAGTGAATTTATTATGTACAGAATAATTTCCAGCTCATAGCATAGACATCCCCACTGAAAATGGTATTGTGAGCTCTGCCCAGGTCACTGTCACTATAGGCTATACCTTTAATGCCATCAAGAACCAACACTGCACAGCCCCCCGAGGCACTTTCTCTATAACACCAGTTTTTCCTGTTGTTAAATAATACATGGAACTACAAAAAAGGCTGATATTTCACAATCGGTTAAGTTGTTGGTTTTCTGTGGTTTGCTTTGGTGGAAAAAGATTTGTCATGATCATTAGACCAATTGACACGCACACAAAAACAATATTCCAAAGAAAATACCCGTTGCTAATATAACAGAATTCAACCAAAACAAATCACAGATACTTTACTCCTACCAACACATGAGGGCATATAAACCATAATCTCCATGTGATAGTTGTCCTTCAACTATCACAATCTACCAGCACTTTCTAATAAGTTTTCATTCAGGACCACTGCACAGTCAGAATCTAACACAGGCTCAGAGGAATACCATTTAAGCAAAATATAAAATAAAAATTACAGACCTGCATAAGAAAACCAATCACAAAAACTATAAGAATTATAGGGCAATATATACTTCCATCTATAAAACCTGTAGATTTTGCTGTATTGTTAGAAGCCATTGAGCATTCAAAGTCCTCCTGCTTTCTGTTTTCCTCCCAGCACTGTGAAAATAACTGAAGCACAAGTACAGGATACAGAAGTGCCTGCATACTTCCCTGGTTTGATAAGACTTTTACTTTTGTTTTCATTTACTTATAACTGAAACCAGCGTGTGTTTATTCAGCTTCAACTTCAAGCCTGTAAATTTAGATAGCGATGCAAAGAACCAACCCCTGACTTACTGATCTAGTTTCTGTAATCAGAAACTGTTGCATTACATAATATTATTGTTGTGAAATATTGTACAGTGTAATTGTGTGTTTGGCCTTGAATTTTCTGCAATCAGAATAGGCTGTTTATTGTTTTAGCATTCCTGACATTCCAAGAACTTTGTTTGCATTTGGCCATTTGCTGTATTTGGCTCTCGCCAGGGTAATGTAATTCAACGCAGTTCAGGTGCACTCTCCCAAATAGTTACAGGTGGACTATTTAACGGCTTCCAGGACCTTCATACCAGCAGTCAGTGCCATCAGCTTCCACTTAATCTCTTTCTCCCCTTTTCTCCCCTCCCTCTCACCCCACCCACCCATCTTGCTTCCAATCACTCTGAATCCTCTGTCAATAACCCCACGGAAACTTTACTCCACCTTCTCCTCCCTCTTCGCCCCTCCTCCCCCTTCTTCTCTGTTGATGATTTTGCATCCTTCTTCTCCTCTAAGATCACAGACATCCAGAAGCTCTTCAACAGCCCTCCCTCCTCTCCCATCCTGCCTAAATCTCCTACTAATCGATTTTCCTTTCTCATCATTCTCACCTCATTCTGACTCTGAACTTTCCTCTCTCCTGACCTTAGAATCTCTGGAACTGCTCTCGCCTGGTTTTTCTCCTTCTCATCAACGAATGGATCTACCAAGTGACATGACGAGGTTCTTCTGATCTCTCTTCTTCCACGAAAAACCGAGGAATCACCCTCGATCCTGTGCTCTCCTACACTAGCACATCACCACGCTGACACGCACCTGCGGATTCTAAACGAGCAACATACAGCGAATCTGACCCCTCCCCACACTACTCGACTCAGCTGCTCGTCCAGTCCCTGGTCCTCTCCCGCCTGGACTACTGCAACTCCTTCCTGGCCGGCCTGCCTGCAACTACAACCCGCCACTCCAGCTCATCCAGAACTCTGCGGCTCGTCTGGTATTCTCTCTGCCCCGATTCGCACACGCTACTCCACTGCTCTGCTCGCTCCACTGGCTCCCGATACCGGCACACATCCAGTTCAAGACATTGACCCTCGCCTACCGTTGTCTTGACCAGATTGCACCAAGCTACATTCAGACCCTCATCTCTCCATATATATCCACTCCAGACCTCTCCAGTCTTCCTGCACCAGAAGATAAACTTTGCCTCCTCTCCACTCTCCTTCCTCCCTGTCCCCTAAGTGGTGGAACGACTTTCCCACTGAAGTCAGGACAGCAGAGTCCTTGACCTCCTTCCGGCGATTACTCAAGACACACCTATTCAGACTGTACCTGTAATTTAGTAGTTTATTCCCCTCTGTGGCTCAACTCTCCTGTAAATGTTCACTTTATATAATGTTTTCATCATACTGCTTGCTTTTACATTGCTAGTATTCATGTTAGATTTCCCCTATGCCCCCTTCCCCTTAGCTCTTAACTATGTTTTCCCTTGTTAGCTATAACAATCTAGGATGTAGGACTATTTTGTATTAAACTGTATATTCTACCAATGCACTTGTGTAATTTGGAGCTTGTAATTGTATTATGTTTTAATCTGTAATTCTATACTGTATTATTGAATTTTTGTAATGCTCTTGTGTTTTTACTTTTTTGTATTAAAAAATGCCTCACAAATGAGACTGGGTAAAAAAAAGTACTAAACTGAGATTTCAGTATTTAACTAGATTACTGGTATTTGTGTATAGAAAGAAAGTTTGTGTAGCCTAATTATCAAACTAAATTTCAGGTAGCAGGAATCCTGAGGTTGCAGAATTGAAAAAAAAAAAAAAGAAGAATTGAAGGCAATTTGTTTTTGATTTCATAACGTGAAATTTAGTCATAATATGTAATACCAAAAACACTGGAGTGTTTATTCCATGAATGACAATCTATTATAAGGAGAATGTATTAATTTATTCCACATTGGCATAATCGCTGACCTCCAAATCCTGAAACAGAACTGAGGGTGCAGCCAGCAATATAGTAAGATTGTCCAACCCCCTTATAAATATTGAGTTGTTAAAGTGACAGGGAATGAAAACACCATCATGCTTGGATAATTACACACCTGTGCCTTGAGCCACGCCAGTCAGTTACATAATACGATTAATAATGTCAATGTAATCAATCCTTCAAAGTGTTTTAATTTTGGAAATCGTTCGAACCATAAAACAAATATGACTTTGGTAAAACAGCTGGATATAAGTTGCAGCCAAGCCACCATTAACCCAGTGAAGGACAGATTGCACTTGATAAAGCTGTGGAGTACACAAAAGCCTATTTTACAATATAATAATGATATAAATACACAACTTACCGTGTAGGTGGGCCGTCTGTCTGAGATCTCGGAAAAAATTCTGTGATTTTGGCATCCCTTTTCACAGAACTCATCGATTTGTCTGAGGAGGAGCCAGGCAGGTCAGGTTTGTCTGGACTATCGGTGTCCATTGCTGCAGCTCTCCTGTCTTCACTGCAGTCCTGGCTCCCATCTAAAGAATTGTCAGGACTACTGGCCTCTTTGGTCAAACTTTGCAAAAGTGATGCTTCTGCATCAGTCCTGGACTCAGCCACAGCCTTGGGGTCAAAAGTTTGCTGATGACAAATATCATCTCTTAAGGTCACCCTGCAGGGGTGGCCCTGACCTTCATTGTCAGTAGGCTGTAGGGAGTTACAGGTCAGTTTATCAGGACTCACCATCTCCACATCTTGAGGTCCACCTGCTTCTTTCTCAGGAGAAGAATCAACACGAACCTTTCCCTGAGCTTTCTCCATTGAATGGCTAGGACCTGGATTGCGTAACCATGTTTCTAGTGTGCTGGGCTTCTTAGGTTTTTGTTCAATAGTAGAACTTTTCTGAACGACAGCTTTCATTCTGATATTAGGACTATCCACTTGTGAACTCTTGCTTTTTGGTTCCTCAAAGCTCACAGCCTCCATTTTATCATTTTCCAAGAAAGCGGCAGTTTTGGTGGAATCAGACCTCTCCTTTTCCTCGTGCTCCAGATTTTCATCCGTATTTGTGCCCAACACAATTTCACCAACTTGATTGCCGAGCTTTAAGCTTTCTTTCCCAACTGAAGTGCATGATATTATAGCGTTTTTCCTGCTGCTTTCAACCTCTTGTTCATTAGACTTTGCAAGTCTACAGGAAAGGAAAAAAAAATGTTTCAGATTATCCACAGGTTGAAAAACAAATACTGTTAATCAGTTTGTCTCTTTAGCTGTTATCATAACGCACAGTTGCACAAGCTGTGAATTTTCAGTTCCAGTATTATCATATTCAGACAAATGTGATGCATCATGCCACAGTGGTTAAACACTCAGAAATATTTACTCCACAAACAAACATTTTCTAACTACCAGGCAGAATATGTACAGTAATAGTACAAAATACATTTAAAAGGCTAGTTTAGTGTGGGAAAAAATTAAAATAACAAACTTAACCAAACAGCTGTGAATGAAACAATTAATAATGTTGTTTTGTTGTTTTAATTAACTTCCCTATTTCTTATGAAAAACAAAATAGTTTTTATTTAAACTTCTGTCTAACAACGTTTTCAAGCCTTAAACACATGAGAGTATGTGAGCACTGCAGAACTCAAATTAAAAAACCTTTTCAAGTCAATTACAGAACTCTGAACTAGCCCACGTGTGTTGTGATTTTTGTTTCAATGTAGTCCACATGCAGAATATATCTTTAAAAAAAAAATATATATATATACATACTTTTCTGTATCCATTTTCACTTCTTCCATTGTGACAGCACAAGCCTGAGCAATCTTCCGTTTATCTGAGAAAGAAAATAGCCAAAATATTAACAAACTATTATTCTTTTCATATTATTGAAATACAAAGGATACAAATAGGAGATGTTACTTCTACAAATAGTGTACTTCTGAGATTTCCTTGATATTTAGCATGGATATAAAACATTTTCATCAGATTTAAATCGAAAGTTTATTACAGCATATTACTATTCGTTTACTGGTTATAAAACAATAGGAATATCAAGAAATGGTGCTGCTAATTTATACATGTTTAATTCCAATATTTAACCTATCTTCTGAAACATTCTGATGACCATGTATTGGTCCTTGTAGATGTCAAACTAATACGATTTAGGCTAATCACCTAACATAATGATGTATAAACGACTAAGGTTACACATGAAAGACAAAAAATAAAGACCTTCTAACTGATGAAAAGATGCGCTGTCCCGTCTGACTGAAAGCAGCTGTTGTTCAGTTGTCTTCGGGGTGGCAGGAGGTGAGCTGGTGTTAACTTCCAACCTCAGTCTCTTTCTTGTGGGATCAATGTCGGACAATGCAGTCATGCTAAAGTAATAAAACAATTAAATAGTATTATGAAGTATAACAACAGCAATCTGAATGATCTAGAACAGTAAACTACGGATATAAATCAGAAAGTTACATGGCCACAGGGAGGATTTTGATAGTTTTTCGTATTTCGGTTCTTATAGTAGCTGGTGAACATATAGTTTAAAATGTAAAGTAACCAACCAATTGCAGGTTAAAATAAATAATTAAATAAAGTCTACTTACAATAGGAATTTACTTAGAAAGGTGATATCCTTTTGATAGTAGTACGTCCAGGGGTTTTTAAAACAATAGCAGAGACCTGCTTTTCTCCATCTTAGTATGCAGCCCAATACTGATTTTGTAGCCATACGCGAAACCGATGCCGTAATGATCAACGTTTGCACTGCTTCATTATGATTTAAAAATAGTATGCGTCTTATTGTGTAGATGCAGCCAAGTTTAGAAACAAAACGTAAGCAATTCCCTCACCAAAAAGAACATGCACGCAAAACCGCAGATGTGCAAGCTCCTACATTTGTACAGCGTGCATATATTTCTCAATCATAGTTTCACCTCCCTAAATAGGCCACTTTTCTGCTGTAAAATATGAAAGTTCCTGTATACATAAGCTATCATTTCTACGGGGAATACTCTGTAGAGTTTTGCACAAACTGCTTAACGGCAAGCGGCAGGAAGCCAATCAGAAGGCCGCATTTCAGAAAGGGGCGGGCTCAAAAGGTAGGCTCTTCGCAACAGTGACGAAAATGACTTTGGTGTCGTGCTGACATTGCCTCGACGCGCCAATGGCGGAGAAAATGTACGACCAAGTAGGAATGGGAATGGGTAGAAGCAATGCATATGTACAGGTTTCCTTAAAAACGTAATGTGTTCATAATCAGATTATATTAATATATTATCCTTTGGAACAGTAAAACACTTTCAAAACCTTTGAAGTGCCCCGATAGAAAAAAGAGCACCCGTGAATTGATTGAAGTGATAGCACTGCACATGCGCACGACAGGCAGGGGTGAAACTATACTTGTACCAATCACTATATAGAGAGTCCTACATCTACAGATCACCAAGCATTACAAACACACTAGAGCTTTATTTTGATCAGATTTCGGACAAAACATTTGACCAATTTTCCATTAGATTACACACACCCATAGTTTTTCTCACTAGCGATAGGACTAAGAGAGGGGTAGGATGGAAGATATATGGTGTGTAACTTGGACTAGTGAGGGTGCAAACCGTTGCAGGATTAGCACTGCTTCACTTTTTCCCAGCAGCCTATTGGGATATCCATGTAAGAGACTGGCAGAGACTAGAACAGGTTGTGGCATATTACATTTAGATTACCCATGGGATGTGGAATCTGCCAGATCAAATATACATCCCATTGGGGTTGGATTTCTTTCCAATAAGACAATATAGCTCTGTACATATACCTCATCCTTGTGAAGATTTCATTAAGGTCCTTAAGAGTTTCCTCTCTTTCTGACTGTATGCTTTTCAGGTCTTTATTGTAGTTTTAGATTTCCCTTTTGCCCATTTTGTCAAATTTGGAAAATCCTATGCATAGGCCCTTCACTTTTGCAATAATTTTTTAATTCATGCATTACTTATGAAGCAAAAATAATCTCCTCACCCATCATGGTATACAAATTAAGGCACATTGAATGAATCAAACACAAAGTATGAAATTGGTCCTTTATTAAATTGCACATATGTTTGTTTACATATTTAAAAATATCTGATTGGTACAAGAGTAATATGGCTATAAAAACCAATCAATACATATAGCAAATACATCAAAGAATACATTTATTGTACATATAACATTTCATTCTGGTCCTTTGGAAGTTGTGTGCCCTATTCTGTTGCCTTGCATAACGTTTAATCAAAGTGGTATATAATTAAGCCAGCTATAGAAATGTTCTGCTTTTTAATACATGTAATGAAAGAAAATGCCAAGTTTTAATTGACACGATTAAGATCAATGTGTTTTCCAAAATTATGTGACGAGTCTTGATAGTTCATGAATACATTGTCATTTTCTGTCAGTCGAAATTCAGAACTGGCCAGGGCCCACTCAAAGCATCAGTGGCATTATGTGGTTACAATAATGGAAACGTACTGTAATGAATTGTAAATGTGAAACACCAAAATATGCCTACAATTTAAATCATATTGCACCACAAAAATAAAAGTGGGAAACCCAAGTGCAAAAGTGACTTTTATAGAACTGTGATTTAATGCTCCCCCCCCTCTAAAATAAGAATATTTATAACTACAAAAAGTAAAACCAGTACAAAGAACAATCAATAAACTATACAGTAGTAGACCATAAAAAGGAACATTCTAGTGTCCAAAGAAATCATGGTAGTGCTGTGGGTGGCATGTCCAAGGAAATGTCCAGAATGTATTCATTCCGTTGAAAGCGTTCAGTTTCCCAACAAAACTCCCAAATTAACTGTGAAATGGATTCACAATTTTCATTGAGATGTAGTTCTGAAAAAGACAAAAGTGGGGGTGAACAATTAAAGCACACATTTAAAATATTTTATTAAGACATGAACATAACTTGTCAGGGTGTGAACAATGAAAATATACACTCACCTAAAGGATTATTAGGAACACCATACTAATACTGTGTTTGACCCCCTTTCGCCTTCAGAACTGCCTTCATTCTACGTGGCATTGATTCAACAAGGTGCTGAAAGCATTCTTTAGAAATGTTGGCCCATATTGATAGGATAGCATCTTGCAGTTGATGGAGATTTGTGGGATGCACATCCAGGGCACGAAGCTCCCGTTCCACCACATCCCAAAGATGCTCTATTGGGTTGAGATCTGGTGACTGTGGGGGCCAGTTTAGTACAGTGAACTCATTGTCATGTTCAAGAAACCAATTTGAAATGATTCGACCTTTGTGACGTGGTGCATTATCCTGCTGGAAGTAGCCATCAGAGGATGGGTACATGGTGGTCATAAAGGGATGGACATGGTCAGAAACAATGCTCAGGTAGGCCGTGGCATTTAAACGATGCCCGATTGGCACTAAGGGGCCTAAAGTGTGCCAAGAAAACATCCCCCACACCATTACACCACCACCACCAGCCTGCACAGTGGTAACAAGGCATGATGGATCCATGTTCTCATTCTGTTTACGCCAAATTCTGACTCTACCATCTGAATGTCTCAACAGAAATCGAGACTCATCAGACCAGGCAACATTTTTCCAGTCTTCAACTGTCCAATTTTGGTGAGCTTGTGCAAATTGTAGCCTCTTTTTCCTATTTGTAGTGGAGATGAGTGGTACCCGGTGGGGTCTTCTGCTGTTGTAGCCCATCCGCCTCAAGGTTGTACGTGTTGTGGCTTCACAAATGCTTTGCTGCATACCTCGGTTGTAACGAGTGGTTATTTCAGTCAAAGTTGCTCTTCTATCAGCTTGAATCAGTCGGCCCATTCTCCTCTGACCTCTAGCATCAACAAGGCATTTTCGCCCACAGGACTGCCGCATACTGGATGTTTTTCCCTTTTCACACCATTCTTTGTAAACCCTAGAAATGGTTGTGCGTGAAAATCCCAGTAACTGAGCAGATTGTGAAATACTCAGACCGGCCCGTCTGGCACCAACAACCATGCCACGCTCAAAATTGCTTAAATCACCTTTCTTTCCCATTCAGACATTCAGTTTGGAGTTCAGGAGATTGTCTTGACCAGGACCACACCCCTAAATGCATTGAAGCAACTGCCATGTGATTGGTTGGTTAGATAATTGCATTAATGAGAAATTGAACAGGTGTTCCTAATAATCCTTTAGGTGAGTGTAAAATGTGCAATACAGCGGAGAACAGAGATGATGGAATCAAAAGGTAGCACTTACCGGTAGTGAATACAAGAAAATTCCTACGAACAGAAGCACGATTAGAAGAATAATAATGCCAATGAAGATCCACTTAAATCTGCGCCATACGATGAATTTCATGGTCTTGCATGGGTTTGTGAACCAGAAGAATGAGGTTTCTGGACGACTATTTTATAAAAGAAAAAGGAAAGGTTAACAGGATATAATTGTCTACCAAGTTATTTAAAATGATGAATAGTTACTGCTACAAGTCTTACTTTGGAGGATCTAGCTTTGGGTTCATGTTTGGTTCTTCTCTTCCCTTCCCAGCAGGTCTTTCATCAGCCTCTTTCTCACCTAGGATCTCCAGTGTCATTTCAACTTTACCCTGAGAAACAAAGCACACGAGACAAGCAGTGAGGATAAGGGAAACTTGGATTCTACAGTGCGGATGTTTAAAACTGATCTATTCAGAATAGAACTTAAACTTTCTACATGCATAGCTTTGAGGCAAAAACAGTTTACCAGAGCCACAGTACTTACAGCAAGCACTTTCTTTCCATCTTCCTCTCTGACACAAGGCCACCAGCCCCTCACAGACTTCTGCTCAAATAAGGAGGTGGAGGGGTGACCTTTGTGGGGCACTGAGCCGGTGACCTCTGGAATCACCTTCAGGCTGCACTTCTCAGGGGTTTTGGAATGAGGTATTAAGTGGTGCAAATCCAGCTCCAGAGTCCCTAAGATGGAAAGTTTACAAATATATGAACACCCATTTAAAGCAAATTGTATTATCATACAAGAGACCATATGAGACTAGAACTGATAAAAAACACTTTAAAACAAGAAAAGTTAAATAAGGACAACAAACATGAACTGTAGTACTAATGAAGATAATTATCATCTCCTCACCTAGGTAGTCATCCAGTGAGAATTTATCATTGTCCCAGATCTGAACAATTAACTTTGGTGGTGTCCTGAACTCTGTCTTGTCAAGACTCCAGAAATGCTCCTGTTTTTTTTTTTTTTTTTTTTTTTTTTTTTTTTAAAGAAAAAGTGGAACAAGGAATTAAATATATTATTGGCTCAATATACATTATTATTTATTTTCTATGCAGCAGTTGCTCAATTTAAACCGAAAGGAGCAGTTTCTGTAGGACCATCTTTTACAAAAGCTCACCTTTTTGGACACGAGACAAAGCTGCTCAGCTGGCAGGTAATCAAAGTGATACACCAATCTCCAGTTGAAATTGCCATCTCCATCCAGGGAACGGTAGTGGACATCCGTCTTCTGCTTGTCTTCTTCCATGCCAGGCATCCAACTGGCAGTGTATTAAAAAAAGGGTTTAAATATCTAGAATAACCTACTATGATCAAGAGCTTAATTTCAATGACACGTATGGTTGGGGGCCAGTTTCCGGAAAAAAAAATGTTTTTCAATTGCTTTACCTACATAAATTGTACAAGTAAAAGCAGAAACTATTCGACAGTAATACATGTTAATTTGTAGCTTTATGAGAATGGCCACATCTTGTTCATTTACCCCTTGACATAGATATCGCTCATACGTTCTCCAGTGATGCTGGTTTCATCTAAAATGACTTCAGAGGTGTTCCAGATGACGACACGCAGGAAATATCTAAAGATAGAATTGTAAAAAAAATACGTAATCAATAAAAGTCACCTCTGGAATCTGCCAATGTTGAATGACTCACAAAAGAGGTTGTACCTACTTTTTAGGTTTGCGAGGAGAGATGTCAAACGGAGGTCCAGGCAACCCGAGGCTCTTTGGGAACACGTCGACCCACATTTGAAGCTTTCCCTAAATGGAGAGAAAAAAAAAAAAGCATGAATTAAGCACAACAAACATTAATTGTTAAGTGAAAATGTTACTTCTTGTCCCGAGATTGGACAGCCCCTGACCTGTGAGAGCGTGGGCTGAAAGGAACTGTATAGAGTCCTGGTCTCCACGTGCTCAGGCACCAGGCCTTGAGTTCGGAGCACATGCAGAGCCAGACGCTCATCCGCTGGGCCCAAGTGCTGGTGGATCACTTTGTTAGTCTCTGTTCAGAAACACACAATGGAAAACTAACTAAAATCTCCATAAATTTAAAACTTTTAAAATAATCCCAACAAAAACAAAGATAGTTGTGCTCAGTAAAGATATAAAGATAAAAGCAAATTAATGACACATTATACTATTGTTTAAATAACATTGTTGTAAATAGGACTGTCGAGGGTGTGAATTCTACAACTTCAATCATACAATTCCAACTTGTAAAATTTGCCACAAAACCCCCCCACACATAAAACAAAGTGTTTCACTATCACTACCATTATAATGTATTTAAAGAACAGATGGATGCTAAAAGAGGAAATGCTTCTGAATTAGTCATGCATTTAATGGTAGTACCAGTCACACATTAGGATGCACATACCAAAGTCAGACAGACTATATTCACGCCCTCCGAAGGCTATAGTGTTGCCATTGTCCGAGGTGACCGGGGGACGGCAGCCCTTCAGCCGAGCCAGATTCTCCAGAACCTTCATCGGTTTCAGTTGGTCTCGCCATTGGTTGATTCCAGAACTGTTCAGAGAAAATGCAGAATTTTACATGACAGTATTTTGAAGTCAAAGAGTCTTTTATAAAACTTAAAAAAAAAGGCACTCACACACAGTATGACTGAGGTAATCCACAATAGGACCCAAAGCGCGAAAGGAAACGGTTTTCCAGATCAATTACCGTCTCCCCTACTTTCTCATCACTGCTCAGCATGTCATAGTCATAAACTGAAATCTTCAGGTCTTTGTCTTGCGGAAGGAAGCAGGTAATTTCAAACATTCTGCAGGAAGAAAATAATCATACCTCGTTTAATTGTACAACATGTTCCATTTTCCATTGCAGCTTTTAAAGTTATGCAAATAAAAAGAGAATCTTGAAAAAATGTATTCATTTCAGAATTTTTGGGATACAGGGAATAAAAGGTGGAAAACTAAATCATAAGCTGTATTACCTTCCAAATGTGGGATTTAAGGTATTTGGCTTATAGTTATCCCGGTCTTCAATGGTCTTCTTGCCCAAAGCAATCTTTATATAAGGATCACACTGTGAAGAGAAAGTTTATATTTGCAGTGATTTAGAAGTGAAAATCTATACGTAAAATATCTATATCTAACATTATTTTACACCATGAAACTGATCGTAGTAACTTGTCTAATTATGTACATAAATCTGTTGCAAGAGATATGTTCTGCTCAACAAAATCAAAATCAGCGGCCCAACTCTGGAGTGAGCAGACTGACCTTGCCATTGTTGTCTTTGGGCTGCAGGTCAATTCCCCGAACAATGTAAATCCTGACCACCGTCTCCTGCGGCCCACTGTCGGGAAGCTCTCGAAACTGACGAGGAGGGGCAGGGACTCCGGGGTCATCTGACAGAGCGTACATTCGAAATGAGCCCTGGGATAAAAGCACGGGTTTCATTACAGCACTTATTAGAAAGCACACACAAGCCAGCTTCTTAAAGTTATTTCAACTTCATGTAGCTAACATCCACTAGATGGTGATGTAACATCAGCAACAAACATTCATAGGCCTTTACTGAGGATGTTCATTTATTAGAGAGCTCATTTCCCCATCATAAACGTTTCCTTTCAGTGACTTTGCACTTCCCCAAGCTTTCCGTTTCATTGTCGCATTGTTCCTATGGGCACTTTATCGTATTTCAAGTCTTTGGTCTTGAAAATCATTCACAGGTACGTGCGTGAAAGAATGTGAATTTCCAGAGAGCTCCTGCCAGTTCTCCCTGACCTTGAATTCTCCCACCACCGTAGGATCCTCATCATCGTCATCATCAGCTTTGCCCCTCTGCAGCTTGAAGGTTTTACAGAAGTCATTTAATCCTTGGAAGTCTGGGACTTTCTCGAGTTCCTCTTCATACACCTAGAAGAAAACATTATTTATTGCTCCCCCAAATAATGACAATTAAGACGTCTGTATCCTAGCCTATAGAATAATCTGTAGTACAAAAAATGTTTCAAAGATATTGACTTGAGCCTAATTTTGCCCACACTTTGCAAAATTACAAACATTTAGTCAATTAGTGGTTTATGGTTTATAGTCAGGTCACTTTCTCCAATAAAAAAACGAAATTGGGTACACGTCTGAGATTTAGGTCAAAGGGTTAGTGAAAGTTTTGATATGGTTTAGAAGACCATGGTCTCTAAAATACCCACTTGCTTTATTTAAAAAGCAAATAATTGCAAGGTTACCAGTATTACTTACAACTATGAATATCTAACTTAGGAAATGTTACCTAAATATGTTCAAAAGAAGGTAATAGATGTGGGCAAGTTCAACTCTATCCTTTATACTGAGAATTGTAGTTTGTTTTTAAAAGGTGAGAAACACAACCACCTTCAGGTCATTGGACTAAAATAGGCCATATAAAATGTTAAACGTCAACTATCTAACCATGTCAAAGAGACTAACCTTTATCGTATCATAGCCTTTCTGAAGGTAAGGCCCACACCTCTCATGCTCTCCAATTGAAGAATAAAACTTGCTCCACCAGTCGACCGATTCTTTCTCCTAAAACAGGAGTGAGGGGAAAAACGAAGCAGCTTTATTTCACGGCACACTACACTAAAACCCCAAAACGCAGTGGGAAATCTAATTTCAAAATGCTTGAACAGTATTGCAGTCTAATTGAAAATAATCCTTAGACAAACAATACAAATGGTTGTAATATAATACAAAGCAAACCAAAACATCCCGTTTATTACATATTTTCCCATACAATAATAACAAGATTAAAAGATTTAGAGATTGACTAACTTACCTTTTCTGCATGCTGTCAATGCAAAGTTGGTAGTGGATTGCAATGGGTGAAAGAGAAATAAGACCATAAAATAGCAAATTTAATAAGTGTACAGATACAAAACATAGTAGCTTTAATGCATGATTTCATATACTAAAACTGCATTAAATAAGTGTGCTGTTTTCATAATACACTAAATATCTTGAGCAATTTATGCTAAACCATACTTTAAAGACAGACCACTTTATTTAATGCAGTGATTTATTCAATTTTTATTACATACCTTCTTAATTTATAATGTTCCAGCCCTATCATCTTTCATTCACCAGACAATTGCATAGGCATTTGCTGGGATATTACAATTCTGATTTCCTCTCCAAAATTATTCTTAAAACCACAGGAAATTACTTCAGTAAATACACAGTGCCACTTCCCATTCGTGGGTGAGATCAAACTTCTCCATTGTGTTTATACTTTATAAAATCTGTCATGGTTTCTTTCCCCAATCTAATTCCTTTGTTTAGTGGATACTTTAATTGTTCCCAGTACCAGTGCTAGAAAGTGTTTTTGCTGCCCTTTTTCCACACAGGAGGTATGTAATTCAGTTTGAGAGCTAGTGTCAAACTCTTTCAATAGAATACATGTATTTTGTAGAGATTTATCCAAATCAGACATTCACTTATAGAATTAAGTCAAAACCACCTTTTACCAGCTCTATTTAATCATGATCTACTTAGAATTTAAATTTAAAATTCCACCAGCTGTATGAATACAATTTTTACAGCAAAATAAACTACTTGAATTTGACCCAATACCAAGTTATGCCCAAGTAATACATTGTTAATAACCCAAGTGCTTCATTTTCTAATCATGGTACATTTCTCCACATAAATAATAAGACCAGTAAAGGAGATTTTGGAGAGAGTGACAAAAAATAGTGTGCAGATTTGAAAGGCAGTGTATGAAGTTCAAGTCAAAATATGGCGGTTTCCAAACTTATATATCAAAAGGGCTTCAAATTCATTTTTTATATACACACAAACTAGACCAAAACAAGGTTCAAGTCTTTGGAAAAATAAGCCAAAAGACCACTCCGTGTTAAAAAAAATACCTCAAATAATTATCTCATACGTATATAGTATATGAAAAAACATTTGAAACCCAGAATATATATGGTGATTTTAACTTCCTAAATTTGTATTTGAGAAATCCTAAATGTGGCAGTTCATTGAACTCGGAACATCATACTCACACTCGCAGCATCTTTCACTCCAAAATCCCTCTAAAGAAGAAAAAAAATCAGAGAAGAAAAGCCTTGGAACAAGAAGACCTGCCCCCAGCTGGACTGTGACCTAGAACATCATTTCCAACCATACATACAAGTCTTGCTGTCGTGGTGACCATTTTGCTGACAGCAGCTGACATACTGTATACAAACTGCAATTCAGAATGAACCGTGAGACTAATTTTTTGTTTTGTGTGGTGGGAATACATAGAAAGAAATAGTACATGCTTGTAAATTTCTCAAAACAATTTAAATACAATATCAGTTATGAAATATATCCTTGTGAAAGTAAGCATCTGAGTTTTACTCCTGATTAGACCATGTATTTAATTCTACTGCAGTTCCACCACGATTATCTCAGGACTGTTTCAGCAGACCAAATTAAAATGGAAATTACACTAATTAAGAACAAAACACATTCACAGTTCAAACATCCACCATATTCTACCTACCTGGGCCTCGAGCAGCGGCCTCCTGTCTTCAATGTCAATGATTACATCACGAGGGGCAGACATGAGAGCCACTGCAACACATACATTGGCCAAAATTCATGGAGATTCAAAAGAATAGATGCTACCAAGCAGTTTGGCATTCCAATTAACTGATGTACATGAAAATGTTAACTTGACAATCATCTCAAATCATAACCAAAAGGTTCCTTTAGTACAGCGATGCAAATTAAAAATCACCACTTGCGCCCAAAGGCAAGGAATTTGGTGCATTTCCCTAGTCCCCAATGATTTTAACAGCCCCGCACTGTGGAAACCTCACATACCTTTTGATGACATTGCAACCTCTGCCTTGGTAACATAGGGGTCGCAGCGGAACTCTTCCAGGGAGTCTATGGTGCATTGTCCGACAACCGGCTTCCTGCCAAAGGGCCTGTGATCAATCACCTTAATCACTATGGGAGGGGTGTACATTTCCTCCTTTGGCAGCAGCTGCAATGTTGGAAACAGCAGAATGCAAACACTTCAAGAATATCTATAGAAAGCAAATACCTAAATTCAAACAAACTCTAAAATTGATCAGAGAAAATCTGAATTCAGAACTGAAAACAAGACCCACAGGTTGAGGGAGGGAAAAAAAGAAATGCAATAGGAGGCAGATATGATGCACTGCTAGGCTACTGCAATGCATCTTATCCTTCGAATTTGACCGGAGAGTGTCTACAGAGGTTTCAGATTTAGTACCACTTTCAAGAAGAGGACAGATCCAGGAAAGTTGGGATTCCTCTTCAGGTTCTTGATGACGGCAGACTGAACGGTCTCCCCCCCACACTGGATGATGAGGCTTGGGGATGAAATGGCTGCAAGCTGGTACGTTTTCATGTTTCGCAAACCCCATGTGAGGATCTGTAAGAAACGGGTAAAATGCCCGGGCTCTCAGGGATAAGACAGTTTTGACTGGAGATCACATTTAAAAGTCAAAACAATAACCTAGCAAGATTAAAACTCTCTGAATTTAACCTTAGTTACGTTGGTGCTCTTCATTAGTACCACATGAATGACTCTACTTACCTCAATGGCTGTGAGCTGAACCACAGGTCTGATCCCTTGTGGTACCATGTACAGCTGTTCTGCCCTTTTTGGCGGAACAATGGGCAGGTCGGTCTCATCCCCCTATTCAAAGACAAATAAGGGACTCTTAAAATGTGGCCTGGGATTAGGTACTGCCACCCCAGGCAATTTAAAGAGAACATTCAAAAACACAAATACATCATGGCAGTGATACAACGATCAACATTTCAGTGTGCAGTTGCTTTCCGTTTTGATCATGTTCAGAACACAAACAATTCTTAACTTATTTAAAATAATCTACACTCAGCATAGAAGTCTTATATAGAGTGATTTTTCAGCTCATTATTTCAGTTATTTTCTGATCAGGGGTCATCTTGTGAGCACTGTACCGTATTCTTCAGGATGAGCTCTGCGGCTACCAGTACTTCTCCAGCAATCTTGCCTTTGTGTTTTACAGGATACCAGAGGAGCTTTGGAGAGATGTCCATCCCTGGATTGAGCTTCACCAATGGAGGGCACATGCTCCTGCCCATGGCCTCATCTTTACCCTGCACACACCGGAGAGAGTCACTCACCACCAGTATGGTACACCTACACATCTATACCACTTACAAGCTTTTTCATAGCAGTTACAAATAAGCTGTTCCGTGACACCCTTTATGCTTGAATTGAAGAAAATGTTTATGCCAAAGATTGCACGTGCTCAAAGTTCGTAGCAAGAAGAATGGAAGCCTACCACTTGGTCAGCGTCATACAACTCAAGGACCACATAGGGGGGGTTATGAGAAATCGTCTGGGGGTCCCCATAGATCTCAACATCATTGAAGATGAGCGTCTGGTCCCACGTTGGGTTCAGGGTGGCCTTTATGATCTCGGATGTTTTGCTCAGATGTAAAAAGGATACATGGGCATATGGATCTGGGAGAGAAGATGAGAACAGTGATGAAGAGCAAAGAAAAGGGCATATCAAAAAAGTTATGAGACCTAACAAAAACCATTAAAGGATATACATTAAAAATACAATAAAAGATTAATTAAATCACCCCCCTTCCAACTTATCATAACAAAAATCAAGTAAAGAGGTTATCTGATTTCCCCCTCCATGTAATACACATTGTACCTCATACATTTAAGTCTTACCTGAAAAACTATCTTTGTCCATGGCCAGAAGGTTTCTAGCCTGGTACACGTAGACTCTGAGATGATAAATATAGGACTCTGTATGGAAAGAGTAATTTAAATTCATTTTAACTCTTCAAATTGCATAAACAAATTCAAAAATGTTTTCCTTTGGTTCAAGTCAATGCTCTGGCCTTGGATAACTAACTTATAGGATCATTAGTATCATAAAAAGTGCATTGGCATACATTTTACAAATATTTAATGACTAATAGTCTTCAGTTTTGGATTATGTCATTGGTTTCCCTTGGCATGCATTAAGGGACTTTGCAATGGATTCCCCCGTTTTCCTTTTACTACTTCAGGAGACAAGGGGTGCAGAAAGTATGGGTAGGAATAACAGGATACACCATTGGTGTAGCATGTACATCAAGCACTCTGCATCACAGACTCACTGTCAAAGCTGCAGGAAACTGTGGGTGTGTTGGCACCAAACAAAGATGTAGCAGTCTCCTTCTTGGAGCTCTTGTCCTCTTCCTCAATTCCCTAAAACACAATCCAAACAAACGAGTGGTGAGCTTAAACTCAATAATAAAGTATTATGCTAGCTGTTCCTTTCTAGCTTAAAGAGTGCAAATAAGACTTATTTTCTTAAAAAATTACCAAAAAACACAACTAACAGTAATTGTGGTTTTCACATGCAAATACTTTTTGATTGGTCCTGTACTCACAAGCGCTCCTTCTAATTTAAAGATGGCTGATGCTCCCAGACGGTCAGAGGGAGCCATTTTTCTCCTCCATCGTCGGCGGCGGAATGTGTCCGTACTACGCAACTTACTGTGGAACTTCCAGCCAATCAGGGAGGAGTACTCCCATCCTTCTCGATCCACAACATCTTTCCTCTGCCAATCAGACATTGCAACAGGAAGTACAGTTATAGCACAACCATGGAGATGGCAAGAACAATTGTAACATGAGTAGATACCCTACATTCAACTTAATTATCAAGGCAGTCTTAAGGCTGGTTTACACTCTGATGCTCGACCATCGCCCGACCACAAACTCAGTGACAGCGAGCTGTCCAGCAATTGTCACCCAATCAAGTTACTTGTGACATCCATCGCTGAACTGTAAATGCGCAGCAATGCTCCAGCTAGTCTAGAGCCAAAACAGATTAGAGCAGACATAGATTAACTGCTTCTTCATTTACTTCATTTTTCGGCAGCTTTGCTCTTAAACCGGAGACGCGGAAAAAAATTATATATGCGTGAAATACACCTTAAGAGAGCAATTTGGAGAATACCACAGACTGGTACAATAAATGAAATTGGGTGACATGGAGTTTTTAAAAATCTACCCATCGAGTACCTATCACACCAAGTGAAAGGTTAACATTTACCCTCAGGTAGATATATCTAATGTCATTAAACATGCTTATAGTGTGATTATATTTAGATAATGTAAATGTGTGTACATTTAATTAAATTTGAAAACTAATGCACCTTTTTTAAGAAAGAAGATAAAGTTGTGCATCAGCCTTAGGTATTAAATAAACTACTGTCCATGCCGAAAGTTAAGTCTAGATTGTAATACAATTGCTATTCTGTTTATAAATGCATATGGGCTAATGACATAACTTACATGGGCTGTCCTTATTTCTAAACTATCCTTAACATATTACATTTTAATGATTTACACATGCCTAAGCTTCATATATTTGTCAAATGACAATGCAATGACATTATGCGTGGGTAAAGACGCATTGTTAAAAATGTCACGTGATGGGAAAATACTCACAGGTGGACGGCACTTGAAAAGCAAATCAATGCCCAAGCATTCAATTTTTTGCTGATCTTTATAAATCAGCTCTGTCAACCTGGTATATACAGGGATACGAGGTTATTGCGCCGATCACGATTAATGAAATCGCCTAGCAAAGGGGTCAATGACGAGGTCAAAGTTCAGTTTATTTGAACTCCCAGCGACGCGAACAGTGACTGTCATTATCGACCAGGGCGACTGTCGCCAGAAAGTATAAACTGACAGCAACATGACAACGATGATTGCTGGTCGCTTTGCTCTTCAGCGACAGTCGGGTGACTGAGTGTAAACCATAGGAAAAAATAGGGTTAGGCTTATTTAAAAGCATGATAAAAACCATCTCTCTCGATGTAGTCACGCTTGTTAAATCCTTGTTTTGACATTGCAAGGAATACAGTAACTGCAGCATGGAGTAGACAACAAAAAGACCCCAGCAGTAAGCAAGTTTGTGTCTTCCTAGCAGTTTTCCACCTCTGACAGAAAATAACCCAACACAGGGATTTTAAAAATTACCTCCACTGGCACGTGAGCACCGGAAACTTTCTTACGCGGACGGATCATTCTTCTCCGTCGGTGAATATGGTACATTTTCTCAGCTGAGACCCAGGACTTCGGTTTATCATCAGGAGGAATAGTTATTCCATACTCCCAGCCTACATTCAAACAAATCAGTAGATGGGGAAAAAAAAAAAAAAAACATACTGTGGAACTAAAATCTGTGAGTTTATACAGAGATGGCCTCAATAGAATGGAAAATATTGGTTATAGATGGAGCTCTAGGTTAACAAAAAGACCGATCAGTGCATCACAGGAAACCAATACAGAACCATTTCAGAAAGTGGCGATTTACCCTTTTCATCCACAGCACGATTGGTATCACAGGTCCACTGATCTTCCCATTGCCAACCTGAAGGGCATTCAATCTCATTTAGCCCCAGGGCTTTCTCCCCATTCTATAAATACAGCACAAACATATACATCATTACTTGAGAATACAGGTGTGTGCAATACGTTTATTGATGTGAAGGAAATTTAACACATGGTTTGAACAGTTTGTCGTCGAGGTCATTTAATTACAGAATAATGAAGAATAATGGAGAATGCAGCAGTGAATACTCACCACGTCTGTAAAGGCCATCTCTGCTTGCTTCCACTCTCCCCCAGGGAAGCGAGTCTCGTTCTGATAAACCTCATCTGTGAACTCGGTGTGACCCGCATCGGCTTCACTCAACAGGCTGAAATTATATTTCATTCAATGCCAAACAGTAAAATATTTTTATTTATTTTTAAATAAATATTGATTTTAAAGTAATCTCTTGCCAACAGGACCCAGCAACAGAAAGTGCCAACATAGCTCCATTTAGTTTGTTTTTGTTAGAGGTGTGGATTTGTTGTCCAGCACTGAAATGAATGATCTCACAGCACTGCACTTTGTTTTCCAAGAATATATTACTACAGCTAGACAATTCTACAGCCTGGAGAAAGATATGCAACTACTTGTCCATTACTCAGAATATGGAATTTCAACCTATTGGGTGAATGAGAATCTAGATTAAACACTAGGTTTAACTCACTTTTTCTCTGGATCCACAAACCAGTCTCCCTCCCACTCCCAGCCTTGTGGGGGCATGAAACTCTCACGCTTCAGCTTGATCTTCCCAGTCACATCAGAAAACTTATGGCGGCCTACAAGACCAGTTGTGCCCCAGTTCCCAAAGACAAGGGCCTGATTTTCATACTGTGGGAGAGAGAGTGTGGAGATTAAGAAATGGATTTAAACAAAAATAAGGTTCCGAAGAAAACATCAAAATGCAAATAATTTTATTCATAGACATTTTACTAAATGAGAATCCTGGTGCTAAAGTCAGGAAGCAGATGCACTCATGCAACAGTTCACTAAACATGTATATACATACAAATACTATGGATATCCACACAGTTCACAATCCAATCAGTCAATGAATTATCCATCCTTACCATTTCTGCAAACACACTGAACGTCCCATCTGAAAAATTGTTGAACTTCTTTTCGTGTGCAGATAAACCCAGCCACATATTGACTCGTAGCACAACAGGAATCTTCAGGCCTTTGTTTTTGTCCATGGGGTACTGAAAGGAAGATAGCAATTCAGTCAGCTGGCCTGATAAGTGATCCCACAGTGTAGAGGAAAAAAAGTCAAATAAAAAAAAAAAAACAGTAAAGTTTAAAGTGTAATATTTGCTAAAATATATATTTCACTTTGTACAAATATTGATTGGTTTATTTATTTGCAGACACTCTTATCCAGGGAGACATACAGTTTACACAACAAGCATTTTAAGCTCTACAACAAAAATGCACAATCAATACATTACAGTATGATCGTGTGTGGTAATGAGAAACTTAAAAAAAATCATAAATGGAATCAGTTAAATTTGGCAATAATTTGGAAATATTCATGCAACAGTACCTGCATAAAGACGGTCTGGGTTTTCCCAGAGTATTTTCCACTAGCCTGGTCATCGTAGGTCGAGTACAGAATCGTGTGAGCAGGAACTCGTGCAAAGGCCACTCTCTTCTCCCCACGCAACATCCAAATGATCACGTCCGGTATGCTGTTCTGGGGCTGTTAGACAAGACCAACGTTAGATGCATTCTAAAGGTCTCTGCTTGTAAAGGCTTGCGTGTATGTATACGGCAAACCTTAACTACTTGCCTCTTCTGCCAGCTCTTTGAGTCTCTCTAACCAGTCTTCGATGTCTACCAGGGTTGCCTTCACGTCAGTCGCTTCCTCTTTCATCCGTCTTGCCGAGTCTCTTATACGCTCTATTGTGCTGGTGCGCAGTTTCCTGATCTGCATGTCCAAGGAAGTGAGGTTGGGCTTTCCCTCCAAATCTGGTACATTAAAGCTAAACAAATAAAACCACACGTTACCACAATTTAGCAGCAAAGTTCATGGTCTTTCTGATTCTGCCATTTAAAATTATCTTTAGGGAAGGTAAAAATAGTTAAAATACATGTATAAAATAAATGCATACATAAATACAAACGCCATCCACTGTGACAATGATTAATCACATGTCCTTTGTGGTGACTGACCTTTCCATTTCAGATTTTATTGTCAATAAATGTTTGATTAATTCCCAAATTAATCATCTCCCCCACCCCCTTTTTCGGTTTAGTTTTTTTTTTTTTTTTTTTTTTTTAATTCCTTGTCAGTTCTTGGTGTTACCTGGTCAGATCATCAATGAACTGATTGACAAGTTTCAGCCAGAGCTCTGCCAATCGCGTTTCTGAAACTTTAGCTTGAAGAGCTGTTTTCAGTGTCGTGATGTTGGATTCCTGGAACAGACAAGGCAAACGAAATTTGGTTGAATGTTTTATTTTCCAATTTAATAAAATAAAAAATAAAACATTCAAAACACATGCAATCACTTTACTACATTCCCCACTTTTAGCATGCAAGGCACATTACTTGCACACAGTGTAGCTATCCAACCCATACTGTTTGGCTATACCATACATATGTGAAATGATTCATTCCTGGGAAAGATTGGGTCAGCTTCAAGGATTATTATAGAAAAAAAATCTCACCAGGCGCTCAATGACACAGAGCATGAGGTTCACAGAATCCAGTCTGTGACTGACATCCTCCCAATAAGATGTGATGATAACCACAGGTTTTTTATTAGCCCATGGTAAGTAATAGTAAAAATTACCTAATTAAAAAGATAAAAAATGTACAGATTACATTTGTGAATATAGTAGAACAATCATTTTTAAATTGATTAATTGAATTGCATTTTATTTGTTCATAATATCTTAAATCCTTACCATCAAAAACAGCACAGGTGTACTGAGTAGTAGATGCCAATGGCTTGCAAGTTGAGTCAAACTTGTTGCCATAATTGCCGATGCTCACTTCAAACTGGATAGGTTCCCCGGTGTCTTGAATCATGTTGGCTGTGTGAAAAACAGCACATAAGCTGTATTTCCTCCGTCGCTGGTATTTCTATAAAAACAAAAAACACTGAAGTTATCCAAAATAAATGTTCAGTTCACTAATGTTGTCCACAGACTAAGATCAAATCACAAAAAGGTTAAGAAGGTGGGTTTTTGTTTTGTTTTTTTGTTTGTTTTTATATTAATCACAGGTTTACAAAGTTCAGCACAGCATACTAACCTGGGCCACTAAGATGTCATCTCTGGGAATGTCTTCAACTTTCTTGTCCGCTTTCCCATCAAGAAGAGTGGAGAGTTCAACCAGGACTCTGCCACGATAAGCGACCCCCTCACCCTGCCAAACAATCACATTTCAGAAAAACTGACAGCTACTTAAAATACAAAGCTTTTAGCACAGGAGAGACCTTTATGATTTGCAGTCTTCAGTTTCTTGTTCTGAATATGTGCATACCGTATTTTACAATGTATAAAACGGGTCATCTCGCATCACTTACCACTTCAAAGTTGGCAGCTTCCAAAGATGTGCACTGCGATATGAACAAAATATTGCCTGACCTTTAACACCACAACTAGGATTGTTTTTGGAAACAGGGTAACAAAAAAAGGACCTCACCTATCACTAGACTGTTTGCCGTTCTCTCTTAACAGGATATATTCAAAAATTATATATAATACTTTAAACTATTTTAATAATTGTAAATACATGAGCTTTAAGCCTTGGTTTGATAATAGAAATGTTCATTGGGATGTTTTAAATAAGCAAAATAGTATTTCACACTTAAATACCCACCTGCCCAAAATTTAATTCATCGTAAGGGTCCGGAAGACCAGTGAATTCTCTGGGGCTGCCATACAAGTTTATATAACATGGTCCAAAGGCAGGAAGAAAGCCCACTTCCGAATCCCCAGTGTTTGCTAAGAGAACAGCCGAATAAATAAGTTAATAATTTTACTGAAGAACTGATCTGCAAGTGGGTACTATAACATTTAATATAATACACATTGGTGGCATATCCACACTATTCAATGAAAAAATACATATACAAATCATTATTCTGTATGGTCTTAGATTCATACAGTCAAGGAGAAGGCTATACAAATGTATATAGAGGTACCAATGAAATAATGGGCAGATAGAACTTCTATTTTTAAAACCTTTGCAGAAATTACTTAGAAAGGCTACCATGAATGTACAATCTGTGTAGTATAATGCTTCAAAAGTACTCAACTTTGTCTATGTTTATAAAACAAAATATATTACAGACAAAACTACAGATGTATTAAGTATTATGCTAGACAGCTATAATGAAAGGTTAGTATGTTAGATTCTACTTTCTACAAAAAGCACAGCACTGAAGGAATGATACACACAGCTGCATATAAAAAACAACAATGTCATTGTTTTTGTTCCCTTGCATATGCAAGGACATCTTACTCACCATGGGTTATTCACTTAATTTTGCATACATCCAATAAAATATTACTTTCTAAGTGATCCATTAAAAGTTTAAGAACACCAAGTAAATCTTCTAGTAAACTAGAAGAGCACTTAACTAGCCTACAGGTTCTACATAGCACAGCAGAAGAAATATCCTAAGTAATAGAAAGATTAAAAGCAAGCACACAAGACAAGGGAAACGTCATGCTCCAGCAGTGTAACCCTTTAAGTGCCATGGTCTGCCATGCAGATATGGGCCTATAATTCGTAACTTTGCACCTACTATAAAAATGCAATACATAGAAACCTCTTAATCTTGTCTTTTGTTCCACACTAGCTATATTTAAAAAATATGGAACATCAATTCAAAAATTAAATCTTGGGAGGATAAAACATCTCTGAACTGGTAGTTATACCAGTTAATTTGCAAAGCTTACATTGGGAAGGAAGCCAAAACTTCTCTGGGATCCTCAATGACTGCGATATGAACACAATATTGCCTGACCTTTAACACCACAACTAGGATTGTTTTTGGAAACAGGGTAACAAAAAAAGGACCTCACCTATCACTAGACTGTTTGCCGTTCTCTCAACAGGATATATTCAAAAATTATATATAATACTTTAAACTATTTTAATAATTGTAAAGACATGAGCTTTAAACCTTGGTTTGATAATAGAAATGTTAATTGGAATGTTTTAAATAAGCAAAATAGTATTTCATACTTAAATACCCACCTGCTGGGTGATTTCCAGGGATCACATTCAAAATTAAAATCAATGCATAAATGCCAATTCAAACAATTTAAAGATTTTATATATTGTTTGAAGCTCTAATTGTCTGACCCACAATTTTGTCATATGCATTTGGCTTGGTCATAAGTACCTCAGGACTCAAAGTGTTACACAATTGCATTAGTCCAGGCTCAAAAGCAAGCAGGAGTCACTCAGAACAATCAGATATTTCTCCAGTGCCAATACCTTTCTGTATGTAATTTTCCAATAAGGCCCTGTGATACTGAACATATTTTAGGAGATCCGATGAAATGGATTAAAATCAGAACACAGAGTTTAATTTAACATTATTTTAGGATATGAAATAAGCATACAGTTGAACAGTTACCAGATTTCTGTTCAGTATGGTTCAATTTTAATACATTTTAAAATTGTTTCTGGTAAGTTACAAGTTGTTTTCTTCATATGTCTGAATTTGAAGATGAAGATTTTAGCACTGGATAATACACAAAAGAATGAAAATCAACCACAAATAAAACCTTCAGATGTTGGAGAAGGCCCATATCGCTCATGTGCGTCTATTCCAAAAACAAACAAAAAACAGGAGTGAAATCAAGGAATGCATTTAGGTTCCACATTACACCAAACCATTGCTGTGCCATGGCCCAAGAAAGTTACCATGAACCAGGAGTTACACCAAGAACCGTCACTAAGGAAAAGATTGCAGTCATTATTTGTCCATTTAAAATCTTGAACATTAAGAGGAAAAAAATAAATAAAAAATAAAAATGAAGTTATTGATGGTTACTCATTGGGCACTGCGGTTGCTTGATACACAATGCAACGGTATTGTTGTACAATGCACTTGAGGTTCAGTTGCTCTTGTGCAACTCCAACACAAATAATACATTTGTATACAAGTAA
Organism: Amia ocellicauda; assembly: GCF_036373705.1. NCBI lineage: Eukaryota > Metazoa > Chordata > Actinopteri > Amiiformes > Amiidae > Amia > Amia ocellicauda. The sequence continues at coordinate 17,695,757 of NC_089869.1, forward strand.
GAAGGCTTTTAAGTAATAAAGTCAAACAATACACATTTCCCCTTGCTGTAGTTTTATTATCCTAACACTTCCCAAATGGACACGACTGAAAAATAACGAATTACATCCATGGAAATGTATTTAAGGTAAAATAGAACTAACTGAAAGTGCTCAAATCTACAGCTTCCATTATCAATGTTTTTGGGTGGCAACTAGATATTTTAAGTTTAAATGTTCATAAACAGGCCCTACTGTTCTCTGTCCATTGGCTTTTTGGACATCTGGCCTTACCTGTACTTTGAATGAAAAACTTCAGATATTCAGATCTCTTGCATAACGCCTACTATACATTTCAAATATTCCAATTTCCTGTATCTTAAAGGCTTTGAAATGTGATTGTTAGTCAGACAGATCTCTTATGTAAGAAGTAGTGGTGGGTGTCCATAGTCACAAGGGAGAAAAAGGAAACTATGCCTGTCTGAAAAAGTAATGACTATAAAACTAAAATCTATGACTGGGTCATTTCCTATAATAATTCTAGAAGTTTCTCTTCTTTATCCTAACAAAGTACAGAATAAATGAGGAATACATTTTCAATCTTTATAGTAATACCTGAATGTGAAGTGCTTTCACAACCTTCTTCAGAGGACCTTACCTTCGATTTCACCACCAGAGGATGCTATTTTAGTGAGATTTAAAAACGTTGTTCCGATTGCATCGTTTCTAGTCAGCCGATCCCTGCGCGAGAGATCAAGAAAACATGAAAACGGCTGCTGAGTGTCCTTTCAACACGCTTAGGCATAAGAAAATCCATGTAAAAACTATTTTCATAACCTCTCTCCTCAAACTCTGCCAAATTCCCCAAACAGACAGAGTGCAGCACAACACTGCCAAAGAGATTCCCTTATGAGGAAAAGGGTGGGACAAGATCGACACTGACTCACCACTGACTCTAATGGAAACACTAGACAAAGCCAGGCTTGCTGTTCCAAAGCCTGAGAGAAGCAGCTCAAATCATTGCACAGATACAGAAATGACCTCATCTTTAGATAACTCTGTGGCAGAATTAGTGGTAGAAATTTAAGCTCTAAATAGCTATTCTACTATGTTAACCTAGCCAGAAAATCATCTCTTACATTATTGACAGAACAACAACGAAACCTAAAATTCTTAGGAAAGCTTTCAACATACCAGTCAAATATGGAGAGTTTAATACGTTCACACATGGAGGGGAACTGCATTGAGAAGAAAAAAAAAAAAGAAAAATACAAATACTCATTACCAAGACTGCAAGTTAAGATGTATTCAATTATGTGAGCAACATGTTTGGGTTTGTTAAGAACGTGAAGTCATAATTTTTTAACAAGCTTCTAGAAAACAGATATACTTCAAACAGATATGCATTTCAGGTTCCTCTAAAATATGCATTTTTGACTTTTACCTTGACCTGCAGGTTTATTAACTGGTTCCATTCTGGGTTGGCATTTTTCTCCCAAATTTTAGTGCATATCTACATGAAAAACAAACATGGGTTTTAAATATAATTATGTAGTTCTTAGCAGACAATCTTACCCAGGGTGACTTAGTTTTCACTAGAAACATTTTCAAAGCATTACAAATGTGCAGGAAATACAATCCATACAAAATATATTCTATCAGAAGCATAAAATCCTAGTGCAAATAAGCTAACATAACATAATACAGTCAAATCCCAGGTATGTGCTTAGGGGTGGGTTAGTCTTAGGAGATGTTACAATGAGTAAAATGAAATGAAAGTGCTCACAGTACTTAATTCAGAGCATGACGGAGCATTGATTAATAAAGTGTATAAGAGCAAGAGTGCTGAACAGTGCAGGAAGTTAGGTTGCTGCATTACAGTCTGAAAAGATGTGTCTTGAGCAATTGCCGGAAGGTGGTCAGGGCTGTCATCCTGATCTCGGTGGGGAGTTTAATTTAATCTTAGTTTAAATTAAAATCACACACTGGCATTAGAACTTAACCATTTTGGACACTGTATTTGAATGCAGTGCTACTCAAACTATGCAATTGGATATCTAAAAAATGTAATTGTGGCTCATTATAAAAATAAATTAATATCAAATGTGAAAGTTTGGCAAGGGTTTGTTTTAATTTGGGATACAGATAAAGGCAGAAATTGTTACATTTAGGTTGCCTTCAGGGTATTACATTTTATGATTTAGTTTTCCATTTAAATTTAAGTTTGGTAATGAAATTAGGGTTAGGGATCGAGTCCTACAGTAAACATCCATATCCATTAAGGGAAGGGATGTTCACAATTTAGTCTAGACTGGTGGGGAACAACCCCAAAACCAGCTAACCTCAAGGTGTTCATTTGGCAATTTGAAGCCACATTTGTGCTAGCCTTGTTTTGAAAGCATGCATTATAAGCTCATCAATAGTACTCAGTATTACCATCTGTGAAAGTACTTACTTTCTTGCCTGCAAAACTGACTTCTAGAAAAGGGTCTACCAGGTTCTTCTTGTCACTGTCTGCTCCAAAAATCTCCTTCACAGACTGGACGAACGCATCATCCACTGAAAGAGATGTAAAACATGCACGATGTAAGCATATCGCTCAGAACATGCTCACACTGGCTTGTTAAAGATAATTAAAAGTTGCCGATTAAATTTCAACACAAATGGACTGGTTTTCTTAAAAGAAAATTCCTCAAATTCCAAAAAAATATCTAAATGTACCTTTTTGTACTCTTATTATCTGTTCAAACATTTCAAATGCGTTAGTAGCAGCGTCTTACTCTGAGGAATGTCCTCGGCTCTGAACACCTTCAGAACAAAAGTGACCCAGCGCAGCGTGACTCCCGCAGGCAGTAACAGGTTACTCTCCAGGTCATCCTCCTCTTCGTTTTGCTCCCTTTTCTCTACCTGTTGAAATTAAAAACATTCCCTGTGGTTATCCTCTAGCATCCGCAACACAGAAGACCAAGTGCACTGAAATGTTTAAGAATTGAAACAAAGGTAAAACACAAATAAACAAGGGAACTTGTTTACACACTACACACACTACACTAAACGTTCACAGTGTGGCAGAGCTACGGCAGCATTACCGGTGGTTCGTCTCCAGTCCCAACGACAAACATGCTGACTTTGAGGTATCCCCTCGCTCCCGAGCTGGAGTCGTCTGGGTCACTTAGGAGAATCCACTTCCTCATAATAGCATGTCCTTGAGAAGAAGGGGGGAGAAAAAAAAAAAAGGACTATTTGCAAACCATAAATTAATAATAATCCATGGAAATTTACATGAAAATGGCACAAATTAAATTGGTAAAAAAAAACGAATTGCCCGATATTCTTTTTAGTTTGTAAGTGGAAAATGAATCAAATTAATACAATATGTGGTGTTTCTAAAACCCATGGAAATGATTCAAGGCGATCTTCATTTCAGAGGGAAATCCAGGCTTGCTCTGTTACAGTACCCCAAGCAAAATTACTTCTAGAATAGTTTGTTCAAAACAGAAACGTGCAAGTCTAAGACCCCATTCACACTTATTAGGCCGGTCCTGGGCGCCTCAAATTTAGTCCGGCTTTTTTCAGACACCCCGTTCACACTTGCGGTTTTAGGAGCCTCAGTGCGTCACATATGCGGGCGACCTGGCGGCCTAAACGAAATGCATGCCAGGAATAAACAAATCTGCTCAAACAAACCAGTGACGCAGGACATTAGGTCTGCTTACAGGTGTATGCCATGTGTTTATAATCACAACTTATTAATATCGATTGCCTATTGTTCGGTTCTATATTTTATTTGAAATCTTAACCCTTTGCAGCCGAAGCTTTCTAAAATAATTAAAAATGTGCTGGTTCAATGGGGAATCTAATTCATACATTTCCCTTTTCAAATGTTTATCTTTGGTTATGCAAGTCTAAAAGTGCTGTTATACAATCCACCCGAAGGAGAAGCACCTTTATTAGGACATCTGCATTAAATCACAAGAAATCGTATGCATCGAAATAATTAAGCCTCTGTGACGTGTCTATAGTTAGAATATCTTCAGACAGCAGAGCTGTGCACTTCCTGCGGTTTCTGTTTTAACTTTAATCTTCCACATTGTAAACAGCGCTTTAATTTCTGCATCGTCCCAGTTGTCACCTCCAGCGCCGCCATTTGTGATTGTACTGTTCAGCTCAATTACATTTCGGATTACATGGTAAATAGCTGGTCTCGTATTAAAATGCACTGATTTGAATGGAAACCTGCTTAGGTTAAATTTATATCGTTTTAATGCAAAATTCGGATAATTAATAAAGTTATGGTCCCGTTCACAATTTCACAAGGCAATTTTCACGTGTAAAATGCATGCTGTTAAGTTCCAGACTTCAATCATACTTAGTACAAGAACAAACAATAGCAAGTTTACCAGCTACACACTTATTTTAACTTATTTTAACTGTTTTTACTGTTACCGTTTACATCATTATAACTCATTACTTAGCCTAGACTTTTTAATATATATATATAAAGATGTGATCTAGAGAAATGTATCAGCACATTTAAGGCTATAGATCGATATGACATTCAAACAATATAGAGACAATACTGCGAGTCCTGCAGTGTGTGAGCTGTCTTGGTGCCCGTGTTTATTCTGTGTTTATTCCGCGTCTCTCTGACTCAGACACGCAGTCTCTGGGGGCGGGGCTTGAGTTGCGTCACACGCTGACGCTTTTCACCGACCCAGGGCCCGGCGCGTCACAGTTACATTTAGGCCGGGTAGAAAAGCGGGACTAGTTTTGACCTGGCCCAGGGCCGGCCTAAATCTCAAGTGTGAACGGGGTCTAAGGTAAATGTGGTTGAGACTCAATTCCTGCAAGTAAACTAATTAAAAAGTAACCTACCGGGCTCATCATAGACATAGCCAACATGCAGCTGGAAATAAGAAAAGGTATAATCATTACAAATGTTAGTCAAACAAAATACCTTTTTCAAAATGAACGTTCAGTACTTAAAAGGCTGATCACGATTCACTAAAATCACTAAAAAGGAAGAGCTTTTCACAGAGAACCAAACTACAAGAAACTGGACATCGAAGAGGAGCCAGATGATTCTCATTTCTAAAATAAAATTGATTATGTAAGAAATGTTTAAATCACCAGTAAAGTATGTGATGTCTGTTCAAAGCTCTCCACAGCACTTCTATAAGGATAACAATGTATTCCATTCATCTCTGCAGTTTAAATTTGAAATACAAACGATGATGAATACCTTAAACTCCCCCATGAGGCTGTCGGCCCTCAGAGAATATGAATCGTACACCTAGAAAGAGGAAATCTTCATTACTGCTGGAATACAAATCGCAATTGAAAGGGCTAGATAGCTGGCACTGTTCAATACATTTTCAGATGTTAATTTAACTATCCATCTTAATGTGAATATTGTATAAATTAAAATGTTCAAAATATCTTTAAAAGGTTAGCATCCTGTAGGTATGTGACTTACTACAGCAGAGACTATCATTAATGATCCTTAAAACGTTCATAATACCATATGATATAAGGTAAACCACTTACACGAATGCTAATATCTTCATCAAAAAGGTCTGATGGCATCATGTTCACGTTGTAGAAAAAAATCTGTGGGAAACATTTTTTGTCATAAGGGGATGTGTAAGTAAAACAATTTAATATTTCCACTGAACATTTTTTACAAAGCACAATTTCCTTTTCAAATACATATTCCCTTCATTTAGCCTAATCCCCTGTAGCACTTGTTTTCATCAGTACTCTTGTTTTTATTATTCACATCAGTGCCTGCTTTGTGGCTCATTGGCTATACACTGTGACTAACACGAACACAAATTATAAAATTAACTTCTAAAACCTTGAAGAATTATTGTAAACCTTGAATTGTATTATAGTAAGAGAAGAGATACGAATCAGATCCCCAAAAAGAAAATGTCTTGGGAAAATATATTGCATTAGACAACTATTGTTAAGAGGTGCAATACAGTAAAGGAGACAGAACCCTACAAAAGGCAAGCAGTCCTGGTGAAATCCTAAGTCAGTTAAGTGTGGTTTGCATGCACACACTCTCACACAAACACAGGAAATGCCAACTATAATGCTGTCGAGTTCCCATTTGTGGACAAAATTGATTTTTCTAAAAAAAGACTGAGCAATAGGCACTACTTGGTAATTAGCCTTCTGCCTTCCTTTTTCCATTTACAGATGTGGTTGATTTACTTATACAGATACACCAGCTGCAAGTTTCCTTTTTAAAGACATGAACAGGAATTGGGAAACAAATTATGCATATGAATGAAGTTCCTGAAGATAAATTGCAGTGGAATCGTGTAGTGGTACATTCTGTCACACACAAATATTTTGTCATTAAGTCATGCGTGAAAATGTCCACCTTGAGAAAAGTTTGTAATAACAGGATGTATGATAGAAATGCAAGAAAAAATTGGATATGTAGAAACTCGCTTAGAAAATAAATGTAGTTATGGTGAAATGCTTAGATGTATAATGTATCTAGAGCTATCCGTTAATAAAAAATGAAATATTTAAGAAACAGCTGTAAACTTATTTTTTTATAAATCAATATTTTACCTTTGAAATGGTAGACCTTGTGATTCAGTAATACAATCAACTAACATACAACAGGATATTAAAACGGAGTATGCTTTTTCTCTTGCCTCATCAAAGAAGGGATTATTTCCTCTCCTGATCCTTGTTCTGTGCGTCTGCCCGCAAACATTGACTTTCACAACGGGCTTGATGTTGTTTCCGGGAAACTGGCGACCCTCAATGACTCGAACACGGATCTATTGAATGGAGAAGTCCATTAACAGCAAGAAACGTGATCACCTCCAGACAGAACCCGGACATTATTACATAAAACACAGGACTAAGTATTTTCTGCAACAACATATACTATAGGCTACTGGAAGTTGCGATGCCCAATTTAAATATAGATAGCAGAACGTGGCAATTGTGTAATTTTGATAACACGACTATTTCAAAATTATACAGAACAAAAAACGTTTGCATAAGACGCCTCGACAGGAAATGGTGTAATACTTTCATCAAGGAATTTGTCCAAACCGAACTCTGTACCTGGAAGTCTTGAGGCTTGTTAGCCAGGGTCCTCTGCCTATTCCTACCCTTTCCAATCCTCTTCTGGAGTTGCTTCCCAGGCTGGCCAGGAGAGGGCACTGACCCTGGGGCATCTCCATGTCCTCCATCAGTATAATCCTCATCACCCTCCTCACCACCATCTCCTGAAGGAGGGAAAAACAAACAGGCACAAAAACAACTAAAAAACAAACACCTGAAGCAGGTCCTTGTCTAAATAGTATGTTAATGCAGGCAATTCACTCCAATGTACGATATATAAAATCAATGGCAGACCTGGGTACAATAAGTTTTGAAAACAGAAAATGTCTGTGTTGGTTTAAACATAAGATAGGGATTGGCTAAATAACAATAGCCTTCCTAGGCAATTATAATTTGAACAGACTGTTTTCTTTTTTTTTTTTTACCACAAGCTGGAAATGAAAATTAATTCCAAAACAAGATGCGTCTGTTGACACAACTTGAATGTGACCTTGGCTGTTACTCCATTGTCTCAGATGAAAATATCTACAAAATTCTTAATTGCAGCATTTGGTTTTATAAGCTTCCAAGCTGGAAGGCCACATAGACATCTCAAGTGTGCTCAACAACAAGTTCTCAATAGAAACATTGAATGAAAACCTCAAAGCAAGTGGCAGTGACTCTTCTTGAGATTTGGATGGTCCTCATTTGATTTCTTCATGATAAAATACATTTGACAATAAGAAAACTCTAAAAATGAAAACCATCAGGAATCAGCAGTATTCAGGAGAGCGAGTGGATTCATTTCGAGTTTTAGGTGATGCAGGCCTACTTATCTAGAATAGATAGGACCCTGCTACTTAAAATCAGAGGGGTTCATTCCTGAGGAGATGGGCAGCTGCAAAGTTGGAAGTAATTAACAGAGAAAGTAGTAAGAGGTAGGTAACTGATAAGCAAGCCAGAGAGGTGCTGGTCACCACATTACTCAATTAAATTGAAAACCGCAGGAACAATAGAAAGTCAGTATGTCATGAAAATTGTATCACAGGTCAGATTTTACATGAATCAACTTAAAAGTGTTTTAAGCAGATGATGGTACGCCTTAGTTATATTTGGCTTCTGGGTAGGAATGAAGGAATCAATAATAATAACACTGATCACGTGAATCAACCTTGTCAGACCAGATTTGATGCCCTTTAAAATGCAGGAAATTATATTTATACAGAGAATTAAAGAATGTCTAAGTGAAGCTTACTTTTTTCTGTGCATTAAAATAGAAGTATTCAGCCTGCATTTTAAATCTGATTACTGTGGTATTTTTGGTTTTTATGGTTTTATTTATACGTATATTTATGTTTCCCCCCCCCCCCCCCCCCTTAAGATTAAAAACATCAGGATACACATTGTAAATAAGATCTCCAATACAAAAAGCAAGGTTCTTCCCCAGGCAGCAATGCACTACTTACTCATGATACTTTGTCAATATTTTCTAGCTTGGTGTACAAAAGGTGAAGCCTCTACAGATTTGACAGATGCACTATTTATGCACTAACAGGAAGCTGGGGAGCTCCACTACAGAAGCATGATTGTTTCTCATGTACATTTCTGTGCAACGCTACCAATTTGCATGAATATATTTCATACCTACTGCTCCACAAAAGGAAACAAACTCAACCCCTGGGGCATTCCTATTTCCCAGTATTATAACTTTGCGTACCAAAATCTATTATCAAAGTCAAGGTCAGTTTTAGAAATTTCAATATGGCATCTAGAAAACAATGTTGGAAATGTCAGTGCTGCAAAATTCTGCTATTATTTTGAGAGATGTGGTCAGATGGCAGTACAAGGTCTCCAGCAACAGGCATCTCCATACATCTCTGGCCTTGCAAAGACTTTTCAGCTTACAATTAGAATCCACTTATAATAATGAAGCCCAGAGGGGCTGAGTATTTACTTGGCTCAGTCAGTTTAAATTTAAATGAACATGCCCGGTAAAGCAAAGCTGCAGAGCCGGTTGCAATCAACTTAGCAATTCGCGTAGGCACAGGTAACAACAGGTAGGTTGCACTATGGAAGAGGTGTGTATTGTCCAAGAAGAAACACAATGCAGACAAACAATATAATACGCATCACGTTACAAAACAATGAAGTAGGTTGCAGGATGAGATAAATCTCTTGTGCTAGTCTCCTCTAATTAGATGCACATTGCAAACAGGAGAAGTATACCATTTCATATTATTATGAAAAAATGACATTCAAGTTTGATAGCCAGAATAAAATGTATATAAAAATCTTTACCACCACTGAAGGCTCAAGAATATACATTTAAAACAACAAACGTTCATAATGTGCGTACTTAATCGAATTAAAGTTATAATACAATGCACACTTGTTAGAACATCACTGTGCATTTTCAGTTTGTCGTAAGGAGGGGACACAACCTACATATCTGAAGGCAATTCCATCTGTACAACCCAAATCCATTGCATGATTTCATTTCCCTTTTGGACTTTTGTGTTTTCGCAATAATGTAATGCAAATTAAGTTTTACAAACCAATGCTTCCTTCTTTCATTACTTCATTCATTGGTGAATTAAGTGGTCAGGAAGAGAAAGAGGAATATACAATTTGCAATTTATACTATTCAAATACTTTGAAATTAGAACTTACCGGTATCTCCAGCTGCAGGGTCACCATCCGCGTGAGCGTTTGGGTTCGGAATGCCGGTGGCTGGGGGTTCGTACCCAATTACCAAATTAATAATTGCCTAAATGGGGAGATGCAAGTTAGTTTAATTAAGCGTCTTATTATATTCAGATTTAATTTAATGAATTGGTTAACTAAAGTTGACTATTAATTTCTAGGCCATAATATCATACAACTCAATTTTATTATTAGAGCAAAGTATGGAACATGCATATAAAACAGCAATGGGAAAGGCTGGTTTTGTGTTTTTAAAAAGACAATATGCAAAATATTTTTTAACCTGTAGGCTCCAACAGTCACAAACATTGTGCTGTGTTGGAATGCAAAATGTCATCGAGGTATATTCCAATACAACACACAAGATGGAGTGTTTTTAGTACAGAATCAGTATGTTGGGTGTGTGTGTATCCTTGTGCATATTCTTGTTCATTAGAAGTTTGTTCAGAGGTATGAATCAATGTTTACGGAAACAAAGGGAAGACAAATATATTACAGCAGTGTTGGCAAAGTGCCACCTTGGTCCTACACTTGCAACATAAATTGCTGGTCCAGGGTGGGAAAGATAACCTTTGAATTAGTTCCAACTCCATATTACAGGAGGTTTTGTAAGAGGAATGTAATGCATTGTATAAGATTATGAATTTTTCTGTACTGTGATGGATACATGGCAGCAGGGGGGAGCATACAAACATTGTGTCTAGTATGTACTGTTGTTGTTGTTGTTCTACATAACACAAAATACCTTCAATCATTGCAGAAGAACAAATACATTAGATAAGGTAAACTTACTCCAGTAGATTGACCCTTTTCACCGAGGAGAGGCAAGTTCTTTGATGGGAGAGACTTGAGTTGACCCGTTGCCAGTTCTTTTAAATAAACTTTAGCCGCACCTAGGAACCTGGGGGGGGGGGGGGGTTGAAGGTGTTTAGAAAGTCTAATGCATCAGATGGGTTCTGCAGTATCATTTACATTTTGACTATATTTAATGAAAGATTAAGGTTTCAGGATGATTTAATCTAAGGCATGTTTAAGGGAGGCTGGTCGGAACTAAACTCTGCTCAATCACTAAAAACGCTTTGAAAGACAAAAACAATCCAGATCAAGGTCAGACCAGTGTTGTTGAAACTGAGGAAAGAGAGCAGTTGAAATTCTTAAGGTGGAACAGTGTGTGCTTCCTACCCAGAGTTAAGCACACAGCTGCTTTTTGATTGCCATATCCCCCCTTCTTTGAAGGTTTATTTTCACTTAGTTTCTAAAGTGATTAATTGTGACATATGCCCCAGGCAGCATTTCCCAGCTCCAATCAGATACAGAGAACCAAGCATAGTCTGTTAAGAACCACCTCCCTTTGAACCACAATTTCAGCAGGAAAGCTCTGCCTTGAACATGACAAAACATGTGTAGCCATCACTTGTTGCAGAGGAGGCTAAAGTCTAGTAGAAAAATGACTGGAATTCATACATTATAGGCACCCTGTCAAAATGCATTTAGAATACACATGGCGAGTCCAAACAAGCATTTACTTTTTTGCTTGAGATGGACACACACAGACAGACTGTGGCCTGTGTCCTGGCACTCATCCCGAGTTCTAGGACTATTGGTATTCTTTCTGTAGAGTATTGTCGGCATAACAAGAGACCACCATAAGGCTCCTCCTTCCAACACACTCCCATATTTCCCTTCAGTTCTTGCAAATACATCCAGGATGTCATGGAAACCTCGACCGCCTTGTTTAAACAGCTCATGACTCATGTGCCACTTTGCAATAGTTAAAAAGAGCTGCCGAGCTGCACCACTGATTATATCCTTCCCTTCTGCTAATAAAAACATGAACATCCATTACCGAGTGTTGATCGACGGGAATGTTAAAGTAGCTTTATTCTATTTTCCGTTAGTAGCAAGGCAGAAAAATAAGTTACTGCTGTGATGCATGTGTTGCAGTGACAGAAACTGGCTGTAATTGTCATAGAAAGCCTTACATACCTGCAAAAACCTCTGTATAGATAAGGTTTGTCCTAATACAGGGTATCAACTGTAGGATATTCACACACACTTGCAAAGTTTGGGATTTAAAAAGTAGATAGTGACTATGCCACATCGTTCTTTTAATACAAAATAAAAATATTCCCACACACAGAGGCAGAGGTCAAGGGAAGGAACTTGCTCTTGGCCACTCAGGTTTTCTCTGATTAGTTATTATAAACATGTTAATCATCATAATCTGGAGCCAAGCCAATCAGAGGAAGAGTCAGAATATGTAAAGGAAAACTGAAGAGGGAAGTGAAAATGCAAATTTCACAGCCATTTCTGTCAATGACAACATGGAAGAACAATGTCTTTTAAATCCAAACCTGAAAGTGAAATATAATTATAGTTTTATATCCAATTTAACAGAAGATTTAAAAATGAACTGAAAGTGTGAGAATGAAATATATTTGTGCTGTAATAACAAAGAGCTGGGAAACACTATTTACCTCATCCCCTATCTATTATACTCCCGCCTCTTTGCAAATGTGCAAATAAGCAGACAGACAGCTGAATAACTAGGACTAGCTGATTTTGCCAACATTTCTCTCTGAAGAGCACACCTTTACCTGCACACGTATCCTCCTATTTACACACCACTTTATCGTGTCTTTGTGGTTTATAGTTTATATAATAGAATATCAATTTGCATTTTATAATCTTACCCCTGTTGATGCCAGTTGTTTTCAGTATCAGCAAATAGGGAGTTTCTACAGTGACTTGTGTTCCTTCCCCACACTATCAAAATCACAAACTACAATGTTATCTATATATACACGCTTACTTCTCTAGATACTAAAAGACTAGGCCTATTTGTGAGTTTCTCAACAGGCACGCTAATTGTGTGTATTTGTTTTGTTTAATCTTCAGTTGAAATAAATAAGGCATTTGCTCAATAATCGCATTGTTCTTCTATGGTCTTAGCAAATATGCAGACCTATTGTACAATACTTCACTTCTCAATTCAAACACGTCTCAGCCAACACCCAGTCCTTCTTCCGCCCTCACGGAGAGTTTGAGTCAGCACGTTGTGGGCAGAGAAGAATTAACTCCACATTGGCTAAACATGGCAACACACTCTGATAGGTAAAACTACTAGTGCACTTGCAGCTCAGATTTCATTGCCACAGCGCCTGGGGACCTTATTCTCCCAGTCACAAACCGATACAAAACATCTTATGGTTCCCAGAGGCTCAAAAATTAAACAATTAATAGTTTTTAATTAATTCAAACCTTTTTTTCCATACTATAGAATGATAAAACTACACAAGATTTAATTTCTAGCAAGCATATAGCTTATATTACGAACAAAAACTCCTTGTATGATGCACTACATTTGCAACAGACTTTCCCGTTCCTTCAGCGGACGATGCTAAAAGCCTGGAATGTGCTTGAATAAACAATTTTAAGTACCGCCCAATGCCATTTTAAGTAAAAACAATATGCTGTACTAGAGCTGCATTAGAAACAACCTTTAACTAAATGATTTGTAACTTAGCTGCCACAAAACATTATAATATGCCTATTAAAAAAAATGGGATGCAATTAACAAAGGTAGTTTAGTTAAACATGCCAGATGGGTAGGTTGTGTGTAAATCTAGCAGACTCAATTCTCCTCAGACAGGTTAGATTTCCAACTCCAGAAGAGCCGGTTCTTTTAGGTCAGTTTTCCCCTTTCATAATAACTTGTGGAATAATTTTCTTTACTTGCTGCCTATTCTCATACAGTAAACCTTGAGCAATATAAAAACAAACCACCTATGTATACCAATCATTGATAATGTTATATATATAAAAAGTGCTAAGTAGGTTTAGTTTATCACAGGCATAAGACAGGGTTGTATCATTAGCATTAAAGATTTTGTATTATTTTAAACCGTTTTCTAAAAAGATATTCATCTGAAATACAGGATTCATTTTTAGCATTTTCTGCATGAACTCCACAATATTTTTCCCAGAGTAGGTGGAGTCACTTAAAACGTTCAGGAACAGGCTGTCCGATGTGTGGATGGATTAATGAAGTGTGAAATTTCCTTTTGGTTGACAACAACCAACAGGTTATCCAGTAAATATCCATAAAAAAAAAAAAAACACTAGCTAATAACACATTCCTTCTTCTTCCTTCTTGGTTCCAGTCAATTTGAAAAGTCTTCATACCTCTATGCCAATTTCAAAACACAAGTTTTTGACTGCGCAAGTGATCTCCTGATAATCTATTGCAATATGCTTATTCACAGACTGGTCACATTGGTATCCCAACCCCCAGGATGCGCATGGAGATCCGTCAGAATGTGACACTTCCTCACATCCAAACACATATGTCCAGCACACTTTTATATCTATTTAAAGCACAACCACAGAGATTAGTTTCAGCTGAAAAGAAACATTAGCAGACACGTGGTCTCTGTAAGCAAGGACTTCCCATTAGGTTATTGCCACACCTATAGACTCAATACACTAACCTGCAGCAAAGTAAAAACCAAAGTGCTAGATAAAATGATTAATGATTTTGGGAGGAAATGGGGGGAAACCTCATAATTGTTCTGCACCAAACATCCACTTTATTTTCAGATGTTGCTAAGATACAAACTAACCAGGGATCTTGGAAGAATGTCTGAAATTACAGAAATTTCCTCCTACTACTTCTGGATGACTCAATCAAAAATAATGAACTCCTTTAAGTAATAGCAAAAGAGTAACACTGCTGGACTGTAAAAGTTTTAGTTTTGAAGTATATACTCCACATATACGGAAACTCTAGCACATTGAACAAAACATTTGGAATTCTACTTGTTGAAAAACACTACATAATGGAAAAAACTAGTATGAACTCTCAAACTCCACGGTCACTGTTTCCAGATTGGTTCCATATGTTATTTTTATGTGGAAAATGTTGCAGAGATGGCATTCTGAATGTGTGCAGAATTTAGCGTACAGGATCTGAAAGCAAACTAGCTAAGGAGATTCACAGACATTTTCTGTATACAGTAGGTAAACATTTCAGCACAAACTACAGTTCAATATAAGCATGTTTTTCTCATCCACTCAGTTACCCAAGACTTTCAACAGTACCATTTAGAATAAAAAGTTAGGATTCATGCGCCTCAGCCAACACACATCTGTTTGTGTTTAATTTCCTGTGAGTGTGCCACAGAAAGCAGTAGGAGAACAATCTCAATGCAGCAATACAAATACAACCTTCCAGAGTTTATTTCAGAAAGGTATACAGGGTGTTGAATGCCAATGCTGTAGAAAAAATAAAGCAGTCTAGGACTTAAGCTGGGCGTTCACAATTTACTCAGTAAAGTGTGGTCACTCCTATAAAGCTGCATTACCACTGCAGTATGTGGCACTCTGCTTTGATGGTAGCGTTTACTTCTCTTCACACACTGTTGCAATCGGCAGCCTTCCTCAAATACCTGTACTCCAGGAAGAATTTTTATTTATTCATTCATGGTCATCTTAATGTTGGAGTAAAGTTTAATTCACTTTTGTAGGTCTAAATACATGTACCCCTTTACTGCCATTGATCCTGCTGTAGCTATTCAATATATATACTAGCTCAAATGTGTTCCAATTCAGAAACTGTGTGAACATACTCTGCATTATTAAATAATTATCAATAGTGTAACACAGAATCCATAGCAACACTCATTATCTTAAGCATAGGTCAGCGTGCATTTATCTCCTCAGAGCAAATCATTTAAGGTCCCTTCTGTTACATGATACAGCCCAGGTTACTTCAGACACAATCGTCTACTTTCCAAACATTGCAGAACATGTTGCAACAAAACACAGGGGTGTGGAAGTGGAATAACAATGTGGGCGTTACTGAAGGTACACCAGCAAGGTCTGGGTGGTGTTCCATCACGTTCCTCTGACCTCTAACTGCCAACTACACTTGCTAAAATTACAACGCTACACAATGCTTTAAGTGTTTCTCTGGATCAGTTTGTAACATGAACAAGGAAATTCTGCATTCAGGTACATGGTTATTTCACAACCTTTCCTTTGAAGAAAACTAAAAGATACATCTCCATAGCTTAAATGAAAAAGATGCAAGTCTGAAGTAAGCTCCAGATGTGGGAATCAATGCTATATCAAGTACTTTCCTCAAGAGAAAAAAAAAACAAACTTATATTTATCAAAGAAAATGCATCTTTGAAACCATCTCCTGATGACATTCCTTAGCACTCAAACAGCTTTCCAATTGTTGTCAACCAACAACTAACCAGTTTACAGTTTACCTGCAGCATTTACTTAGGAAAGCAAACGCCTGCAGGTATCTGAGGTTAGCTCTGACTGCTCTCAGGTAACATTAAAGAACCTGGGTAAAATGTCTGAAACTTAATGACTCACTTCAGTTCAAAATGATAATAGACTCACAAAAGGTCAAAAGTGCAAAGCCTGGGTCTCATCAGGTAAAGACCCTCCAGCATTTGTTTTCCATTTAAAGATGATAGTACTTCCAACCAGTATTGGCATTTTAAAAAACTAAATCTAGGTGGTTTAAATTAGAGCAAAGTGTATTTCTTTTTGAGTTATGTATACAGCTACCCCTTCTCATATGGTCAATATGTAGATTGTGTTGTGCATGTGAAGATGAAATCATGAAAAGTACATACTTATCTTTTCCTATGGTTTCATAATCTTTGACAATAACATCAATGAATGAGGAGGAATCCAGTGCAACACCTTTCAAATCAAACTCAAGTACCTGCATTTAGAGAGGAAAAGAAAAAAATCTGTTAGCTTAGGTTTCAATAGCTTTCTTATTATTTTGAGGGACTATCCCCATAAATGTGGTTTCTTTCTTTTCGGAGCTTCATGTTGACAAATTATGGAAATCTACCTTATTTGTTGGTAAATAATATACAAGTATATAAGTAGTCAAACACAACCTCATCCCAAGATCATTAACTTTCCACATTTCCACATTTTGAGGAACTCGTGATCGTGACCCGTGATCCACTGAAAAACCATTGTAAAGAATTTGAAGAATTTGCTGCTGGTTCATTTCAATCATACAATATTAATCTCACTGACATCTAAACTTCTCAGAGTCCTAATTCTGCCTAACATGATGTTCAATTTGTAGACATTGTCTTGCAAAGTTTGCTGGCAAATGGTAGTGAATCCTTAGCAAAATAAAGAAAATACATTAATAAAAGGTGTCTTACTTCATTCCAAACAGGATTCGTTTCTCCGTCAATGAATTTAGTTTTCTTCTTTTCATCTGTAAAACAAATTGAGGCAATTTAGGATACATTCATCTATGAGAAGGTGTGCAAAAACCAGAGTTGTCATTGTGTAGGCCTATATATCTAGTAGAATGGTTCACAAGTCCATTAGACTATATAAAAGGAAAAGGAGTAATATTCCCTGACACTTTTATACTTTCAAATGTTAGAATTTTCCTTACAATGTTTTTTTTTAACTCTTGACAAATGAACATATAAAATCATATTATTCACTTCTCATATAAATGACAAAAATATGCACAATGACTCTGAAATGTATTTATAATCTACATGAATTTAAAATACGTTCTCCCTTTCTGTTCCACCACAAACCTGGTCTCTACCAGCTCGTTCTTGAATGTCTCCAGCTGAAAGTGCTTTTGTTCACTGACTATAGACAACTATAAGTTGTCAAGTGACATTTTTACCATTCATTTACACTGCCACATATATAGTCTTTAATATGAAAGAAATCTGAGAAGTGGGAGACACAGAAACAAAAACAAAAAATGGATCCAACAAAACTCCTGCACATCACATGACACTCACAATGCATGCAACGACATCCACCCTTAGGCATCTGTTCTGCTGGTCACTTCAGAGATCAGCCCTACTGTTGAGATTCACAGAGTTCTCCCATTTGTTAACTTGCCAAGCATCTTTGATTCCACAACGAGCGCACATTTCTCTTTGTACCGCGAGAATATGTGCATTGGCCTTATTTATTTACCAATTAAGACTCATTCCAGTGGAAGAACGCTTTCTGTGAATAGCATGACCAAATTAATCTCACAGCTGCATATGGAATCACAGCAATTCAGTAAAGAGAAGCTGACATACACATAAGTGAGCATGGACTAATGCATCAGGGCTGCACACAATAGATGGAGATCTGAACCCTTGCAAACGAGGGATAAAACAAAGATGGCGCTTATCTTAAAATATCTGGAATATGATTCATATGTTGTGAAAATCTGCCACACCCAGTGCTATTAGTGAGCTGCAACGCCACAGCTAACTCACTAAAAAGCCTGGTTACAGACAGAAGTTACTAAGTGGACAGTTTTATTCCCTTATAAGGACTAATGTTTTGTTTCTCTCTATTGTGTTTCAGACTTTCCCTCTGGATGCCATTGTATGTTCATAAAGTCGCCTCAGAGTATGTAAGCTTAAGTCCTATGAATTCCAATTAACCTCATTAATCAATCAATTACATCCACCCAATTAAATGACAATGGATGTGTTGCAATATAATTAGCAGGTTATATTATGTTACATCTTGCAAGGGATAATACAATATGAGCACGCATAAAACTAAAATGTCAAAGTTGCTGATGCCTTTGCCCATATTTTCATGATAATGTAGTACAGGGAACCAAGTTTACTTTGACAAAGCCTCAGGCCCAGAGAACTAGGTTTCACACAGAAGTATCTAAACTAATCATTTACTACAAAAGGTGCTTTGCATTAGTAATCAATTATATGACCTGATGAGGTCTTAATATATATAAAAAGAAGAAAAATAATGCGAAAGGAGTGTAATTTTATTTATTTGTATTGTATAGCGCCCTTTACAAAGGTCGCTCCACAGAAAAACAACCTACTAATTAAGACAACATGTACAAATAAACTATAAAAGACCTTAACCTTAATTGCAATGTTATAAATACCTGCTTACCTCAGTTATTTACTTTTTAACTCAGTTTATAACAAAAACCCTTATTAATGTATATTAAAAGTGACACAGAAGAATAAACACAACTTACCTTTGAAGACAATGGTCGTTATGGGGTCAGGATTTCCAAGTTTCTTCTTGGGAAGCCCTGCAGCCGACTCCACCACAACGCGCAACATGTTGCCACTGAACTACTTCTCTTTCTTTTCTTTTCTTTTCTTTTCTTCTCGTTTCTTGTCTCGCCCAATTAAAAGCGATAAACCGGCAGCATTGCTCTGTTGCACCCGCGTCTCCTCTCTAGCAGGAGGCTGAACTGCAGAAGAGGAAATGCGCGCTTTGTGTAAGTTAGGGAGGAGAGGCTGTCAGTCATTGGGGTTGGCCGGTACTGAGGGAAAGCGCTCCTACGAGCCGAGCGCACAGGTAATGAAGGAGAAGTGGAGGAGCGCCGTGTGAAACCCGAGCGGAGAGGCAGTCGCTTTAAGAAACAAGCAGACAGGTTTCTCCCCATTCAGCTACACTGGCACATTGTAATTGTTCGTGTTGATTTAGTTTTGTTAAAAAGTAGGATAACTCAAGCATATGCAATGTAACTATGTAACGGAACCCGTGTAGCTTCTGCTCCCGGGACGTGGCGTTGCGCCCACAGTTGCGCATGTGTGGGTATAGTGGTGCGTCCGGCAACTTGGGGAACCGGGACGCTTCCTCTCCGTCTCATCTGGCATCAGGCTGAAGGGCTTTCGTCTGCAAGTTTCACAGCACCTTGGCTTTATACGCCACCTGGTGGATGCGATTGCATTTAAAGATATCCTCAAATATTTAAAGATATCTATAAATGATTTAGAGATATCTGCAAACGGTTTAGAGATCTCTAAATAAGGTGCTTTTTAAAGCTATCTCTAAATGATTTGAAGATATCTCTAATAGGTTTGCAGATATCTTTTAAATGATTTAGAGATATCTTTAAATGTTTCAAGATATCTTTAAAGGATTTAGAGAGATATCTAAATGATCATTTGGCTTGCCATACATAGTATGTTCAAAAGCATCTCCATACTGCTACCATCTCAAAACGTCCTGCTCCAGGGCTATCGGTTTGGGTGTAGTAATACGATTTTAAAATCTTTATATTTGGCTTTACAATTTCTGAATGCCAATTTGTGTCAGTTTTTTTTCATGAAATTAGTATATTGTGTCAGTGAGGTGTGGGTGCTTCTACTGTTCAGGAATTATTGATGTAAATATTTTAGCATAATGCTAAAGTAACTTTTTAAACCAATAAACTGAATCACCTTTGCCAAAAACTTGTATTAACACTGGCTGCAAATGTACATAGCCTAGATGTAACGAGGCATGAGATTGAAAGTAAACATTTGAGCCATACCCCATCGCTGCACCTTCAAATTTGTGTTTGGCACTGGAATAGTGTGCAAGAAAGAGACAATAGGTACAAACTGGTTTATTAATTCAGGGGGATATAAAGGAACAATGGGAGGCTCTTAAGCACCCTGTAATAGGGATAGCAATTATCTAAATTGCATAACCTCTGTCCAACCCCACTTATCCTCGTTTTACAGGCAACTCCACTGCTTTTAGCCAATTGCAACTTTCCAATTATATTACCAAATTCCAAATTCAGTTCAAATGTTTTAGACTATTCACTCATTTTCCACCTTTGGACAGGAGTCACAGCAAGCTCAGCAAGACCCAGGACACACATGGAGACACAGCACTAGGGTCGGCAGTGCTCCGGGTTTGTCTATTTCAGCCACACCCATTGCTGACAGGAGTGTACAGTGGCTCTCAAAAGTGTTCACCCCCCTTAGACTTTTCCTCATTTAAAACAACATTAAATCAGAATGGATTTAATCAGGAGTTTTTCCCACTGATCAACACAGAAATTGTGAAAAATAGAATTTGCAAATTGTTCTAATTTAATTACAAATACAACAGAAAATAATTGAATGCATAATTAATCACCCCCCTTGCTATGACACACCTGATTGAGCTGTGGAGAAACCAATTGTCTTTAGAAGTCTTGTAATTAGCTGAAGGGAGTCCACATCTGTGCAATTAAGGTGCATCACATGATCTCAGATTAAATACACCTGTCTGTGGGAGGTCCCACAGTTGGTTAGTACAATTCCTAACAAAAAATACATCAAGGTACATACATAAGGTTCTTCAAAAGCACCCATCAGGGGTAGGATACAAGAACATTTTCAAGGCATTGGCATCCCTCGGAGCACAGTAAAGTCCAGAATACAGCACAGAGGGTAGAGCAGCTCCCTCACCTCAGCTCCGGCTCCAGGCATGCCTGCTTCAGCTCCGCTCTGGCTCCGGGTCCTGGAGCCGGTGCACGGCCAACCCTACACAGCACAGACATTGAGCAGAAACAAATGGGCACAATGGCAGCACAGGAACCAGAACCCTTAAAGAAAGCAGTCTCAGGCATGCAGTTTCCAAAAGTAATTTATAAAAACAAAATAAATATTGAACACACACTCATTATAGCCCAAACTGACCTTTTACTTTACATTTATTTATTTATTTATTGAAAAACTAAAAAACATGCCATCTTATGCAAGCAGGATTAAACTAAATGTGGAACATTTGCCTTTTAAGCCTACTAAGTGTATTTGGGGGGAGGAGCCAAATGTCTTTCCACCATTCATACGTCTTTACTGATAATTCAGTTAGTCACCATTAATGCCATTTACAGCCTATTCCCATATTCAAAGTGTGCAATGTGTAGCAAATGAAATAAAACATACAAACCTAATACAAAATTAACACACTAAACAGTGACTTTGACATCTGCCCGTCATATTGTGTGATGTTAGGTCAATGTTTGGCCAAAATGGTTACAGGGGCAGCATGTTATTTATTTTGCCCAGTGATGGCCTGTGATCGGCTCTGGCTTCCCCGTGATCCTCACCAGGATAAGCGGTTTCGAAAATGGATGGATGGATGGATGTTATTTATTTTCGACTGGTCGCCCAATCAAAGAGAGTGCGGTGACTGGACAGACGGAAACTGAACCTATACATTCATGATTGCGAGTTCAAACTGAAATATGGCAGGGTAGCAAAAATCAATAGATTCCTTTTTTCAGGAAGAATCAGTGAACTGATGAGGAAAAAGCGGGCCTCCTATCACGGCCTCAGTGAAGAGCGACTGCCCGCCCAGGGGAAACATTGCCTGTGATGTAGACAAAAACCTCTGGCCTGACCGAGGACTTTTCCTTTTTCTTCTTCTACCTACAATGAAAATATAGTCTCTTACTTTAACTGAAGTATTTTTACTTGGGATTCTTTTATTTCCCCCAACTTTTCTTGACTGCTAGCAAATTCAGTTGAAATTCTGGAAAGATAATCCTGTGCGTAATGGGTATTCAGTAGGGTCTACTTACTTGATGGCTTTTGTGTGCCATTTGAAGGCAGTTTGGTAGATACTATGTTTTTGAATAGAGTGACTCATTTTGTCTGAGACTTCTGAGGTTTGGTCATGATGTGTTTTTTTGTTTGTTTTTGTATAATTTCAGAAAACGTGTAAATGGTTGTGTAAAACTGCAATAATGTTTCTGTAGAATTAGGATTTTATTGCTAATTGAAATAAGATGTTTTTCCCACTAGGTGGCACACTAGCCACTAATATAAGAACAACGGAAGTCTCTTGCCTGGTCTGGCCCAACCAGTATTTTGTCACCCTAAAGCCCATTTGTAAGAATGTGAACAGTGAGTACATGTCCATTAGAGAGCAGCTCAGGGAGTCACTTGCTCAATTGAGATTTGAAGGACAGCTTCCACCATGTCACTGAATATAAGTTCATGCATGTTGGCATATATGTTTTGAAGAAGGGAGAACATGTGGCATGAGCCAGCCGGTCTTGTGTTTTTGCAGTTTGTTTCCTGAGAAAATCACCGGCCCACTTGGTGCTTGTTACGGTGTCTTACTGTCTTCTGGACACTTGATATTGCAGTTGTTACAAAGCTATGAGATGAATACAAAGCTTTTTTCAAAACAGCCTTCATCTGTCTGTTCACACCCACATTGTTGTTAGACTGTATCTACTTTGTAATATTATTATTTATTTCTTGGCAGACACCCTTATGGCTTACAGGTTACACAAGCATTACATAAGTGCAGTAATACAATATGAAATTCAAGTTAAGAATTAATGCAATAAAGCATGTAATAATAACACCTCCAAACTCAGTCAGGTATCTCAAAACCCTTTACACAGTAGACAGTATAAGCAGGCAACCAACTGTTGACTCTTTCAGACTCTTTTGTCTAGTGTAGCATGGCTATTGTATTGTATAAAATATTATTAACAGTTTACCTTCAGTCCTGACAAATTTCATTGTATTTCTAGAATTAACTCTCCTGAGACAATCGCATTTCACTCACTGAGGCCCAGTTTAGTGCCAAGCCCTACTGAAAGCAGCTCGGTCCAACACTATGGGTGTAGTTGAGAACTCCAGGTTGCACACCTGGTTAGACGGGGATTACACTCATGCCCACTGCCGATTCGCTGCCATGAGTCTCCCTCATGACGAGAGGGTAGGGCTGTGGTAGCTGTGAGGCACCTAGTGGTGTGTTGTGTCCCCTGTCACACAGTACCTCTACGGAGGTCTACATTGCCAGCCTCCTGGATGAATTCATCATAGGAATCTACATATTTCCCCACATGGACTGCTATCATAACTCCATCTCCGAGACCGACACAAGTGTTAGGAGGGCATGGTATAGGTAGTACAAAACACTCTGAACAATGTAAGGGCAAAGGACATGAAAATTGACATTAACTGTCAGAGGACCAGAATAATGGTGAATGCTGCTACGATCACTGCGAGTGCATGGGTAGTAGTGTGGACAAAGAGGATATCATGGCACTGAAGGAGGGACTGGTTTGTCTGTGGTATAGCAGTTGCTTTAGACATTTATCAGTATAGACGTGTTTCTGTTTAGGACAAGCATTTGAAAACTACATTTCATGCACACATTTACTTATATATTCTGTAGCTGCCTGCTCCCAGTTCCCTACTAAGGGGGTGAAAGAGGTTTTGTTATCGCCAAGGATTAGCAAAGGCACCTTGCTCCTCCTGTAAGAGAGATCTATATAAGTTTAAATAGGGGTTTAGATGTGTTTGTGGCTCTTCCATTACTAAGAAGTGCACAGAATTATTGTTTTAAATGTTACTAGGTGCTTGAGTGTCTTTTTCATACTGCTCAGGCAGTAATATTATCTGCCTTTCTCCCCTCCCTTCCTTCCTCTATCTCACTGTTTGAGTTTGTTTTTGTACACAGGGTACTCTGCTGATTAGGTTTTGCCTTCAGGACTTTCCAGTCTGCCATGTTTTTAATTTCTTTACTGATGTTTTCATTTCTTGAGATAACTAGCCTTGTTCGACCGAACGAAAACCCACTTGATTTCTTATTAGGATTTCAGAAACTGAATTAGGATTTAATTAGCATAGAAACTTAGCACTCTGCTTTCAAGTTTCCTTATTCTGCAACTGTGATATTATTGAATGCTGTAATCAATTAAGTGTTTGGAGGGATTGCCCTATGACCTCTGTTGGGAGAGTCTGTTGGAGGAATTCCTCAATAACACTCTCCTGGGCCTGTGGGCTTGAGGTGTGAGGCCTCTTGATTATGGTTAATATGACATGTGAATATTTGTATGGGACCTCCTCCCTTCTTTCTCTCTGCTGATGCTTCATTGCATTTCCATTCCACTGATGATCATTTATGATTTCTCCTCAAACCTTTCCAATGCTTTGGGTTTAAACCCACAGGAGTAGTACACAATGGCTGTGTTTTGCTTTGGAACTACTAGCTACATGTTGTCATTTCCAGACAGCCTTTATGACTCAACAACTGATTATTGTGCTAAAACTGTGTCTGTCATGGTTTGTTTGTGTTCCACTGTCGGACCCTTCGGCAACACCCTTTCCCGTCATCACTGCGCTTTAACCACAGGATGCCAAGGAGGCTAAACAGGTGTCTACTACACACATGGTGCTTCTGGACTTCATTGCTCGGATACAGGTTCGGCCCACTGATGTGCCCTACAAAATACAAACTGTGTCTTCTGGTGAATGACACCCTGCTTATCGGAGACCTTGGTGCATCCTGAACGGTCTGGTGACCACACCTCGGTGGCATGGGCCATTAGATCAACATTGCACCTGTTGCCCTGGCACATAGACTGCTTGCTGACACATTACAGACTCTTCCTGATTCCTTGCTCAAAACCTGGATGGAAATATAGCATGGACAATACTAGGTGCAGCTGGGATCTGCACAGATCAAAGACCTCCAATTTGTTGGAGCACTGTTTCCATGTTCTTCTGCTTTCTGTCAATGTTGTTATTTCCAATGTCTTATTTTCTCTGCACCAAGAATCCGGACAGTTATACCAGACTGTCAGAAATACAGATATGATCACACTCTATTATAACCCTTAAACACACATTTTCCATTATTATATGATGGCCTTTAATCACCACCAATCCAGCACCTGCTTACGCTTTGCCGAGCATATCAGGTATCTGCATACACATAGCCTTACTGATACACACCCTATGACTACAGGGATAGAGACAGACGGCACATAGCATTGAGGGGGACTTTTTGGTTTTCCACTTGCTGTACCGTCAGAAAGAACTGCATTGCTTTCCCTGTGTGTCTGTGTGAACAAGGTAACTGTCTCACTGTCTCACTGTGCTAAGGTACTGTGCTATAGTTCAACCCTGATACCTAGAAGAACAGAGTCTGATAAGAACCAGTTTTCACCAGCAATTTGGGCTTGATATATCGTACAAACCCCCCCCTCATATTAAACATTACATATGCTTTAATTCTCTGTGGTTTGACTATATATGTGTCTTCCTGAGCAGTTGTCAGGCAGAAACCGAACTTCCACTCATCACGGGACAGACATGTGGGTCCTGTTATCTTTCTCTCCTGTCTGGTCTGCATAAAAGTGCCTGTAGTTTGTAACTTCTCTAAGACTGTTCTTGAGATTGCCTCTTGAACCTCTTTCATGCAGCTGCTTGTGTGAATAAACTTCTCTGAACATTGCATTCTACTCTCTCAGTCTGACTTATCGAAGGGAAACTCCTGATCAATCAAAGTAATCGATCTCTACAATTGTTTCCTCTGTTTCCACCTCACACACACACACACACCCTCCAGCTCCACCTCCCCCAACAACCAAGTGCTCCTCCTCTTTTCTATCAACAACAGTGGTGACAAATTATTCTAAACATGTTCTTACCTGTTTGTTTTGTTCACAACATACAAGACCTCCCCAGGGTCAGCTTTCTAGCACCTAATGTTGTTGCACTTGTGTTAGTCGCATACATAACCTGCCTGTTTTATTAACCATTTTATATCATATTCCACAGTCTGTCTAGTTAGAGGAGACCCTAGTCAAATATACAAAAAAAGGTTTATAATAATAATAATAAAACCAATAGTCGTTTTGGAAAGTTGTGTACATCAGGAACTATATGCTACACCACTGGTTCTGTGTTGTATTGTGAAAGCAATACAATAACTATCACTGATTGAAACCTATTTTTCATATTGGAATGCTGGCCAATATACACTCACCTAAAGGATTATTAGGAACACCTGTTCAATTTCTCATTAATGCAATTATCTAACCAACCAATCACATGGCAGTTGCTTCAATGCATTTAGGGGTGTGGTCCTGGTCAAGACAATCTCCTGAACTCCAAACTGAATGTCTGAATGGGAAAGAAAGGTGATTTAAGCAATTTCGAGCGTGGCATGGTTGTTGGTGCCAGACGGGCCGGTCTGAGTATTTCACAATCTGCTCAGTTACTGGGATTTTCACGCACAACCATTTCTAGGGTTTACAAAGAATGGTGTGAAAAGGGAGAAACATCCAGTATGCGGCAGTCCTGTGGGCGAAAATGCCTTGTTGATGCTAGAGGTCAGAGGAGAATGGGCCGACTGATTCAAGCTGATAGAAGAGCAACTTTGACTGAAATAACCACTCGTTACAACCGAGGTATGCAGCAAAGCATTTGTGAAGCCACTACACGTACAACCTTGAGGCGGATGGGCTACAACAGCAGAAGACCCCACCGGGTACCACTCATCTCCACTACAAATAGGAAAAAGAGGCTACAATTTGCACAAGCTCACCAAAATTGGACAGTTGAAGACTGGAAAAATGTTGCCTGGTCTGATGAGTCTCGATTTCTGTTGAGACATTCAGATGGTAGAGTCAGAATTTGGCGTAAACAGAATGAGAACATGGATCCATCATGCCTTGTTACCACTGTGCAGGCTGGTGGTGGTGGTGTAATGGTGTGGGGGATGTTTTCTTGGCACACTTTAGGCCCCTTAGTGCCAATTGGGCATCGTTTAAATGCCACGGCCTTCCCGAGCATTGTTTCTGACCATGTCCATCCCTTTATGACCACCATGTACCCATCGTCTGATGGCTACTTCCAGCAGGATAATGCACCATGTCACAAAGGTCCAATCATTTCAAATTGGTTTCTTGAACATGACAATGAGTTCACTGTACTAAACTGGCCCCCACAGTCACCAGATCTCAACCCAATAGAGCATCTTTGGGATGTGGTGGAACGGGAGCTTCGTGCCCTGGATGTGCATCCCACAAATCTCCATCAACTGCAAGATGCTATCCTATCAATATGGGCCAACATCTCTAAAGAATGCTTTCAGCACCTTGTTGAATCAATGCCACGTAGAATTAAAGCAGTTCTGAAGGCGAAAGGGGGTCAAACACAGTATTAGTATGGTGTTCCTAATAATCCTTTAGGTGAGTGTACTTCCATGGTTTTACACCAATCTGCAATTCCTGAAACATTTCACTAAAAAGAATAAGCGCACAGTGAATGGAGAATGACTCTCGCACACTGTGTCTTTAAAGATTAGTGAATGGGCTGTGACTGGAGCATGCCAGACTTCAACAGGCATTTATTATAGTTAGAAGAAAAATGTTGGAGGAGCGATTGACCATGGTAACAGTGTCCTGTGTCTCCACAGATCCACAGGGAGAAGAATGAAGTGCTTTACAACAACGTGAGACACACACTAACTGGATGAGGTGAAACCTATAGCTCTGTGTGCTGGAGGGCCACTCTCCTGCGCTCAGTATCATCAGTGTATTAAGACTCTGACTCATCTCAGCGTTTGGTAAATGTAGCAGCACAAGCTTCTTGTGCTGAGTGAGGTGAGAGCTGGCATTGCTGCACTGCAGTGTGGGCAGGTTAAAGGAGAACTCCTGTCAGCTCTAAAATCACGGTTTTATGCATCTTTACATGTTGAATAAGGCAGGATTCACACTGGGTTTGTTTCAAACATGCTTACTTCAGTTCTCTTGCTTTGAAGAAATGTGTCAGTGTACTAGTTGTTCACATTCGCCTTTGTTTGGAATTTGGTTTCGAATTTGTTTGGAAAATAACTGGGGTTTGTGTTTGTGGTTCACTTCTGTGTTTTCCCAGGACTCAGTGCACTTGTGTTCATATTGCAGTAATCAAGTGAACTCAGTTTGGTTTCTATTAATAACATTTTTCAGCTTTGAATACAGTGTTTTCTGCAGCACCATTCAGGCCAGCTCTTCCAGTGGTCTCAGTTCAGCTCAGTTCAGTTTGTTTGCCACTCGAACTTTGTTGTTCTCACTCTTCTCAAAACGAAGCGAACCTCACCGTGCCGAGTCTGAAGGAGAGCTCTAGTGTGAACAAACCCTGAGATACACACCACTATTCCAGACCAAGACTATCATATAAGCAACTTCTAACTAATTAAATAGAAAACTTAACCAATAAGGGTGAATGTCAGCTCTCTCCAGCTAGTCCAGATGTGTTCTGTCAAAATCCTGGATAGCTGCAAAACTACAGAATCCCCATATTTGTCTTCCCCATTACAGCTGTCAGTTTACATCACTCAGTAATGCTGGTTTGTATGAGTGATCTTATAATGCACAGTAATGTATGTATGTTATGGGGGTGTTCTAAAACTTCTGACCAGTAGTGTATATTTCTGTGATTCATGACCTGGGACTACCTGTGGGGGACCAGGAGCCAATTCACAGATGACCACACCCTCCTCCACTTCCCGCTCTCTTTCGCACACCCTTCTCTCTTACAGCCATTCTTCTCGCACACTTTAGCATTGTCTCTCTCTTGATTCACTTTCTCATTCTCCTTTCTTCTCTCACGTTTCGGCTCTCCACTCCACTCTTCTCACCAACTCCTTTGTCTCACTTGACACAATGTTCACATGTGTCTTTCACAGCTGGTACCCATGTCGACCCATCTCTCTCTCTCTCTCTCTGTGCCACCACTGTATCCAGTGTGAAAAGAGTTTCAGTCCACCAGCGCACACACGCTGGAGAGAGATAACACTATATTAATCCATCATGATGGAGCTGTTCTATGACCAGGCTCCCTACCTCACAGCCCTTAGACTGTTTTCATCCTAGTCTCCACAGATGCTGTGATTTATCAGGCAAAACATACATGAGTTTATGTCTAGCACATTTGAGAGGAGATCTCAAAAGATCTCAGTCTCACTGAGCCTTTCATTTGAATCCAGGATAATAGACACTTTCCAGCATGGATTGTTTT
The DNA here is from genome assembly GCF_036373705.1 of Amia ocellicauda. Taxonomy (NCBI): domain Eukaryota; kingdom Metazoa; phylum Chordata; class Actinopteri; order Amiiformes; family Amiidae; genus Amia; species Amia ocellicauda. The sequence continues at coordinate 17,725,093 of NC_089869.1, forward strand.
ATTTTGTCTGATTGTTTTTTGTTAGTTTGGGTAATTAGTCTTTCAGTTGACACACAACACCATCAACTTTAATACATTTTAAATGGCTGCAATATCTTCAGAAGGTGCACAGATGTTTTGCTAATTGCCTCATATTAGGATTTAGAGACCATTGTGGGTGTAATATATGTAAATTGTGTCCCTGAAATCTAATAAATTATATAATCACCAGACCCATCAACCATCTCAAAGTCAGCCATCATTCATTTGACATTCTCACAGAATTGATGTATTCCCCTATTATACTTTGCTATTATATTTTCATGAATATAAACTATTATATATATTGAGTGGATTGCTAGGCAGGGATGTAAAGCAGTGTTTTTCAATATGAGCCCAAAAATAGGTTTGTTTAAATATAGAATACATGTTATACATAGATGTGGAAACACACTTATTGTAACAGTATATCAACAAAGGATGATATTAGATGGTTATTATTTATAAATTAGGTTTATATGCACTTTGGTTAATGTTTTACTAGGACAAAATGTATTAAGTATTCTTAGTTGTTCCATTTGTCTAAACTCTGTCAAGTGCTTTACTTGTGTCAGTCTATCCAGGTTGAGATTACCTCTGATTAGATTTGTCTGCTGTTTCCTCACCAGAGGGAGCTATTTGACCGTCACACAGATTGCTAGAATAAAATCACTGAGACGACAGTATATTCTGATTGTGTAGCTATTGCTCCAAGGTGCTCTAAGTGTACTCATAAGACATTAAGTAAGCACTTTAAAACAGTTACAAAAAAAAGCTTTTTACAGCATCCCTCTAGGGCAGAACATGTCTTCAGTAGTAATTTCTCCCTCATCACTTTCTGATAAACCTAGGGCTAGCTATCGGAAATTGTTTTATTAAACACCTTGGTAGTAAAAAAAGACCCAGTATTATATAACCTATAAGGGCTAACTTATCATGTGTATATCTATATACAACATACTTCTTATTTACTCCACTGTAGGAGTCCATGCATGATTGAGACAAATATATACATTTCCTTTGGCGAAACTCCAATTTTAGTATATGATATTACCTTCACATTGCATAATTATTAAGAAGTTAATCAAAAAGTGAAATAGCTGTTGAAACACTGGGTGTCAATGAATACAATTTATGTAAAGATTGTAACAAGAAAGAAACATCCTGAGAAGAATCTCATTCATAAATGAGCCGTATAGCATATTGAGAGGATGTGCTGTAGTAACACTACTGAAGGATTTGGACTGCAGAACGCACTGGATGTTAAATGGACTGTAATTGAATTTACTGTGTCTAATGTAAAACCTGAATTACTCACTTTTGGTACCAGTATGAAAGATCTTTACATTAACCCCTGGCTATGAAAAGCTTTTTCATCATTACCCTTTGTGAGTACTAATGCTTGTCTTGGCAAGAGTCCCTTTGGCACCTCATTTCCATTTCTCACTGGCTTGCTTTTGTCAGTCATCTCTGGACACATGCTATCTTGAAAGCATTATCTTATACCTTAGCTTTTTTTGGATGTGTATATTTTATTGATAAATATTCTCTGAAGGCTATGTCATTGTGATTGCTTGATGTGTAGGAATGGGATAGTTGGGGTTAACCGAGAAAGCAGCTGCAGATTTTCAGTTTCTTTCACAGTATCTGTCAAGCACTAGTGCTCTAGACGTTTCCATGCTCTGAGATGCATTCATTGCTGTCAGGAATAGTTGCAAATGATTAAAACACGTTCCTTTGAACACAGAACACTACAGTTTTCAAACTAAATTCTACTTTGGGTTAGTAACATCTTGAATAAACAGGCTTGATTCTTCCAAAGTCTCAACACCAATCAAGTGCTGCCTTGGTTTCCATGGTAAAGGCATTTGTGATTAAGCTGGAAGCGGCTTCTCCGTGCATGGAAAGATTTTTCTGAACTTAATAATAGCAGGTTAACCCCCTTTATGTATTCCTGTTGCACGATCATAACTACAGCTGAATCAGAAGGAAAAGTTACTGGACTAATCTTGTCTGACTAGGTTTCCATGGCATGAAATACCCTGTGAGACCAGTATTTTCCCTCCTGAGGTTTCAGTCAGTTCTGCTCCCAAATTAAGAAAATTAATTGTTTTCTATTATTTTAAATAATTATTCATTTTCATTTCAGCTGCAGGGCAGTTGCTCTGACATGTCAGGCACAAATCAGGACAAGCTTGACGAGGAGGAGACCCGAGAGCTCCCCAGTGGTCCTCAGCTGAGTTCCTTTGCCAAACTCATTTGCCTCAGCAGACCCAGAACAGAGACTTAATTTCTCACTGTGTAATGCTACCAGCACAACTTATTCTCAATTGCAAACAAATGTATCAACACAACAGGCCAAAAAGAAATACAGAACAGTGTAGCTAGTGTGTTAAATGTAAGATATGTTCAGAGACGTATATTCAGTAATCACATTCCCAGAATGCACTGCTGCACTATCCTTGATGAATGATGATTCGTTAACATCTGCTTCAGAGCGTTGTGTTGTTGAATAGTTTAGCAAAGCCCAGGCTTGACTGGACCGAGGCAATGGCCAGTGGCAGCAGCGATCTGGTGCCGAGACGATAAAGGCACTTGCTTGGCCTACTGGATGTAATGCTGGTAAGCTAATGTTAGATGCTATGTTCGGTCTCCCTCGCGCACACACACACAGTAAGTATGAATGTAATGCCAGGCGTAGTTTGAAACCTTTGTTGTAGAGAGTATGAGTGGAGTTGAATGAGTTTGCTAAGATTCTGTGATAACAAACTGGCTAACGAACGTTTGACTACTCTTTTGGATCGTGATTTGGACTTGTTTGCTGTATTGGTTGTGTCTGTCTTTTTGATTAGCTGCATGTTTAGGGAGCGTCCTGTTTTCACACTGTAGTTAGGCTCAAGAAGGAGTATGGGTTTTGTTTTGGTTTGTTTTATTTGGCACTTATTTCACCATACACCTCTCTGTGCCTGTGTCTATTTCCTGAGGCCCTTCCTATTTCAAGAGCCCGGCATCATGTCAACGCCCCGTGGTGTGACACTACACATTAGAAACATAGGGTTCCCTTTGCTGCTGTTGAAAATAATTGACCTAATAAACTTGAAAGAATTGTAAATCAATTAGATGTTTCTGTGTATTATATTCTAATTCAGGTGATGGTGAAATGTGTCAACACTAAAAACAATACGGAATATGGAACTAGGGTCATTGCCCATTATACCATTTCCATTGCTAGATTAAATTGTTCTCATGTTATGGCCACTACTCTTCGATACAGAAATTAAGGCAACACTGCTATTATCTAACACATTCATGGCTAATGAGATGATACATTTAATTAGATTCATTGACACTTTTATATTACATTATTTGTCATTTAGCAGACACTCTTATCCATTTTACTGGAGCAGTCTAAGTGAAGTACCTTGCTCAAGGGTACAACAGCACTGCCCCACCCGGGATTTGAACCCACAGGTCCTGAGCCCTAACCACTACTCCACAGTGCTGCTACCATCTGAAATTTCAGATTCAAACACCAACAGCGTCGATATGGTGTTATAAGGGAACTGGGTAAAACCTGACTTTAAATCTCAAAACTTTTGCCTTTTTTTCTCAAATGTTTTGACTTTCTCAAAATATATATATATTTTCGGTCTCTTAAGTGAATGCTCTTCCGTATTATTCATGATAGAGGATAGTGTTTAACATATTCAAATAAATCAGGAATGTAAACAGAGTACCTTCTTTTTTCACGCCTCCATGTTCTGTAGATTCCTAGTGACAAAGGACACCTGTAGGCCCAATTAATGTGTCTGATATACATTAAGTTAAAGGGGCACTATTGCAGTCCCTAAAATGATTGGTTTCCAAAACTGTAGGGATTTTGATATCTAGGGAGGTGAAGGGATTTTCTGAAAGAACCTCTCAGAGCCGCAGTTAGTTTGTGTTGTGAACTACATGCAGCATATATTTTTAATATTTTTTAAATACACCTGTATCAACTTCAATCAGTTATTCCTAATCAATTGTATTTTACAGTTGAAATCAGTTCCTGAAGTATTAGGGGTGCATTGAGATTGAATGAGTGCGTTGAATGAAAATGTTAATATATCTATATATATATATATATATATATATATATATATATATATATATATATACATATGTACACTCACCTAAAGGATTATTAGGAACACCATACTAATACTGTGTTTGACCCCCTTTCGCCTTCAGAACTGCCTTAATTCTACATGGCATTGATTCAACAAGGTGCTGAAAGCATTCTTTAGAAATGTTGGCCCGTATTGATAGGATAGCATCTTGCAGTTGATGGAGATTTGTGGGATGCACATCCAGGGCACGAAGCTCCCGTTCCACCACATCCCAAAGATGCTTTATTGGGTTGAGATCTGGTGACTGTGGGGGCCAGTTTAGTACAGTGAACTCATTGTCATGTTCAAGAAACCAATTTGAAATCATTCGACCTTTGTGACATGGTGCATTATCCTGCTGGAAGTAGCCATCAGAGGATGGGTACATGGTGGTCATAAAGGGATGGACATGGTCAGAAACAATGCTCAGGTAGGCCGTGGCATTTAAACGATGCCCAATTGGCACTAAGGGGCCTAAAGTGTGCCAAGAAAACATCCCCCACACCATTACACCACCACCACCAGCCTGCACAGTGGTAACAAGGCATGATGGATCCATGTTCTCAGTCTGTTTACGCCAAATTCTGACTCTACCATCTGAATGTCTCAACAGAAATCGAGACTCATCAGACCAGGCAACATTTTTCCAGTCTTCAACTGTCCAATTTTGGTGAGCTTGTGCAAATTGTAGCCTCTTTTTCCTATTTGTAGTGGAGATGAGTGGTACCCGGTGGAGTCTTCTGCTGCTGTAGCCCATCCGCCTCAAGGTTGTACGTGTTGTGGCTTCACAAATGCTTTGCTGCATACCTCGGTTGTAACGAGTGGTTATTTCAGTCAAAGTTGCTCTTCTATCAGCTTGAATCAGTCGGCCCATTCTCCTCTGACCTCTAGCATCAACAAGGCATTTTCGCCCACAGGACTGCCGCATACTGGATGTTTTTCCCTTTTCACACCATTCTTTGTAAACCCTAGAAATGGTTGTGCGTGAAAATCACAGTAACTGAGCAGATTGTGAAATACTCAGACCGGCCCGTCTGGCACCAACAACCATGCCACACTCAAAATTGCTTAAATCACCTTTCTTTCCCATTCAGACATTCAGTTTGGAGTTCAGGAGATTGTCTTGACCAGGACCACACCCCTAAATGCATTGAAGCAACTGCCATGTGATTGGTTGGTTAGATAATTGCATTAATGAGAAATTGAACAGGTGTTCCTAATAAACCTTTAGGTGAGTGTATATACAGTGAGGGAAAAAATAATTTGATCCCCTGCTGATTTTGTACGTTTGCCCACTGACAAAGAAATGATCAGTCTATAATTTTAATGGTAGGTGTATTTTAACAGTGAGAGACAAAAAAATCCAGAAAAACGCATTTCAGAAAAGTTATAAATTGATTTGCATGTTAATGAGGGAAATAAGTATTTGACCCCTTCGACTTAGTACTTGGTGGAAAAACCCTTGTTGCCAATCACAGAGGTCAGACGTTTCTTGTAGTTGGCCACCAGGTTTGCACACATCTCAGGAGGGATTTTGTCCCACTCCTCTTTGCAGATCCTCTCCAAGTCATTAAGGTTTCGAGGCTGAAACTGGAAGTTTGATTTTACAGACAACATATTTCTTTCTATTTCACTTGAAGGAATTACACAAATGAGCAAATCCCTTCCTTGACACCTGTATTATACACGATGGTCAGATTTTAGTCATGTGTTCAATAATTCAAGAGAGAAGTTCTTCTGAGTATTTCTGGTAACAGTTTTAACGAAACACTAGAAACAATTGATTCGTAATTGGTGATTTGTAATTGGGTCAAAGTTTTGATTTGGTCTAGCCATGGGTGAGAGTCACTGGGTCTAACTGAAGTCAATCTCTCATTGCTGCTTGGTATCTGTTTTTACCTTGTTTTTATGAAAAAAATGAAAAAGATATTTACAGAATAGCTCATTTCAGTCTTCTCAGATCTGCACAGCCCGAAGACTACTGCTCATCCATTCAGGTATAATATAATTGGATGAGGCATTCACTGGATGGCTTTCTAGTGTTTTACTGAGTGCATCCCTGATTTTTTCTGGGGAGATGCATTATATTTAATACAAAGTATAACTGGCCTCCAAAACAATTATAAAAAGGATCCCATCTCTTTGAAGCTTCCATTGAGAAATATTAAGTATTAACTCACTCACTCACTCAATAATTACTGTAATTATTCAGATACAAAATAAGCTTAATATATACATATATAATTAATCAATGTGGATTGATCATAAAAGAGTATAGGGTGCATTTGAAGTTCAAGTCATGTATACTGTGTATGTAATTAATATTAATATTAGCATGTGATACATAGGATTTAATGTGCCAATTATGTTTTGCTAGTTATACACATTTAATGTATTATAATATAATACACTTAGAATTATCAACAACATATATTTAATGACTCATTAAATGTAACTGTCCTACAAACCTGGAGAGATGTATAAATGTTATTTCTAGGATTGTGGATTGTGACCTTCCTGTTTTCTGTTGCAGTGCCATACATGGCATACATTTAGGAGACATCAATCCTATGCCCACTCCATAGTAAATTAATTAGACAATTTGCCCACAGTTAACCATATTTAAAAAAAAAAATGTATTATTGGATAAAGAAACAGGAAAAATAATGTTCTCTTTAGTACAAGAGATAAACAATTGTTCTGGGGAAAATGTGGTATTTCCCCACGTGATGCCTATTTAAAAATATGTGGTGTCTATTTCCCCACGTGATGTCTGTTTACAAATCAATCTGGTGTCTGTTTCCTTATTAGTCGGAGTCCATAGTCCAACAGGTGGTCTCAGACTCACTCCTTACTTTAATCAGGATAAAAAATAAAACTAATTTGCTTTGGTTCCTTAAGCACAAATTTCTTCAGCATATTTAACTACTTCCTACTGCAGTTAAATGCAGTTTGGACTGAATACCTTAACACACACAGCATCCAGCCATTACACATGAACCCTTTCTTCTGCAATTTGTACGTGCAGAGACACCACAAGTCACGCTGTTATTTTGTAGTGTAAAACATAGTCACAGCGGGATGCTCTCCTGCAGTCTATGAAGCCTAATCTGTTTCGTTCACTCATGGCTTTCCTTATGAAATTAATTAGAAAGATTACATGCAGATTTCCACTGACTTGGCAATGCCTAATTTTTGTGTAAGTGTGTAAATCTCCAAAGAGGTCATTTTAGATTTCTGACCAGGTCAGCGCTTGAGGGGGGGGGGGAAGGAATGGTTTGGTCAGCATTTGTATTCATGGCCATTATTTTAGTTAGAATTCCTTTCACCAAAGCTTTTCTTCTTACTGAAACAATCGACCCCTTCAGCTGTTTGTTTTCTAGAACAATATATTCATCAGATCTCTCCAGACTATTCAAAGTTGCTGTTGTACTGCATATTTGTGAGAAGCTAGTAAATTTAAACTAGACATCAATGGGAAAATTAATATATTTGTTTCCAAAATGTGTTGTACATTTCAAACCAAGTATGCTGATATCCGTCTGATATCGGGGCGAAAACAATAGATGGACCACACTGGACACCCACCCGGCAATTAGTAATCCACTTTAATTCTCCTGTTATCCTGCACTTTTGTTAATAAACTTGACTCATCCTTAAAATGAACAGTTCATGTCCTGCTTCCACACCTACACTGTTAACACATTTGTCAGATCTATTACATCACGTTGTGTCTGAGCACGTCTCTGCCAAGGCAGGCGATTAAATCAGTTCTCTCTTTTCTATCTGCCTGGATAGTGCTGTCCTCTTGGGCCTGGTATTGTTCTTGTGGGAGCCAGTTGGACTTGTCCCTCTGAGGATTGCTGCAACATGTGAAGCATTCAGAAAACAAGAACAGATGGAACTGGGTTTCACAATAAGGAAAACATTTACAAATTGCAAGCATCAAGTGTCAGACACAGCTATCTTGAAAGCTTTAATACAATTAAAAATAAATATTTATATATTTTCCCTTTTTTCCAATGCCAAGAATTATTACATCCAATCTTACTATATAGACTATAGTAATGGGACAGGGACAGACAATCCCCTAAATAGTTTGTTCCTGAGAGTCTTTCTGGGTCAAGAAGCCACTCAAACTAGGAGTAGTTAAGTCACTATAGCAGGCGTCACTATATTTAAATTCCAGGTATGTTTCTCTCTGCAACTAAATGCTTTTGCTGCTGAGAGAAGAATTTAGAATTTATTAATAGACTCCAGAAAGCATACATGTGACTTGCTGTTCACGTGTACTCACTGATTAATAGCAGTCTACAGAGACGATGCTGGCACACTGACTCCATCGATAGAGCCGGCAGTTATTTTTTTGAGAGAGACACTGCTTGGGGAACGACAGATTCATGGTGCCTTCTTTACTACTTTAGGTATTGAAATTGGGGACTTCTCTCTTGTAACCCTGTAACAAGCTCCCAGTCTGAATTTAAATGTTTGTACCGCTGCAAAACCAGTGTCAGAGTTAGGGAGAGCTGTGATGGAGCCCCCGCCCCACATCAGAAATAGTCCATGATATATGTGTATTAATTAGTATTAATTCTTAATCTTTTCCTCCAGTGATGTGAGAATTTTGTCACAACAGTTCTCAAATTGTTTTGGTTGTTTCAATCACTCTGCAGTACCCTAAAGGTGTAGTAAAAATCTTAAACTAGCAGAAGGTAAATGTTTATTTTTTACCATTTGTAACTCGAGAAGTGCAATTAATCCAAGTGAGTCGCCCTCGTCAGCAGAATTCCTCTGTGACCAGCCCTGTTAATATCAGGAACCCCAAGCAAGTCAGTCTAAATTTATTACAACACGCCCCCAGAGCTTGCAGTTCCCTGTTTTTCTGCAGAAGTGCTGCTGTATTGGGGTCAATGGTGCCTGAATCAATATTCTGTAATACTCCAGCCTGAAACCATATCCTGATGTGAGGCCCAGATTAAAAACAAACTAACCACCAAAAAAAAAGATTAAATGAACTTGCCAACAACATATCCAAATCTGTCCCTTTATGGCTTCTAGAGACGTCTTTGTATGCAGATAACGGAGAGCCACCAGTGAGTCAAAGTTTTTATTGTAGTCTTTTTCCCTACACATGTAAAGCTCAAGTTCAGAAAGATGTAGGTCATCTGCAATGTGAACTGATTAGGCCGTGCCCCTATCAGACATTAGTGCAGCAAGAACTCGGTGAAGGCATTTCAATGTAGGATCCATTTTACGTTCCTCTTGTTGTGCCCACAGCAATGACAAGAATATTGTAGTGCTTGAAAAACGCATTTCCCCAAACACCATCCCCAGACATCCAGTTTCTCTTCCAAATTGTTATTACACAAAGTTGAATTTTAATTTAAAACACACACACACACACACACACACACACACACACACACACACACACACACACACACATCATAAATGCATAGACTGGAAGAATTGAGTATTGATGATGATTTGGTTATTGGCTAATATCAGCTCCATTGTTACATTTGATTATAGCTGCTAATAAAAAGGCTGTGTGGTCTCTCTAATAAAAAATCACTCCTACTGTGAGGAATGCAGCCGTGTTTACCAGCTCTGAATCACCATGTCAAGCATTTGAGGAAAGAGGTGAAAGCACTAAAAATAATTTCAGTGTTGCTGGAATCACATTATGATTTTTTTGTTATTTAAGAAATTAAATTGCACCAATTTTCCCTACTTCTCTAATTGCTCTGTGTTTGTATGTTTTGAGGAATACTCTCGAATGAACACTACACAGACTTTACAGAGGTATTATTAAAAGCTTCTATTGTATACATAATAGCTGTAATCTTAATAGCTCCATCATATGTCCTGGAATAGGTTTTAGGTGCCTGAATTGTAGCAAATCTTTTTGGATATTTAAGAGGGGAGGGTTTCACTCAGCAGTGTTTATTGCAGCTAACTTCACTGACCTAAATTACCTTTTTCCTGGGTCTGCCATTGACTGCCACTGTGCATACTCCATTTCAGATGATAGCTTTCATTAGTGAGCACATCAACATCAAGGTTAGACTACTCCCTCTATGGGCATGGGTGCAGTTGCCTACAGTATGTGTTATAGACACAGATGTTTTGGCTTACAATACTACCACCATTACACATGCTTCCATTTTTGTCTGATTTTGATCAGCAACTTCAATGTTTTCTTGTCTTTTGTGTTTCAGTATCCAAGGTACATCCAATGGCACTGTAGTTCCAAAAGAGTAAGTAACAGCTTGAACTAATCCAAGCATTTTTTCACTGATTTCCAAAATACCATGGTATGGTATTTCTTATCGTTGTGTTATACTGATGCATATGACTGAGGTAATAGAGAGAGCACAATATATGACTGCCATTGATTTCAGTTTTTCACTTTAACATACAGTTAGGTCCATAAATATTTGGACAGTGACACAATTGTCATTTAACTTTAAGTGTAGACTTTCATCTTTAATTTGAGTGTAGTTACATCCAAATTGGGTGAACGGTGTAGGAATTACAACCATTTTTATATGTGGTCCCCCCAATTTTAAGGGCTCAAACGTATTTGAACAAACTAACATAATCATGAATTTAATTGTGAGTTTCAATACCTGGTTGCAAATCCTTTGCAGTCAATGACTGCCTGAAGTCTGGAACCCATAGACATCACTAGATGCTGTGTTTCTTCCCTGGTGATGCTCTGCCAGGCCTGCACTGCAGCTGTCTTTAGTTCCTGCTTGTTCTTGGGGCGTTTTACCTACAGTTTTGCCTTCAGCAAGTGAAATGCTGCTCAATTGGATTCAGGTCGGGTGATTGACTTGGCCATTGCAGAACATTCCACTTCTTCGCCTTAAAAAAGTCTTAGGTTGCTTTCGCAGTATGCTTCGGGTCATTCTCCATCTGCACTGTGAAGCGCCATCCAATGAGTTTTGAAGCATTTGTCTGAATCTGAGCAGATAATAATGCCCTAAACACTTCAGAATTCATCCTGCTGCTTTTGTCAGCAGCCACATCATCAATAAATACAAGACATGCCCATGCCATGACATGCTTCACAGGTGAGGTGGTATGCCTCGGATCATGAGCAGTTCCTTCCTTTCTCCATACTCTTCTCTTCCCATCATTCTGGTACAAGTTGATCGTTGTCTCATCTGTCCATAGGATGTTGTTCCAGAACTGTACAGGGTTCTTTAGATGTTTTTTGGCAAATTCCAATCTGGTCTTCCTGTTTCCTGTTTAAATCTTGTGGTAAACCCTCTGTATTTACTCTGGTGAAGTCGTCTCTTGATTGTTGACTTTGCCTACGTCCTGGAGGGTGTTCTTGATCTGGTCAACTGTTGTGAAGGGGTTTTTCTTCACCAGGGAAAGAATTCTTCTGTCATCCACCACAGTTGTTGTCCGTGGTCTTCCGGGCCTTTTGGTGTTTCTGAGCTCACCAGTGCATTCTTTCTTTTTAAGAATGTACCAGATAGTTGATTTGGACACACCTAATGTTTTTGCTAGCTCTCTGATTGGTTTGTTTTGATTTCTAAGGCAAAACTGTAGGTAAAACGCCCCAAGAACAAGCAGCAACTAAAGACACTGCAGTGCAGGCCTGGCAGAGCATCACCAGGGAAGAAACCCAGCATCTGCTGATGTCTATGGGTTCCAGACTTCTTTGCAGTCAATGACTGCCTGGATTTGCAACCAAGTATTGAAACTCACAATTCAATTCATGATTATGTTAGTTTGTCCAAATACTTTTGGGCCCCTAAAATTGGGGACACCACAAAATAGGTGTAATTCCTACACTGTTCACCCAATTTGGATGTAACTGCCCTCATATTAAAGATGAAAGTCTATACTTAAAGGCCATCTTGATTGTTTCCCCTCAAATCAATTGTGGTGGTGTACAGAGCCAAAATGATGACAATTGTGTCACTGTCCAAATAACAAGCAAGTAAGCATTCAGGTCAGAGATTTCACTGATCGTGACAAATTAATTTAAATGAGGCAAGAACATGAAAAATAAAATCTGGATAGTGTATTTTAAGCAGAATATTATATATTCTTATATCGTAAACAGGAGATCCAAATTATAATATAGGATTAAATATTCATCCATGTATTTTCCTGGATACTTCCTGTGATGGGACAGAACTTGCACAAATTGTACTCCTGTGATGAAATTATTCTAAATTTTGAGCTAAAATGAGATCCAGGATGCTTCCTGAATGCATGACTCTTCAGTTGTTTTAGTGCATAGGAGCTGGCAGTTTGCATCTTGAAACAATTTCTAGATTGTGCAGATATTTCTGCTTAGTCACAGTCATGGTTCACAAACTTGTCAGTTGAAGATGCTGCAATCACACGTTCTGTGGTGAAAGTGTGTACAAGAAATAAAAAAGTAGTCAGGAGAAGCATTGCATGACGTGGTCGTTGATGCTTTCATGTACTGCTCACACAGGAACCAATTACTTGGACTTTGTTTTCTCATGCATATGTCAGCATTTATTTGAAAGCCGTTGCTGAATTCAAATATATGTTAACACTGAGTGCATGATAGTTATGTTTCTTCTTGTCATTGCTACCAGCGTTTAATTGTTTTTCATTCATTGTCCTTGTTAATATTGTTAATAGTGGTTTGATTAATCTCAATGCTTATTTTTGAGGAAATTGCTGTTTATTTCTGTGTAATATGGGAGTTCCCCCCCAGTTCAAGTAGTTTTTATTTTCTATAATTGTTTTGCCTTTAAAGGAGTTCTGGACAGATTGTTGGAAATCATGACCGCCATTGGGGCCTCCCCATCCCGACTGTAACTGGGAGAGAGCAGAGAAGTCTGCTGAGGCCGCAGAAGGATGCTTGCAGTCTCATGGGAATGTAAGTTTGCCCAGGTTCATTGCTGTCGCAGTAACCCATGCAGGCTGCCAATTATGATGACTTTTCTGCACTCTTTTCTGCACTTCTGTACTCTAGGTTTTGACCTGTACCTTCTCTGAGAAACCCAAATGCAGATCAAAACTCCAGACTGTCTGAGTTTGACGTGTCTTTGTCTGTGTGAATGTTGGGATGTACAGGGATGACACAAATCAGGAATACCTGCCTAGCCACTCCATGTGCAGTGAGGAGATTCACCTGCCTCATGCGTAAAAGAAGGCATTCGAGGACCGAGAGAAGCACGATGAAGACAGCTTTCAGACCAAGAGACCAAAGTCAAGCACTGGATTGATCACTGGCCAAGAACAGGACTTCTCCCGGGTAAATGAAGTTAACAAAATAACCCTTGTGGGAGAATTTACAGTTTTGTAACTGGGACTAGGCAATTGTTGAGATGAGTCATAACCCCACACTGAGTTCCTGCCGTGATATGATATAAGGCAGCTGTAGATTCTGGAGATGTAATGGGGGAAATGACCTGACAGCCCAGGTAAAGAGGAAAGAGAAAACCGCACTTCATGTGTATTGTTTAATACCCTTAAAAACACTGTCATACTTTATCAATACCAATGAGAACTTTTGGATGATTTTCTTGTCAGGGCTCTGGAGTGGTAAGTTGTGGGTTCAATCCCAGGTGGGGGACACTGCTGTTGTACCCTTGAGCAAGGACCTGTACCTAGATTTCTCCAGTAAAAACCCAGCTGTATATATGGGTAATTGTAGCTTTCTGCCTGGTAAGGGTCCAAGATAAGGATGTCTGCTACAAAATATAATAATAAGAAATTATATATAATATCTTGTCATTTTGATATATTGTGTGCATGAGTTTAATAGTTTTTTTTTGTGTGCCATGGGGTGTCTTTGTAACTGCTCTGAAAGTTCACCTTGACCTTGACCTGTTTCATCAAACCTTCGAACATATTGCATTGTTATCACTCACAAGGTGTTTAATTTCCTCCCATAAAGGTTTGATTAGAGGAGGGAAAGTCGTAATAATCTGTTCCGAGGCAGGACTCCGAAGACGAGGAGGACTTTCTCGCTGGTATAATTGCCAGTGGCTGATTGCTGGTATACGTCTTGCTATGAGCAGCAACTGTTTTTTTTAGTACACATAATTATACAATCAAAAGCATTTTCAATTTGAACTGCATCTCAGGTCCAAGTTAAGGCTTTCTTTACAAAGTAATACAGCTTTGTGTATGAATGATTCAGCAAGCACAGCTGCAGTCCTAGCCTCAGTCAAAGGTTTTATTGTATTATTTTATGAGCAGGACATGTTGTGTTGTGTGTGTCTGAGCTTTGTACACCAGCTTATTTGCGAAAACAGTTGTAAATTAGTTATAATTGACTGGAACTCACACCCTGACCGCAGATCACTGTCATTTCACAAGAAGTACAATGCAGTGTTTCTGGGAAGGGGCAGTGTTTGTGTTGCAGCTCCCTCTAGTAATAATAGCATTTAATCAAGCCATTTGATCTTATAAAGAAGACAAACCCAGTTTAAAGTATGGTTCAGATAAAGGCTTAAGCAAACTTACAGCATCAGTGAAGTCCAATGATTGTTATATTTGACTTAGTCACCCTCATGTTGCAAATCTGAGGTTGGCTGGCTGAGAGAGCAGTTTCTCCAGTTACAGCTCTAAGAGTCTGTCACTTCTAGTGTGGTTTATGATTTGTCGTTTGTTTCAATAATGGTCATTACTCCTTCCACTTCTCTTGTGCTCCTATTGGACTGGTGCTGTTATCTGAGACTTCAAACTGAGCCGAAGGCTTGGGAGTGGAGTGACTCTTTTCTACCCAAGGGAAAAGTCAACCCTGAAACTTATGGGAAACTAAAATAATGGGAGAGGTTTTTTTCCAGTTAATCCCAAGCTTAAAAAAATAACTATACTACTAAAACAGGAACAATCCCAAATGATGTCAGGCTGTGTGACAACTTATAAAAGAGAAGTAAGTTGATTTTGCTGGTGATTTCATTAGCAGGAAAGATCATTACTATTACTATTATGTACACTGTGACTTATATTTTGTAAGTCTCCCTGGACAAGGGTATCTGCTAAGAAGTAAATAATAATAATAAGTAAGAAAGAAAGACTGTAAAGAACTGATATTGGTGAACTACATCAGATTTTGTATTTCAGGGTGGTGTATGCCAGCATTGTTTTCCACCAAGATTAAATACATACAGATATAAATACAAATCTTTATTCTGAATCATAGTTATTTGTTTTGTGTGTGTGATAATATAAATACAATGGGTCTATACATTGTATTTTATCTATGAGTTTGATAGCTCATTTGCCAGTGGACAAGTGCAGTCTGTGTTTGATTAAATAAGCACAGAAGAAGCTGTCAGAAACTTTTCTTTGTATTGTGTACACACAGATAGCTGTTCTGTTTTATTCAATACCTTCTTGCAGAGTGGGAGAGATTTTGAAATAGACATTTCCTGGGGCTGCTACTTTATTAAATAATGTTTCTGCAGAATAAGGAATGACATAGATAGCCTATTGTGAAGAGTATGAAAAGCTTCTGGAAGGGAACTAATTCATTTGCAAATCATCTGATGGATAGGGAACTGTTTCTGTCAGGTTCTGTGTTCACTGGTGGCTTTTATTCTGATTGTGCATGAAAATGTCTGTATGTAAACCAAAAAAAGTAAACGAGAAAAGGCTCCGTTTCTAAAAACAATGTTAAAAGCATGTGGTTCCTTTGTTAGAGTGAGAAATGTGTTTGTTGTTTCAGGACATGAAAAATATCATGCCAAGCCTGTCAGTATATCTAAGAGCAACAGGTACAGGAGGACACAGAGAGGTGCAAAATGCTTCTCTTCAGCGTAAGGAACTATTGGATTTTCAAAACAGGTAGGCTAATAATGAAAACAATATTATTACAGTTTGTGAATCATTTTGTGTTGGACGTAGCATTGCCATTGAAGGCACACAGACAAAATAACATGTTCATTTATATAAAGTAAAGATACTGGCTAGTATACTAACCAAAAATGCCCAGACATTAGGAAGAGGGATTAGAAATGCTTTTAATATAATATAGCTATATTTTTCATTTGCATATTAATATATTAATAATATATTTGCCAGTGCTGAACATGTGACATTTCTCTCACAACAAGCAACAAATAAGTAGGTTAACAGAGCACAATAAAGCCTAAAGGAATTACCAATTAAAATATAGACTTGAAATATACAAGCTGTTCATGCCTGATGATGTACTGGAAAATATCTGACACAAATATTGAACTCAATTAGAATTGAGATAAGTCATGCAGGGTCTGTACCTGTCAGGGGGGCACGGTGGGCACTGCAGAAGCTGGGGTTCGACCCACATCTCCTCCTATACATCCCCTAACTGTCTGGCCAACGTGATGAGTCACGGCTCGCAAATAACTGTTATCATGACATAATTGGGTTTTAAGGAGAAAAAGAGTACACGTGCAAACTGGCACCAAGCCATTCTACCTCTGAGGTCTCGACTCTTGAGTCAGATACACTGATCAGCTGTAGTTACAGAAGTATATATGTGGTCTCTAAATAGAAGACTTCCTCTTACAATCCACAAAGATTAGTGTGTCACAGACAGGGCAGGTTTAACAAGATCTCTTCTGTTTCCACATATCATAGGAAATCTGTCACCAGGTGGCAGACAAATGACCCATATTTGGCTTAAGTGTGACACACTCTAGAGTTGGTCACCTAGTTTAGTAAACTGATTAAGGCACAACACCTGCTTAGTGTCTGGCTTGCAGGCTGTGGAAAACACTGCAATAGAAAACAATTCCCAAACTAAAAAGTGATACTCTTCTTTTTGTATTATTTATTTCTCTCCTTTTGATCTAAAACAGAAACACAGCATCAATTAAATGAATTTTAAATATATACAATATCGCTAATAATATATTCTGTCAATCTTTTTTTCCAATTTACAGCATGGCACAAATACTGAAGGAGGACAGAGAACATTTTCAAGACTCCAATAAGGTACACACGCATATAAGAACAATTTAATGTTTTCAGATTCATATATTGCAATGGAGTATTCAATGGCGTCTGTCTGTCAGTTATTTACACACATAAACATAAGGATTTATTAAATATATCCAGACCTCTGAATAATTATGGGATGTTCATAAATTTCCTGGTTTCATTTCTGAAGTACCTTCTCTTATGTAAGATAACATGCCTGCTCAAATAGCCGGGAGACATTGTATAATAGAGTTTTCTACCTAATTAAAATCATAATTTGCTGACTGGCGAGTTAATCAAGTTAGTTCCATTTCTGTGACATATCCACTAGTCTTTTATCTGGTGGGTGTCCGCACTTTTCATTTCAAAGATGAAAGCAAAGCACCTATCCTGCAGGAGCTTACACACAGAAAGGTGTCCCGAAGTGAGACACGTCAGAGCTGCTCAATCACATCAAGCAGACTGTGAGGGCATTTTTAAATCGTGATTCTACTGCAGGAGTGGGGAGCGAAAATCTTACCTGCTGTACCCCTGCCAGGAAAATTGTCAATTTACTGTTTAAGCTCATTTATGAAGTGGTGAGGCTTCCAATTATCAGGAGATGTGTGTCCAGTTTTATTTTTAGAGTTGTACAATTTTATCAGTAAAAGCTCACGAAGAAAAGGAAACAAACCATTCCACTCTAATGGCTGAAATAATGTCAGTGTTTACAAGGGAGCTGGCGCTAGTCTGGGAAAAATAGGGGAAGTGTCGGAACAAAGCTGCATTTTTAAAATAGCAGCTGCTTCAAAAGCTTTTTATCCAATCTGCACTTGAAAATGAACAGTGCCCCGCGTACAGAAATGAGTCAACAGTGAACGTTTGTGTTCAGTCCTGCTACTTATGACTTGAAGTACTGCTGAAGACCTCCCACTTGTGCTCCTTTATGTTCATTGACTGTAATTACATTTAAGATTCAGACTTTTATTCATGACAGAGCTATTTTTTTTAATTGGACTAATTTGTCATCAAACAAATGTCAGTTTATTTGGTTACAGTCATAGAAAACTTCACCCTTATCAGTGTGATTGAAAATATCTAATATGACATCAAACTGAATTGATTGTATTCACTTACTTATTAATAAACACTTTTCAATAGTCATATTGGTATTTTTTAGTTCATCTGGTGATATTCTTGACATTTTTTCATCATGACCTTAATTAATTATATATTTAGTCAGTTTCCCCCATCATTCTCAAGCACAACTCATAAAGTTGATTAGTTTCACTTCCAGGAGGAAACGCTCCTCAGTTCAGCTGTCTTTCTGTTTGTGACAACTCATTCTAACAGAGATGTCAAGCTCTACCATTATCTTGTCTCACAGTTTACCTGGGCCGTAGCAAGGAGATATTTTTTCCCGAAAGCTCTCTGCTCAGTTGCTGTGATGTTAGCAGGGTGATGTTGTATGACAAACGTCAGCCTCCACCGAGTGCAGGTCAGCTGAAAGGTCGATGCTGACGTAGATGATGCACAGTGTGACTTTCTATTGCTAAACCCCACCTGGAAGACAGTGCTAAGAAAGGAACCAACTCATTCTCTCCATCCTGTCTTTCAATCCTTTTACTGTCATTTAGCATTAGCTTAAAATAAACATTTGAGATTGTAATGACAGGAGTTAGGATAATATATTTTAAAAAAGTGTTGATTTATTCTGTAATATCAATATGAATGGCTTCTATGGATTTAAAAACAAATATATATTGCTGTTACCAATTTGTATATATGTTAGCAATGCAATGTATAGATTACTAGAAAAGTATATGGGAAAAACCCATGCTCCCTTCCCCCTATATTGCTATATTTTAATTTCCCTAATCTAAATCTAAAAAAACAAGCATTTTTTTTAAAGTGTACATGTCAAAATATATAACTATCTATAAATACATACATGCATGTAAGAAAATACTCAATTTCTGCATTCATTTCTGCCTGTGTGAGCTGTTGTATTGAGCTGGGAGATGTGCGGCAGGCAGCGTGCGTTTTCCTGCGTACTACCGCGCAATCTGTCCGTCCCCGGGGGGCTGGGGAAAGAGGAGAGGATGGGGGGAGGAGAGGAGAGGAGAGGAGAGGAGAGGAGAGGGGTGGGAGGAGGGGAGGAGGGGAGGGCACACGACCGACTTGGACGTGACTCACTCAGCGTAGTGAGGTGAGCATCCTCAGAGAGGCAGCTCCTCTCGCCCAGGACAGGTTCAGAAAAGCAGGTGGGGGAAGAAAAATCAACTGAGCCAGAGCGCCGTGCATCATCAGCAACGGAGAGAACTACCTGAGCACGGCAGCTGAGACCCTGTCCTCTTTTTTTGCATTGTTGCATCCCCAGTTGAGGTGATCCTGCGGGGGGGACTGGGCTCCAGTCCGCAGCCGGCGCAAGCAGCCCTGCCCCTGCCGGACCCCCCGGCCGAGATGTAAGTGTGCTTCGTGTGTGTGTGTTGCCGCTGGAGCCTGTATCTGTGCTTGCTTGCTTTTTTTTATGAATGGGAACAGCTGGGAGGGGCCACGTCCTCACCAGATCATGTCGTCAATAGACTGAATGAAAGACTCCCACCAAGACGCAGGAAAACCCGCTGACGGCGCCGTGAGGCTACACATGCACCCCCGCACGCCCACCCACTCTCGCCGTCCTGCCCACCCCCTTTCAGATAATCTGGGTAGAGGACATTATCGCAGGGCTGCTGACGAAATCCCCGTTCCCACCACTACAAGTGTGCCATGCATAATCCATACCAATTAGGACTCCTGCAGCTGCACAGCCGCCAGTGGTGACACACAGATAACCGGCCGTGAGCATCCATGGAAGAGCAGCGCAGCCGATGCTGAGCAGCCCCAGGACCGGAGCCCCCCGGAGCGGACTGTGACCGAGTCAAGGCGCTATAAGATCCGCCGGAGAGCACCCAGCTCGCTGCACCGCGGAGGACTGACTCAAGCCACTATGTTCTGCTTCTGTTTGCAGAGCTCCTTTCTCAAGCTACAGGCCCTGGAAGTTGATCTCTGCTCCACATTTGTGCCATCACAGGAGGACGGTGCCCAGGGTCAGGGCAGCAAGGAGCAGAGCCTGCCAACTGCCCGCAGTGTCCAGGGAGAGGAGGGCAACGCTGGAGGTAAGAGGCAGGACCCATGGGTGCCTGTATTAGTTTCATTTCCTGTGAACAGCATTCTGGGTTTACACTGTATTTTCTTGAACACCACATGTATATTGATTCATTTGTGCTACTGAAAAGCACAGGCTTATATCAGTGCATGGTCTATTTATTGTTGATTTGATTGAGTTTCTCTCTCTGCTTTGGTCTAATGATATTTGATTATTTTACTTCTGATTATAAACGTGAATCTGCTTAATTCTTTTAACACCAGGCAGTGATTTCAAGCATGTAAAATTACATGATTGAGTCATGCTGGTCTTGATTTGCATATGTATATTTTTTTTTATAGCATGCATTATTCATTCATATTTTATGTCCATCCCAATGGATTGCTCCACTCCCTTACAATTTGATAGTAATGAACACAACAGAATTCAAACTGAACTCGATACAGTATTCTTTTAGATGTTTGATTGACTATCACACTAATTGGATCATTTTGACAATTCTAGGCACAGCATCCTCTTACTAGCCTTGTCATTTACCTACAAAGCCACATGGTCCTACAGTCTTGAATAAAATCCAGCTTCTATTAATAACCCTGTGCTTTTAAACATTCATAAAGCTGCTGATGTCTTCCTCTAGTTCCTGTGTGTCTCATTTTGTTTGATTTATTTAGTCGACACCAGTGGATTTCTGCTATTGCAGGATTAAATTCCCAGCTCCAATAATAATCTATCGAGTGTGGTCACAGTTGCAGTGGTGTATATGAAACACTCAAGGCTTTGACCTTTCATGTTCCTCCCACATACACACGCTTTCCTTCCCCTTGGGCTTGTCCTATTTCTCACGTCATATTAAATGCACGGGAATGGCATGCTTACATAAACTGTCTACCTACACCAATTACAGTATACTAGATAGAATACACAGGTGGTGTAAAAATGAATGTATGGACAATAGGTATTATTATTATTATTATTATTATTATTATTATTATTATTATTATTATTATTATTATTATTATTGCCCTGTGAGCGAAGTTTATGCTCAGAGATCCTGTCAGCGCATTCACTGTAGAGCTTGGAATCCAAATGACATGTTCTAATGCAAATCCCTTCATGCTTCATTCATTTGTTAGCACATCTATAAAACTCTTCCAGCATGATCCCAATATCCTCGTTTCAATAAGAGCTTGCATGCAATTTAGAAGTACTCCTTAGTCAGCAATAAAACATAATGACAGAAATATGTATTCAGTAATATTATGTATTGTTTGAATGAGGTGCACTTTTTCCTAATAAACGTATACTAGTATTTCAGTTACTGTAATCACTTAAGTATTATAGGACTGTCACAATATGTTTTGTGAGTACAATTTAAAGCCCAGCACAACAGGGGTCAATTATCTTGATAAGCAAGCAGCATTAGCATATGTGTAAAGTATTGAAGACAAGCAAGCTAAATGCTAGCCAGGCCAGCTAGTGATGCTGAATGAGTGTCCCCTCTTCAACATAAGAGTGCTCAGTGGGTAGAAGTAGCTGGTTAATTGCTCCTTATTCACAGCACTCTCTGTCGAGTTATTCATCTGATATGTCAGTGCTTCGGTGGAACAGTGGTTTAGGTAATGAATGACTGGCAGAGTGACTCAGTGGTCTGCAGTCACCCCCGATTGAAATGAGAGTTAACCCTTCAAGGTCTGAGAAGAAACAGATTGTTCTATTTCAGTGGTTCTCAATCCTGTCTTGGAGGACCACCTACCCTGTTGGTTTTTGTTCCAACCAATTACTTAATTGAACCCTTAATTTAACTGATAATTTCCTAAATCAGAGCCTTTAAATGATTTTTATCAGTAGGGGGTTTAAGTTCAGTATAAAATTGTATAAGGAAATCATTATCTTTTTAAGGAACCAACTTTTTATCAGTTACACAATTTAAAGAGTCAAATGTAAGCAAATTACTTCAATTAAGGGTTCAATTAAGTAATTGAGAGCTCGGTTGGAACAAAAACCAGCAAGGTAGGTGGTGCTCCAGGACCAGGATAGAGAACCACTGTTCTATATGAACTATGCTGCTAAGAGGGGATACTATATTTATGACTCCGCTTTTTCTTATAATAACCACTTCATTGCTGACTAATAAAAGTGTGATATTTAAAATATTGAAATAATATACAGACATTTTATTAGTATTTGTAGTCCAAAATTTAAATGTAGCAACTGCAACACTTTACAATCCTATCTACATTACCAATGTTTAATCAAAGCAGGTCTTGATTGTGATTTTAAATCACATTTGTGCAATTGCTTCATAGACACCCTTCATATTAAGTATTGACTGAACACCGAATGGAGTAGAATAACTCCTGGAATCCAGGCGTGTTCCTGCACGTTTCAGCTGGGATTTAACGTGATGCACCAAGATTCTGGCAGTGTAAAATCTGACGTAAGAACACATTTTTGTGCACCGCATGTGGAGTATGTCATGTTTAGGGGATGACTTAATTAATACATATCTATCTTCGATATACAAGATGATGTGGATTGATCAACTTTAAAAACATCCAGCTTGAATTCTGGCTTTCATTTTTTCTTTGTGTTGCTCCTGTTACTGTTTCCATGACTTGAGAAGGAAAACGTTCATAACAGCACATCTGTGAGGGAAAACTTAAAATAGAAACCAGTCCAGGGTTTATCTGCAGGAAGGTCATGCCTGCCTGGTTGTCAATATGGTCTCCAAATCCTTGTTTTCATCTTCCGAACGATTCGGTGCTCTGTTGCCTTGGTTACCCTGGATGTCGTGTGTTCTCCTGACAGAGCCGGTGACGGCCCTCAGACTCCCTCACCATGAAGCGGACAGTTCTGCGGAGTCCCAGCACGGGCCTGGGCCCAGCCGACTCCTACACTACATCACAGATGGAGACAGCCCCCTCCCGTCTCCCCGATGCCCCAGCTTCAGCCAAAGCCAGCGGTTCAACAGCGACCCAGAGTCTGCCCCATCACCACCGTGCTCCCAGCAGTTCATCATGTAAGGAAAAAGGCCATTGAATTACACGTGTGAATTCGGTGAACAGTTTAACGTAGGCTCATCTCACATAGCAGAGCCACAGACAGGGATAACCAATCCCCCAGAGATATTCCAGCAGACCCGAATAACAGAGCATCATCAGGTGAAGTTTTAACTTGAATACCTCCCTGATTGCAATCACAACTCGAGCTCTTTCCCTCTGACGTGCCGTAGTGTGGGTTCACTGCTGCCGTATTCATCAGGGACACCTCCTGGCAGCCGCAGTAATACTTTTCTTGAATCACGCCATCATTTCATCGAGAGGGGGGAGGGATTTGTGTGTGTGAGGAAAGTCCATTATCTGAAGATAAAAGCAGTAGAGGGAATCCATCTCTAAGGCTCCTGTAGTGCTGGATGTGCGGCCTTCTGTTGGGAGTCTTGATTAGATTTACAGTATTTCAGTAGACTTCGAGTGAATTAATGCATTTGTTTTATTCATAGAAAATATGCTGATGATGCTGATAATAATTGATGATAATGGTGCCACTCAAATATCTGCAGTGTATGGAAATTTGCGATGAGACAGAAATAGAGCTCTCATTTTGTATTATGATGTATTAACGTTTGAAAGACAGAAGGAACACAGACGTCTCTGGCTGCCCGGCTGTAGCGAGCGTGCCTGTTTTGTTTCCGCCAGGTCGCGGGGTATCGTCAGGGCTGACCCCTCAGAGGGCACGAAAGAGCCCCTATCGGTGCCACTGCTCACCAAACACATCCAGAACCTGAAGAAGAAAATCAGAAAGTTTGAGGAGAGATTTGAGCAGGACCGGAAATACAAGGTAAACAAACCGTGTCATTGCGATGGCAGAAATAAACTACAGAATAAATGACATGATTTTGTTCTTTATTATAGTACTGAAATTGTTAGGGTCTGACATTCTTGGCGTCAGAGAGCCGTAGACATCAATCAAATCAAACGCGAATGAGTTTCATCCTCTGGGTGAGAAGCTGGCCAAGGTCATCGCTCTTGTTTTCCAAGAGCCTGTTCAAGCACGACCGGTTCAGACCAGGGAAGCTGTAATTTACTGGAAGCTTTTACCTAATCTTCACTCCCCTGCCACTGGCCAGGAGTAACCTCCTCCGTGTCCACAGCGCTGGGGCTTTTTGTTCTCAGGAATCAAGACAAACGGGCAAAGCAAAGGAGTTGGCTCCCTCTGCAGGCTGCCAGCATCAGTAGCATCATGAGAGCACATTCTGCTTTTTCTTTTTTTCTCCAATGCGCAATGAAACTGAACTACGTCACCTCAGCACTGCAACCAGGCTGTCGATCCAATTGGCTGTTGATCTTAGGACAATACAGAATATTTCAGTCCTGTTAGAGAACATGCATTCTTTTCTATTTAGAATTGTAATTATTTTGGGAGTAAGAGAGATACATATATACACATAAATAGAAATGCATCCTGAGCCATATCTGTTAAGAATATTTGTTATTTATTCACAATGTCATGGTCACTGTTGTGTTTAGCCTGTATATTCAGACCCTGCTTGGGCTCCCCCTCTCTCCCAGCGCTCTTGTTTATGATGTCACTGATCTCAGGGGAATGGCTTTTTGTTACGTTCGCTCAAAGCAGCCTTTTCTATATGGATCTCCAGTGAGTAAAGGTCTCGTCGTTTTGTTCTCTTCCAGCCTTCACATAATGACAAGACTTCAAATCCAGAGATCGTCAAGCTAATGAACGATTTGGCCAAATCTCACAAACAACTAAAAGGTAAGCTTTTGATATTACATTTAAATATCTGAGCTATTATAATATCCTGGTTGACAGTTGCCCATTAAGCAGAATATTTGTAAAATTGGTATGTTTGTGTTTATACTCAGTTGATGTTTCCTTATACAGACCTCAAATTGAAACAGTCCGTGGAGGAGCTGAGAGATCAGAGCTCGGGTTTGCCGAGGGAGACGTGCAGGGTGGGCATTGACCTGCAGGGGGCAGCAGAGCAGCAGCACAAACCATCCTTAGAGGAGACAGTGGACTCTCTGCTGAAGAGACTGAAGGAAAAGCGACACGCACTCGGCCTTCCAGACAACATGAAGGTGCGGGGGTAGAGGGGGAACGATGGCCATGTCAGATTCAGTTCTTAACAAGTAAGCTGTCCCAGTCTGTATCCAAGTCTTATTTACTTCTGTACTTATTCTGCAGGAAATGGACCAAAAACAAATGGCACTGGAGAAAATTACTCTTCAGAAATGCTTGTTGTATTTCGAGAGTCTGCACGGGCGGCCGGTAAGCGTGTGACTTTTTACTTCACACTGAGGGACTATAAAACCAAACCTCTTCTGCTATTTTATTGAGAGCACTTCATTAGTGAGTAGCAGGAGTTCAAAACTGATTGTTTATCTGTCCTTCAGGGAACCAAGCAAGAGAGAAATCTCATGAAGCCCCTATACGACAGATACAGACTGATCAAGCAGATGCTGTACACAGCCCCCTCGATAACGACTATTGTGAGTCCACAGCCCACTGTTGTTTTGTAACACCACTGTTCTCAAGCACATGCAATCTAATCAGTGTGGATTTAGCCAG
The DNA here is from genome assembly GCF_036373705.1 of Amia ocellicauda. NCBI lineage: Eukaryota > Metazoa > Chordata > Actinopteri > Amiiformes > Amiidae > Amia > Amia ocellicauda. The sequence goes on from NC_089869.1 coordinate 17,750,893, forward strand.
TTCAGTGCTTTTTAAGTTCACCCAGGTGGAGTTGCAGCCATACTTTAGTTGGCACAACATTTGCACGCAGTGTCAAATAACTGGTTAGAGCACTCAGTCGGGTGTTTTGAAGTCGTATGCTGTAGAGAAGTATCTTGGATATGGAAAGGAGTGAAATGAAAAAGCAGACAATAGTATTACTAATATAAAGAACGTTTAATTCCCTGTGCGCAGGAGGAAGAGGGTTCAGATGAGGAAAATATGCAGCACAGTCCTCTCCCGCCATCCAGAGCAATATGCCAGCCCGCCACCGAGGAGTCGCTGTGTCCCCAAGAAGAAGACAGCGAACCCGCCTTCGTGTCACCTCTGGACGAGATGAAAGCAGTCCGGCAGCCGGTCATCACCATGTCCAATTTACACGAAGCCTCCAAGTAAGAGTCCTCGATTTTACAAGAGAACTGCGGCTGTTATAAATGAGGGTCATGTAATGGCGCTGCACGAGTACAGAATGAAATGGCGCGACATTTGTTTTTCTTTTATATTAATTATACAGTGCCTTATACACTTAACGTCCAGGAATCCCAAAATTAGGCCTAGGTTTGTTTTTTCTCCTCACCAGTGTGCTTTAAAAATTGGTGAAACATTGATAAATGTGTGTCAAAATGACTAATTGCTTTGCTTTCTGCTCCAGTAAATACGTAACTAGTCGAAACGATATGTTAAGACACCGTATGACCAGGTCAGTGTGTTTAATAGGATCTCGGTCTATCCTTGGCTGCAGTGACTGATGCAATGCTTTTGATCAATGCACGGTAGACCACTGTACCTATACCTCTGGCACTGCAGGGGCCTGGCATGCCTCCGTTTACACTGCAGTTTATCCCGCAGATGTTCAACGGCCATGAAATGTTTTCCACACTATTCCCCTTGAGCCACCATGTTACACTGCTTCGGAAATGGTGGGTAGATTAACGGCCTCTGGCTTTGAAACTCCCTTAATGAGATCGGCACCAAATATCACTATATGTACTGGCACTTGTGGGTGACATTCACTAAACCCGACGTTCACATGGTGCAGTTCATCGCTGGTGGAGGGAGGCTTGCGCAGTGACGTCTGGGTAATTGAGCACGTGTGTAAACGGATTTGACAGCTCTACTGCGCAAGTGTCTTCGATGTCTTATTCAGCAGAGATGAAGTGATACTATTGTCACATTCATGCAAAGTAATACGCCGAGATGAAGGGTAAATTCTAGCAGAAACGGCCTAATTAATTGTTTGTTTTTATGTGAAAAAGACTGCAGACCTCAGCATCTTGTGTGCTAATAGTCTCATCTCGTCTGTTGTTTAAACCACTTTAGACCGGAGTTACTGGAGTACCTAAGAGAGACCAGAGCAGAGAAAAAGAGACTTCGCAAAGCTTTGAGAGAATTTGAAGAGCAATTTTTCAAACAAATGGGGAGGTAAGAATGGTCCAACAAAGGAAGCAATGAACTTAAATCTTGTTTTGTTTGTTTAATAGCTTATTAAGTCGGTCTTTTAGACAACTGTCTGGAAAACACACACACACACACAAATCAGTTGTTAAAATCACATGACAGCATCTGCTGCACACCCACTAAATACTGCACAGAATGATCTAGTAGTAACTATTAGTAAATAACTTTTGTACATAACTTGTATATTTATTAAAATACAGTTTTTTACGGGTTATGATCAATATCAATATATACTGACATTGGAAACTATTTTAATAAGGCAATTAAGGGGTTACAATTAGGTAAGACTCGGAGTTGTCTGCAGTTGATTTATCTGACATATGGTGGTGTTGTTTTTCTCTGAAAGGACGGCGCAAAAGGAGGATCGCATTCCTATGGCTGAAGAATACTACGAATATAAGAATATAAAAGCTAAGCTTCGATTACTGGAAGTTCTCCTAAGCAAACAAGAAGCGTCAAAGACTATTTGACAGAAGAAATTACTGCTTTATTTATTGACGGTTTTTTTTGTAAAGAATGGTAGGCATCTGAATTCCACAATATTTTCTACTTGCTTGTGCCATACAGACAACTATGATGCACTTTAATAAAAATCACCCTGGTTGACAAAATGAAGACGGCAAGAAATTCAATGGTTGCTAAGCAACGGACATTTGAAATGTCTCTTGTCGTTTGTGACGAAGCTGCAACATGCACTATGACTACTTACGTAGCTACTGTAGCTTTTAAATACTAGTTTATTCTGAAAATAATATTAGAAACAGAACAGATTTTTGTTACAAGAGTGGTATTCAATGATATGCTTAAATATGGCACTTTATTTTTACTCAAGGGGAAAATGTTTATTGCTTTTATTTTAAAACCAAAGTCAAATTAATATGCTATATTATCTGTTCTTGTACATGTCCTGCAATCTTAAATCTTACAACAAAAAATGCTTTCAATTTATCAAAAGAAAAAGGGATATGCAATCTATCCACTTGATTGTTTCTCTTGGAAAATGTATGGGGCATTTCAAATTGAAAGATATATTGTACCCCCTTCCACCATAATAAAACTGCGTTCACTTCGGTTCCGAATTCATTATAATCTCCACAAAAAGATATTCCAAAATGGTTCTGTAATTACAATCAATCCCTCTCATCTAGTGGTATGTAGCTCGTTAAACTGTAATTATAGTGTACGCTATATTACATATTAAGGATATAGGAAGGCTACTGCACATCCCTCATAAAATGGCAATAAACGTAAGGCTTCTTGTCAAGTGGAAGGGGAAGGCAATGTATTTTTGAAGCATTTTCAAATCCTTGGGTAAAGTACATATAAGGTAATCAAGGTAATGTCAAATTTGTAATCTGCACAATACATTTTTAGACTACTACTGTGCAATCTGAAACATGTTTTACAGTTCTGTTCTTAAATCTGGAATGTATCTGCAATATGGTAATGGTTGTGTTAAAATAGTTTTTCACTGCAATATTTTCTTCAATGTCATATTTTGTACTGTGAAATGTGAAAAAACAATACTATAGCTGATACAGGTATATAGTAGTCAATGCTCAAGATGCTTTATGTTAAGTGCAATTTTGGTGAAAAACATGTTATTAAAAGTAGACCCAAGATCTAATATCTACTGATGGAACGATCGTGCTAAACAACCATTACAATACTGTAAAGTGTATATGCATGTCAATCAATTTAAAATCTTAAACTGTTGTGCTTTATGATCACACGTGGTAGAAATTTTATATAAAGCTTGCTATGACCCAGATAATATATTAACAGTCTTCAGTATTTCTGATAAAAAAGATTTCCTTTAAACCAGCTTGTGAATGTTAGTTTAGTGCAAGTGATTTCTGGATTATTTCATATTGGTTTTTCCATCAGCCTGATTTTTTTTTTTCCCAAAAATTGAATTGCTATGATCTGAATTCTTGATATTGTGCACTTCTGGTTTGTAATTTTTTTATACAACAGTAAAATAAATATTTTTTCTATCACATTTATTATGTTTAAACACAGTATATGGTTTCTGTTAACTAGAATAAATAACATGTAACACTGCTGAACAACAAGTTGGAAGTGCTGACATTTCTAGTTTTTTTTCAATATTAAATCATGCTGCATGTACATCCTATCATGCTCTTTTAAATTATCCAGTAATTTTTTTTAATCACAAGATAAAATTAATATGCATTTATAATGCCATTTAGAAGCTGTTACCGTTGCTTTTCTACAGCAGTTTTCAATCAGTGTTTGTTACCTTTGGCAAAACAATACATTGCAGCTCTAAAACTGGAGAAATGGTCTGTTAAGCGTCACAGCCAGGAGGGGTAAAGAAGCATCGTTATGGTTCGACTTGGCAGCGACTTCACAAATACCTCCCAAAAAAACAGGAACACGAACAATTCTACTCAGGATAGAAAAAAAGAAACCCTCAAAGAAACAACTGCCGTTTGGTTAAAAGCTGCGTATGCATGCTTCCGAAGAGTCTGGACAGAGAAGAACGGACATTAAAGGGGTGAGACGATCTGTGGGGCAGCACGGCAAAGCGGGTTAGCGTCCAACACTGATGTTGCAGGTCTTGCAGCTGGGGTCTTTCTTTGCGTTTACCGTGGACAAGCTCATTAGCTGATGGCCGCTGATCTCGGCGACAGTCCCTAGAGCGAGATCCACGGGGTCGGTGAAAATCACCTCCAATATGACATCCTGCGCGTGGTGAAACACCAGCTGGCCTTCCTCCTCGGTGCAGGTCAGGAATTTGTTGTCTGCGATGTTCAGCGCGGGCAGCCGCTGTTTGCAAAACTCATCGCCCGGAGACCCGGCGGGGGCCAGGACCAGGATCACGTAGTGGTAGGCCGTATACATGCAGTAGAAGTCACCGAAGTAGAGGTTAGTCTTTGGGTTGAAAAGTAATTCGGCTTGGATCTCGAATCGGTACCTCCCGTACGGGGAATCCTGCGGCGGCTTTCCGGTGTTGAACTCGGTGTTACAGCTGAAGAAGACGCCCTCCAGTTTACCACTGATGGGAGAGCCATGGCTGCCACTGTTGTCCTTTACTGAGGGCACCATCTTATTGTGCTGTAGCTCTCTGGTGAAAGAAACGGAAAGAGGCGCAGTTAGGGAGTTACTGTTCTTGACAGACCCATCTCGGCAAACACATTTCTCAGACCACAAGATGGCACTACTGTACTGTATCTTACAACCTTTGCAATCATCTATTTCACATATTGCAGGGTTTGTTCATTTAATGGTGCAAATGAAAATGCAATGCACTAAAGATAATATCAGATTAATAATTCAAGCGCATGTTATTTGTAATATTGTTAGGCATAGCTGAACAGCAATGAATAATTTAAGATTTGCATGAAAGTTCTCAGTCTGACGTGAAAATGAATACAAGGACGCAAGTTGTATTGATGGAACATTTCACATGTTCAACTATGAATAATGCACTGAATTTCATCGCAAGACAAGGCTACTGACTGCAGGGACACCAGGAATGCATGTATGTTATGGTATGATATGACAGCCATCATGGTTAAAGATGTTAGAAACATGCTATTGACTGTACTTTTCTAAAAAGAAACATTTGGCAGCAATACAACCTGACGGAGAAGTTAATATAATTTTAGTGGTTTTTTTGTACATTTCAAATTCATTTCATTTCAATGCTCTGCAAGCAGCATTCGGGACAATCATTCTGAGAACGGTATTAAGCTGCTTTGTTGAATCTGAAACGTCTTGGGGGGTGGGGGGGTATAATTTGCTAACAGCTGTGTAGGTTAGCGAACAAGAAGTAATTTTTCCACAGTGCCTCAGATAGCAGAGAATGAGAGAATGCTTTATTCCCGAGTACATCTGTATAGACAATAATTACAGCCAAGTTCTTTTCTGCCCCATTTGTAAACACAGCATATGAATTGTGACTTTTCTACAGTAGCATACGCTATACATTTCAAGGAGTATTTGTATTTCCGGTGGCACAGGTCTGATCTTAATTCAGGTGAAATTAATTTAAGTCAATTGTTTGAAACCCTTAAACCTCTAAACACTTTGCTGCTGAATATGTATTGATGACACGGTTTCCTAGTTTTTCTTAATTAAGAAGCCTACGTAACTTTTGATGTCGGCTATCAAAGGCATTCTTTAATTCGTTGACTAGCACAGACAGTTCCCAAACATGATTTCCATGCCGTCTAATTGGTACTGACAGTCAACATCACTGGGGGATAGAAGAGTAAATAAAAAATGGGATGAGGCAGGCAGTCTTTAGAACTGCACCAATGTCTTTTTTAGGAACTCTTTTAAATACTTTAAATTATTTGACTTCACAGATTGTATCCTCTCCACTGGTCCATACAACCTCCAACTTGAAATTGGGAGGTAACAAAAAACATACTTAAAAAGATTCTAGAATATGTTGGTCTTAATTTATCAAGACATTTCTGCTGAGCACATCCTATAACATATTATAATGATTTAAATCCAACAAATACGGGACACCAGTAATGACAGCAGCACGTACCTGGCTTGATCAAAGTATTCTTTTTGCTGATTGCGATAAAACACTGAAAACTTCAGCATTCTGCCCGCAATCACTTCGGCTTTCTCTAACAGCTGCGTTAGGTGCACCGTGGAGTAATCTGAAAAACACACATTTTATTGATAGGCCATTTAATTGTTGTTTATTGGGTGGGGGGGGGGTTAACAGTGAGGGGAAAAGAAAAATTAAACCTTTCCAAAATCCTAAAACATACTTTGTCTATCACTGCAGTAAGCTCGAATAGGCTCAAACATACTGTAAGCCCTTATCACTAACATTCACCCTGATTATATAATTTGCTTTGTTGTCCTGACAGTATTGCAGTGTTTATGCCTCCTCTTCAGACTCACCCGCAGTGCAGAACTCAATAATTTCACTCCACTCCGAGACGGCATAGTCTCCATCGCTCTGCTTGGAGGCAGTCTGCACAGCCACTGTGTACTCGGTGCGTGGGCTCAGGAACCAGTGGCCCCTCACCGTCATGGGAAGGGGGACTGCTTTGGCCACCAGCTTCGTAGGAACATCCTGCAAGGAAGCAGAAGTAAAAAGTTCAAAGATGTCCTCGTCTATTCAAGCATGGCATCATCGCACACCAGAAGGCAACAACCACAAAGTGATTGCACACTGTCAGCATGAAACACCTCCCTTGCTTATGTCCGTCTCTTTTCAATGTGGGGGAAGTCAATGCAATCTTTTAGTATTTGGATGTTATTTATTGACTACATCGCACTTTACAAACCGCTGTAGACTGAGATGTGCTGAAGTTCAATCTATATCAATACAAAACTCTGACCCACCCACTAATACAAAACTACAAGTCTGTGTGTAATATCGGTTACATTTATGAGCAGAAGAAAACAGCATCTTACAACAAATGAAGCAGCCACTGAGTATAGCTTTGTAGTTTTCAATAAGCGGGTGGGTCAAATTATGATTTCATTCCAGTGGGGGAGTGGGAGCTCCAAAAAGACTTTCAAACTGTGCTTCTGAATGTCCCAAAAGGTATCTTATCCTCCCCACCTTATGTTTGAACTTGTTGGAGTTCTTGTTCTCTTTCTTGTTCAGGTCAATGAAGTAGTGTGTGATACGGTCCCTGGATTTGGGATCCATATCCCAGGATATCTTGAAGGAGTCGCATGTGATGTTGTTTATTTTTATGTTCTGTGGAACGGGAAGCTCCTCCATCTCTGCAATCCCACTGTCTTGGGATTTATTTCCTGTGGTAAAAAAAGAGACACAAGTTGTGCTGTTTATATAGCAAACAAAAACATCAGGATGAGACGGGACTCGTATTTTGAAGCTCAAATCAAATTACTAAATGGAGAAGCAAGATTTCGGCAGATCAAAGGCTTAGTGGAGAACACAAGACTCTATGAGCGGTGATAAATGTTTACTGTAAATGGTGCCAGATAAAGGAAATCTATCTACAGATTTACTACTCTTAAGATGATGACCCAGTGTTGGAATTGCATCCATTACCATGGCAACAATGCATTCTTCAAAGCTTACATTTCATTTTCTTAAGGCTGGCTATTACTGTGCCACTCCATATTTCAAAGCTTCAGACTATGCTAATAATTAAACTTCTCACATGAGATTTCTGTACATGATTTCAATATTCCCTCCATTGCTTAACCTGTGATTTGCACGTAAAAGCACATGCACTGAGATATAGCTATTGACATATGAAGATCATCCAAGATAGAGCCTCCAGCCTTCCCCAAGCCTCAACATTTATTGAGGTCATCAAAGCCAGTGTTGGCTGAGTTTTACATCACGGCAACCGATAATAGCCCCGTTTTCCAGGTCTACTACACAGTAACTGGCATAGTTTAAAACAAAGACATTATTTTTCATCAACAAATATTGGCATCTCATCACATCTACACAAACATGTGAAAGAGTGCTTTAATAGCTGGGACACATTTTCCAAAAGGGGTCAAGAGGAAATTTGATCCTACAAAATATCCACACTTGGCACTTGAACAATATAATGTTCTGTGTATGCTGCATGAATGAAGTGAATTTGAAACCATTTCAAAATTGATGATGCTCAAAGAAACAATACAGATTCAATGATCCATGGAATACTTCAAACCTTGTGTAGTATGGCTTGCTAATTGAGTCCGTCCAAAAAATGGGTCAGGTTATCCTCTACAAACGTGCATCTTTTCAAAATACTTCTATTTTGTTTTTCAGACAAATGCTAGTTATACTGAACAATATAGTGAACATAAAGACTTGTGTATCTGGTGTTTATCAGTTTAGATAAATTAGTGACTTTTTACAGTATTCTCACTTTAGCTAGTAAATGACCAAGTTTGAAGAGTACATGACAGGATGCTGTGGCTACAATACTACCTTTGACACACAATAGAGTAGAACTTCGGTACAGATTTTTCAGTAAATGTATCAGAAGTATCGCAATATTTTAGTTAAGTCCTGGACAAATAGACAAGAGTAACACATGATTCAACAGTGTAAGACTACTGATATCATGACATCACACTGGCTTCTATGTTTCAAAATCATAACAACTGTTTTACATGTAACACTGCCAAGCAAACCATTTCTTAAAATGGTTACACTTTCAAGATTAAATCTAAATTAGACAGGATCAGGCAAATCCCCTTATCACTTGCCTGGGTAAAGTGCTGGGAAAGGGTCCCTTGGGTTTTGTTTTTATTTTCATCTTTTTGAATCGCAAAACAAAAACAAAAACAAAGCTTTGGCAGATGCAACAACTGTCAGATGGGTTAAGAGGCATATGGGGCAAGAATATCGTATAATACTGTCATTCACGTATCTCTATACTATCTGTACGAAGCTGCTGGGTTTAAAGATCTCATGTTTGCAACGCACAACGCTTAACAAAAAAAAGACAACTTAGATGTTAAGACCTATACATGAGATGTTACAGAACTGTCTTCGGCAATTACACGTAGGCTACTTGCACTCCTGCTATTGCTCATTGTCGCCACACTACAAGAGCTGCTTACGCAACACACCTGTAGCGATGCTGAAAAACTCTTTAACCTCACCAGTTTCACTTTATAAAATCCCTAGCTGCCTTCATTGAGCAGGCTGTTGACAGCAGCTCTCTTTAAAACCCATTTCATGCATTTGCAGAAAGCAGCCCTCGGAAAAGGGAAAAAAAATAAAATAAATTGATGAGTTTCCATAGCAACAAAATGCAAGCCTATCGACAATGCATTGCCTAATTCAGCATCTTTAAGACTGGGGCTCTCGCTTTCATGGCTAAAGGGACATGCAGAATAGTGCTCTACTTAACAACTAACCATAGTAATTGCTTTGTTCTCCTCTGGCTCATTTACAGCACAGGTAGAACTGTGTTCATGCGATTCTAATTAGAGGCACCTACCAAATATAGTTCCCTGGCTTCGTATATGCTTTCCGTTTTTCTTAATTACACCTATTATGCTTCATTCAGTGTCCTTATATAACCATGCACTGCAGCCAATTTTGAGATAATGAATCCGAAATCCCTTCAATTCGTCATATTCTACACATACACACACACACACCTAGTATACATCATACACACTATATATATCAACATCATCATCATCTTCAGTCTATATTCCACTGCTGGATGAAGGCCTCCCCATGGCTTCGACCCATAGCTCCCCTACTCCATGTCATGCCTGCAAAGTTAATTATTTAATCTTTCCATCTTTTGGGTGGTTTTCTAGGTCTCTTGGGATGTGTATATATGAAGCAAATTGCATAGTCACGTGTCCAATTTGAAGTGAATCTAAAAATCTTTTGAGATGAGAATTCAGTGGCGTTCAACCAGCTATGCCATGTGAATATATTGTAAATAACTGCCCTGTTGTCTTTTTTCTATAGAACTGAACGCGTACCTGCTTCTCAGACACTGTAAGACGTATATCCACGTTTGTCTGACCAGCTATAGATTGGTGAAATGTGAATACAGCAAACATTAAGCAAAAGCTCGAGCACAAAGGGCCTGTTTCTTAATAATTGGAGTTATAATGTTGTGAGTACTGATGCCTCATCCAAATAGCCAGGCCATCGTTTCCTAAGCCAGGCGATCCGAATCCAAATCACTTCACAATGCTCTCACTTTACTCCTGAGACTTGATTTGGAGTTGTCCGTGATCAGATTTACATTTTAGCCTTCCTCCTTATTGACCTTGATTCATCTGTCAGTCAAGCTGTGCCTGAAATGGGAAACTCAGTCAGGCTTAACTTGTTGGCATCAGCAAAATCATTCCTTCAAGGATTTAAGAAAAATGTTTTCAAAGTGCATATGAATTGGTGCCCATCTTTAACTTATACTTCTTCAAGAACAACAAGGTGAATACTTATACTTACATTACTTACAAGCTCGTGTTAAAGGGCCATTGTCTTTAAAGAAAACGTGAATAATTGTGAATATTCCTCTTTTTTGATTAAACCCAATTTTCTCAAATAGTCTGTAAAATCCATAATGGCAGCCTTTGAAAAACCTACTCAAAACAATCAGCTAGGGAACAAGCTAAGGGCAGCAAGTAGTGACTATGCTCAGTACAGATAAGCTACTCTACAGCACTCTACACATGAACTGTCATGTTAGTCATTAAATTATGAATACAGTAGGAATCAGCGGTACTTAAAATTGAAACCTTAATGTGAATATGCTGGGTAATGCCCATTCTTGCAAAAATACTAGATAAAACCAGTAATTCAGGGGTAAAAAAAATAAAAAAATAAAAAATGCATTTTCCGGAGCTTACATCTACAAAACATGATCATTGATATACATAGTCTTTATACAACAATATATCAAAATAAACTGGTCACATATGAGCGAAAATGCATGCATAAGGGTGAGCCTCAATCCGTCTGTTAATAAACAAGAAATCAAATATTGCATTAATCCTTGAGAACAAGTATAGACTCTTTCACAGCTGCAGTAACTTAACATGCTCAAGTATTCAGCATAGAGATTTGTCACAACCGTTTACAGTAATTCTTTCCTAGCCTTTTCCTTCACGTGGGTGTTTAAAAATAAAATGCACTTCCGGCACCTTAAATAGCACACTAGTGTTTATTGAGCTTTGCCTTTGCTGGAGATTGAACAAATGAATGTGTATTGTGAATACACAAAGATCAGCAAATTGTAACTAAATCATTTCAAAACCATTTTTCAAGGGTGTATAAAAGAGCTAAACAAAGATCACTGAGCAGAAAACCATAGGAAACGTAAATTGATGGAAGGGGCAAAACCATAGTCACTGCTCTGATTTTTTTGCAGCAAAACGTTCACAAATCAATCACTTTGATTATATCTGAAATCAATACTATTCTACTGTAGCAACTCACAGTTAGTCTGAAAACTGTCCTGTAATGACAATTTATTCTACAGCTCTAGCACATGGGATTTTGTGTTAGAACTGTCTACCATAACTTCAAAGAAAATCCCAGATATTATAGCGACTGCCAGCACCACTAGGGATGCACTGAACATGGCGTCTGTGTACAAATTCCACAAAACACATTACACCAGAGACACACAGGAGATGTACAGATGCAGATGTATTGATCTGTGTTGTTTTTCATACACAGAGGGATTATGGGTGCATTATATAATTTCAAACAGCATGCATTTCTTCACTAGCACACACAAAGCTGAAACATCAACCTTGCAACTTCCACACCCAGCCTCTCAGGAACTGCTGTGTCGTTATCAGCACAATGGATTCCTCCAGTGTGGAGCTAAAAACAGCTTTGGCGAGTCGTGCCTACGTCAAAAGTGTGGTATTGGAAAACCACAGGCTCATGAATAGTCATTTTTAAACACTTCAAAAGAAAAACAAAATAGGAATCTCTCAAAATAGAATCATACGTTGTTGTTTTTAAGTTCAACATATTTTCACTTTATCCACACAAAATAATATCTGAGATCAAAGGCTGTATCAGTTTGAGATCTCACAGCACTTCTAGCGTCCAAAATGAACTGGCTCGCTCCTTCACTCTGCAGGAGCTCCAATCGAAACACTCAGATGATGCTTATTCAAAACAATCTGTGGAAAATACCCACACTGGACACTGTGTTAGGAACAGGCTAATGTGAAAAGCCACCACGTTCCCCACAGGGCTTGTGCAAAACAAGACCTTAACCAGTACTGAGGGTAAGAAAAACAGTTCCCATTATTCATTCAGCAGCATGAAACATCTTTTGACTCAGCACTCAAAATCCCCATTACAGGTTGTCCTGTGGGGCCGCTATCCGCTTACCGTGACTGAAGATTCTTGGGAAAGATGAATTTCAGTAGCTGGTTATACAAGATCTGAATAAAAATGCTTCTCCGTTTTTTATGTACAGCAGCGTTTAATACAGTATTTCCTTTACATCCTGATGACAGTTTTTTATATTACTTAAGCCTTAGAAGTTACCAAATTAGAGATAAATAAAAAGTAAACATACCAGTGTGATGAAAATCTGCTTGTCATGGCACTGGCACATGAAGCACCAGTTTTAGAGAGACACATGAGCATCCAGAAAGAGCTAGACAGAAGAGAGGCATTTCTTACAGCCTCTATACATCCCATTCATTCAGCAATGCCAATAGGACAGTGCAGGGCTGTACATTCGGCAGCAGGCTATTGGCTAACTGAGGCTTAGCATTTGTTTTACAAGCCCAGCGGACTGTCACAGGCACAGCTGAGATTATGTCATCAGCCAACGTTGGCAACTGTCGTACTGGCCCAGTCACAGTCATAATTTTAAAAGAAAAACCCTCGCTGTTTTCCAGAGAGATTATCCGTGAAATGTCAACTCCCACTGGCATGTTTGGAAATCCTTTGACAGTATATCCCCATGAAATCTAACCAGAGCATGCATATACCTAACAGTTTGAGTTCAATACTATATATGGCTTGGCAAGTTGCTCTAACCTTAGTCACTCAGCATTGACAACCAGCACTCATTTTGAACCCGTATCAAGCACTAGCCATGACTAGACTTCTCTTTAAAGCCAAAGGAACACACCAATGAATTTTACTACAACACACATTTATCACTTTTCATGTCAAGAGCCCTCACAAAAACAGAAAGACTTCACACAGGATGCAGCACACAGTTTCACAGAGATAAAGCCCATCAGTATTTTAACGAAGTCTGGAAATATAAAAAGGGTCCTTCTTTTAATCCAATAGGCCAACTATCCCAAATATGGCAATCTATTAACATATTCTACTACAGAGCAATTTCCTGTTTCTATGAAGTCTGTTCAGTGTCTTTCATGAAACGTTTAACATCCAACAAGACGCAAAAGGCATGCCTTGTTCTTTCATTGGCAAATAAAATTAACAAGAAGAATGCAAGAAAATCATTGGCATCTGGGCACTGTGAAAAGAACAGGGGATCAGATGCGAGACATGCATCCTGTAGAGCAACAAACCTACTGCCTCAGCTGTATGAAAATGTATGGCAGACTCACTGCGCAGTGCCATAATCATATTAAACTCACAATAATCCAACCTGAAAGACCTTAAAGGTCATTTTGCCATATATAGAACACAATATATAGATTTTACTTATTCTCATGTCATCTTGATGTCTTGCCAAGTATTGCAGAACTAATTTCTGTACACAGACATTTTTGTGTACCTACGGGAAAGAAAACCTGTCATGGAACGGGTCAACGTCGGACAACCAAAGATACATGGGGTCTGCAAAGTGTGCAAATGAAAGCTATCTAGACATCAATAGTCTCACAGAACACATTACAAAAAATAAACATGGAAGCTATTATGTACACAACATGGAACATAGTAATTAATTTTCATGACGTTCCCCAACATACTTTTCATAGTGTCCTTTGTGCAGTTCACACCCTTGGGCATTTGCAGCAAATTAATTCCAGCTTAGTCAATCATAAATGCAATTTGCTTGGAGCCAAACATTAGGATGATCAAAATTAATTAAAAACATAAGGAAATGTTAATAAAGTCTTTCTCTCTGATCAGGAGGAATTATCATATTTGAGGTATGAAAAAAACAAAACACCATGCCAATTAAAAAAAGCCACAAGCAGTCGAAAGAGGTTTCAAATCAAAGTCCTATTCCAATTCCAAATACATCAAGTAGGCCTAATGTTTTCAAAACTAAACACAGATATAGTAATATCAACAACATTTAGACTAATTTGTATTCATAATCACTAATACTGTAATTGGTATTTATATATGCTGCTACACAAATTATGTAAGAGTTTACTGCTCGGGGCAGCTTATCAATATTTCATAATCTTATTATGACTCAGGTATCCTAAAATACATTGAACTCTGACTGCTAACTAAAACTACTTGAAACAAAGAACAATAAAAGTATCCATCTATTATTACAGTCAACACAGCCCTGTTTCCATACCATCATTTCTGAGAGAGCACGGCAGGGAATGGCTAATACAAAATAGTTCATCTTGGCGTTGCTGTTTAATGTAATGCATGCCAAACTCTGCGTTTAAGAGCCAAGATCTATGACGTCAGATCCTGGGCATGAAAGAGCTCTTCAATCCGGTGACCTCAGAGCCGGCCCGTCCTGCGCATTGCGCCCCTACTGCACATTTACAACCATCACGTCAACACTGCAGCACACACCAGGGGATTGAAGCGAGAGTAAAACTGCAGTATATTTTACATATAAATAAAACCGGAATATTAAACAGCTGACATGTGAAGACTGGAGCAGCCGTGTGGGTTCCCTTCCGGAATTACGTCACGCCGATATTTACGTAAACAGGAAGGAGTCGTTTTTTCTTCGACGGTTAATGACCAAGATCGTTTTAAAAACATACATTGTTAGGTTTTAACTATTCACTACCAGTACTTGTGTGTAGGCAACTTAATTATACATGTTTAGACTACATTTTAAATCCGTACCTTAACACATTGTTCATATGTCTGGCTCGATGAAAGGTCGTAAGGTCGCTTGTAGCGCACATGTCCGCAGCTCTGCAGATCCCCCGCTCCAATTGGTGGAGTTGCGCACATCTGCGCAGAACAGCGGCGATCTGCGCTGCACGAAAGCGGCCAATTACACCGCAGAGTGAAATTCGGTGTTTGTTGTGTCCGGATCCTCGTTATACAAACCAAGCTGTAGACAACCACGTTAATGTATTAACAGCATAGGAGTACAATGTGTAATTATAAAACACAAAATGACAATCGAATATCACGAGTTTATGTAATGTTTAAGTGTATTGTGAAATATGAAAAACAAGTGTACTCTCTATATGGGTTCAAATTAGCGCCAAAAGTAACGCATTCAAAGTAGGACTTTGGTTTTCTTACTTCATTCTGTTTAGGCCTGTGACATTGTCCATGCTGGTCATGATTGTCCAACAGTGATTGAAGTCTATTGATCTGTAACTTTCACAATTTACATCAGTATTAATAAATGCCTAATAATACAAAACTGAAAGGGAGTTGTATGATGTAATTGTGGGAAATATACTTGTTAAATAGTAACACATAATATACAACAAATAGTGAGAATGTTATATTCCATTTTTTAAATTAACTGTATTCTGACTGCACTTTGCAGAATTGCATAATACATTAAATTCTATATCACCATTGTGTTTTTTTAATGATGTGAATATTAGCTTACAAACATCTTCAGAAAAAAACTATTAAGATGCTTCATCAGTGGCCACTGACTGAGCTACCCTCCCCCAATTGAGAGTAAAGCTCATTTACAATGCAAAGTGGAGGCCAGCAGGCATGTTGTGCTCTTTTGACCAGAGAGCCACACAAAACCCGATTGGGCTAGAAAGCTTTTCGGTCATTCATTAGCTCATCATGGGTACAAATCATTCAAGGTTTTTAAGGGAAGATAAGTGTTAACTGATCACAACTAAACCTAACTTAATAATCAAAAAACTCTATGTTACATTATAGATCTAGTTACAAGTAAGTGCAGAGAACACATAAATGACAAAGGCCTAGGTAATAACACAAATAAATAATATATTTAACAATTATTAGTAATTTGAATTAAAATGGTTTACTATGAATTACTCAACTAAAAAATGTTCCCTGATATTGCAATGTCTGCTGTTACCATGCGGAGACCAGACATCATATTAAGAGATTCATTAATTCGTCTGATTGCTTTTGCTTTTTCAGTCGTGACCACAATTTAGTCTACATGCAACCCCAAATTAGAAACCATTATAACTAATATTTGATGTACACCGTTTAGTTAATCATTACTAAAAAGCACGTGAACATATTAATCTCATGTTTTTTCATAATGTTATCACTGGGGTACCATAGGTACTGCATCTCTGTGTGGCCTACACATCCACTGAAAACTGAAGAGCAGCTGTTGCTTGCTGTGATCTAATTATATCACTGGCTGGAAGGCAACAGAAATGTAAACCAACAATAATTACTGTGCAATAGAGCCGCAACATTAAAAATCTTCCTTTTACTCTGTGAGTTATCAGTCATCAGAAAGTACTTGAAAAAAATATACAAAAAAAGTGGAAGTAGTCTGATAACACCTTCGAACTGTTTCACTGTATATGAAAACAATGATGTCAGTCATTTACTTAATTACTTAATTTACTTACTTATCAGAAACTTGTAATTAAGAGTATCTAGTTTAATTAATAGAAAAAAATGTGAATATAATTTAAAAAAAATCTAATAAAGCTAGCACAATCCCAAGTGTAAAAACCCATCATACTAATATAGCTGACAGACCTGTCTAGATCACAGTAATTAAAAAAAATCCAAGGATCTGTGTGTGTGTGTGTGTGTGTCTTTACTTTAGACATTTTACTTTTTGTAAAGAAGTTATGTGATTAAACTCTTCTAAAGACTTCTTTAATAAGGTTGCTATGTAGAATACTTGCATTGTTATCGCAATGTATTCAATAATGTTGCCAAATATAGTGACATTTTTGATAATGGTTGTACTGATTGTGTCTCATAGCATCAGGGGCATGAAAAGCTACAATATACTTTTTCTCACAAGCCAATTAAGAGTGCTCTGCTTAATTAGTGAAGATCTTTTTAATACTTTTGCAATGTATTTACTTTTATCTTAGCCATGAAAAAAAATATATATATATATATATATATATTGTAGTATTTTGAATAGTTGCATTAGTATTTTCAAAGTACACAATGTTCAGATTCACACAGTTCACAATTCATGCACCTTGACTTATATGAAGGAGTCACTTCCTTTAGCCTCAACTTCTCAGAAGGGATATTCAACCACACAAAACCTTTCCAGTTACTCCAGGTTTTGCTTGTGGACTCCTTTTTTCAGTTCTTACCACAAATTGTCTGTTGAATTGTGGTCTGGAGAACAAGAATCAGATACTCCTACACAGTGGGTATGTTTTTCTTGATATAAGTTTAACTTTCTTGTGCCAAATACACTGCAGATGTTTTTTTTTTCTGCAGAACAATTCTTTGTTCAGACTCAATAATAGCTTTTCAGCTTTTCATTATGGAAATGTAATCAGTTTGCACATATTAAGTGGAAAGCTGAATCATAGCATGAAATAGTGCTAATATATTTTTTTCTACATGATTTTTTTTTTATAATAGGTACTTAAACACACTTTTAACAGGAGGCTCCACTTGTTATTTATTTTCCAAAACATGTTTACTTATTATGTAGGCACCAATTATTATAGTGAAATTAACCAGCAAAAACATAAGTAAATCCTGGAAAAAATTAAAAAAGATTCCTGTCTATGTTTTTGGGCCCTAATAGGAAAACAAAGTAATTCCTAGACACAAGAAAATAAAACATCTTTTTCCAAACAGTAACGGCAACCTGCCCATATCTGGGAAGTTAAGTGTCCTATCAAAGCAGTCTTTTAAATTCCAGTTAAGGTCAACACTTTACCAAATCATGCAGATCCTGATTTAATGAAATATATGGTTA
Source organism: Amia ocellicauda (assembly GCF_036373705.1). Classification (NCBI taxonomy): domain Eukaryota; kingdom Metazoa; phylum Chordata; class Actinopteri; order Amiiformes; family Amiidae; genus Amia; species Amia ocellicauda. The sequence goes on from NC_089869.1 coordinate 17,768,859, forward strand.
TAAATGAAGTAATTCAGCACACACACTTATACTTGTGTATTATTAAGAGCAAAGCCATTCTCATGTATTGATGGGTTAGTCATCATGTGCCCAGTGATGGATGACTAAACCATCCCACATTGCCGTGCACTTGGAGCTAATTCAGACCACTCTGCCTCCACTGGGGCTGAGGTCATTAGATCTGCAGTTCTCAGAGTACCACTGGCCAGCATGATCATAGCGGCAGAATCACAACAAGATAACATTAAGAGGTTATGTACTCAACCTTATTAACAGGATGACAACTAACATCTGAGAAACAACCGTCCTACATCTGTCAACTAGCCAGGAAACATCAGAACTTTCAGCAAGAACAACCAAAAAAAAATCAACAACAATTCAATAAACAGCGTAGGAGAAGCTTTCAGTATATATAAAAGAACATGTTGTTCAAAATTTGATCTCCAGCTTGTGCTTTCATTGCCTGAAGATTCCACAGAATTAAATAAAAAAATAATGAATTTAATGAACTCAAAGAACATATTTTGTGCAGAAAGCTACTCATGTGTACACTGGTGATAATTTAGAGAATGTTTCAAAAAGGAAAAAGGGATCTTTCTTTTTTAAAGTGCTAGGTAGAATGTCCATCCTATATTATAGATAAAACACAAGAGAAAGACACTGCACCTAACCAAACACACACAAAACACACACTTTTACTTGCAAAAACAACATGTGCATGGAAATAATTTTACTTGCAAATCAGTTTAAAAGTACAAACTGCCAGACTAGCTCTGCACAATTCAATCAAAATGGATGAATGCTGAATCCTGTCATCAATCTTTATGCCAGCAGTATTTCAGACTAACAGACCTCTCTGGTCCTATTGGAAAAGTTAGCAGACAATTCTACAGCCAATATTCTGATAATATCTGGAAACAGTGCACATGTTTGGTCAGCCTCACAAAGGAACAGCATTCAATGATGTATAATAAAAAGCCAGTGGGGTACAGGCCTTTGAAACATACTGCTTTGTTTGAGAAGGCAGGCATGAGAAACACATGCTGGGTGAAATGATGCTGGTAATATTAACATACATTGTAAATGTATTGATTTAAAATAATAAATCAATGAACAAAAATTGTGATCTGTTAATGAGCTATTAGGTAATTATGTAAACTAAGTTGTTAAAGTCAGAGAAACTGCAGCATTGCGTTGCATAATATTGTTCCATGCACGAGTGTGCTTTTCATATAGGACCATGTATTACATATTGGACTATCAGTAACATGAAAAACAAAGTGTGTCTGCTGATGTTTACATTTTCAAACATATTAGAAAAGGGATACAAATCGGAGAGGAAAAACACATTTTTTGTTAGAGCATGTGGTCAGTACAGATTCTGGCTTTCATCTCAATATGTCAAGCTAGGTATTCAAGATAAAGTAAAGATTCAAATTTGAAATGATATTATTTAAACTTTTTTCGTTCAGTGTGTAAAGCCAAGGGTGCATTTTAAGATCACTGGTGCAATATAATATTTGTGCATTATATATATTTGGAATAATATCTGTTAACACACTTATTAGAATAAAATATTAGAAGGACTGTGTTTTATTTGTTCTGTGCATTTTCTTGCCCAGGTGTGCTGGACAGGTCTGTAGATGTGGGTGAGAAGAAGAAGACTGAAGCAGAAGAATGTTCACTGCACAAAATGGCCAATCTCTAGAGAAAGGCGATGGAAAAGGAAACTCAAATCTTTTCCTTTTGTTAATGCTTTCTTAAAAGGTCTTGAGACTGAAACTGAATTATTCAACTGCCTCAAAGAGTAATGGTTTATTTTTAAAACCACTTTAATAATTGCAATTGATCCTCACAGAATGTAGCAGGATCACATTGCTTATATTTTTAACCTGTTTTGGAGCAGATGTACACAGTTCAATAATTGAAATGTTAACATTCTCCTTTGTTCAGCATCTGCTGTGCCAGGAAACACTGCATTTTCCCCAGTTATTCTCAAAACACAGTATTTACCAACAAAGTGTGCTGATGTTTTTAAAAATGAGGTAATCAATACATATCTTTATTCTATACAGAGTTTATACCGAAGACGAACTGCTCCATTATTAACAGGATCTCAGCCCATTTCAGCGGAGCACACAGATTAAGCCACTCTTTGTAAGAAAGGTTATGAATGAGACATGGCCAAACAGTCCACAAAAAATGTTTTGTTCCCAGAGAGCGAGTGCGATTTTTAAAGAGAATCCAGTCTGTTCTGGATAGACCCCAGTGTACTAGCACCGACAACAGCAATTTGTTGCCAATCTCAAATATTTTGGGCAAGCTCCTTCTGTGAAAAATGCCAATTCAGTGTTCAGTGTTAAATAATAATAATACAAAAAGTTGAAATGAGTGTATTTTTGTCTGTGAAGTGTAAGCTCATTGTATACAACATATAAATTGATGGTTTGTGCTAAATCATTCCTTTTATTCATTGGTGGAGCTCCCCTATAGCAGCAGTAGCAGATGGCACTCCCTACTCCTGATACAATCACAGCCACAGCTGGACTAAGAGATCTATACAGCACATTCATCTTGCCTGTGTTGTCAGCCAAGAACATTACAGCACAGAAAGTCACCCATTACAAAGAAGAGAAAGCCTGGGCGCATGAATAGCTTTGCTTCTGGTACCTTAGTTAACTGCTTGCTGTGTTTAAATAGCTGGCTGTCTGCTCCCATGCACTGCCGAAACACAGATGCTCAAAAACGTCTTGCCTTTTTTTCCAAGCATAACAAAGACACTCTTGTATATTTCATTTTTTGTTCCTCTTAGAAATAAGTACTGCACAACTCGTGATCTTTTGATACATTTAAAGAATTTATAAAGCTTTTTGTGTGTGAAAATTTTGGTCATTTATCACGATTCATCGAAAGACGGATTTCTGTGTCATTTACAACAATTCTTTGGATGTTTGGAAAATTAAATGGTTGACAGCAGCAGAGGCGAAAGGCTGTCTTCCTTCTGATACTTGAAGCTGGTAGGCGTACAGAAACTCATGCAGTGTTTAGATTTGAAGAACAGTACAAGTGATTCACAACTGTCATTAATTTGACATGTCGAATGAATCACAAAAAGAGCAACGATGAAGTTCAATGCCCTCAGCCTTTCTCTCAAAAACCAGAGAGAAATGTTTGCAAGGTACATACATAGACGTACTTCCAGCAATACAGAACAACCCACTCTGCCGGCCTGTACTTTTAACAGAAGGAATCCAGTCTTTTGCTTGTAGAGTTTTGGTGTGAAGTCTGATCCCTTTCGAATGCAAATAGGGTCTGATGTTCTGAGCCAAGTCTGAAGCTAAAACTGGAAACCTGAATATTGAGTTGGGGTGGTGGTCAACTGCATGTGACGCTTACAAAAATAATACATTTGTGAAGCAGTGCTGATAAAAACAGATCCTGGAAATTCACATTTTAAATAAAGAGATAACTAGAAAACAGTATATTTTATAAACTGATTTATATTCAGAAACTAGAATAGCAGGCTGACGCTCCAAACCTGCGTTGCCTGGGCTTTTACATGACGATCCTCTAAGGTCAGACTGCATGGCATTGGATACGTGACGTACAAATGTGGATTGGTAGAGTGAATATCCTGTTCTTGTTTATCAGTACTTTTACCTTCGTATACAAGCAATAAAACCCAAGCAACCGGGGTCACTTTATGGAGTTAGTGGAGCGAATACAAAGCAGGCTGCTTAAGTAATTCTCTATTGCTCACTGACAGACAAAGTACCCGACCTTCAGAACTTGACTCTGGCAGGCTGCGCCAAATGTATTACAGTTAAACATCTAACAAAGGTATCAACCCCACAAAAGGATTAATTACAAAATAAATAAATACTCTCAATTGACTTTATTGTTTATATACATGTATAAATATCATCATTGTGATCAGCATATATCAATCCACTGCTGGATGAAGGCCTCCCCAAGATAATGCCACTTGTTTCGATCTATAGCATCTCTTTTCCATGTCACACCTGCAAAGTTTATTTAATTATATATACATAAAGTGTACTGACTGCCTTCACTTGATGAAATATGCAACATTTATATGTTATTGAGCGATCAAGAGATAAAAGGAAAATTGTGTCTACATTAAAACTTTCTATGTGTAGCACAAACACAGAACTGTGCATTACAAACACTGAAATGGCAGGATCCCAATGTTGATGTGTTTTGTTTCACTGTTTCTTTAAAAATATAACTCATTGAAGCAACATGTAAGGGATAGCCAAAAGGCATGGACTCTGTATTTACAGTGTGTAGTCTGCAGTGTAACGATCTGAGATACATATAGCCACAATCTGCTAATGATGTGTTAAAATATACTTATACAAACATTGCTCCCACAGCTCTGAACGAATTTGTATAGTAACTGGATGGAAATGAGTCGTGAGTATACATTGGTGAAACATATTTGTCTTTTAAAAATCACCGTGAATAATAATATAGTCTATGTTCCTTTTAATCTGAAATGAAAAACAACAAGGTTCCCCAGTACATATCTCATACAAATAAAGTGGATTTGTGAAAGATGTACAGGAGAGGTATGAGTATTGAGCTCATAATAAAGAAAATAACAACTACAGAGTATTTGCTGATGAGCTGTAAATATCCTCCTTTGCAGGATATAAATTCTAGCTGAGTTATTGATTGCATTATGATTTGTAGCATACATGACTATACAGGGCTATACTGGTTTGGACTATGGCCTTTTTCCAAATGCAAGTGAAAGCTATATCCCAATGACGCAAATGCAGGTCTTTCTCTACCTCTCTACCTTCTGCATAGGAGGTTTTTATTAGTATTTTTTCATGACATGATATTATCAATGTTTTCCAAAACAATACAATAAAATAAAACAAAAGAACTAGAAAATAAAAATAACTAAAAGATAGAAGACATTTAGCACATATAGTTATATAATGCTTGCAGTGTATTGAAAAATGCCATCTCAGAGAGCCAACTGTGTGCCTCCACACAATGCTGCCGGGCTTTTTCACTGCTTTTCTGAACAGATGTAGAATGTATTTCTTCATTGTTCAATCCGCTATGGAATTCTCTGTGCATATATGTTTACATGCACTGTATCTATTGCCCTTCCGCTTTCATTTTACAAATATACGACAGATGTGATTACATTGTAAACTTTAGTGTAGTTCAGAAATCAATAATGTAATGTATTTAATGTAATCAATAATATTTTGTTTTGCCAACCAAGAACCACACTGAAATAGATATATATCTATGCTCTCTCAAGAGAACTGTTAATACTAAATTAGCACAACTAGATACAGATTTAATATAAACATGTGCAAAACGAGATTAAAAAACAAATTGCACACAGTTCTGTTCTTTGTTCTTTTTCTCTTGCCATGCCGCAATACAGGAGAAACACCTCTGACAACACTGTAGGGTGTGGAGGGCTGTGTGCACGTTTTCCATCTATGGGTGCAGCCATCTTTACAATAGGCCTCTGTGTGGAAACCGATGGCGATTATCATCAAAGGCGAGTGGGTTTATTTTTAGTCAACTCAACTTAACCTAAACTAAAATAGCATTCTGCCTTCGCAATTTTGTATATGAACCTAATAAAATAAAGGTGAGAAGGTGAGAATTTGAATGTTACACAGCACCACCAAGCAATATTTTGGAAAAAAAAAAAAGGATTTGATGCTGAATTGATCTTTTGTATTATTTTATCTTACAAATCCAGCTATAAAAAATGGATCAAGCTTTAATACATGTTGTTGTAACTGTAAAAACTAAAGCACAGCAATCTAAATACCGTTTAAGTGTTAACATTTTAAAATGAACTTTCATCAAACTTTCAAATAAACAAGTACCCACTCACTTGAAGCTGAATCAGCAATGCAATCTTTTTAGCCAGCAAGTGTTTAATAATATATGCTTTTCCCGGCTCTGGAACCAATAGGAAGCACCACATGTAGATGCACATACACTATACCTGCGTGCCCTTTGTCAAAACTGCGTATCACTCATCATGCATTTGTATTATACCATTGTTTATTATAGTTTAATAAGAAATAAGAATAAAAAAAAAAAAAACTAAAAACATTTCCTGCAATCTCGGAATGGAGCCATTCATTAGAATAAGAATTAAAAGCCCTGCTCGATAAGGATGCTGGTGTCCATGGTGCTGAAACAATCAAACCTCCACATTAGGAACAAGCGCTTGTGCTGCAGAAATATATACCTTTCTCTTTCCACGCAGGGTTTGACTCCCTCTTGTCTAAAAAACATTATTTGCGGCAGCAGTGGTGCTTAATCCACAAATCACTACGACCAAATCCACCCTGAGCCACCTGGAGCAAATCAGTGTGCAATAACCAACCCTGTGGACCACATCAAAACGAGAACACCACCTGCGGTTTGGACACAGAATACTGATCAATGATCCACCTGAACCTGGATTAATAATATGCACTATAGTTGTATTTCTTCCAATACATACAAACATAAGCAAGTGCGCTGGGTGTTTTTTTTTCCATCTTTATTCTGGGAAATGGTGCACCAGCCACTCAATACTGACCAAAGCCATATCGACCATCTACAGCCGGTAACGCATGCGATTCCCAGCCCAAACCCGGGCAGTGCTCCTCAGCCCCTACCTTCTCGGTCACAGAGCTGAATGGCCTCCAAGCTCAGGTTCTTGATCATGTCCTCACACGGGCTGGTGGGGCTGCTGATGCTGTGTCCCAGTCGTGGCACCTCCATTCCTCGGGTTGTGGTGGATGTGTCGGTCTTTCACTGGCTTCACCTTGAATAGAGTCTCCGATCGCAGCTTTTTTTCCCCTCCCTCTCTCTCTCTCGCTTTTCTCTCTCCTCGGTCTCTGTCAGTGGTGTGGTCGGGGCCGCGTCAGCCAGTCGTCACCACCGCACCGCGCACTGCTGATTTGTCAGGGCAACGTGAGAGGCACAGGAGACCTGCAGGAAAGGCTGCATATTTTGTATTCATTTGCAGCAGTCAATATTAGCGTTGCACATGCATTGCTGTACATGGGGTATTTATGTGTGTATGCATGATTTCTCGGCGTGTATGCGAGCCACAAGTGTGCATACTGCCTGGGGTGCGCAGGACATGCAGACAGGATTATGAACAGTGAATTCAATGGCTTCTTATGTAACAAGATTACCCTGCCCCCCTCTGTTTGAATCTCAATTAAACCTCGTGTGTGTGTGTGTGTGTGTGTGTGTTTTCTATACAGGCATGTAAAGACATTTAGCAAATTGTAGTAAATAATTACTTATTTCATTTCCACTAGACCCTTTTTGGAGCGCTTCATTGTTTTCCTTGTTCCTTCACCACTGGTTTAAAGGGCAGGTGCAACCATTCAGAAATAACGTTGTGGGTTTTAAAGGAAATCCACTATGTATAGGTGGATATTTTCTGTGTCAGTCTGGTGCAGCACCATTGGCTTTCTTTTCAATGTAAATCGCGACACAAACCAAATGTGTTGGGCTTTATGGTATGGTGCACAATGACCACAGAGAATGGGAGAACAACGTGCATTTCACTCTATCGTGTAATTTAATATATCACCTTGCTTTCCAGCGTATTTTACTATGCATGTACTATATTACACGCACCTTGGGTATATATTGTATCGTATCACCTTTTCATGTGTCATCTAATTTGACGAGGTGGTTGATTTCACCTGTTTTCACTTAATTGATTCAAGCAGAAAGGCTTAATGTCAGTCGTCTCAACCAGGTGGTTCAGCCCCCTATGGGAGTAACAGCTGGCAAAATCGTCTTCTTTATCAATGTTGGGGAATCCACAAGGATTGGCACTAACAGAACAATTACCAATGTGCAGCTACGGCAACCAATTAAGGATATTAATACATTATCCGGTAAGTTATTTGAAATAGTTGCAGTAACCTATAACACTACTACTACTACTACTACTACTACTAATAATAATAATAATAATAATAATAATAATAATAATAATAATGTCATTAGCATTAGCATTAGCACATCGTCTGTAATTTAATTAGTTTCTAATATGTGAAGAACCATAAACTAATATCAGTGCAACTTGGCTGATCTCAATACTAATATTTTTAATATCAACAATTCTCAGCAGTTTTATTGTATATCAGAAATAGAATTGGGGAAAGCAGGATATGAGGATTAAATGTTAAACTTGGCCAGGACCTGGGAGACTTTGTGCAGTAATCCCTGGGTTGATACCAGGTTTTCTAATAAGGGCAAGGCAGTGCATTCGTGTGTGGGTCTTTCACTTTTCACCTTCTGCTTTTTAACTTTGTTTAAAACGGGTATTGAATTGGGATTTTGAAGAATAAACAATATTCAAAGCCTTATGTAGTCCCTTTTGTGTGTAAACAGCACCTGAAAAGTGCATAGCCTGCCACTCCAATTAGAGGAATGACTGTGGGAACTCTGGAAATATTTAATGAGGATTCATCCTCAAAAGTGTCCACATCTGTCTCATTTTCAGTCATTGATATCAAGTAAAATCTTCTTAGATTTTTGATGCTGAAATGTAAGATCAAAGGATATTACTGTCCACCCTTAGAAGAAGCAAAATCTGTGCAGTTGACTTTCCTGGTTTATATTGTCCTGGATTGTGAGAATAATTAAAAACTACAAATGATTAAAAAAAAAACACTTTAAACTGATGCTTCACCCTGCAATCCTTCTCCCCGTCTCTCCTAACACCCACAGACCTCCACATGGAGAGGATACAACAAATTCCTGAACCCAGTGCAGCATTCCTGTTGTGCCTCAGCCGATGAGATGCAGACACCGGCAAACGCTTGTGCTGCAGTTTGCAAAGGCCTTCACTGCTGTAATTTATTCAGGGCCACCTTCCCTGTTTCTGCTGCAGTAATCTCCCCAGCTCTTCCCGGAGCTCACGCCAAGCAAAAACACTCCGCTCGCTCGAAGACATGCGCACATTAGGTTACAATGTCACATATACAAAAGGCAAGGGCAGGTGTATTAAGTGATTGTGAGTACAGGATTTCTACTGCAATTTCCAACTTTTGTACTTTAAGATATTTCACTAGGCTGTGCCCTGGGCTGCATTTGGCAAGTGATCATGCTTTCACATCCCTTTAGGGGAAACTCAGACACCCACTTTCCTGATTACCTAATGCTTCACTGACGAAAGGATTTGTTTTACAAATAACAAATAACAACCAGGATCCGTTTTGGCAAATTAATATCAAACAAATCTGTTCCCTTAATACAGCCCATCTTTGTGACACATAGTCACGTATGCTAAAGGCAACATTTTTCATGGAGAGTATGTGGATTCAGTCTGGATAATAACACGTGAGGATACAGCCAAAGGCACTGTAAAACAACATCAACTTAATCCACCTTCTTTAGAGTTCACACAGTCAGAAAAAGCATAATCCAGATTAAGTGGATTTACACCTCTGACCTCCCAATTCCCACTTCTGTTCTAGAGGAGGTTGTAGTGTGGCACTGATGAAAAGTTGACCAAAGGCGGAAAGGCTTTTGCAGACAAATCTCTGGTGTATGTGGCAAACAGCAGCAAATCAAGGCAAATATTAGACATCATCTCCAAATGTCCTACAGTGCTGTCTGTCAATTTCCCAGATCTCGGAGGAGAAAAACATATCACAAGTAATGGCTTGATGACATTTCATGATCAATTAACTATAAAAAGACAAATGGCCGCCTACATTGGTAACCTTTTGTAAGTTCTTATCAACAAGTATCAATTTTTCCGAGTGCGTATTAAATCCAGAGACCATAAAATCAGGTAGGTCAAAGGAAAGTAGTTTACAAAGTGATTATACAAAGCATATGAATTAGAAGCCTTGCCACACTTCATTTTGCATACTACATGTAAAAATGATATTAATTACTGCAATATCTTCACTTTTTCATTTTATGTGTATAAACTTTAGGGATACAGCCTTGAAGTAATCAAATTCTCCATGACTATATTCTGGTTATTAATTAAAAAAAGGTTTTGGATAAACATGTCATGAAAGAGATAATTGACTGATAAACATTAAAAAAACTGAAAACATGATATAGATGGTATGTACAGAGGCTAAAAGGAGAATGTTTACATGGAAAAATTTAAATCGTTGGCTCACTGAAAAACAGGAAATTGTTCACAGAGAGCCGACTGAAATAGACAGAATTGCTTATAAAAAAAATGAGAAAACAACTAATGGAGAATAAAATACTATTAGGAAGAGCAAAGTAATAAATAAGGGTTGGCAATATAAAGACAATTCACAGAGGGTTTCAACAGGAACCCTGAACCGTATGATAGTACAAACAGATTTTTTAAAAGAACTGCCTGGCAAAGAAATATATGTTTCAGGAGTAAATTATGCTGGTTCAGTAGATATGAACCACTAAGCAAAGGGCATATTATTTGTTCTAAACATCTGAATTCTGTATATATATTTTCTCACATTCTTTCATTTTTTAAATAAGAAAACATTTTACTCAGTCATCAAACATATTTTGCTTTCTATGTAAACCTGGCATGCAGAGATAATGCTACAAACTGCATGAGAGGACTTTTGCTGCAGCTTCTTTGCTACTATGATAGCTTTCGCCCAGCTTCAGGGGTATGCATTAGTTTCTGATGTTGGCAAAACATGAACCAACATTTTTAAATAATGTATTACATGCACTGTAGCAGAATACACAGAAGTGCCCTCTGAAAATGGTCAGCTTTACTCTCAGATGTTTAAACTGTCCCTTTGCTCACAGTTGAACACCTGTTTGTTTGCTAACAGAAGGATTTCATTACTACCAAATTTCTACTAGACATTTTAGCTATATACAGTTAGGTCCATAAATATTTGGACAGTGACACAATTGTCATCATTTTAGCTCTGTACGCCACCACAATGGATTTAAAAGGAAACAATCAAGATGTGCTTTAAGTGTTGGCTTTCATCTTTAATTTGAGGGTACTAACATCCAAATTGGGTGAACGGTGTAGGAATTACACCCATTTGTATATGTGCCCCCCCCCCCCCAATTTTAGGGGCTCAAAAGTAATTGGACAAACTAACATAATCATTAATTAAATTGTGAGTTTCAATACTTGGTTGCAAATCCTTGCAGTCAATGAATTATGAATGTACCAAATAGTTGATTTGGCCACACCTAATGTTTTTGCTCTCTCTCTGATTGGTTTGTTTTGATTTCTAAGGCAAAACTGAAGACAAAACGCCCCAAGAACAAGCAGCAACTAAAGACACTGCAGTGCAGGCCTGGCAGAGCATCACCAGGGAAGAAACCCAGCATCTGCTGATGTCTATGAGTTCCAGACTTCAGGCAGTCATTGACTGCAAAGGATTTGCAACCAGGTATTGAAACTCACAATTTAATTCATGATTATGTTAGTTTGTCCAAATACTTTTGAGCCCTTACAATTGGGGGGACCACATATAGAAATGGGTGTAATTCCTACACCGTTCACACAATTTGGATGTAACTACCCTCAAATTAAAGATGAAAGTCTACACTTAAAGGACATCTTAATTGTTTCTTTTCACATCCATTGTGGTGACATACAGAGCCAAAATGATGACAATTGTGTCACTGTCCAAATATTTATGGACCTAACTGTATATTCCTATCAGGTTGACTACAAAAGGTTCCGTGCCAATTTTGGGAAGTTAAATTGGTAGACTTAGCAGAATGTACTGTAATGTGAATGGTTCTCTTTTCACTGAGAACAGAAATAGGGCACATTGCAATCTGCCTTTTATACGAAACCTGTGAATGAATACACGTTTTAGAAAAATATTAGCTTTTATTGTAATTGGTGAGACATTATCCAGTATAGGTTACCTGCTGATACATATTATACCTCCCTGCTGTGAACTATAATACGTTATCAAACATAACAAATCAAAGCAATACAGCAAGAGATAAATAATTCAAATGACTTAATTTCTATTTCAGGGGCAGACCATGATCCTCAGCCGTCTCAGGGCAAACCAGGGTGATGAAGCCCTTTGACACCTCCCCCCTCAAGAGCTAATTTTCACTAGCAATATTCAGTAAATCTTCATTAACACATTGGTGCATAAATAATGAAAATTACACGGTGTGCATACTTACTGTGCTACATTAATCCTACATTTACATCACAATGAGGAAGCAGAAGATTTGCTGAACATTCAGAAAGCAGAGATTTTATAGAAATACCCCGAGGATGAAAAGGGCCCCCCAGTCAAGTGGTTTAAATATTGTAAACGCTTTAAATGCTGCAGCGTCAGTCTCTCATCAAAACCTGCAACTGTGTCCTTGATAGTACTGAGTCATGCTGAGGAGGTCGGTTTCTATTGCTGCTCCATAAAACGTGATTAATACGGTCCGTAAGAACACATTTCAGACATGGAGAAATATCAGTGGGATTGCAGTGCGTTTATGCCTGATGTATGTACTCATAAATCACCACCCAAAATGAAACGAAGCAATGCTCTGCTCATAAAATATAGTTAATCAAGTTCACCTTTTTTTTTTGAGAGGACAGACAAACAGTGTCTGCTTTGTCAATATATATTCCCTGTCATGATTATTTAATGGGCAGAAACTTCTTAGGATTTCCTTGGTGCACCATGAGGCAGGTGAACTAAAAAATGCATGAGGTTAAAAAAACATCAACACACACCCGGGACATTTTCTTGTTCAGGCGATATCTGTGGGGAATTTGTGGTGGTGGTTTCTGAAAATTGTTTCTTTCCATTGTTAGAATACGTAAGATATATCACCTTAGCTAATCAAGGACTTTACTACTCAACAACCAAAGCCATGTAATTCAGCCGTTGCTTTTAAAGGAGGGATTGGATGTTTAAAAATGGACGAAGGTAGGTAGAATTCCAATTCCAAATAATGATGACATGTCTCTTTGTAAAGGTCTTTATAGATGTCTGGTCAGCTTTATCCCATGAATCATCAATGAAATAAATTATACTAAGTCCTCCCCAGTTGGCTTGAGCTGCAAACTCCTGGCAAGCTTAAAGCTGCAGCTGTAATTAGTAAAATGCCAACATGCAAAACAAGAACGATTTTGTGACCAATCCCAAAACATTGAAATGCATGTCTTTAAAACCATATTAGTTTATTTTAAATGGACTCAGCACCGAATAATTCATTATGTAGCATTTTGTCTCGTGCTATGGGAATCTGTAAAAGGACTGATCAATTAAAATGTTAATTTTATTCACTGATTATTTACTGTTTAGTGGGATTAGAACAGTTTCTATTTTCGAGCAGCGTCCTTGAAAGACATTTTGATGAACGTGTTCAACTGAATATGGTTACATTTCAGATTAATGAATCATTTATGTACCAATAGGGAGCATTTGCACAGAAGTAGTCTAGTAAGGTAGGCAAAAGATATGTATTTTTTATGGAATTGGCTTGAACAGATGCAACCTGAAACTGAGTGAGTTGTTCTTCCACATGTAAAAATGCATCTGGAAGAGTTTTGGTTTTCTATTCTCTCACCTCATCTCATGCAATAAATTTAATGTACTCTCAGTATACCTTTGTGAACTAGGCATTAAGTCAATTCTCTGGTTAAGCAAGACCCTTTTTTATCCATTTCAACAACTGTGATCATGTAGGGTGTCCAATCAAATTCCCAGTTTGGTTGTGGGCAGCAGCTGCCTTTGTATACCTTGAAGTGTTGATTTGGAAAAAGCTGAATTCAAGATATAGAAGCCAACTGGTTTTATTTCACTCTTGAGCCTCCAGGGTATCTTTTTAATTCCCATGCCTTTTACATTATTCATTTCAAGTGCTAATTCATTCTGTTGAGGCATTTGAAATATAGCACTGCTATGCTATTTGATCCATTATTAAGTAAGAAGGATATCTTCTTTTATTGTTGTACAGGTGCAGCCATATATATAATATTGGTCTTATTGATTTATCTTTATACAACCACCACCACAGGTGCACAGATACCAAAGTCCAGCATCACATAAGAAATGTGCAAGGGCCATATCTTAGGAGACTTCTGTTTCCCCTCTAAGTATAAGACGACGACCATTTGCACAGAGAGGGGTGCAGTGCAGAGGTTTATATATGTCGTTTTTATATACAGTTCCACTTCGGCACAGTAAACAGCACCTCCGCCAGCTGATGCACTATTACGGATTTCTCCTCCGAAGGCAGGATGAATTAATGGTCAAGGAGGGACAAGAGGAGCTATAGCACAGACTGGATCTGAAACTAAGGTCCTCCCCCGACTGAGCTTGACCCCAGGCAGCATCAGATCGCATTAATATCAGTTTAATGACCTAGAGGACGCACTCTATTTCACACAGGGCTCTCAAACGTGTTCCGTCATGTCGGTGACCATCTCTCTTTCCAAAGAGGCTCGTCCGGCTTTAAATTCTGATGTGTAATTATAATATATTTGCGGCTTCTGCTAATATTAAAATACACTTATCCCCTAATGCGTGTTTGTCAGGTTTCTCCTCGACAGCGGCCTTCCTACCTCTGATATGAAATGAAAGCAGCAGATGGCGTGAGAAATAGTGGGCAGGTTCGCGGTTGAAAAGCAAACCCGCCGAGGAAAACCAGAGAACCACCTTTTTTTTGTTGTTGCTGTCACACAGAACATAGTGGAATTAGAACAATAGCTACAGGCTTTTTGTGTTGATGTTTTTGCTGCTAAATGAATGAAAAGCAAGGCACTGCCAGCACTGGAAGCTTCAGCCCACTGCAGTAGTGGCTTTGTGGATTGCATTTATTACAAGCATCAGTTCCCCCCACCCCCTTCCTCCTCCCGACTGCCACCTCCACATCTCATTTAGGAGACTTATTATACAGCTAGCACTCAGCACTGTGCTAATCTACCAGCAAAGCATCTGCTACTGGTGAGACTACAGCCCGTCACCTACTGACATTTTGTTAACCAGTGTATAGTGATTGGTAAACAATGGCATCATGGACCCAAGTGTGGCCCGTGGTGCCTGGCAGCCCAGTCTGTGCCTGCAGCTTTGCATATCATATCGTAGTTTTAAAAGCCTGGTGAGTGAAATCTAACTGGTTATTGAGCTGCCAGTTGTATCGATTAGGTTCTTTATTTCCCGGCCTGGGAGAAAGACAATAGGAACAAAATGTACTGGGTTTTTACATATTAGTCATTGGAAATATGACTTAGATTTAATTATTTGATACCTTGTCCTCAGCACAGGTGATACAAGCTAATTGAACAGAGAAAATCTCCCCGCTTCCTACAACTAACAGGATCGTGCCTTATTATTTGACAACAGCAGATTCAGAAATAAATGCATGTCTAAGAGGGCCTGGCTGGTCTTTAGACAGACACAGTAAAGCAGAAGGTGTTTTGCTGGTGACCAATTCTGCCCCTGTGATTTGGACTGCAGCATTTGAAGAGAAAAAATATGACTTGTGAGTTCTGTATTGTGTTATTTAATCAAAAACTAATAATACCACTCTGACAACCACTTTCGCAGCCAGCACTTGTGTTGCCAATTCAGAGACACAATATATGCTTGTTTTGTCATTCCGAATGTAACTTATTTCGGCTACAACGCCAAGACCAGTTCATGCCATAAATAAAATAAGATAGAAGGAAATGCAAGCTTTAGTCCTTCTCCTCTCATCATTTCCACATGTAGAGGAGAGACAGACTGCAATTTCCCCCAAAATTCAGACCCTTTCAACCTCTGAGAGTGTGGAGGTTGAAGAAAGATTTCATCTCCAAAGTGTTCTAGTTACTGAGCTATGTGGGAGGATGCTGTTGCATAATTGGTAATAATTCCAGCGTTAGTGCTTTCTGCAGTATGTAGCGCTTTGATTACACACTCTTATAGATACAGTGGTTGATTTCTGAAGAGTATTGCAAGGCTGAGTACAAAGAGTGAAAAGCAAAATAATATCAATAGCTAGAAAGTTTTTTGTTTTATTTTGTTTCTTTGAAAGAGAATTGAAATACATTCTAGCAGACACACACACACAGTCCCTATCAATTTTCCAAAAGCCTGCACCAATTTGAGAGTACTTACAAAGCCAAGCCTAACAGTCTAAATGCATCAATGATTCTTAATTACAGACCCTCTACATTGCTTTATAAAAAGTCACAGTCTGTCACATGGGGAACATATGATTCCCTGTACCCTCTCACCCAAGTCTTGGCTTAGCTGCCTCTGAATTAATATGCACAGCTTGAACTGACAAATCAGTCTGTTTGAATGTAATTACGGACACAGAAAAGGTGAATGTGAATTTTGGTGCAGCGTTTCGTTTTCATTTTCCGTAACACGAACTCCCTAGTTTCGGCGTCGTGAAGGACATACATTTATTTATACAGACTGAATCGCCCCAGACTTGCTGAAGCACCACCACAGCTTGTCAAATCACATTAAAGAATGTAATTTTAGAAATAAAGACAATTACTGTGAAAATTACTTCCCAATGAATCCATTGAGACATTTAGTGGCCCAGGCATCCGGGAGGCTGTAGCATCACTTCATGTTCAAAAATACTGGATTAGTGCTTGTTTTGGAAGACCTTCTTTGCATCCCACTGGATTACCAATCGCAATTGAACATGATCGTGATTTGACTCCTTAATTTCAAACACTATTTAAGCACATTGATGAGACACTCAACTGGTACATTTCAATGAGAATAAGAGGGCAGCCACTGTGTAGAACATCCTCTTCTACAGTTTGGACTGATGGAACAAAATCATTTTTTTCTTCTTCAATCTTATTAAGCACCATTAACAGGAATAATATATAAAACTGATTCAAATTGATTGTATGAATACATTACCTGACCATGTGAAAACATTCAAGATGAGAGCAAATCAAATGGCACATTTCCACTCCAGGTAGCAAGTACAATTTTTCTCCCCATTGCATCACTGTATGTGGTAACTATATAATGTATTTTGTCAGTCAAATTTCCAACTAAATCTCATGCTCTGTGAACCACTGTGTGATGCTCCACTGTATGTACATCAAGACAGGAACTTTAGTTAGAGAACATTTAGTTTATTTACAGACACTGAGCATGTACAATTAAATAGGTTCTGCATACAGTAGGCTACATTAGAGAGGTCAACATTATGCCACAAATAAATAGACACAATGGGAAAATGCTGCATACCTTTGTTCATCGCCTATAGGCTATGCTTATCCTATATTCTGTAACTATTTCATAATCATTATTTACTACTGCTAATAATATTCATAATAAACACTCCTACACCTAATTATGATGAATATAATTATTATTGTTCGATTAGAAATTATAGTTGTGTGCTTGTGTTGTAATCATATTTATATATGATATAACATAAAATGATGTTATATAATAATCTAACAGTGATATGATATATATTTTTGGGATATAGAGAAATGGCTTCAATTGAAAGCTCTCTCTGCTTTGTAACGAGTTATGTATGAATCAGCAACACAGTATTATAATACATGCTGCAATATTGTATTGAAATTTCCAAAAAGGCAGCTTACATTTGGAGAATATCATCTATTAATAAACCTGAGGTGATATTAAATAATGTTGAGCTAGAACACACAAAGTCATCTCTAAGTTATGCTATGTAACCATACCTCGGCTTACAGAGCCAGTACATTGATCGATGTCTATTTTGAGCTTTAGTGCCCCCTAGTGGATTAGCAAAACCACCATGCGAGACTTCATTGCAGACGATGCTATAAAATGAGATTAAATACATTTTGGAAGAATGAGAGCTGAAAACCAAAAAGATTTATTCAGTCAACATATTGTCTTGTTTCATCATCCTATGAACAACAGCTATGACATTCACAATTCCTCCCCTCCAGATAGTAACCAAACATAAGAATTTGTGGCAGTGCATCATTCATGAATCAGCAGTTTATTCATATTTCTAAAACTTAAGGCACATATTAGGAGTTAAGTATTTCAAAGAGATTGTCTATATCTGATCAAAACACTCAAATCTGAGTTCTCTCTGCGTCTGTGTTAGCAATAAGCAATGATTTCTGTCAGAATATTTGCAGCAAAGACCACAGATCTTCACACGCACAGCTGATGCCTCTGTTGCTTGGAAGATGGACAACAAGTCACTTCGCTGTTAATGAAAATAGAAGACTGTCTGAGTGCAAAAAAAGCCAGAGGACCTGTTAGTAATTGGGTTCAGTCAGTCAGTCAGCCATCAAAGAGTTAAGACACAACAGCCTTCCAGGGTGGGGATATTGATTAGCACAGAGGCCTGGCTGGCTGCGTTTCAGCTCGTTCTCTCGTTTGTGAGCTGGACTTGGCTCAGGGGATGCACATGTAAATGCAACGACCTTGGGCGGCTTCTAAGTGCTGGCTGAGAGTTTCAGGCGCGTTCAAAGCGGCAGCGGTGGGTCTCAGAACTAGACAGGCAGTGATTACAGATGTGAGAGCTGAGTTCTCTCCCCTCCTGTGAGGAACGTGTCATTCCCAGGGCAGACATAAGCCCAGGACCAAGGCCAAGGAGAGGGGACTCACGGTGTTACTGACGGATGATTTTAGACAGGACCCAGAGAGATCTTATTGAATTGGTAAATATTGCAGTATTTGACAAACTAAACCACAGCATTTTTTGTTTTTCTCTAAAAGTCAGCAAAAACCCTCACAGAAAACAATGAAGGGTATAAACAGGAAATGGCTGCTTTAGTGCAATTTACAATACAACTTGCCTTAATTATGGAAAGCTCATAGCTGGTGATTATAATTTAACTTCCCCTGCACAACTCCAGGGACCATTTAGCTATACAAACACTAACAGGCATTATATGTTAGTCAGGTTTTTTTGTTCGAAAACAGACATTTAATAAGCAATGGAGATCACATGATAACATTAAAATATATAAACCTATTTAGGAAATTAAATGAAAGTGTAATTATTCTAACTATTCATAATTTGACACCAATCAGCAGTTTTCCACAGTGTAATGACAAAAGGCTGGAGACAACAGCAGCAACACATTGTATTTTGCTAAATTTTAAATTGCTTTCTGGTTGTAGGAGCCAAACCACTCAGGGTAAATTATTTATGGTTAGAGGTGATATAATACTTCAAAAGAATGTATGTAATTCACCAAATAAGGTGTGCAATCATGTTTTTGTTTTTCCTTTTGAACAAGTTGCTGCAATGCTTGTGAAAGGGTACTGCGTGCATCACTGCTGCGGGGCAACGCGTCCGGCAGGAAATGCCGATACTGTTAAAGAAGGAGCCGAGGAGAATTTTTAAAGGGTTTTTCTTTTAAATATGGCAACAATGAGTTTGCATTTGCCAACAACTACGTCCCAGCAGATTCCTTGCTGCGGATTATAGAAATCCAGCGGCTCTGGATTAATGGGCATGTTGGCTTTGGCACCAAGCTGACATTTAAAGTGAAGGGCTTACATCGTGGATAATATGAGGTCCTTCTCAAATGCCAGCAACTGCCTCCATTAATGTGGAGTGTGTTTCAGGCTTTACATAATTACAGTAATAAAAAGTATAGCCACCATGAATGAGTTTTATTTCAGAGGAATCTTAATTGTCTTTCCGTCAAATGAAAAAGGACAGTTTGGGAGATTTATTTATTTATTTATATATAAAAATAATAAAATCAGTACAAGGTTCTTCTACCAGAATAGCAGACTAACTAAACTTACAATAGTATTATTATTCTTGTCATTTAGCTGACACTCTTATCCAGAGCAACTTACATTTGTACCCATTTATACAGCTGGGCATTTTACTGGAGCAGTCTAAGTGAAGTACCTTGCTCAAGGGTACAACAGCACTGCCCCACCCGGGATTTGAACCCACAACCTTCTAGTACAGAGCCCTAACCACTACTCCACAGTATTACCATCTCTTCCCAGAAGGTTAATCAATTTGACAACATAGAAATACAAGTTGGATTTAAGATAACGCAGAGGCTTTATCTCTAGATTCAAGAGAGAAGTTGAGGGAAAGATAAGCACTGCTATAAATGTACCATGCAGTACATATTTCCTTCAACCACCCATCATTCATCTCACCGTGTTGTAAGCCACATCTGCCCTCCCACCCCTCTCGGTCCCCCCTACACATACACATACACATACACACACACACACACTCCCTTGCACAACTCCAGCCTACATCCTTCTCCAGTCCCTGTGGACAGCGAGGAATGCATCTTGGACAGAAGGGATTTCAGTGCCTATTTTATTCAATTTGCGAGAACAATCCCAGCTAAAAACACACAAAATGAGGCTCTGCATGCTGAGGACAGGATTGGAATTAATTCAGGGGTCTGAATAATAAACTCTAGCAACCCGCTTACTTTTCTTTGCATCTCCCCTCTATAGGACCCCAGCAACAATAGAGGCGTTGCGATTGTGTATTAAGGTTACAATTTTTGCTATAAATAATGGATGACAGAACCCAGTTTCTAGGAGGAAACCAGTGAATAAAGGCTTTGGATTTTGTTAAGCCTAATTTAAGGTTAATTCCAAATCCATATCTTTCCATTTGCTCACCGTTTATTTTTTAAACATCCAAACTTCATGCGTGCGTGTGTGTGTAATTGGTGTATTGGCCTCCAAATACTCTGATTAAAGATTAAGTTCTTCAGTGCACTGGAAAAATCTGAATTTGAACCTTGCTAAACCCTGCCATGTTCATGTGTCATCCATCTGTGGACTCCATGCCTTTGAGTTATTTTGAGCTATCCTCTAGTACAAGAATCAGTGTCCACTGACACGTTATTACTACTTGAACAGAATACTAGCAGGCTGGATTCCTGAATCTTCACTCGTGTGTGCGTGTGCGTGTGTGCGTGAATTTCTCTCAGTCTGTGTCTGGTCAAAACACCGAAACCTGTAAAGTAAGGAACAAATTGAGGAATGAAAGGACATGAGGTTTTGGCAAACAGAAGAAACAAACTGCCACTGGAGACATGTATTGCATGAACAATTCTTTCAGAATAACCGTTTACACATCACACCTGCAGAGTACATGATACACATGGGGCAAGGGAGAGATTTGTATGCATTTATTATTTTGCAATAAAGCTGGTAATTAGTATTGAAAGGTATATGCTTTTACAGACTGTTCATTTCACAACAATCATTTCTGCCGTTAAAGAACACCAACGCCACAAAAATACAATTTTATCTGATATATTTACAGATAAAAAAGGATATTCAAAAGGCACTTTTTTTTTTTGCTACCGATTCAAATGAACTGTGCATGATGTGCATTTAAGGCAATAATGAACAATGATATTGCCAATTTCCCTTTTTCTAACATAAATTGTGTAATTTCCAGTGTTTCCTTTTGTGCAGCCCTGTGTGTCTGAATCTTTTCTCTCTATTTATGGGAGATATTTAACTTTGGTGCATTTTTACAATATTGCTTATCCAGGTCAAAAGGTCATTCCAGACAAAAATAAGTTCCAATATCCCCCCCTTTAGGGAAAGGGAAACGTTCTACTACAACAAGAAGAGAATTGTCAGTCTAATAAAAAAAAATAACATTTTCCAAAATGTTGCTGAAAAAATGCATAATTCAGGATCTCGCAAACCCAGTATTCATAAAAGCAAACCTTGAGGAATGAATTACCCCAAAGCAGACTATTTTTTATTTTTTAGAAACACATGAACTTCAAACTCATGAACATGTTTGGTTTTATTCATTTAAGCAAGAAATATTTAGGAATTGCAAACGAATGGCTTTAGATGAACACTTCAGTCAACCTCTCAACTTCCCACATAATAGGTATTTGTAAGAAAGTGCAAGTTAAAGCAAAACCAATTTGCGTTTCTAATGTGATCTTCAGCTCTAGACTATAACTTTGATCCCCAAGTGAATGATTGAGGGATTTTACAATTACATGTTATTTTTTGATTGCATTTCAGTTCCAATTAATTCAAATATAACACATAGATGGACTGCAGTACCACAATTGTATTCCTCGTGTGTGAAAAACTGTACAATCTACTGAAGAACATCAATGCATGTCCTACTGTAACTTGAAAAAAAAAATGTAGCTAAATGTAATAAAATACATAGATTTGAATCCTTTTGTGCAATTCCTTCCTGTACAGGTGTACCTATTTCTTACACAATAGGACTTACTCAACATTTGTATAACATCAAAGCATGAATATACTAAACATATTTCTTGATACTACAAAAGCTAGTTACAAAGATTTCTTCAGTGGTTTACATCCAATTTCAATGTCTGTACCTTATGAAACAGTACAAATACTTCATATTCCTTCATTTGTGAAGGAACCCAAAAGGTTACTTGGAGGTTTTCGTGAGGAACTAGGAGGCACTTGATGATAAACGTTAACAGCAAAACATCCCTTCAGAAACCGTTGAAGTGTAAAACTGGCAAAACATTTCCATATCATGAAAAAATAATTCACAGTTTAAGAATAACATCCTGCTTAAATGATCCTTTAATCCATTTCTTTCCAATCAGACATTTTCTTTATACTAATACATCTGATGAAAACACAATAATGAAAGCCTGCAGCTACACAATTCGTTGTTTGATGCTGATGTATAAACGGTGAGTCAAGAATGACTTATCTTAATATAGTCACATAGTGCCCACTTGGTTACGCTGCCCAAAAATGAACGGACTTAGATTTTTCATTAAAAGGCGTATTATGCAATGTTTTAAACCGAGCTTTAGCACCCACTCTGCTGCCTTGTATACTCACCGTGTTTCCGGTGCTTTCCACTAGAGAAAAGTGAGGCAGAAGGACTACGTCTGCAAACTCTGGCTGACAATGTGCCAGTAAACCCCACCCCCACACACACATACAACCCCCCAAATCATGAAATAATAAAAAAACAGCCACAAAAAATGTTTACATCTCCATGAAATGAAAAAGTGAGAAGTCTAAGAAGAAATCTTGCCCCTCTATAGTGCACAGAATTCCAGTCCTGATAAGTAACAAACTCGAAATGCAGAAATGAGATTCTGGGGATTGCTCAGATCAGGAAACCCTCAGATGTCATGTTAAGTTGAGATATGGTACAAAAGGCACATCGTGTTACTGGCGCAGCAATGAGCAGAGTGAGCGGCCAGAGACCGAGGGTAACCCCCTGCCTTAGCAGACACTCGGGTACCCCCCTCTGTAGATTTCCACTAGGATTACATATTTGATAAAATGAGGGAAACACTCATGAATTGCAAACAGATTTTCATTAAAAGAAAAAGCAACCAAGATTAAACATAAC
This sequence comes from Amia ocellicauda, assembly GCF_036373705.1. NCBI lineage: Eukaryota > Metazoa > Chordata > Actinopteri > Amiiformes > Amiidae > Amia > Amia ocellicauda. Next base: position 17,792,160 of record NC_089869.1, read on the forward strand.
AAAAGGTTTACATTTAAACAAATTATACTTTTAAAACTAATGTTGAAATAAAAACTGATTAATAAAAAATAATAAAACGTAATTCAAAATATTTTGCAGTATTCTTGAAACTGTCAAAGAACGGGACCCAGTCGAAGGTTCCAAAAATAAACACGGCAAAATATCATCCGTTGAGAGCTCTTTCATTTGATAACGATGAAACTGCCATAATGACATTCATTTCCTGCAAATACATATCAAAAATAACTTCAGAATGTGCTTACATTTGGCCATGTACCCATGTCTTGTAAGTGCTAAAAAAAAAACAAGAAAACAAAAACAAAATGGAGATTAGAGAAATATGTCCACAGGCAACATATCTAATATTCTTAAAGTGCAGAGGGTTGTTATAACTTTACCTAACAATAGACTAGGAACGCACATAAATAATACCATAAGATGATTTTACGAAGCATTCTGCCTACTCCTTCAAATATATGACAGTGCATTTATTATATTGTTACTTCATACCAACTAAAATCATCTCAATACACAGGGCCTTCTGCAGCACCATGTCTGGTGTTTACAAGTTGCAGACAGAAGAGTGCTTTCTCCTCCTTATACATTTCCTTTTTTTTCTTTTATCTTTTTTTTTTTGGCACAAGCACTTAAACATTAGGCAGACTTTGGTCCCTAACATCCAAACTCTTGAGTGCTAATGGCTCTGTGCAGTAGACGCTGTCCACAGGGTTAAGATGCACTTGAGTTGACGTCATTTCCATACGATCCATCCTGGCTATGCGAGAGTGAGGGGGACTACCAGCGACCACTCACACTGGCAATGTCCGAGTGAAACTGACGTGGTAAACGCCCGCTGGCCCCGCCGTCCAGGAACGAGGAGCGGATATTCGGGGGCTCGAAGAGTTTCCTTCGGTTTTTGTTTAATTCTGAAGATATGGAGAGAAAGACTTGATTTAAGTCCACACAAATCAGCAGATTCATTTAGCTCCTTCCCCTGAACACACCTACTTCAAATCAGGTGTGGTTGGCTTGGAGAATCAAAAGAACGTTACGCTTTTCACCATGTGAGAATTAGTCATAAAATGTGTGTACCATTAGGCTGTCAAGTGTTGGAACGTAACTGAGCTTCCCGCCGGCAATAACATGAAATGAGATGAAATGAGATGAGATGAGATTCCATCCAACTTTTAAAAGCTTTGCTTCTCAGAAGGGCTGTGCTATGGTTGCGTTCTTTCTTGGCAAGGATACAAAAAATAGATTTAAATTAGGCAGAGATTTTGGACGGGTCTTAAAAGCGAAGAAGAAAACCAAGGATAGTCCTGTTTTATTAGCTCAAGATCCCATCAGAGCAGATCACAACAGAGCTGAACACCACAGAGAAATAATCCCCAGCCCTCGGCCATTCCTGTAATCATTAAGGCTGGCCACAACTCCTCTGTATTTCTGCAGGCTGCGAGGGATTCACATTTTCATATCTCGTTCTTACATAAACATTTGGCGATTTGATAAGGGTTTCATAACTAAGAATTAATCCTGTTTGTTCTAGCTTTAAAAATAAAATCAAGGCACAAACCAAAAACGAAACTAACATCATTTACAAGCGCTCTCTAAAATCTAAGTATCCTAAAGCACTGGCTTTAAACGAATGAAAAACTGTTTACATTTTTGTATATCGTACTTAGTGGTGGTAGGTAGAAGTAAGTATGCTTGACATGTAGGAGGAAGATTATTCAATGTCATTTGAACTAAAAATAGTAAAACACATACAATACAATACCAAAGGAAACATTACCACTGGCTGCATAAGATATAGAAGAGCAAGTTATAGTCAGTTTATGCCAGCATGGCATGTGAACCAGATGTGGCAGCATTTCAATGTGGAATGGTAGTTAGTTACATGTAGTATGTCAAATTGAAGTGAATCTGGATTGCACAGACCCTGTGATTCCCAAAGCTTGCTGTAGATAATGTGCAAATGTGGAGAGAAAAAAAAAAAAGTTGGACAGACTGGAATTAGAATCGGCCAACAACCAAGGACAGAAAGTGCCAACAGTGAAACATTTGAAGACCACCTAGTTTGTTTTGGCCTAAAATCAATCGACCAGAAGCACAGGCATTTCCATGAGCACCTGTAATTATTGTTAATTGTCTGAAAACAATAGGTGTCAAACATTGATCGAATTTTAAAGTTAGATGTCCCATGTGAATTAACCCAATAAAACACTACGTTGCTAAGCTGGCGAGTTACAATGTTACAGAAGAATAGCACTGACTTTCTTGGCCTGTTTAGAGTCGTGACCTCAATCCCTTACAACAGCCAAGTCATCCTCTGTCTGTTTTCTGAATGTTTTCTAAATATAGCTCGTGTGATGTTTTATATGTGCCTTGTGTTTTAAGACATTTGCTTGGAGGCCGTAGCAACAGCTGAAGAATAAACTGTCTCATGAAAGATGTAGGACCATCCAAAATAAATAATCCAGCTCTGCCTGCCAACCTGCTGTTATGTACCACGCTAAATAAAGCTGTAGGTATACGTCAGTTCACAACGATCCAATTAAACATTTCTGGCCGGATTGCAAATCTGTCCGTAGGAAAAAGGAAAAAAAGTACAAATGCCTGATTTGAATGTGGTAGCAAGTGGTTTAGCTTGTATAACGATTTAATATAAGAAAGGTATTGTTGTCATACACACCTGAGATTGCAAGCAGCATTTTCCTTCTAGCACCAAACGTGGTAATGCCAAGTTCCTTCAAGTCTTGATCCGTCAGCGTCAGGAATGTCTGAAGGTCAATCTACACAGATAATCAGATACAGAAGTTTGGTCGTATTCTTTAACACAAACACAAACGGAGAGAGCTTATTGAAAACCACAAAGATTTTTTTTTGAAAACTACCATAACTACATAAGTGTAAACCTCTGAATTTGCCCTCTATGACATAAAAAAGATGTTTGTTCCAGTCCTTTGGAAATATTAATTACTGCTACCAATTTATTTTTGCTACTTATATAATCTTCTTTAAAGAACTGATGTTGTGCTCAGGCTGGACACAGAAAGAGTAAGGTGAATACACAGTAAACTGATGTCAGTGCATTAGATATTCTTCCGATTCTTACATAACAATACCAACCTCTTGCTGTTGAAACACGTCGGTGTACTTCCCCAGGCCCAGTTTGCTAAAAAGCTCGGGAAGGTCCGATCCCTTGAAGGAATTGTTCAGGTTGCAGCCGTTGCTTCCCGTCATTGATGAAATGCAGTCCATATAGTTACTGCTGCTGAGATAGTGTTCAGCTGGAAGACAAGGAAGAGCATTTCATTTATGACAAAGATGCAGTGGCACAAATCAGGCCGATCCTGACAGACGGGCTCCTACATTATGGGGTACTTTTACTGTAGCGCCGGCTTTTAGTGCCGATTACTTCCAGTTCCATCTGTGCTGAATATTAATGATCCACTGTGAGGTAGTAAGCCTCTACATAGCAATTACACTAATTGACTAGTGTTGGCTCCTTTCCACCGCAGTGCTCATGCACACAGTGAAATCAAACCAGGCCCCCAGTCAGTGTGTGCACGTAAGCCACTGCCGTCTCGGTTCATCTCGGCACATATTCGTCTTAAACATACATTTCTAGTCCACATGATGCTCACCTGATTTGTTCTGCTTCCTCTTCGGGCTGCCCACAGAGGCTGGGTACTCGGAGTGAGCCACCGGTACGCCGCCGTTCCTCTCCCTCCAGTTGTCGGAGTCGCTCCCACTCCCCACGCCCTCCCGGCTGTTGGAGCGTGACAGGGAAAGAGGAGAGCCCTGCTGGATGACAAAGATATGAAAGATATATTTATATTTTATGGAAACAAAACCATGTATGGATAATAAGTTTCAAATTATATTATCTCAAAAACAGAAGAGGAAAGGGTAGGTGGGTGGTCTTGATGAGATTGCAGTCTTCTTAATCTTACAGCATGAAATATTCTTCAGCTGAATTTACATGCAACAGAGGAAGACTAAACCAAGTCAGCTAACTCATCGGTTATGGGGACTCCTGTTCATGGCGTACCTCGTAAGTGGTTGACATGGTGGGCTTGTAGGCCACATGGTTAGCTCTGCGCAGCTCCTTGATGGTCTCGGCAGGCATCGACTTGGAGAAGCCCAGGCCACTCCACGTGTTGGTGGGGGTCCGTACCTCTGTGACCACGGGCTTCTTCAGCATCGCTAAGTAACAACAAGCACAACCATCATCCTGGGAACGGAAGCCACGCATCTTCATTGCGGTAATTACAGAAGAAATATCACTTGGCAGCTCCTGTTAATTAGAATCAGCTGTGTGTGGTAGTTCATGACTATTTCATGTTTATGTTTCATGTTCTATAATATTTATACGTACAAAAATAGATGAAGTCTGACGCAAATACACGGAGACCAAGAAAGTTCTGTACAAATGTAACAGTTTGCAGGAGGAAGATGATTCGAGTAATCTATGGGATCCAAATAAATGACGCAATGCACAAGCTCACCGCCTACCTTTGGTTGCTAAAAGCTTCTTCTGTTCATAGTCAAATGCCTAAAGGGAAAAATCAAAAGGAGAAAATGTTTAGATTCAAGATATCCTTTCCATCAGTATGAGCTGAAGACCTGCCTAGAAAGAAAGTAAAAAACGTTTAATGTTGGGAGAGCGGTAACACAAGAAGCCTCATTTGATTGAAAATGTATTTTTATAGCTCTAGATAATTAAAGTTCTAATGAACAGAACTGGTTATGAAGTCATTTCATTTGAAAAATAGCAGAAATATTAACATCATAACCCAGCATGACCCTTTATCAAGACTCATCATCGTACCGCCTGAATACACAGACCCTCATATTAAACTTATAAATCACAAATCAAGAAAAACGGATTCATTTCCAAAAGATTCCCTCCATAATCATCTTTTAAACTGTCAATCACATTAGAAATGGGACACTAATATAGCTTTAGCCATCAATAATTCAATGTGCTATGCATAACTATAAAATAATAAGTAGTGTAAGACATTGCTAATTTATGTGTCATTTCAGAATACAAGAGAAAATACTTTGGTCTTTTAATGAAATACTGTATCTTGTTGGGGAAGGAGGAGTAAGGAGAGGTGCTCACAGTGAGTACCTGCATGTTCGGGAAGGAGGACGGGGCCCCCAGGCGGATCCTCTCGGAGCTGTGCTGGGCCGCTCTCTCAGCCGCGCGCTCACTGCCCGGGGCCTTCTTATCGGTCAGCGGGCTGTCGGACGCACTCGACTCAGAGTCGGAGAGCAGGCACTCGGACGTGCTGAAACGACAGCACTCGTTACTGCACACACCATCACAACCACCCCCCTCAGAGGAGAAGAGAAGAGCTCCGTCCTAATGCCCCTGAAAGGCACAAATTTCAACCCCTTCGCCTGTCCCGTGTGTTGACAGAGATGTCATGACTCTTAGCAAGATCCCTGTACAGTAACGGCAGCATCTTACAGCCCTCGCCAGGGTGGGACACTAAAACGCAACGACTCACACACAAACAAACATTAGCAAACGCCCCGAAGTCCCACTGACTCAAATTTAAGATATCATAGTTAAGAAGATTCATATCAACATTGGGAGACAGGCTTTTTTGGAAATGAGCAATTACACCACAAGAGCTGACCTGTATAGTTCACTTTCAAAATCAATTACAGGCAGGCAAAGGCCTCTCGCCCCCGGCAGTCGAGCGCCTATCAAGTCTAGCAGCACGGTGACTGACAGTGATTCATTCTGACGGCTTCATTGCACACTGGTCAGCAAATTCCACTTTGCAAATGTATAGCGCACACACACTGACACACTAGCTTTACAGGGCAGTTATATTTTGTAATAAAAACACTACAATTTGGTATTTATTATTACTTGTTGTCAAAACTAACAGTTTGGCTAATAACACTTGAGTTGCATGACTTAAAGTACCCAATAAATTGAGATATAGGATACATTGAGGAACATGTATCCATCCAGCACTGGAAAAAAACAATAAGAAAAGCTTTATTAAATGGACTCAAATTCCTACAAAGAATGTAGAGAGAAGTTTATACTAAATGGAAATAAAAATGCATCTTTGGAGATTAACAAAGTAAGCAGCCAACAATAATAAGAAGAACTTACAAAATCATTAAAAGGTCAATTGCTGTATTTTTTTTCCACCCGGATGTCAATGTACTTACTGGAGGTGGGAGTTCTTGGTCCCCTGCAGAAGCTCCACTGCCTGTCGTTTGCCAGTAGAGGTCTTCGAAGAGCTCAGCATTTGTTTCAGTTCATTGCTATTAGCAGAATGGGACGGGCTTCTTGGCATCCCGACTTCCACAAACGCGTCATTTGAACCTGAAACACACACACAGCTGATTTTCCCTCGGAAGCAATAATAAACACTCTGAGATGAAGACCGGGTCCAGCATAAACCTCAGTAAGCATACCATAATTATATTCCTAATGAGCGTCATTATGAAAATCCACAATTAAATCATTGTCAGAAGACAAAGAAACCTGCTAAAAGAGAGCTAGCTTCCTGATGAAACCCAGATCAAATCAAACACACTTGATACTTGGGAGTGTATAATTACAGGAAGACCAGCTACAGTAGTAACGTTTACATTTCACAAGGTTAAGATATGGCTTCCGACTCTAAGAGGGCCACATTACCTTCATCGGGGTCCGGTTTCCCGGAGTGTGGCTCTGTGGAACCGTGTCCCCCGCCCTCTTGAGAAGAATCGTTGTGGTTTGGGCTCAGGACTTTATCCGCCAGCGAGGATGTGGATATCCTGCTGTACACAGAGCTGGGATGCTGCCATCAAAAAAAACAAAAACAAGGACTTTAGTACGGCCTGAGTGCCGAGCTCAGTAATGCTCTTAAGAGTCAGCACCCAGTTAGGTTTTTCCTTTAGGTCAGGACAGTTTACCAAAGCAGCTTCAGATCCAAGTCGATAGCCTAATTAAGGAAAAGTGTCCACTCCACCAGTGAGTGTATAAAAGTACACTACCGGTCTAAAGTTTCACAACCCCTCAATTTTTCCAGTCTTTATTGAAATTTATGCAGTTTAATGTCTCAATGTACTCTGAAATTAAAGCATAGAACAGATAAACAATTGGAGATACAAAATAAAGAATGGAATCATTTAGTTTAACAAAATGTAACCCCTTAAGCTGACAAACCCCTCTGGGCACCAAATCCATGTGCTTCTCTTTAATGTGTACTATTCACTGTTGTGTTTGCCAAGTGTTTGGTATCCCATAAAACCTGAGACTCTCAGCTTTCCAAACGATGTGAAGCATTCTCTGATGTGAAAAATGTGGTTTTTATACCCCCTCGGTATTTACGCCCTCCCCTCTGCATTCTGAAATGGGGTGGTGAGGGGGTATTTGGTCTGAGTAGGAATAAAAAAATCTCTGAAAATATTGACAATTATGACATATTCTGGAATCAGACAGTCTACTGATCAAAACAAGACCGTCCACGTTTTGGTAGAAGCAACACACACCCATAGAGAGCACAAAATGTCAAGATGGAAAACTGTTTACAGTCTACTAATACACAACCAATGTACATAACTGGATCTGAACGTCTCTGCGTTTAATAGAACATCAAATAATATATACTGGATTAATTATTAGGTTGCTCTGAACAAAACGAGCCTATTTGCAAAGCAATCCAATCAAAACAGTGATCTGTGACTGTCTGACTGCCTCCCGTAGCAGACTGCTTGTTTACCCCTGAGCTCTGAATGACGGCGGGCAACACGGAAACTGTAAATCGGATGTGTTTGAGAATGAAAAGCGCTGGTAGCAAAGAGAATAATCTTACAAACAACATGTGCTTTGTAGGAATACAGTGTAACTTCTATGCACAGGAGCTGCACGTAACACTGTCAAATCATGCTTAAGAGGCTGTAGTAACACAGTATATAACTTTGAAATGTACATTATTTTTCAGTTTTTGGTAACCCAAACTTATTTTTTAACCTCTGGTAGTTTACCACTTACCTTTGTACCATTTCAGGTTATTCACTGGAAAAATGGGGGTCTTCTAAAACTTTTGACTGTGTATTTTATCCCCATTCCCCTTTTCAGTATTATCCACAGCATCTCATTATCAGAAGCTGATCACAAATTCTCTTTGTCTTCAAGTTATAGATGAGACACCTTCCCACTAAGGACTGACAAGGCACCTCCCCCCTGAAGGGCTCTGATTGATAGATTGATTTGTACTGCTGAAGTAAATGAAGCCTAGAACTGGAGGTTCTGTAAATGCAGAAATGTTTTCTCACAGACTTCAAATGGTCAGCAGGGGGGTAAATCCACAATTGCAGAGCACTAAGCCTAGTCTGAGGAGCAAAGCTGGTACCTTGATGTGGCCGTTGAGGGAGGGGGGAGTTTTGCCACACTCAGGCACACCATTTACTTGAGTGTCGATGGGGGCCAGTCCTGGGGGAGGAGAGGGGGTGTTCTGAGCATAACCCTGGACTCCGGAGAGCAAAATGCTCGTGAGGGAGGCCTGTGTGGCTGGGTGGATCATTAAAGGTGACGAGAATCCTGCAACAAAGCAAAAGGAAGACGGGCAAATTCGTGAGTACTCTACAATCTACAAAACAAAACATAAAAAGGCTTGCTTAACCATTTACACTACTTCTATTTTACAGTTTACTGTAAAAATGACCTCCAAGCACCGCCCTATCTCACCTGGTGTACTCGTCGGGCTGGCAAGCGATGTGGACCATAGCGTGGGGCTCGGTGTGCCCGAGCTGGCGTTCTGCAGGGGGCTGATTGTGCTGTTGAGTGCATTCAGCAGCGAGTTTGGAGCAGAAGAGCTGTTAACAGAGGGTCCTGTGGGCCCCAAGAGGCCTAGAAGAATACAAATATATATTTAGGAGATTTTTTTTTTTTTTTTTTTTTTTTTTTTACTGCAAACGTAAATATCCCTGTTATAAGCTTAACACGTGACAATAAATAAGCAAGTGACATTTAAATGTACTGAAAAGCAATCTCAAGGGAGTACTTTGACTGGATATGCAAGCAGAGGGGAAAAACAAGACTCACTGCAGGACAGTACACTGGAGACCCAGTCCAAAGCAAAGTCAATTTTCCTACCCAGGCTTGTGAGCCCCAGGCCGGCTGAAGCCAAGATGTCCAGTCCGACAGAACAGATGACCGTGGAAGCCGAGCTGGTCGGTATTGTGACGCCACTGCTTTCAAGACCCAGGAGAAACTTCCTTGCTTCATACATGTTTAAGGCGTTCCTTTCCACACTTTTCACAATCACTGACTGAAAGAGAATGGGTACAAATTATGCTGAACCCTCCTGATCCGAAACAACCACCACAGTTATGACTGCATCTGTACACAGTAATGCGAGGAGTTCATAATGACTTATACAATGCAGCATTACACAGCATTGATGAAAAGGAGAAAATTGATGCATTATACCCTACTTCTCAAAGTAGAAAATGCAGTGAGGTTGGCAATTTTGAGTTATATCACTACCTCCCTGATCAAAGATGCTTTTAACACAAAACAGATAAGCTTAATATATGGCAATATTAATTAATTTATTCTCAAAACATTATAGGGTATGGTATCATTATAATTAAAAATGGAATTGAGAACTGAATGGGATACCTCTGCAGAGAAACATGATACAACACCAGATTAAAATGTATATTCAAAGTTTGTATACATTCTTCCAACATGTAAATATCATTGGATCGTACTAAACAATGTGTCACATTAATTCAAAGAGTTCTCTCTTTGTTGTCTGCCATTTTTAAACAGCCACTTGTATCCTGTGAAAATATCCCATCCCAAACTTTGAACTATCAAGTCCTATTAATACCACTTCTGACTAAAATGCAGGCAAATTATCCACTTCAGAGGAAATCTGTGAATTAGTAATTGTTTTCACAGTTGTGAAGCAGGCCCTTGATGAAAACAGAAAATATTTCCCCCCCTGTTCAAGTGCTCACAGGCAGGCCACAGTAACACATTTGGGTTCTCTGAAATGTTGGGAAACGGTGAGAAGAACCATGTAGTCTTAATGTAAAATGTGAGCAATGAAAATAAAATCTTTACTTAGCTGGTCAACAATCATGCAGTTTTGAGATCATGACTGTGTAAAACAGACTTAATTCTTAAATCTATAGAGAGGTTAACTTATGCAAATTAGTCATAATGAACATGCAAATATTTGACTCACCCCCCAATTGTCTTGGAGTTCTTTTGGTCCAGTAAAAATGTGAGAACTAGCTGATCTGAATTGGGCATATAGAGCTGTTTGAAATCTATATGCATGACTATAATTTTTGTTTTTCAAGGATGGTTAATATCTCCATTTAGAGTTGGGTTTATCAGTTGCTCAGTCAGTGTGTGGGATTACCTTGCTGGGTTGCTTGGGCTTTGGTTTTATGCTGATGAAGACATCCAACTGCTCCATCAGTGAAGTGATGCACTGGGGCTCAACTTCAATGTCCTCTTTGATATCGAACATCAGCACAAGAGGAAGACATCCCTGAAACACAGAAACATCTGGTACCCGAACATCCTCTCAAACCCTTCTGCGTGCAGTAAACCGAAGTTACAACATGACCTTTCATCATATGAAACAAAGCAGGTATTGTATAAATAGGAACCATAAAATAACAGATGGGCCTTTCTTCCAAGCTGTGGAAAGCGGGAAAAACACATGCAGTATCTGCCAATGAGGCAGTCCTCAACTATCAAACACCACTGATCTTTCCTTTAAGAAGCTGTGGTATTATCACGGCTAAATACACTGTTGCTTTACTACCATAAAATTACAATTTTCAACACTGCATTATCATCTAGATTTGTTCAGATTGTCATGCTGAAGAGATGAGCAATTATACTTGAACATTTGGAATGCACAGATATTTCTGAAATAACCACTTTTTAGATTTGCCATATGTGAAAAGATTGTTGTTCTTTTATCCCTAAGCCAATGGGTTTGTAAGTTTGTGCCGACAGTGTGGGGAATGGTCCAGATTCTCAGGAATGGTCTAACTGAGGAAAACGTGCCGAGGCCGTTAGAGGAAAAATAATCACTTTCTTTTCATCCAGCGAGAGAGTTAAGCACTCTAGGCGTGCGTGTCCCTGCAGAAAGAGCCTCTGTTTACACATTCATTTGATTTTCCTGTAGAATCACTTGATTAAGCGTAAACGATGACACACGGGGGCCGGTGCTGGAATGCCCCCAGCCTCCACTCTGATTTGCCGAGACCGTTTCCGTGTTTATGTTTACCATGAGATACTGCCTCGCCAAGCAGACCGAGTCGATGGTGCCCTGGAGGTAGACGGTGGATTTCTTCTGTGGGTTGTTGGGGTCGGGGAAGTGGATCTGGGCTCCAGTCCTCTGCATGATGTGTTTGATGTTGCTGCCATTGCGGCCCATCATGAAGAGATGGTGCTGCGGGGCGATATCCAGCTGGGTGGTGACGGAGATGGCGCTGGCCAAGCTGCCCGCTAGGTGCTCCAGCAGGAGGGCAGTGCCCCTCTACAACACAGACACCGCAGAGCTGACGTTTAAACTCATGACACATCAGGCATGCAATCCTGATTCACCAGATCTCAACTGAACATGGGAATCTTTATTTTTTGCAGGCTGTAGTTTACAGTGGATTTGTATTACTATATATATATATATATATACACACATATACACACACACACACACACACATATATACACATTTAATTTTTTCTCAAACTTTTTTCTAGTGGTTCCTTTAGTTTACATTTAGTCATTCAACATAAAATTATGATAATGAAAAAATAGGTTACGCTCACGTTCCTACTCTTACAGCTATTGAATTTGGTTTTGGCAAGCCGATCTCCACCGCAGTTCTCACAACATACCGCACATACTTTTAAACCACTGACTGCTCTAAGCCTTCGATGCAATATCAACAGCAGACTGAAAGCTGTAGAAGAGCATTTTCCTTGCCCACTGATTATCAAGCCGAGCTAGCATACTTAAGGTCACTTAGCCCAAAATACAGCAGTGCTGAAAACCAAACTAAACATAGAAGATGTTCTATGTTTTTCTCCGAGTTATGCTTTTCCTACATTTAACACAAAACGTTTACCTAATGTTCCAGTTCTAGAAGTTGAATGGTTTCAACCGATACTAACTGAATCAGAGGGAAACGAATGCACCTACCTTGACAGCAGTGGTGTTGTTTTGCGACCCCCTCACGACACCAGTAGCCCCGTAAAGTCTTGATCGCTGCTTGAAAGACACTGAAATGTTGTAGGTCTGAGATATGTGTTGCACTGTGGGGGAATTGGGGTCGGGGTTAAGCTGGATTATTGCTGGTAGTTCAAACATCAGCACCAAGGGAAGCAGTTCCTAAAAATATGAGGGAAAATAAAGACACTTATAATATTGCAAAAATAATCACGAAGTAAAATGTAAATAAGAAAATGTACATCATCCTATTTTTTATTACTGAATTGGTGAATGCTTACTGTTATTCATGTCATAAATAAGATAGTTTGCTTGTATATATACACATACACATTTTTTGTGATCCCGGTCTGCCAGAAAAAAAGTAAACAGCTTAAATTACTGTAACCAAAAAAATGAAACTATGATGGATCCCATATGTTATGGACTGACTTTTGTTTCCAGGGAAGTAAAAATCTAAACAAAAAGACAGACACTTAAAAGTTTAAAATAATGAAATGTGCGACCGTTCTGATAATGAGAATCCAGCTCTTAAACTTGGTCTGAGAGCATAGCCTTCAGCAACCAGTGAGTGCGGCTCTTGGGTTAAGGTTACATAGCTGGGCTTATGCACCATGACAACTGGTTTTATTCATTAATTCCCTGGTTATTAAAGTATGCATGTCAAACACATTGAATATGGTAATTGAGTTCTACAATAATGACATCTACAATTTCAGTACATTAAAATGCTAAAAAGGCCCCACATGTATTTGTCTTTAATTTTGTGATGTTTTGTTTTGATATATTAGATCAGTGATTGTTTGTTTTTTCAAAGTCTACTCTAAACAGCTCATAAGGGGTAATCGCAATATTTGTGATGGTTCACAGTTCATCTTCCCATTACTCCCACAGATATTGGCTGGGCTTGTAAAATGCTTCAGTGGTTCATACCCAAAGATGAAAAGAGAAAGATTACAAACTGAATGTTTAAGCTAATGACCTCAAGACGAGTAAAATATACATGACATGTTTTACATGTGAAACGGCACGTTATTCTATACTGCACGTGTACCCGTTTCGGTCCTGCCATTTAATAAACTGTACAATCAACTGAATTTGTAAGTGTAGTGCTGTATATACTATTATACAATATACAAACTGTACTTAAAACTGTATTTATAACATATCTAATGTAATCTAATGATGTGAAATACTGCATTGAAAGGACAAGACCATTTTGTTAATTTCCATCCACTAGGGGTCAGTAAAAAAAAATATTTAAAAAAGCCTTAAAACCACTCCCTTGTCAAAGAGGAGAATGGAAAAAGTTCCATGCTTGGAACTAGATTTGCAACTGTATCTTCCGTGCAGTGGTCACACAATAAAGGGAGAATGGCAAATTGCCTCAATGTGTTACATACTGTTGAATTCAATGGTGAGTAGAGGGCAAAGTCTCTGTGATGAGAACCTATAATCTGCTGCTTTATATATTTTAGAGCAGAAAAAAAAAAAATTAATTGCATTCTGCTGCCTGTGAAAGTGTTCAGAAATGTCGAGCACTTCAGCTTGTTATTCTTGGTCCCCTCCGAGAGGAAGCACGTGTCAGGAATTTTGATGATGGTGAAATATAAGCAGAGTCTGGACAGTACCAAATTACACAAGTGGAACAGTAACACCCATAGAAACGGGGAAACCGCAAGTCTCCAGCTTACATTGTTCAAACTGCCTCACTGATCCACACCATATGTTGAGGATCGTATGATTAACATTCAACTCTCAAGCTGCCCTCTCACATAAACCCTCAAGAAGAGTTTTGCTTTAAACGTTGTCTAGCTAAAATACATATTTGCCATCTAATTAAACACAATTATTGTTAGAATACATGTATATTTTACATCCAATTGGCATACTTTTATTAATACAACCAAGCATCTCAATCAGACCACCACAAAAATGTTTTTTTCCATTTGCCTGCTCACACACTGTGGGACTAAATATTCATAGACAGTTGGGTTGTGAGCCTGTCAAATGATCAGCAGGGGGCGCTGCAGCAGGAATCTTCAAATAGATTCAGACAGATCTGTCAGACTGGTGTCAGACTACAGGCCTGCATCAATCTCATCAAGAACATTAAACATGTCAGGGGAGGTTTACTGCTTGCGCTGCCATGGAGATTGAGGATCCTTGTGACAAGCCCTGAATGCAGCGCAACAAGCATTGTTTTCATACCCAGCAACACTCATACAATACAGGACTTTAATATTAATATTTATACATCCAACACAAAGCATCGGTGTCTGTTACGGAGGTGCAGCCGGGACTTACCCTGATTCTTGACCTGGCCGCCTCCACCCCAGCCGGCTGGCCTGCGATGGACACCTGAGGAGAGAGAGACGGTGGTGAACTGCAGGAAGCTCCTTCATCCATGGATCTCCACAAAGCCGTACCATACTAATTTACAGCCTCGTTTCGATACCGTTAAGTTTATGACCGTTGCTTACGTGAATTTATGATTTTAAAATTTCTTGGCTGCTGAATAAAATCATTCTACATTTGATTGTCTACTAGGTGACACCAATAAGGAAGTTATACAGAATGTTTGGGCCATTTTCTATTTTGGTTTAAAAACTAAGAAGAACTAAGAAACATTTGGGTATGTACAATTAATACACAAAAAAGATTTAGTAACTCAGGTAAATATCTTTAGCGTCAAGCTACGCATTTTAATTTTACTTTTATTACTTTTATACATGTTTTTGCACTATGAACTTGATCATTCTGTTTCATTCCCCCCCGCTTCCCCCCTGATAACCTGAATTTCCTAAATACTGCTTTTAGTCAGTCCTATTTTCTTTCAGCACCACTAGTCTCCCTTTCTATATCAGCAGTAGGTTGAATTCAAAGGGGGACCAGTCAAAGGGAGGGACTTTTGCTCTTGGCATTCTTAAGAGCCTCACACCACCAGAAAAACTTTCACCACTTCATCAAGTCAGGAGAAATACCTCAAAAGCAATTACACAGGTTTCCTTCTCCCACAGCTTAGCATACATACCGGCATGCCCTTTTCATTTTTTTATTCAACCAAAGATAAATAAATTGACCTTCAACTACAAGTTTCATGAAGTGGTAGCTTAGTAGTGTTTTTAACTGCGGGGGCTCTTAAGTATTCAAAATGACAAATCACTTTGTGTGTCTGCAGTAAAATGTTAAAACGACGGTGAATATAAAATAATAAGTGCCTATGTAATTACTCTTATGAATTTGTTAGTGCAGTATCCTGAGTTTAGCACCTCCATTAAACATATTAGAGTAGGTGTGGTTTTCATGAGTTGAAAAATTAATTGTCTTTT
The DNA here is from genome assembly GCF_036373705.1 of Amia ocellicauda. Classification (NCBI taxonomy): domain Eukaryota; kingdom Metazoa; phylum Chordata; class Actinopteri; order Amiiformes; family Amiidae; genus Amia; species Amia ocellicauda. The sequence goes on from NC_089869.1 coordinate 17,807,721, forward strand.
TTAACCATTTATTTGGAAATGGACAGGTGTCAAGAAGTTCAAAATAGAACTGAAAAAACTAAATGGTAAAATATACACACTTGACACTAACCTGGTTGCTTTTTTCAGCCTGGTTATTTCGGTTTGAATCTGGGAAATGTATGTGGCACCCAGTGTCCTCCATAACCTTTTTGATGTTGTTGCCCCCTTTTCCAATCACATGGGAATGCTCTGTGTGAGACACATCCATTTTCAGGGTCACCCGGTTGCTCTATTCAAGGGAAACATGAGACAGATGTTGGTCCAAAAAAAAAGGCAAATACTTGTCCTGCTATATTTAAATAATGCAAAATAAAAAAAGGTTGCATGACAGAGCCTGAACATCTGGACTCGCTGGTTCACCTCTAAAAAATGCAAAATGTTTGGAAAAGCCTGCTTCAGAAGAAATCTGGAAAAAATATTGAGGCTTGGCTTCTGAGTAAATGTAGGAGAAACATTAGCATCTGAAGGGACTTCAAAAATTCGTTCAGTTTACGCTTCAGTGATGCAACTTCATTGGGTTGTCTAGCGGGAATTGAAACTGAACTGTCACTGAAAATTAGAAGTAGCTACACAAATGAGAAATAAATCTCTCAATTCTCCTGTGGCACAAGCTTGGAAGGATCCAAAAAGTATTTTCAAAATGAAGAGGTGACAATTTTAATAGTAAGCGATGAGCCAAGGAACGGCTTTACCATGAATTTGCTTTTAAATCAAATTAAGATTACAGTAGCCCTACAGTAGTATTAAATACTCACACATATAGCATGCGACAAAGTAAGTAGGTAATGCTGTAGGTGAACAATGTGGAAATGTACTGACGGACAATTTTACTAGATACATGGACAACCTTGCCAATTGTTTCCACATTTGTATCACAGAAGCTATTTTAACACTTCAATGACATTCCTTACCTCTGTGGCTATAAGGTATATCGTACGAGCATTGCACTATTTTAAACACGTTGAATGTGTGTGTAACACATTTTGAAACATTTTGTGTGTAATTTTGAATATGAAATTCTCTTATGGAAGATTTTTCCGGACTATACAATTTACATTTACAACAAAACTGGAGAATGGTATGTCAGGGAAGGAGAGACCCCACAATCACTCCAGCTTGCTTGACAAAGCTGTAGTTGTATGCCATGGATTCCGCAGCTGTTGCTGTTATAGTGAAACCTAAGGAATCTCTTACTCATTGCCATTAAAAATTATGAACCAAACTTCCGCACCCTTTTAATGCAAGCTCCACACTTACAATAGTGATCTTGGCTTTGTAACAAAGTCATGGGCTTGCATTGAAAATTGACTGAAGTGATTTTAATTCACAATCATAAATATCACACCATCTTTAAATTTGACTTATTTCACATTGGAAAAAACATGAATGGTATTCCAGTACTGGTCAACTTCCAAATCATTTCTATATGCTAAACAAGGAATTATCCGTGAGTTTTGTCAAACTCACTTTTGTGTCGAGGACAGACATTATTTTTTCTTTTGCTTCCTTTACGTTGTCCTTCTTTCCACAAACTTTGATATGAGGATCTGAAAAAAAGACAGAAACCAATTATCAATATAGTTGGAATATTTTAAAGCCACATATTGTGTCATTTCAGCATGACTCCCAACTGTTTTCTAATCAAAACATCAGTCTCATATATATGGACTATTGAACGTTTCTCTAAAACTGACGATGATGTTATACAAACAAACACACGCAACAATCGTTACATAAAAGACCAAAAGCACATGTTCCAAATGGACAGTACATATTGTAGACGCCATGGTTTAGACGCTTGACGAGTGGAAAATGATTGGATTCCTATACAGTTCTCCATAACGTTAACTCTGTGAAATTATAAGCATGATTGAAATCATTTTGATCATTTGATGCCTTAACCACCAATCAGAAACTAACATGTCAAAGTAATTGCTCTTCATCAGACTCTGGTTTCCCCTTAAGGGAAGTTCATTAAAGCGATGTCAGGCTGAAAATATGAAAAGTTGGCAAAACGTCAAATCAGGACACAGAGATGTTGAATTGGTATGTAAATGAAGCCCACACATTCCTGCAAATTCCCAAAAGCTTGTACGGTCCATCTCCGCAGTCAACACAAAGGTTTAATATCATGTGACTAAAATTAATCTTAAAAAGTAAATACAAGCTGAAATCCGTTACATTTCTCATCGTTTTTGGGAAATCGTACTGGCTGCAGCAGACCGAACCTTGCACGCTTATCTGTATTGTCCACCATAAATACCATTATGAAATTTACTTTAACTAAAGATAAGAAACAGATACGGAAGAAACATTGGCTCTGCTCTCGCTAAGACAGAAATGAAGATTAGAACAATATGCAAAGCTAAAGAGACTATCTGACGCACATGAACATCTGCAAGTATTCAGAATACAGCAAACTATAAAGGGGTTACTATATAGATATATTTTAAATACATTTCTTTGCTTAAGTAACTTCAGGGCATCAGATCAAACGAGAGTTCGAAAAGAGTGCCTTCAGACCAGCAGAGTGTGCTGCTGTGCATCCTGGCCTGAATTGCTGTGTCACAAGCAGCGTACATAGCCATGATTTACAACCTCACCCAAAATCTACCGGGGCACTGATTTAAGGTCGATGAGCTTTACAGTAACTGGACTGAGGAATCTCTGACAAGAGAATGTCAGGGTTACACAGGGATGAAATCTATTTCTTCTTTTGTAGAGCAATTCTGCAATATCTACAGTAATGACAACGTACATAACAACATTTCTAAGTGTACGAGTTGACTTCAACTTCTGCATCGGCAAATTCCATCCGTTAACTAATTGGTCATTATCTTCGTTCTGAAATATGATCTAACATGGCAGTGGCAAATTCAGAGACTTGCCAGCAATACCTCTTTGTACTAAACAAATAAGCAAATACAACACACATCCATTTAGTTTTACAATCTGTAACCTTCCAAATCAAGAATCTGTTAAGTTTCAAAGAATAAAGCCAGCGATCAAATATGGCGTCAGAGACAGTATATTCCAACACTTGAGGAGTGTGCTTGACCTGCGAATCACTCAACAGTTCTCCATGGAGGTAACGATAAAGGTAATGAGAAAGGTCCATCAACGTAGTAAAAGCAAATTTTCTCCTTTATTTGCATCCATGTGTAGGCTCATAAAAATACAGCAATAAAAAAAACACTGCCGTTCTCCTTTGATAGCCAGGGGCCAGCAGACTCTGTTGCTCAGGTTATGGTGTTTACTTTGTTTTGACACAGCTGGGAAACAGCCTGCCAATAAACTGCATCCCAGGAGTCTTCATGGCTTTAGGAATGGATATTTAAATTAATAAGCTGTGATTTTAAAAATAGCTTTTCCTGTTCAATTTAAAGTACCTGTGGAATTTGAGCCAAAGAATGCTGAACTAGCTGAGTTTCCTTGAAAAACAGTTTACTTCACTGGCTAAATTAAACTGATAAACAGTAGTGACATGACATTTATTTTAAAGTTCAAACTTATGAATGGAGGACATGGGAATAAAAGAATGTTGTCTGACAACCCTTATTCCGTTTTGATCCACAAATATGAACCAAACAAAAGCACAAATGCAAAAAATAAAAAAACGAACCAATTTCAGAGTATCACTGTTTTTCTTCAGCAATGATCTTTATCCAGACCTTTGCTCACATAATTCACCGGGATGACCCATGAGGTCTACTTATTGCAAAGGTTGTGTGTTACAAATCAAGGAACTATCCTCAATGGAGGTGACCTGTGAGCACAATGTATGCAGAGAGCGAAAAGGAAATGCACAATGGCTACGCGATGGAGCTAGAGTATAGGGAGAATTTAATTATGTTCCAGCACCGGGTGCTCTGCTGTGAGTGGAATGCCAATATGGGGAAGTGTTTTCCAGAAATGTGAGGGTAATGACAGTGTGTTTTATAGCCTCGAGATTAAGGAGCAGGAGAGGTCCGCAGTGGATTAGTTCATGAAGAGCAGGGTCTCCACAAGGTTCTGCTTCATGCAGTGTGAAAAACAGCCTAGAGATGTAAACAAACCTATACTGAATTTCATCACCTTCACAAGGCCCCGAGAACCACGAAAGGGAAAAAGACAGGCCGCATTTTGAGGAGAGGACTCTATTTATTATATCTGATAGACTTCTCTTACACAACTACTATCAGTCTATGATTCTTGCATCAATGCAGTATTAATTTCAGGAAATTCCGAGCCTCATTCTTATATTTAGTGCCCCATTTATTTGATCACTATCACTGATTTGAAAAAGTACATTTGTGGCTATTTAAAGTACTTATGGGATACAGCAGGTATACATTTAAAAACAGTTATTGTATTTCTGGATGTTTTTTGTTTTGTTTTAATAAAACCCAAATTAGGCCTATTCCATCTACCTTTTCTGAACTTCATTTTAGTCTGAATAATGTGAATGTAATTTAGAGAAATTAGATTAATATAAAACATGTTTTTCGTGCTTTGACTGCATATGAAAAAGAATAACCCATACCACATAAGAATAGCATACATATTATCTGTCAGTTGTGTGGGCGCGAGTGAATATGGGGGAAGGGGGGGCATAAATAAACATACATTTCACCCTCAATTAATCCCTTTGCTCTGGACCGTTTGGGCCACACTCTGGCTGCACTCCTCACAAAGCAGGAAGCTAATCTGTTTTTCTATGACATACTTTGAATTGTTGCACAGCCATGTGCAGACATACTGTACTGAACTAAAGCAGAAGGTTTATGTACACAAACGGGTCTCTTCGGGTCCAGAACAAAAACACACACAAAGAAACAAAAACAAAACCGCTCTAATAATGTTTATATACATGAAGAATCGTGTTAAACTACTATTGATGAATTTACCTCGACTTTAAGAGTGATTACGAGATTTGCTGGTGGTTTTTAAACAAAGGACATTCCAGCTTAGAGATACCATAGCAATACTGCTCCCACAAATCCCAAAGCTTGCCTTTCAGAATAAGAAGTAGTATACATTTTTATTAGGCACATTTAGCTTTCAATTTCTTTCTATTGCATCACGCACACATTTTTCAAAAACAAATTCCTCTTGACATCAGTTTCAAATGCTTGTTCCTATTAGATTTGGCTCCCTGGGATGTAGCATTATGGCTGTAGCGCCCGATCCCTACTGCATGAAATACCAAAGTCAAATTAATTTATATCATTCGCCCAAAATGAGTCTGTAAATCAAAAAGCAGGCTGTAATAATTAAGCAAACATCATCCCAAGGAAAACACTATAGAGAACTTACAAGCAACCGCTACAAACATATCTGTGAGATGAGTTATTTAGGGCTGTGGAATTCATCAGCGTTTAGCTGATGTCCTGCTCATTAAAATAGTAACAAGAGGAAAAGGATGAAAACATTTCACAGAGCTTCTTCTTGCCCTCCATGCGAAGTCATGAGTGAAATGCAGCTCAGTCAGTCAGTCAGTGAATTTGTATACTAATGTAATAGATATATGAACTGAAAGAAGACTTTTTAGCAGGCTCCACACTATTTAGTCTAATGAAATAAGACAAACAGTCATTCTAATAGTAGGTAATGTGTAATTAATGAATACCAGTGGGAAGGCACAGAAAAGCATTACTTGTTTTTATTTAAAACCTATTGTACAGAAAATACACCCCCCCCATCCCTCTGTGAGGTTTGGGTCTAATATTCATTTAAAATGTTAAACCGTCACACTATTTAAGGTCAAAACATTTCTAGTACTGATCACTTAACCATTTCAATTCCTTCAAGAGAAAATGTATTAGAACCACTAATGCAAGAACATTCCTCTGGGCAGACGGGCCACATGCTTCTGTGATTAGCAATAGGAAATCGAGTATCCAGTGCTTGCAAGGTCAATTAAAAGCTACCACATGCGGATGCTGGTCAATTTGATAGCTAGAGTGCCTCTTATACCACACAGAGACGCCAGATAATTAAACGTATGATAAAACAAAACCCCTTCCTACCACTACTAATAAAAACTAAAAATAATTATAATAGAATCAATTAATATTTTTTCCAAGCCAAGGTCGAATTGTTCTAATCATTTGGCCGGGTGGTGTAATACTTAAGGTCAAGAAACAAAACCCATATTGGTCTGTGAATTCTTTCCGAAGTTGATCCCGAGAGGTCTGGAGGGATTTGAGCAAGAATTTTGCCTTTTTCGAAATGTGCAGCCGAGCCGTCACAAAATACCTGCGCCGACAGAGAGGTTGTCATGGGGACAGTCAAGAAAAACCATCTGACTGCGGTGCTTTTAAAAGCCCATGTCAGACTGTAACAAAGTCAGACCTGGCAATTTATACCCCTGGGAAGGCGGAGAGATTTTTTTTTTTTTTAAATATATTTTTTGATTAATTGTATTTCTGCTGACAAAGGAAGAAGGCCTCAGTAGATGCAAGGAGTCTTAAATTCCCTTTCCACTCGTGGATTTCGACGCTGGGACATACCGAGCGGCATGAGTCAGCTGCCTAACATGTAGTCATGGAGACCAAAGCACACAAATTAGACATGCCGTGAAGAAAGTGAGATAAGCCCACAGTGGCGCAGACCAGTCTCTGTTTTCACAGCTGCTGCCCAAAGGTTTTACTTCAGTCAGAGTACAGCGATTAGCGACAGCTTTCCACTCTAGTCTAGTTGTAAATTTCTGGGTATGGGTGTAGATTTATTGGCAAGTGCAAGTTGGTTTGGCAAAGAATACTGGGGAACAAATATGTTACAAAAGTCAGCCTGCTGGTTTTTAGGTTTGTGTCGACAACTCCGTCCCAGTAATGTAAGTTTAATGGCTCTGATATTAATGTGAGAAGTGATATTGACAATTGCAGGAATTAATTTTTATAACCATCCCCCAACACTCACAAAAAAAACATTTAAAAAGTTGGAAAGTTATTTTATTTTCCAATTGTGTACATTTTTTTAAGTGTTCAAGATATTAGATTACAAATTGAAAGCACTAGTCTTGTTTGGATGGAACTGTCATTTTCAAACTTTACTGACGAATGGGAGAAAGGGAGATACAAGTATTCAGCCATGAGAGAAAATATTCATGTATTTACAGATGTTCCACTGAAAAACTAAACAAAAAAAACACTTTAAATTAGAGAAGACATTATTGGATTTACAAACAGGAAAGTAGATGTAAAATGTAATAGATCACAACTTCAGAACTAAATAAAAAAATTCTCATTTGAACTACTTGGTAGGTTTTGAAACCGGAAACTTCTGTAAATAACTCACTTAATGTTATATGTATTGTTATAATTTGTAATCTCATTCAAGAAAACCAGCTGTATATTTTGGCTTTTGCTTCATGCACATAGATTTGTGTTAATTATAAGGCTCTTTGACTGGTTAAGACCATTTCAGCAGAATAATATATCATGTATAATGCCTTGTAACTAAAGATGTTAACTGAATGAAAACAATCTTTTGATTTTGAATGTCAGATGGTTGTTTCCCCACAGAAAATCATGTACTTTTTATGGTATTCATAGTTTAGGAGCTCCATATTGTTTCCAGCATCGGGCTATGGGCTGTGGGAGCTACAGATTTGTGACGAAGTTGAAATCAAGCTCCTTTCATCTGCAGGCTCCGAATATCCTGTGGTACCATTTGAAGTGCCAGGAATTTAAGACAAGTAAGTTCCCTGGCTGAATCCAATTACAAATCTTTGAAACTTCGGTCTGGCTGAAGTACACTGACCTGGCACAGATCCTCAAAGAAGCCTGTAGTCTTCTCTGTGCTTGTAAAGGGTGATGCATGAAGCTTGAATCTCAAAATGCAGTTTAATTCAAGGGATTTCTTTTGGCTGTCATTTGGAAATGTACTACCCATTTAAGCCCTATCAGAAATTGTCAATGTCACATAAAGCAAGGGTTTTCAACTGGGGTACATGGTACAGTAGGACCAGGGGGTCTGTGGAGGGTCTGAGGAGCATTAAACATATCATTAAAGTAGACCCCCAATAATATCCTTTATAATCAAAGATTGAGGCGTTCCCCAGGGTCTGATAACTGGGAGCTCATAGGGCAGCATCCAAAACATTTACTTATTTTTTTACTACTGTGATGTGACTCCTGAAAAGCAGCTGATGATTCAAATTTGCCAGTAACCCGACTGCTGCCCTGCATGAGCCAAAATAAAGTTTCTCTCTCTCTATCAAACTGCTGCTGGAGTCTTTTGAAAATATATAAATGGGGTGAAATATATAAACTTGAGGATCTGTAAGTGCAAGAAGGTAAACAACCCCTGTGGTACAGACTACGTTCTTATAGTGCATTACCCCATGCTGGTGCCCTGTATTCTACATTATTCATTTAGTTTAGCAGAGATCTCTCTTCACTTCAAAAGTGCTGTACTTATGGAAGTATAAATAAAATAAAAAAAGTATAAATGTCACCCTGAAGTGAATTAAACTGCAAATGTCAAGAACTGAATCAAAACCAGTGACTGGCATCGACACAACACAGCAACAGTGAAAGACGTCTGCAATCTAGAGTCCATCTTGAATAAAGTATTTCTATAAAGCAACTTCTGAGGTCACTAGCTTTGTAATACAGTAAATACATAGAGCTCGTTTGTTAAAGTGTCTTCTTACCCTGAGGGCTTATGTATTGAATTAATCATGCTACATTAAAAGGAAAGTGTAATTATATATTACATAACCTTTCAAAAGTTCAAATCAAAGAAACATTGTGAAAAAGGGATAGTTAGTACTTTTGTTTGCTAATAAGAAAATCAAACAATTGTTGTTTTTGGATTGATTGTTTTTTTAAGGTGGTGGGACTAATCTGCTTCTTCAGATTTTTCTTAATGAACACATTTATCCAAAACATTTCACAATAATTATTTAAAACCATCCCTAACACCCCCAGCCATACAGTGTGTGAAGAGAGTTTGTTCCTTCAACAAATAAGTCAGCATTCGTTTTTCCGTGGGGGTCTAAAGGTGAAATGAGACTGTTATGCATCTTAGATTACAACATGTTCAAGTTTTTAGCATTCTCTCTCTAAACCTACTTTCCTATCTTGAATTTCAAAATGTTTTGATTAGTAACACTATCACTCAAGATATGCGGTACCTCTCTTTAAGCCACAGTGGTGCAGTTTTGAATTTCAAATTAACTCTCAGTTAAAATAGAAACAACCTTTATTATTTATGGTACTGTGATCCAGACTCGAAGGGGTTTTTGCACAACTGAGTTATGCTGTCCATTTCTGTTAAAAGGAAATTTGAAGCTTACCAAGTTTACCTGAAACCTTCAGCTTCAGCATTTTCAGGCATGTGTCTGTGCATTCTCAATGTATGGCATTAATTCCACCATTAGGTTTGTGCAACAAGGAAATTATCTTTCTTCAAGGAATTCAACATGTAAACCAGAATTAAAAGAAGGAAATTGAATAACTGAAAGGCCAGTTGTACCCAGGCACCATTAAAATACTTTTAACCTTGCTCTCACAGGTGAAAATGATTCATGTACAACTCTAGTCGCTCCTGAAGGTTGGTCTCTCTAGTGTCCTGCAGGTAGTGGTTTCCAACATTTAGTTCTACAACTCATGCTATACAAGACACACATCACAGAAAAACTACAGAATACAAATTTGAAACCAACAGCAACAGTTGAATGTCAAGGTGGGCTGCTATGCCCTTTCTAGTTGTGGGTTAAATTGCATAGATTTAAAAAAAAAAAAACACCACATGGGTTCTAGCGTTTGGTCAGGTCACGGTTAACACTACAAATGTTCAAATCCCAAGCACTGGACTCCGATAGATGGCTGCCTGAATTTCAGAGATATCACTGGGTAAAGAGGACGCAGCTCTTTTCATGTCCTTTCAGAGGGGTCTTATCAGGCTTCAGCACACAGCCGCTAATGGTGCCACACCAGGCAAGCTGTCGCAACATGCCTTTGAATAGAAAAATACAAATATCACTCATGGTTCTTTGACAGCAATGGATAGGACTGTGATCTAGAGACTGGACCGTTTGAGAAGGAAATATCAATTATCACGAAAGCTAAAAATAAATGTAAAATTGGCCAATGAACCTGTCCTCTCAGCAGTATCACCGACCCTTGACTAATATTGTTTGGCCATGTTTCAGCTGAAGCCAAAAATCCAGATGTATCCAGATAATTAAGGTCAAGTATATAAATGGTATTCACGCAATAATGGATACATTCAGATATCAGCCGACATGCATGCAAACTGCAAGGTCTTATCTATTGGATGGGTACTTGATCAAAGCAGCGCAGGGTCTGCTTAATTAATCTTCCTCTGTACACATTGCCGTTATAAAGATTAACCAATCCAAGATGGCATTACAGCGAAGGTTAAATTTGCACAAAAGAAAGTGGGCCTTTCCACAAAGTAAAATAATTCCACTACTAGCGACCTTCCTGGGTTCTTCTTCCCTCTGCCATTCAAACGCTTTACTCACAACAGGTCATAAAGTTTTCATTCTCTAGACACCATCACCATGAGCAAAGTGGAGTTTGAAAGGGACCAGAATATGAAGGCAAACCAGTTCTACAAAACTTTGATGTAAAAACAAAAAAGTATATTTGATCTCCTCCTCAAATCTTATAACATTTTTTTTAATAAGTTAATTATTGTACAATTATGCAGTGAAATCAAGAGCTGACAAAGAGCAAAACTAATTTCCCCATTAAACTTTCATGTGGTGTACCGTTGTGACTGTATGCAAGAGGAAAATAAGTTGTTTTGTTTTCAATTTTTAATTAGCTCAAATTTTTGAAGCATGCAGTCACCAGATAACCACAGTGGCTTACATAACAGTGTCTCACGAGGGATTTTGCTGCTTTTCGAGTAACACTTGGGGTTGTCTGCCAACTGATATGACGGGCTTCAATCTATAGCTATTTAAATAACCTCTGATCCTCGAAATGGCCTGATGGAAAGCGATTCATGACACTTGTGAACTTCAGCGCTAAGGGCATCCTCACATTTGACAGTTTATTAAAAAATGTGTCGTGCTTCTTTGATGTTGTTATTGTTGATAGCGAAGAGATCCGTTCCTGGGGGGCAGTTTTGGTCATTATTTCTGAATAATCTCTGTGAAATGTTTTCCCAACTTCGATTTCAGTTAACATTTGTAATATCTTCATATGAAAGAGCCTTCAAAACTATCCTAAAACAATATTTAAAATTTTAAAATGAAGGAAATTAACACAGGATAAATCCATATAGAATTACTTTGTAATTTACATGTTAAGGTTGAACAATTATGTCATTAGACTTGCTTTGTGGAGCTGGCAGTACAGATAGCTCTATTTTGAATACAGCCAAGAAATCAATCAGAATTGTTTAACGAATCTTGTCAGCAAAATATTTGAGCTAGTTTCATCCTTGCTCCTTTCTTCTGTGCCATGATTATGAAATGAGGAAGAATTAATGATGTCAGTTACTTATAAGGGAATTACAGTGGTCTGAAAATGGAGAGCTTCTTCCTTGGGTTAAAGGAAGTAGTCGGTCATAAATCAGGGTGAAGTATACACCAGAAATTATCAAAGGAAGCTAAATCCATCAGACTCTACTGAAACGCTGCCAAAAAAACTTTTACTGTAATACAGACCAATAGTGTTCCTTTCATTTGATATCTTACAGTCAGTCATAAGGTACACCAGCACCCCCTCAAGGCACAAAACAGGACAGTTGTGTTTCAGTAGTTTCTGAGATTAGACAGAAACAGTAATGCATTGAAAACACTACTCACACACTAATACACAGCTTTAATTCAGCGTTACGAGTTCCAAATCAAACCGAATGTGAAAAAGGTAAAGTTCTTAAAGGTTTTTGTTTTTATGATTATTATTATTATTCATATATTTGTTTGTATTTGGGTATTTACTTTTTTCAAATTAAGCCAATTACAGTTACAAACAAATGAAAGTTGTCAGGATGTTTAAGGTTTTCAAATTCTTTCTAATTGCATTTTCCTTGATCCTTGTTCAAAATACCAAAGTGTATAGTGGTTAGTCATTGATAACATATCTATAAATAAATGGTGTGAAATTGTCATAATTAAAATACAAATATAATTAACTTTGAATCACTTATTGCCCGGCCGGAAAACCATTGGGTAGCTAGATAGGTACAGGTAGAGATGCTCTCTCTACTTCAAAATGGATCTCAACAGTCTACCACAAAGCAGTAAATGCATGACTAATCTTAATGCCATATTTTGAAAAAAGCATTTTAAAAATACAGCACTGAAACGGAATGAAATCTAAAGCAATGCTCAAGCCTGAGGGATTTCAAAAGTAAAAAAAGAAGCTAATCATTACTTCCCATTCAATTTCCTCATTCATTTTTATATTTGATATACAGCAACACTGACATGTCTAGATGGAGCTCAGTTTTCGACAGGTATAAGTGTTTAAATTCATTGACCTTCATATAGTGGGTAGATTAGCCACAGAGACATCAGTGTGGCTGAGGAGTCACAGTGGCCAATAAGGCCAGAGCAAACATTAAGCTTCAGACACAAACCAATATCCAGTGGTGCTTTCACGGAAATGATCAATCAATCAGATTCACAGAGAGATTTGGAACAGAGCCGCAGTGTGAGAATAAAACAAGTGACCAGGGGTGTACAAACACACAAACTGATATATATACACTTATTCCTTAAAGGAATCTACAATATAAGTGTAAGGATGTTGATTTCAAGAAACAAAATAAATATATAGCAGTAAACAAAACATAATCCATAATCTTTTCATTTTAAGAACAAAACTCATGCTAAAAAACAAACAGACACTGGACTAAATGCCAGGTCTGTAGGGAAAGAGAAGAGCTACAAACACAACCTCTGCAGCTGCAGCAGCACAAGGAAATGCTCCAGCTGTTAATCAACAGAGTTAGGAATTCTTCAGGACAAAAGTCCATTCAGAAAAGAGAGATCACAAACAAAAAACTTACCTTTTTTAGACTTGGCACCTATTTTTAATTTAGAAGGCCATGCGATCTGGGTTTTTGTTTCTTCCATGACCTGTGAAAGACAGAGTGACACTTTTAAAAACAGATAAGAATTAATATTTATCGAATGAAATACCTGCCAAGTTGCAATTACATTTTTGACCTTCTTGTGCAATGAGAATTATTGGAATTTGTGATTATCACATTTTGAACAAATAAGCAGCTCTCTGCCAAGCACTGGTTTATATTCTATCATTGATGAAATGTACAGCCATGCCAGGTTTCTAGGACTTTGCTGAAAAATGTATTGTAGAAGGAAGGGAAAGAAATGAGGCTTAAACAAAACAAAACAAAAAATGCTGACCTGAAATTGGTGGATAATTTGACCACTCAAGATATCATATACAATTTTATTTGGCCTTTGAAAAGAAATATAACATTTATCTTGGGAGCCAAAAGAATTTGATGTATTAGTTTTAAACTAATTCTGGCTCAGAAATTGTTATTTTTGTAAAGACTTTAATATACAAGACTATCTGAAGAGTAATTTGCTTCGGTTTTAAAAACTGATTTTTGCAATACCTGGAGAAATCTACAAGATATTTTCCTGGCTATCGTTTTATTCTGGATTTATCAGTTTAATGTGCTGTACATCTGGAATAAAAAAATATATATATCTACACAAAATGTTAACTGGTCACCAGAAATTGTTAATTTTTTTTTGTCTATTTGGGAGTTAGTTTCACATACAAACCTGCCTACTGGTGAGGTCCTGTACAATGGCATTCAAGGATTTCCTTCTTGAACAATATTTTAGAAATCAAACCCTATATCCCAGGACACCCACATTCAGACTTATTAGTATTACGAAGTTGCAAAACATTTGGTACAAAACCAGTTTAAAAACAATTGTAAGCACCATGTTAAAGACCATGTTTGTTTTGTGCTTCTTGCCAGATCTGCGAGTGGGTTTCATCCATTTTTCCTCTCTACACACACCGCAGAAATGTACCAACCAGCAAAGTATTACTTGTCCTATTGTCTCCGGAGAGCAGCACAGTTTAAGGTCTATAGTAAGCAGCAATCAATCACAGAATAGACATTGTACTCCTTCACAACACAAACAAGATACGCCTCATGGCACCGTTCCTGAAATCACTTCACTGGACAGTCTCTTGTGAGAGATGCAGCAATTTATTTTGAACTGTTATGCTGGGTTTCTTTCATGTATGTTATAGTAGTTATATATAGAGCAAATCAAAAATAAAATACAGGGGAATACATTACATTATGAACAAGTAAGTTATACAGACAAGCAGTCCACTTGCAATATATTTTGACATTAAGCTTAAGCCAATCAAAGCTAACATGCAAATGCTGAGTTAATTGTGATTTTGAAAAAATAACTTCATGTCTACCTGTAGTTTAATCAATGCCACTACATAATTTAAAACAAATGTTCGTCAGATCACTGAATATAATATTCTACATCAACTGTACATAAATGGTGAAGCTGGCAAATCAATTTGATAATACAATCACTTTTAAAACAAAAAAAACTTTGTCTCCCCACATATTGCCTAATTTTCTGCAGTCAATCAGTAGAACAACTAATGGAAACGAGAATCTAAAAGTGAAGTGGATCAAATTGGGGGGGAAACTGCTATAAATTACACCCTGAAACAGGACACACAAAATGGTGAATTAAGTTATTTGGAATGTATGTAGAAGACAGAGACAGGATGAATAAAATCCAGGAAATGCAGGAATTAGGAATTTAGGAGAATAATGTCAAGCCAATGTAAAAAAAAAAAAAAAAAGTATTGCTTATACTTAATTAGGTGTGGTTAATGACTCAAAGAGTAAAACAATGAAGTCTGAATCCTGCTCTTAAGTGCATATGTCAGCCACTTTAAGATTCTCTTATTCTGTTGACTTTGGATGGCATGCGTTATAATATCAAGCCCTTTTCCTGAGGAATTTTCTAAGGCCTTGTAAACTGAAAGAAGCACACTAAATCAGCTCAACATGCACAGTGTTTCACGTCAGCTCTCCTCAGCTTGGAAATTCCTCTTGAACACTGATGAAAGTGGTTTGTTAATGCACAAAATACGCCTGTGGATACCCATTAGTTGTTTATAAATTCTGCCTGTCTTTCTGCTAAATAACTTTGGTCAGGTCAATACTCTCTCATGGCTACAATTTCCCATTTTTTAAGACCTGCGTCACTTATTTCCAAACATCTGAAAAATGTCTACTGTAATGAGTCCTGAATGGCCTGATGTAGCTGCAACACCTAATCAAGAACATATGGATGAATTCACTGCAAAACAACAATGCAAAGGTCTATCAGAACACGGTGCACTGTAATGTTTAATGTATACTCAGAGTCTGCTCACCTTTTCCTGCTTCCTGAACATTGACATGGGGAATGAATAGTTCAACACAGGGAATTAAATGCAAACCACCTGTATGTTTTAAGTCACAGAGATCTTGTGGAGAGTGTGAATGGCACATAAGTAACTGTACACTGTACAACAGGTCTTAAATTCTATCAATTTTAGTTTTTTTAAATTGTGTTTAAACTAAAAATCCCAAATTGTAGAACAAAGACAGAACAGCACAGTTCTGGTTCAAATAGAGACAGTATCCATATCCTCCAATATACTCCAATTGGTTGCCCTGGAACAGGCGTGGTGAATGTGGCACTTATCTAATCAGCCCAAGAGGAGCATACAGCTGGAAATCATCTCTGCGGATTACTGATGATAAAGACTCTTTTTAAAATGTGTATGCGTACTGTTGTGTCTTTCAGTGGAAGTATTTGTGTAGAGCTCAGCTGTACTCCACACATGCAGGTTTAAGAGGCTGTGATGAAAGGAGTGGAGTCTCGCATTCAGCTCTGACAGCACAGATATAAATCAACAAACAGACTGCTACACAACTATAGTAGCCGTCCCTTATGCGTCTCCTACATCTCAAGTTGGACGCAAATCTACTGTGGCTGCTATGAGATGGTACAGGACAGTACAGTACATTTCTTCTGGTGTTACTGACGTGCAATCTTTTTGTTTCTCCTTCTTTGCATAACTGGTCACTGTTGATAGCGAACACACCGGTACTGAATTAAAAAGAAGAAAACAAAATTGGTTCACTAACTTAAAGGATATATTTTGACAAGCCATCCATTTCCAGAAAATTCAAAACCATGGCAAGTTACAATTATATAGAAGGGATCTTTATATAGTTTTCATTCTTGCAAACATGTGTGCTGGTGTCCCAGACTACACACTGTGGGCCACAGACTTTCTGTAAGCCATGACAATTGTTTCTTTAAAGGTTTCATTGGGCCATTTTGTTTTCTATTTAAATTAAACTTCTTATCTCATGTTTACATTGTCCCATACATTCACCATCATAGCTACAGGAGAGAGGAAGGCATTTGTGTGACACTAAGCGAGAGATTTTTGTTGCACACTTTGATGGGGACTTTGCCAAAACTCCTCATTGGTATATGTTCAAAAAGCATTTTAATTCAGTACTCCGAGCTGAACGAGAGCTTTTTATATAAAAGTTTACCTAAAACAAATTCCTGTAAACTTGTATTTCAATGTAGAATTCAGCCAAAGTACCAAACCTTAAGTATTATCTTTCTCTAATGGTAGGAGCAGAAATAATTTACATGAAACATTCTGAATGTGGCACTGTATTTCATTGTTGAATGTGAGAAACATTAACCGCTATAAAGCCACATACGGAAGCCCTGCTTTATTGAAACAATTTTCAACATTCAACAACCTATTGTATATTTCAGAGGACTGCAGTTTATTTTCAGAGGAGGCACTTCAAGTCAAGTCTTAAGATGCAACTGCAAAACATTACTCAATAACACTTTTCAGACACATAATGTGTATGATGAAGTCATTCTTTCCAGATCTATAGAGTAGTTTGTATTATTGTAACAATTATGCAGTTGCTAAAGCAATTTTAATTGCAGTTGTGGAACTCATTTGAAATCGAGACTGATGCGTTTGTCACTTATGGGCAGTCTCGTCTAAAGTACCGTCATGAAGAAAGTAAAAACATCATCACATACACAATTGATATCGTCATCAATACATCTGTTAAACCTACATAGCTAGGAATGTATACCAACTTCAATTAAAACTTATGGGGTTGTGGATAAATAACACAAAGTGGTAGAATTCTATTTCTATTCTATTTAATAAAACTATATATTTTTATGTGCAAGACTGAAAGCACCAGGAATTAAAGTAGGCTAGTTCCTCCATAGGGTTTCATGGTCTTTGACTGCATCCACGCATCCTGCCAGGAGGTTGTGCATCTGCAAAGCCCTCTGCTTTCATCACTTAATGCAGCCAACTGAGTACGATAGCGCACCTGGCACCTTGCTCTGAATGGCTCACATTGTGAAGGTAGCGTTTCACTGTACATTGTGATAAGGAACTATCTTAACACAAGACACAAACATTCACAGACTATGAAGGCATTTGGAAAAAGTCTTGAATGGGTATCAGGTGGGCACCAATATTACCCATGTGCCTCTCTGTGGACCTAGGCCTCCTTGCAGTCTGCACCAGCTTCCCTTAGCACTCTAAACTTCATAAATCAATTTTAAACCATGTAAAAGGGGATATTTGACCCATGAGGGTATTTGACGGGGACTTGGGTCAGCCTCCAAATTTCCATAAATGTACCCCTGTGAAAACTCCACCTAAACTGGGGTGCCTGCTGTTCCTGGCAGGATCATTCACATGCCTTCTTTGCAGACAGACCACACACCTCCAGGACCTGCTCAGAACAGTCAGAGCAGGAGTTTATAGATCATAGATTTTATGATATATTTTTCCAAACGACACTAGTAACCATAACAGAAGTTTAAGTGCTGTACAAATCAATTTTGTTTTCATAGAAAACATAGTCAGTATATAGATGTTAAACTTATGATTGGTAAACATACATGTTAGGAACATCACACCTATGGAGTAGTGGCGGCCACAAAGGGTGGTGGCATGAATCTTAAGTTTTAAGGGTAATGCTGATAATCAGGCAAAAAAATACCTTGAAAACATATATTCTAGTTGAGAAGTTCAAACTATTCATGTCTGGCAGTGTTAGTGTATGGCAGGTTTAGGTTCTCCTGTGCTTGACATATTTAACTCGATAACTTCAGACGTGCAGCTGTGGATCAGGGAATCGAATATGGGATAATAGACCTTATTACTTGCTGTGTATTACTAAGAGAATTAACATTAAAAACAGAGGCTGGGTTGAAGTCTGTTTCCTGCACCGCTCCCCACACTTCAGTGGATGATTGTTGGTACAGCTGGAGCTTTGAAGTGCTTTGGGTTCCCTGATTTCTTTCCCCCTATTACAAAATTTACTATATACAGTATGGTTTGTTTCTGCTAGGACTTTATAAACACTGTCCTTACAGTATGTAGACATACTGTATATACTGATGGTCTGTAAAGATAGGAAATCATTCCAGTTAAAGTATGTTTAAAAAAAAAAAAAAAACACAGCAAAGAGAATTGTGTATTGTTACATATAAGAAATAAAAGCTAAGTAGAATCTGGGTGCAACTATTCCACTAAGTTCAAAGAATACAGAGTAGCCACAAAATTGCTGATGCTCTATATTTTATAGCTAAAATCACTAAGGAAATGCCTTTAACCAACTCCAAAGATTATGCAGGAACTGAAAATCTTTTTGTTTTTCCTATTCCATCTCTGTTTCTATAAAAAACGAAATCCAAATGAGATTCAAAGGGGTCTACCTGCCAAGTCTGATACAGAAGAATGTGGAAGGAATCAGTAACGTCAATAAAGCCAGAATGTCCATTTTGAGAAAGAACTATAAATAGCATGGCGAAAGTAACGTATCTCGAAAGGTTGGAAAATGTCATGAATATCACTTAGCAAATTCTGTATGTAAAAACACTTAACATGGTTTGTATATCGGGTGCAAATATCTAAACATTTACAAAATTGCTTTCATAGGCATTAACTTTCTCCAACAGAAATAACTGTCCACATTTCTGACCTCTAATCCTGTTGCAAATGATCTGTCACATGATTTAAAATCAATCTCTTGGAGAAGCATAAACACTTCCTGGTTTGTCTTCACATGGTCCAGCGTTTGCAGTGCCCTCTCTGTCACTGGCCTACCTGGTCTGGGTCCTACTCTGGCATGACCCCAAACCCTTCAATATCTGTACATTATTCTTTACAACGCACCTTAGCAACTGAACCCCTATGCAGTCTCACAGATTGGCGAACATATTGCATGTATGGCTCCTCCCATTTAATGTTAAAACTCTGTCAGCTCCAATGAATGTGCCATATTGGGAGGAATTGGCTGTAACACACACACAAAGTACTATCATATCTGCAGGATAAAAAAAAAAGTACAATCCCTTATGCTGTAAGCACATGTGATCATAGTTCACATGGGCATTGTTTATAACAAAACACAGCTGGAAGACAGCAGTGATGTTCAAAATATGTGTCTAAGCCTCAATAAAATATGATATGAAATACAGACCCAACAGGGAGATGCAGAATTAATGCAGTTCGGCTACAAACATGCTTCTCATAGTAAACACTAAGGGTGACGGGGAAAAAAAAATCCAGCATTACACTGTATGATCCCAGTGTTGGAAAAATCCTGCCAATTCATTTGGAAACCACTCGGTACGAGACTACATGTCAAAAATAACTCTCACAGGCAGACCAGCTTATTACAGCTCCAAACGGAAGAGAGGCAGACAGTGAGTAAGAGAATGAGCAAGTTATCTACCAAATAGAGAAACAATATCCAGGAACACAAGAACAAATTTCCATGTGCTCTTCATTGGCTGATTTCTTTCTTCTTTTTTTTTTTATTGAACTTAAAACACATGGCCATTATGTTTAAGGCCAAAATCGTCATACATCTTGCCATGACACAACTACACAGCTACTCAAGAAGGCTTTGCCATGAAGAGGGGTGAGTGGGTGGGTAGGAAACGATCCAAGATACTTTGTTCCCATGAACACAGACTTCAAGGTGCTTCACAAACAACATGTAACATTTTTGTGTTGTTAAATTAGGGGAAATTTTATCCATGTCATACAAGAAACAACTTTTTTTGAACTACTTGCCTATATCAACAAGAAGTCAACTCCATATCTCAGTAACATAACGCAGTGATTCATATTTCATGTAAAGAAAGATTTTTCTACATCTCAGGTTTTAAAGGATACAAACTTTAAATCCATAGATAGATAAATTACAGAATGGAATACAGGGAAGAAAGCCTACCATCATGGACAACAAAGGCTTTGTAAAACCACAACCAGGGTTGTGTGACAGAAACACTCCAATCTACACAACAAAATAATCCATCGAGGACACCACTTCCAAGCTGTTTAAACTGCTTACATTTCATCCCCATCGAGTATGAAGGAATCTTAATTAGATCAAAGTAATATGAAGGAGATGCAATAAAGACTTTGCCTACTTATCAAACCTACATTTACCTTACAAGATACAGAATGCGTTCTAAATGCAGTTACTACTGTAAAACTGTACATGAGCTAAACAGATGCACCTTAAATTAAAATCAATCCCTGCTCTCTTGCACAGACTTTGCTGAGCACTTGATGGGAGCCAAGAAAAAGGGATTATGCATTTGGTCTTCACAGGCAATTAAGTACGATCCAGAGAATGCAGAACTACAGCATAAATGTGTTAATGCAAAAAGAGGTGCGCAGCCTCTGAAAAGCTAAGGCTCATTAAGCATAGTAACTTTAAACCTGAAGCCATATTTCCCCACTCCTTGGTGCATTGTTCTGCTTTATCTCTCTTTTACAAGTACCTTATAAGGAGACAGAAGCAGAAACAAAGAAAGCACTGATAGGAGGGTAAATCTCAATCATAAGAGAGCACAGCTACCTTAAACCTATGGGTTTCCTGAAGTCCTCTTACACCTAGGAAAGGTGTTTGAAATGCTCTATGCTCTATAAAGACTGTGGTACAGAAAACCTAAATGTTTAATTTAACCAAATAAGAGGGTCAATGTGCAAATAAGGCACAATCTGATTGTTTATTATAAACATCTCCATGGCATCCGGGTTCACACAAAATCAAGTCTTTATGTAGTAACATACTGTATTGTTCTTGCATTTGAAAGTAAATAAATACTTATGCAAGAACACACAAGGATCTCCATCACAGAATGTGCCAAGAAAATCTGAGTAGTACTTAGAGACTATCTTTGTTTCAGCAGGCAAAAAGCAATTGGTAGAGGAGCCACAAACTTTCAGCACATATGCTTTTAATTTCGTCCTTCCTGTTGCAAATAAATGTTTTGTTACGAACACTATTTGTTTAAAATGTTTTTAATAAAGCATTGATTCCTCATAGCTGTACAAATCGATGATGGGCATTTGGAAGCATTTTGAAGTGGGGAATAACAACTTAGTACTTATGGCCTATTAACAACTAGAGATGGTCCGCCACGAATACTTGAGGTATACTAGGCGATTGTATGTTTCAATCTTTCCCCAAGTATGCAAAACCTTCCATTGACTGCAATACAACCTTATTACAACTAAGGATGGAGAAACAACATGAAAAAAAAAATTCTGTAGTATAATATAATTTTACTCCAACAGTTGGAAAGTGAAGCATTATTTTATGCAGAGAAGACCACAAAAACACTCAACTGCAGATATCTTAGAAATCGATATCAGTCTGACCTGTGACCCCACCACTGCCAGTGCTTTGCAGCTTAATTAAATGTACATGCTTCTACCACTTCACAGTAGGAAAGAAGAGAGAACATGTAATTTGTATCCCCGATGAAAAACAAATTTTGGCATATTTGTCATAAATGAGCATAGAGCATCGAGAAACCCAGAAACACGTAATTTCCTCTGCTACATTATCAGCACCATTATAATCCAATGTTTTAAACCATGTCTTGCACTAGTGATTGAAATGTGCTCCTACCTGGAACAGAACCAAAGATGTATCCTATATAGCTGACAGCAGTGTAAACACAAAGTCACACAATCGGTTAAGTAACTCAGGAAATAGATGCTTTGCCTGAAATAATCAACATTTTCAATGTTTTTCCTTTTGTAATGTCTGGGTTCACATTTGTCCACATCTGACAATGGCTAATAATGAAGTATATAATTTCAGGGCACTAACAATTTCAGCAGTAAAACAATGATCTAGCAAGATATGCCATTTTTCAGAATCTTAAATCATTTTACATGGAATTATATATTAGCCCCATCATCTAAGGATGTCATTAATTTCAGTAAATTTTTAGGTTATGGTATCTCTTCCTGTGTCCTGTATATTTTTGCATATATGCTTCTATAGCTAGAAGAAAATTAATAAATCAAGCATCACCCGCTGGGTAGTGAATTTGAAAAAATCTGGCACATTATTAGTGCTATAAATTAGGAATTGTATTCAAAGAAATATGAATGTCTTTGAGAATGAGAGAGAGATTAAATAAACATCTGTGGAAAGGACTTATTTAAAAGTGCAGAAATGTACATAACCTTGCTTTAATGTCTGATACACTCTGCACTTAAAGTCTCTGAGGATAAAGCAACAGAATGTAGTATTCACATAAAATGTACCAAGGTAACTAAAATAAAGTTCCAATACATTTATGTTTTCTTTTATTTCCAATGATATTATGGTTTTCACAAATGGAACTACTTTGGAGTGAGCTGCACATTTCAGCGAAACTGAAATATTTCCTTCGTTTTCAAAGTTTCCTTTTTTTTTTTTTCTTACAAAAAACAGGTTTCTTTGAGGACAGTCTCCAGGCAGTCACCTGGAGTTAATTTCATACCGAGTGCAGTGCTTCCCTGTCCTTCATTACAAAGACCTGTCTGGCTGCACATACATGCATTTATATATTTTTCCACATTTTGCCAAGCTTCCAATTGCTCTCCCTATAAGCCGTTTTCTAAACCCTAGAAAGGAATGAAAACAAGGCAAAGGCAGTTTTCCTTGGCTTGTTCAAAAAGAGAAGTAGAGCCGTCTTCTCTTCTGCTATTCTTGCAACGTTGGGCTGAAACCAAATGTACGTATGCCAGACCCACAAGCAGTTGATCACTGCCTTTGTGAGCCATCCTGTAAGGAAATGTGCTAAGTCCGAACAAGCAGAGTCGATCACATCAAAGTGAAAACTTGTCCAAAAGAACAATTATTCATTAATGTTTCCAAATGGTGAGAAATGTAAGCTACCACAAGACTTTCAAGATGAAATTAATATTAATTAAAGGCATACTTGGAAAGAAGAATCTGTAAGGAAGGAAATCTGTAAATTTGACATTTTCCAAAAATCTATATAAAAATTTGATTTGATTTTGATTTGCAGATTTGATTGTTTCTGTGGAATATTTTACCAATATCTTTTGCATAGATGTTTTTCATTCTCATCTCACAAGGTAAAGAAAAACAGGTCCATCTCACCTTCTGGAAGAAATCCTCCCCACCATTAACCTTTCCCTCTGTGGCAGCTGCAAAGAACAAACACAAATTGAAAAAACTAATTAATAAAAGAATAGCAATGGCAAATCATTCAATCATGAACAGCTGAGATCGAGCTATTTTAAATGGATTTAAATATTTATGAAGATATTTAATGGCATCAATTACCGATAACCTGCAATTGCACATAATTGGCCATTTAAAACATCTAAACTTTCCACGTCCATCTGTGGGTATTGTGTTTGGCACATTTCTGGTTCTGAACCACATGAGAAAATAATCTTGTTTATATCTACATTTGTTTTTTTTTAAATCTTAAAAATGAATACTGTTCCATACTAATTCAAAGGACTTGTGAACAAGACCTCAATACCACTTCAAGCATTTCTTTTTCTGAAAGGTTTAAAACTAAGATAGTGTAAAATTCCATTGGAAAGGCAATTACATTCATAGTAATTGAAATTAAATGAATAATGTCAGTTCGCTGCTGGTTTACCCGAGTAGGCCTTAACTGCCGCCACAACACATTTTAACATAAAACAATTATATTTTAATGCTATACAGTATTTTCCACCTCCATTTCTGAAGCCCAATTGTCATTATGCAGATGAGCACCAGGCTAATTACAGCATCTCTGGAATACTAAAATAAGTAGCTCTGTGTCTAGATGTACTTCAAGCCAGGTTTGTATTTAAAAAACATTTCCTTAAGCACAAGATTTTCTCTCTCTTTCCCTTTAACCTATGAAAACATGAGCATGGTAAGCAATGAAATGTGGCAAAATACTCAAAGCTTTAAATACAACTTTTTTCAGGCCGTGAATAACGGAAAGTCTAGAATGATGCCCAAGCAATAATGATCTACAGCTGACCTGGGACTGCAATGGTGATATGTGCACCCTGTTCAATGCAATGACTTGTACTGCTCCCAGATAACCTCATCTCAAAGCTTATGGGTTAACTGAACTAGGAAAACCTCTCAAAATGATTGAGTAACAAAAATCAGCATTGGTTTTCAAGCAATCAATGAACATTCTTCCCAATGGCTCCAAATAAATGCAGTCATAAAGGTAGTTTGTTAAGGTTTGAGTGGTAATACAAGAATCCTTGGTCTTAGGTGATTCAACTTTCATGCATTATATTGCCACAGAATGGTTAGAATTACAGCATTTGAATTCCAAGTTATCATTGTGATTAAGACGATTTTGCAGAACTGCAACGTGGCATCTGTGGGAGTGAATTAACTTATTTCAGTTACCTTTCAGACAAATGATACAATGCCATTCACATTTTTCTCTTTGGACCTCAAAACCCATCTGCGTGACCTGCTCTTACTAAAATCTTTCATTAATTAATACACAGCAGAGGAATGGATATAGCAGGCATTCATCCTGCGTTTCCTTCGCCTTCCAAACATGTTGCAATTGCACTCCCTGGAAATTCCCGTTAGAAGATACTTTTAACACATTTCTTCTCTCTCT
The DNA here is from genome assembly GCF_036373705.1 of Amia ocellicauda. Classification (NCBI taxonomy): domain Eukaryota; kingdom Metazoa; phylum Chordata; class Actinopteri; order Amiiformes; family Amiidae; genus Amia; species Amia ocellicauda. The sequence goes on from NC_089869.1 coordinate 17,832,727, forward strand.
CCACTTTCTCTCCGGCCCAAGCAAAACAAACACCACAGAGGTGGCCAGATAATTTTGCTGAAGTCTTAATGTTTTCATTTCCTTTACACATACCTAATGTAGTTTTAACTTATACATACTGTTATTTTATTACAAACATCAAGAATTGTGGTCTGCCATTTACACAGAGAGGTTATAAGATCAGGAGCCTATTTTACAATATCAGTCATTAAGGAAAAATGGGAGGTTCCCTTATTTGAAGCCCTGTATAAATAGTTTCAATGTTTTCAGGGGGCGATGAAATTGGTTTTTCATGCGACGGGGGATTCCTTTTCAGATTTATAACCATATCTGCTCCTACATTCAAAATCCTAACAGGATTCAGTGGGAAGTAGACTACATTATATCTTTTTAACAGGGTCTTCAATACAAAAAATGACATCTTAATCCATCTTATAAAATGCTTTAATCTTAAAATTTCAATTTCATATTTGTGCTTTGCGATATCGTTATCGAGGTATGGAATTCCTCCGAAATCGTATTGCACCGATACATGGCTATAATCAATTTCATAAGCAATATTCCAAAAAGGAGAAGTAGACACAAAAAAAAAAAAAGTTCCCCCTCAATCTTTAAGGAATGTCCCTTCTTCCTGTACTATATATTATTTTGTAATGGAAAAGAATTAAGTTGAATTAAAGGATTAAATTGTCTATTAACTCCTCTGTAGGGTGTTGCAGCTGCTAAAGAGTCCACCAACAAACAAGAAAAGGGCATTTTTCTAAATGTTTTATACAAATATTGGCCTCTGTATGCTTTAGGAGTTTTTTGGACAATCATTCCAAAAAAGCAAATGGTTAGGGAAGCCGATCAAAAATGCATTTACTTTATCTATAAAAAGCACTTCTAATCAACTATTCGACTATCCAAGTAACCCAGACACACACATCTGGGCTTTGACTTTAATAGTTTTATTGACTATGTTTAACACATATGCTTATAATTACACCCCCACAGATAGCCGTCTGCAGCTGGCTCATGGGAAGGCGTGTGTGCTTGGTGAAACAGTCAGCAAGAATGTGTCTCATAACCTTACAACAATTAAAATTAAATTTGTCCGTTTACAACCCTTTTAGTACAGAGACAAAAGGAACACTTTTTGCAGTGCCAGTGTTTGTAAAGGGGGAGGCCGAGCACCAACTGAGGGCTAAAATGTTAACATTTACTGACAACATGCCTCTTTGAAAACAACACCAAAGTAGGCAGGTAATAAAGAACGTGTCTGTCAACCCCTTCAACCTTGGGCAAGGTGGCATGACACAGTATGTTGACTACAAGATGCAGCTAATACTCAGACACCGCAATGCAGGATGAAACCAGAAACATCCAAGTATTAGTAATATACAGCTCATCAAAGATCGGTCATCAAATGGTGCACGTTGCATAGATTTACTTGTGGTTATAGGGTGTATGTTATGTGCTAAATGACATGGTTATGGCACTTGATGAATTCAAAAGGGGTGTAATGCAGGTGAGAAAGTCAACATCTTATAGGAGATGAAAAGACATGCTCCCTGCCAAAAACCCTCCATTGAAAAGCTAATTAGAAAACCTATTTATAAAAACCATGGAGACCTGTTTCTATGGTAAACGGTCTAAAAGTTAACATTTCATTTCTAAGTCTTAATAATGTCAGGCAGACAGAGATGCAAGTGGTTTTAACTAGTAAATCCATCAGTTTAATGATCAGTTTCAGGAATCCAAAACAAGTGTCCAATCGCTGCGAATGCTCACACTCAGAGGAAGCTTTGTCTTCTTGTTTTTTAACTTTTGAAACTGATCTCAAGTGTTCCCGAATAAATCCTGGGGTATCCAGGACAACAATGTTATCAAGGGAGCACATCTCGCACAAAGCAGCCCAGGCATGGAAACTGGTCCCCCGGAGGCACAGCATCAATCTCCCCCAGCCTTCAACATGTTGTCCTTTACATTATTTAATTCTCGCTCAACTCACAGAAGTTCACAGAAACCCTTGTAATGTGTTCCTGCATCAGATTCAATTAGGAAAGATCTTTGGTCTAATATAATAAGTGTTTGTAAATGTGTTGCATCATTTTCATACCCATGGGCTTTGAGGTCTTGTTTTAATTCAGTAGAGTATTTTCAAATGGGCTGGAATCAAGGGGACTATGTCAGAAATGAAGCACAAATACAGTAGATAAATTGCATATGTTAGAGTTGAGATGACTAGTAAACCTGAATCCCAACCACAGACACATTCAAAATGTCAAGTGAGGCCCACAGAAATCTACAAACAATTGTGATAACCAAGTAAAAAAACATCCACCCTATCCTTAACAAATGTCTATATTTACAGGGGACTTTAACCCTAACATAGCCTGGACCAAAATATAACCCTAATTTGACCACTACATTTAACTTCACTAAATTACTTGAAACACTGCTCTCTACACAACCTAAACATAACAGTTAGGCCATTTCTACCTTCATTCAATCTAGCTGTAAAAGCTGAAGAACAAAGTAGTAGGACTACGGGTATGTGCAGTAGGACCGTAGATGGGTTTCTCTCACTTTAACTTGGTTGATGCATTTAGAGGGAATATAAATAGTATTAATGCTGGATAAATCTTGAAAGAAATCTTCCAAATGTCTTGTCAAAATCAACAGGGAGGCTAGAAGGATTTAAATCAGTCTAATTTTTTCCCAGTGCTGTCCTCATTGTGTGCATACATTTTTCATAATGCAAATAAAACAAAGACCACAAAAAGAAAACAATTGACACATTTGCTACATTTTGCACGTTAAAAATGTTAAGTGCACTATAAACACAGCTTTTCCACGTATCATTAGCTCATCCACAGATAATTAATTAATCTTTATACATTTCCTGTGGGTGGTTTAATAGCCCTTTGTTGTTCACAAACGCACTTCATACAAAAATTATGTTTTCGTGCCAAATGAAGATTAAAAACAGCAGGTGGAGGAAAACATGACAATATTCCTGATCCGATCCCTAATCTAAACATCCCTGCTATACAGTGCCATGCAAAAGTATTTAGACCCTCTCATAGTTTTCATATTTTATTGCTTGAAGTCATGAAATAGAAGTAGAAATACATGTGAATACACAACCAAAGCCATACATTCAAAGCAAAAACAAAAAGAAAAGTAAATAGATCATTAATATGAAATAAAATTGAAAAACCCACGATTGCATAGATATTCAAACCCTTTGGTATGGCAAACCTAAATTAATTCAGGTGCACAAAATGACCTTAACAAACCACACAATTAATTGAATGGCCTCCACCTGTGTTCCAGAATAGTGGTTCTCACGATTTCAGAATAAAAAGACCCGTCTGTCTGAGGTTCCTTGGTCAGGTAGTGAATTTCAAGCAAAGACTCGACCATGAAGAACTTCAAAAGAAAGTCAGGGATAAAAATCATGGAAAACCACAGGTCAGGAGAAGGGTACAAAAAATATCGAAGTCTCTGAATATCCCTGTGAGCACAGTGTAGTCAACCATCAAGGAATGGAAGGTGCATTGTACCACCCAGACACTGCCTAGATCAACCGAGTGCCTTGCACTGAAAGTCTATTAGAAATATTTGCTCTAACTTATGCGGTCAGAATAATCCTAATATTGACTACCATTATCGAAGCAGACATATTTTTGGTGAAAGAAGACTTAGAAAACAATTGTCTCAGACTAGAATGCATTAAAAGACAAAGCTCAAAATATCTTTTGCAGGGGGATTTGGATGGATTACAAACAAATTACGTCATTACAGGGCATTTCGAAGGGATATATGCTATATGCTCAGGACTTCCAACACAGGGATAAAATCCTGTTGGCAGAAGTGTCAGCTGCACTCACATGCGTATCTGTAACAGAAAAGCATTGTGAGGTGCCTTATGGGGGCAGGCTGGATAGCTGTTTGCATAATGGAGCCCGCACTTAGCAAAATCAAAACAGTCACGGGTCATGGGAGTTAAAAACAAATCTCCAAAAGAATACACTATACAGAGTAAGGAGAGCCAGCAGTAGTGATTGCGATATGAAAACAAGGACTGAACTGAAAGTAATACTGCAAGAATAGAGAAGGAAAAATATTAACCAGTGTAGCTGCTGCTGCCTTGAAGCTCATTCTGTACTGCTGAGTCAGAGGTGATCTTGGCTATCATTTACCCAAAGTAAAATCAGCCAACTAGCCACCAAAACCACAATGGAAATATTAAGGAAGAAAAAGCACAGGAATGGCCCTTACAAATATACACCCGGCAGAGAAACAACACTAACCTTAACAAGAGCCAAGATAATTGGATCATTCACCTTCATTTTAATGCATTATGTAACTTTTTTTTTTACTTCAGATCATCCACTCTAAACAACCTAAAAGTAACCTGAAGACCATTCCTACATTCATCTTTATTCCAAATCAAAAGTTAGCTTGGGCAAAGTTTCTAAATTGAGATATTCAACTTCCTTAACCATCATGAATTTAAAAACATAAAAAGATGCATCCAAATACTCAATACCTAGAGATTCGCCAATTTATTAGCCTAAGGCATGAATAATCTCTTTGCAGGAGCAGAAAGAGAGATGCGATACTGTAACCCACTGTATTACATGAGTAGGTTACATGCCCATTTTAAGCCAAAAGAACAGTCTTATCCTCAATGCAGAAAGTTTCAAGCATCTACACATGATCCAAGTAAATCAGTAGAAACGCAGCCCTAACCTTAAAACAAGCTTAACTTTACTGGGGACTTTAATGCTAACCCTAGCTCGTACAAACACATGGCCCTAATTGGATCATTTAACTTATTCTGACAATAATTCTCAAAATAGTGTTATCTACACAACCTAAATATAACCTGGAGACCATTCTGACCTTCACCTGTAACCTTAAAATTTAAATTCAGCTTGAGCAATGTTTCTAACTTCACATTAAACACCCAAATCCTCAATTCATGCAGATATGTTAATTGAATACCCTGATACCTAAAATATTCCTAATCTTGATTCTTGATTCTGTGATACTGCTTTGCTGTTTTTAAAAGAAACCTGAGGCTATAACCCATTACATCAGAAGGTTATCTGCCTCCCATAAATGCACGGTTAAAGTACAATACCATCATCTCCAAAATATTTTAATTTGTTATGTTTGCTTTTTTTAGCCTTGAAGTTTACAACTATGCTCACATAAACCTGGAAGTAAATACAGATAGCTGTGGAATCTATTATTGTAGTTAAATATTCTGTGATCTCAGAAATGTTTAATCAAAGACCTCATACCGACATCTTAAAGAATGCCATTAAATGAAACCATTTCAGATAACATCATGTATAACAAGTTGACCACAGACTGATAAATGAACAGCACAGGCATACCAGGTTAAGAATTATATTTGCATGCAGTCATAGTCCTACTAGTACAAAGGATGTATTAGTGGACAAGGGTGTCTGCTAAGAAATAAATAATTAGTATGGGCTTATCACTAACGGGGGGGATGGGGGACATATTCGTAAATTGAATGAACAGCTCAATAGAGTACCACTGCTACAGAACACACTCCCACTCCTATCATTCCTAATAACACTACAAATAAGTATATTATTGCTATACTGATTGTGTTGTTTATTTCAACAACTCTAAAATCTAGGTGTATACAAATTTCATTAATTGAAATTAAATTCATGAATTCCGATGCATTCAGTTCCAATTCCATTTAGAAATGACTCCACCTCTGGTCAGATCTAGTGACATGATGTTCAGTAAAAACAAACACTGTTGGCAATGCCTGGTGTTGAATGATTGAAGATAGGAACAGCTGCTGTTAGGAGCAAAAACTTGTTTATTTATGTTGTAACGTTTTTAGATGCGTTGGGCATGTTTTCTTTCCTTGACCACAGCGGAACTCCAAAGTTCATCTGAAAGGCATACAAAATGAGTTCTGCGATTGGTAAAGCTAACTGGCTATCTATCAATTAGATACTGGCTTCTTTGTTCAAAGAGCCTCAATCATTAACCGGAGAACCCAGTAGTCTGAGTTATGTACATGGTTTTTAACATGGCTTGGGGAAAGAAGAAAGAAAATCATGAAATACTTACTCCGCCCTGTCAAAAGCACAGAAATGCAAAACTTTTGGACAGGATGTTTAATGTTTGCTTTAAAATTCTAGCAAGGAGGATTTTGATTTCAGCCAAAACCTAGCTTTTATTTTATGTACGTTTCATTTTTAAAATAATAGGGAGACCAAAACAAAATTAAACACAGAGACTATGAAAAAACAATTAACTTAATTATTGAGAGCACACTTTCAACTTTGATTAGGATAATACGAATGCTTTATACTTTATTTTCCATTATCATAATGCAGCTGCCTCTAAATGGTCAAAATATCGCCATATTTAAAAATATTCAGGTTTTCACTTAATTATACTAACAATTTCCAACTTGGTCTTTAAAAAGTATTGTTAATATCTTATCATAATAGCCCACTAGGTTTATTTTCCATCACTTTCCAACTTTGTACTACATTAGCTGTTAAGCTAATGCAAGAAAAAGAAAATCATAACATTTACTGCAGGACATACATACATCAGTTGGCCTTCAACCTCCTCAATTAACAGAACAGTCCAACTAGATGCTTCTTAATGGAGGAAAATAATAATAATGATAAAGCAACATGTTTATTATGATACTGAACTTGTATGGCCCCTTGATTAATACAGTGCTGAACAGATTATTGCTATAATTATATATATATTTTAATAACATCAAAAGTGGCACCTGCACACGACTGCATATAAAGAGGAGTTCCAGTCAAATGTGGCTTTATTGTTTATCACTGGTTTGCACAGTGGATTACTGGTTTGGACACCAGTGTGAAAAATGAATTAAAAACTAAAAACTAAAACAGGTCCAGTAGGTGAGCATTTCTGATGTCAGAAAAAAACATCTAGGACATAGGAAACTAGGCCCAGTACCCAAGAAGAGGTATCAGTCCCTAGTCTGTACACAGCAGAGCAAGCTAGCTAGTATAGCCATACAGTGGCAATTTAAATTTACTTGTAAATGGCACAATATAAAAGATATCAAGTGTTCCTCAAGGCTTTTGAAAGGGTTTATTTATTTTACTTTAGTTGCAGAGCATCTATTGCATGTATTGTTTCTTCTTCTGAATGCAATGTGTCCAGTTGCTTTCTCCCCCTCTAGCCCACCCCCCATCTCCTTCAGTGTTGCTGCGCTGCGGAGGATGCGCCTCACAGCTGCCGGTTTCGCTGAACCGATCCTCCCAGGGAAACTGTTTACCGTTGCTTGGCAACACTGAAACAAACTTGCAGATGTGTAATCCTGCACTGCTTTAAAGAGCTGCGAAGTTCCAACAAAACTACATTCGCTGACTTTATAATAGCTTGAAAATATGTCATTTATTTTTGTGAGGCTGTAATGGAAATGCTGCCTATGTAAAGATGCACGAATAGACTGATGTTTTTTAAACACATAAACTCTAGCCAATTGAAAACAGCAGATATTACACAGGGTTTAGAAAAAAACTAAGCACCACCTTTTCTGCAACTAGCACGGACATTTTGGGGGCCTTATTGGAACAAGGCTGCTGAATATAGCAACAGTTGATCCTCTTTCATAAAAGTAAGGCTAGCATATCAATGAGGTGAGACTATAATTAAATGAATGGCCATAACTATCTGGCTTTTTTCTGTTCCATTTCAAATAAAATGTACACATTTAGTCATTCTCCTTAACCTTATTGTATGCTGCATAATTACTGGCAATGAGCTTTTGATTACACAGGTATTGTAACCCTTTATATTTTAATTTTTCACAGACAACACAGAAGAACAGTCAAGCATGTGTTTTTGATAAAAATCCACATAAAAACATACATCAAATGTATGGGTTGTAGTTTAGATCTAGACCTTGGTTTCTAGGTTGTAGATTGAATTTAAACGTATCCAATCAACAAAGCCAGAAAGAAATATGAAGGAGTACTTATTAGTGAAAGATAATTAAAATTAAATAAACAATATGTATTCCACTACCCAGATGTATATTTTTAAGGTAATTTATGGTGCCTGTGCTACAGGAATGGGTAATAACATCACAGTTAGGCAGACCTGTGGAATTCAATTCCTGCCTGTATTTTCTTAAGTAATAAAATACAGGTTTCCTCCAGACTCCTGGGCCTCGATAATATTTTCTCTGTGAAAACTTCATCACATTCAAGAAAATAAAATCCTACGTGTAAGCAAGTTCTTATAATTGTTTAATTGTAACAGTATGTTGTAACATACCACGATACAAGAACCAGATATCAACAGAGAAAGAAATAAAAAAATAAAAAAAATCAAAGCATGGAAAAAAATAAATGTAGGTCAAGGAATCTGAATATTCAAGCCTTTTCTTTTCTTGTACTGCACAGAGTTTTAAGGTTGCTTGCCAGGAAAGGTACTCTATAAAGTAAAAGGTAATTTCTGTTTATTTACTAAAATCAATTCTTGTTTCCCCAAGTAATAAAGCAATTATTTTCTGACACACAAACAAAAAGGTGGGTTGCTTTATGTAAACTTTCTGGTTGTCTAGAAAACTATAAATTAGAGCATTATTATTCATTAATTAAGTTAAACACTTTAAACAGTTGTTTAATCATTTGTTTGTTGTAAAAGAAAGTTTCCTTTGGTGGATATGAGGAAATACAATTTTTATAGGAAGGGCAATGCTATTGTGTCATCTAAAACAGTGCTGAGCTCTCTCCAGCTGCATTGTCCAGGGATCCATTTACATTGACTATAGGAGAGAGCATGAATCCTCCAATAAAACAAAAAACACAGTGTTACTGATTGTTTTGTTTTATTTGGCCAGCAACCTTAATCCCATTTTAAAGGAAACAAATGCTGAAGGCACACAGAACAGTTTTGTTGCTTTTAAACCGACTCAGCTGGAGCTTGTTTAGTCTGAGAAAAGTCACCAATTGCGGGGTGTCCAGGACTAGACCATGAGAGTCACCAGGTCAAAAGGTTTCATCGCTCTCCCTTTAGCTCAGGGTTACTGAATCAGCAGTGATATGCCTTACTGGAACAACAAACTATTATTATACCTACTAGACCTTCCTGATTGGGGACTTTCAAGTTCTTAAATTGGACATAACACTCAGCATAACAGTGCGCCTCTTCATTAACAGATATCCCTCCTTAACACAGATTACAAAATTACTCACCAATTAGGTTATAACCGTACAAGGTGGCCATAACTGTAGTTTTATGAAACTCTCTTTTTAAAGTAGCTTCCAAACTCAAGATGCAATTTAATTTATTGAAGAGAATTAACTGCATTTGTGAACAGTAATCCCTACTCCATCTACTTGACAAGAAGGGCTGCCTCGTAACAGTAACTTTAGGTTATAACTTATACAACTAGGGAGTTTAAATCATGAATGAAATCATAACTTACTGATAATCATCTCTTAAGCAGCAGGAGAGGCTCTGGTTTTAAGTTATTATTTCAGATGCATGTCAGAGGGAGCCGAACATTAAGACTGAGAGCATTAACAGACAATCTGCTTCCATGCTGATGTTTACATACAGGCCCATCTGGACAAATTACATTGCTTTCCATGAATAAACAAAACAAACAAACAAACAAACAAAAATACAGCTTTCAACCAGCTTTTAGAGTTAAATACAGATTTTCATTCTATATGGGGCCTAATTTCTACAGTTACATTACGGTTCCTCTTTGTTTTACAGTTACAATAAATTCATAGAATAAAAAAGTACACAGCAAACAAATAGTGAGAGTATTACGGTACAGAATTCCAAGAGCGCATTCAGTCCAGAGCTACATACGAGACAAGTGGTTATTCACAGAAATATAAAGTTTTCCAAACAAGAAAATGTATTAGAAAATTCTTACATGAAACATTTTGATAACAAAGATGGAAGTTACTTGGGAAAAAATGTCACAACCATTTCAGTGAACTGAAGCATGACAAAGGCCATTTAACCAAAGAACTCCAGTTAATACAGCCACTTCATTCCAGCAAATTCCTAGTTGTGTGGAATTAATCTACTTAGCCACTAAGCAGGAAAGCAAATCCTGCCATACCATTCAGGTTTATAATAGTTCATCAGCATGGCCACAATAAAACAGGCCAAACTAAATTTAACAGACGGAAGGCCACTGCAAAGTGTGAGTGGCATATTGAACCGGGGAGAATAAAGTAACTCCTCTGGTGCACATATACTGTCACTTTAAACAACACATTCATCAGCGAAAAGTCCTGTTCTTAGATAGTAAAAGATAAGATTAAACTTCTTTACCATAACTAAATGTTAAGTTTTGTCTGGTTTACCATCACAACAAAACAATAATACATCTGTTTTTCTTTCTTGCAACCCACATCTCATAGGATCTGAGCTGGCTCCCCATGTTATGGCCAATTCTCTCTCTTGTCAAAACAAAGAAGCAGTTTGGAGCCAATTCTTTCCCTATTTTCTTGTTTAAAGTAAATCTTTGAAACAGCTGGTGAACATTAACCATTGTGAGGAATGAGAACTGTCCATTCAGGTCTTTCAAGACTTCCTACATTAAAGGAATATAAGGTCAAACACACAAGTTTGTCCATTTCTGCTCTTAGTATACAAATGACCAATATACTCTGCATTATTTATTTATTTATTTATGCAAGAATTAAAATCACACTGCCTGGTAAAAGGTCAAGTCAAGGAAAATGTAATAGCACTCCTAAAACAGTTAAACTAAAAAGTGTATACCAAACTCAACTGTTAGTAGTAAGCAGGTTTAAAAGAAAATGACATTACATCAAAGATCCAATGGCACCGATCTCTTGAATTTCATAGCCCAAACTGTGGTGATGGGCAAATAGTGTGGTCAAGAAAAGTAGATAGTCTTGGTCTTTAGAAAATTGCAGAGGTAAACGAACCATAAAAGTGATTAAGTGAATTGGCCTTGTTACGGTGTAGATGTGAAGATTGTCATATGCCAAACATTTGATCTGACAGTGCTACTACTTTACGGAGCTTAACACTTTTTCAGCAACCCTCTTCGGTCTCCTAGGCCCCCTTCCAGCGGCTCCGAGTACATTCCACACTGCAGTCACTTCCTCTCAAAGTCTTTTAAACTGCGTTGACAAGGAAAGGATGAAGATTTCACCCTTCTCTCCCCCAAAGCCTTGACACAACTTTAAAATAATGATGGAAAGGATGGTCTGCAAGGCATGGAAGATGGTTTGTCTTTACAGCTTTGGCCCAGACTCCTTTATTCATTGAGAAAATTTGAGGGGAGAAATATCTGACAATCACAGTTAACTCTGCTGGCTGACTTGAATGTTCATCTTCCAGAGATGCACTGGTACACTACGGATTAACCCTGTGAGCAGTGAGACTGGCCTGACAACCCGGAGGACAATGAGCAGCGCATCTCGCCCTCCTGTGGCCGTGACAGTGAGGTGACCATGCAAAAGGAAACAGGGTTAAGCCAATCATTTTGAAAATAAAGGTGATATAAAGAAACATGTTCCCAAATAAGAGTTTTCCACAATGTGCTATAGGAAATTGCAGTGTTTTTTTATAAAGGTTTGTTTTCATCAAGAGTTTAAAATAGTTAATGCCAATACAAAATTGCATGCAAGTAGGCCTTTTTAAAAAACATTTGCCTAAGATTGCAAGTGAAACAGGAATTTGGTGAAATATGACCCTCAGATACAAGAAGTATGAAACACACAATTTATATTTGTATTCTGAAAATTATACCCATATGTTTCTGAAACTAATTGTGCTGAGCAAAATGAAATAACATGCCAAACTTAAACAGAGCATGAATGTGTGGGCGGGGCCTTCCTGGTCATGTGGCAAAATCATCATTAAATTTCTGCCCCAGTTTCAGCCCTTCTGGAATCAGTCCGATTAGTTCATTCCTTTAGGTTTTCCTTAAAAAAATAATTTAGGATACCACAGAATTACCAGGATCTTTTTCAGAGGGGTAAAAAAGAAGAAAAACATTCCATGTAGTTTCCTCTAGAGAACCTGGATCGGGCCCAACAAGATTTTAAACCATGTCATGAGCAGAAATATGAGTCGGTAAGGAAAAAAAAAAAAGACTAACAAAATGAAAACTACCGCTTGGAAACAATTTAATCTATAGGCCTATAAACTGAAGCATCCATTATTTGGCAATATAAAAAACATACATCTTATTTACACTTTAAATACACAGCACGAAGGAATATATACGAGTATTATTTCTTCTTTGTGGGGGCTTTGTAATCTGGGAAATGCGTTTTCTTTACTAGGTCCCACTCTAACCACAAACAGCAAATTGAAAGCATATGGTAAAATAAGTTTTCAAAAACACAAAGAAAGTATATAGTTCCCGATAGCTCAGACACAGTGTATCAGATTTTACAACTACTCAACTTTCAAAAAACATCTAATGCACGTTAATATCGAAGTACAATTGATTGGTTTCTAGATTAAGTATTGAACACCACACATACATCATTTCATAGTCCACCTAAAAGTATTAGCCTCCCCTGAATGCATAGCCAAAAGCATTAATAGCTTACAAGAACACTTACTTAAGGTCAGACTGCTATGGTGACTTCAAGGTCATGCATATTGGGTGATCCAGAGTGAAATACTGGATTACATCAATATGCTGCTTTCCAGATTGCCAAGGGGAGTATTAGTATTTCATGGTAGAAAACATTTCAGTTTTAAAATCAAAGTCTTGTTTACATTGGAAATAAAAAATAATTTTTTACATTCAAACGTTTTTGCCTCCCAAGCATATAGGGCTCCAAACCAGAGCTTGAAGGCTTCAGATAAACAGATAATTAGGGCCTTCTCAGGTAGGAAATGCACTGTTATCCTCCAAACTGTAGCCATAGCAATTCAGCTGGCAGCCTCTGCTTAAACTTACTCATGTTTCCAAAAGGAAGTTAAACATACCTTCACACACAATAAAATCTAGAAGTAAAACATACTGCAATATTCTTACACAATGAAATCATTAAATAGCAAAGGCTTTTGGGTGTTGGGAGCATTTTAGAACAGTTTACAGCTACCAGAGCATTCAATCCAATCCAAAACAACTTTATCATTTCCTTACAAATGTTAAATGATCTAATTAGCATAGTACATGAAATAATAAAAAACCTTACTATGCTCAAATATCTTCAGATGAGTACACTTGGAAAACCATTTGGAATTCACTGCTCTTGAGCATTCTGTATATTTTGGTATCAATTTTAAAGTTGGGTCCTCTCTCTACCAAGGCAGGCTGCCACTGTGGAAGTTGTTTATTGTTGTATTAAGTTAAAGAGGATCTCATAACACAGAGTACACCAGCCCAAGGCAGAACAGAATAGATTCTCCCAATTCTGCATGGTAAGGGCAAGATTCGTACGGATAACAGTACATAACCGAGAAATTTGAATAAGCAGTGAGACTTACTCTGTAAAACCCTCACTATGCCAGCTTGACAGGCAAAAACAAAATAGTGATACAAAATTAACAAAAAGCACTGATGCACAGACTAATTAATCTTGAGGTTTTCATTCAAAGCCCATGCGATTTGCTTATCACTGCGCACATTTCCTGAATTGTCCGTAAACATTTTTTAACAAGCATTTTGTTCCATTTAGCGGTGTCTGTGACAATTAACATCAGAACAGAAAATGCATACAAGAAGAGTGACGTGGCACCAAACATGGCTTCTGGTCGAATTGTTTTCCAGGAAAGGCAGAGATTACATGTAGCTTTGAGGAATGTGCACTGCAGCAGCGCAAAAGCCAAAACCATGATAAGTTGAAATACTATTCAATCTGTAAAGACCTTGGGAAAGTAATATTTAAGCCAATGACAACCAGTGAAAAGAACCAAAATTCTGTCCACAAACACAGGAATTTGTTGCATTTCACCTTGAAGATAAGAGGCTAAATTATTGAGGTTTTAGCACAACCATTACAACTTTTGCTGTAGTAAAAATATATACATTTCATTATCGTTTAAGGGCATTGTTACATAAAACTGCAGGGCTAACACAACATCAAGACCAAAACAAGATATCACCAGATGACCTGCAAGTAGAGTATCTTGCATTATAAAAAGCCAAGGGCTCATTTTTGGCAGGTCCTTGTATGGGTGAAAACAAATCTTAAGATCTGTTGCTGTTTTGTTATATGATCTGCACAGGTAATATTGCTGTAAAAGTCCTGGCAGATACCCACATCCCAGATAGCACCAACTCATTTAGTCATCACGACAACTGCTTGCCTTATACCAAGCCTATTGTGCAATGCTGGGTGGAAACAAACTCCTTGTTTCTAATTATCAATAACATCTCATTTTTCTTTTTTATTCTATCACATGGAGTGCCGCTGGGTTGTGCTACGTGGGTCACAATGTTGATGAAAGCATGATACTTGTTTTCTTGCTTTTGGTTGGTCTGTTTGTTTGAATGCATCCCAATATTTTGTATTGCCCTCTTTGAAAACACAAAAGCATAAACAGAGTAGAACAATACATTATATGGAGACTTGGCTGTCGGTGTATACTCACCACAGTGAACTATAAGGCTGAGAAATCCTAAAAATGATGTGATAAAATTAGGCAGGACATGAAGAGTGAACTCTGTGTGAATGGCAAAATCACTAGATTCCAATTACCCTGAGGAAGTTTTTTGGGGGAGAATGTTTGCATTACAATTCTGAGCAGATAACAGTTAACTTTTTTTTTGTTTTTTTTGTTTTTGTCCTCTCCTTCAATTAGGACCACTGGGTGGGATACAGAGTCAAGTAACACCTTAATGTGAAGTGGACCTGTTATTAGTGATCATCAGGAGCTTTTCACAAAATGGGCAATTCTTAAATCTGTTCAGTATGCTGCACAACCAATCCAGTACTTTCTGTGAATTCTAAGAACATGCATTTCCGTACCCTTAATTCAAGGAGAAATGTATTAGGTTGCCACAGGCTATACACGAGGTACACGTTCAAGAGCTCTCTTTTATCATTAACCAGTTATCTACCTCTCCTGAATGCAAATTCCAGAGTACTACAGTCCTACTACTTCCTAGTCTGACACACTGGTTGGTGGATTGTCTACTACCTATGACACAGTATTTGTTACTTTACAAAATAAAATGTACTATTCAGATTTTTTCAGGTAAGTGAAGGCTAAGAGATGAAACACCCAGTACCTGAACAGAACACTGCTCATCCATGCAAATCTCCAGAGAAGTCTTTAATGGTCTTGGGGGGGGTGGGGGGGGAGGGGTTTCTATAGTGCCGAATAAGGTCAAGACATTGAAAGATAATACAATCCATTATCCAATGCTTGGACAGTGTTGGTACATGCTTGGCAGGTGGAGGGAGTTGTTCCCAGTGCCATTCTGACTATATGAAAGGTAGGCACCTAAGGACATCAATCTGAGGACAGTAAGAACAGAACTAAAAGTCCGGCGTTCTGTAAGCCATCTGCAATATCTGCCAGACATGCTTAACTGCTCAATTTAATCACTTACGCTCTGAAATCTAAATCTGTCATTCCTAAATAACCAAAAACCAGTCAAGCACATAGGGCATACTTAAAAACAAATCAGGCCAGGATTGATTAATTTAATTAAAAAAGAAAGACACTCATTAAACTGTCTGTTGAGGCCTGTTCAGTGTTCTGTGTTTTTCAAGCGTAACTTTTGTTGATATAATATTTGTACATCCAGCATTTATTACCCATTTTAATTAAGTCACGATTAAATACATTACATAACATACACATATGGTGCTTCTGTAGCAGTAGATATTAGTGACATTAAAAAAAAAAAAAAGTTGTCAGACTTTACATTTAGAAGAAAAAAAGAGAAATAACAAATACTGGTAGTCCTTTCTTCACAAAATACTTTTTTATAAGCCATTTGTACACACTGCTTAGCCTGTCTCCAAAGGTGGGAAATATTATTTTAAGGCCTCTAAAACTGAACCACATTCAAAGTTAGATGGATAGAGACAGAACACTAAAATCACAATACAATATGAAACCTGATACACCATCCACGATACGATACATATGACACTAATGAAAAACTCATGTCTGCAGATGTATTCAAAATGTATTATATAAACATTTTCAAAATAAATCATATATATGAATCACAAATAGTACACTACTTTGAATTTTAAGTCACAGCTGCATGTAAACTAGTTCTTGGGTTATGAGTTTTAGCTTGATAAAATTATGTTTACTGTGTTGTAAGGAAAGATCTGTTTTAATAAGCACATAAGTACTAAACTATTTATTCAGCATAAACTATAAGTAATATCTAATTAATAAGTTTAAATATTCATAAAAAAGTAGCCTACATGAAAAGTTAGTTGAGTCATGTTTCCATTTCTTAAAATCATAATTGGAAGGTCTCAAAATATGAAAGATTTTAAATGCATCACGATGCACGGTACATGAATGGTGGTTTGTATCGTACTGTGAAGTATCCCAATTCATCGATACACGATAAATCGTCCCACCCCTAGCAGATAGTGCTAGCATTTTTATTTTTGATATCCCAGGCAAACATGGTCTTTAAATGTAATTTGTAATGTAAAAATCAATGCTCTTCTATATGAAGTTGTCTTAGAGTGGGAATGTGGGCCTGTTAAAGATTAACCCACCCCCAGCAGAGAAAACCCACTTCAAGCAAATTCCGCACCACCCAGCTGAAGTGAGTCAGACCAGAAGTCAAATCCCCTGTGCTCAACAAGACCTGAGAACTTAAAAATGTGACCTTCATGGAACTACACAGTAGGAATATTTAAGACTTATTTAAGATTAAGGTTGTTGAATTTTGTCTTTTTGCCATTTATCTTTCTTCAGATCACTGGTATTCAAATACTTCAGAAACAGTATTGGGTTCTCTTAACATTATGCATTTCAATTGACTCTTTAAAAGTTCTCAATGACCATTTTAGAAGGCTTTTTCCATTCTCGTGGACTATTCAAATTCTGAAGCTTTTTCATTTTTATCTGTAAATTCTTCTTGACCAAGGTGCTCAATATCAGTTACATAAATTATGCATATTTGGAGAAGACCTATACTGCCAAAAAGGATTTCAGATGAGCAGCAAACTGCATGTACCTCTCCATGAACTTTGGTACAATTTTCTTCCTTCTCTTCAATTTCATTCACCACTTAAATATAATCGTGCGATATACTATAATTACACATACAGCCCATGGAGTTCCACAACACATCCAAGAAAATAAACCTCAACTTTACCATTACTACTACGGGGGGGGGGGCGTGGGTTGAAACACTAATCACCTGCAGGATCACAGTCAGAGATGTAGCCTGGCGCAGTTTGAAGTGCCCCAATTGAGAGACGTGTTAATGTCAGCTGAGATGTTAGTGATCGCTGATTAGATCACAGAGTTATTTGAAAAGTGTCCAGAAGCCCTTTAAACATAAGAAAATAACACACAATGTAGTCAATGCCAGCGGGTTGGCTGGCAAACTGTGTAATTTGTTTGGTGAACACTAGCATTTTTGTTACATCTAAATAAAGTTAAATAATAGGGCCATGATGGTGGTTGATGGTGGAAGGGGCCCAATATATATATATTTTTTTTTAATGTATTTTCACTATAAATAAATAAATAAATAAATAAAACGGGGAAACCCAGAAGGCCCCCTTTGCACAGCAGTTTGATGCATTTAATGAAAGACTAGCTGCACTCTCTTGAACCAATTTGATCAGGGAAACAAAAAAGGAACAAATTAACTTAAAACATTTATTAATACAAATATCCTCAAAATAAGGTAAGAATTGAGATTCCTACCCACTTCTCTTGAAAATTAAAAAGTTTAAGAAGCCTCCAATTAAAGCCGTTAGATGTTGAAAGGCCGAGGTGGTTGTTTGCCCAACAGGACTGTTAGAAATCTGTCTGACAGGCCAGAGCTACACTGGCAAGCCTGACATCACCCAATGCTACCCCTAAGATTATACCTCCCTTGAACAACATGGAGAGAAAACAAACAAATTAAAAACAAGCACAAATGCTCCACCCACCACCCTCATTCGCTATGGTTAACCCCCCAACAATTCAACAATTCAGTAACAGACCGCCATGCCTATGCTAATTTCATGGGGAAACACTGATCATCAGTGATGTATAGCTGTACTTTGGAAACGCCCGTTGTTGCATGTGTAAATTAAAAATATAAACCCACTGCATTTCTTACCATTCTACATGAACATTTTCAAAGTACACTCAATATATTTTTGTTTGACAAGATTAAATGTCATCTTCCTTAAATTACATCAGAGAAACTTAGAGAATAAGCAATACGGCTACAAGATTTAAAAAATATATTCAAATGTCTTGATGCTGTTTTGAATCAGTGTGAAGGACTGTAGCCAAATAGTTTTACAGAACACTGCTGGAATCATGCCATTTGTTTAAGCATAAACACTCCACATCATTTAGTTTAATTCTCGCTTGGCAGTATGAGCGTGTGCTATAAAATATCTTATCACAGAAACAGGAAGAACAAAAGGTTAAAATTGTAAATCCCTAATCATAACAAATCCAAAAGAAACTACAGCATTCAGGCTGATCGCTGGGCAACACACGAGTATTTAAAGAATAATAATAAATAAAAACAAATGTATATAATTTTACAAAGTGATATTAGTAAAAAGACAATTTAGCAACAATTTAGTCCCAGTACAGATCCATCCACAGTCTGGAGACACATGTGGGTATGTGGATGTTCAGATTGGGAAAGGATAACAATGGAGCTGGTCAGAACTTGGTCAAGATTTATGTCCACCCCATGTTGAGGTCATTTAAAAAAAAGCCACTATAATTGTTGTAATAAATTTCAATCTTTTGCATAAACTGCAGATCACAAACTATATGCGATTGAGTTGTTTGACAGTTAGCAAATCATTTGTCATTACATCTCCTTTGAATTTAAATTAAAAAAAATCTCTATGATTTACAAGTTCAGTTAAAAAAAAATATATATGTATATTTTGCTGGTTACCATGGAGAATTTTTTATGCACTCAAAGGAAAGGGTTTTCCATAAGATGCGGAGTGGAAGATCCACACTTTTTATTTTTTTTTATTACCTCCAAAATTTGGAGAGCAATAATTAAGACCTGCATAATAGGTGGCCAATCAAAGTATTTTACCATATGATTCAAATGCCCAGGCAGTGACTGGACACACTGGAGACCGCCGGCAACTGAGGAATATCTGGAGGAATCATTATAGCAGGATGAAGCGTGACTACTGCCACAGTGACCCGGATGGGTGCAAGATACCGGCCAAGATCCTTTTCAGCAACTTGACAAATCCTGGATAGGAGTTTGTAACAGTTCTCTGAAATGTACCTGGGTCTGTTACTGTCACTCCATCTACCCCCCCACACACACACACAGCTGGTTTCTTGCTTATTTCGGCTGTACAGTTCAGATGCTCATAGTGATGACTGTGATGGTGGTTTCAAAACTGAACTGCCTATGTTAGCGTGGTGCAATAAAGGATGCCAATCACTGCGGGAGGCTGCTGCAGAGGTTACTGGGAGAGAGAGTCAAAAGGCTCATGGCAAAAGCGAGCCTGTTGCAGTGCCATCGCATCCCTGGGTTGTTATGACCATGAAATTGGAGAAGACAAGCCAAGTGAATCTGCAGGAAGCTCAAGTAAACAAAATCAGCTCAATATAGTCAAACTTCTAGACATTTGTCTAGTTGATGTATAGGATATTCAACAAGGAACCAAACTCTGGTACAGGCAAGAATGAAATGATTTCTAACTACTAACAAGACTGCAGATTGAGAGGAAACAAACTAATTAATAATTAATTGCAGTGAAAACAAGCTTACCATTATAATATTTATAAAGACTACAATCTAACACTCAAATACATCTGGAAATCCCAAATATCACTGAGCAGGTGTGGACTATTACAAAAGCAAAAGGGATGACAGTGAGATTATCCTGCTTTGTAAACCCCTTCTGTGGACAAAACCAGCTTTTAAAAAGGACAATTCCATGTGTCATAAGGGAAACCCTGGAAGATTTAACTTTCCAAACTCAGGGTAACATCCCTAACCACTTTCATTTTGAAGAGCATGATCATCTAAGACCTACATTTTCTCACCAGGCAAAATCTGGATGCATCATATGGAACTGTCAAAGGTCAATTTACTACTTTACAAATCAAAACTGAAGTGATCAAGAGTATTTCTTGTACAAATTAACTCATATGGTGGAAATAGTTCCCATCTATTTAAAAATCATTATTTATATACTAGCCAAGTAAAGAACAGACTGAATATCAGTTATATTTGTATTTCAATCTAATACAAACTTTGCATAAACAAACAGGTTTGAAGATTAATATGTTTAGTTACTGTTAAAAAAAAAAAACAATACATCCATAAGTATGGCATAGTTTTGCAATTTTCTGCAAAATGTTTCATTATTTATATATACAAGTTATAACTGACTGTCTTTTCATTTCTCCAGAGAAGTACCATGACTTATTTCTTTGTCTTAACATAAGGTACAAAAAATATATATATATGAATAAATACATGTGAATAAGGTTTCAGTAGAAAGATAAATCAGTTTTCAGTACCATGATAAAGTATATCACCTCATTCAAAATTCTGTGCAAAACTGTGCAAAAGATGAAGCATTTATTAGACCAACCAATCGAAAGGCAAAACTTCAAAATATATCACTACCATGCCTTGAATTATAATATCCTGAAGGAATTACCTAAAAAATATAAGACATGAAGACAAGATACACCTCCTGTGACATATTACATATTGACATTGGAAAAAATATATATGGACACAAATAGGGTGGTAAATATATGATAACATCCTTAGAACTTTACAGATCAAATTGAAGTAGGAGCATTATACAAAACATTTTGTAAAGTTTAAATTCTGAAAAACTTAAAGTAAAACAACTACAAATTGCCAGTATGCAAACCCAGCCCTTTGGCACATACATATGTAAGAATGGGAAAAGTTAAAAGAATAACACAAAACACACTCATCCTTATTGGATTTCTACCAGTTATTATTCTAATGTTCTATAATAGAAGTATAGCACTTTTTTTTAAATGGATTGTAATAAAATAACTAGCCTGCTCACTGAATGCATGAAAAATCCATTTCTATTCACAAATTACTTCAAAACAGGAAGTAAAAAACAGTGTCATGGAAGCAGACCAGCTCACACTTGAAATGTGTTTGTATACAACCAGAATCAAAACAGACAATGTGCATAACAGCCACGGCAAGGAATAGATCCTAGTTTAGAAGGAATAAACTTGATTGAAAATGATCAAGTTTTATGGATTCAAATACATACGTGCATACTTTTGGCTTCTGCTTCTTCCATTACATTTCACTGACCAAAGTACTTAATATACTGAAGTGGTCACTACATTCCTGTTGTAGACAAATATAAGAGCCATACAGTGTCTGGATTCAAACTTGTATCAATAAACGTCTGTAATACAATGCATGTTGAACAGGACATGACCCACACAACATAGGAAATGTGATGTTAAAATGTTTTATGATTATGTAATTAGCCATGTCAGCTGAGGCTTTTCTGTTTGTAGCGACATCAAGTTAGAAAAGTACCAGATCAGACATTTCTGGCTTTAGTCGTTACAGCAGAGGAGAACCGTCTGGATGTGCACAGGTCGCATGGGACGCCCACTTAAACTGATATTTATTTAAGTTCAAATTCTAAATATACATCATTGTGCATCTATTATATACGTTCAGAATAGAACACACTAATGCCTCCATATGGTCTGGAGCTAAGCTTTTATTCTGAATAACAGCTGACAAAATAAAACATTTGATGACACTCAAAAGAAAATATTCATAAGGAACTGACCTAAAAATAAGACCTTTCACAGTACTGCATGAAACTCATGATGGATTCTGTGATTTGGTTCACAACATAACTGATTGGCCAAAGAAAATTGACATAAAACGTTCAACCAAAACAATCCTCTGAAGTACAAATCAATCAAACGCAATTTAAGAGTTAAAATGTCATGATCAAAAACGACCTAATCACAGACCCATTTTGAACAATCACATAAATGATGGAAACAAAAAAGGTTCAGTCAAGATTCATAACATGGAGAATCGGATTTGAAATCCAAAAGGTAATCAGAATCACCACATTTAAAAAGCTAATAAAAAAAGGTTTAAAAATAAGAACTTTGCAGGTTCTGGATTCTCAGAGACTCCAGAAGGAGAATATGATCCACACAACTTGGTGGGTCGAAGAGGGAGGGGGGTTTACAATGTGTCACTTTTATTAAGAGATTTATTTTTAGGGGGGCAATGTATTTAAGCTGTATTAAAGCACTATGTGGGTCAAGAGAGATTATACTATGCAAACGCAACTCGAATAAAATAAAATAAAAAACATCTTTGATGAGCAACAAAAAGAAACGTTGCCAAACTGGATGTGGCATGCTTCGGAGTGATTCATGGAGAACATATTCAGTCACTCTCCTTAGAGAAACAGCCACATGACACAACCAAGCTAAATCACGATCTTGAAAAATACTAAGGACATTGGACTGTGAACCTCAACACAACACAATGCACAGACCTGAACTGTGGACAAACTATTAGCGGACACACTGTACCACCCAATGCCAAAGAGACTTATTCAATTATTAAAGGATCTGACTGCAACGGTTTTATAAAATAACATTTGTTTTCAAGACTGGATTACATTTCTGTCCTTAAGCTTGCCCTATACTTAGAGATGCAAGTTCCTGCAACATTACACAGTATGCACTATTGTGGCAAAACTACTTACTCACACAATTAACAAAGACACCTGGTTATAGACAGATTTCTAATCATTGTCTTGTGTAGATCATTGCTAAATGTCAATGGGTGCAGCACAGTCTAGATCTTAAATGTGAAACCCCTAACAAGAAAGTGTTCAACTCTTTCTCTGTCAAACTCATGGCACTGTATAAATGTGTTCATCCATCAAACAAATCTCAACACTGTTACACCCCACTGCACATGAGAAATGCAAGAGTAGGAGACATGAAGTTATCATACAGG
This sequence comes from Amia ocellicauda, assembly GCF_036373705.1. Taxonomy (NCBI): domain Eukaryota; kingdom Metazoa; phylum Chordata; class Actinopteri; order Amiiformes; family Amiidae; genus Amia; species Amia ocellicauda. Next base: position 17,855,909 of record NC_089869.1, read on the forward strand.
TAATCGACAAAAAAACACTATTTGAAATAAAAATATGTATTGGCTTAGTTTGTTATTGGAACATCAACACTTTTAATGCTTCAACATTACTTTTGGCAGGATACAATAATGCCGAAAAGTGGGGTATGAGCAAATATCGCAACAACAACGCGGTAAAGCACTAACGTTAAATGTTACAAATATGTTTCTAGCTCGACAATAGCTACCCACGTATCACTTTCGTTACATCTCAATATATGACTTTACTCTTAATGTCTGTAAACGCAAAATATCGGTTTAAAGCTCAGCTGCTAAATGACAGCTTTATTGTGTGCGTTTCGCTCTTGGGTTTAAGCGTAAAACATCTTGGAGGAAAACGCGCCACAGCCGGGGATAACTTTGTATCGCGCTCAATGCATCCATGTGGGCATTTATTTAAAAGGTCGATGTGATGGTTTAACAGCACTGCTTCAGGAGTGCGTGTGGAAGCGGAAGGTCCACTCTGCGAGAGTTCAGGGTAGTTTTGCACCCCCACCCCCACAAACTAAGAAAAACTGAAACTTTGTACCTCACTGACATCTGCATTTGACTTCATTATTTTTTACCTAGTAACATGACTTCCAGTTTCTTGCGGTCGACCCGAAACCTCTCCTCGGTCCACTCCGGGTCGGGGGGCGCCGGCGGCCCGCTGGAGTCATCCTCGGAGACGGGGGCGGGGGAGTCGGTGCTGCGCTCGCTGTTCGAGCCCGCGTCCGACTGCAGGTATCCGCTGAAGGAGTCGCACTGAGCGGCCATGGCGTCGGCAGAGCACCGCTACGAGTCGCCACAGCTGTACCATGCACTAGACTGCGAGGCTAGCCGCGCTCATCCCTCTCTCCTGGCAGGATGTGAGACGGGCTGCCTCCACTCATTGTTTTTTACACTTTCTTTGACTTTTCCCTCTGCGCGCTACACTTCCTCCAGCTGCACAGCGCCGCCCTAAAAGAAAAAAAGAGAAGGAAAAAAACCTCTCTCCATATAATTTGCACTAATGAAACAGCTCAAGTTTGCCGATGCATCCCAATGCTTCAGTTCAGGGGGATTCTATTATTCTTTGCTGTCAATCACATGCCCTGCAACACATCCAGTTGAAGGCAATGACCTGTTCTTGCTAGTCAGGACATAAACAAATACTAAATGATACTTGCATTCAACTGCAGCTATTTTACTTTTTGCTGGGCGCTTCAGGACATTTTGATAATGGTTTAACTTTTCAAATACACAAGCATGTAAATCTAGAAGTCTCACACAGAGTCACTCCTCTGATTGTCTTTATTTTAAAGACTGGGTAGTAAAAATGTGTGTGTGTGTGTGTGTGTGATCTCAGATTGCATTAGTCACTCTGGCTTCCCTCTCAATAGGACTCCCTAAGTGATTCACTGTAGCTTGTGGGATAGATAAAAGACAAGCTTGCCCATTTTAAAAGCTTTTCTTGAAGTTGTCAGATGTGGGTGTCAGATCTCATTAACCATTTCAAGCTCAAGCACATGTTAAAAAGTCATACATACTGGCGCGTTGTCTGTGAGATGTCTTATTTTATTTAGAAGCAACATAACACGACATATACATTCAATTCCTTGGCCTAATCTATATATAATTTCAGTAAACCAACCACCGCCTGCAGTTTTCAATATTTTGAGAAAAGAAGATCAATTTCAACTGTTCTCTTCCAAAGTAACTCAATTAGATACCTTTTCCCAAGTCCACCAAATATATTGTTTTTCACTAAAACGACACATAAACTATTATAAAAGAAACAAAGAGTGTCGGATAACAGCACTTATTTGTATTGGCTGACCCCGCATGGGAAATAAAGGAAGCAATAGACTCTCAATTGCCATGGAGAGGAAGTGATCCGGCTCTTGAGGGAAGCACTAGGAACCAATAATAACAGGAGGAATGGGAAAGGCTGCATTTCCATGGGGCGTGCTGGAATGAATATATGGGAATATACAGAAAAGTGAACGCATGTCAAACTAGACAGCTGGAGCTGAAGAGGTTTATGTAACAATGCCTAAACGCATAACCACATTGGGCTCAATTACAACAGCAAGAAAAACGGTTTCAACAATGAAGCAGAAAAGTGATTGAACATGTGTTTTTAAACTGCTGAATAACAATACTTGGCATAATATTTAACTGCAGTCTGAAATCATTATTTGTAGGAATGTCAAACTTATGAACAACCTCATTTGATCTATATTCACCGAGTATAACATCTTGTGCAGACTTAAGGTCTTTCCCCAGCATCTTGTCAAACGCTAACAGGCAGATTAGAATTAATTCCTCCTGTAACTTAAGGGAACCTAGCATTGAGACAGCTGAACAATAATGCCGAGCTAACAAAAAATGTTCAGAGAGGGATTGTTTGCAGCTCCTTCAGAAATACTTTATGTTAAGTTTTACAAAAGAATAAAGAATGAGGCCTACAAATCATTGCATGCAGATTTACTCATTTAATGAGTACTATAACTAAGTACAATTTCTAACATGCATTGCTATATATATATATATATATATATATATATATATATATATATATATATATATATTTTTTTTTTTTTTTTTTAAATATAGCCCTTCATTTAAATATACATAATCAGTGCTATTTTACACAATGATAAAGTCTAATGGTATTTTTTTTAATATTATACTTATAGTTGAGTGTGTTTAATCTCAGTTAATCATTGTTCTAATGTAAATTTAATTGTTGGTATGAACACAACAGCAGAAACAGTGAAGAATGAAACAACACAAGATAGCAAGCATTATTTGCAGTGAAGTTAAGTGAAAAGCAAACTCTAAAGCTTATGGTGACACCTACTGGTAAAATATAACCTCTACAGGGGCTATGACATGAAATGTAGTCTACTGTAATTCATTTATTCGGCTACAGATATTTTATTTTGTTTCAGAGCTTGTATTATGAAGAATCTGACATTTTTGGGCATGTGTCAATTGAAATAAATGGCTGATGTCGTTAAAATGAGTTACAGTGGACGAGTTGCCACTTCCAAAGCAATAGTTCTAGCACAGATTAAATGGTTTGTGAGAAAGATGTAATAATAAAGTATTATAATTAGAAGTAACAATGAAGTAATAAATAGTGCGGTTGTGCATCTTGCTTATTCTCATGGAACACACCCCCTTGCTTTTCTTGAATACAAGGTATGATGAAGTGCCATCTTGTCAATATATGAGAAAGCAAAACGTTTTAAAATGAGAATATACAAAATAAAGCCATATTAAAACCATATAACGAAGGGTCGTCTATTGTGCTAGTGAACACTTACAAATACTGTATTATTCTCTAGTACAGAACATTCGCACATGCGCACTGGGACGCGTGGTGTGCTGTTTACGTGCTGGGGCGCATCAGCTGGTCACATCAGGAAGTGCAGACGAGTCCAGTATAAACAGTACCGATGACAAGCTGACAGTATGTAATATACAACAATAACGTATTTATGTGTGCAATTGTGTATTTAAAAATATATATGTGATATATTTTAGTACGAAGCGAAACAGTATATTTCAATTGTAATAGTGTCTGAATAGACGGCGATGCTTTTTTGTGTCTAATGGAAACAAAATGGAGGATGTTTCAAAAACAATACATACTTTTCATGCAAAACAAATAGGCTGATATGCTCGTTAACATTGTCCCGGTGATATGCATGCCGTTGCATTTCAACAACCTAGAGTCCATTCTGTAGCTAAACAAGCATCGTTATTTTGCAAAACGAAACGCTGGCTATAGTGTGAAAAGAAAAGCTTGCTCTTTGTTACCTATAATTGGGTTTATTTGGATGTACCGTTTAATACAGTGTAAGCGCCCAATGCATGTCCCATACAGATGCCCATCCTATTGCATGCGCTTGTCAGATCTTCATTTTTAAGTGTATCGTTAGTGTACAATGTGTGGTTACGATGGATGCTGTCATTTTTCTGAAGCCCTGTCCCTGTGCGCTGTTGCATGCTTTGCAGGATGTCTGACTCGGATAATGCCCCGAGTACTTCAGCTGCCTCGGGTTCAAGGCCGAGCTTTGCCCTGGGGAGAGGTCTGCCCTGCCGGGTGTCTCTCAGCCCACCTCCCCCAGGCAGACTCAGCTCACTACGGTCAAGAGACCTGACGTTGGGAGGGTTTAAAAAGGTTAGTCCTGCCGCTTCAATTAGACTTAATTGGATTGTATTTAATTGATGTTTAATTGGGCAGATTAAACCTTGGTTGTTGTTTTTTTTACAGAAAACATTTGTTCCAAATATACACTCCGTTAGGAAAAACAAAGATGAGTAAGTGTCTTTTTAATCATTTTGTGATTTGGATCAGGACTGGATGTAATCAAAGATGTGTTAGTTTAAATGGTCTATTAGTAAGAATGTAGTGTCATGTATTTAGTTTGGGCAGTCTTTAAATTGGTATTTGTTGTTAACATATATGAATTAATTTATGCACAAACCAAATTTGTCTTGATAAGGTGTGTATACTACATTTTGAGTATATTTCACTATTATTACTACTGTAATATTTTAAACAGTCAATTTGCACATTTGCAGACCCAGGGAAGAGTCCCGTACGGCTCCAAAGAAGGAAAAGAGGGAGAAAGAAGACCGACAGAAGGATGGGAGAGGGAAACGGAGGGAGCGGCCACAAACCATTCAGTCGCACTCTATATTTGAGCAAGGTCCTGCTGATACAATGAGGAGAATAGGTAAACTAACATGAACAGCAATTGATTAGATGCCGACAAGCATTTTACCTCAAACCTTTCACATCAGACCTTTGTTTGGGATCTGTAAAAGATGCTCTAAACGTTTGACTGTTTTCAGGGAGCTGGGACAGTACTGACATGAGTGAGTGTGGACCGCCTCCCGTTTTAAAATGCATTAAAAAGGAAAAGCATGCTTTCGAAGAGGAGGAGAGTGAAATTTTACAAAAACTCAAACGGGACGATGTGAGTTACATTTAAAACAAAATCATAAAATACAATTTCCTCCTTTGCTCCAAAGAAGTGCATTATGATCTATGGAATGAAGGGATCTGTTGCAATATGTTCAAATCAATAATGCATTAAAAAAAATATTGAATATGTTTGTTTATATGGTCCTGCTATAATTTATGTCACATGGAAAGATGGGTCTGAGAAAAGTGACTGCCGTATTAACCAAAACTTGGTCTCATGGCTTTGTAAAGAAGAAATACACAGTAGTTTTGTATATCAATTTCTATGTTGGTAAAAGACCACTTTCAAAACATTCACTGTGTAATAATTTCTCTTCAGTTTTTAGATGACCCAGGACTCAAAAACGATGCAAGGAACAGACCCATTCAGCTTCCATTATATCAATCGATAGATTTTTTTAATGGAGACGAGCCAACTGGGAACAGTAAGTATTGATGTGACATTGGAATATATTTACACTGTGTAACAAAACATCTGAACTGCAATAAATGGTGAAAATGCAAGCAGTGTTGTGTGTGAAGACAACTCAATTAGCCAAATAACACTTTCTCAGATTAAACTGTGTGTAATCATACATGCAGTAATTGTTTAGCACACTGAAAAAAGGGATACAATATATTATAGTAGTGAGGGAAAAAAGTATTTGATCCCCTGCTGATTTTGTACGTTTGCCCACTGACAAAGAAATGATCAGTCTATAATTTTAATGGTAGGTGTATTTTAACAGTGAGAAACAGAATAACAACAAAAAAATCCAGAAAAACGCATTTCAAAAAAGTTATACATTGATTTGCATGTTAATGAGGGAAATAAGTATTTGATCCCCTATCAATCAGCAAGATTTATGGCTCCCACGTGTCTTTTATACAGGTAACGAGCTGAGATTAGGAGCACTCTCTTAAAGGGAGTGCTCCTAATCTCAGCTCGTTACCTGTATAAAAGACACCTGTCCACAGAAGCAATCAATCAATCAGATTCCAAACTCTCCACCATGGCCAAGACCAAAGAGCTGTCCAAGGATGTCAGGGACAAGATTGTAGACCTACACAAGGCTGGAATGGGCTACAAGACCATCGCCAAGCAGCTTGGTGAGAAGGTGACAACAGTTGGTGCGATTATTCGTAAATGGAAGAAACACAAAATAACTGTCAGTCTCCCTCGGTCTGGGGCTCCATGCAAGATCTCACCTCGTGGACTTTCAATGATCATGTGAACGGTGAGGAATCAGCCCAGAACTACACGGGAGGATCTTGTTAATGATCTCAAGGCAGCTGGGACCATAGTCGCCAAGAAAACAATTGGTGACATACTACGCCGTGAAGGACTGAAATCCTGCAGCGACCGCAAGGTCCCCCTGCTCAAGAAAGCACATGTACAGGCCCGTCTGAAGTTTGCCAATGAACATCTGAATGATTCAGAGAATTGGGTGAAAGTGCTGTGGTCCGATGAGACCAAAATCGAGCTCTTTGGCATCAACTCAACTCGCCATGTTTGGAGGAGGAATGACCCCAAGAACACCATCCCCACCGTCAAACATGGAGGTGGAAACATTATGCTTTGGGGGTGTTTTTCTGCTAAGGGGACAGGACAACTGCACCGCATCAAAGGGACGATGGACGGGGCCATGTACCGTCAAATCTTGGGTGAGAACCTCCTTCCCTCAGCCAGGGCATTGAAAATGGGTCGTGGATGGGTATTCCAGCATGACAATGACCCAAAACACACAGCCAAGGCAACAAAGGAGTGGCTCAAGAAGAAGCACATTAAGGTCCTGGAGTGGCCTAGCCAGTCTCCAGACCTTAATCCCATAGAAAATCTGTGGAGGGAGCTGAAGGTTCGAGTTGCCATACGTCAGTCTCGAAACCTTAATGACTTGGAGAGGATCTGCAAAGAGGAGTGGGACAAAATCCCTCCTGAGATGTGGGCAAACCTGGTGGCCAACTACAAGAAACGTCTGACCTCTGTGATTGCCAACAAGGGTTTTGCCACCAAGTACTAAGTCGAAGGGGTCAAATACTTATTTCCCTCTTTAACATGCAAATCAATGTATAACTTTTTTGAAATGCGTTTTTCTGGATTTTTTTGTTGTTATTCTGTCTCTCACTGCTAAAATACACCTACCATTAAAATTATACACTGATCATTTCTTTGTCAGTGGGCAAACGTACAAAATCAGCAGGGGATCAAATACTTTTTTCCCTCACTGTATATAGTAGAAGTCTTATTTCTCTGTCGGTATTCCTCGTGTTCAGACTATGGCCTTGTATTTACCTTGCTTCTCAGTGAAGGAAGAACCTCCCAGAGAGGAGAAAAAAACATCCAGTGCACAGCAGTACAAACATCCACAAAGGGTGAAAGCCGTGTCTAACCCTCAACAGCCGGCTGTGGCTGAACTCTTCCAGCAGCTCAGCCTGTCTAACGACGACCAGCTGCTGTTCATTCAGCTCCCCGATACCATTCCAGGAGAGACGCCGACAAGCGCTGATAAAATGGCAAAAAAAGATGGCAAATCCGAAGACAAGCAGACAGCGCCGTTTAAGATTCCAGTAAGACAACCTTCACACCTGCTACATGTTAATAATAGTATCTGAATGTGAAGTGAACTATAAATGAAAACCCACACGTTACCACAGCTTCAGGACTGGAGCCAAACGCAGCACATTGTAACATTAACACAATAACTTTCTATGCATGGAATTGATTTACTTTATTCGTTCAAATCTACTTCAGGAAGCTGGTAATGAGTTTCCCAGGTGCCAACACCACATGAGAAAAAAAAACTATACATACTCATTTTGTGGCATGTGAATAAGATGTTTAATGTCAAGTAATCTCAATTTTATAGGATCCTGCAGGAAAAGAAAGCACACCCACTCTGTCAGATTTCTCTGAGGGACTTATTGGGAAAGTGCAGATTCGAAAATCCGGCAAAGTTCAGCTGGCGCTGGGCGAGGTCATAATGGATGTTTCTGAAGGAGCAGCGTTTTCATTTCTACAGGTGAGATGACATTTTGAGATATATGATGCTAGAATGGAGTAGTTTTCTTTAGATATCTTTAAAAAAATCATTTGTTATAATACGTTTTAGCAACTGGTGTCCGTCCGGCTGTCCGACGGCCTCACTGGTGACATGACCGTCCTCGGAAACGTCAGACACAAGCTGGTGTGCTCTCCAGACTTTGAAGCACTTCTGAAGGAAGTCAATTTATCTCCATGAATCCATTCAGGGATTTGTAAACTTTGTTACTGCAACTGCATTTTATATTTCGTTTGTATGAAGAATTGTTTGTAAGAAGCTAATTTACATTTGCACTCCATTGTATAGAATTTCCTGTACATGCACTTATTCTTACTTATACTGTGAAAGCATAGATTAGAAAAGGTGTTTTTTTTTTTTTTTAGAAAAATGTATTTTAAGGTTTAATAACAGGTTAGGAGATACAAAATGTAACTTTTTACATGACAGACATTCTCTACACAGCAAGTCAACTATACCGATGCATCAATGGTTGTTTTATTACATGTGTGTGTTCTATCAAGCTGCCGTTGGTATTAAATCCTTTTTATGAGTTCTCTGACTGATCTTAAGTTTGATCTTTTTATTGCATCACAGTAGACATCTTCCATTTTATTGGGTTCCTGGTGGAAAAGGAAAATAATACTTTGTTGCCTGTTTTAGCACATGGGCAGAATGTTACACACACTAGTCCTTCCACAAAATACCCTTTTCACATTTAGAAAAGAATTACTACTTGCACCAGCGCAAGTACTAATACAAAGATAAGCATTACTACTTACCAGGGAAAATGCTAATTGATACACAGTCTCTCCTTTGGTGGAGCCGTTTTTAGACTGGACGGTATTTTGCCATTTCTGAAATAGCTCAAGAGTACGGTTTATGCAAATCATTCTTCAGCCTTTTTCACCCTTCTTGTTGATTTCCCTGCACCAGAATCAGTACCTCCAACCTTTTTTGCACCAGAACCAGTACCGCCAGCCTTTTTTGTACCAGAACCAGCACCCGCAGACTTTGCAGTCACTTTTTTAATAGATTTCACTTTAGGCTTATTTATTCCTTTTGATTTAGCAGTAGCTTTGGGCCTTTTCTTCCTTCGAATGAGGTCCTCTCGTCCAATTTCGATCATATGCTCCTCCCAAGACTTCTTTTCGTTTTTGTAGCGGATTCGATCATCCTCTGCAAGCTGCATGTACACCTTTCAGGAACAAAGAACAAATTGCAGTGGGTTTCAAGTAAATCATTCCATAAATATGAATTGGATGGATTTTAAACAACTTTTCACCACCCGAGAACACAACAGAACATGGTTATTGGATTGTTGTTCTAATTATGAGAATGTTTCAATCAGAATATACAGAAGTGCAAGTTTCGCTTTCTTTTTAAAACAGAGCTGTAAAGAATGTAAAACCCATAAATGAGATGTGAACAGCATGCTGATTCAACAGCACTGCTCTTTGGTAGACTCACCTGTTTCTGTGAAGCATGTAGAACCTGCCAGTCATCAATTAACGATTTCAGCTTCATCTAATAAAGCGAAAGAAAGTTTAATGTGATTTTTATTCTCACGAAGATTCCACAGCTATACAGTATATATGTTTTTAAGGATTCACTGCCACTTTGGTGCCATGGCACTGAAAGATTCAAATCCACACCTGCATGGACCCGCCTTTTGCTTCTTCAAAGTGCTCAGCCATGAAGATATTGAAAGAAGACCTGGGTTGTTTGGGCTTACCCAACATGGTCAGCTCCTGGAAATGAAACCAAGAACAGGAAAGTCAAAGATGGGCAGGAAAACAACAACTAAACATCTAAACATTGTATAACAGCCTTGAGGTTTTTTTCACTTCCTTCATTGAATACAAACATTTTCTAACATGAGTTTGAATTGCATACCCTCTTTTTCCTTATCGCCTTCCGTTTAGCCAGTTTCTGTCTGTGCTCCTCCTTCAATGCAGCAGTCTGGGCAGGGGTTAGCTGTTCTTTGTATTTCATTACCTCTTCTTTATACTGCTCCCTAGCGGCAAGGGCAGCCTCCTGGAATGGCTGTCGGAAAAATAATTCATAGGAGGTATCTTGGGTAAGACATAAATGAACATAACGGGCCTGTAATTGTTTCATTGGAGTTTATGAAAAAGCACAACCACGTAACGGTCCTTAAACAGTGTGCTGCCTACAGCTTTATTTATAAATGACGAACATGGAATTAATTAAGTAAACATTTCAGAAATAAAGTATCCAACTGAGATGCAGTTTCCCTTTCCTCAAAGCCATCTTGTGTTCTTTGTCAAGGGTATAGCAGTGCAACAAACCCCAACAATACACTGTGCAATAATTTCTGACACTGACAGTAACTTACCCGTTTCTCTTCAGGCGATAACATCCGCCATGCCTGTGCAATCTTTCTAGTTATATCCACAATCTTCACGTCTAGACAAACACAAACACATTAAACTGACACTTTGTCAATCAGAAAAAACAATACTCCACCTGTGATACAAAATGAGCCAACACAGATTATATATAAAACAGCAATACAATGAGTGAACCGAAGTCCAAATATCATCAGATTATATTATGATCCTTTTTAAATCAGAATATATTCATGATGCATGTTCGGGATGAGTTTCTTTTGATTTCTCTCTCATTTAAATAGTTTCTTGTCTGTATTGCAGCTCTGCAGAACAGTATTTGTCTTTGCTTTAGTGTCCTTTACCTGGGTTCTGCTTGATGACAATGGGCTGCTGCTGCTTCACAAATCGCAGGTAGCCGGTCATAGGTCTCTTGGGGGGGATGTTACTGCTGGTGCTGAAAGATTTCACTGCTGGAGCCACACAGGTGCACCTTCAAAATAAGTTAGGTTTTAAACAGGAGTTATATAAAGGGATGCAATTGGTGCCCTCATCTGACATATAATCTAAATCGACGTTAAACACGTTTTCTATATTTTTGGGGAGTACTAAGAAGTGTGTAACGCTTGTTTTAATTGGGTAAGTTAATTAACATGCTACCAGTTTCAATAACATGTCACAGCAATCAACTTGTGATCCTGGTATAGCTAATACACTGTGCTTTGAGTTGAACATGCAATGCAGATGTAAGAGATTACAGTAAATGCACTCAGCAATTGCCCGAGTTTACTGAATCGAAAGTGATACACGAAAACCAGCAAAAATGAAAATGATGAATTTCTTATCAAAATGAGTGACAACGTTATACTGCAGAGCTTAGCAATATATATGATTTATAACAAACATGGAGCTGCATATTGCATTTCAACTACTGCCGATCACGTACAGTTACCTTGTGTCCATATATTGTAAAATGTATTTTGAATTGCTGCTTTAGCTACATTGAATTTGTAATGATTGATGACTTTGTTTGTACTTATGTTGTAAGTCGCCCTGGATAAAGGCGTCTGCCAAGAAATAAAAATAATAATAATAATATACAGTTAACGAGGGCTGACCCTGTGTCACTGCATGCCCACCTGGCTGCACACTTACCTTGCGAGGGACTTGCTACTCAACAACCCCAGGGATTTCCCAAATAAACCGGCGCATCTTGAAATTAAAGAGACCATTTTGGCCAATACTTGAAGATATATAGTACAATAGAAAATTACATGTAAGCACTATATATCCGACACACTATCCCCACCTTCCGTCAAGCAAAGGCGCCCAGAAGTGTTATTGTCCCAGAGCATTGTGGGAGAGGTCATCCAGCGACGCGTCAGCCCCGGTTCCGCTGCAGCACTTTCGACAGCGCGGTAGCCATGATGCCGGAGATAAAGCACTGCAGTTGCACATTCAAATTAAAATACACACACCGGCGGATTGCTTAATCACACATGTTTTTAACATCATAGAGGTTTAATATTATTCATAAGTATAATGTAAATGTTGTTATTGGTTATCAAGTTTGTCTGTGTGTGTGTGTGTGTGTATAAAGCTAAAATAAAAATCTCAACCTAAAGGAAGTTTAATGTTACTGGGAAATAAGACCCTTACCCTAGTCTGAACCCTACATTTAATTTTAATCCAGTAGTTGAACTACTCAAATATTACTCTGGATGTAATCATAAGAACCTTCCTACCTTTTCCTGCATCCATAATCTAGCCATAAACCAAATTCATCCTTAAATCTATTAAACCAAACCTCTCCTAAATTGTCCCCAGTAGTGTCCTGGAGATAAATCTGCTATTCCTAGACATCCTGGGATAATCCTGACAGGCTGGCAACTCTAGCAAGAAATCCTGAACAAATAAAATGTACTAGCATTATGCACTCGAATTTATTTAACTTCATCTGTTATAAAACATCAGACCTTAGATTAATAACGTGTGCATATATATACGAGAGAGAAATCTAAAGAGACAGATCGTGAAACTCCAATAAGTACCCCTATTACTATCTAGGACTATCTGCATATTTTCTATCCACTTCTCTAAACTGGAATTTGTAAATTGCATTATGCTTTGAACTGTACTGTATTATTGCACTTTGTATTGCTCTTAGGTTTTGTAAGTGGCCCTGGCGAAGGGCATCTGCCAAGAAATAAATAAGGCACCAGTCTGCTCTACATGGTAAAAATTATACTTTATTTTACTACATAAGAAAAAAAAAAAAAAGCATCCCAGCACAAGCAATGACCTTTCAAAGTAAGCTTCTGGTAAAGCAAAGAATATATGAAAAAGGCTAAACACCACATTTTAGTTATTTAAACAAAGGGAGTCAAATCATTCATTCAAAATGCCAGTTTTTGTCCTGCAAATGAGAAGACCTCCATTCAAAACATTTGAGGCCACATGTCTTAAAGTTGCAGCTGAGCCACAACTGAACTAATAAATGTGCCCAGAGCATTTTAAATATTTATTGGGAGTCTTTGAAGCCCACATTTAGTTCTTCTCCCACAGAAGGGAACACAGAAACCCAGTGAAGGCAAAGTCAGATTTAAACTATTGTATTCCTTTCATGTTTAGACATTTGTACCAACACCCACAACTTCAAGGGGACAAGCTGATTTTATTCCTCATCTATGCATTTTAAAACCATCTCCACAATTTTGATTTAAAAGAAATGCCTGAGTGTATCAAGGTAAACACAGGTAATTAAACTTTATTTCCCCATAGTATCACATTTAATAGGACTTTTTCAGTTGGCTTTCTGCACACAAGTAAAAAGTAAACCTCAAAAAACAGGAAAATAGTAAAATGACCCAAGTGATCAACCTTTTAACTCATTTCCTTTTAATCTAGATGTTACATGTACATTGTGTAAAATATACTTTAAGATTAGAATGGTCCGATGAGGTTTCTAACAATGCATAAGCTGAACACTGTCACACAAGGAAATCTTCCAGTCTATTCCAGTATATTTTATATTTTTATATATATATACACACACGCGCACGCACGCACACACACACACACGCTGCGAAGTGTGGAAAACAAAAGGTAATGCATGGCAGAAGTGTGGACAAAAGTAGCAAATTCACAACATTGCAGGTTTATTTCTTTTTTACTTTTAATGCAAAATAATAAAAATAGATTCAGTATAGCATTTATACTATACAATAAAAATCTCTAGAAGAAAAATTAGAAATTACCTACAGGATGAAAAAAAGAAAACACTTTTTAATGAAGTAAATAATGTTTTTTCTAAACATATGGGTGACCACAGCAAAAGAGCTGTTTTACAATTTAGTTTTAATGGGATTTTTAAACCAAGAAAAACAGAAGTGCTAAATGAGGGAGGAAAAAAAAAAAAAAAACAAAAAAAAGACTGAAATGCACAAAATCTGTTAAACCTTTTCATGTAATTTTTTGGACAAGAGTCTTTTCCTGTAAAATACTAAATCTTCATTCATTTATGGTAATTGTTTTAATGATAAATGTTAACAGTACATTGTGTTCAATAATATTACCTAATTTTAACTTTTTTAGATTCTAGAATTTACAGTGCGTTGTGACTTAAAAATCTTCTGTTAGGTCTTTACATTGCATACTTCTGGGTCCATTCTCTTGCTAGTCTGTTGTATCTGCAAAGAGAAAGATCACAAAAATCATTAGCAGAATTCATTCATTATACATACAGGTGGATAAACTGGGGTTTTCCCTCTGGTGGGACGGCTGACCTCTTTAATGTAATCCATCTTAAGTAGAGCAAAATCATTCCAGCTTTTTAACATCCTAAAGTAATGTAATCTCAAACTGGTAAAAGATACAAATACAATATTAATGAGCTTTCCATTTGTTTTTCTGTCTGGGTTAATTGAGCAATGGGATTCATTTAACATTACAAACACTAAGGCCATGATATTTAAAAGAACAAACTAAAAAGGAAGGAAAATTTGACTTCTGAAAAATACACACACAATAGCTAAAGTCAATAAAGTTATTTGGCAATGTGCTTAAATGTGTCTATTTAAAATGGATTGTAACAGCATACGACCAACAATAAACAGGTTTTATTTCAGAATACACTGAATTGACATTGTTAAATAAACTGTACTCACTTTTCTTTGTCTGACTTGTAGATGTGTGCTATATCTGGAACTAAGGGGTCATCAGGGTTGGGGTCACAAAGCAATGAACATATGGACAATAAAACTGGAAAACAGGTTTTTGCAAGTTAAATTCAGATATGTAGATCTTACCTTTAATTCTGATTTACTTACTTAGAGCACTATGTAACAGATTTAACTACACACCCCTACCTCTAGCTGCATCCCTCCCTATACTCCCTCTCCTGTCCTCCCCTACGCAGCTGCTCCTTGCTCTTGCTGTGCCTCGCCACTTGCTCAGAACTCCTGTTCAAACTCAACCAGCAGATTCTACAGTCTACTCCTGCCTTGCACCTAGTACTAACCAATACATTCCCTACACAATTACTACATTTACTACTTTTGAAATCATGTAAACACAATTTTGCACAATTTAAATCTGTTTTACACTTATGTGATATTAAATATTGCCGATGCTATTGCATGCTTTTACTGATGACATCAAACATCTCTGGGTAAAACACATCAGCAAAATTCACAACGATTTTACCACATACGAACAAATCTAATTATAATGCAAAAAACTGTTAGACTCCGTTAACTGTGTTCATGAAGTACGTCATTCTCAAAGACCACGTCCTGTAAGGAACTACAGTCACAGGAACTGTTGATGAGGCTTTAAGGCCAACCAAACCATTTCCTTTTGTTTATGTAAACAGGATCTAACATCAACTTTCAATAGTTTTTACACCACAGTATAGATAGCATTTTCAACTAAACAATATACAGAAAGATTCCACACAAGAGACAACGGCATTTGAGATTAGCTTCAGCCAGTCGATCTCACTCTAAACATTTAGTGTGTTTGTAGCAAAGGCAGCCATTAAATGCCTCACACATGATGTGTGGTAGATACAGGAGGTTGATCATGTTAAAGGTATGGTTTAGTATTTGCATCACAATAGTTGCATGCTCTTTCCTTAAAAAGATGTCACTTGGCTAAACTAAGTGTACCTTAGTATTATGGGGACATAACGAAATGTAGAAAATAGTAAATGTGCCAAAACATGAACAGAGAAGTATATGCATCAGAAAGGTACATCTGAAATCAAATGATGAAATATGGACTAACCATTGTTGTGAGGATTTATACTTCCATCAAAAATAGTTTATTTTCCCCACATATAGAGAAATTAGCTTTATCTTACCTTTTGATACTGTTAGTGCTGGGGACCACTGTGATCTCAAAATGTCCAGGCAAATACTTCCATTACTGTTTATATTTGGATGATATATTTTTGTTGTAAATGCTACCTGTTAAAAGAAAAAGTATGACATTTGGTCAGGTTCACATTATCAAAAGAATATTTCCCTAGAAAAACTAAATTCAACTCAAATGCAAATGTCACATGGGTTTTCCAACCTTTGGTGGTTTAAAGGGATAATCCGTGGGAAAGTGGATTGTGAGAAAGAAAACTCCTCCTTGGTATGGGCTGTCACTCTAGAAGAGAAGAAAAAATAAAAGCCATGGAATTCAATATTACAAAACAATATAATATGATAGTGTTTCAAAATATATACCAAATCATAGTTTTTTACAAATGTGTGCGCATCTATACATGTTATTTTGACACCACAAACTAATCTAACTGACAAAGATGTATACTTGAACTTAAATGTAGTTAGTTAAAATCACAAGCACTTTAACATTAACGTGTATAAAAAGGACATGCCCAATTTCCCTGAGTGAATCTTTAGCCTTGTTTAAATGTGCAGGTCAAGAATTTCACATTTTCATAGTTAATTCAGAAGCATAACATGCAAATGTAAAAACACACACTGATCAATAACTGTATGCGAGATAAATCTTCAAATATCAGCACCTAGCTCAATAAATCCCTCCAAACCCATAAATCCTCCCCAAATTAGCAAAAAAAAGGGACAATGTTTGGGTGCATTTTGCATTATCCATATTTCGCAGCCACAATCCAACATACTAGTTCCATGCAGCTTTACCATCATAAGCAAAAAAAGGCTGCTACTAAGGGCAATACACCCATTATTCCAGTCCTTTTTCCCTTTTTAACGAAATGCATGCCAGCAAGAGCAAGGACAACCGAGGTTATATGGAGGAAACGGCTCTATACTTACAGGTCCCATTATTGTTGCTTGCCAATGAAACACTGGAAAGGAAAAAAGAAAAATGTAAACAATCACATCATGATTACAGAGGAATAAAATGGGCAAAAACCTCAAGATGAAACTTACAGTCATCCCCAACTGGTCCAGCTGAGCACTGCGCAGGAGGATCCCTTTGCAAGTCATGTAGTTCCTGAAATAAAAAATAAAAACTTTAACTTATTTGGATTATTACTGTTCATCATTCAAATGTTGAAAGGCATCTTACTTAATGAGATAGAAGCTTAAGTGTGCAAATAACAAGACCAGTAGGGCTATATGCAAATGTCACAAGGAATGATTCAAAATGTTGAAGTTACAAATTAATCCCAATTTATAACCTGAGCTTACAAAAGAAAGCAGGTGAAAGGACTCCCAAATAAAACATTTGATTCTGCTTGCTTGGATTCATATTAACAGGAAAGACAACCCTGTAAAGGATATAGAAATACATAAGATTTCAATAAGGTTTTTTATATATTATGTCCTAGGTAAGAAATGTGTTTTCCAGTCAAAACTAAATTAAAAAATTAAAAATTATCAAATTTTACAAGGTCCCAGTATGCGTTTCCTGCATAAAACCCACAGTAACAGATTCAGCCCCTAGTCTCACAGATCTTGGTAAATACAGTGGAAGGCACATCCAAAAATCCCATTAAACCTTTTTATCCAGGTTATAAAAATAAATAAATTAGCTAGACCCACATTAACTAAACCCCACATCAATAGATGGTCTTGGAAAGAGCACTGGGCACTCAATAACATCCCTTCTGTCTTTTCAGCTTTATTTCTACCATATATAAGCAAATCATAAAAGCATTAAGATAGATCAAGATCTGTAAATAATGGGTTTCCAGAATAAGTACATGTATGCAAAAATCATTCTGCAGTTTCAATGCACAGGTGAACCTCTCTGCCTACCACTAAAACAGCTGGTTACGTCAGACTGCCAATAAGCATAAGGTCTGAGGACAGTAATGGGGGCTGAGTTCAGACCCTCTTCATCCCCATGATCCCACAGACTCGATGCAGCAACACCAGAGACCAGACCTCCTGCTATCTAATCCCACACATCTCCGACGAGTCGCAAAAAATGCAGGCTTAAAACAAATTGCTGTCGCTCGTTTTGCTGGTTGGGAAAACATATGGTCACGTCTAGATTAGACTGGAAGAACCAGCACAGCACGCTGCTGTCCACACACACCTAAAGACACCCCAGAAAATGATAAGTATGGTTGCATAATGTGTTAAGCAAAGATAATATGAGCGTTTAGCCTCAATACTGACATCACCTGCGTACTAGGACACGGATCACCATTAAAATGTTCAGTTAAAAACCCCCATGGCAGCACTGCGCTCAACAGCATCCAGAAACCCATTGTAGGCTATACTAATATGGCTTAATGAAGGGATGCTCCGGACAAATAGCGAAGTCCATTACAGCACAGGCATTAATATTAAGAAGCAGCTCCCATAGCAAAAGATGTAACACGTGTGAGCAAAAGCCTTTCATCTGGGCCTAATGTGCGGTAAAACCCCACGTTAGGCCTAAAAATATTATAAAACACCATTAAAATCACACAATGAGTGGCTTCTCCCGGGCAGAGTGGAAACGCTGCAAATGAATACGATACATCCACATACAGGGCCATCACAGATCGTCAAAGCGGAGCAAAAAGGGGAAAATAACCCCCTCGCCCTGCCGATTTCAATAATATAATCAATACACTCGCAATGCTATAGCAGGAATCAGTTACACAAATATGAGTTGCTCGGTTGTGTAACGAAAACGCTGCTCTGGATGTGCAGCTCTCGGCCAATGCGATTTGCTGCACAACAAAAGCGAAATTAAAAATGACCCCTGGGTTGTACAAGGAAACAACGTCGCTAGGATTTTTTTTTTCCTCCTCTTGTCCCGATTGTGAAACCTAAAATGATATCCACAGATCTCTCTGCGTATAGATACATAAATACTCCACGTTGACGTCGTTGGGAATAAAATAACGATGGCATACTTGCAATCGTAAAACCAAGCCAAAGCCATATACATTCTTTACTATTTTTAAAGGCTCATCCAATCTACCGCAGAACAAATTAAATCCCAATATACCCCCCCAACCGAAGCTACGCAAGAAGCCGGTTACATTTGTATCGGCTCCGCCAGCGAGCATTGTGACATCAGTCCACAGATAAACGGTGACATTTTGTTAAAGGCCTTTGTTGTGGTGTAGTTTCTAGATGTTCAACCATTGTAATGCAGGCGAGAGTGACTGTAGCCAAACGCCAGCGATGTGTGTATTGTGTCCCGATTTGCCCACATTTCCCCGCTTACCTTCTGTATTCTTTTCAAAGCCATCACGACCAAAGCCCGGTAGCCTCACACGAGTCGCCGCTGTCGTTTTGTGTCGTTTCTATGTTTTCTACTGAAGCAGCCCAAACACTTTCTATTTCTCCCAGCCGCTCGCTAAGGGTGTGTTTTAGGATTTTTGATTTCTTTTGTTTCCGCTTTTTGTTCAGGGAAGCATGAAGGCGGGTGCATTGTGGGAATTGTAGTTTCCAGGCGTCGGTTTCGCTCTTAAAGGAGACACGCACCCAATTATACTTATTATTATTATATTTACATTATATTTATATACCCATCATAGTCATCAATTAAAATACATAATGACTTGTTCATGATTCAGTTTGTGTATTTTAATTATGAAAAAAACTTCCACACAGTTTATAGGCCCTATATGTAATTTATAATTGTAGCAATATTTTAAATTAAGTGATGGTTGCTTCCACACAAAATTAATATATATGTGATATGTGATTAATTATATATATATATATATATAATTTAATTCATTAAATAGCTTTTGCACACACGTTATGCATTGAAGTAATTCGGCCTATATTGCAATTACGTTTATATAAAGTATAGCGCTTAAGATACATATTTTAAGTAAACGAATGTGTTCATTTTAGTCGATTCGTAGTCTGCCCTGTCCTTTAAGAAACTCCGCGGCTGGGCGCTGTTACGTCATGCCCGCGTCACAGGGTGGGTCATGTGACCGGCTGCGCGGCGCTGCGGATGTTTTAGACGCTGCTGACCTTATGATAAGGAGACGGCGAGGAGCGCTGGGACACCATAGGAGCAGACATGAGCTGCAAGACGCTGTCCAAAGGTACGGGGGGTTTGGCGTAGTTGGGTCATTTCCACCGCTATAGCTTTTGCACTTGTTGAAAGATAAAAGGAGTATGCAGTATTACCTGCTTTGTTGCCCCCCACCACCATTTTCTCTACTGAAGAGATCAAAGGAGAAAAGTATCCGAGATCATTAGCAGTGGAGCGCAGGCCACGGGCAAGGTGATCTTGTCACAGTGTCACGCATTACATGTGCATGCCTTATAGTCGGCCCACAGGCCAAATTGTTTGGTTAATTTAATTATCGGGATTGCTAGTCACTTAGACTCCCTTTAATATACTAAAAAGACAAGGGTTTTGGAAATAATGTGCACACCAAAGGCTTAGTGGGCTTTAATTAGAATTTAAGTTTTGATATATGATGACTTGCAGTTTTCAGATTTCTATATTGTGTAATATCTAGTGTTTTGTATTCAGAAGAGTAGAAACCAATAAAACTGCCACATTTGAATAATACAGGCTGCAGACAATGCAGACTGGCACCCCTGTGACAACTGATAGAGCTGGTTTTCAGCAGATATGTGGCCATGTTACACCTGCTGTTGTGCAATGCCTTTTTGCCACCTGTCTTGGTGTCTCTTAACAGGTCCCCACAAAGAGAATAGGCCTGAAGTGTGGGGTAAAGGAATGGGACAGACTTGATGTGTATTAGCCTGGTATTGTGCAGGGAAAAAACACTCTTCTGTCACTGTGGAAATTGTAGCTTCTTTTTGAAATCTTTCAAGTAACAGGTATTTTGGTATTACCTGTAGTCATCTCACTTTTCACTCATGTTGTCCTCCCCAGCTGAGCTGTTAGCAGCCGTCTCTCTGGCCGCTGGGACCGCAGCTATTGGTTTCCTGGCCTATAAGACCTTTTTCTCCAAGGATAAGTGCTGCAAGGCCAGGGTCAACCTAGATATCCAGAAGGACAACCCGAAGGTGGTGCATGCCTTCGACATCGAGGACCTGGGAGAGAAGGCAGTATACTGCCGATGCTGGAGGTCTAAGAAGGTGAATCGCAAGGAGTGAATTGTAAACCCTGAGATTGGGAGTTGCTGAAGCAGGCAGTACCAAATTCGCCAGCCAGCTATAGTGTGAAACAGATTTTGATTTGATAGTGTGATGTCAAAATAAAACCCTTACAAAGCCTTAATCCTGTAAATTTGCATGCCAATAAAATAATCTGCTAATCAAAATAATTTCTATACAGAAAGTCTCCAGAAAAATAATTCATTTATTTATTGTGGGAAGACAATTTTGTGGTTATAAACTGTGTTTTGTTTATAATGCAGACAAATATTTTAGAATTGTTGTATATGCAATTTATTTTATAGCCTCATGATATATTTGATACAATGTGTGTTTATATTACAGAGTAATAGTACATAAGTTCATGTCAGAATAATGCTGTGTACTGATTTGTGGGATGTCTATTCTTGTTAATATTTTGTATTTGTTTTCACTCTAGTTCCCATTGTGTGATGGTTCTCACACAAAGCACAATGAAGAAACCGGAGATAACGTTGGTCCTCTCATCGTGAAGAGAAAGGAAGCTTGAAAAATCACAAATGCGCTTCCCAAGAAAGCTGCTTGAGATGCACTATTGTTTGCTTGTAGATGTATAAATCTGATTGAAACCTAATTGCAAGGACCCTCTGTGCTAATGTGTACATATTTGGTTGGTATCTGCCTAATGTAGATCTATTTACAGTACCGTAGCACATCATTGTTTCTCTTAATCTGTGAAGTTTGATTTATTTGTTTAATCAAAAATGGGAATGTCACCTGTAGTCTTGGCATTGGTATCAGTCTGTTTAGCTGCTTTCAAAACGGGTCTGTCTTCATAATTCTCCAAAGAGGGGCTTCTTAAGTGTTTTGTTTCAGATTAATTGCATTCATAGCTGAGGAAAGAATTTTTGCAAACCACTGTGAACTGTAACCAGTAAACCAT
Source organism: Amia ocellicauda (assembly GCF_036373705.1). Lineage (NCBI taxonomy): Eukaryota > Metazoa > Chordata > Actinopteri > Amiiformes > Amiidae > Amia > Amia ocellicauda. The sequence continues at coordinate 17,877,712 of NC_089869.1, forward strand.
GTGAACGAAAAATGTTTTTAAAGAAGTTTGAGCGTTATTCTCAATTGACATTTTTTCTATTAAGTTTCCACAAAATGTATCTTCCCTTTATCTAAAAATGGAGGAGCAGAATGTCTAGATTTCACTGACAGTAAAAGTTCTATCTGCTACCTGTACAGACCCAATTTATTTAAATACTGAATGTATTTTATTTATTTATTTTGCAGCTGCTAAAATAAGGCAGTATGTCCCGTTTCTTGTCAGCCCATTTGGCATTGAACCATTTGATCCGACCACTTTGTTTTACTGAATCTTCTCAATCCAACGTTTTCCATTTGGCTGCCCTAGCGTCATTCAGAACAATTTGCAGAATTTGCTTTCTTGAGTATTTAAGTAAATTCACTCTCCTTATAATTATGGAAAGGTATGAATGATGATGCAAAACAAAATCTATTAATCTGTTTAAAAAGCACCTGGGCAGCCAATTATAGTGGATTAAGAAGATCCAGTGGTATAAGATGGTGAATGTGAATGATTTATGGGAGATCATACTATTGGTACAATTTTTCTGTAGTGGTGATCATCATAACCTTGACACAACAGCTCTATACTGTACGTTAGTCTGTAAAATGATTGAAAACTACAACAATAAAAGCGACGTATGCTTTTCAAACCCAGCTAGCTGAATATAAGTCTATTGTTAGACATTGTTTCCTAAAAATGCAGACTGTCAGGAATAACTGCATGATGTTGTTGTTGAGTTGTGAAGCAAAGTGGGTCAGCGTACATCTAGCCTCCTTTAAAATGTAAATACTGTATCAATGATTGGTTGGTTTGTATTTCACTTTACAATTGGCTGTTAACCAGTCAGATCGTGGCAATCGACAGTTCATGTTTTGGGTCTTAATGTATTTCAGGGCTTTAATCTTTATTGCATTATTGGTCAGTTGTGTGTAATAAATGTTCAGTTACACTACAATATAATTACTGACATACTATATTTCTGTAATTATCTGTCATTTATTACAGACCTTTTTTTAAATCTAAACTGGTACATTGTTGTTTTTTGTGTATGGTAGAGTCATTGAATTGCTACTGTGTTATGCTCTACACATGACAGCAAATTACATATTTTGATTGATTTGTGAAAAAGTGTATTTTTGTGAATAAGGGGTTTTCTTTCTCAAAAACTAAGTAAAAAAACAAAACAAGAAACTGTGGCCTTAAATGTATACTGTGTATTTTCTTTTCAGTAACCATTAGGCAGTCATGGCTAATCCTGCTCATTACTGGACAGCATGTTGAGCTTAAATATTGCACCCTTCTTTTCAAAACTCATCGGCTTCACATCAGGTACCAGCATTTGAAAAGGCAGTATAAAACACGACAATGTACATAGTGTTGGATAGATAATGAGCCAATATGGGTACCTCTTCATACAGGTTTAGTTGAATTACTGTATCCGAAAAGACAAGTTTGTGGAATTTAATGAATGATTGTTATTTATAAAAGGAGTTTATTACAGTTTTCTTTGTGTTCTCAAAAACTCTTACTGGTTTATTTCAAGCCATTGTTTACTTTAGGTGTATGATTTGTTCAGTAAAATGATTGAATCCTTATTGGTATGGGATTTTAATATAAACCATGCATATAGCATGTTAAATGCTCCAGTAAGGATATGTTGCTTTTCTCATGCTTTGGCAAAAATGTAAAAAAATAAAATAAAAAATTACATGTATGTTTCTAATTAAAAAAACATAGAATTCTGTAAGATCTATCCAGTGGTTTGTTTTCCCTTAATTGACAGGGTGATGGAGAATTTATATAGATTACAATTTTACTACTTTTCTAAACAAAACAATATTAACAACAAATAATATGTCAGTGTGAACCATTATTCTGTTTGGATGTGTCTTAAAATGTTTAAATCATTTCCCATTTAAGTTCAATTAACCTCTGCTTCTGTCAAGAACATTTATATGTCTCTGTGTTTTTCACCATCTAGTATACAGACACAGACACTCCATCTAGAGAGTGGCTTTTATTCCAATCTCAGCAACACATGCTGTCAAACATTATAGCCTGCACTATAGAGTTGGCTGCAGTTTGTTTATGCCCCATGACATGGTCAGTCTGGATCCAGAAAATGTACTGTTGGACAAATCCTGTCCATAGGTTTGTTCCAGAGAATGCATTGATGAAAGTCAAAACTGGCCCTGAATCACTTTCCAGTTCTATGTAAAGTGCAATTCTAGTGATCACCCAGCTGAGGGGGCTGTGCTGTTTTCTGCAACTCAAAAGGTATTGTATTCCTCTTGTTGAAAAAATGTTGAAGTAACCCTATGCTATGGACTTACACATATTTCAAAACTAAAAAGAGGAAGCTCAGTACTTGTCCTCAGATAAACATTTGTTTGTATAGAATTTGTAATATGTGTTTCGAAATGCTCTTCTTGCACACACCTGTAACAGCTTGATTGTGTGTGTTTTTAATATTATCTTTCAGTGGCAGTAACTACTGAATTATATTCTGCTTAACATCGGAACATGCCGTTGTGTATATTGGTTCCCCCAAAAAATAGCCATAAAATAATGTAATTTAAATGATAACCCAGATTAATCTAGATTAGTTATTGTCATTGTTTCTTTTCCTCTTATGCTTTTTGTGCACCACCTTCCTCTCAGACAAATCCATTTAGTATTTTTAAGTAGCAATACATTCAGTGATAGGCACCTTAACTGCATTCTAAATCTATAATTCAATAATTTACTAGCATTCAAATCTTGAATAATCTTTTCGGCGGCAAACTTGTCTGTGTGTTTGTTCATTGAATATGTTCATCTAATGCTTAGTGACAGGGCGGAGATCATTCATATCCTGTTAGTAGCTTAAATCCCTGTATTTATAAATCAGATTTCCTTTTGTAATTTTAATTAACTTTAATAATGACAATATTGTGTAATTTACTGTTCTGATCAGATAATACAAATTGGATCCTGTATATACATGAACAATTTAAACATTATAGTTCATCATAATTAAATGTTTGTAAGCTGATAAGGAGGTCAGTCTAAATAACATGAGAACCAAGCTTGCGGTGGGCAAAATAATTGTATGCAGCTACAAATGTCATTGGGTAATGTGAGAAAATTCACAGTGAACTGAATGTTTTAATTAGATATGAATATAGTTTCATACTTTCCAACTTTAGTTGGCAATGTTGGCTTAAAAACGTTCTCAAGACATTCTTTGGAAGCATAGCCTTATTAAGTATAACAAATCCAAGCACATGCAAGGAAGATAAATAAACTAGAAACCCTGGCATCAACCATAAAGTATTAAAATTGTATACTAAAAATGAATTCTAATTGAATAGTGTATAGAAACAGAATGAATCCAGATCAGATTTATCTACATTAATACAGGCACTTGCAATCTGAACCAAGTGAAATGATATATGCCGAACTACTTTTCAACATCTTGGAAGTTGTTTTTCCATTTAAACAATTATCTCTGTGCCCCAATTTATGTTTCCATCCTGATTACATCTTGACTACAGTAAAAAGACTAAACAATTGCTACATCACGATTAAGGCTTCAAGAACAGGGTGTACTCCAGTCCAGCAGGCTAATTTAATGTAATTAACAAGGGAATACTGAAATCACATCAACAGTAATTTTGAGATTTTCATCCTGTCCCAGTGACAAGATTGACATCCAGTTTACTGTTACACTGTGTTCATATTTTTCAATAAATCATCTGGGAATCACAACATTTAAGACGCAGATTTTGAAATTCAGTCCAAAGTATGATCTGTATTGCATTACTTGTATTTTACATTATATACTATGATTCAAGGCTGTTGAAATTAACAGTAGAAGGAAATGAATAAGAAAAGAAACATACATCTGACTGAATTTGTATTATGAAGCTGTGGTGGCCAGCAATTGTTTTCCAAAGATCAATCTAATTTTTAAAAGAATCCTATTTAAATCTGTGTTTTTGTTTAATCATTTGGTTTTGTAAGTAATTCAGTATGTGAACTCTGGGATGCACAATACCACACGTCCTTCAGCAGGAAATCCATGTACACATCTGCAAAAGCCACATCTGGATATGACTAAATAAGCAGGAATATGGACATTCACTGAGCTAAGGTCATACCTAGCAATATGTATCTCAACACGCAATTAAAAACATTATTTTTCATGTCAGACGTATGCATGTGAACAGTTGAATGCGACATATTTGACCGACCACACAGGATTGAATGCACTAACTGCACATTTCATGCCCCTCGCAAACGAGAAAACACGCACGTACTTCCCAGCGGCGGCGGCGAGCTGCTTTACGACAGTGCTGGAAAACCCGCCGCTTCTGAGGCTCCCCCAGAGTGGGCGAGTGTTTGCGACAGTAGTGGAAATGCCGCAAGTGCGAGAAAGTCGTCTGTTTCACCAGCTCGTACTAACTGCAACATTTAGGGCGAGATCACAGACGCCGACACGATCAAAGAAGTCGTGAAGATCTCGCCTCTTGCATATGAGCAGCCGGGGGGCTTGAGGAGATATTGCACCGGGAAGCATTTTGTTTGTGGGCTACAAGAAGAAACAAGCTGGAGTATCGCCCTCAATAGAGATGTCACGGTTTATTGATGCTGGGCTGTGCAGCTATAGTTAGTGGGCATCAAAGCTCACAAAATAACCCATGCTTTGTTTTGCAAATCACGTCAGATAGCCTGCTAAAGCCGAATCGGACAGACGGTTAGGATCTTCGGAGTTATCATCAACATTAGCCCTGGGGAGGAGTACTGACGTTCCCCAGTGAGGAAGTGGGATGTGGCCAGACTGTATTTTGTGTGGCTGTTTAAGATGTGAAAACCATTCAAGTCGCAGAAAGGTTGTGGGACCTTGTTACATGGTATCATTAAGATATGGACTCGGTATCTGATGGCTGCACGTCCATGATGCCCAGGATGAAGCCTGCTTCTGCTGATCTCAAATCTGTCGTCCTCGCTGGAAGCACGCCGCCCTTTTAAAACAGCCCCAGAAAGGTGTTTTTATTTGTTCGTGTCTTGTTTGGTTTGTCCCGCAAAGAAGCAGCAATCGGGTCCCAGGCATTGGCCCAACATGTCAACCCATCATCAGATCATGGACTCGTCCCTGTCCCTGGGAAGGCTGGAGATCAAGAGCCAGATGGTGACCCTGGACAGCGGTCTGTCGGGGCCGGGGATGGAGAAGAAGAAGAAGGCGCAGGATGGACCCCAGGCGCACCTGAATGGATGCGTGCCTCTCTCCCACCAAGTGGCCGGGCATAAGTATGGAATAGATAAAGTAGGTCAGTGGGAAACTCTTCTGTTGCTGATCTTGTTGGCTTAGTTTATTTTTATACACAATTCACGCTTTTGAGACCCTGATCTGGCACGCATGCTTTGTTTTGTGGATGGTTGATGCTGTTCAACTCATGTGTAAGGCAATGCATGAGGTGTAGCCTACTTTGTGCATGGGTTATTATTATATTGGGTTTATTTAAAAAGGGAACTGGCTGCTCTGTAGAATTCCTGCTGAGGATTAATGACAAACAACCTTCTGTATTCCAAGTGAGTGTGAAATAGACTTTCCTGTTAAACCACTTAACCTGATTAACAGCAATGGTCCAATAGTTCCTTTCAGGCATAGATCGGATACTGTACCAACCTGTGGCTGGCTCTTGCAATATTTTATGCTGACAGTGACACGTTACTATATTGTAAGGTTCAGAGTTCAGTGATGGCCCTGTTTATTCACTCTCCTAGGTATATCAGCGCTTCTTTAAACACACACCCAGATTGGGTCACCTTGGAGACAATTACTGCTGCTACTAACATGTATCTAGGGTTTCGAGATTAAAGCTGCTAGGTGAAAATTGAGCAATATAGGGAGCACCTTTAACAGTCATTCTCATGTGTATTAAGACTTGCATGACCTGGTTTTGAAAGTTTCTACCAAGATGTAGACTGTGTAGATGTAGAAGTGGCTTTCAGTATTCCCACAGCCAGTTACAGGTCACATGTCTGTGTTCTCTCATAGCTTACTCAGTAGTGTAAATCCATAGTTGGCAGGTTGTTTCCAAACTCTCTGTTCCTATAGCTCTCTAATCCTGCAGGCATACCATACCAATACTGGGTCACGGTAGCTTTGATTTTATATTCAGGTTGCAGTCCAAAAAATAAAATCCCTTTTTTGCTCTAGTGTTTGGAAACCTATGACTTTGTAAGACAGACACTGGTTATTATAAGGTAGTATAAACAGTGAGTCGTTCTCAGGAGTTATTGTATATATAAAGATGTTGGTACTTGACTTCACGGTTCAATACTTTTTCCATTGGCATGCAGTTCTAGAGATCAGTCTTGTGTTAACTTTGCTACAGAATATGATGGATATCTTTGGATGCAATTACCCTTCTATGCCCTTTTCAAAAGAATATAATATAGATCATACTATAGGTCAACTTGGGAAACTTCTTATTTTGTATTAAATATTATTAGTGAAAACATAGTAGACCTTTGCACTGTATTAATAACTAAAAATCAATGAAGCATCTGCCCTATATCAGTCATTTGTTCCATCTCCTTCAACTTATTTTAAACTGCTCCAGAACCAAACCAGAGAGAAGGTCTGTTACTGACCAATCATATTGTAGAGGACAAAGTTTTGTGTCTAGCTTTGAAATACTTGAAATCACTGTGTTTACAGTATGAACCTCAGACATTAAACAAACTTAACACAGCTTTTGCACAAGGTTGTATGTAGTTGTAAAACTTGACTCTTAAAAGAAACTGGTCCCCATTGCAAGAATTACAGGTTCCCTCGCTCTAGGAAATTGAAGAAACTAGATTTCACCCCGCAGGGAGGGAAGGACCTTCTGTAGAGAGGAGAATACAGGAGTATAAAGCTTGTGTAACTGGTTTGGGTATTTTTGCCACCTTTCTGCTCAAACACTTACAACTGTGCTGTATTATAAGGTTTTAATTCAGAATTCATAACATCTCTGTTCTTCACATTCAGATGTACAATGAGGTGAATGACATGGGGTTGCAAAATTTGCTTATGCAAATTGAAGGTGGTTTAGTTGTCATAGACAGTAGGTTCATTATATTAGTGTTGTTCTGTAGGTGGAAAAAAGAAAAGGCATATTGTGAGTGCTAACATGAACTCCTATAATATTACTGTTGGTTGGGGTTGGTTAGTTCCTGTGATATGGAGTGAGTGATAGTAATAACATTTCTGTCCTTGAAGTTTGTCCTGCACTCTGGTACAGTGAGCGAATACAGATCCTGGAGTGGAACAATTAAAGCTGGTAATAACATCACGGTTTATCTACTCTTAGTACACGAGGTCCCGGTTTACACTTATCGGATATGGCAACAGCAGAAATAAACTCCTGTTCCTTGCAAAACCCCTTAATAAAGAACTGAATTAAAAGTTCTGTCTCAATTTCACACTTAACTTGTGACACTGTTTTCACTCACAGTCAAAAAGCATTTTTGTAAAGTGTGACAACATTGATCTGATTGGTTAAGTTAATAAAACACACACACACATATATATATATATATATATATATATAAAATGTATATGTTAAGCATATGTAAATACAGGCGTGCCTAAATTCTTGTTATTGTGGTAAGACTAGAGCCAGAAAACGGTTCATTGCAGTTTGCTACTGGCGAGTCAGCAGCAGGATCTTCCAACTGTACTGTCATTATCTTCCATCAGTTTCCACAGCATGTTTCCAGTAATGTCGGCATTTCATTCTTTGTACAATCAAATAAAATCTTGAAATGGGAATAAAGATAAGATGACTTGGCACAGGTTTTTCTCCGGAGAGAGGGTTCTGCTTTGTATTCTCACTGACCTCTGTATTACCTAGTTGGCACCTCAATTGAAAGAATTGAAGTGCTTAATCAGAATTTATTTTAATCGGTTTCCGCTACAAATGCAATAAAGGATTTTTAAAAGTTAGGCAACCGAGAGCTCATTTGGACTGAATACCAGAAGGCCGATTTCCCCAAGGAAGTGGGTCGGTACCCCTGTAACTAGAACATTTCGGTTTTAAAATTATTTTGTCGGCCTGTTTTTTTGCGTTAGTTGAACAATGCAGGCTTTTTATATTTAAATTGAAATATAACCCTCTCTGACACAATAATAAGCTTAATCAAAATTCTGTTGCTGAGCATGGATTCTAAACACAATATTACTAGTTTATCTCACTATAAAACTGACCATTAAACACAGTTGAAAGCCTCTGTAATTTCAGTTAGTAATTAATTTTTCATATTGTTGTTGGGATTGCAAATAAACACAATTTTTTCTTGATCACATTCTTAGTGAATTCCCAAAACTTCTAATTTTGACCTCTGTCTGGGTTTTATTAAATCACTTTTCTTCAGAAAATGGAAAACTGTTCTTTGCCTAATGAACGCCCAGTGTTTTTCGTATGACCCTTTGCTTCAACCTTGATACATATTCATTTGGAACATGAAAACGGAGGTGAAGATGAATGATCGTGTCTTCTGTTTCTATGTATTATGTAGGACACATCTGAGACCATGTTTATAGTACAATTTAACTTCCCTTCACCTTCATTGCCCTTCTCTCCTTTTAAATTAAAACAACACTGATTTACAGAACCACACCACAACACCACAAGAGTCCCGTCACTGTAATTTCAGGAGCGAAAATTGCCTAGAATCAAATAAAAAGCGATCATAGCGTGTGAAATAAGGTATGTGACAGATTCGAGTGAGGTGCCGTGATTTACTTGGTTTAGTCTAGACTCTGTGCTTGAATACTGTATAGCAGGCCAGCTTTATTTACAGCGAACTGTAAACAAACATTTCAGCTTTCAGCGAAGAGGTGGCAGTTTCATCTTCTTCAGGCAGCTTTCATGTCTGATTTGTAGCTTTCATCTGGTTGTGTTGGGTTGCTTGTGGGAGTAATGAAAGCCAATCTCTTGGGACTTTTGAAGGCCAGTTTGACCTTATTGATGAGACCAGCTCCTTTAACCCCTTAGGTTGTGAGCAGGGAATTGGGTACATAGCTCGTTTGTACAACTGCGTAATTATGGTCAAGATGAATGCGTAAAAGATTACCAGGAGCAAAGCCAAATAAACAAAAACAATACACTGAGGCTGCTTGTCTTTGAAGCCTGAGAGAGATGCAAACCTCGGGGGGGTCTTCTGTATGAAGTGCTGGAGATGTGAGATGTGTAAATGACCGAATCTGCTCGGTGTCTGGCAGCCACCTGTGAATACCCGCCATGACTCCTGTCGGCATCGCTAAGCATCACCTGATAATCACCGTTGTGTGTTGACGCTGTGTTATTTTTTAATCCCAAAGTCATGGGCCCTTTTCCTTTTTGCATCGGTTTCTCTAAAGGGGATATTGGTAATGATCCGATAGTGCAGATTTTTGCAATTTGCAAGGAAGGCTTTTCACAGATTGGTACGAAACGCAGGCGCTCAGCGGTTTTGAGAGATTGGACAATGCAAAGCTGGTCTTCTGCGCTGCTTTGAATGGTTTCTGACAACAGTAAGGCTTTTTCAGCTCTACATATCCGTGTTGAGTCAGCTTTGAGCAGAGGCTGATTAAATACTATTACAGGAACTGCTGTTGTACAGTTTTGTTGTCCATGGTGTTTGTTGATGAAGCACTGTATGTGAGGCTAGTTGCGGATGTGGCGGCTTTTAGTGTTCCCCAATAGCAGGCCTGACTGAGTGCAGCTATATTCCCGTGACATTTGTTTATTATCATCTTTTATAACTACTCATGGAAGAACTATGGAACTAAGCGGTGATAAACTGTTGATTATTTGAGTGCTTACTTTTGTTTTGTAACCTTACTTTAAAGTAAATTATACTGAGTACTAAAGTTATATCAATAATCATAATGGAGAGTGAGCGTGGGGTGTAATCTGGTGTCGGATGCTTACGTCACGGTCTGTGACTAATTTGACTAGACAAATAAGATATATTAAAATCCGAGCTGAGCTATTGGACTGGAAGAGACCTATATGGTCTCTAATGACTTTTAAAATAATGACTGTGATTCACTAGGATGCTATTAATGCAATACCTTCACAGTGAAGTCTTTATGAAATGATTAACGCGGCTGCCGCGGTCGTTGGGAGGTGGCGGACTCCGTTATTGCCGGAGCTGATGTGTTTAAGCCAAAATGTATCCTGCTTTAATCTCTGTATCATGTCTTTTGACAGGCATATTGCAGCATCCAGATGGCACCGTTTTAAAGCAGCTACAACCTCCTCCTCGTGGCCCGAGGGAACTGCAGTTTTACAGCAAGGTAACGAACTATAGCTTCATCAGGAGGGCGAAATTCACTTTGGTCAGGCTACACAATAAAGACATAAGGAAGGTGCAGAGCCATTCCATAGATGGCTGAACATCCTGTGGTTGAGCTCATTTGTGGCCGTGTTACATGTGAGTACATTCCATGCTGAGTGTTATTAAAGCAAAGCACTTTAGGCCAGATGTGCACAGTATCCTACAGTCAACCACTGTGCCTTGTCATTGTATCTGAGAAAATACATGTGCCCAAGTAGATCGAGGAAGCTGTGAAGGAGTCGTAGACATCTGCAGTCACCCTGTCTGTGAAACAAGGTTGTTCCATCATTTATTAAGGAGTAGTTCCCACACGTTTCACCCTTGGTCGTAGAGTCCTGGGTCCTCTTTCGGAGCCAATGTGTTTGTGGAGGTTATGCATAAGCTCCTGAATGTACTGCCCAGCACTATTCTGAAACTTTTGCCTATGAGGCATTGTCGGGGAAAACCCAGTAAAACCACCTGGAGTTTTTTTTTCTTTCCTTCCTTTGGAATTTCTCCTCAGGCTGCATTTCTGGTCTGTTGATGTACCCCCCCTAATCGAGGCAGTATTGAAAAAACTGTTTGAATCGGAATATTCTGATTTAGGCCCACCACTCCTTGACCTTCACTTCCTGTAACAGAGGTCCACTTAGTAAATGTCTCTACAGGGAGTAATAGTACTAAAAGTAAATGGAATTGCTAGAGATTTCAAGGGTCCATTTAGAACTTATAAAGATGGATGTGCTAAGCCTTTGTTCGCTGTGCCATTTCTTTTCCAGTACTACTGAAGGGTTTATGAGTCGGTTAAACTGAAGGGAGAAGCCACTCATTTGAGTATTGCAGTGACAGCGCTGTATTGGGAGTTGGGGCATTTGTCTTTGTGATTCGAGTCCATGATCACAGCATGTTCTACAAGAGTTGGAACAAAGCTCGATATGAGATCTTTATGGCTGTAAAGTTGTGTAATTGTATCAGAGCAAGGCACAAACAATGTATCATCTGTCCCCTTCATAAGAAATAATTATCTGAGTGGTTTATCCATTCAGTGGCTTGAATAGAGGAGCGCATTCTCCATATTAGGCACAAGTGTTCTGTGGTATTTTTTCAAGCCACAGGCGCTAGAATCAAATCCACATTACTGGAAACTTGATTGATATAAATAGAAACCCTGCTGACCAATTATAATTTAGTTTCCTAACCATGTTTTCAAATGTTGAAGATGTAAATCATATGAGTTTATTAAATAGAGAATGATTATTTCCAAGGCATGGCATAATTTAAAGCCACAAAGGGACCATGGTGAATCACAGCTGGTTCTACTCATAAATTACTTATTTTGGTGTTAGGAGATGTTATTAGTTTTGGCAGAAAAAGCACAGCCTAATGCAGTGTAGTTCACCAGTATACAAGTTCTGTATACAGAGGGTGTATAAACCAGAAAAGCATCTGTTTCTTAATGGCTTCAGAGGTTGTTTACTGGAACACAAAATCACAGTCCGTCTCCAAGAAAACACAGAAACACATCCTTGCTGCATATTGCAGAGCCTGGCCCATAATGTTATAAGAGGACAGTACTCTTTATGCTTGTATAATACATCAGAGAAATAAAACGAACTAGGTTAGGAACAGCTGGTCCCTCAAAAACTATTTGAGCAATAATGTGATTCAGTCCCATGTGTCATTTTAGTCTTTAAATGTGCTAAATTCAATCAAGTGCCTTTTTTTAATACTTTTTTCAACTGCATATTTGGAGAAGAACTGTATATATTACGGATTTTAAATTATCCACCACATTTGTGGGTAGAAATGCCAAACAAGTTATGACTGATGTACATTTCACTACAGTGTTTTATGGTTTTGTATCATCTTATCTGAATATTGATCTTAAAATTGTATTTTCTAAAACCTGATACTGCGTCCATTGGAAGCCAATAGCATCCTTGTTAAAAATATAAAACGGGCACTGTAGTTACATATTCAGTGGACCAGTTCAGTACCAGTTTTTGTGCCTTAATTAAATAATCTTCTGTTCATGGAGTGCACTGTTCAGACATCATTCATTGTGGGAAGCTCATCTTAACCCACCTTGTTTCATTACTTAAGTAAAGATGAAAAATGCTCTTCACTGTTATTAGTTTCAGTGAAAAATCTCATTCAAGTCAAAAGTAGTAGACATCATCTGAAAACAAAATGAGCAGCTTGTATTTTTCAATCAGAGAGCAAAGTAATAGATTCTCTCAGTGGGACACGATATGTCATTGTGTACTCTGTGCTCTGGTTATGAAAAGGTATACATACCCTTCAATCTTCAGACATCTTATCTAAAAATGAACTTTAGACCTGAGCTACCTTTTACAGCCTGGCTACTGGGTTAGTGCTTATTTTTCAGTACCCGATAGGCTAATGAACTCTTAGCTTCCCGAGATAGAAAATCACAACAGATAACTCCTGTTACCATTCTGTCCCCATTATACAAATGTTGTTAATCCTTATCCAAACGTTAGAGCTTTACTGACAAACAAAATGAATGATACGCGCATGCAGGCAGCCTGCTTTGAGGGTATCTGCTATTGGTTTATCCAGATGTTATACTAGTTCAGTATAATATCAAAGTTTTTCTGCTCCGTGGACAGACACCTGCACCCCCTCTCTATGGCAACAATGCTGTGTTGCGGACGGGTATCTTCTAAGTGTATGAAATGATACTTAGTTTGAAACCACTTCCTTGATTCACAATTTTCTTCTTAATGTATTTAAGTGCTTATTCAAAATAAATAAAAGGCCATTATTTGATTATGTCTGCTTCTCTCTAAGGTGTATTCCGAAGAGTGCTGTGACCCTTTCCTACTGGACCTTCAACACTACCTTCCAAAGTATTTCGGCACATGGACACCTCCTGTTGCTCCCAATGGTAAACCATGACAACATACTTGTGCAGGTTTCTGGATTGTATTGGTTTGTCTTAAACAATTCTGGTTTTCAACACCTACCAGTGCTTGATCTTCGCATCTTACTTCATTTATTCCACCTTCACCTGTAGACGAGAATTTCCAGTCCTGGTCACGTGGGCATCTTCCTGACTTTCATGCTTTGCTGTCGTTGTTAGTCTGAACCAGACTGTCCCAGCACTCTCTCTAGTGATGCATGTCTAGGCGAGTGTGACACCAGCGTTGGTTTGCTAGTAGCTCTCTCTCTTTTCACATTGCACTTGAAACACCATCTTCTTTCTCCCCACTCTGCCTTCCCCTCCCCATTTTCAATCACCTGACTCTAGACCTGTACCTTAAGCTGGAAGATGTGACTCGCAAGTTCAACAAGCCGTGCATTATGGACGTAAAGATAGGCCAGAGGAGTTATGACCCCTACGCGTCCAAGGAGAAGAGAGACCAGCAGATCAAGAAGTACCCGCTGATGGAAGAGATTGGCTTCCTCGTGCTGGGAATGAGGGTAAGTGCCTCGCTCACTTCCTGAATGTTTGTTCTCTGTTCCTGTGAAAGTGTGTCATGTAATTGGAGGTGGGAGATTCAAAAATAAAACAAATAACACCCAGAATGTAGGAAGGGTCAGTTAAATCCGGGAGCAACAGGAAAAACAGAAACAAACCAACATCACCAATGACATTATTTTCCAGCTGAGGTGTTGTGTGTTGCTTTGAAAAGCGGTTTTGTGAGGGCAGCTAATGACAATTCGTTATTCTCGCTGTTCAAGCGTGACCTCTGGGGCTGACAAGTGGAACTTCTGTCCATCGCAGGATAACTAGCGTTTTTTTAAGTGGAGTTCATTAAATGTGCCACCCGGTGTGCAGATACTATATATAGTATATGTGGTACCACCAAAAAAATAAAAAGTTGCTCATATTAAAGCAGTTCTTGTAAACGAATCCCTTCCAGTCATCAGGTGTGGCCTTTGCTTTTCTACTGCAGCCTGTTTCACAACATGGACACTTCTTAATCTCATTACTGAACATCTGTTTCTTACTCACACAGCTCCTGCCTGCATGTAAATAAGAAAGAGATGTTTTGCAGAGATCTGGGCAGCCAGCCTGCCATACAGTGTGCTTAGAAGAGCAATCCTCTTGTTAATTACCACCAATGATCACAACGCTGCGGCAGTGATTTGTGGGTGTGTGTGTTTGAATTCAGTTATTTAAATTAGTGGCAGCAGAACATTTAGGGAATAAGTCTGAGATGAGACTGAGGAGCAGAAGTCACTGTTCTTCTTTGTATAGCGGTTTAATCTTTATTTGCATCGCAGCGATTAGGATTTGTGTTGCAATTTCTAAATGTACTTCTTTAACGATCTCATCAAACACTAGTGACAACTTCCACTCAGTCGCACGCTGGACGTTTCTCAACAGGCACAGCAGAAATCAATCGAAGTTTGGATTGGCTTCAGCATATTTCGATCAGGTTTTGTCCTCTAGTTAGGAAGTGCTGCATTGCATTGAGAGGTGCTACATTCGCTACACAGTACTTAACTCATTTCAGAGCAGGAAAAAGTAATCATATGAGTAATTGTTAGTGAGGTGTGCATAAATGTACTCCTAAATTACACAATCCGTTGTGTATTTCCCTTCCTGCATGCAGTTAAATGAAGTATAGGACTTCAGGTTTACGGTAAATAAACATGAGTAAAGTGATAATTCAAGTACTTCCATCCGGTAAGCTGGGGTTTTTCCACTGGAAATACCAACACTTATCTTGTCACTTTCCCAAGTCAGTGTCTTTACACATAATGTCGCCATACCTTTGCCAGCTCCACAAAAATCACCTCCTCCACATAGCCTTTCAGTTTGAAGAATGAGCTGAGTTGGATTATGTGCACTTCAATAGCCAGGCCATCAAACTGCACTGGGGACTGACTGAATCTCTCTCTGTCTCTGTGTAAAGCACAGAACAAACACGGTTTGTTAAATAAATCAGTACAAAGACAGTGCTCTACAGCGCAGTGGAAGTCAAACTGACATCGAGAACTGATTGTTTGCCAAGAGAGGTCTAGTTTTCATGGGCCAGATGATCTGGTTTTTCATTCTGCCACAACTGGAACGAAATGTATTATTGTGAAGTGCCTGTGTCTGCAGTCTGCAGGATTGTAACCTTCTGTGGTAGGACTTTGTGTGCCTCAGAGTTTGGACTAACTTGTTAGACCTTACGCTGGTGCTGCCAGGGACCTTTTCACTCCCAATTAGACCTGCTTTGGTGCCTCCTTAGAGTCAGAAGACACAGCGCACTTCAGCACTTCAAGCACATCAACATGTGGGGAGATTGGAAAATCACTAAAGCTTGCATGAAGCTGCTCGCATAAATTTCTGCCAACCAGAAGGGACCGAGAGCATGTTTTTTAAATCATGAACCTGCAGTGCCTAATTGTGGGGAACAGTGTGTCTTTCCTACTGAGTTAGAGCACTGGGATGTTGCTAAATCTGGCCCTAGCAGTAGGATTAAACTTGTGTTCAAAGTGGCATTTCTGTTTTGAGCAGATTAAACATTAACCCGCATCCATGTTGGTTTCAATGGTCAGTGCAGGGTGGGGACCGGTGAATCGAACTTTTAAAGGAGCAGTTTTGTTACGATGCGCTTAATAATTATCGTGGGTTTTACAATACAGGATTAATTATTTACACGTCGCACTAGAAACAATGAAGGGTCTGTAAACAAAACTGTCAGAAAATCTCCACCTATTCAGAATGACTTCCTGGTAGTTTTTTCCAATCGCATCAATGATGATTTGCTCAAACTATAGTACAGAAATGTAATCCTCGTTTGCTCCTGTACTGCATCCAAACACAATTTGATCTGTACCAACCCCTGTTAAAATCAATACCGTGTGCTGAAAGGGTGAAGGTTGCACTTCAGTGGGCTGCTCATACCCTTGTTAAATGGTTTGTTATCGATATTCTCTGTCCAGTATTATTTGTACTAGAAGTGTTTCATAGATTTTTATGTTTTATTTTTTTATTTTTGTGCAGTTGGTTAATGTCACCTCTTTTCTGGCTTTGTCCATAAAGAACGTGTATAGAAAATCCTCAAAGCTGCCCTAGTCAAAGTGTGAATGAGAGGAAAAAGCCATTTGGAATAATTAAAATGGTTTAGAGCACACTAGAGTGGTTACAAAAGTGTCTAAATTGGCTTTTTCTCAGTTCTGTTGGACTGGCTTTTGTCTGTCTTAGCTATGAGGTTCTGGACTTTTCATAGCTTATAATTCTTAAAAGTGAATGTATAAAACAGTTCATAAGCATTAACTTCATTACTATTCATTAGGAAGGGTGAGGATGAGATTTTTGGCATTGTACTTGAATCTATTAGTTCAGATTTCTACAGTTTATTATAGCAGACTATCCATGAGCTGTTCTGTGGTTAATATATATAATCCAATTGGTTACATTGGGTGCCTTCCAGTTGTCTCTGAACTTGCATGTACTCGTACTGTTTCAATGTTTAGAAATGCCCCTTGTTGATGCTGTAACAACTGCATAGCTGCCTTTCTCATTTCTTTATGCAATGTTGAGCCATGAAAGCATGCAATCAATGTATGTGCAAGCTTCAGGATCTATACTGCCTTGCATCTATATAATTTATCCCTTTACGTATAAATCAAAAAATATAATCATGCCACTACTCCTACTTCACCCTATAGTGACACATTTCATGTTTGGTAATGCTGCATGGAAATTGCCTGAAAACATGTATTATATTTTACTATTTTACCTAAAGCCTAAAGGGCCATGATGATGATTGATGACTTTAATCGCTGTCACTGATGTGCTTAAAGTTACGCACGGCAGACTGGTGCTGTTTTCTAAGAAATCCCAGGACTGAGAGCTGGGAACGCTTGGCAAATGACGCCTAATCTTGCTGATCGATTAAACCATAATCTGTCTTTAAAAAGCTCAGTTTTCAAAGGGGACATTTTCTGGGGATTTGGGGCTGTGTTGGAGTGGCATTTGAATACACCTGGATTGCTGCCACAGGGGAGCAAGACCTTTGCGAGTTGGTGACGGACGTAGGTGGACTTTGAAAGACCGCAGTTGTGCACTGGGCTGTGAAGTGCAGCTGCAGGCGGGCCGGGGAGGGCGGTGCAGGTGTCTCCTCTCGAACCCCCAGGCGACGGTTGTGCAGGCGGAGCGGGCGCGGTGCCCAGAGCTTTGAACTCCATGTGTGGCTGCGGGTGATAGTGACCTATCAGTCACACTACTGATGCTTGTGATAGGGAATGGACCGCTGCCCAGTACAGAGCAGGCCCAGACCACCAGGCACGGAATCTGTTTTTGTATAATTGACTCAATCGGCTTTGTTTTTGTTTTCCATCTTGGGTTCTCTTGCACTTTTACTACAGAGTTATGATTTTGAGGTATATTTTAAGCACTTGAACTGTGTGTGTGTGACAAAAATTACATATACTCCCTGGAATTTTAAAGCTCTCTGATTTGTCTTGTGATCGTGTCGGTGCAGAGAGAACGTGCCGTCTCTCAGCCATCACGTTATGTCAAGTTGTCCACTAGAGGGAGACCTCCACCTTTGATTCCATCTAGTTCTGTATTAACCTGCTATGCAAAATAATTCTGAGATATTCTTGCTAGACCCTTTGCAAGGATTAAAAAAAAAAACAAATTCTGCTAACATACAAGCCCAGTAATACCATTTCCAGTTGGATTATTAAAATCTCACATCACAAACAACCACAAAAACAACAAAACTGCTAGGATCAATAATCACTAAACTAATAGAAGTGTGTTTCTCATCCTGCAGGTGTATCATGTTAGAACTGACAGCTATGAAACCCACGACCAGCACTATGGAAGAAGCTTAGTAAAAGAAACCATTAAAGATGGTAAGAGCTACATGTGCTTAAGTAGGTTAATGGACGGTTTGTCAAGGGATTGATGTTCTTTGTCATCTTATTTCAAATAGGTGTAATTAGAGCACTACGCAAAACAGATGATCTCCACAGACTGCATCCATTATTCGCCCATTGTCTTTCCAGAAGCATCCCTGATTTAGGTGGAAGGATTCCCTTCTATTGTAGATTACTTACATACATTTATGTCGGCTTGATCAAAAGTCTGTTCTTTCATTGTAAATCTTTGCTGAATTGTGTATGCTCTGTTGCAGTTTCTTTCCACTTTATTTCCTGACGTATTGCTTCTGTCTGTGCATGTTCTTGCACTACAGCATGTATTTCTGACTGCTTGGATTTAAATTCAAATGCACAGATGGAAACTTTAACCCTGAACAGCATCCGTGTTTTGTTTTAATTAGACAACAACAGCAATAACATCAAAACCCTTCTGATCTCCTTCCCCCTTAGGTTTAGCCAAATTCTTCTTCAACGGGAGCTGCCTCAGAAAAGATGCCATCTCTCTCGGCATCCAGAAGGTTCAAAAGATACTGCAGTGGTTCGAGGGCCAGAGCCAGTTACATTTTTATGCAAGTTCTTTGCTCTTCGTGTACGAGGGCTTGCCTCTGCAAACGGCTCCGCAGCGGGTCGAGGGAAGTCTGGCGGTAGAGACGGCGCTTCCCAAGGGGACCCTGCCGGATGGGGAAGTCCTGGAGTTCAACAACAACGTCCGCGTGATTGGCCCCGCGGAGAACGCGCTCGGCCAGAGCCTTTCGAACCTGTACGCGCTGCACAAGAAAGGCTGTTCCAAGGGCCATCACCGCGACATCCCCTCCGAGATCAGCAACGCCAGGCAGGACAATGGCCCGTGGAAACGCACTACTCAGATCTCGCTCGAGCAGCCCAACGGCAACGATCTCAAACCCCCACCGGAGAAGCAGAGCCCGGTGGCGGCACTGACGGGCAGTGAGGTCGAAGTGAGGATGATCGACTTTGCCCACGTCTTTCCCAGTAACACCAGAGATGAGGGCTACATCTACGGGCTGAAGAATTTGCTCTCTGTGCTGCAGCAGATCCTGAGTGATTAAACTCCTTTGGTTTTGTTTGTTTGTCAGTCTTGTTGATGCACTTCTGATTACTGGGGCCAATAGTTAAGAACGAGTAGGAGCCATCATGCAAAGAAATCTGCACTAGCATTGATGCATAATTTGTTTGTAATTCTTTGTGTATTACATGTGCTTGTTTTGTACTTCTGGTAACAATAGTTTAATTTTATACGTATCTTACTCAGGTAAATTAATACATATTCACATTAATGTTAACTTTTGGGGGGGAAACTTAACTTAGACCAGTTAACTCTTCGAGGGACAGTGAGAAACAGTGGATTACCATGACTTGCACAGTAAATTAGATTAAGTACACTTTTATGGAAAACTGTACATGTTTTCCATTTTGAAATCCCAGAAACTACTGATTTTAAAATATATATATATATATATTCATAACATTTTTATTTATATTTCTGTCAAGAGTTACCAAATACACACATATGGTAAATATACAGTATATAGGGTTGATATCTTATATAAAATATATATATAACATAACATTATATATATATATAGTTCGTTTGTTTTTTGTTTTACTGCCAAAATGATTACATCTGTTCTTCAGCCAAACTTTCCTAAGATGGTGGTGAAAGAAACGAGAGATGTCTGGCGTTCTTTTTAATCATATGAATGTGAATGGGTTTTAATCATTTAGGATATTTATGCATAATATGAAAATTGTTTTACTGTAACTAGATGAAACATGCTGCTGTGATATGTAAGGAATATAGCGTGGAGTGAGACTTGACTTTAAAACTAAACTACAGGATAGGAATGCTTTATTTCACTAGATAAGACCCACGTGAAGCTAAACTTTGCCAAAATGAGAAGTTTTGCGTTTGCGTTTGAGGGTAAATGAGATCTCTCCAGACCTTCACATTTACGATAAGAATACCGAAGGATCTGTCACATGTAATGAAATGCGGCGATACACATCAAAGGTAGACTTTTTTGTTTTAACCCCCAACTCTGTCTCCAAGCATTGTCCCATCATGAGGCCACAAAACCCACCGCGGCGTTGCTTTAATTTATTTATCTTTGCATCGCCTCACACTTCATAGGTTTGCTTTAGATCGATTGAATTTATATTTATTTCTTAGCAGATGCCCTTTTCCCAGGTCATATTGAATGTGACAATTATTATTTCAATTTGCAGGTGTAAGTGCTGCCTTTGTTTTGGGCCTTTATTTTGATTATATGTGACACCGCACTAAGAGGTGGATATCGCTCAGGCATTATTAATCCCCTCAAAGACCACCGTAAGTGAAGCTTCTCCAATATGTTTTTCTTGTTGGACCTGACTTAAGAGAGGGAGCAGTTTCAGTTTCTGGTATGAGTGAGGCTTCAATCTAGACCTTGATAATAAAGTATTGATCATTTAGATTGACATTTCTATCCCCAGTAAAGGCAGACAGTGATGTTTTCATGTACCTGGGTATATGATCGACTCAGCTGGTGTTTTTATCCATGTTCGTCCTTAAACTTTTCAATGGAACGAGAGAAAAGAAACTTCCCTGAGGTTTGACTTCCCCATAAGCCTAGATTTTAATAACTTGGCATAAATGTATCATTTATGTATCTCTCCTTTTTATTTGCTTTAAGATGTGGCTGCTAATAACCCTAATTCAAAAAGAGGTGATCAAGTTAAAAATACATTAATATTATTGTATATATTTGATTTCACCAGATTAAATCAGTGTCAGACAAATCCTTACACATTTTGCCCTAGACCAAATAAAAATCGCAGATAAAATTGCTTGTGAAAATAAATTAAATCAGAATTGGATTGCTTGGCTGGGGTAAAGCTTTGATTTGGTCTAGGCATTGGTACTGAAATGGCAGGAAGCCCATTTTTTTTTTCTGTTCATATTCATACTTGATAAAATATGGATGTGTTCCTAGATGGACATACATGTAATTGTATTGTGAGCAAGTTTTAACATTGCCATTATCTGAATCCAAGTAATGTGCTGTTAGTGGGTTTGGATACTGCCTTATTTCGTTTCTTCTTCCAAAAGCATACATTATAAGTTTTATTGTGATTGTTATCGACTCGGTACTCAAGTCTCATACGTTCTGTTTTAAATACAAACTCTTTTTTATCTATTTGAGAGTGACAGTAAGTGTTCATAGGGTGTCTGTTCCTCGTTTTTTTTCTCCACTGTTATGTCAAATACATAATATAGTTTCTGCTCCCTACTAACTAAAGGGCAGGAGCGACTTTTCAAGGCAGCTGTTTGTACCGTATCTATCAGGAAATGTCCACAAAACTGGACTCTCAAAGCTGATTGTCTTAATACTGATGTTAAGTGCAGAAACTGGCAAACTGGAGTAAATGGACATCAAGGGATAAAATAAGATTATTTTTATAAAAGCCCATATCCAAATATGCATGCATGAACTACTGTACAGTGTTTGCTCAATCGCATTTTATCATTTTAACTTGGATAGGACTGTTTTAGTTACTGTTTGGGCAGTATTGCAATGTAATCTTTCCTCCCTGAGCAGAAATCTGTCTTAATGGCGTTTTTTTTTAATACCATACCATGTGATGTGAACTCTGACCTTTGTCAGGAAAAACTGGTTTTATAGAAAACTTGAGTTTCCAAAGTAAAAGAGCAATTGATATTTGACTTGGAAATTTAAATTAGGTTAGTACATTTTTATTCTAAAGCTGCTTTTAAAATTGCACTTCTAAACTTCTTATGATTCTGGTAATCCTTGAAAGGTTTCTCTTTGTATTGTCTGTCGGGACTGATTTCCTCCAAGTTGCTCAAGATGCAGTGAGAGTTTTGAGACAGTCGTGCCATTGGCAGGAGAGATGGAGGGGACATTTGGTCTTTTGTGTCTGTGCTCACTGCACTTAATAAAGTTACAGCAGTATCTTCCATTTTTGTTGATCTAATCCGAAGACACCATCACTCAGTCTAAATATATATATATATATATATACATATATTGTTTATGGGCAACTTAACAGCTGATTGTTTAATTCTGACTCGATAGTGTGAAACGTCTTATTGCAGCATCTTAAATACCTGGGTGCACTGGGGAAATGAGACACTCCTTTTCACATTGGAAATAAAAGGACTAGACAATACGTGTATACTGTATATCGGCGGGAGGGTGGGGGGGCAGTTGTTGCAGCTTAGTTTCAGATCTTTATTTTCAGTCTTTCAGATAGTAACGCTTAACAAACTGCATCCTTTTTATTTACATGACATGTATGTTTTGCTGGGTAAATGTTTTCTTGTAGTGAACCTTCATTTTCAAGTACATATACAGTATAAAAGTGTGTTGATCCTTTTGCTGTGAATTGACTAAGGACTTTCCCTGTGTATTTGAATGGTATTCGCTGTTACTGCCATGCAACCGATTTCTTATGCACCCGTTTCAAAGTTTTGAAATGCAGCAAGCAGTGCACGGAGACACTTTAGTAGTATTGGGAATGGACTGGACCTTCTTTTAAGAAACTGCGAAGAACAGGGCTGAACTTTAGCTGGTTTAAAAAAACTAGAGCGAACGCTTCTTCGTAAGCTTTCTTGTGTTCAGTAACTGCTGAAAACATAAAAAGCTTCATAAGCCTTTACTTACTTTACTATAAGTTCCAGATAAAGCGAACACTGAGTTAAATTTGAGCCCTGGACTCTCACATGTTGTATTCTCTGGAATATGCAGCTTTGTGTCAGCTGTGTCTGACTGCTATTCTGTCTGATCTGACCCTCTTTGTCCTAGGCATCTGAATTTATTTTACACGGACTGTGTCTGTCTCTGGATTGTGAATGATTAGTCTTTTCTTTTGATTTCTTTATGAAAAAAAAATGCAGGGGAAAGTATTCTTGTGTAATTGCTATTTTTCCTTTTAGATCCAATTTAAATGATATAATTGCCTACTTTTGTAAGTGAAATGTGATAAATGATATTTAGATAAAACATAATGGCTGTATATTTGGCAGATTTAAATTACTAATAAAATTACTCCCAACAAAATGTTTGTTGTCAGCTTAACTTTGGGATTGATTTAAGCGGTTCTCTCTGAATGTTAATAGCATTTTGCACTTGCGGAAACTGTTTTTCAGATGAAGGATAATTAAGTCTGACTTCCTTATTTGCTACATTATTATATTAAGTATATTGCCCTGAATCTGAATAATAATAATACAAAAACAGTACAAAAACAGATTTGTTTCAGGGATGGGAAAACAGGAAATATTTGACCAGGAGGGAAAACCATTCTTCACCTTTAAAATAAAAGTAGATTGAAACCAATACCTGCAGTGAAAAGTGGCTATGTTCTAATTTTTTTTACAATTGGTAATTGTAGGTGGATTGTGGTTACACAACTTACCTTAGAGAAAGAATGGGAACCTAGCCTTAAAAATAACAAAAAATAACACATATTGGAGCCACTGTAACTAGGAAAGATGTGACCTGTTTGTCACGTTTGTTCACGTTTTGTTGTTTTCAGGACTTAACAAGCAGCATGTTTAACTACACTCCGCAGACACTCAATAATCATCGTGACACCTCAAGTATCAATTCATGTAATTAATTTATGTATAAATATCGTACTCAGAGTAACATTTTGCATGCAATGGTGGTTTGAATGTGATGAGGGCCCAGGAATAATAATAATGAAAAAAAAGCAATCCTTTTTTAGTTTTTCGAGGAAACGGTAAAAAATAAAACCTGAAGAGCCTGAAAAAACTTGCCTGTAGCTTAAAAAAAAACCTGCTTTCTTCTTTATATCCTCTTCACACTGTGGAATTATGAAACAGAAATCTCTGGCTACTCATCAATTAGACCCTTCATTTCACTCAACATTTGTTATATAAACAAACAAAATCACATTTTTACATGACCTTTCCTTAAATATGTAATGACACATTTTTGGATGACAATGTAGAATGATTATCATTATGTCTTTCAAATAGTAGAGCATTCTTTGAAAACATGAGTCCCTTCTACTGAAACACTGATGATTTGTGTTGGTTGGGATGAAACACTAAATTGTCCCTGTTATCGGCAATGAAAAGAACTTCTAGCACTCTAAACGTATTCTGATATTTACTCGAGTGCATTGATAGTTAATTGCAATCCTTTTCGAAATGGCAATACAATCTTAGGTGAATTTCTACTAAATGAGTAGTCGGAGATAAAATGTAATCTGCGCTGCTTTAAAGCAGTTTCTTGAATCTGTTGTTCCAGTGTGCTGCTGAAGAGGTCCAAACTCCCAGCTGCCCTCGAACTCTACCGCTCTCTACTGTCCACACTCTCCTCCTCACTCACCTCAGCCAAGAAGTCTTACTTCAATCACTCTTTGAATCCTCTGTTAACAACCCCCGCAAACTCTACTCCATCTTCTCCTCCCTCTTCGCCCCACCTCCCCCTCCTCCTCCCTCATCTCTCTGCAGATGATTTTGCCTCCTTCTTCTCCTCCAAGATCACAGACATCCGCAAGCTCTTCAACAGTCCCCCCTCCTCTCCCATCACACCCAAACCTCCCACCGACCAAGCTTCCTTTTCTTCATTCTCACCTCTCTCGGACTCTGAACTTTCCTCTCTCCTAGGTCACAAACCCACGATGTGTGCTCTGGACCCTCTCCCCACTCGCCTCCTCCAAGCGACCGCTCCTCTACTCCCCTTCATCTCCTCCCTCCTCAACTCCTCCCTCCTCTCTGGCTGTTTCCCCTCTGCATTTAAACAAGCTGCTGTCATCCCACTGCACAAGAAACTAACCCTTGACCCCACCTCTCCTCAGAACTACCGCCCTGTCTCCCTACACCCCTTCCTCTCAAAGACCCTCAAGCTGTCTACCTTCAGCTTTATGCATTTCTTTCCCATCACTCACTAGTGTGCCAGACACCTTACAGCACGTTAATCCAGCTTCCACACAGCTCACTCCACTGAGACGGCTCTCCTGGCAGACACTGACTCCCTCAGCTGTGCTCGGGCGGCCTCTCTCTCCTCAGTCCTCATCCTCCTCGATCTCTCTGCAGCAATTGAAATAGTCAATCACTCCATCGTCCTGTCCTGCCTCACTGACCTTGCAATCTCTGTGACTGCTCTCACCTGGTTCTCCTCCTACCTCAACGACCAGACCTATCAAGTGACTTGGCGAGGCTCCTCTTCTGAGGAGAGGTGGGGTGAAGGGTTGGTTTCTTGAGCAGTGGGATGACAGCAGCTTGTTTAAATGCAGAGGGGAAACAGCCAGAGAGGAGGAAGGAGTTGAGGAGGGAGGAGATGAAGGGGAGTAGATCAGGAGCGGTCGCTTGGAGGAGGCGAGTGGGGAGAGGGTCCAGGGCACACGTCGTGGGTTTGTGACCTAGGAGAGAGGAAAGTTCAGAGTCCGAGAGAGGTGAGAATGAAGAAAAGGAAGCTTGGCCGGTGGGAGGTTTGGGTGTGATGGGAGAGGAGGGGGGACTGTTGAAGAGCTTGCGGATATCTGTGATCTTGGAGGAGAAGAAGGAGGCAAAATCATCTGCAAAGAGATGAGGGAGGAGAAGATGGAGTAGAGTTTGCGGGGGTTGTTGACAGAGGATTCAAAGAGTGATTGAAGTAAGACTTCTTGGCTGAGGTGAGTGAGGAGGAGAGTGTGGACAGTAGAGAGCGGTAGAGTTCGAGGGCAGCCGGGAATTTGGTCCTTTTCCACTTCTGTTCGGCGGCACGCAGACTAGTTCATGTTGAGCAGAGAACAGCAGAGATCCACGACTGAGGAGGGGAGGGACAGGCAGGACGAGACGTGACAGGACAGAGAGAGTGAAGGGAGGATATGAGGGAGGAGAACAAAGAGGAGGTAGCACAGTTGACAGATGGGAAAAACAGTCAATGGAAGGTAAGAGAGTGAGGGCAGTGGAAGCAAGGGTGGAGGGGGAGACGGATTGGAAATTATGGTGGAAGATGACAGAGGGAGTGGGTGGGGAGGGAGGGGAGAGAAAGGGAGAAGGAGATTAAGTGGTGGTCTGAGATGTCCATGGGTGTCACAGAGAGTGTTGAAGGGGAGCAGCCATGGTGTGCAGGTGCACGCCGAGAAGACGGAGAGAGCAGGACGGGAATCGGAGAGAACGTCATGGCTTCTTGCTGTTGCTGTGCGGCGTCTCCTCGCAGTCTTCTCCTTGCTGGAGTCCCGCAGCTCGAGTCCCTGCCCTTTGGAAGGGGGGCCCTTCGGAAAGGGGGCACTGAGGCTGCTGGCGCTGACTGCTGGCACAGAAGTCTAGGTAGCTGTTAAATACTCCACCTGTAACTAATCAGGACAGTGCACACTTGTGTTGCATTGAATGACACAAGGCTGTCAGGATGGCAATCCCTCCCTCGCAGGACTGCTAATAGCACAATTAATGGCCGCTTTATGTCTGAATACAGACAAAGACTGTGCCGGACACACACAGTTACACTGAAGAATAGCTCGCAGCTATGCTAAATAAATGCTAAATACCGGCACACATTCAGTTAAAGACACTGACCCTCACCTACCGCTGTCTCGACCACACTGCACCAAGCTACTTTCAGTCCCTCATCTCCCCATACATCCCCTCCAGACCACTGCGCTCTTCCGCTGCCAGAAGACTAACTCTGCCTCCCCTCCACTCCCCTTCCTCCAGAGCCGCTCCTTCTCATCCCTGGCCCCTAAGTGGTGGAACGACCTTCCCACTGAAGTCAAAACAGCAGAGTCCTTGACCTCCTTCCAGTGCTTACTCAAAACACATCTCTGCAGACAGTACTTTAGTCATTCATTCCCCTGTAAGACTGCACTTATACAATGTTTTGTCATACTCTTGCCTTTGCATTACTAGCACTTGTATTGTTTATTTTGATTTCGCCTATGCACCCTTTCCCTTTGCTCTTAAATTTGACTTAACATCTTGTCTGCACGTATCAGCTTTTACAATCTAGGCTGTAAGACCTTATATATTGCTTACTGTATCTCCTATACACTTGTGTAAAGTCTAAATTTGTAAAATGTATTATGCCTGAACTGCACTGTATTGTGCAGTTTGTGTTATTGCACTTTGTATTGCTCTGATATTTTGTAAGTCGCCCTGGACAAGGGCATCTGCTAAGAAATAAATAATAAAAATAATAATTATAAATGTCCACTAGATGGCGCTAAAACTCCTCAGGCCTTCCTGTAAGGAATTATTTAATATGTGGTTCACACAACAGACCAACGACTGGGGGACGGACATAATTACACCCAGTATCAGATTAACACGTTAATATCCCAGTTAAAATAGTGCTTTAAATGCAAATGATTATTTTTTGATCACGGACCACAAGCACGCTATCATATAAAGGCATGATTTGTATCTGCATGTATGTATATTTTTTCCAGTGTTAATGGCCAACTCTTTTTAAGCTAAAGAATAATTCAGATAAAGCAAAAGGCATGAAGAGAAACATACATATGATCTCAAAAGTATCCCTTTGAGGGACTTGGAGGGAGATTGTTCTGTATTCAGTCTGTTCTTAATAATCAAGGTTCATAATTTAGTCTTTGAACCCCCTGAAGAAAATGATTAAATGACATAATAATTTTGGCATCAATCAGATTCTCACAAATAACATGATTTCTGATTGTAAAGAAGTAAAAATTATCTTGGTTTTGTGTTGCATAATAGGCGATACCTTCTTTCCATCACCATCCGTAAATACAGTTTTATTTTTAAATGATATGTATTTTTATATTTCTTTATAGGATCTATTAAACAGAGTAAGACAATTATATTTTACTTCCCCTATAATAAACTGTACATTTGTGTATACAGAGAAACTGATAATTTTGCAGTGGTCTCTTAATTTTTTCCAGAGCTGTATATATATGCACAGACACACAGACAAACACATACACATATGAACGTATTTCTTTGTAATTATGTATCTTGGGGAGGTGCTAATAAAAAAATTGTTTGACTTGTAGTCTCATCACAAGATGGTATTGATGAGAACACAAAGTCACACAAAGTCCTTTCTCTATCAAATCAGAGGATTTCAGAGACATTGATACTTCAGTGCACCTGATGAATGAGCTTCATACCCAGAGAGGAGGCCTCTGGCTCCACTTGCTTTAAACTCCGAGTGATGAATGCATCGGCACAGAGGAGAACAGAACAAAGCACAACACAGCTGCGGCCCCAGACCGCCACAGACCGGCCGCGTTGCAGGGTGACAGACTGAATATTTACTGGGTCAACACTGTTTGCTTAACACTGTTGTTAATAGAGTCCCTGACTATGACAAGAGCCCCTGTATTGTTAACTGATCCGCTCTGTAAATAGTATCCTTGTACCACTAAGAGACACCTGTCCTGGAATTACTGTATCATGAATATCAATTCTAAGCTGTTAACTAAGATCCTGGACTCCTAACCGAACCCCCACTGCAGTGCTCTTCAGATGAGCTCCTTGAGGGCCAGATCAGCTCCCAGCTACTGAATCAAACTAATCAGTCACTTAAATGAACCACATTAAGCCTTCCCTGGGTCTCCTACAGGTGATGATTTACAGACACCTGTACCAACTGTCCAAGTGCCGTGTCAAAGGAACATTTGCCCTTTAGTCACTGAGTCACTGAACCACCTTAATATCGAAATCCAGTTCATACAGTTCAACTCTCGTAAAGTCAAAGTATTATACTGTTATATTGCTTCAGTGCTTACTTTTGGGAGGAATGTAATATCCCAATCAATAAATCAACCAATCAATCAAACATTGCAAAAGAGAGAAAGCTACCACTTTCAATTACATTGTTGTTGCTGTATTGTGAATTAATTACATGTACTCCTATACAGATTTGTTTTTATTCCTAATCAAATACATACATATTTCATTTTTTTAATATTTAATCTCTCTCTCTCTCTCTCTCTCTCTCTCTCTCTCTCTCTCTATATATATATATATATATATATATATATATATATACACACACACACACACACACATTTGTACATTTGCCCACTGACGAAGAAATGATCAGTCTATAATTTTAATGGTAGGTGTATTTTAACAGTGAGAGACAGAATAACAACAAAAAAATCCAGAAAAACTCCTTTCAAAAAAGTTATAAATTGATTTATATGTTAATGAGTGAAATAAGTATTTGAACCCTTCGACTTAGTACTTGGTGGCAAAACCCTTGTTGGCAATCACAGAGGTGAGACGTTTCTTGTAGTTGGCCACCAGGTTTGCACACATCTCAGGAGGGATTTTGTCCCACTCCTCTTTGCAGATCCTCTCCAAGTCATTAAGGTTTCGAGGCTGACGTTTGGCAACTCGAACCTTCAGCTCCCTCCACAGATTATCTATGGGATTAAGGTCTGGAGACTGGCTAGGCCACTCCAGGACCTTAATGTGCTTCTTCTTGAGCCACTCCTTCGTTGCCTTGGCTGTGTGTTTTGGGTCATTGTCATGCTGGAATACCCATCCACGACCCATTTTCAATGCCCTGGCTGAGGGAAGGAGGTTCTCACCCAAGATTTGATGGTACATGGCCCCGTCCATCGTCCCTTTGATGCGGTGCAGTTGTCCTGTCCCCTTAGCAGAAAAACACCCCCAAAGCATAATGTTTCCACCTCCATGTTTGACGGTGGGGATGGTGTTCTTGGGGTCATTCCTCCTCCTCCAAACACGGCGAGTTGAGTTGATGCCAAAGAGCTCGATTTTGGTCTCATCTGACCACAACACTTTCACCCAGTTCTCCTCTGAATCATTCAGATGTTCACTGGCAAACTTCAGACAGGCCTGTACATGTGCTTTCTTGAGCAGGGGGACCTTGCGGGCGCTGCAGGATTTCAGTCCTTCACGGCGTAGTGTGTTACCAATTGTTTTCTTGGTGACTATGGTCCCAGCTGCCTTGAGATCATTAACAAGATCCTCCTGTGTAGTTCTGGGCTGATTCCTCACCGTTCTCATGATCATTGAAACTCCATGAGGTGAGATCTTGCATGGAGCCCCAGACCGAGGGAGACTGACAGTTATTTTGTGTTTCTTCCATTTGCGAATAATCGCACCAACTGTTGTCACCTTCTCACCAAGCTGCTTGGCGATGGTCTTGTAGCCCATTCCAGCCTTGTGTAGGTCTACAATCTTGTCCCTGACATCCTTGGTCAGCTCTTTGGTCTCGGCCATGGTGGAGAGTTTGGAATCTGATTGATTGATTGCTTCTGTGGACAGGTGTCTTTTATACAGGTAACGAGCTGAGCTTAGGAGCACTCCTTTTAAGAGAGTGCTCCTAATCTCAGCTCGTTACCTGTATAAAAGACACCTGGGAGCCAGAAATCTTGCTGATTGATAGGGGATCAAATACTTATTTCCCTCATTAACATGCAAATCAATTTATAACTTTTTTGAAATGCATTTTTCTGGATTTTGTTGTTGTTATTCTGTCTCTCACTGTTAAAATACACCTACCATTAAAATTATAGACTGATCATTTCTTTGTCAGTGGGCAAACGTACAAAATCAGCAGGGGATCAAATACTTTTTTCCCTCACTGTATATTTATATCTTGAATTTGTTTCCTCCATTAGGCGTTTAAAGAATAATAGCTAATAATAATTGCAGTTACTATCTCCACTTATATGTGCATATGTGTGTGTATATGTATATATATATATATATATATATATATATACATATACACACACACACACATAAATGGAGATAGTAACTGCAATCCCTATAGTCCTCTGCTACCATACATATAGAGTGGTTATCTCATTCATTTCATTGGCTTATACTTTGTGTTGCTATTCCAGTCATGCTGGTTCAAGGTTTAATGCAGTTAACTAGCGTTCCTCTGGCCAAAATATCCAATGGGCAAATAAATTAATATTGCTAATTACTGTCAGTTTGATGACTCGCTTCCAATTGGACTTAAGTGGGCTACTCTGCTCTGCCTCACTGTTTTCTGTTTTGCAAGGTGAGAAGAAGCTATTATTCTTTAAACGCCTAATGGAGGAAACAAATTCAATATGTTAATTTAGACTCTCTGGCGTAGACATCAGATGTTGCTTTCTAATGAAGTAACAGTTTATGTTCCTGATTCGCACTCACTTCCCCGCATTTGTCAGTTGTGTCATTTTCATTCAACACTCATATGAAGTATTTCCTCTGAGAAGGCCTAGCCATAAATCTTATTCTAATAATATTAATAAATGAAAAGACTCATCATCTTTGTAATTGTAATTGGAAACATTCCCCAAAGCTTACTGCACATGAAGAGCTGAATTCAAAATAAAATGTATGAAGCTCATATACACCCATATATAATATATAAGTGGAAAACCTGCAGACATTTGTTGACAAAAAAAACGATTCTTTTGGTGGAAATGGCTATTTGACCTCAAACTGGCGTGATAATACATTTGTGTGTAAAGTAAGCTAGTATAATTGTGGTTGTAACAGATGCAGTCTATTTTAAAGTGACACCTTTGTTGAAAATGCAGTAGCCAAGCTTGGCACGATCATTTATTTAACCCAAACAATTTTCGTGTTTTAAAAAGATTGGCAGAGTGCAAGCAAACAATTGAAGAACAATTACCCATTAACCATTATGTCCTACTTGGTTAAACCTCTCATGTCTGTTTCCCCATGCCTGGCAGGTTCATTATTGAATCTCTGAAAGCTAGTGATGAGTAAAATTTGGTGCAGCTGGATGGCAAGGCTTGCATGGTGGAATTATGTCGCAACTGACAACCCAGATCAAAGCTGGTATAATTCAGGTGTCAGTTCAATGGCAGCTAAATTACTCAAGAGAATGAGACAACAAAAACAACACAAAAATTGATGCTTTCTCACTAGATAAGGTTTCATACCGAAAAGCAGATTAATAAGAATCCATTTGTGCTCCTGCAGACACCATTACCCACAGACCTGTTTTCTTTCCCCACATGGAAAGGAGGTAGAAGGAAAGTCTTGATTACTTATCAACCTCCTTAGCTTCTTTTCCTATTGATTCATTTTTTCTGACGTGTCTCCGAATGACTGCTGTAAACCCGTAACGGCACTATGAAGATCTGCTCACATTCGCCAGGTGTTTACTTCAGAAACTCCAGGGTGTCTTTATTGGAAAGGAGAGTGGAGAGTGAGGGATTATTTTGGCATTTACCGTACAATCCATTAACAGTCAAACGCTTAATGAAACATACATAAAGGTCTGGAACACAGTTTCTATTTGAGAACAGGTTTATTCTAATATATTCTGGAAATTACACAATTCCTTAGCATCCCCCCACACACAGCGTGGTTTCTAAACTCTGGGGACTTCTGCTTTCCTTGTAGAAACCCCTCTAATGAGAAAAGCCTTATCTTGGTTTAGCACAGTATAACGCTGACAGTTTGTGGCACACATTATTTGAAAGTTAGTGCAATCCTACTAGGAGAGAAATACAGAGACATGTCAGTCTTGTTTGCTAATCGTAGAGAAACAATCATTTTATTTGAAGTGCTGTTGCAGACATCACATTCACATAGTCCTTGTGCGCTGAATTAATCACAGCAAGGTTTAAAAAACAAACACGCAGCCAAAGCCACTTGGAAATTAAAAGCCATCTGATTTAAAGACGTACAATTTCCCTCTGCACTCAGAATTCAGACATATAGGCTTCATCTTTTCCCATGCTTAGGCGCGGACTACTCGAAAGTCCTCGGGCTATTACTAAAGCAGAGTTAGAGAGACAAGAAACACAATGGTGGTCCTCCTCACAGCCAGCACTTCAGAAATCCTTTGTCTCCCATGTCTGAGAGATACAGAAGTGTGTGGTCACGGAGGGGCTTAGAAGAAAGAGACGCAAGCAGGGGCAAAGGGTGATTTTCCAGGCCCCAGGAAGAGGTGCTCTACGATACATGTGTTGTGCCGATAAGCTCTGCAATGGGTCAGCACCTCACAAAGTGAACGCTGGATCATCAGCTCAGGTAGATTTATGAAAGCCTGGTAACTGTGCTGATATAAATAAGAGACGGCACTGTGGCTACATCCAAAGAACGTTCTTACAGCCTACGAGCCCGAGACATGCATCTGAATGCTCTGTTGTCAAAAAGAAATATACGCCTGGAAACACTGCCAAGAACAGAAGCTTCCTGATTACAGCACTGCGCTCAGGGGGAGGTTTAGATTCACAACAGAGTC
The DNA here is from genome assembly GCF_036373705.1 of Amia ocellicauda. NCBI lineage: Eukaryota > Metazoa > Chordata > Actinopteri > Amiiformes > Amiidae > Amia > Amia ocellicauda. The sequence continues at coordinate 17,911,119 of NC_089869.1, forward strand.
AAATATCTCAGTTCTTTGGTCAAACGCAACGAATGACCGGTCTAATAATAAACAGCCTGGACTCAACAAACACACGACTGCTGTGGTACCCCAGGCCAACCAAGCATCTCTGTATTGTATACTAATACGACAAGAGGATTTATATGATATGATTCTCCCACGTCTGCACGGACACATACAAGCGCAGAGTGAGCTGCGATGCATTTCAAAGCTTTAAGAGAGTACAAGATGCTCACGAGGAACCGTTATGGAGAGAATGTGATGCGCACATGCTGTCCGGTAATCAAATGCGGTTAAGCAACTTGATGTTATAGCTGTTAGTAGACTATAGTACGTGCATTACTTCCATTTTTGCAGCTTAGATGTGATGTGTCAACACGTTTTGCAGGAAGGTTGCCAAGAAAGTGCAAACAAATGCTTGAATGCAATGGTTCGGGTATAAATTGGATGCTATGTGATTATATCCTTTTGTTTTAAGACCGTAATATATCAGTTGTTATTAGTATTTAAGGCTTGTGGAGAAGGCACAGGAAGTCACAAGCAACATCGCTCATATTTCTGCTGAGATTCAGAGCATCTTTCAGCATCACAGAGCTCCAAACATGCTCAGCAATATTAATTGGTTTATAGGGGAGTGTAGGCGTGTTGGGTTTAATTGACCTGAACTAAATTTAACCGTGACACCAATACATCTCCTGAAAGCATGTCAAGGCCTAACTAATCCTGACAAATATGTATGAAAAACAGATGATATTTTGCTAGCTTTATATTTCGACACGGCTGATAATATCTCTTATAATTCTCACAACACACATCATGCAAGGGTACCAGTTGCGTGGTTGTAGTTTGGAGACCTACTCAAACTGTCTCGTAAATACATTCTAAATCATGCTTAAACACTGATGAGGTAATTGTGTGTGTGTCTGTGCTTGGATATACTGGTGGATGGGATAAAGAGGGATTATGCAGTGATCAAGCGGTTTAGTCTTGGCATTTGAATATTGACTGTCATATGTAGACCTATATCCTACAATTGATATGTTTTCCAAGTAATAGAAATGGCTAGGGAATAGAAAGTGAATGTTTAATTATCCTAACTTATGCTATTCTTTTGTTTCCACAACTAATTTACTAACTAGTGAAACAGTTTCTTGTAATGTACTGGAAATCCTTCAAATACTTCAGAAACCCTCTGTTGGATTCCAGTCTAGAACACCATATCCTCCCTTTGAATATACTGGTAAATGTAATTAATTTGGATGCATTCCCTAACCAGCTTCCAAAGCTGCACATAAAGACTTTTGCTTTTAATTAAGATTACAATACTTCAGTGCATTTTCTGAGGTAAACCGCTGTATACAGTATCAGGTATCCCCATCAAAATTGCTCAGATAAGCTTCACATGCTCATTGTAAGTTGCATGTTTGCTTTTGATAAGCCTGCTTATACAAGACAGATTACCCATTAATGTGCTATTAAATCTTTATTAATGCACTGCTGCTTATGAACTGTCATTTGTGTACTGAAAGTTTTTTTACTTGATTTAATTCAGTAATTCAATTTACTAAGAAATTGGGAACACACATAAATCTGCTAATTCCCTAGTAGGTACTTTTTTGTTTGTTTTGTTTAGGGCATTAAAAACTCCCTTCGTTGTGCTACTTTGCCATTATAAAATGCACCTCCCTGTGACCAATTCATGCATTTGTGCTCTAGCAATTATATGGGCCCTTGAAACTGGAGAGCATTATCTTATAAAGCTCAGCGCATGTGTTCTGTGTAGACACAGGGAAATGATCCAGTAATTTATGAGGCATTTTCTGTGTGTGTGTAAGAAACAGCAGCGATTCACATTACGATCTCAATTAAGATCTCGCCACAATTGCATGGGGAGCAGGCATTCAAAGGATATTACATATGAAGAGGTGGCAGCAGAAGCACAGGAGATGACATGCAGAGCGAGGTACTCTGTTAGTGTCACATAACTGTTCTCAAACAAATACATTTTGAAATAAATCCAGATATGTGGGCATTTACAGAAAGTGTATTATTATTATTATTATTATTATTATTATTATTATTATTATTATAACGACTACCACACAGCATAGTTAATGCATCTTGTATGTTACAACCTGTTCAAAGCTGACATTCTATATTATACATCTAATTTAACTGCGGAAAGGAGGGGATATATAATGTTCAAAATCACTGAGCATTACTCTAGTGTAACTGAATCAATAGGGGGCGCCATTGTCCAAGAACAATCCACTTCTTCATCTAGCTTTCATTTTAATTGCACTTCAGGTAGCAATAAAAACAAATGTCTTTCTCTTAATAATTTGTAATAAACTAATGGGATGACTAATGTAATCTTTTGGGTATTAAATGTTTGATTCTGAATGTCCAACTAAATCAGTGCATCTTATTATATTATTATAAGATGTGAGTGATGCTTAGTGCATGTTTTATGATACCAGCACTTGTCAGCTGAAATATTTCTATTACTTCCTCATACATTATATACCTTAAAAAAAAAGGGCAGCCAATTTTAGCAAATTTATACAGTAGTTTTTTTTTTTCGTTGCTGAGCTCCTGGAATCACAAATTTGATGAATCATGAGATATTTTACTGGCAAGTAAAAAGCAGGTGACAAAATGATCGCCTAGCCTACATACCTTAACCCAAGATTATCTCTTCAATTGGCACAGTTCACAAGATGACAGTACTCTGTCTTCACCAGTGAATTGGAAATAAATGTAAAATCTCAAGTCAGGGTTTAATTATGTCTAACGTCATTCTGTTCTATTCTGTCTTTTAAGTATGTATGTATAAGAAAATGTTTTAGTCTTAGTCTAATACATGTTGGTTTAGTTCATGATAATGTAGAGGGTTAATATGTTATGTAACTCAAGAGTTATTTGCATTACAAGACCACTTTGTATCTCGCAGTATTCTCCCGTCTCCTGGGCTCGGTTGATGACCTCCACACAAAACATCTGCAACCTTTCACTTGTTGTGTCCAGACTTCACATGTCAAGTGTTTTTTTTTTGTCTTTGAAAAGCTGGCAAGAAAAAGCAGGCGAATAAGGGAATTTGAATTATGTATGTGATGCCCACTGGAGGAAGTAAAGGCAGAATATGCTTTTCAGCACATCTGGAGGTACATTTTGCTGTTCTTTGTAAACTAAAAATAAACAGCAAAACACACGGAATCCCACTTTAGTCCAGGCAACACTATTCCAATTTCCCTTTCTTTCTTATTGGGAAAGTTCTGTTTTGATGCAGTTTTTAAAATGATCACAGGCCCAATCAGTACTTTGCCTTGCTCTTTGATTTATAATGATCTCCTTTACTTTCATTTAAAATTAACATCACTCACATTCAACTTCAAGAGTCCTTTCTGAAGCTGACACTATTATAGATGTTTACCAAAGCAAGGTAAAGCTTCGATATATTATTGCTAACATCATTTTTTTTATCTTACAAGAGGATTTTTCTTGTCTGAATGGAGTATTTTACTCTATTTAACAATCTTAGCATTTAAATGAGTTGTCGACATTTGCCCTATTAATGAAGTCCTAGATTATTAATAGCTAGTTACTCCAAGCTCCATTAGGATGGCTTCATAAAGTCCCACAAAATCACATGGCTTTGTACCAGATGTATAAAGTTCACCCTTTCCTGTTAAAAGAAGTGTGTTATACCTTTGGATATAAAGACTTACACATCTATGATCTGCTCCAGGTCTCTGTGCAGATCTTGAAGTAGTGGCTGGAGATCAGGTCTCTTGAGGATTTTAAAGACCTCATTTGAAAGACCCTCAAGCCATCTTTTTCTGACACTAAAAAGGTTAATGTCTATTAGCCTTACCTTATTAAATATACCTTTCTGGCCCTGAGACTGCTGCAGCAGCAGATGTCTGGATTTCTTCCAAATGTTTTATTCCAAATATATTTTTTCTTCACAGAAAAGCATATTGATTTGCGTCTGGTAGAGCAATATCCGTTCTCTGTACTGTATCTGTTCCTGTTAACTATCCTAAACTATGTCAGCAGAGTTTCAGCTAGGCATATGATATATTATGATTTGTATATGTCACAAATCCGTTCATATTTATGCTGGCTGACACCAACATACAAGCTGGAAAGAGCTTCTCCTACCAGCACTCGAAAACACAGATGTGCAATTAGAGGTAGTTGTGGAAGGGTAGACAGAAACCTGCTGTAGTTTGTACTGGTATTAGTAAAGTTGTTGCTGCAGTCATGTACCAATAAATGTACATTTGGCTGTGTTGTAATGCTCCATAATGTCTCAAATTAATCAATTACTCACTGTGAGAATATTTTTAGCTATATTTTTATAGCAAGCGAGAGAGAGAGAGAGAGAGAGAGAGAGAGAGAGAGAGAGAGAGAGAGAGAGAGAGAGAGAGATAGTTATATGTCGAGTTGTTATGACAGACTCCTGCTTGCAGTTTTTAAGACACAGGGATAACAAATGTGGGATGTTTACCCAACTGATGAGGCGATTTGTCACACAAAATAGGGAACAAGGTCCTAATCTTGTCTGTGGTTTAACATTGACTCCATGTGCCATGTGTGGCTCACCCAACATACCGTGATCCTCTGGGACAACAAACACGACCCCATTTGGCTCAAAGACAGGAATGAATTGTTGTAACGAAAGTCATGTTCTCTCTGGGCTCCTCTCACTCAGGTTTGTGTTTCTCCTACTACGGTTAGAAGAAGCTCTTGAAATGTAAATGTATGCGTGTGTGTGCCGGGGGTGTCTGGGGGGGCTGTGCTTTGGAATCCCACTCACAACTGATGCCGAGATCAGTAAAAGCCAAACTGTTAATCTCTGGGATTCTGTGCTAGTTCTTCAGCTATGCAGTAATGTGGTTGTGTACGGGCCAAGGAAGTCAGGGTTTGTGTTCCAATCTGTCGATATACCAATTAGCCACCTGGGCCATCACAATAGAAGTCAGGGATAATACACACTAAGCACAGTCAGATGTACGGTGACACAAAGCATTAGAAAGCACACAAATGTAAACAGGTGACTGATAGTCTTTTTCAAGTTGAGAAGAGAAAACAAACTGCAAAGTGTTGTGTTAACAGTGGGTGTTCCCCAAAGCTTCTTAACCTCCAAATATAATCCCCAACATTGTGTGAAAATAAGAAAAATAAGAAGACAATCAAGATGAGGATGTAGATGTCCTTCGGCATTCAGTCCCTCAGTAATAAATTTCTGTTTTTATTTTATCTTTTCATTCCAAAAATAATAATCTTCATGACATTTTTGTTTCTTGGAATTTCCCCTGATATTGTTAGTACAGCATGTCACTGCAAATAATATTTAAAGAAACAATAACAGATTCTTAGCTTTGTAACACTTCTAAAGAGATAAGGGTCACACTTTGAAAGAATGGCCTCCAATGAATAATACATAAATGTATATAAAACCACACGAACAACACCTGTGTGCCTCTGATGTTCTCATATTAATCAGATGTATATACTCTAGTGTAACCCTATCCCGAACCCTAATGTAAACTTTTACATGTATGATGTTTTTCCTGTGGGATTCATACACAGAAATATGCAGCCCTTATTTTACAGTGTGACTCTTATCTCTTCAGACGTTTTCATCGCAGCTGCTTGCCTTGGAAGACCACGGCACTGACGTTTTTCTAAGAGAACATCATCCGTCCAGAAAGCATTGGACTATGGATTTCCAAATAAGCAGGAAAAGCGCAGAGCATTACTTTTATTGCAGTTACCCCAGCATTTGAACGATTTTCAGAATCGGAGGCTTTATCCAAGTTTCCTGAATCATTCATGGCTCGCACAAGTATTGCTTCCTGGGTTTCATCCAGAATGATTATTGATTAGAGAATGCAAAGCGGTGCTTGCCATATGATGCAAATGCTCAATGTCCATAGACTTTCTGGAAGGAGAGCTTTTGGCTCCTGAGATGTTTTATTTATTGATTTAACCCTTTCACTCTGGTGACTGCATTTTAAAAATAGCTCTGCATCTGCTGGTTTCAGGGACTCTGGGCAGATTACAAATCAGCTCCCTGGTTATGACATCTGAGGGCATCATAAGGCAGCTGGCAGGGAAGAATTAAAACTGCTCTTAGCTGTCACACATCTCTAATTAGCTACAGCCTCCAAAGGGAGCTTCTTTGATGCATTAGTTTTTAAGGAAGAAAGGATTTACAGTTTGTCCGTTACCCTTAATTTGTATTGCCCAGAAAGCTTTCAAAGGGAAGCAGTGATAAAATATTGAAACTGTTATATAGAGCAATTAAAAGAGATGCTGTACATAATCTCAAGCAGGCAAATTCCTGTGAATTATAATACCATTTATAGTGCTGGGACTGCTTCTCTACAGTTGACAAGGGCATGTATTTCTTCTTTTTATTTTTTTCTTCTCAGTTTTATTGTATACGATAAAAACTTGAAATAAAATTGTCGGAAACCAGATTTAATCCATTAAAAAAGTTGATACAATTCCCCACTGACTTGATTATTCATTATTGGAGTTTAAAAGTTAATTATTATAGCTGGAAAAAAAAGGTATATATATATAACCATAATTCGGTCACCTTACTGCCAGCTCTCCTATTCTGAAACATATTGATATTTTAGTAAAATAATGAAAAAAGTCTTGTCCCTTCTCTCTGACTGTACTCGGATATTACACTGATGGCTTCCTTTGAGCAAATTCCCTGCGGCTCCGGCTCCGGCCTATCAATAATCCCTGCGGAGCAGCCTACTCAGGTGTGGAAAACAGAGCTGATGACAGCATCTTGGCTGTCACTGCTTTCCTAGCAGGCAAAGTTTTCACTTTCCCACTAAACATCATTTCTGAAGCATAGCCAATCAGCAGTCATGGCCGCACCGCTCTTGAACTCAGGCAACTCTTGCAATCACCTTGTTGTTGGTTGTCTAGGCAGCTTCAGGCTATTAATAATTTGAGGAAAAAAGTGTTGTCTCATTTCTTTGGGAAAGGCAATACCAGCTGAATAACTTAATTCTTATCCTGGTATTTAACAAAAATGGTTTCCAGTGTGATATTGCACATTACGGACATTATTTGAAGAGGTGTGTTCCACTCAATATCTGAAATTGAAACAACTGAGAAGTATGTCTAACCTGAGTGTTTCAGCTCTGCTTTCTAATTTGTTTCATGTTAAGCAATCTGTCTAAAAGGAAATGATTGTGTGATGCAGTCAACAATTACCACCAGGAGAGGTTTCTGTTAAAACACTTTATATTTCAGAGGACATACTGCAAATGTACCAATTCTCTTCCAAATTATCCTATTTGTGCCAACTCCTGTATATGAGAATTCTCAATGTCAAATAAATATGTTGCAGCCCTCCAGTACAACAAACAGAAGTACCTGTCTTGACAAAATATATAATCAGAAGCTTGTTTTAGCACAAGGGTTGCTCGTAAGATGTACCAAGAGTTTCCAAAGGGATTCGTATTTTCAGGGAATGGATCCATAACACAGGAGATGGATCTGAGGATAGTATAATAATGTGTTTTTTTGTCATGGATCTCATAAAAAAAAACACTGTACGAGAATGCATTATATCTTCAAATCTTCTATTAATGGTAAATCAGCTTTATCAACTGATAACTAATGCAGAATGGACCATTACAAAAAAGAAACAGACCAACTTGTTTATATAGTCTCTAAGGATGCATGCGTGTTGCTTTGCTTGCACAACCCTGTAATTACTTCCCTTTATTTGTGAGTGTATTGTAGCCTTTTTCAGAAGAGCAAAGATTAAAACCTTTTATCAGTTTCCTTCATGGGATTGAAGTTTTAATTATGAACAGCAGATTTAACGAATCCATTAATTCTGGAGTCCTTGCTTGTGAGGATTTAATGGCCCAGAACTAATGAACTAAAACCAATAATATTAATGCTGGATGATGCATTAAAGAATGCTACTGAATTACTGGATATGCAGAAATGCATTATTGGCATAAATAAATCCCCCCAAATCCTACTTCCTTTGCCTCATATTGGTGACCAGAGGTGTCCAGAAAAGAAATACAATGGGACATACAACAAACTTGGCTTAAATGGAAGGGAATTCACCAACACAAATGGCGAGTCATGGTCAATTACCTGAAACGGTATGAACCTCCATCTTTAGGTGTTGGATTGCTTGGGACCAGGGCAGAGGGTGCTATGAATATGCTGGTTACGTAAATAATTCACAGCTTCAGACTAATCAAATTCACTGAGAGCTGGAACCACTCTGAAGTCGGACAGGAAAAGGATCTAGGAAGACCAGGAAGAATTAAATCAATAATCCTACATGCTCTCAAACAAGCAGCACCCAACACATGATTAAATCAATTATAGCAACTTTAGCAACTGTTTTTTGGCAGATTGTTCACAAGTTTGTTCCCTCATTAGATTATGTATTTCTTATCCAGGATAATTTCAATTTTAAGGCCCATTTCTCTAACACTAAAATATCAGCATATTAGAAGTCCCTCTGAATAGCTGGCAGTAATGAAGATGGTTGTGTGAGGTGACATTATGGGACAGGATATTGCCATGAAGCTTAGGTTTACAGACTCTTTCATTCTTCATCACTCTCTCCTGGTTCAGATTCGAGTTTGTATATGTTTGGTAGCATTACGCTTGATTTTTAACGCTAAACCTAGAGTAGGCTGCTGAAATGTTCTAAATACTTACAGTATTAATGAAATGTAAACGAGACCTTAGGACATACAGACAACTATGTATATTACCGTTAAAAATACATATATTTTATTGAGTATTAATGTACAATATACGTTCGTTTTCAAAGACAGACCAAACAAAATAAATGAAACTGCTTTGTCGCCATGTGGACTTAAATCTCTCTCTTTTTTGCCATTCTTAGCTGAACAAATATTCTATCATCTGAGTAAACAGGGAGGCATTATTAGAATAACACAAATCTTCACAGGCTCTCAAAACTCCCTGCTGTTTCTTAGTAATTCCAGTGGGATTTCAGTCTTTTGCATATACACAGGAGCCTGGCAGCACAGGGATAAATAATTGATACACATTTAAACTGCGGTGTCACAGGACTACCACATTTCCACAAAACCCATGTCTGTTCTCTCAGAATCTTTAATGACACAATATCATTTCACAACTGCCCTTCGTACAAAATGAAATACAATAAAAAAGTTATGATTTAGAACAATTCACGCTGAGGGGAAATGTAGCATAATATTCAGATACCTTGGTTGTTTCGTGTGTTTAATGGTGTGTCTACTGGAAGTTGTGTGCACATTTAAAATCAGCATATTAACCAAATAATGAACCCATTTTCATTATCAAATATTCCCATTTTGCTAACCTTTTAGAAATCATATGCATGAGCGCTGGGGTACGTTTCCATCAGTGTAGGCCTTGACAAAAAGATACTGAAGCTTGGATATTGATGTAGGTATTGACACACAAAGATATACTGTACATTGCAAAAGTCTACAAAAACAACTAGGCTGAGTTGTTGACACTTTGTATGTTGATACTGCCTTTACACAAACAATTACATTTTATTTCTTACATAGAAATAATTAATATTATTGAAAATGTGACCACTTTGGTCAACGTGCACAAGATTTTCATGATTTTTTAATGGGATAAATTTAAGCCAATCTTAAAAGGAATATAATCCATCACACATAAAAGTATAAGAAGCAAAGATCGTGCTCTCAGAGTTTTGGTGGAATTTGACACGACCTTCTGTCTTCCATTCAGTAGCTTCTCAAAACATGTGAGGATTAATCCTTCAAGTGAAACAGGGTCCTTCTTGCAGGAGTGTATTTGCTTTGAGAACCTCTTAGGGTTTGTGGTGGGAGTGAAAAATAAAAGCATTCCAATGGTAACTTTAGGTTCAAGAAAGACCTTATGTAAAGTTGGAGGCAATTCAAACTCTAGCTGGAGAGATATGGGGATTGAAATGAGCATTTTCTCTCTCCTGCCAATTCCCTCAACATTTAGCAGTGCAGTACTGTAGGCAGGCAAGCTTTCTCTGCCTATTTTCAAAGGGAGTACAGTCAGAGCTCAAGGCAATCGTTTCTTACCCAGCAGTATCTAGGGGACCAAGATGCAAACAATTGTCCCAGTGGCAATATAATATCCAAACAATGATTTAATTTGTGCTTCATGCTTCCATTCCACATATATATAAATTACAACCACATGTGTTGTCAGTGCTGAGACTTTTAGAATTGTTTTTGCATCCTTGATATTATTTCTTGTTACTTATAATCAGTAAACTATATTATATATAGTAAACTGTATTAATTGAATACTGTCAAAGTGTGCTTTTGGAATGTTTGTTTACTTATTTCCTATTTTTTCTAAATCAAGAGCAATAAATTAAATGTCAAGACTTTTCTCAGCTTTGTTACACAATAGTAAAAGCACATATTATAGTAATTTCACACTGCTGTACCACTGATCTGATATGAGCTAGTGGCAGACATCCAGCCAGGTGTTGAACGCGGCTTAAACACAGATTCTAGAAGTACTAGAAACCACTTTATTCGCACATTATTATCTTTAATTGTAGAAAAGTTTCAACTGTGTTTCCTTGGTGATAAACAGCAGGAGTTCTGAGTCTAGGTGTTTTACTGAAACCAGATCGTTAATATGTTTAGGTTTGCTTGTCTTTGCCACAAAAATATTTATAAGTTCTGACATGAAAAGGATACATTAATATCTAATGTGACTATGCACATCATAGCTAATGTGAAGAATATACCTCCAAATGGGCCTCTCTTATTATCTGAGCAGATGGGGAATACTGTTCATTAGTCAATTGACTAATGGATCCTCTGGCTGTTCAGTTGCAACATGCATCGTTTTAAAGCTTACTGTCTCCACATAAAGATTATACCTACTGTCTTCTACCACTATGTTACATAAAATAAAATAATTCAAACCTTTTAATTTCCCCCTCCTCTCAAGAGACAATGAACATGCTTTAAGGTGGCTTGGAAATGGATACTTTTTCAAGTATGCTTTCATATGATCCAAATAAAAAATCCGTCAAAGTAACAAGAGATAATGCTGTTATAATTCAATGTGAAAACTGTGTTTCAGTACAAATCAGATCATTTCAAGATAGTGAGGATTAATTTTGTGGTTGTCAAAACAAATACTGTTAAGGCAAACATTACTTAGGTAAACATTCACTAGACAGCACATAAAGGAATGCCTTGGGGTACAAAACATTAATTTCAATGTTTTTTTTTTTTAATTTGAAGCTATTTTATCATCAACATAATATGAATGCAGAGTAGCTGTTCATCAGTTTCATAAGTGCACATCAACTGCAAAGACTTCAATAATCCTTTTCAAGCATTAGTGTTTGAAACTCTGGATGCTAACTCACGCAATGCAAAATATCATGTTCGGGAGAAATGCCAGACTTATAAGAAAAACATAAATGTATAGCATTTCTAAATGTGTTAATTGGCACCCAAAGTATGATTAAGTAATGTTTAAGCAGCAGTGGAAACACTCTGCTAGTGTAATGTGACCTTGCATTATTTCAGTCTCTCATAATTCTACCTACAATGTGATTTAAATGTAAATGTATTTTATAAAACAAGTGTAAAGTAACATGGAGGAAAATACTCAAAACATTTTATTTAAATTATTTTAAATAAAATATGAACTCACTTGTAAAAATCAGGCTCAGTTTAAAACATCTTTCATTTTTCATTTTTTAATGTGCTCATACCAAAGGTATAATAAAGTGGCTGAAAGGTTTATAAGCTGTTACAATTAAAATACAAAAGGAGGCCATACATTTCTAATTCTTGGAGTCAGTTCATGAACTACCTTTCAAACATGTCCTGAAGCAAGTGAACTCATACTTAAAACCTTTATTGTAATTAAACTCATCTCTGGGTAATAAAAATTGTGTAGTATAGGAATAATTTAAAATAGGTTATACATTGAAATGGGGAAAGTATTATTTAATCGCGTCATTCTCCAACAGTTGATACATTAATCAAAATCATTACACAACGTGCTTACTAATTTAAACATGAAAATGAATAACATATTAGATTGGAGGGAAAAGTGAGGGGCTTACCAGACCCATGGCATGGAGTACAACTGAAGAGTGAAGAAATATTTCACACGACAGGTTCAGGAAGGTCTGGACAGTTGTGTTACTATAAAATATTAATGTAGTGACACATATATATATATATATATATATATATAAGGCAGTCACTATAAACTAAACATGCAAATCCTTATGTTTAATGGGTGATCACACACTAGGAGCTTCAGTATACCACTAATGACAAATTTTAACCCTGTGTGGGATATACATATTGTCATTTACTGTATATGTGCATTCACCACTATTGATATATATTCATACCTTTTTAATTATAGATCATTGATCACATAATTCACACTTTGTTGAAAGTTACTCATCATGGGTAATTGAAAAATATAAAATTTTATATCTATCTATTTATATGTCTGTGTGCTTTCATTCTTTCTTTTTTTCTTTTATACCACTGATGAAGTGGCACTCCTTAAAGTTTAGGAAGAAGTGACACATTTAGTTTCCAGATTGACCTTTTGCTTGACAGACCGTCCTTCAATGCGATATTTTTGTTGTTTATCAATTGAAATGGAGGTCTGTCTCTTCAGTTAAACTACATGCTTGCTCAAGAAAGCCAGTCTCTAGACAGCCCGACAAGACAGCAAGAGCTCTGCCTGGTTTCAGGAAAAGAACAAACCTGCAGGCACCCAGAGGATTAAATATGACTGAACAAAATGTCAGCTCACACACATCTCAACTGGGTTTCCATTTTGATATCTGAAAGGTTATTTAGACATATTTTCTTAGTTCATAACTTTAATTCATTATCCTTTACAATCATCCCAGATTATCATGGAGAAAGATAGATTTTCTTCTTAATAGAGTGAAACTCTTGTATACTTGTGTATTGTGTATCAAGATAGACAGACACATACACATATTATATTATATCATAAGAATGGCATATGTGTACTTTGTGATTAAGAAGAGTAGATTGCAGACAAATCCATATTCATTAATTTTCTGTTTATTATTACATTATTTTGGAATTTAATTCAATTGTACAGAATCTCACAATGAAGGGGTTGGATACATTAAAAGCTGCAAATCTCTGGCATTGCAATTGAATTTGGCTTCATATCCTGGAAGCATTGAAGTTTCTCCATTAAACCGCATATATTATATTTTACTGTGGAAATTAACTTGACAATTAACAATTGATGCAGAAACTTTTTTTTCCCAGAAAATAGTGGAATGATAAAAATGTACGTAATGAAATTTATTCAGGTGAGAAAATGCATCTGTTCAGTTAGCCGAACACAACACAAGCTGCAACTAGTTGAAAACAGTTTTCTTTCCTCAAAGAAAACATAATCGTAGGGAGTCAGTTTCTCTTAATTACCCACATCAAGTTTAACATGGTGAATATGTATGGTAATCTGTTGTTTTTACTCTTCCATTGCTCAGTCACTGGCACTGGCATGAGAATTGCTTCTCAGTGGGGAAATTCAGTTTCATTCACACTTTCTGAATTAATTTGTACACCTGAGCGCTCAGACACTAACACTTCGCTGCCTCTGATTTCCTTCCTAAAGAAAAAAGAGACACAAGGAGACTGATTAAAATAATTTGTGAGCTACTTATTACAGGGTATGAACTGAATCCCTCTTGAGCTCTAAAACAACTGTGTTGAAGAATAGCTTCAGGGAGTCATCAGTGGGATATCAGTTTCTAGGCGCAACATATTGCCGGCTCATGCTGACCTTCAGGTATTATAAACAAAACAAACATCTTTCATGACCATTTTTCATCAATATCCCCAAAATAAAACCAAGAGATTGCACTGTTAGTCAGTCGTTGTGCTGCAAGTAACAATATTTGTGTTTGTTGGTTTCCAATGACTGCAGCATAGGTAATATGAACAGAATTGTAAGGTCTCATTGGATCTTGGATTTACAGTCTTATAACAAAGCAGATACAATAGATTAACATGGTGTTTAAGCATTACTCAATGGTAACGACATGTTAATAACACGTTAACAAATGTTACTTTACAAAGACCAGATTAAGGTATGGAAAGATGCCTACTTTTACTATTCATGAGATGAACACATCTTCAATGTAACAATGAACTGTATTCTATACATTTCTAAAAGATAACTCGTTTATCTTCTAAGGCTTCTAAAAACCATTTAAATAAAATAGAGGAAACATGTTTTTACACTGAAGCAGACTTGAATGCAACTGACTTCATACAAGTACCGAATGAAGGATTCTCTTTGTCTCTATGCACTGATGTGACACCCACTTAACCATAGTTAAGAACTGTTAAAAGGAAAGTGAAGTTTATGTTATGTAAAGGAAAGTGCTTCATTTTAAAACATTTCTGTTTTAAGATCCCATATTGCTCAATTGAACAAATTATAGTAATTTCACATTGTGATGGTAAAGCAGAGATGATCAACATGGGAATGGTATTTGCAGTTTTTAATATAAATGTACAACAGAATAGCACATTTAACTGTTTAACAGTTCACAGGTTATTTTAATTTAAAACGGTTAAGAACCATTAATCAAACTTTATTGCTGTTTGGGGAAATTGTACATTTTTTTATGGTATCCAGTTAATACAGTTTTGGACATGCCATGGCAATGCTGAAACCTTATAGAAATAATAAGTATTTATTTCCAATATGCAGAGTTTGGTCTTGTTTACTAAGCTTTGCATCTTTTTAATGATCTCTTCCTGGTTTACAGGGTATAAACAACATTAATTAGAAAAGCTATAAGAAAGCAAAATAAGTACTTGATTACAAGTTAGCCTATATATTTTTCTTACTTACCCATAAAAATCATAATAAAAACAAACTGTGTAATCGAATAAAGGTTAGTTCATCAATAGATACCATTGAAAGTATTTTTTCAGGCGAACATAATCTCATCTATGCAATCACTACAATATAAATAGCAGCCTGTCTCTATGTCTCTTTATTTTGAAAAATGTATGTGTGGTACCTGTGTGATAAATCTGGCCAACAATCACATTCCCATCTAACACAGCAACTCAGATACCACTAAGACATTCTGCTGCAGTGTGCTGGGCGAGTTGCTAGATGCCTTTAGTCACCAGTTCATTTAGCAATTTGTCATCCATGTCACAATATTTAGTTGGGAGCAGTGGATGGGTTACAGGAGGATTATTGATGGAACATCCGGTTACCAGTAAATAAATAGAGAAAGACACACCTTCAACATTCTGTATTTTCCTGGCGAAATCTCATAGCAGGCCATTCAGATATACTTCAGTCATTCTGGAATAATTGTAGCGAAGAACCCAAATGTATTATTATTACAAATATTAGTTTAGTGTCTGCCTGCCCACACTCTTTTTCTTATGGATGCTGCAGCCACCTGGTCCCAGCACCCTGCTGAAGGGGTGAGAGAGAGAGATTGTTATCTCCAAAGAATTGGCAAAAGGCCCTTGATCATCCTGTAGGAGAGTTCTATATTTTAGAAGGGGTTTGTGGCTTCGGTGACCTGCAGTCAGCCTGGGTAACAGGAGGGACTGAAGAATACAAATGTATTATTATTACAAATATTATCTAAGGGTATGCTCTGTGTATGCTTTGTCCTTTTCCACACTGTTAATACTGAGGAATACATTTAATTGTATTGGCCTTTCCAATAAGACACTCTTCAGTAGAACTGTTGGTAACACTTAACAATAATGGACACTATTTCTTAAATAATGAATGTGTGAATCCCACAGGAATAACATGAACACCTCTTGCACTTCCACTGAGTTCTGATGCTCTAACCACAAACTTAGTCAGTAACCCTACCCCTAACCCTATCCCTAACCTTGTTATACATGTAATTAATTATATAGAGGATTTGTGTATGGTATTCAATGTTTTACTTCTGTGGGATTCATTACTCAGGCTGTCCACGCTTAAAGTGTTGATTCCTTGGAACTACGTAAAACTTTATCAATTAGATTAATCTCTGTGCAAAACCTAGCCAAACGCCAACACGAGGCCCATACTGCAGACTCCTTGGTGGGGGATTTCAAAGACAATGTTTTATGCTGTATACCTAAGAAGCAGATATAATCAGTATATAACTGCATAAACTTTAGAAAAGCCCATGACAGGGTTAAATAGTGGATAGCTGTTGGCACCACACAAACACAGTTCAGCATAGTTTGTTTTTGAATCATTTAAAGATTTCCTGCTGTTCAGCTGATATGTCCGAGTGATGTTCAATCACTCAGAGGGTTTCGGGATGTTTTATGGCACTTCAAATGCACATCATCAAGTCTTACAAACCAAACATATTTCATATTGAGGTTACTCTTACCACAACATCTCCAACGTCTTCAGACACACAGTATATTTGACAACCTCGAGAAGTGGGAGATAAACCAGTCAAAATCAAGAAAATTGCACTACTAAAACAAAGAGGTGGAGTTTATTTCCTTGGAAATGAGCCATTTTCATGTGCTGGTTTGCTTTACTGCCATTGCCTTGAGTCGCCCCACTTAGATAACTCTGTTAGATGATTATTACTGCAGAATTAGGTCACCTCACACCACGCGTCTTCAACTTTATGAAAGTTTGCATAGTTTGCCATAAAACATCTTTAATAATGAATATAACAATAAAGAAACAAAAACACAGACACAGTAACAGTTCATATATAACAAACATAAAACAAAAGATTTCTGCAAATCCAATACGTCACAAATATATGAAAATACAGGCATTTTCCAGAATGTATTTTTTTTAATTATGTGATTAGAATTGGTGAAGTTGTAGTTGAATGTATTCACACCCTTCATTGGAAACAATGTTACTCACAGATTCATTTAGTTTAACATATGTGCATCATTGATATATCTTCAGAGATAGTTGAGCACATATTGAATCTGAAGACTGTAAAGGATTCAGTGGTACTTAAGTTTTTGACTGCCACGCCACAGAAATATATGATTTACAAAAAGCTTAAACTAACAATATTTATTAAACTAAATGATTAACTGAATAACAGTTTCAAAAATGAGAGTGAATACCTCTCATTCACTTATCACTGAAGCTTAGACATATTTAAGTGTTTTCCTCAATAGCTTAAACAGATGTAAAGGGATATTTTTGAGTCGAGGGACATCATGATTAACAATTTAGGTAACATACAATCTCCCAAATGCTCTTCACTCCTGCTGTTGTTTTTCCCCATTTATTCTCCTTTGAATCCTGCTCTCTCTCAAATCAATTCAAATCGAGTATTGTTTTTGTGTGTTTGTTTTGTTGATCCAAAATAATTCAATAGTGCCTGCTGGATTTCCTTCAGGAGCTAATTCCATTGGCTTCTTCAGGGAAATGGACACAGTCAAAAAGAAAATCCACAATCATTCTGGTACACGTAACATCTGGAGAGAACCCCTGAGCATGCAAATGCTAAAACGCTGATGTATTTTATATATATTGAGTTAATATGACTTGTCTGGTATACACCCATTCTGGCCATCTGTTTTATGGAATGGACTGTGAAAACTGCAGATTGTATTCGTGGAAGTGTTCGGCGAGAACCAGTGCTGACTCAAGAACCGAAAATAGGATCTAAGGTGCAACTTCTCAGATAATTCGTTTACACTATTACACAAAACAATAAGTGCTTTTCGTCTTTTCAGTTGAATCACACAAGTCATTTGTCAGATCATAGGAAAAGTAATTGAAAGCAATTCTCAGCAGGTATTATTTCGTGTTATGCTAAGAAATGTTCAACTATGAAAAATGATGGGAAAAGAGAAAGAAGTAGCTGATATTTTTTCTTAGGAAGGACAAAGCATAGATTAGAGATGTCTGCTGGTGTCAGCAATAAAGTTGTGCCATTTGGTATAACTATACATAATATTGATGGGACCACTACTAGTGACTCAGAAAAGCATTAAATACTTTAATTTAATTTAGTGCCTGTTGATACCAATTAATTAATATTTTCATTGTTCTTTTTCATTTACACATGTGGTTTTCCAATAATTGTCTCATGGCACTGTCAGGTATCGATAATAAAAAACAATACATTTAAACAGTCACATTATATAATAATGGCCACCAATTATTAATAAATCGATGTATGAATACCACAGGAATGATACTTTATGCACTTCATCTGAGTTCTGCTGTTAATCACATGTATAACTGGGTTAGGGTCAGGGTTTGGGATAGGTTTAAAGTCTAAGGCTGGGATCAAATTAAAACTTTGACCAATCCACTAATACAAAAATGCGAACCTGTACTCATGGGCGGCTTAATTTATTTGTAAAATGCCACTTTCTAAAGTTCAAGATGAAGAAAAGAAAAACTGGAAACCAGAAATCTCTGTCATGTGTCAACCTCCAGAATACATTTCAAAGCTGTCATTTATTATTTTTTCCATCAACATTCATTTTTGCATATCTTATAAGGACTTAACATATACATAATGTAATCTGCCCAACAACAGTTCGCAGGGGAGAACATTATGAGAACAGTAAATAAAAAGAGGCGATTTAAAGTATTTCAACTTTAACTGATGCATTAAAATTGATCCTGCTGTGAAGTGTGGGTTGGAGAGGATGACATGTTGATGAAATGAGGACATATTTAAACAGTCTAACATGAGAGCATGTTGTAAACATTCAGCATGTCACAGACGGAGAAGACTGATGATGGCTTTTTGAGGTACTCCATCCCAAGAACATTTTGCTGTCCTCAAGGATGATTGAAAAATAACCCATCAGGAGTATATCAAGACCTACACTGTGAACAGTGTTGGTGTTCACAATAGTTTAAACATCTTGTCATCCATTTTCCAGCTCCAATTAGAATATTACGAAAGGGTTTGTATTCACATGGCAACTTTTCTTCCTTCTTTTTTCAACCGATGTGCGTTTTATCAGTAGCTATAATTGTTGGATTCCATGCCTTTTACTTACAATAAAAATATCACGTCAGTTACATTCCTTAGTAAGTCCTAACTTTCATTGTTAAATGTCTCCTTGTGCTGCATTCACAATTTGGCAGGAGTCAGACGATAGCTGCACTCAAACTATGGGGCTTCAAACTTGAGCAAAGCAGATTACGGCAGCAGACTTGACACTGGGAGAAAAAAAAAATGACACGCAGCATAGCAGCGGAATGAGACTCCAGCTGGGCTCTGGTAATAGCATCAGACTTCAGTTCCTCTCTAGTCAAGCAAAGCATCAGATTTCTTTGTAAGTCAACTTCCTCTTAACCCTGAAAACATATCAAGACCCGGGATCTTTGTGTTGTTGAAATGGAATGCCAGTCAACTGTGAATAAATAGCAACACAAGCAGGCACCTGTTGCCACTACAACTGACAGACTGATTGTCCATTTTCAATTAACTTCAACCCCCTACTTGGGGAGCACCCTTAACATTCATCTATCATACTCTGTGTCATGCATTATCAGTCTCTTAAGCAGGTATGAGTAAACTCTAACTGGAGACATGAACGTGTAGACATTGCCGACCACATACCATAGTTTAACTGTTGTATTTAGAACGCCACACACATGCAACGTATGTGAACTGCACCATTTTCTGAATTGCACGGGACGTAAAGGTTACAGCAGTTCCTGAGACACTGTGCCCAGAGAAAATGAGATAAGCCTGGATGTGACTGATTCTGATTTACCCCGGGCTGCTCATTGACTGAGGCTGGGGGCTCCCATGTAGAGTGCCTAATTGCCTGAGCACTGTCGGGCTGGAAGGAGGGACGTTGCCTTGGTGATTATCGATTTATTGCACAGCATTGAACCCCAGATTTTGTTTGGATGTGGATGTCTGCAGGAGAAAATGTTCCCAGTAAGATTTGGGTCAGTCCTCCAGTTAAAACAATAGTTCTGCAGTTTACATTACAGGATCCAAACTATAGCATGGTGAGCACAACTACTGCAGAGCCAGAGATTGCTCAACGTTTTAACTTGCTATAAATAAAATGCAGCACCCAGAGCTCAGTAAGGTCAAATAGAACAGCAGTGCAGTGAATCTCTGTCCATGTTAAATATCTAATAGGGTATCAACCGCCACAAACTGAGTGGTTGACCCAGAAAACCACAACAGCCTCAATGACCCCCTGTAACCATCTTAAACTATCTTTCTCTGTGTTCTCTCTATACTCAGTCATTATATTCTGGCCAGGGGAAGCACTGACAGCTGTTGATTCATTGCTGTAACAACTAAAAAGGAAGCCCGTATTAGGGTTAAGTAGTTTATTTGCAGCATGTTTCAAATGCATAGAATCCTTAAGAGCCATTTAAGTTTGACATGGAAATACTTATTTTTGAGAAGCAACCTTCTTCGTTTCCTTACAGAAAGCTCATAAAGAAGCTTACACTGAAGTGGCTTGGATTTCCCAAACTGTAAAAGCTAGATACAGTGAGGGAAAAAAGTATTTGATCCCCTGCTGATTTTGTACGTTTGCCCACTGACAAAGAAATGATCAGTCTATAATTTTAATGGTAGGTGTATTTTAGCAGTGAGAGACAGAATAACAACAAAAAAATCCAGAAAAACGCAAAAGTTATAAATTGATTTGCATGTTAATGAGGGAAATAAGTATTTGACCCCTTCGACTTAGTACTTGGTGGCAAAACCCTTGTTGGCAATCACAGAGGTCAGACGTTTCTTGTAGTTGGCCACCAGGTTTGCACACATCTCAGGAGGGATTTTGTCCCACTCCTCTTTGCAGATCCTCTCCAAGTCATTAAGGTTTCGAGGCTGACGTTTGGCAACTCGAACCTTCAGCTCCCTCCACAGATTTTCTATGGGATTAAGGTCTGGAGACTGGCTAGGCCACTCCAGGACCTTAATGTGCTTCTTCTTGAGCCACTCCTTTGTTGCCTTGGCTGTGTGTTTTGGGTCATTGTCATGCTGGAATACCCATCCACGACCCATTTTCAATGCCCTGGCTGAGGGAAGGAGGTTCTCACCCAAGATTTGATGGTACATGGCCCCGTCCATCGTCCCTTTGATGCGGTGCAGTTGTCCTGTCCCCTTAGCAGAAAAACACCCCCATAGCATAATGTTTCCACCTCCATGTTTGACGGTGGGGATGGTGTTCTTGGGGTCATTCCTCCTCCTCCAAACATGGCAAGTTGAGTTGATGCCAAAGAGCTCGACTTTGGTCTCATCTGACCACAACACTTTCACCCAGTTCTCCTCTGAATCATTCAGATGTTCATTGGCAAACTTCAGACAGGCCTGTACATGTGCTTTCTTGAGCAGGGGGACCTTGCGGGTGCTGCAGGATTTCAGTCCTTCATGGCGTAGTGTGTTACCAATTGTTTTCTTGGTGACTATGGTCCCAGCTGCCTTGAGATCATTAACAAGATCCTCCCGTGTAGTTCTGGGCTGATTCCTCACCGTTCTCATGATCATTGAAACTCCACGAGGTGAGATCTTGCATGGAGCCCCAGACCGAGGGAGACTGACAGTTATTTTGTGTTTCTTCCATTTGCGAATAATCGCACCAACTGTTGTCACCTTCTCTTGTAGCCCATTCCAGCCTTGTGTAGGTCTACAATCTTGTCCCTGACATCCTTGGACAGCTCTTTGGTCTTGGCCATGGTGGAGAGTTTGGAATCTGATTGTTTGATTCCTTCTGTGGACAGGTGTCTTTTATACAGGTAACGAGCTGAGATTAGGAGTACTCCCTTTAAGAGAGTGCTCCTAATCTCAGCTCGTTACCTGTATAAAAGACACCTGGGAGCCAGAAATCTTGCTGATTGATAGGGGATCAAATACTTATTTCCCTCATTAACATGCAAATCAATTTATAACTTTTTTGAAGTGCGTTTTTCTGGATTTTGTTGTTGTTATTCTGTCTCTCACTGTTAAAATACACCTACCATTAAAATTATAGACTGATCATTTCTGTGTCAGTGGGCAAACGTACAAAATCAGCAGGGGATCAAATACTTTTTTCCCTCACTGTACATGTTGTTTTGGTATGCTGTGTAAAGAACTGTGCAGAAATAGCATGTGTGTGTCAAACGGAGGACTGGGACGACTTGTCTCCTATAAGGGAGGCCTTTTCCCAATATGTGGACTCCTATAGACCAGGCCTGCTGCTGTTGCTGATTATATGGATTGAGAATTTGTATTTTACAGATAGATAACA
Source organism: Amia ocellicauda (assembly GCF_036373705.1). Classification (NCBI taxonomy): domain Eukaryota; kingdom Metazoa; phylum Chordata; class Actinopteri; order Amiiformes; family Amiidae; genus Amia; species Amia ocellicauda. The sequence continues at coordinate 17,933,414 of NC_089869.1, forward strand.
AATATACTTTGAGAAAAGCTCCCCTTTGTTCTTCCAGTGTGTTTGAATAGCTGTTCCAACTATCAGTGTAAGATACGCTTCAGTGAATCAGTATTCGAGTGGGGCCAGATGTTCAAGGGATTGCATGGAGCTGTCAGCCTCATAAAACACTCTGCAGCAAACACTGGATTATTTTAAGACAATCCTTTGAAAAAAGCATGGAGTTCCTTATTGTAATATATTAGCCTACTGTTTTTTAAATATCTAGGTTCCTTCAGTAGCACATGCAAGTCATCATGTTAGTTTGAGAGACAACTTATATATCTTGTGCAAACTTTTTTCATATCTGCATATAGCAATCAACACGCAAGTTTGAACCTAATTATTGCACATGGCATGGGAGCACCTTGGTTTAGGTTATGTCTGTCACACTTTGTAAGTTTCCCAGCTACTCCCATTAATGTACAACAACACCATCTCTTCTGAAATATGCCAGCATTCATTGTAACATATTAGTATTCTCCACAGCACACAGATGATCTGTTATTGGGCCAGACAAAGCCCAAGGACTTCTCAGTTGTTCACTGTGCTTTAGGCTATTAGCAAATTGAAAGGGGCATTAAGAAAAAAGAGCAAAGTTGCATCATTCAAAGCGTAAAAAGTTCTAGAATCTTTCAATCTTTCTGTTACTGAACATTTGAAATCAATTTTTATTTTTTAAATCATCATACAGTTTAGACAACTGACAGACATCAATATGACAATATTTCAGATAACAATAACCATATAAAATGGTTAAAAAAGGTTTGTAAGCTTTCCATTCAAAACACAGATAATGCAGCTTTATAGGTGTTAATATTCCTTTGGTTGGAAAGCAAATAAGTCTGAACAGATATATAGACATAAAAAACAACTGAGTAATTATCTGTAATACTTATTGACATGTTTATGTATCAGGAACATCTGTAACTGGGAGACACCCACCATTATACAGATCCACAAGCCTGCAAGCATTTTAATTACACACAATAATCCAGTGTGTTTAGAGTAACACAACCTGTTAACCGCCTATATTCACAAGAAGATACAGCAGTTGCAAAGGTCTATAACAAAAAACAACCTTTTTTTTCTCTTAAGTAAAATGTAATCAATAAAAAGTCATTTTAAGCAGAGCCTGCTTAAGATCCAGTCAATAAACTGTTTCAAGTAGACCTTGGAATTGGTAAGAAAGGTTCATTAGATATACATGACCTCTGAAGGTTTGGGAAGAAACAGGGATTTATTGTCTTTGTTGCATTTTAAGTGAAGCTATAAACCAGGGTGGATAATCATGTAAAGAAGCTACAAGGGACATATTCAATCAGCATGTATTGTAGGATATTTAAATATTTCCTGCTTTTAGAAATTCTACACAATTAATCCTGACAAGAATTAAATAATTCAAACAGACTCTTACTGACTGAAGAGAAGTAGTGCATACATTATTAATATGTGTTTACCATATTAGAAGTCAGTACTCTTTCTTGCTTTCTCCATCCTAAGTTGGGAACAATTCATAGCCTACAACTATATATAACAACAAAACACCAGTATACTCATAGAAAGATACCGAAAATATACTTAGTGTAACTCTTAAGTATTATTATTATTAATAATATTATTTATTTATTAGCAGATGCCCTTGTCCAGGGGGACTTACAAAATATAAGAGCAATACAAAGTGCAATAATACAGTGCAGTTCAGGCATAAAACATTTTAAAAATTTAGAATTTACACAAGTATTTGTATAGCAGAAACAGTAATCAATATATAAGGTCTTACATCCTAAAGTGCAGACAAGCTGTTAAGTCAGAGTTAAGAGCAAAGGGAAAGGGTGCATAGGGGAAATCAAAATAAACAATACAAGTGCTAGTAATGCAGAGGAAAAAGTATGACAAAAAGTTGTATAAGTGCAGTCTTACAGGGGAATGAATTACTAAATTACAAGTACTGTCTGAAGAGATGTGTTTTGAGTAAGCACTGGAAGGAGGTCAAGGACTCTGCTGTTTTGACTTCAGTGGGAAGGTCATTCCACCACTTAGGGGCCAGGGATGAGAAGGAGCGGCTCTGGAGGAAGAGGAGTGGAGAGGAGGCAGAGTTAGCCTTCTGGCAGTGGAAGAGCGCAGTGGTCTGGAGGGGATGTATGGGGAGACGAGGGACTGAAAGTAGCTTGGTGCAGTGTGGTCGAGACAGCGGTAGGTGAGGGTCAATGTCTTGAACTGAATGTGTGCCGCTATTGGGAGCCAGTGGAGCGAGCAGAGCAGTGGAGTAGCGTGTGCGAATCGGGGTAGAGAGAATACCAGACGAGCCGCAGAGTTCTGGATGAGCTGGAGTGGCGGGTAGTAGTTGCAGGCAGGCCGGCCAGGAGGGAGTTGCTGTAGTCCAGGCGGGAGAGGACTAGGGACTGGAGCAGCTGAGTCAAGTAGTCAGTGAGGAAGGGACGGATTTGGCGTATGTTGCTCAGGAAGAATCTGCAGGTGCGTGTCAGCGTGGTGATGTGCTGAGTGTAGGAGAGTGCAGGATTGAGGAAGAAGAGGGAGAGAGTGTTGTAGTTTCCAAGGGGATTGAGCAGAATGTGAGGAAGAGGGGGGAAAAAGAGGAGTAGTAGACAAACAGGAAGAGATGCGAGAGGGGATGAGAGGGTCAGAAGAGGGAAAAGACAGGAAGATCTTGGCATCATCTGCGTAAAAATGGTAAGAGAAACCATGGGATCTGATGAGGGGGCCCAGGGAGTGAGTGTAGAGAGAGAACAGGAGGGGGCCCAGGACAGAGTCTTGGGGTACGCCTGTGAGAAGAGGTTGGGGGTGGATAGGAAACCTTGCCATTTCACTTGGTAGGACCGGTCGCTGAGGTAGGAGGAGAACCAGGTGAGAGCAGTCCTAAAGATTCCAAAGTCAGCGAGGCAGGAGAGGACGATGGAGTGATCGACAGTGTCAAATGCTGTAGAGAGATCAAGGAGGATGAGGACTGAGGAGAGGGAGGCCGCCAGTTGAGGGAGTCAGTGTCTGCCAGGAGAGCTGTCTCAGTGGAGTGAGCTGTGCGGAAGCCGGATTAACGTGCTGTAAGGTTTCTGGCACATGTCTTTCAATCTATTAAATTAAGGATAAGAAATTCCCTAATTTGTTTCATGATGTAACTATGCAAAGAAGATGCTAATACAGCCTTATTTACAATGGAAACTATTCGGATAAAAAATCTAGATTAATAATGCACCACATATGTATGAGGGTGGTAAGCTGTACTAATGTAAATAAAATTACTTTATTACTATATTGTGGTAGTAATTATCCTCAGATAAATTGGATAATGAATGGCTGTGTGTACAATGTGGTCAGTCTGATTACATGCTTGAAAGGATAGCAAAGGTAGACCCGAAGCAGACATTTGTTATGTAGAAATATACTAAAACTAAGAAAAATACTTCTGAGCTTCAAAAAATAAAAACAACACAGTCACAATGTATTTACCCAGGCGAGATACTGGCTGGATGCCGTGACTGAATGTCCCATTGGACTTTGACAGATTTCCCCTTGGAGAAGGCTGCAGCAAAACACACGTTGATTCTGCTAAAAGACATCATACTGCATTTGTCACCTTCTATATTAACTGGATGAAATCAAAACGCGTAGTCAAATGAAACCTTCAGAGCCGTCCTACAAATCATACCTCAATTAATATCGCAATTTGTCTTACATAGTTATTATTTCAAATTTGTAAATCTTTTTCTAAATGAGGACAAACTATTTGTTACTGAAATGCAGTTTATGAAGCAAGCCTCCAAACTTTCACAACTCAAGTTAATGTGCTAGGTGATTATGGAACAATTTAAAGACTAATGCAATCTGTAGTAATGAGTAATGCCACTGATTCTAAAAGCACCAAAGTAATTACCTGAATTTCCCAATGGTAACTTGTCATATTTAATATAAGGTTCTCTTGAGAGGTTATTCATAATTGACTATGATTACTATCTTGAATATTGCCCTACAGTCAACACACAATGAACAACATTTATTTTTTTCCATCTGAATGGCTAGTGGTTTTCTGATCATCTCAAACAGGACCTGAACATCCCCAATTTTCAGTCAGGCTCATTTCACTAAGTTTATTTCAAATTGATTACAGTTCTTTTCCACATGCATTTTGTTAGCCGATGTGGCATTCCCAAGAGTCTCAGCTGAGCCTCATACAAGTCTTTTAAAACAATTAAAAACTGAGCATTTAAACAAATTATATGCTGTGGGTGTATATACATATATGCAAACTGGGGGTGCCGCCACGGGCTCACAGCAAGGTGGCCAGGATGTCGGACAGGCAGCAGGCCTCCAGCACAGAGAGATTATTATGAGCAGATGTGCCCTTACCCAGGGTGACACACAGCTGTCACGAAATATACCCATTTCAAGAATCACAATTAAGCATTCCTTTTAACCTTTTAATAACTGAGGGTTGCTGTGTGGTTCAGTCCCCAGTTTTCAGTTGTTAACTTTTAACCCTTGGCTTTTTTATTTACTTACTGTGTTTTATTTCACTTTGTATAAGCAACTGTACTTTTAATGGATTTTAAATGGCTGTGCATTTTATTAATAAACTGTAATTGTAGCCTCCTGCTCGCTCCTGGACTACCCCAGATAAACAAAGGTGGTTATGCTCTCAAATAAACCAGACCAGGTTCTAGGTTCATTACTATGGATGGATGGAAATGTTGAATGCCTTCAGGCATGTATCTCCCCACAAGAATATGATCTCTCCCAGAGCTCAACGAACTGCATCACCGGGAGTCCTCCAGACGATCGGGTAATGCAAGTGTCACCGCCTCACACAACCTCTGACAAAATGCACAGTCAGGGAGCGTGAAGCCCTCTGAATAGGGATGGTTTTGACAGGGTCATATATGTTGTCCCCCACAGTTTGATAAGTGAGGGTGCTTTTGCCCCCATTGTGGGAATAAAACACAATTCTATTTTCTATAAACCCAACCCAATTATGCATAAAATTTAGTATTAGGTGTATAAGTGGTTCTGTTGTGTTAACCACAATGGTTCAATAGTATTCCTAGGCACTTACAGTTTAATATATCATTGATATACAAATATATTTACACACACACACACACACACACACACACACACACTTATACATACATACTTATTTATTTAAAAACATACTATCACTTCTACATAACTAAGAGGTGGAAATATAAGGCAGGGTAGACTATATTTTGAGCTCAAAGTTTAAACAAGTACACTTCTGAAATCACATGATGGAAAACCATAAGAGGAATGCCTTAGAAGTAATTCTTCTTGACAGAGGTTTTTTTTTAAACCATTGCAGCATTAATATTATATTTTGTAATGCACTTCCCAAAAAATGATGCTCACTCTTAGCAGCCAGGCTAAGAGAAAAGCTGACTCCATATTCCATTCATCTTTGAAAGCCAGCACAAATGCAATTTCCTTGTCCCCTTTTTCAATTTCTTGTGGTTGAATTTTTACATACTTGTTTGAAAATTGTTCACTCCGATTCAGATTGAGCTACAAATGAGGTTGCTTTACTTAAATGTGTGGCTTTTTCTTTCTTAGCTTTTCACTTTAAATGCTTCCTTCTTTTTGTTAGATATAGAAAGACATACGGACAGATAAACACGTGATCTCCCGAAACATCTGTCTTTTAGGTTACTACTACAAAAAATAAAACAGTAAGTTACTGCTTACTAAACACACAAACACATTGGGCTGTCTATGAGTCATTTAAAGCTCTCATTCAGAGCTTGTCAATAAGATTAATTTTGTTTTTTAAATTGATTATCAACATTAAGGAGCCTGGTTTTGTTCATTGTGGGATAGTGAGTCTCATACTGTGTTTTTTATATATATATATAATTACTTCAAACAGACTTCATGCCCAACAAGAAGATATCACAAATGTGTCAATAAAATCACATCTAACACCATGGAAACTGCAAGAGAATGTGGGGGAATCAATAGAATAAAACAAGATGAAAACATTTCTTAAGACACAAGAAAACATTGGAAGAAAAGCTACAGCCCTGTTATAATACAATGGCTGCAATGCTACTGTTTCTAACATTTGGCACAAGAGATAACTTGTTACAAAATACATGCATACGTAGACATTCAGGTATGTATGTATTTTAATACTACTTTGCATATTGCCATATGCAGAATAAAACTTTATGAGCATGTATTTATTTTAAGTTAAGCAGGTTTATTTAATGCTGAAGATAATGCTTTTCCCAAAGTATATTTTTGGTTAGCACAAGGCACTTTGTCATGTATGTCACTTAGTATGCACCGCTGGATGAATACGGTGTGATTTTTTTCATTAACCTTTTCTTCTTATAAAAGGGCAAAATCAATAAGAAATGTATCCAGGCAAGTGAAAAGCAATTTCAGACATTTCCATGGGGATTTCATTTAATGCTTTTTACTGTAGAGATGCTAATAAAAGTAGCATTATCTCTTCAGAGAAGACAAGTAGAAAATAAGACCAGTGTCATCTATTAAGTATCCACAAAAATATACAAACAGAAATTCTTCTTGCAAGCTGGAATAACAGTTTTGCATAGAAGTCATACTTGATAGTTTTCAGTATTTTACAGCAGCTTAATAACCAGTGGCAGAGTGAATATGTGTGCTACAGAAGCTTCAAACGAAAAATAAAACAACAAACAGATAATAACAAACCCCAAAAGTTCCTGACAGAATTTAAGAAAGTGTAATGATGGATTATACAAAATGTCTTATTTTGTATTGAGTTTTTGGCTCAACTTGAAAAGTTTGATAAACACTGTTGTAGGCTACATGTATTTAGTTTCTATAAAATATTATAACAGTAAAAATATTATTTAATTACTGTTTTTTTTTTTTTTTTTTACTTACGTTACCAAAAACTTCTCGCTCATTTCGATTGTAAACAGCTGGTAATTGGCAACAGTCTCTTTTCGTCTTTTAATATTTTCATCACATATACAAAACACAGCATTCAAATTATTGCTCTTGTTATGAAATAAATCATTGCCAGCTGGAAATTTCCAGTTATTTAGACCCGCAGCTTTTATGCAGCCTATAAATACACAGGTATGATACTTTTTAATAAAGGACCTGTTCGACTAATTACAAACAATTCTATTGATTTTATTTTCCAGACACATTCCTGACTCTTGTTGTCCTATCGCAACTAATCATTTTCATTTGCTAGATGGAAAATAGTGCTTACTTCTTTTTGTGTGTTTGTCCCTTAGGACCTCAATTACCACCACCCTTCTCCCTCATCTATGACACTCTGAGGACCAAAAAAAAAGAAACAAGATTGTATGTGCATTTGAATGCTTTCTATGTGAAAGAATGCCTAGCTGGCTAGTTTTTTCCAACACACCACTACACACTCTTTCTCCATAGCCTTAGAACTTGCAATTCATCATGTGGAGCTTTAAGATTCTTAGCTGTTCTCTTTGTTGGGCTTCTGTTGTGCTAGGAAAGCTCAAAGGCAATCATTATAAAATGATGATATGTGAAAGTGTGAGGATGAAGCCAGTCAGAAGACAACAGGAGAGTCCAAAAGGATTAAAACAAATAAAACTACTAATTAAAACCTAAGGGTAACACGTGATTCAGCTCAGCACAAAGACATATGACCTATAACTCAGCTCCCATTAAATAATCTCCTTCTCATTGGATTTCCCTTGGTGTGTATGAACCTGGGGCCTGATTAGCTGCTAAACACTATGATTCCCACTGGGATAGATGAGAGAGAGAGAGAGTGAGAGAGAGGGAGAAAAAGACAAGTGAATCACTGCAGGACAAAGGGGGTTTTAAGGCTTAGGTTGTTTTTACATGCAGCCGCTGGCAGCAAGCGCTGACGGCTACCCCTAAGGTGAGGTAAAAACCACCATGACAGCAGCAGCAGCGGCAGTAGTAGCTTAAATTCTGGAGAATTAGTTCCATTACAATGTTCTGCAAATAGTACATTACTAATTCTTTACAACGATTATGAGTATTATATTTCTAATGCCAGTAACTCAGACATGCTGTCTAGTACTTGTTCCGAGTATTCTTGAAAGTATTATGCAAAGAAGAAAGAAAAAGAAAATGAAAGAACGAAAGAAAGAGGGAATTCAGCTCCAGGTACACCTCACATTTGAAAATTGTTGTTATTATACACCCACTCGCTGCATAAAGGCCCCCAGCTGCTGCTCCTGGAGCCCGCTGAAAATTATTGAAAATAAGGATCAGAATTAATGTGAACCTGTCAAAATTTACAAAGTTTTATTAATTTCTAAATCAATTTCTAAATGTGAACAGCGAGAGGTCTGGCAGCTTCAAGCTGGGATCGGGGACAAACATGAGAAAATTAAAAACATCCAGTCTAGACCGACTCTTGCCCACTCTGTGCAAATGGCACCTTCACACCGCTTTCAGCCACCTGGAGGACAGTGGGCACAGAGATAATGTCACTAAAACATTTGGAGACATTTACTCATATATTAATATTGCAGACCAACTGATTTTCTGCTGTCACAAAAAGTGATGTAGCACTTTAAAATAAAAGTAGTGGAGCCACACTGAATTCAAACTGAAGGCTACACGCATAAACATACCTTTTCCACTTAACATATGTTGTTGACCTATGTGTTGCTCTTCACTCTAGAATTCTATATAAGCAGCTTTTTTTTTTCTCAAACTTTTCAAGTGAATTTATACAGTATACATGAACATAACACATTTTAAAAAGTAAATAGATGTAATAATATACTACTAATGCACACAATGCATTTATGGAGAACAAGTTGCAACACATTATGTTGTTGTTAAGATAATAATAATCTATAAGTTTATAACCTATACAGTTAGATTAGCAAAGTGAAATATAACTCCAGACACTTCCATGGGGAATTTATAGAATTCTTTTCAGTTTATATGCTAATAATAGTAGGATTGCTTCTTGTAAAAAGCACAATAAGATAAGAAGTGCTACCCAGCTAATAAAATAATGCCATAGCAAAACACAATAAGCTGAACACAGAACAATAAGATTTGAAACACACATTTGAAAACTCCTTGGGATGTTGTCAAAACATTGAACAATAAGGTTATCAAATTACATTTATATGACATTTCACAAAAATAATTTTCAGGAACAACAAAATAAAGGAAATGAAAATTGCTTTTAAATAAAATGAAAAATCTAACTAAATTTACTGTAAATGCATGCTAAATAATAGAATTGTATCGAAATTCCAGAGATGGACCTATAGACCTGAACACGTGGTCAGGTAATACAATTCTACAAACATCTCTTCTCATATTATATTCCTCAAAAACAAAATGCAGGCAAACTCCCAAAACATGGCCACAAAACAATGTGTTGGCTGAGTCTGAGAAAAGGCAATAAAATAAATAAGTATAGATATTGACCTTACTGTCTGGAATAACTATTTATAAAGAAGTCTTTTGAGTGGTGGAAACTACTTTTATTCCCACCTTTCCAAATATATTAAGGGATATTATAATATAGAAAGATAAAAAATAGGTTAGGATTTAAAAAATGTAAAATGGCAAATTTGTCTTTTGGGTTATTAGTTTGGTTTTGCTTGACCTTGATTAGCTGAACTCCAAAAGCCTTGTATCAACATCAAGTAATTCTGAGATGGTCTTAACTTACAATTTTAATTTAAGATCTGGCTACTGTAGTTCATGAAACATTTATAGAACACCTTCCTTGACCAAAAAAGTATTTCATGAATGATTAAGACCTAACATTAATAGTATATGTTAACTGTACTCTTGGAAAGGCATTGTCAGTTGTGATTTAAATCAGGAACCATGACAATAATATTGCATTTCATGCCTATGGCTGGTCTGTGTAACGCCTGTCAGATAAAAACAAACAAAACAACCCACATCAAGTTCTTATGTATTGAAGAGTCTTTAAAATAATCCAAAATATATTAAATACAACATTTCTCTGCATGTCTTATACAATCCTTAAAAAATCCTTAATGTGTAATTCTAAAGACAAATGGGTCAAAATATGAACAAAATGCTACACACTGAGAATTTTAAGAAAATAAATACTGTTATGAAGTATTGTAAAGGTCAAGAATTTTTGTTTTAGCCCAAAGCACAACAGGATTCCCTAATGTTTCTGTGATACTTCTCTCAGGCATATATGTCTAACAGTGTCTGTCTGTCATTCTAAAAGTACCAGTAAAAAAATAATATAATAGAGAATTTAAATGATATATAAACCTTTGTAATTTGTTATGAAATCTATTTAAAATACACTACCATATTCTGACACACCATGTTTGTAAAATACTGTGGTATGGTATACCATGGTATAATATACAACCAATAAAATAATGAAAACTTCCTAAAAATACTGAACTTTAGATTTTATGTTGGTATTTCAACACTAATAAAAAGTAGGCTTACATTTGAAACAAAAAGTTAAATATCAGGACATACATTTTAAAAGGAAAATATAAAACATTCTGTCCTGTTCACATCAGAATTGTAATTAAAGGTGACTTCACAAAGGTTTAAAATCATACAAAGTATAGTCTAGTTTAAATGTCACTCTCTGTGTCCTTTTATTACCAGATCTCTGTTTAAGCTGTATGTGGGTGAGTAATAAAAATACATTTTCAGTGCATCTTAAATTCAGTAACGAACCAATACTATATATAGTATTAAAAATAATACTGACAACTGTGTTACAATATTATATATATTGGGGGGAGGGTAATTCTCTTTATACTCATTCCACATACTCCCCACATCTGAATTTCTAGTTTAGAAAATCACAAAACTTTTGAAAGAAACCTGCTCTGAATGCTTCCTGCATATATATTATTTGGAAGAAGTCTGCTTTTCATAAGACTCTTCTTCACTTCTCTTCTCTCCCTCTTTGCCATCATTTTTCTTCTTGTACTGTAACTATGAAAGAAGTAACCCCTATGGGTCACATTGTATTTTATCCCTGTCCTTCAGTGCTCAGTTAGATTTATTTTAAACCCGACTTATATATTCTCTGTGACAACGCCTCCCGTGTTGGCTTGTCATTTTCCTATCTTGGTTGTCTCAGGTTAATGATTAGCTCCTTTCATATCTTGCTTTCTATCTCTCGCCTCAGGATGCCTTTGTGTTTTTTTGTTGTTGTTGTTGTTTTCTTAAGGCACTGGAGATGACTTGCAGATGATTCATGCACAAAATAACGAGTAAAGAATGGATTGTGTCATTCAGAGAATGTTAATCCTGCAGAGAAATGTCTAAATTAAATGGAATTACCATATATCATATTATATGATAGTGTAGTAGCCTGCTTTGAGATGAGTTTTTGCTTTTAAATTGTTTAGGTAGAAGAGAAATATGTACAGCAGTCGAGTGGCGGTATTACACCGATTCCCCAGGCTCTTAATAGTGCGCATCAAGCTTCAGACGCAGGGAAAATTAGTCTAGGGTTCCTGTTTAGCCTCAGGTGGAGATTAGTCATGAAAATCCTCAAACAAAGTAGAAGGAATAAATGGAAGAGGGTATTCAGTTCTTGATTGAGATTCACTTGCAGCACCACTGGAGGAAATTCCCATGATGCCCGCTGGCAACATGCCTGATCTTAACCTTTGTCATTGTCTCAGCTTTCATGAGAACTTAATCCACAAGCCCTGATTAACCACATCATTGTCACTATGTGTAACCGGCAGGCAATCTCCTTGACAAGAAATACATAACTTCAACCACCGTCCTTGAAAACGAAGGGGTATTTTATTTTCTCACCTTACGTACTACAGTTGTTGGTTACAATGGCAAATTATTAATTGTCTTTACCATTGTAGATGTCAAAACAGGAAATTGGGGAAGCAGTGGTTTTCAATCAACTCCAGATTTTATTTAATGCTGTTTGTGTCTTAACGCAATCTTCTCATGCCGCTAAGTATCTGAAAGTAGCTGGGAGTGGTAGAGGACAGAGAGTACACAGCAACCCAACCAGTCGATGGGATACCAAGTGCAAATTGCCCAGACAAAACAGCTGAACAACTGACTCAGACGTGCATCTATGAGAATGAGGATGCACATCTGGCTTCAGGAACATCTGGCTTCAGGAAGATACAGTGCTGCTAACGAGATGGACCCAGCCCTTATTACAGAGCACAGATGTAGAGTGGAGTTACATGGAGACAGTTTCATCAGGTGCATATATAATCAGGAAGAGAACGATACCACAACCAAAAACAACATATATGATTAGTACATACAAGGATTCAGAAAGTTGGAAGATTATGTTTTGTAAAAACTTTTCCTTGTGTCTGCCACTAAATTTGTATTGAGCCCACTGTGACATGTACACTGAATGATTATGTATTCATTCTGAATAGGAAAGACACTTTGACGACTCCATTTTTGAAATGAAAAATTGAAAATGATAGGGTTTCAAGTGACAATCACCACATGACTTGATCAATACACCAATAGACTAAAACAAAAGTGGCTCTTGTGATTTATAGTATCTCAGTGGCTCCCCTCTCTCTCTCGCTTCATGACCTTTCTGGCATAGTTATTATCAAAACTGAATAAAAAAGACAATTTGGCTGTCGTATTTGAGTTGCCCTAAAACTAAACAACTGTCAGTTTAATCTCTGGGCCATTAGCTGTTGCCAGAAGTGATTATACAAGTTGATGACCAGATTTTATTTTGCAGCCAACCATGTAATACTGAAGCAGGCAACTTGATAATGCATGTGGGCATTTATTTATATTCCTTAAAATGGCTGTGCAATTTGTAATTTTCAACATGAAAACATTTTCTTGTCCGAGTGAACATGACATTTATGCTGAGATCATTTCTCTGGGTCTGCAACTCTTTAAATTGATTTACACTAATATCAATATATTTTAAGTGCCCATTAAAAAAGAAACAGGGTAGTTTATTTAGTAATTTATTTATTTATTTATTATTTGAGATAAAAGCAATTAAAAAGTTGTGTTCTCTTCACTTTGCAATTAAGGCAGGATGGAGCACAATAATTTAGAGATTTAAAATGTAAGTGGCTTACTTTGAAGGAATACTTTTTTCTTTATATATATATATATATATATATATATATATATAAACTTGTTTTAAATAATCGGTTACACTTCTTGAGCACGAGATATTAACAGCAGATTGAAATAACATTTGGACAGTTGAAAGGACTTACTTAAGTATGAGAGATTAGTGATGAAGCTCTTTGAGTTTCAAAGGTGAAACAAGTTCTCAAGTCAATCTACCCCACTACCCTGCTTTACCCACTACATCAAAGTCTTAAAAATAGCAGAAAACAGCAAGCAAGTTCAAAATAAACTAAACCTAACTAGAAATGTACATCTAAGCTACATATCCGAGGCCTTTATTACCCTCTCTATGTAGTAAGTTCACACGTTCAATATTTAATCTTAAAACATGATCAGATTTCAAATATTCCAAATTAAGGTAAGGTAAGAATTGCACCATGGGAGGTAGTAAACATCCAAAACATCAATTGATACGGGGATTATAATTAATTGGCCTAAAAACAACTCAGAATATTTATTATATTTATTCAGAACTGTGATACCTGACACTAATCACCACTGTATTTCATCAGCCAAACCATTTTAAGGCCTTATGTGACTGAACCCCAACAATAGCCAACACCAGCATTTGTCGCTGGGTCCATGAAAATCAAAATCCCTCACAATTTACTCACTGGAAAAAAAAACCTCTTTATTTACTGGGGACCTAACCTTGACCCTCTTACCTGTGACAGACCCTAATGGAACTCTAATTTAATGTATCGAAAGCTTTAGCTAAATGACTAACACTACTCAAACAACCGACATGCAGTTGCAGTAATGAGGGAAAAGCTAGTCATTGTTGAAATCGTTACAAAAAATGCTTTCCCCCCCAACATCTGATTCCAGAAAAGTGGGTGAATGGTACTTTAAATTATAAAACATTTCCACTGCATTCTCTTGAGATCTCTTCAGTGTTTCAGTCTGTCCTGCTGAGACTTGTTCTATTTATTCTTGAAATTGTAATTCATACTGTGTTTCATGGTCTAATGCAAATATAATCAAGGTCTAGATGTTTGCTAACCATGGAATAATTTTTCTCTGTGGACCACATTGAAAAGCTATCATCAGTGCAGCAGCCTGATTCTGAACTATAATCCTGTAAAATGGCAGTTGTATAGACCACAAGATAAATCCTATTGGTGCTTTAGGCCAAGCATCACATTTTAGTGTAGGAACATTTAGTATAGTTTCTTTTGTGACAATTTTAGCACACAGTGTTTACCAGTTTGAAAGGTTGCATGTTCTTTATTGGCAGTACTCTTATTCACCAGACTACACCTCTGTTGCTTGGGAGTTGTCAAAATTGATAAACAAATAAATAACTCGAGATGAAGCAGTTAGAGGTTGTCACTCCCTTATTAAATGTGACAAATGTGCAAATACAATATGTTTCAAAAAAACCTGGCCAGACGGCAACACCAGGAATACAGTCGCTCAGTGAAAACAACATCTCCAAAACTGCAGAGCTGCATTTTAGTGGGTTAATAATTAGATATGCAGTACATTTGTGCACATTGAAGTGAAAACACAAGGCTAATTACACCTAAATAACTGCTGAGAACTCATTATAGAGGCAAGCATGCTTTTCATGACAGCAAGATTAAGTTCTGATAAATTCCATTCAGATTCTTTGGGGACTGAATATTGATGAGACTATTATAAAACTTTGCAAATAATTAATGTTTTGTAATAATCATAATTTATTAGGACACCTAGGAGCATTAGCAGGGAAATATATAGCGAGCTGGTGAGACACAAAACCTCACAATCACACTTTCCAAGTAGCCTATATGAGCCAATGCTTGTTAACTTCAAAAAAGCACATAATGCCACAAATGTTGTTCACTTCTTAGCTTTACACATATTCTACCATTTTACATGAATTGTATTCTATAGTATTCTCCTTTAAAGAATCGAGATCTGATCACAAACCTCCATCATTCATGAAATTAATTGACTTATGCAGAGCATTGTAGATAACACAGTAATAGATAAAAAGAAGAAACACACACACAAAGACAGTGATAAATGGATTGCGATATAGATACACACACATGTCTAGGCAGTAGACTCACACACAGTGCAAATGCCATGTCTAATTGATACTAATTGATTTTTCCCGCATTATTTCCCCGCACGAATGGGGGACGGACTTCCCGCCATGTGGCCGCCCTGGACCAACCTCTCCCTGCCGCTCTGTCATCACCTGGTCCCGCATTAGACTCGTCCTGTCTCCCGCTTGGCAGGATCATTTCTGAATTCCAGTGTCCCGACTGAAGGATTGTGTCCTGACAATATCGTCCCTATGGTGAGTCTCATTTTCTCTGTCCAGGAGGCCTCCATACTTAGGACCTAATTACGTTTCAGTCGCTCGATGCGGGCAACACAGTCGTGACTGAAAACAAACTAACTGGCATCACTTATAGAGAGTAATTGGAGGGTGCAATTCAAATAAACTATTACAATTCTACTAAATGTAGGAATGTGCTCATTTTTTGCTTGTTCATTAATACAGCTGTTAATTAATGTATGCCGGTAAGTGTAGGATGTGGCGGTATCCCCTCTACGCATGCACATTTCGGTCATCCATGGTTCAGATCAGGAGGAATAGATTGATGTAGCTGTGCATAATATTTAATGTGATCAAATTTAATATTCAGACAGTCATGAACATGTTTTTGTTTCAGTGTATTACTGTTAGTCTGGGAAACTATTCACCTGATTTTAGCCTTGTTGTTAACCTGTGTGGGTTGCTTCGAGCACTAAGAGGACATGGTTTTGTATTATATTTTACTGTATTGAATAAACAGACCTTGAGACCAACAAAATAAATAAAGTATATGTACTGTATGTAATGTGTAAGAACAATGTCTATAACCAGAGTCATAATCAAGACTTTCTATTGACCTCTCTCGGGTGTATCTGAATTTCTATTGAATGCTTTGAGTTGAATTCCAATTTTGTATATATTCACTCGTGTAAATGCAAGTTATGTCTAATTAAGAAACAAAATAGAAACACATTGATTGATACTAATGATTTATTCTATAGATAATAAATAATGCATTGTATTATCCAGTTATTGGTTCAAAAATGCAAATTGTTTCACTTGAATTCTCTGGGTGGCTGTTGTGTCCTTGCTTGTCTGAAATCATTAATGATTGGATGTTGTGTCAGCCTTGCATGCAGAAGTAATATATCATTCTGAAAACAAAGAAACAAACACAAAAAAATACTAATAGCACCAGCGCTACACAATTTCATATGATTCCCCTCTGGTGTGACAAGCATTTTTGTTTTAATAAGAGCTATTACAACCAATAATTCCTAGAAACAAAACAGAATTATTATTTATTTACATTCTGATTGGATATCAAAAGGAAATAAGCTTTGATTTCCCTGAGGGTGAATATATGAAAAGAGTATATGCTAGAGTACAAGGACATGATGAAAAGAGTTATATTCTGTTGTAAAAATTAAATGTGGATTATTTTGTTCTGAAACACACAATGCAACCACCAATATAAAATAATTATGATGTACTACTTCATACTGAGCATTATTTACTGTGCCCGTGGAAGTTCTGAAGATGATATGACGTCAGAAAGTAAGCTACAGACCTTGATGTTGCTGAAATCAATACAGTGTTCTCTCTTGAAAGTGGTGACATATCTCATCCTTGGAAAAAATTAGCTGTCACCTCACACTTGTTGATATGCTAATTAAAATAATTGGTTTAAGGTTTGTATCTTATCACCAGACTTCCCTGAAAGAGATCTGAACTTCCTGGCTAAATAAATACATACATAAAATACAGCAACAATATTATGGTGCCACCCTTTATCGTATGGAAGGGGGCAGTAAATGTACACTGTGAAATAAGCAGTACTGTTCTTAGGGATCGGTTCGCATTCCTAACACATAAATGAGGGAATCATACACCAGTGGGCGTTCTCGGATAGTTTTGCACGGATAAGTCAAGGTTAGCTCATGTTATTTAGTAAGGTTTGTTTCTACTAATTGACCCTTCCACTGCAGAGTTGCAATTTTCTGAATCTTTTTGCACCAGTTCTTTTCACAGGTGGTGTAAATTGTGAAGCCATCTTCTATAAAATGCTGCCCCTAGGCAGGTGAGCTTTGGCATACATCAAAATATTTCAGCAGAAGTTACAGTTTCCTTTGCAGACCACAAATTGTGACCATCCAGTAGCCATAATTGCAGACTTAGGGGATCACAACTTTACTCTGATCTGTTTCATGCTTTGGGCAGATTCATTAAGAGATTTTTATACGACGTCCATTTCTGCTTATTTTCTGCCTTTTTTTTTTAAATTAGGCAGAACCATATATGGAGAGCCCTAATACTTTAAATGATGTTAATCCAGCAAGTATAAAAAATTACAGCACAATTCTGAGACAAGCCTGTGTTAATGCACAGTTAAAATACCATCTGTCACTACATTTTAGTAAGTAAATATGGATCTGACCCAAACTGTGGTACCCGTGTGCATTGAAGGAAAGCCAAATCGATAACAGCAGAAGAGCTTAGAAGAGGAAATGATGGAAGAATAAGCCCCCAAATGATATCCAAACAGAATTATACAGGGCACCAAGTAATATTTGGATAACACTGAATACATTAGAGTTAATGCGCTCCAGATGATCACTGTAGTAAATAAGAGAGAGACAGGGACACCTGAGATACTGTGAATCCATGTTAGAACATACTCTAGTACTCAATCAAACGAAAATGTAGGGGAAATAAGACGTTTGCAAGGGACTGAATTATTATTTTATTGTATTTCTGAAAGAATTTAGAATTTCACATTTAAAGAGTGAGAGTCCATGGTATATATATCCACCAAACATCATTTCAGTGTCCAGAGAAAATCATTGCACATTTGGTTGATTTACACATGCAAAGTGGACTGATTATACTAGATATTGATTTGGTCTCCAACCTTAGATGTGTAGCTAAATTATTGTCAGACTTCAATATAGTAGCCTATACAAGTAAGGGCTTTAAGGATGTAATGTAGTTTGTTCTCACGCAGTTAAAGAATTGTACTCATTTACCGTTTTGACTGAAAATACTTAACGATCTCTGACACACCTCACCTCAGTTTCAAAAGAGGCAGCTAAGAAAATGTCTGCCTGAGGAAAAAGATGTGTCTGTCAAGTGATAGTGACAGAAAAATGGAAAAGAAGATTAAACGCATGTCGTAAATGCTTCAGCTTGCCAATTCCTTCATCTTATGGAGTCTAAACCATATTGACTATAGTTCCTTTGAAGGCAGTTTAGTCTTTACTCCTTGGCTTTCCCCTAAGATGCAAAGAAATAATCGTAACTTGGTCTCTGAATAGGCTCTGTTGATTTGGTGGCGGTGGTGGTTATTTGGGGTGGTGGTGGGCAGGGGAATCAGACACATCAGCGTTGCGGCCCCCGGTGGGTGATGTCAGAGGGCACTTCTCCATCTCGTCTGTTCGGAAATGCGTCAGATAAGAAATGTCTTAAAGTGCGGTCTGCCTTTGCGATTTAATTGATTTACAGAAGCTGGTGATCCATGTTGAAATCTTGACTTCCTACTCAAAAAGCTGTGATCACTGGAGCAGGGGTGTTGGAATTTGATATTGTAACAAGTACAAATTATTTCAAATATTTCACACAGATATAAAAAATATTTTCTTTAGAAGAGTTAAACTGTAGAAATCCCAATATTTCACTTGTCTGAGTCCTATGTGGTCCTGAAAGTGTCTCCCGCTACACCGAGCTTGCACACTATGGGAAACCAAATTGTAATGTTGTGGCTCTAGCTGTGATTTCCAATTTGATTTCTAAAGTAAATGTCACCTTCCCATGTTTCAGCAGGGTAAGACCTACTTGACTTGGCACATTCCCCTGTGACACACTTTCAGACAATTTAAGTTGATCTTAACAGGTGTCACTTGCATCGGTCGGCAAGCAGACTCACACATGCTTTTATTGAATGGGGGGAAAAATAATAGTATCCAATCAAAAGTCTAGCCATATCACAAGGTATCTTAAGGGAATACATATTAACATTAGATCATTCACAATTGGTGTGTTATAGTTTTAGGAAATTTGAAATATAGCATGCAATACATACATTACTTTCTGATATTTTGTTGTAATTTATACCACATATAATATTAATATAATTTTACAAATATGGAAAACCTAACTGAGAAAAAAGCTAAATATGTTAATTAATAGTGTGAGATACTAACCTCTAATGAAAATAAGTAATTTCCTGTTTTGCTAAGTACTTTAGATAATATGATTTAGGGTTTTGATTTATTAAACTTTGTCAAATCCATTAGTGACAAAAGGCTAATTTAGTTTAGGATCCCTGCTGTGGAAACAATGAACAACAGAATTGTCTTTTAAAATTAATTTGTTCAGTCTCCAAGAGAGATGGCAATTGAGTTAATGACATTCCAATTAAATAATTGCAAAGGATAACACAAGAAGTAATTAGCTGGACAATTAGCTGGATATTAACATAGCACACAATGCTGGTCAATAAATTAATTAATTCCATGTGCCATATTTTTTACATTTGATGTTATATAGGAAACAGCATGACCCTAAACAAATGATACATATCTTCAGTGGGCAGTTGCCATGTTGTTATAGCTGGTCTGCTTGAGACATCTGTTATAAAATACGATTAATTCAATCCTCCTATTTCGTTATATTTCTTATGAATTAATTGGTAAGATGCTCTGACATACGTTCATACAAGACTAATTCTAGATGCATCTCTCTAGGATATAATAGTTTGGCAAATAAACATTTCCTACAGTCTACAGTGATAAGAAAATCCAACTGCCAAAGTTCAGATCTTTTAACAAATTCAGCCATCAAAATATGACAGATTTTGACATTTCCAAGAGGTATTAAACATACATCACTACACATCGATTAATATGCTACGAGTGATAATCATGAGTCTTGCAAGCAGCTGTTTCAGAAGTATTTTATTTAGTTATGCTGCAGTGTTTATTTTACAACTCTTTGTCAGCAGTGTACTTCAAATATGCACATACATAACAAGATGCATATGGTTGCTGCTGAACATCACGAGTTGCTGCAGTACTGGCAACAAGACGTTTTTAAAATATTCAAAGTCCCAGTGTGTTTGGCCAGAAAAGGAACAGATTGAGTCCAAATACAGAGTTCTGACTGTGAGAGGACCGTGTGTGTTTTTCACTTTCCTGAAGCCGTCTTAGTGCGCGGGCCAGTGTCAGCTTTTTTCCATGAACCCGAAGCGAGATCAAGGTACCCTGCTGCCCAAAGTCCTCAGACAGCTGAGGGATACATCTGCACCGCTGCAGGTGGTGTGAGTGGGAATGTAAAAGATTGCAAACTACAGAACTTCCGATATGAGAGTTCTAGAATTTGCTCCTAGTTCTGCCAGGCTTTTGTGTTTGCTTTGTTGTGTCAGTATGCAGAGAGCGTTGAGTGCTGGTCGATATGTTTGGCATGTGGTAAAAGCTTTGCACTTTAGCCAGCCCTTCTCATCAGTATTTTATAAATCTCCATTTGAACTCTAAAAGTATCATATAAAAATACTACGAAGGCACACACAGACTGTACAGAAAGTATGTTGGATATTAACAAATTAATGACATTGAACCATGGGCACAGCTGGAAAATAAGCCGGTGTGTTTAATTTCTACCAGATTTCAATATGGAAGGAGATTTCATCATGTCTTGTGGAATCAAAATAGTAAATGTATGTATATACCTGTAATTGTACTCATTAAAGTTTACTTTAAATGTCATTGGGTTCTGTAATCTGCTGTGCATATCGTTTTTCTTTTTTTTTTTTATGACAGCCATTAAATTCCATTACCAGTCCGATTTTTGGCACAATCAGCAGGACATAAACTGTAATGATTAGATTGCTCGCCCTGGTGTGATATGGTCTGGAAGGTTCTCTCATGTGACATAATGGCTTTAGGAATTGATTCACCAGCAATTGCAAACTCTTTTACAGGGGCCTATGAAATCTGTTGCATGTATCAATTTCTTATACATCATTTTCTGATTACATGACCATTTGATGTGAAGCCTAGTCATAATCAGATGCCTCTGATCCACATTTCTACTGCTCAACATTTACTAGCCTTTAGCTCTTGTATCCTTAATGCAAAATCTAAATGACATTAAATAAACCGAGGTGGTGGCTTTGACCAGACCCATGTGCTGCCCAGCTACTCAGGGAATTCTGGCACTTAAGATTTATTGAAAAACACAACACAACACAACAAACAATGCCCTCCGTTGTTAAGTTCTTCATAAACCACGACAGGCAGGTGTGTGGCGCCGTAAACAACAGCTTTCTAATTGACCTGTCTAAAACCATTATACATTGGTGTGTCTGCACAATTCTTCTTTTGTTGGTTGTTTTTTTGCCAGGTTTTTCCCGTTTCTCTTCTGCTCTCATTGTTTATGTTGACGTACCAGTGTTTGAATCCTAAACCATGCGAATAATTTCTTGTCCTTCATAGATGATTTTCTTTGCACTTTGTCTTTTAATTGCAATGTTTCTTTTTATACAAGTTAATCACCGTAGCTCCTGCTATGTGTTGCAGTCTCCATGAACTTCACTTCTTTGTCGACTGTGGCTATATTTGGCTTTTTTCATAAATCCAGGCTTCAAATGACCTAGAGAATACAAAAATCACATAAATTACTTCTCTTCAATTACTTGCCATCAGATGTAAAATGGATGTATTTGTCAGTTTCTTTAATTATGCTTTCACAATTGTTTTCACTTTACAAAGAAAGAGTAGTGGCTTTCCCTAGTTTTCAGTTTTCTCAGTATTTATGAGATCAGTCATTTTTCCTTCACACAGGAACTCTCTATAGCATTAAATCTTCAGTACCTGCCATGAAACAGTCTCTCTCCTCACATGGGTAATTATTTTCTGTCACTCGCCTTTGCCTTGGCATCTTCCTCTTTTGTGCTCTGGCCTTACTTTGTATTGGTTCGCTTTAGGACAGAGCTTTAAGGTAAGACACAAATTAGTGTATTTTAAGCTAATACACTGGATGTTTAATATGCTTCTATGTACTATTTGGATCTGTTTAAGGAGTTAATGCCTTGCGTTTGCTTTGAAAGGTCCACAGGGCTTTTACATTCCTTATAATCAGAATAAATCACTTCTAGACATCTTCTTGTGAAGGCTCATTTTGTTTCCAAGTATATGTTTTCACATAGATTTAAATTAATTTAACCCCACTAGATTTTTAAAAATCCACAAAGAAATAAAGGCATTTTCTCTGAATTGCTTGTTTAATTACCTCCTTTCAGAGCAGTATCACAGAGATCTATACTCTTTCTTGTTGTTAACAGAACTCCTCTGGTGCGATGTAATATGTTGTGTTGGTGTTGACCCAGTCTATATAAAACACATCTTAACACGATTCTTTGATCATTTCCCACCATTGAACTAGACTGAAATAACTGACTTTATCAGTAAAAAAAATCTAAATTTCCTTTAATGTCGTGTTTAATTTAGGAATTAGAATTCTCTTTAATCTAGAGTTCAATTTGCAACCCTCTGTATAACATCGCATGCAGTACCTAGTTGACAGATATTGTATAAATATACAGTAAATTCAGTTTTAGATATGCAATTTTAGTTTCTCCCTTTACCCAATAGGAAAGGTTTCCCACTGCCAAGTTTCCTGTGCAATCAACTTTTGGAAGAAGCAATCCAGATTGTTTACATTGCCCAAAGGTTAGCCGAAGAAGGAACACATGCCTTCTCCCTCGACACCTGCTTGCCAACACTGGGAGCCACTACTTCTCGAAGCAATAAGATGGATATAAATAGCCTCTTCAAACTGAGTTATGGCTTAGGAGGCAAAGCTGGAATTAATAAGGGGATTAGGGTATTTTCAAACATTTATATTATATATGGACTCAAGATTGTTAAAATACATATTTTTTTACAGCATTTTCTTTGTTAAAACATCAGTGTACTTCAAAGATATGATACAGTGCTATTTTTGTTTATTTGTTTGTTTGTATTGATAACTACATATTATATTGCATCCTTAATACAATGTGTCATTTGACAGCACTGCTACAGGGATAAAACAAACACTATTTTATGAACAAGTCTGCAGCAAAAAATAATTAGGCTAGTGGTTGATACTCCCTGCCAGTTGTCTGCATGCATCTAATATTGAAGGGATAAAGAAAATGGCAGGTTTGAAAAATGAAAGCTAATTTCAGCTGGGTCATTTTCAAGTGCTTATCAAAGTTTGAGACAACCAGGCTGAAAAATGAAAGACTTAAGGCAAACTGCAGTTAAGTATGCTCGAACTGCTCTGTAATGCTTCTCTAGGCAGGGCTTAACCTAATGATATGCTTCTGAGATATATTTGCGCCAGCATGCTTTTAAGTCTCAGAGTTCCACAGATGAGATTTCTGAAACACAGAAGATAACTGGCTTTAAAATGTGAGCCCAGCACGTTTCATACACTCTCCAATGGTATATACACACCTTGCGTAGTTTTATTTTTTCTTAACCTGTGATCGTCTCTGTGCTCCAAGACTTCAACCTAGTTAAACTTGATAATAACAGAACAACAATATGCTGAAAGATAAATATTCTGGCCAAACATTATACTAATTTGACTGTTTTGTTTATTAAAATGTTTCCATTCTTTTGTTTTTGAACCGTAATGAATTGCAATTCCTTTTTTTTTGTTGTTTTTGTCCATCCAGACTTTGAAAGTATTGTCCCATTCAAAATCAAACAAGTGTTTTGACACACCTGTGTTTAAAGTTTATTTATAGAAACATGAATCAAGAATCCAGTTGCCCAGGCCCTTTATTTACGGACTAGGTTTTGTAAATAAATGGTTTCAGTCCTCGTCTGAAAGGAGATTATTTTGGGAGATTTTGGAATAGTTTGAGAACACTTCCTTCGACAGGATTTTGTGGCAGATGCTAATTGCTCTATGAAAAGTATTGGATGCACAAAGTATAGTTATTATTTTTTGTTTTCAGGTTAAGTGCTATCAGATTGAAAGGGGGTTCTACTAGTATAAGCTAAACCTAAGATGACAGGAATTAGTATTAATGTATTTGTTGGTGCTACTGAGTATGGTGTAAAATCCCTGCTGTATGAGGCTGCATAGCAGATTTTCTGGGGATGTGTAATTGGGTCTTAGTCTGATCTCTCACTTACAATTTATAAAGTTCCTCAATGGCATTTGCATAAGATCCCATGAGTGCTATAATAACATTTCAAGAAGCCACTTAAATACTACTTAAATGCCTTATAAAAGGTCAAGTATTGTCATAAAATGGCTTTAACTTTTCTGTGTTAGATGGAAGCCTAAAATGAATCATGGCTCCAGCATCTATATTACTATTCTGCGTTTTGATATATTAATCACAGAGATTTATGAAATATGGCTTTGAAGGTTTTGTAGGTCAGACCATTTAGTTCTTGTTTTCCAATTGACACGTCTAGGACTTACAGGTGCTTTGAGGGGTATGTTGTATATTGACAAAGGTAATTGACTAATGATATGATGATCCTTGTTAAATGTCACTCGCTCCAGGAATATAACACATATTCACACGAGTGAATCAGATTTTACACATTCTCTGTTGTCTTCCTGTTTGAAGCCCTTGTTTCAGGGTTCGATGTAATGGCTATTGACACAATTGTTTGTAGTGGCACATTGAAATGCTGTTTCAGATCTGAACAGCAGAGGGTGTTTCTCATTTTAAATACTTCTACAATATTTCACTATGAAGTGAATTCCAAAAGAACTAGCTAAGCAGTAACATTCTTGAAGCTTCTCATATATTGTAAAGCCTCTTTTTAATTAAGTGCACTTGCTTACCACGCTGGTTCTGTGTAGTAAATGCCAACTCATAATAAATAATCTATATTACTTCTACTTCCCATGCAAATACATTTTTCAAATAGATTAAGCACTGAGAAATCCCATTTGCCTCCTCATTGCAACATGGCAGTTCTTCTTCCAGGTGTTTCATCTGTACAAGATTTAATTAACAACAGTCTGAACTTATCACATATAAAAGTCTGGGTTTTAAAGTGTATCGGTGTTAAAAATATATATATTTTTGAAAAAGTAATTCAGATAGAAATGGCTTTTGCGGATAAGAAATGTGATCTGAAAATATCTAACTGAATGTCTTCAGTGCTTGAAATGCTCTTGCCTAGACATCAGAGATGATCCATCAACATCGAAGAAATGCAAGGATATTTTGGTTTGACAATAAACAGGTAGCGAAAAAGTCAGTTAGAACTTGTGAACTATACAAATCTGCTAGCTTGCCTGTAGATAGTTGAAGGGATTTTGCTTGTGGAGAGCTGTAGAAAATAAATAAATAAAACCCATATCTAGATACCTAACCATGGAAATTGGAGTGGGGAACGGGCTTATCATAGGGAGGCCAGATTACTTGGCCTTGACCAAGAATCTCACTGCTGTGCTTTGAAGTGAACACTGTGTGACCTTTCAGGGAGTCTTCTGAAATGACCATCCCATTAAAGATGATATTTATCTTATCATAAAGTGAATCTCATACTTTGTGAGCCACATGAACCTTTTGAGTGTTCCAGAAAAATAATTGAACTCTGTGAACTCTAAGATTTTAAAATAGATAACAGTAGTATGGTTTGCACTCATTCACCTTTTTATCCTACCTATATCAAAGCATTACCATTTTTGTTCCATGTTTGTTATGTATAAAATACTGTTTAATCCAATGTTTAATCAATCAATCAATCAATCAATTAACCAATTAGTTTTTACTTAGTATAGTGCCATTCGCAGGGTAGCCACAGAGCGCTATACAGATTTAAAATAAACAGACAAATAAACCACGAGGCACATTATATAACACATGACATTATCCCAACAATAGATATAAGCTATGAGGTATACAGCTAGGCGATAATGAATCTATTTACATCAGTTGACATAAACGGTAAACCAGTGAAGTTCAGAAGAGAGGCATATCTCCTCAGCAACCAGTGTTGGATCTTTTGTTTGCAAAGCATTTATGGACAGGGGTTAAGTAGGTATATGCTACCTTCATACAAAGCAGAAATCTAGTGCCATCTGTTGTTGAACTCGTGGAGCTGTAATAAGCAAAATCCTCATTACTAATTCAAGCGTTTCACTAGTGGAGCCCTTTCCTGGGTGGCAGTTTGGTATGACTAAAAAGGGTTTTTCATTGCTTTCAAATTTCATCTCATTTTTACTTTAGGGATTAGGTCCAATCCTTGGGGAAAGCAAATGGAGGTCTCACTAAAATTGGATTAGTCACCCTGACTGTGATGGGAAAGGATCTCGCTGACTGTAAAGCTTGATTATTGCCAGCTAAGGCAGGGGTTCCTTTTTGTTTTTTTCAAAACACGTTTGCATTTCTCTTATGTCTGTGGCAGACGTGTGATCTGTTTTCGTCTGTTAAAGCGTTCCCTTCAGTTTCTTCCTGTGTTTTGATGAGAATCTCAATTGACTGGGTAACACTTTACAATAATGGGTAGCAATTCTCAGATTAAGTGCAGAGGGTATATTCATGTGTTATTATTGTGGTATTCATACATCAATTAATTGCTTCCCATTATTGTAGAGTGACCATTGATTGTCTAGTTACTCTTTTAAAGTATTACCATTTTATGTTAGGTAGAATTGGACAAATCTCTTGGCTGTTAACTTAAATTTTACGGAAACAGTTTATTCTTTATTTAATAAAGTACAGTTCTTAAAACTAAATATTAAAGAAAATGTCAAAATCTGGATTGGAAAAACCCTACATCTTTGTGTCCTATAGAAATTCAGTCAATTGATGAATTGATTGAAGTCATTTTTCATGTTTTTGTGTGCGTTATCAGAATATTATCATTATTATGTACACATTTTGCTGACTTAAGGTCAAACATTTAAAATATAAAGCCCTGTCAGGTCGAGAATGTAATCTGGCTACGATATCGACACCCTAAAGGTCATATTGATCTCACTAAGTATATTGCTATCAGTGATTTTAATAAACACTATCCCATTGTCAGAAATGCTTTGAATCTTTGAATGTCCATGAATTGTATCTAGCTGAGCTAAACAATAAAATTAATCTAGAATATGATGTTAGATCGGTTGTTACTTTTTTGTTTGTATTCCCATTTGTAGACACAAACTTAAATTATGTTTTGGAGAGGTAAAATACTTTACATTACTATACATTTTTTTAACTTAAACACAAGTTTTTTTTTGACAGCCAGAAATCTGCATGTATTTCTCACAATCTGACTGTAGACTTTCTAATTAGATACAATTAAAGCTTGGTGGTTTAGTTGCATTATGCTGATCAATCTCTAGGTAAAGGCTTACAGTTGCCTAATGTTTATTTAAGATCATTTTTAGTTACTAGAACACTAATAAAACTGTTCCCATGATCTCACTCTTCTTTATATGCCTCATACTCTTGTGCACTTTCTGGCATCTCTATAGATTTCCAATAAAAATGAGACTGGTGGCAAGGTCTGTGTCAGTAAGCCTCTCATTTGCATAGTGATGGAGTTTGCATGGTGCATTCTATTGCTCTGCGCAGAAAAAACAAATCTGGATTCTGGAGTAAAATGTGACACTGAACCAGTCAAAGAGCAGATAGCAGAGCAGAGTTAAACAAATGCAAGATTTTATCAGGCGGAATTTTGAACACATTTGTATAAAAACACATTTTTTATGGAATACACTCAGATATGACTGAATCTGAAGTGGTTGGACATACATATTTCCCATTATGAATCATATGTACGAGGGCTCATAGGTCAAGCCTCCAAATCAGCTGGTACAACACCCACTGACTACTATACACAGTACGTATCAGATCTGAGCAGATTGTTGGACTGAAAAAATGCACTGATATACATTTATAAGTTTATTTTTTATTTAATTGTGACTTGATTGCCTTCCCATGACTGTTTGCTTGATTGAACCTCCATTTAAAATCAAGTTGTTTTTTTCTCTGCATACAATTAAAAAATAGAAAGATGTAGATAGATAGTTTCATAAGAGCAGATTAGTTTAGTTGCGAAGATAATAGCATTGAATGTATTGAAGACTTGGTATGAATTTTTTGTCTGAAGTTCCATTTGATTAGTTTTTCTTTAAACAAGAGTCCCTTTTGTTGTGACGGTTTCGGTGTGGAGCCAAGACATTATGACACTATCAAGACACTCACTTATGCATGCTGAACACTTGCTTATGATATTTCAGCCTGGGTTTAAATCACAAAAGCAAGGCAGGTAAAAACAAGCTATGCGGGCAGCATAAACAACTGTAAACATGTTGCGCTGTTTGAATGCATATTTGTTGTCTTACTGTGTCACCAAGTGCAGCCTATCGTCCTACTCTCTTATCAAACAAACAAATAAATCCAAACCAACACAACCACACATGTATTGTAAGGTCAGCTTTTTCTGCTCAGTCCCAAGTGTAAACTGATTGATTAGCAATCAATACTGGGACATGCACTTGAGTTTCGTTAGCTGTCACAGCAGTATGCGAAGTAAGGCGACATAAACATTGAACACTGTTCTCTGTGGGTGACTGAAAACATTATACTCACTGTAATTACAAACTCAATTTTATTTGGTTTTGTCTAAGGATAATGTGACTAGGTTCTTTCTTTCTATGTCAGGTGAAAAATACAAAGATACGCATAATATTTTATTCCCCACACACTGATTTGTATAGGGACGAGATTCTGTTCAGCATCAACCAACAGAGGTAACTGTGTTGAATTAATGCTAATGTCCTACTTTTTCTGCTTATTATGAATTCAAATTTCCTCAGATTTGATTGGCTAATCCACTTCACTCATAAATTGTTCTAGACATATCAAGGCCACACACCATATTTTCTTCTTTTGTACTTCTACTGTCCTGTGGGAAACTCTGATTATGTGAAACATACTATTTTCTACATACTGTTCTGTGTTGCATGGATATACATGGGCTGTTTGGCAGCTTGGGTCCCTTAGTTTATTCTCTGATCAAGACTAAACTGATTTGGCATTGGTTCTCAGAAAAATGTTGCTCAATACATTAAAATAAACAGGCAAACAAAGAAACAAATAATTATATTTAATTGGCCTTGTGATTAGTCTGCACTGTTCAACCAAATTCAAAGTTAAAGGGTAACACAATGTACATAATTAACTGCTTAATTTGCATACAGGAAATATGCATAATGTTATATAGCAGCTTTGGTATAATAATCACAGTTAGATTCCATTGCCATTCTTAATAATCATGTTCAAATAGCCTCCCCTCCGTCCATTCAAGCTTTTGCATCCCATGTTAGTCAGTCATTTTATCAGCATGGAGACACACCATCCTTGCTCATTTAGTGCCTGTGACAAAAACAATCAGTTCGCACGTCCAGGAAATTTATGGCATAATAAAAGTCTGTTCTGTAAGGATTAGCAGGAGTGTCTATAGATTATGATGATTTGTTTATCTGCTGTCCACTGTTATTGAATTCACAAGCTTGATAGGAGATGTTTGAAAGGTCGTCGGCAGTCAACCTGTAATGAAGTTGTAGTTGTGTCAGTCAAGCGTTAATACAGATCTTGGCATTAATAAAGATGGCAAGGCAGCTTTCAAATACATTTCTGGTCATTTACACAAAAGCTACTTTTGCCTTCATGTTAGACCCATTAGTTACCCACATAATGCCAGACCGAGCTTTAGCTTTTCATATTAGGAAAGTCCATATCTTAATATAGTACTAAAAGATGCATTATGTGAAAAGGATTTGAAAATGAATAACATAAAAAGTAAATTTTGAAGCTGCCATCATTTGGAATTGTTCCCAGATCTAGCATAAATCACATTTCTGTCATTTATAAATAGTAGAGTATTCTTAAGATAAGATAAGATATGAATGGGTGTGCTCTTTCTACAAAAACAAAATCCAACAAACAAAAACAGCATACAGATGATCTATAAAGACTGAAACTGGATATGTTTTGTTGTTATAAACATTTAAGATAACAGATACAATTTGCTTTGCTATGATGAAATGCAAACCTGCAGTGCCTATAGAAAGTCTACACCCCCTTGAACACGTTTCATATTTTGTTGTGTCAGTGCCTCAGAGTGTTGTACATTTAGATGATGATTTATTCCACTTATGTACACACCATACACCACAGTGTTAAGGGCAAAAAGGTTTTATATGAAAAATTCTAGTTATCTTCAAGTCCTGCCTCAAAGTTTTGATTGGATTTGTGTTGGGGTTCAGACTGGGCCACTCAAGGATATTTCATTTTTTGTTTCTTAGCCACTCCAGTGTAGTTGCCATTGACCTCTGGGTAGCCGCTCTGATCTCTTCTTGCTCGGTCATCCAGTTTGGAGGGACGGCCTGATCTAGGCAGGTCTTGGTGGATCCATACACCTTCCACTTCGTAATAATTGTCTTGACCGTGCTCCAAGGGATACTCAAGGCCTTTGATTTTTATACTGATCACCTGATCTATGCCATTCAACAACTTTGTCCTAAAGTTCTTTTGAAAGCTCCTTGGTGCTCATGGTTGAGCATTTTCTTTGAAACACACAACCCAACAGAGGGAACCTACAGGAACTGCTGGATTTATCCTGAAATCACGTGAATCACTAACATTTATAACAGGTGGAGGCAACTTAACTTGGTGTGTGATTTTGAAGGTGTTACACCCCGAGTTAATGTAGGATTGCTACTACTCATCCAACCAAGCTAGTTTTTTTTATTTTTAATACATTTCCTGTAAATTCTAGAATAGTTTTTTCACTTGTAAGTTGTGGGGTAGGATGTATAGATGGGGGTGTAGAATTTGTATAGGAACTGTATAACACTCCACTTTGTCTGCTGTTTGGAGAAGAGTTTTATTATTGTTCTACTCTCATACAGTCATTGTAATACAGTCATTTGGTATATAAAACTTTATTTATAGAAAGTGTCACCATTTTGACTTCTGTTTTGTAAATGCATCACCAGGGGTTACTGCTTGGTATTACATGTTGTTTGTAAAACAAAGATACACACCATTATTCCTTCTCCTTCTGAGTAGGTGCAGAGCAAGCTTTTGATTTCTGACTTTCTCTTTAATTGTGACATTGGCTCTGGAGTTGATTATACATTTTCCTCATATCTTTGCTTTCAGTTAAGACAGAATCATGCAGTTTACAAATAGAAATATTCATGGGTGAAGTTCTGGGGAGATTTCTTTAAATATAACACTCGGAGCTAAATGTTTTTGAAAACCACATTTAAAACTCACAAGGGAGAGGCTTTAATACTCAGGCTCTAAATAATTATTGCACTGCAACTGCAGCCTCTGGCCAACGTAGATATCATGTCATGCTAAATACTTCCCAAAGGCAGTAAATACAGCCTACTTGAACATATTCTGTAGCACATCTTTCCTGAATCAATGACTTTCGTTCAACCAGGGCTTCTGGTAGCTAAGCCAATTAACGGATGTAATGTTTCGTGTAAATATTTGAATTTAAAAGGAGAATGGTAATGTATTTTGGATGCTTGACATACCAGTTAACTGATCAGCCCCAAACAGTGTATTTACAAATATATATATGTGTGTGCGTATGCATGTGTCTGTGTGTGTGTGAGTGCACGTGTGCATATGTAACTTGCTAATTACTGGGGTATATTTATAACTTGCTAGTTACTGAGGTCTCCCAGCCAACAGAAAAAAGAAATACAAACACTGAACAGGAAACATAATACACATCACATTTTAGAAGAGTTATTTCTACAAGTTCTACAAATGTATTTGTATGGTTGTGTCATATTTCTTTTTATTGACATTTGACAATGAGAATATATCATTTTTTGGTTACTCAATAAACCATTTAATTATTATTTTTTATGGTGGCTGTGTCAAACAAAGTGCAGACACAATTAAATAAGGAGCTCCAAATCCAATCTTTTCTACTTTAAATTTCCACACTAACAAAATAGCTTAGTCTTAAAATAAAATGCCTGAACTATCACATTTCATTTTTAAATAAATTGGAAAACTGCAAGAAAGGAAAAGGATATTATTGGAAAGGCAAATTAACTCATTAATTCAGTGTAGCAAACTTAAGTCATAGTTCAACAACCATGTTTTTTTTATATTAAAACTATTATTTTCACAGTTGAAGTGAAACAACAGCAACATCAGCAAAAAACTGTTAGCCTTTTGTGTACAATTATATTTTTTTTATTTGTCTGGTCAATTAAATGCTGAAAATGTTTTTCTTCTCTGGTATTTCTTATCTACCACAATGTTTCATTCCTTAAACTGTATTGGAAAACGAGGTGACCAATAAAGAGAGCGAAGTAGGTAAACCCTTATGGCTAATAGCATGTGACTAATAGTAATACAGGTTTTTAAACATCAATACAGGTTCATCTGCTGAATATATCTATGAATTACTTTAGGGAGAAGGCTGCCCTCCAAGTCCCATTCCTGAGACACTGTTGGTCTAAAGAGTGAGGACTTGTACAAGGTCTGTAGAGATAATACAATTAGATCTTTAGTAAAAACTGTTTCCTTCAAACCTCTGCGATTAGACAGTATAGGGTTAATAGACAATCTCAGATAGGACACAGCTGGGTAATTGTGGTTAAATTGTCTGGTACCTGTGGAATGAGATAGCATATCACTTGGATTTCAGATGACACCCAATTGTACTTGGTTGTGAGATATCATAATAGGGCCAGTCCATACCTAATTTGCAGTTAGTTCCACTTATATATAAAATGGTCTCAATCTTTTCAGGTATTAAACTGTGATGTGTGGAAAGTGTTCTGGTCAACTTTTATGCCAAATTACCCATTGGTGGATAAATGACCATTAACAAAAAAATACAAATTCAGTTGTTTTCAAAGGTACAGTCATTGTCAAAGGCTCTTGTCATTGACTTAATGAGACAAAGATAATTGTAGATGCATAGGATAGCTGGGCAGAAATATGAGGACATGCGTTGCCTCCACTGGTTGGCAACGTGTGATATCCCTGTGCCACCCTCTCAAACTTGCTGTTCTGTTGAACACATCCTTCTTAATCAAAATAATTATTTCCTGACATCCGCAGTCCTGTGTTGGGACTGGGATTGCAGCATAGTTATTTTAAATACAGAAATTAAACTGTTATACACACTGGGGTAATTAGCAATATGTACAATTAATGCTTACAACAGACCACAGCTTGTAATGGATATTTCTAGTATTTAATAGAAGGCCAAGTAAAGTACATATAACTGTATACACAAACTGATCTCTAGTTTGATTTCCTTTCTGCTTTTAATAATGGCATTTAATAACATTTAACTCCAAATCGGGAGCCACAAATTATTAATAACCCTGATAGCATTTGAAAGGTTTATTAGCCCTCAGAGTCAGTTGTAGTGTAGGTTGTAATTGAAACCGAAGATGGCGCACAGGGTAACTACAAGGCTCTTTGCATATTGTGTTGCTAAAATTGGCAAATTCTAATCATATTAAGGTCATATTTAATAATATTTAATTTAGAACAGTTTATAACATAAGAGGAAGGCTTTGTCATTGTCAGAAGCTTTGGTCTCCTTATTATGCTTATTTGTTCTTCAGTTTTATGTACCTTAGCATGACAGTTACAAAGTTCATTTTTAAAATCTCATTCTTGCATTCCCTGGGGTTCTTGTGTGCTACTTTAAGTCAACATTTTATGACTTAGGCCCAAAATTTCATTATACATATTTGCTGAGCAGGCTATGTTAGAAATTGCATTTTTCTGGCATTGCTGCTCTGTTTGAGTAAGATTGCAAAAACAAATACAGAATGAAACTATAATGCATTGTCAAGAAACACTTTGATCATTCATTGATAAAACATAAAATTGAAACTTTTTTTAGAAACTGCAGCCCCTGCATAAGTGAAAACATGACATTTAATATAAATAGTATGGCTTGCGTTCTATTTAATGCAATCAATAGGCTAGAACTTTGTGTCAGTTTACTTGAAAAACAACACATTTCAGTTTGAAATAACTCAGATACAGTGTCTCTCAAAAGTATTCACCCCCCTTGGACTTTTCCACATGTCATTGTGTTACAACATGAAATAAGAATGGATTTAATCAGGAGTTTTTGCCATTGATCAACACAGAAAATGTCCATAATGTCAAAGTGAAAAATATAATCTGCAGATTGTTCTAAATGACTTACAAATACAAAACAGAAAATAATTGAATGCATAAGTAATCACCTCCTTCAGTCAATATTTTGTACCAATTTGGCAGCAATTACATCCATGAGTCTATGTGGACAAGTCTCTACCAGTTTTGTACATCTGGACACAGCATTTTTTGCTGATTCTTCTTTGCAAAATTGCTCAAGCTCCATCAAGTTGGATGGGGACCTTTGGTGAACAGCAATTTTCAACTCTTTCCACATATTCTCAACTGAGACAGCTCTCCTGGCAGTCGCTGACTCCCTCAGCTGTGTTCGGGCGGCCTCCCTCTCCTCAGTCCTCATCCTTCTTGACCTCTGTGCAGCATCTGACACCGTTGATCACTCCATCCTGCATGCACTCGCACCACCTCAAGCTCAACCTCTCCAAATCGGATCTCCTGTTTTTCCCCCACTCTTCCTCACCTTCTGCTGACCTCCCCATCTCGATTCCCTTGGAATCCACCACACTCTCTCCTTCTTCTTCTGCTAAAAATCAGGGGGTGACCCTCGATCCTGCGCTCTCCTACACTCAGCACATCACCACGCTGACACACACCTGCAGATTCTTCCTGAGCAACATACGCAGGATCCATCCCTTCCTCACCGACTACTTGACTCGTGCTCGTCCAGTCACTGGTCCTCTCCCGCCTGGACTACAGCAACTCCCTCCTGACCGGCCTGCAATGCAACTACTACCTGCCGCTCCAGCTCATCCAGAACTCTGCGGCTCGTCTGGTATTCTCTCTGTCACGATTCGCACACACTACCCCACTGCTCTGCTCCCTCCACTGGCTCCCGATAGCGGCACGCATTCAGTTCAAGACATTGACCCTCAACTACCGCTGTCTCGACCACACTGCACCAAGCTACCTTCAGACACTCGTCTCTCCATACATCCCCTCCAGACCACTGCACTCCTCCAGTGCCAGAAGACTAACTCTACCTCCTCTCCACTCTCCTTCCTCCAGAGCCGCTCCTTCTCATCCCTGGCCCCTAAATGGTGGAATGACCTGCCCACCGAAGTCAAAACAGCCGAGTCCTTGACCTCCTTCCGGTGCTTACTCAAGACACATCTTTTCCGACAGTACTTGTAATATTAGTCCTTTTATCCCTGCTAGATAGCACTTCACAGTTTTATTATACTTCTTGCGTTTTTGATTGTTTTCCTCCTTGCTCCCTTTCCCATAGCCCTTGACTGTGACCCTACATCTTGACAGCACTTAGCTTTCACCGTCCAGGATGTAGGACCTCACTTATTCTACTTGTGTAAATTGTAAATTGGAATTACTATGTTTTAGTTAAATTGAATTTGTAATGATTGATGCCTTGTACTTAACTGTATTTTTGCACTTTGTTTTGCACTTATGTTGTAAGTCGCCCTGGATAAGGGCATCTGCCAAGAAATACAAATAATAATAATAATAATAATAATATTCTCAATTGGATTGAGGTCCGGGCTTTGACTGGGCCACTCCAGGACATTGACCTTTTTGTGTTTAAGCCACTTCAGTGTGACTTTAGCTGTATGTTTCAGGTCATTGTCCTCCTTCTCCCAAGTCCCAGGTATGTTGCAGAGGTCAGTAGATCTTCTTCCAGGATTTCTCTGTACTTTGCTGCATCCATTTTACTCTCTATCTTTACAAGGTTTCCAGGCCCTGCCGCAGAGAAGCATCTCCATAGCATGATGCTGCCACCTCCATGCATCACGATAGGGATGGTGTTCTCAGGATGATGGGATGCGTTAGGCTTGTGCCAAACCTACCGCTTAGCTCTATTTTGGTCTCATCAGATCATAGAATTTTCCTGCACTTGATCTCAGAGTCTCCCACATGCCTTCTGGCAAACTCTAACCGAGATTTCATGCGAGGTTTTTTCTCTCCCACATTTTCTGTGTTGATCAGTGGCAAAAATTCCATGTTGTAACACAATGAAATGTGGAAAAGTCCAAGGGGGGTGAATACTTTTGAGACCACTGTACAAAATACAGTCCTTAATGTCTGCCATTCCTTTTAAAGCACAGATTTAAATACTAATTATTTTAGCCTCAGACTGGTCTAATCAATTGTGGGTAATACTTTTGTTTCTGATCTTCTATGCGAAACACATTCTGAATTGTAAAATGTACACATATTACCTTACTTCAATAGAGTAATTATTGACTTAGTGTGGTATTTGTTTGTGTAATGTCGTGCCCTCAGAAGTGGCTACATTTTCTAGAGGTTTTGATGTACATTTCTGAAATCAGTAATAGTGTACCCATCAGGTCAAAAACCTTAATTAGTATTGAGTAAGACAATTAAAAGGAACGATAGTTCACTTAAAGTCAAATCAATTGTAATGTCATTGAAATATAAGAAAGTCAATACAATATGAAATTCAGTAGAAGTAGGTTGTGTGTCGACGTGGCACATTCTTAGATCAATGATTGTATTGCTACTCACATAAATACATAGTTGAGATATTGTACACAAATGCAAAAACCAAGCAACAACAAACTCCAACAAGAGCAAAAATAAGAATATAACAAATGGTCTACACAACCTATGTGTATTCTTTATTAAGGAAAATGTATAGTTAATTTTTTCTTGGCTAGTAAGTCTTATGGGCATTTTTCCATGAAGCTTTAAATATCACTAATTTATAAGCTGTCTCAGAAGATAAAAAATGACATTTTCTTCAGTACTTTTTTCACATCCAGCAGCTCATCTTTGAATTATAAATATGCAAATGCATGTCTTAACGATAGTGCTTCAAACTTGTTTGCAGTACCAGTCAGTGTACCTCATAGAGCACTGATCTCGAGCTTTCAGATTCCTGTATTCCTCACTTCTATCCCCTCCTCCTTCTGTTGACTTGTATGAATGCATTTAGAGCTCATACTTATATTAAACAGTGGAGTAACTGTTAACAGAAACATTTTATGTGAAAAGGTATACAAGAACTTGGAATCTGAGATGTTCTGCTGCAGCTGATCTGTAACGAGATCAAAGCATGCTGGGATGGAGTCATAAGAGCTTTGAAGGATTTTCAAATGGCTGACCATGTCACACTAACAGCTCTGGCCCCTTGTTGTCGATGTTTTTTCCTTTCACTGACAGAAAATCTGAATGCAAACCACTTCAAAAACGAAAAGGTTAAGAGGAATTAAATTTTTAGTACTACAGGGATGCTGGGTATTCTGTGCACGCTGCATTAAAATTAACCTCTACTGTATAAGTCATACAATAATTAATGTTCCATTTTATATGCTTAAAAAGGTTTTTTAGTCACTGGGAAGCTTCTATTTGGTCTATTAAGGCATTTTAGTACCTTTCTTTGGCTTAAATCATTTTTATTTTACATAAACAGTGAAAGTGTTGAACATGATCCGACTTCTGATTAACCTGCATTAAATGGGATGCACCACATTGCTTTGGAATACCTTCATTTCACAACATCTTCCATCGGTGGTATTTAGGAAAATGAAAATTGAAAATTGTATTTTTAATTTTGAACGTTGAAAGCCTGTGTCATTTGGATTTTCTCCATTTACATGTGCGGCAAAATGTTCCATTTTCAGGCTGAGCAGTCTTCATTAACGCTTATGCATAATGGATTTTTATTTAAAACAAGGCTGCCCTAATGCTCATTGCAACATTTACAAAGGCGAGGCACTACCTTCTTGTACAGATTACTTTACACCAGTTATTATGTTCAGATGCCATCCTAATGAAAATCTAATTCAACTAAACCTACATGACTTGCGCTGCACAATAAATGTGATGGATGTTGTTTTGGATAATGAAACATGTTGCTTTGTCAGTTTTCAATTAACATAAATTCATTATTTTTTATTTTTACATTTCACCAGTCAATGTCATGTGCAATGCCCCGTGCTTTCCTCATAATGTACTTTTTAAGCATATCCCCGCTGTCTGAATTGAGGAGAATTAAGTTTACTAAAGCCTAAGTTTACTAAAGCAGATTTGTTTTGTTGTTTTTTTATTTACATATCAGTTATTCAGACCAAGCTCTAAAGGGCAAGTATTTATGATGTCCCTGACAGTGCCTAGCTATTACTGGCAATTAAAAATTTAAATTAAATGAATCCATTCCTGTATTAAGCCTAAAGGTTCACTTCTGACAACATATTGCAAGATCATATTTTTTATGTTAAAGTTCTGGGAGCTATACCGATCTTGAGTGAATTCATTTTTTTTTACAAAATCGTTTTATAATGGTTCATTTTCTCTTGTATGTTCCATGCAATATATATTATCAGCTTTAATATTTGTGGACTGTGCATGTTGCTATTTATTATAAATGGCAAAGCTAAATGCTGACTCCTCTGTCTTTTTCTCTTTTAGGTCTCATGTTTAATTTCAGCCCCATGCGTATCTATATGTAATGGATACATGTTATTCTTTTCATTAAAAGTTAAGGGATTTGGAAAATTATTTTATTGATAGTCTTCTTAATGCATTGTTATGTAAATCTAGTGTGTCTTTTGATGTGTTGTAAATTTGGAATTGAATCTGTTACTCCGTATTAGAGTAACAATGGGTTTAAAACACACACAAAGAAATCCCAGTAGGAAAACTGGAGACACAAAAGGAGTCAGCAACTGTTTTGCAATTCTGAAGATACGGCAAAATGACACGTACGCGCAATATATGTAATGCATTGCAAGATGCTGATATAAACAAGTCCATGAGCCAGACTTCTCCCTGTGATTCATCACTGTAACTGGACAACTTCAATCTTTGAGCCAACATTTTTTTTTCCCAAACCAATCTGAATGGTGTTATTCATTTAGACAGCACAGATTTAACACATTTTTCTAAAATGAATGAAGAAATTGAATTTCAAATTGTACAGTGCACTTGTTTAATTCATATGCACTTGAAATCTCAACTAATTTAAAAAATAGTGCAAAAACAGATTGCAAATCCAAATGTCATTGTTTCCATTTTTTTTGACAATGGAAAAAGAGACCCGTTGAATAGGATGTAAAACTCATTTTACGTATGACTTTAATCCCTGCTTGTCAAAAACCTATTTTTAAAGTTGATAATCCCCTTTGAGAGGCTTAAGCTATTGCTGACTAAAATCAATAACTTAAAGGGAGCCAATGAACTGCTCTGCTGTTATTCATTCAAAAATTGTATGTAATTATTATTGATAACTGACTGTGCGTTTATGCTGTCAGGAAACGTTATCTAATACGTCATGACTTTGACTGTTGTTCATAGTATTGTTGAATTAAAGTGAATTTCCAACATGAACCATTGCTTTGCCATCTCAATGGTAGTTTGAGGCCCACACACACGCACACACATGCACACACACACACACACACACACACACACCAACAAGGTGTGCTGGACAAAGACCACAAAGCCAGAACAACATTACACTTTACACATTTTTTGGTGGGGTTCAAATAACAGAAGTTAGAAATGATTACTGCTTCACCATCTGGACAGAGATCTTCCAGATATGACCCAAAACAAACAAATCATCCCTTTTTGCAATTTATCAAGGCAATGTGTCAATAAATGTAAGGTCAGTAATGTCAAATATATATGAAAGGCCAGGATAAAGGAAGTGTAGCTCAACAGTTCCAATCTCCAAGTCCTATTAATGGTGGCTTCTCTACCCACAATCTCTAACCCTAATAACTAATCTGAACTTTGGCTCTAAAAACTTGTTGTGGTTCGATACAAAACAATCTCTTCATGGCCAAAACAGCAGGGTCAATCCTTCTCTGACATTTAAAGACAAGGACTGTGTGCAGCCTATTGAACTTCATCTCCAAGGAAAAAAGGTTCATAAACTGAATTATTTATATTTCAAATAAAAAATAAATAAGAGTAAACATACGAGTAAAACATGACAGTAAAGATGTCTCTGTTATAATTCCCAGTAGATGAAGTTGCTACTTTTTCTCCAAGAAAAACAATCTGTTCGCTAATAATTGTTAGTCTTCTGGCTCCCAGCAGGTTTGAGTCGAGATATTTTCCCTTTTTTCTCGTGTAAACAATCTACTGAAATGTAAAGGCCTTATGATTTGTATGAATGTCAGTTGTACACAAATACATGTGAATGTGGAAAAGTATTTATGTTTGTGTGATTTTAGATGGTTAATGATCATTATAATGCATTCAAATATATATTTTAAATGTTCTTAATTGTACAGATCCTATTTAAATGCCATCACAATTGAGTTTGACCCTTTCAATTTTCTGTAAAAAGAGGAAGGTTTTCACTCCAATCTTTGATGCACAGAACAACTGGGTCCTTCTATAACAACTTGACCAGAGTTGTTGCCTGATTATGTCAGAATTTGCGTATCAATTTCACCTTGAAAGTTTCCCACCCATTAAGTTCAGAAAATGCAGATTTTATAAGAAGCAATTATAAAAACTCCCATTTCAGGTCTCCAGGAAGCTACTTCCAAGGCAGATGATAAATGAACAATATCATACTAGCCTGACTATACAAACACCTGGGACAAATCACAATGATGTTCATAGATCACTTCATAGTATGGAGCTCAAATTTAGAAACTCTTCATGACTGCATAAGTTAATGTCGACCTTTTGGTAAAAGTAACAAATGCATTTGTAAAATGTGTAATTTAAAATGTAGTCTTTAAGAAAACAATCAAGTATTGTTTAAAGAAACATTGTTGCCATGATGACTGTGTTGTTGCCTATAAATTCTTCAGATGTCAGGCAGTAATAATAAATTTCACCCTTCACTGCAAATCTGTATGTTAATTTGAGTATTTATTCATGTCTCACGACCTTACCTGTCATTACAAGTGCAGCTTTGAGAAAATTAATAGTTTTCAAGCATATGCTGCATGAAGAATCAAATTATAATATTATTGGGTCTGTTTTATACACAGAGGAAATGGTTCTCTTTTGAGGTACACCTTAAAGAATTTCAGTGGCATTGAATTTTTTCACACCAATATATGGACAAATACACATTTATTTTCCTGGGCTAGTCTACAGGGAGGTGTTTATGAAGCCAGTGGTATTTGGCATTGTTAGTCTGTTTTTGTGGAACAGCTATGAGAAGGAAGATGGCCTTTTCCTTGCTGTTGAGAAACCAGAAACATTTCACAAGACTTTCTAATACAGGTGAAATAGCAGGTTTACCTGTATTGACATTATAGAACTAAGTATGATATATTTATAAAGTATAAAAATTAATCTGTTTGAATCTGTTTGTGTTTCTGATTACCTACCTACCTGATTACCTGTCCTTGACACCTACAATCAGGAATGTATTCATTATCTGAAACCCATTGTCAGAATCTCATTGTGTTTTGCTTCAGAAAAGCTGCAGTTGGAGGTAATGCAATAACAGTCAATCATTGCCATAATGAATCAGAAATTAGTGTCCTTATTATCTTAGTTTGAATAACATAAAAGCAATAAAGCCACTTATTGAAAAATTAGTTTGAGTTATAATGCAAGTGGAGAGCTAGGGGGCTGAGATGCACGCAGTTCAGGCAGCAGTTGCAAACTTGTGAGGCCAGCTGATGGTGTGCATTTCATACGCCATCGTAAATGCAATAGATTGGGGCTATCTAGCATTAACAAATAGTTGTGAATGCAGGGGGTCGGGTCATCATTTGGTGGGCTTCCTGTGGGTTGAGATTGACCGTATTAATATGTAATGGTGAATTCCATGGGTTTAATTAATGTTTTGAGAAGAGTCCGCTAAGAAGGACTTACCTTTTAGGTATATGAAACGTATTCAATTAAATTGCATGGCCACAGAAAGCCAATGGATTCTATGTATCAATTTATTTCAGTAACAGGCCATGAGGGCTAATATAACATAATTGAAAAGCCAGATTATTATTTTTTGAATACATTAACAATAAATGAATAGATATAAATAAGCTTTATTATACATAATAATATATCCCTCTTTTATATACATTAGATGCAGAATTATGCAATATTAAGGCAGCTGTTCAGTGAAGGGAATAACTCTAGTCATGTATCAAATGACCCAGAAATACAGCAAAATATGTTATCATAATTACCCCTGTTGTATTTTTATATACTATGTGGATTTCAAAAATACAGGTTATGTGTAATTAAAATGTCATCTAAAAACTAAAATAATAAAAGGACGTGGCACCTGTACATTTTTTTACTGCCCCATATATACATATATTATATATAGAATATTTAATTTTAATAAGATGTAAAATACTTGAGAGCAATACAGTGTTTTGGACTGGGCACAGAAATATAAAATGTAACATGACAGACACTTTAAAAATCTAAAGATGTAGGTCCTGCACTCAAATGTAGTAGATTAATTGTAAATTGAAAGTAAGAAAACTTTATCCTTTTTAAGTTAATTTCCATTTAGAAAATGAGATTTATACCATCCAAATAAAATAATAAATTGTCACTACATGGCTTGAGAGGAAGAAATGAAAGGTTAATTGGATTCAGAACTATGTTAAATTTTGCTTGTCAATCAGCAGTTGATAACGTCAGACTTCTAAAACACCATTAGACTCGCTGCATAGTTTAACTTGTCCTTGAAGTATTTTTTGTTTGTTTTATTAATTTTGTTTCCCATTTTTTGACATTTGCCTTTTTCTTCCCTGAGTATATCATTATTTTTAAATGACGGCTTAAATGTTTTATAGATACATTAAGGTCAAAATTGAGATGAACTCAATTGTGGTATTGCCAATTGTTATTGTTAACTCTCTCATGGAATTATGTCAGGTGTTTGATTCTTCATTTGTTTTCAAACTAAGATCAGTGTAGGTGTATTTTTTATGGACTGTTAGTGAATTCTATTTCAACTTAAAACAAGAGAAATAAAATAAGTAAATAAGTCAACAACCAGGCACATTTATCACTTGTGTACTGAAAGGCTTGAAAGCAAAGTGGCACGACAGGGTGTGCAGAATGAGTAGTTATCCGCCTGGCTAGTCATTGCCTAAATGCTTTTCCTCTCTGAACTGAGTGAAGGTCAGTGCAGTACAATAAGGGAGTTAATTGCAAGGTAATTATAGTGCCAGAAGACAAACCTTTAATTCAAGCTATTATGACGATAATTCCTACATCTGAAGAGACAGCGGATTTAGGAAACAATTAATTTAGCTAGTGTTACGGTTAAAAAATCACAACCAAAAAAAAGTTATTTAAAAGGCTTTTTGAAAGACTGCCATGGATTTGATACATCAATAAATTAATCAATCAATCAATTTTTATTTGGTATAGCACCCTTAGCAGAGTTTCCACAGAGCACTTCACCGATTATAACATGACAAGACGGTGATTAATATAAAATATAAAAGTAAACCGTTAGCCACGGAGGAGAGAAAAACTAAAATTCCTCTAGGACAGACTTCTATAGGAGAATCTCTGGGGGTCCACGGCTTGAGGCCTAGGCCTAATGGTTACAGCCCCACCAGGTAATGTAACAGAAACAGGCAGCAGGAAGATCAGACAGTTCTTGTATAAATTATGTAAGTCATCATATACCATAAAATAACCAGCTTTTTAGTTTCATGTTGTGTATTTTTATTGACATGCCTTTATTTATCTTTTTTTCAAACTATCTCCCTTAAAGGGAAAGTAAGTATCCTGAAATAATTTTTACAGTAAGCTGTCTCTCTTGAATGGGAATTTGTCTCCTGGCCATGCAGGATAACACCAACGGCTAGACGCAATTTTATGGTAGTAGCAGTAATGAGTAACCTATTTATTCTTCTTTTTGTATAAGAAGAAGCAATGATATTCTTTTCTTTTATTGCAAATGTTGATTTGTGTAAAAACTCATAATTAACAGTTAATTTATACTTTAACTATACTTTTCTTTATGAGAGATGGAATAAAATTGTGCAATTAAGCATGACGCACAGCGAACTATAAATGGGTGTTAATGCTCCCTTGACATTTTAGTTTCTTGACAGTTAGCAGATTGTTGATGAACTTTCCATATCATGTTCTGTTCAGATGTTTTCCTCCGACTCAATGTCACTTTGTGAAGGTGTGAATAAAGAGAAGGTTGCATTAGCAAGTTATTAGTCATATGCGTGTTTTTCAACCCTCAAACAAAGTGTTACTAACAGCATTCAGTTTTTGAAATC
Source organism: Amia ocellicauda (assembly GCF_036373705.1). Classification (NCBI taxonomy): domain Eukaryota; kingdom Metazoa; phylum Chordata; class Actinopteri; order Amiiformes; family Amiidae; genus Amia; species Amia ocellicauda. Next base: position 17,977,962 of record NC_089869.1, read on the forward strand.
ATGCAAAATGAACTTTGATTGTGCCCAGGCATCGTGCACACAGATTGGGGGATTCAGGGGTTACAAAGTCAAGCCACTGTGCCAGGAGTGGCCGCTTTCAAGGGCATGCAGATTACGCGATGTATTACGCGATGGTGCCTTGCCTTGTGCATCACTGATTTCTTTAATAATACATGAAATCATTCCCTGGGGAAAAGAGCAGCAAACACTATTACAGCTCGGCAACAATTTAAATACAGGGGAATAAAATAATTACATGGTACTCCAAGGAAGCTTTAGTGACTGAATGCCTCTACCCTGCAGTGTTTAACCTCGGTGCAGGCAGGACGATAAAACCATCCTTAACTGTATGAAGAAAACAAGCCATCCTGAACCAAATCTTCTAATTTTACCAAATGGTGTGTCTAATATTAGCTGCACACCAAGTTTAAGAGAAGAACAACAATAATTGGAAAAATCATATGTTAGGATTAATAAAATAAGATAGTAATGTGAGTGTTACACTTAAGCCAGTTAAACCACAGGAGAAGCTTCCTGTAAGCCGGGGGGAGAGAGATGCTCAAGAGAAATGTAGCCAGGGCATTGGGGTTAGCACCTCTTCTCCACGTAAGAGTGACATCAGATCTCCAAAAATATATGGCAGCAAACACATTGCTTTAATGTCTCATCTGTGTTACATCAATGTGTTACCTAGCCACCCACTGAAGTCTTCACTTCTTACACGGATAAAAAGGAAACGTGGGTGCCTGCAGGTTTGCAGTTCCCCTGAGTGGGAAGTGCCTCTCCGGCGCTGAACCCCTCGTACGGGGCTGTATTGCCTGCAGTGTGTAAAATACAGGCCAGGTGGTTCGTGGGCGGCTGGGATGGGAGGATCCAAGCCGTACATCCTCGCCCTGCCCACTAGAGGTGGGGGACGTAGCAACGAGCCGAGATGTGCATTTGGCGATTAAAAAATATATATATATCCTAAAATGTATATAATATTGGCGATAGTCAGTAGGGCACCTACGCCACGTGAAGCCCAAACTCACCTGAATTACCCCCGATTGAGTTGCAAAAGCAACCACCGCTTTAACAAAAACCTGTGTTCATAGGTAAGTTTTGATTGAGCATTGTATTGTGTATTAAAGGATAACATTTGTGTTTTCTTATCACAACAATGCGTCAGTTTGAGACATTCTGTTGTTGAAGTTAAAACACCCTTTAGTTTCCAATTTAATATTTGCATACATACAAAATATCATCCATTTTAATCATTGTGCAGTTCTGTAATTCACCTGTAAAATTATTTATTTTGCTATATTTGTCTCCCTTTTTTCTTGTGTTTGTTAGTCTTATTATGCTTCACTATGACTCTATCAGCCAGAATAGAGCTAGTTTCCACACAACCAGATGAACTGGGCAAAGGCCTTGCTGCTCCACAATATGTTGTCTATATGTGTCACTTTTGGATGCACTTTATCTGTGTTCAAGGAAGAATTCCTTGCAAATTATATTCTCCCTTTGTACGTATATGAGTGGAAAGGAGAAATGAAAGCAGCCACCTCTGCCTTCTCTCTCTCTTCAAGTTTTGTAGAATATATATTGAAGCAATATTGCCACGTTTTTTCATCTTCATATTTCTTTTACTTGCTCTATGCTAAAAAATAAAATCTGCGGTTTCATTTTATGATTAAAGAGCTGGGAACCATCTAAATGTTGATAAGATCTTGATAGAAAAAATATCTGGAATACAAATATATCCCTATTATATCCTGTTTTACCGACCAGGAGAAGTAAATGTGTGTGTGTGTGGGTGTATACATTAATGTATTTATATTGTATTTATCTATTACAGCTTTATAATACTAATCTTTTTTATGCAGTTTCTGGATTACATCTAAAGTACGATTGCCTTAGGTGTTTGTAAAAAATGTAAATTCACTCACAGTTCTATTAATACACAATACTTTAACTCAACAACCATGGACTCAAACTCTTTGGGGAGCCATGAGTAACACCTGTCACTCAACAGTGTGTCTCCAGCACTATCACTCTTCCTTTCATCTGCAGTGTCACGAACACTACATAGTCATATCTCATTTAGAAAGTACCAATCACTGCATATAGGAGACATAAAAGGAAACAGCTTTCATGAAGAAATGGATTCAGTTGCTGTTACTGGCGTCACCCTAGAGAAATGGATTGGGATGTCATTAATCCCGCTGTAGGCCTGCTGAGAATGAAATGATGATGATGAGATGATGAAACTGAGTATTCTTAACGTGCTTTAACTGGTCATGATAGATTATTACTTGCTTACTTACTGGAACATATTTCTTACTTCCGTACGTACTGGCATTGAATTCATGTAAAGAGTGAGTAATGACATTTTATGAGGGACATCTAATGTATTTTAAATATGAAAGTGTAGACACATTTTTGTATTTCACATTGCAATTGAAAAATGTATCTGGTCTGTTGGTAATTGTTCCGGTTCTGACTCCACGGCACATAATACTGATTTAACTAATGCTTACATTTGTCTCTTACCTGAATTACCCCTTAACTGTCTCTGTATACAACTGTGCACTCTATTTTGTATGTGCTGTCAGTTAATTTTACTGGTCGTTTGGTGTATCCGGCTTATCGCTCTGTCCGGGCCGTGCTGATTCGATGCTTGGAGGTTGGCCTGAGATGGTGGTTTGGATCCGAAGGCACACGCTTCATATGCATAACACTGGCAGGTTCTGTTTAGAATGACAAGGTATTACAGTGGGATGTATACCCCTGTCAGGGACATATCAACTAAAATTATGATGTGATTTTGAAAATTAATATTAAAGGTGCTAGTGTTCTGAAGTTTCAGACTGCTAAGTCCATAGAAATTAGTGTCTCAGACGTGTTTTAAAGTGGATTGTGAAGACGAATACACTCCTTAATCTAGGGGACCTTACAGAAGCATTTAATGTGTCACCTGGTATTAATGTTACCATGAGAGCAGTGTGTTGGACATTCGGTTTCATGGAAATGTATGGATGAGCAGCATCACAAATGCTCTTGAACACTCAGAGAAATGCACAATATTATCTGCAGGCGTGTCATGATCGTGTTATTGGGAGGTGATTGGCTGCAAGTGTTTGAGGGGAAAATCCACAACATGGTTTCCCATTAAGTTGGAGGAGTGGTTATGGGTGCGACCCTAAAAAAACCCAAACTCTTCCATAAATCTAGTCATATCTTGAGAGTTACAAACCCATCCCGTTTACTGCCATGTGCACTTTAAAAAAAGCATAGCATTTTAACAAGCAGATCAGAAAAGACATGCTTCCAAGCAACATGGATTGAGCCGTGTTATCCCTTTTTTATAGCTGCTTTGAAAACCACATTGACACATCACATTTTATATATCTTGTTCACAGTAGGGTTATTAGATTAACAGTATGACAAATTTAAAATAAATAAATAATACATCTATATATCTATATTGATGCAAAAGTGAAGCTAAAGGAAATTAGATGATTAATATGTTTAATATTAATATGCTTTTTCTTAATTGATGGGTTTGATACTGTACTAGCTGCTGAAGGAGTGGAAATGTGGAAGTAAAGGTATTTTTTAGGGATTCATTTGACATTGATGATGGATTTCCTGTAATAAGGTGCTGCTTATGAATATGTTATTAATGATTTATAAATGTTGAATAGATAATTCACATATACTTTATAAAGCATTAATGCTGTATTATAACTCGGTTATAGCAATACATGGAATGGCCACAAAGTCAGGCATCATACTGTATTATGAATGTGTTAAAGTGGTACTGAAGTTTGCATGACTTATTTGAAAGAGGGACACTTGTTATCCACCTGTTCGACTTTCCATGTACATTCCATGTATTACTATAACTGAGTTATAACTAATGTATACATTATTAATGATTTATAAAGTATATATTAATACTCTATTACATATTTATAAATTAATTAATAACACATTCATAAGAATCACATTATAAAGTGTAACGAATTATCTTTACAACAGAGCAAAGAGAAGAGACCAATAGTGGACCTAGGCAGGGCATCTCACAAAACGCATCCAAACAAACATTTAGTGTTCATAATATCATGTCATAGTATCAAAAAACTGAAGTTTTAAAATTATGAAACTGTGTGTGAAAAGTGGAGTAAAAATACCACAAATTGCGTTCTCAAAAATTATATAATAAATTGGGTTGTGTAGGGAGCTTAAGGTGTTAGCTGTGGTGACTGACAGCAAAGCCTCAAAACACAGTGTCTGAAAATGGTAATACATTCATATTATAAGAAATGAATGAAATGAAACCCAAATGAAAAATAGAATTTAGAATCCTTAGTATCTGATGCAAAGAGAGGCTGAGGAATAGACGGCCATAAATTAGTCAAGTGCCCCACGGCCCCGTCCAGCACAGCCCTCGAAGGAGTTAAGTAGAGACACTACTGCCTCAAACATTGATGTAGTGCTTTATTCCGAACCTGAATATTCCTCAATGCATATTAGCATGCAAATAAGCATTTCCAATGCATCCTCCAGACATATGACACTGTAAATCTGTTTGATGCCTTACAAGAAATATGCATTTGGAATCTAAATCTGTCTTTTATCTTATCGGGGCAGCTTAAGTAATCAGAGCTCCAAATGCAAAATACATTCACATAACACATTGTTGTGGCATTTACAATTTATGTCCCTTTCTTTTATACTATAATGTAAAACCGCATAATAGGTCGCGGAATATTAAACTTTGACAAACATGCTTGACAGCCCTACAGAAGTTTGGCTGCAACCAGCTAAGCTATTTTGCTGTGAACTACCAGATGCTGTTTTAGCTTGTGTGTGTAGCTTTCTAATTATATTGTGTATATTTTGCTTGACCTGAAATCACCTGGCGATGATTGAACTCATTTAGAATCAATGATGAAGTTAGGGAGAGACCGATTCTTTATAAAAATACATGTAGCAGTTCTAAATAAATGCACACACACATCAGAAAATTGGAATGTAACTTCTAATGACATCCGTTCTTTCAAATCCAAGATCTGAACATGAACAAAGGAGCTCGTGCAGTTAGACACATCTCTCTTATGTGGGAGCTGCTCATTTTCTTGACACCGTCTTAGAAGACATCACCTCGCTGCAGCTCATCAGAGAGATGGAGAATATCCTATTCCTGTCCTGTAAAAACATCTCTCCGTAATGACACTGCGAGGAACCTTTGAATTGCATTTGATTAAGTAGACAAAATCACAAACGTGGGATTCCAGCCTTCCTTCCCTTTAGTTGAGTCAGCAGTTGGGCCAGGGTGGAGGGTCACCATTTTATTATTCCATAAAGTGCTTAACACATTTTGTGCATCTCAAATTTTTACATGCTATGTGAGGGCTACTTAGGGCTTGACCACATCAAAACTTTGACTAACTTTTGAAACAAACCTGTGTCTTTTAGCTTTTTAATTTATTGTTAGAAACCACTTACTACTTGCAAATATAATCTTGCAAATCAAAATGCGACAGGTACAAGTAATGTAGGGTAATTTACGTTGTACGGGTAGGTCAGAGTTATGATTTGGTCTAGCCCTTAATGGCATGCAGCTTTAAATACCATGAATGTCAAAACTTTGGATTCTACGTAGGCTCCATAGCAGAGATGACTTTAGATTCACAGATTGCCTTTCAGACTTTGAAGTTATCAAGCATGATAAACTACAATGGGGATTTGGTAAAGACCAACTTGGCATCAATATTGTATACTATTTCAGGTAGTGATGCCTCTAAATTTAACATAAGATGATTAATAAGAGCTCACTCACCTTGTGCATGTGCATATGGGTGTTTTCAAAGACAGGTTCGGGTTATAGATGATCAATAAGGGTGCTACTTTATTTTGCATAGATATTTTCTATTACATTAAAACTGTTACTTTGATATTTTCTGCATTGTACATTCGTGGTGTTCTTTTTGCTAGTTTTAGTCACCTGCTCACTCAATATTTAGATTTAAGTTGATGACCCTTGATCTGTGCTCCTGTGAATGGACTTCCTTTGATACTCGGGCAAAATAATTTGGACCACAATAAGCAAAGAAGGCTGTATAGTGTATAACCATGAACTTTATTATATTTTAACATACTTCAGTATCTAGCAATATCTTAATGCCATGTACATTGACTTAATGAAAATGGAGATTACAAGATTGTGTGCAAGGTAAAATAATGTTTAATGCAAAGCTACTTCAGGGAGCTGTTTAAAATAAGCAGACATAAGAAAAAACATAAATACAAATATTAAGCTTTTAAATACATTGATGTTGCACATTCTGGCTTTTAAATGTTTTTTAGGATACACATATTGTACATAAATGCACTTTGTTATCTAACTTTATTTGTATACTCTTTTTAAAGTAATTATTGTTATCAAATAAGAACAACAACAAAACACACGTCTTAGAACTTAAAATAATAGAAACTTAATCCGTAACATAAACAGTTCCTTGTTTTCCATTGTGCAATTTGTGTCTTTGATCCTTTGATCCCTCCTTCTCAATTAAATCAGCATGAAATATGAGATTTGTTTTTCCCCAAAGAACAATGATGGAATGACCAATTTGAGTATTTTTCAACATGTATCCCTATAAGAAATGGATACAATTAAAGATTAAAATCAAAGCCAGACATCAAAGGTCTTCTAGCCAACATACATAAAATCAGCTTTCTTCACAACTGTCAGTTATCAAAGTATTGGCGAATATAGCTTTCAACTCTTATCTCTGGAATGTTTGAACCATTCGTTGAATGTAGAATGACAACTAGATCATTTGATCACATTTGTGTCAGCATGCTTACAGTAATTCTCTTTGATAAAGAAGAATACACTTCATTCATGTTATTCTGCAGTATACAGTACGTTCTGCAGTAAGTTCTTAAATGGAGGCCGGAGCCAAAGAGATGGATACAAATATTGTAAATATAAATTATATCATTATAAATATGATCTGTATTCAGTGTTTGTGTATAAAAGCTGTGTATGCACATATATGGACATTGGGCTATTTGTGTGTGTTTGTTATGAATGCATTTCTTAACAGCAGAATGCCATTTAAATGATTCAATTTTGTATCTCATGTTCAATATGGTAACAAAAGAAAACTTGAAAGTAAATGCATTAGCTGAGAAGATCTGTATGGGGAACTAAAGCCAAAGAGTGTTTGAGTTGAAGACTTGACTTGGCTTTTATTAGCTGAGATTTCAACTGTAAACAAAATCCATGCTCTTAGAGATCAAGGCATTTACTGCAGAAATAATCATTTTGTATTTCTTTCCATATGTTTAATTCTTAAGAAATATATATGGAAATTAGTTGTTGTCAATTATATAGCAATGTTACATTCCAACACTCAAAGAAAATGCTATATGCACTTCATAGCACGTACTAGAAAAAAACAAAACATGATTCAACAGAAAACTTCTCATTACTAATTAGACTACACAAAGCAAAAACGTGTATGCAAACGATTGCGTGTGATGGGGGAAGAAATGTTCAACGCTCTCATCTATTTTACATCATGTACATCATGGGGAACATATGGACCAGCAGTATATCTTCAGCTTTCAATTCTGAGTTGGAGAAGCTGAAACTTTGTAGCTGATGTCTGCACACATGAGGGTTTATGTTGAACAGCTGGTGTAGTCTTGTTTTGTTTATTAATTCTGTGTAGGCTCATATAAGCATGGAGATAACTGCTGAAACCAATTGGAATTTGCAGGCTAAATTAATTTGTGTCTCTCTCAAACAAGTCCCACACCTTTAGGCAGTAAATCTCTTTAGCACCTTTACATGCCACCTCTCACCCCAGTTTAAATGGATTTCTGAGATGAAAACACGTGTAGTTGTAACCTCGTTCATAAGGGTTATAATCCTTGATGTTTCATTAAAAGTGGCATAGTGTAATGAGTTTCAGTCATACCATTGTTATAAAGTTCTTCTTTTCCTCTTCTTTAAATGAACTCAAAATATAGTTTTGGATATCCACAGGGTAAATACTTTGCAGGAACATTTCCTCTTACTTCCCTGTCACTGTAGCCCATGACATACCGTGTCATGTCTATTATCATGTAAATCACAAATGGTTTCACGTTGCCTCAACTAAGTCGGGGGTTTTGTTGGCAAGGGAACATTATACATGTTACTTTTCCATTCTGTTTTTACAATACACTGATTTATGGGCACTTTAGATTTTTGTAATTTCCATAAAGGGGTTACATTATGGTTTTAAATTACTTTTGTCACCAGGAATAGCAACATCTAGCAGAGGATGGCAAAATGTCCCATAAGCACTCACAAATTTCTCTATCTCTTCTCTTAGCAGAGAAAGCATTTCTCTTTACAATGTAGACGTAAAAAAGGCCTTCCTTATTGCACAATCATCGTGGGGAAAAATAAGCTGCACTGTGTATAAAATCTCAGACATACTACATCTCGGACGTGTCCTACTGTTCACAAAGTCATCACTAGTTAGAGCACTGTTTAAACTCTAATATGTTCTTGCTCTTGGACACAGACCATATTAAAAAACCTGGTGGAACAACCCTCTGTGGAAACAAATTGAACCACAGGTCATGTGCTGTGTAGATACTAATTTTTTTCTGAAGGAGAAATGCACAGTGACTGCCAGTACATATTTTTAGATTTTCAACAGCAAACCCTCCTTATTTCTTGTATTTGGTTACTTTGTCTCCCCAACCTGTGACGTTTCTAGCAGATTACTTATTAGAGTAAAATATAAGGATGAAATTAGAATCTCTTTTTTAAGCTCCTGACTCTCCCTTTCATTGTTTTCCTCTTAGCTTTTTTCTTCTTCTTAGGTTGCCTATCTGAGTTGTATTCATGAGAATTACAAAAGAAGAAAGAGATATCAACTGATTAGAAGAACAGAGCTTATGAGCACTATGTTTTCTCCTCTGGGGTCTTCAGACAGACAGTGATTGAACAAAATCAATAAAAGCAAGAGTTCTGTCATGTTTTATGGGTTCCATAAAGCAACCTTGTTTGAAGTATTGTTAAGATTTTCTCCCAAACCCAGACCCGACCATCTGCTCCCAAATGTGTGAAGTGGGATTCATAAATTAGCATAGCAGCTTTCTATAGAACAAAACCTGTATTTTTAATGATTTGTACACCAATGAAGGCACTGCGACATCCTGGTAAGAGCCTCGATTGCACCTTCACGTATTAGTCCCAGAGGACAAATTAATTATTCTCTCTGCTTTTTTAGCATAGAGTCCTTACTCTGTTGACAATCCATTTCAATTTGGACTTGCCTCTTGAAAGTAATATCTGTCAACCTTCCAGGAAGACAGTCAAACTCAATATGGCATATCCTCTTTTATTTTCCTGAAATATTGGCTGTAGCTTTTTTTTTCTGTGTCCAGCTCAGGTGGTATCATATTGTGGGGTCGTTTATTAGTTAGCAAACATGAATTCAGTTTGCCTTCCTTTTCCATGATACCTTACTGGAAAACCTTGCTATTACTTGTACTTTCATAGCATATCTTCCCAGATAACGTCATGCTTGTGGGAGGAAAACTCAGAAAGTGAATAATTCTGGAGTCTCTGGCACCTGTGCAATTTTTGCTGATGATTGCTCAGTAAAGAGTGCATTCCTCACCTCTACCTCTACAGATCTCTTTCCACATTTCAGGGATGTTGCTCGGCACACCGTCTTGTCACAAAGAAGTAGGCCTATATGTTTCTTTACAGTTTGTCTATCTGTTCATCATTCCATAGGACCCTGTGTTTCTTGCACAAATAAAAACAAAACAAATGAAACATTATATACATATATATAGCCTGCCTGGCTATATTTGAAATTGTTGAAATTGTTACGCAAATAGCTACAGCATTTTTAGTTCTGGATTTCTGCATTGCTTTTTTGCGGTCTCACAGAGTTGGCACCCGTGGGCATTTATAATTCCACTGATGAGCTCCACAGATGAGTAGAAGGTAGCTGTTGGGAGCTTCGGTGCTGTCAAGTCTTTTCTACAATGAGCTGTTCTTCTGCTGTTGTTATTTATCATTTCTGAAGCATGGCTGATCAGCTCTCACGCCCTCCCCCTGCTTCACAGCAACCACTCATAAATAGCTGAGGTAGCTTTAGTGGCTTAAATCTCCCTCATTGTTCAGTGTCTCCAGAGCTCACAGCTATTAATCATAAAATAGAGAAGGCAGTCGACAGCTGAGAACTCTGTACCTTAAGGACTGTGAAGCTCGGGAAGGCCTGTGCAGTTCTGCATGATGAATGACCTTTTAATTGGTGCATTAAATAGTCTTTGTTTTTGTCCTTAGAATCTCTCTTTATATATGGTAAACAAAGGACGTAGTTATGTTTATTTTAGATGCTGCAAAGCTTTAAGTTTCAGGATAGGAACCACTTCATTAAGTATTTTTGTCAGTGGAAATGTCCCTAGGTCATTTATTGCCTAATTTAGCACAGAGTGGCTGTACAATACACAGTCAGCGTGTTTTGTTGTTCTCTCTGCAGTACTACTTTCATTATTATCTAGTTACAAATTAAGGTGTCTATCATCTAGTTTTTGTTTTTTTATTATTTGAACTATGTACGAGTCAGTATCCAGCACACACAATATAAACTGATATATTTTGTGGGTTTTAATTGTGTTTTTTCTGCTGCTTGATCTACCGGTTCCACCATTCACAGCCAGTGCTGATCCAGTAATTGTTGGACATCTATATTGGACAGAGACCCTCAGAAAGCATTGAATGTTAAGCAGCTATCAAACATGCATTTCATCACATATGTACGGTTTTGTGAATTATTCCTAGGCTTGTTTTTTAACAATCCAACCAGGGACTCTTACAACTCTACAGACACAGCATGACTTAAGCGTTAACCCTACCCTAAGTTCTGATTTTTTTTTTTTCAGCTTTCGTTTGTACAATTTTCAGCACTGTGATCTCCTTTCATTCTGAGAAATCAAAGTGAACTTTTGCTAAATGTTGATGTGCTTTAAGACACAGCGGGGTGCTAAAAGGAAGCCTTCAGCATTTTTACCCTTTGGGAACTACCATTTACTGGTGGCCACTTACTGCATCTCATTTTGTGTTCATAAACACAGCTATAAAAGATGTGCCTGAAATAACATTTTCAAAGTGGATACTGGCAACAAACTAGTTTGTTTACAAGCGTGTCTCTTGCATAAATCAGGGGATCATTGGTCAGTCTCTTGGTACCTCTTGAAACCAATATTCTCCAAAATATTGTCTAGAGTTTTATTTTCAACATTTTATTACATTCCTGTATGATTGTGAATATAAAGTAGTGCTCTGTGTTCATTCTGTGCAGGCTAACTCTAACCAAACTATTTCTATCCGTGATTTCAGCATCTCTAAAATATAATATTCCTATTCATCACAATGGGATATAATGTATAAGTAAAAGCATGGATGAGAAATTGGATGTTTTATAGCCGTATTGAGAAATTATGCTAAAGAAGACATTGGTTAAGACATTGGTTCCTCATTATTTTAGGACTATCAGGTTTTATTATAACTTGCATAAATAACGTTTTTATTTTCATAAATCATGTTTAAGTGTTATAGAGATTACAGTGTGACTCTGACTGCTCACTACTTTGCTTTAATAAAAGACATGATTATACACCAATTCTGGGCATTTATAATACATATTTCTTCAAAAGATCAATCTGAAAAGCATTTTAAGAAACTAAATAGCAGTGAGAACAGCTACCCTGCAGGAAATAAGCAAAGACCAATTAATCACACCCCAGTAAATCAAGTTTCTGTGCATCGGGATCATGCGGCTAGTTTTGCAACACCCCGAGGCGAGGTTCTGAGGCAAAACAATGAGAATTTAATTCCTGCCAATTTAAAGCAAGGGAAATTAATTGATAAGCATTTGACTTGCCAAAGCCCTCACGGTGCTGGTTTACTCTGCCATCGCCAAGTTGCAGTGCCTTCAGATAAGTTATACGGCTAATTTTCTTTGATCATTTTCCTTTTACATCTTTTATCTCCAGCAGGAATTCCACAGGCCTTTAGAATACAAAAAGAAAGCATTAATGTTTTAATTTCTCTCACGCAGAGACTCCACTTGACCAGGGCTCTGCAGTGTTGGTCCAAGAGAGCCATAAACCGTGGAATTATTTTCCCTGTCAGGACAACCTTCTGTGAAAATAAAAGATCATGAAACGGTTGTGCAACGACACCTCAGCAAGAGACAGGATAACTTACTTTTTTAGTTTGTGCAGTAACATTTAAAAGCTATACACCATACAAATGTCAGTGTTTGCTGATTCTCAAATTATATTCAGTCAGTTGCAGACAGAGAAAGAAACTTTGGTTTTGGAAGTACATTCTTCTGTCCTTGAGAAATGCTGGGCTTCACAAATCTGTACAGTTCTGTGTAAAGGGGGACTATCTGTATATATTAGCATAGAAACATTAAACATTAAAAAATGGTCTCAGTTGTTTGTACATAATATTCACTTTGGGACAAGAATATTTGTGAACAATGAAAATTCATATTAATGATCACAGTATTTTCTGTGCTGCATGTGATAACGAAGTCAAATCATCATCCTGGCAAGGAACAGACTCTGACCTCATATCTTCTCCATTTTCTAATTGTTAAAGGTATTATTGTTTTTTTTTTGCACATGGTACAGGCATTAAACTAATTTAGGTCATGGCACCAAGCATGAAGCAATCAAATTTAAAATTGTATTTGATTTCATTAGTGCTTGGTGTATCTATGCAAACACTTTAATTACCTTGAGCCATTAACTTGCATACTAATACACCTGTGATTATCAGCACAGTACTGTAGAATAGGGCAATGAAACCAAATAGAAACTGGCTAAAACAATCCATCAAGGCTGATTGCTCTTATTGAAGAGCTTTAAAGATGACAGGTTGAGTGATTATTTTTAATCCTGTATGAAAATGCATTCTGGTATACTATAACTGCCTTTCCCAAAGTAATAAAACTCAGTGTAATCTACTCTGTGGCGGCATTTGAAAGTAGGTTTAAACAGCCATTAAGTATTCATACTATTCATGTCTTACTGTTATTATTTTTCTTTGTTCGACACAAACCCAAAGAGTTTCTGGATATTGAATGCTTCTTGCCTAGGTACAGAGGTTTGGATCTGTGGTGCATTTCAGTCCCTATCTGTGTTGCCCAAAAAGGGCTCTGTGAAATTGAAATCAGTATCAGGGTATGGCTCTCACATATTCAGTATTCTGGGCACATCGACTTCTAGGGAATGAATTTGCGTTGCTTCTTGAAAAAATCCTCGCTTTTTAATGAAAAAAAGGGACGTATTTGAACACTCTTACCTTTGTTTGAGTTCTCCTTTACCAGCGTGGGAATCCAGTGGACATATATAGTGGTAATCATCCTTGAACAATGTTAAAATTGGTTAATTGTAAGAAGGTAAGTTCAATGTGTATTTAACAACTCGGTAGGCCTACCCCGCTGGTATGGCTCTTGCCCCTCATTATAATTTCACAGTTACAATAATTATAATAGAGCATATATCCCATTCATATTTAATTAGTGATGCATTAGTTGGACCCGACAGTGACTCACAGGACTACACTACTCAGGTACAATTTCTATAATTGGCCTTACGTTCTTTGCACAACATTAGCCCTCTTTATTAGAGGCAGTTATTTGTTTGAAATCCCTCAGTAAGTGAGGCTTGACCCGGCTTGACCATTTAGATTTCTGTGCTGTTAGGAATTTTGAAGTGTCTCCCGTAATTTAGTGATTATTTCACATTGTCTCACAGAATGCCTTGTTCAAACAGCATGTGCACTCTAAATTTGGATATTTACTTTCACCATTAATCTTTTGTTTATGACTCATAAGCTACAACTGACAATGGAAAAGGGACATGATCTATAAACTGTATTTTATCAAGTCCTAAAGCTTATCACTGTAACATATTCTGTTATCTGTTCTGTGTGATTGCCATAACTCTGTGATTAATCATGCAAGTAACTTCTTGCTTCCTTTTTTTGATAAATGGCTTTCACTTGTCATCCACATCCACTTTGCACTCCATGTGATCGAAATGCCTATTGCCAGTCTCAAAGCCTCCTGCTGCTCTGTATAAAGACTGAGGTTTTCATTTTTTTTAGAAAAAGAAACTCCAATAAAGTGCGTTGGACTTTGGCCGTTTGCTAGGGATTATCCTTTCAGATCATATTAAAACAGTTACGTTCATATCTGTGGCTGTCAGTAAGGATTTGTTTTCTCTTTTTACTCTTCAGAATGTAGTGTGTTTTATGTTCAACACAGGTTATATTCTGTCAATACAGGTTCGGTATTTAAAGCATATACATTTAGCCACAAAATACAGTACGAGGGCGAAGAGGACATTGGATCACAAGGACATGAACAGGAACCGTTGAGATGCTTGTTGGGTTACTCAGTTATTCAGTGTGTCTGAAGGTTTGGTTTCTTTTCTGTGGTCTTGCCATGGCAATGTCAGGAGGCAATATGGTGGAGGAAATTCTGAAAAGCCACGGCCTTAGGAGAAAGGGGCCATTTTCTAATTGAGTCATGTCAAATACTTTTTTGAAGTCGCTCTTCAATTCAGACGTGACCTTCAAAATGTATTTCAATACAAATCTTTCACAGATGGCTTCATGAGGCTTGTATGAGGTCCACGAGAGCCCTAATCTGTGCACCTTAGACGTCCAGACACATATGTGACAACATGAATTGGGCTAGAGAGGCAATGCGGCATCAGGACACAGTTTGTTGGATACGTTCTGCTTTTTGTTATGTTGTGGCAGAATAGAAATGATGTTAAGAAGGGTCTGTCATGGTTAGATTTCTTCCTTTATGTCTTAATTTACATATACAGGATTTCACCGACTGGAGCAATGTGTCACTCCTGTTTTTAAAACTCCTTGTCTAATGTTGCGTAGAACAGTGTGTTCGTGTCCTGTATGTATTTACATCTTCAATAACACATTTCTGAGCAAGGTAAGACAGTTCCAAAAAGGAAATTATGGCCTATTTTACACCTTCAGAAAAAACACTTCTCATAAAAAAATAAATGGTTGAATACTTGGATATATACATGGATATATAGCTGGTAAATCAAAGGTATTCAGTTGTGCAGGTATTATGCAAGATTAACAGTATTTTTTAGATAGACGCCGAAACATACTGCAGTCCTGTAATCCAAATATCTACAATATCATTTTCTGAGATAACAGTAATCTTGTTTCTTCACATTTCTTACTCTGGCCTCTACTATATAAGCCACTAATACCCAAAATGCAATCCACTGAGCATCATGCAAAGAACGTTTTATTTCTAGTATGTGCATTTCACTACTTTACTATGTTTTCAGTGTGTGCTGAGGACCTGGTAACCTTGTCCTGTTGACCTTGTCTTGTACTGTCTGAAAGGATGTTCCCAAAGTTTGCTTAAATAAGAAGAATGTGAAGTAAAATTGACTACAACTGCAGTGTACAAATCATCTAGGTCTCTTTAGGTCCAGTTACTGAGAGGTTGTTACTAGGGAATCGTAGAATTAGGGTTTGAAGGTTAAAGATACTGTACTGTTTTAGAAAT
The DNA here is from genome assembly GCF_036373705.1 of Amia ocellicauda. Taxonomy (NCBI): domain Eukaryota; kingdom Metazoa; phylum Chordata; class Actinopteri; order Amiiformes; family Amiidae; genus Amia; species Amia ocellicauda. The sequence goes on from NC_089869.1 coordinate 17,993,609, forward strand.
CTGACTCTCATGCAGAACGATATTGAGAGTTACTTTGTACAAAGCCCATAGGATGTTTGTCAGATGATGGTTTTTTTGTGCTTGGGAAGACACGTGTGTAAAGCTCACCTGTTTGTGAATGTTTGTGAATCTTGCGTATTGATTCCTGGTGCACCTCCCCGGGAACTCTTCATGTGGAACTGACTGCCTTCAGGGATTTGTGCTATACTGCAGTTTTTAAAAGGCGATTATGTTATTAAAGGTATTCCTAAAAAATGATGCACCTACCTTACCAACTTTATTTATGTGTGCAACCCAGAAGGGTCCTCTGCCTGCAGTAGTTGCTTATCTTCTAAGAGCATTTTTTTTTTTTTACTGATGTGCGTCTTACTAAAATCCCCCAGAATCTAAATCTAATTTGACTACTTCTGTCATAATACCTCTGTTGTGGTATCTGACCTTACTCACATATCCACAGGCATAAACAAAAGCAGCTTATCCCGTACAGAGGACTTTTCATCATGAACAGCAAAAAACAAACATACGAATAAAGTTTGCGTGTATAAACTTACAACATTTCAGTCTCAGATGTATATAAATATATTTTTATATTGTAAATCAAGCGAGGGCTGAGCAAAGGCTGAACATTTGAACTCTCAACACTTTTCAGTGAGTCAGTGGGCAAGATTTACCACAGAGATGGCTGACCTTTTCTGTATAACAACAAGCCTTCTTCTCTGTGGCACACAGAATTTGCTGTACTTTTTTTTTGTGGGAGCACTTGACATGTGGCAGCTGAAGTACTCTCCCTAATGTTTGCGTCCTAAGACTCATACTTATATTTGTGGACACCGAGCTCCCAGGCGAATTAACGACACAGAGCATGTAAACACATCAACCTTTTTAATATATAACCCGGAGTTGTTTTTCAGATGGTAGCAAAAGCACACTAACAAAGGAAGCAGGTGTGGAGAATGGCTCATTTAAGATAAGGAGGTTTTAATATCTCCAAGGAATTGAATGCCCAGTCGGATATCATTAGGTATGCAGATTTGGTGAAGGTTTTCTTGCTTTGGGTAAAAGTCATATCCTTCTTTTATTCTCTCTAGTGAGAATGCAAATCATATTTTAAGTGTGTTGTGAGTTTGAGAAAAGACTGAATAAATTACTCCGACTGGGTGAAAGGTGCATTACAGAAATTAGTCTGTTTAAAGAGTTCCTGAGCAGTTTATCTTAAAATAATCAATAGTGACACAAACTACTCTGTTAAAACGTGTTTGCAGTTTGTTTCCTCGACAACTTTGTGTAACTCAAGTTTGAATGATGAAGAAATATAAAACCTCCAGCATCCAAACTGCTCTCTCTTTCAGTTGCTCCCCTGAAGCCCATGCCAGGAGTTGGTGTGAAGTAATTCTCATCCCACAAATCTCTCCCAGAAATAACCTTCCTCTTTCACTACTCTTTCAAGCCTTAAAATGAGTGTTAAATGAATAAATAAAATACATAAATAAATAAATGCCGACAGCATTTTGAAGAACATTAAATATAAACAGGCCTGTTAGTATGAAACAGTGAAACAGTATGATAACATGTGAAATGCTATTAAAATTACAAGTTTTGTGAGTCCTATTGAAAGATATTAGATGGGACTTCATCCTTCTCATGTCTAAGTGGGTGATCGTGATTGAATGTGATTAGTTACCAGAAAGTTTCAGAAGTTGCTGGTACTCCCCGGTGCATTTGTTTAATATTGTCACAACAATACTGGTTTCTTTGTGAATCACTGTCAGATACAGGAGCTTTCAAAGATCCTGCCGTCTTGTCCAATTGATATCAGTTGCTGGAGTATCTGTGAGTAAAAATCAGGGCTGACAGAATATGGGAATGAGAAAAACTCAGCACGCAAAGGTTAAATAAACTTTGAAAAAGCCTGCAACGATAAGGAGAAATGAAAGCTGGAGGATTAACAAGCCACATTCCTAGTAAATCATATTGTCCTGTATGAGATTTGTGCTTCAATTAGATCATATTTAGAGAGTAAGTCATCAACGAATTCTGTTGATATTCACATGTGTTGATATTTGAGAATTGAAGAAAATGTTGGAAACATTTCAGCTTTTTCTTATTCTGGTAGCTTACACTGTTAATGGGGTGATTTAATACTTCATGTCAATACCTGTAAAAATAAACAATATATATAAATTGTCCTATAAGAAGCATTTTTTTCAACAATGAATACAATCTTCCATATCTGTCCTCCATTCCCACATGCTGATTGTGCCTATGGTACTGAGTACTTCAATTTCAATCTAACAGTATAACTAAAATGTCTACCATTCAGACCAAGTTCTGAACATCTTTAGATGATTAGTTTGAAGTAGTTATTAAATTACTATTATAGTATATATTATATTATATAGAACATTTACATTTTTCTTTGTATTTTTCAATCTAAATCCACCAGGACATACATGTCACATGTCTGTTAAATATGTGTGACACCTACGTCACCCTGAGTTTCTAAGGTGTTAATAGGTGGAAAGGAAATTAAAATGTTGAGCTGGATATGAAACATTGGAATGATAAGGGTGTCTGGTCTGATTACGATCAGCTGTTCATTGGTAGGAATGCAGATAAACCCCTGGGAAGTGAAAATCACTCTCTGCAGCATATAAAGACATGACGTCTGTCAGCTTCCTGTTCTTTCCAGTATGGTGTCACTTTCTTCTGTGTTTGCATGATCAGAACGTGACACATGCCTCCCTGATCGCCATGTGCATAACCGATTGTGTAGCATAGGGTTTTTTGCAGTATATCATAATTTTCTACACAAGGTTTTGACTAAGCTTGAGCATTGCATGTTGCTTTCATTATTATTTTGATTTCACTCATTTCCAACTTGAAAAAGAAGAGACTTTCATGATTCCTTTGCTTTCATCGAGCAAGTGATTAAGGTATTGGGTTGTGGTTTCTTCATGTAAAACAAAGCCAACAATATCAGAGACCCTGATACTGCAGCTTGTGTGTTTGTTTCAGTCGCAAGAGAAGAAGCATAACTCACCCTTGTCTGTGCCGCTTATGAATTATAGGTCTTTCATGCTCATGAAATGTCATCTGTAATGCACCACTACCTGTGAAATATCTTCTTTTGATATTTTAAAAGAAAGATACTTGATGTCTCATGGGAGGCAGCACTCAGATATCGACAAGCAATGCAACCTTTTCACATTTTTCTCACTCGCCATCTCTCAAATATCTCGGCAAATATTATAAACTTGTACAAGCCTGCATATTACTCAATTATGTAAAGGACAAAGATGTAAATTATGCAGATCTCCCTTGATATGAGATGAATAAAAGTGAAATTGTGCGAAGAAACTAGTGCATTAGTATGGTTTGAGGTATATTTACAATATTAAGTTAATCATGAATTCTAGTATCTAGCTCCACAAACCTGATAATAGATCATTCACAAACTGTCGGTCCTTCCCCAACAGTGGGAAAAATAAAACTCAGCTAAATAGAGTCCTCTATTTAATGTAGTTTGATTACGATGGCTATTTGTCCATTTATCTAATTTACTTGGTTCATTTGGTTATTTTTGCTTAATAGTTCCATTTGCTTTTCCCCTGTTGCTTTGCTTCCAGTCTAAGCTGATTTCTGAAGAGACCAAAATGCCTGCTATTATGTCCCAAGGCTACTGGTTTATATCTAGCTGTCCAGATTTCATTCTGCCTACTGTTTCATTTATTCCTTGACACCACAGGAGATAATACCCAACATCTCGAATTGGAAACTTTAAATCTTCTGGAGACACTATGCTGTGAAGGTGTTTTTTTTTATTTCCTGATCAATATATGAAGTTTGGCCTTAGCAAATTAAGGTGACTTTTATCAACCTACTGGTAGGAACGAAAAATTGACATTTGGCAAGAGCTTTCAGTAGCTATACAGTAAATTACACTACAGAATCGTCGCTGAGAAAACATTAATGTTATTCGGACTGTATTGTCTCCACAGCAGTGATATTAAGCCATAATTGTTAATTGCTGGAGAAATCCTGTTGAAAGAAGCATAAGGCCAAGGACAAGGCATCAAAGACTTGTTCTGAAGGTTAGCTCAGCATGGTATTATTAAACCTGACAAATATGAGTCAGTCCTGGAGGGGTCCTTTTAAACAGCAGTTCTCCTTGTCCCCCAAAGCAGGTGTCCTATGTTTTTGCCTGTGGCAGGACCTTGATGCTTTGAGAATGAGGCAGAGAATCTGAAATTATTTTTATATCTTGGAAGTTGAGTATAAACCAATGACTTGGTGTCCTGGAGCTGGGAGCAGGGGGGTTCCCATGCACTCGCCTCGGGCGTCGAAGTCTCCAGTATACTAACTGACATGGAAGTTCGTTTATATCTTTCAGTAAAGTTTCCATCAAATAGTTTTCCTGACGAAATGAAACCTGAAAGTGGTGAAATATTTGTTCAAGTGTGAGTTTTTTTATTTGAAGATCAATCACAATGTTGTGCTAGCGGTACATTGTTTTTATTTTATTTTTGGTGGTAATTGAGAGGCTGCTGAGTGTACCGGATCCACAGAAAAGAGTAATCCTTGAAAGGAAAAATTGGTTCTGAAAAGTTCATGTTGTTAATGCCAAGTAGATGGAATTACAAATGGTGTACTTACAAAATAGTACTTCAAGAAAGTGCCGTGATTAAAGTAATGCCCACTTTTTTAAGATAGTGTTTGTTCTGATTTGCAATAAACTTTTCATATTAATAAATAAAATATAAACAGGTGTAATAGCTCTACAGAGCTTTATGCATATAAAAAAAATCAATCACTGTGCTTTTATTCCAGTGTTAAGGTTTTAATATATTATTAATGCATTTATTGTTTTTACAGGCAGTGGTATTTCTCTTCTTGTAGATTGCTTCACATTTTAAACAGTCTGCTGCAGACAAAACTCAGAACAATCCTTTATTGCGTTTAGGGTAAGCAGCATTTTATATTGATTGAACTCAATCTCATTACTTATTTACGACAAGCAATCTAGGTGTTGCATAATCGGTCCGTATTGTATTAACAGCAAATTAATAATATCGCTGTTGTGTGCAGCAGTATACAATTTTATTAGGAAGATTTATCTGACACTTGTCATATTTTTACAAAGATGCATTTCACTCTTCCTCCTTTTGACGCTTTATCTAACTTCTTCATCCTGCATTGTGGGATTGGCATGATTATGAAATCTTAACATTTCTAGAAACAGTCTATATACACAGAATGGTGAATAATATTTGACTTGTATAAGTTTCTATTCTGCAACATTTCTAGCCACAAGAGGCCACAACAGGTCACACAGCTGTATAAGGAGGGTTGCGGTCTGCGGAGACCATTGTATACTTGTGCTACTGCTGCTACTTCTGCTAAATATATTAATAATAAAAAACACAATCTCTCCTTGAAAATGTCAGTTGATACAGCCTTCTTTCACCTACAGAATGTACGATAGTGTGTTGCTTATTCATTATTATTTTCCACATCCATTTAAAGGGTCTACTTGCAAAAGGTAACGCATAAATATGGAGCCAAGCAAAGCAAGCACAGCCCATACAATGACACTGCAAATGGCTCATTAATTCAGTTATGGTTCTCCCATTTGTGCTAAGTCTACGTAGGTAACTGCCATTTTTAGAGCTAATACATGCAGGCAAGTGCTGACCTCCATGGATGCTTGCATTTATCAGACCAAAAACCCATCGGGGGTCCAGCTCAGGGCCGCGGTTATAATATAACAGATATGAGGGCAGCCTTATGCATGCCTCCACAATGATACACCTCTAGCAACACTGTATTTACCTACATATGCTTTTAGCTAATAACAAATAAGGGTAATGAAAGATTAGATTTTTTTCTTTTTTTTAATCTTCCGGGGTCAGCAGTCAAGATGAATGAGAGATCAGATTATATGTCTCATACATCTAAAAGCTATTCTCCAAAGCCTTTAAGGTATAAGGTCCCATTTGAACATTTTCAAAGAACACCTGTGTGGATTCTAATCAACTTTAAAGAACACATAAATAGTTCTCTTTGATACATGATGTATATACTTTTTTCTTATATATATATATATATATATATATATATATATATATATATATATACAGTGAGGGAAAAAAGTATTTGATCCCTTGCTTATTTTGTACGTTTGCCCACTGACAAAGAAATGATCAGTCTATAATTTTAATGGTAGGTGTATTTTAACAGTGAGAGACAGAATAACAACAAAAAAATCCAGAAAAACGCATTTCAAAAAAGTTATAAATTGATTTGCATGTTAATGAGGGAAATAAGTATTTGATCCCCTATCAATCAGCAAGATTTCTGGCTCCCAGGTGTCTTTTATACAGGTAACGAGCTGAGATTAGGAGCACTCTCTTAAAGGGAGTGCTCCTAATCTCAGCTCGTTACCTGTATAAAAGACACCTGTCCACAGAAGCAATCAATGAATCAGATTCCAAACTCTCCACCATGGCCAAGACCAAAGAGCTGTCCAAGGATGTCAGGGACAAGATTGTAGACCTACACAAGGCTGGAATGGGCTACAAGACCATCGCCAAGCAGCTTGGTGAGAAGGTGACAACAGTTGGTGCGATTATTCGCAAATGGAAGAAACACAAAATAACTGTCAGTCTCCCTCGGTCTGGGGCTCCATGCAAGATCTCACCTCGTGGAGTTTCAATGATCATGAGAATGGTGAGGAATCAGCCCAGAACTACACGGGAGGATCTTGTTAATGATCTCAAGGCAGCTGGGACCATAGTCACCAAGAAAACAATTGGTAACACACTACGCCGTGAAGGACTGAAATCCTGCAGAGCCCGCAAGGTCCCCCTGCTCAAGAAAGCACATGTACAGGCCCGTCTGAAGTTTGCCAATGAACATCTGAATGATTCAGAGGAGAACTGGGTGAAAGTGTTGTGGTCAGATGAGAACAAAATCGAGCTCTTTGGCATCAACTCAACTCGCCGTGTTTGGAGGAGGAGGAATGACCCCAAGAACACCATCCCCTACTGTCAAACATGGAGGTGGAAACATTATGCTTTGGGGGTGTTTTTCTGCTAAGGGGACAGGACAACTGCACCGCATCAAAGGGACGATGGACGGGGCCATGTACTGTCAAATCTTGGGTGAGAACCTCCTTCCCTCAGCCAGGGCATTGAAAATGGGTCGTGGATGGGTATTCCAGCATGACAATGACCCAAAACACACAGCCAAGGCAACAAAGGAGTGGCTCAAGAAGAAGCACATTAAGGTCCTGGAGTGGCCTAGCCAGTCTCCAGACCTTAATCCCATAGAAAATCTGTGGAGGGAGCTGAAGGTTCGAGTTGCCAAACGTCAGCCTCGAAACCTTAATGACTTGGAGAGGATCTGCAAAGAGGAGTGGGACAAAATCCCTCCTGAGATGTGTGCAAACCTGGTGGCCAACTACAAGAAACGTCTGACCTCTGTGATTGCCAACAAGGGTTTTGCCACCAAGTACTAAGTCGAAGGGGTCAAATACTTATTTCCCTCATTAACAAGCAAATCAATTTATAACTTTTTTGAAATGCGTTTTTCTGGATTTTGTTGTTGTTATTCTGTCTCTCACTGTTAAAATACACCTACCATTAAAATTATAGACTGATCATTTCTTTGTCAGTGGGCAAACGTACAAAATCAGCAGGGGATCAAATACTTTTTTCCCTCACTGTATATATATACACTCACCTAAAGGATTATTAGGAACACCTGTTCAATTTCTCATTAATGCAATTATCTAACCAACCAATCACATGGCAGTTGCTTCAATGCATTTAGGGGTGTGGTCCTGGTCAAGACAATCTCCTGAACTCCAAACTGAATGTCTGAATGGGAAAGAAAGGTGATTTAAGCAATTTTGAGTGTGGCATGGTTGTTGGTGCCAGACGGGCCGGTCTGAGTATTTCACAATCTGCTCAGTTACTGGGATTTTCACGCACAACCATTTCTAGGGTTTACAAAGAATGGTGTGAAAAGGGAAAAACATCCAGTATGCGGCAGTCCTGTGGGCGAAAATGCCTTGTTGATGCTAGAGGTCAGAGGAGAATGGGCCGACTGATTCAAGCTGATTAGAAGAGGAACTTTGACTGAAATAACCACTCGTTACAACCGAGGTATGCAGCAAAGCATTTGTGAAGCCACAACACGTACAACCTTGAGGCGGATGGGCTACAACAGCAGAAGACCCCACCGGGTACCACTCATCTCCACTACAAATAGGAAAAAGATGCTACAATTTGCACAAGCTCACCAAAATTGGACAGTTGAAGACTGGAAAAATGTTGCCTGGTCTGATGAGTCTCGATTTCTGTTGAGACATTCAGATGGTAGAGTCAGAATTTGGCGTAAACAGAATGAGAACATGGATCCATCATGCCTTGTTACCACTGTGCAGGCTGGTGGTGGTGGTGTAATGGTGTGGGGGATGTTTTCTTGGCACACTTTAGGCCCCTTAGTGCCAATTGGGCATCGTTTAAATGCCATGGCCTACCTGAGCATTGTTTCTGACCATGTCCATCCCTTTATGACCACCGTGTACCCATCCTCTGATGGCTACTTCCAGCAGGATAATGCACCATGTCACAAAGGTCGAATCATTTCAAATTGGTTTCTTGAACATGACAATGAGTTCACTGTACTAAACTGGCCCCCACAGTCACCAGATCTCAACCCAATAGAGCATCTTTGGGATGTGGTGGAACGGGAGCTTCGTGCCCTGGATGTGCATCCCACAAATCTCCATCAACTGCAAGATGCTATCCTATCAATATGGGCCAACATTTCTAAAGAATGCTTTCAGCACCTTGTTGAATCAATGCCACGTAGAATTAAGGCAGTTCTGAAGGCGAAAGGGGGTCAAACACAGTATTAGTATGGTGTTACTAATAATCCTTTAGGTGAGTGTATATATATATATATATATATATAGAGACACTGTAGTGATTAGGCAGACCATTAATGTGTGCTATAGAATGTTTTTTAATGCACATGGGAAAACCAAGTCTAACCAGGGCTCAAATGAGAGACTATGAATACCAATACCAGGGAAACATGAAGGACAGAGATGGGGAAAAAACATCACCATCATTTAATAATAATAATAATAATAATAATAATATTAATAATAATAACGGTAACGATAACAATAATGATCTCAATACATCACAGACTGGATTTCTATCTGATGAGACAAAGGGAAAGGTGTTTTGATATCTAGGTATTCAGATATTTGGAAGCCTGACCTGCAAGGAGACATGTGAAGGGCACGCTATTTATAATGCATCCATTACATTTCATGCCACCGGCTTGTTCCAGTGTACTGTGAACTATAGGCGGGTATGAGCCGGCTGTATCACATGCCAGAGGAGACAGGTGCTTAGTAAATCTTTTAATTTCCCTGCCTCACCAGTTGCAACTGTTGAATCCTTATTGGGTTGCTTACCTAACCCCACCCACTGTGTTGTTTCATGTCTATTAGCCCATGTCTGAGACCCACTCCTGACATAGATCTCATAAAGTCTTTCTATAATATCCTATACTATAATTACATCATGGTGGACTATCAATGTGCACATCAGACCACACTCTTATTTTTTGTTTAGTTAATAATTTAAAATAGTCCAGTTCTTTAACAAAGCTATTGCTTTATCGTTGATAAATAAAAGTTGACCTATGAATAAATAAGTCAGTGAGATGATATTAGACACAGTTCAGAAATAGCTGTATTCACTAGGGTTAGGTGGACAGACTCAGACAATAATGGGGAGAACTGGTAGGAAGTGTCTGCATTGCAGGGGGCGGCTGGTAATTTGATACAATAAAAAGTGCAATTTGCAGAGCCACACTGTGATTGGAATGTTTTAAATAATGTATTGCCTGAGAAAAAAATATGGTTTTAAATGTATGTTTTTATAAATGTAATAAGGCCCTCTAAAATCCTATTTTTTTAATTCTCTGTTATTAAATCCAACTGATTCACAGTGTTGTCAGTTAAATGATTTCATCTTGTGTCAGTTTGTGATGAGATATAGTATTACACATTTGTCACTATTGCTTAACAACATTACCATCTATGGGTGATTTATGTTTTAAAACACAACTATAAGAAAGAAATTCAAATAGTTAAATAATGTCATTTGTATTTTACATTTACTGAAAATGCCTAAATTGCTAAATAAAATAGACATTTCTATTCATTAGTTAACACGTCCAACTTTCCTTCGGTACATTCTCTGTTGAAGCATTCTTGTGAATGATTTACAGTCATGCAAATTCTCCTAATGTCTTTTAGAGTAGATGGCAATTCTTTATTTTGCCAAAGGTTGCCTACCTAGACCTTTCAGTGCTCAATGCTAATTTCTACATTAGCATGATTTGTGAATGTATTATACTATGTATTCACAAAACACTTGTTTAAATTTATTTGACTAGCTCAACAAAAGGCAATGTATTTATCATTGTGGCAGGTGTTCCCCCGTAACAATTCGAGTTGAACTATGCGAAAGCTGGACGTGATGCTCTTCTCTAAGGAGATCCCCAGTTGAATCTGTGCACTTGACAGGCATTAAAAAAGTTCACGTCGAGCCATGAAAGCTGCAGGTTGAGATCAGATGGATCTGTTGTCGTTGCAGGCCAGGCCTTACTATTTAGTCTGTTCGATAACATCTCACTACAGTTTCAGGGCCTCAAAGCAGATTATTTGCTCTAAGATGCCCAGTGTGAAGAATTCCCTTGAAGTTAGACTTATGTGAGTTTTTTCTTTTTCTGTTTGCACTCACTGATGGCCTTTCATGGCAATATTATGATGCCTAGGCAGGAACAGCTTTAGCTTTGTAATTATGGAAAGCTTTCTGTCCCTCTGTGAATGATACCACAGAATGCTGAAGATTTGCAGAAGCCTTGTTTTAACATACCCTAAGAGCTTTAACATCCAAATTACTGCTAGTCTGAGTACAGAACCTAGACACACTCATATTCTTGAGTATGGTGTCTGCGCTGTACTTCACAGTTTATTCTTTATCCCAAAACTTTGATGACTGGATGAAGAAAAAACAGAACAGAGAAAGTACACTTTGGTGTGTGATTATAATGACAAGATAATGTATTATGTGGGCACACTGTTACTGGCCTTATTTTACTGTCAGGGTGACTGAAAAATAATAGTTGATTAAGTCTGTGAATGCCTGTATTCATTGTTATATGCCTGGAAGAATACATAATTTCCATACTTCCACCTCGGAAGTAAAAGGATGATTTGGCTCTACTGCAAATCAAAACACTTACTGGAACTCCCATAACTTACAAGGACCAAAGATTTATAATAGTGCACATGATTCCTGATACCATTGAGAATTAAATTATTTTCCTTTAATTTTACTGTACACTAAAAAAGTCAGTGCTGATAAATATCAATGGAATGTTTTATTTATTTATTTATTATTGAAATTGACATGAAAAGGTCAAGAAAAATTGTATATTAAAGAAAAAGTGGTCAGAGAGACATGAAGATGAAAAGGTTAATTCACTTGCTGCTTGAATGATTTTAAGTTTCACACTTTCTCTGGACTGCTACTACTGCAATTCTCTGAAAGATAATTTACACGAGAGGAGTTTTGAGAGGTGAATTTGCATTAATTTTACAGTATTCCAATTCCTTGGCAGGCTTCGAATGAATAATAATGCCCAATCATGTTTTATTTGCATTGTGACCAAAACATGTGGCTTTGTCATCCCGTATTCATCGCACCGCGGGCTGCATTCAGTACAGCACAATCTCCTGTCAGGCTTACAGCAGGAAAATACTTAAATGCAGAAGTTTAGAAAGAGAAATCCTTGACTGTTTGCTTTGCCGGTGGATTGTTGCATTCCATGATGTAGGTTAAGCTGTAACTGTCACTTGTCGGAGCAAGCAAAGTCCACTGTCCACACTGTCTACACACCTGGTAATAAACCCTTCATGAGGTATATTTCCTCCTTTTTAACTGCTGTGGTGTCCTTGTACAAGACAAGATCTTCATTGTCGCCTGTGCCATTTTCAAGCACCTTGGATCAAACCTATTGTGTTTGAATCAAGTTATCAGACAGCAGTCTCCAGATTTCAGTGTTGTTTTGTTGTTTTTATTTTCTCCAGTATACACTGAGCTTTATATCATAGCAAGGGCGAGATGACACCACCCTGGCTTTATGGTCTGTGTATCCAAGCAACATGGCAGTGCCCCTGCAGCACGTATATCTCATCAAGCGTTGCTGGGAACACAGAGTGCTAGTAGGTGCCCACAGTATGATAGCATAGTCCCTGTCACTGCTTTGTTTCCAATGCACAATGGTGATATAATTGCGGCTTATCATCTTTAAGGGGTATTATTAGTAGTTGTTTTGATTAAATGTTTACCAGATGATCAGGCTCAAGCTGTGTAATGCGACAAGAATCTGGAAAAAGCATGCATATGTAGGGTGCATCTTTATAGGCTGGGTGAAGCGGTCTGTGCTATTGCTGACTTTGGCTGGGACCACATCTGGCCCGGCACCCCCCGCTGGAGCTGGGTGGAAAATTGCATTCGCTGCACATGGACAACTTCTGTGGCTGCACCTCAAGTCCAGGGTGTTAGCTGTTCCATCAGCTACAAATCCTCCAATTAGTTGGGTACAGGGATTTTAGGAGTTCTGGGCTTGTATTGTTAAAAAAACTGTGGATAGCTTTGACAGGTTATGTTTTGGATGATGTGTATTGCACTGAAGCTGCACAGAAGTCAGTGTGGAGTCTAGTTCAGTAATTGGAGCAAAAAAGTAGTGGGGAGAAATATTAGCGATACACACAGATATTGGAAATGTCTAATGAATAGGAAAATAATTCATAAATTAATGCGTAATTAAGGTAAAAGCATTTGAAAGTATTTGAATTTCAAATAAGACTTTTTCTTTTTTAATGTGTTGATTTAGCTTGCTTGGGCAATTAATGTTAAGTGGGGAGATTCAGTTTGCTTCCTAGTTTCCTGATTTAATTGTCAACTCTTATCAAGTAGTCAAGTGTAGCCTTGTGATTATGTTCTGAATTAGTGGACTCTAGGCTTATAGAGCTACTTCAAAATGTATTTCAGTTTAATCGTGTAATATTTTTATCAGATTTAATAGCTCTGATTGACACAACCTTAGATGATTAACTTTAATATCATGTCAACAGTTGATATTAGATTACTTAATTAAAATGCAGTGTTATTGGTGTTTTGAATATAAATTTGCATATATTTTTAATTAGTCCCTGAAAAGGCTATATACAATTTATAGTTGCAATAGATTCTTAATGAAACTCACATACATTATGTATCTAAAGCTACACTTATTCATCTCAGTCCAACAAACAAGAAACACGTCCTTAGCATTTTAAAAGGATAAAAACCCTCAATCATATGACACAATCAACATTTCTGTATCTGTAAATACAATGTAACAGTGACAAGTTTTCAGATTTCGAATATTCTTATTTTTTTTATTGTGACACTTTTCTGGAACAAAATCTTCAGTTGTCAGGTATGGCAAATTAATATGCCGAATGACTAAATTAATATTCAGAATCATGATTGTAAACGGTGATACTGCATTGCAGAGCAGAAAAACACCTATAACCCACTGTATTTTATCATCAGGATACCTGCCTCATTTTAAGGCCAATGAACAGTCTGAAAACCAACCCTAGCCAACTGTCAAATTTCAAGCTAGGCCCTTACAAACCTACTCGATCCATCTAGGTAACAGATTTGCTTTAGCTGCAATGCCATCATTTTCTCACACACTCGAAGAAAAAACCAAATATACAAACATTAATGCATGAAAAACACAAAGGATTAGACCCAAAGCAAGTGCTTTAAAAGTAGGTTAAAAAAACAAACTCAGTGGTCACTTTGTAAAATGAGTTATTAGGGGGACGGAAGCTGCGCGACTTCAGTGCTGCTACTGCAGGATTTAAAACTTAATCCTTGTTTGAGACTTTCACTTTTTACACAATCGATAGATGCCGGCCTCGATTCTGGCCCTCTTTGCCAAATGAAAGACAGACTTGTCATCGCATCATGAAGTATGAATACCTCTAACATCTCAAGGCACGCCTGCTTTATCTATTGATTTGAAGTGTGCTTTTTCCATAGAAGGCATGTATCACCCTCAATAGAGTCCTGTTTCCAACCAAAATGTTACACTTATAAAAAGATCTTTAAAGTACACCGTAGGTGTTTTAAAATATTAAGATATATGGAATGTTTAGAGAGAGGGGGGATACAGCTACTACTATGCCTCTAACCTGCTGGTTGCCCTGCTCTGATTGTTGTTTAGTTTTTGCATTAAAAAAACCTTTTAAAAGATCAGAGATTTCATTTTAATTGCTATGTTACTACATCAATGTGTGTGAAATGCATGTTGTAATAATAGAAATGGTTTTAGGCTTCATCACCACACAAATCACTGTTACTGAGATGGACAGATCCCATTGTTCAGACATCTGAAGTCTCATGAGTTTTATTGGTACAGGTTGTGTCAGCACATTAAATCACAATATTTTATAGACCTTTTCTTTCCCAATTGCATAGTGATGGTTTCCATTTTAGACTGAAGTGTGTGAATTTATCAAGTGATGCACCAGACGGTTTTTGAGTACCAGATGAGGAAGACAGATGACTTGTTAGGGCTTGGTACAAGGTTTGCCTACAACATCCCTCAGAGCAGTAATTTCTGTGCTATGCACATATAGATGTAAGCCATTAATATTACTTTAAACAGAAATAATTTGTGTGTTACAAATGTGTCTAACCTGACAATTGCACAAATGCACCTACAGACTGAATTAAAACCAATTACAGTGTGGTCTTCAATTACAGTCATAATCTCTAGGCTTAGCTCTCTCTCTGTATATATATGCCATTCATTTCAGGAAAGAAATACAAAAAAAAGTATTTTAAAAAATGTTTCATTCATTCATTTTTTGAAATTAATGGTTATTGTAGAGAAATGCTGAGTCTATGCATTATGGTAGTTTGCTCACATATGTATGTCTGTTCACATTCCCAGTTTCAATAAAGACTTTTATTGCAGCACAAAGCTGATTGATAGAGTTTTCACTGGGAACAAATGAATGTCTTGTAATGCTGAAATATCAAATTATAAAACCTTGTTGTGTAATACTAATGTTTTATTAAACCCCAAAACATATTTTGTAATTGATATCAAGAATAATATATTTTTTACAATGTACACTTTCTCAGTTATTATGTGGAATTTATGATGAGTTTATTAGTTATGCAAGTATATTATTGCATGATTGGGACTGTAAAGAAATCTGAAAGAAAACGACTGATGTCACATACTGTTATAACAGTTATTACAACCATGTAATAAACATGCTGTTATAACACATCAATTACAATGTTGTAATACACATTTACAACAAGGGTGCAACTCTAGGCACCATTTCTGCTCCATACAGCCCAGACGTACCATGTCCAGACAGGACACTGTCTCTTAAAGTCCTTAAAGGATTATTAATTAACGGGACATATTTATCTCATTTACATTTTGTAAAAAAATAAATCAGATTGTGCATGCTTGTTTCTAAGACAGCGCTTGTTGTTGTAATATGCTTACATAGAGTTAGAAAATCACAGTGCATTAATTGGCATTTAAAAACAATATTTAAAAATAAATAGTTTCAGCCTGCAATTTGGAAGACTTATAGACTGAATTTGAATTATTCTCTGAATAGTGAATACTATTGCAGTATCTTCATATTCTGCCTGCAGGTGCTTCATCTCAGCATCAATCACATGGGATTAGTGAGAGATTTAGCCAAAGCACTACTCAAATGATAAATTATTAAGAAAAAATATGAACAAAAGACATGCATATGCTTTAAGTAGATCTGTAGTGAAAATAACACCTATTGGGTACATAATCTACAAGGGTGTGATACAAATGCAGAGGCTGCCCAGTACTATTCATATTTTATTATTGTGCATTAGCAGGAATATAATTTCATAGCAGCATTCCATGCTTTTTGAGATTTTCCTTCATTCAGATGTGTGTTATACTGAAGTACTCATCAAGTATTAAAACCATTTATCTTCTCTCCCCACAGTCCAATTTAATGCTTGAAGAAGTCTAAAAAATAAAAAAATAAAAATAAGGGCCAAAATCCCATGGGATGTGTACAGCCCACACAGTTCTTCAAGATACCACATTCTACTGCATTTAATTGCTTGAACTAATGGCGTAAATCAAAATTACAAAGAGTGAGCACTTCGCAAGCAGTAAAGCGCATAACACACATCAACAGTCTCTACAGCCGATGATTATTTGTCTACACTTAAGAATGCTATTTGTTTCTCTTGCGAAACTTGCATTTCTTTTATTTGTGAGTGTAATGTTTTTTTTTCTGTCATGCCCATTTATTTCTGCCGTGGATTCAAGCCAAAAAAGGAGCATATGTTGACTTTGACATGACAAATAAATGGCATGGTTTTCCTCTCTCTGTTAATGCCATTTAGGCACTTCAGAGTTATCAAAGCAGCACGTTGGCATGCCTGATGTATCTTAGCAGAATCACAGTGTGCTTGAAGTGCTAAACACAGCACCTTCTAAACTGGCCATTCAGAAATCTGTCAAACAGAGTAATCAATACAAATGCATTCTGGCATCCTAATATAAATCAATCAACACAAATGTCTTCTTTTTGGTATTAGCTATAAAGCAACTGGATCATCAATGTCATCTTTTGATTCAAACGTCAACAAATTCAAAGAACTGTCACAGAACAGGTTAAGAACATGCACAGGATTAGGCACTAAAGCTCTTTCAATTCCATACCTCTGCAAGCTTAAATAATATACTTTGCTTGTGTGCATTACCTTTCATAGCTCCATAGCTTTATGTGTCCACATTTTCAGTCATACTATCTGTAGGTATATAACAGTATGCATGCTAAACCTTAAAGAATTTAAGTGTATAATGAGATCACCATTTAATGTCAACCTTTCTTTCAGAAACCTTAATAAATTAGATGTAATTCTGGTGCATCCTAGGGGTCTGTCAAAACAATATATTTTTTGTGTTTAAGAAGAATATTTTTTTAATTCCTGAGTAAAGTATGAGTAATTCCAACTTTCAGTCAGTACTGGCAAAATGAAGCAATTGAATTAATGTGATCTGACAAACAACCAGGCACTTCTATTTGATTATTCTGTGTGGGTTTCCAAGGAGATTTTTATGGCCTTTAGGAGAACCAGCCCTCAGTCACTATGACTATAGAGCTGGGAAAGCCACAGGGTTCCCTGTGGCAATTAGTTGTTAGTACCTTCAGGTGATCAAAAATTAATTATATAACATTAATAGTGATAACCAAGGGGTCCCGTTTTTGTGCTACAGGGACATTTAGCCCCTTGCAGAGATATCATAAATCTAGAAATATGTTTAGAGTCTGGTCCTGGGACCTCCTCTATGTCTCTGTAATAAGATATTCATGAGCAGATGACGCTTTTTGGTAAATCTGGTGGTGAAATGGAACAGGATGCTTTCATGCTTCAAACAGGGCAGGCGTTGCAGCCGGCACAAACTGCGCCTGGAAAAATAGCACCTGACAGGAAGAGAAAACTCATTCTACGTTGACACATGCATCAGTTCATTGAAATCCACCCCAGGTGAGAGGAAACCTCTGGAGTAATGAGAATCCCAATTACAAAGGTTTTTTTAAGGTTAAATTTATATCAGCTTGAAGCCATATGGGTAGGAATGCAGATCCCTTGGAGATAGTATAGAGGATTGGAGAAGAAAAAGCTTTATTTGACTGATTGGGTGGAAATGAGTTGAGCATGTGTAATATGTCAGAAGCCAGCGTGTGCACATTAATACATTTCTCTATCTCTCCCAACATGCACATAGAGACTTAATTTGGTTTGGTGGATTTTAGCTTCGGACTAGATTTGAATTCAATGATTTTCAGAGACTAATCTCTTTTTGTAATATATCCTACTGGAAAAATCAAGCTTAGTCACTACCATTATAATAATGTCATGTGTCATTCCAAGTAAGATCTGAAGAGTCTTGAATTTCAACCAAAGGTATCAAAATTTGATTTACTGTCTGTATTACAAAATGCTTAACAGATTATAGTCATTCTCCTTCATTTTGTACAGTTTATCTAGCACAGATGTCTTGCCAACACGTTTAAAGATACGAAGACAGCCAAACAGGTTTCTCTATCTTAATGATTATTTGACAGATATGTATATTTCCACTGGTATCTCTTCATCGCTGATAAGCTGCCATCCTAGCCTTGAGTACTGTGGTGTCAAACATTGCCTTTCAAGTTAAATGGATACCTCTCAAGTAAAACGACAACATTAAAACAATGGTATTTACTTTACAAGCCCAACTGAGTTATAACTTTGTAAATAGCCCGACTCACCACAGAAATGCCTGTAGCATTGGTGTGACAAGGGATATCAATCATGAATATATTATCTAACCATATGTATCCTATGACACAATATTCCATTGAAATCAAAATGCCATCTGGACTCATTAATTATCTGAATGAACTGGCTATGCAAGAACTAAAGTGAACATAAAGCCAAATATATTATTGTTTAAACACTTCTTATTCTCTTTGAAGTATATTTCCTGTTTTGAAAGAGGAGATACCAGATGCATAATTCTTGAAACACAATCCTTTCAGAATTCACAATTAAGTATGTCTATATTTGTAATCAGAAATACTTCAGAAAAAGAGAGTAGGGGACATTACTGTTGAATATTAAATAAATTAAACCATCTTTAATGTGTAAAAAATGCAGTAAGTAGAGAGTGAAATCCATTAATAAAATGTATTTTTAAATAAAATAACTTAATTTGAACACCCAAATGAGCATTGACATATTGGAAAAAGGCTTGAATAATGAATTAATGAAATGTACGAAGTTGATGCGTTTCCATAGCAGATGGTGTATTTGTGTGTGTGTATGTGTTCACAACTAGGAAGATAGCTTGGAAAATTACAAATGCAATTTTCTGTGAAACGACGCAAAATATGAAGTGGAATACATCTAGATTTTGTCTTACAAATATAATGCTGTGCGCCTGCTTTTAAACTCCCAATCAATACATGACTTACCGATTATAGTAATGGGCACAATTTCTAGTTTTATTTTTGTATCTCTGAATTACCTTACTGATTGTCTTGTTTCTGTGTGCAACATTCTTTAGCATTAAATAAACCTTTTTTCGGTAGCACTTTACATTAAGTGTCCCTTATTACTGTGTATTTACACTGTAATTACTTATTACAGTGTAAAAACAGTGTAAATAGGCATAATAACAGTTGTAGTTGGCAATTAAAAAGATACAATAATTAGGGACATGAAATGTAAAGTGTTACCCTAGCACAGTAAACACATTGTAACCATGCACAATCACAGTATAAATACAATGTAAATAGGCATAAATACACTGGTAATTACCATGTAATTACATTGTAAATGCACAGTTATTAGGGACACTTAATGTGAAGTGTTACCAAAATAAGCATACTTTGAGTTCATGTATTAGACCCTTTGACAACAGCATGTATTACTGTGTTGTTATCTTAACTCTCTTCAGAAGTGTATCTAGGGTTCGCATGAACTGGTCAGAACATTTCAATCCATTGACTGGCAGTACACTTTTATTTGTTTTAAATTCAGTATGAATTTGAATGCAATGTGTACATCAAGCAAGAATCCACTGGTTCTTTGTTTCATGTGGCGTGAGTAATATGTTACACGGGGACCTTTTATGTTACTAAATGTGTTCAGTGGACTTTTCACCCTTGCCTTTAGCGTAATTACTGTAGCATACATCACCTCTCTAACTTATCTGTTCCTTGTTGGATTTGAGTAATAACATATAGACATATTAAATAATGTAATGTAAGTGGTGTGAAATTTGGTATTTAAAATGCACTTTAAAGGGAGATTTTCCTTCTGATAAAATAACTGAAATGTAAGATAATTGTTGTGTGGGTATGTAAAGAATTATGAGCACACAAGCTGATTTCAACAAGAAGAAAATACAATATTGTTTTGGCCATTTTTAGTAAAGATGTTTGCAGGATTCATGCTGTTGGTTTTAGTCTATCCTGTAGATAGGATGTTTTTGTGTCTTGATAAAAAAAGGTTTGGTTTCACTGTGATGCTTAAATACACAGACATAAAGATATATATTTTTTACTATTTTCATAGAATAACTTTTATTAGTAATCATTTTGTTTGCTTTGGCGCTTCTTTAATTTAAATATTTAAAAAATTATCTAGTTTCCTACCCTGTGTAATTTGGAGCTGGAGATTTGCTTTTAGAAGCTCTCAGGTTCTCATGACCAGAATGTATTTTTTTTTTTAATCCTGTCTAGCAATGATGCAGAATTTTCCAATTTAATTTGACTATTGACGCAAACATCCAGGTTTCGTGGAAACTGAGTTTTGTGTGAAATTAAATCTTCTTTGGGGGAGAGACAGGACCGTGACAACATTTCATTATTATTTGCGTGATTTTCCCTGTTTTGCGATTGCTTAAGCAGAACATAATTTCATGTCAACAAAAGATGACTACTGGAGGTTAAAAGGAGATAGAGCTCAAAAGCTGGTTCATACAAAAGAGATCTGATTCATATTGTATTGTAAGAATTTGAATGCAAAAAAAAGCTAGTCTAGTGTATGTAGTAATGCACTCCCATATTTTATATGTACATTTAAAACGAGAAAAGGAAAGTGCAAGGCATTGTCCGTCAGCCGTGTTGCACCTCGGCCCGTCTTTAGCGTCAGACAAGCCGTATGAGAGAGCAGCCTTGCAGGGTGACCCATGCATTTGCATTTCATTGGGTCTATTATTATTATCTCTTCTTTCAGGAAGGCTGCCTGCTCAAACACTAAAACACATTTGTATGGCTGGATGTGCAATCCCTTTGCAGTGTTTCCATATCATCTAACTGTAGACAAGCCATATGAACCTGCTGTTTTTGGCACAAGCTGTATGTCTGAGCAGGGAACTCAACTGAGCAACTTTGTACATGGCTATGGTTTTGTTTCCTATGTAACTTTCTACTATTAACAAATTGTAGGCGAGCTAAACCAACTTGTTATTTATTAACTAGAAAAAACATGCAGGTTATTTGTATGAAAGTGGATCAGGCTTGGTAGAGAAGCACGGAAACCACAGAAATACAATGTTGCTGATTATATTTCAGATTTACTTTAAGAGCATTAACATTTACAGATTGCATACGTTAATTTGCGCTTCCAGTCTTCGGTTACATTTGTCTAGAATATGGAAACATGCTTCCAACAATGAACTTGCCACTTCCAAGCTGTTTCTTAAGTAGCTTTATTTTGAAGTGTTAAATGATCTGGATATGTGTTACCAGGGCAACCAAGCAGGAGTATTTGAACTGTACTGAAAAAAAACAAAAAACAAATGCAGGGCACTTCCACATTGAAGACTCTCAAAGTGTACTGTTGACTCTCATTAGCAGGAAAACCTTGCTAAAGACCAGGATGTATGGTTTGGATACCGACTAGTTAAAAAATCTAAATGTTTGAGAAATGTGCCCTGTCATTTCTTATTGTTGTCATTGCTATTTTTTGCATGTGGTTTTATGTCTTATTTTAAACGTCTTTCCTTACCTATTTTTGATCACAAATTAGGAGCAAATGCTATATTATCTCTGGGCACCCTCTGAACTTGTGACTTTCACAGTAGAAACACAATTAGCCTGACTTGTATGTAATTTAATTTATTTGTGTATTTTTGTGTAGCCTGATCGCCTCCCCGGCTCTGTGCTGTTAGGAGTGTGTAGGGAAAGGTTGCATTATTTGAACCAAGACCCAGGGGCCTACTTAGGGGACTACTCAATATTTTGATCTAGAAACAGATGTGTTGCATTCTCCCAAGAAAAGGTAGTGCACATTGCCTACCACTACTACTGCTGTCATTTTAACAGCAGGTAGGTAGAATAATATACTTAAATAGGCTTAATATTTAAAACAAAAGTCATTCCTAAAGTTGCCTGCACGCACAAATCCTCCCGTCTGTACTCTCTGGCTAGCTTGTCGTATGCTATCACATCAAGTTGCGAGAGCTTCGCCAAAGTTTGAGGCCACCATGTCAGCCAGCCTTGGGGCTTTGCATTTTAGTCCCTCCCGTAGAAGACGACAGCTCACAGTGCCATATGTTTTTTAATACACATCCAAGGTTTAACTTAGGCTGAAGTGAGGGCTGGTTTTGGCAAGGGCTTCTACCTTGAAGAGGTGAGTCTAGGCTGGAGTCATACAGAAAAATCCCAGATGATGATTATTAGCTTCCAGTAGAGAAGGATTGTTCCCAAAAGAGGAACAGAGAGTGAATAAGAAAACAGACAGGACAAGCTGGCACTGATAACCCAACTCAGAAAGTGTCTTTAGATGTGATTCATATCGACACAGTAAGAGTTTAGACTCTGCCTAAGATCAGTGCAGTACATGCAGATTCAGTTTTTCTCCACCTTTCTGGCAGTGACCATGTCTTATGAATTGCCATTTCCCTATCCACCCAGGAGTACAAATAGAAGAAACATTTACAGTTTATTTCACTTTGGTCAGACAATCATGTTACTTTCTAGCAGAAATATTTATCCTCCTGCTTCCAGCTCCCCAGAGAGCTATGACTTTACATGAACCTTGCACATGCCTGAGTGACCGCAGGTTTGAAGGAGCTGTTGCTCATGGTGTAGATTGCCTGTTCATGCTGGGAAACACATGAGCAAAATGAATCAGACTAATTGGGAGCCGACAAGAGGCTGCTTTCGTACTTCAGCTCTCAGCTTCTTTTGGGAATATTCTTGTTTGATACATTGAGATGTAATATAAGAACAATATCTGTATCCACTGAACAGCTATCATGTGTAACCAAAACTTTTCAGACTACATGTGCCAATTTGCCAGTCAAATAAGATAAAGCAATATGTCTGTTAACTCTGAGCAAAAAACATACATATATAAACAATCCTGGAGCAGGATGACTCACACCTTCACTAAAGCTGGTTGTATTCACAGTACTAAAAAGAATCGTAATAAATATATTTTTATTGTAGTATTTCTATTTATTCAGTTATACGTATTATCAATATTATTTTTCCAAAGCCCCCTAACACCAGAGGGATTTCAGGGGATTGAACAGATGAAAAGCGATGACGACATTACTGCGCTTCAGTGAAACTTGCATTTCTTCAAAATAAAATGCGCACAAGCCTTCACTAGCCTTAAAATGAAAATGATAAATACATAAGAACCTTAGTACGCAATAAAATAAACATGAAAACCTCACCTAATACCGTGCATGATCAGGTATTCCACCGACTTTTATAGTACAGCTTGCACTTCATAAACACTTCACATTTCGAAGAGAAAAAAAAAAGACACAATCCAGAAAATTAAACCTCCCAGACACAGGATACATATGAATTGAAATCACGACCTAAAGGAAATTATATTCTTCAAAGAAGTAGTTAGAAATTATTAACTTTTTTGCTTAAAGGCAGACATTTTTATTTGCAACCATGCCTTTTCTGTTTAAAGTGGCTTTATATATTTTTTTAATCATAGCACTGTACTTTTCATTGAATCGTCACATTTCTATCAGATTAAGTCGGAAAAATCAATTAGCACAGAAAGGTATTAGCCAGCGAGTCACTCTCACACACTTGTGCAGCTGAAGGTTTCTCCGCGTGTCCCTTTACCAGCCTGAGCAGAAGACATCTGCGTTGTCCATGGCAACTCAAGCAAAACCCCACAGTCCTCATTTACTCTCATTGTACAGCTCCCAGAGAAAAGGCCTTGATTATTCGTATCTCTCTCTCTCTATTTCTCTCACTCACTAAAAATGTATACGTACATATACATATGTGTATATTATATGTACACACATAAAATGCTTTGCAAATGTTTTCAGACCCTCTTACATTTTGTTGCTTAAAGCTTGCAGTCTTGACACTTTGAAGTAGGAATTAATGTGCTACATATAGCTTTCATACTACTCCACACATTCGAAGCAAAAACAAGAAGAATACGTAAATAGGGATATTGTTGTCCACACATCTGACCTGTATGGTAGGGTGGCAAGAAGGAAGCCATTACTCAAGGACTGCACACCTTGAATCATGTTTGAAGTACGCACACACACACTCAGGAGATTCTATAACCGTGTGGCCAAAAGTCTTGTGGTCTGATAAAACTAAAATGGGACTTTTTGGTCTGAATACAAACCCAACACAGTGCATCACCCAAATAACACCATCCCTACTGTGAAGCATGGTGGCAACATCATGTTATGGCGATGTCTCTCATTGGCAGGACTAGGGCACTTGTTAGGATAAAAGTGGAAATGAATGGAGAAAAGTACAGAAAAGTCCTTGAGGAAAACCTGCTGCAACTGGGATGGATTTCAGTTCACCTCAACACTCCCCAAGGAACTTTACAGAGCTTGAACAGTTTTGTAAAGAATATTGCCAATGGTGCTTCCACCAAGTATTGACTCAGGGGGGTGGAGACTTATCCAATTTCGATATTTCAGTTTTGTATTTTTATCATTTTGTTCACAATATAAACTTTTTCCCATGAACAATGTGGAGTATGGTGTGTAGATAAGTGGACGCAATCCTCATTGCAATGCATGAGACTCAGGCACTGACACAACAAAATGTGAAAAAATTCAAGGAGGTATTGACTTCGTATTGGCATTGTATATTTATATTAAAGAGCCACCAGGAGAATACTATGAGAGTTTGTAAGCAACATGTTATTTTATTGATATATGTGTTATAAGCAATGTGATTGGATGACATGCTAGTACACTTTCAAAACCAAGTGGTGCATTATTAAACACTCGTCAGTGTAAAGATTTCATTTCCACTCATGAATAGATAGTCCCTTATTTGTAATACAATTCTGAGGTTAGAGAAATACCAAGAGAGTATTGCGTGTAAACAGTATCAGCAATGCAGGGAATATCAGGTATTTTATAGTTTTGATAGTAAATCATATACAGGTCTAAAGTTGGGGCATTCAAGTACTTGTAACAAATGCCATATTTTATGTGTTTCTGTGGAAAATAAAACAAGGTATCACTAATACATTATATTTTTGAGGTTTGTTTGTTTATGTTTATGTTTCATGTTTCTTCACCATGTTCTCAGCTAACCTAATGCTTTTTTATGTCAAGCTTGAAGTTTTTGGGTTGTTTTTCCTGTTGAAGAAAAGTAACAGCATTATTCTGTCAATTATAGAACATTTTAAATAAAATAAACACCTTTATAGTAACATTAAAAAGCTAAAATAACCTGTCAGAAAAATACAAAAATGGTTGGCAAGTGTTAACTATAATGCCATCAACATATTATTAATATACTCTATAAAATAAAATATTTACATGTATAGAATTAAGAATGTTAAAATAGATTAATAGACAATATGATCCTAACACTGTGGTGTTTTCAGCTCTATTTTCAATCAGATAGAGCTATTACTATTACATTATTTTCAGCTTGGCTAGTACTACAAAATCTTGGCATATGTGTGCTCAGAATTTTGAGTTACTTTTGGGAATCAAACATGGTACATTGAGGACTCAGGCAGCACAACATAATAACTGTCAGCAAAGTGTAAATGTCAGTGGCTTGCTGTGGTTGGGAGCAATACCAAATGGCCCACTTGAGGAAATAAGCTCACCCATTCATAAAATAAATGAAACATCATTTATTACTTTTAAAATGAAAGTGATTTGAAATTGTAATCAATGATTATGCAAGACAGGTTTCAATTTGCAGCTGGGTGCACCACGCTGTGCTGAAGTCTCCTTTAATTGGAGCTCAGCAATATCGGTGAATGAAGAGGACCAAGGCATGTTTCTGATCTGCCTGTGAAATGCAAAACAATCCACGGGTGTGATGAACTTTGTTGCAAGCTCAAAACGAACAAATAAAATAGAAAACTTAAAATGTTATTAATTATTATTAATATTAGTAGTAGCAGTAGCATGGAAAAGTTACATCCTGTTTCTTTCAGAACAATTTGGTCAATATGAAAAATTAATTACTTGAAGGGTCGCACAGAAAATAATGATTTGAGTGTCAAATGTGGCACATTAGTATTATTGACAGACTAATTCCCTGATCAAGCATCAATTTGTGTCCTCGAGGCAGCACTGAAAACACATGCACATATATGTAATCCATTACCTAAAACATCAATGGTAGAAAATGACAAACTGACTCAAACATGAAGCACAAATTAATAGTGAAACCAGCATGATTTTGTTTTCTTATTTCACCTGGGAATCATTGGTCAACTTAATCCTTATAATCAGATCATATATTTTCTTAGAATGCCAGCAAGTTTAGCTGCATTTAACTATGGTGGATAACAAAGTAAACACCAAAGAGAAAGTGAATGGGTGGGGAATTATATTGTTACAGACCTACTTGGCAAGAATAGCACTGTAATGATACTGTAAAACACTCACAGTCCCAAAGATGATGATGGAAGGAAAATAATGTTTTAACACTGAGGGGCTAAGCTTATTAGAGAGAAAAACTGCATGTACGGTATAGTGCCTTGACCAATATCATTTTAATGACTAAGGAGAGTTTCCTGTATTTGCTTAGCGATATGATGATCCAAGGCAAAGCTGCTCAGCAACAGCAGTGGTCCATTGGAGGAAGACATAATAACAAAATTTGGAATTAATTACATGGATCAAGCCTATATTAAATCATGAGCTATTATGCAGAAATACCTGTTCTTTATAATGGCCATCGTGGGAAAATAACTACTTTAATCTGCCCCCATGTCATATTTTGCATTACACAGTAATGCTCAATCGGGCACTCATGCTTTATTTATGTATTCATTGATTTAGCTTGGCTAAAACATTTCTACAATAAGACACATTTGGAAAATATGAAAGAGACCTTATAAATGCAAACTAAGTGATTCTTCCAAAAATTGTGTTTCACCTTGAAAGGTCATTTAACCGGGCTTGCTTATAGCTGTCATCTAGTTTGTTAAAATGACTGCCATTAAGTGATATGTTGTGTCTATTGTTAGAACGTAAATAGGCTGGGCTGGTAGGTTACGAAAACGAGATAAATATGAAAAATATAATCCGTTTACACAAATATCAAAAGTATCTTTCCACATACCGTAGAACAGATGAGTGAATAGGCATTAACCTGTAACAATCACTTTCCGCAGAATCCTGAGGACATAATTCAAAATAATAAGCGTGGTAAGTAAAAGGGCAGACTAAAATGTCAAGGTTATAAACCAAATGCTAATATGAAACATTTAATCCCATCACAGAACAAACCAAAGCTTTCTTAGAATAACTTAAACTCAAGTGTTGACTGAGGCTGCTCTCATATCCTGGTCTGGGTCTTCCAGTATTGTTTGTTTCTGTGAGCAGTAATAGTTTATACGTGATAAAATGTTGACATCTTTTTCCACAGTCTACAAAACTGAATAGTTCAATATTTGTTCTTAATTTGTGTTTCTCTCTTTTAAATGTATAATTCATATTCCTATTATTTTGCCACTTAGAAGGAAAATGATAAACTTTTTCATGCTTTGCATTATTAAAAAAAAGCAAAAAAAAAAGCATATTTCTTCTAAATTAGAGTGACTCTTCCCGATGGCCTATTCCATGCTAGAGCGGTTTTCAAACATGATGTTGTTTAGTAAGAAAAGAATTGAAAACAACATTCTTTGCATAGCACTTGTAGGAGAGGGGTATTGAATATGGCCCTGTGTCGTGTGCTCATTGTAGCGGAGCAGCCTCTAAAGACAGGAAGCTTTCATGTGGGATTCACAATCATAATGTTCAACTTGATAAGCCGCTATTAAACGTCAAGACGACTTGCAGACAGGCAAGACAGCCCTTGGCAATGTATCAGAATTAACATAGTTTCTGGGACTGGAGATGAAAACTATCATTCATGTGGTGAAGAAGACAAAAGCTTTGGCACCTTCCTTCAGAGTTTTTTTTTCTTCGACTTTCTTTATGTAAGCTGTCAACACATCTAAAAAGGCCTGGTTTGGAGAAAAAAAAAGATAATCTCCCACGTGAAAGGTCTTAATTTCCAAACATAGGCACTGAATTGAAAACAAAGGCACACTAATGTATGTTTTTGCTTTGTTTGAAACGGAAAATCACATATATGCTCAGTGCAGAAGGCAATATACATGACTGTAGATGTGTTCAGGTCCGTGTTTCCCTTTATTTCATTGCAATATCAAACATATGTGCAGAGTTCATTGTGAGCAGATGCCTGTCCCCACTTGTGACACACTGTTTTTTGTTTTCACCTAATGAACCAACAGAAATTGCCAAGTCAAGAAACCCTGGTGGACTAAACTGAGCCCAAGTATTTCCCACATGCCCATTCCAGATGTCTGATAACTTTAGGTCACAATAGTGCAATGAGACATGCCAATTCTTGCAATTTATACTCCTTATGCCTCAGAAGAAGTTTGGCCAGTTTTACACTCCTACACACTCTCCAGAAAAGACTGCCAGCTTTACATAACCAAGACTTAACTAAATAAATGTATTGATTTAAATTGTGCAATTTAACTTACAAAGCTTGGAAGATCTTTTTATATTTTCTGAATACATTTCTTCAAAGTGCAGAAATGAATATAGGTGTTTTTGGTGTTTTTTTACCTGGAATCTGATAACACACTAATTATACCAAATAAGTAATGCAAATATATATTAAAAAAATGAGAATGTGTGGGTGATCTTGTTTGTAGTGTCTGCATAGATTTAAATCAATGTTTGCATTGGTGCTTATGTAATAGCTACCCAAATTGTATTG
This sequence comes from Amia ocellicauda, assembly GCF_036373705.1. Lineage (NCBI taxonomy): Eukaryota > Metazoa > Chordata > Actinopteri > Amiiformes > Amiidae > Amia > Amia ocellicauda. The sequence continues at coordinate 18,022,575 of NC_089869.1, forward strand.
AGCGATGTATTTTTCATTAATAACAGCTCATTATTTATTAACCCACTCCTTTAAAAACATTCAAGAAGGAATATAGATTTGTAAATTAGTAATCAATCTGCCTATATATCTGAAAATGAGTGTTGAGAGCTAGTTTTAGCCTTTAGGCCAAATTGAAAAGTCTTGGGCCGGATTAAATCAACATTTTGACCGACCCACTAATAGCAAACTACAAACCTGTACATCATAGCGGTAACATTTATGATTTGAAGAAAGTGGCATCTTACTAAAAATGAAGCTGCAACTGAGTACAGTTCTGTAGGTTTCTATTCGCGGGTGGGTCAAAGTTTTGATTTAATCCCAGGTTCTCAGTTTTAACACTTTGAATGCTTCGATCATTTTTTATTGTGTTATTTTTTAGTTTTCTTATATACATTGAGAGAAAAACTAATAAAATAATGCATCTGGGTCTAGAACAGCATTTAGAGTGTATTCAAATTACTGTTTTATTGATTTTTTTTATCATAATTGTTGTTCTTGTTATTATAGCAAAACTATATTTTAGTTTATAAGGTTAGAGCAAAAAAAAAAAATCTAGGTCTCAGTCTTGCTCTCAGGCAAAGTAAGTTTGGTCTGAGTCTCAGTATGTTTGTTCTTGACCAGCTCTTTGTTATATGTTTCATTTTTTTTCACAGTAAAATCAATTCAAGATATGACTGAACGATTGATTTATTTTTATTTTTTTTATGAGTGGCTACAGGGCCAAGATTCTTGTTTTGATTCCTTATAGAGTTCAGGTTGGTGAGGGATTTTATATCTGCACGAATACAGTTGGTACAACAAGGGTGTAAACCTAGCTTTGAACGAACAAAGGAGCATAGCGTACAACATCCTCAGAGTATAGAAATCTTACATAAAGAAAGCAAGAGTATCTCAATACTTGCTTTGGTATACATTTCTTTAGTCCACAAATGACAAGCCGTAGTATTCAGTCATATTTTGGGAAGCCCCTCTAATGAACTAGTCCTTGATATTGTAGATATGGTTCTTCCTATTTTAGTGCTTAAATTAACATGTTCATTTATTTTTCAGTAACAGTATTGAACATGTACTCTTTAAATCTCCAAGATGGCGGATAGTATTAATTTCATAGTTATAAAAATGGGGGATTCCAACGTATACAGGTAGCAACAGCGCACATAAAATAAATACACACCTGCCGCGTTAATGGATTATGCACTTTCCTGTCTACTCAGAATTCCAGACACAGTTAAATGCACCACCCCTATCTTATATTTATAAACATTTCCACACCAGCAATCCCGCACATACTAATGTTTCTGGCATCGCCTGCTGCACAGAGAAACAATTTAGGTATGACTCAGTAGCTTCAGCAGTGATAAATAATAATGAGATCTCACTTGAATTTATAAAGTGACTTCGATGCAGGGGACGATCCAGATACAAAATTGCTAGTTGATAGGTGATAGGACCATTCAAGGCACATTATTAAGACTCTTCAATATAAGTACCAGCTTAAGGGTGACAGGTAAGAAAGGGAAAGTAATGACATTCTCAAACACTATTAGGGCTACCAATGTATTTTTTGTATTATTATCCTTTTTTGTATGTTACCAGTTTAATAATCAGGCTAGTATGAGGTGTTCGTAATCACTACTCGACAAGCCGCTCAGACACCGAGGCCCTCATGTGGAAAAGGGAGCATCATTGAGGATCACTCCTAGGCATAAATATATATTAACTGCCGCACTTTAGGCTAACAGTAGGCTGATGGAAAGGAAAAGCAGGTCATGACATTATATTTATAGTGTTGGTTTTGTTGTAGGAAGTTAATATTTTGGTAATATAATGGTATAATTTTTTGGTATTATACTATGTGCATATGCACAATCAATAAATACATACATATGAGCAATCATCTGGAAAAACAAGATTTCTATGTCTTATGTGCTGATCCTTGGACTCATTAAAGGTTAAATCAAGACTCAAATCAAATCCTCTACCTTGTTGCTCTAATTGCATGTAATCATTATTTAACTAAAGCATGCTCCCGCCCTGTTGCATTCTGCAGGTCCTGATATAGAAAGACATGCAGGAGGCTGGTGTTTATACCACAGGTATTGAAATACAGCAGGTATTAAGCACAAGTCCACTGGTGTTGTGATTGACAGTATGGCGTGGATTTGTGTATATATGCCGTGTGTGTCTGTCTTACAGTAATCCTTGAGTAACCAGTATTATAATGCTAAGTGTATAAAAAAGTATAATATAGTAATTTATATTAGTAGGCCATGAACTGGATCACAGATCATTTTGATAGACATACTCAAATGATCTGTAATTGCCTGATAATCCTCTTTGAGTCCGGCCTTTCTGCTTCAATATACTGTGAGGTTTGGAATTTTAGAAGATTCCTACTGGAAAAAGAAGCCAACTTTCATGATTTTGAAGATTAGACATTTCAAATTTGTTTGAGTCGCATCTTGAGTTTAATGAAGGAAGGCAAGGTTAAGTGCCTGAAATTTGCATCATGTCGTCTGAAATAAATAGATTCTCTCTACTCTCACTAAGATGATCAAGATTGAGCATTACACGTCCAGCTTAATTTTCTCTGTCAGAGAGCAGAATGATCAGTTCTCTAAGTAGATATTAATTCCTGTTCCTGGGGCTGAAAGGGATGCCAATTTTTTTATCCCCAAAGTAAGATCTTGCAAAGCTCTTTTGGGAAAAGATCCAATTAACAGGAAAAGTATACGCAAGGGTAATAACACATGGTTTGGCAGGTGACTTTTGATTGTACTAAATCATGTTGACTTTGGATTAAATGTAATTCGTAAAAAAAAAAACATGAATGAATTGATCCTTCAGCATATGTGAAAGTGAAAGTGAAAGTGAAATGGGATTCTTTTCCAAATAGCAGTACTAATTAAACATCTATCCTTCACACAGTGTTTGGTTATTTAAAACAATAAAGATCAGTCTAGTATTGCATTTAACAGCTGCATTTCCTCTGGCGCTGGCTCCTGAAATAGATATGCGTAGCGTTTGCTGTCCATTGCAGGCGTCTGTGCAATCAGTAAAATTGGACAAAATGTAAGTTTTTCATGATCCATTTTCCTCAGTGCTGTCTGCATAATTGTGTACGCGGACGTGTGCCATACATAACTGCAGCACAAGGACTGTGGACTGATGCCTGGATGGAGAATTAAATGCATTCCCATGCTTTATGAATGGATTTATTCTCTAGAAAAGACATCTGTTAAAATCAGGACAAAAAGTGTTATTCAATTAGGAAGCGAGGAATGGATTCAACATAAGACTCACTGCTTATATACTTTCCTTGCCATATAATCTGCAAAAACTCCTTTCTTGCTGATGTTCTGAGTCACAGGTCCTGCTCATATGATGTTAGAATTATGTAGCATGTGCTAAGCATTAATCCAGTTGTAAATCGTTATTGTTAAGTCATTATTCCTGGTATGGGGGAGAGTACTTTTCTTTCTGTTGAAAAACATTTCGATTTTGACTGAAACCAGACTAGTCATGAACACTATTCTTGAAACGCAGTTGACCTTCTCTGCCTTAAAGAATAATATAAGCACTTTTATCACTGCACATTTATTGAAAGTATTGTGCTTGCAGTGGGTTGAACATTGTAATCTATCTATCTATATACTTTCACAGATGCACACATATATATTTGTTTGTGTTTGCATATGTACCAAATATATATTCATTTATTAATTCCGTAAACATTACATTAGCTAAAATGATTCATAATCTCTCCCCCCAAAAAAATGAGTCTGCATACCAAGCAGCACATTTGCATATAATAACCCTGATTCATGATGAATGTCATAAATTGACTGCTTCAAGATGCGGCCAACCTGTGAATTTACAGAAGGGCACAGATCAATATTAAGTAGGAATTAATTACTCTCAGTGGTACCTGTGATGTTGCATGTGTTGAATCAATAACAGCAATGGGCTGTGGGAGTCTGGGATGTTGTAAAGCTCATCCCTGGCGTGCTGTAGCTGTAGTGCAATGTTTCGTCATGAAAGATACATGTTTATGCACAATAGGTATTATTTACCAAGCACCATCATGGGAAAGGAATGTATGCAGGTAATGCTTTCATTTAAGCTCTGAGCTTTTTAAACTAGCTTGGTTATACAGGTATTAATGTAATATTTTAAGTGAAAGTGATGGTTATTAAACAAATTAAAATACTTTCCATGTTGCATCAGTTTCTATTTTTGTTGAACTTGGTTTGAAAAAAGTTTCAGAAATAAAAGGCAAACTCTTCATGTTCCACGTGGAATATATGGTACCTTAACTGAACACATCCCATAAACGCCCAGATAGTTCTGTCATTCATCTCGGTTTTGGAGTAAATACTAGTGTGCTGTGTGAGAGGCATAACTCTGAAAAATAAAATAAAAATTGAGAGAAAGAAAAGAGAGAGTAAGCACTCTAATGATATTGTATTGACACAAATCCAAGGGTATGATTGAGGGATTGATAGTATCCCGATTGCCAGCATAAATATATAAATAAATGAAAGCAAGCTTCTTTCTTTATTCCATTAGGTAAGTGAGTCTTGTCCCAAGCACCATTTTAGGTTAGCATCTCGACTGCTCTTCCATTAATTTCCCAAGGGGAGTTTTTTGATCTCCTAATGTGAAAACTTTTGCACAGTAATAGAAAGGGAGGGTAGGAGGATGAAGTCTCCCTTAGATTACGATAAAAAAAAATCAATGAATGACTTTTTCTCCTTTGCTTGACGTGTTCTGGTCATCAAAATCCAACTTCAGTTTGAATTTTCCGGTTCTTCTTAGGATTATTTGCTTTTCAACAATGTAATAATAATAATAATAATAATAATAATAATAATAATAATAATAATAATAATAATAATAATTTGAGTAATTTGTGTCAGAGCGAGGCTCAGTAGCCTCCATTTCGCGAGTTGTTTACGTCTTAATTCTCTATGTCTGAGATGCCCCATGATATGATTTCAACAAAGGTCCGTTTTCTTTCTGAACTTTCACAACTACTAATTGGTAGTTTATTTTGCGTCCGAGGCCCTGAGCATTAACAGCCATTTCATCATTCTGTGATCACTACTCTGTATATAGTGGAACTGAACATTTGTAACCGGCAAGGACACGACCGGTAACAAACATCACCGGTATTTTGTAATCAGAGTTCTCCGATTCTGATTAATTAATTGGCCATTCTCCAGCTATATAATTAGATTGGTTTATACGGATGACATATACACACAAATTCAATCTTCTGTATGTGTTATTAAGACTTTAAATGTTTCTCAAATAATCATAGTCAGGAATGTCACACTTTACTGCTTAATTTTCATACTTCATTTCGAAAATTTTCTGTCATCATTTTTTTAATAGCAAGAAAAAAAAAACATTTTCTGAGGTATATATTTTATTCATTTGGTACTTAGAGAGACATAATTATGTAGTACTCACCTGCACCTGGGCTGTAATAACAGGCGTCAAAATCCTCATAAGTACCTCCAGTATCATATTTTAACACATATATGTTTGGCACCAGATCTATAAATTTGGCAGTGCTCCTTTCATGTGGATCACAATTGTCTCTCCTCTACCATAAATACACTGTGTGTTTTCTGAGGGACTCACAGATCTTTGTGTTGTGTATTTTCCCAGACAAATGCCTGTAGCGAACAGATTAATTACTGCGTTCCAACCCCCTTCGTTTTCTGCTAAGAGGATAATGGATGATTAGCCGGTAGCTGTGATATGTTACTTTCTTAATCATTCTCAGTTTGAGTGGAGCTGCTGACCCGATAGCTCAAGATCTCGGATCACGTTGAGAGTGAGTCAGGTCATTCAGATATGCCTAGAAATGATATCGGGTCCTAATAATGGCTTATGGGGAAAAACTGTCTCCTTTTATGTCAGAGATGGAGATCCCGTGCGAGAAGAATGGCATTGTGTACTTCTTATTGAACCTGTTGTTGGTTGACATGAGAATTCACTTTTATTCTTTTTAAAGCTCTTTAGGGTAATGCTCCCTTCAAATAGGATTCTGTGGGCTACGGCTGTCATTAGTGTGATTCCAGTCAGACTATCAACCGCAGATTTCAGGCAGGTGTCTGTGAAGGCTAAACTGGCATCCTACGAGATATAATTATTACCTTCCAAATTCACTTCCATCCCATCTTCAGAGGAGCCAAAAAATAGATTTTTTTCCTCGTCAGCACTCTTACTCTGTAATAGCTTGTAGGTACAGCATATAATGCATTGGCAACAGCTAATGTTTTAAAAAATAGGATTTTTCTTCTCAGAATCACTACCTCTGTTATTTCAGGGATACACACACATTGTCATAATACATGTCCTGACTGACCACTATTGTTTTAAAAGCACCACACAGTAGAAAATATAATTGTTCTGATATAATAACATCCTGCAATAGAAATATAAGTAACTGTTGTTTAATGCACGCCCTGTTCATTATAAATGCTAATGCTGGGTCTGTTAAAGGCTTTAATGATAATTTTGAGCACATATTTAAAACCTTGAGAGTTGACAGAATTTAATCAGCTGTTATGGTCACTGCCTCTACTTTAATTAGATATAGACATTCACAAGCCAATGGAGATTTTTGGGGTTTACGTGAGAATATCTGACACATTCCCATATGGTTTAGATTTGCATTTTAATTCTACTACCTTAACTTATTAAATAGAATCATAAAGGTAGAAATTACTGAATTAGGGAATAGTATACAGCCCATTTATCATCAAAATAAGGGAATGTTTTTTACCCTTATTCAATTTCCGAATATATTTGTCTTATATTTTTAACCAGGGAACGAGACTGCTGCTCTATATCTGAACCACTCGGCCAGGCTTAGTATAGGTATCAGGAGTTTGTTAAGGATGGCAGCGAAGGCAAATGGGTATCTTTTTTTGAAGGTTTTATTGCCATGACAACAAAGATAAGTAATTTGAAGTGTCACAGAAAGAATCAAGACATAGTTCTTAAGTGCAAACCAAAATTATTTAACAATGAAAAGCCAAGCACATTAGTGCACTTATGAATACTGAAAAATTATTGTGTCTGAGATTAACTTAGTGAAGTGTAAAGTTTATGAAGAACTGACTCACCCCCGCAGATGTTGATGTCGGAAGTATTAAGTGGGATGTGATGCATACGGGACTCCTGCCTAGAATAAGACACCAAAGCCTGAGCTGGAGCATTGCATCCAAAACGAATGACTGAAATACCCACTTTGGGGTTCAAGAGTCCATAAGGAGGTGACACAGCTCTTCAGCATCATTCAATGACATAGTGCAGCAATCTGACTTGGTGATTTTCTCCCATTTGAAAAGGCATTTATTAATAGAGCACCACTAAATCATCATGAGTACAGACATGTAATTGACATGTACACATCCAATGCTTTTCATAGGAAATGCATCTATGCCCTAGATGTCCCTGCAGCCATACCAGTTATAGTAATCGAATTCACAATTAAGAAATTAAAACATAATGCTTTGATTAATTTAAAAAAAGAACAACTAAACTAATTATGATTAGTAGAACTGGTTATTGGACACTTTTTCAAAAACATTGAGAGACATAAATACAGAATCAAAGACCTCCCAATCATTAAGCATTTCATTAATCATTCTGTACACCCATAGGAATTATATATTTTGCAATTCGCTATTTATCTTTGGACCACACTCGAAAGGCAACAATAGACTGACATTTATCATTAGAAAACACAGAAAACAAATGGCTGAGATTAACAGCTATGAGATGGTGTCCTTCAGTAAAAAAGAAAGTGGAAAGAAAGTAATGAAAGCTGATGAGATGTTATTTGTGATTCGACAAATGAAATTCCTCTGAAAAAAAATAAATAATCACAAGCTACAAGCATATCTGAAAAAAAGTGATAAATGCTGGATAAATTCCTACAGCAGGTCAACTGAAAAGGGAATATCTACCTCCAAATTACTGATTTGCACGGGATGAAGGTTTACTGCCAAATTCAGTACATTTGACTTGCAATGCCCACATGATAGTCCTTGGCAGCAATATCTGGGCAAAATATTTTCCAAAAGCAGACATGCTGGTTGCAACCATTAAAATGTTTAAACATTGCCCGAGTAGAAAACTACATTTTACAAACCACCTGACAGAAGCAATACAACGAGAAGGCTGTGCTTTACTCATAAAGGTGCCACCTGAGCCATGCAAAACACAAGGGGAACTTGGTATTCTTCTGCTGAATATCATTGCAAATATATCCCTTTTATGCAGGTTGTGTGGGAAAGGAAATGCACATTTCACCCAAACACAGTATTAAAGGACCTTCAGACATGGCTGAGTTATAAATTATTTATTTATCCAGGCCTACTCCATTTTTTTTAAAGAATTTTGATTGTTCCCATGAATTTGATCAGCAATCCTGATTTCAGTAGAGTGAACTTCGCCCGGTCTACTTTAAATTCCATCTTCAGAATATTCCTTTCTTTCCCCACCACAGTTGTACAAATATTGTTGAACTATCTTACTAAGTGATGCATCCCTTGACACTTTAACTCAATACTTGGCCAAACAACTATTATTAAAAGATTTGAGCAAAACGCAAAACAGGGATAACCTTTGTGTCTAACCACTACAACATCATATTTGATTGTGTACAATAGTGAAAGGGACTTAAAATTGATTCACTGATCCTTACTATTTTTCTGCTTAACTTAGATATTGATTTGGAATCATTTCCTATAGTTACTGTTCACCTTTTCTGTTCAATGATCAGAAATGAAAACCGATAATTTATGAACAACAAATTAACATGTTGAGTTTTTACATAAAGTTTACTTAATTAATAAATGTGGAGTTAATAATAATAATAATAATAATAATAATAATAATAATAATAATAATAATTTCTTAGCAGATGCCCTTTTTCAGAGGGACTTTACATTACAAGAAGAAACATTACAAAAGTATGAGAAAATGTATTACAAAAGTGCTGTAATTCAATGAGTACAAAAAGCAGAATGTATTTTAATGTATTATTATTTTATAAATATATTAGTGTCTGTCAGTTCTCTAGTTTTATGCTGATTTCATGCTGTGTTTTGACATTCATTATGTATAAAACACCTGCCTGCCTGTGCTTCTCTTTCCACTCCACTGAGATTTGATGAGTGCCAAATGCATTATTTTAGCTCAGATTTGTATTTTATTTTAACCTCATGTGGCTCTCACATTGCAGCTGAGAATCCTAATTCTGTGTCAGACTGCATTGTCATGAGCTCTGTCTAATTTTACTGTTTCCATGACTGAACTGTGATACTGCATTGCAGTGACAAAATCAGAGGTCTGACAGTGTAACCCATTGTATTATATCAGGAGGTGACCTGATGCATTTAACAGCAGCCTGAACCCTAACACTAGCCAATACTAACATTTCTAGCAGGGCCCTTACAAATCTACATCCAAATTAGTCAATAAATAGGCAACCCGAACCTTAACTACAATCTATGTTTAGATGGGACTCTAACCCCAACTCTAGCCTGGAACAAAATGCAATATTCATTTGATTGCTAAATGTAATTTTAGTACATTAAATGTAATCAAAATAATGCTCTATGAACAACTTAAATGTAACTGTTAGACAATCCCTACCTTCACCTGTATCTATTAATAAATCTTAGCATTGACATTTTACAATTTATTATTATTTATTTAATTGTGAATTCAGATAGTTTTTATTGAGCGCAGTCCATTATATTTTTATTGTTTTGTTATATAATAAAGAATATTTCAATAGTTTTCGGTTGTGGCACCAATTATAAATGCCTGGAAAAGCATCCTATGGAATTATATACTCCACGTATTGAAGCTTTAGAAATGATAAATGGACAGATATGTATTCTTTAACATTTTGAACTTTTCAAAGACCAATGGCACTCCTATTCGTTCAACCGTGTAAAAGCTTGGCAATCACCGAAGCAAACAACACAAATTATATCAAGGTGTCCTTGTGATTTATATCGGAATATAGTCTGAGTTGAGATTCTACAGGTTCAGAGCTCTTTACACATTATACCATACAGGTGCTATTTTATAAGTGCTTTTTTTGGGGCCTTGATTAATTTTACTGGAGGAGTCTTATTCCCACCAAATCTGTCTGCGTGCCTTAAATTTCATTGGAACGGTGGCTGGAGATTTCCTGATAGTATGAAGATAATCTTAATCAATTTAAAGTTATTTCAGCAGTTAATCATTTTTTCATTATGTTGTTAATGTACGTAATTTTTTTCCTTAAGAGTCTCAAGTTGAAATGGTCATAATCATATATTCTATAACAGAACACCTGTACATCCTGCAGCAATACAGAACTATTCTTCCTAGCTGTATCTTTCAGTGTTTTGCTTCATTGTGTAACTTGTGGTATAAGGTTTATGCATGTATGCTGCTTTTGTTCTCACTCTATTTAAGATTTTTAACAACAACCTTGAGCTTAAGGTTGAATCTGTTTTAATTTGGGCAGTGTGGTAGTTTTTGCATGAATTTGTCTCCATGTAGATGCATACAAACTTTCTACGATATCAGAGGAGATGGCCATTGGTGAAGAAAATTACTTTGTATATTCGATAGAGATGCATGCAGATGGATGAGAAAATCTGAGTGAAGATTGCTTGAGCAGGGCTGTACTTTGCCTAAAATGCAGTCAGGTCTGATACGTCATTTCTGAAATCTGTAAAGTAACTGAAATTCTTTTTGGACTTGTGTTTGGACGTGTTTCCTTGCCCTTGAATCAGGTTGTCATTGTCTGCATGTGTATGTTTGTGTTTTGATATTGTATTCTTAGTACTTGGAATTTTATTTCAAGGTGAGCGCAGTATAGTTTTAGTTTTAGTTTTTATAATTTAATCTTGATAATTATTTGTATGTTCAATTTTTTAAAACACATTTAATTGGTATTCATTGTGCATCTGTTTGAAAGTTCACTTTTTATATAAAAGCTGAAAGTGTTATTTTTAATGTTCTTACTCTTGTTTTTGTGCAGCATCTGTTCATTTACTGTTTAAGAACCTGGGTTTTGAAACGCTTTAATGAGCTATTTTAATTACCCCGGACCTTCTAACATGCTGGTGAAGTACAACTACTAGTTACACAATGTAATATAATTGTGGTCATAAATAAATAAATAAGCAATTTAGATGGTATTAAAAATGTATTTTTAAGTAAGGAGTAATTATATTCCAATTTCTTACATTCTACTTTAAGAGCTTACATTAATCTCAAAACACCTTGCACACTTCTGTTTTACACTTTTCATTAAATGAACGAAAGTAGACCTTGCAGGCCCATTACATTCAAGCTTTGCTGTTGTATTAATTAATTGGGTTAAATGAAGAGAATCACATAACTCCCTAAACTGATTAGATTGTGAGTGAAACCAGTCCCAGTCCAAAGACCCAATTAAAATTATTTTTGAGTGCTTTTGCCAGGATAACATGTTTGATAATGAAGATAATGATTCCTCTTCTGCTTAGGGGGTCTTGAAAAGCCATCTGTTGGAATATATGTGCTTGAAATTATTAATTTAATCATTCAGCTCTGAGAATAGTAGTATAAACATGCACTCCTTTTATGAGTGTTTCACCAACATACACAATTTCCTTTTAACTAAATACTTGGGTGTTATGCACATGGTTGACGCCTCATTAATTCAGAAGCTGCTTGAACATTCATATTCTTCTGCCATATCATCCAAATTACACAAGGCTGTATCTTGATTTGAATGGTAATCAAACGTGCTGTCCAGGGAGCATTTCTCTGTTGTTCAAAGTGGACAAGTTAAACAATAAGTCAACACATATACCCCATTCACACTGAAACCAATGCTGGCTTTTTGGTGGCATTTTGTTGCTGGCAAGGTCTGTGTGAATGGGTTTATGTCGGCATTTCGACACCAGCAATTTTCCACCTCGGGACCTAGTCTAAATGCCAGCAATTTTCCGGTAACAGTTCTGTGTGAATGGAGCAGGAAAACGAATGCCAGCAAATGATGCCTTACATCCTTGCGTTGTCAGAATAGGGGCGCATTTTCGGGTTTTGACCACAACACAACAAGGTTAAGCCACCTTTGACCAAGAACTTAATGAAAAACCGTAATGAAAAATGGACCAGGTCCTTAGAGTGTTTTTGATGAAGCAACAGGTTGGTGACATATGTAATGCTAACTATATAATCATGCAAAATATAATATCTCTATACAGGAAAACATGTCAGACTGCATTACAGTGACCCTGACGATAGTTTGTTTTTGAGTTATTTAATTCGATTTGAAGGCAGTGATGTCAAACTTTAAAAGATGAAACATTTTATAAGTTGTTTTGAGCAATCAATCAATCAATCACAGATCTGCAGATCTGGTAGATATAGATATACACACAATGTAATATCATGCTTTTCTAATTTATTTTAGTTGAAATAACTTTTCTGCAGTGTGTCAAGACCCCACACAATGCCTCTTGTTACGCGGCCATGAACCGAGAGCTGAGTCTCATACTGGGTTCACTGGTTCAAATGATATGTGACCGTTGGGTCCAGTGACCACACCGCAAAGACACAACCACAAGAACCGGCGCTCTGCTTAGAGCCAATAGCCCAGTAAACACAATGGAAGGAAACTGCAAAACTGGGAAATGATCACACTTTTACAAACACGTCCAGAATATGGGTCCGTGTCTCCTCTCCCGAATCCACATGTTTCTGTAGCTTCTCGTTCCCATGGCATGGGGTAGATCAGATCAAAACTTTGACACTCGCACTTGAATCACAAATTACAAAGTTGTACTAGTGTAAAGTGACTTCTAACAATACGATATGGTACACATTCATACTCTGCTGATTGTAGGTCAGACTTTTGATTTGGCCTAGCCCCTGTTTTAGTTGGTAATTCTCTCAAAGGACTGTGTACGTTTGCATCCTTTGTCATTAACATGACTGCACTGCTCCAGAAACCAAGGTAACCTTTTCACATCACAGTAAGTCCCTCAAATAAGAATATTGTGAGAATACTGCTGATAAGAGTGTAAAAAAAGATTAATCCTCACATTTTTTAAGTGGAATTATATATGCAGTGATTGGCAGGTTCAAGGTTTCAAAGTGCTTTAATCATGCACTGTTTAGGTGGAGTGGATAAAATAATAAAGAGGAGAAGAATCAAGGGTTTAATCATAGACATATCACTTTATATATCTGCAGTGTGAAATGAGGTTACAAATGAGCACATGAAAGTTTAATTAATATAGCAAATGTAAATTGATTCTCCACTGAGAGAGAATGGGGCCCTAGAAACACAATCACCTTCCTGCCAGTGATCCCACAAAAGGGTAAGTTTTAATTTCACATTCAGAGGGGGAAAAAGTATGCACGAGGAAAGGGGATAAATCCACAAGAGAGAGAGAAAAGGTTTTGCCATATTACATTGTCAGCTTAACCCCCCTACCATACTAGCATTTCACGTAAATGTATAAAACAGAGAAACAAAACAAAAATCACAAACGGAAACGTTTCCAAAATGATGGCGTCTGTATAACCGGTTTATACCCTTACTTGATTTGATTCAAAACGTGACTGAAATGTTAGTGATTTCTATAAATATATCTGAACAGAAACAACTCTGGAAAAACAGCAGGACTCCCATTACCAATCTAAGAGGGTGTAGGAAAACATATATGTATCTAAGTATATATTCAAGGTAACGTCTAACACCTTTTGTAAAGAGAAATGACCTTGATTGTTTTACCAGCCCTTGTATGTATTTATTCATAATGGATATCTGTCTTCTTTTTATAAATCATGCTTACTGACACCCCATTTAATTAAGGCAGGTGACTGGAATTGTTAAACATCTCTGCTGATTGTATTATTTCTTCATAAAAATACTATAATAGCCAAGCTGCATAAACTTCAGCTGATTCGTGTGAAGAAGGAACTGGGGAAATGATTGGCATTGCTATTTTTATGGAAGAAAGAAATAAAAAAAATCTCATCAGCATTTTAAATGTAGTAGAAGAATGATCCAAGTAGTCTATCAATTCTAATAATCTAAAAATAAAAAATAAAGTTTCTCTCCTCCTCTCCCAATTTGCAACACTTGCATACGTTTCAATAGGTTACTGATGGAATACTGATAGGACTGCAAAGTATTCCAAATCAGTGCATTGCTTAGCAGAAAGTAATATCAAATTAAGGTGGGTGCCAATAATATTTCAAGCATGTTAGCCCTGACTGATTTAAAATCAATAGCATGCCAGTGACTTGCATAAATGGTGACAGTCATTAAAAAACAAATAGAATAGGGTAATTTCTGTCAATACATAACTCTGACAGGGTCAATGTGTATATGTTTTATCATTTTTAATAGTTTTTTTTTGTATTTTTGAAAACAACTTATTTGATGTCTTTACTATAAAAATATAAAATGAAAACCTGACATAATAGTGGGATTATTTTACTGTAATATTATACTACAGAAGGGACATTTACAGTAACTATATACATTCCTATACTTAACCACAAAACGCAGCACAGTTTGAAGTTGGGGAAGTTTCATCCATTATAACCCAAACCCTTCAAGAAAAAAAGAAAAACATGCGAACATTATATAAGTTAATAATACGTTTTATAATAATCTATTGGAAACTTTTTTAGTTTTGAAATTTCAATAATTGTTTATACCTTATCAAACTTTCTCTACGCAATTTGACTTATTCAGTTTCAAGGCATGAGCTGCAGATAAAATAATACAGTCTCTACATTAGAAGTGCACCAGCCATCCGTTTTATTTTCTCATGCTATATTTCCTTTATCCTGAAAGCAGTATGTTTCTGAAGCAGCCAGCAAATCCTCCTTCATTGTAAAACTGTATCTGCATTGGACTGCATTTACACCTGTGTTTGTCAGTGCAAGAAAGAGGCTCGCCTGTTTCCACAAGGGTATTCATTCAGCACTCCTGGCGGACAGAATGGATTAGATATGGGGTTGCAATGTGTTTAAATACATACAGAATAGACAATATAGTGCAATGCATGTTTAAAAATACCTGTCACTGGTTTTATCACATTAGTTTGAGTTGTGTGTTAAATATTCACAACCAAATGAAATGCAAAGTTAAATGAATGAGTCACAGACTATAAGGATAATTTCCCACTTACATACAAATAGTTTTAATGCTTTTCAAAAGTATCTATTACTGAAAGGCTCTTATGTAGCATTTAATAAAAATATATTGAAAATCATAAGATTCCCTTTAATGGCCAAAGCATTTATAATCCAAATAATTTACAGTTCGCATACAGAAAACAGCGGGCACAAACACAAAGCTGTAGCCAGGCAGATGGTTTGGATGTTGTTCCATTTCTTACTTATGTTATATCTTGGCTGCTGCTTTCCTTCACAAAATCAATTTCCCCCCCTATTTGTGGAATAAAAGCCTGTTCTCCATTCATCCCTTTTCTACAAAAAACAAAACAGAAATGTGAAAAATCAGTTTTTTATCTCGTGTCTGAGCACACTTTACATGATGGAAAATGTTATTATCCCTCCTGCAGGTTCTGCTCAAAGAGGATAGGCTTAAATTTGTCATTGGTTTGCAAATAAAAATGAATTCTCTAGTGTTGGTGCCTGGCAAGAGGTCCCTCCCTGAGACAAGCAAAGCTTTACACAGCTCGCATAATAGCCTAAAATGGTTGCTGGAGAAGATAATTATATTACTGGTAAACCTACTCCAAAAATGACTGTGCGTCTGACATCAACACTTTAGTAGATGTGTACATAAACATATGTAGATCATACACTTCTCACGATGCACAGACATGTCAGGTCAACAGTGTGGTCAACGATTCGGTATTTCTTACAGTAATGGCAACAGAGCAACGTTGAGAGAATAAGAAAAATAACTCATTTCACGTTGTAAACTCCTCTTCTTCTGTAGGCAGACTTCCAATCTCTCTATTTAGTCATGGGACTTAATTGAACAACTTGCTGGCTAAATCTTGAACACTGAAAGGCCTCATATAGGGTAGAACTGTTGCCATGGAAATCTTTACCAGCCACTTATAATCACTTTGAAGTTTTAATTGCCCGGAAAAAGAACCAAAGGACCCAGCAGTTTAAAAATATTTGTCCTTTAATACATTTTTATCCGTTTTAAAGGAAACAAAGTTAATAGCTTCTTTTATCCTTGGAATATGGGTTCTATATTAAACTTGACACAATGTCACTCATTTGTTGTACTGTGAATCCATACAACATACATTCAACACCACATAAGAGACCATGCTAAATATTGAAAATGCACCCTGGTTTAATGTCATACATCTTTATTCAGTTCTGGTAGTTAAGAAACATCTCCAGTAAGCACAGATCATTACAGATCAGATAAGAATATAACAAGGAAACACCAGTATATGAACTATTGTATTTTCATTATTTGCATTTTTTTTTTTTAATGTATTACATGTTGTGTTTTTGTTTTTCAGAAGGATTGTTGAATCGATCATACAATATTCAGGATGTATACTGCGCTTGCCAAAAGTGTGTTTTTAATTCAGTAGTCCGTAAATATAATTAGAAGGTGGTAAATTAATATTTCAATTGCTTGTCATAAACCAACTGAAGGATTTTGTTTTATTTGTCAATTAATTTCCAAATCCCCAATCCCCAATATTTATTTTTTGGAATAATAAGATGATAAGATAAAATTGCTTGTTTAATTTATCAATTCAATATGATCTCTGGGGGAATTCCACTTTAAACCTAATTACGCTTTTGAAAAAAGTATGAGATTTAAAAACTGCTTTCAATGTGATAAGAGCTCTTATTTCAATTTCAGTAACACAAGTAGATGTCCGTGGGATACATTTGTCCTCTGTTGCTTTCGTGGAAATAAGAGGAGTCTGAGGTATGAAATATGACTTGAACTGATGCAGGAATTAGTACTGATGATCAGACCTCTTGTGGAAAAGCAGGGGTTAATGTGCATTTTTTTAATTAACTGAATGTGATCTCATCAAATTAATAGAAAATAATGCTTACTCTGTAATTTGATGATGGATTTTCATCAGTTCAAATCTGACAAACAGAGAGATGCATTTTAATTTGTTTTTAGCATTTCACAAAATACGAATTGTGAAGCATAGCCAGTCGATAAGTGTAGGATTTTACACTCACCATTTCTATACAAGAAGACGTCTAATAAAGCCAAGCAAAGCAATATGGTCTGTTGCGAATTCCCCATGACATAACTTTGGTTTTGCAAGTTGCGAATTTTCAGGTAAAGCTGGTCAAACCCACTCACAATCTAGTTGCCTATTTAGGGGGCAAAATCAAGTTAAAATGAGGTATTTGAGCTAAGCAGTTTCTCCTTGGGCAAAATATAATGTAATGGATGGGTAAAAATGTGAACAGTATTAAATAAATCATGACAGAAAGTCTTCCCTTTGGCAACACAGCAGCTGTTCCTCTTAGCAGTCGAAGTACAGTACAGAGTATTATGGGGTTATAATAGAAATTACAGATTGTGAAACTCAAAGAGCATCTCTAAACACCGGAGGCCTATTTCTCAAAAAGTGAGGGGAAGGTTTTCATTATTTTTAAAGGGCTTTGTTTTGTCAATGAGGTAACGTCTTCAGAGCAGATTCCTAAGCCAACACGAGAAGCGTGTCAAAACCGTACGCTTCTCATAATCAGCCTACCTGTCCTGACTGAAAATGTGTTTTCTTTTTGAAAATGTACAAACACGAGATGAAACTGGATTGATGCGTTTCCAAATCATGAAATTATCTGAACAGACTAAGAAAAACAACAACAACAACAAAACAAAACGCTTACCCAGATTTCAGAAGTAGGTTATGCCATGTTCAAACACTGAGATATTGTGATTTTTTTGCCAACAAAACACATGTTCACCACTGTAAATAGCTGAAGCAAATTCCTTACTTTATAAACTCATTTAGGTTAGAACTTGTTTTTAGCTCTTGCCATTTGACAAAGCATGTGACAGATACTTTAGAAGAAGATGACATTTGCATCCTGCTAGTATTATCAGAATTGATTCAATAAAACATTTAGATTTGACCTACAGGTAGGACAATCTGTCTTGCTATTAGGTCTAGGCATGTTCTATCATTAATATTTGTGCTTAGTATCTTATCTTGATATAGAGTGAATGTAGAAGTCATCTTTCAGAGTTAATATCTATTTAAGATGTACCGGTGTGAGGTTTGAGGTTCATTATGAGTAAATATGGAGTGATTTATACATTCATGTTTATTTCATATGTCCCCAGCTGGAAGTTGTGTTACCCCTTCTCTGTCTCTCTATTTGAATTACTGACACAAAATGTTACCACTGTTCTTGCCTTTAAGATGATTGATTTTTCTTCTGCTTCGAAGCCAAATCAATGCGCTATCTGTGATAAATGACAGTAGATCTTAACAGAGCCATTACTAAAATGGTCTAAACCTGCCCACATGGACAAAATATGAAACCCATTGAGATGCTGCTCCGCCGGTTTAAAAGCACTGTATCTCTCGAGAAGAACCAGGTCTGGTTTGCAAGCTTTTAGGCTGGTTGGTATAAGTACACATTCTTATCGCAAATACCGTTGTTAAGACAAGATAAAAGGAATAGAAGGGTGATATTTGGCTTTGCAGCGTCTTTATTCCATATCTGAGTTTCATTTCAGTAAAGACATCAAATAGACAAAAATAATTTTTAATGCGTACAGTAAACAAGATCAGATCGGGGTTGAGTCATTCTAAAAATACAAGATATAGCCCATAGTGTGTAGGGAGGAGAGGCTTTCATTTATTTTCCATGCAATGTTTCTTTCTATTATTAATTCTGGAGTGCTACAATTAGTTCATTTTGGGTTCTTGGAAAAGTAATTAGGATGTGAATGATGTCAGATCCAACTGGAAGAGGCAACAAAGGTTTAACAACTGATGTATTTTGTAGAACATAGTCCTACATCTTACACACGATGCACAACAAGTGATGGTGTACTGAAATCATAAGAAATTAGATGTAAGAGGCATGCTCTTAGGTTAATTCTTGGCCTGAAATTCTGGATCTCACTTTCTACAGCGCTATCAGAATGATCTTGATTTGATTGAAATGTTATCTCGTGCATATTTTTGTGTATTTGTTTTTATCTCCAGGGCTATTTCAGAGTGTTGTGAGGTATGTACGCTCTGACCTGTGGTGTTTTGATATGTAATGTCTGTATGGAGATGAGAGCAAACCACACTACAGAAATACATTTTTTTTACAATAAAAAGCCTTTGGCACTGTCTTACTTGACTGTGATACATTTTTAAT
This sequence comes from Amia ocellicauda, assembly GCF_036373705.1. Classification (NCBI taxonomy): domain Eukaryota; kingdom Metazoa; phylum Chordata; class Actinopteri; order Amiiformes; family Amiidae; genus Amia; species Amia ocellicauda. The sequence goes on from NC_089869.1 coordinate 18,041,994, forward strand.
TGATTTTACCCTTTTACAAGAACAAAAGGTTAATGGAAATATTCACAAGCCATCATTCCTGTAGTACTGATTATACGGTATATTATGAAACCGGCCATAACTTGTCTAGAGTCTGCATTTAATAACCTTCAGATAAAACTGCAAGGCATATAATCACAATATGTGACAAAGTGACACATGTTATGGACTACACAATTTGCATCAATTTATATGAAAACTGACACAACATTGGACAAACAGTTGATACTATTTAATTACAGCATGTCTAATGCAGATGTAATGTGTTCAATCACATTTATTAATATCAGGAGTAGAATTAAATTTTCCTGAAGAGAAGACACAACTTAAATACAGAAAATAAAATAATGTTACAAAAGCTCAGTTCATTAGCTCATTAAGCAGTATTCATGATTGACCAACATTAAAATATGGATTCACTCTAAAGTAAATGGACAATTCTCTAGTTGTGTGTTTATTTTATTTTTATAGAGATTTATTTAAGTGAAGAGAGAAAAGGGCTTAATATAATGTTTTAAACACTGCCTTACCAGTAACATAGTAAAGGCTTAGTATGTAAAGGAAGAATAGTAAGATTGATGTAATTGTTTAATTACATATTCAAATATTGTTTTCTTACAATTAATATTTCATTATTAATTGACCAACTACGTGTCATTAACGGTATTTATCCTGTATGTGAAAGTAGTTATTTTCCATTCATTAAACGTCCCCGGTGAATAAACAATGACTGCAAGTACAGCTTTGGTTTGCAAATGAATTAAAAAGACACTCAAGTGTCAGTGATGAGAACATAAAAGGTATTATTAAAGAGATGAGTTGTATAGCAGATCAAAATGTGTTAAATTTCACAATTAAAATTTAAAAATGCAGTGTAATGCAATCTTATGTTCAACCTGAGGTGCTTTGATCTCCATTTTGTTGGTGTAATATTTGTATTTACATTATATTAGACACTTCAACTTTAACAGCTCCAAAATGCTTGATTTGAATTTAAGCCATAGAGTGTGTACAAGCTCATATCACAAACGTAACACAGTGTTAGTGCACAATACAAAATGTACCACCAAATTTAAAAATATAATATAGATGTAGATAAGTGAATTAAATTCTGGATATTCTGTGGAAGGATTTCAAAAGGGCATCTTTTATAGTTTTGTAAAAATGGTGAAGTGTGCACATTTTCCCACAATGACTTCACGTAGCAGACATGATTTAGTGGGATGAGTGAGCAGGCTGTGTTCATTCAGTAAAAATAATGATGCACATGATCCTCTGAGTGTGAATTCGAGTTTTATGACTGCGACACTTGCAAATGAAGTATGATGAATAAGATAAATTACTTTTTTTTCGGTAGCTTTGGCCAAACTCTAATAAGACTTTGATGGATGGAGTGTAATAATGGATTTGGATTTGGCTTGAACACGCTTGGCTGAGGGAAGGATGGCCCGGCCAGGTGGACAGTGTTTGGGGAGGATAGAGGGATACAAAGAGTTGAATGCTGGGAAAGTTTATTATTTAATCATCCCATCTTTTATGTGGTCTTCTTCTATGTCTTATTTCATACCCCCACGATATTCAGGGTCTATATCTATCTATTTATCTATATATGTGTGTGATTCTCTCTCTATATGTATGTTTTAATTTAAAATCAATTGTTTAAATATGTTTCAGAGTCTTGTATATTAAAAAGCTAGAATAAGAAAACAAAAAATTACAAAAAATGCCATTGATATATTTATTTGTGATAACCCAACTGTAATAAACATCTGCATCAGATAGTGGAATGGAAATATTCATAAGAGAGGCATAACTCAGAGGATTTAAGGAAAAATATATCTGCTAGGTAAAAGGCCATTTTGGATCTCATTTAAAGATAATTTTCAGCTGCTATGCTATCATGGTATCATTTGGGAAAAGTACATGATAAAAATATGACTGAAACATTACACAATTCAGTGGAAACTCTAAAACTGTGTAATAATGTGTTTTAAAAAATGATACAGTAAAATACTGTATGCATAAATGTATAAATACTGTATCACATAAGCCGTATCTCTTGACCACAGTGAGCAATTTTTTTATTTATTTTGGGGGCGGGGGGGGGGGTTGCATGGATTAATGCAATGCACAAGAGAACAAGATGAGAAAGAAAAATAGGGAAGATAGAATTATTATTTTTTTAAGCCAAAGATTAAAGATTAAAGATTTATATCTGTTGACAGTGTGTAATTCTTCATGTATATATAATATATATACAGAGGTAACAGCAGAGTCTAATTGTTTTTATTATACTTTCTTATTGAGCTTTGCATTCACTAAGGTCCTTAATAGCCACTGAAATCCCGTGTTGTGTTTAGTTTTTCCCCTAATCTGACTGCTTATTTATTAAAACTAAATCTCCTGGGATTTCTCTCCAAACCTCCGCACGCTGCTCCTGGGGTTAGTGATTATCTTGTGAGCTTGAGTCACGGCTACATTTCCATATTCACCACATTGCGGGCAGACTTCTTCATATCAAAACATGACAACATATTTCTTCACTCTTTTCTTTTGTAATACACATTGTCAGCTTATTCCTTTGAGAACCAAGTCAAAAAGACGAAGAAGAAAAAAAAAAAAAAGACAACCCACAAAAGCTTTCAGTATAATTCCTGGGTCTCTACCACCCCAGATTGATCCTCTAAAACTCCAGCACTTTGAACAGAGCTCTCAGAGGAATTATAGTTTCACTAATGTAAACTCTATAATTTCTTAGATTGATTTGACTTTTTCGAGTTCGTGAACTAAGCTTGAACAATAGCTAGATTTTCCTGAATTTCCTTATCAATCCGAGTTGCAATTTGAACTTTATTGCATCAGCTGCAGCCGGTTGATGTATAATGCACGACTGTTCAGATGAAAAAGGCAAAAAAACAACGATGACGGTTACTTTATAGTATAGTAAATTCTCTACTCACTTCAGGAGTGTATTTCTTTGGTGGGATTATATTGGAAAACCTGCTCTGCATCTCAGGGTCAACAAGTCTTTGAGCCAGGAACAGACAAACTCGATTTCCTGTGCTTGGACTTGATGTAGACTGCTTTAAAAAAATAATCTCAGATTTTAGATGTTTCTTACGGTTCTTTAAAAAACTCAGCAATGCCTGAATATCAAATATAAGCATTGTATAGGTTCAGTCACAACAGGTTGTCAAAAGTAGAGACATTATAGTGTGTCTTATAAAGTGTAGGTTCAAAGCATTGTAAAGGAGTGATTTTGCGAATTAAGTAACCATGTTTAGATAACCTTCTGAAAGAGAATGATTAATTATTAATTATTGCAGATATACAATGGATGGACTGCTCTTTGGGAAGCTCAGAGATGAGGTATTACTGATCGAGAGCTGACTAATCAATCAATGAGGAATCTGCGTTCTCCTCCCCGCGTTAGGATGTTCCCTGTTCTCTAGACAGAAACTACAGAGCCAAGCTTGAGTCTTGATCTCGGGCGGCTTGTGTTTGAGACGATCATTTCCGCACACAGAGCCCTCACCAAACTGTGTCATGCACTGCTGTGTAGTTTACACCTTATAGCAGCCCCCAAGCAATGTTTCCCTGCTGAGGAAGTTTAATCCAAAATGCTTAGAAAACCTCTGCATTGTCTCTGAAGCTTAGGGATGTAGTTAAAAATACAACAACAATAATAACAATAATAATATTCTTGCCCTGCAGAAATCTGCAAAACGGTTCACGTCGCACAGTTACTTACTGTTCGATTTTGTTTTTTATTTTATTTTTAGAAATGTAATTATTTTTTCCCAGCGCCTCTTGAGCTTAAACTAATGCTATAGCAACCATTTACCCTTCAACGGCAGGTTGATCAAGGCAGTAAGTGTGACTGAGGCACATTTCCAAATTGGCCAAGCTCAGTGTATGTATATGCCCCTCTGTAGGCGCAAAGCCATGTAAGCTTATTGTTTCCTTTGCTGAAGAAATTAGACAATTTGAGCTTTGTCAGAGACCCCTATGGTCCTGCAGTTAAAGTTTTTGTGCCTCGAAGATATTTGAGATATTTTAAAGAGACGGAGGCATTGTTTCTCCTTGAAGATGTTGATCAGCTGGTAGCTGTCTTGACATTGGACACTTTTCCTGTCCCTCTGAGAGTTTCCGCTTAATGTTTACTTGTTTGTTTGGTTTTCTAAAGGCTGAAGTAAACCTGATTATGCCATTTCAGGACAGAGACTCGCTGCACTCTTCCAGGGATTTTGATGTAACATTTGTGCAATAACCTAATTTCTGACTTGGCATGAATTACTTATGGCATGCATTTTTTATTTTTCTACCTTACTAGATGCTGAATTAAATTTACTGCAGTCATGTCCAATATTTAATCACCATATTGTTCGCAACTGCTTTTGTATCTGTGCTTGTAAGTTTATTAATAGACCTGGCATAACATATTCAGGCAACTACTCAGGCCTGACTACAGAAAAAAACGTACATAAAATACATTTTAAAAGTTTGTACTGCTACCCATACAATGTAATTTAGAATACAGCATCACACTTATGCCTAATTCATAAAGTAACTGCAACATAAATGAATACCCAAATAAAACATGAAGCAGTAGTGAAATTATTTCCATTCGTTAAAGGGATATTTCCATCCATTCCTGATCAGAACTTGTAGAACAAATCACTCTTCTCTCCATCAAGTGATGCACCAATTTACTGTCTATAATGCAGACATTTGCATGTATGGCACGGATTGTATAAAAACAAAATGACTGTACTGCTCAGAGTTTAGAAGTGGCATTTTATTTCTTGTTCTTAATTTGTTGTGCTTATCTCAACCATTGCAGTCCAGTTCTTTAACTAATTGCCAATTCTTCCAAACATACTGCTTCACCTCCTTGCAGTTTGGTAAAGATTTAACCTTTTTAGCATTCATAAATTCACATTCCACACATCAGACAGCTCACACGCTCTTCTGGAGAGCTTTATCATGACGGGAAACAGAAAATTGAACTGTTTTGTAAAGAAAGCTTTGCCAGTTTCACCTGGTCTAAGACCGTTTATACTTAATTACATAGAAATGCAACTATGGTGCTGTAGCAATAGAACAATAAGGGCATCCTGCTGTATCTAGTTCAAACCTGAATTTAACCAAGAATGTGTATAGTGGCTGTTATATATTAACAACATACCATTTATATACAACTGATTTTGTTTTCAATCTGATTTATTTCCCTGGGTTATACAAATTAAAAGGCACAACAAAGAACACCACCAAACTTGCACATTGTGATCTTACAAATAAATACTTCCGGCACCACGAATATCATAACTTTGTGATATTCAAAAAGCTTTAAAGAAGAAGAAATATCACTGTGGAGAACTCCTAATACAGAAGCAGACATCCATTGCAAATTGTTCTGGAATACATTGTAGAGCTCACAATTGCATTACAGAAATGAGGAACGGAAACGTGCTGACAAGATGAAAAGTGGAGAGCAACGAGAGCAGAGATGAGAAGATTGGGAAATAAAAACAAAGGAGAAATAGCTATTCACAATGCTAGCAGTGCCAGATCTGTCAAGGTTAGCAAGTGCTTTGTGATGAGCAGCGAAGAAAGCACCCTAACAAAACACCACGTCTCACAATCAAGCAGAACAAGACTACAGAAATGTGAACCTACAGCGAACTTTGATTTCTGGCAAAAATAATGATCCTTAAGACAGTTCCGTAAGACTGAGATGTACTTAAAAAAGTAGAATGTTAATACACTTCATTAACTTGATTTGATTTATAAGAATCTCTAGGGGTGCCAATAATTTTGACACCTATCTTTTTGAGAGAGAAAAATATTACTAGATAAACATTTTCTTGGAGTGATTGTATGAGTATAAAAGAATATAGTTTTCCCATATTTCTGAGAATAAAATATAGCTCATTACCCATGGTGGTTATATAACAACCCTTTTTTTGCACATCTTTATCAAGGGTGCCAAAAGTTTTGCAGGTGACTATAATATTAATCTCTGCACAGATTGGAGGAGTGAAAAATACATATATCATGGAAATCTTAATTTAATAATGTTTCTGAATTGAATTTCTTATTTCTAAATTAATCAGATCATCAACTTGCTCCATTTCAAGATTTATTACTTAGAAGCCCACGGTTTGTTGTAACCAAACACTTACCCTTTGAAGTCCATTGTTTCGTTTTTGTTGACGCTGATGCCTGCTCTTTGCGATATCAGTCAGGCCAGCTTATCTGTTTCCTGTGATGGGTTTGAATTAATTACCCCTATATTTGTTTGTGTGTATAAATTAAATGGTGTCAATCCTAAAACTACCACGGCCTCGCATCTTCTCATTTAGTCAAATCATTACGGAGAGCGTTGCCCGTGGAGTCGTCCTGATAAACTCCTGTTATGTTAGCGCAAGAGAGCTGCATCATAGACTTTAAAGTCTGCAAATTGATAATCTCCCGGTGACATTTGTTGTAGATTCTGAGATATTGACACAGCTGTCATTTGTTTGACATCGTTCGTCAATACTTTCATGGCCTTGAATAGGAGAATAGGAGACATTTGGAAATTATTAAGAAAGTGTCAGATAAAGTAGATAACAGGAATAGCCGGAGGACATCAAGAGATTTGACCTGTTAATCTCAGACACTAAATAGATTCTTACTGTAGGCTCAGTTGCATATTTTCAAGGCACACTTTTCTACATTATGTTGTGATGGAAGTTGATCTAGCTTTACATACATAAATAAAGGTATTGTTCCCTTGCTAAGCCTTCAGACTAAAATATAAAGCAACACAATTGACAACCAGTTTCACACCTGTTGAAATTCTGGGCACGTTTACTTATTAGGGAGCTTCAACACCATCTTTTCTTAACTTCCGTCAATGTATGATTAATCCTCTCCGTACTGAATTATAGTATAAATGGATATGCAATGAATCCTGCTAAATGCAAAGCAAGGTTAATTTTCCTTTACAATTGAATTAATTGACAGCAGTGTTACAAAGCAAAACAGACACAGTCGTGCAGCTCTGATAGCCAGGAATCATCTACATAAACGAGTTTTACTAATCTATGGGATTTGTGCAGGTTTTCTTAAAGCACTGTCATTTTTAAACTCACAAAGCTGCACATTGTATAATGTGTGTTTATCTTATATATGGTTTATATAGCCATAGACTGGATATTAAGACAGGCCCCAAATCTAATTGCACTGTGAAATTATAATTTCGACATTTGGTAACCGATCCTGCCATCCTCAATGAAGTTCACAAACTAAACCAGAAGAACTTTAGTAAACTTTAGTAAACTGACTCTAAAACACTGCATCGCCCTTAAAATGTTTGATCCTGCCAAGCGTATTTTGAAACATGGCCAATGGTTGCTTGAAGTCTGCCTGTATGACGAAATAACCACCAGTTGTGAAGCGATCATTGTATTGATCATGTCCCAGCCGGTAGTAATTACAGCATACACAAGGTCAAGATCAGCAGATCAGTGGTCACTCCATGTAACTCTGAAAACCAGCTTCGACTTTTTGAGGAAGTTGAAAGTTTTGGGGGGGATGTTTTTTCGGGGAGGCAAAACTCCCAAAGTTCATATGAAAAACTGAGAAAACAAAGACTTTCTACCTGGTCAGTCTCTGCTTTGAACAACAAGACAGTACAATGAAAAGAGCTCTGAATGGGGAATGACTCTCAGTGTTCAGGAATGCTCTTCAAGTCCCCTGTGCTCACCTGGATGCTTCACAACACAAGGTTAAGTCACCCTACGGCCTCGGGTGCATGGGAGACCTGTCTGACTGGGAACGCGGAATGCAAAATGGGACGGACTCGATGGATTGCTGGATGGATAGCCTCTTCATTAATGCATATCATACTTTGTTCCCATTTCATTTAAAAAGCACAGCGAGTTTCCGTTGTCAGCAAATCCTGTCCATTTAATCAGAACGTCTCCTGAGTTGGAATGCTCTTTAGCTTGTGCCTGCTTTGCCGAGGCGTGCAGAGGAGCTGATAATGTTGAGGTATGCGGCTGTTTGTACGACCTCTAAATCTTTATTACCGGTACGGTGATTGGAAGTACAAGAAAACTTTGTAAGATAATACTTCCAACAGGTTATTTTACATGGAGACAAATATAAAGCCGAATATAAAAATGTCATTTTGCTGTCGAAATGACATTGCCACCCTTTCTCTACGATTCCACTCCTGTCATCTCGTGTCGATGCCTGCTCAATTCAATTTGATATCAGTGTTTGCTTCAGTGATTTTCCCCTAACAGGAGCCTGACTAGACAGAATTTCTGTTATCATCAGATGTTCTTCTGTCTAGGAGGCTATCATCCAGTGCTCTGACATGTTGTCCCATATAGCTTGGCTTTTTATTTATTTTTTCTTTCTTTCTCTTTTATTTTCCAACGACTCAAGCCCCCAAATCACCGCACTGCTGGGCTACTGCTGCTGAACAATCACAAACTGCTAATTTAAGGTGGAATTTACACATCTATCATGAAATTTGCAATCAGCCCTCCTCCACCTGTTCCTGGGGTGCCACCCTGGATTAGCTGACAAAGAGGGGAATAATTGGAAGAGCTGCTTAAAATTGATGTGCTTTTGATCCTCCAGACAAAGGCATTCATCATCATAGCACTAGGCACACACCTTGAAGGAGGAGGAGGGGGGCAATGGGGACTTCTGTGGACTGATAAAAATCAAGCTTGAACGGAAATATTTTTGAACTGATTTTTTTTTTCACTTATAGAGTATTTTGTCCTCTGTTAAAGTTTTAACAGATCTATATAAACACTATGACTTGGATTTTGAGAATATTTCAACCTGGTATCTTCTTCACATATGTGGTATAATTAAGATGTGATATTTATTGAAGTAATATTGTTGTATGTTAATAATTCAGTCTTTCAGTCTTTATATAAGACCCCATAAGGGACTATACACAGTACCCCCAAGATAAGTCATATACTGATGCATTTGCAAGATAAGAGTATTGTTTTAATGGATGGGCTATTTGATGTATGTTGTAACATATCACAGAAAAGCAATGAAAGGACTTACAGATGCAATATATAATGGACCTGTTCTGGTTTGTACATCTATGCCTGGTTTAAAATGCAAAACTTAATAATACATTTCTCCTTTTCATCCACTATTCTGTTTGTATAACAATCATAACTCTACAGTATTAATGTGCAACAAGTAGGAGCACTCAGAAGATTAAAAACGGGATGGTATTCAGTAATTAGTCAGTGTGAATTATATAACAGTGGCATCTCTCCGGCAGGCATTTTGAATATTTTGCAGCTGTTCTTCTGTATTTTAAATACAGTATTTCCTGCACTGCTGGTTCTGTTTCCTGCTCTACTGCCTAATTTCATCAAGCATTATCAACCAATTCAGACAAATCATGCCTCAGTCTCTATCTGAGTTATACAATTGTTTCACGATTGTTTCAATTGCATTTTAAGTTAAGGAGAAAGATTGGGGGTTGACAACATTGTCCCTCTTAGGTACCGAGCATTCTCCAGCTTGGTCTATTCTTGTTATCTTCTTCACCTTATTTCATCTGGGTCTATTAGGAGCTCGTCTATTTCCTTCGGCGATTTTCACAGAAACACAAAGTTTTTGCCACTTTTCATTTCAACTTTGTAAAATATCAGTGTCTGGAGTATTTAACTTAGAAACAGAAAAAAAGGCCTGTGCATTTTATCTATAAAATCTCAGTTCTAACATATATTGCATGTATTGACTCCTGAGGTCTCATTAAAAACGGTATTACTGTACTTGAAGGTATCACTACAGTCACGCCTGCCTTTCCTCCAGGGACACAGCAGCTAATTAATCTTTGGAAACAAATTATAGATGAATGTACGAGAGAACTTTAGAACAATGCACCTTTGTAGTGGAATGAACTTGGTGTAAGGGCATTTGAAATATGACATAAAGCTAATAGACAGGGGCAGGAATGCAGAGACATTGTATTGATTTTCTCTGGTAGCTTATTCATTTTAAATGGCAGATTGTCAAAGATAAAGCCACGAGCTAAAAATAATAATCAACATTTTAAAATGGCAGAAACAACACCATCTGAGAAACAAAGACATTATAAAAAATTGGGAAAGATTGAATAGGTTTTGTCACAGTTTCATTCTTAACAGAACCCAGACATCATGTCTTCAGTTCAGCAAATTCCAATACTGAAGACTTTTTTCCAACTGGTCACTTAATTAATAATTGTGTGTTTAATGCAAAGAGCTTTTAAATAGCATTAACAGTGGAGTGGGCGAGAGAGGGCTTCAGTGTCCTGCCCTTTAGCCCCCATTATCTGTCTTCATTTCACAGATGCAGTGGTGTTTCAGACTGCTTTTACAGGGGGGTTATTCGGTGCCATTGAATCAATGGATGCAGAAAATTAATATATTTTAGCAAATACTGGGAGACTTTAATCATAGTATCATAATAGTAATAAAACTACAGCAATAATACTCAACAATGGAAAATATGTAATAATAATGAATGTTGATCTATCTAGGTGTCTATCAGGCATTTAACAAGTGTATCAATATGGTCTTAATAGCTAAGGGGAGAGTCGACTGTAATGCCACTATGTTTAAAAGATGTGACTATTTGTTGTTGTTCATTTACATTTTAACGAGTGGACTTGACGGGAATTGTTTATGCGAAAGGCTGAAATACATAATGCTTATTTGAAAAGAGGTGACTAGCCATTGTTTTGCTTTAAGTGTATGAAATGTCAGAGGTACAGAGAACAGCACCATCAGTATAGGATCTGGTTTTCAGGTAAGTCATAAGTCAATAATGCATATTAAAAGGAAGTTGGCCACAAACTGAACCCTCAGAGACACGCATTGTGGGTCCACATGGAGTGGAAATGACACTATTCATCTTTTCTGCGCTCAGAAATGTGAAAAATAAATCAATTGATCTGGCTGCTTTGGCAAAGCTGAAATATTTCAATATATATTTTTAAATAGAGCGATTGTAGCTAAAAATGTCAAATCCTTTAGAGAATTCTGCATTAAAAAAGCCCACACTGGTTACATTTCCATCATTGGCATCTGCCCAGGTATTTCCTGTTAAGACCGCTGAAGCAGAAGTTGTTGATGTATTAGAGCAGAAACAAAATGGATTTTCACTGAGGATTGTATGAAACGCCTGGGTGTTCCCGTAGTGGAAATGTTAAGAAGTTTTTCTCTAGACATAATTCATCTTAATAATTTCTTTTAGGCCTAGTTTACCATGAATGTTGGGCACCATTTTTTTTTTTTTTAAGAGGTAATCTAGATTTTCCAGTTTACTCTCAGTACTGTCTGACAGCAGTGATTAATATTATTTTTATGAATCTGTATTGTTTCCTGATTGAGGTCCTTTATGTAATCTATTAATAAAAGAATAAAGAATATAAAGAATAAAGAATAAAGAATTAATAAAGAATAATCTAAGGAAACCTGATAAGTAACATGAGGAATGACTGAAAGGTGGCTGGCTGCAGGCCTTCACCACTCCTTGTCATTTCCTATATATAAATAAATACATAAATACATAACAAAACAGCTTAGCACTGTTGCTTGACAAACATGGATTGCACGTTGAATGAGGACTTTTTTATGGTTTGTTTATGATGTCATTGTGCTGCTGTCACAGTCACCGGAGAAACTAGAAAATTTAAAAACCAAGTGCTGTTAAGGTTGCTTTTCTACCGGACAAACTTCAATGGGATTTGTGTGTGATTGGGTGTATCTTTCAGTGTTGCTGCATGACGACAACTTGCTATCAGATGATTTTATTTATTTGGGCATATTATTAGCTTAACTTAATGATTTGCGTGCAGTGTGGCGTCTGTTTGCCAGGTGGTAATCTTGCTATATAGTGAATGATGTCCTGAAGGAGGAAGTAGAGGACGTTAGACAGTTATAAGCTGTCTGATTTTAAAATGGCCTTTATTTCAGTTTTAGTTGATATTTTGTTGTACTTACACAATAAAATTGTTATAAATACAAAACTAAGACATACATTATATGGATATAATGTATGACTCTCTTGGTAAGATACTCTAGCTGATTTTCAGAGCCATCATTGCTAGTGCCCTGCATTTTATGTGACCTGTATTCTTAGGCTGGACTGCATTCCTCCCAGCCCAAAGTGTTCATGTAGTCTTCTTAATTAAACCCATTACTGATTAATAATCTTCATATTTCTTTAATCATCTTACGCATTGATTAAGTGGCAGCAGTTATGGATATTTAATTTAAGGGACATGCATCCAATTATAACTAATACATCTTAAGAAATGAGTTGTGTAAATAAATCATGTATGTGTTTCAGTTTACTAGTAGGAACACATCATTTGCCAACAATTAAACAAACAACAGCACATCTTTACCATTTGAACAATGTTTGACTTGTGCAAATCAGCAGTTTGGGGTAGATGTTCCCTTCTCAGTTGACCTGTTGTACATGCTTCATTATAAATGTACATAGTTTGGGATTATCATTTTTTTTGCAATCAAATGCCTCTGTCAAATCAGAAATAACTTGTCTCCATTCATAATTTTCTGGTGGACGCCGTCTCATAGCTGTCAATCTCATCCTTTAGTTTTCTGATGTTGACATTCAAGTGTGGTCCAAATAAATTGTACCCATCCTTGTGTAGAAAACCAGGTAGATGTTATTCACTCAATTAAATGGTTTTTGAGTGCAATGTCTTTTATTCCCAAGTTTAAGTCTCACAATGTTTCTTTTAACACATCAAGTTATTCAGTTACCATTTATACTTCTACCTGTATCATAATTCATTTTCTAATTAGTCAAAGCATAATGTGTTGATTTCTTAATTGTGAATTCAATTACTATTACTGGAGTGTCTGCAGGGACATCTAGGGGATCGTAGTTGAATTACAACTGATGAAAACTAAGGCAGGGCCCTGCTAATCATCAAAGCTTACCTACTCTCAACTCAAGAGAGGGCACTGCACAAACTCACCGAGAAGATGAAGTGTAAATAAGTATCTTAACAGTTAAATTTTTTTTGTAATATTATGCGTCAAAATACATCAAATGCCTGCAGCATAAATTCTGCTCTTAGCACTTCTGAAGGCGTGTAAACAGAGATGAAATCATTGGTGTTGCCTGAGGACCTGTATGAAGCACTGCAATGATGACTTAAGCAATTCCACAGGGTGAAGCTGTACAGTTACATGGGGTGTTTTTTGCATCCTTGGGGCAAGATAAATCTCAGCAAAATAGCCAAACAGAAGTCAGTCTTCTTGTTCATCCAAGTGTTGGTCAACACTCTTCACAAGGTCAAAGTGATGTGAATAGTTGATGATGGTTTCTGAGGAGACTAACTGACATAGATAACGTCAGGTGTTGCAAATTTTACTATATTTACTTATTCCGTGATACATATTTCATGCACATCTCATAAGATGAAGTAATGAGATAAGGCAGGAACATCACAGACACTGTCAGACTTGATATTAGTTCATTTATAGGCCATTTTTTGAAAAACAAAACACACAAAAAAATCCATAGTTGAAATATGTTGTCAGGAACATGTCAGAATCTGTCAGAATAATGATACTATAGTTTAAATTGTTGTTTATAAACCAGTTATAAACCGTTATGTACAATATTTGTCTTTAATATTTGTCAAGCCATCTATGTATAAAAGGAATATTGAATTTGCAGTACAACAGATATGAATATCTATACAGTGATGGATTACTGTAAATCCTTTTTTTTCTCCCTCATTTTTTCCAACACATACCAAAGTTAATACATTCTGCAGCTTTTCTCAAAATGCTCTCCACTGCGGCAGGTTTCACTACAATGAACATATCAAACGAGCAATGGAGAGCAATTAATCAAATCAATACACAAAGAAATGTCTTTAAAACATACTGAGTACACTTTTTTGTTTCTTTCATGTTTCACAGAATATTTGATTAAGCCAAACAGCATTATCCATCTATTTTATTTTAATTATTTTTAGTATGTTCACTGTTTTGTGATTTAATTCACATTATAAACAGCATTATTAACAAGTCTTGAATGCAAAACTTTTAATTTACTTTTACATTAAATAAACGTTTACAAGTTTTAATGAATAAGAAATACTACGATACCACATTTAATAAAATTAATTTAACTTAATTATTATTTTAATGGGCTATATTTCATGATACGCATGCACATGTGTTACAATAACTTCTCATTTGTGGCCAGAGAACAGCAACCCAAGGGAAGAAAATGGTCAATCTAATTTACACACGAGTATGAGGAGCAGAACATGAAATGCAAGACCTCTTTCACACTGAAACGCCAATTTAATGTGAACATTTTCAGTAACTCGAATAAAAGGCAACATTTCCTCTGTTCTCAATCCAGACATGTTCTTTGGAACATACATGAAAGGTATCTAACACTGATTGCAAAAGAAATCTATGTCAGATAGCCTTGCATAACCTGTGATTTACTGAAAACACAGAACGCAGAAGAATCGCAAAAAGAATAATTCATTGAGAGGAGCAGCAAGTCTTGAAACACTCAAAGGACACCAATGTGATGTTTAACAACAATGTTCTTGCAAAGAAAATTAAGCTAATCAAGCTGGCGGTCAACAATGATCTGTATTTGGGTCAACTGACAGACAGATGTCTAAAAGACACAGACGTGGACTGAAAAGCTGCATTAGATTTGTTTCTAAAAGTGACATTTGAGCTAGGTAAAATGTACACAGATATGACAGGATAATTTTCTGTGTAGAATGTATGCTCGTTAGATGTATTCGAACATTTAAAATTCATTCTAAAAAGTCATCTTGGTTAAGTCTGCTTAGTTCAAATCTATCTAAAATGTCTTTAAGCAGGAAGTAAAGTGTAAAGATTTCTATTCGCTTCCGAATTACCACCAGACACTTGGTTTTTATGTCCCTGTGTGCAGGAGAGATTAAACCCTGTTACCTAATTAGCATTAATATAAATGGAGGTGAAATTAATTCCAGAACACATTTTTTTTTTGGTCCCCTATCTTTATGAAACGTGGTGTGTATTTTCATTAAGTCATTATGGTAATCATTAATAATGTTCATTAGACCTCATTAGCCATTGAAAATGATCGCAGCCATCAAAGCTTGTCTGATTCCTCCATAACTTTAAAGATCTCCGAGATGTATTTAAGAAACTTTCTTCATAACGACTTTATCTGAATGTGCGGAAAGTGGTGCGTGAACGTGGAAGAGGCCGAGTTCAAAGATGGGAAATGAAAGGCGGGCGAGGGCTGCTTTCTCCAAAAAATGACATGTAATTAATGATTTTGCCTTGAAAAGCCTGAACGTATTTATGCACAGGCCTTGGTGTGCGTTATTATTTAAATATGAAACGAAGCCGAGTTGCATTTACAAAACAGAATAATAAATAATATAATGGGGTGTCAGAGGTACACAGAAGTGTACAGTACGTCTGGGATTTGTAATTAGATTGAACATGAAGTTTCCTATAGCCCTTTTTTCTACAGAAATGACATACTTATTAACATCTGGCCTTTCAATGTAGATAATTCCCTAAACAGATTGACCTTTTTTATTCTTTCCTGTTCATAACATTTCAACTAAATCTCTTTAGAATTTTACACACGCTCCTTTTCATTTTAATTCTTTAGTCATACTTTTTCCCCTCCCATTTTCCATTCCTATTATCCAGATAACAGATACAGATAACTAAATATAATTTAATATAATGGTTATACAATTAATATTACCAAACATTCAATTAATTATGTGTGTTGTTTTCTGATGAGGTTTTGGGTAAATAAAAGACCAAATACATCATTAAAAGAGAATAAACATCTGCATATTATCTCTTTGCTTTCATTAGAACTTGCAGTATTTAACTTAAACTCCATTTTATACTTTTTTTCATGCAGCAGTGTGGAATAGTTGTTCAGCCTCTGGACTTGTGAGCGGTGGGCCGTGGGTTCAATCCCAGGTGGGCGACAGTGCTGTTGTACCCTTGAGCAAGATACTACACCTACAATGCTCCAGTAAAAACCCAGCTGTATAAATGGGTAATTGTATCTAAAAATAATGTGATATATTGAAAGAATAGTTGAATTGGATGAGGGTGATTCTGCTAACAAATGTAATAATAATGCATACATTTACTTTTCCAACTATTTGAAAAGAAACCAAATCTGCATGATAAGGCAATTAGGCCAAACAAGCCCTTGTCTAATGTCAGCTACCTCATCAGCCAGAAGAGGCCTTCTAACAATCCTGTGGATTGGGCCCGTACATCATTAGTTCCTGCGGTGGCAGTTTTAACAGGCCTCTCTCTGTAATTACACTGTCATACTTGGGAGCTGATCCTCAACGTGACTATTTTTAGGCAGAATTTTGGACGGGGATGGGGGGGAAGATCCATGTATTTGATGGGATGCAGATGGAAACTCTTGAATGTCTTTACAGATTCAGAAAGTTGGCTACAACACATCCGAACTTGTTAAGGCACGTTACAAAAATCGAACTTGTCACTAATCCCGAAGTTCGGCTCTCCTCTCACTCCTGATTTGTTTTTAATCCCGATTGAGGTGTTATGCGACTACAGCAGCTCTCCAAAGTATATGGAATCAATTTTTCCTTCCAAAAAATCTGAAAACAGAAAGTGCCTTTATTGCACCCCAGAGTAAATGTTGGTACTGATGCAAGAAGACAATAATAACACAAAGAAAACACAACTTAACTTTTTTCCAGTGCTGTATGTTGCATTATTGATCAAAATCTGAATCTGCACTTTAAACTGCAGCTCTTCCTTATTGCACCTGCGTGACTATTGTTAGCTTTGACCGTAGTGAGGACCCCAACTCTAGGTGACACCAAAACCTGCCTAACAACCCATGACTGAAAATAAGACTCTGAACTTGCCCTTCTCTCTAAGTCCCCCTAGTGTTTGTGACTCACCACCTTGTACTGACACGTCCTACACCCTGTTTAGTGTCACAGCTATTTACAGTCTGACTTGCAGATAATTTAAGAAGTAAAAGATGGTCCTATAAAGACAGGCCTCGTATAATTTATGTTTGTGTACCTTCAGCACTTTTTATTGTCCCCATTGTGTATGGCTAAGTACTGTGCTAAATTCATTAGGGCAGCATCACCTAGGCTACAAACATGTCTGTGTGTTTGTGATTGCACAGGTAACTCTTCTCAGGTCCTCCTTTTCTGCATTACCAGGTTGAATTATTACAAAGCCCAGGACAGAGATATTGAGCCATAGACTAATAAAAGAGATGTCTCTGAAACAAAACACAATTTTTGCTCTAATATGATTAATGACCTTGAGCTGCAGAGACACCGAGGGATGAGGCAGGGTTTAGTGGCTTACGCTTTTTCAGCTTATTTAGAGTCAGGTACTGTGACGCAGGCAGCAGCCGTGAATACTGATCGACTGCACGCTCGAAATGATGAATACCACCAAGAGCCCAGCTGCACTCAGAGGACGGGCCGTGCAGTGAACGTGTGGGGATGTCACTGCACACTTCTCTGCAACTATCTTTCTTTCTTATTAGATGTTGGCAACATGTTGGAGTTTGGCCAGTTTAGGGCAACAAGTTAGTAGGAATACAACATTTTTTTTACAGAAACTCCAGAAAAAAAGATTAGTGGGTGTCTTCGTTAAAAAATAAAGAATAAAGTGTTTTTTGAAGTGTATTACATTTGTGACACTCTACTGAAGATCGAAGGTTTATTTCGCAACATGAGTCAAATATCCAAAAAGAGATTAACTTTAAAATGCAAGAGTGTTGTACAGTATTGGTTTTTAAGTAACACATGATAACACAGTTATTTAAACAAAATACTATGAATAAAATAAATGGGTATAAAGTCATATAGAAAAGGAATGAATGAAAAAGGAATCTAAAAACTATGCATTCTTTACAGTTTACTTTTGTAAGTACATATACATATTTTACGTAATTATCCCAATGTCCTCTCATTATCACAAAACAAATAAGACATGCAAAGGCTTTTCAAGTACTTTTAATATGAATGGACAAATGAAGTGATGATCCTTGCAGGAAACTCACTTAATCGTACACACAATGAATGAGCACATTGGCTGACACAGAAAATCAACAGTCAATGAACAGCAAAGGCCAGCATATTTAAACACCCCAAAAATAACGCCCCCAGTGACCCCAAATTCCTGCTGGACAGGGACCCCTTGAATGTCAAACAAGTGTGACAGATTGTTACTAAACAGATTGATTAAAATTAAAAAGCATCCAATCTCTCCTATAACTTGTCTACTTACTATTAAGGGCATTGCATATAAATCACTTGACATCACTTGTTATGCATGAGTGAATTTCTTCAGTTTTTATTATGGGCCACGTAAAATACCTTGTGTGTGTTGATGAGAAAAGGAAATGCAAATGGTTCTTCTAGGGCTGCTTGGACTTGCCCCTATTAAAATATTCTCAACAGCACATCAAACACACTCAGCAGGGATGCATTAGTTAAATGATGTTTATTTATATTAACAGAAAACGACCTGCAGCACTGATATTAAAAGTACTCGGTTCGAAACATAAGAGCCTCCAACTTTTCATGTGCTTTTGAAATGTATCCTGTAAAAAGTTAATGATACAGAGTTAATCCCTAAATCAATTTAAGTTCACATACCAGCATCTGCCAAATGATAAATTATTGATTTATTATTATTATTATTTAGTATTAGTAACAATTGTAAAAGTATGTTGGTAAGGAGGAAATTATTACATGCCCATGGGTTTCAGACACATAAATCAGTCTGAGTTCAGACAAATAAATGATAAAATCCCTTCACCATTTGTCCTGCAGATTGAGATGTGAACAGTTGGTAGTACTGTCTGTGAAAACAATATGTCATGTGAATAATGTTTTTGTATGCGCAAGATAAGGAAGTATTATTTGATTATGTGTTCATGATAAATGGTATAAACACATTTTTCCGTCACTGGTAGATCCTGGCACAATCTGTGGACAGCAGTCATAGGAAAGCCAACACATTTGGCACGCGCTCACTGGAAGCCACCTGTCATTGGGAGACGGCCTGTTAAAATTCAGATGAATTCCAAATAACCGCCAAATCATCCAGTGCCAGTAAAGAACAGTTGAATTTTAAACTGCTTATTACTATTCACTTCTGCTCCGCTTTCCTGAACAAAATTTTAATTCACAGTTTGTTGACTACACTTGTCTATTTTTTCAGCAGCATGAGGTCTCCAAAGAATTCAAACAAACAAACCCAAAAAGTTGCTTTGAAGACTTGTGTGTGCTCCGAGTCCTGTGACGGCACTGCTTAAGCAACACGGCAGCTTGTCTTTTCTTTGGTATAGCTCTATCGTGAACATTTATATATATCCATATGTTATAGAGTAAATAATCAAGGGGTTATTCAAATTAATAAGATATTAATATTTATTTTAATTAATCACATTTTTGAGGGGGTTTCAATACTATTGTGTTGATGAGGCACAAAAACATCAATTATTTATGGATTGTAACCGTTCGGGCAATATTTCACTGTCTGCTTTGATGTGATAGAAAGACAGTAGCGTTTGCAGTATTCATAAGCCTGCCCACAGTCTCAGTTTAGATCCAATCAGACTACCCTTGGGGCCTTATCCCAAACAGGGCCTCCCTCAACCTAGAAATGTTCTGAGGAAGGAGCTGTATAATATTACTCCGGCAGTCTATTAATATTTATTCACAAAAAAATTAACAACATGTTCAAAGTTGTGATATCTCGCAAACACGGAACAACACCCTGAGCTCAGTTCGCTTCAGAATTAGCATTGTATCTCAATACCTTACAGAGTAGACTGGCTTTAATTGATACATGCCTCTGGGACTTCATCACTCCTGTGCTTCATGTGCTAACACTTTACAGCACGGCCTTAATTGATTGCTTGTAGCGGGTAAATGTCATTAAATATATAATTAAAATGCTGTCGGTTTAGTCATACCTCAGCTTAAGGAAAGATAGAAAAATCCATGGATATTCCTGGTAAAGTTGTTACACTAAATTATGGACCTGAGGTTTCCTATAGTAGCAGAAGCACTTACTATGAGAATATGGCCTGTTTAATGCCAGTGTCAGCTATTATCTTTAAAAAACACACGTGTACATTATTATTATATTATTATTATACAAGTTAAATCCTTGTAAATTGTTAATAATTCAGTGGTTACACTATTAGACAACAGTCCCTGTAAGACTGTGCCATTTGTATCAAGGGAAATTAAGAGCAGAGTTCAGTGAAATGTGTTTTTGTGAAGTCTTTGCTCAGTTTTTTTTTTTTAGTACGTGTCTTTTGATGCTTTTGACAGAAGACTGTGGTTATTTAAATACATCTGTCAAACCCCCACTGTAGTGTTTCTTGTGTGGCTGCTTTGGCCATTACTTTTCCACATACTGTATTTCTGTCAATGTCATTTTAAAGGATCTACAAATATATACGAATATATGGGTCTGAGCAAATCCTCCTAGCATCTCTGGTCTGGCTCCGTGCCTTCAGGGCATACTAATCACCCAAATTGGTGTTCTTTGATCTTGGCAGCCCACTGGTATTGTCGATGTGTGTAAGGAATATATATATATATATATATATATATATATATATATATATATATAACATTCCTGGTATATTTGTATACATGTATCAGTGCTTTTCAGTACCTTGACCTCTGTCACCCATTATGAAAATAAAAACATTACTACATACACTATATTCAGTTTCATATAGAAGTATTTATTATGAAAAAAATACCCAGTAGCATTTAAACGGATGTGACACCTGTGTGATGGAAAGACTTCTTTTGACAACCTCAGGTAGCATGGGAACCCCCCCCCCCACACACAAACAAGAACACACTTACACACACACTGGATTTTAATTAAGATCTGCCTGTTTTGTACAATAAAAATGCTGAGATTCAAGCTCCTTTTAGCGCCATTCTTCTTTAATGATGTTTAATCCCCCATTTCTGCGTATTTGTTTCCAAGACCAAAGACTGTTTAAACCTAATACGCCAACGCTACTACACAGACAACCACATTTTACTGCCGTGTTGATAAGGCACTCAAGAAAAGACACAGCAATTTTGTATGTATTGTGACAATTTGGGCAACACTTTTCTGTAGCCTTGCCTGTTCAAAGTACCATAGAGCCGGGTTTCCAACGTGTACCATTCAGATTTTAACAGGCTAAACGAGGCTCCTGTGGTGACTTATCTCCTAATGTGTGGACATATTGGGTAGGCAAATGGAGCAGCACATTAAAAAAAAGCCATTGTGAATGTGTGTCCCCGGCCAAGTTTGCGTTCTGATTTATTATTTGTAATGGGAATTGTCACTTTAGGGCAAGTGCTGACTGGCTCACAAGCTGAAGGGGTCATTTGTTAGAGAGGAACTGGGGCATCTGAGTCATGGGGGGGAGGTTGAGTAGAGGAGCAGAAGAAAGATGGAAGAAAATCTCGACAAAGTTTCTATATCTGTCTGCTTCAGTGTTTCAAGTGGCTTGCCTGGAGACTAGATCTTTACCATCGGTCTCAATCCCAGACACATAATGCTGTCCAAACTCTGCAATATGTTTTAATCATGACTCTGAGATGAAGCTCTTTGTGATGATATGGGAAAAGCTAGGTTGGGCAGCCTCCTCCTGCTTTTCTAGTCAATCGACATCCATCCTATACAAAATCAATACGCTATCATAGAAACAACATCATGGAACAGCACTGCACTGCCATGACAAGCCTTTAAGAGATCACCAGCAAGACAGATCAAATTACCCTTGAAAACCTTTCTGAAATTGGTTGTCTTCCTGTTTTGTCATTGCTGAACACAGAAGAACAGGAGTGGATGGTTTATTAGATATTAGAAACCTTTGGGGAAATCCAATGTCAAAAGAACATTATATGTAGGTATATTACCACCTTACTTGTACTGTGACTGTTGTTTTGAGGATAAAATAACGGATTAAATAATAATAAAATGCATGACTTGTTCTGTATTAAGTATGTAAGACAGTTAAGTAATTATTTAACAGGCAATGTGTGGTTAATAAATACTGGTCCTCTATCTGCATAGTGCTGCAGTCTGACAGGACAACGTGTTCTTGTTTCTGTTCTCAAATAAGCGCCAATAAAAGGTTTCTCTAAAGAGCCTGGGTTCATGAGACTTGTATTTTCTGTCATTCAGCATGAGACTCTCAAAAGGCTTCACAATTTCAGAAATATCTGGTTAACCAAGGATCATCACGGTCACAAGATGATTAATTTGTTTCTGAAATGCCTATTGATTTCTGGTCATGTCTCTTTCCTGTACATTTGTTTGAAATGTTTTTCCCCTGACTGGAAACAGAATGACTTTGAAGGACTTTGATCTCTTTATTTCATGAGGGCCTGAACACTGTATTATAACATCTTACCTGTACCAGTTGCACTAGTCAATAAAGCTTTAGGGTTCTTTTAAAAAAAAATGCATACATTTTGCCCTAAATCCCCTTTTGCACCTCACAGTAGAGAAACAGACCGTTGGAGTCTGCAGGTACAGCAAGCTCAGGTCAAAATGAACCTAAAAGTAGGAAGAAGATTATGCATAACTTTATAAATGTATACAGGTGTTTGTCTAATTTCTAGAGATAATATTCAGTCATGATTACAACTCACGTTCTGGGATTCGTGAGGCTGGAAGTTAATCATGCAGAAAAAGAAGTTGTACAGAGAAAAGTGCATTTTTTTATTAACAGTTTTATGGAGATGAATGCATGCAAATGATGGAGAATTCATATTTGTAACTCATAATTGTTTGCTAATGGTATAGGCACAATAACTTAAAAAACTATGTACGAATCTTTCCGGTGTGGCAAAAGCTTAACTGCTGCCAGTTTAAATGTTCCCTTGCCAAACTGAATTTTAAATCAAGACAAGCTATGACATTAAAAATCACCCTGGTATACATTGTAATCTTATATTGCGGAAAATAGGAGTTTGGGTGCCATCAAACTGATTGCATGAGAATGCCTCGTTCTGTCTAAAGATATAATTAAATTCAACGTCTACCTGCTGCACACTACTGCATGTGTAAATCAAATGATTCCATGTGTGCTTTGGTTCTAGAGGTAGAAGTATTAATGATTTAATACTAGGTTATCAGCTCCAATCCAACCCAATCAACACAGCCTGCACAGCTGCTGGCTTGGCACGGAGATCTGAGTAATGCCACCGGAGCAATAAAGAAATAAGCTATTAGAATAATCACTAAGGACAGCTGATGTGATTTCTCCTAACCTTCTATCAGTCAGAGATCGCAGGAAAGGAAAAAAAAAGAAAAATAAATGCCTTCGACACTTTCCATGAGGCTGTACAACGTAATCATACTCTTCACAGTTTGCAGGACTGAAAAAAGCACCATGCTACCAGATGAAATCTATAAAAAGAGTAACCACATCTCATTACCAACAGCAAAACACAAGGTCATTCTACTCCTCTGTCACTCTCAATAATTGGACCCTGTGGCCATTTCTGTTTTCCACCCATGTTTCTTCGTAATTATCAATTTTTTCTTTCCTCTCCTTAAAATAACTTTAAAATGATTATTATTATTAGTAGGTGGAGTAGTATGATTTAATAAATAAGCATGATGGCTAATGGTTATGCTTCAGAAATGTTCTGTTATACGTTCTTTATTAGGGTTTGGAGAACTTACAGGAAAAAATATATACCTTCCCTCTTTCTTCATAGATTGCTTTGCCTTTTGTAAAATAATAATATAGGTTGTAGTTGATATAGTTATACCAGTGTTTTAAAACCCTCTGCATTCAAGAACAAGGCAATAAAAGATTTGCAAAATCCCCCTCACAATGAAAGATCCTTCTCTACCGAAAATAATGTTCCACAATAGGTAACGAGACACATATGTGTCGACTGGGGATTTGTACCAATAAATGACTGAACTGAAAGTGACTTCGCAGAGGTCATGGGGTTGTAACAACCCTCCTCATAGCTGCGGTGCTTTGCCATCTGCCATCCAAACTGAGCTCATTCTAGGATAAATGACCTGTTCAACTATGACTGCAGGGCCGCAGTTTCTACTCCCACTTCGGACCATTACTGAACCCCAGGCAGAACATCTCTGTGGGAGGTAGAGACTGAAATCTGATGCCATGTGGCTCACGACTGAACACATGTACTCCAGTAAACATGCCTGTGTGTGGAGGCTTTGTGTGTGTTGGTTTTAGCTGGTCCCTTGCTTTACAATGCTATCAATTAATGATGTTTCGAATAACCATCTGCCTCCCATTGGGTCCCATCATTTCTAATAACAATCAATTTCCGATTAACGGTATGTTTACGATATTGCGCGGCTGACAATTTTGACCAATCGGAGCACTCCTAAGTGGACTCAGTAGGCCTCAGCCAATCAGCGATGTGATGCCCTTTTATGAGCATTCGGAGCTCAGCTGGCTTTCTTTTCAGTGTTTGATGTGCATTGCTTGTAAACCATCTCTGTCTCTCCAGCTTTCTTTATTAAAATTGTGTTTAAATATTATAAACTATGTTTTTGGGTGAAGAAGGTCAACTTCTGATCAACTTAAGATTCTGTTTCCTATATTAATGATCATTTCAATGAATTATGGTTTTCGATGAACCAATTAATATCATTAACTGAGGGACCACTATATATGTTCAACTTAATATGTAACTATATATACCAGTATTTCTCATGTGCTTTGCCTCACTCTTTGTATAATTTATACTTTTGATATGTAGCTGGCTTTTTACTTTTAAGATTTGAAATGTGTCCATAGTTATATAAGTCCTTCTTTTCAACTCTTCATAATATGGAATACATGCAATGTTTCAATCCCATGGGCCACTGTCCATATCCTATCCTCATCAGTATTACTTTTTAATGAATTATTGAAATAAGTATTTCAAAAGAAAAAGGGTGTGAAATGTTGATTATTCCTGGTTGTCTTTTCTTTCTGTCCTTCTCTCTCTCCATCCCAGTCCTGCAGTCTTCTCATGCTGGCTCAACATCAGGGCCACCTCGCAATTCATACCTCTCCCTCGCTTTCCCTGCTGAGTATTTATAGACCACATGGGAAGCTGGTGTTCATGTATCCTCTTCAGATCTTATATCTTTAATATTTTACCAATCCATCATCTTCAGAAAATCATTATTTTATCAGCTTTCACCTCTTATTCACCTCATTCAGATGACTTCCACAGAGGAGGACTGAAAGTCTAGACTATACAAAGGAAAGGTTTACAAGAGAGTACATTATCTCACGGGACCTAATTGCATCCTTATTCATTGAGATTAGATGCTGGTTTGTAATATACTTTCATGCTACACAATGTAGAATGATCTATAATTTAATTATAGAGACTTACAACTGAGCTGACATTGGTTGGGGTTTGTTACAGTCTTTCCAGTTGTACAATGCTGAACTAGCATTTAATACAAATAAAAAATAAACTTTATTTGCTTCAAATAGGAGTAAACAATGGAAATATACCACCCAGCTGTAAATTGTATCCACCCACTGAATCTTTCATCTCCAACCCCTTTGGTTCGTCATTCAGCTGGAACAGCGACTATTAAATGAGTAATTTGAAATGCCAAATATGCTCAGATATTTATTATTTTTTGGGGGGGGTTGTATTTTAGTTTATTTATTTAGGTCATTATATCCTATATTAAATAAACCTCTGTGAATTTAATAGCTTTAACAATGTTGTCTATGCTTGAAGGGCAAATCATGTATAGATTTTCCCAAGGAAGTCATAACTTGTGCAAGTGACTTCCTGTCATTTTTAGGATAAAAGTTCCACCCAGATATGAAAGACTGCCTGTTAGACATCCCTGACAGCTGGCTATTTTTAAAGATAGGGGACTCATGGGAATAAAATACATTTTATAAATTGGAGGAGTAAAGGAAATATAGTTTATGTAAATGAGAAATGTCATCAGCCCAACTCTTGATGTACAGCCAACCATATGAAACTGGGGGACCAGATCTGTCTGCGCAGCTGTCAAAGTGTTGGGGGGGAAAGCCATTGGCGAATGGCAAAGGATTATGAAGAAGAGCTTGCATGCAAGCTGCGATCAGAGATGAGACACAAACTTCAGCCATCTCTTAGCATGAGGGATTATCATCTGTAGTGTCCCACTGGATTTAATTAGCTTAATTTGTATTTCTCATAAGCAAGAAGCACGTTTCATACATTGCCCTGTACAGTAGGATTATTCCATGACACTTCAAAAATGACCTGAAGGGTTTAGGAAATCGACTGTAAAATTAACCTGCTTGGAAGCAGTGAAATAGAATTTAAATGAAACATTTAACATTGCATTTAAATTTTTATTAAACATATTTACGAAAGGTGTAATTAAGATGCTGATAACTCATCATTTTATAGCATAAGAGAAATATTATGAATGATTTGAATCTCACGGATTGGACTCATAATCAAAACGAGGTTATTGTTTTTCTTTCAGATAATTTATTTTTATACATATATACATTTCTTAGAAACAGTCATAAATACATACATTGATGGTGAGTTTTTGGTAGGAAACTGAAAGAACAAAATCAATACATCTGCCTCTGGAAAATCAATAAGGATAACTGCTACTGCTTAATAGTTACAGATTCACTTTATTCCACATACTGAAACCCATCAATTACAATACAGTAATAGTAAAATGTATTCTTGACACAGAAGCTGTATGTGTGTGTGTATATATATATATTCTATTTTATAAAAGACAGATTACAGTGTATTATAGAAGGGACACATTTCCAAGCAGGATCACATTATTAGGTGGTCACCAGTTTCAAGACTCTGTTTTGAATTGACAGTCCTGTGTCAACCTACACAAAACGCTGGGTTGAGGATGCCACCTTGGTTATCTGAAATGGAGAAACATTTTTTCAAGGGATTTGTGAGGAACTTGCAGTTCCTTGGGGAACTGTTTAGGAATTGAAAGAAAACACGCTTTGTGCCTTTAATGGGCTGATACAGCGATTTTCCTGTAATTATCATAACAAGTGATGATGGTAGGTGAATGGTGAAATCGGAGGACAAACATGAAAAGTAAACGTTTTTCTTTACAGACTAAATATGCCACATGATGTCTTCTACAATCTAAACTTGAAAAGGCTTTAGAATGTCATTGTAAACAATAAGACCCCCCTTTACCTTAATTTATTACAGGGAGAAATGAGAAAGACAGTTATGAACAAATAATTATATTTTTATATTTCCCAGCTTTCCTGTTGTTTACTCTGATTGATTTATGTGCTATGTCCCAGCAGTTTATTATATGGGAACAAATGCTTGAATGGAGTCATAGTGGGTATTTGAGCCAAGACAGAACAACGCAGAGGGATAGTGGGGTTTTTATTCAAACTTTGTTAGAAATATCAGCTTCAGCCAGAACTATTGCAATTGCAAAATGTACTCCTCAGCAAATTGGATACCATCACATATGTCATGTGGTGAAAGACGGTTATATCTGGGGTTGAATGGTGGAGCCGTTGCCCTTTACACCGAACAATACCTTTTTATTTCTTCTGCTATGATCTGTTAATGTGACTTTAACACTGCAGTCGTTACCCTCTGGAAGAAGACAGGATTTATTTCCTCTTGAATACATTTATCCATTCGAATATCTTGATTCAGTTCAGTATTTTGAGAGAAGCAACGGCAGTTCATCTTAATATGAACAAAGGGCACCTCAAGGGCCCGCTAATAGTAAAAGTGTAAATGCAGTGATGGTTTTTGGAGCCTCAAATTGATGATTAATTGCCTTTTAATACTGCAGATGAGTTAATCTGTCAAGTTATACCTATAATATATTCTAGCTATCACTCTGTGTAAATGAATCCTTGCGTTATGCTTCCATTCTTTAGACCCAAGGTGTTCGGCAATCCTGAACGTCCTACTTGCTTTTATTGTTCTAAAGAGGAGAAGAAGTATTTACCAAAACAACAACCAATCCATTATCTGAGTTAAAATGAGGACGGGTGATTGAGGATCACAGCAGGGACACCGTATACTTACCTCTGTTTGCATGGCATTCATTTGCCTCTCCCTGGGAACAAGTCACGCTGAACTGCCAAATGATACATCTCACTTCGAAATTTAAAAAAAATCTATTTATATGCCATTTTGTACAAGTCTCTGGAGAAGGGTCTGTGCTGATGACCCTTCCCCACAGTTGTGCGTTCTGATGTCTGCAGTCATCCCATCATACATTCAGGCAGACAGCAGACATGGGGAGATAATGGAGTGGCTTGTCATTCAGCAACAGAGGATTTTAAAAGGACAGCACTTGGCCACTAGTGCAAGAAAGGGATCTATTTCCACAGTGCATGTAATGGATATCTAGGGTATTGAAAGAGGACTAGCCCCTTTTACAACATTATCTATCTATCCATCCATCCATCCATCAATCCACCCAAGTGTTTTTCAAACATAAACCTTTTTTAATGGGATGAAAAATGGTCATATCCTAGGAATCATCTAGATGGCAGATCTTCATCGTAACTGATGTGTAACTTATTACACAATGTTGTTTCATCTGATCTTGTTGATTTGTTCATTATATTTGATGTACAAATACCCTCTTTTTGGGATGTAATCCTTGTAAAATCAATGTGTTTCTGACAGGATAATGTGAGCTACGTTACTCCGCAAATGGGGAATTATTTTTAGGAAATTGTTCAAGTTGTTTTTCTCATGTTAAAATCAATATTGTCAGACTAATTGAAATTAGCCCGAGACCATTCATTTCAGCTGACTGCTGTTATATGGTAGAGGGAGTTGTGCTGCAACAATTTGCATGAATTCCTTTCTCGCTGTAGAGGAGTCAAAATGTATCCGGAGACAAAAGAGAGAATTACAATTTTACAGAAGATCTCATAGCTTTTTCAGGCAGAACATGTTATGGGCAATTAAACAAGCTGCCAGTTTTGAGCATTCAGATTCTACTCTTCAGCGTAGAATAGAAAATAAAGAAATCAATGTATTGAATCACAAAAACGAGTTTCATTCATCCCATTGATATAACTGTATTTAAAACTAAAAAGTTTCACATTTTAAACGTATTCCTTAGCGGTATTGTTTGTGATGTCTGGGAATTGTCTTCAGAAATGCTTGA
This sequence comes from Amia ocellicauda, assembly GCF_036373705.1. Lineage (NCBI taxonomy): Eukaryota > Metazoa > Chordata > Actinopteri > Amiiformes > Amiidae > Amia > Amia ocellicauda. The sequence goes on from NC_089869.1 coordinate 18,071,279, forward strand.
TATATTGAAACGCAATCATTACACAGTGGGTGAAGGAATGTCACAACAAATATAGGACTTCACTGACCGCCCCTTTAAGTGTGGAAACAACGTCTGTGTTAGGGATCAGTGTAAGAGTCCAATATATTCAGCCCACGGACAGTGAGAACATCTGATCTGTATTGCCAACTAAGCTTGTTACCATTCTAAGACACTGATAGGATGCTTTAGTGTTTTAGGTGTGTATAATATGGTGGCACATGTACATGCACTTGTAATCAAAGCTTTCTAAATGTCTAGAATCTAAAAATACATTGACTTGGTTTTCTGCTGCTTGTGAGGGACCGAATAATAACTTGAATTTTCCGACCCCTCTTACAAATGTGGTACAGTCCACTAGCTTATGCCAGCTGCCTTGCCAACTGTAGACTGGAAAGAGCCACTGGCATAAAATGTCGCTGCTATTGGTACCTTTAGGGCTACAGGTACGTTTGCCTGTCTCCCTCAAGGCCCTCCCATACCAGCTGGCAGATGTCAAGGATCATTTGCCTGTTGAGCCAAAATTGTTGTATGCGTGTGTGTGTCAGACAGATCCCAATAAGTAAAATGTCTCCTGTATATCCTGGAACACATCCCTTACTTCCTCCCTTCCCTCTCCGTGTTGACAGTGACTTCTGCTGCTCAAACCATCTATACCTGCCACCTTTCTATTATTCTGGTCTGTGAGTTTGTCAGTCTGCTCCACTTTGCATTTCATTGTCTCCCTTGCCACTTGGTGTAAACATAAGAAAGATCACAAACAAATAGGGCATACTCTGTCTGTTTGGTTTATTGGGTTGGTAGTTATAAATAAGTCATATTCCACTTACATACTATCAAATAGTTTTTGTTTTGATGCTGCATCTGTTATTTTCTTTGAAGTTGTTTAGTTGAGAGCTCAATTTTAGGATAGTAATATCACATTTCTGTACTATTCCATGCACTTTTCTGGAACTGAATGAAGAGGGCAAATATGTTAGGGGGTTACAAGTTTATATTATTTTTAAATAAATAATATACTGATGATTTACATGAAATTGAGAAGCCTTATTCATCAATTACTATGTAAATATTATGACTGTGTGCTACTATGTATGGTCATAGTTCGATTGTCTTTTGTTTTGGACAAATTGTATGTGAGAAAAACATGCATTACCCTGCATTTAAAACATTATTATTATTTCATCTGGGCCACAGTCTCTTTCGTTAAATCCTTAATGGGACAAGTAGGTTGGCAAATTACAAACTAAATATATGAAACATTGGAACGTTGAATGTCACATACAAAGTTATAAATCTGAGTAGCCAGGCTGCCCATCTGTCAGAACAGTAACAAGATAAGGCCAGTGAGGACTGCAAATGATTGGATGTGCTTAAGCTAGTGAAGAAATTGCAAATGCAAGTAATGTTTGTAATGCACATAAAAAGCACCCAAGTAGAACAGTTTCAGTCTGTGCAAATGAGAACCCAAGTGTTTGAGAAAGCTAATGTTATAAAACAAAGGAACTTCTACCTGCCAGTTCAGCCAGCTATAGTGACTGGAATTTTACATCCTTTGGTCTTGTGCTTCTGCGCCATGTTCACTATATATGACAGTATTTGTTTATTATGTATTTATGTATTTATGCAATCAACTGTATGTTTCAATAAGAATGTCTAAGTATGTCTTTCACATAGACGTTAAACTGAACTGAGTGAGCATACTGTCAAGAATGTAATGATTACCAAATGAGGTAAAAGCATGATCTACAGTTACAGTAAATAATTTTACTGTATTCAATCTGTCCTCATTGATGTAAAATGGGCCATTGCAGACCATTACACCCTATCCCTGGGGAATCTGCTACTTTGACCAGTCTTTTATTACCTATGAATGCAGTTTTGATTGAAATTGTTAACATTCCTGTGTAGTACTAATCCTTAACCTCTTCGTATGAAAACAACGGGGGTCCGTGTCTGTAGTCTGTATTAAAAGGTAATAAATAGAAAACGAGTGTAAGAGCAAATCAATGCAGGCTCTGAACTGAGGTTTCTTTGCCTTAATATTAGATTAACATTACAAACTCCACATCAAAGACCGCTTCTAAGAATCTTTAAATGCTTCACAGTTAACAGTTTCAGATCAAACGCAGGCCATGTGCTAATAACGACAGTTCCTATTCGGGTCTGGATTATCTAACATTCGGTATTTGGTGGGTTTACTCCTTAGGTGTAAAAGCTTGTTGGTTCTCTGAGACTGTGGTCTTTGATCCTTGTTCCTGTCATTCTCTTTGATTTAAAATTTCAGGGCACAACAACTTGCCCTGAAGCACAGGCACTGTTGAGTTACAGCAGCCTGCCATCTCCTTCACCTTGGGTCTGGTGGGTCAGCTTGTAAGAGGCTGATTTCAGTCATAAGAAAGATGGGAGCAAGAGAGTGCAAAATGACCTGCAAAATGTTCATTGTCCCACAATATTTTCCCCCCACAGCCGCCTTCAACTTCTTTTAGGCTACATGCAATATTCATATGTTATGTAAACAACAAATACAAAAACAACTCTAGAGATAAGATTGGAGTCAACACTTTTTTTATTTACATTTTTTACACTTTCATACACAACGATTTAATTGCTACGTACCATAAAACGGCAAAATAAAAGTACCAATAAAGAGAAGAAAATTCTGTGGAAAAAGGTCACACACTTTGTTCAAAGCAATTCTGGAGTTCTCTGTGAAATAACAGTAAATTATAGAAAACAGTCTTTAATAATTGACAATAAAATGCAGGTGAATTGTGTAGCATGTGTCCCGTCCCATGGGTAATGGATTTTAGAGTACTTATGGCAGTTTTTATACAAGGAAGCATTTTGCACAGCTGACACCACCGGAGTCAAATAAAATAAGCTGACATACAAGACTTATTCGTAGTCATGAATTATGTTTTTTTAAGAAATAAAAAAGCTTTTAAAATTGTTTTTGCTTACATTACTGTTCCCTACCTATAATACACATTATATGTTATACAGTATTTGATATATAACACTCTAGATGTGCAATCAACAAGCATTTTTACAATCTGGCATCCACAGGGAGGTTAGCACTAGGTGCTATGTAAGCAGCTCTGGGAAAAATAAAATAAAAAATTTAATCTTGAATCTTAAATTACCATTCAACTTAACTTTTCACTGACCTGGGTGTTTCATAACATCCATACCTAATCCATACCTGAGGTCCAATGTCGAACTTTGGTCCAGTTGACAGGACTGCGTGGAACGAACTGCAGCTTTTAAACTTTGGGTCTGAACCACAAACACACTAAACTATCTATGTAGATAGATAGATAGATAGATAGATAGATAGATAGATAGATAGATAGATAGATAGAAGACCAGGGTGATTATCTGTCAAATGGTTCACATGTAAAATGAATGTCTAGAAATACGACAGACAACTTACAGTGTAAAGGCAAGACAGCGTTAACACACAAATGTCTATCAAATGATAGTTCAGGAACCATGCTTTTCAGAAACCACTTTTTTAAATTAAATGTTATGTAAAATAAATAGTAAGAATTCACAAATGTACTGTATATATTAACGTTTGAACAGGTCCTTCGCAAACTAGGCTCTTAGGGAATAAAATGGACACTGCATTTTAAATAAAGGCACATAAGGAAGCACAGACTCAAGAACACACAAACAGACTGTTGTATGAGGCTGGTTATTATAATTTCCTACAATTGTAGGAGTTCAGCCTTGCCTGATTGCTCAACATACTAGGGTGTCCTACTCATGCATCAAAATTTGGTTAGCAACATCATCAAGTCTTCCCCTGCATGCTGAGAATAAAGTAGTTTGTTGGTCACATCAGGCATAACAGCAGGGGATTTAGCAAATGTCTGAGCGAAAACGATGCATTCATTTTTGTCAAATATTGGTTTACATCTGTTCTGAGGGGCAATGACATCAAAGTCAGCAGCCGTTCTAGAGTCTGAGCAAAGTCAGCAAGTGGTTTCTGCACCTTTATAGCTGTACATACGGGAAAGAAAGCTTTTCTTAATATTGAGTAAGCTACACAATTTTCTCTAAGCAAGGACCTTGCAGTTACTACTACAATTACAGATGTTTACTTATAACTGTACATGTAAGCACATATCTGTCCCATTGGGATTGAACAATCAGCCAAACAATATCTCTGATTTTATTTTACAGGCTGCCGTTGATTGAGAGAAGTTGTTATTTTGGTAACAATAAATTGAAGGAATACAAAATTGCAATCACCAGAAACATTGTGTAGCAAAGGATTTTATTTTTCTTACTCAGAAAAGCTCATTGGAAAACTCTCAATACAGTTTGTGCTTCTAGCAGTATAGATTTAGACACATACTGTTTGCTACCAAAAGTTATATATTTCATTACAATTTGTATTTGTGATTTTACTTAAAATTACACTAATTTCAGTATTATGTGTGTTAACAGACATCATTTGTTTTGTAGAAACTGCAAGCTAAGCATTCAAATGTGTGTGCAAATGGAGTAAAAAATTGAATATTTACTTAGAGACAGGCACAGATTGAGAGATTTAGGGGACCTTAAATTAAGGCCTTTGTCCCAAAGATTTTGTGCAATGATATCATCAAGAATCAAAACGTAAAGATGGTTAATTTGATGTGTAATGTTGTACCAAATACACCCTTTTCTTGTCCTTGAGTGCTGGACTAGTCTATCCCTTTTTCAGATGTCAGCCTATTTGAGATGGCCTTCAAATGATCAATTCCATATAGATCTCCACCCCAGCCTTGGTAACCAATTCATTTCAAGAGGGCTTTCCTTTATTTAAGATGTATTCATATCTGCATGCAATTAACTGTTTATTGCTGATACTCTGAATAGATAAGCTAGCACTCACAAGTATATTAACTTACAGTATCAGTCTTACACAAAAACATTTTCAGTATCCAGGCTAGTTCTTCATATACAGTTAGGTCTATACAAATTTGGACAGTGACACAATTGTCATCATTTTGGCTCTATATGCCACCACAATGGATTTGAAAGGAAATAATAGGAGTTTCAATACTTGGTTGCAAATCATTTGCAGTCAATGACTGCCTGAAGTCTGGAACCCATAGACATCACCAGATGCTGAGTATGGAGAAGGGAAGGAACTGCTCATGATCTAAAGCATACCACCTCATCTGTGAAGCATGTTATGGCATGGGCATGTATGGCTGCCAAGGGAACTGGTTCCCTTGAATTTATTAATGATGTGACTGCTGACAAAAGCAGCAGGATGAATTCTGAAGTGTTTAGGGCTATATTATCTGCTCAGATTTAGACAAATGCTTCAAAACGCATTGTATGGGGCTTCACAGTGCAGATAGACAATGGCCCGAAGCATACTGCGAAAGCAACCCAAGACTTTTTTAAGGGAAATAAGTGGAATGTTCTGCAATGACCAAGTCAATCACCTGACCTGAATCCAATTGAACATGCATTTCACTTAAACTGAAAGTAAAACACCACAAGAACAAGCAGCAAATAAAGACACTGCAGTCCAGGCCTGGCAGAGCATCACCAGGGAAGAAACCCAGCATCTGCTGATGTCTATGAGTTCCAGACTTCAGGCAGCCATTGACTGCAAAGGATTTGCAACCAAGTATTGAAATTCAATTTAATTCATGATTATGTTAGTTTGTCCCATTACTTTTGAGCCCCTAAAATTGGGGGGACCACAAATAAACCCTCAAATTAAAGATGAAAGTCTACACTTAAAGCACATCTTCATTGTTTCCTTTCAAATCCATTGTGGTGGCGTACAAAGATAAAATGATAACAACTGTGTCACTGTCCAAATATTTATGGACCTAACTGTATGTAACTATATGTAGCGCTTTTCTTTGTAAACCAGTAACAGCCTGTAAACATCTTAATCTGAAGTGTAGCACACTGCCCCCACTGGTAACATGTCACTAAAACTATGTGTGATGCACATAGTTACAGTAGCCTATATAGTAATATAGAATAGGGAGAGTGCAGTCCAGTACTGTGTGGCATACTTCATACATTGTGTATTGATTTTAACCAATACATTGAACCTAAACAGCGTATTAACTCCAGCCTAGTATACACTATGAAAACCTGGCACAAGGCTATGGGTCCCAACAACAATTCACTCTTTGCACATGCGCAGTTCATCTCACTAGTACAGCACATTACCACCAAATATCATCTATTTAAATACTGGTGAGTTGAACTGCGCATGTGCAAAACGCGAATCGTTGGCTCTGTCTGTTTGTATCCATTGTTCTCAGTTTAGGAACAGTACCATCAAAATATAATATTATGAAAATAAAAAGTGCTAGTATTGTATTGCTGGATGCAAAACTTGAAACAGAGCCCCTGCATTCATATTGTTTCCAAGTAGAGCACTATTGCAAAACACGTTGGCTTGTGAAACTGCCTACAAACGTGGGTGTATTGCAACACGTTTAAATAATTAAATTAAGCGCCGGCAGCACCTTGAATGCGATACAAGTATAAAGTAAACGACTTCATTAAAATGTTGCCGCATGATAGATGGCTATTTACACAGCACCCGACCCCGCTTAGCTGACTAATCTTCCCTAAGGGTGGTAGGAAAAGTGAAATTAAAAACAAAGCAAAACAAACAAACAAACGCAAATAATCATAAATCGCATTAGCAAGGTGCCAGATGTCATTGTAGCATGTGCCCGGTTTCATTTGACCTGCCGTGCTTTGTGCCATGCCTCGGGACTGTGCCACCTGTCAATCAACCCACAGCCACTTCCTGGTAGTAGTGCATTTAAACTCGTTATTTTCTAACGTGTGCCAAGAAAAAGTGACACGTTTGAAGAAAGTGTACTGCGCACAGTCATTTACTTACATTATGATGTTGCTCCCCTTAGGTATTATTACATTTCCGAGCCAAGTAAGGCACAGCACAGAAAGCAGAGCAGATGCCAGGTGGGATATGTTTGAGTAAGTTCAATGGCTTACTTTGACCTATTTTAATTAATGCATTATGTGCAACCAGCTCTCGGAGGTTAGCATTACAAAAGCCCATATAAAAACAGCCAAGATCGATGCATATTTCGCTCCAACAGTAAGAGATTGGCATCATTTCCTTTTTAGGCATTTAGCATACATGCTATGGATTACATTAATCCATCAACCTGTACTGTCATCAATCGTGCTGCATACAATTAAACACTTCAAACAGGTGGCCAGAGTGACGTATGGGCTAATCCACTATCGGTACACATTTGATGTCATATACTTTCCAATACTGCATGTATGCACACGTAAGCACATTGCATTTCACATTGATGTGCTTCTTGTGCATGCAGATGTGTGTGTCTAGTATTGTACAGCTGGAGTTAGACATTTTCAATGATGATAAGTAGTTGAACACGTTGCAGATTAAACCTAGAAAATGCAAATCTAAGAAGAAGCAAGTGTTGCTGCACCGCAGTCCCGGGTCGCACAATCCCGCAGTTCTGCGCGGCTCCACCAACGGGATCGGCGGGCGTGTGCAGATCTGCGGGAATCTGCGCAACCAGACACGCGCCTGCAGGTTTAATCTGTTGCGGCGGCGGATTGAAATCGGCTACTTAAAAGCATCCCGCTCAAGGTGGCGCTGGAGATCAAGGGATGTCCTCGCAGGGTGAAGGTATCCGCTGCGGTCCCGCTTCAGCCCCACTCGCTCGGCGCTGTGGCCAGCAGACGGAGTGAGAGCGGCTCACCTGTCAGGAGCAGCCCGCCACCTCGGCTAAACCCGTCCTGCAAATATAATAATGCCCTGCCTGTCTCTCAGCAGAGGAGTCGCAGAGAAGACTCCCGATCCGTCCTCCTCCTCCTCCTCCTCCTCCTCCTCGCCGTGGCATGTATGCTGATCGCAAACTTTACAAGTGATTGTGGTCTTTCTCAAGTAAACCTGCCGACGGATGCGCAGCCTGGCATTATTATACAGATCAGAGCGGTGCGATGAGCCCCGACCCTTCTCCCTTTAAAGATTAAGAGATTGGAAACGGCTGAAGGACAGAGCTAAAGGATTACATGTCGTTTTGCCGTTTTCTCCTTTGCCTAAATTAAATAGTCATTGTGCCTGCTCGTTTACGGAGGATATCGGGGTTTGCAACAAACGTCAGTGCAAGGTAAGTGATATATATACAGAACACTATATTCATAATCATCATCATAATCATATTAATAAAGCTACATTGTTTTTTTCAATGTCCTGCATTCTAACCAGTACTGTTGAACAATATTACAAGCATTAGCCTAATTATGAAAGAAAAAGAGCCTGTGAAGTGCAAGTTTTCATAATGCAAAATGCAAATGTCAAAAACTTGTTTGGAAGCCTATTTTAAATGCAGCTTTTGTTTGAAGTTTCAAGTATTTTTTATATCAACACCTTATGCATCATGAGTTTTTGTTTTCCTTCCATACCAAGGGGCTGCGTCGGAGTTTCTTGTCAAACATGAGAAATCATAACCATCTGCTGAAGTAGTACCCACACCACTCGCATGATTCATATTGGCAATTTGATTTAAAGCTGTGCTGTGCAGTCCAATTCTACTTACATATATTGCACTGTATATATTGCCAGGGACTTCAGACAGTGCTCCAAAGCAGCAGTACTTTCCTATCACTTCTCATTCAGATGGGCTGAGATTGGGTGTGCTTTCTAAAGTGAGATGTGTTGCTAAGGTGAACTGTAATCAATGCCACAAAGCCAGAATGCCAGTCCTGTCATATAAAGAGGCCATTACAGTCTTTCATCATTATTACAGTAACCGTGCTGGAAATCCACTGATTAGCTGTGGTTTGTGCATGGAGGGGCATTACCCATAGAGATCGTAATCCTGTTACTTTAATTAAGTGCTACATGAGCTCTTCTTTACATTTCTGCTTGATGTCGAGGAGTTTCTTGTGTGTGGTAGAATACATTGCAGAAGCAAAACATCTCATCTAGGACCGTAGATCACACACACTAGATTGGGGGCACTATAGACACTCACTTCATTTGGGGGGCGCTGCCTGTTGAGTTATACTGTGTGGGAATGAGATGAATGTATTAAATCATGATTGTATTACAGTGGTAGGCTCCAATCTACTTAGCCACAAATCAGTTGACATGCATTTACATTGTGCTGTCAGTGTTGAGGGATTTTGTTGAAGTTCAAGTGTACCACATATACCTGTTTCACCTGATTGGATGATCGTATCCCTGTCAGTCCCACACCACCATCTAAAATAATATAGGTGCTGAAAAATCTTTCTTTAGCCGCACATTTGAGGGCTTTCGGTCTGGTCGTGCTTTAGCAAGAAAATAATATGAGGCCCTTTAAGCCACTTCTGGAGGTCTGAACTGGAGTGGTCTCCGCTTATCCCTGAGTGCACTGTAGCCACAAAGCGACCGAAGAATAGCAATCGAATAAACAGAGGGCAATGCCTGAACTCTCCAAGGTTGGGTATTACTTATGGAGGGGGGGGATAGGGAAACATCTGCTGAATGTGCTTTAGCTACAGAGGAATTACCCTTCTGCAGGGCTGATGATAACAGGGCGCACAGGACGGGCTGAAACATAAACTGAAAATAAATACAAACCTGTAACGGGGAACACAATGACCGACCGCCAAATAATAGGTCTGTTGTGCATCTTTGGACAGTGAGGTAAATAGTGTTTATTCCATTTGGGACAAATTGTGGTGCGGTTTCCTCTAAATGCATACATTGTTTCCTCACTTCTTCTGTTGAAGGCATAGGCATTGTGCACCCCACTGTGGGGAAGTGACAGCACCCCTGTCAATTAGTAATACTATAATGCACAAATTGGGTACTTGGGAAGCTGGGTTTGTGTTGTTGCCACAGCTCCTCCCCAGCGTATGATTTCTAATTCTGCTTGTAAGACGTAGAAGATAACATATAGTAAGGCTGATAAATGCCTGGTAATTTCAAAGGAACGGTGAATGGGGCAGAGGCAGTTAAAGATAGGCCACTTGTTGTGTTCCTTAATCCCTCCTCCTCCTCCTCTCAGACAGGTTCGCCACAGCGATGTACTTTTTGCAAGTCTCTCGTAAGTGGGCTCAGACAACTAGAGCTTGTTTATATATAGCTTAAGGAGGAAAATCCTTTTGACCGGTGGGGAAGCTGCCGTGAAACAGAAGCCTTTCCCGGATTGTGCGCAAGCAGTTTCTTCCATCTGCGCAGTTCTTGCATCCAGTGAAAATAATTGCAAGATTGCTGAAAATCCCAAACCACAGTGTTTTGTTTTATGTGGAGCGATTCTGGGAGAATATTAAATGCCTATCGATGAAACAAGATCTGGTTTTCAGTGACTGTTTTGGAGATGTCTTCCTCTTCGATGTAACTAGTACAGGTCCATTGAAATGTTGTCTTGAAGATGAAGGAGTTCTGGGCTGAGGTTTGAAATTTCCTCAGCACATCGGTTACCCACTGTAGTTTGAAACTGACACTGCGAATATAGAGCTCCCTAATAATAGATGTGGAACTACATATGAATTAGAGCACTGAAGGGTGCACTATAGAATGCTATATTTAATAGGGCAGAGGAGGGAAATATTGTTGTGATAAGACATCCCGGTTGTTTTATACAGTACCCCTCACCTGGGAGACGACACTACGCCAGAGAAAGACAGTCCCTGTGTTTGATCCATCATGGATAATGAAAGGTTTTGCAGTATTCACAATCTGTTCACAGCATGTCAAGATTCTCGGAGTTGTAATTTTTAATTTGTCCTTGCTTGGCATTATTCAGCAACAGCCCAGCTTTTCAAATTAGCAGTGGAACATGTACAGATCAAGGCCTTATGAACACTTTAGTATTCTCGTCATGCTGTGTTTGATAGGCTGCCTGTTATTGTTCGTGGCTCTTTGGGATTGTGTCTCATGAATGCATGATATGATATGAGCATGTGAACTCCCGAGTTCCTGAAAGAAAAATGTGAGGATACCTAAAATTCAGTTTGTGAAAATTGCTGTAAGCCGCTACACTGGACATCTCAATTGGAAGTCTTTGTTTTGACCAGGTGCGCTTTAAGCACAAAATCATTTTTGAAGTGATACCCCAGAGATTCCTGGCAGCGCAGAAAGGATGCCTGGGACTGGTGTGAAGGAGGGAAAACTTGTGAATGGTTAAATTGTAACTCCAGAAAGAGCAAAGGCACTGATCCCATTAAATAGCGTGATATTGTGTTTGAAATGCATATCAGAGATCAATAACCATTTAAAAGATAAGAATGCAAGTTATTATGTGTATTATTAGTAAGGCAGTTCTTGAACAATATCTAGAAGTATTGTCTTGTGATTATCTTTTTATGTTTCTTAGTGCCAACGTTTGCGTGAACAGCTAATGATAAATAAAACCAATATCTCACAGATAACGGATTGCTATAATAACCATGGGAATTTTTTCACTTATGGCCATTCTCACATATGTATGTTAATGTGTATAATTCTGTATGGACATTTATTCATAGATTCACAGAAAAAGCTGCCTGCAAAGTAACATTGGCACACATATCTTTGTTGACACTTATGGGCAAACAACGTAACTATAGTGGAGGTGTAAGAATTAGTTTAATTTAGTAAACATTTAGACATTTAAAAATTAAACAGTTTAAACATTTAAACCCACCCACCCACACACATACACAGTTGTATTCAATGTTACTTTTAAAAACAGCTTTCATACATTTCGATGAAGATGTACCATGTAGAAACAGCTCAGCAATAATTTTACATAATAACATAGGGTACTTCAACAGAGAAGCGTTAATTGAACGATTACAGAAATGCTATTCTGTTGCTATTTTAAATATTGCTAAAATCGTAGTCACTAACGTCTACAATGTATTATATACAAACAAAGTAACAAATATGTTATCGACCACATCAAACCAGAGGAGCTTTTCCAGATCAGCAGGGACACACGCACCTGGGGACACAAATGGAAACTGGGCTACAAGGCATTCAAGACAGAAAACAGGAGACACTTCTTCACACAGAGAGGCGTCACAATCTGAACAAACTCCCCAGCAATGGTAGAAGCTGAAAATTTGGGAACATTTAAAAATAGACTGGATAGTATCCTTTGATCACTCAGTTATTAATGGACACCAAACGAGCACGATGGGTCGAATGGCCTCCTCTCGTTTGTAAACTTTCTTATGTTCTTATGTTTCTTGCAACTAATACATCTACTGAAATGCAAATCTGAAATACTATAATTGGATATGTTTCCCCCCACTGAGTTAATACTTGGTGGAAGCACCTTTTGGCAGCAACTGTGAGTCTGTTGGGATAGGTCTCTTCCAAATTTGCACACATAGATTTGGCAATATTTGACCATTCTTCTTACAAAACTGTTCAAGCTCTATCAAATGTATTGAGGAGCGTTGATGGACAGCAACCTTCAAATCATGCCTCAAAGTTTTAAATGGATTTAGGTCGTGATGCTGACTGGGCCACTCAAGTACATTTACCTTTTTGTTCCTTATCCACTGACAACAATGTAGTTTTGGCTGTGTTCTTCTGGGCGTTGTCATGCTGAAAGGTTTGTCCCAGTTTCAGCTTTCTGAGATTTAGGGTTATATACTTTGCTCTTCTGACAAATGCCCCAGTCCTGCCGATTAGAAACATCCCCATAACATGATGCTGCCACCACCCTGCTTCACAGTAGGGATGGTGTGCTTTGGGTTTGCATTTAGGCTGAACACTTCCATTTTTGTTTTAACTTTTTGATTACAGAATCTCCTGAGTGTTTTTTTGCATGGTGAGCTTTCTTGAGTAATGGCTTCCTTCTTTCCACCCTACCACACAGGCCAGATGTGTGGACTACTTTGGCATATTGTTGTCACATGCAAACTTTGTCCAGTCTTGGCCATAGAAGCCTGTAGTTCTAGCAAAGTTGCTATTGGCCAATTGGTAGCCTGTCTGATCAGTTTCCTTCTTGATTTGTCATCCAGTTTGGAGGCTCGGCCTTATCTAGGCAGGGTATTGGTGATGTGATACACCTTCCACTTCATAATAATCGTCTTGATTATTCAAGGCCTTTGATATTTTTTTATACCCATCCCTTGATTGTGCCTTTCAGCAGCTTTGTCCCGGAGTTATTTTGAAAGCTCCTTGATGCTCATAGTTGAGTCTTTGCTTTGAAATGCACTACCCAGTAGAGGGAACCTACAGGAACTGATGAATTTATCCTCAAATAATGTGAATCACTACCACTTAACACAGGTTACACCTGAGCTAATTAGAATTTGCTATTACAAGAGGGGTGGATGGTTATCCAACCAAGCTAAATCCATAATACAATCAACTGAGTAATGTTTTCAGCCTGGGTTATGCCACATTTCCTACTGAGCTCCACATCCTCTGTGCTAGATTCTCCCCCAGTTGTAGCAACAGACATTGTATGCAAAGGATACTTTAGTTTTATTTGAAAAAGCATCGATCCTGTGCTGCCACTGTAACTGAGCTTGGCAGACCATGGTCTACATTTCATATTTTGCTCTCCCTATTTGTCAAAACACACCCAGACAGCACATTGTTAATTCTTACTCCCAAAGTTGACATTGGAAGTGAAGAAACACAGACCAAAGAAACACAAAATATTGCAGAAGTGGCACAATTATTCTTATTATAATTTTATATTAATAAGTAATTTAGAATTGCCCTCCAGAATGTACATTTTTGGAAAGGGACTGAATCATAATAAATTATGTAGGCATTCTGGCAAGTAAGCAAAGGTGTTTCATATTATTTCGATAGTTATACGAACCCTTCAAGGTACATTCATGAAGAAATAATTAACTTCTAGGGCTAAATTAAAATGCCATATCTAAATTAATTTTGATGCAGCAGTAATTACTGAAAGGCTAAATTACATTTGTCCTACTTTATGAAGACACCATTCATATCAGATTTTTGCAGATACTGTAGGGATGAACTATTTTAAATTTGACATGGTCCTGAGAAGAAAAAAAAAAGAACTACAACAGCTGAATGTGCTTCGGTCACAGAGAAAATGCCCTTCTGGAGTACAGATGCTAACAGGAAGTATAAAGCATGCACATAAACTGAAAACAAAATCAATATAACCTGTAAAGAAAAACAAATGAATGCAATGCTCTTCCCACTGGAGTCAGATGTGCAGGAGCTGGAATGTCTTGCAGGTTATGGTTCCTTTAAAGCTATAATAATGCAATGCAGACTTCCAGATTGTGAAGAATTGTACCATCAGAAGATTCATTTCTGCAGAATGAAAGATGCATCTCTTATGAGAGTGTGAAATTGCAATACTCTGTGCCGTATAAGCGAGTACAAAAAGGTTCCCCAAAAGGAAAATAAATAAAAATTGTACTTTCAGTCATGTGCATTAAGAAATAGTCCCTAGAAACAGGAAAGGCTATCTCAGGTGCAAATGATTAGGCCTAATGTTTCACTTTAAGAAACTAATCTAGAGCTGGTCATATTTTATAACATCCGTGCCTAGCAGATTCTAGTGGAAAATCAGTAGCACAGTATTTCAGTGTTTGGGAAGCCCTTATTGAGTATTTTCCAAAATAATTAACTAATCTAATGATGGGATTCTAGTGGGAAGTCTGAGAATTAACTAATACTTTGTAGAACATTTTTATTCAGATAGATATGGTTGCTTTTAGCTGTATATTTGGGTTATTGTAGATTCATGTTTTGAAGATCCATATTTCATAAAGAGAGGTTTGAATTTTGAGGTTAAGTGCTTCAAGTAAGCTAGAAAGCACCCTTAGCTTACAATTAAATGTTTAACTACACATATTTGCAACTTAGACTCACGAAAACTCACCATAAACTCTTTTGTTGCAATTGAGTTTTTGGTTAATCACAGATGAAGGCTAGCTTTTTATTTTATTCTTCAGGTTGCTCTGTATAGTACCATCATTGTGAGGATTATTGTATGGATATCCTGTTGATTTTAACTTGTTAAAGGTCATGTGAAGGCTAGACACTCTTCAGCTGCTGCTAATATATTGGATAAAAATGAATTGAGTGCCCTGTTTCCAGCTGCAGCAGGTGTGTGTCATTTGAAATGGCTCCTGTTTAATTATACAACCCCTTAGGGGAAAGGGAAGGGTTTTCTGCTCACACTGGACATATGTGATTGCAAATCAAGATGAATTAAGCAGCCACAGGGTCTGAAATATAGATATAATAATAGGTATAAGCAATGCAAAAGAAAAAACCCTCCAGCTACTACCATCCAACTTTTTGATGTGTAAATATTCATGGCATTTTAAATGCTCTTCTTTATTGTTTAGCACTGGACTCCTGCTACACTCTGCTTTTAACACATTATTGCAATAGTAATCCATCTATCTACGGTTTCAGATACTGCAATCGTTTAAATGTATTGTTGCAGCTGTGTGTTTCCACCTCCCCTCTACTTCTAGTCCCTGATATATTGTCTGTCTGTGAGAAATTAATATGCAGAGGGAGATCTCTTGAATGGATTTAATTTCCCAAAGTGTCCTATGCTACTTTGAGAGAATTTCATGGTAAAAGTTTTGATATTTTGTGACATGCGTTTATTATTGATGTTGCTAAGGAAACCAACGGCAATATCTGCACACATCCTAGCTGAGAATGGTACAGAGATGGAAATATACAGTTGTATATTTCATTGTATAGGCATTGTGCACTAGACACGGAGAGGATTAGAAGCCCACAGATACATAAACGTTACTCAAATTAACAAGAATATCTAGTGTTTTATATGTGCTATCAAAAGATTAAGGGTAAGATGGTATGATACCTAAACATCTATATAGTTGTCAAATAGATTAGGTTATTCCCCATATCATCTTTTGCAATGCATCAGTCTCATTCTCTCTCTCTCTCTCTCTCTCTCTCTCTCTCTCTCTCTCTCTCTCTCTCTCTCTCTCTCTCTCTCTCTCTCTCTCTCCCTCTGTGCTGTGGATTTTATATGAAGTGTGTTTTGGATCTTTAGTTCTGCAAAATAATGAATTTCTGAATGCCTGGTCATTTTCAGGCTTTTCTATTGCACCCTACACTGGTTAAGAATTCGGTTCTCTGTGCTGTAAGTAAGATGCATAATCATTTCATGACAACAAAGGTTCAATGAATTTCAATAAAAAACCTTACCTGGAGCAAACTAATCATTCTCTTGTATAAAACACAATCTAAACCAGGGGCTGAATAAACTACAATATACAAAAGACATCATAAAAAAAGAAGTGAAGTGTCTGCGTGGCTTCTCCCAGTTGTCATTTTATGTGTGTTTTTTTCTTATGAATCAATAACTTTTAGTTTGTGTGGCAAATCATTATCTGAACAGGAAAACATTTATCTATTCATTGAAAATGGTTGTTTATCCCCTTGCATTTACACCCAAAATGTGTTTAGAGGTTCAGTGTAGTTTCATACGTCAAACTGTAAACAGAAACATTTATTAACAGAACATTATCTTTATTTTATCGATTCATTGTTTTATAACTGAATTTCTCCAATGATGAAATATTTTATCTGTTTATGTGTGTTTTAAAAAACACATTTAAAGGTCTTTGACATCAGGACTTGGTGAAGAAATTACTTACTACTTAGCTGAGTTTATACTGGAGCAATGTAGGTACAGTGCCTTGCTCAAGGGTACAACAGCAGTGTCCCCCACCTGTGATGAGTCCAGACCCCGGACCACTAGCTACTCCACACTGCTGCCCTGCTGCACTTTAATAGCAGGAACTTTGCTTTAAGAGAATAATAAAAAACTCTTCAAATTTCACATGCACATGATGTACAAAACCAAAAAGCGCTGAGCATATGTGACAGGAAAACTTGGGCAGAACAGAAAATTCTGTGCAAACCTAATCCCAGTACACTAAAGTTGACACATGACAGGAGTAATTGAGGTTTTAAAGGTGTTAAAACAATGTTTGTTGAAAGTGTCCGGTACAATCAGTGATTCTAAGTCATTTGCCAGCTCTAGAATAATGGCAGGGCCAATCGCAGCCACTCCTGCCAGTCTAAGCCACACAATCGCATTGCTAAGCCAGAGGCGTGCTGCTCAATGTGCCCCATTGATGTCACTACCCAGCTCCAGTGCACACGCATGATTTCTAACTCACCTCTGATTGAGCTGAGTGCTGACACAGGAGGGTACAAGTCCGTAATGAGCTGGACCAGCTGCAAACCGCTCAGATCATTCAAATGCCATAAGGAGTCTCCACTGCTCATGATGAATTCTCCCTTAGTGTCAGGAAACATGCTGGAGAATTGCAAACATGAGTGAGAGAATTGAGCTGCGAATGTCCCACATTCACTCAGACAATAAATCTAAAAATGAATATGAACATTAGATTTTTATCCTTTCTTACTCCAGAAGTGTCAGCTTTTTTTGGCTTTATGCTGGGGTAGCAAATCAGATTTAATTTCACTTTTTTTTAAGCTTAGTAATTTATTGAAGCAGAAATGGAGTACACACACAAACATATGGGCTATCTGTATGTAAGCTTTAATTTGTTCTTCAGATTAGGGCTTTTGTAGTCTTTGTACATAGCCTAGCATGTTTAAGCTCTTCATATAAATGTAAAGAACACTTCGTCACTTTGCAAAATGGAAAATGAGTACACGATAGCTGTAGTGCATACAGATGTTTAGCCCTTTGTACTGAACTCCCCCAAAAACTAAATAGTTTATAAAATGTCATGGAAATGTTGGTGACACTCCATTTCACTGAAATTACTAACTGCGTGCATGCTGGAGAAGGCTGTTGACTAAAACATGAAATAGAATCCTATTTCTACCAAAGGAATAAGGACTTCATGTGAAAATATATATGATCTTGTGCAACTGCCTTATGCAACTCAAAAGTCCCAATGGAATGGGTCACTTATAATACCATAGTGTGTTACAGAAATTTCAGAGACATTGTTTTCCAAGATCTAAGAAAAGGGATGTTTGGAGGTTCAATCTCTCAAAGGAAAGGCATTGCATACACTGTTCCCAATGCAGAGAGCCTTGGGACAATACTGGGAAAGTGTGTGGAAATGTAATTTCTACCTGGAATGAGTAAGATAAATAGAATTCATTATAACTTACACCACAGAAATGAAGTTTAAACAACCAGACTGGATACATCTGCCAATGATGTTGACATTGTTAGATGTGTATTGAAACTACACTTTCCAGAACTTTGCAACACAAATTTACATTTGGTCCTCCTCAGAGCTGATTTAACTATTTGCCCACACCTTTCACTTCATGTGCGTGAAATTCAGAAAAAGGTGGGTGTTCTGAGGAAGACACTAATCCTGGAAACAGCCCTTGTCTATTTGCCGCACATAAGATGTCTGTAGTACAAATAGAACACATATAGAAAGTAACTGAATGAAAGTAAACACGATGAGTCTTCAGGTCGAAGAACACATTTCAAATATGAAAAAATAAATACAAATAAAATAAACATGAAAGATGAATTCGGAGTGGCCCCCCAAATTTATTGCCTAAAAGTCATTTCCATGCAGGAATCAGTTTGCAGGCGAAATAGGACTGGATGGTAATCAGAAAACTGATAAAAGGTAGCAGACGTTGTGCTTGAAGCCTTCAGTCAAGCATGAAGGTGGCAGTATAATTGTGCGTGACTGCTTATCTTCCAGTGGAAATGGAAGTATTCTGAGAATTAATGGAAAACTGAATTAAAATAAATAAAAAATGAAATATATTAAGATGATTTTATCAGCCCATCTCCCCCCATTGGCTCCAACCTTTCAATGACAACAAGATAACAATCCAGAGCAGGCATTAAAACTAATAAAAGGCCAGTAGGGAGGAATACTGCAGTCCGTCACATGACAGGGACACACACAGGCATGTTGTATTAACCTGAAGTTTGAGTAAGGATACAGGATGATATCATGTTTATGAAGTGATTATTCGGTTTCACTGTACTCCAGGTCATGACTTATGTAGGCTATGTAGGGAAAGATACCTTTCTTTAAAATGACCTCTTGTGTCATTTTACATTTATTTGAAGGTTTCCGTATTAAGGTATGAGAATTCTATTTTGGGTATTATTCAACCAATGCAAAAGATAAGTAAAGGAATGATCTCTCTAATTTAATCTTTCTCCAAAACAATTTGTAAATATAACAACATTTCCATGGAATAGTTCAATTAGAATTTACCGGAAGTTTGGTGTCAGTTGAATTTAATGTTGGTTTTCATGCTATTTCCAGTTGAACCCTTGTGAATCGCCATGTTTTAAAGTATCAGTCTGTTTTAAATAGGGGTGAATGTTACATGCAATGTATAAAAGTGCAATATACAGTGGGGGAAAAAAGTATTTGATCCCCTGCTGATTTTGTACGTTTGCCCACTGACAAAGAAATGATCAGTCTATAATTTTAATGGTAGGTGTATTTTAACAGTGAGAGACAGAATAACAACAAAAAAATCCAGAAAAATGCATTTCAAAAAAGTTATACATTGATTTGCATGTTAATGAGGGAAATAAATATTTGACCCCTTCGACTTAGTACTTGGTGGCAAAACCCTTGTTGGCAATCACAGAGGTGAGACGTTTCTTGTAGTTGGCCACCAGGTTTGCACACATCTCAGGAGGGATTTTGTCCCACTCCTCTTTGCAGATCCTCTCCAAGTCATTAAGGTTTCGAGGCTGACGTTTGGCAACTCGAACCTTCAGCTCCCTCCACAGATTTTCTATGGGATTAAGGTCTGGAGACTGGCTAGGCCACTCCAGGACCTTAATGTGCTTCTTCTTGAGCCACTCCTTTGTTGCCTTGGCTGTGTGTTGTGGGTCATTGTCATGCTGGAATACCCATCCACCACCCATTTTCAATGCCCTGGCTGAGGGAAGGAGGTTCTCACCCAAGATTTGATGGTACATGGCCCCGTCCATCGTCCCTTTGATGCGGTGCAGTTGTCCTGTCCCCTTAGCAGAAAAACACCCCCAAAGCATAATGTTTCCACCTCCATGTTTGACGGTGGGGATGGTGTTCTTGGGGTCATTCCTCCTCCTCCAAACACGGCGAGTTGAGTTGATGCCAAAGAGCTCGATTTCACCCAGTTCTCCTCTGAATCATTCAGATGTTGGCAAACTTCAGACGGGCCTGCACATGTGCTTTCTTGAGCAGGGGGACCTTGCGGGCGCTGCAGGATTTCAGTCCTTCATGGCGTAGTGTGTCACCAATTGTTTTCTTGGTGACTATGGTCCCAGCTGCCTTGAGATCATTAACAAGATCCTCCCGTGTAGTTCTGTGCTGATTCCTCACCGTTCTCATGATCATTGAAACTCCACGAGGTGAGATCTTGCATGGAGCCCCAGACCGAGGGAGACTGACAGTTATTTTGTGTTTCTTCCATTTGCGAATAATCGCACCAACTGTTGTCACCTTCTCACCAAGCTGCTTGGCGATGGTCTTGTAGCCCATTCCAGCCTTGTGTAGGTCTACAATCTTGTCCCTGACATCCTTGGACAGCTCTTTGGTCTTGGCCATGGTGGAGAGTTTGGAATCTGATTCATTGATTGCTTCTGTGTCTTTTATACAGGTAACGAGCTGAGATTAGGAGCACTCCCTTTAAGAGAGTGCTCCTAATCTCAGCTCGTTACCTGTATAAAAGGCACCTGGGAGCCAGAAATCTTGCTGATTGATAGGGCATCAAATACTTATTTCCCTCATTAACATGCAAATCAATTTATAACTTTTTTGAAATGCGTTTTTCTGGATTTTGTTGTTGTTATTCTGTCTCTCACTGTTAAAATACACCTACCATTAAAATTATAGACTGATCATTTCTTTGTCAGTGGGCAAACGTACAAAATCATCAAGGGATCAAATACTTTTTTCCCTCACTGTATATCATGTTTAAGCAGGCAATAGTCCTTTACGATTGGTCGAACAGCTCTTTCCCAAGCAGATGAATGAGGCCTAGGAAAAAACTGCTGTTGGAAGGAGCTGCACTGTGATGTTGCCATTTATTTCCACGTAGAAGATGTAAGAAAATATACTGTAACTAAATACTTGAAAATGACCACCTTGTCCATAATTTAGAATGTTAAGAACAACATCACATGGTCCTTTCTATATATGCGTCACATCTCCTCTCATATCTCACTTCTCCTCCCTCCTATTCCCCAGCTTGCCTCCAGAGGGCATTATCCCCAGAATACTGAGTGCACTTCCTCCATCACTCTCTTCTCGGTTCCCACTCCCTAACTTCCCTCTTAACTGCTTCCCTCTGCCGCTGTATATGTCCCTCAGTTTCCTTAACTTAGTGCAAAGTTTTGTCTTCGTGCATTATTATTATTATCTACAGTTCCTTCCGAAAGTATTCACCCCCCTTGGCATTTTTCCTATTTTGTTGCCTTACACCTCAAATTAAAATTGATTTTTTGGGGGTTTATATAATTTGATTTACACAACATGCCTACCACTTTGAAGATGCAAAATATTTTTTTATTGTGAAACAAACAAGAATTAAGACAACAAAACAGAAATCTTGAGCCTGTGTAACTATTCACCCCACCAAAGTCAATACTTTGTAGAGCCACCCTTTGCAGCAATTACAGCTGCAAGTCTCTTGGGGTACGTCTCTATAAGCTTGGCACATCTAGCCACTGGGATTTTTGCCCATTCTTCAAGGCAAAACTGCTCCAGCTCCTTCAAGTTGGATTGGTTCTGCTGGTGTACAGCAATCTTTAAGTCATACCATAGATTCTCAGTTGGACTGAAGTCTGACTAGGCCATTCCAAGACATTTAAATGTTTCCCCCTAAACCACTCGAGTATTGCTTTAGCAGTATGCTTAGGGTCATTGTCCTGCTGGAAGGTGAACCTGCATCCCAGTCTCAAATCTCTGGAAGACTGAAACAGGTTTCCCTCAAGAATTTCCCTGTATTTAGCGCCATCCATCATTCCTTCAATTCTGACCAGTTTCCCAGTCCCTGCCAATGAAAAACATCCCCACAGCATGATGCTGCCACCACCATGCTTCACTGTTGGTGTTCTCGGGGTGATGAGAGGTGTTGGGTTTGCACCAGACATAGTGTTTTCCTTGATGGCCAAAAAGCTCAATTTTAGTCTCATCTGACCAGAGTAGCTTCTTCCATATGTTTGGGGAGTCTCCCACATGCCTTTTGGCGAACAGCAAACGTGTTTGCTTTTTTCTTTCTTTAAGCAATGGCTTTTTTCTGGCCACTCTTCCGAAAAGCCCAGGTCTGTGGAATGTACGGCTTAAAGTGGTCCTATGGACAGATACTCCAATCTCTGCTGTGGAGCTTTGCAGCTCCTTCAGGTTCATCTTTGGTCTCTTTGTTGCCTCTCTGATTAATGCCCTCCTTGCCTGGTCCATGAGTTTTTCCCTCTCTTGGCAGGTTTGTTGTGGTGCCATATTCTTTCAGTTTTTTAGTAATGGATTTAATGGTGCTCTGTGGGATGTTCAAAGTTTTGGATATTTTTTATAACTCAACCCTGATCTGTACTTCTCCACAACTTTGTCCCTGACCTGTTTGGAGAGCTCCTTGGTCTTCATGGTGTCGCTTGCTTGGTGGTGCACCTTGCTCAGTGGTGTCTTGATTCTGGAGCCTTTCAGAACAGGTGGGGTGAATACATATGCACGCACCACTTTTCCATTTTTAATTTTTTCGAATTTTTTAAAACAAGTTCTTTTTTTCATTTCACTTCACATAATTGGACTATTTTGTGTATGTCCATTACATGAAATCCAAATAAAAATCCATTTAAAATAGGAAAAACGCCAAGGGGGTTGAATACTTTCGCCGGCACTGTACATCCTTCTGCCTTGACTCTTGTATACCGTTTCTTGGACTACTCTTCTGGATTTCCTGCTTCTGTCTGTTTGCTCCCTCGATTGACTGCTTACTAACTCTGCCTTCTGGATTTGCCCCTTTGGACTGTTGGCCTGGTTTCTCTGCCGTGATCGAGTCTGCGCTTGTGGTCCCCTTGCCCTGTCCAGGTAACATGGAAATATGACACACAAAAAACAAAGTACATAAAAATGGATGAAAATCTGTTCTACCCAGAGGCATATATGTATACCAAAAGGAGATTTAATGGCCCAATAGCCAGAGGCTGAATACTTCTGAAGGTCGATATGTACAGTATGTTCCAAACAAAACTTAAAATGTGTGTTACATTTTTTTGCTTTTCCCTGTGCAGCTAAAACATAATAAATCCCTTACATGGAAAATAAATGGCATGATTGGAATGATTAGATTATCAGACAATTTTATCCAGATATGAAATGCTGTTTTGGTGCCAAATGTGAAGGTTGTATCTTTTGATTACATTTAAAAAGTTCATGTTTCTTAAGAGGCTGACAAGATAAAAATCATGTTTACAAAGCTTTATCAAACTGATAAGCATGTGTCTGCTTCCATTAAAACGCAGTTACTGCTTAATATAAAGTCAAATGCCGAACATTGAAAACGTGTTTATACTTTTACACATTTATGCATGATTCAGCATAGCACTGTGGAGTAGTGGTTAGGGCTCTGTACTCATGACTGGAAGGTTGTGGGTTCAAATTCTGGGTGGGGCAGTGCTGTTGTACCCTTGAGCAAGGTACTTCACTTAGATTGCTCCAGTAAAATACCCAGCTGTATAAATAGGTACAAATGTAAGTTGCCCTGGATAAGAGTGTCAGCTAAATGACAATAATAATAATAAAATTCATTATGGAAATTAGATCATGTGTCTTAACATCAAGTGTTTGATTTTAATGGTCCATTTTTTGAGGAATATCAAACATGGTGGAAAAGTGCTTTCAACAGTCTCTTCATCATACGTTTTAGCAACATCATGTTAAATTTAAGTTTTAAATGTATGAAGTTTTCATCCTTGGTTTTGCAAGGTTTGTGAAAGCTAGCCTGAGAAAATGTACTGTGACAACTAGTTTTTTAAAAGTTGTAACTAATTTTTGTTGGGATGGCATGAAAGCCCATTGAAAAGGTAAAAAGCCGTGTGAAATTTCTATTCGTATTAGAAAGACGTTAATCTGTGTGTCTGCTATCCTCATCTCCCACACGAACTGGGATTTTAAGAATGAATAATGGTCATAAAAAAGGCTTAATGAAAACTAGAACTTTATGTTCAGTACATGCAATTCTTTGGGTAGAAAAGTATCTCCACCGGCAGCACTTCTTAGATTAAAATGATCTGAGGTACATTGGATCATATTACTGAACTGACATCAAATCAGAAGATTTCATGAATCATGTAATATTTTCCTTTCATCATCATCAAGCCAGCTAAAGAAAACACCTCAATGGCAAAGTAGTTTAAATATGTGTATTACTGCTGTAAGTAAAATGAGAGATTATTGCTGAAAATATGTACCTTCCCAAAATGGAAATGGATGTAATTATATAAGCTTGCAAACAAATAGCATTCCATATAATCTTGTTCCTTTCCTTTCATTCCAGTCACACAGTATACAGAAACAATACATTTTCACTGCTTTTACAACACCTAGTTTAGCTCACATTTCAAAGCATGATCCTATATATAGTCAGGGAAAAAGTAAAGTTATACCAGCACTTAACTACTAATTTAAAAATCCAATTTCCTTCTAGCAATATATATATATATATATATATATATATATATATATATATATTTTTTTTTTTTTTTTAATTAAATGTTTGTGTGTATAGCAGTGTATGTGCAGTTTAACAATATTTACTTTTTTCAAATGTAAGTTAATCTGATTAAATGTAACATTATTAATCATGTATCATTACCTTCACTGCCTAACCAAATTTACTTTCTTTCCAATTAACCCATTTGTTGTGAAGAGGTTACCTTGCAACACTGTAGCTGTCTTTCTTTGTGAACTGTGATTACTGCTCCATTTAGACCCTTTGATATCCTTGGCTCGCTTCCGTCAGTTTCTGCAGAGAGGTACATGGCATCATTTATACAGGATTTCACATATATTTCGTAACCTTTTCTGGTTTCATCGGCACCAGCATCTTGCTTGAATTCACAGTTGAGCTCTCAAACTCCAGCTCTTCACACTGAACTCCCCTGCTCTAGTACAAAGTAGATTAACAGCATTGATAATATCGCTTCATTTTGTACAAAACAGTGAATGCACATCGCTAATGCTGTTGCCATGTTTATTTCCACTACTGTACACTGTTCCTTTGTAAGGTGCAGCATTTTTGAGGCGATGAAAGTAGCAGGAGCTGAATAAATCGACCATTTGAAATAATGGTAGAAAAACAGCCTGTATCTGACAGTATGTTAAGATCTGTTCTGTGAATTTTGTGTGCGATTGAAGAATACCAAATAGTTTTCTTTCTGCACTTACTATCTAGAAGTTAAAGGCCTTCACACTGATAATGCACTGATAAACTATATATATATATATATATATATATATATATATATATATATATATATATATATATATATATATATATTTGTATAAATTAATTATGACACACGTCTTTATGATTAGTAGGGCAGTTTCCTGCCATAGGCCAGATTGACATAATTATGAATATTCTGTTATTTTAATTGCCAGAAGTGAATGAGAAGTAAAAGAATGATTAGGGCTAAGCCATAGTAATAGGATTTCAGTTAAAGTTATTTGTGAGACTATGGGTATTTTAGAGTGTTTCAGTGCTGACAGGAAACATGCATATTTATTGATAATCCCATTTTTGTAATTGATTTGTTTACCTACAGAAAACACATCTGAAAGATTAACACACAGCTGAAAGTGAGCTATAACAGCAGAGGTCTGTGTGGAGGAAAATGCTGATTGACAATCGGATGGTCGTGGCTTGGTTGCCTAGAAACCCTGACATCATCAATTCAGGTGTCTTTGGAGTGGTATAAAGGCCGGTTCAGAAAATGTTTGTCTTTTGTTTGTTGAGCAATTTCATGATTAAGACATAAGTACCAGGATTGGATCTATACAAACCAAAAAATAAAATAAAAAATAAAATAGAATTCATCCTCTATCTATTCATTGAGAGATTCAGTCAATAGTTCTGCAGGCGGGGGCTGTGCTGCTGTCGCTTTGGCTTTAGTTCAGGAGACTGCTGTTCCAAATGGCCTGGCTCTCTCATGTAAAGCTCATTCTAAAAGTTAATACAGAATAAAGTTGCAGAGCAGAATTCTTAATTGATGCATTCAGTCTCTTATTGGTGTGATATGTTTCTGTTGTTTTATAAACCACCCAAATCCTGTAGTGTAAACCATTTGTATAGTGCTCAATGGAAACAGGATTTTAATGCAGTAGCATATAGGCTAAACTCTGCACAAATCACAGTAGTTCAGTCATTTAAACAAATATGAATAGAAATGAATTGGTAAAGAAATCCTGCTTTTACTTTTTTCATTATTCAAAGAAGCCATCATTCAATTTAGTAGTTCACACAGTAGTTGAAATAATGAGTCTCGAATATGCAGAAACATGATCATTTTTTGTGTACATCACATCACAAAGCAGAAAGCCTACTTACTGCAGGGCTTGCATATATTTGTGACTACAGCTGGGTTAAAATGTTTTGTTGTATTAAATGTTTTACCTTGAACAGAAGGGTGTTTTATACACTGGCCAACAGCTGCAGTGCTCTGTTTCCTGCTTTCCCGGTTTTGGAGATGCTGCAGCCAGAGACCACATTACTGTTCAAATGCTGTGGTTACTCTTGACAGAAGGCAGGGCTTTGAAGCGTCTTTCCTGGATTGAAGTTCTGTCACAAGCTTGGCATACTGATTGGTGTGGAGCTCAGTAGAGACAGGACAGAGCAAATGGTTTCTAGCACACAGAGATTCTCCAGTTATGTTTTGGATTCCATAAACACCGTTGCAAAGCCAGCTGAATTTGCACAAAATAAGAACATTAGTAAATCTACACATTGCATTGCGACCAAAACGAGTGCGATTATCGTACAATGTTTCTGCATTACTGGGTTTTGAGATGTGAACTGTTGTGCCACTGAAATCTGTCAAAGAAGCCGGTGTAAGAGTCTCTCTTCTCAGTTTAATGACTCCACTTGCATAATTTGGTTGTTTCTCTCGGTGTCTGAATGTCTCCTTTTCTAATTCGTAGTTTTAATCAACCCATTAAAGTTTAATGATAACTAGAATGCTGTTTACATAATGGGGCAGTGAGGTAAGGAAGTCTGTTTTTTATAAAGAAGAAATGTGATGTGTGTAATAGTGCGGTATGTAACCGTGCCTCTCATGTGTTGTGTATTGCAAAATCTGTTAGTTGTTATGGAGTTTGTAACTCACAGTGGCCTTATTTGTTAATTAGAAATTAGCTGTAGTAAGTGAATGATTATATGGAGCAGAACTGAAGCCATGTATAATTAATACCTTGCATAAATCAAATTGTATTCAAATTTCTAATTATGAAACATGAAATAAAACGCCGTATAGGTACTTTGCGTCTGATGTTTCATGGCACACGGGGATTTAAAGCCAAACGTTATTTTAAACACTGAAAAAGAATATTCCTTTAATTCTCTTCGTGCGTTGCAGGAAAAACCCAATTCTGTTTAATTATGTTATACACTCTCAAAAGCGTTTAACTTAATTTCACCCACCTTAGATCTAATTTAGCATGTATTTTCAAACACACTCAAAATGGCTTTGTGATCAGGCATGAGACTTGTATGTTTTAAAAGGTTCTAAGCGATGTTTTCTGCTTATTCTTTTAACTTCTTTTCATGAATACCCAAGAGAGGCGTAGTGGGTGATTAATCTCCCAGAGAATGAAATCCTTTACAACAGGTTGCACACCAGTGCATGTCTCTGCAGAGTACTGTGATAATCTCCTGTGTGCATTGCATCTTAAACCCTGTAGCGATTGCTTCTGTTTTTACACTTAGGCAGCAATAAACCATTGCATTGTATTATCTTTGCTCCATTAGTGCTTCTCACCCGTCTACTATTTACATTGAGGGTCTGTGATAGCAGATAGCCTACTCCCATATGCACTTTTTGGTCTGTTTTTAAATTATTTTTGCTCAGATTGAATTTGACCATTCTAGTGTTTGTTGTGGGTTCCTCTCAGCCATTGGCTAAAAGTCCACACTCAGGGTAGCTGATATCTTCTGTCTTTATTGACGAATCCTGCTCTGGATGGGATTAATGCCATTTCTCAAAGAAGCTTCCAAAATCCCTTTGCCAGTCCCGATCGCCTGCCTGATAACAGAGACTGCTATACCAGAGTGAGCTCCTTGTCATTACCTGATTGGTGGGGAATTGAACCAGCCCTGTGGTGACATGGGGATTGATTGTTGCAGTCAGTCTTCGGGAGGTTCTCCGTTTGGGAGTGAGGGGGGAGATGCATCTAAATTGACAAAATCAAGATTTAATGTACTGTTACATGAAAATATATGGGGTGAAACTGATTTCAGTGTATGTTGAACAGTCAATGAATGTACTCTCAACATTTTAGGTAGCTTAGGCAATCTGTGCCTTTATTAAAAATGATTTACTATTTTTGTCTCCTTCGCATTTTAAAAATGCAGTACTTTAACATCAGTGTGAATATCTCTATAACATAGTGTAAGACTACAAAGAACCTGGAAATAGAGATATTTACTTTTGTGATTTCAGTTGCAAGAGAAACCTATAGAAACCTTAGAGCACCTACATGCATTGGAAAAGGTATATTCAGTACATTCTTGGCTATCTGAGTAAATCTCTTTATGAATCCTAAATGTAGATAATTTCAGTGCATCTTTTCAGTCCTTTTTAACTTCTTATTTTATCAAGGAATTCCCTGAGTTGGCCTATAGTACTTAACAGACTCTTGGATATTAATATGTAAAGACAGGAATATACATACAACTAGTGATTTTGGAAATACAAAAATAAAATAAAAAACTTTCTTCAATCATTGTCGCAGTTAAATTATTTCAAGGTTGTCAACAATGATTGAAGTGCAGAGACTGCTTTATCTTACTGTGAAGAACAGATTATGGTAAAATAAATAAATGCTCAATTAAAAAGTAATTAGAATCTAGACAAAAATAGAAAGTGGAGTTGCAATACTGTGGCTTTAAGTAAATAATTCAGGTGACATTTAAAACTAATAGGAAAAAAATCGGCATTTGAGTTCCACTGGCAGATGAAAACGGCTTTGTTCTGCGCTCCCTGTGTGGGCTCGCAAATGTACTTTTTTGTTCCATCAAACGAGACCCGCAGGGATGAAATATCAGAAGACATCAAACCTAATGTTATTTATTATATATCTTTATGGCAATTAACATCATAATTATTCTACACATCTTCCTACATTGCTAAATATCAAGCATATTGCATTGAACTACTTTTAATATTACTCAGGTGAAAAAAATATAATCTCAGTGCTAAATCCTAAATCCTGCCCTCCTGTAGTCATGCTACTAAACTTTAGTATGCTTGCAGAAATCTAATCAAATTTTTTTTTTCCCAGAAGGAACACAGTACATTATATTGGTCTTTAAGCATGCATGGGTTAAGAGGAGAAGCTCTGCCAACATATAACAGAATGTTATATCAAATTAACCACATTTCATGTGTATATTCCGCTAAGCAGAATAAACTGGAAAGTTTTGAGAAGACTAACAAGGAAATGATTTAGGCAGATTTATTTTTACAAATAAGATTATGAAAATATGAACCATTTTTAAATAAATTATCCCGCATGACCTGTAAACTGCAGTTTTTCTGACAAATTACATGACACACTGATATTTTTTATATTATCATGGCACCTTTTTTTGGAATATAGCCCAGAAGTGGGTTAAAATGTCAAGTCAATAACTTCTCAGGATTATGTCTGAAATACTAAATTCATGCATCTTGATGTTTTTTGGCTGCAGCAGATGTAGTAGGTGGTTGCATATATATTGTGAATTAAAGTGTATGAACTGTTTGTGATCTGCATATTGATCTATGAAATTAGTGTGAAATAGCACTTCATATTTTCCTCCCCCACAATTTTATTCCCAAAATCTGGTCTTTTATACTCTCAAGGATCATGTTTTATTTAATTACTTATCCTCATGGAAACGAGCCAAGCTTAAAAGAAGTTGGCAAAGGTGGAAAGTAAACATTTAAATTGCTCTGAAACTTTTATGATGAGAAGAACAATATGTAGATATTTTATTTTCTATGTAGTTTTGAATAGAAAAAACACAGTATGATGCCTGAAAATTATTAGTAACTGTTTTTCAACCAAATTTCCTGGCTGAGGCATTGTCACGCTACAGTATATCTGGCTCTCGCTCATCGAGGCTTGACTGAAGAAACCTTACTACTGTATTTCATTTTTGACAAGAAAAACCAACTCCATTAACTGTTCTTATAAGAGATGTTACTCTGGGGGTTAAAGGCTGAGGCTTCGAACACTTTGCATCAAGCCCTCCAACGCCAACATTTTTAACACAGCTGTCAGCTGAATACAATGGTCCATGCACAGGAAAGGCTTGTATAAGCTGTTTGACAACAGTTGTATTAGGCAAGTACTGCTATTAATCAAACAGTTATTAATTGAATCGTGCTGTGAATTAATGATCTGGGCACAGCTAGAGAAACAAACTGAGAATTCAATCTCGGAAAGCATTATTTTTCTATGAATGGTTAAGGATGTTAGCGTTTTACTGGTTAAGGTAATTTTCAAACAGTGTTGTCAGGGCATGACTTTATTTCATTGTAATTGTATTGATCTGTTTTAAAACTACATTATCAGTATGTAATAGCAGTCTGCCCACTCTTTGACCAGATTTCTTTGAATATTCTCAGTCTTTGAAATTTAGATGATTGCAAAATAACATCTCACCTGTCTCGCACTTATGTCCTGATTTGATGTTTGCTGGTTTGTTTGTTTTTAACAAAAGGATCAGGAAACAAAGTGAATTATATAAACCATCTTTGTGTTCGGTATGCCATTACGCTCTGTTTGTCTGTTTTTTTTTTTTTTTTTTTTTCTCGCTTTACCAGTGAATTTCTTGGGTCATTTTTCCCCAAAGAGCTGAATGCCTTTGCTAACAGATGTAATTGGTCTTACAATACTGCACATCTTAGTAGATCTTGAGACACTTAACAGCTGTCTTGGTCAGTTGCAATTGGGTACTCAGCATTCTAGTCAAGGTATTTCTTTGTGAAAATGGGAGAGGAAATACAGTAATTGCAGCTCAGCGCTTTTCATATACTTGTGTCCTCAGTCAAACAGACTGAATAGGCAAGTTGGTAAGGCAGTCAGATAAGAAGGGATTGTAATACTCATGAACAGCCACCATGACAGCGTTATGTGTATAGAACAGAGTATTAAAAATAATAATAATAATCTAAACTGTTAGAAGAACAAATATTTTATTTGATGAACAAATGGAGCTTACTCAGGATTACCAGATATGTTAGTGGAATGTTTCTTAATTTCTTTAAAGATATGTTTAGGAATTATGGTAGGATTCAAAATATTGTAACCATTGAGAGACCATCTGCTGATCTGTCTGTTTGTCTGTATAAATTTCAGTCATTTTAATATTTGCCCATTCAAATATAGTTTTTTTCTCACTTGACCAGTGAAATTCTTGCGCTGTTTTTTCCAAGTTGCTGAATGTTTTTGCTAATATAATATATATAGTGGCTGCAAGAAAAGGTAGTGGATTTAGTGAAAACAACACTGACGCGAATTTGATCTTAACAAGGCCAGAGTCAAGGGTCTCCCCTACTCTAACTGTCGGAAAATTTCAAGATAGAAGATGCGATATTTATTAAAGCACGGCCCTAAAATATATATTTTTTCTTCAGCCTAAGATTTCCAAGCAGCCTCCCAGAACCGGAGTCTCCACAGCTGCGAAGAAACTGGAGCGTGAGCAGATCAGCGGGAAGCCAAGGCAGATGTACTGTAGACGTAGCAGGGGCATGTTAGGCTAAAAGTAGAGGCAGGTGTAAAGTACTGGGCCCGTGTACTGGGCTCTTGGAGCCAGACACAATCCTGGCATGAACACATTGTACAGCTGCAGTGTGTTGATGGTGGATTACAACTGCAGCCTAGAAAGCAAACTACTGTAATCCAAGAGAGTGTAGATAGGTGGAAAGAGTATCTTGACATATGCAAAAGAGGTGACCTTGTTATTTCGCACACTGTTGTCCTTACAGATTGAATGTACATGTCAAGGGTATAAAAGGCCATCTCCTCTCTTATTACATGTGTATGGATAGATCAATATATCTATTAGTGTATTTATGTTTTTCTGTCTGCTCTGCCTTTCATTCATGTATTTGCCTTTCAATGTGTCAATACAGAGAAGCAAGCTGTTAGAAAATTCAGTGTACTGCCATCAAAGCTTAAGGGATATTTCAGCAGCAAAGGCTTTTGCAGGTATGTCTTTAGAAGTTGCTCACATCCTCCTCCCCACCCTATTTTTTAGGATTTCTGTATGTTTATCTATAACAATTTTTTAATCTATTATTAAAAACATTTCACCAAATAATTAAATTTTGATCTTACAGCTTGGGAATCAAAGATTAGACAGTCTGCAGCAACCAGTGTTAGATAACACACATGATTACATTTAATTGTGAAGATAAAAACCTCATGGTTCAAATGTATGCCTGTAGAAATGTATCTGAAGTCTATTAAGGAATTCAGCCCATGTATCCGACGTACAGTATTTGTGGGAGTAAATGTTTGCCTTAGATAACAGTGGAAAAGGATAGAACGTATTTCCAGTCTTTCTTACTGCACTTGCATTGTTTTTGTTGTTGTAATTTGTATTGTTTTTCTTTAATTTGGTTCATTAGTGACCAGGCTTATGCTAATTGCACACACAAGACTTGGCTTTGGATTATTAAAACTGCCTTTCTTCCTGCTGCCACTGTTTTGCAGAATGGGAATGGAGGTTTGTTTGCCGCAGGTGATGTGTTTTTGATGTACCTTCAAAAATCAGCCGTGAGGTTTAGTTAAATTGATTGTTTAGTGTAACTCATCCATAAC
Organism: Amia ocellicauda; assembly: GCF_036373705.1. NCBI lineage: Eukaryota > Metazoa > Chordata > Actinopteri > Amiiformes > Amiidae > Amia > Amia ocellicauda. The sequence goes on from NC_089869.1 coordinate 18,104,315, forward strand.
TTGAACCACTCAGTCATCACATCTGCAGAAAACTAAAATAAGGTCAACCTGGTGGAAAAACAATTCGATCTCAGTACACTTCACTACCATTTAAGAAAACAGGAGCCAACGCATTTGTTACCCAACTGACAGGTGACAGCTGTTTCAAAGCTTTTTGTTCTGGAGTCGGGCGTATTCTTCATTTTCCATATGTACTGTCCTTGTAAGCATTTACAGGTAGCAATCCAGGAAGGCGTCATTTATTTAGGAAGGAGAAATATTGAATACATATTTTAAAGTGGAAGAAAAGGATTTTATTATTGAGTGCAGTTACATGTGTTGTCTTGTTCTGCTTTGAAGCAAGGCCTCATAATCTCATGAGAGTAAAAGTCAGTTAAGGATCTGGTGAAAATGCAATGTATAGGTCTAAGGATGGACATTTTGTATTTCATTGAAATAGACATACAATGAAAAGGAAAATGTCTTATAACTGTAATGTGACTGCTGTATCCAATTGAATGCATGCTCGATAAATGTGAATTAAATGTCTGTATAGGCAAGGCTCCCTACTAATATAGGTTTAAACATTAATATAGATTAAGAAAATGTAGATACCAGTAAAAAAGCATAACAGTGCCAGGAAGTGGATCAAACCAAATGGACTAAACTGAGAGTGACGGACTCAAAAGCAAATAATGTTTTTGCAGTGTTTTTGACTGCCATCTCTAGGCTCCTCGATGTTCCTTTAACACATCAGTTTATTTAATGATCATTTATAGTCATGATGATTTGTTTTTATTATTCTCTTTCCATCAAAGAGTGATGCTTCGATTTCTTAATTGTGAATTTGATTCCTATCGATTTAGTGTCTACAGGGACATCTAGGTCATAGCAGTTGAATTACAATCGAAGAAAATAAGTTGTAGAAATTGCCCTAATTATAATGTAAACCATGACTGCCTTAGACTTGGCTTTCATTTGCCAGGGCTGCTGAATAGCAAGGAAGGAAGAGTCAAGATGCCTGCAAGCCAGTGAGGTTTTATGATTTATGTTAAAGTAATGTTTAGTTTGGAGCGGGTGATTCAGTTTCTTATATAGAGGCATAATTTTGAGTGTTTTTTTTGCCATCTGAACTTCACCCAACCTTCAAGTGATGCTTATTTAATGTGACATGCATGGGCGATGTACTAAAATACAGCAGGTATGTCACAAGATTCAGAATTAACTAGGACGTGTCAGCACTTGACATACAGTAGATGTGCTCTGTGGAAATCTACAGTCTATACTGTTCAAGACCTATGGCGATATAGTATGAGAAAGGAGCTATTATTCATTATATCACCACAGACCACACATGAAAACAGAACAAACGAATTATGTTGAATTTTTAAGGCCACGTCTTTAGGAATAAGTTTAGGAACAAATGGTTTTTGAGTTAAACCCTGGGATATGACTCTTAATTCAATAATCGTGTTATTTAGTTGACCTGTCTGAAGTGCTTGGAGATCCTTTCCAAGTGAATGGCTTTGCATGAATTCAAGCTGCAGTTCACATCCACAATTGAGCAAGGAAAATTAAAATGCAAAACCTTCCAAGAAGTTTACACGGGACACATCGTTTTGAGTTTAACGGACTTATTTTGCCAGGAATAGTCTCAATAACCAAGAAAAATACAAACAACAATTTCAGTCACTGTTTCTTCCACTATAAACAAGGCTGAGAACCGTTTATTACCGGACACGTCATGTATAATAACTAGCTTTGCCAGCCCTCCGCCCCAGGTGCATGTGACGCCGGCTGTAATAGTGGCTGACCTCTTTCAGATGACACATGGAAATTCAATTGGACTGCTCTAGGAAATGTGTTTATGTTGATAGAAGTGCCAGTAGTAAAATAATACAGCTACAGGAATTACCTCCGAGATGTGAGACAGAAAGCATAATCGGGATCCTTTGGCTCGTGCTACTCGCTGCACAGCCTGCGAAAGGAAATTCAAACTGTTAATCATTTACCCTGTAAAAGCCCAGTCTCTGTTTGCTACTGTAATTATGCAGTTGTTGTGGCACATTTGTAGAAACTGTGGTTGATAAAAACTGGGTGGTGTCTCATTTCACAGTAAGACAATGTACTCTAGTAATACGCTGTTTGATTCAATTTGGGAGTTTATACAATACAGAACAATATCGGGATTTTCTTTTGTCTAGTTTGAAATATGTAATCCTTATGTGCAGGATGTTTTCTCTTTAAAAACAGACCACATTACTAGAGAGAGGTCTGCTTTTTTTGTGATTGTGTTATAAATAGTACATTTTAAGTATTTTAGAGTGTCCAACTGTGTAATTTGATCCAAATCATTTTAATTACAGGCATAACAATTTTTGGGCACCAGTACAGACGCACACTGTTCTCAGTGTGACAACTTCAAATGCTAGCACAGAAGATGGTAATCATATCAATCTATTCAAATAAAAATCTTAACATCTTAAAAATGTAGTTGAATTTTTAACTGCATCTAAATTCTCTCTATAGATGAGCACTTAATATATCATGGAGATGTTTAAAGTATTCCTCTGAATATAATTAACCGCAGTGTGCTTTGTGTGAGGTCTGTTTTTATAAGAATTAAATATGACATTGCATATGTAACATGAATGCTCTGTGACATTTCGTGTAGAACTGATTATAAATCTACCCAGGCAACAAAAGTGTGAAGACGATCTAGTGTGCGTGACAATAAAGAAAAGCGATAAAAGTATTTTGTCGATGCACTGCTGGATGAAGGCCTACCCAAGATGTTTCCACTTTTCTCACTTCTCTTGTGTCAAATTAGGAAACAAATTAGGCACAATATTGGGCATGGTGTGGACAGTGAGTATGTGTGGTTTTAGTTCTCCTCCTGTGGGTTCCATGGGAAAACCGCTGAATGACACTTTCCAAATATAAAAGCACTAAACCAGTACGACTTTCTCAATACCTATTTTATCTAAGAGTGTGTAGAATATGTACTGCTCATCTAATAGTTATTATTAACTTCACACATAAAGTATCTTAAGTATTCTCTTAGGGTATTTCAGCAGAACCTTTAGAAGTATTTAGTAAGTTAATAATGGTTGGAAAGACTCCTCCAGGGAAGACTATTAGTCTCTTGTTCATAGTTTTAAGATGGGTTCTTAAAGCACTAGCCTATGTAAAGCTACTTGAGCTTTTTTTATTCCAATTAATTGTAATACTTTTACCATTTTCTTATTTATACAACTTTAAACAAAGGAAGTGATACACACACAAACACATACACGCATATAATTCCTGGTTGTATTTATGTTTTGTTTGTATGTATATTTATTGATTGATCAATTGGGTGATTGTTTTTTGTTGTTGTTGGTGTTTCATGCCCCTATACTAAGATTAGATTTATGGCTCATACCATTGATTGGTTAAATCTTTTAAAAGGTTGAGTTCTGAAGCAGTTCTTTGGTCAAATCCGTCTTGGATTGTCAGTAGACTGTCAGCTTAATCTCTTTTTCTGAAGACTTGTCTCTGTTACACCACAGAAGAAGCTATTTTGGTCATCATAGAAGAGTCTTTTAGGAAATGATTCAGCTTTATGTTTTTTTTTTCTCTGGTTTTTGTGGTCTAAGATCTGAACTGTTTACTGATTTTTTTTTATTTGACTTTTTTCTTAAATACAGGTGTATATGATGATTGAGTTAAATCGGTAGAAAAGCATCTTTAACATTAATGAATGCCTACATTTTCTTTATCCAAGATTATACCTCTATACTGTTCATAAGTTTAACCATTTCATTTTCCACTCACAGCTAGTTGCAGAACATTCTTTAAAAAAAAACTAAACTCCCAATATTTGTTGTAATGAGGTTGTTTGTATTTTCAAAGCCATTTTCTCGTTTTGAAATAAACTCACTCATAAAGGTGGGTGAAGGACTGTCATCAACAAAAAAGCATGAGAGATCCCTTGACATGCTTTTCACTTTGCTCCATGTAAACAATGCTGTAATAAGGGCTTTAATGAAAAGGACAATACCTCTGGAAAATGTGATGAATGTACATTAACTCTTACAATTAATTGCTGTGTCATTCACAGTGAGCTGTCTTCTGACCATTAGCATGCAGTGCACTTAGACTCCAGTGTCCTCAAAGCAGAAAAGGCGTTTAATCATTGTGACTTGGGCTGGAGTCCAACTTAGCCACAAATGTAAGTTGCAAGTAACCGCAGGGTTTATAAGCTGCTGCAGAGGCATCGTCTTCTATTTTCCATGGTCCATTTTGAGTACAACCCTTTATTTTGTTTTGGAGGGTGTGCATAATCTTTTTGTTTTCAAATCTGAATTATGTAAGATGCATTGTTGTTATAAAATTCGTTACTTTAGCCCAACTGTACATAAATTCATTGTGCACCAATCTGTTGCGGTATAATCATGATCAAACTGAGATGGTCACCTGGAAATAACTGTCTGACATGATTGCAGGTGATTGTTTAATTGTGATTCATCATAATTGTCAGAGGTGGCAATTAATGTAAAATCGTGAAAATAAGTATTTCCTTTGTCACATTCAGTCATTCAGAACGACCTTAATCTTGTTTCTTTGAAAGCTATTCACAATACAATGTAGACATGTGGCAGGTAGTTACTGTTCATGTCCTCATGCGAAACGTCCCTGTTGGCCAAAGGGAAGGAAATGTGCTGAAATCTGTAAAGAATATATTGAAATACACATTGGGGACAACATAACAGTCATAAGAGACTGCTTTGCAGACGTTCCTTGAAATAAATTCACTCTAGTTTCACAGAGGTTTCAATAGGTATTCTTCTTTTATAGCAACTCACTTATGAGACCTTATGAATACATGTGAATGCAAAGTGTGGCTTATAATTTATTTTATTTATGGCTCTATATGTGAGTGGGTTCACAATCCTTTTAGCTAATTAGTAAGTTGCCTGTTATGTAGAGTTACCAGAATTGAATGCATTTCAATTACGTGAAGGCAGGAAAGCATGTTTGAACTTAGTACATTCCAATTACATTTTAGATGAATTCGTATAGCCTCAAAACAAGTTACTTTAAAGCAGCGTAGAGTCAAATTTACATTTGTCTCCTCCCGTACAAAAGTAATTGCTTTGAAAAAGTACAAGATCTGTAACACAATATGCTTATATATGAAAAATAAAAGGAATTTAGTTATAGAAATGGGTGGGATAGTATTGAAGAACAGAAAGCGAAGTCTACATTTATTATTAATTTATATTAGCAACGGAAATATGTTTATAATTTGTGAGATGCAATCATTTTCAGAGGAATTAACTTGTGCAAACGGATTATAATGAGGTATTAATATGTAAATCCTCATAAATTAATCTTATAATTTGTTTAGGAGCTTATTACTGATTTTAGTTATATAAATGTGGCCTAATTCCTCAATAGACGACTGCTATTCACTTCTATAATCGAGCCAACAATGCACCTCCCATATCACTCCTGCAGACGACTCGTACAAGTTGTAGGTTAATTTCAGTATAATTATAATAATAATAAAAAGTATTTCTGTCCAGGTTCACTTCATGCTGTTTAAAATTGTTGTGATTAGCAAGGTACTTTGAATTGATCTCTCTGCTGAAATGTATGATAATGTGCTATGGGAAAAACATCAATTGTATTTTTGGGGCATATTATATATTATCCGCTTGGCTCATTGACACATTTTCACACTAAGTACAAGTTAACAAACATTAAAACAAAGATATATTTCTAGAACACAATTGCAGTACCATATTTCTGATTCAGTGTCGACAATGTGTATTTTAAGCATTGTAATTTAACTATATGGCCCACGATGTGAAATAATCCATATGGCTGTATGTTTTTTAAGTGTAAACTTATATGAAGTACATTCATGGGTGTTTTAAACAAGCCTAACATGTCTACAAGAGTCCAGCAATTGCAGCCTTCATTGTAATCCAGATTTAGATTACTAGGATGTTCTCATAGTAAGACATCGTATTCAGTCAACCACTCCATTCAAATTAATGAAAGTAATTAAACCAATTAATTCAATTTTGTTTTGTGTGTTTTGATAGAATTGAATCTGAGCAGAACGGTGCTTCTTTGACACGTGTCGGTGTAGATATTGCCTATGGGAATTCACAGTGCTTATAGTTAAGAATAGTTGCATGCTTGTTTGGTGTTTGTGTTTCTTTTCTATTCACTTCTCAGTTTGTTTGGGGACTTTTCATACACACAAAACTAGATTACACTTAATAGTTCTGACAATGGAGGAGATGAATGTAACTTTATGATGTAAGCCGTGATACAGGTTTCTAACTGCTTCTTTTTGGTTCCCTAAACAATCTAGTCAGTTTTCTGTCTTCAAAGTATATTCAGGATCAAGGAAGAAAATATGATGCCCCCCTCACCCCCCTGCAACCCAATGACATTTCATATCTAAGAAAAATACAACTGAATATCCTTTATCAAAGCATGTTATAAGAGGATGGCATTTTTGAAAGAACATTGCTTTCCTATTATTTTAAATGGCAGGATTTTAAAATAATGAAACACCTGTTCAAATATGTAATTATACACTATATGAACTGCACTATATTGCCAAAAATAATGGGACAAGTGTCCTTCTGCTGTGGATGGATTGTACCAGAGGTCATGTGCTTTTTAGAGGTTGTTTCTTGTGAAGGGCACCATAACTGTCAGTATATATTGTGACATTTCAGACTACATTGTTCTGCCAGCATTGATTGGATTTAATGAAGAGTGTCTGTACATCTACCTTCATGATAATTAACCCTGTCACAAAGGTGGTTCAAGGATTATAGCACTGGAGTATGTTATTGTCTGTGTGGAATCTGGACTTGCTTCCAGATAAATGAAAAAAAAAAAAAATATATATATATATAAATAAGATCTATCAAAATCACTTGCATTGTCACACCCCTGACCATCTATCGGCAGGCAATAAGGCCACGGATGGGTCCACAACCGTTCATTTTGTATTCTGTTGTCCAATATAGAAAATATGTGGTGGTATAGTTAAGAAACAAACAAACAAAAAAATACTGATGTATAGATTGATTTATTGTGTGTAGAATGGCATGTGAAGAGCGCAAATACTATAAATGACTGTCATCACATACTATGACAGGCTGTGATGAACATTTGGAGGAAAGGTAAAAGAATGAGAAGAATATTTGTCATTTAGATGTACAGGGTCATGTATTTTGCTGCTCTCAGCTCCCTTTCGTCTCAATAATATCCTACATTCACGCTTCTAAAACCGTTGCTACTGTAAGTAAGATAACTGCTTTTCCATCAAGACTTTGACATAATCAAATTGAAGCCATCTCTGTTCATTCTTCCTTGGACAACAACACAGGCGCAATCATGTATCTCCTCACTGCTGTGCACCTATAATAGAACGAGAGATTAAGTAAGCTTTTGATTAAGAGTGACCTGGAGAGAAAATTGCCTCTGATCACCAGTTAGTGTGCTCCCTTCCTAATTTCACTAATATGTAATAAAGTTTTGAATATCTGTCCTCATGCTGTAACAACTTATTTTATTAAGATTAATCTACTTAAAATGATTAAAATGAATTACAGTTACAAGGCAATCAAGAGGTGATTAATTCAAAACTGTTTTAGATTACTGCTCTGTTATTACAAGTAATTGTTCTAAAGAAAACTAATTAAAACAATTTAATTTTCATGTTTTTATTCTTTCATGAAAAATCTAGTATTTACAAGGCATTACTTACATTTATCTAATATGTTAACACTTGTTTCTTGTTTTTTTTTGTTTCAGCAGAAACGCTTTTTCTTTTCTGATTCTCTGGAGTCGAGTTTTATCTCCCCGTTCTCGCTGTGGTTGGGTTGCAATTAGTGCAGATGGCTTTTCTGTAATGCTTGTTTCTCACTCACGTTTTCTTGTTATTTAACTTCAATTGATTCCATGGGTTTGATTCATTAAGGCAAAATGCCATTCCGTAAAAAGAACCCATTTTCCAATGTGCATCTTCGCTGAGATGCTTAGATGCCCTATGAGGCAAAACCATATACAAACACACACACACAGAGACGATCCTTCGTGTGATCAATATTGATCCCCGCAGTGCTTTTTTCCATTTAACTTGAATTCAACATGAATCCATTTACTTAGAGTGATTTATAATTAAGTCTTATATGTTACCTTAGTAGTTCCTATTAATACGTTCGTCCCCTCACAAGGCCTATCTATTGTCAGAATTTGGTGTCTAGTCAATAAACCCAACAAAGGAACTGAAAGAACAGCCATTAAGTCATAGGAATAATTGATATACCTGGTTTCTTCATTTCCTGAAAGCGTTTTGTAGCAATGTATTTTCCTTTCAACAAGGTTTCAGAAGAACATGGGTCATTATAAATGTTGTATGTTACATGAAAGATCAATATAATTCACATTCATTGTAGACGCAGAGCAGGTGGTAGAAAACGTGTCACACAGGGAAGGGACTCCATTTAACACCTCATGGTTTTAGGGCAATTCCAGCATTATGGATGTGACATTTGCACACAAAAATGCAACTTTGTTGCCTTATTCAAGGGCCCGTTTAAACAAATAACTGAATATGATGCACTATTTAGATAATGTGCTTTTTGAACTGTGTCATGTTAAAATGTCAAGGTTCAAAGTTTCACCATTCATTTTTTATCACCCAAAAAAACATGCGTTATGGATGTGACAGAAATGGAGAAGGATTGCTAGGTCACTTAACATGTTCTCAAAAGTCTGTGATTTGTAGAACTTACCATCAGAACATTTAATGCCATTTTGTAAGGACAGCTTAGCAGCTCCCAAAAATCATATTAAGAAATACATCAGGATTTTTATATTTTCATAGTATAAGAGTTATGGATGTGATGCTTTAACTCCATTTAGGAAATGTATTTAAATATTTATTTAAAAACACTTTAAATTGTCATTTGTCATTGGAAGCCAAGATAAACTGAAATCAATACGAAATTCTGGTTAAAGCCCATTTATTATAGTATTTAACTTTGTATTCATGTTTTTAAATATTTAAAATGAGATATGTGAATAGTAAGAACAATTTGATCAAAATAATGCAAAATAATAAACAAAAGACATGTACAATGAGGGATTTATATATATATATATATATATACACACACCGATCAGCCATAACATTATGACCACTGACAGGTGAAGTGAATGACACTGATAATCTCGTTATCATGGCACCTGTCAGTGGGTGGGATATATTAGGCAGCAAGTGAACATTTTGTCCTCAAAGTTGATGTGTTAGAAGCAGGAAAAATGGGCAAGCGTAAGGATCTGAGCGACTTTGACAAGGGCCACATTGTGATGGCTAGACGACTGGGTCAGAGCATCTCCAAAACTGCAGCTCTTGTGGGGTGTTCCCGGTCTGCAGTGGTCAGTACCTATCAAAAGTGGTCCAAGGAGGGAAAAGCGGTGAACCGGCCACAGGAACATGGGCGGCCAAGGCTCACTGATGCACGTGGGGAGCGAAGGCTGGCCCATGTGGTCCGATCCAACAGACGAGCTACTGTAGCTCAAATTGCTGAAAAAGTGAATGCTGGTTCTGATAGAAAGGTGTCAGAACACACAGTGCATCGCAGTTTGTTGCGTATGGGGCTGCGTAGCCGCAGACCAGTCAGGGTGCCCATGCTGACCCCTGTCCACTGCCGAAAGCGCCTACAATGGGCACGTGAGCATCAGAACTGGACCATGGAGGTGGCCTGGTCTGATGAATCACGAGTTCAAGGTGTTGAATGGCCTCCAAATTCCCCAGATCTCAATCCAATCGAGCATCTGTGGGATGTGCTGGCCAAACAAGTCCGATCCATGGAGGCCCCACCTCGCAACTTACAGGACTTAAAGGATCTGCTGCTAACGTCTTGGTGCCAGATACCACAGCACACCTTCAGAGGTCTAGTGGAGTCCTTGCCTCGACGGGTCAGGGCTGTTTTGGTGGCAAAATGGGGACCTACACAATATTAGGCAGGCGGTCATAATGTTATGGCTGATCGGTGTATACACACACACACACACACATACAATTTAATTAAGGCTTAAAAAAATCAGCAAGGAGTATTGGTGTAAATTAATCAATAAAAACTTTCAAAATGGGTGCATTTGACCCAACACTGCTATTTCTTGGTTAGCTTTATAGCTTCCAAAACATTTAAAACTTATTCAACCAGGACTGCTTCACTGAAGTGAAATCTGTTTCGGTTATCGACAACTGAAATACGTTTCCTGACAACCTGCTCAGCCCCAATCCAGCCTTTGTCTTCCTTTGCTGGCAAGACATAAACAAATCCGGCATCATCATTTTTTCGAAGAAACTGCACCTCAAAATTCTCAGTCACATTCTGTGACCAGACCCACAAAATGTCTAGTACATTACCTGTAATAAGATTATCTTCGATATTGAATGTAGTGATCTTCCTTGAAAGAATGCAGTGTTTTCTGACATTCTGTGATTAATTACCAGTGTCAGTGAGAGATTAAAAAAACTACAGCGGGATTTTATTTTTTATTTTTTTAAATGCGACCAATCAGGTTACAAACATGCCTCCTTTCTCCCATCAACAAGGAAGTAAGTTGTTGACCAAAACAAAGTAGACGTGCTGTACAAGTACTTGAAAACAGAGCCTAAAACAATTGGATAGAAACATTAAAGTGGTAGCATACATATCATTGTTGTTTTCAAATTGAAAGAAAAAAAAAGTGAATTGTTACGATGCAAAGTTTATAGTGAAATCATCTTAAGAGCTTTTAAAGAAGTTGGTATAGGCCGGGATATAATCAAATTGCATGGGACTTGTGAATCACGCTTTAGAAAACGTAATGTTATCGCCTTTTGTTGTTTTTGTAAGTATCTATTTTCTCTTACTCATAAACAAGAAGCAATAACATTCCATGTTGTAAAGTATGATTCGGCATATGGTTATAGGCAGACAAAGGAACAGTCTTGAAACTATTTTAAATTAAGCAGATTAAATATATACAAACTTGCCCTATTAAAACGACTGCCAGTAGTCTGGTGCTGTGAGGTTAATATGAATTATGGCATGACAATGTGCTACCATAAGTGATGCAATTCGTATTTTGCTTTTACATCGTAAGACGTACTACTTGCAATAACATCATTAAATCAATAGGGACATTATTGTCACATCCATAAAGGTCACATCCATAATGCTAATTTGGGCAATTGTTATTAATAATGGGTAAAAGTTTTTATCCCATAACATACGTTTAAAAAAATTAGCTTTGCATAGAAAGTATGAAATAAATGTAGTTTAGCATACAACGTTTATACAAACTTTACCAAGAAAACGTTATGGATGTGACATTGGATTTATTTATAAACACCATTATTTTGAATGGCTGTAAAATAGTTTCCTTTTTTCTGTAAAATGCAATATTACTAACTTGGTATTACATAGCGATTGAGTTCCAATTGGGCATATTTACAAATGTATAAATAAAACATGTATCCTATAAATGAAATCTAAAAATGAATGAAAATTAGACTTCTGTAAATGTTGCTGTTTTATTTTTCAACAGTAACCTTAAATGGCTGTAATGTAAAGAAAAGGCATAAAGTGAACCAAAATAATACAGAATGCACAAATATACACCTCTTAGTAAAAACTGAGAAATAAATATTTTTGATATAGGCATATTTTTTTTTTCATGGCCAGGGTCACTGAGTTAAGTGAACTGTAAACTTCACAGTTTTCTCTTGGCTGAATTAGTTTCCAGCAAATATAATAGTTTAGTTTAATGAAAGTAGTTTCCTGAAGCATAGTGAACAATCAGAGGTGCTGTCCCCTGTAGAGGGGCTTTTCTGAAGGGTGGCTCCTCTTGCATGCTACACATTTGTATTAGTTTCTTTAAGTACAGAATACGTTACTTGCTATTATAAATCACATGCGAGAAACGAACCAATGGTAGAGCAGTATTTATTGTGTTTAAATGTCATCCCATCCATGGAATATTTAAAAAGTAATGTATGATCTTTCTACCAATCTATTTTTAGATGGGCAGAATAACCAGTAGACATATTTATGTATTTAATTCCTATGCACGTATAATAAGTGTAACATCACGGGTGTCTGTATAGGATGCTGTTTCATGCAGCGTTGCAGTTAGAGCTGCTCAGCTTCACTTCGTAGTCCTCTCACCCAAACTGCTTGAGATGACATCTCCTATGCAATTAGAGACACCGTTCACACAGCGTATTATCTTACATCATTTCTGTATCTGTTTGTTGTGTCTTTCATGATTTGCATTTTAGATTTTCGTCTCTGGAGGCTTCATTATTTTTTCTAGCCCTTCCACAGTGTATGAAAGCTGCATTTTAAAATATAATAATATACCCAAACCTCTTAAACCAAGAGACAAATCATGAGGCCCAACTTACTGAATACTTTATACCCGGCATTAAACTGTAAAAAAAAAAAAAAAAACAGAAAAACATCTCAGTCTGCATCTCAGTTTTTACTTATTCTTACTAGAGGCCTCAATATTTGTGCAATACATATAGTTATGAGGACTAGTAGGAGATGGAGATTATCAGGCCGACAAGTTGTCTTTTCATTCTGCATCTTGTATGCAAGTTTCCTGTCCTAATGTGAAGTACGAAGAAAACGTAATTGATTTTCGAAAAGACTCCCTCTCCTGAAAATGGATATTGAACATATTATTGACATCTGTGTTAGCTGTTAACACCAGTGGCCATATTCTTGAAGGATTTTCCACTGCATTAGATTTACTGTGCCGGTAATTAAAATAAATAAATGGGTAAACTAATCCTGCAAAACATAAACCGCCTATAGGGACTAGATTATGATTTTGTTGTATTATTGGTTTAAAAAAACAACAAAAAAACAGGAAACTTAGGATGGTGCTAAATGTTATTATGTCTTTTATATGCATTTCTGAATATCTGCTTCTTAAATGTGCCAGAACTAACGAGCAAATAAGGAAAAAATGGTATTTGGCATGCCTTCAAAACAAAAACCAGACAAAAATGTTGGTATCAATGTGAAATAATAGCATTGCCTCCTGTGAAAGTAATTTCTACTCCTGTTTAGGTTAAAATCCGTACAGGAACATTAGCACACGATTAAATCATTAAAGTATTTCGAACTTTCAGAGATATGACCCAGGGACCACACGAGGGGAAATCTCTGCCCAAAGACCCTCGGGGAAGGACACCATTACAATCGTCTGTTTTAAGGATGAATTAGCATTAACACATGAAGTGTTTCTGGGTTCACGTTGCTCTTAGTATTTAGCCTCTGTCACGTAACTATAGCCCTCCACTCTATAGCTGTCCGGAGTAATCAAAGGTCTGGCGTCCCAAGGGAGACTGATATGTCTCAGTAAGAACGCAAACAGATCAATAGGATTATCTCCCAGCAAGGAAGCTAAAATGGCTTAACCTTTAAATTGACCACTGGAGTAACCATCTCCTGAACCCAATGTGTTATTAGGATTTTATTTATTTATTTTGCTCTTATAACCATAATTTGAGTTGTCCATCAGTCAACGTAAACCATTACCAAGAGACAAATAGCTATGACCTCCTGGGGAAGACTTAAGACTTCAATACAGTTATATATAAGAAGATAAGAGAGATTCAGTGCACGAAATTCATGGTTTGAACAAATATGAAGACAAACCTGCTTAAGGGAAAGTTAACGTCTTGAGGAACACAATCTACACTTGGATATCAATTAAAAACTACATTGATTTAAGCTACGGTCTTCTGCATCCCACAATGGAATTAACCGCATGATTTCAAACACATTTCTGAATGAGGCCGGTGACTTATAAATATTCAGAGATGCTGGTTTGATTTGCAATATTTATTGTGTTAGTTAAATAAAATATGTGTGGATGGCAACTCCTTCTCAGCTGCAGACAAGTCAGCACCCAGATGAACAGCTGTCAGATGGAGACCGGGATGCATTTGTAAAAGTCAGAAATCAGACCCAGTTGGGACTTGTCATTTTTGTCAAATAGATACTCGTGTTTCTCATCAAACTGATTTGTTGACTTTTCAAGGGCAATCAGTACCAATGAAAGGTGTTCTCATATCGGGTTTACAAAGTGTACAAACAAGAATAAAGTAATACTCCATGAACATGCTATCAATGATATGTCAGCATATACTTGTTTTATGCTTTATTGAAAAGTAAAAGTACATATACACCGTTGTTTTTTTCCAAGCTATATTGACGAAAACATAAGTAAGTTCAGCTATTTTACTACAACAACCAAACCGGATTTACTTTAGATATTCACAAGACCGTGATACTGAACAACTTTAAAGAAGACCTAAAATAGAATGGGAAGTTATGAATAATGTACATCAATCAGAAAATATAGGTATATAGTATAGTATACCAAAGTACTGTCAAAACTATTTCTAAGAGCTTGAAAGTTATCCTATGCCATCTTAAAAACATAATACTCCTGAGTGGAGTATAAGACAACGTTCAGAAACACACACTGAGGTGCAGGTTGGTACATAAATGTAAATATGCATCATTAACATGTTAAACGTGTTTTCGTTCTTTAAGCATCCAGGCTTGCTTTGATGTGCTCCTGCAGTGTCATACAGCTGAAACCATTAGTCACGCCATTCACAGAGGTCAGGTAGCATCATTTCAAAACAGTCAAATTCTCATGTATGGTTATTTAGGGAGGTGTCAGTTGATTGTAAAGCAACCCTTTTTGTCAGGCATGTGAAAACCGACAATACTTGTGTAATGAGGCTGGATGTGTTATGTATGCATTGGAATTTTCTTTTAGACAAGATGTGTCATCGAGTTTAAAAATACTCTATACTGTGATTGAATCTCTCCTCTGTGATGCACTTGAACAAATGTTGTTTAACAGGTGCCTACACTCAAATCAGCTATAAGTAGGGGTTTTTGTTAGTGGTGTGCTGTAGTCCTTTATTATATAAACCAATTAATTTATAACCTTTGAACTCCTGAATGAATTAAATTAATAATTCAATAGGAGAGTATAATTAGTGTAGCTTACTTGATGTGCATATTGGCTGTGTATCAATATTACAATAATCATATAGTTCTAGTCATATTTAAAAGATAAATAAAAGCAATGGATAGCTAATTCCTATCATACCACTGTGGTGAACTCCATATGTAATTGATAATAATGAGTAATTTGTTCTTCTGATGATACTGCAATTGTGCATCTTCTTGCATTGTTGTGTGTGTTTGCATCAGATTGTGAAAAAGATTTTCTTTTTACCAGACAGCCTTTCAGGAATTAACATCTCTAGTCTTATTTGAAGTGAACATGTGATCCATGATTGCAATTACTCATGCAACAAAGAGAACAAAGCTCTGAATCCTCAATCATCGGACTTGAAACCCAAACAAACAAACAAACCAACAACAAACAAATAGCAATGCAAGATCCTTGGATCACTATGTAGGACAAACTGTGACTGCTTTTGTGTGTGTTAGAATTAAGAACTGCAGTTTGGCAAGAAGAACACAAGCAGTTTAGGAAAATAAACAAATGATCAGTCTGTGATGAAATCAAAAGTTGACCCACCTGCTCATCGCAAACTACACACCTGTACTCACTGGACTCATGGCTGGATTCTTTTTTGTCAGAAGTTTCTTTCTTCTATGAATAAAACAGAATTGACATCATGTAGTGGGGTATAACTTGCAGTCAGCATGGAGGTCTGAGTTTGGATTTTATCCCAGAAAAGTTCTTTGGTGTCTTGTCTACAGTTCATGTTGACTATGAAGGGGAAAAAACAATGTCTTCATTTAACTGTCTAATTCTCAGGCCGCTAAGTGTTACTGTACTGCTTTTAGTTTTAGTGCACACTTATTTATTAAGGGAATCATTATATTGTAAATAAGTGTAATTGACTTTCAAATAATAATAATATACAATAAACATACATATATCCTCGAATGTGACAGAGAATATTCTAAATACATACTAATAATAAATATGTCTTGTTCCTATTTGAAGTTGCAGTAGCAGCCATGATAGTTTAGTGGCGTTTGTATGTAACAGATTCTGAATCAACATCCATATTTCAACCATCGACCAATCCTGGCTCTCTTCTGAAACTCAGCATTTCTCTGCTGAAGTTATTTCTTAATGACATAATTCCAGAGGGGAAATCTCATGGCTCTGGGCGGATTCGCTAAATGGAGTAATGCTGCGTATAATCTCACATCTATCTCCAAGATCGACTTGTGCCTAATACAGAATTGTGCTTCGGCTTAATACCTTGTCTTTGTTCCCAGGCATTTAACAAATCCAGTAATGGCAACACTTAGGTGACGGAGAGAGTTGTCCACCTTATATGAATCTAATCTCAAAATCACGTATTTGCTTCAAATTGCAGGTGATTTTAATCGTCATGGTTTAAATTGTACACCAGCATCTACCCATTTTGAATGATATTAGTCTGTGCAATCGTGCTTACGCACAAGTGTTTGATTCTTCCCCTTTCTTTCTTTCTGCGGCCCTTTTCTTCATTCATTCCATGTCTATTTATTTGCTGTGTCTTTCTTTATTCATTCGTTATCGAGTGACATTCCAAGAGGTCTTCGATGTCATCTGATGAGGGAAAAAAGACATTGCTTTCGCAGTAATGGACGTTGACGTGACAGTGTTCATTACAAAAAAGGTATACAGTATTCCTATGCTACTGATAGCCCTTATCTCATTTTGTAAAGAAAATGGATTTGTGTCCGATTCCTGCAACATTGTTAGCATAGACTAAGGCAATGGCACTGGCAGACAGAGGAGAATGTGAATGGAAGATCATATTTGGCTGAGATGATAAATGTATTGAATTTATTACTCAAACAGATAACTCCGAAACAAGTGCTGTTCAAACACATCTGAGCTGAGGAACCTAGTTTTAGAGCGGCAAAACTTAATAAACAAAACCAAACTATACAAAAATAAAGATTATATAAATAATGTGTCATGCTCCATTTTAAAATGGGTTTGATAATAACCCTTATACAGGTTGTTTCATTGACTATAATAATGGCAGGATTGCCCATTACATTTATTTATGTTTAATATAGTTTTCCTTTGTACCCATCCTTGTGCATGAAGAGTATAATGATTTGTGAGAGTGTATATATATATATATATATATATATATATATATATATATATATGCACATACACATACAATGTTTTTGCATGTGCATTGTAATAGAGTAATTCCACTCTCAGATTGTGTTAGTGGAATTGTATTTGTATTTTTAAACTAGCCCTGTTTATACCATTAAAAACCAGATGCATCAGTAATATTAAAAAGAAAAAAGAAATAAATCCCTGCCTTTAATGTCCAGGTGGGCCAGCCCAATGTTACACCTGTTAAGAGCTCTGCAGATCAATGACATTTTTTATGGTTAAAGCTGCCGGATTCCCTGACAGGTAATTAAATATAAGGCAAACAGAGGTTCCAGGTTCACGTACCCCATAATTCTTCATTATCTTCCTGAAGCAGACATTTACCCCGAAGGATTTGAGAGTTTTTATGTGTCCCCTCTATTTTAAGTAATCAATGGCTCTAAGAGAATGTTATGTTCATTTCAAAGGCAACATAATGCATGGTTTCATTAACGCTATACAAATGTGACCTATACAAATAAGAAAACAAAATAAAATGGAAACTGACAGTGCTTACCCTACGTTAAGTGGTATGTGATGCAAGAAAAAACTGCTTAAACAGTTTATCTTAGCAAAATGTACTGAGCATAAGACTTACATCTTATGAAATCTTGCATTAAACAGTTTTTTTTCATATATCTGCATTATCATCATATAATACTATATTAAGTGTAGTAATCAATTCACATATTAAGGCACATACTTAGTCATTACAGTTAAACCATTAAAAAATCGATTGATATTTAAGCCATATTTTCTGTGCCGCTGTCCATTAAAATGTCGCAGGACTTCCTTTTAAGACTTGGAACTAAATCTTTGAAGCTGAGTACGGCAGGAATCGTCCGTGCCCCGGAAGATTCACCCCTTTTTAAAATGTATTTTTCCCTTGAGCCATAATTCTCCGTCTCGTAATAACGCAAGCAGATGCCGCCACAACTTAGACCTGCGCTTTCTGTGGGCCACTCATTTCTCGGATTGCTCCAGTGCTCCGGAACCTATTTACAGTTTCTATCATAAAATATCAGCACTTAATGCTTTGATGGAGTTGGGGGTGGGGGGTGGAGGAGAATTCAATCTCATCTAGCCTTCTGCGGTTAAAAGAGAGGTAAAAAAAAGGTATTTATTTTTTAAAGTTTATTTTATCTTGATGTCCTGTTGAAGAGCACTTGACTCATTCTGCATTTCAGAAGGAGGAGAAGAGTTTGTTGATTTGAATCAATTACGGTGAAGTTTCCCTCAGATAGTTTTTGCTCCTCATCTGACTTCGTCTTGGTGTAGCTACTGATGGTCTATGGTCTGCATTTACATAGGATCTGTAACATATCTATTTTAATCTGAGCTTCAAAGCCCAATTTACTAGAAATGCTCTCCCTAATGAGATTAGCTCTACTGAGAGTCACCTTAGAGTAAAACACATGCTTGGGACGGTACTTTTTCACGAAGCTTTTCATGCTGCGCTATACTAGCCTTTTTTCCATATAGCTTTGGGGCATAACATACAGAACCATTCAATTTGCAGGCTGCTTTCATTCAGAAATGACCCCACTTATTTTTCTAAACTGCAGAACATACTCCTCACCTTGATCTTTTCTCTCTTTTTTTTTATTTGATCGGTTGCCTACACTTGGTTTTGTTTTGTTGCATTAGACAGCTCCTGTTCTTTCCCCGCCTCGTTGATATTTAGAGCAGCAACTCAGTCTGAGGTTAATCAGTTTGCGTTTATTTTGATAGGTTCGGTGCATCTTTTGACTTGGAATTGAAGCATTGAAATGACAGTGTGGTAGTGTTTACCCAGTGTTAATCTTATTTACTAAACAGTAGGCTGTTTAATAAGTAATAAGTAATTACACAAATAAAATCGATCAAGAGTCAAATACACTACAACGTCATGAGCTTTATCTTTTAAAATGGCTTGTGTAGTACCTTTTTACACATTTTACACATACATTAATAAACACATACTCTTTCCACATATATCTTCTTCTCTTATTAGTCCATTGATACTCACTGTTTTGTGTGTATATATATACACTCACCTAAAGGATTATTAGTAACACCATACTAATACTGTGTTTGACCCCCTTTCGCCTTCAGAACTGCCTTAATTCTACGTGGCATTGATTCAACAAGGTGCTGAAAGCATTCTTTAGAAATGTTGGCCCATATTGATAGGATAGCATCTTGCAGTTGATGGAGATTTGTGAGATGCACATCCAGGGCACGATGCTCCCGTTCCACCACATCCCAAAGATGCTCTATTGGGTTGAGATCTGGTGACTGTCGGGGCCAGTTTAGTACAGTGAACTCATTGTCATGTTCAAGAAACCAATTTGAAATGATTCGACCTTTGTGACATGGTGCATTATCCTGCTGGAAGTAGCCATCAGAGGATGGGTACATGGTGGTCATAAAGGGACGGACATGGTCAGAAACAATGCTCAGGTAGGCCGTGGCATTTAAACGATGCCCAATTGGCACTAAGGGGCCTAAAGTGTGCCAAGAAAACATCCCCCACACCATTACACCACCACCACCAGCCTGCACAGTGGTAACAAGGCATGATGGATCCATGTTCTCATTCTGTTTACGCCAAATTCTGACTCTACCATCTGAATGTCTCAACAGAAATGGAGACTCATCAGACCAGGCAACATTTTTCCAGTCTTCAACTGTCCAATTTTGGTGAGCTTGTGCAAATTGTAGCCTCTTTTTCCTATTTGTAGTTGAGATGAGTGGTACCCGGTGGGGTCTTCTGCTGTTGTAGCCCATCCGCCTCAAGGTTGTACGTGTTGTGGCTTCACAAATGCTTTGCTGCATACCTCGGTTGTAACGAGTGGTTATTTCAGTCAAAGTTGCTCTTCTATCAGCTTGAATCAGTCGGCCCATTCTCCTCTGACCTCTAGCATCAACAAGGCATTTTCGCCCACAGGACTGCCACATACTGGATGTTTTTCCCTTTTCACACCATTCTTTGTAAACCCTAGAAATGGTTGTGCGTGAAAATCCCAGTAACTGAGCAGATTGTGAAATACTCAGACCGGCCCGTCTGGCACCAACAACCATGCCACACTCAAAATTGCTTAAATCACCTTTCTTTCCCATTCAGACATTCAGTTTGGAGTTCAGGAGATTGTCTTGACCAGGACCACACCCCTAAATGCATTGAAGCAACTGCCATGTGATTGGTTGGTTAGATAATAGTATACACTCACCTAAAGGATTATTAGGAACACCTGTTCAATTTCTCATTAATGCAATTATCTAACCAACCAATCACATGGCAGTTGCTTCAATGCATTTAGGGGTGTGGTCCTGGTCAAGACAATCTCCTGAACTCCAAACTGAATGTCTGAATGGGAAAGAAAGGTGATTTAAGCAATTTTGAGCGTGGCATGGTTGTTGGTGCCAGACAGGCCGGTCTGAGTATTTCACAATCTGCTCAGTTACTGGGATTTTCACGCACAACCATTTCTAGGGTTTACAAAGAATGGTGTGAAAAGGGAAAAACATCCATTATGTGGCAGTCCTGTGGGCGAAAATGCCTTGTTGATGCTAGAGGTCAGAGGAGAATGGGCCGACTGATTCAAGCTGATAGAAGAGCAAATTTGACTGAAATAACCACTCGTTACAACCGAGGTATGCAGCAAAGCATTTGTGAAGCCACAACACGTACAACCTTGAGGCGGATGGGCCACAACAGCAGAAGACCCCACCGGGTACCACTCATCTCCACTACAAATAGGAAAAAGAGGCTCCAATTTGCACAAGCTCACCAAAATTGGACAGTTGAAGACTGGAAAAATCTTGCCTGGTCTGATGAGTCTCGATTTCTGTTGAGAATTTGGCGTAAACAGAATGAGAACATGGATCCATCATGCCTTGTTACCACTGTGCAGGCTGGTGGTGGTGGTGTAATGGTGTGGGGGATGTTTTCTTGGCACACTTTAGGCCCCTTAGTGCCAATTGGGCATCGTTTAAATGCCACGGCCTACCTGAGCATTGTTTCTGACCATGTCCATCCCTTTATGACCACCATGTACCCATCCTCTGATGGCTACTTCCAGCAGGATAATGCACCATGTCACAAAGGTCGAATCATTTCAAATTGGTTTCTTGAACATGACAATGAGTTCATTGTACTAAACTGGCCCCCACAGTCACCAGATCTCAACCCAATAGAGCATCTTTGGGATGTGGTGGAACGGGAGCTTCGTGCCCTGGATGTGCATCCCACAAATCTCCATCAACTGCAAGATGCTATCCTATCAATATGGGCCAACATTTCTAAAGAATGCTTTCAGCACCTTGTTGATTCAATGCCACGTAGAATTAAGGCAGTTCTGAAGGCGAAAGGGGGTCAAACACAGTATTAGTATGGTGTTCCTAATAATCCTTTAGGTGAGTGTATATATGTATATATATATATATGTATATATATATATATATATATGTATATATATATATATGTATATGTATATATATATATATGTATATATGTATATGTATATATGTATATATATATATGTATATATATATATATATGTATATATATATATATATATATATGTATATATGTATATGTATATATGTATATAGGTCTTTGACATCTTGCTCTGGTCTTATACTGCTCTTCTGGAATGTGACTTCTACTTTTTTACTTTGCAGCTCACCTGTGGCTGCGAGCTTTAAATTCTGTCAGCCAATAAATTAATTCACCTCTGGCAAAATAATAATAATTAAAAACATGTAAGATGTGATAGCAATACACTTGATTCAGATTCTTACAACAGGGTAATATAAGAATAAGCACAATAGATCACTTAATCATAGGTAAGTTGCTTGTTTGTACTTGGCATTTATAATTCTCATTTTTCTACAGCCTTCAACTTATTTACAATATCAGTCCTGGGAAATCAACAGAGTGTTTTTGTTTTAATTATTATTTTTTAATCATGAGGTGGTGTTCGATGAACCAGTTTGTTCTACCTGTAGAAATGTTTTAAATTCACGAAATAGTCACCAGCAGAACTGTTACAACGGGACTATTATTCAGCCTTCTGTGCCTAGCGAGACCCGACAGAGTTAAACAGATGCTGGAAACATGAAATGAAAATAAAAGGAATGCTTGATGTCTTAATAAAACTTAAAAGCTTTAAAAGCCTCTACGCGGAGCAGAGGTAGTAAGCTGGGTCAGACGTATCATTTCAAAGCCCTCATTATTTTTATGGGCCCACAGTTACATATTAGGTTTGTCATAGTGTTATTCTTAGTTAACATAAAAGTGTTGATTCAGCGACTCTTCTAAGGGGGCTGTTTTATATTAAATACAATATATGAAAAAGGGAGAAGGAAAAAAAAAACCTGGACGAGCTAATGCAGCGTTCTTTCCATTGTTGTTCAGCAGCATATAATTCTGCATGGCTGATGATTTCAAACCTATTAAGGGTCTTTTCCAGTTTTATATATGGCCGTGTCAGTGAACTTTTTATGGTCCTGTAGACTCTATAATTCTAAGGCTTTTACCAAATTGTGGTGTTCTTGTGCTCTGGGAATCCATCTTGAGTCTTTTTAAAGAGTTTATTATGGCTTCTGAATTATGTATGAATGTATTTAAAGATGCTTTATTGCTTTTTTTTGGTGACCGTTCTCATATTATTTACGGGGTTGTATGGGTTTTTAATGGAGTGCTTTAACATGAATAAGTGCATTTGGGAGGTCCTTTAACAATGCGCTGTCCTGTAGTTCTGAGATGGTTTGTGTAGTGTAGAAACATGTAGAAGAAAAGGACCCCACAAATTGTTGGACAAAACTAAATTCATCATGAATTATTAATGCCGATGTACTGTGCAAGCAGTGGTTCTGTGTTGTAAAATCCTTAATCTGTAGGTGTGTTTACAAGGGCATTTGAAGTGATGGTAGCCCAAGAGGAACATTATGCAACTGTGACAATTAAGGCAGATGTTTACATGCACAATAAATTATTTTGTGTTTTTTTAATTTACCCGTAGATTGAATGGCTATTTCATAAGTTTCACATATTTAATTTTAGGTTATCGTTTTACAATAATGGGCACCACTGTCACATCTAATGATCACATGTATAAGGCCTTACACCAGATTCAGTCTGTAACCCTACCCCTATCCCTCACCCTAACCTTGTTATACATGTGATTAACACCAGAACTCGATATTCATGTGTTATTACTGTGGGATTCATACATACATTTATTAAGAATTCATTGCCATTCTTGTAATGTGTGACCGATCATAGAGTGGAACTATATTTAGATAACTACAATGTAGCTTATTATATAAATGGTGTGACGATGTAATAATAAAGTTCCAATTCCAACTAAATTGGAATGTTATACATGGCTGTATTACATTTTAATACATCTGTAATAAAAGGTAGACCAGATTAAAATGAGATACTTGCATTAAATGCTACCTTGTATGAACTACCAATGAATGGGTAGGACAGAGCTGACCTTGGAAAAATGTTAAATGGATAATTGTGGAATGCAAATCATGCATACCTTCTAGTTGTCTTGAGCAATAATACATTTTAGATTTTAAAAAGTTAGGTATTGCAGAGCATAAAGCCTTAGTTGATAATTAATGAAATACAGATGAAATAATTAGATGTAATTTATTAAAGTAGTCATGAGTCATGGTTCCCTTGAGTGGTATAATGCAGAAAAAGGTTTTTACATTGTCACTGCAATTGTCCTAAAGACCTTTCACAGAGTGCAATAGAAACGGATTGCTCAAGGTAGACTGAATAATGAGCTGGTGAATAACAGCAATTTTCCACGGGCTTTGGTGCATGAACAACAGTGAGCAGTGACCACTGAGTTATGCCACAACGAACCAGCCCTGGTCCTAGAGAGCTGCAGGGTTTTTATTTTTTTCTCTCCAAGCCCTTCATAAACTAATTTACTCAGTCTTGGGGCTTAAATGGATGAATAACGACCATTTGTTCCAGGTCTTCAGTGATGATTTACAGATACTATAACTTGAGATGCTGCAGGATTGTGACTTTCCATTAATAGCATTGGCTGCACTTGAAAAACTATTTGTTTTTGAGAGCCTGTGTAGAGAAAAAACTAAGCTGGAACAACAAGTGATTCCACATACACAGAATGTAATAAGCAAGAACTGATAAAGTAGACAATGCAAATATTATAACAGGTGATCTTTTTTAATTGACATATTGAAATGTATGCAGTATGCCTTTCTCACAATCGTGAAATAATCACGGTCCTTACTTCAAGCAGCATTTTGACCAATCACAATGAAAACGCCCACATATATAGACCGACTGTAGGATTTTGTTGATTTTAGCCAAATAAATTGACAAATTCGGGTAATTTCAAATTCGGGTTCATCATCATTGTTTATGATAAAATAGATGTAATTCCCAATTATATTGTTTTGTATTTTATGAACATAATCTCATACATGCCACATAATAGCAGATGTATGAGAGAGCACTTCTGTATGAAATAATATAATGCCTGGTTGTAATATGTACACACAAGATACAATGTCATTGTCATTTTATTGCATTATACGGGCAAGATAATATCTCATAGCTCGGTTAAATGGAAAGGTGGTTATGATATACTCCTTGTTAATTTTCTCTTTCACTCAGCAGGACAGGTTTTCTGTCAATTATTGATTTAAAAGATTGATAAAAAGCAAGAGGTCATTTAATTAATGTATTTGTCTTCCACAGCAACTGACAATGTGACTTGGTGGAAAGCTATGCCTTATGAGAAAAGATATACAGATCAGGTAAGAATAATCAATTTAAATTGTTACCTGGGAAAAATTTGTTAATAGAGCAAAGTTGTTATTTTTCTTGGTTTGTTAATTACCTCAGATAATCATATAGGCCACATTTAACCTTTCCAATTACATATACAACATAATCACATTCTTATTTAAATTAAAATAGTCATGATGTAAATACAGTTTAAACATTTAATCCAGCTGCATGGAAATGTGTGACAGTTACATATAGCTAGGTCCATAAATATTTGGACAGTGACACAATTGTCATCACTTTGGCTCTGTATGTCACCACAATGGATTTGAAAGGAAACAATCAAGATGTGCTTTAAGTGTAGACTTTCATCTTTAATTTGAGTGTAGTTACATCCAAATTGGGTGAATGGTGTAGGAATTACACCCATGTTTATATGTGGTGTTAATTGTAGGGGCTCAAAAGTAATTGGACAAACTAACAATCATGAATTACATTGTGTGTTTCAATACTGGGTTACAAATCCTTTGCAGTCAATGACTGCCTGAAGTCTGAACCCATAGACATCAGCAGATGCTGGGTTTCTTCCCTGGTGATGGTCATTGTCCATCTACATTGTGAAGCGCATTTAGCATTTGGCTGAATCTGAGCAGATTGTATAGCCCTAAGCACTTCAGAATTCATCCTGCTGCTTTTGTCAGCAGTAACGTCATCAATAAATACAAGCCATACATGCCCACGCCATAACATGCTTCACAGATGAGGAGGTATGCTTCAGATCATGAGCAGTTCCTTCCTTTCTCCATACTCTTCTCTTCCCATCATTCTGGTACAAGTTGATCTTTGTCTCATCTGTCCATAGGATGTTGTTCCAGAACTGTACAGGGTTCTTTAGATGTTTATGGCAAATTCCAATCTGGTCTTCCTGTTTCCTTTTTCCATCTTGTGGTAAACCCTCTGTATTTACTCTGGTGAAGTCGTCTCTTGATTGTTGACTTTGTCACAGATACACCTACCTCCTGGAGGGTGTTCTTAATCTGGCCAACTGTTGTGAAGGGGTTTTTCTTCACCAGGGAAAGAATTCTTCTGTCATCCACCACAGTTGTTGTCCGTGGTCTTCTGGGCCTTTTGGTGTTTCTGAGCTCACCAGTGCGTTCTTTCTTTTTAAGAATGTACCAAATAGTTGATTTGGCAACACCTAATGTTTTTGCTAGCTCTCTGATTGGTTTGTTTTTATTTCTCAGCCTAATGACGTCTTGCTTCACTCGCAGTGGCAGCTCTTTGGACTTCATATTGAGTGTTAACAGCAACAGATTCCAAATGCAAATGCCACAATTGAAATCAAATCTAGACCTTTTGTCTGCTTACCTATAATTGAACTAATGAGGGAATAACACACACCTGGCAATGGAACAGCTGAGACTGCTGACCAGCCAGTTGTCCAGTTACTTTTGAGACCCTAAAATTGGGGGCACCACATATAAAAATGGGTGTAATTCCTACACCGTTCAACCAATTTGGATGTAACTACCCTCAAATTAAAGATGAAAGTCTACACTTAAAGGCCATCTTGAATGCTTGATTGTGGTGGCGTACAGGGCCAAAACAATGACAATTGTGTCACTGTCCAACTATTTATGGACCCATATGAATGTTCTTCTATTTTTAGTCTCCATAAAGAATACATACAATAATACATGTGTGAGAGGTGTGAAGCAAAGCATAAGATGTATATGAATATACAGAAATCAACGAGGAATTATGAGTGCTAAATATAGATACAGAAGGTGCCTGTTTGTGGCTTGATATTAAGTGGGAGATAATGACGTGTATCATTACACTACAAGCTCAGATGTAATCTGATGTGTAAACTGGTCACTAGACAGAGATATAATTAAACTGTTGTAAAAATATGACAAAACCATCTACATTTGAGGCCAGATCACTCAAATTGAAGCGTGGGACTGGGTCCTATCAAACATGTCCAATCATGGGTTCAAGTAAATTGTTCTAGAACAGGGCTATGTGAGTTTGTTTGAGCAGTCCATTTAACTGCCAGAAATGAATTTTAACAGATTTTGCTATTGAATATTCCAACCTTATTTACATTTAGATAAAGCTAGGTATTTTTAATCAGCAAAATATTCAATGCTCCTTTTTCTGCATTTAATTGGGGGTTTAAAAGAAAATTTGTCCTTAAGCAAAATGTTTTTAGTCTTGAATGATTGATAGGCAGAAATAAACAAGTCACTAAAAATACCTCGGCCTATTCAGTATCAGAATATATATGTACATGTTTATATGTATTGTTATTGTTACATATGTGAAAGACTGGGAGGAATAATTATTGAGGATGTATCCTATTTAGACTGAACCTGAATGTATATGTAGGGCAGGTTATTAGTAACTGTTAAACCACTTGGTTCCCCTTGGATAAAGGCAGCTACTAAATAATAATAATAATAATAATAATTGAAACCTTACAGATAGCCTCCAACATACAAATTATTAGTAATACATGTACTGCTTGCTGAGATTGAAATATTGGATATCTAATTATAGGAACATTCATTCCAACAGTTACATTTTAGAAATTAGTCTGTGGTAGTTCCAAAGTGCATCACATTGAATTACAGTGCTGCAGACTCTAATCTATTAGGTAGTGTTATGAAACCAGCCTAGAAGAACTCTTCAAACACATTAATTACAATATTCAGCTGCTTTCACTGTGATGTTATAATCCTGCTCTCTGCTGCAACTTCCATATGTGTCCACTGTGCAACGGAGCCACGTTGGGGAGATTATACAGAGATGAAGTTTGGTTTTGGGATAGACAATTAAGTTAATGTATTGGTGTATTTCTCTCCCCGGAGCAGAGGTCAGAGGAATTGCAAGCTTTCAAACTGTCTTACACAAGCTCAACAAAACTGTTGACATTGTGGATTAATAAGAAAGAGATTTGTTAAGATATGTTAGCTATTTTTGCAACTGCTCCTGTACATACTATGGATTGCAAAGTAGACAGAAACTGGGTATTAAGAATAAACAAACTACCACTGAAATGTTCATTAGAGATAAGCTTGCAGTTAAGTGCAAAGGATATCCATCTTTTCTTTGGCAAGCTGGTGTTTAATGAATACAGGCAAGGTTGGCTTAATTATTTTCCCTCTACTTTCAGGGTTGATTTTCTATTGTCTTTTTTGGTTCATTAGAAGTGTTTTCCAGAGATTAAATAGTTTGAAATTCACTGCTGAAAAACGAGCTTTAGAAAATGGCCTTGAAGTATACTTTGAAAGTGTTTATATACCATAGATATATATATTCAATATAAATGTATGCCTGAGAGTGGTGATATAACTGAGGTCTAGTATGTTTTATTGTCAACGTTGAATGAATATCAAATTCAATGTGATCAATTGATAATTAACATTAGATTTATTTTTCCTAGTACATTTTTATGAACGTTTATTTTTTCATTGCTGCCCTCTAGAGTTTATCATCGGCATGAGTGTCACTTTAGTAATGTTATGGGGAGAAAATTATATTTAATAGCCAAAATGCTAACATCATGTCTCTTTTTTGCTACAAAAATCCCATTTTCTGTTCAGTATTATGTTTCAGAATAGCCTAAAACACATATTTTTTAAAAATACTTTCCCTATCCTGGACAGTGTCATTGGGAGCAGACCATTATTATTTATGTTTTGGAAAAGTGAAGTGGAAATAAATTTGGCATAAAGAGATCAAAAAGATTGTCACATCAGGTTTATCTCTGACCAAAGAGATAATTCAATTCAAGCCTCACACAAAACAAATTCAGGGTTGACATTTAAAGGAAAATGTCTGTATGTTCAGCCAGCTACTTCATTTCTTGCCTCAGGGGCTTTCATGCTACCAGAAGAGCACAATTAGCACTGTCATAATAGGGTAAAGACCTCACATTCAATTTAAAACAATCTTGAACTGTGAGACTCTGGAAAGCTTGTAGTTTAGTTACAAAAAAATATTTGGTTGTAAGAAGATGTTGTCCAGTAGTTTGACATAAGCAAATTAATTGGTCCTCGTTTCAATGGATGTGCAGGCCTGGGGCTCCGGATTATTGTGTCTAGACAATCTTGGAGTTCAAGGTCATAGGGAGCCAAGGACTGAGTCCCAGGGACATGCCTCTCCCACTGCCATCACCCGGCTTCACCTGCCTCGACAATTTTCAACTGGGCATTGCAGATTTGCGTTAAGGTTAGTGTATTCATAGCTGAGTGTCCTATAGGCTTAAAAGTCTTATGAAGTCTGAAACATGAGTAAAAATTGTAATTTAAAACTTGGTGTCCTAGTTTGTTTTCATATCCATTGAAACTCCTGAAAAGGCAGATAAAGCCGGGGTCTCTAGGGTACAATGTTTCTATCTGCGTCTGCTGTGATCTGGAAGTGAGAAACGGTGACATGGCTTTACAAACACTAAGATCTCTGCATGTATATGTGTGTGAATTTTGTGTAGATACTGTAACATACAAATAATATAACATTCTGCATAATATCCAAAAATATATAAATGCTCTGATTCATACACTATTCTATACATTGTATGTTTCCATATACAAAAAAAAAAGAATGTACTTGTAATTTTTTCTACAATGCTGTTGTCTGCCCTCTCAATTAAATTTAAAATTGATGGTGGGGAAAAAATGTCTTTACCACTCAAATTTCTGAATATATTGAGAGCCTCATTCACAAACATCTCGGTACAGAAAGCTAAAGCTCTCAGATTGTGTTAAGGGCAAACAAAAGAACCCTGACAATTCTCATTAAGGGATTGGAATGCAAATTGAAATCCCTCTTCCTCTCAAGGCAGAATTTACAATTTGTTGTTAAAAATGTAACAACCGTACAGGGGCCATATTTAAGAGCAGTAGTGCGGCACTTCGGTACATTACAGCTGTTCTCTTTCTGCACCAAAAGTTTTGAAGGTCTAATCATGCCATGCTTGGAAGTGAGGAGAGATAAAATCAGTTGCTCATATTAAATGGGTCTTAAGACTTGTTGAGAATACTTGGAACCTAATTTGTCAAGTCTAACAAGATACAGATACAGAGGTTCATTGAACAACTCCCAAAAGTATGGTTTATTTACATTTTTTAATTCCCTTTATCAGTTCTGATGTGTACTGGTAAATGCATATTTATTGAAATCTAAGGGTGTCCTTCATGTAGACATATTTTTAAAAACTTGTATCTATTGGTCGTGCTATTTTTTATGTGCGTGGCATGCTGATAGATAAAGGAAAGGAAGAAACCTGCTTAAAATGCATGAAACTTTGCATGAGATGATCCAAATTCTGCAAGTGTAGACCGTGATTATCTGAAACCCGAATGGCTGAGATAATCAAAAGAGTGCTTGGATTGTCCCTGATATAGCTTTTTGGGTAGTGTTTTATTATGGAGCAGTGTGCATGAAGTTATGCCTAATTTTTGTGCAAAGCTATTGCTCGAAAGCAAATGTCTCCAGTTCTGAGCAATCAGCGGAAGGTTATTTGCAATGCAGTTGTCTTCCACTTGCAGATATAGGTCACGTCGACCTTCTTTTTATTGGTACTATCACCTGTAATTAGTCCTATTATAGTGTTTTGCGCTCAGAATAACCAATGGAATAAAAATGTGTTCCTGAGCACAGAGAGGAGGAAGGTTCACCGCACCCGTAATTTGTAATTGATTAGTTTTGTACCAACTTGGTTCCAGCAAAACATAAAGTAAACTCTTAATTGCATGATGGGATTTGTTCTCCCCTTAACTTAATGTTTTAATGTCCAGGGCACTCATTTACATTCTCATAGAAAAATAAATGTTGCCTCTCAATGGACCCCCATTAAAGTAATAGAGTTGGTATGTTCTGACACACACACACACACACATATGAATATATTATATATATATATATATTGAAAGCTATAGAGCATTGTAAAGTTTTTTATTTGAAATTAGAGCTGATTTGTGGTTGTACACTGTTTGGATGGGAGTTACTCTCATCGTCTTCTGCTTTGCGTATGTATGTATTCATTATTTACTTTTTAAGAGTTTAAAGAGAGGCAGAAACCATTAATATCACTTAACTCCAATGTAGATTTACAGATACTTAACCTAAGTATGTGGACTCCCAAGTCTGAAAGATGCATCGCCCCTTTTTGTCTATATTGTCAGCTAATAACCTCTCTGGAGTTTTCCTGCCCCTGGTTAGAGAAGAAATACTCTGTACTTGCTATTGCCAGGGGAATGTAAAAGCCCCTGGGTTATCAATGGACACACTGGCAGAAAGGTGGGCAGTAAATTTCATTTAGAGCTCAAACTTTATCCTTGAGGGATTCCTCCTAAAAGATACGACAGGGTACTCTGTTCTCCATGTGTTCCAATTATTGGAATTTCAGAAAAAACCAATTAGCGACAACTGGGATGACAGTTTATTTATGTCCACGGCCCCAAGCAATTGAAAACCAGAGATCTAGCTCTGAATTGTTTGATATAGTATCATGCGCTTACATGGATCAGTATGTTACCATATATTGTTCTTTCAGATGTCCATACGGTGGATACGAAGTCCATATTTGATGAAATCACTGGGATAACAGAGAAAGAATATAGAATTGTTCTATTGTTTATTAAAAATGGGAAATGTCATAAGATTGAGAATTAATAAATACAATTCAGGAAGTCACCAGAAAGCAATAACTTTCATCCAATAGAGGTTTGAAATTGAATTGAACCTGAGGCCACCTTACAATTTTTTACATATATTTCTCACAATGCAAATTGATGTAGCTATCCAGATAGCATATCAGAATAAAAAGGGAAACAAATCTCCGTTTATAAAATCGAATACTTTTCATGTGAAATGTTATTATATTGGCGTATACATAAATAAAAAATGATCTATTCTAATCGGTTATCTTCATACTTTATTTAGATAAGATTCTGCATTGAGTAAGGTTGTGTATTGAATAAGGTCCCCATCTTGTTATTTATGTATAACAACATCTGCATTACAACTATCATTTGCAATTTTTTGTGCCAGATAAACCCCTGGGCTGTGTGCCCCATGAGTTCATTGTTAGTTTTATCCAATCACACAACATGGTCCAAATTGAGGTTTGTTATAGCTTCTCATTGGTATGCATACAGATTAACAGTATATTTAGCAAAAAAAAGTGAACGTTATAGTGTGAAGAATATCATAACCAGTAAACCAAACAAAATTTTGATTTGTTTTGCTTTGAGTCTTGTATCCTGTGGTCCTGGTGCCCTTGGTATAACTGATATATGGGATTGATGAATTCCAATATCAAGCTCAAACGTGGTCTGAAATTGACTTTTTAGCTCAATATCAACCTGAAGCACACACCCCAGTCAATCACCTTCATGTGAATGCACAACATCTCCCTACATGAATGGCCATTTCAATGTCCAGATTACAGTCCTGTAGAAAACTTGACAGTGCTTTGACATTTGCAGGATCTTAAGCATTGCTGCATGGATGAATGGTTGAATATCAGAATAAATTTGGACATAATGTATTTGAACATATCATTAACTAATTTTATATTTAGACTAATGACACATACAATAGTGATAGTCAATGCTTTACTTTTTATTTAAGTGTATATTGTCTTACATATGTTATTCACAGGTCATTTAAGGTCTGAACAGATTAGGAAACTACTGTCACATATATATACATATATATAGGAAATATATAATGTTTGCTTAGTAGTAAGGCTTCAGTGCGAATGGTACTTTAGCAGAAACTATTTTATTGCAGCTCTTCTGGTGTGCACTGAAGTCCCGGAGAAAAGCACTGAAAGTGGGCATTCATCTGTAATTGCAAAAATAATAAGACACTTTCTGTGTGCATGAGTTTCACAGGGCACTAGGCCTTTTTATTTTAATGGTTGTTGATGTGTATTATTTGTTCTGGGGAAAATGTATACAGAGGTGAAAGGGCTGCATTAGCAAATGTTCCATTAGTAATAGTTATTTATGAACACATGTACTTTCAGCAATAATGCAATCTCAGTTTTAATTATGCATCTGCCTACACTTGAAAAGGTCTGTTTTTACATGTGTGTTCATTTTGTTTCTGTATTTCTTAGGTGTTTCTCTATATAGAAAGAAATGTAATGTATCCTATTTAGACTGTGCTTCATCAATCAACACAAACACATATTGTTACATTCATTTTAGTAGTAACATTTTGTTGAATATCACTTTTACCTGTTATAATAATGGCAACTGTATGTGGGACACTTGTTGGATTTAGTGATTAATCTCTGTATATGTAAGGTTACATCCAATTTATATAGTCAGTTTTGGAAAGTAAATACAGACGAGCTTTGAGTTTGACCATGAATAGATAGCAGGATCCACTGGCTGCAGTATTTTAGTTCAGTCGACCTAATTTTGTTTATTTTGATTTCTTTCTTTTCAAATAAGAGCTCCCTCATCTGGTTAAACTAATTTATTAGAGGAATAAAATAACACCCAGTGTGTGAGTCCACTTCTGGTGTTGTAATGATTGGCCTGCCTGGCAGCATCCTATTGGACAAACTACAAGCTGAGTAACGCACTGTTTCAGGACCACGGACAGAGACGATACTTTCCCAGTAACGCGCTTTCTGACATCAGCAATGTGAAATCAGGATTACTTTCATAACTGCTCCTGCTGAGGCCTTGAGGTTTCCACTTCAAGTTAAAGTCTTATTCATATTATCTTTCTAAAAAATCATCAGCCCTTGTAAATGATGGGATCTCACACAGTAAGAGCGGACCCCCGCTGACCAGAAAGGCCGTGCCGTGTATAAAGACACCATGGGCAAATCTACTGATGGGAATTTCCGCTTTAGCGCAAGCATATTGTGTCTGACTTACAAGCAGCAGGTTGTGAGGTCAGATCATCTGCCTGGATGGGAAATGTTTGAATCTTCACAACCTGCAGGGGAAAAACAACACAAACAAGACATCAGTGTGGACAATGCAGTATGTAGGGAAAAACATCCACAATCTTTGGTTTGTGTGATACGGGATTTTAGATTACAAATATAAATAATTAAAAAGATGTTCTTCTGTAATAAACACTCTGTCCTTTTGACACATTGTGCTCAATTTCACTGGAATTTCTGACAAATTAGTCTGAATCTGGAAATTGTCTATGCAAAACATAGTGGATTTATTGCTCGGTCATTCAGTTTTCCAGCACTTCTCCGTATAGTTTGACTTCAGTAACAATATGAGTAAATTAGAATTGAAAAGCCACACTGAAGTTATTAAATGCTAGACCTATAGGATAGGGGTGTTATTATTTACATTATTATTTTTGTGAGAAAAGGAAATGTGATCACTGACATAGTCATCAGAAGCAGGAGGTAAGAGTTTTCTTTGAGTCTAAAAATATAGTCTACAGAACTACTGCTTCATTTAATTGCAGTGAAAACACACCCTGGAAAACAGAAATCTTGACCTTCTTAAGGAGATGCATTGAAAATAAAAACAGCAGTGCAAGAAGACTTAAATAATATCTATAGTAACATTATTACTACCTGGGGTTTTAGTGTCCTTTCATAACTAATTAATTTGTAGAGGATCATTTATACTAGGGTACAGTTTGTTATGGCAGTTGTGAAAAGGCACAAATATTATTATTGCATTAGAGTGCATACCTTACCTTGAATCATTTTCCCATAATATACAAATGCCAGTAATGTTTTTTTAATTGCAACATGTCAAAATGGCTTAGTTAAATTTGTTCAGAATCTCTACACAGAAGACAAAATTGCAACTCTGCTGCCCCATGAAGACTCTCTTTTTTCCATGTGAATTTAGCTACTTATTGTGATTGCAGTAGAGTGTATTGTTTACCTTCATTTGAAGTTGGATGATGGTATACCCTTATGGACCTGCAAATGTTTAGTGTGGGTGCTTCTTCTTGTTATACTATGGGAACAATAAACATAGAAATGGAAGCACACACTAACAAAGCCGTCAAAGTGAACACCAAATTTCAAATTTTTTATTAAACCAATAATACATCTTAGTTTTCAGTTTGAAAGAAAATGTCCCTGCATTTGTCCAGAATTGCACACACAACAATTTTGCTATGGCAACAATAACAATAGAAAAGAAACAGACCTGTGCCAAAAGCTTTTGCACAGTGTGTACAGGTATGTGGGTGGCAATGAGTGAAACTTTCTCACGTACAGTAAATTACATTCCTCACCAGGTATTTGTCTAATGGAATAGAGACATTCAGGCAACAGCAAGTTGAGTTCCATTCCATTTTCCTGTCTGCACGAAACACGGGTAAAATGTTTTCATTTTATTTTTGTTAAAGAGATGGAAAGAAACAACAAGTGCAAATGACCTACAACTGTACCTTATTACAATTCCTGCGTTCCAAATAAGTTATTCATTACTCACGGAACAAGATCCAGTGGAACAGAACAAGAGAAGTTATTGAGAGCTGTGCAATTTAAATAACCAAAAGAAAGACTGCATTTACTTGTTGCCTTTTCTTCCAGTCTGTCAAATCGTTATTGCTTGCTTGTGTTCTGCATAAGATTACATCGTCTCCTGGGATGGAGGGAGCTGTACTTATAGAGAGAAGAATAGCGGGGGTAATTTGCAATGCTTTCATATATTGGGTCACCAAATTCTGTTGGGGGAAAGATGGCAACCTCTATATGTCTCTGTGTTTGTACACAATGTAATGTATTGTCATTTGCCTTAGGTTGTTTTTCTACTGTTTTGAAGTAACACTGATATTGAACAGTTGTTTGTGTCAATATCTCTAAGATAGATCTAAACTTAGTTATTTACAAGCACTTTGAGGATCCTTACCACGTTCAAGCTTACTTACTGGCCCCTAGGCTGACACATCATAGTGTATACAGTGGCTTTGAGTTTTTTAACAGGATCTCTATCATATTGAATGCGGGAAAGCTTGGAACATGGTAAATGTACCTTATTATACCATGGTATGTCTTCTCCTGTGTAGAATGGTTATTTTCTATTAATTCTGTGATTGATTAAATATATTGTGGTCTACCTGGGATAGACTATCCTAGCTGAGCTCTGTGCTCCTGTACAGAGTTGCTCAATAACTTGGTGGTTCATTAGATTTATTGGCTGAAAATGCGAACGGGGCAGATAAGAACGTTCACCAATCATTAATCTTCCTCACTCATGTATTGGTTGAGTAGTTACGTGATGTTTGCATTGGGAATTTCAAATGGGATAAAAACAAGCATTGTTTGAATGCTCCAAGTATGATGCTAAGGTCAATAAGTTGTAAAAACAAGATGTGATGTCTTACACTAAACAGATGTTTAGTGTAAATCATTTATCGGGAATAATTAAACAATTACTGACAGTCACTGCAAACGCTCCAGGAAATGAACATCTGCTAAGCAAAATAATTTTCTGCAGCTTGAAATAAATGTCTGTCACCTATATTATTAATGCCACATTAGTAATATCAATTATTTTCTTTTCAAATGGTTCTTGTCGGCTTTGTGGTTTTTAAAATGCTTTGATGTATATAGTGGTGCATTGGCACTGAGTGACTGGTGAGATCAATGCAAATAAATACAGTAATTAATAATTTAGAAATGAGATGGATTCAATGTAATTCCTTTCATTTGTATTTCACAGTAATTGCAAATATCAAGTAATTACAACTCTTTATGAATGCCCTATGGCGAACATCACAATCAAGGATAATATACTGTTTAATGGTGGCACGTTTTAGATCTGATAGTTTCTACATAATTAAAAATTCACCCAAGTGTCTTGTCACATGCTGAAAAGACATGTTAATGCGTTCTGAATGACATTTTATGTAAATGTAGAGTAACAGCATCTCTATTAACAAATCTAATTTGAACTAAAGGTGTCTTATAATATTAATCACAACTCTAAAATGGGGAACTTGCTTTTGTACTTTACCTAACCTGTGATGTAATTATTTCCTAGCCACAAGTGCATTATGTGATGTCTCTTTCATCACAACACGATAGTTTGTGAAACCAGGTATCAGATTGAATACTGTGTTCGAGCATTGTGTGGCAGAAGACTTTTCTAAACTTGCATCTGTCCATATCTGACATTTGAAGCATAATTGAGCAATGAATAACCTGCTTGTTATTTTGAAGTCGCCGACTAGCATTGGCAAACCTGCGCACATCTCTCACTGTTTCATGAATTCTCATTATTGGAAAGTATATTGGTGTTGATGATGTTATATGAGGAGGAATCGTAATACCATTCCTCTAACAGTTGCTCCTCATCATACACTCACAACCATGTGCCGCCTTAACTGTTTTGG
Source organism: Amia ocellicauda (assembly GCF_036373705.1). Taxonomy (NCBI): domain Eukaryota; kingdom Metazoa; phylum Chordata; class Actinopteri; order Amiiformes; family Amiidae; genus Amia; species Amia ocellicauda. The sequence goes on from NC_089869.1 coordinate 18,141,684, forward strand.
GAATTTCTCACATTTCTCACTCCGAATATACAAGAATTAGTTAATTGACAAAAGGATCATTACAAGGTTCTGCTGAATAACTAAAACCGCTGACCTGAAGTCAATGTTTTCATTGGTTAACCTGACTTCGCTCCTTGTGTTGATGACAAGAATTTGAATGAACTGTCTGATAGATTATCCATCTGTATCTTCTTTTGCTTGCTCTACATTGTTTCGCTGCTACGTGAATCTAATATTTTATCAGCTGATGTAATTTATATAAGAATATCCTTAATTTTTATACATCTCATCCCAGAAGTAATTTATGCCGATAGGTCTTGCCTTTTCAAAGAGAGAGGTATTAACATAGGCAGGGAAATGTCGGCTTAAAAGAATTTACCCCATGTTAACTCATGGCTTGCAAAAAACACCTTATATAACACTTTAGCTCTAAGCTCACTTTTTTTTTTTTAATCAGATAAATAAAGATTCGGTGTAATGAACTGACTGGAATAAAACCACACATTTAACTTTAATAGTGTAAAAGGGAAGTTATAACTTACAATACGTAGTGCTCCACAGGGACCTGCTACCTTGGTTAATATAGATTTTCCCCCCTCTTTTTTATTATCCTTAATCATCAGAGGAAAATAAAGAATCATTGAGGTCAGGGAAAGGCCATTAGGGCCCAATCAGCTCTTTGCCTGGGTGTCTCTGTCCCACAGCTAGAACCTCTATACACTACAAATGCTACAATGTATCTTCATGGCCATGGAATTGGAGTTGAGATTCCCAGTACTTGAAATCTGCAACTCAAATATTTAAATTTGATATATTTATCTTAACAGATAATCATATACAATCATATACAACTATTCAACCTGCCTTGTTCCTAACCCCCTTGCAGACAATAGACCCGTATGGATTTTCTTTGAACTATTGGAGTGTGCACCTATGTCAGCGTGCATTGATCTCTCCCGGTGTTTTACTGCAGTGAAAAATGTCAATGATTAGAAGACCACCTCTCTATATAGGTGGGGTGCCAAAAGGGGAAAATGGGTGGAAGCTGGTAACTGGCTTCTTCGTTTTATTTTTATTTTGACACTTTAATCTTTTACATGAAAACCTGCAATTTGGCCGATGTGTCATGTCATTACATACCTGGCAGAAGGACTCCCCCGTTGCGAATTCAATCTCTATATTTAATCCGATCGTTTTCCCACAAGCCTTAATTGGCGTAACCATCAAAGACTAGAGGAATATTCACATTTGAATATGAGGGAGTCGTGTCACAAATGCTTGAAGAATGGCCTGTTTAATCCAGAGCCGCTCTCCCACAATGCCAGGGGATAAAAAGTCTCTATTGGGCTGCCAGCTCATCTGACTGCACTGAAAGAGAACCACCCTGCACATACAAAGATTTTCCTAATAGATGTTGTGATTTGAAAGTTAAAGCTAACAACAAGGGGAACAGACCTCATTGTAAATGTAATCAAATGAACTGAAACATTGCTAATCCTCATACAGTTATGTTTGGACCATGGTTGGTCATTGAGCAGATGATGAGGTCAAAGAATTAGACGTTATGTTTTTTTCAGATCAATTTTGTGACCGGTTTGTAGTCTGGTCATCTCTCTTCTACATCTGCATCAGGCTTGGCAACTTCATTCACATTCTCCGCACATCATTGGATAATGTAACAACCTTTTGTTGGGAACATCTATCTTGCTATTTATAGTTTTTACTTTAACCATACATACATACACAACTTAATGCTGGTTAAAGTCAGATTTGTCTATTTCACTGAAAAATGTAATTCATATTTTCACTGGGGTTAATGTATTCTATTTTATCACTAGTATTTTGTCTTAAATATCCACTACATTTTCCTTTTTAAAAAAAGATTTGTTGTTTGTGTGGCAGTTGTAAAGAGTGGGCTTAGTTTTTATGTATTGATCTTCCCGAAGCATTACCATAGGGATGAAATGAATGAGCTCGCCGAATTTAGACATAAATCCTGTAATCGTGTTTTCTTTTCTCCAACTTCAAGCGCTCACATATTTCTCACTCTTATGCTTGCATTTGATAAAACTGTAAAAATTGACATGGACAGCAGACCTCATTATGTTTGATGGCCAATTACTACAGTTCCTTGGGTTTCTGAATACAGAAGCTCAATAGGAATTAATTTAATCCCACTCAGAGAACAGATGGACAGATACCATTCCTCGGTGTAATACTGTCCAATACCTGTAACCCCTCTTTTTCACCTTTTACTATCTTGTTGGCATTGAATTCTAAAGAATAAAGTGCACACATAACACATTTATTGAATTATTGATTTTTTCATGAATGCAGCAGGAAGGTATTGCTATTCTAATATTACCTGAAATCTTTAAGGACTTATTCAAAATCACAGAAACAAACTGAATGATATATATACAGCTCTGAAAAAAATGAAGATACCACTCCAAGTTCAGAAATCTGTTATTCTTTTCTAGAGCTGTATATATATATATATATATATATATATATATATATATATACACTCACCTAAAGGATTATTAGGAACACCATACTAATACTGTGTTTGACCCCCTTTCGCCTTCAGAACTGCCTTAATTCTACGTGGCATTGATTCAACAAGGTGCTGAAAGCATTCTTTAGAAATGTTGGCCCATATTGATAGGATAGCATCTTGCAGTTGATGGAGATTTGTGGGATGCACATCCAGGGCACGAAGCTCCCGTTCCACCACATCCCAAAGATGCTCTATTGGGTTGAGATCTGGTGACTGTGGGGGCCAGGTTAGTACAGTGAACTCATTGTCGTGTTCAAGAAACCAATTTGAAATGATTCGACCTTTGTGACATGGTGCATTATCCTGCTGGAAGTAGCCATCAGAGGATGGGTACATGGTGGTCATAAAGGGATGGACATGGTCAGAAACAATGCTCAGGTAGGCCGTGGCATTTAAACGATGCCCAATTGGCACTAAGGGGCCTAAAGTGTGCCAAGAAAACATCCCCCACACCATTACACCACCACCACCAGCCTGCACAGTGGTAACAAGGCATGATGGATCCATGTTCTCATTCTGTTTACGCCAAATTCTGACTCTACCATCTGAATGTCTCAACACAAATAGAGACTCATCAGACCAGGCAACATTTTTCCAGTCTTCAACTGTCCAATTTTGGTGAGCTTGTGCAAATTGTAGCCTCTTTTTCCTATTTGTAGTGGAGATGAGTGGTACCCGGTGGGGTCTTCTGCTGTTGTAGCCCATCCGCCTCAAGGTTGTACGTGTTGTGGCTTCACAAATGCTTTGCTGCATACCTCGGTTGTAACGAGTGGTTATTTCAGTCAAAGTTGCTCTTCTATCAGTTTGAATCAGTCGGCCCATTCTCCTCTGACCTCTAGCATCAACAAGGCATTTTCGCCCACAGGACTGCCGCATACTGGATGTTTTTCCCTTTTCACACCATTCTTTGTAAACCCTAGAAATGGTTGTGCGTGAAAATCCCAGTAACTGAGCAGATTGTGAAATACTCAGACCGGCCCGTCTGGCACCAACAACCATGCCACGCTCAAAATTGCTTAAATCACCTTTCTTTCCCATTCAGACATTCAGTTTGGAGTTCAGGAGATTGTCTTGACCAGGACCACACCCCTAAATGCATTGAAGCAACTGCCATGTGATTGGTTGCTTAGATAATTGCATTAATGAGAAATTGAACAGGTGTTCCTAATAATCCTTTAGGTGAGTGTATGTATTTGTGCATATATGTTTACATGTATGTGTGCATGTGTATCTATATCATGCCGTTTTTCCCAGCAGGTTTATGTCGCAAACAGATTACACTGATGTAGGGTAATGCAGATTTACCCAGCTTCACCTTTTGTGTTCAGTCTAATAAGATTACTGCTTTCACGTCATGTAGCGTTACTTGGGCTGCTGGTCCATTTGCTGTCTACCTGGCACAGTCTTGGAGGACGAACAGCAGTGAGTCGACTGATAAATGCTGCCTGCATCCAGGGACCTTTTCACAAGCCCTGGAAAGTCCTTTGTCTGTTGCATGTCTGAGTCGTCTGCATCTGCTGCAAAAAGGAAAACTAATTGCCATTGCCGAGTTCATAAACCGCTTCCCAATAAAAAAAAGCCGAAGACAGAGGGCAGCAGAGTCCGGATTTGCAAAGACTGCCTGGGATGCTTTTTATACTTAGAAGCAGTTTCTGTCTGAGACTATCCGGATAGGATTTACGTGGCTTTGGAGGAGCTAATATGGTAAGACTTGCTTTTTTTCATTTGTTTTGCATTTTTAATCTCAGAAACTGAAAGCTTTTGCAAGACAGGTGTTTATGGATATTATTAGTGCCGACACGATCTGCAAGCTTTTCCACAAAGGCGAGCTAGTATGAGTCTTTCTCTTGGCTCACTGCACGCATTATACTATTGGAGACAGCTTTATAGTACAGCAATAATCGCGCAGAAACACAATACCTTTCACGCACAGCAAGTCTTTATGATACAATCCAACATATGCAGCCCCTTCCCCCCCGCAGGAGGAGCATCGCTGAGACAAGTTGAGACGCAATTATAATGCGAGGCGATTATGATGTTATTAAATACAAATCAAGACAATAAGCGAATAGTGGACAATCATTGAGGTCGTGCTTTCCTACACGAACCCAATCCAGTCTAGGGATATCGCAAATTAACTTCACATGATATTGATATATGCATGCTGTATATATGTAATGTCAGTGTCTTCAATGCATCTTTCATGTGCATACCGTCTCCCTTTTGAAAGTTTTGCAAACGCATGGGTCGCATCAGCACAGACGCAGGTTATTATGGGATGGGCTTATCCAATTACTGTCACCGTCTACGTGCAATCTGTTGCCTGAGCAGGTAAACTAATGGTCACTGTATCCGAAAGGGCTGCTGGCTGGCCCTGCAATACTTGGCAAGCATATGTCGCCAAGTGTTGGACTGAAGTTTGTACAGTCCCAGCTCACAATATTGTATATTGTGTGTCTGCATCGCCTCTGTTGGGTCAAGTCCAAGGTGGCACAGAGCTAATTGATGCATTTTGGCCGGTTTCCTCCGCTTGGGTTTCAGAAACACAATCCAGCTGACTTTGACGCCGCAGAGACCTCTGAAATGACTGTCATTTATTAGGAGGCAGCTATAGGGACATTTCACATCCCGCAGAGCTGTGTGTTTTCCGAGCCGGCTCTGTGATCTTGCGCTCGGTCATCGTCGGCTCTCATCGGCTTTCCTCGGTATAATGCAACGCACCCTTGGATGGTAAGCGATTCTGGGCTTTTTAAGACCCTGGACCATGTTTCTTGAAAAGTATTAGCGACATTTCACACGTACTTCCAAGAGTATTGGTAGGGAATGCGTGATATGGAGTTTATTTTTTATGTTTGAGCCTAATCATTATTCTGAAACAAACCAACAATGTGTCTGTTAAAGTGACTTAAAAACAAATGAGATGAATTGGTGAAAATGTAACTGAACAAAGAGAAATGTGATATCCATGCACTTGATATGTCAAACTTTGCTCTTCCTTAGGGGTCTGTGACAAATATTATTTTTCTATTGCATTCTGTTTTCTATTGCTATACAACATCATTTATCTATAATAATAGCCTGCAAATGAACAAATTGCATCTGTACTTCAAAGTGTATGCCTCAAATAGTCAGTACTTCATCACAAATGTATGTTCATTTATGTTGGACACCTTTGCTACATCAGCACAGAGTCATAATGTACAGTATGTTGCATAGGTACAGTAAATCTGCCAATTAAAGACGACACCAGAGTACAGTAAACCATTTATTTTATATTTTATTTTAGGGATATGAAAAGCAGTCAGGGATGTTGCGGCTGTTGCTTTTTTAATACATTAATTTAAGTTGAATGTTTCTTAATGACTTGGGTACAGCGGATTCCTATTTACAAAACTACTAAACGCAGTGTTCAGAAAGATGACTGCTTTCATAGTGATGTTGTGAGTAGGTGAACCCGGTGAAAGAATGGCTTCACTGTGCTTATATTACAATTAGATTCCTTTAGTGACTTAAACAGCATGAGACTTAATGAGTCGCATCCGTCTAATGGTGACTCTGGCTAATGAATACAACCCCTGTTCTACACATGCCAGCGTCAGGGCTCTGCAGCTGCTGGCGTGGGTCACAGACTCCAAACTGAGACCTAAATATTGTCATTGTCCAATAGAGATGTTGTGAATTTTAAACATATATCTTAAAAACGAAAACAATGATATGGTAGCTCACCAGAAATCATCAGAAAAGCATTGTCTGATTACAGTCATTGTTCTGAATTTTAAAATCCAAAATAAATAAATCTTTATACCAGGGTTCTCAGTATTCGATTAATGCAAATGTTGCAGATACTTCAGTGAAAAACACGCAAATCATCATACTGCTTAGTGTTTATACTTGTACGGTGAATGCCTTTCAGATTGTAGGTGTCTGCCTTTGCCAGTACATAACCATTTCATTATTAAACAAGTGTCTATATATACTGCAGATTGCTTGTATATTGAGCTGTTAGGTTTGGATTTAAAGTTGGCCGTAAAAGAATACAAGTCTTCAATACATTATTCAGAAGCAATTCATGTCTTCCCCGTTTCCCACTGTGCTTTCCAGCTTGTACAGTATTTGAGTGACTGGGCCTGAATCAAATTATCAGCATGTTCTTGTCAAACCATAATCTGCTCAGCTTCTCCACTTGGCCAGTTGTTTTCAATTGTCTTTTAATCGTTTATAAGATTATTGTAGTCAGATCATGTTCGCCATTTATACCTTATGAGAAATCGCCTGATTTTGGTGATATGCTGAAAAGTTACAATACTAATTTGAAATGATTACAATTTCCTATAAATGGCTTTTGGAAAACAAGCAATAGTTTTGCCTGTGAACAACTCGCAGTGATTAAAAAAGAAATAAAATCAGATTACAATTTTTAATGGGGGTAAATCTGTAATAGATGTCATAATATATATATATATATACACTCACCTAAAGGATTATTAGGAACACCTGTTCAATTTCTCATTAATGCAATTATCTAAGCAACCAATCACATGGCAGTTGCTTCAATGCATTTAGGGGTGTGGTCCTGGTCAAGACAATCTCCTGAACTCCAAACTGAATGTCTGAATGGGAAAGAAAGGTGATTTAAGCAATTTTGAGCGTGGCATGGTTGTTGGTGCCAGACGGGCCGGTCTGAGTATTTCACAATCTGCTCAGTTACTGGGATTTTCACGCACAACCATTTCTAGGGTTTACAAAGAATGGTGTGAAAAGGGAAAAACATCCAGTATGCGGCAGTCCTGTGGGCGAAAATGCCTTGTTGATGCTAGAGGTCAGAGGAGAATGGGCCGACTGATTCAAACTGATAGAAGAGCAACTTTGACTGAAATAACCACTCGTTACAACCGAGGTATGCAGCAAAGCATTTGTGAAGCCACAACACGTACAACCTTGAGGCGGATGGGCTACAACAGCAGAAGACCCCACCGGGTACCACTCATCTCCACTACAAATAGGAAAAAGAGGCTACAATTTGCACAAGCTCACCAAAATTGGACAGTTGAAGACTGGAAAAATGTTGCCTGGTCTGATGAGTCTCTATTTGTGTTGAGACATTCAGATGGTAGAGTCAGAATTTGGCGTAAACAGAATGAGAACATGGATCCATCATGCCTTGTTACCACTGTGCAGGCTGGTGGTGGTGGTGTAATGGTGTGGGGGATGTTTTCTTGGCACACTTTAGGCCCCTTAGTGCCAATTGGGCATCGTTTAAATGCCACGGCCTACCTGAGCATTGTTTCTGACCATGTCCATCCCTTTATGACCACCATGTACCCATCCTCTGATGGCTACTTCCAGCAGGATAATGCACCATGTCACAAAGGTCGAATCATTTCAAATTGGTTTCTTGAACACGACAATGAGTTCACTGTACTAACCTGGCCCCCACAGTCACCAGATCTCAACCCAATAGAGCATCTTTGGGATGTGGTGGAACGGGAGCTTCGTGCCCTGGATGTGCATCCCACAAATCTCCATCAACTGCAAGATGCTATCCTATCAATATGGGCCAACATTTCTAAAGAATGCTTTCAGCACCTTGTTGAATCAATGCCACGTAGAATTAAGGCAGTTCTGAAGGCGAAAGGGGGTCAAACACAGTATTAGTATGGTGTTCCTAATAATCCTTTAGGTGAGTGTATATATATATATATATATATTTTTTTTTTTTTTTTTTAACTGGATGTGTTTTAAGAATCTGGCGGACATCTGAAATTGGACCAGTTCCCTTTGGCATGGTAGCCCACCTTTATGAAATATTTAAACCTCTTACTATACAGAGAAATACAATAAGTAATATTACACCTGAAATGAATATAGTTAATGGGAAATGAATATGGTTAGTATGAAAAAGTGATTTGGGGAATTCAGTTGGGACCAATATCATGTGAAATAACTCAAACTCCTTGTGTTTTGTGCTCCATCATTATCTTTTAAAACCTGAAAATGGCTAGTCAAGACAAACGTATGCCAAGGGTGATCGCTGTCAATTGCTGTGTTATTGCCCTCAGAGTCAGTTGGCCAAAGTCAGTCTTAAATACCTCATGCTGTCCAGGGGAGCATTTCCTCTTACATCATGATGAATTGATTTGAGTGGAGTTTGATGGAGTCCGGTAGTAAAAATGCAGAGTCTCAGCCTCCAGTATGTGTTCTATTAAAGAAAATGGACTGGATTGATCTCAATTGACCACCAAAGCCAAAAGCATGCATGGAGGGCAGATAGCTCTGGTCACGCTGTTTAAGTGAGGACATTTGCCAGTGAATTTGGCCAGTCTCCTAGTCTACAAGAATGTTTCACAGGGTGATGTCACTCAGTTATGTGCACTGGCTGTTGTAACAGCGGTGAAGATGGAAAATGCTGTAAGACTTAACACTACATTATCCAGCTATATCTAAAAAAGGGAACCATTCATGGCCCACAGTAGAGAAGTCCCTTTTCCTTTGCGTGTACTTTCAGCATTGATTGGAGGACAGACCATAGTTATTCAGAAATATTCTTTAATTGCTATATTTTAATGGATTTAAAGAAGCTTCTTTGGTTTGTATTTAGTGATAACTTTAAATAATTATTTAGTATTCTTCTAATATTCTCAACCCTTCCATAAAGTACAAGGGAGGACATTAATATTAATCATTATGTTTTATATTCCAGTCATACAATAAGGATTGTCATTTGTAGTTGACTGAACAAGGGCAATGGAAGCCATTTGCTGCTTACACTCATGGTATTAAATAGATTCGCAAGAAATGTATGCTTTCAGAGGGTTGCAGAGATAGCCAACAGGGAAATTAGTAAAAGCCAGTGAGAATACAGAAGAACGTTTAAATTTCTAGTGCCACACTAAACCTGGGTATAGTCAAATTCAGGAAAATCAGTTAAACAACAGTGCGTGTCTTGGAGCACATATTGGATGAGCAAAGCCAACAGAATTGACACTTTATGCTGTAAAGAGAAACTGTAAAAACCAGTCACTCCTGGCAGCAGATTCTCATGATTGAACACTTATGGATGTCCACAAGAAGCAATACATGTTATGTGCACCACACAGGGCACAACAGAAGAGACAGACTCCTCCGGTCAGCAACTCCTACAGGGAATGCATTTGCCACTGTGCCCTCCTCCCTTCTTCCCCAGGTGCTGTAAGGTTTATACAGTTCTCAGACATCTGTAATATGAGCCTGTGGTGCCATCCGGCCAAAGAATTTTAATGGAACCGCTTGCAAGTAAGCACTAAATGATTTATCACAGCTGTGGTCTGTGAAGAAGTATAAACTTGAAGAGATATTGGGCTCTTGCCTCTTGAAGAGACATTGGCCTCTTGCCCTCCAAGGCTGGGTCTGCTGTCTCTCACACATCTGAGATTTTACCTTCTGTCCTCAACCAATGCCTGTGAAGGAGTTACATTAAATCCACTTCCTGGGCTTCCTTAAGACTGACTCAGGTCCAAGACTCATCTCATCTACATATGCTAGACCATTGCAGACATGGATGTGGCTAAAGTTGGCACCATAAAGGAATAATCCACTCCTCTTCCGTCTGTGCTATGCATGGTTCCATACTTACAAAAATATCTATCCAAACGTGGGTGTCTACTGTATGTCAAATGTAGTGATTTGTTTTCCAGGTCAATCACAGTGATGGGTGTCTCCCTGTGTATATAAACCCTTTTTGATAATGTGGCTATTTTCTTAAGGGTTTTGCAATATGCAGTATTTGTCAAATCTTCTTGGTTAAGTGATTGACTGGCAATTTTGCTGACTTGCAAGTGCTTCTCTCCTGAAGTATCAAGGACTCTATATTATTCCTATATTATGCATGGTATCCATGAAAAAAAAAAAATAACATTTAAGAAATGACAGATATGGGACACATCTGATAGAAATCAGAAATCAAAATAACCTTCTTGATAGGATTCAAGATGTATTTGTTCTAAGAAGCCGACAAATCATAAATATGTATGTTACAATCAACATCTTTGATAGTTTTGTTTTCCACGAGACAAGGAACAAACAAGTGTACAGTAAGACAAGTTATATGTCTCTGTGCTAGTGAGATTTTGAGGCCCAGTTTCCCAGATGCAAATTTAACGTGTATTTAAAGGACTTAAATGCCTTTACAATAGGCGATTTATAAGGCAAAATGCCAGATAATTATATAAATGTTCCACCATGCCTTTGGCAAAATGAAGTTGTTCAAAATGAAAAGAGGACATTCTCATTGTTATCAATGTCTGAATAGTCCTCCAACAGACACAATCTCATGATTATGTGGGGTCTAGTCTAGTCTACTTGAAGTCATAATAATCAACTATTGTGGGCATCCTTGGATGGAGGATTCTGTTCTTTAGGAAAACAATGTTTTATGCATTTCTTAGCCTATATAAATTGATCAGTTTAGTATGAAACTTTGAAACTTCAATTTGAGAAAAATGGCTAGTGTTGCACTTTCCAGAGCCACTTTAAAAACCCATTGTGAGATTTATGTAAAAAAAAATACCAATATTTTAAATTTAAAGTGAAGCTGAGGAGCATATCTTGAGCACATACATTTAGTATGCATATATTGATATGGAAACTACTGATTAGATTGCAAACAAAGCACGTTAAATGTGAGGAAATTGGCTTAAACTATTGGGAGTATATTAGCTGAAGTGAAACGGACTCAAGAATTACTTGCAACTCCAAATGAACGGACATATATTTAGAAACATTTTCAAGGTGACCTTATTGCACTGCAACTTACCTTCACTTTTGTTTTAGAATGAAACTGTCTGAGTTTAATATATCACCATTTACCTTTTGCTTCACTTTTAAATGACTGATAAAATGACATAAAATGAAATTTAGAACACTGAATGTACTTCTCACTTCCTAACACTTCCTCCCGGAGTGCTTTGACATACAAGACGAGACCTACTTTAGGACTTGGAGTCTATTGATTTTGCTGAACTTACACAGCCCATCTTTCGCACTTCAAACCAAAATGTATCCTTCTCGCAAAAAGGGCACACTTGTTTTTCAGAACAGGAAAGTGAAAAATCTTAATGGACCAATTATTAAATAATTGGTAGTGAATGCAGATGTTCTGTAGTGTTTAGCGCTGCAATGTCAGCTCATTTTAAAGCTTTACATTTTTTTTGCTAACTTTACAAATGCTATGGAACTCTAATTAAACATCCACGCCTCATTTGTGACACTGAAACTTCAGCATTTTTTTTTTAATCATTGTTACCAAAGTTCTCTGTATCTTATCATGAACATCTATGGGATCACAATTGTTCATGGAATGAATTAAATCATGACTTACAAAGCTGATATTTGGTATGGAATGATTGAAGATTATGTTATATAAGTTACATACAATGCTTTTGCAAATTGGAAATGGGGAAAAGACATTCCATTTTTTATTCGAACATTGAGTAGCTTCAGAGGGGATAGGACTGACTAGAAAGGTTAGGAACAGAATTACATGTTTTTTCTCTCATTAAGGCTTGTTTTGTAAAATTAAGAGAACCTGCTCTGCTGAAATAATAAATGAGAATCTAATTAATTTTAATATGCTTCACAGATTGGTCATGTAATATTTGATGCTATTACTGGGTCTGCACTGTGGCAGAGTTACATCGGTACATTGGTCTACCACCAGCTGTGTTTCATTTGCTCCTGTCTCCTTTAAGACACTGTATAAAAGCAAGATTCTGACCCTTAATTTGTCATTAAAGTGAATGCCTGTTTAGCTGGACCATCTTTATGAAGCACTGTTTCTTAAATCGGCTGTTCAAAGACATCTGTCTCTCTGATCCATCCCTGCCACCTGGAAACAATATTGGCCAATAACTTTTGATGGTAGAATGGAGAAGGGGAACTTGATAAGCTTGTAAATTGAACCATATGGCAGTTTCTGTCCCAAATGAACCATCCATTGATGAAGTGGAGTCTGTGCCATGCTGATGCTTTTCATTGTTGGAAAAGGGTGAACCAACCTTTGAATGAATACAAGTCATTTCATAACTAGGGCTTTGTCCAAGATAAACATTAGTAATGGAGTAGTTGGTTTTGTTAGGTCTATGTAATGTGTGTTTACACTACACTAATGTATGCTCATCCACCCTTCTTCCTCCATGTGAGGCCAAGTACTGAATAGTCAGCATTGCTTTTAAAAGTGTTAATTCTGCAATTACATTGTTTTAATACCACAGTACGTTAAAGGCCTGATGACCCAGTTAACATGATGTGGAAATGTATAAACGCGCAAGTTCAGAGGTTGTCAGGAAATAAAAAAAGTTTTGTGTAATCCACAAAGGCTTTGGCTGATCAGCGCTTTCATCTGCGCCACCTTAAATGTTCTAGAAATGAAATTATATCTTCAGGGTCTGTCTGACATTCTTTCCAGTTTGTAACTCTTTACCTTCTATTGGATTTTGCTTACTTTGTAGCACTCAAAATAGTTTGCAGATAATTATGAGTACAATTATGATTGTCTGCATTTTCTGATTAGAAGGACAGAGAGATGATTTACCTAGTATTAACACTTTTAACAACTACAGAACAAAAAATGATTTTGAATTGTTTAATAACAAATATTTATTTACAGCATTTTATTTGAATTGATTTAGTCAGGTTTTTGTTTTACATTTATGAAGTTAGTATGAAAAATATATTTTAATTATAAAGAAGTTTAATTTTCCCTAAATAATGCAGCACAGGAGCAAGGACATAGTATTAATATTTTAGAAAATATAGTTCCATAGCATTACATTTATATTCGGTGCTGGTTTTGTGAATCTAGATAATAAACTCATAATTTGATCATTTTTTCTGTCTATTTAGGTCATTCATTTCTACCAGACCACATGATTCATTTACACATTAGCATGTGCATTTTATAAATTAATAAATCCACTGAGAATTATTATAGACTTGGAAGCTTGCATTATACAAAATTATTTGTATTTATTTAAAAATGTTGCCTGACGATCCATAAAGTAACAGCATTACTGGTCAAGCAAAGCTTTTGGAGCAGGAGGAACAGCCTCTATGTCACCGAGTTGTAAATGTGTCACTTTTGTTGAGGTTTAGTCAACTGACTCTGGTAATAACTTTAGTTGTTACAAAAACAGACCCTGCTAAGTCTGATTATTTCTAATAGCAGGTAATGAGGAGCTACATTTTATAGGCAAACCACACAGACACTCACTCCAGGCAAGTCAATTACTCAGGGTTCAACAAGGAGTATATTAATGGGCTGTTACTACAGTTTTGTGAAGATCTGACTAGATTCGAGTGTTTAGTATTTTCACAGTTTAACAATATTAAGTATAAATAAATAAAAGTATGAAACATTATTTTGGCCAGGTAAATGTACCTGTGAAAGGAAAATGTCATCAGAATCTAATCTGAGACTAATAAAAACAATATATATATATATATATATATATATATATGCAGTACTGTACAAAAGTTTTAGGCAGGTGTGAAAAGATGCTGTAAAGTAAGAATGCTTTCAAAAATAGACGTTAATAGATTATAGTTATCAATTAACTAAATGCAAAGTGAGTGAACAGAAGAAAAATCTAAATCAAATCCATATTTGCTGTGACCACCCTTTGCCTTCAAAACAGCATCAATTCTTCTAGGTACACTTGCACACAGTTTTGAAGGAACTCAGCAGGTAGGTCGGCCCAAACATCTTGGAGAACCAACCACTGTTCTTCTGTGGAGCATTCTTGAAAGCATTCTTACTTCACAGCATCTTTTCACACCTGCCTAAAACTTTTGCACATGAGGTGCAATACATCTCTGTAATTGACTTTAAAACCAGCACAATATACAGTACATTGAAAAGGCCAGTGTTGTGACATCCTGACTGGTTTGTTTTTGTACATTAGTAAATGAACAGTGCTTTGCTTTACATTGGTGGTGTTTTTTTTTTTTCTTGTTGTATCTTGAATTGTACTTGTGAAGTCTCTCATTATCCTGGAAACACATACTTTCCCAATGCTAATGCAAATTAAGGAAGTCAGGAGGGGATCTATGTGAATTAGCCATGGGTGAGTTGCCTTGGATTCCAGCTCACATACTCTACTTGTGCAGAGAGCAGACTCATGAGAGATTACCCAAGATTACAGTGTCGCTTAATGTAACTCTTATTGAAGATCTGTTTGCTGATGGATAGCACTGTGATTTTGTTTTTTGTTAAATTAAACATACTAACCTAAAAAGTTTGTAGAAGTATTTAAAAAATGTTATTTAACAATTTATATGGTATGGGTGTGAGGGGTCACATTGCCCCCTTCGCCTGGTGAAAGCCAACCTTAAAGATGAGTGACAGTTTCTCCAGTCAGAAGTGGAGAAGCTGGGCATTGGGTCCAGTATGGCTCTGGGCTTCGTGAAGTCTACACCAGTCATGTTAAAGTATGGGGCGATATATGTCTCATCACATCCACATGCCTTATAACTGCTATTAACACTTATATCTCGTTGTCGCTCCAGTGGGCATAAGTGGAGGGTGGGACTCCTCCTCGCACACACAAAACTAGGAGAAATTGCACAGTAGTATAGTTATACACATTTGAACAGCTACTTCAGTAAAGGTAATTTACTTCTTCATAGTACTTTATAATAGAGGCATTTTGACAGTTGTGAAAGCTATTTTCCAAATGTATTCTTGTTGAGAAAGCTATTTTCCAAATATATTCTCAACCACTTTAAAGCAGCGGAGGTAGGTTTGTGTTTTGCACTCTGGTCCGTATCACCGTATTATTAGCTGTGTTTGTAGTTCTATTAGAAATTGTAGCTAATCATTGTCATAATCCCGAGGGTTGAGGAAAAGCTGCATGCAGAAAAAAAATGGTGTAGGTGCTAGAGGGTTGTTCAAAAAGAGAGTTTTATTTTAAGTAGGACTTACAATTTTTATTTAAAACATAATTGTCATTGGCATTTTCAGTTGTATTATCCTTTTTTACAGTCAGTAGGTTATGAAACTCTTTCTGTTATAAATTGCGCAGTGGGATGTGAGTTTATTCACTTTTATTGACATCGTGGCTCTCACACAGTGAATTAAATCAGGCCTTGTCATCTACGTTCTGGGGTTAAACTAGAAGAGGAAAGGGACATGTTGAACTTTTGGCTTTTTCTGAAGTCAGTAGCTGCTCTGTGCGCTGACGGTTGTTGCCTCCTTGGAATGTGTTGCTTTCTAAAAGACCTGTCGTTGCCAGGGCCAAGGCATGCGTCAAGAAGCGTCTTTCAGCGATACGGACAATTAAATCAGGTTCCTGATTCTTTAAGATATGTTACCCCAAATTAGCTTTACAAGCGTATCCGTGTCTGAACTTCAAGTAGTTTCATCTATTTTTTTAAATGTACTCCTAGCAATCAAACTGTTATTATTATACTGATAACACTCTTACACCTACCTGAGTCAACTAATGTTTTTCACACCTGTAGACACAAACTGGGAAGTCTAATTACTGTTATGTAACTTTTACATTAATTAAAAAGTAGTTGAGTAGTCGCTGTATCTGTGAACATAAAATGCTTTCGAAAACTATCATGAATAAATATTTGTAGTTGAAGTTATTATTTTAGTATTAAAGGTCAACTAAACAATGAGATCCGATGCATTCACAGGAAAACAGGACTGAGAGGATTGTGCTATAGCTTTCCAGCCCACGAGGCAGTCTAAGTGGAGAGAGTTTATGTGCATAGCTACAGTAAAAACAATTGTCCTGGAGTGACACCAGTGTGTCTGAAAGTAATTCACCAGAAGAATCATTTGGGAGGAATGCTCTAAATGTCTGTTGAATGATATTAATCCTGATATTAACTTCTAGGTAGTTACATAGGTGTTTGAGATGCAAAGTTAACTTGTGCTTACCCTCTGTCACCCATCTTATTGTAATGTATTCATTCCTCTCCATTAACATGCCGGTAAAGACCTGTGCTGAATTAAAATATGACAGCCATTTGTTATTATGTTGGACATGTTGTTCTGGGAATAACTGACTTACAGAACAGTGCATAACCGTGTTAGGTAATGTGTTTATTTAAAACCTCTGGGTGTTTTATATTTTCACAGCTGATCCATGGATAATGTTAAACTTTGGGTTTGAATTGAGGGTATTTGCAAATAAAAACGGTACAAGTCTTCGCTCATATTTCTTTCCCGTTATTTGCTTTTGAAATGGAGTAGCCGTTTACAGCCATGATATATTTCAGTTGTTCAGACTTTCAGCTTCCTAGTATATCTAGTAAATCTCTGAATAGATGTGCATGGGAAGGACATGCATCTTTCCTGACAACAGATGTGCAGTGCTGATGAAAATGTACATGCAGCTGAAGCAAGGCTCTGGGTTAAACAGAATCAGAAATCGCAAGTTAAATCACTTGTCCTCAAGTGTGACACTGCTAAAATGAACATGCATCAGAAAATATTATTTTACTTTATGTGTGATTTTGACATCTTAATTATTATACTATGGCCTCATATTTTAAGTTTTTTTTTTTTTTTTTTATTGAGCCTGGGGCATTTCAAACTGCCATTTATACCTGCAAGTAGATTTCCAATGAGACGGTATGTCATTAATCTGTTGTATATAGCCGACCCTCTTCAGTTCAAGGGCTCATTTAAATATATAAGCCCTCATAGTGGAAGTAGAGGTTCACAGATTAGGGGGGAAGTGATAGCAGGAAGGTCAAATGTGCTGTAAAGTAGTGAATCACCATTTTATTTACATTTATGGAAATTGAGCTGGTGGTGTTTTTTGAGCTGTACCGAGAGACATCTTGTTTCACTTTGACCTCAGAGTCACAGGGAAGTGGCTGTGAAAATGGCAACTCTATGCCACAGAAATAAGCACTTGCAATAGTTGGCTCTCATCTCTGTATTGAAGACAGCAAGCAGGGACTGAATTGGGGTCATGCAATCTTGAATTGGAGGTGGTTTCTGCATACCTTAAAGAGCCAAAAATCATAGCCAAGTGACAGACACGTCAATGTATTTCTCAGCTGGGAGTTCATTACACACTTGGGTTACACTGCGCTGAGTGTCGACAGTCATGTTGTCAGACTGCGCTGTGGTGCTGACGTTCATGGGAACATTTTTTCTCTTAACCAGGGCAGAAAGCATTTTTCTATAACAATGAACTTGAGGAAGGTAATCGATTCAGATGGGTTCAGAAAATTATCTAGGTTATACTTGGGTCAGTTCTCTAATTTGTACTGAAACTACCACCAGGGCTCTTAGGGAATAGTTTGAATTATGGTGCAACTAACTTTACTATCTTTATTCGATCTGTAGTGGACTGACCTGTTAAAAGAGCTAGATGGGGTCTTATTGGAGATTAACTAATAGGTGATAATACAAACAGCTGTTCTTTTGGTTTTCCGTTCGTGTGTTAAAAAAAGGTGAAAGTGATCATCATATAAAGGTCTAGGAGGGTGAACTGCTTTTGTTATTAGTCTGTGACAGTGCTTTTATTTATTAATGAGTTGCAGTTTCTGTGATCCTGCAAGACCCTTCTGAGGTCAAAGTATGTCCTTGTACTTCCTCTAGGGTTCTTATTTTTTATTCTGTTTAAACTGCAGTGCTATGTGAAGTAGTATTTCACATGATAGATATTGAATCATAACAGTTTCATACTAAAATAAGTAACAAAATAAATCCAGCATCTGGAACCATCATACTATAATTGAGTTGCTTGTGTCAAGGATCAAGACTCAGTCCTGAGACTCAAGGATTTAACTATTGGGACCTTCTACAATTATGATACAATTATGTGGAAAACCCTTTTTCCTATAAAGGCAGTGAAAGACAAAGTTTTCACTTTAGTTTCGAATAGTGGAACCATGCCATTTTCAGTGGGAATTGTTAAGACCCAGAGCAGAATCATTATCTTGGGATTGAAAGCATTCAGGGTAGTTAGAAAATAAATTAAAAAGGAATAGCAGGGGCACATCTATACATGGAAAAGGCAACCGATTTGGAAAGCAGCCCTATCTAACTTTCGGCAGATGCCTTTTCTATTTACTAGTAAATGAATAATCAACATAGAATGCCAGCTAAAGTAACTGTAGCCTTTAAAGCAAGATCGGTTTCTATCACAACCCAAAAAAGTGTGATTTCTAACGCTTTTGACAACTTAAACATTTTATCTTCAAAGCTGCAACCTGCTTTATTCCAGAGTCAAGAGACATGATAATTATACATAGTCAATAATGCAAGCCCAGATATCTCTAGAAGTCAGTGTACTGAGGCCTTGTTTGCAGTTGCACATCAATATTATCAGCTACTTAGCAGGATATATGCAGGCTGGTAATTGTTTCTTTCCAGCACCAAATCACAGAACTGCCTTGTTTATTTTAAGGTTTGCCAAGAGGGCCATATATATTTTTTTTTTCATGAGTGTGTGTGTTTCCCCTCAATAAACTCTGGATACTTTTATGCACTCTGCAGACATTTAGTAAATGCAATATTTAAATGATCTATTTTTGAATGGGTTGAAGCTTTGTCGTCTAGATAATATAATAAATGTAAATTAATTCATCCATTGCAGTGCCTTATAACAAAAAAACAGTTACTAATGTATGTAAAATAAGAAAGTAAGCCACCATTTTTCTCTTTCTCTGTACTTAGACCATATTGTTTTTCAAATGAAGGGGTGGGAGCTGAATAACATTTGATAAACTCTTTTGTTTGATGCTACCTCATTACCATCAGTCATTGTTTCTGCTGTCAGATATATTTCTCAAGTGTTTAGCAGATTTTATAAAGCCCAGGGAAAACAAGGAGTGAGATTCTGAGGAATGCGGCTCGTGCTGCTTATATCTAATGAAAGGCAAAATGTTTTTAATTAGAAGGCATTTACAATATACACTTTTTGTTGCACCTCTTCATTGGAAGCACCATAGAGATGACCCCCAGTTCACTACCACAAAGCACACAAATGCGATACTCTTTTGAGGCTCATTAGCACTGAAAGGCAACGTAGTGACCCAGAAATGTGATAATGAACTCATTATGTTTTCTAACAAGCTTCGTATTTAACTATATATATATATATATATATATATATATATACGCGTGTGATCATTTTAAACACATTAACACACCATTGCTAACAATTGGTAACGTTTTACAGCCCTTGTCAGAAAAAAAAAAATTAAAGTTTTGGCTTTATAGGAAAATTAATGTTTGACAGAATCAAATGGCTGCTTTGAATATATTTGAGACATTTAAATTGTATTTGAAGAGGAGAGTAATTGTCTCATTATAACTGAAGGTGAACAATCTGGATCTATTGGGAATTTAAATGTGTATTAATAACATCTTAAGTGAAAAATTGGAAACGAGATATATCATCCTAGGCATTTTAGGTGTAGCGAACAAGACCTGAGGGGGGCTAGTGAACAACAGCGCAAATGTTTGGCCAGTCGGCACATCGCTGGAGCTAGAACAACAATTTGCTTTCATACACACACACACACACACATTTTAATTTCATTTTCAATTTCATTTCGATCAAGGGCTAGGAAGCAGAAATGTCTTTTGACTAACAAACTTGTTGTGTGCTGTTTCTTCCAGGTGGCCACGCAGTAACGCTTGACAGAAAATGCGACTGGGGTTGTGGCTCTTTAAATGGCTGGGAATAGGGATAGGAATCTGTTCTTTCATCGCCAGCAGCTTCTCTCAAGATAGCACAGAAGGTATGTCTTTTTTTTTAACTCTTGAGTAACTTGGCAACACCAATAAGTTTTACACTCACTGCTAGGTTAAAGGAATTACATGGCTTTTCCATACTTATGTCTCCTTAAATTATCTGAATGCAGTGTGTAGCGTGTGGTTAGGTCTTCACTTCATAAATTATTCCTGTGAAAAATGATATCTTTGCCCTTCACTTTTATTAAAACTAAATAATGCCTGCCTTAATGTATTTATACAGATTTAATGTGTGTGCCCACATTAAGAATGTATGTTATTCCTTTTTGTTTTGTATCCCAATGTTATACAAATCACAAAATATGACCTATTGTAATAGTCAATTTCTGTCCCGTGTACGTGAATCCAGTCACCTGACTGTAATGTTAGTTCACATGAAAGAAATGTTGGCCAAAATGAACCTACATGATGTTGTTGACTGGGTGTGTCCTTCACAGTCGAAAACAAATTGAGTTTAAATAGATGTTAGTGCTGACATTTGCCAATCCTATGGATGTCCATTAGGTTTCAGATTCTTAGTGAGGAACATAGGGACTTACTACACTATGCCCTTTTTTGAAAATGTGTCTATCTTCAGTGTCTTGAATTGTGACTTCCCAAGTGTTTGCATACATTTCTACAGGGACAGTATGTATTTAAGGGTATCAACTTCTTAATGTTCAATTTGTCGTAACATACAGAGTTTTCATCCTTATTAAGGTTCTACCTCCAGTTTTGAGTATTCATAGTATTTTAAAAAGATTATAATTGGTTTTCTTGATAACTGCAATGTTCTACATTTGACAGTATGTACCTTTGACAGTTCTACCTTGCCTTTCTAATACAAATCAACAACAGATATGGACACATACAATAATCCAGCAGACAGATTGTATTTGACCACAAAATACATTAATAATATGAGATTACATTTTCATATCCGATTTTGTTGGGGAATTTTATTTTCAATGGAGAGTGGGTAAAACAAAAAGTTAATATTCAAAGATTAGTTTCTTTTCTTGATTCTCTCACTACTGAAGGCTGCAGTTGCCCTTTGCTCACTTCCAGAAGATTAGATAACCATGTCATATCCTTTGTTTTTATCCTTCAGAAGGATATTTTAGGGCTGGTATAGTCGAGCAGTAATTCGCAGAGAATATGCTATTTAAGAATGAGCTTGAATTTATGAGGAACATTTGATTCATTGAAGCATATGCTACTCAGTTTGTCAAGTCAAGGGTACAAATGTCTTTGCTTCTGACACAAGAGATAATGAATTCTAATATTCTCAGAATCACAATTGATTTATTGATGTTCCTCCTGTTTGTTCTGGAAACGTTTCTAAATTTGTCTTATTTAAAAATGCCTGGGAACCCATTATTATTTCTGTTTCATTTGATTTAACCAATTGATGTGTTTCAGCTCCACAGACTGTTCTTCTCTTGGAACAGAAAGCTTTTCTTTGACAATCTTTCTTTAAGAAACACTGCATTGTGTGTTGTATGTATTCAGCTTGCAATGTAGTTCACTTCTCAGTACGACCGCACAGTTCAAACAGTAAATTGGTAGGACATGTTGCGCCCATGCAATTATCACGTGCTTCAGATGCAGAGGTTAGGAATTAGGGAGCTATCTGTTTATGAAGGAGTCAGTTTATTGCATTCAGAGCAAGTAAGCACCTTTTGAAGAGGAAATTATTGTAGAATACAATTTAATCAAATAAGAGAAAAGATGACTCTGGGTAAGGGGGCATTAAGGTGCCAGTAACAGTGGTTCCCAAGCAGTGTGTCAAGACACATGGGTCTGCAAGGGGTGAACAGAGTTCCTGAAAAGTTACACGAGGGAAATAGTAATACATAAATACAAAATACAAATTTAAAAAGACAACCAGAGTGAAGACCAAGTTTTCAAGCTAGGGCCACACAGATCTACACCTGATCCTGTTAACTCTGTAGAAATGCAACCCTAACCATAACAAAAGCCTAGGTTTCCTGGGGAATCGAGGTTAACCCTAGCCTGGACCAAAATGTATTCTTAATTTGATAATTTCACTTATTTATGATGCACAATTGACCTAAAGTACTCAAAATACTACTCTAAACATCCTAAATGTAACTGTTAGACCATTTCCACCTCCATTTGTATCCATAAATAGAACTGACCCTTGACACTGTTCAATCACAATATCATCTCGGAGATTCGTCTGTTGTCCTGAGTAAATACAATTTTAAAAATGAAAAGGGGAATCCTAGCCATGTCATGTCAAGTGGATTCAATGATCTGTTTCACTGCTACCTTTGATTGAAATAATTAAAATAATTTGCATGTAATTACATAGAAACCTATTTTCTTCTCTCAGGGATAGTAAATGTGGATCAAAAATCTGTATAAACATGTAAAAGGCTTTACCAACAGAGTTCTAGTGTACTATAAGATCATTAAATTGAAATGTTGTTTTGTGGCAAAATAGGCTCAATGTAACAAGGCCTTTGGGTAATTAACGGGTGATAATCAGCTAATTAAAGTATATGGTTTAATACCTACTTACATAATTATGTAGTCTTGGTAATAATTAGAGATAATTAGCTACAGCTTACAGGCATTAGGCATTTTTAAATATGGACGTTCGGCAATGCCTTTGTGTCCTGCATAAGAATGAGAACGATGTCTGTCTTTTCAATGGCGAATTTAGTGTTTCTGTTGTGTTTTGGGTGTGACACCTCTAAGGATAGTTGTAATGCAGGTGCTGTCCCTCGTCTCCCATTTCTCTGTTAGATTTGTACAATTCCTCCGTAATTGCCTGGCAAACTGGGACGTCGGGAGATTACTTCTGTTGACCACATGATGTATTGCTTTGTTGTCATGGACTACCCAAGTAGATCAAAGTGGTCTTTCCTGCATTCACAACATGCCTTTTTCCTGCTCAGTAATTGTATGAACTCTTACAGGTGATTTCTGGGTGCCTTCAAATTATTGAGGCTTACTTAATACTAAAGTGTCTTGAAGGTAGCCTGAATTCATTCATCTTTCACTGAAAACTTTACTGTTTAACACATCTGACTTCACTGTGGCCGATCATTCTATCAGCATTCTTTACATGTTGTTGTTTATTAATCTAAATACCAATTTATTTTCACTGTTGTGTGCATCTTTCCTGACTAGCTGATTAGCACTTAAGTAGGAGCTGTGCAAGTGGATCATTTTAAACAATGACAGGTGTGCACAGATATCTAAACTGCATTACAGAATTACAGCTTAATTGGTAGAATTACTCCGCATAAAAGGACACTGCTGGTCTTGCTGAACACCTGGTCAATAGTGTTTGCTAAGATGTGGTGCCATGAATCAATCCAAGTGGACGTGCACTTCCATGCCCACTGTTACACTTGCAGCATAATACTTCCTTGCAGTGGGATCGGATCCAAGGTGAACTCCCAAGCTGTGACTGGAACTAAACACACAAGCTTCTGCTCACGTATGTCAGCCTTCACATTGTGAAATGTACCCATCCAAACTGCATGAAGTACTTAGGAAAGTCCTCGATGTGTATTTGTCCTTCTTTAACATGCTTTCACTTGCCTCACTACACAGACTTTGCTTATTATTTCGGAGTCCAAATGGATCCAACCCACCTCTACATTTACACTGTTGACACATATGTTTTTAGATACTTACAGTGACTGTACCATCTTTTTTGATGCCTGGATGCTCCTGTGGATTATATTTTTGTTGTACACAGCTGTAGACTGTACACAGTCATTTTAGACTTCATGCTTTTTGGAGTGTTAATGGTCTGTCTGCAGCTGATGCTGAACTGATGGTGAACTGTCCTGTCCTGTTCTGTTGTGCAGCAGGACAAACTAGTTTATGCCTTCAGGATCTGAATACTAGGACAGTGTAACAGTTGCTGATGTAAGCATCCAAAATCTCCCATAGGACCTGTGCTCCCAAGAACTAATGGCTAAGATTTACCCTTTATAATATATTATTTGTCCATGTGAGACATTAATAATCCACACATGGCATTATGCTTTAGATGGTTAGTTTTGAAAGTTAACATTATTTTATCTCCATTGTTAAATTAGTTATGAAGGACATTTGTATTTATGTACTTAAATAGATCTCCATATCACATTCCTTTGAGACGAGAACAATCTACAACAAAACATAGACACGGTTTCACGCCTAACACTTGTTTTTTCTCTTTATGTTTTCATAATTGTTCTGACAACACTGTGCCAATCACGGGTTAACAACACAAATGCCTCCACAACTTCACAGCTTTTAATACCCTTGTGACAATCGGCAGGTGTTCGGGGGATTGTAATGTATGGGGTTGATAATTTCAACACTCAAAATGTGTTTGACGTGCTCTTGAAGGCTTTTGATTGGCCTTTTTAGGGTGTATTTTATATTGATCATTAGAGGAACACAAAAAAACAAACAGTGTGGGTGTAGACACAATAATGATAGCTCTTCACTTCTGTGACAACACCAGTGTCTACATATTTTGATACACATAAATATAATAGTTATATAAAAACAAAATCAATTCAAACTATAATATGTCTTCCCACGCTTTGCATGTTGAACACAAATTTGTTGTTTGTTTTTAATGTATTTTATTAAAATGGAGCAAATAAAAAAATAAAAAATAAAAACTTGGTTTCATGAGTAGTTTGATGTCACAAAGAGTCTTCAGGAGACATGAGTAATGCATTTGAAAAACTACAGGCAAGGGCCCTGGAACAATGAAAACACTGTGGTTCAAAGTCATTTGCAATGGTTGTTTACTGTTACATCGAGAAGAAAACATCAAACAGCAGTATTCGTAATTCTACTCTAAAAATGACATTTGTGTAATTAAGGGCTTAGTTTATTGTATATTTCTGCTTCCTCTGATGTAGCATTAGAAAACAGTAATAGTCTTTGAAGAATGTAAGACATGAAGATGAAAACCTTCCAAACAGGACGAAACAACTTGTAATGGATACTTGGTGAAATCGATTACACTATACATATAGGATATTTGATTATTTATTTAAATACATCATACTGTATTATTCCACAGGTACTCTTCTGCATGGATTGATATGAAACCAGTGAATTTGTCACTTTGACATAGTTCTAAACCACGGGTTGCAACCTGAGCTGTGGGTATTAGCCTTAGTCTTTCGTTCCCTTCGAACAGAGTTTAATAAACTGCCAAATCTGCATTCCTGCATTGTGCATCCCGAAAATACTTATTTTTTCTGTGAATCAACATGTTTCTAGGGGATGATGTGTTATATGCTAAACAGGTTGACTTGAGGTAAATATTTTTTATATGTATGTGGGTGACAAATACATATAAGGGTATAATCACCCTGCTCGTTAACAACTTAATTACTGATACTTCAGCAAAGAACATTTCCAGTTTCCTTCAATGGATATTTTCCAATGGAGTCTGTACCATTCATGTTCATGTAGAAAGCATGTTTGGCATTTCCACCTTTCATATTTCAAAATGAAAAGTAATTTGATGCATATGGCATAAACATACACTCACCTAAAGGATTATTAGGAACACCTGTTCAATTTCTCATTAATGCAATTATCTAACCAACCAATCACATGGCAGTTGCTTCAATGCATTTAGGGGTGTGGTCCTGGTCAAGACAATCTCCTGAACTCCAAACTGAATGGCTGAATGGGAAAGAAAGGTGATTTAAGCAACTTTGAGCGTGGCATGGTTGTTGGTGCCAGACGGGCCAGTCTGAGTATTTCACAATCTGCTCAGTTACTGGGATTTTCACGCACAACCATTTCTAGGGTTTACAAAGAATGGTGTGAAAAGGGAAAAACATCCAGTATGCGGCAGTCCTGTAGGCGAAAATGCCTTGTTGATGCTAGAGGTCAGAGGAGAATGGGCCGACTGATTCAAGCTGATAGAAGAGCAACTTTGACTGAAATAACCACTCGTTACAACCGAGGTATGCAGCAAAGCATTTGTATAGCCACAACACGTTCAACCTTGAGGCGGATGGGCTACAACAGCAGAAGACCCCACCGGGTACCACTCATCTCCACTACAAATAGGAAAAAGAGGCTACAATTTGCACAAGCTCACCAAAATTGGACAGTTGAAGACTGGAAAAATGTTGCCTGGTCTGATGAGTCTCGATTTCTGTTGAGACATTCAGATGGTAGAGTCAGAATTTGGCGTAAACAGAATGAGAACATGGATCCATCATGCCTTGTTACCACTGTGCAGGCTGGTGGTGGTGGTGTAATGGTGTGGGGGATGTTTTCTTGGCACACTTTAGGCCCCTTAGTGCCAATTGGGCATCGTTTAAATGCCACGGCCTACCTGAGCATTGTTTCTGACCATGTCCATCCCTTTATGACCACCATGTACCCATCCTCTGATGGCTACTTCCAGCAGGATAATGCACCATGTCACAAAGGTCGAATCATTTCAAATTGGTTTCTTGAACATGACAATGAGTTCACTGTACTAAACTGGCCCCCACAGTCACCAGATCTCAACCCAATAGAGCATCTTTGGGATGTGGTGGAACGGGAGCTTCGTGCCCTGGATGTGCATCCCACAAATCTCCATCAACTGCAAGATGCTATCCTATCAATATGGGCCAACATTTCTAAAGAATGCTTTCAGCACCTTGTTGAATCAATGCCACGTAGAATTAAGGCAGTTCTGAAGGCGAAAGGGGGTCAAACACAGTATTAGTATGGTGTTCCTAATAATCCTTTAGGTGAGTGTATAGTTACATGGATGTGTATTATCTACTTACTAGAAATCCAATCTGTAAGTAAGGTAACTTGATTACTGCCTGTCACTTTTCTCCGGCGTACAAAGTAATTTAAAAACATGGTTCACAGTTGCCTATTCAGTATACTGTATATATGAATGCCCCTTAAGAACAGCAGTATCAATATTTGAAGGAAGATTCATTTGAAAGTCCTCTTTTAGGAACTTCTAAGCATGATATATAAGTTAATTCTGGGACATGAGTTTGGTGAATAAAGATAACCGAGGACAGGCAGGGAAAAAATGACACTGCAAATGACACTGTAGCATGATATTTTACAAGCTTGCAATGACTGTTCCTTTTTTATTGAGCTCTTATTTTTTGTCAACAGCTTTATTACTCTCAGGATAAAAACCAACCCTGACACCACATGTCTGTGGTGTGTCTTTGAAAATAAATTAAGTTGCCTAGAATACCTGGTCATATGTTTTTTTAATGTAAAACAGTCTTGATGAAGCCCTTGGACAAAACAATCTGCATTGTTCTTGGAGAAAATAAATAAATAAATATCAATGGCTGTTTCATTCCTTAAAAAAAGATTACAATTACAAACCATATAAATAGCTTGCTGTAATTGTCCTCTGCTGATTTGTTGTCTGGAAAACATTTGCATCCCAGGCTTGGTGCTGCAGGGCACGAATATCCTGATTAAAGAGGTAGATCTTTTCAATTTGAAGGATGTAATTTAATGCAAATTACAAAGTGGTACAAATTAAAATATTTAGATTGCCCTTGGAGTAACCTGGCAGAGTGCATAGTGTATTGAGGTCTTCTATTAAAGATTTGACAACTGAAAAGTTTTCATCACCATATATTTATTTCTCAGAAGATTGAAGTATTCATTAGGCCTTGTTGGCTGGGTTTGTATCACACTGTGAAGCATTGACATGTGTTGTTTATGGTGCTTTAATAGAATACAATTAGGTAGCAGAATTGGCCCGGTTAAGGAAAGTTAATCAGTGGGAAATGGGATGTTACCTAGAGATTCCTTATAGAGATGTGTACGTCCCTTTATGTGAAGTTATCTACTTGAGCTGCTGGTGTCCATAAGTCAATCGCCACAGCCTTGTTCTCGTACAAGTCCTAAGCGCACGGGGGAGTGGGATGCATTAGGCATGGGGAGAGAGAAACAAGATGTCAATATAGTACGAATCTAAGGTCATTTTTTCTCCACGGTGCCTAGACAAATGCTTGCTTAAGCCAAACATATAACCGTTACATGCAAATCTTTGAGGCCCTAATGAGAGGGGCGTGGGACTGTTTGGAAAAGCCATTAATGTGACACAACTCTATGAAAGAACGGGAGCTGCCTTGCATGATAATGTTCCCTCTCATAGTCAATGTGCTAAAATAAAGTAAGATAGCTTCTTTTCTAAATGACCTGGGTGGTATTTTTTTCCCCCATTAAATTATATTCTTAATAGATTTTTGTTGAAGGTTTTCTCTTGATAACTAATTTGAGATCAGCATTAATAGAAACAACAGACGCTTTTACTTTATATAGAGTTATTCCCTTACAGCTGAGTGGTAAATAAAACTGATGTTCAATGCGTCAACTTCCCTTCTAAAGTAAAACCTTGCGTTCATTATTATAATGCCTTCGATATATTATATTCTTATTCTTTTAGCCGCATAGTAAAGATGTTTTTAATACGGTATTACAGAGTGCTGTATGCCGTACTCCTGCATATTATGTGGTATTGATTTCCGAGGTGATTACCCTAAATGAGATCCCTGCAATCTCTTCAGTGCATCTTCCTGTCAGGTTGTCTTTGGTTGTGGCTTGGCAGAATGATTGTTTCCTTCTCAGACTATTTAACTTTTTGTTGGTATTATCTCAGCCTCTCCTGGTGTTCAATTTTGATGACACAGCTGTTTTGTGTTCAGTTCAGATGCAGAATGATGTGGTCCAGTGCTCAAGCACGTAATAAACACGATAGTAGGGAGATTGTATCTATCTTATTCTGGTCAAGTGAAAAACTAAGTCATGGTCAATGCATAGATTTTTCTTGTGGGGAATTCCTTGCAAGCAGCGCTATTAAATCGTATTTCCTTTTTTTAGAATAGAGTTTTTATCAAGTTTTTACTGCTGTCTTAGTAACCTTCACACAATAATTGCTTTCCCAATAAAAGTAGAATTTTTAGTGATCTAATTCGGGCAATTATACTCTTGGGATAAAGGGGGAGGGTATTTATGAATGTGTTGGTGTGGTAAGACTAGGTTAACTTGGCATTTATTTATTCTACCCATTGTACTGTAACAGTGCCTCACAGAAATACTAGTTAAACAATGTATCTCTTCCACGAATTTGTTACACAAAAGAATGGAAATGGATGGTAATTTTAGGACTGAGCAAAAATAATGCCTCTGTTTTCTGTGTCATTTGTCGCACTTGAAAAGTTTTGAGAAAACAGTGAGAGTATGCTGTACACCTACAGCAAGCACACTAGGAAACCTAACTGGAGATCATTAGCTGCACAGTTTGACTTTATGGTTAGTAATTACCCAAGGCGAGCGCAGTCATGACTCACAAGGTGCTTTGTGTAGTTCTTGTTGCTTAGGTACAGTAAGTTAAGTTCTGTTTATACTACGCACTAAGGTTACCATTGTAGAAAAGACCCGATGCCATGGTTTTAGGTTTTGCTCTTTAAAAAAACTAAAACAAAAAACATTATTTTGTAGTAATTGTTTGGAAAGACCCTCAGGACTCGTATGAATATTTGCTATTTACATCACACTCACTGCCTATGTAAAAACTGGATTGTTTTCCGTTAGTATCCCAGCACTGGATGTCAGCTTCCATTAGCAGTAAGCAAAAACACTTCCGACAAACCTGAAGCTGCTGTCAATTACTGTGTTTTTAATTGAAGTGATGGTAGGCTTGATTCTTCATTTAACCCACACCTAAACCGAAATGGCATTCCTGACAAGATACCAGTAACATTTTCGCTGTTGTCTGAGTCATGATGTTATGCAGGACTTGTAAGCATAGCTTCCTGACGGGCTCATGCACATGTATATTTGATAGTAACAGTATCTGTTTTCGTTCGAGAGGCAACAGTTGTTAAGTTAGGTAAGACTGGAGCAGCAGCATATGGTCAATAAGACACCCAGCCAATGGTGATCTTGGTTTCAACAGGGTTTCTTAGCGTCAAGTAAGCCGATACTACCATTAGTAATTACTAAATCATGAACATAGCATCGCACAGGGTTGTTTTACAAATAATCTATGCAGATAAATGCATGGTTTCATTTTTTATGTATTTATATATTAGAATCAGCATGATGCTGATGTACACAAATGCACTTTTTAAAGGCTAGAACTGAATAAGGCAAATGATCTGTCAAAGCATTTTTTATTGTGTTTTCTTGTTTTCTGTAGTACTGCATTGGATTCTAGTAGCTGTTTTCTTGAAGGTCATGAAAATGCACCACCGCGAGTAATTCT
Organism: Amia ocellicauda; assembly: GCF_036373705.1. Taxonomy (NCBI): domain Eukaryota; kingdom Metazoa; phylum Chordata; class Actinopteri; order Amiiformes; family Amiidae; genus Amia; species Amia ocellicauda. The sequence goes on from NC_089869.1 coordinate 18,172,248, forward strand.
CTGCATTTCTACTGATCTGTATCACAGTAGATATTGTAAACTTATACGGTTCGCTTTGTGTGATTTATGCCTAGCAATTTTCTTTTCTAACGTCCCATTTCTTATGATTTTCCCTTCTTTTTGTACAGTTTATGTTCTGAAGCGTTCAGACTGAAGAAGGGTCTATAAATCAAACTTATTTTGTGACTAGTCCAGCATCCTCTTTGTTGTCTTCCCAAAAAGTACATACCCTCCTGCTTGATATGAAGGAATGAGTTAATCAAGTAGACTAAACTGAAATTCCGTCACAGAATTTCTGGCGTGAAATGTTCTGGCCATTTCACTGGGAATGTCATCTGTACAAATGGGTCATAATTAATAATAATCTCATGCTTATAGTAATATAGCCACACTGTATGTAAGGGGATATTAACCTAAATTGACTGTAGGCAATATATTATTTAAAACTCAAACTTTTTCATTAAATTTAAGCTAGTAATCTTTTTGCTATAGATTTTAACTGTATGGATGCATCGTGTTTTGGAATGGTTCAGACTTTTCTTACTACAATTCCTTATGTCTACATTTTTTAAACCCCGATGGTTTTATTTGCTCCTTTGTTTTTTAATTCTGCATAAAGTGCATTACGTCTATCAGTAATAATCTACAAAAACTGTACATCCTAGTCCATGCTTGTTAGCCTTTAAAACACTGTTTTCATTATTCTTAAAATTTCCCTTTTATCTCCAGGGTGGTTAGTTACCTTTTTACATCAGCTTGCAAGCGTAAAGAAACAAACTATTTCATGCTTTTCTTTTCTTCCATCATTCTGTTCTGCTTTCTCCTGATGACACTAACTTTGACTGCAGATTGGCAGTATGAGGGTAAGATGGTAAATCTATCCTTTTCTAACATTTTCTTTTCTACATTTGTACTAACTGTAGTGCTCTACTAACACTGCAATTCATTCTGATCTTACACCTTATTATTTTTAGTGTCCATTTAACCACTTCTTGTATATAAACATCTATAAACTGTGTATTTGTATTGTCATAGTGGTCCTACATACATCGTGCTTTCTGTGGTAGTTATTTTACATGATTTGTAGCTGAGATATTCTACATATGTAATTGTATTTATGTTAATGTTTTTTTTTGTCTAGACTGCGGTATAAAGTAATTCACCACGTGTCTCTTACTTACAGAATGTAAACTCTTACGGACAGGCCCCCCCGCCACAATTGTTGCAATTGATGAGGAAAGTCCAAACGGTATGTATTATGTCTTTAAGTACAGCATTACTTGCAAGTAAATCTAATGCAAATTAAATAATTGATCTGATATTCAGGCTGTTGTTCATGTGGTTGTTTTCATTTTTTTTTTGTGCAAAATAATTAGTCTTTTTATCCACAATTTTCTGTGTTTTACTGCTTTAAACATGTAGAAAATGTCAACTTATCTGTCTATAGAATGTGGCATTCTAGTCATAGTTCAGAATGGGAATTGTCTGAATATCCTTTGTGTAGATATGAAAAAAACAAATTTCATTATAATATATATATACACTCACCTAAAGGATTATTAGGAACACCTGTTCAATTTCTCATTAATGCAATTATCTAACCAACCAATCACATGGCAGTTGCTTCAATGCATTTAGGGGTGTGGTCCTGGTCAAGACAATCTCCTGAACTCCAAACTGAATGTCTGAATGGGAAAGAAAGGTGATTTAAGCAATTTTGATCGTGGCATGGTTGTTGGTGCCAGACGGGCCGGTCTGAGTATTTCACAATCTGCTCAGTTACTGGGATTTTCACGCACAACCATTTCTAGGGTTTACAAAGAATGGTGTGAAAAGGGAAAAACATCCAGTATGTGGCAGTCCTGTGGGCGAAAATGCCTTGTTGATGCTAGAGGTCAGAGGAGAATGGGCCGACTGATTCAAGCTGATAGAAGAGCAACTTTGACTGAAATAACCACTCGTTACAACCGAGGTATGCAGCAAAGCATTTGTGAAGCCACAACACGTACAACCTTGAGGCGGATGGGCTACAACAGCAGAAGACCCCACCGGGTACCACTCATCTCCACTACAAATAGGAAAAAGAGGCTACAATTTGCACAAGCTCACCAAAATTGGACAGTTGAAGACTGGAAAAATGTTGCCTGGTCTGATGAGTCTGGATTTCTGTTGAGACATTCAGATGGTAGAGTCAGAATTTGGAGTAAACAGAATGAGAACATGGATCCATCATGCCTTGTTACCACTGTGCAGGCTGGTGGTGGTGGTGTAATGGTGTGGGGGATGTTTTCTTGGCACACTTTAGGCCCCTTAGTGCCAATTGGGCATCGTTTAAATGCCACGGCCTACCTGAGCATTGTTTCTGACCATGTCCATCCCTTTATGACCACCATGTACCCATCCTCTGATGGCTACTTCCAGCAGGATAATGCACCATGTCACAAAGGTCGAATCATTTCAAATTGGTTTCTTGAACATGACAATGAGTTCACTGTACTAAACTGGCCCCCACAGTCACCAGATCTCAACCCAATAGAGCATCTTTGGAATGTGGTGGAACGGGAGCTTCGTGCCCTGGATGTGCATCCCACAAATCTCCATCAACTGCAAGATGCTATCCTATCAATATGGGCCAACATTTCTAAAGAATGCTTTCAGCACCTTGTTGAATCAATGCCACGTAGAATTAAGGCAGTTCTGAAGGCGAAAGGGGGTCAAACACAGTATTAGTATGGTGTTCCTAATAATCCTTTAGGTGAGTGTATATATATATATATATATATATATATATATATATATATATATATATATATATATATATGAAGGCTCCATTGTTTTTCCCAGTTGGAAGCAGAGTGTGTGACTGAATTAAAGACTCAGAGAGGTAGAATTAATTCTGTGTGTTAAAAGAAAGATGCTATTAAAGGCTGTCAGTGAGTCTTCATTGTTGGTGTTTATGTATGTTTGCGTGCATGTGTGGGTGTGAGTATATGGGGGTTGGGGGGGTGCTTCATCTTTGAGCCTCCCATGGTCCTTCACTCACAGAGGGAAGCGCTCACATTGCAGATGGTATTCAGTATAGAATCGCAGCAGGGGGGGGCATTATGAAATAGATACTTTTCCTTTGTGGATTGGAATGGTGTTTCACTCGGAAGAATTAACAGCTTGTATCGGCCAAACCTGTAATCGTGGTCCAATATCAGCGATGCATTTGACAGGTGTGAGTAGTGGTTAGCACTCATGCATTTCCCTGTACAAATAAACATTAGAGTTTTCAACCCACAATGCTGTAATAATACTGTTCTCATGGGCTTATCTTATACACCAGCCCTGCTTGTTTCCCTTTTAGTTACATCTGTGTGTTTTGAAAGGTAGAACTTGCAATTAACAAGGTGCATAAACTGTGCTGTAATCCCCCACAGATATTTGCATAATAGGTTACAGTACCTTAATGAGTAGCGGAAGCAGACGATGGGTAGGGCCTATTCTTGTTTCTTGACATGATCGACAATTTCGTTTTTCATACCTTGCTATAAAGTTGTGTTGTCCTTCAGATTCCTATGGATAATAGATAATAAGCACTACAGTTGAAATTAAACTTTGGCTATGAGACTGGATTAATGCATTTCTTCGAGGCAGCTTTTTGTTTAGCGTTTAAAGAAATAAACAGTTCGTACTAAATGGCTGTTTGTGGGAATTTAATGAAACTTTGGCTCCTGTGAACACAGCCAGACAGAAATGCAGAGGGAACTTGCATCCAACTCACTTCCCCCGTGTTTCCGGAATACATTATTCTGTCCGTGAGTTATTAAAAATGCCAGAAGGGATACTCCGGTTATTTTGCTGGTATATATTACCAGCTGAATAAAAGTATGGATTTATTAGCTTATATTTAGATCTTCCTTCTGAGAACCTTTGGTTTTCTGTGTTACAGGGTATCTTTTCCGGTTAAAAGCCCTGTCTCCAAGATTTTATTTTTCATCTCGTGTATCTTGAACATGATACCAAGACTGTGTTAAGTGCCAATTTTATTTTAGTTTTCCTTGTAAATTAACTCCATGATTCTTAAAAAAAAAAAAAAAAAAAAAAGCATATCCACTTAATTCACATATTGAATACACTCAATTCCGGAAAGGAAATATGCATCTGATATTACAGCCCACTCTGAGAATTAAAAGTAGATGCATAGGCAATCCAATCTTTATTAAAACAAATTAAATACAATTTTCCTCTGTTTTCAAAATACGTTTTTGTTACAGCAGCATATTCCATCCAAGATCCATTTAGAAAACAGAGCGGAGTATTTGCATTAATAAACACTTCTTGCTTTCTGCTAATAAGCTTATGGATACACACTGTTTCTTTTTTTTACCAGGATTTGTGTTAATCTTCAGCGTAATCCAGTCATTTAATTGGGATATTGGTCTCCACTGACTCCCGTCTTACTTTTCTTTGTTTTACTGCTTAAGGAGTAATGCCGAATATAGAAGCACGTACCATGTGTTACCGAGCAAAGGTATTAATACTTAAAAGGGAATCTAACTTAAAATGATTGTTTTTCTTCTTCAGCGTGGGCTTTGTTCATCGTCAGTGGAAAAATAAAAACAATTACATCTAGTCTTAGATATCCATATTAATCACAGATTTTATTACTTGCACAAATGTTGAATGATTTATATTTCAAAAGTTTTAATTTCTAAAAGAATTCTGGGTCACTATTGTATTTCGATCTGTCATGTCCATATTTCTTTATTCATTAGTTATTTCTTATGTTTCTTTGCACTTCACGTATTTTCAATCTTAGCTTTTTATATGTCAAATACTGGGTTATTTTTAGTTTTCATGCTTCAACAAACAATAATTCAGACAAGAATCTGAACTCTAATAAACCTGTTTGTGAAGTTAAACTGCTGTCATATTTCAGTTTTATTATAAATGTTAGGAGTCTAAGCCACAATAACAGCCTACCTATGTTCAGGGCAATCCCATTGACTTGGGGTTAATGAACATTGTTCCCAAGCTGCATTTGTTCATGTTCATCCTGGAGTTATCCTGAGAATGACCCTGCCAAGTAAAGGAAAATGATTTTACTTCAAGCCACATTGAAGGATAAAATCTGCTCCTTAAAAGTTTCTGGTATGGCAAAAAGCTGTACCCTCACAGATGGCCATTCAAACACATCATCTTTGTATAGAAGAACAGTATAGATAGAGAGAACAAAACCCAAGAAGGAACCAGTTAAGAAAGGGCCTTAAACTAGATTTAAAAGCACTCAAGGCAACATAATCCCTGATTTCTAATGGAATTGTGTTCCAGAGATCAGGGGCATAACTAACAGTCACCTATAGAGCGAAGACGAACAGGAGGGACATGTAGCTGTATGGAATAATTGGAGCAAAGGTTATGGGTTATGGGTGTGAAGGGATAAAAGATCAGTTAGGTAAAATGGAGCCAAACCATGCAGAGCCTTGTAAGTCAGAAGATTAATTTTAAAATCAATATGAAAACTCACAGGCAGCCAGTGTAAAAGCTGCATAACAGGAGTAATGCACGAGACCTAGACAGGATTCTGCAAGATGAGTTTTTGGTTTGGCAAGTGTGCTACTGGAGAAACCATGAGAAAACAAAAGCATGAAGCAGTTTCTCTGTGTGAACTTAAACATTGAGTCATATGTCTTTATTTTATAAATTGCTTGATGAAGGCCACCCTCAAAAAGGTTCCACTTGTTTTTGTCTATAAAGATCTAAGTTGTAAGTTCTATCTAAAGCTTCTGATCTTATCCTCCCATCTTCTATGTGGTCTTCTTCCTGGTCGTTTGGAGGATTTATGAATTGAGCAGCCTTATTCAGGGGGAGAAACTTCTGCCAATATGTCTGGTCCATCCCAAAATCCCAACCCCCCAAAACTTAGTATTGGCCAAGACACATTGGACATGCCGAACAGGATATGAAAAACTGGTTTCTTTATTTATAAGTTATATGTTTTGTATGACCTGTTCCATCATATGGACATGTTTTCTCTATTTGTGCCTCATGATTTTGACAATAATTTATGCAGAGGTTTCCCAGCTGTCAAGAATGGAACAGCTATGGGCGGTTTATAAAGTTACATGACTTTTGCAAATAGAATAGGGCATTTATTTTAATCCAAACTCTGTGACTAAGGTCAGTTTGACAGATGCCATTCTCTGCTTATAAATATACCACTTAAGGTAGATTTTATCTAGGAGAGAAAACTGTTAGTTTTATAAAAAAAAGCTAATGCATATATCCCAAGCTCCAAATGCACTTAATCGGATTGAAGCGATTTCAATCTGGGGATAAGGGATAGTGGCTGTCTTCAGATAGTAATAGAAAAAGTAAGACGGCAACGTTGAGAGGACTGTTTTTTTTTTTTGGCAATGAAAGCAAATCAGGTCCATTTGTATCTGAGAGGCTGTTTCCTGAATGCTTGTCTTCGCAAACTCATGATTTCTGTCTAGGCTCACGAATAAGGTCATTTTCCTTAAAGCTTTTATACATTTTTGTGTGTATTGTCAAGGTAAATAAACCGAAGAGTCATTGAAGAAGACAAAAGCCAGAGAAGGCATTTCAATCGCTAATGTGAATTGGCTTCACCTCATCTTAAATTCTGGAAGTCCTCCTTCAAACGTAGCACCGGCTCTGATGGCATTGTGATTATTGTTCATCGCCGAGGGTAGATTACCTTCTCATTATGTAGTTTATTCACATGCTCGTGCTCTTGTGTATTTATGTAATCCTGGAAAGTGGCGGCTGTGCGATATGGAATTTCACACATTACTACTGTGTGTTGATGGAGGGGGCACGGGGGTCAGCAGCTCGAGTGTGCTATAGATTGCATGCCGAGGCTCACTGAGATATTCTGCTGTGCTAATGGGAAGCTATTGCAGAAAAAGAGCTAAATGGCTGAAGTAGGGGTTAGCTGATAAATGAAACTGGGGCAATCTGAAGGTCCCCTTGTATTTAGACAGCGCTGTCAGAGTCAAAGGTGAAGCAGGGAAGGAGTAAAGTGCATTATTGAATTGCCATCAATTGAAACGCCATGAAAATAAGCATCAAGTATTGATCTGATGAAAAGAAATTATGGGAAATGAAGGTAGTATCCAGGGGTTGAGGTCAGAAAACTAGTGCATGAGGAGTCTGAAGTCCAGAGGAAATTACAACTCTTTAATCAACTAGAGGTAGATAATTTATACTTATTAAGTGACTCCTTACTCACCTCTGTCAAAGTATTTCTTTGAACAACCCCTCGAATCTTCATTGTGCTACTTTCATTCATTTTCAGCCTCTCTTGCATTTTTTTTACAACCCTTTATCAGTGTAATGAGTCTCCGTGCAAAGTACAATATGTCTGTAGTGATGTAGATGGTATATTTTTAACAAACAAGGTTTCAGGAAGACTGTAGTGTTTAAATGGAGATCCTAACACGGGCTACGGTTGGATCTATGGAAGGAATGTACAAAATGGATATAGGAAATCGTGTAGAGCATTATATATATTCAATAAACTGCCCACTTTGTATTACTCTTGAAAACAATCTCCCAGATCTAAACATTATGCTCTAAGCCTCATTTCTTTTTTTTGGTCTGAATGCCTGGAATTCAAGTATATTTTTTTGCCGTGTGCTGACTGCACACTCGAAACGTCTGTCCTTACCTCAGCGCTTTTTAAGACAGTAATTAAGAGAAAGGTCAGTATGCCTTAAGTGCATTCTGCGGCAGGTACATGAGTCAACCAGTTGTTTTCATGTGTTTGAAACGGTTGTTTGTGAATCTAACTGGGCTCTCGGCTACCTCTGTCTGTCATGTTTTTGGCAGAGGTGCTCGGTGTGTACCTACTGGAAATAATTAAAAGACCGAAAAATGTAATTAAAGAATGTGGATGAAAGCGATGGATTATTCTCGTGCACCTGCCATTCCTCTGGATTAAAATGAATGAAAGGGAGATATCTGATTTATGAGAGCTGTTTCATCGTGTTATTTACAAATGGGGCTGGCATACCTGCTTGCTGAGCACATTTGTGCTAATGACTGTGATATTCCACCCCACAAGCCCTCAGTCCAACTCAGTCCAAGAATTTCATGCCAACAATTTTAGTAATTTATCTTGGATTAATGGGGGATGCATAGACAGAGGGGTTTTACCAGGCTCAGAGTAATGAGTCTTGAGTAAAAAGTTGTTCAGTCTATAACTTTGTTCCTTTAGTTGTTGCTATTTTTTATATTACTACTACTACTAATAACTACAAATAATAGTAGTAAGGTTTTGTTGTTCTGTCAGAAGCAGTAAATGTTGTATTATTTTACATGATCTTTTCGATGTGCAGATTCAGTTGCAAGACGTTTAAATCTCGATTGCTACGCATCTGAGGACAGTATTGAGTGGAAAATGTTGAATGGGAATAATAGTCTTAAATTGCATCTGATAGCTGCTAACATCACTCTGTCTAAATGTGATGTATTTAGTCAAAATCATTTATGTAGGAGTAGAACCTGATAAAGAAACTGTAGGTAAGGGCAGAATAGGGGTGATCTGAGTGTTGTTTTATTAAAGAAAATGTGTCAAACTTTATTTTATCATACTTTTACCAGTTGAGCCATTTCCATTTCTTTATGATAGTCTTCTATATTTGATCAATAGCTATAGGTTTCCTGTTCAACAGCTTTGTTTTCTGTTTATTCTATCAAACAATACATTCTCTGTTCATTCGTGATTTCTTCATTTCAAATGCTGTTAACATTTTTCTTATTTGTTTGTTTCACTAAAGTCTGGGCATCAGAAATCAGCATAAGGTTGCCATTAGTGAATCTGTAAAGAAGATGAGAGTTTCAGTAGAGAAGTCAATAATACATATGTGGAAAATAACATACATCTAGGATTTAACAATTGGTTTCTTACAAATATTGTTTTCCAATTAAAATACTTTTTAATTTCATCCAGGTCTTTTTTATTGCAGTAAATTTTGGACCAGTTATCATTTGTCAGGTAGTATTTGAAGCTAAAGATTTAATGTACTATTATTCAAAACAAGAATTGGTCAGTGTAGTAAACTATAAAGCCTTAAAGGAATTAATAAGAAAATAGGAAACATGATCATTCTAAACCAAGTTAATGACAAGAATGTCTCTTTTCATTCGGGTTTCTTTGTGATCTTCTAGGCACGCAATAGTGGTATTTACAATATTGCCGACTACCTTACAGGCACTTTCTCTGTGCTTGATCCTGCAAATAGGCTGTTAAGAAAACGTGTGGCAGTTGGGATTAGAAAGAATGCAGGATAGACTGAATGTGACAGACTAAAGAAGACTGAAACTAAGCATCTTGAGTAAGCAGGAGGAGAGGAGCCAGGACGGCTACTTGCTTTTCCACACAATTGAAAACAAATTTGACATTGGATGACCTGGAACAGTGGTTCAAGCATATATCCATTACTTGGAGGAAAATCACCATGTGTGTGTTTTCTGTGTACCCGCGAGAGAGGGTTTGATAGATGCCTGGGAGTGTACGCATTCTCCTGAACGCTGTCTTGGGTGATGACATTGCAGCACACATGGGAAGTTCTCATTTGTTGTCAGAATAAAATAAAAAAGGAAATGGAAAACTTCTACTATAATGACTATAAGGACAATAAGGAAATAACGCAACCGCTTGTGCATTTCAGAAAACCTAGATTAAAAGGATGGGTGATGTATTTTCTCTGAAGAACAAAGGAAGAACTTTGAATATTGATTCATTTAGGGAAGGTTCACAAACGTCACAAAATATATAACATTTTGATAATTTCTCAGAAGGCAAGAGTCTCCCACACCACCATGCGGGTTGTTGGTAATATCCTCGACTCAAAAGATAGCATTTGCCATAAATTGTGGTGTCCGTAAAGCACAGCAAATAGTCCATCAAGTATAATAGTTGCCTCATAAAGCATCACCAAATTGGAGTGTAACACAAGACAAAAGTGGAGGACAATGCTGCCTGTTAGAGACGTTTTAAACATATTTTCAGCCGCAGTAATATCTAACAACATGTGGTGTGGTGTCTTTGTATTATATGGGTCATTATTTATGTGCAACCTATAATCAGTGCAATTTCTATTGACTTGAGATTAGTAGTAATGTGCAGGACCGCTGTGAAATAGCAGTTTGTGTTCATAAGCAGACAAAAACACGTATACTCATTCTGATTTTCCTGCTGTTGTGGTACAGGATACGCAACGGGTTAAAATGTTACTTTCTCTGTAAACCTAGGAGAGCAAGGTTGTTGCAGGAGAAAAATAAACCAAGGGTCCTAGGTTCATGTTTTGTAATAAGCGCAAAACTGAAAGACAGTCAGCGCTGTTGGGGTTTGTTAGCAATCTCATTGAAATACATAGAAAGCAACCAAGCAGACAGTCTTCAGAGTCCTTGATCTCGGCGGTTATGACTAAGGTCCAGAAACGTATTACAGAATCCCTCCAGTTTTTTCGGTTGTCCAGTACAGTGAAGAAAGAGCTAGAATTCATATAAGCATTTTTAATATTATGTGTGTCTTCTGTCACATGTAATAAAATCCATACCAGCTCCCTCCTGCTCTCTGCCAGCAACCCTGAAAGCAAACGCTGTTCCCTATCGTCACGAACTTCAAATCATGTCACTCACTCTCACTCCTGCTTGAAATTCACAAATCCACTCCTCTTACTTTGATGGCTTAAGTGGCAGTTTGCAGTGTCTGCATTACTATCCGTTGTATCGCAGGCCCCCGTTTCTCACCGTGAGGAATTGGCCCATGAGGTATAATTTGATTTACAGTAACAGAAGCATTTTTGTGAAACACGGCTTCACCATACTCTCAGTAATGAAATATAATTCTCACCTGCTCTTAGAAATAAAATGAACATGCACATCTTAAACCTCCAGCCAAACTGTTTTCACCACTTCTGTACCTAACATTGATATAAAGCAACTTTTGTAGCACACCACCTTTATCCTTGTCACAACTTTTTAGTACTTTGAAGTCACAGAGATTAGTATCATGTCCTCCGTGTGATTTCAAATTAATTATAAAAAGGATTGACACCTAATGATCTCTGACAACACTGCTTAGGTGGCACCGCTAACCTCCCCTAGGCCCTCTCAGGAAACTGATATTTAATTTGAAGCTGAAGGGAACAATACCTGGTCAACGTTTTTTTGAGAAAGGCAAGGGATAGCTGATACTACAGAGCACTATAGCTTCTCAGTGTCTCTCGTGAATGTTTAGCCTCAGGTGCTAACAGATGGTTTTAATTTTGCAAGTTAATAAAGGCTCTGATTGTGTCCTGTCACTTTATGAATCATTGTAGCTGTACATCCATCTAAACAGTCCTGTTTGGATTTGCTCTACTTCATATTCTCCTGAGCCAGAGGAAGTCTAGTCCGTCTCTGAAGGAACAAGCCAACGTTCTTTCTTTTTTTCTCTACTCTTTCTCTGAAGAAAAGTGGTGTTCCCGCAATTTGAAATACATGCTTCGTTTGCTGTCAAGAAAGAGATGTTGCGTAGCTTGAATATCAATGAACGCAGATGAGGCTGCGTCTGTACATTACCACACTGAATCATCTAAGTGTATTTTAAGCATCATTAGGATACCTTCTCTAATATCAATTTGATGTTATTGACCAAATTAAATTCTGTTCATTAGTATTCTGCGCACTCGGAGATAATAATTTAAACATTTTAACTAACGTTTGATGCCAGTTATATTTTAATATGGAATTTGAAAAGCAGTAGACCACTTAAAAATATATATATTTTTTTTAAAAGAAGCTTGTAGTTCTCGATCCAAATGTGAAATCATGCTACTAATAGAATATATCATGTTAGATGCTCTTCCTATTGACACTAATTAGGTGAATTCCTTTTCTGGGAACTTTTTTTTATAACTTTTTGTATATTTATGTAGTTTTCTTTTAGACATTTTCTTTGGTGTTTGGTATTTCTAGGAACAGGTATTCTTACCTGCCTTTTAATATTCCTTGTGCTGACTCTATTCAATGCAAGCCCATTAAGTGTGAGACGGATTCCTTGCATTTTACCAATGAGTTGAAAGAGCTTTCAATCAACACTACAATAAATGACGCACAGAGACAGATCCCATGTTAATTGCTCTATATTCCCAATATTATAAAAAGGGCCCTTTTACCAATCTCCCAAATGAACCATCCATTTAATTATTTATGAATTTTCTTCTTTTTTTTCCTCCCTCTCTCTCTTCGCCAGTTTAACAAGGTTGTCTTCAAACAGACTAATAATCTCTTTGTTTTTTGAAGCTGGCAGTATGAGGTAACTACTTCTCTGTACACACTGACTGACGCAGTAATTGGTTTGGTTTTAAGGATTATTTGCTTGCAAACAATTCTTGAGCTTGTTCTTTTCACTATGTTATCAAAGGCTTTAATGCAGAAATAATCATGTTAATTAAGACATTTGAGGTGGTTGGGTTTGTCAAAGGGTGAATGGCAAAATAGCAAAGCCCTCATTATGACTGTTAGTGGAAATCTCTAGCCTGTGGAGGATGTCATAGTCACCCAGGATTATTTATTGAAGCTCAACAAACGTGCCTTCCTGGCTCAGGTCCCCTGGTGCTTCAATCTTAGATTTGCTGTTTTCCACAGCAGACCTTTTTTGCCCCTGAGTTTTGACCTGTTGTGCATCATCTGTGCCACAATGCCTAAAGTTAAAGAAGACTGACGGCAGACTGTAGCCTTTGCTTTTATACAAATGTAATGGACATGTACATTAATAAATGCTCTGTACTTGTTTGCTGATGCCTGTTTCACTGTTGTTTGGAAATTAAAATCTCACACGGCGAACGATTCTTATGTGGAGGGTGCAGAACAAATTCCCAGATTTAGAAATGAAGCCCATGTAAGTAACTCGGTGAAGAAAACTAAAGTTGTGTTTAACCACGTTGAACAGCCAAGGTTTATATGATATAGCAATGAAAAAAAATCAGTTGATCAGTACGAGACTGAATCTTCATGTGTGCTTGATGTCTTTATTTTGATGTGAGAAGTGCGGGCGGGCGGGGGGGTGGACATTCATGTTGTTTACAAATCTTGCTTAGCCTGAATGAATGAATCCGTTTGGCTGTGAATTATAGAACCTGAGATTAAATCCTTTCCTGGGCAGATGGATAATTTAGCTGGCTTAGTCTCTCAGCAGTTTCGCTCATTCTTACTGAAATTGTGTGAAGTTTCACACATTCAGAAGCACGTGAGCATCGTAAGTCATGTGATACAGCAGGTGTTGTCCTGTTGTGGTGTACTCTGCAGGGACACCGTTTCACCGAGTGCAAGATTTAAACATTTATGTTTGTGATATAAGCTATTGTTCAAGTGTTTGCTTCATATATTTGTGTGGTCCTTGCTGTCTATTTCTTTATGGTATATAAAGTTTTTGCAGGGGTATGTTTCAGTTAGATTTTCATGAGCCAAGCAATTGTGGATAGTGTTTCAAGGTTTAGGGTTAGGGGTAAAGTTTTATGGATAGGCTCATAGTTTTAGGGTAAGAGTATTTGTAAGGTTAGTGTTTTAGAGTTATGGTTTCCCTAACTTTAACCTTTAAACCCTCTCCCTAAAACCCTAGCCCAAACCTGAATACCAAAACCATAGTCCTGAAGCTCTAACCCTTGTAAGAAATCTAATTTGTAAGGAATCCACCGGACGACGGTGAATCAATAAGATGTTTATTATAATGATAATGATATTAAAATAAAAGAGGTAACCGACAAGCCGAGGAAGCGAAGGTCCTGAGCCCCAAGAGAAATAGGTGAGGTAATTTATAGGTTATGACCTTGAGACAGAACAAATAAAAAATGTATCTATGGGATTCATTGAAATAATCAATGAATATTCATTAAATGCTGATAATTATGCAAAACCTGACAGGTTATATTGACTACAGAATAATCAACAATACAGATAATGAGTAAATATGATGCCCCTTTGTCAAATTTAATTATTTGTATACATTAAATATAGTTGTTGGGTTCAACAGAATTCTTAGTTCACTCAATGTCATCATGATACTTAATTTAAGGGCAACAAATAGCTAAAGTATTATTATAATACTCTGAAGACGATCTAAATGTAACCATTCAGCAATTTCTACCTTCGTCTGTATCCCTACAAAGTTTACCATTGCCATTTTTTTTATATCGTGATTATTTTCCTAATCCGACAAATATTACGTTCATAAAGGCATAACAATGAAATGGATGAACATCTACAGAATATTCAGATTCTTTATTCTACACCTTCATGTTCAACTGCTACAGCTGAATACAGATGATGTTATTCTATTAAAATCCATACCAAGAAAGTTATGCCAATTTTAATCCGTAATCCAATGTCTGTTATCACAAATGGACTTGACACACTGCAGTTACTTATCTCTACAGTTTTCGCATTCTACATTTGAATTTCATTGGTTATATATAGCCAGATGGTTCCTAGTGTCACATTGATAGGTAATTAAAATATTTTTGGCCCATGCCTTTGCAGTACAGCGAACAGTGAAATTTCCTCTTCTTAAAAGCAGCTGTAACTGCACATTTAACTTGCATTGCACTGTGTCAGGTAAGTCCCAACACAGCTGGTGCATGTGATTGTATAGCCCTGCAAGCTGGCACCACACCTGTGAAAGCCACAGAGAAGCTCTTCTCAGTCATACCAAAATGTATCCGTGGATAAGAACTGGATTCCCAGCTGTTACATCTTTTTATATCATACCTCGAAACACAGCACTATAGCCTTTACTCTGAAAGCATTCACTCCATTTGTATTAGTCCAGTCCTCGAGTGCCAGAAACATCGGTATCAACCAAATCAAACTACTCTGGAATAAAACGTCTATAGGTTACCCTTCTAGAATTTGCATCTTGGAAGTTGGTCAACGTTTTGATTTGGTCCAGGCCTTAGTTAAGAGATCAGAGTGCAGCAATATTGGCTCCACATGTCTTCAGTTGAAACCCAGTAGGTGTGACAAGAACAACCTGAGTTGATTTTACGCAACGTGTTGGTGTTGAGAAACATTTCAGTGACATACAGAGGGCTGTGGTAATGAAGGGTCTTGTAAAACAGGAGTACAATATTAAAATGAATGCAGTGTCTGGCAGGTAACCAGAAAACAATTAAGATATAGTGAGATGCTACAGATTCAAATGCAACTTTTAACTTTTCTCATTAAGGAGAATGAATGAAAAGGTAATTACATAGCACTGCACTCTGAACTGAATGTGCAGGAGGTCCAGGACTTTAATAATCTTTTTCCTGCTGTTGTTGAATGATTAGTTATGTTTGAGACAGAATATACTGCTTTGATTTATACTGAAGCATTAAATATATTGGTTGAGCTGATTTTCTTTTTATATGTGAATATATTGCCGAAAGGTTGGGGTTTAATTTCAATAATGAGACAGAATGTTTGTCATCGATAAAAGGTCTGTGTGACCGAGTTTTTACTTCTGCCTTTATTTCGCATTGATGTCGTATCATTCTCAGTCAATGGCTTTGCAAATTAAACCGAAAAGCCAAAGAAGAATATAATAATAATACCTATTAATGACAAGGAAGACATGAAACATGGAAAGGTCACAGAGCTAATGATTCATATTTGTTTGTTTTCCACTCTTTTTTTCTCAATTAACAGCCTGTAATCTACCATAAATAAGTACTGTTCATTGGATGCAGTGTAGCTGTTTTAGTGACGTATTTTGTTTTGTTAATGAATGCCTGATACCAGTATTCAGAGTTTGAAGTTTATTTAATATAAAATAATGTTCCAATAATGTGTTTATGGAGTAGAAGGCTTGCATTCTCTGATATTTGGAATTATTTGTGGGTGGTTTTATTTTTAAACTTATACTTAAGGGTGACAGTTTCTGAAAGTGCAAAAGGAAGTGAAGCAATTGAATAAAAAACATAAAATAAAAGTTATATAATACTACTGCTTGTAATACTACTACTTCTACTAATACATTATTACACAGGGCATATGATATATTTCATGAGAGTTTTCCCAGATTTGCAAGATAGTTTATAAAATTACTATTGGCACATCTCAGTAGACTGAGTCACTATTGCTTCCAGACATACCCACACATTAAGCCTGAGCAGATTGCCTTTGCAAATATATGTGCATTCTTTATACCGCCTTTATATTTCCATGCAATGTATGCTGAGGGATACAAGTACAAAGTACAGGTTTCAGGATTGTTAAGTATTTTTTTGGAAAGAAGGACATAGAAAGCAAATGTCGATTGCTTTTTATTCATATATATAATGTATTCATATACATATATTCATATATTACTCTTCCATCTAGGAGCTGGGGCTGTGTTGTAAGAGGTTTGGTAATTAAAACGCTAAGACAAAGAAGCCATATAGCACAGGGATATTAACACTCACAGATTTATGCCATCGTGCCTCTGAGGAAAAGGTCTTCAACAGGAATGCAAATTAATCTTGTATGAAATATGTTTTTAAACTTAAGCCACACTAATAGGCCATTAATGTTCTTGTAAGAGTGAAATTAGTTTGCTGGTATATATGCCACCGCCTGCCTTAATATTGTAGGATTACTTGCCTGGTCTCATTGTCTTTCCCTTGATCTGCTGAATATGTATATGGAATTCTTCAAGCTGTCCAGGAAACAGAAAAGCATTTCCTATAATTATTGCTATAGCTTGTAACTGAATAAGCACAAACCATAGATCCTTGGTGTTTTATATTTATGGTGCATTCTAAACAGCCATATAATTAGATTCTAGGAAGAAAGTTTGGCGTGGACCATAAACGTCCCATGTGTCTCCTATGGATAAAGCGGTGGAGAGAGAAGTCCACATTCGCTGGTTTCTAATGCCTGACTGTGTCTTAAGTGAATAGCTTTTCCTCAGAGGGTATTCGCACAATCCGTGTTAAAACAGAACACACGTTGTACAAACCCATGAATGTAAAGTAGCAGAGCATTGCCTTTTATATGATTTATGATTTCATATTTCTGCAGCTTCTATTTTCAGTGGAAAAATGCATTTCGGATTAATCGTATAAGGACCGAGGCATGTGCTGAGTTATATTTCCCCTTGTTTTCAGGCACTCTCCTGGTTGATAATATGCAGATAAAGGGAAGAGTCCAACAGCCCAACAGAACGATTTCATTATCACTGCTGGCAAACTTCGATCACTGGGTAATTCTGGATCCCGTACAACAGCGGCTTTATCTGAACAGTACTGGCCGTGTTCTTGACCGAGATGTAAGTATGTAAGATATGTGTAGGGATATTGCTTATCCATCTATCTATCTATCCATCTATCCATCCATCCTTATCTGTCAATCTATACATCTTTCGTAAGTGCTGTACAAAAATATAAGAAAACAAAAGTATACTTATTACCCTTCATTTTAAATCAATTGTTTTCTTCACATATCACACTTGGTGGGCTTTATCAAAATAGTTATCTGAATAAGAGAGGAGAGAGAAATTCAGTGAAGCATGTCTACCACTGTATACCGCATTACATCCACTGTATCATTTGCATGAAAAATGTAATTTGTCTGTCTGCTGATGAATTCCCACTGTGGAATGTGTTCCTTATTTCCCAATTATCTCTGTTCCTCTTTCCAGCCACCCTCGTATATCCAGTCCATTGTGGTCCAGGTCGAGTGTACAAATCACCTAGTTGGCAATGTCATTTTGCATGAAGTGCGGATTGTGGTGCGAGACCGCAATGACAACGCTCCCCGCTTCCAGCAGCCGCGCTACTATGTAGCAATAAATGAGGTGAGTGCCTGGCATTAAATCATTTGCTTCCTATAATGGAGTTTGACAATTGTGGATTCCTGCACGTTTCAGAAGGCACCTCAGGATTGTTGGCTGATCCCTTGAAGATAAGATGGCTGTGTCTTTATATTCATGGCCTATGAATGTTATTGCTCTTCTGCTTGCTGTCGTTAAAAATAATCTCTCTTTTAATCTATCTCGTTATAGGTGAAAATATATGTGAGAGATTTTGAATCTGTTTTTTTTTCTTGTATTATTATTTGTAGAAAAATGAAAAACATAACCACCTTCATCTTTATATTGTGAAACTTGTGCATCTTCAGTTATAAGGCATGTAAACTGCTACACAATCTAGACCAAAAGCTGTTGTAATTAAGTTGGTAGATATTGTGAACTTTGAGTCTTGGAAATCATTCCATCAAGGACCAATTTCCTGGAAGCTGTGACATTCTGGACTGTTAATGTGTATTTAATTAGAAAAATTGTTCGCTTAGAGAATATGAGATTTAGTCAGACAGTGTGCTGTTTTGAATATTAGTATTATTTTTCACTTTGAGGCTTGGAGGCTTTCTCAGTTTGACATTGTGTGCTGAACAATGGCCTCATTCAAACACATCCGAGGTGACACTCGGCACGTGTACAGGATGTTCAGAAACATAGGACGTGTCCTCACTGAGTAACAGGAGGGCGTTGAATTGCGTTGAACAATTTCAGATCATCTTGGGACACAATGCCAGCTTTGTTGTGATGAAATTTCTTTGCTGATGACGGTTCACAGCAAGAAAACCACATCGGAAACAAATACAATGAGAAACTGTAAATGTATAGTCTAAATTAAACATTAAAACGCTTTCAGGTTGTGCGTATATATCACATGCATTGGATTATCTGTGCTTTGGATGTAGACTCTGCAATGGAAAGGTTAAACTGTCCCATTGCAACATTTGGAGGTTAGACAGATAACAGACGCCTTAAAAGCATAATAAAACCCACTACTGTTTATTATATTGAGATTATGCCATTGTGACGCAGCCTCGGGCAGATTAATAGACCATTTTAAAAGACCTGTCTATAAATTTAGAGGGAAGGATAGATAATAATATGTGTATATTTCTATGACGCCACACTGTCATTTTTTAATAATTAAAATAGTGGCTAAACTTTCAGGCAAAAGAAGCTCCCACTTGTCACCTAAGTACGGTGATGTAGTGTAATTATCAGCCCGGCACTTCTATGCTTTTCATTCTGCATAGCTTGTGTTCATCTCTATGAGCTGAAATAAAAAATAAATGGATCTCACAGAGGTACAGGACAGAAATGTGCAGTGCAGGAGCTCACACACACTGAGTATGAAATAGATACAAAGTGATTTTGTGGCTTTTACTTAATTGGAATTGGTTCCCTAGGGTGCTGGCTGGGTAGTTTTCTCTCATTAGGTAGCTGCCTTGCAGAGAAGCATGCAGCCCCCCTATCGCTCTCCAGAAGTAGTTTTGAAATTGCTATCTGCCCCCAATATTCTTAATATTGTTTTTTAAGAGCTTAATGTGCCATTGACACAAGGACAAGGAGTTGTTTCCACCTGTCAATCAATCAACTGGATATTCTGTCAATTGTGCAGCGTTAAATAAAATAGAGAGTTTCCAGAATGAAGCTAAAACACCCCTGATATCCACTCAGAGTTACATTATGGATGCAGCAGGAAAAACACATGGAAAAATTGAGTCACTATAAGTCTGTCGGTAGAACTTGGTGCTTTCCCTCGCTGCCGGCGAACACCGCAGACGTCTAGCCATAAATATGAATATAAGGATGCCGTATCAACTGAAATACAGGGTAATTAGGATGACAAGACTTATATGTGAATTCAAATATGTTCTAGTAAAGCCAGCTAATAGGTCGTTACACTAATCTAGGTGGGAAATTAATCAGCCATCAGCATCCGTTTCAGTTTCAGTTTTCTAGTTTGTTTTTTGATCAAACTCAGATCAGGGTTACTTCAATATTATGCTTTAGAATATAATGTAGGTGTGCTGATTTACACAAATTGTTTTATGGAGACAGTAATGCTTTAGCACTATATGTGTGTGTTTGTGTGTGTTTTAAAGTTAATCAATATTGTATATGTCTGTTTGTTTTCAAATTGAAATATTTTGATTTTGAAATCAGCTTCAAGGTAATAATAAAAATAAGTAAGGGAATTCTATATTTGTACAACACACCCTCAGTCATAGGCATGACATGAATGATCCAGCCACGAGCATTTTTGTGCCATTAGCAAAAGCAAATTGTTTTGTTTTCTTATGTCATAGGAAAGATTAAATTCTCTCCGGAGCGGTTTACCGATGCGTGAGGTTACACATAAACAACCAGGTTATGAACTGTATTTCAGATTCAGGTTTTGGTTGTGTTAGCGTGCATCTGTGCAGAAACTGTGGCAAGTATAGTATCTCTTTATGCTCAGTGTTATTGTTGTCCACTAGTATCATTTACTTTTATTGCATTTCCTGATGTGTTAATAAGGAGGTTGTACAGTTGACAGATCGCAGAACAGTCACTATTCAAATGAGCAGACCAGTAAAGTAGATTGTGTACTGAACCTGAATTAAGTAATGGGATTAGTGTGGGGAATCACTTTAGCTCCTGCTTAACTATTAGACTGGGAGAACAAGATGTCCAAGAAATGTACCCAAAATATACAATTTTCACACACACACACCTCCTAAGGTGCACACCATTCCTCTCCATCTCAGCTGCATATAACTCCTACTCCCTCGTGTAGTCAAGTCAACAGTGGGTTGATGGGATAAAACTGATTGTACCTTATTGAGTTTTGGGTGAAACTTAATCTCCTTAATATTTTAAAATGTTTATTTTGTTGACTGTTTCTGTTTGTATTGTTGCCATACCTAGTTAACATGTGTTTTCTAAAGCTCCAGCATAGCACAACAGCTGTAAGTACTTGTGGTTGTGGAATAGCAAAGAGAGGTTGATTAAATGATCAGGGAAGCTTTAATCAAAAATGAAGATGCCTGTCTCCACAAAGATTGATACATGCATTTCTATATTGCCATCGCCATGTTGCCACATTTCTGTCTTTTTTCTGTGAAGCACTTGATACACAAGAGTAATGTGTACTGACATGAAAAGGGACAGGAAATGTTTAGAAATGGAGGAAGTATTTTTCTTACCAAGGACTATTGGTTTTATTTGTTGTGCTGTGCTATGTACTTAAATGTTAAACCATCCTGTGTTTTGTTTGCCTAAGTGAGACTATATATAGCTGCTTTAGCAAATTTTATTGTATTTATAATTACAGTATAATCACCATCAAATAATTGTTTAAGATAGTGGTTCTCATCCCTGGTCCTGGAAGAGCCCCTACCCTGCTGCTTTTTGTTCCAACCGAGCTCACAATTACTTAATTGAACCCTTAATTGAAGTAATAATTTCCTAAATCAGAGCCTTTTATTTATTATAAACAGTAGGGGTTTTAAGTTAAGTATAAAATTATATAAGAAACTTATTATCTTATTAAGGAACCAACTTTTTATCAGTTACACAATTTAAAGAGTCAAATGTAAGCAAATTATTACATCAATTAATTGTTCCATTAAGTAATTGAGAGCACAGTTGGAACAAAAACCAGCAGGGTAGGGTTTTCCCCAGGACCAGGGTTGAGAACCACTGGTTTAAGAGATAACTGATCAAATACAATACAATACTACTTCCATAAACAAAATGTCTCCAATGTATTTTTGCCAAACTATTTACATGGGATCATGAGATTTGTATAACTAATAAAATATCAGAATGAACACATAGCACCATGCACCACTGTCTTTATGGCTTAAGAAAACACTGTAATACAATACATTTGTAATTTATTTTTGTCTAGCATTAAGAAAAGAAATGAAAAACACTGGGTTTGTTAAATTCTAGAGAATAAACCAGTATATAAACACATATATATATATATATATATATATACACTCACCTAAAGGATTATTAGGAACACCTGTTCAATTTCTCATTAATGCAATTATCTAACCAACCAATCACATGGCAGTTGCTTCAATGCATTTAGGGGTGTGGTCCTGGTCAAGACAATCTCCTGAACTCCAAACTGAATGTCTGAATGGGAAAGAAAGGTGATTTAAGCAATTTTGAGTGTGGCATGGTTGTTGGTGCCAGACGGGCCGGTCTGAGTATTTCACAATCTGCTCAGTTACTGGGATTTTCACGCACAACCATTTCTAGGGTTTACAAAGAATGGTGTGAAAAGGGAAAAACATCCAGTATGCGGCAGTCCTGTGGGCGAAAATGCCTTGTTGATGCTAGAGGTCAGAGGAGAATGGGCTGACTGATTCAAGCTGATTAGAAGAGGAACTTTGACTGAAATAACCACTCGTTACAACCGAGGTATGCAGCAAAGCATTTGTGAAGCGACAACACGTACAACCTTGAGGCGGATGGGCTACAACAGCAGAAGACCCCACCGGGTACCACTCATCTCCACTACAAATAGGAAAAAGAGGCTACAATTTGCACAAGCTCACCAAAATTGGACAGTTGAAGACTGGAAAAATGTTGCCTGGTCTGATGAGTCTGGATTTCTGTTGAGACATTCAGATGGTAGAGTCAGAATTTGGCGTAAACAGAATGAGAACATGGATCCATCATGCCTTGTTACCACTGTGCAGGCTGGTGGTGGTGGTGTAATGGTGTGGGGGATGTTTTCTTGGCACACTTTAGGCCCCTTAGTGCCAATTGGGCATCGTTTAAATGCCACGGCCTACCTGAGCATTGTTTCTGACCATGTCCATCCCTTTACGACCACCATGTACCCATCCTCTGATGGCTACTTCCAGCAGGATAATGCACCATGTCACAAAGGTCGAATCATTTCAAATTGGTTTCTTGAACATGACAATGAGTTCACTGTACTAAACTGGCCCCCACAGTCACCAGATCTCAACCCAATAGAGCATCTTTGGGATGTGGTGGAACGGGAGCTTCGTGCCCTGGATGTGCATCCCACAAATCTCCATCAACTGCAAGATGCTATCCTATCAATATGGGCCAACATTTCTAAAGAATGCTTTCAGCACCTTGTTGAATCAATGCCACGTAGAATGAAGGCAGTTCTGAAGGCGAAAGGGGGGTCAAACACAGTATTAGTATGGTGTTCCTAATAATCCTTTAGGTGAGTGTATATATAACACATATAGTGAGTGAGCTCACCCCCTGCCTCAGATTGAGACTCGTCAGGTGAGCTTAATTGACTGATTGACCGGCATGAGAATGCAGCAGACTGCGGTCTCCTGTATGGGTGGCCAGTCAGTCAATTATCCCCTGGGCCGGCCCAGCCTCTGCTCCCAATTGAAAAGGATTGAAAGACTCTCACTGGAGGAGTGTTTTGAGTCAGGCCTGTGTGCTGGTGGTTTTGTTTTTGTGTAGCTTCAAATACAAGTATTTTATGTATTCTTATTTCAGCTGTTACAGTATTATTGAATTAACAAAAACAAACAGACAGCATCCTGTTTGTCACAACTAAAGCTTTGTTTATTGAGCGTATTTGCAAATAATTGTCCAGGATTGCTGTGGCCTCATAGGAAGCAAGTGCTGCATGTAGGCGAGCAGCTGTTTGAGACTCTTAAATCACTGTTAGTCCTAATTTTAGTCCTATTAAGAGTGCAATTCATGTTTGCTGCAAAAAAAATGATAGACTGATAATTTGGCTTCAAACATCTTAATGTAGGAGCATATGATATCTGAAAAAGAAAACAATATCAGTGCTGATAAAGTTTTTGATAAAGTTCATCACCGGTTAAGTAATCATCACATGAATTCCATTATTAATTATTGAAGTCTTGCCAAAGTAATCTTTCAAAGTTTCAGCTTTTAAACTTCAACACACTATTATGCTTTAAGCGAATAAAGGACTGACTTGCTAATTATTATTATATTAGTATTGTATAATATTACCTTTTAATCTATCTTCAGTGACTTCAATGGATGGAAAAATAAGATAAGTTACTAATTACTTTATAATGGCTCTTGGCTCTTCCTTTGAGATATGTTTTTTTTTTTAGTTCATACTCCGTTTAGACTGTACTAATATTGGCTGTAACACTGCAGCCAACATTTTCTGCACATCTCAGCACCTTTGTGTGCCATCTAATTGAGCTCTTTTGTGCTCCTGATGACTTAATAATAACTGTCATGAATATAATATAATCTATTCATATTTACAGTGTTCACTTGTATGCTCCTTGTAGATGGTAGTTCCAATCATTTTTATTTTTTTCATTTGCTTGTAAGCTTGTTTTTTATTTTGCTATAATTCAGTAAGGCACTTAACACATTCTTGAAATGCATGCATTTGCAACACTTAATGTATGCTTTATTTTTTTTAATAGATAATGCATTTCATAGAACCGTCTTATAATTGCATGTCTGTCCCCAAAAGCCAAAAAGTGTATTATAGTGAATACATTCCTTACAGTGAACAATAATGTTTCTGACATTGCATAGCACAGTGTCACACACTCAACTGTGATGTTGCAGTCTCTTCATAAAGTGACCTGTCCTGTGCAGAGATTGATGCGATCTGTAGAAGAGGCTTTAATCTTACACTATAAAGAGAACCTGATAGATAATCTTTAATTTTCACACATCAACATAAACTGACATGAAAAGGAATTGGACACATTAGGAGCTATAGGTATTCCTCAGCCTTTCAAGGCCTATTGCTTGTACCCTGAAGGTATGGGAATTCGCTGGCTAAACAGGCTGTTCTTGTGCCTCGACATTTCCTGTGTTTCCAGTATCCAGTGAGTCTGTGAAAGGTGTCAAAATGGTACCCAGAGAACCAATTCAGGAACTGAAATATGAGTTAGTTTCCTTCTGCTGCGTAGAGTCCTAACCTAGCTCTGAGCTATTACCTTCTCTTTTCACTTCTGAAAGCAAACCACAGCGGGGAAAGTATGACAGCTAAAATGAGCTTTGCCGTCATGTCCATCAGTAGTTTTCAAAAAGCCCTGAAGAATACTCTGTTGCGCTCGGGTCATCAGTGTGCTGGGGACGTGTGTCAAACTCAAGAGTTCATAGAACGGCACACGCCTAGCTGGGGATTTTCGCTTTGTAACCTTGCTTTCATCTAACTATTATTATTAGTAGTAGTATTGTGGTTACAAAGTTTCCAAAAATACAATAAATATTACAACAACAATTATATTAACAATTTGCTTTGTAATGTTGCATGTCCATATTAGAGGATGGTTGAATATAGGTTTGTGTGTAGTTTATATTCTTGTTTCCTCTCTTGTTTTTTGCAATTGTAGTTAATGTTCTCTTTATTCCCAATAATTTAGCATTTGTAAGATAAAATATCTTAATGTAATATTTAAAATTATATAAATAAATAAATCAGAATTTAATGCAGGAGGTATTCCAAGAAACTTTAGTACAGATGTTATTCTTGTCATTTAATGTTGATTCACATTAATGTGTGGAAATAAATGTTCTTAGGCTTCAATTATTAACTTTGTTTTTTAAATTGTTTTGCAGTTGACACCAGTTGGGACCACCATCTTTACTGGCTTCTCTGGAAATAATGGTGCTACTGACATTGATGATGGTCCTAATGGACAAATTGAATACATAATTCAATACAATCCAAACGATCCTGTAAGTGACACACATTAAAAGCATGCCTTTTTGAATATCTTGCCAATTTTGAACTGGCGATATAAATAGCTGACTTTTCTGTTTAATTTTTATTCTGGAAAAAATGTCACAAAAATTCCTGTCTAGACCTATCATCTTCATAATCAGGCTGAGTCCTTCTTAAGTCCCAAAATGAAATGACAGTATGTGGCACATGAATGTAATGGAAGCTGCAAAGTGTGGCACATCGTTTTAATCCCCTAACATTTCTTTTGCAGACATCTAATGGAACATTTGGCATTCCGCTCACTTTGTCGGGATCTGTAATTCTGCAGGAGAGATTGAATTATGAGGAAAAAACACGATACTTCGTAATTGTTCAAGCTAACGTAAGTCACTAACGCTATAACTGAAAGTCAGTTACTTCTCATGTCACATCCTTAACTATATGCCACTATATGAATAATAAGGCATTCTGAGAGTGCTTGCTTTCCCACTCATCTGTGCCCCATATTTAAAGTCTTGTTGTCTAGAATTTGATGTCAAATTATGGCCTTTTATTGTTGCAATCTCTGCCTGCTTTTAACAAATCCACATATGGCGACCAACAGAATCTGATTAGTGTTTCAAAACAGTCAGGTTTCCTGAATCTCTTAGAGAGACTTCAATATGAGACTTCATCGCGAAAAGAGAAAAAAGGCATTTAATGTCAAAGAAAGCACTTAGAGCCATATACCTGTTGACAGTAATTTGCTGTCAAATAAGCTTAATGGATGCATTTTCGAATATGCTGGAGTTGTGAGGAAACAAGCTCAATTGCCTGTTGATACACATTGTCATTAACGATAGCAGAATATATAGTTGAAGGTATTCTTGGCAAAATAAACCAATAACCAAGATGCTATAAAGCATAACTAACATATCCGGCTTTGATTGAGCATATCTTTTCATCCCCCCGCACACGGGACACTAGTACGATCCCTCATCAGACCGTGTCTGTGCTGCACGGCAACTGGTTCTGAAAAATGTAATCTGGATATTTGGATGCTCTCATGTTCGACAGATTATGTAATTCGAATGACAGACTCACTCAGCTGTTCTAGCAGCAGGGAGTTGCAGTTGAAGATACAGTATCTTACATATTTGTCACAGATTGCAGTATGCTTTGTGGCACTAATTGTTAGATGTACTTGTTAGAGGTATTTGTATTATTGTTTTTATAACGCTACACTACAAATACATCGATATTTTTATGTTCATCGCTGCTTTTGCTACTTTGAGTTTGAGGATGTAAACTTCTATTTATGTCTTCCAGTAATATGTTCAGACTTTTAGAGATGTGCTTCATTGACTTGAGGCTGTTTGTTTTTTATAATGGGTTTATTATACGACATCCGTCTTTTTTATTATGTAACAGTTATTGTCTTATGCATGTGTGATGAAGCCATGCATCCAAATGATATTTAAATAAACTTAGGCTGACTTAATTCATGAAGCTTATTAAATGAATGCTTAGCTGGCTATTTGGGGAGTTAAGTCACTCTGTCGAGTCTTCAGATTATATTTCAGAAACTGTATTATAACGTATAAACATAAATTAAGACTATATTCATTCTCTTTAATATTTGATTTTGTAATTCTCATAGCTGCATCATTTAGAAGCTTTATATTAATCTTGGGGAGCACTAAACAGGCTGAAGTCTCTAGATGCCATGTATTGCTGTTGAATTCAATATATTTATTGCTGAATACATCCATTAATTTTGAACATTCATCTCTACATCTAAATATTTCAGTAATGTTTAACAGGCTGTAATTTGTCCCTAAAATTACCAAAGTTTGTCACATGGAATGGTTGAAATCAGGCTGTTCATCATGGTAATAAAACTTGTTCACGTGCAGTTTGTTTTTTATTATAAAAGAATGAAATACACACACAAACACACGTTTTTTGGCCAGGCGGGCCTGTATATATATGCGGGAAACCCTGCTGTTGAAAGGAAATCTACCCATTTGCCTGAAGGAAAAGGTATTTGATCAGTGCCCACTTCTGGCTCTGAAACCTGGTCACTAAACTCAAAGATGTTACTGAAACTGTGGCCGACACAAAGAAGCATGAGAAGAAGTATGATAGAAGAGATAGAAAAAAGAAATGAATGGCTCAGAGAAAAACTGAAATATGTGACATTGAAAGAGTGAAAATGTTAAAATTGCAATGGACTGGACACATGGCAAGAAGAGCAGATCAAAGATGGACAAAGGAAGCTATCGAATGGATCTCAAGAGATGAAAAAAGACCAAGAAGATGGGAAGATGAAATTATAAACTGGCATGGCAGAAGAGGGGAACTGTAGATCAAAGCAAGTGGAAACATCTTGGGGAGGCCTTCATAGTGCAGTGGATCAATATGGACTGATTAGTAGGTGATTAGAAAGGTGTTAGACACTGCATTGCAAAGGGTAGCTTTTTCCTTTGCTGTCTGTAAATATTATTATTACAAAATATAAACACACAACTCCAATATGTTCTTCAGTTTTCCTAGCACTAAAGAAATATTATAAGAAGCCTTGAACTCGCTTATATTCGTAACATAGCCAGACAGTGCTTAAATGGATCCCATTGCATCAATAAAAAAGCTTAGAACAGCTGTCAGTTTTAAATTGACTGGATTAGATAGTCTTCTTGAAGTGGGATTCTTTCTATGATCATCACACTGTTCATTGCAGGTTCAATTATTGTGGCAGAATCAAACCTTATCTCCTGATGACTTCACTCTCTGCCATTCTGTGGTTTGAAGGAGATAAAAATAACAGCAGTAAGGAATTGTGTTTGTGTTTATTTATTTTTAAAAAAGCTCTTGACAATTACTTCCATTGTACATTTTTACATTTTTATTATGTGGCTTGAATTCATCGTTGAAACTTGCAGTATGATTTGGAAAGAATACAGGAACATTGTAAGACATGATCATAAACATGCTCTTGAAATGGATTAGATTATGCGGTTCAGTTTTTTAAGTGTAAGTAATAAATAATAGGCAAACTTATCTTACTGCACTGCCCTTATGAATGTTTACTGCAGTCCATGTAGAAGGTTTTGTGGTGGTTTTCTCATTTAGTGTGAACTGTGAGTCATGAGGCCGTCACAAATAAATAAATACGTAATAAGAATGCATGTTTTTTTTTTACTTAGCTATGATTTTCTGTGGTTTACTATACTTCTCCATGCTTTACCATGATTTCACTTTGATGAGGAAATTTTGATTCTGTGGCAAACAAAATAAGAAAAATAGCATAAAATCCTAGAATAGTGTGCCTGTATTATTATTATTTGTAAAGAAAAGCTTAGATTGAGAACTTGAAAAGTGCCTAAATCTTATGGGTGACCTTCTTGATGCTTACTTGGCTATTTGATGTAGGAAAGTGGGTTTTGTCCAGAGAGACTGAGGTAACTGAACCTTTTCAGCCTGGAACAGAGGAGACTACGTGGGGACTTGATTCAAGTCTTCAAAATCATGAAAGGCATCGACCACATCAAACCAGAGGAGCTTTTCCAGATCAGCAGGGACACACGCACCCGGGGACACAAATGGGAATTGGGCTTCAAGGCATTCAAGACAGAAAACAAGAGACAATTCTTCACACAGAGAGGCGTCACAATCTGAACAAACTCCCCAGAGATGTGGTTGAAGCTGAAAATTTGGGAGCTTTTAAAAATAGACTGGATAGGATCCTTGGATCACTTAGTTATTAATGAACACCAAATGAGCACGATGGCTCAAATGGCCTCTTCTCGTTCGTAAACGTTCTTATGTTTCTTAGGTTATAAAATATATGGTTGATTTTCTTTTCCGATTATAAAGTTGCTCCTGTATAGAACTGCTTCCTCTCTCCACAGGACCGTGCTCCCAACCCCAATGACAGACGGACCACCACCACCACGCTGACAGTTGATGTGTTGGATGGGGATGACCTGGGCCCGATGTTCCTCCCCTGTAGCCTCGTGAACAACACACGAGACTGTCGCCCTCTCATCTACAGAGCCAGCATCCCGGAGCTCACTGACCCGGTAAGGCTGCCTGGTGCACCACTGCTCCAATATTTGCATTCGCTCTGCGCACGGTGTCATTTCCCGAGGTAGGATTGATGAGACTCTAAAGCAGTGTTTCATAAGTAAAGTTGAGATTTCGTTTTTCTGTAAACAGAACTGAAAATAACGAAGGCAAGGTTTACACGGTGGGTTGAAACCTTGAAGGTAATTTGTTATATTGTAAGGTGTCTATTCAGATTGCCCTATTTTTTTTCTTCAAAGTAAAATATTATTTTTGTTTCACTACACGACATACAGTATTTATAAGGGTGTGCAGGCAATTCCTTTTCTCAAGGTAGAGTGGAGTATTTACCTTGGAGTAGCATATTTTAAAGGAGCCGGCGTCAGTGTTTATCTTTTTTCTCCTGGAGTGGTATAAGTATGTGATTGCAATTTTAAACGATTATTTACAATGAGTGGAATGATAAAATGTAGCTCCTTAGCCGACAGTGGAAGATGAGTGAGCTTCAAAAGAGAACTCAGATCTGAAAGAGAAGAGCAGACGTAATATGTCTTATATCGACTGTAGATCTTAATTCTCTCCATTGAAGTTCTTGCAACACTAATTATTGAACCACTTGGTACTGCTTGATGTTCAGCTTTAGAAGTCTTTTCAGCAGCTGTTTTTACTAGCTAGATTAGTTAGCACTTCGACTGAGACCCTAACCCGAACAAGAATAGCAAACCCATCCAAAAGAGCAGAATTTGGAATAAAAAAAACTAAATAACAGGAAAATGCAGGTGACAGGACATTACTCCTTTAACGTGTTAATTCTCCCTCTTCAGGAATGATTGTTAGGCGTTGTTAAACTGTACTCACTGTGTTATTTTTCAATCATTTTAGTCGTGGGAAGCTTCGTCCTGTAATAAACGTCACCGTGGTCCTCTCTTCTGATGTTTTTGAGTCCCATAGGCTTAATCATGGCTTTCAAGATGATAAATTATATCCAGTTCATTTGTTTTATATTGACTATTACAGTAAACCACACAAGCATGCCCTCTATTAAAATAATTATTCTATTTAGTAGCAGAAGAGGAGTACCGTGCATAATAAGCAGAAATGGATTGACGGCCCATTGCACTTGATAGCATTTTGCTGCAAAATTATCTGTACGCAAGGAAAAGCAAATACCCATATATATTTATTTTCTAAGTGTAACTCATATGATGGCTAGATTTTTTATTTATGTTTAGGTGGAACTGTTTTAATGTTACTTTATTTAGTATCCTTACAATGATTTTTTCTACTTAAATAGATTTGAAATATTCAAAAGTAAAGAAACTTAACAAAAGTAACAGCAACACAAAGTGCTTCTTTGTATGTGCCTGTGTGTACATATACATAGATATTTACAGTATAATAGTAAAATAATCAAAGGGGGCTGTCACTTTAAATTTTTATTGATATCCAATGTTTTAATACACTGCCTGCTCTCAATGTGCAATCTCTCGATAAGATTTGCTAAAATCTAAATGCCACTACAAACAAGCGAACCATGAAAAGGCAAAAATTACAAGATCGTGGATTCACAGGTAATTAGTTTTACACATTCGGCTTCAGTACCTCGAGTGGTGACACTGATTAATAGAAACTGTTACTAATTTAAATGTAAAATGTGTCGTTGCCGACGAGAGAACCTTGAGCGTATTCAGAGGACAGTCACGTAAATGAAAAAGGGAGACAAAAGTGAATTTTACAGGCCTCTTGTGAAGGCACTTGTATTGCTGATTCCTGAAAAGATCTGGATTTGATTGAAAATATTCACTGAAGTCCTCTTTAGACAACCTTTTCCTCAAATGTCATATTTATGTACACATTTTCTTTCATAAGCGTCTGAATAATACCACCAAACACAGCATCTCTTGTGTGGTTCCTTATCAGCGTGCTTCAGTTGCTCAGAATTATACATCTTTGTCACTTATGTTTCTTTTCTGAGAGGCCCTCGTATTAAATCAGGCGACAAATGCCCCAGCTGGGTCAAGAGAAAATTAGGGAATCACTGTATTACTTCATTGATATCCAGCAAACATTATTTACCAAATAATAATAATGTGTGTGTGTGTCACTTGAAGATGAAAATGTCTTTATCTTGACTCTAGATTTTGTTTTAGAAGCAATGCAACTGCTATAAATCTGAAGACAACTTATAATTGTTTTTGTTTTTCAGACTTTGTGAAAAATATGGGTTTGATCGTTTAAAAAAAGTATTTTCTGTGCTGTGAGTTGTTTGAAAGTCGTAGAGAAAAGAGAAGTGTTGTGTAATCACAAAGTTTGCATAATAGTGAATAGAATTAGGCCTTAAATAAGATAACATATGTTGAAAGTTGTGATAAACGCTTTCTACAGTATGTATCGACCTTAAAGAAAGCAGGGCCTTGCGTTCTAGAATTGGTAACATAATTTGTACCACTCAAGCAATATGCTATGCTATGTCAAGAATGTTTGACATTCAAAAAAATCAATTTTCAGTGCTGGTTAGGGCCATTTCCCCAAACAATCCTTTCTGCAAAGTTTATATCAGGTGCTGTGATAACCTTTAACAAGCAGTAAAGCTGGGAATGTATTATTCTACCTAAATTAAACTGGGTTCAAAGTCTTTGACCAAATGACCAACTGCAAGTATTACAAGCAACATGCCTTTAAACCCCGGCGACTGTAATCTTCAGGAGGATTTGACTTTGTTGTTAACAAATGCATTCAAGGACACATTTTATGACGCCTGTCAGAGAGAACACAATGTGCGACAACGAAGGCCTATGATCAGGTATTCATCAGCATCACAAACATCGGCTATTATCAGACCCCCGCTGCAGAAACTTCTCGCCAAGGTTTCCGTCGCTCACCAAGCCTGTCCATCATATCTCTGTGAACAATTTTAACTCCCCACTTTATCTTCTTGTCTGGCTCTTTTTCACACCACATGTCTTTCTTTGCTGCGCTCAAGTACTTATCTAAATCTTTTCATAAACAAATAGAATTGTATGTGGCCAGAAGAGAGGAAAAAGAAAAAAGAGAAGCTTATCTATCTCTGTATCTAGTTCTAAATATATATTTACATGTATTTCCGCCCCTTTCATTCCTTATTTTATATTCTATCGAGTGTGTGTTTGATGTTTTGTTGTACTCTGTTACTTAAGTTGTTTGTTTGTCTTAAGGGAACAGATACCATGACCATCATAAATTAGTCAACTTTGACAGGTGTCCTTTTCTATTATTATTATTGGTGTGCGTTTCCATGTCTTTCCCGCTCATTAATTAAGCAGGGAAGCTCAGCTTTCTCAATACGGTCGGGTTCTTGCTGTGTAATGAGTGGTACAATGGCCTGTTGAAGTGAGAAACAAATATAGTTTGCCAGTCTGAAGGACAGCCACTAGTAATGTTTTGGTTTGGGCTGAGCACAAATGTTTCTTTTATAAAATAATATTAAACAAACTATTCTAGCTTTGTATTTATTTATTTTATTCCTGATTCCGTGTTTGTATCAAATGTGTAAATTTCTAATATTTCAGTTTCTTCTAAATGAGTCACAGATTAGTTTTGTTTGTGTATAGTATCAAAGCCACAGGGAATACATGCTTAAAATATAAAGTAATGTAAAATGATCTAATTACATGAATTCCAAATTTTGTATCTTCATTTTTTAATGTTAATTGAATGTGGTTCATTTCGTGATAAGATTTTCTAGGCTGATGAATTTGTCATTCGTCACATTATATATTTTTACATACCAATATTCAGCTTTAAATATAAGGAAATGTGTATCCATTGAATTACATTTTGCTAATATTAAGCGGAGAAAAGCCCCAGGCATACCTCAACCAAGCAGTCACAGTGCAGTGATAGAGCATATTCATATAAATTAAGATCATGACAGTGTATTATATTAACTAAATTTAACATGTAAGCGGTGAAAAGCCGTGTACCGAGGACAAAGCCCTGTGGAACACCACAAGCAAAAGAAAGATAAGAGGAGATAACATATATATGATCAGTCAACTATGAGGGCCATTTAATTCACTCCTGCAAGCTTTTCAAAAGAGGACTATGATACTATACAATCAAAAGCAGCTGCAAAGGAAACTTAGTGGAGTTCCACAGGGATCAGTACTAGGGCCTTGACTTTGTCTAATCTATACTAATGATCTGCACTCTGGGATAGTTAGCAAACTTGTCAAATTTGCAGATTATACTAAAATAGGTGGCTGAGCAGATACAATCTCGGCAGCACAGGCTATTCAAAGGGACTCAGATAATATTCAGTTGTGGGCCGACACCTGGCAGATGAAATTCAATGTGGACAAGTGCAAGGTATTACATGCAGGTAACAAAAATGTCCAATATAATTACACTATGGGAGGAATTGAAGTCTATGTGGACTCCTCACTTTCTCCATCCAAACAATGTGGGGAAGCAATAAAAAAGGCAAACACAATGTTAGGGTATATTGTCAAAAGTGTAGAACTGAGAACAAGGGCAGTGATGTTCAAACTGTACAATGCACTAGTTAGAGCTCATCTGGATACTGTGGACAGTTCTGGCTCCACATTTCAAGAAAGATATCGCTGCTCTAGAGGCAGTTCAGAGGAGAGCAACCAGACTTATTCCAGGTCTGAAGGGAAAGTCCTACTGAGAGACTGAGGAACTGAACCTTTTCACCCTGGAACAGAGGAGACTACGTGGGGACTTGATTCAAGTCTTCAAAATCATGACAGGCATCGACCACATCAAACCAGAGGAGCTTTTCCAGATCAGCAGGGACACACGCACCCAGGGACACTTCTTCACACAGAGAGGCGTCACAATCTGAACAAACTCCCCAGAGATGTGGTAGAAGCTGAATATTTGGGAACATTTAAAAATAAACTGGATAGGATCCTTGGATCACATAGTTATTAATGGACACCAAACAAGCAACCAAAGGAGCACGATGGGTCGAATGGCCTCCTCTCATTTGTAAACTGTCTTATGTTTCTTATGTACCATAAGCTGACTGAAATAGGTTCATGATGATCAATAATTGCAAATTCCAAGGTCTTTAAAGCAATGTAGACGGGATAAATATGATCAAGGAACCAATTTATGTTATGTGAAGAAATGTGAGAAACCAAATAAAAAACTGTACAATAAATGTTTCATGCAGGAAGTATGGGAAAGCCAGGTTCAACACTTACCTAAATTAATAAATAAATAATACTTACAACCCCAATTCCAAAAAAGTTGTGACAATATGGAAAGTGCAAAAAAACAAACAAAAAGAGTCAGTTCAGTTCAGTTCACCCTGTACTATATTGGAAACACATTATTAACACATGATTTGATGTTTTACTGTAAATTTAATTTATTTTTGAAAATATACATTCATTTCAAATCTGACTGCAACACACTCCAAAAAAGTTGGGACAGTTGACTGTTTACCACTGTGTAACATCACCTTTTCTTTTAATAACACTTATTAAGCGTTTGGGCACTGAAGACACCAGTTAGTTAAGTTTAGCAAGCGGAATTTTCCTCCATTCATCCATTATGCATTTCTTTAGCTGCGCAACTGTACGGGGCCTTCGTTGCCTTATTTTGCGCTTCATAATGAGCCACACATTGTCAATGGGAGACGGGTCAGGACTGCAAGCAGGCCATGTTAGCACCCGCACTCTCTGCTTACGCAACCATGCGCTTGTAATCCGGGCACAATGTGGTTTGGCGTTGTCCTGCTGGAAAATGCAGGGACGTCCCTGGAGAAGACGACGTCTGGATGGCAGCATATGTTGCTCCAAAATGTGTACATATCTTTCTGCATTAATTGTGCCCTCACAGATGTGCAAGTTACCCGTGCCATGGGCACTGACACACCCCCGTACCATGACAGACGCTGGCTTTTGGACCTGACGCTGATAACAGCTTGGATGGTCCTTTTCCTCTTTGGCCCGGAGAACACGACGGTTGTTTTGTCCAAAAACTATTTGAAATGTTGACTCGTCGGACCACAAAACACAATTCCTCTGTGCTACTGTCCATCTCAGATGAGACCGAGCCCAGAGAAGTCGGCGGCGCTTCTGGACAGTGTTGATCTGTGGATGCAGCGGCGAATGATGTTGACTGACAAAGGTTTACCAAAGTATTCCCGAGCCCATGTCAGGATATCCATTACAGACTCATGACGGTGTTAAAAAAGTGACGTCTGAATGATTGGAGATCACGCGCATTCAGAAGTGGTTTTCTGCCTTGCCATTTATACACCGAGATTTGACCGGATTCCTTGAATCTTTTAATTATATTGTGCACTGCAGAAGGTGAAATGCCCAAAATCGATTTGTCTTTGGGGAATGTTGTTCTCAAAGTGTTGGATTATTCGCTGACGCATCTGTTGGCAGATTGGCGAGCCTCAACCCATCCTTGCTCTTGAAGGACGAGGCCTTTTTTGGAGGCTCCTTATATACTATGATTACACGATTGCCTCACCTGTTTCACATCACCTTCTTATTTCAACTTGTCACATCACTATTAGTCCTAAATTGCCCCTGTCCCAACTTTTTGATTAGGTAAAACATCAAATACCTTGTCTTTATACATTTTTTGTTAAAATACAAGTCAAAGTACATTTACAGATCACTCCTCTTTGTTTTTATTAGCATTTTCCATACTGTCCCAACTTTTTCGGAATTGGGGTTGTAAATACAAAAAGAAAACAATCTGACCACTGGTAATCTTGAGGGATTTACAGAAATACGGAAGTGTTCAGCAGATAAAAGGACTTGCTGAGAGAGAGCGAGGCACAGAATAGCTCCAGTAATACATTTGTATCTAATGATGCCAGAGATCAAACTGTCATGAGAACAGAGACTGACCCCCTGCTCACCGCGCTCTGCCCTGTACAACAGCAGCTTGAAACGGGACAGGTGATGGTCAGACAATTGAGAAATGTCAGAAGCCAGGTTGGGAAGCTGTCAGAACTTAAATACTCTGCCAGCTTAAATACTAATGAAAAATCCTCCAGTGGCAGGTAAACCTTGGTGATATTTCATGGCTGTGTCAAGTTTCCCCAATTTTAAACCTGCTTTCCTGGCTCTTTGACTGGGGGAGAGACTGTTTAGCTTCATGTTAATGATGATAACTACTGAAGCGTCATAATTCTAAATTAATGTTTTACACACCTTATAAATCTTCATTATATTAAAAGCAACACATGCATTGAAAAATCCACCTGTCATTCTGATGTTTAATATCGCCTGTCATCTTATAAAATATGTCCAACCTGATAACTTAGATTTTATTTTGTTTATTTATTTTACCAAGAGCACGATTTTTACAGCTGTATTTAGATCTGAATTTACACATTATTGAATTACAATATAGTTATTACAATAACTTTTAATGCATATGATTTTCCTCCGGTGTGCAAACTAAGAGTAACAAAATAATGTAAATTGTTTGAATTTGAATCTCAAGTGAGTTCAGATACGACACTACTTGTGGTAAAATAAGACATGTGAGTGTGCTGTGTTGAGTTGCATGATGTATAATGCATGATTTAGAGTTTATGGGCTGTTAACTGTGTAGAACAGAGGATCTGCCGAATCCTCCAAAGGCAGCACTTTTATCCGGAGTGTGATATACACGTTTCTCATGCGAACAACTTCAACACCAAAAGCCATTTTTAAAAATCAAATCCTTTCATAATTATTTCAGTTACTGGGAAACAGCTGCAACAGTAATGTGTGTCATCTGCATTATCCTTTTCTGAGCATTTTATACTTTTGTACTTTGTTATTGTGCATTCTCTTTTGTTCTCCTTTATTTTTTTAAGATGGTTAATTGCGATGCAGAATAATAGTTTAATCAGCAAGCGTTTGTGAAAGGCCTCTCTAAGCTGATTTTGGGGGATGTACAGTGGAAGTGAAATGCCTTCGCACAATGCTGTGTTTGCCTGTCAGTGAAGGATTAACAAACCTGCCCAGAACTGATATATTTCCCTGCATCGCTTCCTCCTGTACAGCTGTGAGCGCTGCCGTAACATTCGTTTCTGTGGGGGGGCATTGTGAGTTGGATTGTGAGTTGTTGCGGGGGGTGAGGGTGTGGGGAGACACCGGCGTCCATGCACATCATTTCCAATATCTCGGTGTACGAACATCGTAAATCAACAGGTCTTGTCTTGTTTGATCGATAAGGCTTTTTTGCGATATATTGAGCCTAGCTGTCTTGCGGAAGCTATAACCTTGTAAACATCAAGGGATGCAGAAGAGAATCTGCAGATTTTATAACTTGGGTTGTTTTGGAAAGATCTCATTAAAAGACACAAAACTAGTCCGGAGCTGCTGCATTATCAACATTTTCAGCTAAACAAGTAGAAGAGATGTTATTTCAAGACTCTGAGGACTTCAAGACTTTCAAGATTGTCATGAGATGAGGAGCCGATCCCCAGTTGGATTAAGTGTATTATTATTTATTTCATTATAATATTATAAGTCGTGGAATATCGACAGGATTAACATTTGTTGGTAAATGAGGCTTTGCTTTCAGAGTTTAAAGGGTCAATGACATCATTATACTTGTTTGAGGTCAGGGTCAGTTTCTAGTGCATCTGAGGTGAATTGTTGGCTCAGAATGCTCACCCCAGGACGTTGACAAATAATCAAATATCTAAAACTAAAATCATTGTGTTTACAGTTTCAGCTTTGCATAATCAGAGGACAGAATCTTAATATTGTATTCAGTATTTCTGTGTATGATGACCATTGATAAGAGCATGTGACTCACTGCTCACGGCAGTGCTTTTACTTACTTGACATACCGTATCATATACACACAGTGCATGATAGTAATCGCATGGACATGCTGAGTAATGCTAGCATTCCCCTCGATCATATACCAGCAAACACATTCATTCAGTAGTCATGTCACCATATGATACCGTGAAATGATAAACACAGACACGATTATCAGCATAACATTCTTGATCATACATATCTGTTGTGTGTGTGTTTTGTCAGTTGGGTTTGCAGAAGCTCTGTCTTGTGGGTCCGGTGATCAAAGCCGAGTGTCCGTGCAGGTGTTAGATTTAACTGCACTGTGATGATGCAATGCACTGGTTAGTCGGAATATACCAAACTTAAATATGTTATGGTAGTTTGGTGTGTTAAGTAAGTATATGTACATGTGCTTGACAGTTTAAAGTGATGTCATCCATATAGAAATATACGCTTAAGTACTGAGTAGTGATATAGGTACTTGTTATTCTTACTGGAATCACTGAGTTTTATCATAATAGTGGTATGATTGAACGGGATTGGGCTTCCTGGTTAAACGGAGCTCCGTTTTGAGTGCAATGGAGATCATTACTCACTGATTGACAGTCTGTATAATGATACAGTAACATGTCCCTATATATATGTATATCTGTCTTGTGTGTTGTAATGTATGTTTGTACTGGAGCACTGGGAATACAAAAATCATCACACTTACAAGCTATTGCGGTGGAGCCAACATGTTACTATAAAGAGGACTTGGTCCGTGCCTACGTGACAGAGCAAAAGTTTAATATCCAATCAAAGTGGGAATATGACAGAGAATTTGATTTACCTCTATAACTCCCATGCATCTTTTACCCTTTGCAATGCAGAGCACATTTCTCTCTCAGTAAACAGAAAAGACAGCTTGTATGACAGGCAGAGTTCAGCTAGAAAACCTTTATTCGGATAAGGAAACCATCAGAAACTCTAAACGGGGGTCAAGAAAGTAATGAAGAGTATTGTAAAGAGGTAATTTAACAAACAAAGAAAAACAGTGACCAGACGAGAGGTTAACAAACTGTTAACAAAATATTATATAGTGCCTACACTAAACAGTATCAATAGTATTTTATGTATGTATATCAATGAAATAGTGGCCTGTCGTTAGGGGTGGGTGATCTCTTGAGTTTCTTAACGTTCACAACAAAAGCTGTTGAAATTCTTAATAATAAATTCCCTGGCACTTAAATCTGTATATGGCAAGGAAAACATGTACATAACTGTATTATACATCAGATTATGAAAAAAATGTAGTATGTATCAGTGTGGATTCTCAGAGCCCTGAACCCATATCTTTCATATCTACCAGAGAGTAAAATCCACAATGCGCAATGCACATGGGCATAACAATTCAATTTATATTTCCTTTTTCCGTGTTTTTCCTACACCCGAGGTTATGCTCTTGCAGACCTCCAGGAGATAATAGCTGCTTGAAAAGGTATTGTTGCAAAACATCATTTTCCGGAGTTCAGAGATGTGACGATGGAAGTTTCAACCTGATTTATAGCAGTCACAGTGATGGTAATTACAGAGGATTAGAATTATATGAGAAACTAGGGAAATCATTTTTTCCCCATGGAGTTTAGCCTCAACTTGTTGCCACAGTTAATATTGAATTATAACAGATTATTTTGGGTTGTTGTGCCTCTTCCTTAAATTACTAAAACACCTTTAAAACAAATATGTGTGTTACCAATCTATTGAAACGTGTCTGTAACTAAGGTTTCGCAGCCGAGACCTTTTTTAAATGACACATTTCAATTTCTTCAGCTGACACTTTATCAAACCCTATTGCCCAGAAATACAGTGCATTTTATTTAAAGCTCAGTGAGTACAGGGTGTTCTGGCAGAATAATTTGTCTTGCCATACAAAAATGCTGTCCACAGGCTTGTGTTTTAGTCAGTCAGTACAGTATTTTGGAATAAAACAACTTTCAGTTTTTATATTCTGTCAAGACATTAGATACGTCACTAAGAACGCAATTTTATTCCAATGATATTTTGAAATCCAGAATAAGTGACACCTAGTTTTGTCCCTAGTGTTTTCAGTTGTATCATTGGTTATATTTGTTATGAGAAAGATGTATTCATAAATACATAATTATTCAAGTGTTGATGAATTACATCTGTTTATGTTCTGTGTCTGCATATATTTAAGATGATTCTTGAGACAATTCTTCTTCAGACTTGTCTCTTTCAGTCTGGTGTTTCTGCCCTGCTCTTCTGAGTGCTTCCTTGGACAGCCTAACCATCTGACATGACCCCAAATGAACACCTTGAAGACAAATTGAAGACATTGAATAGAAAGTCCCCCGCTTGTATAGAGTCTGGAGTTAAAGAATGTGGTACTTGTCTAGGATTGGAAAAAGACAGACCCAGACGTTCAATCAGACTCCCATCTCTTCAGTGAGGCAACACAGTCTGGCCTGTATTGGACCTACCCAATAACACACACAGTATTTTCTTCTGAAAGCACCGCTTCTCATTATTAGATCCCCAGTAAAGAAGACACTGTTGATCATTTTTGTTGACGTACATTTTTCAGTTGCACTTAAGTTAACTACCAGTTGTTAAAGTAATTTTGCCTTCATATGATTGCTCCATTATCAAGAACCTATGGTCTGTTATAAAAGCTGGATAGGGTATTATTTAAGTAGTTTACAGAAAATAAAATCACTCCTGAAATATGATTAATGATTCTATTTAATTCATTCTAGAACAGATTCATATATAAGCAGGGTAAGCAAAGTCTTAGATTTCACTTGATATAAGATACAAGGTTCTACCCTGAATATCCATCTAATTTGGGATATTGTGGATAGAACCTTATATCTTGTTTTCCATGACTGATCCATTATAGAGTGGCAGTCAAGCCTGCCGGCCATAAATTCCCTGGGCAAGTGGTATTTGAAAAGTATCCTAAGCGAGCTGAGGAAGAGTCAGTGTTTTACAGCATTGTGAAAGGTGACCAGACCGCTTTCCCCCTTTTCTTAAAGACATCACATCTGGAGATACCTAATCAATTTCCCACTAAAGGATCATTTTTAACTTGATTTGTTTTTCAGTTTAAATGGATTATGTATTGCATTAACTTCCCCTGCATCTACAGTGTGTCTAACAATACCTTTTAAATAAATTGTGATCTCTACTTAACAGCCAGATTAGAGCAATGAAAATACAGATTGATTTCTCTGTTATATAGGAAATGATACCATCAGGAGTTACAGGTGTGCAGCATAGTATTTGTAAGTCATATGTAAAGGTCACAATTGCCCAATTATGAGTATTATATGTGTATTTCTTGGAACTACAGTTAGAAGAGAGAATTATACAACTGCTAGGACATAGAAATCAATATGTTGTTCCAGGTCATTGAGTTTTTGGTGGAATACAGTTGTTGATAATAGACATAAACTGGAGCTGTTCCATTCTTAGATGTCATAGTTGTATTTTTGGTTGTCCTTTCATGATTGTTATTTTTATATATAAAGAGCCCACTCCTAGAGGCTTCAAGTATCAAGAGTTTACAGATGAGAGTTTTTTTTTAAATGTGTAATACTGTAAAAGTCATATTTAGCTTAAATATGTAGTATTTCTTTAATTTTCATCTGCACAGGTAATGCAACTATCCCTCAATGACTCACTTAATATTAGATGAACTATTACATTTTACATTTATTTTTATTTTTACATTTGTGGCTCACCATCTTTATATAAGTATGAATCAAACCCTTTTTAGGATCCTTAAATATATTGGACGTTTACACATCCATTGATGGTGCTGTTATATATTGATGTCTAAGTGTTCAACAAAATTTCATTTCAGACCAGAGTGAACCCAGTTAACGTCACTCCAAGCATTCTCGCGGTTGATCAAGACCGAAACATCCAGCCTCCGTCAGATCGACCAGGCATTCTTTATTCCATCCTTGTTGGTGGGTATCTGTCAAACACACCGTCATTTGCAATCAGTCACAGCTCACAATTCACCCAGACTTTGTAGGGGAACAATTTACTGTGTAAGCAGCATCGGATAATCAGTCCTCTGCATCGACAACAGGACTGTGGGGATGGAAGGTATTTACAGCCTCCCATGCTCACAGTGTAGTCTTCAAAAGGTCTTCACCTGTGGAAATCATGCTGTAGTATAAGAGCTTTGTGCCATCCGACATATTTAACTAACTGTGGGTGTTCTTTGTTATTTTTTCCAGTTAGTTTCCCCATCCTCCACAGTTCTCTTTTTCACGAACACTGTTCTCACTGTCCTTGCTTGCTTTTTATAGTATACGATATACAATTGTAAGCCATTGCTCTAAAATTGATATGTTGTTGTCATAAAAATCTTCTTTATAGGGGCACCGGATAATTATGCAAACTTCTTCAGATTAAATCAAACTACGGCAGAGCTGCGACTCCTGAGGCCAATCAGCCGGGACCTGTACCAGAGATTTGATTTGGTAATCAAGGTATCCTCAATTAGTCTTCTTTTGTCTCTTGGAACCATTGTAATCACCAGACAGTGTGATGTGGATTTTGCAGAGGAACAGTCTAATTTACCATGAACCATTGTAAAGATATAAAATAATGTTTCCTGCAGTACTAAATCAATATTAGGATGAGTAGCTGGCCTGTAACATTTTAAGGTAATTACACTGAGGTCTGGAGATGTAAAGAACAGTCCGTCTACCAAAGGGATTCTCAAAAGCATGAAGTGCAAAAAGTACGGTTTGAATTAATACATTAGTTTACTCAACAGAGTATTCAACTGTATTTCTGAACGTTTTACACCATCATTAAATGATGCCAACAGATACACAGTATATTTATTCAACTAAACAATGTGCCACAGATGTTTCTTTATACAAAATTAGCTCAGTGCTACTCTTTTAATTGCCTTTACCTGATTTATGTTGTACTGCACAGGGCACAGGTCTAATTTCATAACTCTTGAGTCTCTCTCGGAGGGGGGGATGGTTGAAAAAACAGCCACTCTTTAGGTGATACATGAGATTAATCTGTGGCCCCACACCAAAATGGCTAATTTGCTTTTGCGTTTCAATAAACAATAGTACTAAACCCCTGAGGAGGAAGGAGTTAATCCTCTTCTAGTTTTCTGATGAAGGAGGAAGGCAGTTTTTCTTCTTCTTGCATCCCACCTTAGATTAAACCCCTGAAAGGAACACAAGAAGGACAGTGACTTAATGACCTGCTGCCGGGATTTTAATCCACCTCCATTTCCTTGAAATCAGACGGAGTGTGTTTATGTCTCAAGCATGACCTTTCTCTGGAACTGCAGTTAATGAGTTAGAACCACCGCAAAATGGTTTGTTATTTGCAAATGTGATAAAAGCCTTCCCTTTATTATTAAAAATGAAATAAAGATTAACAGAATGGCTTTTGATCATTTAAATTAATAATTTGTCATGTCAAGCGAAATTAAGAATGAAGTTCCTCGGATTTGCCATTTTATAGGAGTAGGACATTCTTTGAATAAAATATGAAACCAGTTTGTAAAAACATGTAAAGTATGAATATCTAAACATGACTTATTATGTTTCCATTGAAAACAGTTTAATTACCTGTTTCAGAACCACCCTTCCTAAAAGCCTCCAACATATCATTACCGTACACCGTGTTTTGGTAAATTGTTCTAGCCTTTATCTTAATACAATGCAGTCAGGAGTGAAAACTAATTTGAAGCTACTTAATTGTGTACAGTACATTGCACATGACCAATATGGAGTTCAATGCAAACAAAATAAGAAATAGGGTTAG
Source organism: Amia ocellicauda (assembly GCF_036373705.1). Taxonomy (NCBI): domain Eukaryota; kingdom Metazoa; phylum Chordata; class Actinopteri; order Amiiformes; family Amiidae; genus Amia; species Amia ocellicauda. The sequence goes on from NC_089869.1 coordinate 18,216,379, forward strand.
TATATCATTATACGTACAATATTTATTTCGCTTTATCTATTCAGCAAAGCATTCAAGCTTTCACGAATAAAATGAATAAGGAGGCATGACTAAAACAACGATGACAAAAGATAGCCCGGCATATTTAGCATGAAAACATTGGCCTCGTACTGCTGGAGATATCAATGCGTATATTAATAGGGTTTACTATTATTGGTAATTGTCTATACGAGGTCATAACAGTCAGTATAAATTAATTAAAGGTGATAAAATATTAATTATAAACACATTCAAATACTAATTTATTTATTTTTTCTAAAAAGAAGTCTGGAATTCCATGAGAACTTAGGAGTCAATTTATATCCTACTGGGTCAAATTGCCAGTGTGTTGGAGAAGGGTATTTTATAGCACTGGGGAATTCCTCGGGGTAGTATAAAGCTCCTTCCAGAGAATACACTTGATATTATTCTAAAAATAAATGCTTGAGTCAGCCCATGGTGAATCCCTGGTGTTATGAAGTAGTCTTAATAAAACCCAGCTGTGACTTACCTGCGAGACGGACCGCGTGCACTCTAACGTGCAGCAAACCGATGGTTATGTAACTGCAAAGTAGTTTGTAAATTAATGTCTGAGGCCTTGAAAAAGATAACAATTTGCATTTTTAGTAATCCAACGTTTAAAACCGTATATAAAAATATATTAGCCAGGCCCGTCTTTGTGCTGCAATTGAAATTCATCATGGGACAGGAAGGCAGTCATCAATTAGCTAATGACATGACTATCAAAGCCAGTGTATTTAATTAACTTGCTGCCAGCTGCTTTTTATATGCAAGGTTGATCAACTATCCTGAGAATCATAGTCCCACTAAATCAGTCATTTTTAGAGCTTGTGGCACAGTCTGCTATCTCCTCTCTGATCAATAATGCTTGCAATCATTTTCTCTGTGGTCATGATTGTCTTTTTTCACTGACCATGCTGAGTGAGCATGTGTTATAGAAGTATATCAGAAATGGAAAAAGATATACAATGTAGTCAATGTGCAATGAATACAGTTTATATATTATTACTGCCTGCTGAATTAATTTGGGTGACTCAATCTTGATGGAGGTTTTTGACTAAAGAGGGTTTGTTATCTAGAGGTACGACCAGGGGTATTTAATGTGTGAATGCTTTATGATATGATAGAGCCGAATCCGAGAAATCATAATACAGATACGGGTTAGAAGAGCACATCAATAATATAATAGCATCTGGACCATTAACACAGCTATGAATATCACGCCGGTTTGCCAGCTACAGCCTAATTGTATAACTGTGCACATTGTACAAAACCTATGCTATTAGCAACTCTCTGACAAATAGGATGTAGCAAAATAGGATGATTTTCTCACTGCTGATGATGTGACCAGGATGTGTCCATCTGACGCCATGAGATGAGTAATAAACGACCTTTTGAAACATGGTTCACATTTTTTTTAATGATTATTATTATTACTGTTGACTTATTTTTTAATTTGTTTTAGGCAGAACAAGACAATGGCCATCCCCTTCCAGCTTTTGCAAATTTACATATTGAAGTCCTAGATGAAAACAATCAAGCCCCCTACTTCCAGGTATCAACCTATCAAGGGTACATCATTGAGTCGGCACCCGTGGGCACAACCATCTCAGACAATGCAAATCTTACAACTCCACTCGGCATAATCGCTCTGGATAACGACATTGAAGAGGTGAGTTTAACCAGACGTATTGCAAAAACCACTGCATTTATACGTGAATCTTTTTAATTAGACTAATCAACAGAAAAACAGATTGTGAATTCCCAGCCACTAATCCTTTAAAGTATATTGTTAATATGAGATCATACTTATTTCTACTAGATACTAGATGTGTCTTTCATACAATACACTACTGAGAACAATTTAATAATCATATAAGGCTCTTTGGATGAATTTCTAAGTGAATTCTTAACCTAATTGCCAGCAACACTGGTACACTAAATTATCTGACAGTGTTCAGCTGACTTTATAGATTCCAGTGCAATTACACTAATTTATATTTGGGACATGTAGGCTTAATTCAGTTTTATAAAGTGTTATAGCCTTAATTCAGTTTTATAAAGTGTTGTAGCCTTAATTCAGTTTTATAAAGTGTTGTAGCCTTAATTCAGTTTTATAAAGTGTTGTAATCCCATTTAATCAGTACAGAGGACTGTTTAATTACTAGGAATTCATTATTATTATTATTATTATTATTATTATTATTATTATTATTATTATTATTATTATATTGAGCTTGAGGAGTGTTTGGTTTCAAATATTAAGGGATGCCGTTTTCAGTGTCATTTAATTTTCCCAACAATATGCTCATTGTTTTAACTTGGGGTCTTATGAGAACATTTCTGAATTTGAATTGCATTGTATTATATGAATGCAAATCTGACATGAGATCAAATTCCCTTGACAGCCACAGACAAAGCACATTTGATGGCCACCTAACGTATCTGCTATTTAATATATCAAAATCTATGAAAGGATGAAGAATTCTGCTTCACATTAAAGTTCAATTGCCATCATTAAAAAAAGAAACATTCTAATATCTACCATTTCCTTTTCAAGGCATCTGTATTTGCATATTTAAGTTAGTTTTGTCAAAGTTTGAATGCTGATCATTCAACTTTTTTTTTTTTAATCCCATGAAAGACGTTTTCAATCAGTATCAAAAATGCTTTTATTATTAATAAATATATATTTAGCGGGAAGTCATTCAACCTGCCTGGTGTCTGCTTGACGAGATCTCTCTCAGGCCTTTTTGTAGCTCAGTCCAATTAATTTTGTCACTTGACTCTAAGAAAGGCTTGAGAATTGTCTTTTCAAACACCATTCCTGTCTCTTGTCTTTTTGTTTTAGCTCGCGCCAGTTGCTGCTCCTGTAGGTACTAGGGACAATGGTAGTTCTATGCCAATTAGAAGTGTGACGTTTTTGTGTGTGAGTGAGCGTGTGCTTGTATTTTTAGATACATGCCTCCCATGCCATTTGAAATGTTTAAATTTGTATTGCATGACACTTTTTCATCTCTTTCTGATCATCCGTAGCTACTGTTCTTTATTGCTGATCCTTTTTCAACAAAGTGGGACTTTTTTGGCATTACTCCTGATATTTCTTAATATCACGCCCTAAACAAAGAACAAATAATCAATTCATTCTCTAAATGATAGTGGAATCAATTCGAAAATTAATGTAAAATAGTTCCAATACAACAACTACATTTTACAACGCAGAAAGAAGTAATTACTTTATAAAATAAATACATAAATAGAGAAAAATGTATTAAATTTCCAATGTGTTATACATTTTAACCTTTGCAAATAAATGTTTTTAAATCTGTTCTCAATTATTTTACTGACACATAACCTTAAACAATGTTTACACTGGATCAGTATTGTTCTTGTTTTTATAGGTCTTTCTTTAAGGTTTACTTGTGAAATACAAATTTAGATTAATTATATATTTTAAGTTGCAAACAGTGCAAAATTATAGAAACATAGTTTTGTTACTTATATTTCAACACGTATTACATTAAAACAATACATGTACAGCCATTGTGTAAATAAATACAGTAGATATTATGCAGTTTCTTTCCAAGGAACACTGGGAGTAATTTTGTTTTCAGTAACATTTGACTGGTTGAATTCAATCCTTTCTTTTGACTACACTGCTGATGGCTACTCAAAAACTATTAATAAACAATAATTTAATAACAATATAGAATATAGACACATTTAAGTCTAAACATTTGACAAATAAGTATACAAACTTAACATTACAAGTAATAAACAAGAATAATGAACTGGAATCTTGAAAGTTAAGTACATTATATAACCTAATCTTTAATAGTTACTGAGGTAAAACATTTGATCTGTCAATTAAAAATTACCATCTGACTTCGGAATAGTGAATTGCGTTAAGTAGAACCAAAAAAAACTCATACAACCTTACAAGAGTTGAAACCGTAACGAAAGAAAACATGTTGGTATTAAAACTACTACTTAGTACCAATAATGCTGCCAAACATGTAATGGCTTTATTATTGCGTGTCTGCTATGGTTGGCTGCAGATGCTCTCTTGCGTTTGGTTTAACTGTCATGAAAAAAAAGACAAAACAGGCCTTTGCACCAGTATTTCTTCAGGGGGATTTTCGGGTAAGTAGGCAGGTTAGGATGAGCCCTGCATTCAAATCAGCTGAATTCATATTCATGCCGTTGTGAATAACGCTTAGTTTGTGGAGAGTTCCCTGGCAGAGAGAAAGTGTCCCACAGAAGATTTCAGAAGGGTTGTCAGACTGAAGGTGCTTACAAACTAAGATAAAATAAAATCAGTAAAGCCCACAAACATCCAGACATTAGTAACAAACGCACAGGATTAGACTACCTGAAATATAGACTGTGTTACTGTCAACCAGACACTGTTTAAAAAGATAATCTGGGATGGCATTTACCATTTCTTAGATGTGAACAATGTACCATTTTATTAATTAAAAGGTCAACAAATTTCATAACATTACCTGTCCTCTCATTCTCTGAATAAAACATGTTACAGTAACAGCAACTGAGCATACCAGAATCACTTCATAACAACTGGATATCAAACTAATCGAGTTGAAATAACTGGATAACATATAGTGAATTGTAGGCACCGGAGAACAATCAGTATTGATCAATGTAGAACTAACTCTGTATTGTTGAAATGCATTATTGTATTGTTTCCGGAAAACAGCAGTAACATTTAATTAAAGTCAATATCGGAAACAATCACGGATTTTAAAGAAATCAGCTTTTCATAAGGAAACAAATGACAATAAATAATAGACCACACCAGCTTTGAAAGCTCTCTTGTAAGACACTAATGGTCATTTTTGGGGATTATTCTCATTTTATTTTTACTCCATTCAAAACCACTTTGTTTTTTTCTCTTAGTGCTTGCCAAATTAATGTAATCTTTTAGCTGTACCTCATTTACATTCCAAGGTTTCCATTGATCACCTAGCACAAGCAGAGACAATTATTTCTCTAAAGCGCTGTTTGTTCCTCCTTCTATTTGAACAAATAGCCCTGTGATCGTTATTCCAATTTGGGTGGTTTTTTTGGTCGCTCCCGACATTCTTAAATGGAAAAACACAAAATCAACATCTATTTGATTCAGGTTTTATGCTAATCTAATTAAAACCATTCCGGTTTGCTCTTTCTGGTGTTAATGTCTCCTTTTTTTCTGTCTTTTCCAGCCTTGTCTGTAATTCTCCTGACAGTTTGCATGAGCCTTTTGTGTTTTGTTTGCTCCTTTGTTTGACCATCATTTCAATAGTTTTTACATTTTTTAAGTCATGTCGATTGCTTTTGTCACCAAGGACTGCTAATTTATTGTATATAGATATTTCTGAGAGGAGAAGGGATTGGAATTCAGTATTTCACCGTCACATATTAAGTTTGGTTAACAGCTACAATGGGAGGGAGAGATGTTTATTCGATGGATATCTTTTGATTGAAACGCTAAACTGGAATAGTCAGAGAGTGCACTGTTAATCACAGGGGAGTGACAGTTTAACTTCCTGAGAGTCATTTCACACAGGTGGCTAAGGGTGGAGTCATATTTGTCTGGCAGTACAGATTTTACACTGATGGACTGCTGAAGCCACACAAAGCTTTAATTAATCTTTATAAATGTGTGGTAGAATTCCACTCTGGAACGACTTAATGATTCCCTGATGGTCCCTGAATTGGTTTGCTTTAAAATAAATGCTTGGGCTGCGTAGATTTCTGCTTAGAGGGCAAATCAAGATGACATAAAAAGTCAAACAAAAGCATGTATTCCTTGCTGCTTTGATCGTGTGTCGTCATTATGTAGCATTCATAATGCCACAGTGCCAACGTGCCAGATCAGACTACCTTTGAGTCTCGGATGTTCTCACAAAATGCACTGACATCGGGTCCTGCCGTTTACTGACCACGGAAGCAGGGGGGGAAAAAATCGAGGGGAAGATATTCTCCTTCCTATAAATGATTATGCTCCAATGAAAGTTTGTGAAAGTTACAAAGCCAAGATAGATTAAAGGAACAGCTGATCACTGTTTCTGATGTGGTCAGATGAGATTTGGGCAAATTAGCTAATTCTGAATAACTGCCAGAAGCTTTTGTTGTTCTTAAATGAATTGCTTTAATGATGCGTTTCATATGTATATTGTGTTGTGGAATATTAAAGGGGTAATCTTTCTGTCATTTGCATCTTCCTGTTATTCCTCCACCAACTAGGTAATTATACACGGTCTGTGCGACTCTCTTGCCGTTCCTCCGTTTCTGTTTTGTTAATTTTAAGATAGTAATTCAATGAAGAGCAGGTTCTAAAAATATTCAGGATATATTTAAGTTATTAATGGACAAAGAAAATAATATATTTTAAAATCAAGAAAGATGTCTTTGCAGGAAATGTTTTTGCTAGGATACTTAGAGTTAAATATAATTTCAGAATCAGAAAAATTAAGAGCGAGACAAATATCAAGTCTTCGAAGGTATTCAAAAAGTACGAAATCATATAACGGGGGAATAACAAGGACTCCTTTACATAAATAATACATTTAAGATAAATTAACTAATTAATGTGGTTCAACCAAACTATTTAGTAAAGATCTGCAATATTAGTAATGTTGATTTATCGAGCCACCTTTCAGGTCCACTGAGATCAATGTCATTAAATTCGGGGAGTGCCGTTTGCCTGTGGAAGTGTCATCAATAAGAGTAAAACAATATCTCGACTGTTTTGGTTTGATAAATACTTGCATGGTACTTGTAGGACAGTTCTAACATGTGACTTGGTTAATGGTGTGCTTCAATCCTGTTTTAAAGACAAAAGACCCCATGGTGCAGATTTCCTTAAACAATTACAACACCATCTTTACCGTGACTGTGTCTGGGATCGTGCGCTACCTGACGTTACTGAAGCCCGTGGACCGGGAGCAGCAGCAGACCTACACGTTCACGGTGAGTGCCGGCCTCTCGGCTACCGGACTGCCCTTGCTAGGAATTATAAATGAATCCATTAGAATGCATTTCTCATGTATTTAAATTCTGTAAGGTCCTGAGAGAATAAAACATTTTGATGTGCCACAAATGATTTTAAGTTAGCAGGTTTGCCTTATTGTATTATATCAATAATTAACCCAACGCCTTAATATTAATCAGATTCTTTCTTCTGATGTGTCGACAGGATCTGTCACTTTAACCCGGTGTATTACACTAGTAGGTCATCTGTCTCATTTTATGTGAGGCCAACAGCAACCTGAACCCCAATCCTAGACAGCATCAACATTAAAGCCATGCCTTCACAAATTGACACTCGATTGAGTTTAGTCAATAGAAAGGTAACCCTAACCTTAACGAAAGCCGAAGTTTCCTGGGGACTATAACCCTAACCCTAGCCCGGACCAAAATGTAATCCTAATTTGATTTCTGTCTTAAGTAAAAGTGCATCATTTAGATGCATAATGTGGGATGTGCCACAGAATTGTGGAAAGATATTCCATGTTTTTACCAAACTCTTGTTTATTCGTTTTTTTTTTTTTCATTGGCCAGATAATCTTCCCAGATTTAAAGCATGTAAAAGCGCAGACTTTATGAAGTATACAAAGTGATTTCAAGCAGAACTTATGCAAAAAGAATAAGCCAGAAGGTTTTGTATTGATTGTCTTTATAAGAAAAAAGCAATCAATGTAAAAGCATTCATTGAAGAATTAAATTGTGTGAAAGATGAATGGGGGGGATTTTAATGTAATACAGTACCCTTTCTCATTAAGTGTTTCCATAGCTTTTTCAGCAAGGAAATTCAGAAGAAATCATAAGAGCTTCCACAACATCCTCTTATAGAGTATTGACAGCGTAGAAAGGTTTAGCTTTTTTCATCCCGGAAAATATATCTTTCTAATGAGAAACATTTCCTCAGATATGTACAAGAGCTATTATCATTTGAATGACATCTCTTAGGTTGTGTAGAGAAGTCTTTCCTTATCAATGTACAACTCAAACTGTAGTCATCAGGAACTCTGTATGTGTTTAACAAATTCGATTTTCTCTTAAATATCTTAAACGGTGTTGCACATGACTTAATGAAATTGTAGTGATTTATTGTGTGTCCCCAAGACCAAAACAATCAGTACAGGAGAGACCGGTCTCTCTTTTTAAGCTCTGGGTCAATGGCTGTTTTAAAACGAATTTTAAACCCCACTGTTTGACCTTGGCTTCTCATCATTAGAGGCTATGGTCTTTTAAAGAGTCATTTTTTTTCTCCTCTGCACCGCAGTTTCTAAGAAGAATATTAGATGTACAAATAGCCCTATCTGGACTCGTCTATCTCTGTCTGGGCTTTACAGGTGTTTACCCATTCACAGAGTGATTTATGTTTCTGGCTGTTACATTTCTTACACTTGATTGAGGTGGCATGTGTTGCTTTCTCAGTGCTCTGGGATGAGTTTGATTCATTGGATGTTCTTCCAACACAAGTTCACCGGCCTTGTAAACCTCTGAACTCAGAAATATGAAATTAGGAGTTTTTCCAAAATGAGACTTGAGATTTGGGGTTAACAGACAAACTATGTTCAGTATATTTCTTAGGAGATGGAAGAGGAATGAAAGAGCCAAACTTGACACAATTATTCTCTCTTCTAAGGCTGACAAGGGCCTTGCATTGTTATGTTTTGTATTATGTTCACTTACCCCAGGTTTAAATCCGAATGTAAATAAGCTAAACATTCACAGAATTGATTCCCTGCTGCCATTGCTGATGCCAATTTCTTCTCGGTGGAGATGTGCGAAACGTTTTCTTTTTTTTTTTTTTCTCACGTCTTCCATTCTGCCATCTGTTTTGATGATTGGAGACACTTCAATTATTGTATTTATGTTATTAAAGCACTTTGTTTTCTCCAAACAGCTTCTCCGCATTTGCCAAAACACAGCATGTTCCCCAAGAATATTAATATATTAATATTTTTTTAGGAATGGTTTAATTTCCATAATAGTGTTTCACAATAAGCTCTGCTGCTGTCAGCTCTGTCCATGTTATACGTGTTGAACAAGTCCATTTGCATACAGCATCTCATTGGTTGGTGGAAACTTGCCGCTAATCCACCATTACAAAAGTAAAAATGGATTTTCGAATGATTCTGGCCGTGTTTTTATGATTAAGATCCTTAATTTTTTGGTATATCTCAAATACGATTCCTTACACAAACAAAAAAAGGAGTGTATATCTAAATACTACCATAACGCTTGCTTTTCATTCTACGTCATTGTCTGCTGCTCACCAATTGACACAATATGCATTTATGTTTCTACAGTTCACTTTGCAGTTTCTTCACTCCTAGAATACTTAGAGTACTTAAAGTAATAAATGACCCAATTATTCTGTCTTTTTGGTATGAAACAGGTGCTAATGGATGGAATTTCTATGAGTTTTCTGTGGATTTTATGATTGTTTAGGTGTAGGTGACCTTCAGGAATACAATAAGAAATGTTATAGCATTTCGAAATAATCCCTGTAATTTGTCTCAGTATAGGTATTACATATAATTACTGTAGTTCTTCCAAAGGGCTTGAGGCTTTTTGTGAAAGAGAAGATTTTATTTTTTAAGAACTTTCTAGAGGTAATAGTAGTAAGCCATAAAGTGCCCTTCCTGTGTGTGTGTGTATATGAAGCACGTGGTTGTCTTTGTTGTGCTCTGTAAGCCCACGTGAGACAAGTCAGTCCCTGGTGCTGCACTGGAGGAGTTAATCTATGGTGTTTTAATGTATTTGATGATGCATTATTCTGTGACACCCTTGACCAGATTCTTTAGTCCCTTGTGGATCAATTGTGTGTCTTATACAATAAGAGATGCCAATTAACTTGCTCGTTCAGCCTAACAATAAGTTATTCACCTGAGGGCTGTCAGTTTCTTGTCAAGCATTTCAATTGAGACGTGGAAGATGTAGGCCTCAGAAATGTGCCTAAAATTAACCCTGTTTTACTGCTCACTAATGTCCCTTTTTTGTATGCAGAAGTAATCCATTTTAGTTTTTATTGGACACCAAACGAGCACAATGGGTTGACTGGCCTCCTCTCATTTGTAAACTTTCTTATGGTGAAACAAACTCAGAACTGACTGAATTTGGCCTATCTGGGTGTATTTTAAAGTCAAGGTCAAGGTCAAGACCACACCAAGGATTATCATGCTAGAGTGTTCCCTCTCTTCTTGCTGGAGACTTTTATTGTACAGAAATTAACAACCTCTTGCCCTTCATGAAAAAGCTTGCCCCAGTATATTAGTTTAACAGTGCTTGTTCTCATACATTAAGCTTATCTTTATTTATTATTTGTTTCTGTTCGTGACACATACACCTTTGAGTTAATGTAGGTAGAGGTGTCTTGAGTTTTCACCAGGTAAACAGTGATTCAGTGCTGTGACTAGTGAAATAGTGCTGTTTTCACCATTTGCAATTAGAGATTTCTGTCCTCTCAATTGTTTAAGAGCATTACAAAGCAGCTGCCAACAATCAAAAATTGATGGGTGTTTTTGTATTGTTTGTTTGTATTTTGCTCTTAACCAAGTAACACTTATGGATTTCATGACTCCGAAGAAACAATGAGGCAATCAGGCAATGAGAATGAACACGGCAATCTTCCTGCTTTGTGTCTGTACAAATGCAAATCTCCACCCCCTCCATCCACCTATGGCTCAGGAGACCCGGTCCAGGAGACTTAGCATTCCAGGCACTCGGCATCTGTCCTGTATTTCTTGCAGCTTATAGTCAGAAATTGATTAAAACAGTGGAAGAGGTACACTTGCCAGGAAAGGGCTTTGAGACGTATTTCTCCACACTGAAGAATTCAGTAGGATTTAAGATATATTTCACATACCAGTAGTCATGGACTGACACCCTTACTTATTCCCCTGCTTTAAACAGTTCCTTAGAAAGGTAGTTCCACAGAAAAGATATGTCTGAATCCTTTCTTTTGAAACAAGGGACTTCAATCAACAGCTTCAAAGGTTAATAACTTGGGTAATCCAGTACCTCAGGTGGGAAAACGTTTTTTTGATTTCATCTCTGACTTTTGTTTAAAATGGCATTTGATGGCATAATATGGGTTCTGCTCTACAATATTTAGTTCAGCAGTTAACGATTTGCTCAGTAGCCGTTGTGATTGGAGCATCAACCGATAAAATGTTGTATTCACAGTTTCTTCTATTCAAAACACGTACCTAAATGTATCTGACCTACAGTAGATGTAAATCAGAAATTGAGATTATAATTGAGAAAATGGCAAAGCAAAATACTTTGCTTAGTCTACCAAAGCCTTCTATGTGTTAATGTCCAGCTTCTTGTCTTTCTATTATTTTATTTACATTTTGGCTTCAATTACCATTTGTCCTGTCACACTAGCATACTAAGTTAGTAGATTCAATTGTAATTGCTCTAGTAATTATATCATATATTTGTGTTTGAGAGGTTTTAGGTTGTTTTCATTTTCAAATAAAGGTTAATAATTTCATAGAGGCTAAAATAGGGCCGGATTAAATCAAAACTTTGACCCACCCGCTAATAGCAAACTACAAACCTGTACATTATAGCGGTTACATTTATGATTAGAAGAAAGTAGCATCTTCTACAAGTATAGTTCTCTACTTTTCTATTTGCGGGTGGGTCAAAGTTTTGATTTAATCCCAGCCCTGGTTGATGCAGGTGTACATTCAGAATATTGATTGAATTTAATCGTTTAAGTAGAAATACATGTTACTACACTGCTCAAAAAAAGTAAGGGAACACTTAAATCACACATCGGATCTCGATGAACGAAATATATTAAAGATAAAAATCTTTACTGTACATTGTGTAATTCATTGAGAACAAAATTACATAACAACGGTCAATGGAAACCAAAATCACCAACCGATTGAGGGCTGGATTCAGACTCACACCAAAAATCAAAGTAAACAATTGAAATCACAGGCTGTTCCAACTTGCGTGAATTTCATCACAGCAACTCTGTAGTGTGCATGGCCTCCAAGTGCCTGTGTGCACTTTTGGTATTGCTACTGAAAGTAATAGTTTTTCACCTTTTTATTTATCTGTCAAAATGCTGAATGCACTCTTTGTAATTATTTGTATTTGTCAAGTTACGATTTTACCAGAGGCAGTGATGCATTTGAAAGCAACTGTATAGATATTCATAATATTGTCCACTTTCATCTGTAACAGTCTGCCCAACACGAATGTATGTTTGTGATGTGGCTGGTTGTCTTCTAGAGTAGAAACATATCCGGCCCCAAGAAACTTTTTCACAGAACAAGCCTTTCAGTCCCATAACTGTATTTCCTGCTCGGAAGAATAAATGCCCGCAGCAAATTCTGTCAAGACTTTCAAATGAAATGTTGCTAAGCACTATGGACATTAAAAAAAAAGCAAGTAAATGTCCTCAATCCTGTTTTTCAAAGGCCACATATTGTTCAGTATCGATTAAGTGTGCTACTGTGTTTTTCAAACATAATACATTATGCTCTGAATGCACTTATGGCACATGGAAAATCATATATATTTAAGTATTATATTTCCTTTATCGAGTGGGAAATTGTCCTGGCTGCTTGACTTCACTAGCATATTCAGTTACAATACCCATCATGTTTTCTCTGGGTGACACCTGCACTGCTCGTGAAACTGAATGCTTCCTCCCCTAATATGATAGGGATATGACTTTCAGATCTATAAAGTGAGGGTTAGTGCTTTTGCTTGAAAGGAAGTGGTACTGCAGGGAGTCTTTTGCGTCAGAAATACCACAGCAAGTGAAAGAAAACCCAACTGCCTAAAGAGTATTGCTTAATCAAGCAGCAGGTAGGAAGGTAATTGCTTGTATATGTGATGAAAAATAGGTCTTCTAGGTTCTAGGGGATATCTGTGTTGTGTGGGGAAGGAAATCATGTTATCACTGCACATAAGTCAGTCTCTGAAGTTGCAGTGTGTTTTGAGACCAGACTAAGAATAAATGGAGGGAGGATGCTTGGCTAAACTCCCAAGTCAAATAAGGTATCTCAAGCCCCAGAGAATGAACCTGTGTGCTGAGATTCCTAAAGAAAACCATAAATCAGTGCTGGTACATGATTTATTTAATCAGGGGAAGAAATGCCGAAAGCATCTTGCCCATGCCTTGCAGCAGTCCCTGTACTGGTGGTTGTGACCAGCGTGGATCACCGTGGATGAGTTGATTTGTCATCTACAGATATCATAACGAAAGCTTCAGAGTGAAAGGGTGTTTTGGGGGTTTCCTTTCTGTTGCACTCTTAAGGTAACATTAACATTCAAATAAAGACATTGCCATGTAAGGCGTGCTTCTGGGCACTTCGATAATTCTTGTTACCCAACAAGTGAAAGAAAGTTGTGCTTTGATCTTGCGTTTCAGCAGCGCCCCTCCAGAGAGTACGCTAGTGAGGATGTCGGAGTTACAGTCGAGATATAATAAGTTTGCTGAATCAGCTCATTGATCATTAATATTGCCACAAGGAAGTTAGGCATACTTCTGCTTGTGTGTTAATATATATAATTGTTTTTAACAATAGGCAGTACTTGTAGGCCTGGCTTCAACTAATTAATTTTCTTCTTCATTTTCCCTCTCAAGATGATAGCTTCTGATGGCGTCCAGGAAAGTACTCCAGTCACAGTTAATATCCTGGTGATCGATGCCAACGATAACACTCCAACCTTCTCCAACATCTCGTACAGTGTCAATGTTTACACGGACATGCAACCTGGGAGAAGTGTATTACGGGTAATCAATATTTACTGGCTTTTTTCACCAACAACCCACTTACTTAGAATAATATAAAGTTTCGTATCCCCCGTTTTGATATTTTAAAGCCTACCTAATGTTCTAACACCCTCTTTAGATTCTCTTGGCTTAGCACATTGTCTTACTTTGATATATTACGTTTAAAAGACACTTGGTGATAAATTGTATTTCTAAAGTCAGGGCATGATCCCAGTCATCGGATCAGGCCTGCCGAGACAGAGGAGAGAGACAAAAGGTCAAGTTTAATCTGTTTTAAAAATCAGCCATTCTGTTTCATAGGAATGAGGTTAGGAATCGCGTAACTTTCTACATGACTGGTGATTCGTTTTTATGAGCTAATTTTTATTTCAGTTTGGATCTGAAGATTGTTATAATTTTATAAGATATTCTTTGAGCTGAAACATTTTTCAATTCATCACACAACTCGTTACCATACCTTACCCATTGGCTGGTGCTCAAGTGTTGTAAGTGTTTAACCATATATTCTTTGCAACATCAGAGCATTGATTTATTATTTTAATTTGTTTCTGATTAATGATTTAATATACAAATGTTTCTGAGGCTTTGTGGTTTGCTATGCATTTTTTAAAATCTGACTGCAGACAATAAAGCTTTCGTTAACTAGTAGTAAGATAAATTAAGATAAGTTTTAAGTTTCATTCTGCATTTATTACAAAAGCAGTTTCTTTACAGACTGGAAAAATCAGGCGATCTTTGCCTTATGGCTAAGATGTTTGTTTTCTTTTGTTTATAATGTAATTTGCTGATTCACAAATGCAGTGATGGACAATAAAAATAGATTACACATTTTAATATGAATAAACAATACAATAATGATCCAGCAAGGGCTTATAGCACTAACAAATATTCATGCTTTAGGTGACAAACTGCAGCAGAATAAAACTGGTATGCAAATTAGGTGTATGATGTAAAATATGCAAATCTGAAAACTAAAATATAAATTACAAATATTCTAATAATCCATTTCCTATGTACCTTAACAGAAGTGTGTTTGCTTTAAGTGTACCTGCATTTAATGGAATAATTGGTATGTATTGTTTTTAACAGGTATTGTACTAAATATAACACACTTATTGCAGGATAGAGGTTAAAAAATACATATTTTTATTACACAGCTATTCTTCATACACTATAATATAATTATATTACAAAATAATAGGCTGTTGAAGAAAATAATGACTTTTCCTTCAGCTGATAGCCTTCGATGCAGATGAAGGTCTCAATGGACTGATCACTTACGAGATCCTCGCCGGCGATCAGGGAGATTTCACCATAAATAACAGGACGGGCCTGATCACGGTGGCTCCCGGCGTCAGCCTGGTCGTGGGCCGCTCCTACGCCCTCACTGTCAAGGCTTCAGACAGCGCACCCGTGTCCCTGAGGAGGTAAGCCATCCGAGGTCGCTGGGATTGTAATCAGGTCTGATAGGCTATGTGAGCCAGTCACTTTTCATTCATTCAGCAAAGTGCCCCCTTAAACCGTTTTACCTTTTCCCAGGAATCATTACCGGGCTAGGTGGTCAGGTTTTTGTCTTGGCAGTTAGCCAGATGTGTAATACCCTCTCGAAGGCAATATTTCACACCTGCCGCTTTAGTGCGACGTTTAGGAAGGCAGCAATTAAAACATTTATCCAAATAAGCTCAAATTGCCATCTTTCACTTAATACAGTCTGTCCAATTCAAGAAGGGTCCATGTTTCAAAAGCTTGATATTGTATACCTACCCTACTCTGAAATAAAGACGTGACATTTAAAGGCGTTTTTGTTTGGAGTCAATAGCCATGTCATTCAAGTAGGCAGCTAATTATGACTGCAGGTCTTTCTTCATGGTATTCAGCGAAAGAACAGCAGTGCTGCATTACATTGTGTACTACGATGGGATTCTTGCCTAATCTGTTTATGCATATGGTGCATGTTTATATCGGTCACTTATGTTGTAAGTCGCCCTGGATAAGGGCGTCTGCCAAGAAATAAAAATAATAATAATAATAATGTTTAAGCCTTTTATGCAAAGTTGTCAGAGAAACTTTATATGATCAGCTACAGTGAACTTAAAGGATTTACATTTTGTTTTTGCGTACCTCTTCCCAAGCGCTGGTGTGTACAACAAAGAATGTCTAAAGCTTCAGCCATTTGAGTCGCTTGATTTAATTAACGAGGCCCCATTGGAGGGAAATCTCATGTGGAAGTTGGAATCTGGTATCAGAAGAAGAAAAAAAAAACTTGGCAGAGTAGGATAAGTGTGGATTCCAATGATGAGAACCAGCAGGTGAATAATTATTTGTTTATTGAAGTTTGGAGCTTGAACGTGGGTAGCGAACACCGCCGAGGATTCATTTCAGGATAAGTGCTTTCTACTGGAGTGGGGTAGGCTTGACTCGGTTTTATGGTGCACTCCAGTGGAGCTTTTCTAAATAAAACTCATGTGCAATTCAAATAAAAGACATCATGCATATTTAAAGGAATCTGTAAAATGCAAGCTCACCGCTGTTATATCACTTGAATGCATCTTCTTCTACAAGAGGCCCATATGGTCCAGTGACTCCAGTCAGAATCCCATCAGCACTCAACACCACACCGATTCTTCATGTAATAACTATGAGGATGGGAGAAATGAGCTTCCAGGTTATGAAAAGGGGTTTAGCCAACAATAAAGATCAGGGCCTAAATGTGAATTTAAGCTTCACCATTTCTTTTGGCCATTTAAAATTCAGGTTGAAACCTTACAAATCTCAAAATTGAGGGTGCAAGCAGTGTTTGAATGAGGTTACTCTTTGCAGATTTCACAAGCTCCTATTAACTTTCATATATATGTGTGTTTGTGTGTGTTGTTGTTGTTGTTGTTGTTGTTGTTGTTGTTTTTGGAATCAAGTGTTTTATAGCTCGAAAGATATAGTTCAGTAAAAACAGCCAGTGATTGAACATTTATGAGTCTTGTTTGTGTTTCTTATACATATACCAGCAAGTCTGCTATGTGTGATCGAATCTTGATTGCACAATGAGGCCTAACCCAGGGGAGGTCATTATACAAGAAAGTTGGTCAGGCATATCAATACAGCATCTGTTTGTTTCATCTCATTTCTGCATCACAAACAAAACTTGAGTGTATTCAATTCCTCTGATTACAGGAGTTCCATCACTACGGTCTATATCGAGGTTCTGCCACCAAACAACCAGAGTCCCCCACGGTTTCCACAGTTCATGTACAGCCTAGAAGTCAGTGAGGCCATGAGGACGGGAGCCATACTGCTGAACCTGCAGGTAAACTCGGGAGAATGATGGCTGATCATCATAGAAACATAGAAGATATTAAAAAATCACATTCATGTTTATACATTTCTATCACATGATAAACTCTTGTTCGGCTTCATGGAAAACTTGCCAATAAATACAATTCAAACCAGAACTTAACTGACCCAACATATAGTACATGAGTATATAAGCAATACATTTATAGCAATAGAACTATAAGCAATGACTCAAAATTCACCAAATGAGATTCCATTATGATTTGTGTATTTTATATTGTGTGGATCATATTAGTGAATGTGTAAAACCCTTTTGGAATGTGTCACAAACAACAACACATTTGTTCACTTGTTGAATCTTATCTCTTCAGGCAACGGACCGTGAAGGTGATCCTATAACATACAACATCCAAAATGGGGACCCTCAACAAGTGTTCAACCTCACACAAAGGTAAGATCTTAAATAAGTGTACTAGCCTTGCTGACTTAGCAAAGCCAAGGTCAGCAGATCATTTAAATGTAATGCCCCGGGAGACACATAACAGGTGTAGCAATCATGGTATTAATTAATCAACACTATAAATTAGTTTGATACATTCACCTTAAGGGTGATCTTCCTTCCTGTACTAAAACTATATTCAATACAGATAAAAAAAATACTTATGGGAATTAAAATTGGTATTGTGCTACTTACAGTGGTTCACCCTCCTTGGACTTTCCCAGATGTCATTGTGTTACAACATGATATCAGAATGGATTTAATCAGGAGTTTTTATACTGATCAACACAGAAAATGTCTATAATGTCAAAATGAAAAATATAATCTGCAAATTATCTGATTACATTAAATATTAATCTGCAAACAAGATCAGCATGTTTTATATAGGCTCAATTAATAGAACCAAATGGCATTTGACAGAAGTAGCTAATGGGTTGCATATCTTGCGAAGATGAATCCATATTTTTACCCCTTAACGCTGTTAATTCAGCACTGAGTGGCATAGGTACAAACGTCCTTGCTGCATCCCTGTGTTCAGGTTCAGGTGGTTTATATTACATCTCATAGCAGATGATCGAGGTCACACTTTTAGTGGTGTTATGAAATGGAGACGGTCTGTGGAAAGTCAAGAACAGATATGCGTCGGGCTACAAACATCAATTTGCATGGAGATTCGTCCCCATTACATTAGCCCCCGTGGTGGTCTGTATAATCGGTGGCAATGAAACTTCCTCTGATTTGAATTAGTTTTTCTCTGTCGTTTTTTCAGGAGCTTGGGGGTTTTCCATTTTAGATAAAAAGTTCCCTTCAGTGAATGTAATGAATAATTAAAGATTAATAAATGAATAAAACTAAACAAAAAAGTAATTTTTCAGAAGTAAAAAACAAATATCGAAACTTATTGTCTGTTGTTGTTTGCTGGCAGCACAGTTTTGTCAGTGTTAGTGTTGTGCTGACTTTTTATCTTCTTCTTGTGGTCAGAATAGCTGTAGCAATGTGAATCTATTTGGACAAATCTGTTAGATATGGTTAAGAATATATGCGGTTGATCATAAAAGAGTGCTTGTGCTTTAGTATGAAATGAAGATCAAATTAATGATGAATAACTGACTGTTAAAGAACCCCACACCTCACATATTTCGTGTGTTTCTTCAGGATTTGTGACGGCCGTATGAAAATGCTTGAGCTACTTTAGACATTCAGATACAGAAAACAGCGATCAGCGGCCCAGTTGCATCCCAAACCTAGAGAACTGAAAACATATCAAATATTAACACACGAGTGAGGTTTACCTTTCCTAAACCAAGCAAATAAAAAGAAAAGGATGTGCTTTGGGGGGGAAGTATTTAGTTGTTTCCAATACAACTGAAGACTAACTGACAACTTATTTCATACATGCTTTGAGTCCATCCTGGTTATTTTCTTCTTCTTGTTTTAATCTGTGACTGAAAACTAAAGAATCAAATTTCACAAAGACGGTTATTTTAATAAATTGTAAAATATGATCTAAAGGCGAATACAGACCTAGTTGTGTACTTGGGGTGTATTAAAATGCAGAAACGTTATTACAAATATTTCTCACGTGATGATAATGTCAATTTCGATGGCAATGTGAAAAATAAATGGCATATTTTAAGTATCGGTGTAAGCAGTATTTTTTCTTTCAATTCTTAAATAATAAAGAAATCAGATGTAAGTTTTATGCAGGAAGGAACACATCATTAATACATGATTTGGCTTAGAAATTGACTGTCATCAAGTATTGAATATTTAAAAAACTTGATTCTGTAAAATGTCACCGTTGTCTGAACAAAAATAAAGACATCTACGGCTCTGTGTTCTGCTCGTTCTCTTTGAGATTTCTGCTTGTGGTTTATTTCAAATGAAGTATGTCTGTTTTATGACACTTGTTTAATCTGGAAAATGTAAAGATTGACAAGGATTCATTAAACAATATAAAAGAAATAGACGAAACAAACTGTCAGTTGGATGTCAGATTATTTTTATATGTGAAAGTCTTAAACTTCACAGTTGTTTCCACACTGTACTTTCATTGCCTTTTTTTTGTTTTCTCGCTCTTTGCAGTTCAGGGAATCTGGTGTTAGGTAAACCCCTGGACCGAGAGAGTACAGATCGATACATCCTGATTGTTACGGCGTCGGATGGGAGACTTGACGGTGTAAGTGTTTGCTGTTTATGATCATAACTGTCACATACTGTTTCTGCTGTTTACTGCATTCAAATGTGTTCATATTCAGCTGTTCTGCTAAATGATGCTTAAGAGGGTGGAATCTGATGGCTGTTGTGTGTCTGAGCATCATAACAATAGATTAAGCAATTCATATTCAAACTAATCCAGATTAAATGTCCTAAGATTTGTCAGCAAGAAAAGCTCTCTTCTTAAACCGTGGTTATACACAAATACTATACATCACAGCTTCATTGTTTTTGTGTTTTGTTTCTATATCTTGTGTAGAAGGCCTAAACTGAGGATATTTTATTTCATACAATACCAGGATAAAAAGGCAAGATTTGAAACGACTTGATACAGATTGCTATTAGGTGAACTGTGATAAACAAGAATGATCAACATTTCCACCCAAAGAGTTATACATCAAATACAGACAAATACTAAATAAGTTAGTCTGACGGCTACATTTTGACTTTGCAAAATTAATAAAAGTTTCCATCTCCTTCCAAGTACAAATAACTGAATAAAAATTATTTAAGAATCCACATTAATTGTCATAATTCCCAAAGGGTTTTTGCTCCTGAAAAGTCGACTGCTTTTTCCAGGTAGAGAGAACCTCTGTTCGTGTTCCTTTTGAAAGTGAAATGAAACAACAAAGGATCCTTTAAAACTCCCTCGGCTCATGTGTAACTTCTCTCTCTGTAGTTTACCAGCCTCGACAGCCGCTTTCACTTTCATAACATGAGGAACAAAGTTTAAAATGAGCAAAAACGCGTGGAGAAAATATCACCCTTACAGCACACTCTTTGCTGTGGGTAGAGCACAGGAAAATTGGCCATACCCTCCTACAGAAAGGTTCAAATGAAAAACTGTTCCTAAATTGTAAGACAGGCTGGTCCTGTAGTAGCAGGTCTCTGGAGCTCGATGACTTCTGTCTGTCCTCTGTGCTCCGGTTCGCCACGGTGTTGCGCTGATGAACCCGTGGCCGGCCGAGATTGCTCTTATGTGCCGAAGACCAATTAATGTGTCTCGGCAGGAGCTGCCACTGGGGAATCTCACATTTCGATCCTCTTCATCCTCCCCCCAGCAGGAGTCACTGCGGGAGTGATATATGAATCGCATTCATTAGCAGATCAGGGGTGATGTGTAATTAAAATGTAATTAATGTAACAGTAAGTACCAGACCCTGGGGAAAAGGGAGCCACCTATTTCCATGACCTAATTGTAAAAGACTCAATCTTTCTTTCACGGCTGAGGGAAAAGAAGAAACGCATACGATGTAGCCTCTTTCGAGTTGTACTAATAATATCACAAATTAGGACATTGTGCAAGTTGCACTATTTAAATAATAATAGTTGATGCTTTTATTTTTATAGGTTTTTTTTTTGGCATCTTGATTTTGAATTATTTATTGACACAATCCAACTTCTTTGCATGAAGCATGTAGTACATTATTTAGCTTTTATTTACCAAGGTAGTTTTATATAATTGGGTCTTTTCAAGGTTGATAAAAGGCATAGCTTTCATCCCACTAAAGACATTACTCAGAATACAGCCAAGCCACACTAATCCACCATTATAAGTTGGCTGTCAACTGCCCATGTGGAATTGCAAAAAAAAGAAGAATAGGAAAAAGAAAACGGAAAACTTTTATTTGAAAGAGCATTTATTGTGTAATGAGGTATTTATTCACTGTGAATTGCATTGGACATAATTTACTGAATCCATGCTGTACGTTAGTCTGTAAATACATTATCCCTAAAATGTGTATGTATATTGTGTTTGTTGTTGTTGATATTATTATTTAAAAAAATATGATTAACAATAATGTAGTTCTGAATGTTGTTTATTGCAGCCGCAGGATCTGTTTTCTCACATCTGTCATTTTGTTGAAATTTAAAGCACCACTTACAACAGATTTATTTTATCCCCTGTCAAGCATCCATTAAAAAAGAAGGATGTAAGAAAACTATCTAAAGTCTCAGAGCAAAGATGTTGGGAACAAATGCACCTGCTGTTTGTCCACGTATCATATATCATATATTCTGATTTTGAAGACTGTGTCCTTGTACTTGATAATGACAGTTAATTTATACTAAATCCTATAAGTGTGACTTGCAAACAGTTCCAATGCCAGCAGGAATATTTCATTTCATTCTGTGGTCGCTGCAGTAGATATGTTAAATGTTTAGCCTTGCTTTGTGTGGACGACACGTACAATGGTAGCACAAAGGTCAATGTTACAGAGGCATTAAGAATATTTTAATGATCTAAATTCCACGAAGGGTTGAAATTGCAGGACATTGTTTTATGGTTAAGGTATTTTAATTAGCAAATCTAAAGCAATGTCTGCTACTGTTTATTTCCCAGTTAATCAAATTACGATGGTTTCAGTTTTTCGTGTTACCTTGTAAGACTAACACTGTGTCAGTTAATTGAGCATATGCAGTTTACAAGGTAGATGAATGGAAACATTCCCCCTTTTTAAATCTGTTTTTTTTTTTTTACCAAATGCTCATTCTGCATAATTACTACAACTCATTAATCAGCATCACAATGACAGGCATTGACAGAGTAGAATGTTCTGCTTTGATACTGATGGCCTAAAATGGACCCTAATTGGCTTCAAAGGAGGAAAATCTATAATGTTTGTGGAACGGTGAAAGTTAATCCCCATTCTCTACCCAAGGACTATCATGTTCAGCCACAGATGCATCTTGTACATTGAAATCCTACCTGACAGACACCTTCTAAATAGCAAATTGCTGAAAATATCAATCAGGAAGTCCTGCTGTGCTTATTAACAACTGTCATGGTGGTAGTTAATATGTAGTTTGACTTATACTGTTAAATAATTTACATAAGCCCAGCTGTTAAAATATAGCTCAACTCTGCTTTTGAACCACAGACCTGGCGTGTGCTATTGTGAAGAAACACAATCTACAGTAGCTATGTTTGTCGTTCCATATTCATGGGCGATCGGAAAGGCGTGGATAAATACACGCTAAAGACCAAAGCGGTGATTAGGAGGCATTACAGCCACAAGGCTCTAATGCACAGAAAGCTTTCAAGTTGAGATGAAGGCTACACCAGAAGTCCTGCTTTTCCTTTTCTCTTGAATACCTACAGGCCCAGTTGTGTATCGCCATGCTTTCTCACACATTCTTCACAGAATGATCTTGAGGGAGCAGCGTTCCAGACCTGTGTGAATTCCTAGCTTTTCAAATTGATAGTGTCCTATTTCACAGAGTACGGTCATTTTAGTATGCTAAATACGTACCACCCGCCACAGTTTCTGCCAAGACTCAGAATGCACACAACAAACTTTTTTGCCGCCACTCACACATCTCTTATCACTGACTGTTCCCTCTTTCTGTCACTGACTCGAAGGTTTATCCAGGACAGAAAAGGGTGTCTGGTTTGGAATAACTAACGTTAAACATTGAATTCAAAAACGTTTTTTCTAAAATGTCTACTCTGCTTTATTAATTCGATTGATACCTCATTTACAACTGAGAAACTATCCAGTAAAAGTTGTGAGATTTTACCAATTAATCCTCTAAAAGAACAGGACAAAAATCATGCGTCTTACTTTATTTTAATGTACAATAAGAACATAGGGATTGAGTACACACAAGTACAACTTAAAAAAAACCCGAATCTATGTTTAATTAAAAACAACATTTAATGATGGATTGATGTAATTGTACTCAGGTTGGCAATGATCAATTCTGCATTAACTGTTTTGCCTTCATTTGCATTCACTTTCAGTGTTTCTACTGCTAACTGAAAAAGCAAGAATGGAGGATATTAAAAGTCATTTCACAGCAAAAACAGTGATATATACTATTATTATTCTTGTTTATAATTGATATCCACATAGTCCCTAAATGGGATATTTGTTTGCTCTTCCTCTCTCAATTCTCGGTAGACAACCATAGTGCACAGGGGTTGTGTCTTAGGGTTGTAAGGCACGTGGTGCACACCGCAAATTGTCCTTGAATTCATGTAGTATGACTCCTAAAATATTTGAAACAGAAAAAAAGTATTATGGTATGTTGAAAAAAAAAAGTGACTTTCCTAACAGTGAACCCCTGACAGACACAACGGTCGGCATCTCTGTCACAAATGTTCAGTAGATGTTACCTGAATGTTTCACTTTTATTTTGAAGAGCTTGTCTGGTAAATATACTACAAAAAACAACAACAAACAAACTCAACTTTATTAAGGATATTGACCTTGGCAATTGCTGCGTGCATAAATAGGACAACACTTTACAATCAGTGATTGTTATGTGCAGCTAAATTACACAGTAGGAACAATAATTAATGTTTACTGAACTGAGCACTTTCAATTTTCATGGTTTGATTTTCCACTTGTTGTAAAGTGTTACTAAATAATGGGGTTATTTTATTATTTAAGAGATGTGCTTACTTGTATAGAACTGGCATATGCAAACCTCTTTTAAAAAACAATCTGCCCTGTGTTTTTAGATTCGTGATACAGTGAGAGAGAGCAATGGTTTCAGATGTGTGTTAATTAATTCAGTTTTTTTGACTACTGCATTCAGTCTGTCTGCTCACATTCTGTTCAATGACTGTTTAATGTGAATGTCAAACTAGCACATTTATATAACTTATACAAATGCACAAAACACTGTATTGTGAAAGTAAACAGTTATTTGAATGTTTGTAAGTATACAGCAGGGTTGTTTTCAAAAGCTTGGTGAGCTGATTTGAACTACATCAGCTCACTTATCCTCTTAAAATTATGTATGTTTTGCTAAAAATAAAAAAATGGCAATTTGTCCAATGCATGAAAATGTAGTTTATGCATTACTACTTGAGATTCCCAGCAAAACGCAATTGTCCCTTTTCTCCATATTATTATTAATGTAAATGTAATCAAAAACTGTTGCCAGGTTTTGAAAACCAGCCATTATGTCACTTCTCCTTCCTGTCGTTAGTCCTGCACAATTTTCTAACCAGGAATCTAATGGGCAGTTTGTGTGGTTTCTTTATTTCAGACGTCTACCGCTACCGTGAACATAGTTGTCACTGACGTCAACGATAACGACCCCGTCTTTGATCAGTTTCTACCCAAAAACTTCACTGTCCAAGAAGAAGAAGTTAATGCCTTTGTAGGTCAAGTGAAGGTATGTGCTTCTGACAATGACTTCACCCCATGTTGCAGAGTTTGCATCCAGGAGTGCGATTTCCCCGCACTATTCAGGCTCGTGCTAGTCATTAAAATCCTCTTGTTCTATATCACTTCTGGAAAGCCACATTAACCCAGCGTTTAACGAGTTATTGGAAAATCTGGAAAGCAGATGAACCTTGTGTGATACGCTCTGCCGGTTTGAATGCCTTGTTTTTTGTTTATAATTTTCCAATTAAATAAAAGTCATTTAAATAATTTGTCACCTTGAGGGACATCCCATAATGAGTAGTTTTGTTCAGCTCTGTTTAACTGCAAGGAGTTTTAATTAGCGTTTTAGATTAATAGGGCTCTGGTTTGTTAGAAGAAGAATCAGAGGAGAATATCATACATCCAGATGTCTTGAGATTTTACATTTGGTTTTAGTATTTAGTTTTTTTCCACAGGCTAGATGGATGTGTTTAGACATCATTTTACTTTTATTAATATTAAACGACTGATAAAATACATTAGCAGGTATTTTATTTTTATATGTGGAATTGTGTGTTAAGGTTTGTTGCCTGCAAGACATTGAAATTTAAAATCACTCTCAGGACTTTCATGGGAAGTTTCATTGGCTCTATTTAAACACGATTTAGTTAATTTAGTTTGTTAAGTGCTCTAGTGGAATGAGAAACCTAAAAACACTGGGTTCGGGACCCTGGCTGTATAATGCTTCCTACAAAATCCTATCTTGGCTGCGGACTACATACAGTATGGTGCGTAATATCCTTGAGGTTTGCCAGGGAACTGTCATGCTGTCAAACCTGCTTACATTTTTCGAAGGGGGGATATTGGAAATTTTGCAGTTTTGTCACCTGTCCCAATCTCATGGTCATCTGAAGTTAGACAACAAGTTAATCAGCGGTCCCCTGGATGAAAGTGAATGTTCCCAGGGTATCAAGAGTAGTTGCCTGGGTTCTTTAGTATTGGCATATTGATACCTTAATTAGGCTGGTTATCGGTTCTGTTCTGTAGAGATGCATGGCCTGGCGTTGCTCTGAGTGGGCCGGCATTTCCATATAATCAGGGTTGCAGAGTTGTTTTTTGCCTTTAATCAATTATTTATCTATAATTAAGGCAGTTTGTATCATGAGTCAACTTGAAATGTGATCCTGAAGTACAATGGCGTGCTGCCTTTCATCTGAATGGATTAATGGTCTGCTGAATGCATAAAATATTATCTCTTCGATGGCTTATCATTGTATATACTGCCACTATACAAAAACATCTACGGTTTGCTATGCAAGGCAATCACTGTGATTGTATTTGTTTGCATTCATGTCATCAACATGATAAGAGTGGTTTAAAATATGCTTCTTAATTGGGAAACATGTTGAGCATGGTCTTATTATTTCCCTGATAAAGTAATCAACACATCTCTAGTTGGCAGTTTCCCTGCTACGAAGCATTTCATTTTGTTTATCAGCTCAGAAATGCATATTACTGTATTTACAAGACAAGCTGCACGACAAGCATCCACAAATCACTGCCTTCAGATTGTCTGAATGTGCCCTTTCATTGCAAGATCATTATACACGCTGAGGCAAAAAATGTTTATTGCCACCGTGCTGTACAAAGAAGAGAAATGTGTGGTTTTCTTATTAACTGTTTTAATTAACTTTTAATTGATTTTTGAGAAGATAAATTCTTTCATTACAATGTCTCCTGCAAATTCACGGCCTTGTTAAACATCCCTTAAATTGCCTTGATGGCTCTGCTGATAATCATATTTAATGTTGTTTGTTTATTCTTTTTATTGGTATCTAAAGATTTCGCTTGTGCTAAACCAGATTATTTCCCTTTTTTTTTTATTTCAAGTTTTTGTGTGTCCACATATATATGTGTTTGTGTATATCGATTGGTTATTATCATAACCCTGGTTCCCTGAAAAAGAAAGACAGCCATTACCGAATGGGAAGAGCCTTCTGACCTGCCAGTCAGTGAAAACATGTACCAAAGCTGCCCAATAGGGGCTCTATCCCTCGGGGGTCTCCTTCTGGGGGAGCGTGGTCTCCTCTCTGGAGAATGCCTGCAAGGAGGCGGAGAGGGGGAGCAGACTGCAGCCTCGCTGAGGAGGCCCTGGATGAAGATGATCACCGCCTGGCTTGTCATCGCGGATACACTCACAGGGGGGTCTGCGTGGGGCTGAACCTGCAGAAGATCGGCAGGCAGAGCTTCCACTGTGACGGCTTGTTGAGGCTCTTGAAGACGGCGGGGAGTTCCTGGGCTTCTTGCGGCGCGTAGCCTCCGTCTCCTGTCAGTGCTTGTTGTTCAGCACCCAGGCATCGGACAGAGAGGTCATGCCCATTGTCAGAGGGCAAGCTTGCGCTGGCACCCGGAGCACCAGTGAAACACCCCTTTAGGCTTCATCCTGGACAGCAAGAGGTCTGTCCTGATGTCTTCCTCATCCAGACAGTGGTGGTCGATATCGACGGGGATGGTCGAGAAGTCGACAGTGGTGGTCAAGGTCGGCATGTTTGGTCGAGAGTTTCGACAACCTGGTCGAGAGGTCGACAGATGCTGATGTCGAGTGCGGTCGATCGTGTTGATCGCGATGTACCGAACTCCTGCCGGCAGAGATCGAGTCAATGTGTGGATTTCCCCGACCGGGAGATGGGAAGAGAAGCAGGCGGGATGATCATCCGACCGAAACTGCAGGAGACTGCTCCAGCTGGAGTAGGGTAGCTTTCTCACTCTCTCTTTCCTTCACTCGAATCTGTAGGAAAAAATTTAAAGTAATGATCGCACAGCAGATCTCAATGTAGGGAGCAAAGTTGGCCCCGAGCAGGACTCCTGCTGTATACTTACCTCCGAAGAGAAACAAAGCTCCAAGAGTAGCGATAAAACTCAGAAGAGCGCAAGTGGATAGTTATCCAAATAATCTGATTCCGACTTCTCTAACTTTTAATACACACGCAAGCAAACGAGACTAAAAGCAGTATCAGTGGCAAGGTAAAAGAAGAAATGGCAGGCAGCTGCAGTCAGTAGGAGACTTTTCACAATGCCTCAGGGAGACACCCTGCCTGCATGACTGTGATGCATTGATTGTATTAGATTTCTAAATAAACTGGTCTGGATGTCAAGAATGCCAGGCAGTATTACACAGACATGATTTAGACCTGCTCCAACATCACTTGATGATATGTAATGTTATTGTTATGGGAACCCCGCTATTTATCCATTAAAAATGTCTTTCTGTTCCTCAAAGGTGGTATTTCATTACCCATTAATTGTACGTTGTCACCTCCAAAAGGATAGTTTTTCAACCTAGACATGGATGGTTTAATTGCATTTTAAGCAGTCATTGACCTAAGCTTACCTTTTATAAAATAATATTTTTGTTCTAAATTAATTTAAGGTGAAGGGGTCAATCAAACCCTTTAATCTACACTTTTAATATAATTAACTCTGATTTTATACTTTTTCTCTGTTTTTTGCCAAAGGATTCATTTAAGGATCCAGTCTTTCAACATTGCTTTGTGAGGTGATCTCATTTTACCTAAAGTATCATGAAGTCTCATAGAGGTCAATTATTCTCTAAAACCATATACTCTGCGTTAAGATCACAGTTGGTTTAATGCCAGATTACATAAAGAAACATGCTTAAACCCAAAGGGTGAGCACCCCCTCCTTCCAAATCTGTAATTACTGTAAAGAGTAATGTGTGACTGCACTTCAGAAACTATTAGAACAGCACTGAGGTACTCCACTTGCATGCTAATGAGATGTCATATTCGAGAGGGAATTAGAATTTATTAAGTGACTGTGTGCTAGCCTAAAGGATTCTTTACCACTGTTTGTATTTTTATTCCCTCTTTTTGTTTCACCCTCTGTGGGTCTGGTTAAAAAGGAATGACAACCCATTAAATACAAAGAAAATAAAAGTTTAAAATTTGAGATGATCCCTTGTAAGTTCAGTTAAATTAAAAACTGAATTTATTTTAGGACTATAAATAGGACAGTTTAAGTCTTTGTCCTCTTGACCCATTAAGTGGTTAAATGAAAAACCTTCTTTTGACATTTAAACTGCCTTGAATGAAAATGAAAATTTAGTAAACATTATTTCCGGACTCCTAAGCTAATTTTGGAGGGCAACAATGTCATTATCACTTTAGGATTAGTCACGTCAGTCTTACAAGGAAACTACCAATTATCTATCTCTTGAAGATGCTTTTAGTCTTTTTATTAATCAAAATGTAACTAAAGGGCAGTTATGTGTTCCTCCCATGCAAGATCCAAATTTCCTTTGCAAATTACCTGAGCTGTTATAGTCCATTTAAAATGTACTGTACCAGGCATAACCGGATATAAGTAGTGAATCCCAAGTAATTCCTGTCAAATCGTAACCATCAAATAATACAAACATGGAATTTAAAGGCTGCACTTCTGGTGTTTCTAAATGATGCATTGTGTTTATAAAATTTAAAATATGTTGTGGTTTGCTCGTCTGTATGAGCCAGACATTTGTTTTCTGATGGATTCTAGTGGATTTGTGTCAGCGCCCTCCCTTTGCTCTCCCATAACACTTTATTATTGTCATGCGTTTAATACGTTTTTCCTTTGTTTCAGGCAACTGATCCCGACGCGGGGCTTAATGGACAGGTCCGTTACAGATTAGTGAACAATAATGGCATTTTCAGAATTAACGCCAATGGCAGCATTTATACCACTGTGCCTCTGGACCGCGAAACAAGGGGCCAGTACGATCTCATCGTGGAGGCGTCTGACGGGGCCGTAGATCCTCGGCGCACTACCATCACATTATTTGTTGGGGTGCTGGACATTGATGATAACAGCCCAGTCTTTTCTCAGACCTCGTACACCGTGAATGTGCCAGAGAACAGTCCTGTGGGGACGGTCATTCTGTGGCTGGAGGTGAGTTGGGACTGTGCCGCACGTGCGGTGTTTGTTCTCTTGGCACAGTTTTTCTTTTGATCCAATCATCTGTGGTGTTTGCTGTCAGCTAAGAAAGCTTGAGTGATGCAACATTTCTGCTTTCTCTTGTCACGGTCTCCTTGCTTGGACTAAACATGTATGGAGGTAGCATACCATATGATACTATCAGTTAAAGGAGCACCTTCAAGTGTGCATTTATAGTTTTGTGAATACGATGCCTTGCAAAAGTATTCAGACCCTTCCTATGGTTACTATTTTATTCAAAGCTTGAATGCTCAAACTCAGGACTTTTATGGGTAAGATAAGTTAATGTCAGTTAAAAACTAAAGAGAAAAAATATATATGTTGACTGTGTAAATATTCAGACCCACTATTTGGAGGAAGCTTCCTGGGTAAGTCTCTAACAACTTTGCTCACTGGCTTGATGCAATTTTTGACCATTCTTCTTTTCTCAAGCTGTCTAAAGTAAACTGAAGACTAGACTGTACTTTGTTCCATCCATGTATCCTTCAATCCTAATGAGCTTTCCAGTGTCTTCTGAGGAGAAGCATCCCCATAGCATGATGCTGCCGCCACCAGGCTTGACTGCAGAGATGGTGTTGACTGGGAGATGTGCTGTGTTGGTTCTGTGCCAACATTTCCAGTTTGGTACTTAATACATAATTTATCCAGGATCACTCGGTTGCTTTGTTGCAGACTCCATGCAGGCTTTGAGATGCAGACGCTTATTTTTAGTAGTGGCTTCCTTCTTGCCACCCTGCCATACAGGCTAGTTGTGTGAAGTGTTTGATTGTTCTCCCATCTCAGCCATTGAACTCTGTAGCTCTTTCAAAGTAGTCGTTGGCCTCACAGTGGCAGCCCTCACCAGTTTCCTCCTTGCTCGATTACTCAGCTTGGGGGGGATGATCTGATCTAGGCAGTGTCTGGGTGGTACAATGCACCTTCCATTCATTGATGATTCACTAGACTGAGCTCACTGAGATGTCAATATTTGTTGTACCCTTCTCCTGACCTGTGCTTTTCCATTATTTTATTCCTGATTTGCTTTGAAAGCTCCTTGGTCTTCATGCGTGGGCCTTTGTTTAAAATTCACTACCTGACCAAGGAACCTCACAGAGACGGGTGTTTTTTTTGTTAGTCATTTTGTGCACCTGAATTAACTTAGGTTTGCCACACCAGATGGTTTGAATTCTTATGTAATCGTGACTCTTCCATTTATAGTTCATATTATTTATTACATATTTCTTTTTGTTATTGCTTTTTTGAATGCATGGAGTAGGTTGTGTATATATCACATTTATTCCTACTTCAAACTGCTATGACTGCAAACATTAAAGCAGCAAAATGTGAAAACTGTAAGTGGGTCTGAATACTTTCGCAAGGCACTATATATAGATTAATATATCCAATTCAAACTGAACCATGTCTTGTTGGAACAAACTGCTGCTCATTGGATTAACATTGATATAAATTTACCGGATTTTTTTCCTTAACAAATGTGAATCCTTGAGCAATTCCTGAAAAATGTAGTTCTGCTACAGCAGTTCAATTAATATAATCTTCTGTGTTATATTATCAAGAATGTGCGTCTAGTGTATTTGTCTAGGACATATTGGATTACAGTGTTTTAAAGTGATTTAAACATGAACACATTATTTATGAAGCAGATAGTAATATTAAAATTGGTGTCGATCTTAAAGAGAGAGAGATATGTATTAAACTTGTGCAAAGATGGAAAAGCATTCTCATAAGGAAACCTAAAAATAAAGATCAAATCAATTTCTTAAGGAACCTGTTCAATGCAAATGTTATTATTATTGAACGGCCAATGTTTTTGGTGTTTGATGTTATTTATTTCTCTAGACAATTAAATGAGTACACCTGGGACACAGAGAACAATGGAAAGATAATTAATAGTATGTTCAGTGTGACATCTCACTCAGGAGGTATGGTTCAGAGACTGTCTTCTAAACCTCATTCAAATCATTTTACGTAGTGACAACTGAAGTCATCAGTAATAGAGTGAGTCCCAAATGACACCAAGAAAAAACACTTTCAGATGAGGGTAAGATTTCAATGACATTAATAAATGTTCTTGCCTCAGATACTGCTCAGAGGGGTTTTATAAGCACGTATGGTAATTCCCTTGTGCAGCTGCCGTCAGAGTCTAGTACCTGAAAGACTTTGACACCTCTGGATAACTTTCACTTGTGTCTCTGTTTCTGTTTTATTTTAATGTTGTCAGTGAAGTAGGATTTCTCATTGCAGGAGTGATTTAGTTTATAGCTGGGGGTCACAGCTGATGTGGACTTTTAATGAACCTTTTCATTTTGCCAATGGACAGATAATGTCATACCTTGCCATCCAGCATAACTCACTGGTAACCCACACGAAACACAGGTCACGTCCCACAGAAAATGGACTATTGCATTTCCTTTTTGGGTTTTTATTTAAAAGATCCTTCTATTAATATGATCACCATTAACTACTAGTTTATTCGCATTAAAATAGAAAAACAAAATATAAAATCAGGACTGCTTTGTTTCTTAATGGAAGTATCTTCTTGTTAGTGCTTAAAATGAGACATCGAATCTATAGAGTAATATATATTATCTGTCAAAACCTGAAGTCTTTTTTCCCCTCATTTGTTTACATTTGTGTTTTGTTTCCACCCAGGCAAAGGATGCTGACCTTGACGCTAACGTCACCTACCGCATCCGAACTGAAGAGGCGAAGCAGTTGTTTGCGGTCAATCCTGTGACAGGGCAGTTGTCAGTGATACAGGCTATGGATTTTGAAACTCTATCTGCGTCCGGAGCCAGTTACACTTTCGTCGTGGAGGCCTTGAACAGCGGAGGGAGTATGCCACCAGGACTCGCCACAGTGACTGTGAAAATAACGGTAAGAACAAAATTCGGAGTCTCAATCATCTCTTTTTTAGTCCACTGTTGTTTATCACCCTTAAGATACATCTCAGTACAGTGCTCTGAGAAACACCATTCAAATGCTTTACTTTTTTGCTTGTTTTTTGTGTTAATTTGTCAATGCTGAAATCCTGTACTTTTGTACCCTGAAGAGAAAATAGTTCCTCATCTTTCAGCCCCCACAAAAGGCAGACTGACGGATTGATATTGTATTGCAGTAATGCTGTTTGATATGCGAATGAGTCATTAGTTTTGTGATTGCTCTCTTTTATGAGCATTGTGGCTGTCTGATTTATAATATTTCACAAGATTAACCAGCTGATAGAAGATGAAGGGAAATTAGCCCCCTCTCACGCACAGTTCTATAGTTAACTAAGACTACCTGGTCAGTTACTCTGGGTTGAATTGTGTGGTGTGTTTTTGACAAGGGTAGCACATTATGCAGGATAAATGTGAGGTCAGTTCATTTCGTTTGATGTCGGAGCTTAATATATCATTACTCTACCCCGCTTTGTCTGTCAACATCATTCAAGCCGTTTCCCCATCATCGAGAATGAGGATTTGCTTGTGGCATCCAGCTTTCCAACTTATCAGTATAAATAAAAACCTCTTCTGCATCTCTGCTCCGATGGGGAAAGCTTTGGGGAAATACATAACGTTTAGATGCAAATATTTAAATATATGTTCTTACGTTCTATACGTTTTGATACTGGACAATTTAAACAATTTATTCACCTGACTTTTTGTAAACTCCTGTAAACCCCTATAAAATATTTATCCCAGGGCTGCTGTGTTTATTCATTATGCATGCCCAGTGTTGATAGTCCCGATGAGTTCAACAACATTAGGCTGAACTTTTAAGTGATCATATCTCTTGATAATGGAGAGCCTGTTTACAGTAACGCATTATGCAAGTAGTTCCCTTAAATCCAGCTTAGTTCAGTTATAATCAAATTACACTCCATCTGTTAGCCTGAGCTTTTCTTATTACATGTCTGTGCATGTGTGAGGTGTTTTTTGTTGTGGTTGTTTTTCTTCTAGTATGTTTCAGTCATTGATATGGCGTACTGGTTTCCATAGGTTCACAATTAAGCTAATAAACCTCTTCAATCCACTCTTTATCTGTTTTAAATTGACCATGAAATGTGTTCTCAAAAACAACAACATTCATAGTTTGCTAGGATGAGCCTTCGTAAAATAAATATGCAATACAGGAGCTACACATTTGTGAACATTAAGACATATTGTTCAGTAAGCACTCAGTTAAGATAATCGGTCCCCTATGTGTGATAGGAGGAGGACTGTTTGAGTGACAGTGTGCAGTAGCCTGTAGGAAGCTTTGTTAGGCAACTTCAGTTCACGGATCCCATGGTATCAGCACAGGCCTCTCCACGTTTGGGTCTCATTCTCAATTCAAAAGATAATTTATTGTCCTCTGCCAAGCTTCTATTACGTTTTGTGTAATGATTTATTGCAGAAAGAAGAGTTTTTTGTTCTCTCTCGTTGTGGTTAGATTTTTTGCTTGAGGTCTAAGAATAGAAAAAGATTGAAACATAATGTAAATCCTTCTTAATCCAGGCAGTATTAAATAATCCATTCTTCAGTCCAGTGTACTCAGTATTATAAGATTGAGTGTGCAGTTGAACAGTGGCCTGGGATGTGTTGATATACCATCAACAACTCCTGCGAGGCAAGTTATTGTTCCCATCTCTAGGACAGCCCTCTGCTGTCACATTAACACAGTGACTTTTACAATTCATAGGCAATTAAAAAAAACATGATTAACATGCAGCGACTTCATGGTGGGAGAGTGGGCCGATTAAATCTGGTAATTAACTTATCATAATGTGTTATTAAAACAAGATCTCTTAACTTAAATATGTACTTGTAGAAATGAAATAATGTATTTATTGTTTAATTTTTTAAGCGATCTTACTCCTGTGTGGAGGGAATAAAATTTAGATAATTGATTTTCTGCTGTTCATGTTTTTAATTTGTTTTCAGATGTATTTAAATGCAGTGGTGTGAGATAAAAGCTATTATTTTTGTTTGCACTTTATATTAACCTTACCATCAGTCAAGACACAAGTGTTTGTTCAATATATATCATGTATTAAAATGGGAATTAAACCCTTGTAGGCATATTTCATATGTATTTGAATATATAGTTAAACATGTTTTAATATACAACCTGTTTTGGCAGTAATTGTATATGGTATGTAGGCAAAGCTTTGATTAACAAATCAAATTGTTTACATGGTTTAGGTTATGGTACCATAACTTCAACAAAGAGGAATTTAAATTAAATACTTAAAACATTTAACTGTACCTACTGTATTATTATAACTATTATTATTATTGTTGTATGTTTTTATACAATTTTTGCATCTAGTGAATACAATCATACGACTTTTCAAGATCTTCTGTGCTCTTGACTCTGACTGGTGCCAAACATTTACAATAATCCAAAGGAAGTCAGAAGTAAGGTTGTTTTTTTGCACATGATTAACTGGCCCAGGTATATAACATGACATACTGTTTAATACGTTACAAAAGGATTCACAGAATGTCTTGACTGGAACAAAAGTGAAACTTATTTTGAATTACAAACTCTACAAATCATCAGTTTGAATGATATTTTCAACACTTTAAACAAACTGGGATCTATAATACATGGCGGGCATAAAGTTAATCAGCCTTGCAATTATAAAATGCCTATAGACTGTGAGAAACTGTTGAAACCCGAGTATATTTTTGACATTGATAATTATCGTTCTCGATGTACAGTCCTGGGCTGAAAGGCTAAAATGAGGTTGCTTGATGTTGAGGAAAATGGTTACAGGGATTAGACTTGAGGGTTTGTCTGTGCTAATGGGGAAATTGCAACATCAGATTTACATTGTGCCAGGCCTCTTCACTGATTTACTGAACTAAGGCCAGCTACTCTGGGATATATGGGTAATGGACACAAAGCAACTTCCTTCCTGCTTTGCAGGGTCCATGGCTGAAAAATGAACACTTGAACATCTTGTAACAAATCTAAAATGTACTGTTTTCCTGAAACTTATCTGGGGCACTTAAGGTACTATTGTACTCTGGTGGGCGTGTAAATTGAGCACTGGCCTTGCAGATAAATGGCTGCAGTGCAGGTACTGGGATATTTGTATTCCATTCCTGACTGAAGACTTGCATTGTTTCTTTGTCGTAACCACATGGGTCGGTTCCTTGGAAATAAATCTCTGCAGAGCAAGATTTTAAGCCCCGTCTTTAAGAAAGATGCTTTGCGAAAGCACTCGATATGGTACTACACAGCATACAATATTCAATGTAACGCAGGTCAACACAACTTTAGTCCCCCAAAAGCCTTTTCATTTGTTCCCTTCTTAATGCCCTGAATTATCTAGTATTGAATATATGTCATTTTTGTTTAGCTCTTTTCATTGATACTAATGGAATCAGCACCACAACGGCTGACGGTTGTAAATGCATTTCGTAATGGGAGTGGAGTGAATGGGAACAGTTCAAGGAACAGCTCTCGTGAATGTGTCTGTAATCCAGTTTTGACTTCAGCACTTAACTCCTAATTGTGTTTTGCAGGATATGAATGATTATTCCCCCGTATTTAGCAAGCCTTTGTATTTGGGATTGGTGGCACCCAACGCCGTCAAGGGCACTGTCGTCACCTCTGTGTTCGCAGAAGATCAGGATCCGCCCGTAAGTAATGCCACAATTAATAAATATCCCTTTCTATTAGGTTGAAGTCTGCTTCATGCTTTTTTTATTTTATTTGCTCTTTGGATAGAAGAAATAATATGTTATTTGTTGATTGTTGTAGGTTTTTTTAATTCATCTGGCATTAGCCAACTGATATTTATTTCTGTCTGTTTATGTCTTGCTGTGCGAATGAAATAATAAGATTAGTAATATTAGGCTTTCTAATCCAATTTGTTCAGCAAACAAAAATTTGAACAGTTAAATAAATGAATACTATAATTTGGTTTATGAAAAAAATATTGCATATTCCATCTGTTGAGGAGTGATTCATGCACACGTCCCCCATTGTTTCAATAATCAGAATTTAAAACACTTAAGATCCAATTTGAGATCAAGCAACATCTTTCAATTTGCATCTTAATCTAAAAAGATATCTTGAATTGATATACCTTAATTTTACCCAGAGCAGAATCACCCAAACATGTTTAAATTGATTCCCTGTATTCTTTTAAGAATGTGTGAGGATATGAGAATTTAATTACATCTTGTATTTGGTTACATGCAGTATATAATGGGAGCAGAACCCTGTGTTGGTTGAATGCTGACATTGCTCTTTCCAACAGTGCCTCAGTTATATTAAAGGTAACATGTCACCAGTGATAGACCAGGCACTAGAGCTAATCAATAGAATAGCTGGAATTCTCTCTAAAGCAATACGAGCCCTTTATAGATGTACCTGCAGGTTTGGTATTCATTTGACAGACGTTCCTCAGTAGTTGAGCAGCTACAGCATGATCAGGTGGCAGACTTTGGAGAAATTAGCCTTTGCAATACAGCTCTCTGTGTCAGCCTGTGGCCTAATGTTATTACCCTGTGTTAGGCATGACAAATCATTATTGGTTTTATTATATACTTCTATATAAGTAATAAACTTCACCTCTATCCCCAGTTGTTGTGTGATTACTCTAATAACTTCATAACTTCAAGGCAAAAACACATAATCCACAAATAGTGCGAACAAGGTTGTTTTTGCAGCACCGGTACTCACAATGACACGCCTGTTTGTTAGCTAGTTTTTAGCTGCAATTAACATACGTTTGTTCATTATGTGATTGAACTTTGCTATGCAGTGCCACGTAATACTTCAGTTTGTATTATGTTTGTCTGACACTCGTTTAAAGGTGGTAGCGATGTACACTAAAGACAGTGTAAATACTCTTAATACCACTACCTGGCTGTAATCAAAAGAAAGTGGCGTGCCTCATTATATTTTTTAAATTAAATACAGCAGGTTAAACAGCAGTTGTAGACAGTGGCTGTCTGATCATCCCCCATGTGCAGGAAGCCCAAAGCTGCCTTTTTCATCTACTTGACAGATTTTTATTTCACTGCCAAGTCTGACATTTACGGTGGAGTGAAGTGCCACAAGAGACTAAAGTAGTGAATGTTGGGAGCATTTTAGAAATTAAAAATAGCTAACCTTTGGTCTCTGCTCATCAGGGAAATTAATTTCAGAGGGTATTCTTTTATTGTCTAACTATTTCAAAGATTTCTGACATCTCACAACTTTCTGGAGGATTATCTAGCGTACAATGTTCACGTTGCATCATCCCAAGAGTGGGTCATTACACGTACTCCTTGCTGTTAAATATATTGCGTTATGATTACGTTCTCCTCTATAATGGTCTATTATCAATCTTCTAATTACTCTTTGAATCTTGTAAGACAATACATAAATACATGTGCTCGTTAAAACAAGAGGAAAGAGGAAATGTAATTGCTTTTTGTGTGACTTACAGAATAAAAAGCCCAATTACAACTTCAGTTTTATTTTTCATCTTGGTTAATAGTGCTTTCAAACAGGATAGTCATATAATGCCATCATATACACTCACCTAAAGGATTATTAGGAACACCTGTTCAATTTCTCATTAATGCAATTATCTAATCAACTAATCACATGGCAGTTGCTTCAATGCATTTAGGGGTGTGGTCCTGCTCAAGACAATCTCCTGAACTCCAAACTGAATGTCTGAATGGGAAAGAAAGGTGATTTAAGCAATTTTGAGCGTGGCATGGTTGTTGGTGCCAGACGGGCCGGTCTGAGTATTTCACAATCTGCTCAGTTACTGGGATTTTCACGCACAACCATTTCTAGGGTTTACAAAGAATGGTGTGAAAAGGGAAAAACATCCAGTATGCGGCAGTCCTGTGGGCGAAAATGCCTTGTTGATGCTAGAGGTCAGAGGAGAATGGGCCGACTGATTCAAGCTGATAGAAGAGCAACTGAAAATAACCACTCGTTACAACCGAGGTATGCAGCAAAGCATTTGTGAAGCCACAACACGTACAACCTTGAGGAGGATGGGCTACAACAGCAGAAGACCCCACCGGGTACCACTCATCTCCACTACAAATAGGAAAAAGAGGCTACAATTTGCACAAGCTCACCAAAATTGGACAGTTGAAGACTGGAAAAATGTTGCCTGGTCTGATGAGTCTTGATTTCTGTTGAGACATTCAGATGGTAGAGTCAGAATTTGGCGTAAACAGAATGAGAACATGGATCCATCATGCCTTGTTACCACTGTGCAGGCTGGTGGTGGTGGTGTAATGGTGTGGGAGATGTTTT
This sequence comes from Amia ocellicauda, assembly GCF_036373705.1. NCBI lineage: Eukaryota > Metazoa > Chordata > Actinopteri > Amiiformes > Amiidae > Amia > Amia ocellicauda. The sequence goes on from NC_089869.1 coordinate 18,255,542, forward strand.
CTTGGCACACTTTAGGCCCCTTAGTGCCAATTGGGCATCGTTTAAATGCCACGGCCTACCTGAGCATTGTTTCTGACCATGTCCATCCCTTTATGACCACCATGTACCCATCCTCTGATGGCTACTTCCAGCAGGATAATGCACCATGTCACAAAGGTCGAATCATTTCAAATTGGTTTCTTGAACATGACAATGAGTTCACTGTACTAAACTGGCCCCCACAGTCACCAGATCTCAACCCAATAGAGCATCTTTGGGATGTGGTGGAACGGGAGCTTCGTGCCCTGGATGTGCATCCCACAAATCTCCATCAACTGCAAGATGCTATCCTATCAATATGGGCCAACATTTCTAAAGAATGCTTTCAGCACCTTGTTGAATCAATGCCACGTAGAATTAAGGCAGTTCTGAAGGCGAAAGGGGGTCAAACACAGTATTAGTATGGTGTTCCTAATAATCCTTTAGGTGAGTGTATACTGTAGCTGCAATGGTAAGCTAGTATAAATAGATCTGCAGTATATAAAGGGACTCCTAGAGAAAAACACTACAGGCTACATATTAATGATCTTCACAATGCGGGTGTAATAAGGACCGAGGTAATCCAACAATGTCTACTACGCCATGTTTTAGTCTTGGATTTTAGTGATGCTTTAGCGGTACTCGGCTCCATGCATTTTTTGTATTTTAATGTGACATTAATCTCCATGGCTTTAGGGCTCAACACCTGGCGCTACTTCGGTGGCAGAATACATGAGCGTCTGATTTAAAATAATTGGGAAGTGATGTATGCTGTATCATTTGGATCACTGATTACCTGTAACAAGCTTGTTTATGTGGTCTTTAGGCTCCAATTAGGGTTCAGTGTTTATAATGTTTAAGCACTTAAGACTGGGAAACCAAATACCCAGGGGTGTGTTAGAGAGTGGGTACTGGCAGTGGAGGTCTGTTGATGACACTACCCTTTCTTTAATCTCTGGATCGAATCACTCATCTGACGACCTCAGTGGCACTTTGAAACGGAAATCCCACATCTGCCGATGATTGGTGGTGTTCGTCCAAGGTGGTATTGCTGATGGCCATGTTAATAATATCAGTGGGTGGACTTAAGCAGTTTTACTCACGATTGAAGCAGTAATGAAAAGCAGTAGAGGGCTGAGGTTTAAAATGTTGTAATGGTTGGCATAAGCCACACCAAAGATTAGATTATTAAAACAGAGCCCTGTACATTTCTTTAATGCATTACATTTTTTATGAGTTACTCTTTTAAAGGTTTGTAAGCGTGCCTGGACACGGTCGCATGCAGTGTAAAATGAGGATTAAAATGAACTACTTTAGAATATGAGATATATAATTACAATCCATAATGAAACAGTGGGTTTTTCCTCCGTGAAAAGACAGAGGGCCATGCCAGTGCGCTCAGACTATCGATGTCCACCCCAGTCACAGACGACCAATTGACAATCCAATTAAACAGTTTGAATATCAATAGAAGGTCTTTCCTATCATATCAATCAACCAAATTGTGTAAATCAAATGAGAAGCCGAATAAAATATTGAACTTTGCATTTCTCAAATTGTTCATTTAATTTGTTCATTCTTACTTCAGACTGTGTATATCTCAAGAGATGGTCAGTGAAGCAATAATAAACCAACAGAATAAATATATAGTTGTATGTGGAACAGCATACAATTTTTGTAATTAATACTTTAATACATAATCCCTAATTGTGTAAATTAATCTTTCTTCATGTACATTTGTCACTTAAAACATACTATGTGGCATAACTGAAACTCACATGTACATGCAGCCTTAGCCATTTCATGATGCACAGTCTAAAGAGCGATTTGTATTTCAATTATTATTTCCATTAACATCTGTGTGACATGGTTTTGGTAGTATCAAGAACTGGGGCTTTTGTGCAGAATGAGAAATTCATTTTGGATGTGTTTGACTGTCTTTATTCAGTCAATACTGTGTCGAACAGAGGTTTAGAAAACCCCTGGAGTATTTTTGACACCTTACAACTAAATACTTTTCTCAGGAATTCTCACAGGAAAATATCAGCAAATATCACTACAAATCCTGGGAACAAAAAAAGAAAACAAACCCTGAAGCTATTGCTTGTTTGTCAGAGTGGTCTAGAAAATAAAAAAGCCTTTCTTTTCTCAAGGTATATTAAGGAGTATGTTGTAATAATTCTTTAAGACAAATGGATCGGTTGATGCGGTTGGTGCTTCTTACAAATTTTTCAGTACTTTAAACCTTATTGATTGGCTGCTGGCAGCTGTGAAAGTTCGGAACTGTTACATTAAAAGCTGTTCATTGACCATGTATGTCATTGATTGGTTATCATCATGATTACCACTTGTACAAGTCAAAACTTCAACCTCAAAGCCACGGAAATGTTTTTCTTGTTTTAATGCTCATGTACCAAATAGTAGTGTTCCTTAATGAAAGCATTTTTAAATGTTAAATGTTGAATGCAATTAATGTATACAATATATCATTAATATAGAAGCTATAAATACTTGATATCAAGCTGTAAACAAAGGGTCATGAAAGTTAAAAATGTAATAATGTAGGTTTAAAATAAGCAAAATAAAATCAGATTTACAGTTTACAAGATAAATGACTGAAGCAGAAATAAAACTGCCTGAGGCCTTTATATCACTAACGGGATTGATCTTGTAATGACATTTAGCTTTTTGTGATACATCTTAATAATTTAGCATTTGAGAAAACGTCAGAAAGAAACCTAAATGGATTTAAAAATAAACAGCTTTGTATGCACTGCAATTTTGTTTCTTTGAGTAATTGTCATAGATGTAATGTTTCTCGGAAATCGAACACCAGAAATGAGATTGTGTTTATTAGTGACCTATTTCCTTTTTCATCACTTGTGCCTTTTCATTCAACTTTTAATATGAATACAAATGAAGATACCTTTCCATCTTTGGGACAAATGAATAAAAAAAAAAACACCTCAATAGATTAGTCCACAAAAGAGTTACAAAAACAGACAAGCAATCATGGATTATGAAAATCAGAAGTGAATGGTAGGTAAATGGTGTCAGCCTTAATATAATACTCTGTGCTTTACAACCTACATTAAAAGAAACACAATTCTGCAAAAGTATACTTGTTCCTTATAATTTGCTGCATAAAGTTATATTTACACATATGGACAACAAGGGTGTTTAATCAGCAGCTGTCATGTTTAACTAAAGAATATATACATATTTCTTTCTGGGCTCCGTGTATTTATGTATTTGAACACATTGTATCTTTTAGGAGATTAACATTGTTTCTGCCATAAGAAAGCTTTCTTCTGGTCTCTCATTTATTTTTTATTGTTTGGAACAGCTTTAATAATAAGTGAATCTATTATTGGTTGGAGCCTAAAAAGTCAGGACCATTTACTGCTGCTGGTATGCTGTCAGAAGCGGGATTTGTTTGAACCGGTGCCTCGAGGGAAGCTACAGCCTGGAGCCGCTCTTTTTTTTCTTTTTGGTTTGGTTTTTTTTTTTTTTTTTTTTTCAGTTGGCTGCACCCAGCAAGCTTTAATTGCATATTCTGGCGGGGTCACGGCCTCAAATGCTCCCTATGTGTGCCATTTGTAGTGGAATGGTAGCAACTAAATAACTGACTAATTAACGGATTAACTAAGGGCCGGATTAAATCAAAACTTTGACCCACCAGCTAATAGCAAACTACAAACCTGTACATCATAGCGGTTACATTTATGATTAGAAAAAAGTGGCATCTTACTAAAAATGCAGCCGCAACTGAGTATAGTTCTGTAGTTTTCTATTAGCGGGTGGGTCAAAGTTTTTATTTAATCCGGCCCTAAGTATTGATATTATTCTTGAAGTATTATTCCTCAAAACCAGAAGAGAAGCCTAACACAATTGTGCAGTTAAAACAGTGCAGCACAATTGTTGTTCAAGAATGGACGGGCATGGAAACCAGTACTGAAGAGGTTTGCCCTGTATATGAGCCAGATTCCCTAATATCCCAATAACTTTCACAGGGCACGGCCGCCAGCTTGATCCGGTACAGGGTGGATACAGTACAGTTTCCCTACAGCAGCAGTATCTTTGATGTGGAAGAAAACACAGGGAGGGTGATAACAAGAGTCAATCTCAACGAAGAGCCCAGCACAACATTTAAGGTGAGTCTGTTGCTGTCGTTCGTTCCTTTCTTCGTTAGAAATACACACATCTTGGTAAATGCAGACATTATCATAAAACTGAAAAAGAGTGGTTATATAATAATATAATCACACCTGTGAAGAAAGCTGATGTGATCTATGAGGGGAAATTATATCAAATACAGACATCTCCAACCTTAAAAACCTTGTCACCCATTTAACTTTTAATTAAAGTTTATTTTTAATATCTAATTAAAGATACAGCTACAATGTGATTGTATTACTTGCCCACTGTTGCTGCCTGTTGTTAATTTCTACAGTCTTTAGTTTCCATCAGTATTTCTTCAGTTTCCTAAAACAATCTTCATTTCTCTCAGCTGGTGGTTATTGCCTATGATAATGGGGAGCCAGTAAAATTCAACAGTTCCCTCGTCGAAATCACTGTTCTTCAGCCTTCAGTGATTCCAATCTTCACCCAAGAGGAATACAGGTAAGGGACGCTTTATGTTAATCTAGGTCGGGTAAAGAGATTGTAATTTAAGTCACATCTGTCTCGGCAAAACAATATCACCTCATCTTTGTGCCTGTAATAGTTTTAGATTTAATTTAGTTCTGAGAAGTACATTTTATAAAACTGTTATGTAAAATAATGTCAAAAGGTATTAAATCGAAATTGAAAAAGCACATCTTTAGAAAACCATGCACTTTTACCATTGGCTTCCTGACAATGTAGGAATTAGCGGAGAATAGATTCAGAACATGAAAAGTCTAATATAAATTGTATTTAGCTTGTCTCACCCCCCGGAGTTAAACAGAAATTCATAATTTAAGATTAATTTTAATGCATTTGATTGAAGTGGTGTTTTAATGAAAAGACAAGAAGATAATACTGTTTTTTATATTCTTACAATAGTTTAAGGTTTGATGACATTTTAAAATAATTGAATCCATTATTATCCACTATTAGGAACATTTATAAATATGTATCATACCCACAGGCAATGTGCTGCAAGATATGGTGATATTGTGTAAAGAATGTACATCAATATGGTCAATTATAGACCTTATAAGCAAAATAGCCTAAATGTTTAGTGTGTTTAACAACCAATTCTCATTATCTATAGCATTTTGTGTATTTCAGTTGGTATGAATTACAGAATATACATAATTGATTATGCGTTATTGTAATTCCCAGGCCTTTTAATAGTATTAGTGTAATATGTTGCATTTCTGCAGTCAGCGTGTAATTTGGAATTGAATAATAGTGTTCGATGTTCTCTCTGAGCACAGACACACATGTACACATAATCTGAAAAGGAAACATGGCTGTGTGATTCTCCTCACAAACAAAAGCATATCTCTTGATTGATCACCGAAATACCGACTGAAGATGAGAGGTCCCAGATTAGAGTTTGAATTAACACCATGTCCTACCCACCCATGGAAGGTCACAGTGGATAGCGATGCACTGGCAGAACGGGAATGACAATTGCTATTGAACACAGTAGCGAGTCCACTGTTAATTATTGCCTGTGGACACATTAGCCAGGTGTTCATGCTCTCTGCCTGGTGAGAGATGGGATGGCTAGACTCCTCCAATCTGCTTTATTATCCAAGTATGAGGCATCTCCTTGGATCTCGGTGTGATGAAAATTCATGATTAGGTAAACTTGTTTTTGGTTTGTTTTTATTTAATTGGCAAACGGTCAAAAGCACAGTAGACAGTCAGATTGATTTTACTGTACTCATAGATTCTCATGTTTCTGCTGTTCAAGGTGTCAGGAATGTATCCATTGCTTTGTCTGTCCTTCAACTTCCACATTATGGATGGCAATATCTATTTTATATAATTTATAGTTATTGGACTACATTCACTAAACTAATATAGGGTGGAGCAATAACACATAAATAACACATACTTGTATTCTCTGATAGAAGTTAATGTAAAGATACCACTGTTTGACCATTTCAGTTAAAGTATTGTTTGGATTACTTTAAATTTTAAATTGATAGTACCACACACACAGGAACATATATATGAGGGCACAAGTACGTAATGTTTACAGCTAGAATTAATGTACTGTATATTTAGTACAACACATTTAAAATAGTTTTATAATTGTTGTTTTATTGACCATGAGGTACAGTAAATTCCTGCACAAATTACTGTACTAATCACCTGCCTCTAAATGAGTTAATAATGCAGATTCAATCTAGGACTTTGGGGATATTCTCCTTATGTCTGTAAATGCGGTCATAAATTATGAGAGTAATGGCCACTGTAGACAAAAATGTCAATTTCCTTCTCTGCGTGAGAAATATATACATAAACAAAACCAGGGGGTATTTTCAGTAGTGAGAATCTTAAATACTCAGAGTTGCCATTTGTTTGACTTTCCTGCAGTCCATGGTTCTCAAATGATTGTAATTTGAAAAGCCCTAATGAGGCAGTTGTTCTAATAAAATGACAAGCTGTCACAGGCCTTATGTTTTCCATCCATAACTTATATATTTATCCAAAGGAAAGCTGGTGAAAGATTACATGGTATAGCTGAAAAGCCGACAACAGAAATACAAATAAAAGTAGCAGTGTTCACCCTGCATACCTTATTAGTATTAGAGGCCCTGCTCTTTGCATGACTGAAATAGTTTAAAAAATGACGCACCACACATCAGTATTACTGTGCAGCATGTTCACATCTGTAGTTTGGGGTATGAAATACACATGACAAGTGAAAACGTTACAAATTCCTGCTTCTTCGGTGCAAAATGGAGCAGATGAAGACAGCTATGCAAACACAAGCTGCTCACCAGATGTAATGAATGCATTTTGGCTGCTCTAGCCTCAAGCTCTCCTCAGTGCTCATCATACCTGATCTCTCTCTACTAGGTGACATTAAGATAATTAATAATGAATGTGAAATGTGATCATTTTAGTTTTTAAACCAGGTTCACCCAAAACAGGAACAGTGTTGGAGAAGCCTGGCATCTCAATCAGAACCATACAAGGTCTCATGCAGAATTTAGCAGATTTGTAAAGTTTCATACTAGTGTATGTAGACATACCTAGTGTATATTTTAGTACTAATTTGCTTGTTGTGTTTCTCCTGGAGTTCCCCTTTGAGTGGTATTTTTCATGTCACTGAAGCTTAATTATGCGAACATTATAAAGCTGTGGTAGAGGACGCCTTCTACTCCACGGAATATGATGTGTTGTTTATTGCTGGGCTGATCAACTCTCTCCAGGAAAAACAACACCTGTAAGATGAGCGTGTTAGTATTCAGTAGAGCTGCTGCGAGTCGGTAAAACAGATGTATTATTTGTGTAATGTTGTATAATAACGACACAAATATGGAATGCACCGTAGAGCAATGTTGCAGGAAGTTGTCTAGCTGATTAGCAAAGCAAACCCAGTGAATTAAGCATAAAAAATAAACACAGATGCCCAGATATTCCAGGATGCAAAAGAAACAAGGGAATGGTAACTTATGGGGTTTTCTGAATTTACAGAAGCATGCTGGAGCTTTTTTCTCCATACTAAATCAAACTGTACAACAGTATTTTGTTTAATAGAGAAAAGACAATCCAAGTGCAATAAAGTATGTTATAGAGTTTCATTAGAGAAAAATGTCTTCTAGGTTGAGGTATGATAGTTATGGCTGCCACGGGGAAGGCCTAATTTGATTATGGATCTGTTCTCTCTGCGGATGGCAAGTACTGTAAATTCTGTGCTTTTCCAGTGCGGCTCTGTGGTGGTTAGTCCTGTCGTCATTGATTCACTGTTCTCTAAAGGCTCTTTAATGATGACTGCCTGCCATAATAGAATATCTTTAGGGTATGCCATTATGCAGTATCTCTTGAAACCCATTTACTTAGAATTAATAAATACCCATTATTGTTTTGTTAAATGTTTTATGCTGTATAATAACCAACATCAATACTTTTCACAGCATCCTGTGGAAATGTGTCTGTGTTTGTCCTTTGTCGGCCATAGATGCACCCCCAAATATTGATGAATTTCAACTTCATTAAAATGCAAAATCATTTAAATGCAGACAACATCCATAGTAGGCTGGTGAAAGAAGATTTATCATAGTAAGACAGACCAAGACCCTTTTCTAATATTTTTTTTCAATACTGATAGAAGCAGCTCTTGTCAGCAGGTGTTGAGGTATACCAATGTCCAATTATGAATAACAAAATGCATTTTTGTAAGCAGCCACATATGTTCATTCGAGGCTGAGCCATAAAGGTCAGGGCTCAATATGGGTGCACCTTCTCAGGCATTTCTAACTGCATCAGGTTTGCATAGCCATCAGCATTGTGATGGACCTTTAGAAAGTATTGAATAAGGGGCTTAGACAATTAAGAAAATTACAAAAGGTCTTCCTTGAGAAAGAGTGTCATTCTCTTGTACTTTTTCTAAATTAAAAACATAAAGCACACATATTCAGGCTGAGGAGATATAAAACTGCAAAAAAACACTGACCTTTAATTAAATCAACCATAAAGTGATGCAGAAATAGGTCGTATGTTGTGTCTTTTTATATTAGTTCACCTAATGACCTCTCTAGTGTCCCAGAAAATAAAGCTTCTCTTCCAAACAACCCAGTGCACCTGTACTTGAATTTAGTGTAAATCATAGTACCCCCAGAGCGGTGTGGTGTGGTGTGGTATGGTGTTTATTGATATATGTAGAGTGAATATGAATTATTTCGTAACTGTTAAATATGTTGCTGGGGTTCACGAGAATGAAGTATGACCTTTACCTATTGTTTTGAAAAGACAGAAACAGTATCTTGCCCTTATGAAGGCTAAACTTCCTGCCAACAATACTAATCCTAAATATCATGAAAAGGTCAATTCCTAATCCTTCTACAAACCTTTGGAAACTTGCAAAGGCACATACATATATATATATATATATATATATATATATATATATATACACATACATACATACATATATATACGTATATATATATATATATATATATATATATATATATATATATATATATACACACACACACACACACACACACACACACATACATACAGTAGTCACCAAATGTATCCTGATTAAGTGCAAACTAAAAGGTGCTTTAACAACCAGCTCTGGCAGGATGAATATCTTGTACCCATGGACTGTTTTTTTTTTTTGTTTTTTTTTGGTTCAAACTGCAAAATGTGTATGGTTTGAGGTCTGGAGATGTTTCTGTAGTCCCTTAACCTTGAGGTTGTAGACTTGGATGTGTGTTTCAAAATGTTGTCCTGCTAGAAGTTGAGCTTCTTGACAAGAGTGCAAGTGTATTTGCTAAACTGTCCCAGTATACTTTGGAGTCTGTCTGTCTCTGCATGCTAACAAATTCGGACAAAATAGATCCACCTCCATGCTTCGGTGTTGGTGTGATATTCTTCTCAGCATAAGATTTACTTTTTCTACAGCAAGTCTACCACTGTCTTGTATGCATAAAATGAAATAAGCTTGACTTCTTTCTGTGTGTATTATCTCTTTGTGTTTGCAGGCTGTAAAGATCAGAAAATGTATTTCACTCTGTAAAAGATGTCAGAAGGCATTGCTAAATTATCTCTGTAGTAAATTCCCAAGATGTGCAGTAAATTCTTCTGTGCCAGTTTAGTCAGACGCAGTTTAGTGGGCTCAATATACTTATGCACAACAAGGCGGATTTTCTCTGCTCAGTTTGCTCAGTAGGAAGCTGCAGCTTTGGGGTGATTTATTTCTTTTGCATTTTTCTTCCCATATAGCAGCCAGTTTCTCAAGCAGATGGTAGAGAAAAAGATGGCAGTAATTTTCCTGTTTTTTTTGGTTTCGTTTTTTAATATTAAGATCATGTTTTTTCCATAACTGTCACCTCAATAAAACAGTCATTTTTATTTATACATCCTCCCAGCCATCCTTCCAGTTTGTTTTCCAGTCTTGGACAGAATTAAATGAATTTTTGGAATCCATGTTCAGAACCTAATAAAGTGACTCTTTCATTCGGCCCTTTCCTAATTTGGACCTCTTGATTTTATACCTTCTGTATAAAATGTTGTAATATAAAATGTACGAATTCATGATTTATTGAAGCAGTGCGCAAAATGTACTCCAGTCCGTTGGAAATCTAGCTTGTGATTCCGATTAATATACTAGAAGACGGCAGATTCTTGAAGTTAAAGCGACCAAAAGAAGAGAAGGAATTTAAATAGTGCCGGCAGTGAGTCTGGTTTCACTCTGCGGACCTCATTAGTGTCTTATCCGTAACCTTCCACTACATTGAAGAAGCTATTAGAATTGTGTCAGGAAGGAGGAAAAAAATGAGTATTCTGTGTGTTATCTGTACAAATACGGCTCACCTCTCTTTTGGCATATGGGTCATATAGTAAAATGTCAAAGGGGATTAGGGGGATGAATTCAGTACTGGGGGTTTCTCATCATGCTCTTGCATAACAAAGTGCTTGGTAAATCAAATACGCATTATCGTAGGCACACAATTACATAATTTCAAACCACACACACACGTATTGAATTACTTTATCTGACTTTATATTTTTTTAACACTGTCTAAAACATTTGTATGTGATGCTGTGATCAAGGGAACAATACAATGCACATGTCTGATGTTTGAAAGGCATTTCATGGCATGTACATGTTTAGTGAAAAATGTCTTATTCAATATGCATACATGTATACATACAAAAATTACCATCTTGTTCATCCACACATTGCATCTTCTAAAACTCTGTGTTCCATGTATGTGTTGCAGCTCTTTTATGCCGAGTCATGCGTTTCATTTAAAGGCATGTTTACTCTTCACCATGACCAGATACATTTTTGACTCAAACTTTTTGGGGGTTATTTGTAAATAAGTGTGATAATGGATGTCTCAGTCCTCTGCTGTTATCTGCGTTCCGTCACCAGTTCTTTCTGTTCACACACACCGATTTTCATGGAGTCATTTAACGTCACCGCAGCTTTCATTGCATGGTGACATTTCATTTAAGAAATAACTTTCTGTATGTCTTTATACTTTAAATCGTTCATTCCCCGACACCTGCAAATCCTATCATTCATGCAAAGCTGTCATCCAGAAAATATCACAAAGTTGTAGTTCTCCTGCTAAGCATGAAGCTTACAAATGAGTAGCTAACTACTTTAGCTTTTTTTCTGCTTCATTATATTTCATTGAGTCTAATGAGTCTGATTTTCCTTTCTAAGATAGTACTTCAACTTATATTCGACAAACCATTTATAAATTGCTTTTAATGATCTTATGTTATGAATTAGCCAAGCTTTAAAATTAAACCCATGGAGATTACACATTAAATTAATTGAGTTCGATATTTGTGTTTATTACAAAATGTAATTTTGTGTTTTGTATTCTATCTGCTTATTGTGTAGAGCTGATATACTCAAGCTTGTCCTCATCTGCGTCTCTTTGTCCTCCTCATCATTTGATTTAATACTGACTGTCTTATCTTTGTGTGTGTGTGTGTGTTATCTCGCAGACAAAGACGGAAATGCCATTCAGATTTTAGTTCTACTCTATGCATGTATATGAACGTCTGAATTAGTATTTCAAAGTCTTTGGGCTTAAATTATTTATTTATTTATTTTATTCATTACTTTTTTCCCTTCTTCAGTGATCTTTCTTAACACATTTCTTGCATTTTAGAAAGTGCTCACTAAAGATGACAGTAAAGACTCTTAGTATGAGTTAGTCAATCTTCCAGTGTTGTCGAAATTAGGTGACATGCATCTTGTTCCACTCTTGGTTTCTGTCATTCTGTTTGAGCCTCTTAAGATTCTTACTCTTGCGGCTACAAGAGAACTTAAAAGTCATGCACCACCAAGCACATTTAATATGAGTTTGCACAAACCTGATCTTTTGGAAAGCTAAAACATTCAGACGAATGCATATACCAGTGCTGTTACCAATGCATGACTACAGTTGAACACTGTCCTGAACACTGTTTTACTCTCACTTATTATTATGTTGTTATTAATAACTAAAAATACAAAGATAAACTATTCAAATTTGCCTTTTCCTTATAATATAATATTGAAGCTGACCTTCAATTTGATTGTTTTCAGTCTGAGAAAGAGTTACAACTATAGCATTAAACTCTTTCACAGAGCACATTTTACAAGATAGATGCAAGCCAGTAAGTGTAAACCTCTTAGTGTGGACTGACATGTCACGCATTATACCTCCAAGCTCATTTTATGATTAATATTATAAAACATACTGAGTTTTCAGGGTCAGGACAACAAAATATGCAGGGCAATAAAGCAGCAAGTAAGTAGACAATCACTTTAATTGTGATAGGACAAGGACTTTGTATAGTGGAAATGCATATAACCTAATCGTATCGTAAGATATTATAATAATAATTTCAAAAGCAAACATCTCATTGTGGCTCAATATTGAAAAGGTTTTTCTTTACTTATTTAGAAGACTGTTAGACTTGTTTAACCTGTAGTGGGGGTGGGGCAGCGATATTCCATTGTCTTCCACAGCGTGTTGTGTCCTTAATGAATTTATGCACTGTGTCTAGTCACGCCTGTCTCTTCCATTTCATATTGAAGTTCATAGTTATCTCGGTGAATTATAATGAATAGTATTTACTGCCAGGGTTCAGTGATTCCTGTGGTTATAGTCTCCCTATTTCCCTTTAAGTTTTCATTTAAATGCATCTAAGGCTGCCCTGTGTTTTTAATATGAGAAACCTGTCATTTGTTGTGGAGTTTAGGCTGCTGTCCATCCTGTATAGCTATAGAAGAGTGTGGCGACCAATATTTACCAAACAAATTAATGTGTCTAGGAGTGGCTATCTTTGAAAATGATAAGTGTGCCCACTGCGATCTCTTCCCTCCACTTTTGTTCGATGCGGATTGTTATCGGCAATATGAAATGTCTGAATATTTAAAACCCAAAGAGAGAATGCAAAGTACAAACCCTTTCTGCACTGTGTGACAAACATTTCCGCAGTTTACACAAAATAATTGTTCCCAAATGCAAATGTCCTGATACATGAATACAGTGAGCTTCTGGATATAGCCTAATACATATTTACATGGGAAATCTCTGCCCAGGGTAGGGGTAATTGTGTGCATCAACATTGCATTTACAGATCATATGTCTGACAGTGAGAGGAAGGTTTTCATATCATTACTTATGTGTCAGTTTCTTCATTGCCTTTGTGTGATTGGCCATGATTTAGAAGCATGCAGATATGTCTGCGCGGTGGTGCTTGTGGTGTATTGTAGAAGCCAGGCGTATCAGTCAGGTACATGCCATCATTGACACCATTACTGCTAATGCATGTGTAACCCCCGATGGCAGCGCTGCAATTCTCACAATAGTACCGGAGCCGACACTCAGCCCACGCCTACGGAGCCTTTACCATCACTGGAGAAAGACCTGCAGAAAAGGGCAAGACTCTTCCTTGAGACGGTCTCTTTGCATTTCACCGGGTTAATCACTGTCAATTTGCGATAATACTCTATGATTAACAGAAAAATGTAAATATACATCAGCTTTCTTACTCATTCTTTCACGCTGGCAGAGACATCAACTGTGCCTGTGTAGAAACCAAGAGGAGATATTACAACCTCCTCTGCGGGGTTCGGTTCATAGCTGCTGCTTGGGTCTAATTTAGTTGCCTGCGGTTCAGCATATTCTACTGCATTTCCATAATACATTTGTTATGTACATCACCTGTCAGTTTTCTGAAGAGCAATTTTGTCCTTGTATCCACATCTTTGAAAAAGTAAATGAGGAATTAAGTTCTGATATTCTGTTCATGGTTTCTTTTAAAACATACATTTCTCCAAGTCAGTTTTTCTCACGCCCACATTAGGGTACAAAGTATGTACTTCCGTTAGCTTAGAAGTTAAATGACTCTTTCCTAATGTTGCACAAGATGCCTTAATGAGTGTAAACATGGTTGTTAATTTAACCTTTCCTTTTCCCCAGAGTATGTGGTGTATTTAGTAGTTCAAAGACAAACTCATGTACATCTAATGCTTATTAATGATTACTTGACTGTATATTATGTATATAGTGTTGTAATATCATGGGGATGTATACATAATGATGGTTAATTCCTAAATCAAGGTAGTGTTTACGAAGACTTGATGCTTTTTGAATACCTGATGTTGTTGAGCTGTTGAGTATTTTTGAGTTGTTTTAATGTATTGATTAGTGCTGCCGGCGGGGAAAACTCGTCATCCAAATGAACACAACTAGCATTATAAGAATAAAGAGAAGACTACAAGAAGTATCCCAAGGTATCATGTCTCTGGGAGTGAATGTTAAAGATGTGCGCGAGAGAGACCTCATACTTCAAGCATTTGTAGGACAATCTACATATCTTTGCATACAGATTTCCTGTTTATGGTAATGTTCCCTTGTCCTTTTTTTCGTTTTTTTTCATGTATGCAGGCCTCCTCCTGTGAGTGAAAACGCTCCCGTTGGAACAGTGGTTGGCACAATACTGGCAGCTGCGATAAACCAGACCATTGTCTATTCCATCGTTTCTGGGAATGAAGGCGGTAAGTGGATAAAGCTTGCTGAATCAATAGGCCATGTTACAATTATACATGACAGTGAGGACTCGTTTGTAATTTAATCTTGCTGAACACCAAACTAATTTGTTAATTATTCCAAAGACAGATACAACTTACTTATTTCTTTCTTTTCTAATTCTATTAAGCAGGCACTACTTTTTATTTTATTTTTACATAATTTCCAGATCAATTTAACATGCTTTGTTTCTTCTTTCTTGCCTGCATGTTTTGCACCAGAGGAAACTTGTGTCATTAATATGTTAAAGCATTAATAGACGACAGGATTAATTTTTCTCATTTAAAACCATCATCACCCTTATGCAATGCGTCTCAAGGTGTCTGGTGATTAAATGAGCTTCTGACTTTGCTCCAAACTTGTATGAAGATCTGTGCTTGAAGACAGTTGGATCCCTATTCAGTGGAAATGAATTAAATCGGTGGTAGACTAATCCCTGCTTTATATGCAATGAAGAAATGATATTACGTACTCAGTGAATGTGCCCTCAGAAGTTCCTCCCCAGGATGGTATTATGCCCAACCTATTAGTATTCTGTTTATCCTCATGAATCCCTCACAGTGAATGCTGGACTGTATTTGTATTGTAGTCGGAGATGTTCAAAGTTAAGAGCCAGAGCTAGCTGTAGGCCTATATGAGCAGTTCCGATGTCCTCTTTTTAGAGACACTAAACTGAACTAGTGATGCAAGGGACGTGTCAATAAATGCATTGTCACTATTTAATCACAAAATACTACAGTGTATATCTGTAGCACATGCAAGAATCAACAATTGTCATTTTCTTGAAGCAGGTAGATTGCATCATACCTGTTTATGTGTGTTTTTCAGGCCAATTCACCGTAAATAACAGAACAGGAGTCATCTCCACTAGCAAGCTTTTGGACTACGAAACCAACACCAGCTACATACTCCGCGTTCAGGCGGATTCCATGCAAGTGGTGAGATCCAACCTTCGCGTTCCCTCGAAAAGTAAGCGTTTACATGACTGTGTGCAAGCGTATCGCGAGCTAATTTCGAGCATAATGGTCAAAAGGTTTCATTTTGATGTGAAGTATTTGAAATGCAATCTGCTCGTTGAGTTTGCAATTACTCCTTTATCATGCTGTTATTTATTTATTTAACTCTCAGAGTCGTCTGTGAAGGAAGTAAATTAAAACTTGACAACAAGGCACTCATTTATTTTATTATTATTCAGAAATTGGCTCAGGGCATCATGCTGTGTTTTATTAAATATGTATAGATTTGCATTAAACGCATCAGGAAGAAACGAGCGTAATTTAGCAGATTAAGTCTGTCACAGCCCTATTAGCCAAATTCGTCTTATTTCTTCTTAATTATGCAGAATTAATGGTTAGAATCAATTTAACACAACCTGATTTTTTGTATGATTGCTTAATGCATTTTCAAGAGGTAATTTTTCTTTAGATAAAAGCAGCATGTTTTAATAGAAAAGCTTTTCTACCTTCCATCTTGTGTTAAAACATTTCATTTCACTTGATGCACAAACTTTAAATTAGATTAAGAGCAAGTGACAAAGTTTGGTTTCCAAGATGTGTGATGTTTGTGAAACAGATCTCTATACGATAGCAATCTGTGGGGGATCGTACAGCTCTTAATGTGTTGATTTAATAAAAACAAAAAATCTATAAGATCCTGTACAGAATTAAAATAATGATTACATGATAAAATACATTTGATACATCTCTTAAATCATTTCATTAAGTTACTATCCAGCTTTGAGATGTCAAAATTTGATTAGGATAAATTGACTGCTGTTACTCGCAGGAGTACGCCTGTAGTTTAATTGTGATAAGTCACTTGTAATATAATCTACTAGAGGAGGCTGAATGAAGCAGAGAGGTTGAACAGAATTTCAAGTGTCAAGTGTGTAGGTGTGGTACCTTTAAAACTAGTGAAGGCACTGTATTGAGCAGATTATCTCTGCACTAGCAATTTAGACTCGCTTGTTGCAATGTAAAACATGTTCTTCTTTCTAACGTGGTTCAAATTAACACATAAACCCTGAACAATAATGTGTGGAGATGTTTCTTCATACCAAGTGGTGTTCCTTGGGGCACATCACAGCATTTTGTTAAATGATTTGGAGTCTTTTTTTGTGTTGTGTTTCCACGGTACATTCTTCAGATTGTTGCTCATGATGACTCAACTTGTAGTTAGTCAAGAAATGGCTCTCTAGCCTTGTTCTCTACCATACACAAATAACAAATAATAAGAGCGAGTTGGGATTCCTGCGACAGATTTTTTTTGTCAGAGCGAAACCTTTTAAAGGCACACTGAGCTCAGTCTCTCTCTAAACTACTTCTCTGGAGAACCGCCTGCAGGAACTGGAGCACCCCTCTTTATATCTTCGCCCCAGTGACTTGGGTGAGATATAGTTGTTGGTCAATATAGACATTACTATTGATTTATTCAATCTTCTACGTCTTTACAGCTGTTACACATGACTTTAGTCTTACTTATGTTCATTTTGGGTTTGCATCTGAGAGTTCCTCAATGTGAAGCTGTAGACCTTCAGGTTTGTTGGCAAAGAAGTAATCTGCAAATCGCAAGCAACTCAAATGGAGAACTTGGAAACGTTTTTGCAAGAATCTTCTCCAGTAGTCCAGCCTATTTCAGAATCTCTACAGTGATTCCCTCTTCACCAGGGGATTTCCCATTTTTATCTTCTGTATGGCCTGACTTCATGATGAACTCTTCATGTTCACTGCTGTTATCATTAATATACAAGTCTGTGTAGAATTAGTTTACTGTCTTGAGTGAGATTCCAGGAATTGTTGTGTGACTTTAGATTATATTGATGCTTTTATGTACACAGTGTTAATATATCAATTCTATATATTTTTAGGTAACACAGCAAAGGTGTTCATCGACATCCAGGATGAAAATGATCACCCTCCCGTATTCAGCAGACAACTATACCTGAGTGGAGTGGCGGAAGATACCAAAACATTCTCCTCGGTTTTGAAAGTCGAAGTAAGAACAACTTTGATTACCTTTATTTGGTACCTTCAGGGCAAAGGCTAGGGTTGTTAAAAAGCTCCAACATTATAGGATGATCTTGCTCCAGCTGTACAATTAAGCTCACTTATTTAATGAGTATATTTCAGCACTAGCCCTCTAAAATACTAATAGTTTCTCCAGCTGGAGAAAGTTATAGTCAACGTGTTAAATATGGAAGCCTTGAGACCAATTATTATGAAAGCTGTGGTTTGAATATCTTTGCTCCCAACTTGTCTGGCGAAGGCTGAGACAAAATACCAGAGGTTTCAAAACACAGATGTTGACTTTATATATACATATTTCTGGTACCTTTTACATACAGTTTATTTAATTAGCAACTGGCAACATACGTGCAATTAATCCAGCAGGTCAATCTTTATCTTATTTTGTATTTTAATGTTAAATAAAAGTTCTCGTTTAAAATGACTAAACATTTTAATTAGACGGCATCCTGTAACAGTTTTTGAACATGTTGCAAATAATAGAGTGATTTCAGCCCAGATGCCACACGGTCTGCCATGTAACACGAATATATAGAGTAATACAAAAATAGTTAATACAAAGAAATAAGGATACATATAACCACACTGTCATTTCCCTCTAAGATTACCTATTGAAAGCTTTTTAATTATATTCTGAGAAGAATATTTTGTCTTGTTCACATAGATTTCTATAGATTATCCTACAACTATGAGGGTGGGGGGGATAGTCTTCCAGTTGGATTTAAAAAGTGATGATGTCTAACAGCTTTGTTCACATTGTTAACATGAAAGCTGCTGGGTTTTCTTCACAGTGAGACTGTAGTTCAATTTACTATGCATTCTCAGTGTCTAACAGTTGCTGCATTAATGATAATACATTGCAGATCTTTATATGGATTTAAGAAAAGCAGCTCAGCAGCTCACAGATTAGGCTAATCTGTTTTAAATCCCTCTTTAAATAGTTTCAGAAAGATTCAATTGTAACTGTATATTACAGTATGGACCTGGAAGCATAAATGTAATGCTCCTGCCATGACAATAATAATAATAAGGAGAAGTGGAGGAGTATTGACAATTTGCAGCTGAGTTATTGGGGTTATTCTTATACAGAGATTATTTTCTCTTTTCATGGCAGTTCTAGTAACAAATGGGATATTTAAAACTGCTATCCTCAGTATCAAGAAAATGCCAGACTCTTTCTCAATTAACCCCAACCTGTGTTACACTAGAAACAATAGATGCCAACATTACATTTTTACTGCTAGACCTGCTGTTTGTCATTGTATAATAACAGCTTTAAAAACAAGTAAGCATTTCCTACATTAATGCAGTCCTGGTAATGCTTCATCCAATCATCCTGAGAAAGGAGAACTGAAACATCAAAATCCCAATGCCAGTTCTGCTAAAAAAAAAAAAATACAAATACACAAAACTGAACAATGCAACAATGAGTTAAGACTTGTTTTTTTACCCAGCTTTCCACTTTGTGCTGTATGTACTGCGTAATGTCCAATCCATTGCCTCTAGTATCATGGATACTAAAGACAATGGTGGCTTCATGGCGAGTGAACAGTCATGCCGAACAATGATGGATACCTGGTTTAAAAAAATAATTTAAAAAAAGCAAGGTGTTTAGCTAGCTGTTGGAAGCAGGACTAAACAGCACCAATACACCCTGCGAAGGAGTCTTTCCATATTGCTAGCATGATAGAAGCCGTCCAACTTTATCAATGTATATCATAACGTCTCTTGCCGAGCAGGATTTAACCTTCAAAGCAACATGGTCACATGCTATTGTTTTAACCATCCATAGATAGGATTCAGTTCTAGATTAGAAAGCTGACTCTGCAGTAACTTCCAACACATCAAGGACTTGAACATTTTATCTGATGTGTAATGGAAATGCAAGGACCTTGTATTCCTATAATAAGCAATTGCAGGATGTTTTTAAATATAATTTGTACTTCCTCTTGGAATGATATTCAGCCCATCCACTAGAAGAGATAAAAAGAGAGAGAAAGTGCAAACTATTCTACACCCATAACCTGTGTCTGCATATTAACAAAGGTGGTTTGATACAAGTCTGGAATATGTTCTCATATGGGCCATAATGTATGTGCTATAATAATGAGTAGTATAATTTCCTCCGTGTGTTAAATATACTTCTTTTGTGTTGATGGCAGAGGTTGTGCAGTACACACCATTATCTTTTTGCTTTTTAGCATCTACTCTTCCAGACCTAAAAAGTGTTATGAATCAATGTCACTGCAGAGCAATGCATTGAATCTTGAAGTTGGCTGGACAGGAGGAAATTGCACTCGCCCAGCGTGCCTGAGTGGCTCAAAGTCTCCCCCTGCTGGTAGCATGACGTGAACACAAAGGAGAGGAATGGTTCCCTCAGACAAGGTGATGGATATCTGTTTTCATTTCACCACTAATTAATTTTGTGTTGTTTGTTTTGCAACAGGCAAAGGACAAGGACACTGGGAATTATAGTGCAATGCAGTACAGATTGATTATCCCTCCTTCAACTGACGGCAAAGATGGCTTTGTGATCGAGGCGTACACGGGCATCATTAAAACGGCCATCATGTATAGGAACCTGCGGAGGTCCTATTACAAATTCGAAGTCATTGCTACGGATGATTATGGAGCAGGTCTAAGCAGCAGTGCACAAGTGGTTGTGAGTATGAAATATCGGCGGGCGTTTGTCTTTGTATGCGCTGTGTTGCGTGGGATCCTGGGGGCACACCTGCTGCTCACAATTCAGGATGATGGTGTTGTTGCTGCCAAGTCACACAGCTGTTTAATTTACATGTACTTCACCTGTGGCACCATGATTTCAAATCCAGCTCAGGTGCGAGGTAATTAGGTTCACATCACAGAATCGGAAAAACATTTAGCATCCTTTGGCTTAAAGTGAAGAGAAAAACAAGTAAATTCTTCTCACTCTGTGAAAGTGTCAAGGTTGGGTTGATGCACAGGCTCTGTGATGAAGACCAATCTCCCTCTTTGTATGCTGTATTAGATTGTTTAGGTGTTTGAGTTAAAAACATGTAATAATAAGATCTTTCCCAATAGACTGCAAAACTAATTTTAAGACTATCAAGTATACACTCACCTAAAGGATTATTAGGAACACCTGTTCAATTTCTCATTAATGCAATTATCTAACCAACCAATCACATGGCAGTTGCTTCAATGCATTTAGGGGTGTGGTCCTGGTCAAGACAATGGGAAAGAAAGGTGATTTAAGCAATTTTGAGCGTGGCATGGTTGTTGGTGCCAGACGGGCCGGTCTGAGTATTTCACAGTCTGCTCAGTTACTGGGATTTTCACGCACAACCATTTCTAGGGTTTACAAAGAATGGTGTGAAAAGGGAAAAACATCCAGTATGCGGCAGTCCTGTGGGCGAAAATGCCTTGTTGATGCTAGAGGTCAGAGGAGAATGGGCCGACTGATTCAAGCTGATAGAAGAGCAACTTTGACTGAAATAACCACTCGTTACAACCGAGGTATGCAGCAAAGCATTTGTGAAGCCACAACACGTACAACCTTGAGGCGGATGGGCTACAACAGCAGAAGACCCCACCGGGTACCACTCATCTCCACTACAAATAGGAAAAAGAGGCTACAATTTGCACAAGCTCACCAAAATTGGACAGTTGAAGACTGGAAAAATGTTGCCTGGTCTGATGAGTCTCGATTTCTGTTGAGACATTCAGATGGTAGAGTCAGAATTTGGCGTAAACAGAATGAGAACATGGATCCATCATGCCTTGTTACCACTGTGCAGGCTGGTGGTGGTGGTGGTGTAATGGTGTGGGGGATGTTTTCTTGGCACACTTTAGGCCCCTTAGTGCCAATTGGGCATCGTTTAAATGCCACGGCCTACCTGAGCATTGTTTCTGACCATGTCCATCCCTTTATGACCACCATGTACCCATCCTCTGATGGCTACTTCCAGCAGGATAATGCACCATGTCACAAAGGTCGAATCATTTCAAATTGGTTTCTTGAACATGACAATGAGTTCACTGTACTAAACTGGCCCCCACAGTCACCAGATCTCAACCCAATAGAGCATCTTTGGGATGTGGTGGAACGGGAGCTTCGTGCCCTGGATGTGCATCCCACAAATCTCCATCAACTGCAAGATGCTATCCTATCAATATGGGCCAACATTTCTAAAGAATGCTTTCAGCACCTTGTTGAATCAATGCCACGTAGAATTAAGGCAGTTCTGAAGGCGAAAGGGGGTCAAACACAGTATTAGTATGGTGTTCCTAATAATCCTTTAGGTGAATGTATATCAAGCTTACAAGCTAATGGTTTTGCTTTATGCGTGTTATATATTAAATATAATATTTTGTTGTGTGTTCAGGTGCCACATGTAAACTTCCTTTCTCTTGGCTGACCCATCTCTGTTCGCTTAGACAACCATGGGCGATGAAGATACATTCCTGTTCTGAGCCACTTTTTGTATAAGCGTGCAAAATGAGAGAAAGAGAATTTGCGGAGCCACACAATAGTTAACTAGTTGTTAATTTAATTTCTTGGGGATGTATATAGGACTTGGCAACTAAACAATAAGATTTCCCAAATCACTTATTGCACTATTTAATTTGGAAGACATTGAATAGCACATGGCTTCAAGTCAAGAAAACCATTATTGTGCTGTTTGGTACTAGGAGAATGTTATGCATGGAATAATCAATTACATGTAATGCCTATATTTCTAGATCTCTGTGGTCAATCAACTGGATATGCAAGTGATTGTTTCCAATGTTCCTCCTACTCTTGTGGAACAGAACAAAGATCAGCTCATTGGGTAACGAATCGCTTTGATCTCTAAACATCTACATAAAAGCTTAATTATGTGAAATGGCAAAATGCATGTACAGAATTTAAATGCCAAGTAGTCTTTTGATATTTTGTAAATAGCTTTGGAAGAAACACTTTGATATTGTGACACATTTATACATCCTACATACTTAAACACACTTAATGTATCTGCTCCATTGGGCAAAACAGATGTTTCAGTCATATGCGTTCAGATATCTTCTGTTATTATGCTCAGCTTTCAAAGATCAAAAAAGTAGTGATGTTTGATTGTAGTAAATATACAAGCAGAAGGAAGTATGAAATTCCTTGTGATTGAAGTCTATTAATATTTGAAGACTTACACATCCTATCTTTTTAAATAGAGATATACTGATATTTAATGACTTTTTACAATTAAGCAATAATTGTGTGTTCTTTTCCCAGTGATTTTGTAAAATGAAGCTAATTATTTTAATTATTAGTTCCACAAACGTTAAATTTGTCTTTCATGTGGCCTAGGGGCACATTTAAGATGGCCATGCTGTTGCATGCTCCTGTCTATCAGAATGACTCTTTTATACTCGCAAAGCTGACATACAGTATCAGCCAAACATGAGCAAAGTAGTTCCCTCTAACTTCGAACCCAACGCAGCTTCCAAGATTAACTGCTAGCGCTGTGGTCTCAGCTGTGAAGGGGCCGTTTATCTGAGTTTTCCCTTCCCAAGGGTAAGGCCATCAATCTAAGCTCAATATATTTTATTTTTTCCACCATAGCAAAGAAAAGTTCCAGTGCAAGCCAGGTAATTGGCTTAAAATGCCTGCCTTCTCTGAGATGAGAGCTCAGGGTGTTATAGATGCTGGCTGAGAGGCAGAGACATTGACTTTGGAAGTAATTTGTAACATTGTGGAGTTCTAATAATCAAAATAATAATTTTAACAACACAAAGCAATGCATAGTACACAGGAACATAACAAAGCAATAGTTTGATTGTTTTGTATGTTGAATAGTTAAAATCATGCACTATAATGTTTTGAGTCGGATTCTATCACAGTAACTTTCACTTTGCAGAGCTAATGATGTCAAAAAGTATATCACTCATGTGCTGTTGATTAATTCCTACCACTGGTCTTAGTCAAGAACTATTACTGGAATATGTGTTTCTTGTTGCTGTAATTGTTTTAAAAGGGCTAATTCATTTGAAACACAGGATATTGGAGCGCTACGTGCAGGATCAAATACCAGGGGCGAAGGTGGTCGTTGAATCCATTGGACCACGCAGATATGGGGATAACTTTGAGCTAGAAGATTACACAAAGTCCAATCTGATGGTGTATGCCATTGATCCACTGACTAACAGGGCTATATCACGACAAGAACTGTTTAAGTAAGCACATTTACAACATTGCACATTATTATGTGTTCTGATTTATTGTATTTGTCTGTATTTCATGTATTTTAGTTGGAATGTCTATTTAAAACAAGATTAACAAGCTATGCAGCTCCCTAGTCTATAGATGATATCTTTACATGATGCTTTCTTGCTACAATTAACACGAGATCAATGCCATTGTCAATGTGCATTGTTATTAAAACACTGAATAAGAGTGTGCTTTAGCATATGAACAATGGTTTCAATAACCTTGTTAAACACCATTACATCCATTTAATACAGGTAAGCACATTTTTACCTGCCTGTCCCACCAACACAATTAGAAAGTGTTGGGATCATATTGGTGGTGTCACCTGTTTCCTCTAGGTTCAGCCTATTTCTTCATCTGTTACTCTGGGATTTATCCAACTTTTCTATCAAAATATATCCTTTTTCTTCCTTGTAGCAAGTGCTCTAATCCTGCCATTTAAAACCAAATAAGGACTCCCATCTGTTGGTCTTCATCTTACTCCAAAACCTTACAAGTCGTCAATGAGAGAGACCTGACTCTCTTATCTCCAGTAATGCTTTTTCAAGCAATTTTATCAATTTAGCTAAAACTGCATCAAACAAAGTCCAGTTCCCAGGGTGTAGGACATCTCACCAATCCCCCTGGCCGACTGAGTATGAGGAAATGCTTTGTGGGCGAATTGTTAATCCCCCTGTATTATGGTACTGTCCTTGGCAGTCGGCATTGTGTAGGTTATGATGAGATGGATGTTATAATGAAGGTAATTTAGTAGGATTTTACTTGAGAGCGTGGTACAGTCGTCTTATCACAAAGACAGCATTCGAAGGAGGGAGACTTATAATGAGAATGAACTGGTAGATCTCATCTTTAATAATAGCTTTTCTGATACGTTATTAGAAAAATTCTGGTTGGAGAAACGAGCGTTGCTCCAGTGGTTTTCAATGAAAAGCTCACTTTATACCATCAATGTTTCTCTGTGGATCTTGTAATTACATGTATATCCTCTCACTTACAGCTTCAGCAAAAATAAAGTCACAGGGACAAGCGTATTCGCATGTCACCTTTAGATCTTGTTTTCAGAGCGTCTTCATAAAACAAGGCCACCATCAAAGTCATATTGGCGAAGCAGAGATGTTCAAAATCCTGTTGATTTCTCCCTTTGATAAATGTTATAAGGTTTGTTTGCATTGATAAAAGTAGGTATTTGCTTAATGCGGTGTCTTTTCTCACCATTTTTCTGTATGTATGTATTTATTGAATAGGTTTTTGGATGGAAAGCTGTTGGATATCAACAAAGACTCACAGCCCTACCTGGGTCAGGGGGGGCGCATTCTGGAAATTCGCACCCCTGATATCGTTGCAAGTGTGAAGAAGGCAGCCCAGGCAGTGGGCTACACAGAGGGGGCCTTACTGGCTCTCGCCATCATCATCATTCTGTGCTGCATCCCTGCTATCTTAATAGTCATGGTCACTTACAAACAGTGAGTACACTGCCTCATATCCCAGCAATACCTGAAACAAGGGCCAAGCAAAAAGATATACTGAGCAGCCTATCTCAATCTAATTACTTACAGAAAAACAACTCTGAGAAAAGGGCCGATCTTCAATTGGAAACGAATGAAAGCAAAACCAATTAATGCCACAGTGACACGCTTTACCAAATACAAATGCTTGGCTTTTGCATTCACGGGAGGCACCGATGGTTTTAACACACACCACGAGATTGCAGACCAGCATATGGTCGAGCTGAACGTGCGTTTGTGGAGAATGCTCGCAAAGAAACCAATGATCATTAAACGCAAAGCTGTTTTTAAAGGATGACAGACTTTCAATTGAGGAAAGTGAATCCTCTAAAGGAATTTGCTTAGATGACTAGGTTTGCTGCCCCAGCTTTACTTAAATAGTGTTGTTTGGATTAATGCACAGAGAACAGATGGGTCAGAATTGTTACACTAAGCTGATGATGTATACTGCTTGAGGTACAGCTCTCTCGGAGCCTGAAGAATGACACAAGGGGCATTTTAGGTGATCCACTTACAGCACTGGGGGGACTTTAATCTGTAGCATGGATTCTCATTGTACAGAAGTGTTTGGATGATATTATTTTAATTGCATTTGTTGTTAATAAGAAAAATGAAAAGAACTCTGACAGTTTATTCTAGTAAGGGTTTAATATCCCTGCCCCCCTCCCTGAAGTAATAGAGGATTTGACCATACATTTTCCCTAAACACTCACTGCTGGAAATGAATTATTTAATAATGTAGCCTATATTATTTTACTTGCAGCAATTTATTTACCAAATGGAATTGTACAAAGCTTGACATGGAAATTAGCATTTCCTTATAAATAACTTTGCCATACATTTGCAGTGGCCACGAATTCAATTTCCATGCTCAGCAAATAATACCCATCCCGTCCACAATATATAAAAGGAATATTACCAAACTGCTTTAGTAGAATTGTCATAACAAATTTTATTTTTCTCTATTCTCTTTGCTCTTCCCGTCATCAGATTTAAGGAGTAAGTATTATCAATTCCTTATTTTACTGTTCATTTCTGAGAGTTATTCTATGCAATATATTATAAAACAACATTTGTTACGGTCCTTAAGAGTCACCCACAGAAACGGTATAGTGGTATTGTTTGTGGGAACAAAAGAAAATAATTGTTCAGGTTTCAAAATTAGGATCAAACGTAATAAAGCATATGCAACACATCCCTGCAAAATTGGATTCCTACATGACGACTTTGTGTCTTGGTTGATATCAGTGTTCAAATAGTAATTTATGTTGACTTGACTTCATAGCAGGGGAAGTTTCTTTAAAATATGCTGACTTCATTACTTTCAATGCTCGGGGTTTCATAGCTCTTTTTCCATTTGTGAAAGGCGACAGGCAGAGTGTGCGAAAACGGCAAGAATCCAGATGGCGCTGCCAGCAGGCAAACCAACGGGGGGCACCGCCAATAATCTGTATGAGGAACTTGGGGACAGCACGATGTAAGTACTTTTTCATGTTTTTTTATATATATATGAATATAATCTCCAGTAAATTTTTATGTTCAGATTAAAGGTCAAATGGTTATTAGTGACCTCTATTTATACAATGGATTTTGCCTAGCAAGAAAAAATAATAACAGCTTAAAGTTTATCCGAAAGGTAAACAAGACATGCTACTCCGTGCTTCCCTTCAGTGTAATCTTTTTTTTTTTTTTTTTTTTTTCTGGGAAATTAGTTTGCCTGTGACTTTTTATTCATTTTTTTTTTATAATTTTGTATCAGACTTCCATGCTTCAGCAGTTTTGAGCTGCTCAGATATAGTGCAATTAATGCAATAGGATTTCACCTTCTAGTAAAATATGATCCTTAATATGCACTGAAGTTTTAATGCTTAAGATTAAAAAAAAAAAAAAAAAAGATGAGCAGAAACAGGCAAGCAAGTCTCTGTAGAATAGTGGAAGTTCACGTCTCTTTAGTATAATTGAAATAAATTCAGCAACTAATTTAAAAAGACTGATAAAAATAATTAAATGCGCTGATAAGTGCTTAAGTCCTGCATTTATGCTATCTGCACACCAGTACTGGACAAATATTGATATATTACAAGTACTATAAGCTATTTTGCACCTGCACAGCAAGTTTACATAGGTTTATAAAAATCTCATAACACCATTCAAATTAAAATTCCCCCAAAAAAACAAACGCATTCAGAATGGGTTTATTGCTTTTGAGGGGTTATTGATTTTATTCCACGTCACAGTTTGATGTAAAGTAAGCAATGAAAGTGGGATGAATTTGGAAAGGAAATTGCTCACTCTGAAAACGCCAACTGCAGACCCTTGAAAAGCCACCTCTCTTTATTAGACATCTTATTTATACCTCGGAAAGGAAGGTGAATTATTAGTACATGTGGTATCGCAAGGTTAAATACAAATCTTTGACAAGAAATTGAATTTCTCTCCAAAAGATATAACTATGAAGATTATAATTTTAAGGCTGTTCAGTAACCGAAAACTGTTTGTGGGTTTCATGGCATTTTACCCAGAATGCTCCAGGGTCCTGTCCATGGCAGTGCATCTGAATGTTGCACATCTAGAGAGGAGGGAACTGTTCTGGGTTACTACAGCTCTTACAGTATCATGTTACTATTCATTCCTTGATTATTTTTTTAACCTCTTTCATCCTCTCTGTCTGTCTTCTGTCATGTCCATTAATTAACCATGTATGGATTCAGGCATCAGTAAGTAGACTTTTCTCAAACTGACACACAATATTTTGGATCTACTAGCTAAGTAAATTAAATGGCTGCTCAGTAGCTTTTAGTCCCGCTGTGTTATAAGTGCATACCGCTTAATGCAACCTTTGCTTAAAACATAAGCTTGTATTTTTAGCTAGTAAACCTTAAAAAGCCTTTCCCTTAATAATTAGCAAAGCAGTCAAATTAATATATCTGTAGATAACAGATTTTCATTATCTCTAAACCCATATGGAAATCACATTTTGATAATATATGTGCTATATTCTATATACACGTATGACTTTTCCATAAGGGAATGTGCTGAACTGACTGTGATGTTTGTGTTGCCCTTCACCTTGTGTTTAGAATACAATCCATGTAGTGGAAATGACACTATACTACGAGTAACAACGTGATAATATCTTGGTCACGACTGAAAGAGGAACACATGATGCTTTCTCTCGTGTAGCTAATTTATTTAATTTTTTGGTGTTGACTTTTTTGGAGTGAATTCCTCATGGCATAAAGCGATTAGATTTGTAAGCATCTGAGCATACACTCCACTCTCATCAAAACACAATCTTTAAGAACCAGTCAGATCAGCGAGTTAATTAAGTTAATGGGTTTATTACTATGGGATTGGAATGCTTACAGGCTTGTAGGAAGAAAAAAAAAAAGCCAGGCCATTTTAATTTAGCATGTACTGTGCTAAGTTTGGAATTCACTTCTTATTTTTGTCTTCGTTAAACAATAAATAAATACCTGTAATATTTGTTTGGTATTCATGAAAGTCCGATTTAAGAAATAATATCTAAACTGTGCTTAATCGTATTTCTCCCAAATGGAAGTGTTCAAGTGATATTTCTCTGTAATGTCTTTCCAGTGAGAGTCTGCAAATGAGGGAGGAGTGTTCTGTTTTAATGGGATAGTGGCACCATAGCTTTTTCTTTTACATAAATCTGTCTCCTGCATGTTTCCTTACACCTCATTATCTTCTTTTCTTTCAAGTCTTTTTCTTCTCTACCATTTTCAACAAAGCAGGGGAAAAAAGTCTGTTTTAGAAGAGGGAGATCGGCAAAGACTTATAAGCACGTTTGCGTCACGTGCGATCGCAGCTCACAAGCAGTCCACCGCCAATGGATCGCTGAACAACAACCTCCCAAAGTCTGCTAGTAACATTACTTTCTTGTCCGATGACAACCCACTGACTACCAAGAACCCATTGTATGATGAAGACATGCAAGATAGCCCAGAGGGGCAGAGGTTCTCCCAGAAAAGGAGAGCTTTATTGGGCAGGCACTCTCCCAGAAGACTGGGCTTAAAAGAACATTTTCTGAAACTTCCTTCTGCTGGGTCTTACCATGCGTGGACTTTGCCATCTCGGCTTCACAGGAGGCAGACGTACGATACCCTCAGTCGACAGGTCATCATGGATCCGGTTCAGTGGGAGCTGGAATTGTTCAAAACGGACCTGAGAGGCAGCAGGGAGAACTGGGGCAGCATCACCAGTAAAAGTACTCAGACGAAATTAACGGTCAAAGAGCAGGCCAGGCAATTCGAACAGCAGGCCTTGCAGGAAATGAAACAAAGTCAAGCTCGGGAATTGAAGGGGCTGCAGTCTCCACTCCCAACTAAGAGTGACCAGGCCGAGAACCCAGATCTGAACCCAGATTACCCTCTTCCACATCTGGGTTGCTCGTACAGCCCTCCGCCACCCTTTTCTCCCATTTCACAAACTGCGGCCGACGATTGGCTGCCCGCTCCCTCGATCATCATCACGCATTCAGAAGCCTCCCCTCCCCCAACCCACAGGCCCACTCCACCGGTGCTGAGGAGATACAGCTCCAGCAGTTCCTCTTATCTGGCCAGCAGCCCTTGCGAGGTCACGGTCAAGGTCATCCCAGATCCGCCGGACGTTCCTCCACCTCCTCCGCCTCCCCCAACTCCCCCACCCCTGCCTCTTGTTCCACCTCCCCCACCACTCCCTGTTCCTCCATCCTCCTCTTCTCCTTCTCTGTCCACTCTTGCAAAGCCTGCCTCGCTCTTTGTCCTGCCCCCCTTGCCCACAGTATCAACCCTACGGCCAGCATCCTTACGTGCTCCTCCTCCACCCATCCCATCCCCCAAAACCCAGCCCCCCACCCCAAGAAAGGAGCTGAAGGGAATTCTCAGAAACATCCAGAACTTAGCCGACATAGAAAAATCTGTTGCCAACATGTACAGTCAAATAGACAACAACCGCAAGGCACCGAAGATTGTCCCGAGGCCACAAGCACCTCCCACGACCGAGGTACCTAAATCAGAAATGCCAGAGGACCAAAACAAGCCAAATTCTACTAGTATGAACTGCATTGTAGAGGAGCTTGAAAAACGCTTTCCATCTCAGTCTACTGTCTTGTGACTGTCATATTTCTGTGCTTCTTTTTTTATCACTGTTTGTTTTGGTTATTGCTCTTGTTTTGCTTTTACATGCATTTTCCATCTGTTGAAGATATGTTTTCACAACTACTTGGTTGTTTCTGGGGATTATGAGCATGTTTTAAAAGCTCTTTTCTTAAGGCGTTTTATACATTATTTACAGCAAGTGTCTCAGTTGCAGAGATTTATAAAGGTGGAATATTTCATGTATATTAATTTTCTCTCTGCTTATGTTGTACATATTTTAAAACTTTTTGAATATTGAAGGGACCATATATGGGATGCTATATTGAATACATGTGACAAGTAAAGGCTTTAGTGCTTTGCCACTGCCAATTATATACATATAAAGCAGAGTGAATTGTGTTGAAATAAGTGCAAATATTAACTGAATAATAAAACCAAGTATATATATTTTGTATTGTATATACTTATTTGTATATACAATTATATACACACACACACATACAAGGTCTTCTCGTCATGTATTGCTAGATTACTGAATTTGCAATTCTAAAATTATATTGTCATGTTGTTACATGATATTATGGTCTTGTTGCTTTTCACTGTGCTGAATTTTCTGAATATTATATAAAGCTTTGCTAAGATGCGTTGTGCGTGCTTCTGTTTTTCTTTTCCCCTACATTCATTTAAGTCTTGATGTTATCCCTGGCATCATCTTTATCTGCCCAATGTATAATTGACCTCAAGAGTACAAAACTTTGAATGTCCCTTTGAAGGGATCCAATGGGCTCTCATTCTTTAGAATATGCAATCTAGTTCTCAGATCAGATCTTAAACCTTTTCAAACCCAACGTCTATTATTCAAAGCCAAGCTGAATGAACTCTATGAAGAGAGAGCTCACTAAATAGCTAATGTGCATGGACAGCATATGGCATTGATGAATTCACTTGCCTCTTGACCTACAGTACACAGCAATAACACGTCAAGTTATCTTTTGTGGAACTCACAGAAGAAAGGTTGCTTCAGGAAGATTAATATTATATTTTTCAGGCATCTGACATAAAATATATGTATGAATCTCAGTAGCTAGTAGATCAGTAGGGCTGTGTAATTAAAATGACATTTGAAAGCATCATCACGGTTTATTTACCTTTCAGCATGTTTAGCAGGAGTCCTTGTTAAAGACGTAGAACAAAACGGATGTTATTAACTAAAAACTATTTCTTGAATTATACTCTTCTTTGTGTTACTATTTGTGTGTTTGTTGAAGTTTCTTACTAGTCTACACAGGTCTTATTTGGTTAATAAAAGCCCGACTTTCAGGCTCACCTACCGCACTGATACATTTAATTAGTTAACTAATCCATCATGCAGCTGGTTTGTTAGTAGATTTCACACATTGTTAATATCACCATGTTTAGCTTAATTCGGGTTATGTTTCCCAGTAAGCATAAATTGGATCACACCACATGATTCCTTTTCTAATTAATAGCGTATTCTTTCAAGATAATCATTGACTTTACATTAGGAGACTTACAGCTTCATTGTGGTTGTTGAATCACAGCCCATTCAGTTTGGTCTTTTCACTTTAAATGCGTGTCATTTGAGTCAGCTGAAAAGCAGTCATTGTCTGAAACCAGTAATACCACATTGATCTAATCTCTTTCATTGAACTTTTTGTTTTTACCTTTACTCATCTTTGTTTAAAGCCATTTATTAATTTAAGTGGGGAGATGTGGAGTGGGTCCAAGGAGGATGTTGCCCTTGGTTGGGGGTCTGGCATGGAGGCAGTGTGCGGCAGTACTGTGATTGAGGGGCTTTGGAGCGGATTCAAAGAGCATGTAGCCCACGCTTACTGCCATTCCAGCAGGTTGGGACCTTTCAGTTGAGTGGGGTCAGGGTTGACTGCAAGGCTTCTTTTAGGAAATGTATTTTCAGGGTTAAATAGTGCAGTGGTTTTTAAACTGACATTATATAATGTTGAGGAGAAAGAAGTGGAAACAACCATGGTCTGCTTAGCAACACTCACACAGTGTTATGCCTTTTTTAAAGCCGAGGCCAGCTGTGCACTTGACAAAATCTTAGGAAAATGGCACCTTAATGTTCAGCATTTCCAGAAGTAGGTGATAATTGAGGGGAATTGCTGCTACATGATAGCTCACTCAGTAAAATGTTTTCCATCTCTTATCAAGTGAATCTGTTTGGGAACACCTACATGTTGTAGATATTTACCATGATGTGCGGTACGAGTTAAGCATCGTAAAACGTCAGTTTCCTACGACCAACTGCCAGTAATGGCATTGCGATTCTTTCGAGTGATTCTTGAATTTTATTCTCAGTCTCCGCATAATTTTTTACAGATGCAGCAAAACACATTTAATCATAAAAATATATAGTACGGAAATGTAAACAAACATGGGTTCAGTCTACTTTTGATATTTGTTTAGTATAACAGAAACACCAGCAGGGAGACTCTTCAGGTCTGAGGGGTCTTTAGCTGTGTTATAGTTACTGCTGTTGAGGATGATAGTACCAATAATCCAAAGAACAGATTTGGAGGCCTTTCTCTGTGAAGCTCTTTGCACACTGGTTCTATTGTGCAAAAACAATGATTTGGTTGTAGCTAAATTAATCACTACCTTGCAGTCCCGCTCTCCCTTCATTAAGACTTATTCCTGGTCAGTGGACTTGGCCATGTATTACATGAATATGTGACAAAACCAGAATAATAGCAGAGAGTTGTGTAGTGTGTGTATAGGGAACACAACAGCCATCTGATTAGTGAGTAATTACACAAGAAATTTCCAAGATAAAGAAATAACACTGTAGATGAAACGCTAGACACAATATTATTTAGGCAATAATTTCTTGGCTGCCTTCTCTCTGAATTAATAAACCTAACAAGCAGCTGAATATCAGCCAATGGGAGTGGAGTCCATGTTATATGGAGGCTGCAATAAAACAAGGAACATGCTTTATCGTGGACAGTTATAACAAAGTGAGTGAAACTGAACTGAAAGAGTTAAAAAAAAAAAAAAAAGAATCTGAACTCAAGCATGAAGCAGTTTTGCTAACAGGTGTATTTTTGGAAACAGATTGTCAGTGGGGATTTAAATACATTTCTGTTATTACTGTGTTTTCCAGCTAGCAGATGGATTACAGTGCATATGGGATACACATTTACTTTCATTGTATTACTTACTTTTGTCTTTGGACATTATTTATTTCACAAAATGCCTGTAACAAGAGAACATTCAGCCTTTATTTTTATTTTTTTTAAACCGACCCCTTGTGTTTCAGCCACGAATGATTGTAACTCATTGTATATTACCCTGCAAAATGCGTCACATGTGACTCAAGGAGGGAAAATAATTCTGCTGCTTACCCACAACATAATATGTTTCAAAATGATTTGATTATAGCAAACAATTGGGGGCAGAACCTCTTCTTGTCATGTGGTACCAACAGGATGCATGACTTATTAACCGTGGATTATAAGAAATAGTTTTCTTCATGATTGAAGGCCTGCAGGACTCATTTGTCTTTTACCTTCTGGATTGCGCAGTCGTACCTCATTTACCAGATTATTTATCATGCTTTCAATGCTGAAGTGTGCTGCTAAGCAGTCATACAGTCTTGTACTCTCACCGAACAAACAGATTAAGTGTGTCAGATCATGAAGGAAGAAAAGAAATTCAAAAAGTCTTATGAAAGTCACAAATCATTGTTTAGTGATAAATCTTCATTTTAATTCCTCATTACTTTCACATCAAAGGACAGTTGCAGTAATTTGCCTCTGATAATCAGCAGCATGTGCTGAATTTTAATTCAGAGCCATTACGCATGGTGACATTAAAGATTAAAAGAGATGCTCATCTCTGTCTTTTATTTTTCTCTCCAATGTAATTAAATGTTTTCCCTAGTCCGCTGCCTTTGAATCTTTTTAATCTCAACATAATGTTAAACCGTTTTACCCTCTACCTCAGAGAGATCATGGCATTGTCATTTATGTTGTGCATCAATCCTGAATGAAAATTAACTCTTTTTGCATGAATTAGCTGTGCTAGATGTTAGTTTGGACTTAATCTGCCCTTCTTAATTCAGATTAAATTGCATTTTAACATTCAAGTTTCCAGTGTTCCAGAATTAGATGTTACAGCCAAGAACACGATAACAGAACGACAAGAGTTTCATGAGGTTTGAGATGCCTTATTTTCTCGCATGGAGTTACAATCCATAAACTGACATGTCTTGATTTAAGGTCTACACAAGTCTTTTGAAAGAGGGTAGGGAAGTTTAACTAACATGCTGTATTTCTTATCTGCTGGGTATGTTATTTTGATAATTTCCTACCAAATCTTAAGTATAAAATATTCCGGTATGTATAGGGTAATGCTCTGTGGTACAACAGTAGCCCATTAAGGGTAGCACGGAACACATTTTCATTTTTTCTTTCTATTTCTGTATATTTCCTTATTTTGTCTCTTTTCCTTGATGTTTCCATAATGATGCTAAATATGAATTTCTTTCTTTGTGATACTCTTTCAAATTTTTCATCACTTCGCAAACATCATATATTAAAGCATTTCTCACTCAAAATGCAGGAGCCTAAGCAGACTTTCTTCTGCAACTGCATGTTAAAATAAATTGGAACAGAAGGATTATAAATCAAATGTTCTTGCACTATTTATTTTAAAGGTGTAGCACTAGTTATTTTATCAATCATAAAGCATAGAGCCTGATGATTTTCCGGGTTCTGTTCAGATTTAACCATCCATTAGTTTGCATTCGTTGATAATAATCTGCCACTACCTTACAAGTTCAAGGTGAGAGACTATACATTTTTTTAAACATGAAAATGCTGAAAGTGTGAGTGTCATACCCCACACTCATAGAAATTATACAGTAAGTAAAACAATTTCTAACTTCATGAAGTGTTTTTTTTTTTTTTTTTAGTTTTGGACACAATTATTTACTTGTGTTTTCCACTATTTTCTTTCGTCCTACAGGCGAGGATATGGACAGCAAGAGGTAAGCATTTTTTGTATGCACTTGAGTGCAATAAATTGTTTGACTATTTCTTAAACTAATACAATGATAGTTAATATGCAAATTGTTTATCATAGTATGAATCAGCATTAAATAATATCTCACCAGGAAAATTGCAAATACTGCTACTGCAAAACAATATGTTGTAATGGCAAGGTACTGGAATGGTATTTGGAGAGCTTCAGTGATTACAATTTGTAGCATTGACATTATCAAGGTTGCGGTGTGCTGTGGTGCTGAAATTTCTGGTCTTGATTTGACTGAGGGTTCGTCCAGTGTTTGGTTCTGACTGATCCACCGTTAGGTCCACTTTTATGCTCACTTTTACACTTCTCCTTCGAGGCTGGCAGGTTTCCAGCCTTCTCTACATCTCATATCAACTTAATAAATCTTTAAATATCTTCTCTGTTTTCTACCTCTCCTTGTCTTTAAACTAATCTTTGGCAGCAACAGCAATTGCTGAGGCCATCTCTTCTGAGACCAGAGGTACAAAATTATTACTTTTATGAAACTCTTGAGACATTCTCGCATGTAATTTACTGCAGCAGGTACCCATGACTTGCACTTTTTCTAACCATTTCTCTTCGCTGCAGTGTCTTTGACTCGTGATTTCCGTTTCATTATAGGAGCTCTCTATGGAATCGGGCATCGATCCAGGGCAGGAATATTACACACAAGATTATTACAATTATGATCATGGGTAAGTCTACATACTTTTTAGGCTGAGACCATTCATTGATACTGGAATTTGTACCCCGAGAGCTGATCTTGAAAAGAATATCATGTATAAAATTTGCTTTCAATGTTACTCATATACTACCTTCCATATATACTGAAGAAAGCAATAGTAAATACTTCCATCCCTTGACAGTGAAGGTACATTTTTTGTCTTTGAATGGGGTTCACTAGAACGTCAATTTGGTTTACTCAGACAATAATGGCAAGACAGATTGCTTTACAGGCCACGTATGATGAAAATTATCCATATGGTCCCCAATAAAATGGAAAATGGTCGGTTGTATGAACAGATGCAGATCAAATGTTGGTACGCTGAGCTCAGCTCTTAGGATTTACTTCCAGCACCCAAGAGAGATCCTGATAGTTTTACATGATGAAAGATGCAAACTAGCTGGGCTGCCAGACGCCAGCCTCAGCAATATCATAATGCCAGATGACAGAAACGCCTCCTTAGCTTTCAGCTCCACGTGGTATTTTTAAAACTCTCAATAATTCCAGACATTGATAGCAGAGTTTTATTTTGATAAATGACTTTTTCTGTGTGAATTCAGCAGTTTTAAAAGGAAACAAATATAAAGATTTGCAAGGAGTTAGTTGTTTGTTACTATTGTGAGATAGGTTTGACTGATGACTTCGGCACTGTGCGAACTCTGCACATTTGAAAGTAAAACCCAGGCTGTAATAAAATGCTGGAGTCCAAGGCCAAGCCATTTATGGCTTTGTGTTTACATGCAAACTATTGGTTTCTCCTTCTCAATACATGGTTAAAGTTAATTTTTTTTTAGCACTTCAAAAATGTGTCTAGGGAATTTTTACCCATAGAGCCAATTAAAAATGCTTACATATTGCAAAAGTGTCCCTGTAACCTCAAATGACATGGCTGTTTGTGTATCTTCAATGTAGGTTAAACCATGCTACACATTTAACCTCACAGCCTGGGAACATATTTAATTAACAACTCAGAACTGACCCTATATGCGGATGATTTCATGCACTGTGTGGTAGGTCTTGTATGTCAAGCGCAGATTAATTGGCAGCCCAGATGCACCCTTATGGATCTTGAACATGCAGTGTTTTGCAGTCAAGGAGAATGCATCAGGAATCCTGTAAGGAAAATGTGCCCACGATGAACCAAAGCCTCATTACCAACTCTTTCACTCGTAACCTTTGACACAAGGACCTCTGTACACACTAGTTAATGTCCCGGTCCTTTTCACTCAATAATTCACTCCAATAATATAGAAATAAAGACTGGTATTTTGTGTATTGATTGCATGAAGTGAAGTCCCTCAGAACGTAATGGTATTTGTTCCCTGTTGCTCTAAAGAGATTCTGTTACCTGACCGTGTTGGATCTGTTTCAGGTATGAACTTCCTCAGTATGGCAGTCGCAGAAGGTTAATTTCTCCATCGGGGATGTATGATGAGTATGGAGAGGTGATTATGGAGGATGATGGGAGCTACTACTACAGCCCACACGGATCCTCTGCTGAAGGAGAGGTACCGTCACTATGCTCACATTCATGTCCATACATGTGCACAATACATGTGCATGGCAATATTACTATGTTGACTGCTATTGATTTCTGAGGAGTTTACTCCCTGGCCTAACTCAGTTTAAATGTATTACACTAAACAAATCTCAGAATAGTTGTTCTTCGTTTGAAACAATATTATCAAAGTATGCCATGACAATACAGGCAGTAAATCATTCAACTGTCATGGACCTCATTTGGGGCAGCAGTGCTCTGAACAAATGTCTTTACCTAGACAACCCAAGAGTGAAATATTAAAAATTAATTAAAAGCCGTGTGAATGGATTTAAATAAGTTTTATAAAGCCAAATATATTTTGTGGATGAACAACATTTATTGTTCTAATAAAATGCCCTCAGATATAATGAGCTCCTGCTAAGAATAACAAATGAGAAAAGATAAGACCTTATGAAATGAAACTGGATAATTAAACAGCTGCTAGCTTAATAGGAACGGAGATAATAAATAAAAACAAACAAACATGATCAGCTCGACTGCTACAGATTGTGTTCAATACCTTTTATGCTTTTAACACCATATAAAGCATAACATTATACTGATGTACTGGATACAGAATATTTGATCCTATGTCTGTCAACTCACTATGTGCTCACTAATAAAAAATGCATATAAAGGCTCTTTGGGACAGTGCAGATATGTACACTCACCTAAAGGATTATTAGGAACACCTGTTCAATTTCTCATTAATGCAATTATCTAACCAACCAGTCACATGGCAGTTGCTTCAATGCATTTAGGGGTGTGGTCCTGGTCCAGACAATCTCCTGAACTCCAAACTGAATGTCTGAATGGGAAAGAAAGGTGATTTAAGCAATTTTGAGCGTGGCATGGTTGTTGGTGCCAGACGGGCCGGTCTGAGTATTTCACAATCTGCTCAGTTACTGGGATTTTCATGCACAACCATTTCTAGGGTTTACAAAGAATGGTGTGAAAAGGGAAAAACATCCAGTATGCGGCAGTCCTGTGGGCGAAAATGCCTTGTTGATGCTAGAGGTCAGAGGAGAATGGGCCGACTGATTCAAGCTGATAGAAGAGCAACTTTGACTGAAATAACCACTCGTTAAACCGAGGTATGCAGCAAAGCATTTGTGAAGCCACAACACGTACAACCTTGAGGCGGATGGGCTACAACAGCAGAAGACCCCACCGGGTACCACTCATCTCCACTACAAATAGGAAAAAGAGGCTACAATTTGCACAAGCTCACCAAAATTGGACAGTTGAAGACTGGAAAAATGTTGCCTGGTCTGATGAGTCTCGATTTCTGTTGAGACATTCAGATGGTAGAGTCAGAATTTGGCGTAAACGGAATGAGAACATGGATCCATCATGCCTTGTTACCACTGTGCAGGCTGGTGGTGGTGGTGTAATGGTGTGGGGGATGTTTTCTTGGCACACTTTAGGCCCCTTAGTGCCAATTGGGCATCGTTTAAATGCCACGGCCTACCTGAGCATTGTTTCTGACCATGTCCATCCCTTTATGACCACCATGTACCCATCCTCTGATGGCTACTTCCAGCAGGATAATGCACCATGTCACAAAGGTCGAATCATTTCAAATTGGTTTCTTGAACATGACAATGAGTTCACTGTACTAAACTGGCCCCCACAGTCACCAGATCTCAACCCAATAGAGCATCTTTGGGATGTGGTGGAACGGGAGCTTCGTGCCCTGGATGTGCATCCCACAAATCTCCATCAACTGCAAGATGCTATCCTATCAATATGGGCCAACATTTCTAAAGAATGCTTTCAGCACCTTGTTGAATCAATGCCACGTAGAATTAAGGCAGTTCTGAAGGCGAAAGGGGGTCAAACACAGTATTAGTATGGTGTTACTAATAATCCTTTAGGTGAGTGTATATATGGTATAGAAGTCAGTTTTTACTTTGTCTTTGCTCATGAAGCAGATTAAATTAAATGTATTTCCTTCTGTACAGTTTTTTTTGTTGTCTTCAGTCTGTGAATACAGCTTCTGTTATGAACGAATGCTCTGGGGGGTGGACAGAAGGTCAAAATCAAGATAAAGTGAAAAAGAGCTACAAAAAGGATGTCAAATGATTGTAGAGAGATTCTGTGCAAAAGCTTTGTGGGAGGTTGAGTTCTACCCTCATGAAATCAGTAGATGGACAATCCTACTGTTGTTGCTAGGAAATTGTAAATAAAAAAGCTTAACTTGTTCTGACAAAAGAGGGAATGCAGGCAATTGAACAATTCAATAATTCAGCTAATGTGCTCCTTGCGGGATGAATCAGAACTCCAACAAAGCTTTTTATATTTTACTGCAGATGCACTTCTCTCTTAATAACATTCTCTCATGGGCATGTTGGTTTATACCTGTAATTTAATTTAATGTACTTCTCTCCCCCCTTCCTTTAACACAATGCAGTTATTGTACTGTTTTTATACTACAAAGAAAATGTATTGAAAAGTAAAGTAAATTATTTCTTGAAGGTGATCAACATTATTGGATTTCTTACATAATATGTACTTTAATCCCCCCCAGGAATTTTGAAGTCAATACAAATAGTGTCTAGATTTAACACTTTTTTTTTTTTTAAGAAAAATATAAGAAAAGAAGTGAGATTTCTGTTTTCAGGCGTCTGCAGATTAAATATTGCCAGCACAATAAATGAAATAGTGTGTTGGAGTTACAGTTAAAGTGTGGGTGGCAGGGGGAAATACACATTAAGGTGAGAGGGACATTGATGCATTGTGATAACCTAGAATAATTTCATTGTTACAGGGGCCTGTAAGAGGCCAAGCACCACCAAGGAGGCCTGCGAGGGCTGGTGTTGGGGACCAACCTCAGGCTGCTGGGGCAGAAGTGGCAGGACCTGTAGATAGTGGTGCTAATGCAAGTGCAACTAAGGGTGCAGAGACAGCAAATAGGTTTAAGTCAGTCATGAAAATTAGCAGACTAGCAGCAGGGAGTAAATTAGCAGCCAGGAAAGCTACCGACCAGCCTGCAGACGGTACTACCTCCCATCATTCCCCATGGAAAAAGGCAAAAGTATTCCCAATGATTCTCCAAAAATTTAAAGGAGATAGCAAAGATTATGCGAAGCTGGTGTCTGCTCGTCGTGTCAATAGCCAAGAGAGTCTGGCTAGTGGGTCATCCGGTAGCATGGTTATAAATGGGAATTACTTTCAGAAATCTGCTGAAAAGTCCTCGGCAAAAAAGCGCTTACAGAAAGCGTTGAATCGCATCAACATCTCCAA
Source organism: Amia ocellicauda (assembly GCF_036373705.1). Lineage (NCBI taxonomy): Eukaryota > Metazoa > Chordata > Actinopteri > Amiiformes > Amiidae > Amia > Amia ocellicauda. The sequence goes on from NC_089869.1 coordinate 18,296,698, forward strand.
AAAGCTGCAAGGGCGGCGTAAGTCACAGAGCTCTGTCAGCAGAAGTTATGCCACCGGCAGTGAGAAAGACTCGGCATCCAAAGAGGCTAGTGATTCTGAGAAGGAGGGAAAGAAGTCAAAAGTTTCCATCAGTGTCACTGGAGAAAGTGACCAAGAGGACGCTGGTTCGGAAGCAGACAGCAGACACAAGAAAGAAGATTCTGGAGATGAGTCTTCAGTTAGAAGCAGTGTAGTACCGTCGACAGAAGACAAGGATTATCTCAAAGTCACGTTGGACCAAGATGAAACAAATGAAAGCACTGTAGATTCAGATGAAGAACAGGAGCAAAATCTCGATGATTCGGACGAGGAAAGCAAATCAAAGTCAGAGTCCGGTACAGAACGAGAGGGATCCGAGGCCGAAAAAGGATCAGTGGAGAGTGGAGAGGAGGAGAAGGAAGAGGAGGAGGATGATGAAGGAAAAAGTGTGGCATCTAGAGAATCCCGGGACACTCAGGATGAGGAATCTGGACCTGGGATGTCCTCCACACGCAGCTCCGTCAAGTCCTCCCGTGCCGGCACCAGCAGAAAGTCTTCAGAACGGTCCTCTGAAGGTACACAAAAAAGTGTGAGAAGCAGCGACGTGTCGACCACGGAAAGGAGTGGAAGTTCAGTTCATAGCCAGAGTAGCAGTCGGGCATCATCTGACGCAGAGGTCAGTGGGTCAGAGGCCAGCGAGTCCGAAGAAAGCAAATCAACACGTGGTAGTGTGAGCAGCAAGGAGACGGGAGACGGAAGTTCAAAGAAAACCCGTTCAAGCAGTCAGCTTAGTTCTAGGAGTTCGAGAACAGCAGGTAGTAGCTACAGATCTAAGATATCGACACTTACCAGGGGATCTGAGGCCACTATTGAAGAAGAAACGGAAGAAGAAGAAGAAGAATCTGCCTCAGGAGAAGAGGAAGATGAAGACACTGAGAGTAAACAGTCAGCCGAGGACACAATGTCAAGGATGTCTACTGTCAGTCAAAAAACAACCTCGACTGAGAAAAGTAAAAGTATGAGCACACGCAGTGGCATGACAGAGCAGGCAGAGACCAGTAGCAGTGTGGCTCAAAGCGAAGATGAGGGAGATGATCAGTCAGGTGTAGTTGGTAGTGATGAAGAGGGAACGATGTCTCGAAAAACCTCAGTTAGTAGTAACCTCAACGGAAGCATGTCTAAAACTTCCATGGGCAGCATTGCATCAGGTGTCAGTGGTAAAAGCAGTGCAGGAAAATCATCGGTGAGTGCCACCAGCTCTGATGCCTCTGTGTCGACCCAGATTTCTCGGTCTAATCATAGTGTAAGTGTTCAAAGCAGCAGGAAATCAGCAGCCAGGACAGCTTCAGACAGTAGTGCTCAGCAGTCTGTGAGCGGCACAGTCCAGGACACCGAAGAAGAGGAAGATGGCTCAGACGAGGGAACGGTAGATTCAGAGGCTGAGGGCGATTCGACATCTTTTTAAAAATAAAAACTTGGAGCCACAATGTGAGCAGATCTATATATACGTTCACCTGAGTGGATTGGTTTGCTTATTTACTGATCTTATTTCTCTTCCTTTTCTCTGTCTGGAATTATGGAAGTGCCTTGAAAACCAGGATATCTTGGTCTGCTAGACCCTACCCTAAGTCTTTCCTCAAAAAAGCAAGAGTTGTTCTGCTTTAATATTTATTATTTACTACTATTTACGATCTAATACTGTAGTGCTGTAGGCAAGGAAGGATAAAAGTTATTGGCGTGTCATTCTGTTTCAGTTTTTTCATGCATGTATTTTCCTGCTGTGATTAGACTATGCCTCTGTAGGAACGGTATTTTAACATTGTTTTCTTCTTTGTTTGTGTTGCTAGTATGGGAGAAAGAAAAGGATCAAGCTTGTCGTCGATCGGGAATATGAAACCAGCTCAACAGGAGAGGACAGTGCACCGGAGTCTCAGAGAAACCGTTTGTCCAATGTCAACAGTCACAGCAACATCAATGGAAATATCTATCTAGCTCAAAATGGATCCATCATCAGGACCAGGAGAGCAGGGCATTCAAACAACTTTAAAATAAACTCGCCCGCCAGGCTTGGGAAGCAGTTTAAAAAGCTGGACAAGCTGGCGGTGACACACGAGGAGAAAGTGCCACTCAGCAGCCCCCTACCGATGGGCCTCTCTTCGAACGCTGAGGACAATCTTAACACCAGACCCTCGAGTGGCTCTTTAGCATCCAGCACCACGGGGCCAGACAGTATTGCATCGAAATCAAATATAGGGAAAGCTGTTAATGACAGAACGCGCAGCACGGACGAACAGGAGTCCACGGTCGACAACGAGGAGGTGAAAGAGCCATTAGAATCACAGAGTGACCAAACCCAGTCTGACGAGGAGGAACTCTGGATGGGGCCGTGGAACAACCTCCACATACCAATGACAAAACTGTGACTTTTTTATTTTTACTTGACTCTGTAATGAAATGGTACTTTTTATTGTCTCTATTCAAAAGTGAAAGGTTTGTACTGTGCACTGAAGTTGTATATGGGAATGACACGATTTGCTGTATGAGAGAAACAATGAAATTGCACTTACATTTATTCTTTGGTATTCCTTTTTTTAATGAATTAATTGATGATCACTCATTGCTTAAAACAATTTATGCATCTTTTAAATGACTATTAACTCCCTTCGTCAAAGGCAATATAATTAATTAATTGAATTCTTGGTATCTAACGAAGGATTTAAGAACTCACTACAAGCTATTATTAACTATCAAGAAAGGAAAAACAATGGACCTTCAAGTAACAATAAAGCAAATTTAAGATGTCAAAAACACATTTTAATGTTTTAACAATGTTTTGTTGTATTTTTTAAATATCTTTTTGTTTGCATTACTACTAAAGAATTGTAAACATTTTTTGTACTTACGTGGAGCACATCTAATGGATTTATGACCCAGCTTTTTCCCCAAAGGATACACTGGTATTTTAGTATTATCAAAATAAATATGTTGAAAAAGTATCCTTTACTGTTATATTGGTTTATGTGGTGTGTTAACATTTTGAAATGATAAATCCTTAAATGTTACCAGGCACAGCATTGTAACAGTACTGCAAGTTCGGCCATACATTTCAATCTCTTGATAACATAAGACATGAATATCAGAGTTATGTATGTATCCTCAGAATGTAAGAGTATATCAAATCTCATTAATCCCATAACAGAATTTGTGATTGAAAATTGTAGAGAATCGAATTTATATCCAGGGGGTTTCAAAGGTGAGTTCGGTTTAATAATGTGCCTGATCGGTAATGCTTCAAAATGGGGTTTGGTTAGTTTAAGCATGAAAAAACTAATGATACATTAAAGAAAGAACTTAAAGAAAACGTATATGAAATACAGCTTAAAACGGTGACATTAAACTTCCTCTGATGTTGTATTGCAATGAGGGATTTTCTATGCTTGTTTCGCCTTTCTCCCAGGACTATGCAAACTCTTTAGGATCCTTTAGTTACTTGGTAGTTTTCTTTACATTTCATAGTCTAAAAGAAAAGTTTTTATGGAATTACGATTTATTTTTACTTCAATATTTGGGAGAAGGTCACGCAAGATTCTATTAAAAATACAAGGGAGAAATACATTCTTAGAGTAGTAGCCTATAACATCAAACAGGAACATCCCTTGTCAAATCTGGCTTTCTCTAACAAACACTTTGTTCACCTGTGTTGACTGACAGCTTTACTACTAGGAATGGTATTTACTGAGCCCTTCTAATAAAAAATGATTTTAATCTCAGGATGTATTTAATATAGTTTTGGCAATGGATAGAGTTTCTAAAAAGAAAAAAAAATGTATAATAAATTTAGGGCAGTGCTTTGCAATATAGAAGAGATTGTTATAGCACCCTCTACTGCATATCATCTGCAAATTCATTGTTACTCATTACAGGGAATTCAAAGGGTAAACATGGATAACAACCGTTTTACTTTGTGTCATCTTCAGGATTATTTTCAAAATAATGAAAAAGTTGGGTGAAAAGTAATTTCTAAAAACTTGCAACCAACGTCTTGCTTTGACCATTGTGAACCCATGCTGATTATGTCTAAAGCATATATATTTTAGTTTCTATAAAAATGGTAAATATGTGGCACTGCTATTATAACAAATACTAACTTGTTTTTTCATGGTTTTCTTATGTATTAAAAACATGAAGAAAATTAACCAATGTTTAATGTTTTACAGATAAGTGTTTTTGACTGAAGATCCTAAATACACAAATTATAATACTATCAATAAAATAATTTTTCAACGGACCTCTTTAAAATATGTTAAGTCAGGTTATTGGATTTTTGCATCGAATTAAATTTATGATTTGGGATTCAGAAACAAGTGAATTGCGTCGGTAAAGTTGAACGCTGAAGTCTTGAAGGAACTTCATGTTCCTAAAAATGAAATGACTGCACAGGTATGTGGTTCACTCATGATGCGAGATCCCAATTAAAGCAATTTGGCATGTTTGAACAAGACTTATTAACAGTGAACAAGGTGTATAAAACACAGCTCCTTAAATGCATCTGCTGGCTCAACAGGAGACAGAATTAAAAGATCATGACAGCACTGTGATTTCAGCAGAAGTTAATGAAGAATATAACATTTATAAGTGAAGCCAAGCTGTGCTCAGAATAAGTGCACACAATTAGAGCTCCTGAATTAACAAAGTCTTGTCTTCGGCTGCATCATCAAAACTTGTCAAAAATGCAATGCTTTAGTCAACAGTCTGAAGTATAAAACATATGTGAATGTGGTTTGTTGAGCCTATTATATATACATACACTCCAGAGACCTTTTCTGTTGCAGATATTCTGAACTGACTCCAGCTGTGAAATTTAACTTAACTTGAATCCTTCGTCTGAGCTACTATATCCCCAACCCTCGACCATATAAACTCCTGTTCCTCACCCAAACCATAGCCTTCTACTTAAACATTGGATGAGTCCCAAACCTCATTTACGGTTTAATCAAGATCTAACTAACCCTGAACTTAACTCTAACCTTAACACGTATCCCTCAAGCAGGTTTGTGTTTTCTTAATATTTCTTATCTTATATAAAGACTAATGAATTCATAATGAATCATAGGGGAAATCCTAGCTTCTAATGAATATGAACTATCCTGAATTATTGCTGTCAGGAACTAAAACGAAAAAATTGCATCCAGGAACAATTATACGAGGCGGTTCTGCTAGTGGTTTTCACACCGGCAGCAAATTGTTTTTTGAGATTCGTATGCACAAATCAAATCACAAACCTCTTATTACTGTTACAGGCCAGGGGAGAGAATGAGCCGCACAAGGTTCAAAAATGTCCTTAATTATAGAAATAATGATTATGCAGTGTGCATATTTTTGAGGTCAGAGGGTTACATGCCACAGACATTTTAACTGAGCAAAGCATTTTTGCAGCATTAGAATTAACATTTTAATGTCTCTGATGCACCACAGGTAGCCATATATTAACATAGGCTTCATATACTACCATTATACTTTATTTAAAGAAAAAATCCCTTAAGATTAATGTTTAATTGTAGTGATAGTCAATATACACATTTAAAGTTCAAGCTAAAATTGATGATACATCTATATTATATACTACTATATTATATTTTACACATGCATTTTACATCAGTATAAACTGCAGTTGAAATGCATAACATTTAAATTGATAATTCTGAGGAAACAGGCTTTTTCCCTCCTGTAAACCAAAACCAAAAAGGTCAAACATATTTACTTAGCATTAATAAATGCACAGTGTTAGGGATTTCATCTTTTGTAGAAATGTTTTGTTTTCTACTTTTTAATCTTCATGACTGTTTATAAAGGCTTTGATTGTGTATTTAATTGATTGATAGTATTGAAGTGGAATTCACTAGACAGGGAATAACACTGAAATTAGTTTTTTTCTTTTTCTTCTATAGACACAAGAATGAGGCGCTTTAATGATCACATGTATACATACCGACACAGTGAGCTTAATTTTAGAGATCCTTTCTTCATTGTTATTTCTTTTCTTCAAGTTTTTGATATAGCCAGACTTAGAGCAATGAAACTTGAGTGATTAATGAGAAACCTCAGAAGTTCAATTATCCTTGCACAGAGATTGGGTTACATTTCTTTTCAAATCATTAAGCTTTGAATTTTAGGTAATGATATTGTTAATAATAGCATACTAGTTACCTGGAGCAGCATGCAAGGACCTTGCTAGTCATGATGTGAAGTTATAGGTGTGATTTATTGCGACGAAAAGCAGCTCTCTACCATTAAAAGCAACGGGACACATCATTCCTATCTCATCGAAAACAACTCTGCACGGGTGGCATGTGAGGCAAGATTTATGATGGAAATTATAATGTGACAGTATTTAAAAGCAAGAAATAAAGCATTTATAGTATAAGAGAAACACAGGACAACAGCACCAAAGCACACACTGTCAAACTAGTAAACTGTCACAGAATATATACAGCTAAAAGGGGCAGTTGTTTTAGTTCAGTGTTGTAGACTAATGTATTCTTTAATGTATCTTGGTGTTACCATCGAATGATGATTTTAAAAATCCTATATGTTAGGATATATTTCCATAACCAATTGACAAAATATAAAATGTGAAGTTATTCATGCAAAAACAGTCACAGACTATTTAAAGTACTAAACAGTTGAACATACAGTAAAACACCATGTAAACTACTTTTTGGTTCACATCTGACATTAGTATTCAGTTTACAAATCACTAATTTGCCGTTGAGTGATATACCATCAATAATACTAATTTATAAAATTGCAATGATTCTCAATAGGACATTTTTATAATGTTTAGTGTCTGTTTTGCTCTATGTTAATTCTGAATGTAAATTCCGATATTTGGAGGGATGAGTGTGTCATTTAAAATTGATATCAAATGTTTGTTCAACATATGGACAACTGCCATGCTGTGCAATTTACCGAATTATCACCACTGAGCCTCTGTTAGTGTTAAATAGCTAAGAAATGATAGAACGTTTGTGAAATGGAAATGCACCCACAGGAATAGTTTGGTTTTCACAGAAGAGTAAGAGGAGGCTTATGGCAGACAACAGCTGTAGAGGTGTATTGATCTATTGCTTTAGCTATTGATTCTTCTAAGACCTGGAAAAGCCCTCACATAAACACCATGCTAGATTTGCTGTCAGCCTTCAGTTGAAATACCAGTTTCTATTAAATAAAATACTAACCAGGACAGTTGCAGGGCACAAACGTATAATTACAAAGCCAATATCTGCGTTTTTGCTGTAGTCCAAAAACACATTTTATGAAGGTTGCGGTCTTTTTTCACCCTTGTGTGTTCAAAGAACAATCAAAAGGAGTCACTTTGGTTGCTGATTATTTGGTTTTGTTTTGCAGTTGTATTCCTATGAGGTTTGTCTTATCTCGTCACAGAGTGCAAAGTGAATGCAACATTACATGCTTGACTTCTTGACCCTTAAAACCTTCCAGATACAAGTTCAAAAACACTACAGTGATAGAAAAAAAGAGGTGTATACAACTGACACCTTAGAGTTTTATATCCTTATGCTTCAAATCAGGTAGCTAGATTACGCTCTCTTATACAAAAACAAAATTAAATTGAAGCAGATGCATCTTCTTGACCTGGATTTATCAAGTGTGCTACTTACTACTACATATTTACATACAAGTATGAATAATCACACTTTCATTGAAGAGAATATAAAATAAACAAACACTATAAATGAAACGGGAGAGGAGAAATAATATACATAATATGTTAAGTAATGTAACTGTATACTGTAATTTAAATGTATACAGACAGGGTGACAAATTAAAGGAAAAACCTGAATAAATGAGTGGAGGAACATAACGAATGCAGATGCCTCCAAACAGGTGTATTGCATGATACAATTAAGCAATTAACATCCTGTCATGCTCTGTGGCATGTATACAAATGCTGAGCAGGCCACGTTGACCTCGATTTTGGATTAAGATGGCAGTGCATAAACCCCTCCTTCAGAGACAAATGCACATTTGAGAGTTCAGTGGTGCAAAAACCATCTACAGAGACGTGGAACAAAGTGATATGGTCAGATGAGTCATCCTTCACCATATTCTCGACAAGTGGGCGAGTGCATGTGTGGCAACACCAAGAGAACGGTACGAGATTAGTTTGTATAGGCAAGGATAGGCTGGGTATCGTGTATTTTAATTGACTATTTTTCGATTAAATGTTTCTTTGAATTCCTGTCTCCTTTATACATAGTTGACTTGCTATCTGTTGTTCTCTCTTTCTCTGAACACCCCGGATTATTAAAGGTGGTGGCAGCAGCAGTATACCCTGGTATAGAAAGAGCAAACGCTCACAGAGAAATGGTTAGTAAGACAGTGCAAGATCACACACCCTAATGTCAATATGCAAAAGTATTGCCAAAAAAAAAAAATCTCCAATTATTTTAATTTAGTATACATTGTTTATTTTAACTGACAAATGTAGTATAGCCAATCAGAACTTGGCTCAAGGTCAAATTATGTAAAGAACAATAGGCCTATATGAAAATGTGTAGGCTGTAGTGGAATGTTTTTGGTAAAAAATGGCTCTTATCTAACAGATAATTCAAAAGGCAATATAGCCAATTTATATACAGAATGCATACTGAAGTAAGCTTACGTATACACAGGGATTTTAAACATCCTTTGTGTAAACTACAACATGCAGTTTTAATTTTAGTTTTTTCTAGTGCTGTTGTGACCCGATTACAAAGGTCATCATATCTCTCCCAGAGCAAGTAAAACCGCCTGGAGTAGGGTATGCAGTGTCCAAGAGCACCCTGGGTTGATGCTGACAGATATGCAACAATTCAATGAACAGCATTTTGTTCAGGGTGAGGTTGACCGGAAATTCACTCAGCTGAAAAATGTTGTCGTCTGTGGTTGTTTCTACGTACAGTGCTGGTCCAGTAATAACTGTGCGTGACCAAACCACTGCAGTAGAATCTGTGTGATTATGGATCTTCTGTTTTCAAGCTGTTGGGACACATTTCTGGGGACTTCAGTGGCCGAAGACATGTTGAGGGATTGAGTCGTAGCCCTTCTTCGAGTGCAACCTGGAGCCCTCTTACTCCTTCTGTCTGTAAAATATTCACATTGACTGCAATGAGAGAAACTTTCATTGAATGTCCCTCACTATGGCTGCAGCGTGGGGAGGAGCACTGACTCACAACTTGCTGCATTGTCATTGTGACAATGTAAGCAACATTGCATTCTGCATTGACGTGCTTCACACCTGATATCAGCTGCACAGAGTCCAATGTGTCAAACAATATCTTTGCCCTCTGTATGTTCTGCCCACACTTTGTCACTAGGACATGCTATGTTCTGGCCCTTGACAACTTCATCCCTATCAGCAAAGATGACTTTTATGATGTCATCCTTGTCACAGGCTGGCGCTCTTGGCATCTAGTCAAAATTAAAGTCTCAGTTACTACTTGTTGTTCTTTGGGTTCAATAAAGAAACTATGAAGTTAAACAGAACATGTTTTCATTTAGATGACTTTATAACTCTAGAGTACAAGTCATCCACCAATTACTACTTCCTTTCCAATGAAGGCACAAGGACTCCTCAACAAATACACATATTACACTACTGTAATTAGAAATAGAGCTGTGCTAGTAAACGTTATACCCCCTCACTGTGGTCTCACGCACTCACTGTGGTGAATAATAATTTATCAATACTAGCGTTTTTATATATATATACAGTACTGTGCAAAAGTTTTAGGCAGGTGTGGAAAAATGCTGTAAAGTAAGAATGCTTTCAAAAATAGACATGTTAATAGATTATAGTTATCAATTAACTAAATACAATGTCAGTGAACAGAAGAAAAATCTAAATCAAATCCATATTTGGTGTGACCACCCTTTGCCTTCAAAACAGCATCAATTCTTCTAGGTACACTTGCACAAAGTCAGTGATTTTGTAGGCATATAGTCAGGTGTATGATTAAACAATTATACCAAACAGGTGCTAATGATCATCAATTCAATATGTAGGTTGAAACACAATCATTAACTGAAACAGAAACAGCTGTGTAGGAATAAAACTGGGTGAGGAACAGCCAGACTCAGCTAACAAGCTGAGGTTGCTGAAGACAGTTTACTGTCAAAAGTCATACACCATGGCAAGACTGAGCACAGCAACAAGACACAAGGTAGTTATACTGCATCAGGAAATGGCATCAGGTGCTCTGGACTGATGAGTCAAAATGCAAAATATTTGGCTGTAGCAGAATTCAGTCTGATCGCCGAAGGGCCGGAGAGTGGTACACAAATGAGTGAACAGTGAAGCATGGTGGAGGTTACTTGCAAGTTTGGGGCTGCATTTCTGCAAATGGAGTTGGGGATTTGGTCAGAATTAATGGTCTCCTCAATGCCGTGAAGTACATGCAGATACTTGTCCATCATGCAATACCATCAGGGTGGCATCTGAACAAGTAGTCCTGGAAGTGATGGTATGGCCCCCACAGAGCTCTGATCTCAACATCGAGTCTGTCTAGGATTACATGAAGAGAGAGAAGCAACTGAGGCTGCCTAAATCCACAGAAGAACTGTGGTTGGTTCTCCAAGATGTTTGGGCCAACCTACCTGCCGAGTTCCTTCAAAACTGTGTGCAAGTGAACCTAGAAGAATTGATGCTGTTTTGAAGGCAAAGGGTGGTCACACCAAATATGGATTGATTTAGATTTTTCTTCTGTTCACTCACTTTGTATTTAGTTAATTGATAACTATAATCTATTAACATGTCTATTTTTGAAAGCATTCTTACTTCACAGCATTTTTCCACACCTGCCTAAAACTTTTGCACAGTACTGTATTGTTGCATTTTTTCTGGTTTGTGCGAAATCGAAAAATAAAACCAGTCTGTACACCACTAAGGTGAATTGGTTTGGTCTTGACTCTTCGTTGACAGTGTTGGGGAATGGGTAATGTATTGATGCTCGAGTGCCAAATCAACACAAATGGATAACAAAAGGTCTAAGCCATCAGGTGCACAGTTTATTTCCCAGTTTAGGAAAAAAGAAGAAGAAGAGGAGAAATGAACAAAAGATAAAGGTATGCAGCTATGTCATCTCTTTATGAGTATAATATTATGCATGTAATGAAATAGGCTAGTATAACACTTATGTTTGTTAGCCTATGTTGCTTGCTATGCAATTACATATAGGGCGACAATATTCAGTTTTCTGTCCAACTAGCTTACATAGCATTGGATATAATTTCACAGTTTAATCATGATCATGTGTGTAGCTTGCAGCAAAACGATTACATCCTAACTACCACATTACTGATTTGGTTAACTTTCATTGAGGTGACATCATAAAGGTTTTCTGCGATTGTATTGACTTGGTCCTGAGCTCAGTAAAGGGAATTTCCAATGCTGTAAGCTAACTTAAAAGACATCTATATTATGCTGATATTTTGTATCTTTTGTGATATATGGAGTCTTTTGGGGTGTCTTATGCCCAGAATTTGCCAAGGAGGTTGTATGGTTCATTTGGTTAATTCATTTGATAAATTGTGCATAATGACATTTAATTGTCAACTTAAATTGTATTTAATTGTGCAACAAATGTATTTAGGGTGTCTCATATACTGTATTTTAATGCAAATTCAGGGGCACTTGATATTTATTTTGGAGCACCCTCTGGCACTTGCCAGGATGAGGAGCCATCTACCTCCTCAGCCACACAGGCCTCTTCAGAAATGTATCCATATTTGTGGACCGCTCTCAGAATGTGTCTTACTCTTCCAGTGACCGTAGCTGAAGCAGAGAGGAGCTTTTCAAAGCTGAAGCTCATCAAATCCTACCTGAGGTCCACCATGTCACAGGAATGCCTTAGTGGCCTTGCTGTCATCAGTTTTAACCATGCAATTGTTGCACAGATTTCTTATGATGATGTAACTGATGACTTTGCATCAAGGAAGGCAAGCAAGGTCAGGGTTTAGTTGGCAGTTGTGCAATTTAGTTTGTGTGTTTCTTGTTTGAAGTGCAATAATCAGGTTCTCTTTTTTATAAGTGTGTTATTCTATTTGTGTTATATAGGATTTGTGCAATTTAGTTTTCTCTGTGTGTTTTTTGTTAGCAATAGGGTAACAGTGTAATAATTTTATTCTCCTTAATTTGTATTTATATACTACAATTTGTTTCTATTTGTCTTTGTTACTTCTTTTTGATATTTAAGTCTTATTTTTGTATATATTTTTATATTTATATAGTTTTAAATGTTATGATTATTTATGTGTGTTGCTCCAAATGTCTGTTAATGCAAAATGGTGCTTCTATTTTTTTTTGTTGTCGGAGGGGCGCTGAAGGGGGGATTCGCCCAGGGAGCCATACAAGCTAGAACCGCCACTGTCTAACTGAGACATTTTATATTGGTTTTTCCTTTAATTTGTCACCTGACTGTATGTTAAGTAATGTAACTGTACAAATATTATAGATATACATACAATTGGATCAGAGCAAATATATATCAAAAAGGTTTACCATGATCAGGGAATCAAATGTCTCAATTTTTATCAGCCTCACTATTGAAAACTAAGAATTGAAATATTCAAATATATATTACATGGGTTGCAGTCCATACTTTTTAAGCTATCCTTCTCCAGAACAAAGTGTTGTCTACCTTTTTTTGGTCTGTACGTAAATGAAGACTGCAAGGAGGATTACATATCTAAGACACCTATGGAGATGTTATTAAAATGTATGATGTGGAAGCAAAGAAAACCATAAAATTAAGATCATCTAGAGTTCAGTGCTGTGATAATGTCAGAAAGAGTCTTGAAAGCTATCTCAAAACTCGGTACTAAAACTGCCGGCATTATTTGCAAGAGACGGTGTAGTTTATCTTTTCGCACACTCTGTCAAATCGGTTTCCTAGAAACCCACCAGCTCTTGGACATAAATTAGGCAACGCTGCTGAAGAAGTTCAATTCTACGATATGGGTTGATCTCCAGTGAAGGCAGAAATAAGAACCTCTTCTCCAAATTACATTCTTTAATTTTCGGCTGCCTTAAGCAGGACACCACTTCTGTAATTAACTTCATCAGCAAACCCAAGGCTTTGAATTATCATAGATGTAATTTTTTTTAAGTATGATACCATTTCTACAGCTTTTGTGTTTCTACAAAGGTCATTTGTGAAGTGTCCTTCAAGGGGGAAATAAGGATGGGAGATTTTTTTTCAGTCTTTCATCTTCATATCTATTAAATTGTTTAATTTGAGCATATTCTCAGAGGAATTATTCTTGCCATTAGAGTGATTAACTAAGATGAGAAGTTTCTGTTTTGTACAGTATTCTATCTATCCATAATTTTGTAAAACGTAAATAAACAACTCTATTCAGAACACATTGCTCTGTGTGATGACCTGGAAACTCACAGAGCAGTGATTAGTTGTTGCCAGTAGAGGGTGTATAGGAGGAAAGTGCACAAAACTGTGTGAAATTGAGGGCTGTTTTCCAGTAGAGGGACTCATTGGGCAAGCACTGAGAAGATTAATTGCATTTTGACTCTGGCTAAAGAGAAGTAATATTTATAGAATCTGCTAGGGGCATCTATCACTTTAACAATGGATCACACTTAAGGGGAAATGTATCAAAGCCAGATAACCCAATTATGTCAGGTTAACTACATTTTGGGGGTTCCTATGGGATAATCATACATGGATCTGAACAGTGTCCGTCTTGGTGAATAGATATTTTATTACAAAATATACATTTAAAAATGCTGTATTATGAGGTATTCATTAGGATGACAACTCATTTTGATTTACAACGGTGTAGACGTTAGTATAGCACATGATAAAAATCAGGATTATATTTGTAAATTAATCCTGTGAAGCTTTGCATTTAGTTTTCTTTTCATCTATCAGTGGTTTCTAACCCTAGTTCTGGGGACCCACTCTTCTGCTGGTTTCGGTATTTTAGAGACTTTTGTATATGTTTGATACACTACATGTTTTATGGCTCTACTGTATGCCAGTGTTGCAAATTGGAGGTAAATGTGAGAATGTATAGTAAATACATTTATAGATATTGTGATTAAAGCAAGTAAGGGGATTGCCAAAGCCACAAATTAAACAGTAGTTGTATCATAAATCTAAATGGTACCTGAAAAATTACAGACTTTCATTATTGTAATGCAAAAATATTCATGGCCACTAGGTGGAGAAAAATCTGAGAGATGTGATGTGTTTAGGGTAATTACAAGCTACCAGATGACAACTAATATTAATTATGATATGTTTTTGTTATCAGTGTCTACAATACATTGTCCATCAATTATTGTGTCTTTTTCAGTCAATTTTGATGAAGCACATGGCCATTATTATTTTGCATTATTCTGATCAACAGCTGAAATTTGACAAAAATATTTAATAGGTCACAAATATAGTGCCAAAATTCAAGCAAGAGTTAATGAAATCAACCTACAACCATGGCAATCCTGTTTTTCATTCAGGATTGCAACATCACATTCTTGGGCAAATTACAGATCTCAATAGGTCTCCTAATGTGTGACTGTTTCTCTGCTCACATAGCTTCTTTGTTTTAGGTGGAGAGAATACGTTAATAGAGACTAAGTGACTAATTGAAAATTGTATGTAAAACATCTGAATTAATTACATTTCTACCCAGCCCTTACATGTGTTGTTCAACGGTTAGCTCAGCTCTGCATTGTTATTTAAATTTACATTGCAAAATTGTATTTCAAGATATCCTTCTCATAGCTGTGGCATCTGGAAGTAGTTATTATGTATAGCAGAAAGCTATGTATTGTCTTTACGGAATTATTTGTTTTATGTCATAGTCAGGAGAACCTAATTTTTCAGGTAAAGACAAACTTTTTTGGGCCACAGTTTGTTGATAGTTCAGCCTGAAGCCAGGACTAATTATATGCTACCACGTTATGAGGTTCTTCGCAAACACCTACACTCTTCCCACAAAATTAACCCTAAGGACTTAAAACTTCACTCTCCTCATTCATGTGGGACAAACACCACAATTATTTGCTTGCCCTTGATATGTTATAACCACCCCTGTTGATGTTGCCTCAAATTGGACTCCTGCATTGCTATATATAGGGTGGGACAGAAGGAGTTACAGAACTCTTACTCCTTACTAATTGACCCTATAGATAGCAAGTCACCCCCATGTACGTGTTTGTTGCTATTCTCTTACTCTGCTTCCATTTCCTCAGGTAGACATGGACCTACAGTTCTGAGTTTTAGTCTCTACTGCAGCTCAACTGAATGAATAGATGTTTGTAAGAATTATGTAATTGATAGGAGTAAAATGCATGAGCAAAGGAGAATTATGTTAAACCTAGGAGATAAGGTAAGCATTTGGGTTAAAGTGGCCCACTGTTATGAACGACCCTCAGGTAAACCAATCCAACACCATTGGGGTCTGGCTTCTGTCTGGAAATGTCATGCTCAAGTGGAGACCTCCCTACACAAACTCACTCAACGTCACCATTCGTTCATTACATCCGCCTCTGGAATTATCCTTATCAAACCATGTGTCCCAAAGACAACAGGACACAGGCTTCCTTGGCCACCTTGAACGTCAAAACACCACCAACCATTGAAGCCCTGAAAACGTGGGGTCAAGCATCTTAATTATCTCTTTCTGTGATCAAGAGTGTAATCTTATAAGAGTTGACACAAACAAAACAGCATTTGTCTTGCATGATTGACATTTTGTGGTTAGGTGTACTACACTGATTGTGGAATAGAATGCCTTACACTAACAAGAAATATAGACAGTGACATTTTTCATTTTCAAAGTGAAAGGCAGGTCTTGAAAATGCTTTTCGCACCCAAAGGATAGGGAAAACAAAGACACGTAGCACTGGCACTGATAGCCCTTAAAATGTTATCGCTACATCACCATTTTACTATCTCTCTCCCAAAAATGGAACGTTTAATTTGTTAAGAGGTTTATCTTAATAGCTTAATATTTTGAAGTTAAGTTCATCTAAGAGAATCCTTATCTGTGCGAATTGGAATCTGATGTCTTCCATCACGTATCAGAATATGTATTCTCAGTACAAAAAAATCACTTTTCCATGTTGTGAAGTATGTCCTGTGTTTTTAGCTCTGTATAATTAATCTATGTTTAAGCTGTTATTTCAAAGTCAAAAAGAGACATGCAGTGAAAAACAGACAGGTTTTCCTCATGACATCCCACCCAGGTTTTTTATTATTCCAGAAATGTAGGGTGTGTAGTAAAATATAAGCTCCACAGTCTCACACTTCTAATGAAGGGGTGTGTAATAAAGGTCTTAGTCTTAAACCTTAGAAGATATGCCATTGATACTATATCATTTTTAAACTAAGGGTGTAGGATCTTGTCTAAATAAAGCAAACCTTCAGTTATCATTTACCCCACGACTTAACATGGCCCTTTAACTCTTGAAGACTGGCTGAATTCAGTTTTCAAATTCAATGAGCTGTGAGAATGGGACTCAAATATAGTCAGAAGCATATATCTGACCAATTTTCCAACACCAGAAATACAAA
The DNA here is from genome assembly GCF_036373705.1 of Amia ocellicauda. Taxonomy (NCBI): domain Eukaryota; kingdom Metazoa; phylum Chordata; class Actinopteri; order Amiiformes; family Amiidae; genus Amia; species Amia ocellicauda. The sequence continues at coordinate 18,313,311 of NC_089869.1, forward strand.
GGTAGAGGAGATCTGTTTATAGCATATTACAGTTATAATTCCATTCATTACTCACATGGTAACCAAATAAAGTGCCGTTTACAGTAACTTGTTGTAACCAATCATGATACCTTCACTTGGAAAGTCAAGGTCTCCTGTTACACTATTCATGGGGCAGACATTATGGGACCCCTATAAAGGTGTCTGTGGCAGTGTAAATGTCTGTGGCGAGTCCACATTGTAAAGAATATAGAGGTATTAATGGGTGGGGAAAGTTCCATTAAAGTTTCCCCATTACTCATACTTAACTCACAGGCTGTCACCATCAGTTATTCTGTGATGGGAATATTTGCCGCAGTGCTATAAAATGGCATTACAAAGCCAATTTGTTTAAGAAGTAAGAAATATTCATACTTTTCAGATCCTATATATATATATATATATATATATATATATATATATATATATATATATATATATATATTGTGAAGACCAGACTCTCCCGTTACTATTACCTCTACTTTTGTCCGAAGGGAGGCAGAAAAACCAGGCTGTACTCCACGGGTTCAGGGATTAGTTGGGAAAAGTTTATTTACTTGTTTTCTTCTTCACAGTACTATTTTCTTCTCAGGTCTCCTACTGTGACCTGACAGAACCCAACCTTTACTGCGCCCACTCTTCAGGGCGGGTCCCAACAATCCCAGCTCCTAATATCTTACACTTCACAATTTACAGATCTAATAACCAAAAAAATGTGGCGCGTGGGCCAACCAAAGTTTTATACTAAATAACTACAACACAAAACACCGGCTGGTCCACTGACTACACAGTTAAAACAAAACAAACCGTCAGCTCAAAACAACTTCCTTGCTACTGGCCCAACACTCTCCCTTTGTCCTCTGCCCCACCCCTATTTATATATGTCAGGTTGCTGGGGTTGATTGACCTTAATTGCTCAATCACCCCAACCACCTGCAGTCCATAAGCAGACAGGGAATGACAATTAACCCCCTCCCTGTCACACTCCTCCTTCCCCAGTGTTCCACATCCCAGGTATTTTTTTTGTATTATTATTATTTTTTTAAAACCTCCGCTTCTGTCACAATATATATATATAAATGAAACCTAGATTAAATGCCATTGGCATTTTATGAGCATTAAAGGGGTTACTGGCCTGACATACCCTGCCTTGTGCCCACTGGGTTGGGCTGTGGCTCACTGTGACCCTGTACTAGCTGAAGCATTTTATGATACAGGATGGATGGATGGATGGTCTGATATAAGATATCACTGAATTTTTGTCAATTGATACCAAGCTTATGCATGTTCACTAGCAACCCAGGTATCTAACCACAGACAGGCAAAGACTGAAGTCTACAGTGAAATAACCTGTACCTCTCCATGTCAAGCTTCCAAACAGTTGTTAAACAAAACAGCAGTTGAAGTGTTAATATGGGATTGTAGACCCAGCAGGATTTCTTGTAAAAATAAATAAAGATTAAATGATAACATTTCTGTGGTGATGCATTTGGTGCATTTGAAAATGTGACTGTCTGCTCTCATTAAAACAACTGTTTTAGCTCAGTAAAGGTCTAACCACATTATCTCACACCCTCTAACCACTTACTGCAAGCTCTTGTGCATGAAATAAAATCCAGAAGCCAAGTGATTATGGGTGTTGATTCACTCATGTGTTTTTGAACAGCAGATTTCATTTTTAAGTGACAAGGCATGAACAGAAAATATGTATTATTAATGTCTGCAGCCCGTAAAGTGATTGTGGAGAAGACTTGAAGAGCAAAGTAGTGTTTTGATTTCATTTTCATAGCATAATTTTGCAAAATTTGAAATGAATTTTCACATCTGCCTTTTTTCCAATTTGAATTGTTGCGTTTCAATCAAAAGCAAATACAGCATACAATAATGTTTGTTGTTTTTCTTAGGGTTCTTGTTTTATGAATTAACAATAAGCCACTACTGAATTTCCCATAGGACAGAGATATTAATTCACCTACAGATAGTTAGTCTTTCTTTTCACTACATTCATTCATCAAAATAACGATAACAGTTATGAATCAGTCAAATCAGGTGCTGTGCTTTACTGGTCTCCCTGTGTTGCTACACCTGTTAGGATCCGTGATGTTTATAACCTGTTTTAAATTCCCAAAGTAACATAAAAGCTGGTGTGAGTCAGAAGCACTGTTTAACACAGGGAAGTGATGCTGTGCCTTTAAACAAAACAAAAAAAGTATTTAACTAAAATGTGAGGAATAAATACATGGTCTATATGCCCCCACACTGCACTGAATTATATATAAAGTCATATGCTCATTAAAATGTACAGAATATAAGTAACTGATATTTGTGAAATTTCTTTGGTACTATACATATTGTTTTACACTTACAGGCATGCATCGGTGGATCATTATAATACCGAAGTGGAACAGAGCTTAATTGAGGAGGCAATCATGCCAACACCGAGGTGTGTGCCAATGATAGTTCTACAGCTATAATCATTTGAGTTCACTGAAGAAGGCTTCTGGTTTGTGCAATTTTCTCACAATGTCTGTCAGAATCTGGGATCTACATCAGACTTTTAACCTTTTTACTATTTCATTTATATCAGATTAAAATCCCGTTTGATGCATCATATTTATGATTAGAAATAGAATCGTTTTGTGCACCTAATAAAGAAAGAATGAGTCCCCAGTTATTTTATGAATGTTCAGCTCAAGAGAAAGTATATACCCTAGGAGTTTTAGTCACGTTGATCAGGTAAGAAACAAATACCAACCCTTAGAACAGATTTCACCAGTTGTGTAACAATTGCTCATTGTTCCCAATATGCTAGGTTGTGGTTAGTATCGGTGAGGTTTATTTTAAAAAATGCAGTGGAAAGACACAAAGATGACACCCTCACTTGTTCCAGCACACACGCTTCCAGTCAAGCGCCAGGGACTGAAGACGGCTGTTTTAACAAAGAGCGCAGTGGGATGTAGGCGTCTGACCTGCTTTTGAACTGGTGGTCTGGCGGGCTGGGGTTTAATGAGGGCACATGCGAAGACTGGAGCCCTGGTCAAGTCTGTGGCATACCAGCACCATGTGGTGTTTATTTATGACACCATTTAAATAATCAGTGGTCAGCCTGCGGTACAATGATGTTAGACCGAAGGGCATGTAATACTATTAAACTCACATGCCTGTTTCCTATGGCGTAGTAAGTCACTGACGCCTTTAATATGGGATTTGTCTGCACATCACTGGATGACATTCTTCTACCGTACTGTAGTTTTACATGTATTCATTTATTTACTGTACATCTGTTTCGGCAATGATAACAAAACTCTTTGCACTTGAGGACCAGAGGCCAAAAATGTCAAGGGCCTGCAAATTGAACAGGTTTTGAAACGTGATGGTTTGAGCGAAACAAACTGGCTGACGATTTGAGTATTACAGTAAATACATTCATTGGGGAAAGGGGGAAAATTAGATGTAGCATCCTTGAAAATGAATTTTTTTAAAGGTTGTTTTTTTCCACCCTTCAATCACTGCACCAGTAATGACTTGTTTTATGACGAATGGATTCATTTATTGCTTTAGAAAGTCTAAATTGGATCTCCTGCTTGGGAGATGGTAAGGAAATAATCATCCCACTCTTTTTATGTACACTGGTGGTCTTGAGGGGGGCTTGATAGCATTTTAAAATGGTAACTTGAATAGCTGCTTTGCACTCAAGAAGATAATAAACAAGGAACTGGATGGAATTTGTATAAAAATAAAGAAGGCCCTGCTTGCATTTCTCAGTCAAGCCTCATTCAGTGTTAACTAAGTGGTGCATAAATTGTGGTGGAAGCAGGCATAATAGCCGTCACCATACTTTCTCGGGGGAATTTCATTCTCCCGTCACTACAAAGGAGGCAGTTGCTTATTTAATAGAAAACAGTTACATTTAAATAAAGTCAACCACATTCTGTTGATATCAATTTGAAAATATAAGTCCCTGTTGGATTACTCAATAACTTCAGTTTACAGTATCAATATGTTTATCCAATTGTATCTGGAATGTCGGACGTGCTTTTTTATGCTTCATTTTATATTAAATATGTGATAGTCATTTATGTAAAATCCGTAATTCATATGAATGATTTAATAAGGCTCCCAGTATACAGTACATGATGTAAAAATAGACGACATCTAGACGTGATTATTAAACAACAATTTAAAAAGAGAGCACCCAGATTTATTTAAACTAGCTCAAATGAGATTATGGGATTTTTGTTTATTTATTCCTTCATCACTAAAATATAAAAAAAGAGTATGGTTTTCCTGGCTTGTTTTTTTTAATTGAGTTTTTAGTATATCAATAAAATCAACAAGACTGGGAGGTAAACGTGCAAACCTGCAGCAAACCGAACTTATACCCCATGTAGCTTTCCAGGTGGCATACAGCCCAGGAAAGCTACATGGTTTTGGTGGCCAATTATATATTTGCCTGTATATTAAATCTCCTATTCCTACTCAAATACAAAATATTTAAATGGTGCCTTGTTGGCTAATGACGTTTTGTAGATTAAAAGGTCCCAGAAACTTTTTAGATTTTGATACTGTGCACGCATTACGTTTTTTTCCACACTTGCAAAAATGTTGCAACATTAAAGTGTTTATTACCATGTCTTAGTTGAAAACCACAAGCCTTGAGCTGGATCTCACTTCCAGATTTAGTCTGAAATTAATCAACGCCATACAATGAACTGTGCTATATTTAAATGTTTGTTTATAGGACAGTGGTTGCATTTTATTTGTGGGTCAAGACGATGTGATCATACATTTACAATTTCAAAACTACTTTGAAGGAATTTGCGAAGGGATATTTGTGGAAGAAGTTGCAGGCTAACAAATCCATGCGAGTACATGTGCGTATAGATAGGACATAACCCCAAAACGGGACTGGTGTAACATCTTATTGTACCCTCACACACTACGGAGTAGGAACAATTCATTATTAAAAATATAATTGTTTACTGCAGAAAGGTTCACTTTTAAGGGAACACTTTACAATATTTAGCGAATTAAATTATTTTTAGAAAAGGACTTTGGAAAAATATACAATATACCAGATGCAGCCCAACTAAAATATGTTCTTAAGAGACAATATTATTAATGTAGATATCATGCATAACAAAACATACATGTGTTGGATTACATTTTTGGTTAGGATATGGTTAAAATACGACTCCACCTGAGCTGCTGACTTTCTGCTGTGCTTCTGTGGAGCTGGATATAAACACAGCCTCTTATGCTAAGATGTACTGATTAAATATAGCTAGAAGGATTGCTCTTGCATTTGCAAAGCATTTATTGTGGCTCCCCAGCTACAGGCACATATTATTTCCGTGGTTTGGTTTTCTGTGTGAAGAATTATGTTTTTTTTTCCATTCTGTTTAGTGAAAAAATAACATTTAGTTTACTCAGGTTAGTGCTTTAAGCTATATCCTGCTAGTTGGCCTCCTAGATATCAAGTAGACATTTATATATATTTGAACGGTTTCTTTATTTATAAATTGCAGCAGTAACCTTGTACAGTACAGCCTAGGGTCTATAGCAGAAGTTTCCAATGTCTGGAGATGGAGGGCCAATTTCCGGAGGTTGCATGGGATGGGGGGGCCGCAGTAGAAAATGAACCACGTATGAAAACAAAATATTTCCCAAATCATACCATTTTATTTCCTATACATTCATGTTAGGGAACATGTATGAACTTTAATTGTTGTTTAATTATTTTCCCCCAAATTACATGTACAATGTATAACAGAAAGTGTTCATCAAGTGGAAAAATATAGTAAAGGTTCAGAAAAGGGGTGGTGAAGGCTGGCTTTGGGGGGCCTCACCAAACATCATCAAGGGCCACATTTGGCCCCCAGGCTGCACTTTGGGGAGCCCTGGTCTATAGTATACATACACACACATCTCTGATAGCCCCAGAGATACTCAAGACACAACCCCTACAACATGCTGTGCTCAATGATACGCTGTTTCCCATAAGAGACGTCCCCTGGTCCAATTATAACACATTGCTCCATATTAGTTACTGTAGGAAAGGAAACTCAATAACTAATTTTCTTTACTCACATTATTCACAGTATAGCCTATGCATATGATATGATGTAGCCTCTCTACACAGCAGCGTACTCGCCCAGCAATCAAACTCAAATGTTTGCACAGACAAAATAACCAGAAAAAGAGATGCATCTACTCATCTGTTGGGCCTAAACCAGCGCGTCAACATCAGGGCCCGGGGTTTGAGTCGTGGCGATTTTCAAGATGTCGTTCACATGCCTTGTGTGTGAGCTTGTGGAGGTTCATGAGGGACAATGCCTGCTCACAGAGATGTGTAGTCCCGAGCATGCAATGGTTGACATTTCGGGGTAATCCTGGGTAATCATATCGACTTTTTCAAGTTCAAGTTGACTAGGTAGCAATGGCGGCATAATCAAAGCCGACACTGTATGCTTTTTTTTTCACTCGCCGTCTCCAATATTGAATTTTGAAGGTGTTTTTGGTTTTGTTTTGTTTGCACAAATCACCCTTAGCAGCGAACACTGTTTAGTACTAAGGCTAAATGAATTTATGTCCGAAAACGTTGCGTGTAAATTCATGTTGACGTTGGTTAGCGGAGCGGAGCTGATTCTCACCCAAGATGGCGGACTGAAGCGTCTCAGTAGCGGACAGTGATGGGAGTTTGTGCGTCCGAAAACACTGGCACACCACGGAAAGCACCACAGCAAAAGGTAGGTGGTTATTTCCACATTTCTAAAATTATTACATTATGTTTCAGAATGTAAAAAACGTTAAAACACATAGAACGAAATTAGTACTCATGTTGTAGTTAGCATAGCCGTAACATTGAAGTATTATTATTATTAGTAGTAGTAGTAGTAGTAAAAGCAGAAGCTGTATTGTAGTTTATTTATTGTAATGAAATGGACACATCATGTTTAGGAAAATTCAACATTTCTGCTCCTGGGATTTTATAGCTGATGGGCAATGTATTTGATGACTTACTGAAGCCATTTCTTGTAGAAGTGTATACGTGCAAAAACACAGTAGGGTGGTTTGGAATAAAATCTGTTTGTTGTGTATTGATTTATTTATTTTCAATAGAAGAACATGAGACTAACAGATTGTCAAGTCTGAGCAGAGTAGATCAATTTGAGCATCCTGCAATACCTGCACAATTATGCTATTAAAAGTAACCACCAGCGCTGCGGTGGTCACAATTAAGCAATAAAGTGGTTTTGGGTGATAAGCTTTTCTTCCTCTGTTAAAACCCCTAATTGCGATCCTTGGGTAACACACACAGTAAGTATGAAATGAGAGCTGTGGCGTTAGGTGAAGCATTGCTGCTGCTTGTGTCTTACCATGGCATTGGCAGTGTGCTTGATGTCAGTGTCATCTGTCTGCTGTCAATCCAGAGTCATATGTCTAAGGCGAACTATTAATGTCCTTTTTTATGATATTTGTGTTAGTGAAAACTGAATATCTTTGCCAATTTAATGGTGTGTGTACAGCACTGTGTAGCTAATATAGAGAACTGCATGGCGCCTTTCAATGCAGTTATGTGATTTGTTTTCTTGATCATTTGAATCCCTATGAAACACTGTGGTTTAGGTATCTTGTAATTTGCATTCAACCTAGTGTACTTTTTGGGTCATTTCACAGATAAATGAGGGAGCTGCATTCTATCTATTTCCTATGGTTTGTTACTTTTTATATTTGCTAACCTGTTCTGTCTATGAAACCAACCTATCTCTGTTTTTGCTCTGGACTTTTTAACCTTACAATGCCAAGATAGGAAGGTGCATATCTTCAGTGCTCGGGATTTCCCTGGGTTAAATAAACATAGCCTATGGTTTGATGCACATCACAGTGTGATGCAAGCATTCTTGACTTTCATCAGTGACGGCCAGGTCACAAGGGGATGATCAGTTAATTGTTCCCCATACAGTTCATTCACAGTTTATTTCTTTCAATCGCTGAGAACATTTTCTACCAAGGAAGAAACTTCTCATTGATTTCCAGGAATGTTCGAGTCTCTGTATTAGTCCTCATCCATGAAGTATTGTACCAGGTATAGGTCTTCATGTCCATAGTGATGTAGCCTATGTGATGACATCTACAAAATAAGACTTAAGTAATGTTCACTAGAGTTCTGCCAATATGCTAAGCAATCTGACACATTCAGTTATTCACTGTTAACAAGTCACACAAACATTGATTGTTCCCACTATCATTCCCCTAATCAAGTTATTAAGCATACATACTGTTTTGAGTCTTTTTAATTTGGGTAATTTCCAATGTGGTTTGTTTTGTTTGTTCGTACATGGAAAAAAAACACACATACCATGGAGCAGTTTCCTTGAACAGCTTAGTTCTGCCACCTGGGGATCTCTTCCATAAGCATAACTAAGTTCAAAATCTAGGTAGGTTTAAACAGAAAAAATATAGCAATTTGTATTCATCTAAATCATATTAAACCACAGAGATATGTGCATCGAACATGTAACAAGGATTCTGAGGTTGATAGAACATATTCAGAGGGTTGTTGTAGTTAAAAAAATATTTAATGAAAGACAGAAAAGAAAATAGAGAGCTTAAAATAGCCTCCCAGTGCAAAACAATTTATACATGAATTTAATACTCTGAGATGTTTTCAGTGCAATCTTCTACTTATGCCATGTTCTTTGCTTTTGAACTCTTTGAAAATTGACCTTTTAACAGTTAATTATAGACCAAGAAACTATTAGAGGTAATTAAAGTCACTCATTTTGTTTTTCTTTTTTCTTTTTTTTTCTGATTGAAGAGTTGTCCTTTTTTTATCCCCATTGCTTAATGTGCCACACATCTTGCTGGTAAAAGAGCAGATGATATAAAACCATGTTTGACCCCACCAAAGGAGGAACTTGTTGAGGAACTTCTTTAGGACCCTGGGTCTGTTGGTGGGAAAATAAGTATTTTACAGTTATTACTATGCAATTTTCTTCTCACTTTTATCTTCCGTTTGTCAGCTCTTATTTAGGAAGACAGATCATCTTCTCAAAGGCTGTAATCTGTCAGCTGCCTAAAGGTTGGGTGAGAATCTGAAAACAAATAGAAAACAAGGAAGATTTCATCATGACAAACATGTTTTCCTTCCTTCTTTTAAATTAAAGTCAAGCTGCTTTAAGCCTCTCATAGTCTTCACTTACCTTGGAGACACTGAAAATCAGCGGCTGGTGTTTTAAAGCAGACTTTTTGTTCTCTGCATTCTTTTGACCAGGATCACCAATTATATGCTTTAATGTAAAATTCAAAGTGTTTTCTGGATACCTTTATAGCATTAACCCAACAATTATTTGTACTTAAAGCCCTGCTGCAATTACTTTCATTAACCACGGAGTAGACAACTTTAAAAAAAAAAAAGAGAATAAGAATAATTACAAAATGGAAATAAAAGCTACAACCCCCCCTTGATCAAATGTAATCTTTAAACAAGTGAAACAGGGAAAGTAAATTTGAACACTGAAAAAATAAAAAATGTGTACTGCACCGTACAAAATCAAATATTTGTACATCAGCTTTATGTTTTATTTGTTTTTAAATAAAAAAACAGTACAACTACATAATATATTAATTAGGGATAACTCCTTCCCTAGCCCAAAGAAATATAACTTAGTTCAATGAATTAGTCTACATCTTAAGTGCCATTGCAGGGCAGAGTTATGTTCTGTTCACAGCTAAAGTAGCTAAATTAAGAGCACAGGAGGAAAGAAATATATTTCCACATGCTCATTGGCAATAGTGAGTCAAACTGAGTAGAGACCAAGTTCTATTAAGAAGACTCATAGATATCCACACTTTTCCGTGGTTAATTTGCTCCTCACCGGCTATGTAATCAATTGCTCACAGCAGTAACATCTTTTGTGCACGGAACAGTGAAACTGCAATTGAGCAATTTATGACATCAGTATCGTTGCCAAGCAATTAATTATTTAGTCTTATTGTCTTCATATCTTGGCAGTGACATTCTTTCAGTTATGTACATTAGGACTGGACGGCATTACTGAGGTGAAGAAAGATAGACTTATGTGTCATAGTCTTGCAGCAGTAAGCTCTGGTAGTGTTTTTATCTGTTCAAGTCAGGCTTATTCATGATAAAAACCTTTACTGCTCAAAATGTGTCACTTATCTGGACAGTTATCTTGAAACACAGTTCCCCAAAATGTATCTGATGCTATGTATTTGTGATACGAAGTACATGTGAATGGTTAACTGAAAGTATATGTTTTTGGCAATGTGAGATTTCTGTTTTTCTTAGTAATTGTAGAAGAATCAATGGGTGCTTAGTCAAACATTTGCACATTCCAGTATACAGGTTACACTTCCCAGACTTCACTGTAAATCACCCAATTAAAGTGAATACATTTAGAATAAACTGCGGGATTAGATTATGCTAACAAATATAATACACTATTTAGATAGTGATTAATGGTTTCATGTGCCAGACATACCTTTTTACAGGTTTAAACAAAGCACATTATTGTAGCTAATCAATCTGTCAGGCTTTTGTTTCAGTCACAGTTATTAAAACATTTGGATGGGTTAGGTTTACTGACACACAGTGAACAAGATATTAGTCAAATGCTAAGGAAAATATGATATTTGTACTTTAAGGATATTTTCCACACATGACTAAGCCAATGAGACAATACGTTTTTGTTGTCAATCATTTAATGTTTGCAAAATTGAACCAAATATGCGCACTTGTGTAAACATACATGCTGCCAGTTTTTTTTTTCTTAGTCTTGTGCAGAAAGCTTTTTTTTCTTTTCTTATTTATTCCAAAACATTCTACAATTAGAAAACCGTAATGACAGGATGTGGTTGGCATAGCTATATGACCTCATCGGTCTTAATCACCGGAATGGCATTTTCAGCAACCAGAGACTTTTGGGAGGCACTCTGTGGAGCTGTCTGATACGATGTCTGCAATTATGCCCACCTAAAATGTTAGCAAGGCCATGTCAGCCTCACTCTTTGACAACTAAAATTAAGAATAATATACAGTGAGGGATTTAAATTAGATGTAGCTATTGCAAAAAGTGTGCGGAATACAAAGAGGCAGGCAACTGTCTTCATAAAAATGACTTTTTCTGTCAGTTAAGAGCTGTAGAGTTATCAGATTCCTTTGTGTTACCAGATATGTTGTAATCTACCAGATCCAAAGATTTAAAGGTGAAATCATTGTTTGTTAAAACTACTACAAATGTGAGTACAAATATTCAGCTTTTCGCCATTTAAAAGTGTTGTCCTACATAAACCAATCCCTTAAGTTGTACATAGTTTTCCCATCACCTTTTTTCATGCAGCATTTGGATTTTTATTATTTTAATGTCATATTATACTAAATTGACCATATGTGAGTTAATTAAGTATTTTTTTGGTCATTGTAATTCATTCAAGTAGTACGTCTTCTCTGTGTTTGGTTTGTTCGTGACTAGAATGATGCAAAGTCTTGGTAGGAATGTTGCATGTGCAAAGTTAAAGGAGGTACAATCTCTTCAGCAGATGATTACAGGTGGATTTGGTTCAAGTATTCAAAGTCATGAAACGTATCGACAAAAGTCATGAGTGGGGAGTTAAGATTGTTTTAACACAAATGGTTGTGTCTGGTGTGGAACGAACTATCCCATTATGCACTTAAAGATGACTCTGTGTTATGAATATAGAATATTTAATCTATACAGGTGTCCTACTAGATTAATAAGTTAATCACTGCTCTGTTACTTTTTTACTTTTTTATTTTACTGCATCACAGAAAGTTTTTTTCACTGCACGTGTGCCCAAAGCTGTAACGATTTGCACGAAGTGTCAAATCCTACTGTAGGCTGTGCGCAGAACAGGAGTAGGCCTGTATAACTTGGTACAGTATATAGGTCTAAGGTCTGCAGACTTACACTTTACATCATTGGGATAATTCATATTAGTATACTGCTATACCTTTAAAGGAAATAGCCTACATTTTACTGCCTCTGTGAGTTCTTATGGCTTCTAAGTTATTAGTATAACCAATGTAGTTTCAAATAGTTTTTGGACTGATGCACCAATTGCAAAGCGCACAGATCTTAACAGAAAGATTACAGAAAAAATATATATATTTTAATGTTTCTATATGTATTAGATATTTTGACTAATATTAGATATTTCAATATTAGATATTTGTATATAAATACAAATATTCAGTACTTTTCAACATAAAATGTGAAAATATGCATGACTGTTAATATGGTGTATATCAGTAGTGCATGTGTCATATTTTGTTCAAATGTATTTATTCTGGAAAAGGCTTGTTCTATATGCTTCCAAAAAGGTTCAGATCCTTTATCAACATAATTTTTGGATCCATCTTCCATGCAAAATCTCTCTGTCTCCTCCAGGTTGTGCTGTTTATACTTGTGAACTGCTTTCTTCAGTATAAATATTGTATTCAATCGAGGGCTGTAGATTGTGATGGTCAATCACAAATATGGATTGTATGATGTTGGATGTGTAGTTTTGATTGTTTTCCTCGTGTAAGTTCATTTGCAACCTAGTTTAAGGGTCTTGACAGAGGCCAACCATTTTATTTGGCTAATATATCTTGATATACTTTGGAAACAATTGGTCCATCAATTCTAACAAAACCATAGGATACAAAACAGATGTGTTTCTTCACAGAAGTGATGACACTGTTTCTGACTCGAGCATTCATTTATTTGTTGGCAAACATTGTTCAGCTTCCTTCATCTGACCACAAAACATGGCCCAATTGATTTGGGAGTCGTTATGATGGTGACTGGCAAATACATGTCTCTTGTTTATCTTGTTGAGGCTTCAGTTTATGCGTCTTCTGCTGGACTCTGGCATGAATACCATTTTCATGCTACCAACGCTGAATGGTAGACTTGGAGACCTGGTGTCTGTAGAAAACTGTCTCATCCTCCTAGAAGCATAATAACCACCCCGCTATTCCTGAACTTCTTTCTGATTAGTTCTGTGGTTGAAACTAGGATATTCATCTTCTTATTAACTTATTTATGGCTCTGACTATACTTACAGAGGTCAAGTAGACTGGGCCATTCACCTGTCTGATTGATCAACAATATCTTCAGATGTGTGTCAGGAAATGTAAATTGCTGCCTTGTAGACATACAAAGCTGTTTATTAAGGGAAATTAATATTAGAGGATTTTTTCGCACCCCTGTGATCATCATCACATCCTTTTTAATTGAAGTCTTTTAATTATACAGTAAAACAAAATAAAGAGCGTTGTGTAGAGGCAAGCCACTAGAGCTACATAGTGCCAGGAGGCACGTTAAGCTGATGGTGTGAGAACTGTTGTTCTAATACTTTACTAAAGCCTTTTTTATATGCTTTAAAAAGACATAGGTTGTCTGCATTTCATCAGCTTTGCCATTATGGTTGCACAACAAAATATATATACATTGCAAAATAGGAGATCCATTGTTCTGACAAGTTAAAGGATGTGTAAAGATAGACTTTTGATTTTTGAAGTCACTTACATGAATCGGCCGGTAAGAATTAGAAAGGCAACGACAAATCATTTTCATTTCCAGCCTGACTTCAGATGATATCATGAAGACTGTTTTCCCTGAAGTCTGCTAGATCTTGTGCCTCAATAGCATATTCATATTTTAGTCATGGAAAAGGAATACTTATGTCAAAGGATGTATCCACTGCAAATGCTAGGAATAGTGATACTCACTAAAGTAGACAACTCTTTAAATTGTGTTTTTTTATATTTTAGTAATGGCTTTGAAAATATAGTAACAAGTACTTAACTATCATATTTCAATTCTTTTTTCTGAACCTATACTTAAAATCCGTTTGGGGTGGTTTAGCACCATGGTGGTCTTGGATATGATAATATCTGGTATCAGAATTGCAGATTTAGTTTCCTGGTGGTTCATCTGGATTGCATTGCTACCAATGTAGACATGTGGTATTGGGGTCAAGTTTGTTTTTCGAAGAAGTCGTCCTGAAACGTCATGTTGGTCACTACAGACAATCCTCGTCTAAGTGAGCTCACCGTGGTTAGCAGACATGGAGACAGTGGGAACTGTATAAAGATATAATAAGAAAGAGAGTAGGTGAGAATAATGAAAAACAATTGCACTGAGAAGAAACAATTGTTAACATAGTTATTGTGTATGACTCATATTTTACTATATTAAGTGCCTTAGTGATTTGTAATGGTGATATGCATTGTTGCCTTGTAATCCTGTAAGCGTTGTGTTGTGTTATATATTGTATGTGAACTGAGGCATTAATTGAACCCTACTTACTCATCAATCATAAAACAAATCTCTGCTATTTTACAAATAAACAGTAGACTATCTGAAATTAAGGTGAATTATAGTCAAGTTCTGGGTCTTACATTTGTGCCTCCCAGGTTTATGAAATATTTATTATCGTAAGATACTATAATTACACTCTATAATTCTACAAATAATTAAAACAAAATATTCTAGGGACCTTTTTAATTCTTATGTAATCTACATAATACAATGTGGTCATAAACCTAACATTGTAGTTAAAACACAAAAGAATGAAACTGTTAAATACCTCATGTTTTTTGTGTTTCATAAACAATAAATAGTGGAAATATCTGCTCACTATGAATAGAAGGTGTAGCCTATCCCATTATGTAACAGACAATATTGTGGTCATGTGATCCTAATTCGATACATGATTGTGGTAATCGGAGGGAAGCCTCCAGGTCTTTGAAAATTATCACTATCTAATTTTCCATAATTACTCCTAGTAATTAATTTGTTATTAATCTGACTAATGGAATACCTAATACCTTTTTTTCCTGCTTGACATTCCTGTTTGCTGTTGTGTCTTTTGCCAACCACAAGAGGGAGACGAGAGGTATTTTTTTGGCGAATAATTACTTTTGCTGTTTTGTACATTACTGTAATATGATAAATAAGGGCCTTAAAAATAAGACTGCAATAATACAATTTCATAATGTCAGTTCTCTATATGAGCAGGACATATGCCATTATCTCCCGGACCTTAAATTTGGGCACCAACAGGTTTTTGTGAACCTGTGTGTATCTCTACACGCACACACACACGCACACACTGTATCTTCAGTATCAAAAACAATTGTTTTGCTTGGTATTAAATAGAGCTGTCTAACACAAACAAAGCATACAGTCTCTCTCTCCATTTATTATTAAATAATTTCTAACCTATTATTTCAAATGGCTGTTTATACATTTTCCTTCCCTTTTGATAAGTGTAAAGCTACCTGTAAATTCTAGATGGCATTTACAGTGTTTTAGTTAGAGGGTTTTTCTACGCATCTTTCATGTCTAAAACATTTCACATTTTAAAGAGGTCATCTGTTTAATGTGATTTCCAGGCATTGCTTGGCTGCCTCTTTTTTGTAAATGTACATGTTAAAAGTCAGATTTAGCCTGGAGAAACTCAGCTAAATGTCTGGCATCCAAGGAAGTTTTTTTTTTTTTTTCATATAGTGAATAAGGTTTGTGGTATTTTTGTTTCATGTTCAAATTTGGAACCTCTAACAAGAGATAAAGCTGATGATTAAGATGTAATACTGAGATTTATGACTGGGGGTCATTTATACAGTTTCAACTTAATGGATTTGAGGATATCGTAAGACTAGAATTGTGCACATTTTGTTATACAGAGACACTCTTTTGAGATAATAGAGTTGTGCTATGAAGCCAAATTAATTTCCTGAGAATTGTGTCCCACAAGCGGTGGCGTCTGGCATCAGCTACATCTTCCTTCTTATACTGACTAGGTAAAGCAGACATTTATAGACTATATCTGGTTATTGTTTACCACTTGGAAGGCAGGGAAGCGAATGAAGACCCTTGACAATTGGACTCTTACCGGTTTACATACAACTGTTTAAAAAGTAAATAACCAATAGGCCATAACAGGGAATTAGTCATATTTTCTCAGGGGCAAAATGAGAAGTCTAAAAGCACCTGTTTATAATAAGAACCTTGGCACTTTGGTGGTTAAAAAAATATTAAAAGATTTACCTTCACATAATATTCTGTAGTGTTATGCTAGCTCAGTTTAATTACTAGGGAAATACACGCTAGCTTGCATGAGCTTCACTTTGTTATCCCCTGCTCTCAAACATGTGAACGTGTAGTCTATGTATTTCTGCCCAGAAGAATTAGCCTTTAGTTTAAAAGGTAGTGCTTGCCGAAATGGACAACACACATAACATTGAAGAAAGTCTATTATATAATTATATAGTTAGTTGTTTTTTGTTTGTTTATTTTTGGGATATAATATAGTTAAGCTTGAGCTAATTGATATTTTCTTCAAGATTTATTTTATTGTTTAGTGCAGGCCGTCCCAGTCTGTTGTGGCCTGGACAGTCTACTTGATTAAACTTGATCATGTCCCAGGAAGGAATGTACTGTGAATGTTTGACACTGGATCAGATCACAGCTGGACACCATATGAAAAATAAGTTTCTTCCCATCTCTGCTGCCTTTCCTGTTTAGGTCTAATAAATATTGGTTTGCTTATTGATGTTTATATATATATTTTTGTTATTATCAAAGAGTCTAGATACAGGTTGCGTTTCCTCAGTTTGATGTGAATATCACAATTCTTTTACCGTTCACACTCTGCTTTAGGGCAGCTTTAGTTATGGGACTTTTCAGGGTCTAAGGTCTTAGGGCTAATAATAAACTATTAACTACCATTAAGTCTACATTTTCATGTTTAATTTCAATTTTGTACACATTTCTGTACAAAAGGTTATATATATATATATATGGCTACTTTTGAATGAAACTTTATGAAATCAAACTCCAATTATTTAGGCTTATGCTTCAAACATAACGATAGAGAGATAAAAGGGTAGTTGTCTGTCAGTGATGTAATTTGAGTGTTGCGGAAAAGCAAGTGCCCTGGTTTATATTAGTGTATTTTTGATGATGATAATAAATCATCCACAACCAAGTTTAAATGTTTGAAAAAGTACACAAACCTATTATTGTATTAGTTATTATTAGTGACCATACATACCACCATTAAATGATATATGTAAGTGTGCCTTGAGGTCTGCATTTTGAGCTGTATTGGCTCCGAGAGACACCGGTCTGGTTTAAATTGATCTGTAAAAATGACCTCTGGCCTGCATTTTCTGTTCATGAGTAACTTCCCAGAATTACATTTTCATTGTGTTAAGCATTCGTGTTCTCTGAATTCTTAAGTTATTGGTCACAAGTAGGAATGTTTTTTGTCGTTTTTTACACTGTTTCCAGCATTACAGTGGTAACATGGTTCTGATTAATGTAATGGAGTCACACAATTATTACAAGGCATGAAGCCAATTTGCGGTTTCTAAGAATCATCTTTCATTGCAAGGTGATTCAAAAATGTAACGGGTCAAATTAACATTATCGGGGGATTATTGTGAAAAACTCTAAGGGTGTTTTATGCATCTCATTAAATCTCATGCGTCACTACGATCTGTTAATATTGAACCTGCGATTCCAAATGCGATGGGAATTGTTCCACTTACTGGATCATCATGTTTTTCCCGGGCACCTTAAGTTGTTTTTTCATTGTTTTGATGAATTTCCAAACTTCTAAAAAGTTTGCAGTGTCTAAGACTTACAGCCTACATTTCCATGGACATAAAGATCGTTAATTCAGATGGTTTCATTAACAAAATGAGTCCCATGAGTTTTGGCTGGATGATTTTATAGATTCTAAACTTATTTTTATTAAGTAAATGCATCTGCACATTTTAGCTGTATTAATACTGTTACTTTGCCAGATATCAAATACATAGGCAGAATCAATTGAATGCTGATAAAATTATTATCCTTTTATTGTTTTAAATGTGTACAAATGTTCAAGGCTGAGCCCACCAATGCAATGTATGCCCCTACATTCTTGCACTTTGACAATAGGCTTTCATTTTCTGGATATAGTCATTTTAAAATGCCTTTTTGAAATGTAAGATGTTTTTGACCGATTTTGTCTTTTTCCTTCAAATGTACTTCTTTGCTATGCTGTCTCAGTTTGCTCTGTTAAGCAGTGTTGCAAATGACAAAGGAAGATTAATTGTTCACATTTAAAACCACTGTGGGGGGAAAAAACGGAAAGAAGAAAAAAAACGGCTTCACTGTATCTGTTGTTCTAATGCAAACCAGACCCTCACACACTCCGTTTTCCTGCTTCCTGCTCGTATGGTGCCGGGCAGCATGCTGTCCCACTCTGCACCAAGCTGTTTGTCTGTTTGGATACCCATGGAGATGACGGCACGCTTAAGTCACAGACCACATCTGTCTGCGTATGATTTGCGTTTCTAGCCCAGTAAGAAACAATTGAAAAGGGCACCAGGGCATCACTGCTTTGCACAGGCAGCAGACTGACTGATGGCTCATAAGAAGGTGTTTTAGAGATCAAAAACACATCTTTGACAGTGATGAGTAGCCACAAAATTAGGAGTGAGTACATCACATCTATTACAAGAATGTCAGGGCAGTACGTCGACTGGCTGCTATAAAGAAAAGTTACTTTTCTGTGTCTTTTATGTGTGTTTTTCGAGCCTTTAGATAGTAGATGACAAACCTAATGGAGAATAAAATAATCTATTTTCAGTTGATGTTTATCAGCTGGAACTCCAGTACATGGTGTCTTTGAACTTGTACATATTTTTTTCTGAACACTTCATGGAAATGTAACAGAAAATGTACTTAATATGAAATGTCAACAGTTACATACATTGAACATTGAAAAGTGTTTGAGAAAATAGAAGGTGTATTAGCCAAGGGTTTAATCCTTCATGGCTTCTAAATATAAAAGTCAGTGATTTATTCTGATGTTTTTCCAGCCTTCATGTTGTTCGACACAGGCTTCCGCCTGCATACCTCTGCATTACAAAGAATCCCACTCACTGTATTACTCTATTCCTTTCTATTTTATCTAGCTACTCTTTAACCCTTTGATATTTTTTGCAAGGTAAAATTATTCCCTGGCACTGTTGTGTCTTGGTGGCTCCACTAATGAAACAGTAATTTAGGAACACTTTGATGTTTCCTTCATTACCTGTGATGCAGTCGGAGAAGGCCTATATCTGAGGCCATCTCTTTTTGCTGCCTAATTAAATGTAATTGCTTTATTTTGTACCAGCGCTCATACTTGCAGCATAGCCTTGTAATAACTTAAATTGCATGGATGGTCAGGGGACTCCCTGACGCCAAAGAGGAGACACTCCTGCTGTCACTCCCTGCCATAGCATGTGAGCCTGCCTTCTGTAACCTTGTTATTACTGCTTCACTTCAAGAGAAATGGACTTGTTGAATTCCCTCATTGAAGAGGATGAAGTCATTTTATTTGCACCCCATGCACATATTAATCATTTTCCAAATTTAATGTATTTCTTGTACAACATGAAATGTTTGGGTGTGTAAACATATTTCTCATTTTGTGGAATACATATTCCACACCATTATTTTATTTATTTATTTTTTAATCTAAGTGGCTTCACATTTCATTTCTTAGCTTTCACATCACCCTTCCAATTTGAATTAGCCTAGTTAGTCCTGGTTTGTGTTTAATTCAAATACATAGAAACATAGTTAAAGAGATTTATTGCTGTGATTTGGTTAGATCTGTGCTAAAACATTTCAGCTATGATACTTCAACAGAAGAAAGAATGCTATTTTATTAGTACCAATATTAACCAAGTAAGAATGCATGGAATGGATGAAAAATACATATTTTTGGGAGAAAAGGGCAAATTACCAGCCTGAATCACATGGTGAAGGTTAGAATAGCTCTGTGACCCTCACAGTAGGCGCAAGCCGGGCTGAAGGTGTGACACTGGCTTTAGTGATTAATCATATAGCAGAGCTGGAGTCACTTGCTGTAATGATAGGCCTTTCTTTCAGCTTTGTTAGACAGTCAACAAGAGCATCTTCACTTTGTGTCCAATCCCTCCCCTTTTGTTGCTGGTGCCAGGAGGTCTGCAACTGTGGCTGTTAAGACTAATATGACAAAGGCTCCGGATCGTGTTTCACCCAATATGAGAAACCCCAGCCAGTCACTTAAGTCTGATCGGAGCAGACAGATCAATAAAATACAGGATCTCGGAATAGATTGCATGTTTATGAGCAAGGAAAGCATGGATTAAATTATTTTTCTGTGCAATGAAATTATCGCCTGCAGGATTTGAAGGAACGTCTCGGCAGGGTGGGACAGATGTGCAGCACGGTGCCGCGGCTGACGTGTTGCTTTCTAGTGTGAAATAGTTGGAGGGCGACGAGAGCAAGATTGTCAATATTGCAGACGCTTCTCTGTGACACAGAGAGCGAGTCTAGGATCACACACATTGTGTGGTTTGTTTCCTTTGACCCAGAGTGTGGTTTCCATGTCAAGGTCTGCAACAAACATATTGTTTTCATATGAACAAAGCAACTTTGGTGATCCAAGTGCTAACCACTCCAGCCGTGATTCTATCCTGTGGATGATTTTTGCTTGTGGATGCCTACTTTGTGTATTTTATTTTTATATGAAACACGTGCATCTCAAAATAAAAAATGTCTGTGTCTGGAAAAAAATATTATTTTGTCACGTAAATTGGTTCACTACTATTTTTCTAAAATATGTTCAGATTATAAAATTATATTTTTTTCCATCAAACGTCGGGACTGTTTCTCTGCCAGTTACAATAATATACATTTCTTTAAACATTACTTCCAAATGGATGATAATACAGATATGTTTTCCATGTTACTTAAAAGTTTTAATTCATTTTTTTGTATTATCTTGAATAAAAATATTTAGCACACATTTTTGGGATATAATTAGTTTTCCCGCAAATGTCTCCTTGATATATTGATTTGCTTTTCCCTGTATATAGCAACATATTTTTTTTTTACATTACATGTAAAAATTATATCAGATTTGTCTTAGAGTTATTGTTTTGCTTTTTAGTCAGGCTTCAATGCATGAACAGACCTCTCACTTGTCATCAGACAGGTCATTATTTCGCTGTAAATCTCATTCCTCATCTCGTCAACCCTCTTCAAGAAAAAGGGAGTGTTTCACGTGAAAAACAGAGCTCAGTACATGCAGTGAACTGTCAAATGCTAGGAATAAAACCAATTAATCCACTGAAAGGTTTGTACATTTATCATATATAGACATAACATCATGAATGTGAAAGAGATTGGGAAATAATTAGTTAATATGTAACAGCCATGCATTTCTCCTTTAAACTTGTACATGCATCAGTTTAAACACATAACAGTATAAAAAATGTTGAGACTCACTGTGATATGCATAGTGTATAACATTTGCTTTATCAGTGCCAACATGTATTGGACCTTTTAAAAACTACAGCATCGCTGTTCAAAACAAAACAAAGGAGCTCTTCCAGTAATGAAGCATGCATATTTGTTTGCTGCTGTAATGATTGTGGAAGTAGAAGTGTTTTTAACTTCTGTAGAAAGGATTAAAGGATATCCACACCTGCTTTTTTCTTCTCTCTTTCCCCAAGGAATTTCATTTATTCTTCTTTAGAGAACTTGAATGGTTGTCCTCCTGGCTATAGGAAGTAGAGCCACTTACCCTGCTTTGGTCATGTCAGTTTCAATCCTCATGACATTTCATTAATTCTTCCTCTACAGAATAATCCTGAAGTAAAAAGAATGTGAAGCCCTGCTTATAAGAATCCTTTTATGACCAAAGTAATTAAGCCTACAAATTAGTGAAAGGCTCCAATGCGGAAGTGAACTGGTAGACTGTGGTCGGGACACAAATTTATGGATTTTCCCCTAAGCTGCTTTTCTTGAGGAAGCTTTGATAGAAAACATATGATATCAATTATCATTAACTCTGTGTGGTTTCCGTGTTAGGAACTCTGATTTAGACCCTTCCATTATCATCTTCTTTCAAAGTCTTTAAAGTATTACAGATTGGCTCTGCACGCAGACATGCATTTGTTGTTATGTTTGAAAGCAAGATCTTTTGTTTAGCCAGTGGATTTCATTCTGTTTGCACACTTTCAGGAGAGAGGCTTAGTTATGTCAGGTTTTAGCACTTCAAAGAATTCTTCAACAGTGAACTGAATGGAAATAACTCTCATGATCAAAGTGTAAATAACTCATACATTTCGGAAATGTAGAGGGGGGAAAAAATAATATATTTGTACATTGCATACAATCCAAGGCTTTAATTGCAAGGTATCTTAAATGTAATTTGTTTATGGTATTACTGAAAATAGTGTCATGAACATTTTTTAAATAGTGTTGAATTGTTTTCCCATAGCTGCTCTTTTTTTAACCAATTTTTAATTGGTAACTGCTTTTAGAAAGTAATGTTTGAGCTTTAATTCAGACGTACCTTCTTCCTGTTTAAATGAAAGCTAGACATCACATGGACTATGGACAATTGTATATATAAAAAAATAAAAACAGTTTAGTGAAGGTGGATTTTCATATTCATATAGTGATGGCTTATTGCCATTGTTTATTGTTACAGAGAAAACAAACATTACATCTATTTAATTTTTTCTCTTAGGGGTAATGACTTCATGTATTTTGTAAGAAGATAAATAATGTATTCATACAGTGATTTGCTATAACGTAGAGATGTAGGAACTGAATCAACCTCACCCATTAACATAAGGTGGGATGAAGGTTGTGAAACAATAAATAATTAGTTATGTTTATAAACCACCACCAGACTTGTTTATGTTTAATTAGACATTAAGTAGACATTTTAGAACATCATTTAGAGGTAAAAATGTGCAGAGGTTAACTGCAAAAGTCCATAAATGTGTTTGATCAGTGCCTGTCCTATTTGCCAGTTATTGCAGATTAATATTTATCAATTGAATATATATTTACAAATTATTCAGTGCTGAAATGGTAAGTGTAAATTTGGTCTAATGTGGCTTTAATATTGCATGATCAATACCATCTGGCCTTGTACTTCAGTCAGCAGAAAATAAAGCCCCATTTCTTAGTGTGCCTGTTTATAATTAGATTCTCAAACAAAGGAAAGGGGTAACAACTTTAGCAAAAACTTTACTTTTGAAATTATATTAATGCTAAACTCTCTGTCTCTGTCTGAGCAGTGTACAGGACCACCCCAGAGAGTTCGTATTGTGAATCTTTGATCAGTTTTATTTTCCAGATTCAGGGCTCAGATGAATGAAATGAAACAAAGATGTGAGGTGTGTGAAAATTGTTTTTTTTTTGGTCCACTTAATCTTTATCAGTTTGTCTGTTAGTCTTTTTTTTCTTTTAAGTTAGTACATTCTTCAGATTGTAGATTTTTTTGGCTGCCAACATAGAATGTATATTTCCACCTATTTTGTATAATTAGTTTGTTCCTGTTACTGATTTTTCCAGTGTCTTTATTACTTATAAATTACAGCTAGACGGTGGCAGAAAGGTGACAGATTGCTGAATAATTCAAGGGCAGAAAGGTTCATGGCCTTGTCTGTCTTTTATGGCATGAACTCCCTAAATTGTGAATTACATGGTTTGCTGGAGACATGTCAGTATTTAAGAATGCATTAATCTTTCTATTTATTGACCTGGACACAACATCAAGGTTCAACAACATCAGCTCACCTTAAAAAACAGCCTAAACGTTTTTATGAATTCAGTACAATATGTTGCAATGGATGCTAGTTGTCTTCGCCAGTGCCATCAATGTCACAGCACACAGAAATGGTGAAATGCTCCCTGGAATAACGCTGCTAGTCTCTGGTTATGCCAGGACCCAGTAATTGTGGGTGGCCTGCTTGTAATTTTCCTTTCCTCTTTCTATTTCAGGATTACTTTGTTTCCTTTCCAAACAGACTCACTGTTAATATAGAATGACTTATATATTAATGCTTAAAGAAGTCCTTCCTTAAGACTCCAAATAGACTAATAAACATATGTCTTTGAAACTGAAGAAGGAATCAAGTCCATATTCCATGAACCCTTTCACAGTAAAGTAATCTGATTTTTTTGTAAACATCTCTTGCTTAAAAATGGGCGAAAATGATACTTTTAGAAATCCCAAAACATAATTCTTGTTTATTTAATTGCACTCTATGAGTTTGTGTGTGTTGCACACTGGCTTCGAGAGGACTACTGTGTTCCTCCTCAGAGGCTGGTTTAGCTGGGGATTTTATGCTACAGCATTTTGGGATACTGATTGTAATTAAAGGGCCTGTCTTAGGATAAGATGCTTTTGTAGCTCTGTGGAAGAAAATAAAAAGTCGTAATTAAATGCCTGGTGCTCCTATTTAAAAAGAAAGAAGGAAGAAAAAGAAAGTACATAATTATTCTGAAACTATTGGAAAAACTTGGTCTGTTTGAACAGCTGCCTATTTAGTAAAAGTTGGCAGCTACATACTCCCTAAAAGCACTAAGAGAGTTAAAGCTACCTTCAGGTAGCCAGGTGACAAAGATAGGCATCATATAAAAATGTATAACTATAGTTCAGCCTATAAAGTCACATAGGACTATTAAGTGACTGATAAGTGACTAATAAACACAATAAATTATTGTCTTTCATAATTGCATTTTGCTTGGAGCGTTGTGCCATTAAATCCTTAAATCAGAGGTCAGAAAAGAATGCACAGGAAGGTTAAAAAGACAAAAAAAAAAAAAACATTGTACAATTAACCACAAGCATTATTACAGAGTATTTAGTATTCTGAAACTTCCTGAAGTAAAGCCATTTTAATAACTGCATCAAAATGTACGTTCCACAGCTGTGTGGCGCCCTTTAATACTGATTTTAAATACGGTATCATGGAAAACATACCATGTCTAAAAGCTGACTATTTAGCAATGTTTTAAGCAGTATTTGAGAAGCAAAGGTTGTAATAATAGTAGAATGTTGTGATTTTCAACATGTAACCTCCTTTAAGCCACTTGTGTTGTGTATCCCCTTAGGTGCAGTGGCAGTGTTCCCTGCTGTACATCTCCTATAGCTTGCTTGGTTGTGGGGCTTGGTAAGAGTCAACAGAATGACCAATAGTTTAACCTCCTCTGTGATGTCAAGCCCTTATGTCCATGCTAGATGCATGGTTTGAAAACTCTTCCTGTGCAACCACGAAAACATCTCTACACAAAGAGTTGAGGAAGTTTAAAACAAACTACCCAGTCGTGTAGCTGAAGCATCCAGTGACCTTCTCATTTTCTGTTTTGACAAGGTTTATTGCTATTATCAGCTATTAATAGATATCTTAAAAAAACTAATATTTAGGCTTTTCAAGAGTAATTGATTTATGAGAGGGTTTATTTTAAAAGACTATACAGTATATATACAGAAGATATACTTTCAGCATGAAATAGTCATCCCATATACTTTTCATGTCAAGAAATCTGAACCAGTGTAGGTCTCTCACTTGTGCATGTGTGTGCTTGGCACCCTGTTGATATTAAACAGTGCTTGTCAGATGCTAGACTGCTCAGCAGGCTGTCACCATCTCACACCCGTCATTTTTCACCACATAAAGGCAGACTGGTAGATGTCATTGGTTAACCGGTTCGGATAGCAGTCTGGTATACAGCTGCTTTATAGACTCAGGCTCCTGCTGTCATTCCACTTTCTAGCATCAGTAAATCTTTCTGCTCCCTGTTTAATAGCCACTTAAGTAACAGCTAATTGTCACAAGGCTTGTACATTGCATAGTTAATGTCTTTTCATATGATATTCTCTAAGTTTTGGGATGATTTTGGCTTCTCACATGTTATAGCAGGGTCTCATTGAGGTTAAAAGCAAAAGTAGAACAGAGTTTAGTGGGAGTTTGTTAAGAAAGCCTCTATCCTAACCCCATATAGTGACTGTTTATTATCTTTGCCTCAGTGTTCAATTGAATCCAACTAAGTTCAGACAACCAATTTGACTGTATGGTAAATGTGGACATAACAACAGTGCAAAGCTATGTCTCTTGATAGTGAGCATTCTGACAAAAGCATGATTAACAGTAGTCTGATTTGTGGATCAATTAGTTGAACAAATCTGCAGCAAATATTTAGAGAGGTGAACAAACCACAGCTACCACTACTGATTAATCCAAAGCTATGACTCTGACGACCACAACAGTGAACCTTAGAGGGTCAGTAAATAAAACGCCACAGGTGGCTCAGATTCTGTTTTTGTCTTGTCCGTTCAATGAAGCTGAGATCTTGCCAACATTAAACCTGAAAAATGCTGGAAAATATAATGGCTCCAAAGCCAAAACAGCATATGAACATCTGTTGAAACTGTTGTAATGGCATTTATTAAAACCAACCCATAAATTCCCACTTTTATCTTGCGTAATTAGCACAATACTAAACTACATATAAGTACCCACTGGATCTGTCTGGCTACTTGGAAGTCTCCTGAAGATTATACAACTCCTTGTTTGGCATTGATGTTGTTGCAAATACTCACTGAAAGAAAACTATTTTACTAAATGCCTACCATTCAAGGTTTCTTCATGTCCTGTCAGATAAGATTATGCAAAGGCTATTTTGCTCACCAGAAGCTTCAAACAGCTGCCAAATTATGCACTTGTTGCTTAACATCCCTTTTCCCTTCCAACCTGATAAAAGCCTGTGAAATGCCAGGAAGTAAGTACATCCATTTGGCATATCCACAGATTCCATCCATTGAAAGCCGGTCTCTTTGCCATGCTCACATTAAATCAATCAAGGAATGGTCTGCATTTGATGGAGCATTGACTTTTTAAAAGCCCAGCATAGCATTGCCTGTACCTGCTTATATTAATTTCACCTCTTCAGAGCTGTCTGAAGTCAAGATCTAAAACCTGCTGGCAAGGAAACCAGTTTAGTCGACCTGGACATTTGTTGTTGTCCATATTAATTATACCACATAAAAACAAACACACCCTGTTATAACTCTGTGCACATTGTATCTTTCCACTTTTACTTAAGTGATGAGCCAGTGTTTGGAAATTAATGAGTTTTTTGGCACAGAGGTGATTAGGAGGTGATTTACTTATCAACACACAGCATCCAATTAAATTTTGTTGTTGGGTAATAGTTATGAAATGTAATTTCATTGACATCGCAGTGCTACACAGGATAGAGCACCATACTTTGTTTTGCAAGTGATACAACCCTTAGCTTACCTAAACAAAACTTGTGGCAAACCATTTAACTTTTTTTTGTTTATGTTGAAATGTTTCATATTGTTTTTTCTTAACACATTACAGTTGTGAAATCTGCCTTTCTGGAAGACTTCCAGGTCTGGCAAGTTGCTTCTTCCTCTAGGCCAAAGACTTTTGACTTTTTCCGTATAAGCAATCAAATATGCATTGGCCTGCTTGCTCATGAAAATTAATGCATCTTGGATAAATAAATTGCTTCAACAATCACATTGTTTTTCTTTAAATATGCAAAATGTTGATTGATAGAATTATGATTTGTTTTGTTGTGTTATGCATAGCATCAGTGGAGTTTAACTGCATTAAACCTAATCATTTAATTTATTTTTACATTCCTCTTCCAGAGAGAATTAAATCCATATTTTGGAATATTCTGTTCACTTTTATGCATTTGTATAAAACAATTGATCTATCCATCTGTGAAATCAATTGCAATTGGAAAACTCATTGAAAGTTAAAATAGGTAGGTAATGTTAATAGGTTTTGAAACATTTTGAAAGTAGGTTAAGATTTTTTTAACTTCTGAAAGGTATTGAGCAACCTTCTTGCTTTCCTTGAATCTCTTGCAATACATTTTTTAAATTAAATTCCTATGCACTTTGTAACTTTGTGTCAGCATTTGTAAACAAAATTAATAGTGTTGAAATCAAGTCATGCATCCACTGAATTTTGTGAAGAGGTGTAAATCATTGCCAAATGCTGAGTGCATTCCTTAAACCGTTATTAACTTTGATGGACTGGACCATAAGCCTTTGTAAATATTTGAATCATGCATTTGTTTAATGAATATGATCTTATCCGATGTCTGTTGACGTAGCTTAATTAGCTTGTATCTTTATTGTTTGTATCTCCATCTTTAATGTTTATTTCCTACAGTAATCCTACAGTGAATCCTTTACTTTGCTTCTTTTGCCCACAGAAAAATTAATATTCTGTAGATACATAAAGGAATAGCAGGAACATTGGCAAATTTTATGAACATTTTCTAAGGTTTGGAAACTGAATGTTGAGTGTTTCAAATGAGCTAAGCTGTGTTTCCACTTTCACCACAGAGTGTAGACACTGTTCAAAATGTGGATTAGTTCAGGAAATGTTGTAGAACCCCAGAAACCACACAGGGGAAGTTATTGGGGAAGGGATTTTTCCCAGTAAGTTGCACTGAGCACATAAACACACTTCACAAAGGGTGCGTTTATTTAAGGTGATATAATGTGGTTTCTGTATCTGGGCTGGTATTTTCTATCACTGACAAGGCCGCTTTAGACAATCTAATGTCCAAATGCTAATTAACATTCTGGTCTGGTGTATGTAAAATATGCAATGTACAAATTAATAAGAAAGGAAGAAATGCTGGGATTCCATGATGTCTGGCGTTGTTGGGGCATGTATTTAAGTATTTTGTGTATTACAAACACTCAGGGTTGCTCCCCAAGGCTGTCTCCTCCAGAGAATTGATAATTATAGTTCAGGGTTTAATTCTACAGCAGTTACAGCAATTACAGGTATCATAGCTACCATTAAGCTGTTTTAAGATAAGCATGTTGTCTGATAAGGGACATGTAAATAGCATTTCATGTTCAAATGAGTTGTTATACTAATATCCTACAGTGACATAATCTGTGTATAAAATGACAAATATTTTATAAAAATGTTCTACAAACTGTGAGTGGCTTCTGTACATGGTTAATAATAATTTAAAAAATGTTCTTCCTTCTGCAATAAAGATGCTGTATCACTAGTCCAACCATTATTCCACCACTTTTATTTTTACTTCATAATCGCTTCTTTATATTTCCTGTCCAATGCATTATGCAGATTCTGAGAATATTTTTAACTGATTTTATAATGATAATATTAAGGTATTGTATGTAGATCCTGCGAATGCATTTGCCATCACGTTCTGAAAGGCCTGGTAATCCTTTCTTTCAAATGCATGGCTTCCCATTTCGCTTGTAGAAAGCCTTGCATCTCAGAACCTCCTTCAATACCTGTTCTAGAATGTTCTGCACCTCTGTGGCAGACGTGCCAGACCATGTACCTGGTCAAACGGCTTGATTTACTAGTTGTAAATTGGCTAATTGAGGTTGTGGTGTTGGTGGCATGCCACACCATGGATACATCTCTCCACCTTCCTCTGCTCCTTTACTCATTGGTTAACTGTAAGGACTGAAACTCTAGATTAAGCTCTGGTGATACACAAAGCTGGTGCTCCTTCATGTTGTGATCAGAGATTTCATTTCTGAACTGGTTTCTCGCTAGACTGTCTTGCAAGGTGGCAGGGGCCTGAGTGTAAGCCAGCAGCTGCTTCTGTCATTGTTGACCTAGTGTAGGCTTTGGGATACTTCCTCCTAGACGTTAGACTGGTCCTCTTGGATGGAGGCAAAAAAACGATCTTCCTTTAAAAGAATATGATAGTAAAATTGTACCCATTAATAAACCAGACTTTTTAATAACAAAATTAACATAAATATCAATAATTCAGATTAATTTAGACATTTCCAAATGTATGTTTACACTCAGCATTAGTCAAGGGTCCAGACTAGCACATTTTAACTGTATCAGGTTGTAGCAGTCCCTTGTGAGCAGGGTGTGGAAGCACAAACAAGGATGTCCCGATCAACTTGATTTTGTGTAAATAATCAAACAGTTTATTTGAAACAAACACACAAAAAACAAATCAAGACAAAGGAAACAGGATCCAAAAAAATCTAAATGATTGGGGTTTCTTTATCTCTCTCAGTTTCTGCAGCAAGCCGTCTGCAGGCCCTTACTCTCCTCGCATCTGAGGAGACCCAGCTCCTTTTATAGCCCATTTAATCCATAATTCTCTGCACCTGCAGTTAAGGTTAATACATCAGGCTTCTAAGTTTACTGCAATGTAATATTACAATGACAATATCCATTATGTCCTTGAATAACACTCAAACCAAAACATAAAAACATTTACCATTTCTTTTATCAAACACTCATTTGACCTCTGAATGCTGATGTGGCATTCTAGATAAGCCCAGGCGGCCATCTTCCAATTCATAAGTTTACTCAACCCCTGTTCATCAATATAACCTAATCTCCAAATATGGGGGAAACACTGCAGTGATTTGTGGGAAGGAAAGGTAAGTCCTCATTCATGCTTCATTCGTATCACATTTACACATTGTCACACAAGAAGGGAAGTTAGGGAAATATTTGGAGAAAAAAGGTTAATTATACAAAACAAAAGCAAACTAGACAGTTCACCCTGTCACACAGGTTGATTGTAATTTAGTTGAGGCAGCCAGATCAAGAAGTACAATCAGACTGTTTCAGTTACTTATTTCAACAGTTCATTAGTGGCTTTTGTGGATGAATAAGAAATAAATGCTCTACACAATGCAGACTTAGTATTCAGCACCAGACTTTTTTCTGGATGTTTATTTAAATTGCCGTCAAAACATTTTTTTTCTGTCCAGTCTCTCAGATGTTTGCTTTGGTAATTGACACCTGTCGGAAGTGTTGGGATAAAGATGGCCATAGGCTAATAAAGGCGTGTTTTTACCTGATCAGATGCATTCTGTGTTTTCGGTAGCCATACCCTTTGCTATTAGGCTAGTTTTCTTCACCTACGGAGAGATTGCTCTTCAACACTAAAACATCATGTCTTTAAAATCTATCACCAGGCATGGAAAATGTGACCCGGGACTGTTTTACTTTTCCGACTGCGTTTATTTTGCCGATCACAGAACCTCACTCATGACCCAAAACAAAGCTAGTGTGCTTTTTTCAGGCTCTACATTCAAGTTTGTTTTTGTTTATAAGAAACATATTGAAGCATGAAGAAAACAAACAGTACTGTCCACAGTGGAATGAACAGTAAATTATTGATGTATTGTTCGATTTTAGCAGGCCACACAATCTGTGAGACCATAGAAATGACTTAAATCTGTGTTTTAAACTTGAAAATCACTATTGTAAAACACATGTAAGTACAAAGTTTTAATGATACCCCTTCCAGACTTAGACACAGTCTAATTTAAAATACAAAACTAAAAGTTGGCCTCTGTACCCAGGTAGTTTTGCCTGGGCTCTTGCTCAGATAGTCTTCACCTAGGTGGAGTATTTTCTTCAGCATCTTGTTTTTTCCTCATGACTCATCCTTTTGTCTCCTCAATTAATCTCCTTTA
Source organism: Amia ocellicauda (assembly GCF_036373705.1). Taxonomy (NCBI): domain Eukaryota; kingdom Metazoa; phylum Chordata; class Actinopteri; order Amiiformes; family Amiidae; genus Amia; species Amia ocellicauda. The sequence goes on from NC_089869.1 coordinate 18,344,697, forward strand.
ATCTAGGTGTATTGAAATTCTGATTTGTATAGACTTCTGCCTCACAACTTTGCGATTAAACTAAATTGTAGCAACTATTGAAAGTGTCTCCGAACTGAATAATGACTCCAGTAAAATTGATCTGAACTCGTGTATTTTAGCCACATCTGTTTGGGAATTTCTAAGAATTTAGTCACACACACACACACATGCGCTGTCATGTGCTTTATATTAATATTACATCACAGTCTCTAGGAAAAGTGTATAAGCCAATAAAAATGACCCACAGCTTGATCTGGCTGCATGGAGACTGTAGAAGTTTATGAAATATAGTACTGCAATGAAAGGCAAGAGACGTCTGGTAATTGCCATGACCGATCAATTTATATTAATTAATTCACTACTATATCTACTCAAGTCCACTAAAATGAATATTATAGTTTACTGTAGTACCTAATCTGTAATTATATACCTTTGCTTTCCTGAACCCTGGCATTTCTTAGAATGGACTTACTGTTGAATTTGTATGCATGCAGTCTATAACATTAAGATGAGGTTTCTGTGTTTTCATCAAAATTGGATTTGTGCTATTGAAAACGGCATGGATAAAAAATCAAAATCCTGCCTATATACTAAAACTAAGGTATTGCCACGTGCCTTACGGTGGTGGCATATGTGTAATTGCATATAATCAAAATGGCAGTAATTTTTGTTACCACAGGTAGGCATTGCATTAAGTCAACAACTGGGAATGATGATTGAAGGTGTGGGTGTTCAGTACCTGATTTCCAAGAATGTTATGTTAATAATAAAATATGGGTAGGCCAGTATGTTCCTACGTGAAACAACTGTTGGTACGGCTTGTCCTTTGGCAGAACTGGATGTTCAGGATGTTCAACCCTTCGCAGAGTTTCTGTCTGGTGTAAGAGTTTGATACATGAATTGTACAAGTGCAGAAAGTTTTGTTTAAACAGTCTTGTTGTGAAATAGCACCGTGGGCTTATCAGATAAATCAACCATTATCTTTTCCCACAGCTTTTTTATGTATTTATTAATGTTTAATTGTTTAATTTCTAATCAGGATTGAATCACCAGATATTTGGTTTTGATGTTTTTCAGAAGTATCACACCTATCCAGTTTCCACTATTATACATTTATGGGATCACGTTCCAAGAGTTGTCACTCGAGGTGTACATGTTTCAAAATGCTCTCATTCTACATAACTTTTCGCATTTAAGATTTTTTGTATTTCTTCATGCACGTAGTCTATTTCTGTTCTGGTGTGGATTTACATATCTCTGGTTGAATACCCACAGTGCTGTGAATGAGATCCTTATTGTGGCAGTAATGTGCAAATTAGCTGGCTACTGCTTGATGCAGGAGAGAAGAAAAGAGGACAAATCTGTTCTAGAAGTGCTTCCATATGGGACAAGGAAAGAGCACATTCTTCTGGAAATGAAAGCATAGCCTTTAATCTGAGAGACATAATCAATAAATGATAAGGATTCCAGCAGTGAGACAGTCATTCTTCAAGATAACTTTGGAGGTTCATGATGGCAAAGGGCATGATAGAGAATTAAAACATTATGCGGAGTTCACCACTAATCGTATCCCTTTAAGATGTAGAGAGCAATCAGCCGGTCAAATCATTTCCTGCAGGACTATTTTCATTTTTGGACAGCTCATAGGTTTATCTCGAAAGAATGATAATTGTAGCACTTTAAAAACTCATTAGAGATGCACGATAAAGCTGAAACACTAGTGTCATTGAAGATATAAACTGGCAAATATTGTATATGCCAAATGCTTCTTAATACATGTCTGAGAAATAAAACATAATGGAAGACATTTCCTTTAAAAGGTATTTATTTTTTCTTTTAGCTCTTTCCTAACACAATTGTGCATTATTTGCTGTGTAGAACAGCATATAAAAAAATATGAAAAGCCTTTTGTTTAAAGTTAGTATCAAACTATGATTTGAACTGATTTCAAATGTATACTGATATGTTTTACATAAATTTGAGTGGAAAAATGAACAGTTGAATCATATTTAAATATCTCTGATTTGTAATGGACCTACTTTTTTTTTTAAACCGAATGTGGTTTCAAGCTTCGAAGTTTAAATTAAATTGTGAAGATTTTTTAAGCCATTGAGTGTCTTTGAATATAGCAATAAGGCAGAATAAAGTTCACGTTCTAATAGTTATCTATGTGCTGATGTGAATGGCTCTAATCAGCCCTTAAGGTTTGAACTGGTGCCTTTTCTACAAATCCACTTGTCTGAAGACTGCAATTTCTTCTTAAGGCTAAATATAAAGTGGCAGTTCCGCACAGTTTAACATAATGATTTTTGCAATGGGTCATTTTAATTGTTTCCTACAGTAATTTGATCGTAGCAATTTAATGCCGATGAAGAAACTTCACAAGATAAGTTCATTGTGAAAATACCTCTGCTAGTTGGCCAAAACTAAAATCCCCTGGATCGGTTTTCTTTCAAACACAAACATTGGGCTTATTTATTTAGGATTGCCACTCTGATCACATACAATGTTTGGCTATATTGTGAAGTTTGGAGTGGTTTCTCTTATTTCTTTGCATTTGCCATCTGCCTCTATATGAAAGAATCCCAACTTGTAACAAATACTATTGGGCAGTTTCCCTATTTTAATGCAGCACATCTGGTGATTACAATAGCATCCACTGTCTCTACAAAATCTTAAGAAAAATATTTTTAAAAATGCATGTTCATTCATTAACCAATTTTCTAACAAAAATGTGTAAAACACATAACTCGCACAATGTACTGTCAATTTATGGCAGATTGCTCTTGTTAAGGATCTCCCAGGAATGCATCTCGTTTTGGTAGACTGAAGAAATGAATACTAATTAAGCCTCAGAAAATAGGCCTTGTCAGCTGCTTTACATGGTGTAAAGGGCCTTTACAATTGTATGTTCAATTAAATTAGTGTCATGTCATGGTTATTGTTAGACTTCAGCTGTACTTATGTGTTGGGTTTATCTGTGTGTTTGTCTCCCAGTTAAATTGGAGGCGTGCAGAAAGCTCTGTTGAGCTCTCTCGGGAAAATAAGTCCGTGGTGAGAAGAAGAGGTGTGCATATAATTGTTATTGCTGTTGGTTAAGTAGTGGGTCTTCTTACATTGATCATCCCTGTAGGAAAACAACTTCCTTCCACCCTGACAGAATATAACTGCCCCTTTCTAAAGACCAAAACTCACATGACCCACCGAATCTGTAAATCCTTCTTCCTGCATAACTTCTGACCACTTCCTTGTTGCTTGCCTGTGTAGTCTTTAATTAAAGTGCAACAGCCTAGTTGCAATCATAGCGACTTTGTAGAACACAAGCCAAAGTGATGACATAACGTAATATCCTTTTAACTAATGCATTAAAGGCATGTCCTCTATCTAGGCAGTAAATGCCAGCTTACTGGATTTGGTAAGGAAATTAGCAGGCTTTATGTCTGAAGCTCTCCATTACTGGTGAGGTCAGCATACAGTTAGTTACGTATTGCAGTGAATGTGTGATTGCCAACTTAAAAGCTTCTTTCAAAGGTCCCTTTTAGTGGGTTTTGTTTTGTTATATTATTGTTATGGTTTTCCGAGACCCTGCTGTGAAAATGTTTGACTTTTGTCTATGGCTCAATTTACTTCCAGCTCCAGCTGATGTCTGAGCAGGTCACATTGCTGTATGGCTTGTCAAAAACTAATGAAAAGACATGCGAGGCTGTGAGAAAAGGGCAGCAGATGTGTTGTACTGATCACCCTGTGTGAACTACAATCCGGCTGGTCAGAGAAAGTGGTGACCTTTCTGTGCAACACGGCAACCATTAGACCTTTGAGAAGTGCTGCTTGGTTCAATATTAGCTCATGAAGTGCAGTGGGGCTGCTGTTAAGATGCAGACCGTTTGTTTACACCTGGTCGGCACACCAAAGCAAATGGCCACAACAGCAGACGTGATGTCATGCTAATGAGTTTGAAGTGTATAATCATTTTAAAATGGCAAAATGTTGTTGTTGGATTTAATCTGAGGGTAGAACTATTTGCATCTGTAAAAAAAAAAAAATGCAACACGTCAACAGCTTACAATGTATTTTCTATTTAAAACTAAAATCATTATCAGAAAAGTATATTGAAAATAAAATGTACAGCGCCATCGTGAAATGAGTAAAATATATATATTGCCAAGTATAACCAGAAATAATATTTTATTGAGAGATTTTCCACATAGCATAATGTATTGTAAAAGATATTTTAAAGCTGTGCATGAAATGTGTAAATCATTGTGTCTTTGCATATTGTGATTACATCGAGATCCTTTCCTGGTTTTGATGGACAACTGCAGTATATGTAATGTAAAATTCAGCTATGTATAATTACCCAACAAATATTCGGACCAGTTGCTGTGTTTAGGTGAATTGGTATAATTATGCCCTGTTAAAGCATTGCCAACTATGTGTGGTTAAAAGTGGGAGTTCTGCAATCAATTGATGTCGCCATGCTGTTAAATTAAGTTTATTTTTACATAGCTGGGTTTGGCCAATTAACAAGCGGTATATAAACAGATCATAACTGACACTGTGCAGCCTGCACTACTAACCATAATGTTCATACTTTCTAAGAAAATTATTACATCAAGAGCCAGAAGGAAAAAAAACAACCTAAATGGTATCAATATTAAATATAATAGGCCTATATATTTTACATATTTTACTTGAATCTTTGACATTTACTTTACTACAATTTTGGATTTCTGATAAGTATACTGTACCTGTACATATTATATTAATAAATAAACCAAAGACACCAGAACACTATGAAATATTTTGTTATAAAAAGAATGGTCCAAAAAGAAGACTCTTTAGATGGATGATTAAACCAACGGAGGTATGGGTACCATGTCATTTGATACATAGTATTGCAAGACTTCTAAAAATAAAATGTGTTATTCATTATTCATTCAGTGATTATGTGATTTATATAAGTTCACAGTTTGTCATGTAATCTTTAATAATAATGACATTAGGTATTTTTTTCCCCAATCTCCCTGGAATACCCACAAATATTTGGACGTATGTTTGGATTGTAGAACTGATCAATTTCATTATTAGGTAATCGGTCATTCCTGCAATTGTGCTCCTGTAGGAATTCCGTTGAGTTAGCACAAAAAAACAATGGGAAATGTACAGAGTTATAGATGCACAATTTCTGTCCATAAAAGACATCTCTATGCTCATGGACCTTCCCTGCAACAGCCTCCCAAAGAATGGGTGGCATTTTTGCCTTCTCCCTTTTCCAGCTGTAAAGGTTGCTTTCCTATCTATTTATATCAGATAAAAGATCTTGGCTTTTGATTTTTTGTTACATTGTCATTAGTCAACGTTTCCAAACCATCCACTTGAACTTGCTCAGCATTGATGGTAAATGTGCTGTAGGCTATACTTCCAATGTACAGTGTAGTCTGCTCATTAGAGTTTAGTAATATTTTCACACATTTGAGTTCATAGATAATGTCTGATCTCTTTTTTGTGTTACCTCAAAATCAACCAGACAGCAAAACCTGTGGATAATTGATATTGCCTGTGGGCAGGGGGTCACCTTTCTCACCTAAGCTGATATCGTGCCTTCTGTTTTTGTTCTAAAATCCTTGTTTTGACCTGTGTTAAGGAAGCTTCTAGATTTCCTCTGGTTTGGTGAATGATATTGCCTTTGGACTCTACACATGAATAAGCACCTTGAAAATAACCCCTTTACCTGGTCTTACCTAACAGTCGGCTGCTGTGAGAAAATACCTTTGAAGTTCTGTAATGCACACAGATCGTCTCACTCAGTCTGTCTTCTCCTCACCAATAACTCCAAGTATGACTGAGGAAAAATATATTTAATGGGAAATCTATATATACAATGACGTACAAGTTGACGTGGTTTAATCATGTAAAATGGGAATCAGAACCAGTTAATGGAAAGGAAGGAGGAACTGTATGTAAAAGCCTTGTGTTTAGCTGGCCTGACCCTTTTATCTCCCATCTCAAAGCTTGTTCCTCATTGTTCGTGGGCACCAAAGCAGTAAATGTTGTTTGTCTTCAGATAGCACCAAACCTGTGGCTGGGGAAACGTTTGAAGTGTTTTCTCTTACTTAATGTTACCTACTGTTCCTGTCAGCTGACCGAGATAAATTTAATGGACTCAAGGTGTCTGCTTTAATTCCTCTATTGACACATTGCCTTGTCTTCAAACACTTGTGTAAATGAATAAACAGTGATCTGGTAATGTGTCACTAATGGTAATGGCCCATACTGGATCACTGCTATTGTTTGTGCGCTGTCTCACTTCACTAGACTGTAGCAACTGAAAAATCCTACACATTTACACCTCACTGAGATCAAAGATTTGTATTCTTTCTTTTTTTTTTCCTCTTTTCCTTCAGTCACTTAAGCAAATGAGATTCTCCCTAACCCCCTCTATGTCCAGCTTAAGTCAGTCTTTTGTGTAGAACAAATGGGAGCATTATGGGCTGCATAGAGGGAGGAATGGTATCAAAGAGAAGCAGGCTTTCCTATTAAGCACTGTAAACTGTACATGACACAATGGAGACAATTGAAAACATTTAACAGGCTTTGGCTCCTTCCTTCTGAAACCATGAAGGGAAATAAATGTGACATAATTGCCCTTAATAATGAACATCATCAGTCTGGGTGATTCTGGGGAATGACAGTGTCCCTTTCATATGTAGACAGAAGCTAGCCACCACGGCCTTTAATTTCCAAATTATTGTTTAACCTCAAGAACGATCGGGGTATATAGACAGTGCTGCCTCATTTCACATCCGTCTGACCTTCATACCTTTGCGCGACTTGTGCTTCCTGTACATTTATCTTATATGGAAGAAATTGTTGATGGGCTTTGGCAGAATTCAAACACCCATGTGTCTGAAAAAATGTAGATCAATTACACGCATAATACTATATCAACATGTCCAAGGGCCACTGCTTAAATAGTTCACATTGCTGGCATTTCAAGAAACACAGTGTTTGAAGCATTATTAGATTTTTTTTTTTAAGTTATTGTTTCAGGATGGCAATATTTTGATGGCTTTGGGCTAAGCAATATAAATTATTATAAATGTGGAAAGTTTTGACCACTTTTCTCTAAGAACATTATTCATGTTCTGTTTCTTTATAGTTACAAAGTGCATTTTCATTTGTGATGTGTTTTTAATAATTGTAACATATTTTTTATTACTTTCAAATCCTATCATTTTTTTTTTCTCTCAAAACTGTTATTTAAAAAACCAACACTCCAAATAGGCTTGTATAAACGATGTGTGGCAATTCATCCTTTGCAGACCAGGAGATGTTTCTGACATGAAAGCACAGATATTAGATGTTTAAATGTTCTTAACTTCTATTTTATTTATATAAATAATTAAATTAGATTTAAGTATATAACTGCATAAATAAGACCTGGTGTTTTAGGATTGCAGCCTCTAGTGAAATAAAGAATATGGTAAACTCTATCTAACTTAGTCTTAGAAGGACTTTTTGTTAAAATCTCCCTATTTTATCAGTTCAAAGCTGGAAAACCTTAGGCAAAAACAATTCCAGAGACTTACAGAAAAATGTTCAAATGCAATGCCTTTCAGATTTGTAAAGGTCGTTTTTAAGAACATGTAGTCCACCCATTTTAAATGAGTGGTTATAAGCCCATGGAAAGTGAATGTATGCATGTCTTCAAAAGACAAGCCCACAGTGTATGACACCATCACAATTAGACTTGCTCCTCAAGACCACAGTAGGAGAGAGAGACACTGCAGTGAAAGAACACCAGCCTTGATCAAAAAAGGCTCACACGAGATGAAACAAGGCTTAATACTCAGAGGAAGTGTGCTGTAGTGCTGGTTAACAGATGAAGATGTCAAACATTCGAACCGTAGATCGCAAGCAGAAGCAGGACTGTGAAGTACCTTAGATTCAGTTATGTGTTCCTTTGGACAGGAGAGACATTTCTGCTGGGCAATGTTTTGAATGTTATAGGTTAACCTCTGTGAAAAGATGCTTAACACAAATGGTAAATAAAGTTTTTAATTACAATCTGATAACAATCAAAAAGTGCTACCCATACAGATAAAAATAATATAATGAATAGGCATCAGGTCAGGAGATCTTACTGGTTTGCCACCTGCTAGTTGTCAGCTCAATTCAGGGTAGACTACACATGACATGAGTCGGCCACATTTTATTAGCTTCCAATTGTGTAGGTGTCTGCTGAAACAACTTTGGTATTGCTCAGGTCAACCTCATTTCTGGAAAGCCCAGTATTGGTTTGAGATCTGCCACTTTTTAAAGAGTACATGGAATACAGGTGGTGATCTGGGAGAAGGGTGGGGGGGCAGAACTTTAAAAGTTGTTCCAATTCGCAATGTTAGATAAGTTTAAAATATTTCTTGCCAGCTTTCAAGGTTTGAAAAATTGTATTTGAGGCACTCCAATCAAAAATGTTGTCTCAGTCATTATTCACTCATGCCTTAGAACTTATTGAATCCTAGTGTCTGTGATGTTTAAATCCTTCAATTTAACCCTATTTGATTTTCTTTTTATTATTCATTCAACGAATAAAATCTGAATTAAGAGGTCACTGAGTACTCAGACTCAATAAGTAATTAGGAGGTGATGTAGTAGTTAAAGTTATAGAAACAGGGTTATTATGTTTTTGAGACTTTTACATATCTTTTCTGCTTAGTATTATCTGTATTTATAGTTAACAGCCTGAAAAGTCTGGTCTTAAAATGGTTTCTTGTAGTGTTTGATTTTATGGATATTTTTTAAATGGATATATTATACGTTTTCCCCTTATACAACTGAAACACTTTTCTTATTATAAGCTATTAAGGCATACCATATTGCTCATAATAAATGACGTTAAAAAAAAAGTCATGTTTGGTTACATTGTAAAAGGTTAATAACCATAATAATTATAATTGTTATAAGACCATAGTTTGCCAGTCTAAACTTGTTTTGCTTTCAATTTTCTATATTTGTATTGTTCAATAATTGGGTTAAATTGATAGAGGTAGTTAAGTTTGTGTTTGATGGCCTTCTCCCATCACACGTTTGACCTTCGCACTTCCTGTTGTAATATCTTTTTGGCATCTCCTCCAAACGTCTCGCTTTCAAGCCATATATATATATTAGAAATGCTACAGTGTAAAATATAATTTTCTAAAGGTTATGGAATAATTGTAGAAGCTTGTAGATTGCAATCTCCCAGAAAACAGATTGCCTACAACTCTATAGAGAAATATGTTTTCATATCAGACAAATCTGCAGTGTTCTTAAAGTTCTTTGTGGGTAAGACTGTGTTGGGGAATAGCAAAAGTCGTTTCTCAAATTAACCGTTCCACATTGTAATCATTCTTGAAAATGTGTTTACTGTAATAACAATTACAGAATAGCAAGGGTTGATTTGTAATGAAATGATAAACAACCTCGACCAAGTGCTAATAGATCCCACATTTGTAAAACACTGAATAAAAATTGGTTTGTGGGCTTGTATTCTATTAAACTTTGATGAAGCCTTGATAGTTAACAAAAAGCACATTTAAGATGGTTAGTTTCTGTAGCGAATTCCCCACACTGTATTTAGTTTTACAACAATAATTAACTTAATTCAAGTCATGACGAGTATTTAAAAAGTGAATAGCTCCCATCACATATTCTGGTATAATCATTCTGATGTTTACAAAACTGCCCCTGGGTGTTAATGGTCTTATGGCTATCACTCAGACGACAAACCCTAATTTGCACAAATACTTTCTCTTTTATGTATTTTATGTGAGAGAGGTAGAGAGGGAGAAGGATAGGGGGCTTAAGTGACCACTATCATTTTCTATGATGTGTAGGTTTTACCCATTTTGGAGGCAGTTATTTCTGTTCAATCAAACCCACAGAAAAGAGTGGGAACATTAAACTATTGTTTTTGTTTTTTAAAGTTTACTCATTAAAATAAATTACTCTGCCATTTTTCAAGCTACATGAAACATCCATGTAATTGATGTAATCAGATAAATACTTTTATTGCATGCCTATAATAAACCGATTTGTGATTATTTGACTGTAATACTCAACAAATTGTACTAACAAATTATCCTATTTTTATATAGAATTATCTGGAAAATGCACTTATGGTAAAAACAATATTGATTTATATGTGTAATTACAATTAAAATTGCATCTGTTATCTATCTGTAAAATTCAATTTAAACATTCATTTTATAATATGAGCAACACCATATCACATTCATGTGGAATCGAGCTATGAAAACTATAACTGGCTTACATCCTATTGTCCACAGTGGTTTTAAAAACTGACTGGAATGTCTAGTCATCCTAATGCTGTAATTTCCTCCACATAGTCAAGTTGCACCTGTGTTTTGTTTCCCCCCAGAGGTTAGGGGCCTTAAAAGAACTAATTGAACAAACAAGGATGAGTCAAGTCAAAGCACCTCACATCTCCAGAGGGAATTATGGCGGCTCCTTTGAGGACCTGCTTATTCCTAGCTTAATTGCCAAGAGCTATTGACGCATGCTGCTGGAAAGATAGTATTTGTTAGGCTGATGTTTAAATAATTATTTAAAGACATTTGAAGTTTCCACTCTATACAGTAGTTGCGTAAGTTAATGATAAATTTGATTGACTCTAAATGCTCTTGTGTTGTGCCAATGAGACAGAAGTACAATCTGAAGTTACAGCCGTAGCTAGCCGATGAAAAGCACAGTGCAAATGCAATCCCTGCTCATAATGTTTAAAAAAAATTAAAAACAACAGAAGTTTATCATGGCTAAAAATGTAGCGGGGTTATATTGCTGCGTGCGTTTTGTTTCTTAAAAGAACTGACCTCAACTCAGATTCTGTTTGTGACACATTTGCACTTCACATGTATTTCAGTGCCACGGCCACGCACACGTATGCAAATCCACTCTCGGTCACTGAGTATTCAGTGTTTCAGTAAAGCTGGGACAGGCTCATTCGTCACTGCGGGATTTTCTGCATTTTAATCACGTTCCCATTAGTAATAATACTATAATAAAATGCATATGCTTTCAAAACTAGAATGATTGTGCTCATGAAAAATGCTTACTCCTATTATAGCGAGTGATGGCAGTGGTCTGTCCACAAATAAATCATCTATGAGTTTAATATGTATCCGTTGATTGATTTTAAGCATAATTTCAGTTTCGCCATCCCCTCCAAAAAATGAATGCTTAAACTGTTGCCTTAATTTGCAACGTAAACCATAGACGATGTAGAGGTTTTGTCAATTCCTTGAGTCTGCAGCATAGAATCAGCTCCATAGTTTGACTGTACACAACAAAATGAAGAACATCTGTTATTTTGGCTGTCATTGTTATTGTGACTGACTCGATGCTGCCAGCTGATAAATTCATAACATATCTGTGGTATACTGCTAGCGCCTGTTTGGCAGGAAGGCAGTAATCAGACAGTTGGGTCCAATAAAGATCTCTAAGAAGGGCTTCCCAAAAGACAAGACATTTGATTAAGTAATCTAGGCTGTAGGCAACCAGCATTTTTTTGGCATTTATTGTTTCGCTAAGGTTTGCATGTTAAATTGTCCATTACCTCAAGCCTTGCTTCTGAATTTCTTCAAATGAATCAGGCCAACACTTTCCTACCATGGTTTGGAAAGTTGATGGACCATAACCACATGTAGCATGCATAGGCCGTCTATGAATGATCTCTATCAAATGTAATCTATCTATGGAAGCCCATTTTTCTACCACTGTCTTATCAGTATAATTATCTTCCCATACCTTATACAGATTGTGTCCTAGGGATGGGCAGGAATCCCTGTACAACAGGATTTCCTGATGATGACCACACAGTGTGTATGTGTGGTGCTGTGTATATTAATGTGCACTTAAATAAGAAAATAGCCTTGATTTGGAGCTTTACAGGTCTTAGACTGCTATCACCCCTTCCTCACCTTTTGTACATTGATTTCTCAGACAGCTGTCTCCTCATACAGGCCATGAATAATGGATGATTTTCTATTTCTCCAGGTGCTTGAATCTATGACACCAAACAACATTAAAGCCAGATATCACTGTCTGTAATCTTCATGCGGTGCAGTCAGATTTGTGCTTGTAAAAGTGTATGTATTAGGAGAGGGTTACCCATTGTAAAGGTGCACACTTCACAAAGGTTTTTGCCTTCTTTTCCAATGAGCTTTAGAGTGGCTGTGTTTTGTGGTCCTGGTTGTTTTTATTTGTAAGTAACACAACTGTTTAAACACATTTAGAAACTCGAGTCATTGGATTTTTCACGATTATATAACACATGTACTGCTTACCTGCCCAAATGACGTCTGAGTAAATCTGGTCTTGAAAAAATAGATTATTAATGTTCCTGATGTTTAAATCTCATCAGAACCTTTGATTAGTCTAGTATTACTTATTCCAGATTCAAAGTGAAATAGGTGCATACAGAGTTAAATGAAAACAGAATAGAGCAATGGTTATGACTTTTGTAACATGCACAGATCTATTCATTTTTCACTATTTGTTATATGTTTTAGTTGGTTATTTAAAGAAAGCATTCATGAGTGAACATATACAATATGATTCTGGTTATGAGCAGTTAAGTGTTGGAAGGGGAGAGTTAATTAATAATCACGTATATCTCCAGTTGGTGTTTTTTTTCCTGCCCTGTCAAGCTATCTTTTTCATTACTTTGATCCGAACATCAGAAGTAGGTAGAAATACATGAGATGTAGGCAGCAATCTTGGTGGTGCCTAATTATCCACATTACCTAAATTAAAGACAGATACTGTGGCATATCCTTATTGATGTAATATGTTAATTTAGAAAATGCTGGAAAGGTTATATGCCAAGCCTGTAGATGTTATCCTTGCATCACAAGAAAGGTAATAGAGAATCTTTCATATTTTACACCTGCTTAAAGCTCAACAAAATAAAATAATTAGAGGTTAAGGCATCTGTGTAACCCCACCTAAACCGGGGAAGGGTCCAATTAAATGTCCGCCAAAAACACCAAAGGTTTAGATAAGAGGAAGGACATTGCAGGCAGGTAATACATGCTTATTATAGCGTCTCTTTTTGGGTTTTAAAAATCCTGCTCAAATGTATGTTCTTTCTCTGTGTATCCCCTTTTCTTAACCTTTTATGGTAACCAAAATGTGTGATCTCATATCACATATCGCCATTAAAATATTCCTTACTAATGTAAAAAGCGCTAAGTATACCACTTCTAATGTCCCTTTTGTGGTGCATTGTAGTCTGGTTTGTCTGTCTGATGTGGATAAAACGTCTTCACCAACAAGGACAGAAACTACAGAGTCGCCACAAAAATGCTTTAATACTAAACATGAGTCAATAAGGATCATAATTTGGTGTTTGATTTCCACATTAGTATAGTATAGTTTAGTATAGTCCATCCCAAATCCATGCATGCTCATCATTTTGTTTCTTCTTTGTGTCTTTTGGACAGTACAAAAGTATGCAGCTTAATTTTATCCTCCTGTAGAGTTGTGTTGTGGACAGAAATTGATATGGTTTTTACTCGTGTGAAACATTAAATGTGCATGTTGGCACTATTCTCATTGTAATTTGTTTTGTGTATTCTCTAGTGCCACAGCATGAATAATTAACTGTGTAATGTTTACTAACTGCTACATAGTTTATAATGTGTTTACTCTTTTAAGAGACCCATTGCAGGAAACGTGGTCTCCAGGGTTTCCAGAAAAATGGTGACAGGTACAATTATTGAATGCAAGAATATTATTAAGTACAGGTTACTCTGTAACACATTTTAAATTGTATTGGTTCAGAAGCCTGTTTATATTTAATTGCTACATTTCTTCATTTATTTATTTAAAAAAAAAACTGTTCTTGGCCCTTCTCTTATATTATACCTGTGCAGTGATATTAAAAGATTAAAGTTACTTCTCCCAGTATTGCACTTAAGGCCTCATTATTCAGCATCTATGGCCTCAGAAGAAAATCCAAACATATTTAGTAAGATTAAAATGCACTTTATTGCAAAATGTACTGTCTTATTTATTTATTATGGTACTAATTTACTATTGCTCTGATCATTTGGGCATACATACCTATCGCAACACATAAAGGTAACATGTAAAAAAAAAAAAAGTGTGTGTATATATATATGAACGCCTTCAGCGCATAAACTGAACAACTAGCAGTAGGAGGATTAATTAAAACCCGTCTGTCGCTTTAAGGAATGTTGAGGAATACGTAAATCGACACGACTATATAACCTATCCCAAAGGTCAATCCACCCGACCGTGCTTGGCTACTGAGTGGTAAAGAGTGACTGCAACTCAAGAGTGCAGCTTCACGGTTCTCATTTCACTGCCATCACTGCGTACACTGGAGAGAAAATTCAGAACAGCTGGCTCATCAGAGGTTATGGTGTTTTGATATGAAGCCTTTAAATGCTTGTGGTGGAGCTTAGTGACACTTTGGCAGGAGGCTGTCCAAGACGCCTCAGCCAAAATATAAGACACTCAGTCGCAGAAAGGAAAGAAGACATCTAAAATTCCACGACATTTAACAGACAATCCTAATTGGATGCATAAATCAGGTTTAATATCCCCCACAAAGTTGGACAAATTATATATGAGGCTTGTATTGCTGGCATAATCCTTATTGTAAGGAGGTAATGATGCATTTCTGTTCTTGTTTTTTTCCATATTTTTCAAATTTTCTTCCTGCACAGATTGCTTATGCTTATGGTAATGAATTGTTGCACCAAAAGCTGAGTTTAACAGTTGTCAATAATGAGACATACAAATACATTTTTCCAAGCTGTCCGATCAAGGCTTTGCTAGATAGTGACAATTCCCTTTATGCTCTTTGTTTATAGGTAAATGCAGACCTGTGCAGTAAAAGATAAACTTGGTGATCTGTTCTTCTCATAGATCTCCAGCTATTTCAGCATCGTACGTCAGGGGGACAGAATCAGTTTACAATTTAATGCTTTAATTAAAATAAATAAATCTCCCCTTTGCTCTTTGTTTCTTTTGTTTTGGCCTGGACTAAATTACCAGTTTGCATTCAATATCAGTTTAATGTTCAGAAGATCAAAGTCTCCGATCATAGCATACCCTAACCTTTCGTCTTTCAAATGCACACGTTCTTTGGTCACTGTCTTTTTTTTTTTGCTGTCAGTCCTCTTTCGCTTGGAATTGTTTGATCTTTTAGGGCTGCTCCAAGCAGATACAAAAAAGCACAGCACCAGAGTGTTGCAACTGTCAATAAATTGATCATTGTATTGTAAGAGGTCCTTATAGTCTAATTGTACCTTTGCATGAATGGGAGAGTCCTACTGTGTGCCTGTGGAGACCAGTAAATGGGCTACACTTCCCTTAGAGTGAACAGTTGTATCAAAGATGAAAACTGGAAGAGATTATAATGGTACAGAGTAAACTTCAGATTTTTCAGTAAAACAAACTAATTTGTGATTAATTACATGTGAAAGAAACCTTGACCATTGTATTGTCTTCTGATAAGATGCATCAAGAGGAAAGATACAATGAGTAGAAATATGGTAATTCATAGATCTTTACATAACGGTTTAAAATTATTCATACCAAACATATTCCTTAAAATATATATATTTTAATAATTACTAAACATCTTTAATCAAAAACATACATAATGTATATTTGTTAGCACATTAAACAATCTATAAAGTGAGGATAAATGCTTTTATTTATTTATTGGTTTGTTTCTTTTCTTGCTTATTCGTTTTATGTTGTGCACATTACATCTCTGCAAAAACAATAAAACAGTGTTATGGAAGTTAAAGATCAACAGTGTATAACAGCTCAGAACATATTTTTAAAAGCATAATTGAACTGAGTTTGTCTTGAACTATTCGGTTTGTTGGTTTTTCAGACTCCACAGGGAGTTTGATGGAGAGAAAAAATACCATTTGCAATAGAGAGTTGATTGATTAGAACTTCAAAGGAGTTTAGCTTTTGAGGTAGTCTGTAAACATTCACGCTTGTGTTGCTTTTTCACTGGAGCTGAATTGCTGTTTTATTGACCCTAGAGAAAAAGGGAAATCCATCCTTTAACCCTGATGTTTGCTGATTAGTTATGAGTGAATACCAAAAACATGCTCCAGTAACTCTTGCTTCCCTTAAGGGGAGCAGATCAAATAGCTCCGACTCCCCTTGGAATCCAAAAGATGCCTGTTCCCTTTTTTTCCCCCCAAAGAATTATCTTCTTTACTGTATGTCTAGCAGGTGGTTTTTAGTTTCCTCTGCACTATTGTGTTGGTCGAGATTCCTACCACAGATGTTTTGGGTCTCTCAGTTGTTGATAGTATTGACAAAAGCAAGGGGAGACTCTGTAGTCTAGGATGTTGCCCATGTAGAAGAGACAATTGCAAACTGTACATCCTGTGCTTTGAAATGCCTACCCTTCTGCTTTGTCTCTCTTGACAGCTTGAAGTAAAGACTTAAACTCTTGAGTTTCTAATTACCTAAAAAGAGGAAGGAATTCCGTGGAACTTAAACAATACGTTCTTAAAGACGAAAATCTAACAGACAGCTAAAAAGGGCAAGTCAATGAAAGTGTGTGTGATACCTTTTAGTTTCGAAGATCTGCACTAAATATGCGAGAACAACTATTAAAATGGTTAAAGTTTGTATGGCAATATGATGTAAACCTAAGAGTTTTTGAAAGTGCCATATATCTCCATAACAAATTTTAAAATGAAATGTAAAGTACAAAAGTGTGTGTGTGTTACAGAACAAGACCAGGCCTGGCAAATCTAACGTGATCCAGCCTTCCCCACACACACATAACTCCCCATGTGCATGTATGAGCAATTTTTAATCCTTCAGCATACAATGAAGTGTTCTCACCATTCCTTGAGTTTCTGTGATTTGTTTGGTTTAATAAATATTATTATATACTAATTTATTAATTACAGATTGTCATGTTTTGTTGAACATTGAAACAGTCAATTAAAAAAGATTCCAGCTGAGTTAAATATCTGCAATATTAGACTGGTATTCCCACCAATGGGGTGGAAATCGAATGTTTACATACCCTGTAACTCGGTTAAATGAAGCACCGAATAACATTGTTTCTAAAGGAGGACGGGAATACTTTATACTACAGTTTTATGTGTTTCTTGTTTATATTGTATTCTGCCCAACGAACCTGTGAATAGAGTTGATATGGACTAAAAGTGTTCATGTAATATTTGATTTCTTGTATATTCTCTCCAGATTACTTGTAAACATCAACTTACTTAAGCTTTTGGAAATCTCACAATCATTACATTATATTTTTCAATATGTTGTCACAGATATCCTTTCCGGACGAATTGTTTGAAAGGGTTGGATGTTCTTAGTTATACAACCTATTTAAGATGCCATAAATACTTTAAATACTATTTTTTATTTTTTTTCAAATAATGTATCCAATGACACCAAACCTCAGGATCATTAGCGCATTGGAAGAAATCTGAGATTTTAAAACCATGTTCCCATATGCTAAACCATATGGTTTCTCAAGGGGAAAGGCATGATGTTTCAGTAGCAATGAATGAAAGTGGCAAGAGGGCCTCTCACCTGAGATGCTTGATACTTTTACAAACACCTCTATAAACAGCCATATGGTGTCCAGTGAATTCTAACCAACTACTGTCAAAGTGACACAGTAAAATATGAGGAGCATCTTCATTACCACAGTGAAACCAGTCGGTATACCTATTGATAAATCTGAATTTTGGCAGAAAATGCAAGACTAAAGATCATTAAGTTGACGATAAGGGCATTAAATAGGAACATGCCATCAAGAGGATTGATTGGTTAATCTGCAAACATGCATACACTTATGGACTTAAGGTTTATTAATGTCCTTCTCAGTATGGTATATAGAAATGTAGAGTGGTTTCAAAATGCATGCAATACTCTGGAACGTGTATTTGTTAAATTCTAACTAGATGTGGAAAGGCTCTGATTACATTTGTAACAATTATTTTAAGAGGTAATTAATACTTCTGTTTCCCTATATAATGGCTCTGGAGGGGGGTCAAAAATAAGACTTAAGTTCATTAGTTAGGTTTTTTATTATGTTTCAATAAAACACTTAAATATCTTTACATTTCTTATTTCATGTAAAAAATAAAGGCATTTATAGCAGATTCTAAATATCCATATAATCACATTGTTTACAAATATACAATAGTATGGTAGAATTTGTTTTAGGATACCCACGCAGCACCTTCTCATAAAATACTTGTGTTGCCATAAACAGAATTACAACATAAGTGCCACCCTCAATATTTACAATACAGTAATTTACTGCAATTCATGTGAAGCTGGAGTTCCATAAAAGAGAAACAATCAACACTTCTCTGCCATTAAAAACAAAACAGAGAATGTAAACTCTTCTTCTAGCATTTGAAATGCTCCGACAAAACCAAAGCATCAGTCTTTAAACCTTCCAAGGGCCGTATGAACATCTTCTTGTTGCCGTGTAGGAGGCAGTGATCAGTGTCTTTGGCATGTGTGCAGTCTGGAGGACTTGCTGCTATGATCTCCCTTCTGCGTCCGGCAGGCCAGACCATCCCCACAGTCGCAGCGCTGGAATATCTCCAAACCATGGGTGCCTTTCCTTCGGTGCCTGGTGCACACCTGTCCCTCTTTCAGGACCGGTTTGCAGATCTTGGACCAAAAGTGGCGAGCGCAGCACAGGCCATCTGAGCAGTCAGAGGACCTCAGACACACATCGCCTTCCTGACCTGGAAAGATCAAAGCAAAGTTTAGCGACCTTGAAAGGAAATTTGAATTGGTACAAGCTAAACTTAATCCACATTCCCCATAGCACATGCAACTCGTTTTCTGTGGTGAAGGTCTAAATGTATATAGATTGTGCTAGTGAAACCACAGCCGTACCTTTAAGCGTTTGCGGTCTGGCAGGGACAGTAGTTTGCCTGGGATGGGGCTCCACGGTGGAATGATATTCTGGTGCAAAACTGTCAGGAAAACTCTCTTCCATGCCAGCATGAAACGTTGCATCGGCATCAGCGGGCAAGCACACTCCTAAAGGGCAAAGACAGGGTTAAAATGATGAGAACTCAATTCACATCCCTTTGAAACCACACATTCAGAAGAAGTGCTGCTTGAAAACGTCAGTCATTTTAATGTGAAATGCACCCTGCTATTTTGAAACACACACACACACACAAGAAAGAGATCAAATTGGTTATTGCCCAAGTGTGTGGAGCTGCACCACACAAGGATGAATGCAGAAGATTATGCCTGTTTAAGAGCTTAGGCTGCCCCGTCACTCTGGAGGAGCTCAGGCTAATGAGTGCAGTGTGCTCCGGCTGGTGCTCACCATTGCTGCAGCGGTTCCCCGGGCAGCACATCGCGTCCCGGGCGCAGCGCTTCCTCCGCTTCCGGCAGGAGAGGCAGAGCCCCCGGGACCCGAAGCAGAACTCCTCGGCGCCGCACTCCTCGTCCTCCGCGCAAGTGTAGCTCTGCGGGAGGAAGCCCGCACAGGCGCAGTTAGCACACATGCCTGTCTGTGCACGGTGTTGCAACAACCGCAGCTCTAGCAATGGCACCATTTCTTAAAGCCATTTCCATAGAGGGTTATCTGATGCAGGCTGGATTACACAGTAGGATAGCTCGGGAGAATAGATGTGGTCGACTACAATACAGTACAAGTCCAGATCTTGACATGAAGGTGAAGAATTAAAACGTGTTTGTGTAAGAGTAACTGCTAAACGGTGCTTACCTGGTAGGTGTCAATGGCCACATTCTTGTTGTCGCTGTCGTACGTCATGACGTCCGGGCTGGCGCTGACCGGGTGCCCGGGGTTCGGGGCTCCGCCGGGCAGGTTCTTGATGGCATTGGAGTTGAACAGCCCGGCATCACAGTGCCCGCCCAGGGCAAAACACACCGCCAGCAGCACAGGTACAGGCAGATGCATGGTCGAGCTTTGCGGTGAAACGGCGATGTGGCAGAAGAAGCGCAGTGCGGTCGGGCTGCCTGCAGTATAGTCCTGTGAAAGCCTTCAGCTGGAGTTCGTGGCCGACTTTCTGAAGATCCAGGCGTCCTGGTGCCGGATTTATACATGTGCAGTTGTTTGCATTCCCGCCCCTAGCTATGTTTAACAAAGACAGGGATGAAATTTCAAAGAGATGGGGGTTTATGACGCTCCCCACAGAAACGAACCCATTGGAAGCGAATTCTCATCCTGGGATTTCACAATCATGTTGATATATAATTATCAATGAAATGACATCAATCACGCACCAAAACATCTCGGCGCAGCGCCCATGCTTTAGTCAGGATTTAAAGGATATCATTAAACCCATGGTAGTTGTAAGAGGACCTCCTAAAAGGCTTATGGCACTTGTTTTTTCCTATTTTCTGTCAACATTAGCTGGGTGTAATGTACTTTTCTCACTGTGCTCAATCTTTAATTATTATACACTAAGCTGCTTGAAAAAATAGGCTACATGATCTCATTTTGGAGCCCGTTTATTTGTATTTAATGCACATGTATGTAAAACAAGGAGTGCTGCTAAGCTGTATTGGATAATCCAATGCTTTATTCGATTAATACATTAATTGATTTGACTCCGAATAATTAATTTGCATATCAAACAACAGGTATTTTCCTATATGAGCGAATTGTGTGTCAGACTGAAATTTGAATGAAGTGCATAACTGTTAAATAACATGTCTGGGCAAAAAAAAAAAAAAGTTGGGTAACCCAGACTGTCCTGCGAGTTTGTAATGGATGGTTATTCGTCATTTTCGGTCCATTAGCAGCATTTGATCCGTAATTGTAATGGGAGAACTTTGAAATGCACTTGATTAAGCCAGCGGCGGAGATCAAAGGCGGATATGCAAATCACATGGAGTGAAAAGTTTACCGAATTAATTATCATCCAGCCTAAGTGCTCTAAAACAAACACGGCTTGATTAGCACTTCGCGATAAGCAACTCGCATCGGTCTCTCTGAACTTCGGTCCCAAAAATAAATGAATAGACCCGAGCATGGAGCCCGACTTGAAAGGCATTTTTCTCCAACGCAAGAGCTGCCATTCCGTCGTCTTCTGCCTGGCGTGGATGGGAAGAAGCGTCTTGTTATTGGATTGATCTTCCTCAAATGCAATTAAAATAACAGTCTATTTCCAGTCTAGTTTATTAATAGTTGACTTGGTTGTAAGTAGTTCTTGTTGGATATAGCTGTTTGAACCAAATGTATCATTTAAAAGATACATAATGTTGCTGCGCATGCTTAACAGCGTTGCATGTGTCTGCACATTCATATTGCAGAGGAAAATACTTTTTTAACGAATTTACCAAGGTAAGGTGGATAACCCCCACTAATTCAGACAAGTATTGTGGCGTCACATATCGAAAGTGTGTCAAACGAATAAGGTGTCGCTAAAAGTGCATGTGAAGGTGTTTATTATAACCATTGTAGTATGTGTGTTGCAATCAATAAGAATAGAATGATAATTCCAATATTGTAATCGGCTTCCAATTCCAATCATTTCGAAGTTTCACCGAAGTTAGGCGAATATGAATGACATGAACATCATTGACATTTTAGGGCGCAGTTTTCCACACACACTATACACATGTTGCTTTGTTTGTCATTAGATGTAATGACGCGTCCATAAAGGGGCTATTTGCGCATCCTTAAATAAACATGTTGATGACCCCTTGGATTTCAATAAACTCCTTATAAATACCCCCCCTGGTAATAAAAAGGCACCTGCACGGTCAAAGGCTTGCAGCCACGGGATGCACTAACGATTGAACAGTTTATAAGAACATGTCTGCCAAATACTTCGGATAACCTCCTAAATAAAAAGGCTTTGTGATGCTGTTGACAGGGGTTGGTTATAATAGGCAACTACAAGACAAACGCTCAATACACTTCATTAACCGTGAATTGGCAGCATTCATGCCGACGCTTTGGTCTTGGGGCTTTGTTTTAGCAGTGCTTACAGTAGTGTAAAATGAAGGCCCCTTTGATGAGGAGAGATCAAACACAACTGAACCCCCGTGTCTTAATCAGACTTCAGCAGCCATGGCATCTCCACAAACAGTCCGTTTGCTCGGCTTTTAGCGGGTTTTCACAAGCATTGTGCTCCTCCGATGCATCTGGTTGGATGCCAGGTAATCCTGTTTGGAAATGCCTGCTTGCTGCCTAATCCATTCACATTACAATGAGCCTCACTGGTTAGCCACGTCTGTAAAGTGGGGAATAAATACACAGTCATTTGGGTTTAATTAAAAGAGGAGCGGAATGGATTAAACATTAGAAAAGAGAGGCAGAGACACAGGTACAGCGTTACAGGGACAGGTACGCACTTTGCTCCATCTAGTGGACTGTACTGAACTACATTTGAACAGATCTACTTGTCCTTTCCTATTTATTTGTCTCAACAAATACAGATTTTAAAGTCATTTGGAGTGTTTCCTTATATCCTAAATCATTTTCGACGTAAGGGGTTATATCGGATTCACCAAGGATGCGTTTAATGAATTAATCAAACGGCTTTGATTAGCATTATACGCGTTTTATTATGGTATGCGTATTAGTGGTGCATTATAATAACCGTGCATACTTTTAATTGCTCTATTGGAATGCATCTATTTTTATTTATGTAAAAGTTATCTTCAAGTATAGAAAGGTTGTATAGGTATTTGAGAGAACATGCTCATTAAAGAGGCGTGTTACTGCTCTTGATTCTAGTTTTGGTTGTAGCCCCTTATCAAGTTAACTTCTACTGTGTGTAATGAGTTTGGACATGACATATGGTGGTAGTTCTGAACTCCTGCTGTCTTTATCCCATTTTCCGGCCGAAGGGGTTATCTGGCATCCATTGAACCATTTCCAGTACAAACATGTTTCTTTCCAGGGTGCTGTACCAGTGGGCAAACAATCAGGGCTCGTACTCTTTAAACGGGTCCTTCCATAAACCTGTCACAGTCCTGGTTAAGGGCACGGCTCTAGCACAGTCGTTCATGTGATATAGCTCATAGAAGTGTCAAAATGTAAGTGGTTCTTCCTAGACGTTAAAAGTGATGCCTGCCATTAAAGTCCATGAAAGCCATTACACACCATTAAGGGTGTAGAGACGTCTAGGCCGCACTTTCAAACACTTTCATTTGCTGTGCTGATTGACCTCAATTAAAAAAAAAAAAAATCACAAAATATGTGCAGTGTAATGTCTTTCTATGAAGAAATGTGATCAATAATTCAGCTCCCATGGTTCTTGTTTTCTTGTGAGACATAATGCTGACACTTGTGGCCAGCCAGCTGCAGAAATCTAATTCTGTTCCCAGAACAGTAATTGCATGGGAGCTGCTGTAACACACTGCTGTCCCGAGACCCTGATCAATGTGTCCTGGCCTTGCCCCTGAGAGCGCTTCCTCTGGAGAGTAATTTCATAGCTGCGGAGCTCTCCGCGTGGAAGAAAATACACGGCATGGTACGGATAATGGGGTTATTTTTTATATTGAGCACAGGGGGAGAGGAGAGAGTTTAGATACATTTCTAAATGGTGGATGATGTTAGTATTCCAGAGCAGTGTTTCAGAAGAGGAGTCCTTTTAAGCATCAGACATAGGGTAATCCCAGCCATTTCCCAGGTCCTGGTGGGTTTGTCCCAATACTTTTGGCAATGAAATGCGTGAGTGATTGTGTGCAACTGTAATGTAACTTTGAGACTCTGGTGTTCTATTGATTGGGATATATTAAGTACAATGTTTGGACAGAGACTCATTTGGCTCAGAGTAGAGGCCTGGAATAAAATGAAATGCAGTCGAGCACTACCCAAAAGTAACTTGTCTTTATTTTAGCTTTATAAAGTATACAACAGGCACTCTGCAATGAAAGTTGCAGCGAAAAATACAGAACAGAATGAAAAAGTAGCTTATTAGACAAAATAAATATTTTAGGCAACGTTGAGTGCAAATGATAACCACAGTATGACTTTTGTTTTTTTGTTTTGTTTTTGGTGGGGGAAAGACATGTATATGTTAACTATTACAGCAAGCAAAATAGCCTGAAACAGGTTAACACATCGAGGGACAGCAAGTAGCTATTGTGCACTGGACAAAGCAACTTCTTTCTGGTCAAAATGATGTGCTGAAACTGCCATTCTCTTTTCTAGTTCCAGCAATATGACTGCTTTATTGCAGACAAGTGGTCAAGGATGTAAATGAGGTTTTCACCGTGATTTGAAACATATTGGAACAACTGAGTTGCATATACAAGAAAGTAACTTGAAGCAATATTCCTATTATGCTGTGCAGAGCCATGATTGAGCTACACTTCTGTCGTGTTTTGAAAACTGCCCCTTAAGAGGAGTAGTTTTGGATTACAATTTCATGCATTTGATTATTCTTACTCACCGTAAATAGCATCCATTTCATATTGTGGAAAGTCCTCCGGTTTACAGTCTTAAAAAAGTCTCCAATGCTTGTACACAGCATAGTGTTTCAAATTGTGGATTATTATTGTCCCTTTAGGATGCTTTAATAACAGAGCACTGAGAGAACCCTATCTCTCTAGCTGCACTGTGCAATCCTACGCAGACTGTCTGAACGAGGGAGCTGTTACCCAAGGATATGAATCACATTCATTATTATCCCAGACTTTAATGTACTGCACCGATATCTCTCACAAAAGAAAATGACTATGGTAACGAGAGATTTACATTCCTACTCACTTAATTTGTAGCATAAATGTCTTGTGGACATATCAATGAATATGTTGCTCCAAGCTACTAGAAATACTACCCAGTAATATGTAAATCATATATTATACTACTCTATGATGTATTTTTATACTGTAGAAACATATTCAGTGTTAAATGGGGCAGCACCTTTATGTTGGGTAGTCCAGGTATACAGCTTAATATCTTAATTGAGTCTGAATCATTAAAGGATTCACGTAAGGTCATGGCCTGCATACATTCATTGAAGTGCACACTTGTGTTTATTGCATGTGCGGGGCAGCCAATCACAACTGCACAGCAAACTAGGAATACATCTAACCCAGTAGGATGTATAGTTACTTGTTTAAGTTAACCTGCACAAATAGTATACATTTCACAGAAATGATGCAGCATCTAATTAACAGATTTACAGCTTAGCCACAGAAATAAGGGAATCACTTAATGTTTTGAAAGTCACATTTTATTGTAAGAAAGGCTTATAAATAGCTGAAAGAACCGTAAAAAAGCAGCAAGCTAAGAAAGGACAACATTTTGAGGTGTTTGTCTTCGTCATGCAGCATTACACCAAATTTGTAAGTTATTTTTGGATGCCATCAATTTAAGGCACTTGCAACAATGCCAAACAGCCAGGTAATGGATGAGTCTAAACTAGTGTGGGAGTGAATACAGTCTTTGAGTTGATAATGTTAAACAAATATGAGATCATTCAAGTCTGATGAAACCAAAGACAATGCACGGAGTCTCAAATATTCAAATGAAGTCATAATGCCATAATACTCTAAAAATAAAACGTTGTACATGTATCACAAAATATTGACACTAAACTATCTATTTACACACACATTTACCTGTGGTCCTACTGTAGAATAAGTCTTCTACACTTATTAATCCAGCACAGTGTAAATGATGGAGCTTTTGCACCTAGAATATGGAATTCTTTTAACTTTCATTGCACATCGGTCATTCAGTTTCAGATTTGTGTCAATATGAAGTACATCTATACTGAAAAGAACGGACACTCAAAATGACTGGGACCCAGCTTCTAAGTGTCACCTTTAGAATAAATTTAAATATAAAAAATACTAAATGTAAATGCTACCATTGTTGATCAGCTGAAATGAGCATAAGTATATCTGAACAATAACTGTCACCATTCCCCACAAGAGAACTCCAACATAAGATAATAGTTTTTTCTGTGCCGCCTTTAAAGATCTTCTGATTAGGCAGGTGGTGCTCTTGTAACATACTTGAGTTTATAACCGCTCTGTCATCATGAAATAAATAGATCTTTTATCAGATCCTGTCCTGTACTCCTGTAACAGTCTGCCACCTGGTGGTAAAGCGTAGACTGCACGTCTGTAAAACTCTCATCAAGATGAATTTGTTAACATTATAATCAATTCCGTACAGGATTTTTCTTCGTTGCTGAGCTTTCAAAATGTGCGACACCACATGAGTCTGGTGTGAATTGGAGATCTGTAAGACGTTATTCATTTCCCGGCACAAAGTCCTTTTTTAATTTCACGCCTCTCAATTTAGACTTCCAATTCTGCCTGATTTTTAAGTGTCAATTCAGGAACACCATTACATCTTCTCTTCATATTAAAGTTCTCACTCGCCATTAAATTAAATGTCATTAAATTAGCGTGATCTCAAACTAGCATGTAGTATGTTCTAGGGATGTGGGATATTATATCCTCAATTTGAAGCATCTGGATATCCTTCTAAACGCATTGCTGAACATGAATAAATTGCATATTCTGACCCACAACTGCCAGCACGAGCGACCGGCCCGCGCTAAGGCCGTGACACAGGTCTGTGGCGAAGTGTTCAATAACAATGCCCTTCTCAGCTGTGTTCATAAGTTCCACAACCCTTAGTAGAGAAAGGAAATCAAAAACATAACATTTGTGCTTTCAAGATCAGTGTTGACACACCAGAGATAAACACATTTATATATATTCCACTGACTCAGAAATAAACACATTCAGCTTCGTCATGAGCACTTCAGAGAGAGTACACGGTCCTAACTGCTCTGACACGAGCGGTCCGATCGCATTGTGGTCCTGGCATGAGAGCGAAGGTGGCTCGACTCACGCCAACGTACGGGAGCATCCCGAGATCAGTACTGTAGGCAGCTAGGATCATAAATCAACCGCTTCTGCAGTTTACATCGAAGAGTCCTCGCATCCGAAAGACAAAGAGGAATACTGGCGTTAAATATCGTACTTCTCCATTTTTTTTTTTTTTTTTTTCTTTTTCAAACAAGGTGTAAAGAAGAGCAGGATTTTGCAGCAAAAGAAACATTACTTTCCTGCTAAGGTATAAACAAACAAACAAACAGAATCGGCCTTGCCCCAGGACCACCAGCGCAGTAATACGTGTGAAGGTAAAACACTGAAGGAGCCCTGCTGTTACCTAAACTTAAGGTCTAATGCCACCGCAGTAACCCGGGCAGCATTAGTGAAGGCATCTTGGTGACCCAGAGCTTTACTTTTCCTTCGTCTTTTCTTTAATTCCCCTCTTTGTTACAGTTTGTTGCTCGCAGCTTTGTCCTGCAGAAGCTGTCCTAGGCAATACAGAAGCAGGCTGAGGAAATGGGGTTAGAAATCCGTGTCCCATCCTGAGTTGTCGTCCGGAGGCGGGTCATCATTGTCTTCAGGGAAGCTGTCGAAGTTACTGGTGTCCGTGGGAGATGTCACCTGAAACATATTAATTAGTTATTACCTTTGCTAATTGTATTTTACTGCTGTTAGGAATACGAACACATTCTGCTTGGTGTAAAAACTAATGAAATACATTTCTGAGCAAGAATTGTATAAGATTTCAATATTAGAATTAGGGTGCGTCAAGGTATTAGATCAAATATTGTACTTACATTGGGGATTATCGGAGGTGTCAGTGTTCCTTTTCGCAATCCTTCCCAATTAAAGCCTTCAAACCACCTTCAATTAACACAACACAACAGAGGTAGCATGAGAACAGGGCTTTGACACTGATTTAAGCAGTTTTCATTTCCACAGGGCACAACAGACTTTTAGTTCATGAAATACTGCGCTTGTTTTGGTCCTGGAGAGGGTAATGGAGATATGGAGGCTAGCAGACCATGCTATCGAGAGACAGTACATCACAGCCTAGGTGAACTGACATACATAGTAATTGTGTCATAAAAAAATAAGCCTTTCATTCGGTGGAAACGTACTTGTGCTTTTGGATGTCCTTGACACCGTTTTTCAAGTTTCCTAATCTTTCAGAAGGATTGTCCCTGAAAGAGAGAAGCATTAGGCATATAAAAACATATCAAATGGTCGATGATCCTGTTTACTGGGAATTATTTATTGTCACAAGACTCACCTGCATAGTTTTTTGATTAAATTAGCAGCATTTTTGGTAATCTTCTTTGGAAATTCAATCATGTCGATGCCCCTCAGTATGATGTTGTATGTTTTCATAGGATCAGGGCCCGAGAAAGGTGGGCTGAAAGAAAGAATAATCATTATTCTTCTGTTTCGATATTCTTTCATTTGACTGAACTCCAAACAGCTTTATACTATTTGGCGCCGAGTTTGTTTATGATTGGGGGTTGTTCTCAGGGAGGAACTTTGCTCAGAAATTTCAGTTATTTTCGCTTCAGCATTTAAACTAAAATAACTACAAATAAAGAAAATAAATATGCGATACTACAATTGTGCAAGACGTGTTTGTGTTGCGTCGTACCTTCCAGTCAGAAGTTCGTACATCAGGATGCCCAGTGACCAGTAATCGGCCGAGATGTCGTGGCCCTTATTCAGGATAATCTCGGGGGCCACGTACTCCGGAGTCCCACAGAAAGTCCACGTTTTCTTTCCAAATCCTATTTTTTTGGCAAAACCAAAATCAACCTATAGGAACACAGAGCGATTGAGAACTGAGGCAGGATTCACACACATTCACTTGTCTGTATTTTCATACGGATGTGTTTTTCTTGATTTCCACCCCCTACTTACCAGCTTTGCATAACCTCTGTGATCCAGGATGAGGTTCTCTGGCTTCAGGTCCCTGTAGATAATGCCCTTGGAATGCAGGTAAGCGAAAGCTTCAACGACACAGGCGGTGTAGAACCGAGTGGTTGCGTCTTCAAACGAACCTCTGCCAACAGAGAGAGAGCGCAGGTTCAATACAGCGGTCCTGCGAGGCCTGTGCACTCACTCACACATGTCAGGCTTGATGGTCTCAATCCAAAAAACTATTTTACTTCACGAGCAAAAGTAATAAAGAGCCAAAAGATTATTGATGAAGATGTAAATGATGTTTGTAAGATCCATCGTTATTTGAGATTCAAGTGGTTAAAATTTTTCAGCTAATTAAAGTAGGTCTAAAGTCCGTTAAGCACACTATTTTCGAGCGGTCCATACCTGTCCCTGAGAATGGTCCACAGCTCTCCTCCAAGGCAAGCCTCCATTAACATATACAGGTACTTGCTGTCCTTGAAGGTCCTGTACAGCCTGTAAAACAGCAACACAATCTTCTAGACATTGTGGCTACATGTGGGGGATGCATCTGTTCTCTGTCCATTGTGAGCTCATTACCAAATAAAAGGAGGAATACACTATTACAACAACAAGAAAGTGTGGATGTGATGATTGATTTTGAGAATTTTTGTTTTGTTGCATCAATCTGTCTGTCCTGCAGAGGTTTCTTCTTTCTAGAACATTTCCCCTAATCGAGCAGCTTCTACAGGCATTGCAGCTGTCCTTCATTGTTCTTTGGCAGCAATGTCCCGTCAGTGTTCAGCAGGATCAGAGCTCCCCCGCAGCGTGCGCCAGGTGCATGTCTTAGAGCCGTGTTTTTGTCATTAAAACACTCATTAGCAGCTGCTTTTTGCAGATTCTCACACTCTGATGTAATACTGACTAAATACCGTATGACGTGATACAGTATATAAAATGTAGTTTATACGCAGTTCTGTAGATTCCATGGCTGTTACATCTTGGGAACGGCAGCGCATGTCTCCCCTCCGCGCGCAGAGG
The DNA here is from genome assembly GCF_036373705.1 of Amia ocellicauda. Classification (NCBI taxonomy): domain Eukaryota; kingdom Metazoa; phylum Chordata; class Actinopteri; order Amiiformes; family Amiidae; genus Amia; species Amia ocellicauda. The sequence continues at coordinate 18,374,502 of NC_089869.1, forward strand.
CCGGCTGCATGTGGCGGCCATTACCTCACGATGAAGTCCGAGTGCGCCTCCTGCATGATCTGCTTCTCCGAGCGGATGTGCTCCTGCTGCCGCGTGTCCACGATGTGCCGCTTCTTCAGGATCTTCATTGCAAACGTTTTGGCTTCATCGCTTTTCAGCTGCACCTAAGAAAGGGACAGGCAGGGTTTTTACTTGGTTTGTTTTGCCCTATAATTTCTTGCCATAACTACATTAGCATTTGAGGTTTAAAGTGGTGTTTTCTGTGCTGCCACTCATTCCTCTAATAGACTGGTGTGCAATCCTCCCATAAATATGGCTGAACCCCAAGATAGTTTTTTTTGCTGGGAACTGCATTTTTCACATTGTGTTTCCTGGAGCAGTCGGTGTCGGAGGTCATTCGATCACTGCTGTCTAGCAATAAGCACGGCAGCGTGAACACGATGCCCCCGGCAAGGGGACACTTGTTTTTACTCCCAGTGCCGCAGTGCCTAAAATAAGCGCGAGCTGCCGTGGGCCGGGAGTTCCTCTTTAGGTTACACCGCAGGGCTTTTCTTTGACGTTCCTGCCAAGAGACACCGCACTGCACCAGTGTCGAAAACCCTGTCCCCCACACACAGTCTTGCATCACCATCAAACCCATTACAACACTGACTGCTAGGACAGGTAGCTGAAAACTGGTGTACAAACTTTTTAACTTCAAAGGATGACTTTCAGTAATTACTTTGCTGCGATACCTACACAATGTAATGGAAAATCTCTTGGCATAATACAGCTCTCTCTCACCTCGAGGTGAAGTTTTTTATTGTACATTTATTTATTGTCTAAAGTCACATTTCTATAGATTTTGAAACTATTCTGCCTCATCGCTATACAGCAAACACTCCCGAGAGCACTATGTTGTGCAGTCTCAGGAGCAGTGTGAATCTGAATGTTTTTCTAATCTTACTCTGCTGTGTTGATGGTAAATTATACCTGTCACAAAGCTAATCAGGCATTTCATTTTATTTTACTTTTTAGGATATTGCCTGCAGACAGCAGCACGTTTTGATACAGACAGTTCTTTACCAGCCAGTGACTGACTAATGAAGGGATACATTGCCAGAAGGATATTATGATTGGATTTCTGTTGTTGATGTTGTCCTGTATTTTTAATGCTCAAATGCAAGCAGCAAGGGCATCTCAGATTGACGATTAAAGGCATTTCATGATATCTCTTGAAATATTGTGGCATTACACTTCAATTGAAAAAAGAAGCCAAATACTTAATTCATTTCAGTAACTGACTTTGTGGGAGAGACCGTGCACTTCAGAGCTCATTGGTGTAATTTATGAGAGAAATACTATTAAAAAAAAATCTAAATGTTGCTTTTCACCAAAGGCGATTAAGAAGTAATCGAAAGTGGGTCTGACACCTCAGTTACTGTGCACCAGCTGGGTATCTGCCATTAAAGTCTGTGTGGGCAGTGTCTGCAGGGTGAGGTGCCACCTATATTGCCTCGATCAATACAATATTGCAGTGTACATTATATGGGACAGACGCCCTGATTTTTAAATGTGTCAACAACTCCCTTGCATCGTAAAAGCCTCGCCTCTCGGCACTCCCTCCTGATCCTTATTTTAGCGACATCGATGGAATCGTGACACTATCAGCGCCGTCTGCTCAGCGGAAAATTACCTTCAAATAGACCACAGCCATTTTCCGACTTGACCTGGCACTTGCACATCAGAGCTCCATAAAAGTATTTGAGGAAGAGCTAAAGCAGACTGCTGGTGGTGTGACAAGGTGGGGATTGAATTAGTATTTTTAAATGTTATTGACATTTAATCTACAAGAGGCCAGGAGGCATCTCAGGGAAAAGTAAAAGGAGCAATTTATAATGCCTAGACTGACTGATAAAATGTTTTGAATTCACTAGTTGCTTAAGTAATTTCTACACATAAGAAACAACTACACATTTGTGTATTATTTGATTTAGTCATGTGTTTACCACCAGGTACTTGACTTCATGCTTAAGGTAAACTATTTGACTTTTTTCCCCAATTACAAAAATGTTTCTGTGGGTCCCGTAGAGGGTAGTTATGAGAGCCTCTGTAAGATTTTGGATGTAGAGAGATTACCTTTTATAACTTCAACCACACAATTAATTCATGGTTATGATGACAGGATTTACGGCTTCCTACTTTCAGAAAGCCCATTAATGTGAATCATGCATCCCCATCACTAGCACCCTTGAGTGAGAGATGGAGACAGAGACAGAGAGAGAATGTAAGAGGAATAAAATACGAATTTTAAAAGCCTACCAGTTCAACGCGGCCAAATCCTCCCACTCCCAGAGTATCGATGATGTTGAAATCGACCAACTTTAGATTGGAGAAGAAGGCGTTCTCTGCTTCATATCTGCATTTTTTAAGATGAAAAAAAGGAAACTTTTTTGATGTGTGGATGTAGCAAGTGATCGGGATGAATTTGGGGTGGGAGTGTGCAGGGACCCCACCACGCTGCTCCCTCTCCTTCTTGGGGAGCTGTGGATGTACTTCACGCATGGTTTCTCCAGCTTTGGTCCAAGGAATGCAGGAAATTGGCTTTATGATGCTTATTGTAATATTAAGGTTTCTGTATTCAATTTCTGAATATAAATTGAAGACCACGTGTTTCACAAAGCCAAAATTAAAAGTCCTGTATCTTTCTTAAGTTTACAATAAGTTTTTCTGTTTACATCTTGGCTGCCTGATGTAGTTGTCCTTACAGAATAAAGCCTTCTTCAGTGGCTCAGACTCGCTCTGTAGGCAGGCTGCTCCCACCGGGCTGCAGGAGGCATGCTAAGTACAGTGGACTGGAAATGACAAAGTCATAAAGCAGGAACAGTAGCAACAGATAGGCACATCTCCAGGAAAAAAGCAATACTTTAACTGGCAGCACAATGCAGCCCAACTGCGATGCACCTCTTGTGCAAAGCAATATGTTCTAAGCTATAGCCTTCGTCCAACTACAATTTGAACTATAATACGTTTTTGCTTTTGTTTTTCATTCTTAACAAGCTCAGACTGAAGAGAGAACTGAGGACTTAAGACACTGCCTGGCACACACACGCGATCCTGACACATGGATGGTCTCAGTGCCAAAACAAGTGCAAGTGTAGTTCCCAGCAAGAACAAGCCCCTAAAAATACCCCCTTATCGAATCTTGGGCTTATTTTAGAACTTGGACACCATTTGAGGTCCTTCCTCTTAGCAGAACTGGTTGTCTTCACACTGCCTGCCGAAAAAGGAACCCAGTGAATGTGAATGGCCTTGTGTTTCACCTTCAACCTTCTGCGGCGTATCATCTGATACACGGGAGCAGCGCGGTCAGGACTCATTATAGGTCTGTGCTTTGGAAAGAATGTATTTTGCCTATCTGTTAATGAGGATGTCTTACATAATAATAGTATCAATTTCTAGCATTTTCTTTTCTATAAAGTTCAAAATTGTATTTTCACATTCAACTGCTGTCTTATGACCCAAAAAACTAAAGTGGATTTTTTTTTTTTTTTTTTAATCTCCATTATGCACTTAAGAATATAAGATGCCAGTAATGAACAATGATCACTTATTAAGTTGTCCATTAAAAGTATCTTGATCCCCATATACAATATGTTCATTGTTCACTGTTATGGGATTTCTTTCAATAAGTATAAACCTGAGTTTTGTACAGAACCATGTCCAAAAGTATCTAGGAGAATTCTGAGCATGTCTGATCACATTTAACTGTATCCTGTCCACGCTTTTAATGGCAGGCTGATAGTGGATCTGTTAGCTCGGGCAAAAAGTAAGACCGCTCAGTTCTGCGTCTGCATGGTCGACCCAAAATTAAACTTTCAGCTTAACCGACGGAGTTAGACTGAGGACAGTCAGACGAGGACAGCTAAGCCCAGACATGGCATGAAAGAGGGTGGCATTTGTACCCACAGTGCAGACGAGGTACAGCTACAGGCTGCCCGTCATTCCCGGCGTTGTGACTATATTGGCACTAGCGACGTCTCACTGCTGGAGATTTGGGGCTGCGGAATCATAAGACGTGTAGATATTTTTCTGCCATTGCCCTCTAATCCCCCCAAGCCCTGAGAGAGTGGATATCGCGAATGAAGCTGACATTTCAGCGGCTTTATCTTCCCAGTCTATGGTGTGTCAGAGGCAGTGGTGCACAGAACACCAGGCAGACTGAAACACCGCTAGAGAAATACTCGTCTGAAACTGTGAATATAGACTACGCGGTGATTATAAAGACTGCCTGCAGACTTGCTAGGATACCGATATTATTAATAATGGAATTGTATCATTGATGTTAAGAGTGGTACCCTGCAAATCTCTTGTTTTAAAATATGCAAGTTATTTGGTGGACATCCTTGAATTGATCGATACCCAGAATCTGTGTGTTTACGGTCACCACAGTCACCAGTCTGCCCTTTGACCCCTCTGAACAGATGCTGTACATAGCTGCCTATGCTCACCCTAATGCCTTAAGTGGCTGTGAGGGGTGAGTAAACAGGGCCATTTATCTTGCGCCCCATATAAGTTACAGCGCAGTGACAGACTAGATGCTGCTACTAAAATCCAGTGTGTCGCCCAACCCATATGCCCTACTTATCGACTAGGTGAATAATCACATTGCTGGTGTTAAAATATTGTTTTAATTTTTGTTTCCCCCAATACCTAAACATTTTCTAACGTTATTAGAAAATAAAACAATATGAAGCGCCAAAATCAAATGAAACTGAAGCACCAAAAACAACTAAGCCTATACAATAATTTTGCATCAAACTAATCAATACCTGTCTGGGCAATATAAGCCATTGTACCCAGCTTCCTCTGGATATATTCCAAGAACATACCTAAAATATATTAAACAGATGTGTGTCATTTTGCAACTCTCAACTCCACTACAATAGGCCATAACGAGTGCAGGTTGTGATATGGTCTTGGGTTTGCACTTAAAAACACACTTGCAAAGTTTGTAAAATCTGAATAATATGTGATCAGTGTTAGTAAGCATAGTTTTAAGCATGATTATCATTTATAACATATTACTTAATGTTTTTAAGTTGATTATCTTAGGCCAAGGCCCAAATGTTCATATCTCATAAAAAAAAAAAATCAAGTGTGCATTTATCAATGATAAAAACTATTTAAAAAATCTATATGTGAAAGAAGGCAGCACAACCACTTTATTATTCTAATGAGATTGCCATGTTTTAAAAGTTAAAGTACAACACAAAAATGAGTAAATACACAACAGACAGGACCATAGTAAACCATGCTCCTCTTCAGTCTGACACAGAGACCAGACAAACACAACAAGCACTGAGCCTTGCTTTATTTAACGCTGAACACGTTGAAAAAGCGGGCCTAACCAAAATGAACATGAAAAGAAGGCAGCTGTCTTAGGTTTACTCATGAAACAACAGGCGCTACAATTATTTCTCCATGACCCGACGTCACCTGCGCTCAGTCCTGAGGACATGCTATTCCACGCCACGGGCATGAGTTAAAAATTGCCTTGTCACATCTGATTTTGTTCTGCTTAACCTCTCAGCCCTGACTTTGCATCACACATTTTTCCTGATGAAAAAACCTTATTGACATTTTTGTAGTTGGGCTTCAATTTTTTTTCCAAATAGGATTACAGACGATGCAACGGGCAAGCTCTATAGGTTACTGATAAAAGGTTTCGATGATCCTATAGTGATAAATATTAAGTTCTTCTGTAATCAATAAACAAGCATACATCTTTGCTACCTCCTCTGTCACATACCCAGTGATGACACTGCCAGCCAGCGAGAGAGGTTTATACACTGTGTTGTCCTTTACAAATAAGCCATCAAACAATATATCCTTGACACGACAGTGGATCAAGGGCTTCCAGTCTCCGTAGAAATAGTAGCTGTTTATGCAGAATGATTCTCAGAAAATCAACACGTGTCTGTAACTATATACCAGCTGTTCCCAAGCTGGTCCATTAACAGACGGCCTTCTCGGCACGCCAGGAAGAAAGCCCAGCACGGGTCCCAATTTAAAGCATAGGAACTTTGCAAAGAAGCATTTTTAAAGTGACCCAAGCTGAGTGCAAAGATAGGTAGATAACACCTCAACTGTTCTGCTTTAAATGCATATCTGGAATCTGAGTATTTTTTTGCAGGGGGTGGGTATGCTCGACTGTACAGCAAATACAGTGCACTGACACGGGCCAGTAACACGATCACAGGGGTTTCTCTCAGGCTGTGCGGGGGAGGCGCGACTGGAGAGCCGGCAAAGAAACAGCTTGAAATGTCAATTAGGAGTTGTTTTCAACCAACTGACCTCTGCAGAGTTATGTAAGAAAGGGCAGCATGTTCTTCATAAAGATATTAGTACAGTCAGATATGTTAATGTGTGTGGAATGGCCACAGAAAGCCTAAAATATAATATGCTTATGTATCTGGCTCTTCAGTATTGAAACATTGTATATTTACTGGGTTTTATTTCTTATTGTGAAGCTATTATCTATATAATCATACAATATTATTGCTGTGTGAAATTAATATTCATTTAATAATAATCTCCAAAAGACGTGTATGAAAAGTAATTTATTTCAGCCTATTCATGCTGAAGACTTGTATGTAATCATGTGATTTGGAAAATGTAATTTCTGGGAACAATATAAGCACATATCGGCAATGACAGAGATAACAGCCATGCCTATTAAAAGAATAACACATTATTACCACAAGTACATTTATTCCCAGGTTTGGATTGATTCCTACAATATAGTGGCCAAAGCTTGCAGAACTGCCCCCTCTAGAGGCGATTCCCTACATCTGAAACAGTAATTAGCAACATGTCACACTTCACAAAGCTTAACTAAGCGCATCAGGCCACGAGGCTTTTAATAATGTACACAGCCTTCTGTGCCAAATTGTATAGATTTTCCTTTTCTTTGTTAGTACCAATCTCTTGTGTTATATATGTGTAAAAATAATGTACATTTAAAACTGTTTAGAATTCATGCAGCTGCTTTCAGATGAATGCACATTAAAACACAATACATAAATGCTTCAAAACTAACTCGGGATGTAAAGTAATGTTCATAATCATCAGCAGTTTGATTAAAAAACAAATCTGACTTCATAACCTCTACAAATGATCTATTTGCAGATGCCCTCATCCAGAACAACTTAGTTTACACAATAATCAATTTAAGCATACAAATATAATGGTTGGATTTGTTTTCCTTGTCTCGAGTTTAAATGGTGGAATTAAACCTCTTTTTTTATAACTGCACTTTGTTGCCATCCATGAAGCGGATGGCAGCTCAGTCTGCAGTGCTCAGTGGTGCGCTGTCATGCTTTTCTCGATTAGCAAGAAGACATGATTTTTGACAAATCTGTGATAATCTTTTGACAGCTGATGATGGATCTGTAGTGTCAGAGTATATCGATGCGGTTTTATTTTGACAAATTATACATTTCTGTCTATAGCATAGTTTTTATCTTACTCCACTACATCTCTAAACCTGCCCTGAATCCCAAACAAAAGTAGGTGGGATCCCTGCGCCTGCTGGGTGTCTGTCTTCAGATAAGATATTCATTATTAATGCTGGTTAAGCGACTGGTTTTATAATGTCCGAGAACAGAGAATGGGGGTTTGTAGAGGGAAAACTGAAGCGAATGTGGAATTGACATCCACAAGCAATATGCTGACGATTTGCATGCATTTCTTTTCCATCTTAAAATCTTAATGATTATATTTATTCCTCTGTGAGTGCAGTTACTTCAGAGACTTCAAGGTATGCATCTCAGCAAGCCACCAACAATAATGTAGGGTTTTTAACATAGTTTTGCTGTTTATAAATATATGTCTGACAGGTGTAACAATGTAATTAAGATTCTGTATGAAAACACTTATTGTAAATGACCAAACAGTGTGTTTCTCCAGTATTTGAGTTTCACACTTCAGCCCCACAATTTGTTTGTATACAGTCTAGTTAGCAGCTAATTATAGAGCACAAGTTCATTATCTGCTCGGAGCAGCCTGTAAACACTCGATGGCGCCTGTCTTTCTAATCGGGACGCAGAAGACGGGAGTGTTTGTGTCAGTGGGTGTTTGTCATGGCAACAACAGCCTTGTGAAGAAGAGCTGAATCACACTTTACAAGAAAGGATCAGAAACTGCCAGCCTCGATCGTGACCTGCTGAATTTGCATATTTATGTATATCCACCAAAGGGGCCAGACAACTTTTATTCTTGCTTTTACAATGCCAAGCTGTGCGGGTGACACATGGCGCTGACACAAAGCACACATCGCCGATTTCCCCTTCACACTCGATACTGTGCAGTGGTATTGTCTGCTTCATAAACTAGGCTGCTCATATAGGACAGGAGGCAATACTGACTGTTCGTCACAGGTAGCACCTGTATACAGTACATATGAATCCAGATTTCCTAAATATATCCTATATGGTTTTCAAATTGTGTTGCTGTATTGAAAAGTAGCATATTCCATTGTGGTTAAATATAGATTTGTTGTTTATAACGGCAGCAATTTAATTTGTCATTAAAAGTGTAATGTACAAATGTACAAACATCTGTATAAGCAAATCATGTTAATATTCAAATTTATATTAATTCATTCATTAAACATGGATAATGTGTTGAAATGGTAGTTTGTAACCCTTTGCTGTTGAAGGTCCTCACTGGGCTTCTCAGTTTGAGTATCTTTCCCGTAGGATTCAAAATGCAAACTGAAAACTGAAGAGAGTTGAAAATCTCAATTTAACAGCAAGAAAATTACATTCATTGTTAGGTGATTGTATGTGAACTACTATGTACTATATTTTTCAAGTAATTTCTGATAAAAAAAAAAAAAAGATTACAACTGGAGGATAGTTTAAGATGAGCATTTAACTTCTTACCACCAGAGGGCAGACTTGTATAGATTTTGAAGAGCTGAATCCCTGGCAAATGGGTTCAGAGGATTTTTAATGATAGTATTAAAGTCTTTGAAAAATGAGACGCAAGGAAAAAAATCTAAGATCAATTATAAAGTTAGTGATAATCTTTACCACATAAATGTGGAGGTCTTAAATTGCTATCTTTAACATCTACAGAAAGATTGGATTTGACCTGGGGCGTTTAATCTCCTACCTAGAACTAAGAGTGGTATTTTTGTACTTCTGTTTTTTTATGGCAAGAATGTTTTTAATGGAGCCATTGCTCGATAGAAAGCTTTCAGCGCTGCTCTGCTGAGAGAAGCTATTGATTTGCTTTGACTGACAGACAGATCCATCACAGAAGCGTGTGTCTAAAGTGGGGTCTTTAACCCTGGGAAACCTCCAGCAATGCAGGGCAAGCCGGCCACAGTCTGTGGAATCGGCAGTGTCACCAGAAGGGTGAAAATAACAATTCCAAGAGAAAATGGTGGAAGCCATGAAGGAATGAATAAGCAGTTACAACCATAATTTCCCTGAATGGAGAGAAGCCATTTGGGGCACCAGGCAGAGCTGCTGTGAACTGCAATCGGCAGCAGGACCAGTTCACTGGAGAGCAGCCCCTGGGCCCGAGGTGAGAGGTGTCACTGTGCTCAGGCAACCAAGGACAGATGGTTGCAGCTTCCCTTACCAAACGAGAGCACTCTCCGTCAATTCTATTATTCTGTTCCTGCTTTAAGACTATTCAGTTACAGGATATATACACACACTCACACTTAGATGGTGATTAATTGAGATAGACTGTGTGTGGGAACTGCATTCAGTCTTTTTCTTTCTCCTTTTGAAGAGCATTGCAGTTTTCACTGTAAAACATCTGACTCTTTTGTAAGTGGACCCCAGTGACTTGCTTCCTGGTGCTCTGATGGAAGACATCTGGAACAGCAGCTCTTTCTTATTCTGAACTGGGAATTCAATTCTCTGAGGTACCGACCGGACTGGAGTGTCGTGTTCCCTGGCCTCGCCCTGCCACTGGACTGTGCAGCGCAATACAAACGGCAAGATTCATTTTCAGAAGGAAGTTCTTTTAATTCAGTTCTGAGTACCAAATTGTGAATAGTACACTGATCACTAAAAATAAATACACACTATGTTACAGGTTATATTAATGCAGTAGATAATGCTGAGGTTTTGTCCAGAAGCTGTATAGTGGATAGATTCATATTCAGGGATCATATAAAATTGTATCAAATTAAATAATTAGCTAATGAAAAAGTAAGATAATATGCAATATTATATCTGTTTAATCAAATCTTTCCCCAACACGCTCATCAGACTGTATCGAATTACAAATATTTTCTGCCTTTTTGTTTTTGGCTTATTACTGCTGCCAGCAGGAGCTTCTCTCACATTAATGCATTGATGTAATGAAACCAAAGTATGTAAAAAAAAAAAATCCAGTAAGAAATATTTAAACCACAGTCTGTATGGGTTTGAAAGAAAACAAATTGTAGCATAATGTTATAAAACAAATTCTTTATTAATATGCCTTTTTTCCCATTTAAAAAGTTATACAGGTGGAGTTTGTGCATTTCCACCCATTGCAAAATAAACAAAATAATACCCGTAACCATAAAACCACAGTTGTTCTAATGACTTTCTAATTCGGTTGATTGTTAAATGTATATGTGTAAGGAATATGCATGTTTGTTTCTTTGTATGCTTTAGGATTGGGTTTCTAAATGAGCCACATCTTAGCAACTACAGTTTTATCTAACTTTACAGCAAAATCCTTTCTATTAATCCATAACACAAAGTCCAATGCCTATATTTCCCTTCCATAGATTCTGTTAAAAGTGGCATTTAAAAAAAAAAAAAAAAAAACGGACTATTGTAAATGGAACACAAACTGAGAACAAATCCACAATGTTGTCTTGGACAAAGCTTTGTACAATATATCTAATCACTTAGTCACCAGACCAAATCACTCGAGCATCTCACACTTTGAGAATGACCAGAGGAGCTGGTGTTGGCCTGTTTTGGCCGGTATCCTGCTTATCGTAACCTTTTGGATGCGGGATCGAGGATTATCACAGTTTTATAAAGACGTGCAAATCGAAGGCAACAGAAATCAAGGCAGCAAACTCGATCAGGTGCCAGCTATGAGATCCCTCCCATCGTGCCAGTGCTCGGTTCTCTCCCAGTACAGAGGGCCGTCCCAGACATGTTCTAGACCGGTGAAGCCTGGCTCAGCAGTCAGGCAAGAACTGCGCACAACACTCCCCATCAGCTGTAACTGCATTCACTGACGGAGCAATGCCCTGCATGCGCTCTCATACAACCCAGGTGTTTAAAACTAGTGTTTTATGCAAAAGTTGCATTTGGACCGTCTGTGTTGTCAGTATTGACATTTGATATTGATACAATTAGTCCATGGGATCAGGGATCTATTGCTGTACTTTATATAGTTCTGAATGTGTTTTTCTGCGGGAGTCCACAGGGGAGAGCGTCATGCCTTCTAGGAGATCAAGCTTCCCAGTGCAGTGTTTGACCTGCCATTGTGAGCAAAGACAACTGTGCCCAGTTTTTTTCCTGACTTTCAAATGTACTTTTCTAACCATAAACCCACAAGGAGCTCTTGGCTGTATTTGAATCCAGTAAATATACAATTTGCTTAGCATAGAGATGGGAGCCAAGTGCAAAGTAGAACAGTGGCCTGAACCATCCTTTTGTCTCAATTTACAAACAGCTTGGCATTTGTTTCTACATTTAACACCGTTTATTTTTGTCATCCACACAGATGTCTTTTGTTGGCAATAGACTACCAAGAGCTGCGTACATTGTTGTGTAGTGTTTACCTCAGAGATATTAATGAGAGTGCAGCTCCTCCAGGAGAGATTCACAGATTGACCTTTTTTGACTTTCTCAGGCATCTTTCACGATTTAGAGACCAAATTACATGTGTTCCCTGGTAGATTGTGTAATATGGCTTCTGAAATGACAAAATCTGCCTTGCATATTGCAATAGATATGGGCACATGCAGGGGTAAATGGCTAGTTTACTAAATGAGTAACTTACTTGGCCTTGGCCTCCGCATCTTCATAAGCTTTGTTGGAAACATCTTCCAGCCCCCCAATCAAGTGTTTAAAAGAGCTGTGGAAAAAATGAAAGAAAGAAATATTTGTATATCATGTGCCATTAAAACATAAACATTGCAATAGAAAGAAAACAGATTATGACAAAGGCACATTAAACACAGCAAGCCGGTGCCATGTGTTAAACCTTACTATTCAGAGATCCTTGTGTTGCCCAGATGCAAGGTGAAACCAAGCATAACTAAGCAACTTTAAAAAAGAACACATTTAGAGTCACTGCAACCCATCTATGACTCAAAACAGCTTTAAAAGCAGTTTGCATGTCCTGTTAGGTCTGGAAAATCACAGTGTGTTCCTTACCCATATTCTATAATATTTCAAACAAAAACAACATTAAATGAGGAACCGTGTAATGCAACATTTGTGTATAACACTGTCTTAATCAATGTCCCGCTAGACAATTACGAAACTACAAAACACAGTATTTTCACCTCGAAGAAAACAAAACTCTTAACATAATGAAATGCATACTACAAGTAATCCCTGCTTATTGAGAAAACCTGTTCTTGAAAAATGACTGATAAAGCAGTTTTGTGGATTTAACTGGGGAAAAACAAAAACGATATTCGATGCCGAGCTTAAGCCGACTGCATTCTATTAATGCACATCCTTTGTATCAGTACTTAAAGCCTAAAGACAATGGGCAGATCTCACATACGACACATCAAAGCTCTCCTGACTTGTGTGGATAAACTTTAGGCTGCAAGATTTAAATCACCATAACACAGGCCACTTCAAGTCTAGAGATGCACAAACAAAAGGCTACCTTTACGTAACTGCTTTAGAAACCATTTTTCTATGATCGATGCGAGCAGGAGCCCACAGCCCGCCCGGAGAATCTCTGCTTGGAGAGCGTAATCTGGCTATGACAGATTATTAAAAAGAAAAATAGTTTTCTGCTGCCATTTCTTCATTTAATATACCTCATACAATATAACTCATGGTCATATATGTGTTTATATTGGAAACAATCTCAGTTTTTCCTTCTTTTTATTCATATTCATGGTTGTAATATATAAATTGTACAATATAAATACACCACTGAATGACACCAAACTTAGATTTTAAATTTTTCCTTCCCTTTCTGTAATAAAATGATAATCTTGTCTCTTAATATTTCGCATTTTTCAATTTTTAAAATACATTTTTGCCCTCCTTCTATAAGGTATTGCACATATCCACTTTTATTCAGTGAAATGAAAATACACTGGCAAAATGAGTGATTCCTACAGGTTCTCTCTCGGAAGCAGCAGGTGCGATAGGATTAGCAAAGCCGGCTCATAGGGCAGTGTAACCTGAAATTCATTAAAATTGTCCTTCGTGATATACAGATGGATGATATTCTTATGGCACAATAGAACAAAACACATCTATTTTCCTTTTCCATTGGAGGCTCTTCATTATTGAGAGCTCGGCTGTACATCTACGAGATTTTATCATGCAGCCCTCTGCCATCTGTTGCATACCAAAGCAAAGTACATCAGAAGCTGGGGTCTCTGATTACCACAACAGAGTCCAATAATAAGGGCAGGTCAATACAGCCATTCGATGTTCTTCTAATGAGTTCCGATTTCCAAAATAATTAAAAAACAAATCGTAGATGTATTTATACGTGTGTGTGTGTGTGTATATATATATATATATATATATATAGATATATATATAGATATAGATAGGCCAAGTTTTAAAATATGTAATTTATATATGGTTTGTATGATATTTATGACAGCAGTAAAGAATGAATTTTCCATTTGATTGTTGTGAATAAGAACAAACATCTTTGTGTTCATTTGGTTTCCTCATTAGGAAATCATCAATATTACAGACTGTTGTTGCACAGAAAATAAATCATGATGTGAAATTCTTATTTATTTATTTGTGTGCAGCTGACTAATCATCAGAGTAGATGCCAGGTGCTGTTTGTGTTTTGTTTCTTGTGTGATTGTGGTTACTGTTTCCATCCTCCTTGTCGATAACCTCTATGCGCATTTACTCAAATGGATATACTGTAAGCAGTCAGTCACTTTAAACTTGTATTCATCACCCTTGTGATATTTCATGTTAAGACGTTTACAACTTGGGACTAGATCACAGCTGCTGCGAGAGAGAGAGAGGTTTTCTCCCTAAAACACCAAGAGACACAGTTGCTGAGAACTGAGGACTTTCTTGTCATCAGTCAATGTGATAATGACTAGGCACAAATTAAGACTCCCAACGAACACATTTAGGAACCTCCCTGCCCACCACAAAAAAAGACGACAACAAAAATCCTTAATGGAACATGTTGGGTGGACGTGTTGCCACAGCTCCCAATCCCAAATCTTGATTAGCATGCCATGGTGTGCCAGTTTGGGACCTCCACATGAATCTGATAATCGTTTACACCATGGCAGCATCTGGACAACAAGCTGCGGCCAAAATAAGCAAGTCTTCATGAGTAGCGCCATTAGCCTTTCATCTGGACTCTGTGATAAAAATTAGTGGTTCGTTTCTTGCATTGGCAACGGCCCCTCTCTGTACTCGCCTGCTTCAGGAAATCCTTTTTAAGTGGAGCCTCGGAGCCTGGCAGCTTTGGCACAGAGGGCATTGTGTGTACAGAGCTCCCATGGATTGAACACCACAATTCATCACAGTGTACAAATGATACTCTCACATAGAAGCACACAATTTCATCATAAATCTTATCTTAAATCAGGCTGGCCTTCATTGCGCACTTAAGTGTGCACCAGCAGTTTTTAATAGTCGTGTCTAATACATACTTTCTTCTAATGCATGCTTTCTTCCTTAAAAATAAAAACATGAAACCTAGGGTCATATCAAGTCAAATAAATTGACTTCCATATTGATTTGTTTGTTTCTTAAAGCACTGAAATGCTGTTGAATGATTTTCACAGCTCTCTCTCTTTAAGACCTCTTAAATATAAAATTGAAAAGAAAAGAAAAAGGAACACAGAGTTCAAATCTGTAGTGTTATGAAACTCAAGCAAAGGTTTTTGTTTGTATTGCTGCACTTCTTCGTACAATACAGAGTTGTAGAAAAAACACACAAACATAAGCCAGTGGAAGTGTACAGTGTCTGTACTTACTCTCTGTCAATAACCAGGCAGGTCACAGCTTCAGCAGCGATGACGTTGGCTGTTCTTATGTCTTCCCTGTTATGAAAAATAATAAAAGCGTCAGTCTTTCATCTGACATATTTAATCTATCTAAGGGCAAACATACTTTCATATATTTTTGTTGTTTTCCTCTAAGAAAAAAGATACGTAAATACATTTCTACATTAGGCTAAAGTTGAATCTTCCTTGTTCTTCTCTTGGATTTTGGTCACGGACACGGGATCATGGACATGGATTTTTTGTGGAAAAATGTGCTCAAATATTTTACCAGGGCACAGAAAATGTAACTACTTTATTATGGTTACAACATTGCTATTAACTTGTATTTTCTTAGATTCATTTATACAGTGTCATTTTTTATTTTTCCGCAGCTAAGAAGCTAAATGCCTATTGAACAGTCGTGCCTCAGGTCAAAGTTTCCTGCATCAGATGTGATAGTGTGCATTTTGTGTCGTTGATGTAAATCTTTTTTTACATCCAGTAACTCTACCAAAACCACCAATTTTATTTCCTGTTTATTTATCTTAACTTGAGAAAACAATATTGTTAAATCCCATATAAAGACAGTCACAGAAAGCATAATAAACTCTTAATGCTTATATTTATATATGATACATAGAATGCAGAAAAGAAAACAATCAAAAAGGCAATTTCACTATATTGCAAATTGGAATATATATATAAGGCAGTACTCCAGGAGATTGTGAATGTCTAAATATGTCTTGCTGTAGCTTCCATTACAAAAAAGATTAAGAAGCATTACTCTGTACAGTTTTCATTTTCGTCGTCGGAATCGTCTCTGGTATATTCCGAGGAGGAATCGTCCCAGTCAGACGTGTCCGTCTCAGAGTCTATGCAATCCATACTGAGTCCAGGTCCATCTGATGATTATACACACTGCAGCGCTCGGAGCACAGCCACGCGGTCTTATAGAGGGACTAACACTGCGCTTCTCCTCCTCGCTGGCAGCTCTGGATTCCCTGCTTCCTCAAAGGTCACAGCAGCTGGCAGAGGCTTCAATCCGATAGTGTGGCAAAGCACAAGCAAAGCACAATCCATAAGTCACACAGGAGCGAGGTGGAGTGAGCGATTAAAGACTCGCATCAGTGACACTTTGTCCACAGAGGCATGGGGCATCTAGTGTAGCAGATTCTGTCCCCATTGTCATCACTGTCATCACATTTTGGAAAATATATGGCTTTGCTGAGCAGGAACAATAATATGAACACCTGCTAGGTGCTAACTGGACTTCCAGCTAAGATTGGGTTCCCTTCATCTCTTGCCTGGGAGCATAATTATTGTCTTGGATGCAACTAAAGAGACCCTTTCCATGCCTGCTAAAATATATTCCTGTTTTGAATGGCATCTAAGTTTTGCTGAGGGTTGCAATGCTCAAACTGCGCCTGGCTCTTGCCCCTTGTAATGGATTAGTTTAAATGAATAGCAATTATTGGAGAATATTTTTTAATCTCCACGGAAGATATTATCCCCAGCTTCCGTTCATATGTAAAGCAGTTTTAAATTGATGGATGAAAAGCATGCAAAAACAACCCTCATGTAACTAGTTATTTAGGACCTCAAAAGGTTATTATTGCACAAATTATCACTTTCCTTGGATGCACTCTGCTCTGAAGCTGTTCTGATGTCTGTTGCATTGTATGAAAAGTAATATCATGTGTTCCTTTGCTCTAAAGGCACTGTGTTCAGTCTATAGCAGAGTTTCCATGGCCTCGATTGCCAAAGAAGAACGTCATTCAATGCGTATAGAAGGGTTATTGTACAAAAGATTAATAAAATGACAATTATTGTGAGCTTGAGCTTGAGCTTGAAGAACTTCAATCATCTGAACACATCTCGGGGAATAGGCCTGGGAGAGGTCATGTGTATAAGTTGTTAACCCCCGACTTTAAATGTGTAGCTTGATTTTAAAAATACATGAACATTGGGGGGCCAATATACCAGGAAAACAGCTAACCCTCTTAACAGGTCATTGAGCGGGCAAGCAAGAGGTGAAAGAGGTCTTCTCACTTAATTTCTTGTATTATGTAATCTGTCAACACTAAGGATGCTTTCATAATGTTTCTGTAGCTCCCCCCCCCCCCCCCCCCCCCCCCCCCCCAAAAAAAAAAAAAGATCAAAATGTGATTGATATACTCATGTGGAGAAATACATAAACGGCAATAAAAATATCCCAAATCAGGCATGTTCTGTTTTTACACATCTAGAATCCACCTTCAGTTTTCTTATGTAAAGGTGAATGGAAAATTCTGTCGAAGTCTTGACTGTAAATAAACTATTGCTTCTCTGCTGAATAAGCTTGTTTTAAAAATAGTCATGCAAGTATGGAAAGTGATTCAAGTAGTGAAGGGACCAGGGTTCATGTATTTGTAGAGTTGCAATGGGGAACCCTGCCTTTTTCACCTGTTCTGGACTTGTCCTTCAAACAAATGCCAGTAGTCATTCTGCAAATTAAAAGCCATGCCTACATCAGTTTCATTAGTGTCATTTCAGCTCTCAGAGATCATCTCGCCATAAAGAACGATGTTTATCAGTCAAATTTAACTCGGACTAAAAGGACATTTACTTGGGTGTATTTCTGGTAATTATCATACATTGGTAACTCAGTGAATGTAAACGATGACTTGGCTAATAAGACCAATTAATTGTCTTTAACAAAGAGAGTAGGATGTAGATGTAAATAACATTGTAAAGTAATAAATCAGTGGCTTGGCAATGCCCCCACCGAATAGCTCGCACTGTTGTATAAGCTGGATAAGTTTCTACATGTGTACTTGTTAACCTAGAAAATGTACATCAGATTGTGCCAACAGCTGTACTTTGAGCCATGCCAGCTAAGCTAGGAGGCTATGACTTCCAGACAGTATTAATATAATTTGTCTGTTTTCTTTAGTGTCGGCAGGATCCTGCTTGATAGACGCTGTGTTTTGTAATATACTTTCTTCACATACTGCTTACCACAGAATGCAAACCTCCCCTTCACTGCGGTCAATTCTATACACTCAATGTGCATCTCAACTTGACTTTAACTATCCAACGTTGGAAAGAACTTCCGTTTCTGAGCTTTTGCACATTACATGACAACACAGGTTTGGAGGTTTATGTATAAAGACAAAGCTCACAATGTTGTAGAAGTTCCATTTGTCAATTAGTAAGACTTGGACATAGACTCATATCAAGTCACATGGCTATATTTAAAGCATATTTTTATAGGCACTGTGAATATGCACAACCTTGACCTTGATCGACGTCTGAAATCTGTTATATTGCAGCAGCATGAAATGAAATATCTCCCAGTGTGACAAGACGCATCTCGGATGATAAGAAGCTAAAATAAATGCTCGTCCTGTGAGGGAAAATGCCATATTGCCCATTTTAGAATTTATATATATTGCATGCCGCATACACTGCACGCCACACTAGGTAATATAAGCATATCAGATGTATAACAGTTACTGTAATTAATGTTATTGTGCATAAGTTCAATCAGAGTGCATTGCATTTTCTGTGCTAACTATACAGTACATCTGAGTTATATCCACTATGGAGTATGTAACCATAAACAAACATGGATTTTAAATCAGCTTAATCTAAATAAACATGAAAAACAAACATTTCACAGATAGAATGTCGTTATATTGTAGTTTTTTTTCTTCTTTAACCACAAAGGGATTTCCGGATCTCACCGTTCCTAATGCTGCGAGTCAATGAACAAGCATGATCGTATGCATTAGCGAAGGTGGGTGGTGTGGTATTCCTGGGGCGTTGCGACAAAAGCTTTCAGACAGGCAGTCGTCCAGCATTATACTTTTCCGGTACATTTCACAGCAGCACCTTCACTTTGCCTGCTTTATTGAAATGTGTGGGCAAGCAGACCACAAACAGCATGTTCAGACAAACACGCCGCTGAAATTACCTGTGCACCCCTTCAGGGGGAGACAGAAAAGAATTAAAAGGGGGTCCGGAAAGAAAAGGTCAGTGTTGTCAGTCTAGCTGAGCCAGAAACGCATCTCTGGCCTCCAAATCTCAGCAAATGCTGAAATGTTCCCTTCACTCTAAATTCCCCAAGGAAGGTTTCTTTAGTGATTAAAAAAACTAAGTTTCCACGTGTAAAGATGTGCGAAAGTTTAGAGAGTCTAGAGAGACCCCAACCCTTACACAGGAGTCTTCAAACAATGCCAATCAGATTAACCTCTATTAATTAAGGCAATAATTGTTACGAAAAGAAATAAAAAACATATGACTCCCAGGAGTAATCTGTCAAATGGCATTTTAGAGTTTCAAGAGACCTTTAAGGAAAATTAGAGACCATTGTGCAAGCATTGTACTGTACATATTTTAAAATGCAACTGTATTGAAAATGTTTGCTCTCGATCATGAGTAGTAAATAAAAAAATAAAATAAAATAAAACATGTATTGTATATTGGTATGAATACAAAATGAGATATGTTAAAAATACATTTTCCATGATTTTCACTGGTATCTAATAATTTATGTCAGGGGAAAGGAGGCAAAAAGAGAGTATTGTTAACAGCTAAATGAAAACTACTCTAATTAACTGATTATCTATTTAAAGCACCAGACCAAGTCTTCACACACATTTAGGCTATGTGGTTGAAATGTAGTTGTGTTGTAGCACTTTGTTAGTCACTAATATTTTGTAAATATTTAACCATGTATGAAAATGTTCTAGTTTCCTTATTTCCTGAATTTATTAAACAAATTAAATAAAGCAAATATGAAGCAGTTACTTCACGCCCAGTTCTTAGTCTGTTGACTTTCAAATCCGCTAATTAAACTCCAAATGTTATCAGGTGAATCTTTTGTAAAGTTTACTTAGGGTAATTGGTTGTGCATGCTTCTCTCAGAGGCCAAATCCTGACATTGTTTTTGACGATTTGTAATTGCCTACCAAAAAGAAACACATTGATTTGTAAATCTTGTTAAAGATCAAAGACGCTGACTTGCGGGGAACAAAGCACCATTATTAAAGGAGCAATTGATTTGCTAAACATGCTAATCAGCTGGATTTCCTTATAATTAAAACAGAGGAGTGAGGTTTAAGATCAAAAGCAGCCTGACAAATAAATAATAATCTTACTATGCATGTAAAACTGTCTGTAGATGTACACAATAGGTTTACTTCAGGGTGCACTTTACTTCACTTATGTACAAAGGAAATAAAGACCCATTATAATATAAATCTAATAGGAAACCATTTATGATTATCCAATATGTGGTTTCAGAACAGTTTCTGTGGTTTCTGTCTTTAAAAGCATCTGTGTGGCTTTAAACACACACAAGAAGTATCAATAGATTGAAATCCTTACTAGGGATGGATCCCTGCACTATAATATTCATGTGTTTCAAGCTCAAGCAAAGCACTTTCAGTCAACTTTCTAATGAACAAACTAATATTAAAATAAAAGTGTAATCCCTCAATCACACCAGCGAGTGTAACCGGTCCCTGTGCTTCAGAGGGAAGTTGGAGTTAATGTGACGGTGACCTCCCTCCAATGTTTTAAAGCATTCAGGTGAGAATGTTAACTGCGGATGCTACATGTTTACATGACTCCTGTGTCTGTGAGCGTGTTCCCGGTACACTTCCCTGGGTTCTGATTCTGTGCTTGGGACTTGACTTGACTTGACGCAGTGGGTGTGTCACATGTTTGGGCTGTGCAGCTCAGGTTCACAGGTCTGCGTTGGCATCAGGAATCTAGATATGATGTACCCTGTGCTCCATGGGCACCAGTCAGGAAAGCATTGTGCGCTGCGTTTGTATCCAGTGAGTCGATTTTAAATGTTTTAACCTCCAACTCCCGAACATGGAAGCATGGAATTCTAGTATTACACAAACATATTGAAATGTACTGATTAACATAATTCAAAGCTTCAATTACAGCTACCAGGGATACTTCATTTATCTGTGCAATAAGAAGGGCCATTTCCTAAAATCTAATTAGCATCACCTGATTTGTTTCTCATTTAGGTGTGTTTTTTTCTGAGCTTCGATGAATAATGCAATATCCTACAAGCACAGTAAATAATTACATTTCAAAAAGATCTCAGATGAGGTTGCTAATTACTGATTTATTGATTAACTACAGCTATCATTGCCTTCATTAGTTTGTCAATTTAAGATCTATTTGGCCATTCAATATCTGGTTAACAAGTACACCACCTATCCCCTCTTACATAATGAATATGTATTTGCCACATTACATAATATAGCACAGAAAAAAGCCGAATGAGAAACACATAATTGACCTTGTTTGATTTAGAAACCAATAATAGCTTTTCTTTTTCCGATTATTCTCTTGTATTTTCATCGCTTTACTGTGATGGTAAGCAATCGGATGGTATGAAATAATTAGTAAGATAGAAGGCAGAAGCTCCCAGACAGAAGCTTGGGTTTCTCTCTCCAGCTCTCTCTATTTATACTGTAGGATACCGAATACCCAGAGTCCCTTGGGCCCATTGAGAGAAGCGGATTCATTCATAACCATTTGAATACTGTACTGTATATTCCTCATTTTATAGAATAATTCTCACAATAGGTGGTATTTTGCTTTTAAAGTAGCATCAAAATAATGCTGTAGCTGTTAGTTCAGTAAGTACTTGTAGTCAGTATGAATATTTGGCAGGTTTATTTGTAAATATATACTTTTAGGCACTTTTAGACAAATTTACTCTCCATTAGCAATCTGTTGTCATTAGGTTAGGTCAACATTGATGTTTAATCAGCATAGTGCATTTATGGTATCTTCAGAATGGATTCATAATGTCTCATTCTCCACTGTGTTGACCTTATATATATACATACAAAAATACTGTCTTGAGGTTTTAATAATAGGTGCTATCGCCTGTTTCAGAAAATGTGTAAATTGTAATGATCTGGTCTGTCTGCTAAAATCAAAGATGTGTGAGTGTATGGCAGAAAAACAGGAGATATCCTGCATTATTCTTGATTTTGCTTGTCAAACAAATTGCAAACTAGAGAACTTTAGAAGTTAAGAGTTTCTGGGTAATAGTGGTTTCAATATTACTCCCTATTGTTACATAATACTTTGGCTCATTTATCTGTGTAAAGCACTTTCTAGAGATTTATCAAATGTATTGTCCATGATTCAATTTAAAAAAAAAAAAGACTGATTGGCTTTTGTCCTTTGTTTGTATGTCTGATCTTTAACTGGTGCTTTATATTTGGTGTGATATTTTGCTTCTAATTGTAAACAGAATAGTGGCAATTTAAATAAAGACTTCGAAGTGCTAGGAACCGCTGAATGTGTCAAACTGAAAGAGGATGACTTTTCCTCAAGACCTTGATGAGCATATTTAAAAAACAAGAACCTGTAACTGCCTTCATGAATTAAAAAATGAAACCTAGTTATTTTTCTTTGCTGAGTCACTGCAGTCGCTAAGAGAATCCCATTAGTGACCAGTTTTTATGCTGATTTTGGGATACATTAATCTCAATATCAGAAGCCATTATAGCTATACTTTGGTAATGGCAATACTGGCATCTTGAGGTCGATTTAATGCTAACCTCATATTACTGCATAATCATGAAAATATTCTGCTTTTCAGGCACTGCTAATCACACTTTGATTAATTATATATAAACTCACTGAAGCATTGTTTCCATCATAGCTGTAATGCCTTATTTACCCACAAGATGTCCCTGTTGGCTATGTACCCAGGCATCCCTGCAGGATTGTGCCTTTTAAATTAAGACATTTGCTTAATCAGTTTCAGTAATAACATATAATTATACACTGAAATTAAGGTCCATTTACATTTTGTTTGGTCCTGCATTAGGAATTTATAGATCAGATGACGTGTCATTTTAGTTTCACTTGACTTTGAGAGAAAAATAAATGTCTGCACTGTTTTTAATCATAGATCACACCATGATGGTACACACACCCGGAGGAGGGGAGAGGACTGGCTCTTTATCACATCAGCGGGAAATCAATCGCATCTGACACGCTGGCTTCAGCAATAATACCACAATATATTAAACCCCTTTAAAATGCTGTTAGAATGTATCGGCTACGTCCATGTCTTTTCATCGGCGCTGGACTGAATGGTACACTGCACAGATCAGGAAGTTACTGTCATGGACACAGATAAAAACAAAACAGAAAACAGAAGGCAGCTTTGTTATTGCGAAACTGTATTCTCCTGTGTTTCAATGACTTATTGTTATGTCTTTGTTTCTATAGGATATCTATATAATATACCAGGGGTGGCTAACCCTGGTCCTGGAGAGCCGCAGGGTCTGCAGGTTTTTGTTTTATCCAGAAAGTGAACTGCTTAATTGAACCAATTATGGGTCTTAATTAGGCAAAACGTCCCTGTGTTCAAGATATCCATTGACTGGTAATTAAGAGAGACCTGGAAATCCTGCAGGATTGCGGCTCTTCAGGACCAGGGTTAACCACCCCTGTAATATACCTTCTCCTATTGCTTGCCCAGAGCTATATATACACAGATCAGACATAACATTATGCCCACCTGCCTAATATTGTGTAGGTCCCCCTTTTGCCGCCAATACAGCCCTTACCCATCGAGGCATGGACTCCACTAGACCTCTGAAGGTGTGCTGTGGTATCTGCCACCAAGACATTAGCAGCAGATCCTTTAAGTCCTGTAAGTTGTGAGGTGGGGCTTCCATGGATCGGACTTGTTTGTCCAGCACATCCCACAGATGCTCAATTGGATTGAGATCTGGGGAATTTGGAGGCCAAGTCAACACCTTGAACTCGTGATTCATCAGACCAGGCCACCTTCTTCCATTGCTCCGTGGTCTGCGGCTACGCAGCCCCATACGCAAAAAACTGCGATGCACTGTGTGTTCTGACACCTTTCTATCAGAACCAGCATTCACTTTTTCAACAATTTGAGCTACAGTAGCTCGTCTGTTGGATCGGACCACACGGGCCAGCCTTCACTCCCCACGTGCATCAGTGAGCCTTGGCCGCCCATGACCCTGTCGCCGGTTCAGCGCTTATCCTTCCTTGGACCACTTTTGATAGGTACTGACCCCCTGCAGACCGGGAACACCCCACAAGAGCTTTAGTTTTGGAGATGCTGTGACCCAGTCGTCTAGCCATCACAGTGTGGCCCTTGTCAAAGTCGCTCAGATCCTTACGCTTGACCATTTTTCCTGCTTCTAACACATCAACTTTGAGGACAAAATGTTCACTTGCTGCCTAATATATCCCACCCACTGACAGGTGCCATGATAACGAGATTATCAGTGTTATTCTCTTCACCTGTCAGTGGTCATAATGTTATGGCTGATCGGTGTATGTCTCAGCATGTGTTGCGTTTGATCTGAAAGCTATACAATTGAGTTTTGTTCCACTTTAAATGTATTCATTAAACGTCAGATTATGCAAACTGAAAATGCCCTAATTAGGTGCCCTGATATACATCATGAATGGTGAATAGGCAGTTTTACAGATGTGAAAGAGGAGTATCTACACTGCTTTCTAATGAACACAGTCATGTGATATTGGATTAGGGATCATAGTTCATCAAAGCACCATCTTACCCCTGGAGGGCCTTCTCCCCAAACCAGTCTCCTTTCCCCAGCGTGCGCAGATACACGGGCTCTTCATTGGGGGAATCTTCCCGAGTCACGTTCACCTGTCAGAGTCAAGAGGAGAAAGTGGCAGGTTTTATCTGTTTCACGTGCAAGAGAATTAATGTGCGCTCTGTGTCTTCAGAGGTCATAAAAACTATAACTGTATCGGAGAGAGGTGTATTTATAGTCATTCGAACAACACTGGAGGGACCCTGAAATGAACAGCAGCTAGGCAGCTTACTAAAGTACATCTCGTGATGCAGAAATGGAGGGAATTTCAACTGTTGCTATTATTATTTTGAGATGTTTCCCTGCCATTGTTTATGTAGTGTTCTGACAGAATCTGCACCAGGTGTGTTGGTGGTGTTTGTGTTCTCTGAATGTTTTCACTCCTTTTATTTCAATCACAGAAAATGCAATGTAATTTAAATATTTATGTCCCAGGGTGAATCACATTTATATCACATAATATAGCAGCTTAATATAATACAGCCTACATGTATTATCTCAAATTCATTTATGCTCTCCTTTCAACAACCTAACACATTGTCAGCTGCATATCCCATTCAGTAAATCAAGTTTATTTACAATAAGATTGATTAGTGTCTTCATACGCATCAATATTTACATACCAAATAGTGTATTTTAGAGAAATCAGGTCTGCTCTTCAAATGGTTCTTTAATGAATTCTACTAATTGGGACATATCTGACAAACTTAAAAGACCATTGAGAAACTGGCCTGAGCTCTTGATCGTGAATATGTTGAATACAAATGTATGTCATTGTTATTGGATGTTTGTTCTTGTAGTTTCAACTGGTTGGGAATGATTAAAATCCTGTATGTAGTCTGCAGTTGTCCTCCTCAGACCTTCCTATAAAGAGCTTGTCCAGACATGGAACCTGAACTTGAATTGTGAACACAGTGACACTTGGAACAATCTAATCTTTTTTTAGCACAGAAATTAAGGTCAGCCTTGTTCTTGCTTAAACATGAGATTATCGGCAGACCGAGTTTTTATGGTCTCAGTTTATTCACATACTTGCCTGTCAGAGCACACAGCTGATTTAACGATGTCTTTCAGAAATAACTAAGTAGTATTAAGACTAGAAATTCAGGACTTAGGATTTCTATGCTTCTTTCATTATCTTAAGTCCTCTTACTTAAGAAATAGCAATTTCAAGGCCGAGAAGCCAGCCTGGGCCCATGTCAAAAAGTGTGCTTTTGCCGTGAACCAGATAAATGTTTTATGATTAGATCCACCCCTCCAACCTTAATTCTTTCAAAGTTGTATAGGTTTATTTCTTTTTTCAAACTTCATTTATTTAAGCCCAAGAATAGGTGTTTGTTGCTCCTCTCTGGACCTTTCTTTACTTACATGTCCAAAACTGATCAAAGAATTGAATGATAGTACAGTTATCGCAAATCCTCTTATTTTGTTTTGTTTTAAATTGACAGTTGAGCTAAAAAAAATCCTACATGTCCTGTCAGGAATTAATTGAAATACATTATTTCAGGCTGCACAGAATGGACTGCAATGGATGTACTATTACACGGCAGTGGAGAAAGAGAAAGGCAAAGGCAGTTCAAATAGTGATATTAATTGAATGTGCAATGTGGTAACCTCTGCTCCAACAAAAGGTGGCAAAGCTAGCACAGTCTCCTGGGTCTCCAGAATCACTTCTAATAACGTCGTGTGTCTCACTGATAAAACCCTTACCTTCCCTTTGCTGATGATAAAGAACGTGTCTCCCCTGGCCCCCTGCCTTATGATGTACTCTCCATCCTCGTAGTGCGTCTGTTGAGAGAGAAAAAATCTGTCACTCATGGCAAGCTAGTGTGTTTATAGAGATGGCCTTTGTGGAGCTTACAGGCCTGAGAGGGTACTTGAAGTATTGCTTAAGTCATGAAGTAGGATTACCATCCTGCCACAGCAGCATGATTAACGTTAACAAAAGCCTGGTTGGTATCTCTGAAGGCATCGTGGCGTTCTCTCTCCGCAGGTCACCCCAGCCAGGTAGATTTCTCTCTAAAATAAGTACCAGATGCTCTCTGGTCCCACCACCCCATTCTACATCACAAATTATATATATATATATATATATATATATATTTTTTTTTTTTTTTTTTTATTTTTTTTTTTTTTTTGCAGTAAATGTCATTTCAGAATCAACAATCTCATCACTGGCATTATTCAGTATTTGCCAGCCCTTATGTTCGCTTTTAACACCTGATGAAATCCTAATCCACTGAGGCTGAAAATTAAACAAGGTCATTTATCTCAATTTTAACCTGCTTCTCTACTCAGTCTGTCGCCGCAATGTTTTCTAGTGGAAAACGAGTTCAACTTCCACAGACTGAAGAAGTTCTCTCAGACTGATATCTGCGTAACCTCTACCGAGACGGGGAGGAAAAACAAAGGCTTAAGTTTTATTGTGAGCACAACTGAGCATTATCCACGCTCCACATATTTTCCTGTGAACATTACTTAATGTTTTATGTGCACGATAGATCTTGTGAGCATGACTAAATATTTTGAGTGCTAAACTATCTTATTAGAAATATTCACATACAGGCAGAGAACAATGGAAGATAATTAGCAACTGCAAAAAGGATGGAAAACCGAAACCAACATCAGCTTCAAAAAGAAGGGGAGTTATGTGTGGATTCAGTTATTTTTTCAGCCATCAGTTCTGACAAGTCTTTTCAGACACCATTTCAGCACCAACTGGCTTTATGTTCTGTGTGATGTTTCATGAAAATATATCTTCTTAGTAACTTATATGCATGTGATGTTATGCAGATGAAATACTTTGCTCTTTTCAGTCTTGCATGCTCCATTGGGAGTTGCTTGTCCAGAGTACCATCACTATTGTATGATTTAGATATACAGAAGTCACATTCTTTTGCATATTTGTTCTGCATGGTACACTTTATGGCCATGTGACGTGACTGTTCACTGGGTTAGAACTAATGATTCACAGCATACCTTGGAACCGAAATCTAAAGGTCAAAGCCCTAGAAAGGTCTACTGTAAGAGGTTTCAGTAATATATGATGCTTTTCATCACCAAATGGACACCACTGAGAAATATTCTAAACTGCAATATGTACAAACCTGTCTGTCAGTGAATTAACTAAAACAAATATTGGTTAGGGCCAGTGAAGTGAGAGGATAAGCACATTTAATGTCTGGTGAGGTTCTACATGGTAGGAAATGAATAGATGTACATTTTTTTGGTAAAAATGCTTTGTCTTAGCAAAAAAGCCTCTTCTGAACCCAATCAATATACACAGTGATTGTGTGCAAGGACATGAAACCTTTACAGGCAAAGTGCCAGAGCCTAGGTTGTTGGTGTGAAGAGATAACTGTATAATGTACTGTATCACACGTACCTAACAAGCTTCTCCCTCTCTGTACTCAGGTTGAAATAAAATAAATACTTGAACCGAGATGGTATTGTACAGTACTGCTTTGAACACAGTTCGATATTTACACTTCCTGCAGTACAGTGGGACTGTTAAAATAACAATGTTACTATAGTGTTGTTAACAAACTCTGAAGGATTACAGGCCTGTTTACCCTCAGGTCATAGAGGTATACATTCATGTCATTCTTTGATAAAGTCACGTTTCCTTAGTCTGTGCAGTACTCTTAAACCATTGTGTTTAAATATGAGGCAGATATTTTAAACTCAAACATTTACTCACAAAATAGATTTTAGTGCCCAGTAGTGGGTCCTAGGGCTATGCCATTGTTCATATTTTGACATGATAGTAGTAAGATTTTTCCAGATGCTGCAAATACACTGCAGGATAAAGGACCCCATCTTATGAATTATTCAATGCGGAGATCTCTGAAGTGTCGACTCGGGGGAGCACTGAGATTCTCTCCTCTATTTAATGCACAATTTAGTTTTCACATCAGTAAAAAGAAAAGTATTTTTTTGTACCTATAGTTGTATTCTGTCATATATAGATGAATGACTGCAAACAATACATATCAACACGTTGTGAAGATTTCCATTCTAAGTGTTTTAACCCTTTCTTTCCCAACATTGCTACTTGGCTACATGGTATTTGAATCGTTTGTGCCATGGGTGCTTATTTAACATCAGTTCAGTAAGAGAGTTTCCCCAACTGCGATTCATATTTTGGAATGAGAAGGCTCAACCAATTATTAGTTTCATTGGGTTACGGCAGCATTGCCAGGACTACGCAGCTTTCCTTATACAAATCTTGACGTGCTAAAATTGAGAAGATTGAAATCAAAACTGACTTAATAAAATGTGGATACTTTATGTACCCCCTATGACTTTGCCACTTGCCCTCAAATTAAGCTACCAAAAACAGCTGGAACAAATCCTGTGTAACAGCACAGCCCGGCCACAGAGTCAGCTCTTAAAATGTAAAGTACTTTAATCTGTTGGGTTTTTTCCGGGTCTGATCTCACATTGCAAAACCCCTTCCTGCTGCTTTTTGTGGCTCAGTTCCAGAACAGCTCTTGGCCGACTCTGGAGTAACAATGGAGTTGTCATCACCCCTTGGTGACATAATATCTCACATTAGGGGACTGAAGTTGAAATGTGAGTGAGATCAATACAGCAAAAGGTGCTGACAGCAGTCAGGGAAGACAGGAAGCAAATTACCTCATCAGATCTTGAGATAAGTAAGTTCCCAGATAGGTTCCTCATGGACAGTGATCTTGTAAGACCAGGATGTGATTTTCTAGGTGTGAATAGATTTTTTGCACATACAGTAAGACTTATTTTTATTCCTGTGTTTTTGTTTAGCCTTTTCATTGGGTACAAGCTTATATTAAAATGCTCCTGTCTTTTTTTTTATACTGTCGTTAAATTAAACTTTATTTCCCTGAATAATATACCCTATATAACTCAAGCTTTTTAAATTGTGCTTAATTTACTTCCAGATCAAGCGCATCCAATTTCACAGATGCCATTTCCTTCCTTTCATAGAGAGAAATCATTTCAGAATCAACTACCATCTATCTGAAACTTGCTCTTCTCCTGAATCTTGTGATCTTTCTCGAGCGTATTGACTGGTGCCAGCCGAGTGATTTTTTTTTAAAGTATTTTTAAACCTTTATATGGCAGAGTTCACATCTGTCAGGTAGATGGCACATTTCAACAGAAAGGGTCGCAGAAAACGAGCTTGGCTGGAAGCTCCCTCTGTTGTCCCTCACACACACAATATGGAAAAATATGAACCCTTGACACAAAGCATTTCATATCTCTGAGAGCAGTGTGGGAATGGCCCGCCCACTGCTAAACTGGGCCCAGATGTCTAGAATTTAAAATAAAGCAGGGAACTTTTCTAAAGGCTACAATTATTGTCACTCCTATATTTATTATGGTATTTGAATGTAAGCACACAAAAATAATTAATCCACATAAAGACCACTCAAGCAATAAACACTGTTCTACAGGTATTTGTTAAAACAACAAAGCAAATTAGTGACATTTCCTGAACAAATGCTGAATTAATAAACATTTTAGTTTGCTACTGTTTGTGTCAACTGTTCCCGATTCACAAACCAATCAAATAAATCAAATCAAGTTAACATCGATTCTATTTCTCCGTGTAACGTGAGGTACGCCACTTTCAACTGACAAACTTTAAAAACAGCAGCTGTTTAATTTGTGTGCACATCTGCCTGAAAAGGAAAATTGGAAAGGCGGGTTTTCGGATGCTGCAGGAGACATGCAGATGTTCAATCACAGGTTTCAAACTCTAGATTTAATTCTAACAATACATATCTCTTAAGTAGAGGAGATAGCTTCATAATTAATTCAATAAAGATAAACAAAGAGAGCATAAGATTTCCCACTGAAACATACTGCCCTTCAGAAATGACAGAGGGGACGTCGCCGGAGCCCATTTCCAAAGCTTAGCCCCCACATCCACCCTCTCCCCTTATGGTATAAAATGGATTCCACCGTGTGCTATATATCCCTTGGGTGCTGTGATTTTCCATAAAACAGAAATGTGTTATAAGTCACAGTACTCAAGAACACAAAACACAATGCAGATGGTGTTCAATATGTAGTTCCACTGCACATCCATCCAGCAACAAACAGACCAAACCCAGTGGTTAAAACGTGTTTGATATTCAAATAGCATGTTTCAATCCTGTCATTTTCTTCTAAAATGGAGATGGATGGAGAAACATTATGAACAACAAAAACCACCCCTTGAGCAGATAAGTATGTCCAGGGAGGGGGAGATGGGGAAGGATATTCTGATCTGTTGCTTCATGGCATGTTGCAGGATAAGCAGATGGATGAGACTAATAAAGCGATTTTTTTTAATAAAGCAAATTGAAAAGAAGCTCAAATCGAGGGATTCCTTGATGCTAATAGATGCATGAAAACTTTTCAATTAATCAATCCTTCTGTTATTACCACTTCTGTTTGTTTAATTAATTTAAAACATGTATTCTTTTTTTGTATTACAATTAAAAACATGTCCAGGCACAAACATATTTATCATTATTTAACCATAAAGTTTTTGTTACCCATTAGTTCTTACAATTATATAAAAAGATGTATATAATTATATATAAGATATATATAAGATTTATAATTTCATTTTGGGAATTAAAATACTGCTATAGCCCTGCTGTGTTGCTTGATAACCCATATATCTTGTCAAGTCATAGGAAAATCATGTCCCTGTACAGTGGTAGAATCAAGGGAAAGTCTGAGTGTTAGTGTTTCATGAGGCACCAGCAGGGGCCCTGGGTATCCCGTCTGTGACACTATAAATAATTCCATGTCTGTAATAGGGTCCTGTCTTTGCACTTCTGATTGTAAGTCTTTTATCGACATTGCAATATTCTTCACATACTGCCAATCCACACACTCCTGGGAGGTCTTCGATGTTGCCATTCCTTTCTGGTTTACATCAGGACTGTACAGCAGCGTGCTTACACATGATTAAACGTGCATCTTCTTTAGTGCAGAAGTGCTTTGACAAACTGTGCATGCACATAGTCACCCAGACAGAAGGAACGCGCCACACGGCAGTGGCGTTGCACTCCAGCAGGTAAACCGGTCCACGATGCAAAGCTCAAAACGCGATACCCCACAGACTTTCAGAGAAATATTTTCCCGAGATTGAGTTCAGAGGCCAATACACTATTTTTGATGGTAAAGCAGCCCTATTTCAATCAAGGGAAAGCTATTTAAATCATGAAAGAAAAAGCACAGACAGTAAATTGTATGACCTCTACACTGTTTCTGTGTGTGAGATTTGATGCCAGGCAGTACAATGGCAGTCATATCGGTATAAGTGGATGTCTGAAAGGCTCAAAATTAAATACTCTACGACGATGATGATATGTCATAAGATGCATTATGTTTGCCTGCTTACATTTTATGCGATTCAATTAAAATGATCAGATTTTTGGATGATTACCCTGTAATACCAGTGAAGCCTTCAGAATCAGGTGCCCTCACCCCCCTTTCCACAGAAAGTCATGATTTTCCTCATTCTTGACATTTCAGCTTTCCAACTCTCTCTACTGAAGAATAGTCTCGTTCAGTCTTTGAGTCGTTTGAAAGCCAACTGTTTAATTACTCTTTTGGTTTCAGTTTTGCCGCAAGATAAATTTGCTCTGCAGTCAAACATTTAATTATCATAATTTCCTAATTATATAGCATTTAAAAGTAAATTGTATTATCCCATACTGACAGTTAACAGAAAGCACCCGAGGAGGGATGTCATTTAAGTGTTGTAGACATCTTTCAATATCCAGATCTCAGTTTTCCTTTATTTCAGGATAAAACAGCTGTTTCATATGGTTGACATTATTCGTGTTACATAGACCCGCATTTGCTACCACACAAACTTCACATCTTCTTTTTCAACAAAACAGGAAGCATGTCTAAAGTGTCAGATACATATTTCAGGCATGTGCATCTATATACAACAGCTACACATATATCAGGTTAGTTTGAAATTCCTACACAAGACTTTACTAGACTACAGATGTTCTATGTGTATAGCCAAGAAGAAAAAGACACTGGGTTACTATGCAGATTGTATTTCAGAGAAGAGTGGAAATTGTTCAGTTCATATGGATCTGATCCTAGTCTACTTTCCTTTCAAATTTCTATTTAAATCATTATGCAGTAATTTGGGAATACATAAACACTGATATATTTTAAAGTGAATTAATCCTGGTCAAGTTTTGAATTTATAAAAACTATCAGAAAACGAACAGATTATTCTTCAAAGATTGAGCTCGGTTCATCTGTGGATACAGCCAGTGGTGCTTTTTAAAAGCCTTTTAAAAGTAACAGTTTTAGATTCCTCTTGCCGTGATGCCTGCCTCTTACTAATATAACCTATTAAATATACATCTAGCATTTTCAAATCAAAGCCATAAAGGGTGGAACAAAATGTGATGGCATAGTTTAGCATATCTAAGGTTTCTCTGATCACCAATTGACACTTAAGGGTTTTGACTCTCCAAGGTCGCACCGGCATCTTCGCTGAAGGGTTTATCTACAAAATGATAATAACCTAAATAATTAGGTTTTAATAACACATACCGTATAATTATACAACTATAAGTTCTCGTGGGTATTTAAAAGAAGCAATCTAATTCACACACTGCTATTATAAGGTGAATAAGTAGAAAATCATACATTCACAATGCCAGCAAAACACATTAGTATAGGCTATATCATTTCTGCTAATTGTTTTCAATAAAATTGTGTAGTACATACACAAATCATTCATCAGGACCACATTTTATTCTCCTAAGAGACTGCACATGCAGAAAATACATTTTTCTTTGTATCTATGTAACCCCAGCACCGTCACACACACATAAATATTAAGTAAGGGCTGATAAATATAATGAAAAACATTAATTTATAAGAAATATACTTTTCAACAAATTTAATACTTGAAAATCTCTCAAATATATTTAAAGTTTTTTGTTTTTGAATGAATAAAGAATGAATGTGGCAATAACAAGAATAAAAAAATATAATTTTCAAACCTACTTATATTAACCATTTTTACCCCCTTTTCTCAAAACAATTGTATATAGCAATCAAAATGCATTATGCTTAAATGGCTGACTGATTTTAAATAGCAGCCTGCTGAGCAATCAAAAAAATTAAGCAGGTCACTGTGGTTTGAAAAACAACAGGAACAAAAATGCAAATGCACAAAGGCAGTTTCATTTTAATCACTTTACATTCATTGATGACTCAATCTTCTGAAGTTAACTTTTGCACTTGTCACTAACAAAAAGCAAAATATTTTCTCCCTGAAACAGATTCCCAAGTACAACTGTCAAACACTTATAACATTATAGTTGTGGCTGTTGGAACAGTATATTGCTAAATGACCAAACTCCTAAATTTATACAACTGTTACTTCAGCTCATCGAAAACTTCTTTGCTGTTAGGTCTGTAACATGTATTGGTATCAGCAGGGGATATCAATCTCCGAACACTAGATAAGATTGTATGCATTGAAGTGATAAAAGCTATTCAGACAGATATTACATCAGAAAAAAGCTTACAAACGTGGACGACCCGCTCCTGTTCTGCTGAGACAAATGGACAGTCGATCATTATTGATCTCGATGTTCTTTGGTGTAGAGTTTGAGCTGGGAATGATGTTAAAATACCAACCCATTATAAGCCCTGATAAAAGCCTCATCGGAGAACAACAAAATGTTAAGCAGCTTATTCTGTTCGAGTTACCCCAATAGAAATTCAGCCATTAGCCCAATGGAAGGATCCTGGGAAACATAGCTGAAGTCTAGCAAAAGCCACGGTCTTATCCTTAATCTTAAAGGTCGGACAGAATACGTGCATTTTAATTTCAACCACACATTTATTAAACTTGTGAACAGCTACTAACAAGACTAATCTTAATGGCCATTCGATATACAATTAGATTACTGCTCCAAATTATCTTTCTCGAGAAGTCTTGCTAAATATGGTGCTCTTCCGAGACCGAAGCATTTTCCGTTTCCAAAAAAAGACGTGCGGTGCTTACCTCTTCAAGGACGTCGGCTAGCTTGCTAAGAATTTCCTCTGGAAGGCCTTGGAATGTTGGAACACTGCAAGACAAAGGAAAGCGGAGAAAATGCAGATATCAATGAGCAGCTATGGTGATCAATGTGAATAGCAGCACGTCGCTCCAGACGTCCAACACTCATACATGCTGACCATGGAGTTCAGCACTGATAAAATAGATTACACTTGGCTGTATTTCACAGATTGTTCTCGTCTTGCTTTCTTTTGTATTATATAAACATGGCCCTTGCCACAAGGGAGAAAGATGTAAAACATGAAACCAAGAGCAACACTGTTATTTCAAGGGGTAATTGAAACCAGAGTTAAAAAAAGGCCATTTCTTATCTTTCATTAACATAACGACATTCTCACAGGGCCCTTATCAGCACACTGGTTGTCACATCCTTACCTTGTGTCATTAATCTCAGACTGTCCCGACTTCCTATGTGACAGATTCGAAAGCCACGCCTTAAATGACCTTAAATGCACCCCTCTATTCTCTACCATTACATCAGACTGTGTCCAGGCATTTACTCAGTGGTCTTAGTGTAGTGGTAGCAGGGGCACTGTGATTTACTAAGATATATTTGCATAACAGTAGATCATAATATAATGTTTGCAGTAAGCATAGCATCCCCAAAATTCTGTCTTAGAGTAATAGATTTAAGGACAGAGGACTTTGGCTTATGTTGCACTATTATTGAAACGGTTTCATGTGAAAGGTCACCCTGGGTAAGGCTATAATAATATATAATGTATTTCTTTTTAACAATCAGATGAAGGTAGATGTGGCTTAACACTCATCCCGAAGAATTGAAACTGTTCTAAGGTCCATAAAGGGAAGTCAGACTGCGTCAGGAAAACCATCAGCAGGGAGTGTGGATACACGTCAGCCTCACTCAAAGCAGCGGTACAAAGTGAGATTAAACAGAAGCTCAGCTCCCAAGCTGGGGTTGCCGTAAGGAAAACAATGGCTCCAGCAGCCTGGCAGAGCTTTTAATGTTTTCTTTCTCCTGACAGAAGATCTCATTATCAGGAGGCCTTTTCCTGATTCACCGCTAGTAAAGGACCATTACTTTGTGCTACTAAGGAAACTAATTTAAGTGCAAATATTCACAAAATATCACGCCCAAAAAAATCCTCTCTCGCATGCACAGGTTTAAGCTAATCTTAAAATGATGATTTCATGTTTTTATTATTTGCATTTTCATTCTATTTTAAATTAACAATAAACCCTATGGCTGCAGATGACTTGAACCCTGGCCAACGGTCTAAAATAAAAAATCTTCACAGAATCAGATGAGAACTTATTTAGTGTCTGCCTCCATTAGCATTTTGAAAGGGAAGCAGAGAAAAAAGTTATTGATTTCCACAAAATGGCCCGTGTTCACTTCCTTACCCTGTGATCCACAAAAGGCATCTTAAGTTACCAGTAAAAGCTGACTTCATTTAAATCAATGCTTCTTTTCCTGAATCTGACATCATCCTACAAAAGACTTCCAGTAAAGTGCAACAGAGAGCCTGTGCTAGAGATATTGTGATTAGCACATGAAATCTTGGTCTTGAGATCTATTTCAGAACAGGAAAGAGGCGAGACTGGCTCCACACACTGTCTGACCTGCTGTGTGACTGTTTCCCAGCCTGATCCCAGTCAAGAACAAACCATAAACACACACAGACACACACGCTCACGAATGCAAAGCCTGAGATAGAGAGAAATAAGTTGTTCTCATGACATTACTTTCTCCCCTCTTACAGTTCTCTCTTATACACTCTTAATCTAGTTGGGATTTATTATCACACTTTACCCCCCAATCTATCTGAAATAATCTGAGTAATCAAGGAGTCAGAATTATCAGAAGACACCGCTGAGGTACGCTCTCAAGAAACAGAATTGCCGTCCCTGTGCCTGAAAGCACTCTGCAGTGCATTAGGTAGTGCATTTTCTGGTTTAATACAGAGGATGATGAGGGTGTATGCTAGCCTTTCTGCAGAGTGATTTCTTTATATTTTAACAATAGAGAGAAAAAAAGCTTTTGGTTGGTTAATCTGTGAAGTTCAGGACTCGGTTGTGTTATTGTATCAAGACCAGATGTTACTTGCATAACATTGTAGATCATAAAATAGTTTGAATTAAGCATAGTAATGTCTTATAGGAATGTTTTTATGGGCAGCAAATATTGGTTTACTATGTGCTATTAAATAATTAATTTTTAACAAATTAGATTAAGATCCATGTTGTGCTTAACACTCTCCCTCAACGGGGTTGTTCTTACAGCCACCAGGCCCAGCTGTGTCCCCGGTCTGCTGCACAGATCCCATCCACCCAGAGGGGCTCCTCTAG
Source organism: Amia ocellicauda (assembly GCF_036373705.1). Taxonomy (NCBI): domain Eukaryota; kingdom Metazoa; phylum Chordata; class Actinopteri; order Amiiformes; family Amiidae; genus Amia; species Amia ocellicauda. The sequence goes on from NC_089869.1 coordinate 18,411,730, forward strand.
TGAGGTGACACCAGAGAGCTCGCAGCAGCAGCTATACACCGGATCTGTCTCCTCCTAGGGCTCCAGGAGTCGAGTTCCTTCTGCCCTGCAAGCCTTGGGAGCCCGAGAATTACATCTCCGGTGGACAGAGTGTTTATTGGCCTGGGCATTTGCAACACACCCCCCTCCGTGCAACCCGCTGCTATGCGATGCAAAGGAAGTTAGGTCATGAGCCCTTTGTGTCAGGCAAAAAGAGAGACCGTGTCACTGTATAAAGCCAGCAGGGGAGTGCTGCTTGAGTGACAACCGACATACTGTAAAATTTGTTCGATATGATTTGTTAGATCTCCTGTAGTTGTTACACAATTACTGACTATTCAATTTAATCTGTCAGCATTGAAAGTAAAATATATATATATATATATATATATATATATATATATATATATAGTGATGAATGATATGCTACACAGAGACTTTGTTATAACATATATACAAAATATGCAAGAATATGTAAGAAATACAGTGACAGAAAGTGGCAGTGTTCCCTGGATTATTATAAATTGCTGAAAGACATAAATGCTTTCCACTGGGAATAAAATCAGAAGAGATAAATAATAATTAAACCAGTCCATACAGTTCTTTTTGCACACATTGCTAGGTTGCTTCTAGATAAAAAAGTACAAGTAAAGAACTAATATTCTCCGTGTCATTTAAATAATGTATCCCTTGACACCTGCCACAAATAGCAGTTGGCCCTTGTTACAGCTAACCGTCACAGACCTGAAGATGGGCATAAATTATGCAACAATGCTTGAGCTGCTTTGATAAAAATTTCTTTTTATCAGATACGTCTCGGCGCAAAAATGTATGCATCTTCTTTTAATATGTAAAATATGTTTTTCAGCATTTCGGGCAGCATTCCCGTTTTGGAGATAGACGATTATGCAAATGCATGTGCTGATAATGGAATGAAAGCAAGGGAGCTGTGTTTTCCCGAACGGGCCGAACAGACGATCGCTGGGAGTTGGCTGACAGAGATGACTGAATAGCAGCAGGTGTTACTCCGAATTAGACAACAAGTGGGAGAGAAAGTTACTCTTGTGCACATGTGCAGAAAACACAGAAACACACCAACCTTTTTAAGAACTCCATGTACTCCGCATGCTTGATTAGCCCAGTTCTCATCATGATCGTCTGGAAACATTGTCGATCAATGGCCCACAGCTTCACGTTGGTGAGAGCTGGAAACACAACAAAATACTGTTAATTAGCCAGAAAAAACAATAATATTAATCACTCTGAAAGTGTATTAATATTCATGAGCAGTCATTTAAAATGTCAAGGCTTGGTTTATCCGTACAGCATTGCAATTAATTCATTGTGCCTGCAAACCAAAAGAATATTAACCAGGTGAATGTTAATTGATGTGCCCGTTTCATAATGTGCTATAAAGTAAACAAGATTTCAAATGACCTTGTGACCTGGTTGTTAGTCCAAAACCTCACATTGTCAATCAAGTAACTCCAATTAAACAATGATCACATCACAACTACTGACTAATACTTCAGTCTCCTTTTCCTAAGGGGCAATTGTTATGAATTCTGTTATTGATATTTTAGATTAGTTATACCTGTATTCAACTTAAGTCTCCAGAAAAAGTAAGATTAGTAGGTTGACCACTGCTGTTCTTTATGGGCCATATAAAGATAAGAAAATGGGCACTTTAATATGAGATTCTGCACTGCTTTAGCTTGGCTGGGTGAAGGTTTCCTCTTGGATCAGTAATTCCAACATCTTTCAACTGCCATCCAGATCTGATTCAGACCTATTTCACTGCAGGTTATTGGTTGACACTGTATTAAATTGCTCAGGGTTTCCAATGACAAAACCCAGTAGTCAGGCTCCAATTATGTTCCCTACAGCTACAGCTTTCACAGTAGAGAAGTTGTGCACTGTAAACTTGTAAAGTTTTTACCATTGGGTCCATTGGAATTGTCACCGTCAAAAGGAAAAGCTTGCACTTCTCTTGAGTGCAAGGATAAAAGGTTTCTATCGCACTGAGTTGTTTAATAGTGGTGACATGAGCACTTTGATCATTGTCAAGCTCTTTCTTTATTTTTTATTAATTGATAAATGAACCACATCAACATTCTCACTCCGTCACTAAGATTCTAAAACAGACAAAACACAAAGACCATTACCTCTATATTATAATAGATATTCATATTTTTGCCACTGAATTTCCTTGACCTTGATCTATTAATATTGATTATAAGAAAGTGGTAGTTGTACTGGTGAACATTAAATGTAAATCTGCACAATTACCTGAAATAATTACCATTTTCTAAATCTACTTAACAACTGACAGTTAAGAAATACATGTAGAGACATAAATGCAGATAGTAGTAGGTGCTTTGGGGAAAACCCCCCGTAACTTTAGAGTAAAAGCTTCATTGTCCCCATAGAACTTAACAGCAGACAGCATACATTACAATTCTGCCTTTTTATCAGATTCAAAGAATAACAGCCACTTAAAAAACACTCAGCATGATGCAAATAAATTGACATCACTTTTAAGAACATATTTGCGCATCATTGTCAATTTGTTTTTGTAATCAAGCCTAAACGCCAGAGAATACATTTAATTTTAGCTAATTGTTTTGGTAGTTTAGATACATTAAAGCTTTAGCGTATCTAGCTTCAACGTCTACAGGAGCGAACCATGGGGTATTTTCAAATGATGATTAGCAATAACTTACGTAATAAAATATATGAAATTGACTACAGTAGCAGATCATGCACTTTCCCTGTTTTGCACAAATCCCACTGCTCTGCTCCCTGAGGGGAACGAAAGGCAATGTAACAAATATATTATTGATCATTAGCAGTAGAGCTTCAGAACACTATAAATCAAATAAACAGCACACAATCCGAATACGAATCAGGAAATGGAGAGCAATACTGTCCAGGTACTTTTAACAATGGCTGAAGTAAACATGACAGTAGAAAACCTGCAAGACTCAGGCAGTGACAGATGCATATTACCATAGAGACTGAAGGAGGTGGGGTTAATCATTAAGCTACTCTGAAGTGTGCATATCCTGTGTTCATCACATAAACAGAAGCGAAAACATCACTCCATATATAGCATGGCACAGTGTGAACATGTTTCAAAAACAAACAAACATAGTAGTTGATGGTTTAGGAACTTCCTGAATTTAATCTTTCAGTATCTAGGCCATGACACTCAAAGCTGGCATCACATCAGTCTAATGCATTAATATAAACGGTCTGTTGATAACTTGACTTGAAATAAGTGATATAGATAGCACTGCAGTTATTTAAAATGAGATTAGGCTCTGCTTTAACATAAAGCTTTCTAAATCTTGCAACTTCCCTGCGTGAAGGCCCTTTTTAATCGGAAATTATTCTTCCAGTAGCAGCACCAAAACCCGTGTCATGGTCAAAACGGCCTGCCGCTCAGAGAGAAGGCGTGCTCCGACACAGCTGTGACTAGGCCTGCTCACTATATTTCATGTAAGATTAGCTATGTCTTGTTTCATTTTGCTTCAGCAGTCAAAGTAATCCCTAGTTCTGCGGTGCGACTAAGAAACTTCTGTCCTTGTCCAATATCGTGTGAAGCTAAGAGGTTTAGCATTTCATGTGCTGTAATATGTTCTCGATGGGAGACGTCTCGGCAAGGAGCAGGTGCACAGATGCAACCTTTAATCGAAACAAAAGACCCCAAAATAGACACGAATTCAATCAACACACTGCACGTTACATTTCATGTTGTTCCCCATGCACAGTTGTGAAGAAAACATTTGTAATCAGAATAACAACATTTGTAAATAAAAATGAAGTACCACGATGCCTATAACAGCATTCCTCCTTAAACACCCATTATAACGATGGGATACATGGTGATGGCTGTTTATTAGGTAAGTTAAGACACTAGTTAAGTCTTTGGGTCTTTGAAAAGCTCTATATGAATTCCATTATAATTAAGCTACTGGAGACTGTACTTGATATGCAATACTTACAAGAGCTGTGCTAAATTGTAACACTCACTTTAGGATAAGGCTTCTTAAACTATGCTAATGGCAGGCCAATGTCAATAGGACACATTTAATATTGGGGCATCTCCTTTAGTGATTTATAAGGCACACGTTACAGCATGGTATTAATGCACATTGTGTGTGAACTTTTAAGAACCCCTTGGTAAATGAGGCTCAGGTCTCACTGCCTCTTCTATTGAAAGCATCCCGAGTGTTTCCTGATGACAGTTGAAGATAGTCTGAATCTGAGTTACAGAAGAATAGCTGGCTGGATTTTTTTTAATCACATCCCTAATGTAAAGGAAGAAAAACACAACAATTACAGTAACAGTATAATACGATCCTTGTCACTCAACTTTTCTCATTACCTGTGGCAGCTTTTGCCTTTTACTGTGACATAACAAGTACAATTACCAGGGCAAAGGTGATATTGTCTTTGAATACAGCTTCACACCAAGTTAATTATAAAGTCAGTCTCTTTCAACTCCCTGTATTAGTGTAGCCATACATCAAAAGCTTGTACATCTCAAAGGACGGCAGCATACTAATTAGGATTATGGAGCGATCCCGGGGATGGTACTAGGGGGAGCCAAAAGCATCAACAACAACAGTTCCCATAATAAACAGTTTGCATTGTGAAACTGGGTGCTGAGTCAGTTCCTCCATTTGTAAATGAAGCTTTCTAACCAGCCCACCCTTACATGCTCCGACAGTCCTCTGGCTTCCTGGTTCATCCACAGCTTCCCGTCAACTATTATCCTTCCCTGAATGTTACACCCCTGCACTCCCAACACTTTGCCAATTAGACTCACCCCTAGTGCTGGCTGCTTACAACTACTTAGTACATAATAACATGATGTGAAAATCAAAGAATGAAATGACAGTTGGAAACTAATGAATCCAGGCAAAACAACACACAATTTTGCTCAGAGTGAATACTCTCCCAGAATCGTGTTTTGTATGAATCGGCATCCTTCTCTTCTCTGACACTGACATCCTACGGTCTCAGACAATATAAAGTTGTATTGTAAGGAGAAGTGCACATGGAGATGGGGTCTCGAGGGGTTTCTCTTTCACATTCACAGGCACTCCTCCCGCAAAGACAGAACACGGAGATAACATTAAATCGGAGCCTTCTTATGAGCTGCCAGGAATTGTTTGCGTCAGACGGCAAAACTGAGCTGAATCTGAACAATCTGAATCCTTATTATTCTCGTAATACAGCGATGTCTTGGAAAATAATAAGCAATCAGGATTATGGGTCAGATTATTACATTTGCTCCTTCTTTCATGTATTTTGTGGGCTGATATTCAACCTCCAACAATATTACTGCCTGTGCCCATGATCACCAATTCAGGTCCAGAAATCCTGCTTTTTGTTTGGCATGATAAGCCAATAACAAAGACATCATCTCATATTGTTACATTATTCAATTCCAGTTAAAATCGAGCCCAATACTTCACAAACTAAAGAATAAGAAAAGCAAGACTGCAAGGGCTGCCAAAGAACTGCAATTACGTTTTCAAGCATGATTTATGTAAATATGACTCTTAATAATGTTCTCACACCTGCATTTAATTCAGAATCTTAATAGTAAGATTATTTCTACCTTCACCTGCATCCACACTTAAAACCCATCACATTTTCTGCATTACCATGTTCCATATTTTCTTATTGTCAATTATTTCTAAAATGTCAAAATCTTCAGTTATACAGATATGGCAATAAATAAGCAAAACACTGAAATTATATTCAGATTCTTAATTGTGAACCGTAATACCGCAATGCAGAGCAAAAAGGAAAGACTGGCGAGTATATTATAGTTACTTGGACCATTTTAATCCCAAACAGCCTAACCTTAATGAAAACCTAGATTTATTGGTAACTCTAATCCAGGGGTTTTCAAACCGGTCCTGGAGTAGCCCCTGCCCTGCCCTTCTTTAATTGAAAGGTATATTGCTTTGTTAGGTAAATTAAGGATTCAATTAAGCAATTAAGATCTCGGTTGGAACAAAAACCAGCAGGGCAGGGGGTACTCTAGAACTCGTTTGAAAACCCTAACTCTAGCCCGGATCAAAATGTAACCGCAATATGATGCCTTAGACTCATTTAAATGCAAAATAATGTGCGTGTACGTGCATAAGCAAAAGATCACTATCTGCTCATTATAAATGCTACTTTCGAGTTTAACTAAATAGACCTATCCATTGAAAGTCTGACACATGAGATTGCTGTGCAAAGAAAATCATATTAGGAAAAGATGCAATGCCATGCATTTATAAATATGGTTAAATATTAAAGGAGATATGGTTTTAAATATTATTAAATATAATCAAAGAACTTGCACATTGCTAAAATGATCTACTTGTTTTGATACTATGTATATTTTCCATCAGTAAAAGAAGGGCCAGCACATGGTGGAGATATTGTTTCTCATAACAGAATGCTAAAATTAGTGACTCCAGTGGTCAAAGTCTGTCCAACACAACTCAAGTAACTATAGCAATACAACAACATCGCAGACTCCTACATTTACATGTAAAACATCAGCTGGCCGTGAACTTTGAGTATTACAAGAGAGATAGCTGCTTTTGCATTTTAAATTCAAGACCAAGGTCATATAACGCTGGAGATATCTTCCGGGCTTCTCTTTCTTTGCAATTATGCAACAAAATAAAACTAATAAAAGCAAGTAAACTGATGCTGAAAAGATTGCATTCCTGTTTACATGAAACCAGGCTGTCATCTATACACCATGACCTAGCATGTTTAATAAAATCATTCATTTTCGCATTTTGATTGAATTTCTACAATAAATCCAACGTTGCCTTTTATTTTCTGAAGCTCAGGGATTATTTTTATATTAGTTTCATCAGCTGTACCATTACAGTAATGCTTACTTGTACATGGCTTAACACAATGACAGGGTCAAAGGCTTTATTTGTAACGTCAGTACACTGCAACACTCGTAAAGTTGCCCACTACCAGAGAGGATCACAATAGAAGAGACCACATAATGATAGTGGCCAGCAGGAGACCCATGTTTCACCGCCCCTCCAGTGCGTACCACAACCGGCAATCACACTGCAGCTCCTGCCAGCCGCTCTCACAAGGATTCTGCTGCCACAGATACATTTTAATTGGTGCTATTGAATCTGTCACAATCCTCATATCTTCAGGACTGTCATAATCCAGTTGCTGTATAGCTCAATATGCAGGGCCGTGTCAGCTGCACATCTGCATTACATTAGGTTTTATTTTTGTGATAATGAGTGCGGTAGCTCCAATCTGGCAAAGGCAAAAGATGACACAAAAATTGTATATTATTGCTTCACAGAGAAACAATGAAGATTTAAAAGCTGCCATTCAGACTTTGTTACCAGATTGATGTCTAGGGGAATGTAACAAAACAGTTTTAAAATTGACTTTCACACAGAGAAAAAACTCAATAGTTGTAGAAAAGCCATAAACATTTTCTCCATAAACCAAATAATGTTTTACACTTGTGTTTATTGTAATATGGTTACTGTGATATTGATCATAATAAAACAATAGTCAAGAGTTCTTTAAAAAAATATATATTTAATTGAATTCAGATTTTATTTTCCATTATTATAACTATAATAAGTTGAGTGCTTTAGACTTGACAAATGACTGTCCAATTCTTCATGAATCCCCTAAATGTCCTAAATCATTGACAGAGTTGAAGGGGCACACGTGGAAAAAGTGCTTTTTTAAGAAGCAATGAGGCTATTGTACCATGAGAAGCTATGTGAGAGATTTATTATTTCAGAATATCCTGGGAACCAGAAGAACAGGTTTTCACAGAGTCAAACAAGACCCATTTAAAAAAAGAAAAAATATGGCCTTTAGAGAGAATTTGTACAATCTATGACTCCATGTTAAATGTCCGATTTCTTAATTGTTGGCATAAGGGAACATCATTTATTATATAAACTGCAGCAAAGCAGTGATATCATTCTACATCAGCATTCAATCTGAGGATAGATTAAACTGGTGAAACAATAACATCTTAGTATTAGTGCTTTAATGTCCAAATATCTCCATTAATTTTGCAAAACATCAGGTCATGATTTTCTTCATTATGAAATAAACAATCCCCATGCCTGAGTTCCATACATTATGGGGAATTTATCTGCTGCATGAAAATGTTTTGCAATGCCTTAAACTGGTTAACCACATGTTAACCATATTATCATTGTACTGAAACCATGAGGCAAAGGAAATATTCCCCAGCTGGCTTATAGTTGGTTATATATAGTTTCATAACTTTTCCAAATGGAAACATTCCATCCAGCATGCTCAAGAAGATTCAATCATAGTGCTAAATCTGCTGCCTTTTAAATATTCATTATGATATTTGTATTTCACACTCATTAGGACCTATGCCATTAATCCTAACATCAACAACAGCTTGATTGAGTGTGCCCCTCTTGTTCTACACGAGAAGCGCATATTTTGACTACTGGCTGTGTCGCAGTGGGACTGGCATATGTTACCCTTGTAGAATCACGTGTGTAATTCTAAAATCTATATCTGTCAATATCCATGTCTACAGTCTTATACTTAATTTTAGCATTTTAGCAAGGAAAAAAGTTGCACATTGCTCTCAGTGAACAGGTAAATGTAACTTCTGAAGCAATTATTAAATTCTCATTAGAGATAAAATGACAAACTCTGGACTGATAAACATGTTTACAAAGACAATAATGTTTTTGGCCAAAAGCCATGACACAACAGATGTTCACAGCTGTTAGCATTCAGTGATCCAGAGTGATGAATATTCACCACCCAATATCAAAACACTGCTTCCTTGTAGCCATGTCAGGAAGCAAACACTTTCTTATAACAAACCATTAGGCCTATCTCAGTTATAATTAAACCTCTATCCTGCCTTACATTCAAAACAATACAGCATTTGCAAACCTGAAAATTAAATATTTTCATACAGAACTTAGAGATGTTTTTTTTCAATATCTGTATAAAACAAAACATTGCACATTATAAATTAAATTAGTTCAAGGTTCACTATGTGCCGAGCAAGTTTCCATAAACATCGGCAGCGAACACTCAATACAAGAACAGGTCTCATCATGCTATTGATTGCATGCTTGTTAATGTTATTCATGGCTGAATTAAACAAATTATTTTGGGACTTGTAGGTGCAAGACAGGGAAATAGACTAAAGCATTGTGGGTATTTTTAGGTAATTGAAACTTCAGGGTACGTTCTCTAGGCCAAACAACAAATTGGTATTGATTACCCATTACATTCTACTGAGACTTGATGCTTGATATGTCAAATTCAGAATAGTTTTCCTCATAGGATAATAAATGCCTTCCAAGTAAGATCAATGTTTTATTCAGGATATATTTAACTTCTGCTGTTGTTAATTGGGTTTGTCAGTTTTCCCCCTGAAAGTCTGCAAATTAGAAATAATAAGGTTGCCAGAGTACCTCAGTGTAATAAAGGGCCAAATCTACAGCAACTGCAAGTGAAGTCAGACAGAAAGTATATAAGAAGAACAAAAGAAAGTTTACAGTTGAGAGGAGGCCATTCGCCCCATCATGCTCATTTGGTGTCCATTAATAACTAAGTGATCCAAGGATACTTTCCAGTCTATTTTTGAATGTTCCCAAATGTTCGGCTTCAACCACATCGCTGGCATCTTGAAAGCGACTGAATAGACTTAATAACCCCCAAAAAATAACTAGAATGGGGACACAAAAAGCCTCTAATGCTGATGTAGAATGATGGTCTTACCACTAACATTAACCCTGAGTGCCTGTTCTGTTACTTCTTTTGAATAGCGGTTTGTCCCTTAGCTATAATTTAGAATGGACTAACAAAAACATCCCCCAGTGCCCCTTATGTTTAATGAACATAACCCGTTAGTAATAAACTGTTTCTGTTCAGAGCTGCACTGCTAAAAGGATGTACTCTGTCGGGCTGAGTGATGCTCCACACCTTAAGCCTGATTACAGCCCCCTTAATGATGTTAACAGTTTTCTGCTGGCGATGTCTATTGTGGTTATTTTCAGAAAGTGAAGCCATGCCAGAGTGCTCCCCAAAGCCCCATTCTCTAGAGAGGAACCCAGTGCCTTTTAGCTGGTAAATACAATCATAACAAGTTATTTGTTACTTATTAGTGCTGCATCCCCTAAAACATAATACAAATCAGAATGACATTTCTATCTGAACAATGTTAGACCATCAGTGAAAATCCTTTAAAAAAAAAATCATCATCAATGTCCTCTAGTTCTATATGCCTTATAGTAATTGCATACTTGAGTATGTGGGCCCTCTATATGATAAACTGCAGACAGTGTTTTGTTTCCTTGGTATGCAGTGAAGCACATTCTTATGCACATAATATGGGTCACTGTTACATTCCCCGTTGTTTTCTGACGGAATTCCCACACTTTTGAAAAATGCATTGAGACAGAGAGTTGCATTAAAAACAAAAGCTTGTTGTTCAATCTGTATGTAATCACGTACTGCTTCACAAAATTCTAAATGGACTTTTTTAATTCCACCAAGATAAATGAACATCAATAAACACTTCAATGAACTTCCAAGATTACAAATAAGGGATACATTTTATTTTAAGAAAGACTAAGTGACAGGATACTTTTAAATCCTTTAATTTTCATAATTTCAGTCAGAGACCCAGGTGTGAGTCTGGGTTACTGTTGGTCAAGAGCAATACTAATTGGTTGGTATAAACAAAAGCCCAGAGGAATTTCAACAAAGAGAACAGGACTGACAATAGAAATCAGACACACCTATAGGATTCCCAGCATGAAGCACATAGCCCTCTCCTCTGTACTTAATGTAACATGATTAACTGTCTTCTAAAAATCAGATTTTTGCAAACCAGTATGGAAGACATTAACATATTACAATATACACCAATGAGCCATAACATTATGACCACTGACAGATGAAGAGAATAACACTGATCATCTCGTTATCATGGCACCTGTCAGTGGGTGGGATATATTAGGCAGCAAGTGAAAATTTTGTCCTCAAAGTTGATGTATTAGAAGCAGGAAAAACGGTGAACCGGCGACAGAGTCATGGGCGGCAAAGGCTCACTGATGCACTTGGGGAGCGAAGGCTGGCCCATGTGGTCCGATCCAACAGACGAGCTACTGTAGCTCAAATTGCTGAAAAAGTGAATGCTGGTTCTGATAGAAAGGTGTCAGAACACACAGTGCATCGCAGTTTGTTGCGTATGGGGCTGCGCAGCCGCAGACCAGTCAGGGTGCCCATGCTGACCCCTGTCCACTGTCGAAAGTACCTACAATGGGCACGTGAGCATCAGAACTGGACCACGGAGCAATGGAAGAAGGTGGCCTGGTCTGATGAATTACGAGTTCAAGGTGTTGACTTGGCCTCCAAATTCCCCAGATCTCAATCCAATCGAGCATCTGTGGGATGTGCTGGACAAACAAGTCCGATCCATGGAGGCCCCACCTCGCCACTTACAGGACTTAAAGGATCTGCTGCTAACGTCTTGGTGCCAGATACCACAGCACACCTTCAGAGGTCTAGTGGAGTCCATGCCTCGACGGGTCAGGGCTGTATTGGCGGCAAAAGGGGGACCTACACAATATTAGGCAGGTGGTCATAATGTTATGACTGACTGGTGTATTCTTTAAACATGTACATGATCCTGGGATAGAAAGGTTTAGTTACCCCTTCCTGTCATGTTCAATCAGACGTCTGCAGCTGCCAAGGTAGGCCATGCTGTGTTAACTTACACAAGTGTTCAGGATTGCACTGCACTAACTTCTGCGAGAAATCCGAGTTGACAATTTGCTTTGGCGGAGCTAAAAATATGTTATAGCTGGCTAAGTCAGCTTATCAAATGACGGTCCCAGGAGGGAAACAAAACCACCTGTGAAAAAAAAAAAATCTTCAACATGCTCATTAAAACTGTCGTCAACCTGACAATATGCTTCGATTAAAACCTGGAGTGGAAACATGGTGTGTTAGCCTGTTATGCGTCTTACCACGCGTTTATTTCATTGCCATATTTAATACACTGTGTCCACTCCCCTATTTAACGAGACAGAAACTTGTTTTAAAAAAAGATAGCTGCCTTGCAAGAAGATTTAATGCACGTCTGGCCGTCTCTTTGGGCGGACAGGAGTATTTTCTTTTTCAGAAAGTGCACTGCAATAAAAAATGTTTTAGTTCTTAATAGAAGCAAATGCCTAATGCTTTCAACTAGATCAAATAGATGTAGGAATGTAGTAAGATAAATGAGGCATCTTGTACCAATGGGTCATCAAAGCCTTGATGCTCCTTGAAAAAGGCTGTTGTGGGATTCTTGCTTGTAAGCCTTAAGGAAATGCTTGTAAATGTTCTCATTAAATCACAGTAAGGCAGATGGCACAGGACTAAACATAACAAGAAATGTGAACGCAGCAGCTAAACTCAATGTTCAGACCTTTAACATTAGCCTTATATTTGGAGTGTGCTGTAATAAGTCAGTGAGTTTCAAGGCCCCACTGTAGACCGTCAAGGATCAGGTGACCCTTAGGCACAGTAGCTCAGAAATATCTTCTGGTTAGTGTCTAAGTGAAAGGAGGCAACAGTCAAATAAATGAAAAGGATTTTCCTTTACACTTTAAAATCAACTAATAACAAACAACTCTGTATGGCAGCCTTGTTCATTTAAATAGTGGGTTAACCAAAGGAGTTGTGAGAAAACAAAACGCCTACACCCTTGAGACTTGACGCCTTTACTTTTCGAATATAGAGATTCATAGAACATAGAACATTCCATAATTAATGTGCAGTCTGAATTTGAATCCAGACGCTGAAATTGGGTCTTCTTTCTGACAATTACCTCCCAGCTATTTAAACCTAGCCGCTCCAAAATGCTGGGGGCAAAGATGTCTCACCAGATCTGCTGTGACAGCTTTGAAGCAGAGATGGGACTTAATAAAAAGGAAGCCTCTTTTGATTCATCAAGGGAGGACAGATAGAGAGAGGGGCTGACCAAGGCAGCCTGAGAACTTGAAAGTGGGATAGAAAACTCCCCCGGAAAACTGCAGCGCCACTGCAAACCCATTTGTGGGAGGCAAGCGGACAAAAGGAAATGTGTTTTTCGAGAGCCTTTTAAATCCCAGAAGCTTTCCTGTGCTACATCTATTTGCAAAGCTAAATAAGGTCTCCCATCTTTTGCTCCTATTTTAATTTCAAGAGACATAAAATCTGTTACACTGCGCATCTAGGCAAATGTATCACTTCGCTACTCGATAAGATGTCAGCCTCTACTCGAAATGCATGGAACAGAAAGTGTATACATCAGATAGTAGTGTACATTTATTAATCGCAAATATAATTAAGTACTTTCGATTTTAAAAGGAGCATCCTATAGCTTACACATCTTAGTGCCATGCACACTGTATTTCCTCAAGATCGGCATTACCAAGCATCATTTAAATCATTTTTTGAACATTTGTAAATATTTTACATCACTTTGATTTTTCCACATCCACCCATCATGTGAAATTCAATCAAAAGAATAAGCATAAGCAGAAAACATGATATAAATGCTGTATGAAAAATGTGTGGCAACTGATTAACAGCCAGAAAACATGATTTATAGGAACACTAATAACAACCGTTTTTTAAATGAAGGTCAACCAAAATGAAAATAAGAAACCCAAATAATCTCTGAAATTCTATAAAAGCTTCTGAGAACTAAATTGGTGCAATTATTCTTTTAATATGGTTTCTTACCTTTCCATTAACTATAATGGTTTTAAAAGCTCTGCTATAAAAATGACATGTCACTGGTGCACAATCAATCTTCCTTGTTTCCATCACATGCCCTCCAGTAACATAAAGCTCTAAAAATGTAGGTGGAGGTCACAGTAAACACTGTAAAGATGCACACCAAATATTAGTTTGAAGCGCACACACACACACACACACATATCCTACTGTAGATAAAAATGGTTGTCTGCATGGGGCACATTTTTTTTTGTTATTTCTATCGGAAAACACCAATGTATTCTAATAATATCTATTATAGTAATAATACAACAACTTTAATCACCAAGAATAAAGTGAATATTCTAAGTTCCATCATCATTTTGCCTTTAGGTGTAATAATAGCTGTACCATGTAACAAACAATGTAGCATTTTGTATTGTTCATTTCATTTCTCACAAGCCACAGGCACCAACCCTGGTAATAAATGTTTCTCATTAACATTCTCCTTAAATGAATGTCATGCTTCTTCATCTATATGAACTAGATAATAATTGCATCAAGAAAATCTCTGTCATTCATCACTGTTTGACTCATAAATAGTAAGAAATCACTCTCTGCTATTTATTAAATTCTCATTCCTAGAACTTCACATATACCATTTTTCTGTAATCCCTATAGAAAGCACAGAAAATTCCAGTAAGTTTTACTTTAGGTTTAAATTGTTGAAGAAAAAGGCAATGTATACCTTTCAACGACATTATCACACCTAGGATTAAGATGTGTATCAATATGAAACCCTAGCTAATGTACTCAGGTACTATGAGCTTTAACAAGAGGATGTACCAAGAGCAGACATGCATTGAACTTCTTAAGAAAACTGAAGTGCCTCTGTAGAGAACATCTTAGTGAGTAGATATCACAATGATATCTTTATGCAATAGCTGGATGAAGACACAAGTTTATGTTCATTCAATTTAAAATATAAAAACCTTAATAACCTTTTTATGTGTTGCGATCTTTCCTACTCAATCAGTTCAAAATCTAAAATTATTCATCTTCCAGGTTTCTTTCAGTTAAGTCACAAGAATGCGTCTTAAAACAATTTAGGTTTCCATTTGGTTTCTAAATTAATGAAAATGAGACTCTCACCAATCCTGCTGTACCTGCATGCTTATCTCTACACAACTGTGATGAAAAATGACAGCTTGTTAAAAAGGCAGCAACAGGCTACCTAGAGTGTACACGCTATAATATCCACAAATCAGCTTTGATGATTTCCTTTTTTCTCAGATAGGATGCGACAGAGGGAGG
The DNA here is from genome assembly GCF_036373705.1 of Amia ocellicauda. Lineage (NCBI taxonomy): Eukaryota > Metazoa > Chordata > Actinopteri > Amiiformes > Amiidae > Amia > Amia ocellicauda. Next base: position 18,426,838 of record NC_089869.1, read on the forward strand.
ATCAACCGTGTGGAAATTAAAGGATCCCCTATGAGGTATTCGGATGATTCAACACATGCTTTCCTGTGGAAGATGCCGTACACTTTCACACCAATGGATTAATTGGAGACAGAATGTTCAAATGCTGTATTAAAAGAGAAAGATTTTTTAGTATTTTTTGTTTGATATATATTGTGACGCTGTGTGTCGTATATGGAGTATTTTGACACTGTACTGGGCAAATATTGTACATACAAAAACAGTCAGTGGCATAATAATAAGGGAGGGATGTTTGAATGTTTGACTTCCTCATTCAAATGATAAGTGCCATCATATTTCTTCCCCAAAGCCCCAAGGATCCCTCCTTTTTACAGCAATTGACGCGATTAATTTAGAGCTCCAGAGGCACTGAGAGGAGACGCAGTCCAGCTCAACTCTGCGCCAGCCTTGTCCATCAGCGCAGCTCTTACGTGGATCTTAGAGTCTAGTGTTTCAGAAGAGCTCCCTTTCGTGACAATGATAAACAATCATAATACTGATCATGTCATGTTTAAAAGGATCAATAGATCAAGAGAATAGGCATCTGTATGGGTGCACTGCAGTGCCAATTCATTTGATAGCTGTGACGTATTTTAGACAGTAATTAATGGGGGCTTTCATCACTTGAACGTCAGTTTGCTGCATGAAATGTCAGAGGATAGCTCAGTGCGTCTCTAAAGACCTTAGGAGTTTTATTGTACATGTTTAAAATAATTTGTAGGTTTATTCTTTACTGAATCTTTTACTCGCGTTAAAGGATGCTTATTGATTGTATCTCACATTTCTAAGGGTTTGTCAGTAACTAGTTAATAAGTTAATAAGATAACTTTTTCACTGACCAAGTTTTGATTAGCAGGTGGGTCAAAGTTTTTTTTAATTACTCCATTAGTTCGTTTTTGCTTTTTAATATGATGGAACATTTAATAGTGCATATTTCAGTTTAAAACAAAATGAAAAGCGCGGACGTTGACCCTTAAGGGGCAAAAATAATATAGCAAATTTTGTCAAAATAATTTTTTGGGAAAGTAATACAATCTGAATTCTAATATTAATCAATGCACTTATGGTGTCGACAGCAGCCTGTGAAAGGATTCAGCCAGCTGATGATTATGAACAGTGACAAACGTGCTTCAATGCTATGTGGAAGCCTGGCTCTTTATAAAATGAATTGGTCCTACTAGAAAAATTCTCTCCATGTTCTCATATGAAGTTGGTTGGCCAAAGAAAAATGTTTAGCAAGAGATGTGAAGGCCAGGATACAAAACACTAAGACTGCGGTGAGTTATAAGAAGATCTGGAAAATATTGAGGTGGCATTTTAACTTTCTTCATTTTCTTTTAATTTGGTTTTGTTCTTGATTGAAACCTAAACTTAAACTGACCTATACAATCAATGTACTGTCTAAGCCAGGGATGGCAAATTTTTTTTGGCTAATGAATGCCAATGAATGATAAATTAGGGATATAAAGTTTATACAGGGGCTAAACTTTAATTTTGTTTTACATATATATTTGTAATTGTTATTAAGTAAACATGCCAACAAAACAAACTGCAATACAGAAAAATCTAAAAACTATGGACAGATAACTCCCACCCTGCATCCACTGCCAACCTCCCCTCACCTTGAACCCACCCCCATATCCCTCTGTAGTCTGGAGAGCAAGAGCAGCTGTGGCATATGAAGCTGAAGGAAGCGAGGCACATATTCTTTCCAAATATGCAGGTTCCCTTTTTGCTCACAGATTATTGTCAATTTACAAATATAAAAAAGCAATAGTAATAGCACTTCACTAGCCCTTTTTATTTTTGACAATGAGAATCATTAATCTTCATTCAAATTAAATAAATCAAACTTAATTATATATAGTGGAACACCATGCCAAAGCATTTCACAACATTAAAGAATAAAGAATAAGTGCATCATACAATGAATACATCATCTAAATGTTGCAGTATTGATACAGTGCAGTAAAATGCATGAATCACATTTCATCACACATTAAGTTTGAGGATTATAAAGTTAAAGTACATTTAAAACCCCTATTAAAATCACAATCTACCCCCAAAACCAAGTAACACAGATTCCCCCATTGCCCTGCTGTTAAACACAAGAAGTTTGTTCATTTGGCTGCATTAATAATCCTTCATATTGTTTATTTTGTTTGCACTTGCACTCAATCATTACCAATGTGCCTTTCAACATTTTTTCAAGGTATATTTACTTAAATATCTACTGCTTTTACATTTTGTAAAATAACTATAACTGGTAGATTAATATACATTGTGTGGCACTTATGTTTTAAGATAAAATAATGCAGTGGTATCAATCTATCGTGAGCATGAATGTGCACAAATGTAATCAAAGTAATATAGTTTATTTATTTTTGAGAATTTACACTTTCTTTTACAAACTTTATGAAGTTTTTAAATTCTCAGAGTGTTAAATATGAATGATTGTGGCCATTTCTCCATTTGATACAGGAGATAACTGTTAACTAAATGATTTTGCCCCGCGTGCTAACCATAACAATAACATCTTGTCCGTGAAGTGCAGATTTTCACAAGTTCTGTGCGGATCTGCGCAGCTTCACCAATGGGAGCGGAGGATTCTGCAGTTCTGTGCATAACTACGAAAATCTGCGTACAAGAGCCCGACCTAAACCATTAATATTCACAATATAACGCGAGCGCTGCTCAATGACTTGGGGCCGGTGCCGTGACTGCCAAATATACTGACTGGTTTTCTGAAGTGCCAATCAGGTTAGACACTTGAGGGGTGGGCTGACAAGGAAAAAAAAACGCAAATAGTCGCTCACTTGGTGTGCCAACCTATACGGCTCTGCATGCCACGTTGGTCATGGTGGCACAGGCTCGCCATCCCTGGTCTAAGCCAATAGATTTCTGTGCATCTGCTTAGCAGACTGCAATATCCAACCTGTCTGGAATTAAATGCTGTCAAATTAAAGGCATTCGCTGCTTCAGCTGAAATTTCCTGGTTCCTGACAAATATAAAAACATGCAGATCAACACATCTTCATCTAACTAGCAGGTTCCACAAATGCTGTGATTGGGTTTAAATCTCAAAGGATGGTATAGTAGCATTGTTAAGGTTTCTCCTGCTGTTATGAAAAAATATATATATTTGGCCCCCAACCAATCTAGACTGCCACTGTGCCAATTAATAATACTTGGCAGGCAATGATCTATCTTGGCGGGCAAATGTATACTCTTAGTTAAAAAAATAATAAAAAGCAATTATTCAGACTGGGGTGCTTTCCCTCACCACAGGAAATCTGAAATCTGCCACAAGAATAGTGACAGAAACAAAGCAGATGAGAAAATAAGCAAAGATGCCTAATGATGTCCACTTAAAAACTGACAAAAACTCGGCAGATTTAATGCAGTAACAGAACTTTTGTCTCACTCTGCTATTAGGACCATCTTGTTGATGTTCAATACCACTAAATGCTTTTATTTTGTTCCACTTTATTTGTTTCCGCTTTTTCTGCAATTCCTTTTTCATTGAGGTTGATGATGTTTTACTTTGAAAGCATAAGAGATTTACTTTCAGGCTTTTATTACATTGATCTGAACATACTCTGAGAAACAAAAGTCTGTTTTATTTAAATATATATACAGTGAGGGAAAAAAGTATTTGATCCCCTGCTGATTTTGTACGTTTGCCCACTGACAAATAAATGATCAGTCTATAATTGTAATGGTAGGTGTATTTTAACAGTGAGAGACAGAATAACAACAACAAAATACAGAAAAACGCATTTCAAAAAAGTTATACATTGATTTGCATGTTAATGAGGGAAATAAGTATTTGACCCCTTCGACTTAGTACTTGGTGGCAAAACCCTTGTTGGCAATCGCAGAGGTCAGACGTTTCTTGTAGTTGGCCACCAGGTTTGTACACATCTCAGGAGGGATTTTGTCCCACTCCTCTTTGCAGATCCTCTCCAAGTCATTAAGGTTTCGAGGCTGACGTTTGGCAACTCGAACCTTCAGCTCCCTCCACAGATTTTCTATGGGATTAAGGTCTGGAGACTGGCTAGGCCACTCCAGGACCTTCATGTGCTTCTTCTTGAGCCACTCCTTCGTTGCCTTGGCTGTGTGTTTTGGGTCATTGTCATGCTGGAATACCATCCATGACCCATTTTCAATGCCCTGGCTGAGGGAAGGAGGTTCTCACCCAAGATTTGACGGTACATGGCCCCGTCCATCGTCCCTTTGATGCAGTGCAGTTGTCCTGTCCCCTTAGCAGAAAAACACCCCCAAAGCATAATGTTTCCACCTCCATGTTTGACGGTGGGGATGGTGTTCTTGGGGTCATTCCTCCTCCTCCAAACACGACAAGTTGAGTTGATGCCAAAGAGCTCAATTTTGGTCTCATCGGACCACAACACTTTCACCCAGTTCTCCTCTGAATCATTCAGATGTTCATTGGCAAACTTCAGACGGGCCTGTACATGTGCTTTCTTGAGCAGGGGGACCTTGCGGGCGCTGCAGGATTTCAGTCCTTCACGGCGTAGTGTGTTATCAATTGTTTTCTTGGTGACTATGGTCCCAGCTGCCTTGAGATTATTAACAAGATCCTCCCGTGTAGTTCTGGGCTGATTCCTCACCGTTCTCATGATCATTGAAAGTCCACGAGGTGAGATCTTGCATGGAGCCCCAGACCGAGGGAGACTGACAGTTATTTTGTGTTTCTTCCATTTGCGAATAATCGCACCAACTGTTGTCACCTTCTCACCAAGCTGCTTGGCGATGGTCTTGTAGCCCATTCCAGCCTTGTGTAGGTCTACAATCTTGTCCCTGACATCCTTGGACAGCTCTTTGGTCTTGGCCATGGTGGAGAGTTTGGAATCTGATTGATTGATTGCTTCTGTGTCTTTTATACAGGTAACGAGCTGAGATTAGGAGCACTCCCTTTAAGAGAGTGCTCCTAATCTCAGCTCGTTACCTGTATAAAAGACACCTGGGAGCCAGAAATCTTGCTGATTGATAGGGGATCAAATACTTATTTCCCTCATTAACATGCAAATCAATGTATAACTTTTTTGAAATGCGTTTTTCTGGATTTTTTTGTTGTTATTCTGTCTCTCACTGTTAAAATACACCTACCATTAAAATTATAGACTGATCATTTCTTTGTCAGTGGGCAAACGTACAAAATCAGCAGGGGATCAAATACTTTTTTCCCCTCACTGTAATATATATATATATATATATATATATATATATATATATAATATAAATTATATATATATATTAGTTTGTTTTTCCTTGCTATGGCTCAGGCCAAGGAAATCAAGACACTTTCTTGGATGAGTGATGCTGGGAAATTACGATCAAATTAAAAAGTAACCGTGTCTAAGGCAATGCCAGAAATCATTTTGAGAAGTAGAGAAACTCCACTGATTAAATTCGATGAGTGAAATCTAAATTGGCTCCTTCAGTCCAAACCGAAACAAATCAAGAATCAATTTAAACTGAATTCTCAGTTCCAATGCATAAACACAGAACTATCCATCCAGAGGTTCAGAAGCTAAGATTGATATTGTTTTTTAAATTTTCTAAATTGTTTGTGTATTCAGTGGAACACAGCACTGTGGAAACCAGGTAGCCTGCTATTAAAGGTAGCAGGACATTAACATTTCCCCATTTCCCTCTATAAAAAGGCAGATTTTGAATTTCCACATCTATATTCTATCAGATAATCATTGTTTTATGCATCATCTTTGCATAACACTGTAAGCCTGGTACTTTTCATTCAAACTCACCACGCTGTCTAATAGAACAAGACTTATATTGCTTCCTTTCTGATGGGCTTTTTGTAATTTGAATGAATTGCCAGCTCACACACACTTCTGGTATTGCTTCCTCTGCAATTGCATCAGACCTATTAGCTGTCAGGTGATGTGCTACAGCTCCTAGCTGCTGTTAAACACCTGTAGTCTGCCCTGGACAATTTGAATAAGCAATGACACATAAACCTGCATTACATTGTCCTTTGATCTACACCTCCATCTGGCCAGAACAGTAACTTCACACATTGCGCACAGGGGTAGAAACACACTATCCATGTATCCAAGCTTCGTGGCTTTGCAGTGTACATTAAGAATACTTAATATATTGCAATAAAGTTAAAAAACAAGACACAAAAGATAAATGACAAAACATGAAGTGTGTGTAAAAGTCACAAAACAAAACTGTACAAATGTATACAGTGAGGGAAAAAAGTATTTGATCCCCTGCTGATTTTGTACGGTTTCGAGGCTGACGTTTGGCAACTCGAACCTTCAGCTCCCTCCACAGATTTTCTCTGGGATTAAGGTCTGGAGACTGGCTAGGCCACTCCAGGACCTTAATGTGCTTCTTCTTGAGCCACTCCTTCGTTGCCTTGGCTGTGTGTTTTGGGTCATTGTCATGCTGGAATACCCATCCACGACCCATTTTCAATGCCCTGGCTGAGGGAAGGAGGTTCTCACCCAAGATTTGATGGTACATGGCCCCGTCCATCGTCCCTTTGATGCGGTGCAGTTGTCCTGTCCCCTTAGCAGAAAAACACCCCCAAAGCATAATGTTTCCACCTCCATGTTTGACGGTGGGGATGGTGTTCTTGGGGTCATTCCTCCTCCTCCAAACACGGCGAGTTGAGACCAAAATCAAGCTCTTTGGCATCAGCTCATCGGACCACAGCACTTTCACCCAGTTCTCCTCTGAATCATTCAGATGTTGGCAAACTTCAGACGGGCCTGTACATGTGCTTTCTTGAGCAGGGGGACCTTGCGGGCGCTGCAGGATTTCAGTCCTTCATGGCGTAGTGTGTTACCAATTGTTTTCTTGGTGACTATGGTCCCAGCTGCCTTGAGATCATTAACAAGATCCTCCCGTGTAGTTCTGGGCTGATTCCTCACCGTTCTCATGATCATTGAAACTCCACGAGGTGAGATCTTGCATGGAGCCCCAGACCGAGGGAGACTGACAGTTAATTTGTGTTTCTTCCATTTGCGAATAATCGCACCAACTGTTGTCACCTTCTCACCAAGCTGCTTGGCGATGGTCTTGTAGCCCATTCCAGCCTTGTGTAGGTCTACAGTCTTGTCCCTGACATCCTTGGACAGCTCTTTGGTCTTGGCCATGGTGGAGAGTTTGGAATCTGATTGATTGATTGCTTCTGTGGACAGGTGTCTTTTATACAGGTATCGAGCTGAGATTAGGAGCACTCCCTTTAAGAGAGTGCTCCTAATCTCAGCTCGTTACCTGTATAAAAGACACCTGGGAGCCAGAAATCTTGCTGATTGATAGGGGATCAAATACTTATTTCCCTCATTAACATGCAAATCAATTTATAACTTTTTTGAAATGCGTTTTTCTGGATTTTTTTGTTGTTATTCTGTCTCTCATTGTTAAAATACACCTACCATTAAAATTATAGACTGATCATTTATTTGTCAGTGGGCAAACGTACAAAATCAGCAGGGGATCAAATACTTTTTCCCCTCACTGTATGCTCCAGTGACTTCAATTTAATTAACTGAATTAACTTAGTTTTTTTTTTGTTTTTTTTTGTTTTTTTATGAATTTAAAAATAGGATGTAGTCCTGACCTGGTAAATAGTCAATCATATACATGGGACAGAAAGCATAGACATCTTTTGGGTAAACCATTTAAGTTTTATGTGCATTTAATACATATATAAAAATCGGAGCGCAACCACAGTGTAAGGGTGTTTAAGTGTAAATGCCTCATTAGGTTTCCATTTAGCCTCATTCTGAACCCTTTCTTTTTTCCTTTTTTAATGAATTTGGTCTGCGTGACCAAAAACATATCAGGTTGGAAAAAAAAATGTTTAGGGTACATCCTTTGTATTTACAATGAAGCATAGCTTGTGTAATTTGAAAATGCGTCCCTCTATCAAAAGGCAGAGGCATCTTCTCACTAGTTGCACAGCGCACTAGTCTACGCTGCTATGGCAACTAATTAAGTACTAGATTTTCCTCTCATGCCTTTTTTCCTCTTTTCTTTCCTTGTCACTTTGAGACTACACTTTATTCAAAACTATCCAGATATTTTCTGCTTTCACCAGAATACTTAAAGAGGATATAAAAATCAGTACCCTTCCGAGTTGTGAGGAAAAACAAAATCCCGGCAGGGTAAAATAAATTAAAAGCCGAGAGACAAACTAATCGCCCCTCAGAAAGCTTCCTGGCCCCGATCCTTGGGGTCTTCGGCGTGATCTTCAGATCTCGAGGCTGCGGGCGAATGCATGCGGTGTGAAAGCTGGTGCGCAGCTGCGGAGGGTGGCTCTGGTGTGCGCTGGAGGAACGCTAATCAAAGAGCCGTTTCAAGAGGGGGGAAGAAGAGCAACACGGAGAGCTCTATTTCTGCCTTTCAAAATTAGCTTTGTAGTTGTGGGAGGAATAGGTGGCGGCATGTACCTGCCATCTCCTGAGGCAAAGCGTAGGTGTGCTTCCTTCCTGATTCTGTGTCCCTACCCTTCCGGGTGTAGCTGTAGCATTTACTACAGCTATGTGGATTAAAGTCACTCACTACAATAGGTCCTTCTCAAATGATACGAGTAGGCCTGCTGAACCAGCTGGGTTTAGTCTTGAAGGGATCAGGACAAGAAGAATTAAGATCTACATATTTTTCCCCGTGTGTCTGTGAACAAGGTCACTGTCTTACTGTGCTACTGTACTGCGCCATAGTTCAACCTTGACCCCCAGAAGAACAGGGTTTGATAAGAACCAGTTTATGCTAGCAGTTTTGGGCTAATACATCATATGAAGCCCCCGTAAGACTCGACCTTTAAATTTGCTCTTGCTCGACTATATATGGGTCAGGCAGAAAGAAGCAGACTTACGCAGGACAGCATCTCTTGTTCTGCCAGCATAAAAATGCTTGTACTTCTTGCTTCTTTAGGACTGGCAGTGGGATGGCCCCATGAATAGCTCTCGAGGCAGCATCTCTTACTTTGGATTATTTTGGACTCTTCAAAGAACAAGCCTCATGTTCCTGTCCAACACCCTGCTACTTCCCTAATTGAACGCTCGTATGCTTTGAGGACTTTGGATTGGATTGGATTGGATCACTTTAAACTTCATTCGAACTTTGAATGCAAGCCAACACACACCAGTATACCGATTTATCCGCTATTGTGTTTGTAGTTCAGGTTTATTTTACATTAGTATGGGAATCCTGATTTTTTCCTTTTCATGCAAGCATATCCCATGAAAGCTGCATTTAGCTCAGACATCATAGATTCTTAAGCGTAGAAGCCATAAAAGACTTAGACTTGTTTTGCCAAAGCACAACAATTAATGTGGGAATGTCAGTCTTTTTCAAAAACAAGAAACGTAAGAAGAATTCAATAATTAACTGGCTTATAAGAAATTGCTGTTATTCATTACAATTTTGTGTCAGACCTTCACTTAGAAAAATAAAAGAATACTTTGAATTCAACTCACCCCAACCAAATGACCAGAGGTGACACAGACACCAAAACTAATTGGTGGCAACAGTTACAGTTACAGAAAGGAAACCCTAAATGTAACATGATTGGGATTACTGACCCTTCCCAGCATGGTCCAGATGAGATCAATAATGGTGAACAGTTGTGTGGGACTTTCCAGAAACCGCAATCTACTCTATCAGCAGTGCTAACACTAAGCAACTCCGCAAGTAGGCCTATGGCTGTATATTTAAATTCAGTTAGCAAACAGTCTCAAGAAAATCATACATCAAATAGCTCAATGCTTAACTCACTTTATAGAATAAATAATAGTTACATAGCGATTGCTTTTCAGCTTTTATGTTTGTTGGCTTTTTTCTCGATTAACAGTGTGACAAAAGTCATAGAAATGGTTCAAGTTTGGCTTTAATCCATGTCAGGACAGATCAGAAAGGCTTATTTTCATATTGACTTGAAAAGTTCCTCACTGTCGTCACCTGATAAAATTATAATTTTTTTAACAAGCAACTGCAATGGAAATTAGACTTGGTAATTTCAAAAATAGCCCAGAGTGTTTACGGTTCACAGCTCCACAGGAGAACTGCAGGCCGACAGATATATTCAGGGTGATGTAAATATTTGTTTGCAAAGGGCATTGTGCTTCAGGTGGAATTCAAATGACACAGTTTGAATAGTATAATAAGAACAGGGTGCTTGCTTTTTGAACACCGTTAAAAACAACACAGTACTCTTGAACCAATACAGTTGTATGGAAGTCAAAAGTTGGTGGAAGTCTCTGAAAAGGTAAGTACAGTTTAATGAACAATATTTATACCACTAAACAAATCCCAGAAGAACACTGTTTCGACCAAGGATGTGAATATTTCAACACAGTTCAAAAACGGTCATCCCTGACAGCGCCCGCTCGGTGAGTTTGGTGGGGGGGGTGTAGTGTTAGGGTCCGCCTGCCGCTGCCTCCACCACATCATCTGCATATTGCTAAAGACGCATGATCTATGAAAGCTTTTTCTGTCTTTTTAGACGACTGCGGTTCGTGTCGGGCGTTCGTCTTCCACAGGTTTTGGTTTCTATGGTTATTGTTGCCATAGCAACTGCAAGAGGTTTGGGGGTTTCTCATTATTATTTATTATTTTATTTTATTTTCTTCTGTGCATATTTGAAGCCAAACAAACCAATCGTTTTCTTCCCAGCTGAAAACTGAGATGTTTTATGGTTCAGCCAAGACCTGATTAGATCTTGGGCCGACCCGAGCTCTAAACAAAAAGCAGCCATTTCAATATCGCCTTTTACCATCAGTCTGTTTTGACAAAATTACTTTATGTCAGGATGCGCATTACTGTCATTCATTAAATGCCCATCTCCCGTACAATAAACACATAAAACTAATTATTGGTTTATTTCACTTTTAGGTTCTTCTTTTAGGTAAGTGCTTTTCTGGTTTGTAATTAGTTTCATAACCAATGAATGTGGCATCTCAAAGGGAAGAAAATATCTTTGCAACCACAATTAGAAGCAAGGGCCTGGCAAATGGTGTAATAATGTTAATCATTACCTGGTATATCAAGTGTTTCCCACAATGAGCCTGCCCACTTTGAAATCTGCCTTAATTATTTCTCGTTAGCCAACCGGATGAGGACTACGAAACCTGAAAATCACAGGTGTTCTTTAGCGGTACTATTTAGTTAATTAAAACTGGATGATAGACAGGCTCAGCAAAAGGACAATTGTCTGGGTCATTATTATTATTTTTTTCATACTGATCTCCAAGTGGTACAGTGAAGCCGACTATAGCGCTCATGGCCAAAAAACAAACCCACGTATTTTTAGTTAGTTTGATATGAGAGAAGTAAAAATACTTTAAAGGCCGACTACACTCCCTTTTGTCATTCTGTGTTTGTGGCTGTCAACACAATTTGATTAGTGCCACTGCAGACTTGGGATTTTTCACCCTTTACTTAACCTGACAAATCTGGCATTGTCCATTTCTGAAGATGTGCAATATCCACTTTGCAAACTAAGAACTATCTAAAAATACCAGGCCTTGTAAAGTTGATGGTTTAACCTGTTGATGCGGTGTACTATCTGTACACACTACTGGGAAAAAAAATCCAAATAGCAGCAATAGGACACATCAGGCAACAAACTGTCTGCACCACTTCTGAGAAGGTGAAATCTCATATGTAGGAAGAGAATATGCATTTCTTGAATGTTTCAATAGCTGTGACCCATCTGTGCTTCTGTTGTTTTAATCAGGTTATAATCACATTACTAAATCCAGTAAATGATATTCCCACATGGAGGACTGATAGCTAAATCTCTTTCTACAAAGTATACATTTACACAATGTCAACAACAGGCCAGCAGTGTACTATACAGTGACTTTTTTTTTGTAATGACTAATAGATGACATAATAAACTAACACTCTCCTCAGTTTTTCCCTGCTTTCTCCACTCATTTCCTCCTTTCATCTCACTGTAGTTCAGGGCCAATTGTACACATATTTGGCATGAACATTTCTTTGAAAACAATATAACAACTGAAAACAATGTACTGGGTGGAAAACATTGGAATGGCCTTTTGTGTCACTGATATCTGCACATTAGCAAAGTAGACCGTTATTTATAACCTCCTGCCGCTGCTGTGACTGTGCGTCTGAGCCTTGACGCGCGCTGTGCCGTGGTCTCGGGTGAGCAGCCCGTTGGTATACATAGGAGTCCGAGGAACAGGCCCTGGACGTTGTGTTCTCACAAAAAAGCTCTAACCGTTATGCACACTGCCAACACATCGTCTTAGGCTGCGTGCGTAACCTCTACCAATTGTGGCATTACTCACATACTGCTGCCATGAAAGGATCTTGGTTTTAACATCAGATAAAGGATGTGCAGGACAATAGAGCAAACCTATGTTGCTGGATGTGCTATTGTCACACCTGAATACCTGCCTTCCATAGGAGATGTGACAAGGTGAAATCGAGGACTTGCTCCTGCGTGGATAAAAGCCTGGCTCCTTCACTCAGCTGGACATGGGGACATAATTCAGGCTTCTTGTAGTCAACAGAAGGAAGAAAACAAGAGGCTTGACAAGAAGCTGAGAGACTAACCAAGCATGCTCGAGGTGTTCCTTCAACAAAAATTGAGCCCTGTTAAAAATTATAACTAGCACAGAAAATCTATTTGACGGCAATTTAAAATATGTATATTAAATGTTTTGATATGAATTGGCAATTCTATTTCAAAATCAATCAAATCTAAAGCCTACAAAAAGAACCGAAGTCTAAAGGAACTGAACAGATGTATGAATTAATATGTATACATGGATGTAATAATATAAAAGTTAATACAGAAAACAGCGTTTACAGAATGCATTGCATTACCTACAAATAAGACAATAGGATAGATCTGCTTTACTATGCATTAAATTAATAAATAAAAACATACATACATATATAAATATATATATGTTGGCAAAAATAAAGAAGGAAAATCACACAAGCAGCCAAGTGATAGAGATAATTGCCCACGTTTATTACCACAATCCAAGTAGGGAAACTTCGCAAATATATTATCCAATTCGTTCTCTTGACTCCAGAAGGATATTTTCAGTGGTTAGTGACTTTAGTTTTCAAATACATAAATTATACAGAATTACTATTAGAAATATCCCTATATTTGGACCCTCAGAAGCTATAGCTGTGCAGATATGTAGAAATGAAACTTAAAAGTACAATTAGCAGAATTTTAATTTTCCACCACATTAACAAATCACCACTGACATGAATTGCAAATCAGGGTTTATGTTATACATGTGCTAGTTACAATTTTGAGGTAAAAAGGATAAGAGTAAGCATCTTTGAATTCAAATAAACCATCAATGAACCTTGCAAAATATAATCTATACATTTGTAAATTCCATACTTAATATTTTGATGTAACTACATGTTTTCAAGAGTGTGCAGGAACGTGAGTGCTGACATCCTCATAATGAACTGCAAATTTTTTTACAGACTAATGGGGCTTGAAATCAGAAATGGACAGCATCAAGGCAACTGTTTTGAACCCACTGTGTTAAAACAGGCCATGTGATGTGTTGCAGCAATTACGAAGGAACTTGAGAAAAGAAGCGGAAATATATCCTAACTGTTGATGTGAAACGACCACAGAGGTTCCTACTAAAAATGAACAGGAAAAAATAAAAAAGCAGAATAAAAGCCCATTAAAACATGGCACAGAAGGAAATCAAACAAAACACACAGGAGGCCTGGACTTCTCAGGGCTAGCTCTAAAGGTTGCAATGGTCAGTCCTGGTTCTTGTCTCTCAGAGAATACAAAACACTAGAGCTGAAGCACTGTAAAGAAAAGGAAAAATCTGCACCCTTGAGAAAGGCTGTATTAGTCATGAGGTGGAAAATAAATAATGTATTAAGAAGATTCCCTTGGTGTCTAAACTGTTCACTACTCCATGGTGTGCGAGAGGTGAGTCATGCAATCAAGAAGCTTGTGGATTAGGACTTGCGCTGAGTTGCTGGGTTTGCAGAGGAAAACCACACTTTAAATTGGCCCAGACAAGCCATGGGGAGGTCACCTTACCTCACCACAGATGCCCCTAACACATTTTGCATTCCACAGATGAAATTAGCACTTCGGCAAGGTTGGAGAACACCAACTGAGCGTTAGTTGTATTGCACAGTTAGAGGTCTCAGGCGCTCCATGACGCTGGGACTGGCTGGAGAGTTAGTATGGGAAGACATAGGATGAAATGTTTAAGGGTCCAGACTGGTTTTCAGTGTTACTATATTTTACAAATCAATTAAAAAGAACTCAAAGCCCTGCTCTGGAGACTTCTCTGTGATTCCCACTTATTACGGGTTTTCAGATGGGTGTGCTGCATTGCAATTAGTCATGTGATATTGGTAAAAAGGAATTACAGAAAATAATGTGAGGAATAAAAAAATGTAATTAAAAAAAAGAGTTGATTACAGAGTTGAAGAAGAGTGTTTAATTGCATTTGCAGAGCCCACATTAGATTATTTGAGCAATAGGTGCTAATTATGTTCATTAGCAGTGTTTTCAGTTATTAATCCTACATCACTCCCTCAAGCTTCGGATACTGGATAATCACAATAGATTGTCCTCAGCTGTCTTCTCCATCTGTTAAACATTTCCCTGAAGCAATTTTATGTTTACATATATAGAGACGAATTCTTTAAAAGTTCATGTTGCTTTAATGAACCCTGTAATAATATGCTTGTGCTCTGAGAGGTTGATGTCTCTGTAAGCCTGAAAAACATGTGGAGAATGACAATAAATGTGTTTATGATGAAACATGCTACTGATTGATTTCCTTTCAAAGCGAATTAATGAGCCATCACTAATATTTATCCACTTCAGGAGGTATACATTATGTAAATCACAATGTCAAAATGCAAGCCTTTGACCAATTAGTGATCTCAAATTGACCCTAATGGTCACTTACTATTGACAGGAGAGAAACTGCAATAATCTCAGGACAAGAAGATGTCATCGGTCATCTGACAAATGGAATAACTTTCAAGGATGGATTTTCCCGTCATTCTGCAACTAAAACCTACATTGTGTGTCATATATAAGGATTTCTATAGACATCTCTAATTTAGCATGTATTTAATAATTTCTAAATCAATATTTGATCAATGTCTACACTGGCTAATTGGACAGGAAGAACATGTAATCCTAATTTAATGTCAAACATGTATTTAACTGGAAAATTATTATTAAACTTCATTATTAAATAATAATATATTCAAAGCAAATGCAAAGGTAACAGTGAAGTTAAACAGACCACCAAGTAATTACAATTCTGAATATTTTATCTGAACTTTTAAATTAGCAGGGTATCTGAACCATTTTAACCTCCACCAACAGCCTGAACCTCTTCTCCAGCCAATACCAGCATTATTTAACAAGCTAAGCCCACACAAATGCACCAATAATTCAGTTAACTATGTAGAAACAAAGAACCCTAACCCTAACGAAAGCCTAAGCTCACTGGAGACTCTAACCTGGGTCATAATATAACCCTAACTGCCCCACTAAACTTAATTATTAAGCAAAATGTAGCTCAACATAGCTGATCCCTCAAAATAATACTCCAGAATCAGACTAAATGCATCCTTATGAGCATTTAGTTCCTGATCTGCAGCACTACATCTTCAGTTCCATTGACCTTGCACACCTACATCCTACTCACATTCTTGTTTTCTGAACTTAAAATAAACACATATTTGGGACGTCGTAATATTGTCAATAACTAATTCAAACTCAACACAGAGAAGAGGACCACTGGGCACGAACGAAAGCACAAACAGATGCAGAAACAAGAAGAGATAGACCTAGCTCTTGTTTACAGTGCAGGGAACAAACAGCCAAGCTACGGTTGTGGATGACAGCTCTGTAGGCGTCTTCAAAAACAGTTGAACGAGTTCTTGTGTTTGTGGCGTTCCATAATAAGTGAAAGACAAAAAAAACAACAAACGAAAAACTAAAAAACTCACTTCTAACCAGCAAAAAGACTTGTACTTGTTTTCCCAGCTAATCTGGGCTTTTCCCCTTTAAGAGGACTATCAACTGTTCAGCCTGCATATCATCGTGCACTGCGCGCTTAATCTAAAACTACAGTCCAAGGCAAGTCCAAGGCAAAGCAACTGCATCTTCTTTAAAGACGTTTACCTGACAGGACCCACAGCCAACTATTAATGAAGCAATATCCTTTGTTTTGTCTACTGTTTGCAAAGGGCACTGCAAGCAGATATATTGCAGGAAGCATTTTTTTTTCCTTTCCCTCCCGTATAAATAGTCCGGATGGATTTGTCTCTATGGCAACAAACTACTCGGAAAGCAGGCCGTTTAAACAAGAAGGTGGTGAATTGATTTACAGAAGAGCACCTACTCATATCCCTCGCCCTTCATACCTACAATTTAAGTGGAGTTTTAATCCAGCAACCTTAAAATGCAAAATCCTGCGTTTCATTTAGAGAGAATGTCCCCCACGTTTACAAGCTCAAAGTTAGTTTGGCAAGTGAGTCGAGCCCAGGCAGGTTACAGGTCCATGACCAGCGTTTTAAAACCTCCCACAGAGAAGCCTCTCCAGCAATCCCACCCTGCGGTTTTCTGAGGACTAATCCACAAGACAAGAACAAACAGGTTTTTAAGCACTGCAATGCGTAGCTTTTCATCTGATGATTTTTCACTTGTGTGCAATTAATCCCAGATCCATACACTCTAACCAACCCTGACTTCTCAGCAGAAATTACTCCCTTTCTGAAAAACTGATAGTGATGTGTGATTTAGTTTGACAATTAGATGTTTTTGCTATACATTCATGAGTTATGTTATGTTAATGATTTTGTTAATGGGGGGGGTTAACAACCCAAAATGGGTGCACTCAGTGTAGAGTCAATGCTGACTAATTGCTTTTATCCGTCAAATCGCACCTCAGGAAAGGAAGATAAAAAGTGAATGAAAGTAAGCAAGAGGGAATTGGAAACAGATCAACCCTCAGGACACAGAAACAGTGCTTAAAAAGATTGAAGCACCTGTAGAGGACTGGTGAGCTGCAGGGAAACCGCATCTCAATAATATATTATTACTACCACCTATACCATAGTCTACATTTCTAAAGCTCTGGACAATGTTTTGCTTGTGTCAGTGAGTTTTACGGTCATCCTTCAGAACAATTTTATTTCTATTTTTCCTTTCTAACGGTGACAATGAATCTCTTAAAATGCTAATTGGAACTCGCATTGAAAATATGCTTCCTTACACATTAGTGCAGTTCATTGGCTGTTTATTTGAGCTTAACATGATGTATTTGCCTAAGACAGAATTTTTAGAATATACTTTTGGGTTTAATTAATTTCTTCAACTGAACTATTCCACATTTCAAATACCGGACAGACAATTTCCAGAAAACTTGTGCTGTCAAGTCTTGCACAAACCCACAGGCACTAATGAACATAACTAAGGCTTTCACACTCCAGTCATCTTCACAGCAACAAGTGTCTGTATAGGTGTTTAAATAGCTGCTACTGTTTTTTAAATGTCATTCCTCAAATCTGAGTATGATTTCTGCATTCTAAGAGGTAATAGTAAAACACATAAATACTAATTTGTGAACTCTGATGGTCTGAGGAACTCAACGGTGACGATTCATTGATTAATCTTTCAGAGGACATCACTCTGTCTACGTACTTTTCTAACGTTTACCGGGATGATTTTAAATGATAAAGCCATGCTCTAAGGATATTTTCTGAGTGACTGAATTCGTGATAGGCAGGCAACAGATTAATCAAGTAAGGCCTCACAGTATTTGATCCTTCAATGGCTTATAAAATCAAAGACTAGGAGCACTGTATTATAACCTTTTCATGCAGACTGGTCTTTCAAAAGAACCCTTCCAATTAAACATGATCAATCACGGCATAGGAGGGAGCATGTAACAAACAATTTCTCTCCAGACATATTTATCTTTATATTGGGCATCACGGTGCCTGGTCTGGGTTTCTGTAGAAGATATTAATTTGCTAAATAAGCTCAATTATCCGCCATTGCCTTGATTGCATCCATTTCTGCGTTAGATCTCCTCATAAATATAACATATCCATAATAATTTAGCAGCCCTTATTAAAACGGACATTAATTCACGGGTCAAACAAAGAAGGACATCTAATTAAAAATTTAACTGAAAATGATGATCAGCTGGTATGTACTGATTAAATACAGAATAAACATAGCACAGGCTTTTTCAGCGAGGGAAGGGATATCTCCTTCTGTCACATGAATAATTAAATCCTCTTCTCTAAAGTCTCACGCACCGTTTCTCTCTCGGTAAGGTTTCAGAATTCTGCAACAATCTTTCAAGGAGGCCATGCAGTTATTTTAATATTTTGTAAAAAAACGTCTGGAACGAGAAAATCCTTTTTGAGATATGGAAACAATTGAAGCAGTCGTGGCACATGAAATTGCCTAATCGAATTCTACAATGCAACAGCTGCTACTCCAACAATCTGCATTTGTTTTAGTGTTGAGAATAGACATTTGAAATACATTGCCAATTCAGTTAAGTTCTGTATTGAGACGACAATGTTTTTCTTCATGTTCCCTTCACCCATTTCCCTGGGAATGGCATCCTTTGGGTATACTTTGTAAAACAAACCTTAACACTTCAGGCACAAATGTGTTTCCCCATTTTCCATTTGTGACCCAACTCTTGAAAAACAATACACTAAATGAACGTCTTATAGGCGGCAAGGAAAGGATTTCTCCGCAGGCTAGTAATAATCATTACATGTGCATGCTGGATTCTGACCTTGACAGAAGAACAATCAAATCAGGGCTTTGCATGCATCTCTCAAGAATAGTAACATGCTCATATATAGAAGGCTTCAAATGGAAATGAACCAAGAAGTGTGCTTTGTTCGACAAAAAATACATACTGGTTGACATTTTAAGTGACATTTTAACTTGAGGTCAACTGCATGCAAGGTATCAAAATTATAGCAAAATCAATGCCTGTTTCTCACCACTTACTTGTCATCATATATAAATATGCCCTTCTTTCTGTTGCTACCAAAAAAGCATACATTTCTCATTCCATGTTAAATATTCACTAAAAAGCATTTACTTTTCACGGTTGCTGTCCTGGTGCAGTTGTAGAGGATGGCGAGCTCTCCGAACACTTTTCCTGGTCCCATTGTGCACAGCTTCATGCTTTCCTTGGTGACCTCAACCTTTCCATCTACAGAAAAGAAAGAAAGGACAATTACATTTTATACCAAGCTTGTGAGACTTGTCAATCCAAAATCCTCTACCATTCTACTGTTCTTTGTCTGTAGGACCCTGAATGTGGGTGGCAGTTTTAAAATGTACTATTAGAATAATGATTGTTATTAGAAATGTTACTATTATTACCTGATCCAATTGCTATTGTACTTTTCAGCCACTTCACCATATTCAATAGCCATTTCAACCCAAATTTATATTATTGTATTAATGGTTTATTTATTTATTTGTCGGTTTAGTTCTTGTTTGTTTATCAATCTGTAAAGCGCACTGTGGCTACCCTGCGAAGGGCGCTATACAAAATAAAAATGTATTGATTGACTTGTCATGGCCATTTCACCATGTCATATTCAAAAAGCTGTAATTTTGACTTGAACGGCCTCGCATACAATTCCCTAACACTTGCTTACATAATAACACTGTCTACAGAACCCTGTCGGAGGTTCCTTTATTCCAGAGGGGTTCAATATTATCTCATAGATGACAGCATTGTCACATCATACAGAAAAGATCTTCTGTATGGAATTAATTGTTACTCAAATTAATCTCTTCCTGTGTAATTCAGCACATAACCTAATGCAAACATAACCTTCATATGCAAATATTTTGTGTTATGTGACCACAAACAAAAATTATATTTTGCCTACAATTTCACACAGGAGAAAAGAGGAACAGTCTGATAATACATGCTCCTCTTTACATAAGCAAACTAGGTCATTACTATATTACTTGGAATGTCAATAATATGGTTTTATGGATTTCTTTCTTGTGTTGATCGAATTTTCAAACATCTATGGCTTCTTCTCTATTTATGATATGCAGCATTGTGTTTGTGTTGTACTGTGAAGGATGAAGGCACATGTTGCATGTTCAATTCTTTCCATAATTAATAAGCCGTTATGCTGAACACCCCCATAAAATCTTTAAGGCATTCAAACATACTGCCCAGCAATTTGATTTATTACCAACAAAGCCAGTCAAATCCGTTCAAATGATTTCATTTAAAAAACATGGCTTACATACTTATGCTTTCCTTGTTTACATTAGCAAATACCTAAAACTGTAATTAGCTAATCAAATTAAACTTTAGCTTAACACAATTTGCTACAAACTTGTGTCCAAAAAATATACAGAACAGAATTAATAGATACGATGCACAAGCACGAGCATCTAAATTATATTCAGTGTTTACTAAACATTTACAAAATGGTTCTATTTCATGAAGCCATGACGTTACGAATGTCCTTAGCCATGCAAAGACAGATGTTACCGATTCCTAAAGCAGTAAACTCATGAAAGTCCAGTTACCGGGAGAGAGAACAGTCCCCATGGGGGCTCCAGGGAAAAATCAGAACACGGACAGTTTGAACATGCTTGAAGCAACAGAAGTACAGTTGCCACCTTAAAACTGGGCATATTTTTAAAATTAGACTAATGCTTTTATTGCCCTCCCCTAGTCCCTGTTAAGGTTAATTGCACATGTTTCTCTCAGAGATACAGGTTTAAAAGCTGCTCTCTCACATTCTTCATTCTTCATCTAGGCGTTGTCACATTTATTTAAATGATACATTTTGAAGTAAGCTTACCCACCACTTCCAGTTGTACTTGGCATTTGATTTTGCACCTGTCAGGAGGTGTCTGTTTATAATGTCAAGTAGTGATATTCCTCACAAGAAACTTTGAAATTAAATCTGACGCAAATCCAGCTTCGATGACATTCAATTTGCTAAATACGCAACATTAAGTTCGATGAGGGGTAATTAACATTAACGTCGGACACAGAAGCTGAAACCTGGACTGTCGGGGTAAGAGTTTGGTATTTGGACAAAGCAGAAAACCTAGTGAAAACTGCACAGGTGACAAACCTACACGGAAGTTAACTACATACAAAATTCCACACAGTTCTCTCAGTTTATTGAGAAGAAAATATCCATGCCACATTGAAAAAGCCTGCTGGTTTCAAATTGTTTACACGTCTCTATATTTTGAAATTACTCATAAAGATGGTACATGGCCCTTATAAGTGAACCTGAGGTGAGAGACAATAGAGTTCGATATTATACTACAATAATGTTGGGTAAATAGATGGATACAAATCACATGAACTGAATGTTAAGTGGCTTTCCTGGGCAAAGGCTTTGCTTAACATCAGAGTTTCATATTTCTGCAAAGTAACATGTTTTCTGTTGTGGTTGTTTGTTTATGCATTACACATTAATTTGGCAGTTTGATAAGTGTATTTGAAGTTGGCCTTTACCTATAGCTATATTGAACTCAATCCTTTGTACATCAAAGAAAATGGATTTCGAGAATTGGTAATAACTGCCTTTCAAACCATATCCTTACTGTATAATGGAAAGCTCTTAACTTGTTGCCCACTACAGAAAAATGCCTTCTTTCTAATTTTTATGGAAAGCCTATGCACCTCATTTAACCTTGGATTATTTGCAGGACTGAGCTATCATATATTCCAAGAACTGTGTGAATGGGTTCAAATTGCTTCTTGACTGGACCAAATACCGGCAACAATCCAGCCATTCAATTTATATCAGTCTGCACTGATGTTTCTGCAGTAAACATGTCTCAGTCCTTATCACAATATATATAATTTTCCCTTACCAATTTGAAAGGACACGTTCTTTTGAACAAGACTACTACATCAAAGCAGTGTTGAGAAAAACAAAAGTATTTGCCTCATAAAGTAGCTCCTTATCTGTGACTATAAAAGCAAAAGACCCCATCATCATGTGGGTTAATCCCATAAAACAATGCACACCTTGTGGAAAGCTGTACATTTCCATTTTAAGGTTTAGATTTCAAGAGCTCACGGTTTTGTTTTGTTTCATCGTGACAGGGCAACGCATGAGGCAGAAATAATAATCAATCAATTGTTTATTCACCCATGTTTTCAACTTCAGTTAGAATATCTAGTCCTCAGAGCCCACACCTCCCAGCACTAAAGCAGTTAGATGGATTATAACTGAGCGGGAGATAAGATCAGTGAAGATGCAGTGGTAGAATTTATTGCCTTACAATTCATACATCGAGCAGGCAAAGTTTAATTCTCTTATCAGAACCCAGCAGAGGAAAGTCTCTTGCAGGTATTGAAGAAGGAAATTAATTCTGCTTATTGGTGCAACCGTTCAATTGTCACAGTGATTTAGCTGATACATCTAGGAAGATGATAAAATGTCATATTAAAGTCTCATTATGATATTAATATTTTTTTATACATTAACAAAAGGCATTTTTAAAGGCATTTAGCAAGGGTGTTTCGGTTGGCAGTATCTTGCCTAAATGATTGTCCCTTGGTTTCATTGCACCATGGTAATAAGAGAATGAATACAACATTAAGATTAGCCCAATGATATCATGCATTATCCCTCGTAGGCTTTTACCATATCCATTGTGTCCAAAACAGACCACAGGATGTGAAACAAACAGAAGCAATTTGAGGAGATTTTATTTTTATATGTCAAATGAGGTCATACCCTTTGTATAAAAAGTATAAGCACCTCATGTAATAACAGCATTTTCAGTGTTTTATAAAATATCGCCAAGGGTGTGAGTGTGGTGCTGTCAATTAATTGCTTGTACTTGCATGTTCCCTATAGCTTGATTTTGTATAGAGTACACTTGTTTCTCAGATTCTGCTAGGACTGCTGACAGAGGTTTGAGCTTAAAATTATAGGGTATGTATTCTCCCCTCATTGCAGAACAGACCAATTGATATCAGCCAGTACAGTTTAAACGTTTCATATTTTATGACGCCATTTCCTCTCTTTGGGAAGTACGTAATACCTGGTTTCATGTCTCCACTGAGCAGTATGCCGGTGTTGAATAAGCTCCAGGAAGAACAAGCCCTTGATTCCCAAGGGACTGCCAAAACTATGACACATAACCGTCAGTCCAAATTGTGTTGCGTTATGTTGACTCGTAAAAAGAGCAAAAGCTGTAGACCGAAGAGTGTTGCTGGCGTTGATGTGGTTTGCCAGAACACGGTATTCTTTAATTTAAGTATCACCAACACGATTTGAATATCTGCTTTTCTTGGGGGATGCTCATTTTGATGCAACATGCTGTTTTTATGGTTTTGTTGTTGTGCATTGAGTGGCATCGTGCAGAAATACAGAAATATACTGTCTGTCCTGTATGTGCTACAAACAATGTGTTGTTTTTAATTGAACACAGATCCCTCTTGTTTACTGAAGCTGTCAGTGTTCAACTTTCCTGTTTACATGGGTTTACAGATTTACAGGTCATTCTGAAGAGCGGTTTTGTAAAACTATAACTCGGGGGAAAGAACATCTCGGAGAAAAACACTATGTTTAGGCAGCATGCCCGTCGGTACACAGCTGGGTGTCTACCTACAGCAAAGCACTGACAAGTTGCGGCCAGAGGCAAGATCACAGCACTGCGTTTCTCATTTGATCAAGGCTGGACTTTGTTCCTTTTAAAGTTAAACCCAAAGATGTTACAAGGAGTTTCACACAATGTACATTAATCAAAAACAGAAACAAGGAAAGCTAATTCTAATGAGTTTAGTCTCATGTCTTTAGTGCTGGAAGGTTTCTCCCAAGTTTCCCGTCTAATTGACCAGGTTAATTTAATTCCTCAATGAACTAATAATATATAAATAACTGCATTTAGAATGCACTCCTTTAAATTCTAGAAACATACTTTGTTTTATTCAACAACAGAAATAATATGAGTAAGATCATTAAGATCGTATCACAGAAGATTATGGGCACAGATTAAAAGGCTTAGGAGTTTTATACTTATTGGAGAGCATTATGAAAGAATTACACTGAGATCCCATTTATGTTGCTTCTACTTGTCTGAATACTGTATCAGTTATCTTGCTCTATTCAGAACATGCTTCCATTAAATAAATGAAGTATTAAAGAACATAGGAAAGATTACAAAGAAGAAGAGGCTCTTTAGTCCATCTTGCTGATTTTGCCTCTAGTAGCAGAAGCAGAATTTCACCATGCAATTTACCAGCATAATCATTCTGAAACCCCAGGGATATTTCACCTGTTAAAAATACATGTCATTTGCAAACTGATTTGAATGTAGTTGCATTTCTATGCTTCACGTTATACTTGAATCAAGCCAGGCTTTGTTTTCATTGTCATCTGTGTCCGACAGTCCCATGTCAGTGCAAGCAACGTTTGCCACTGGATTGCTATAGAAATATTCTACTGTTGAGGTTTATTGGCATTTAGCAAAACAATATTTAAATTGCATTCGCAGTAGTAATCAAATACAGTCATGCACACAAAAACTAGTGGAGGATCTACTCTTAATTAAAAATCTCAATATTTTGGCTTCACAGACTTTGAATTCAAAACAAATCCTTGACTGACTAAAGATTAACAAAGGATTATGTAGGACTTATTTTGTTTAAACAGTTTTTTCTTTGCCTTTATTAAGCAGATGTTAGTCATTTGTATTTCCTCTGAGAGTATATCATATACTGACATACAAAACAGAGAGGGGAGTCTTTCTCAGGCAGCAGCTAATGTGGAAACCGCACAAGGCCCATGCGGGAGTTTGTTCATCATTCTGAAAGTCATGAGAATATTATCCACCTAAAATCTAATGTTTTTCTAAGCTGACACAAAAACTTAGATCTTTTCAGCACAAATTGAGAACAGTTCTAACACCAGTACATTATTTTTTTCCTCTGGAGAAATAAATAATCCACTGTAGAAGATACAGTAAGTGTTAAGACCCTTTTTGAATTACCAGGGTTATTGTTTACAAACCTATCTATACTTCGTGATGTTGAGAAACCGAACACATTTTAAACATTCAATTAAGCGGTTTCTAATAGTCTGTCTTCAGATTAGTGGTTTTGGTGTTCATTTGAACTCTCAGAGGAATTTTATCATTGCATTGAGTATACTATTTGCTGAACGCATGAACATAACAATAAGCAGTTGCTGTTACTAACTGTTTTTTTATTTTAATGCACTGTTTATATTCATTAATACTGGATTTACTAGCATTTTTGGTGACTTTCAAAGTGCACTACTAAAGTCAGGAAGACCACAAGAGTATGGCCATATTTTGCAGACTGCACAAATATAAATGCTGCACCCTTGAAGAACACTGTTCAGGAATTGCGCGCCCGAGTACATTTTCAGAGAGGATGCTGGGAGCTTCCAGTAAGGGTTGAGCACCAGAGGTGTAGAAGTGACATTTATCATTTTACAGGAAAGCAAAAACAGAACTTTACCTGTACTTGTCCCTGTATAGTTTAACCTCTTCACTCAATGCATTTCATTACTTCAGGCCTGTTCTGCCACAACATACATCTCATCAAGAGCTTTCATTTGATATATAATATTCATTTTAGGCCAAAATGTTACATACACCCGTCTGGCTCCCAACCCTTGAGGTTTCATCTCTGGCTGATACCATGTGAAGGAGTCTTGGTCGAGCGCTTTCTGATAACTACACTACTGAATTTATTCTGGACCATCACTGCTGCGGTGACAGATGGGTAGAATGCAGTTTGCCAGGAAAACCGATTTTGGCAGAGGGTTATTCAAGTATGTGGGCATCTAGTAAATATGCATATAATCTGGAGCTGCTGTTTAGGGGGGCCATTCCAAAAATAAAGAAACATTTTGGTTTAAACAGCAGTGCATGTGTTGGGATATTGTGTTCAGCCATGTTACAGACATTACTTTGAAGATTAACTATTAATAATAACAGTACAATAATGATAATAATAATGAGAAGGCTACCATCATTAAATTCAAAACAGCTCCTACTGGGCTTGCCATATAGCCACTGTGAAAAATCCCCCACACAATTAAATACATTAACTCTCTCCTTCTAAAACAAAAAAAAAAAAGTATTTTTCCATCACACTCAAAACAGAGCATGGAGATCAAAACGTATGCAAATTACTATTGAAAACTAATAACCATCAGAAGAATTCAAATGCACACTGCAAAAAAGAGATTTCATATTTCAGGATGAATTTCATATCTGCAACTTGTAGTTTGCTTTGTCACATCTACCACTCCAGGGCCTATGTGCGAATGGTGTCAGATTCACGGAACATGGTATTCTGGAGTGATATGTATGCCCATATTTCATGAAAGACACTTCAAAAAGAATTATAGATGGCTATAAATGTACCTAGACTATAATATATCTGACATTAACATTTAACTTATTTCTTTATTCAAAGCAGCTCCATCAGACATGTATGAATATATTTTTTATTACATGGAAATGTAGAAAAATCGAATTGTGATGTTAATAGCATATCATGTATTGCAAAGCAAATAATTGTTGAACAATATGAACCAACAGAGTTAAAGTTATAAAAGTGTAACTTCACACACAAGTATGTTGTCTCAGGTAATGAGAATCCCTCAAATGTACGGTTAAGTACATAGTACACTGAATTACTGAGATGGTTAATAAAAACTTTTCAATACAAAGACAGGCCACTTCTCCATCTTAATTTCATGCAGATGATGTAGCATTGTCTGATGTTTAATTAAAGTACAGTATTATTGATTAATACAAACTTCAATTGCCAATTGTCTTAGTATAACACGTTATAGTACTTGAAAAACATTCCATGACAAAATTAGTTCCTCCAGGTGAATATAATTTTTACAGCCTGAGATTACTAACCTTCACATATATGGTTTGGTGCTGCAAATTGTACTGTCCTCAAGGTCAATACATAGCTCCACATTAGTCAAACTATTATTAAACATACACTACCGGTCAAAAGTTTTAGAACACCTATATTTTTCCAGTTTTTATTGACATTTACACAGTTTAATGTCTCAACATTCTCAGAAATTAAAGCACAGAATAAAAACAATTGGAGATAAAAATAAATCATGGAATCATTTTGTTTAGCAAAATCTAACCCTTTACCCCCGGGGGGTGGGGGGTGGGGGGATACTTGGTCTAAGTAGGAATACAAAATCTCAGAAAAAATGGACAGTGATGACATATTCTGGAACCAGACAGTCTACTGATCAAAACAAGACCATCCACGTTTTGGTAGAAGCAACACACACCCGTAGAGAGCTCAACATGTCAAGATGGAAAACTCTGTTTACAGTGAACTAATACACAACGATTTTACATCATTGGATCTGAAGTTCTCTGTTTGATAGAACATCAAACAATATATACTGGATTCATCGTTAAGTTGTTCTGAATAAAACAAGCCTATTTGCACAGAAATTCGATGGAAATGGAGTGATTTGTGACCGTCTGAATGAGACCCCCACTCCCCTAGAGCATACTGCACATTTACTCCCTAAGCTCTGAATGACGGCAGGCGACACAAACTGTAAATCGGATGCGTTTGAGAATGAAATGTGCTGGCAGCTAAGAGAATAAGCTTTCAAACAATGTGTGCATTGTAGGAATACAGTGTCACTTCTATGCACAGGAGCTGCGTGTAACACTGCCAAATAATGCTTAAGAGGGTGTAGTAACAGTATATAATACTGAAATGTACATTATTTTTTTTGGAAACCTAAACTTTTTATTTTAACCTCTGGCAGTTTACTACTTACATTTGTACTATTTCAGGTTATTCACTGGACTTGAACTGCTTAAATTTCAATAAAAACTGGAAAAATGGGGGTGTTCTAAAACCGGTAGTGTATATAAATGGAGGCTACATGACAGCTAGGCCTTTAAGAACTGAATTTTCTTTATCAGTGCAGAAATTGGCTAATGCAGTTCATCATATATCCATCAACACAACCAAAAAAACAAAACAAACAAACTAAAAAGCCTAAGGGTTTAATAGCCAAGTGGGGTATAATGAAAGAAGTTTCATTAGTTGCTAGCCCAAAGCTTAGTAAAAGCCAATTTGAAATCAGTTTCAAAGTGTCCTTTTTAATTACCGTTATCTCAGACAGAATTGCGGGGCAGCTTTAGCTCAAGTTCGTGCAACACCAAATCCACATACGATAAAAGACAACCTTTTCTGTCCAGTGTCATTAGCCCAGACTTGGTTTTGCTCATGGGAAAACTGTGACATCGATTACATGTTATCAGATCTTGCCTGTGGATTTATCCCTTATAACATTTAGAGTTTCTGATCTGTAGGTAATAAATGACACCACACAATATTTGACATTGATTACAACAGCATGTGAGCATTGCTCCACATTGCGGGAAAAACACATTGTGTTGGATCAATTATGCATATCATGATGAGAGATTGGTTATCAATATGACTGGGTGCTTTTACGTCAGTCATTTCCACTTTATATGGAATGTAATTTACTTGCATTACTTCAAATTCACAGACAAAGTTTTACAGGAAAGTAAAAACTGACCATTTATGAGCAATAATTTTGCTATCAAAGAGCAAAATACACAACTTCGGAGATGAAGTGCTGAAGTGGTTTCATCAGGAAAAACATTGAGAGAATGAAAACAGGAATGTTGAAAAGAAAAGGCTATTTAGATGCTGCATATTTGTTAGTTTATTCTGTTATCAATAATTGCACAGCCACCACATTAAGAAAGAGATGAATATTAAACGTAATATACAGCCAATGCCATCTCTTGAGTTCTCTGTATGGTCTGGAATAGTTTAATGAAACCATTGCAAAAATTACAAATTGGCTCTAGTTTTAATTCAGTGCCATTTTCGCATCAGAAAAAGCCTGCAACACTTTGATAATACATTTTAAGTTTAAATTGACAAATATGCTGTCAGAATCAGAGATCAGAATACAGTTTAAAAGATTCAAAAAATAGAAATGTTTACTACTATAGATTACACTACATACCAAACCAAAAAAAACACAGGTTATTAACTGTGCATTGTAATTAGAAATAGCATAAATTCAAAACAAATATAAATAAATGAATAGCCAAAAGTGCATTATATAAACTTAAAAAAAAAAAAAAGTTTGTATTACTATAGTTATTATTAAAACCCATCAGACAAATATTAGGATTATATAAGATTAGATTTTGAAAGAGTTTTCCGGTATGCGGTTATAATAATGTTTTTATTATGGAGGACAGCATTTTCACTGGCACGCAGAAAGGGGCATTTAATCCTCTGAACCAGCAGTCTTCTTATGTGATTATTTTTCTACTTACACTTTCGCTCTCCCTACACTCCTACAGACATTTAATATAACTCAGGTCAGGGTTCAATGGAGACCACGCTGAGACATGGACAGCTTTTTATCGTTTTAATTATCCTCTTTCAAAAAGATACTTAGCATTCAAGAAATCAAGGGTTTGTCTACAACCTTAATGTTCAACAGTAAACAGCAGTCATGTCTTAGTACTTAGAGCCATTAAAATCCCAAGCTGCCAAGTACATAACTTTAGACCTAGTTACTGTCCACTTTGCCAGTTGAAAACTTTAAATTAACCTCAGCTGTTTGTGAAGTCAATTTAATTGACACTTCAGCCTCACGCAAATGCCCTGGGACAATTTAATTGGCCAATTTAAACAGAAAAAAGACAAACTGCAAGCAATGCAAATGATTGGTTAGCAAACTCAGAAAACCCAGGAGATCTTAAGCTGTATACTCGAAAAAATCACATTCAGCTTTAGATGCAATAAATGTACGGCGTATAAGAATTCCTTATGGGATTTAAAAACAAAACCATGTTCTATGGGATTTACTAGCATGCTAAAAACCATGGTCCAAGTTTCATAGACCGACTGGAGATTAAACCAAATTCCGTTGGATTCACAAATGTGACGGAAGCTACAAACATAGTAGATACATAAATATTTGGACAATGGATTTGAAAGTCATACGCCCCAAGAACAAGCAGGAGCTAAAGACACTACAGTGCAGGCCTGGCAGAGCATCACCAGGGAAGAAACCCAGCATCTGCTGATGTCTATGGGTTCAGACTTCAGGCAGTCATTGACTGCAAAGGATTTGCAACCAGGTATTGAAACTCACAATTTAATTCATGATTATGTTAGTTTGTCCAAATATTTTTGAGCCCCTTAAATTGGGGGGACCACATATACAAATGGGTGTAACTCCTACACCGTTCACCCAATTTGGATGTAACTACCCTCAAATTAAAGATGAAAGCACATCTTGATTGTTTCTTTTCACATCCATTGTGTCACTGTCCAAATATTTATGGACCTAACTGTATCTACTATGTTTGTAGCTTTTCTGTCACATTTGTGAATCCAACTGAATTTGGTTTAATCTCCAGGCATGGTCTATGAAACTTGGACCATGGTTTTTTGTATGGGAAAAAAACAAAAACATAACGTTCTTTGCAATTGAATGATTAGGTTATCCTACTTTCTTGGCAGGTCACACTAGTGATTTATGATTATGAACTTGCTCAAGGTCCATGCATTTATTTGGGTCTTCAACAGAATTCACAATTAAATCTGTTGGAAGATATTTTTGTGCTTTCACATTTAAATTTTAAAAGACAATCTTGTTCACAGCAGAAGGTCTTCTAAATCTAAGTGAGCGTTTCACTTGTATTTCAATTTATCTTGTGGTGTGTACATCACATTTGAGATAGTTTCAAGTGCAAAACCAGAACTAATCTTTAAATTGACCGCCTGTTTTTAACAGTCCTTTATCATTTCTGTTGCTAAAAGACATTTTAAGGTTTCTGCTTGACAGTATTTGATTCAAACCACGTGCATAAATGTATAGCTCAATTTTTTGTTTTGACACACATTCCAGCCACAGGTATATTTCTGTCTCTGGCATTTGCTGACAGTTTTCTGAGCAGCCTTCATAAAAAATAAGACCTAGCTGACCTGTAGTGACCCATCCAGTTTTGAGTGCAGTACTATGTACCATTAATCAGAATGGTTTGTGGGGTTGTCTTGCAATTACTGCTTTTTGTCAGGGTTTTCACTGCTTTGATAACTTGTTTACCTTCAGAAAAAAATCACTTTTGAATTCTCTCTTTAAAGCAGAGAAAAGAAATGCAAATATTTTTATATTTCACACAGATAGGCAGGCACCATTAACACACTGGCTTGTTAAGTGAGTGTTGGACCTACAGCAGGTTTGAACTAGACTTTGAAAAAAGGTAAAGAAAAGCAAAATGATTCGAATTCATTTGATTCCACTAAAAACATGTATAAGTGATGATAATCTCCAGACTCTCTCCTATGAATCACTATTATTATTATTACTGTCTCATCATATAAAGCCATGTCTGTTCATATCTGTCTATAACAAAATGTATAAGTGCAGTGGAAAAAACTAATTGTTTCTAATTAAACCATATTTACATACACCTGGAAACTGAATATTAAGAGTGAAATACTTTCAAATGTCTGTATCTGGCACAGACTGAGCCACTTAGAATGAATATCTTTATTTGAATGTGCCTTCACACCTTAACTGTAAACGTCACAAAAAACATTATGAGAATAAATATATTTCTGGGAAGCAATCGAGTCTAATTGCATAACACAAACACTGACTTATTAGTTATGAGTGCGTCAGCTATTAGTAATTATCTAAAAGAAAAACTCAAACAGCTTCTGCTTCCAGTAACTGGTTTCTAGGTGCTCCCCCTTATTATCAATGGTGCACACAAAAAGCTGTTTTGTTAGAGAACAGATCTGACAATTGTTGCCAAGAATGTCCTCCTCCATATAAAAACACACCCACTACTCTTATCCATGAGGTAAATTATTTTATGCGTACCTAGGGTATATTATTTTCAGTTTTTCATCTTTCTATCTGAAATGCCGATGGACAACCCCAGAACAAACCGGCCCTGACTGACTAATTACTTGTCTCCCATTCGCCTCTGGACTGCACTTGCACTACCCGAGACAGTCTCACACATGGCAAAGCTGGGCACGTATTGACTTCTTTATCTGCTGTGAAACAAAAGTGTCAAATAGTCTTCGAGGGGGGAACTCTGAAACAGTGCTCTAATTAACAACAAACTCTCTCCTCCTTAGCTTATATTGGCAAAAGCCAAGTGCAAAGAGGAAAATCAATATTCACGACTGTGCCTAGAAAAAGCATCATGACAGGCTCCTTAGTATTAGGAAAAGTGGGAACCCGTTAGGCTAAATATTCTCTCTGGAATTTAGACTAAATTCGTTCACGGGCTCAGCGGATCAACCTGAGGTACCATCTGCACAGGCCGGGCACCAAGCCATTGAAGCCAAATCTAATAATGTACCAGTGCACTTAATGTTAAATTACACATTATACGTAATTGTCTTTTTGTAAATGAGTACTATACACTAGAAAGTAAGGAGCACTGTGTAATTGCATGTTAGGCCTGTTCCTTGTAATGCTTACATAACAAGCTTTTCCGATGGCAAAATAATTAATCAGTCTGGCCCATGCAAGGTAATGGAAGCTTTTAACAGCATCACTCATTTAGTTTTTTGTTTTTATGTATTGTTTCTTAACTTCCATACACCCCCCCATCAGTGTTTTACAGATTAGAGGTCTTTCTCAGACTGGGTCACATTTTCAAATCAAGTCATTATGTAGATGCAGAGCATTTCTTTCCATTTATATCAGAGGACAATTAAAGCAAGAAGTAGGCTTTTTAGCAGGCTTCGTTCAACTGTAATCTCTTTAATTATCTTTCTTTTATGTGCCTGATAATATCTACTGCTCTGCGAAAGAAAGGTATATAGACAGGCATGTGTGGATTAATAATAATTTCTCAGGCATGTCTTCCATCAGATTGTGTGGGAATTACCCACTTATCATTTACACTGCTAAGGAATGTCTCAAATTTAAACTTAATAAAATGAACGAATTCCTGCAAAGATTTACATTTTTATTATCTTTTTTTTTTTTTCTTCCCCACTGAAGATTTGAAATTTCATTTAACAAGGACTGCGCTTTAATACCATTAAGACTTTGGTATGTCATTGCTCTTTATAAAAGTAATTTTGCAGATCGGACCAATGAGCAATAAAGATAAAACTCTCTCCGGGAGGAAGGCAGTGCACATACATCTCTTTAGGTTTAGCTATAGAGGTCTGCTTCCTAATTTCCCCAACAAAACAATATAAAGCAAGTGATAGAGTTCTGAAAAATGGATTAAAAAAACAACTTTGATGGCATAAATCCTTTATTGACCATTCACCGGATTAATGGTCAGGTATGTTCCCATTCCAAGTCATCATTTACATTTACATTAGGAGACTGGTCAAAAACGGGAAGACTTCACTGTAAGCATTATACACAATAAAAAATTAAAGAAAAGTATTTTTTCTACTTTAGATGGATTTTTGTTTTATATGTATAAATACATATTAACATCAACCTCAATATTCAATGAGGAACACCAGAAAGGCTCAAAGTTAGTTACAAAACAAAGGTCTCATTTATCAAACTGTAATCATGGTCTTAAAGTACTACCAGCACAGCACACAGCAGATCTCCCATATTAGAAAGAAAACGCTGTCAGTGCCGGAGTCTCCAGTAGTCTTCATACACCGTGCTGTTTAGACTTAATGGTGTGTGGATTCCGTGGCTGCCAGGAACATAAATTCAAAGCGCTTGATGACAACAATGGCATTCCTGTAAGGTGGTATCATCACCGACAGGCTTAGAGCTAATCAGACAGTGTTGGTACTATAAAGACGTACACGCTGGAAATGAAACCCCTGTGCATCAGCAAGAGTCACACTAAAGGTTGTATTGAACTCAATAATTGCATGAACCCCAGCTTTAAAATGGCATTTGAGCCTCTCCTTGTAAATGTCACCTGAAATTAAAGTGATAATAAAGCCAGTAGCTTGGATCGAAATGCACTCTTTAAGCAGGGTCAAAATAATGCATGGCACGGTTGAAAGCACTGCACAGTTATATTTTTCATTTTCCTCCAACTATTCGGCCGTTCACCCAGACCACATTTTGAAGTGTAGTTCATTGTAATTCGCCTCGGAGAGACATTCTGTGTCAAATACATACATATATTTCAGCACAGTGCGGTTTCCCCTTCAAAGACGACATGTTCAGGTGACTGAACAGAACGACTGGCTGGCGTGACAATGTAGCAAATTTCTGCCCTATGTATAGTTGGCCAATCAGTCAAGTATCCACCTGTGTGGGAGTCACACCCTGTTTAAGGAGTGCCTAGAAGAGCTGAAGTTGTGCGAGTGACGTCTAAGCCTCGTTATAAATTATCTTTTTGGGTTGTTTTGATGATGCGGGCCACTGGGCTGCTGATTTGGCCCGTCATATTTTAAATGTATTTGTTTTCTCTGTTTTGTGCCTCCTGTCTCCCGAGTTCACTTTATATATACCTGTGAATTCTAGCTCCTCATGTTTTTGCCATATTCACAGCATGAACTGTATCTTGCCACTTCCCTGCAGCTTGTAGGCTGAGCTCAGCTTCTCCAGATGAAATGTGTTGCTGTGCTGCTGTGCTGCATTAGTGTATGATATGATTATTATAGGTGTATTATAAATTATCTTTCTGTACATGCTGCCCATACTCAATTCATTTAAAATTACTAAATATGTCCATGAACCCCATCGCATTTTATAAAGTTAAGGACTGAATGTCAACAAACATGATGATGAACTATTTAAGATTTTCATTCTTGGGGTTGCTAAGCAACCGAGTCCTGGTTAAGACAGTATGAAGCCCCTTCATTTATGACTTTAACTGCTCTTTGCAGTTTTGCAATGTGTGTAAATATCCACTACCATTTTCTTAATGCAGGTGGGAAAACTACGATGTTCAGTTTTGTTAAGTGACTATCCAATAAAAACCCTATTGAAAATAAAAAGTATTAGCCCATTTTTCATGGTCTTCATCAGGGTCGGTTCTGGACTTCAAGGTATAGGGGGGCTTTGTGGGGCTGAAGGGGGCAGGGGGGGATGGGGGTTACTTCATATCCCTATTATTTTTAGAGGGGCTGAGAGAAAATGCATAGGGTCTAGCGCCACCCATGGTCTTCATTAATATTTTCTTCATTATTTTCCGTGGCATCTGATTAAAATTAACCATGTATATAGTTGATTACTTTTTACTATGCCAAATAATAAAAACCAAATAAATACTGTGCTGTCCAGCATACAGGTGTTGACACACATTAATTTAAAAGATGACATTAACCACAAATATCCCAATAATATCACCACTGAAATGGGGGAACTGTTACTTGATGCAAAATAATTTATTTCTGCCCCATGCTTCCTTCATCAAAGGGTAATTTCTTCTAGAACCAAGCAATTCGCAGACACAAAATGTATTGCCTACAAGCAGTACCAGCTGTGTCTGCAGACGCTTGGTCTCATAAAGCTACGGGCAAAGCGTCACCCGAGGTAAAACGGACACATTCAAAGACTCCATCGAGAGGAACTTCCGATGCAGATCATTGTTATATCCAGATTCATGGCAGTGTAATAAAATTATTTACCAATTTGTTAGTTAATTAAAAAGCTAGTTGTGCCGGAGTCCTGGAATCAAATGGACTAGGAGGTCTGGCATCAACCTCTGTCCTAATCCTTTTAAGCAACACGATGCATTATGAATGTGTGTCAAATGGATAATTTCCTGTGTTCTCAGTTCTCTGGGTTTTTATGCACATAGACTATAAATAGGGCTGCCTATTCTCCACGTTTATTTCTGCTGTCACTACCTGCCTTTAAATAATTAGCTTTGTTAATCTCTGTCTATTCCTCCATTAAATCACAGATATCTGAGGACAAGTCACTCATTTATTAATGATGGCTTCCCATTCAAATGACCCTTTAAACCTATTACATATGTTGTTATTGGAGTTGTGTTTACTTCTGTGAAATTAAAGTTTCTTGCATGAAACTGCTGAACGGACAGAATTTAAATTGTTTCTTTGAACTCATTAAAGGGGTATTCTGGTCTGAATCTGCCTTGGACGAATAAGGTTGTGTTGGGTAATGAATACTCCAGATAGCCTGCTTTGGTCATTTTGTTGCAGCTGCTATGAATTTTCCACTTTCTCTGATAACAAAAACCTGTTATTCAATCAGAACAGATGGAAGAAAAGGTTTCAAAGCTACAAACCGTGTACTACGGTTATGATTATTTTTGTTCTAGAGCATTATTCTACTCAGCATTTGCTTTCGGAGATATGTCACCGAAAATCCGTCATGTTTATTTCAATAGACCCATTAAAGTCTTTTGTGCCTGTCAATTTCACAGGTTTGAAACCATAAACATTCTCCAAAATCCATCCGACAGGTTTATTTCCAGCAGAGGCCGCTTACGCTGATGTCATTAAAAGGATTTATAGAGATTTAAAAATACATATTGAAAATCTTGGATATTGTTCAGAAATGCTTTTGAAACTTTTTCAGCACTATGTTTGAAGGAATAAGAAAGATGTCCCTTAAACATTAACATTCTCCTTTCAGATACAAACGTTTTTGTTTTTTTAAACTGCCGAATTTCATTTTTATAACGATTTGATTTGATTTCTGAAGAACTGGTTCCAAGAAGCCTTATTTCACAGCAACAATGAATCAGGTCTCCTCTTGGGTTTAGTCCACGTGAATCAGATGATAATACTGACCTATATGCAGCCTTCCTGCAAGTAGCAGATAAACGTATGGCATCTGAAGGTGCGATTCCAGTATGAGAATCACCAAAGCAAACAAGAATTGCCACACAACCCATAAAGGAACTATATTATTAGCCTATATCTGTATCAAGTGGGTAATCAGGATATTACTAAATGGAAAAATAAATTACTATTGGGGGGACTTGATTGTAGAGTATTCTTAATTCAATAAGTATCCCCACCCCATCAAAAAGTCATAACCAATTTATAACCAGAGTCAAATACATGGAAGATAAAGTGTAATAGCTGTTCAATATTACATTTCACTAATAATGTTTGTGGTTATGCCATTAAGCTCTAGAAAATACTCACTTGAGGTACTGTAATTGGAGTCAATAATCTGTGCTAAATTAACAGTGCGTGTCAGTCCTCAGGGTGGACATTCAGAGAAAGAAAAATCAATACAAAATACATACCATATATGGACTGGCCTACTGATTACTTTATCTTGCCATAAATCAGCTTTGGATCACAGAAACAATGAACTAACATTGTTTATGAAGTGTGTCTTCTACACAGATTTGTTTTTACACTTTGGTATATTCCCAAAAGTGTTTACAAATGGTATTAGTAATGAGCAGTGGAGGATTAAACAAATCAAGTTAAATCAGTTATGAAACATCCACTTTTAAACCGAAAAATGGTTACACTAATATTAAAATTATATTTTTCCAAAAGTCGTGCAAGTAGCTGTAATCTTGACAGATTTTTCTAGATCTTATGTGGTACAATTCTCTTGGGCATACAAGGTAAATTTATTCTGATGTGAGGAATACTGGATTAGGAATAAATCCACTTCCCATTACTGATCATATTAGCTCTGAAAAGTGAAAACAAAAGCAACCTGAGAAAGCTGAGAAAGCGTATACTACCCAAAGGGGGAGGGGCCTATGTTGTTATGATGGGACCTCAATGAATGCATTTTTGAATAAAAACAGCTATTGGCCCCTATGCGATTGAGCCTGGGCACCCGGAGACCTCAGTCTGTTGATGTAGGCCAGTACTACTGTGTTGACTGTCCAAACCAGCATGTGCCTGTCCCTTAGGGCTGGCAAGAATTGCTGGAGGCCAAGGAACACAGTCGAGTTTCACAGAATTGATGGAGAGCGTTGAGGGGCTCCATCCACACACTGGGGCCATTGCAAACCACACCCCAAACCATGGCAAAAAGAGGCTGGTTCACTGTGGGTTATTTATCAGTCTTTACACAAGCACAGTGGCCAATAGGCAGCTTTGTTATACAAACCTGAGTTCACTGAGGTCCCAAGGTAACAACATAGACCCCTCCCCCTATGTGTAGTATCCTCAATTCAATAAGATAACACATGCATTTCATTTGCCATTAGCAGTGGAAATGTCCTAGTATTTCTTTGTTGGATATTGGAGTAGAAGATACCTTCACCAATTCAAAACATTGAAATAACCCGCCAATGGCAACAACAAGTTGTACCCTATAACATTTATATTTAAATAAGTGGAAAGTAGATTATGACAATACATGTAATTGCATTTGGGCACAAGTGTGGAATCTGAAATTCAACAGGTAGGCAAAGTTTTGATTTGGTCTAGGCCCAAGTTTGGTTTCCTGTTAGATACCTCTATTCCTTGGAGGCATCTACAACCCGACAAAGATGGAACAGTTATAAAAGCGATTTAAATTTAACCTAACCAGTTGTGCGTGAGTCACTTATAAGAAGAATAGGAATAGAATAGGAAGTTGTTAGAGCTTTGGTCTTATTAGAAGATATTCACCAACCCAAAAATCACAGAATGCAGTGTAGTTAAAGAACTATTACTCAAATTAATGCAAAAATATAGCTGGCATTAATCATTGTTGTGATTGTGATAAGGAGTTACCAGATCAGTGAACCAAACTTCCACCAGGGAATTCATCAAATCCAGCATCCGTTCGAGGCCTCCGAAGAGGACAGCTGCTCCATACATATACCCAGATTCTTCTCATAAACACAGGCATTGCTCGGAGAGCCTATGCAAAGCCACTGTTTGGATTCATAGTCTTATTTATGTGACTTGCATTTTTTATTTAAGCTTTGTCGAGTTTTAATCAGCTTGTGACGTCACTGATCTTGAACTTAGGGAGCTGTGGATCCAACAATACAATATAATGGTCTTCTATTCAGTGTAAACAAATCACTTAAGTCACTTTACACTTTCCTCTGTAGTAAAATCTAATTGTGTAGCAAAACATAGAATTTGTATAGCAATTTCTAAATGTCCTTTTAAAATATCTGATAAATGTATATATCCAGAAATCCCATCAATTAATGAGCATCTACTTCATCAACTTATAAGTACACCAACATTTTTTGCAAAGCTTTTGATATATTTGTATTTCATTTGCATACCACATGCTGTTCTCTAAAACAAATTTCAATATTAATAGACAAAACAAAACACAATTACAGTAGTTACAAAACGTACTGAAGTTAAAGAAGCCTACGTTTACTGGTGACTCAAAAACCCTAATATGATCACCAAACTTAAATTAAGTGAAAAATGTAAGGAACTAACTCAAAATTATACTCTGATCTCTAATTAACATCAGCTTATAAAAGGATTAATTAGTTTAACACCCACATACACAGAGTCTGTATTCTGATCTAAAATACTCAGGATAGACTTTTATTATATACATTTCCTTCATGTTAAAAGCTGTTTCATAGTCAACTAGCACACAAGATGACAATCTTATTAAATCTAACACATAAAAAAGAACATACTGAACAAAATGAGCTGTTAGATGGTAGATGGGGGCAAATCCACAAATAAGCTTGAAATAAATATCTAAAGTTCTTAGTAGGAAATGCTACAGTGTAAATTACAAAATATACCCATCTTTTCCTTTCCAAGATTTGTAAAGGATCTTTCATTCACATATCAACTCCCTCCCCCCGCCAAAAAAAAAGGGTAATAAGAAACAGAAAATGACAAACAGCGCAGAACGCTTCCAATTTCTGGAAAAGAGTGAATTTAAAACTTCTAACCTTGCTTAATTAAACTAATGAAGATTACATTAAAGACTTTATATTAATATCCTGTGGAACAATAGCAAGCTTTAATTAAGATACAAACACAGCTTCAGTCACACGGTCTGCCTACGCTGCTTTGACAAACACCGTTTCATCTTTCTTTGATATGGCCAACTACATAAAGCAATTATGTTACTGCAGTCCTGCTAAAACCTACTGCCAGCATACTTAAAATTAGATTTGTGCGTGTGGCTAATAAAGAATACATCTAGTACTCAGAGTAGCTTTTCAACACCGGACAACTAACGTATTCCACCAAACACAATAAAAGGTCAAATACATTGGCTCACTCACAAAGCTGTGACTCCAGGAAATGCCCTGTGTTATTCAAATAAGAGGATGCAGCATGCTCGTGAACTGTATTCATCTTCTGAATAAATATTTCACATTTGCTTTCTGATTGAATATACTGTGATGCCTAGTCACTCCTTTTTGTTGGTATTTTGTGTTGCTTACAACTTTACCAAACAATACAGTGTTTCCCCCAGAAATCAGCATAGGCATGGCAACAACATTATTTCATTTCATTAATTGACAAAAGCAGATTCTTGGACTGTTATTAAAGCTGACCCTATAATTGTCTTGGGTCTAGTGTCTGTCCAGGACTTGGGAACAAAACAACTTACCTTCCATGACATACACCAAGGAGCCCACATCTCCCTCTTTGATGATGCAGCTGTCTTTTCCATATTCAACTGGATACATGCAGTCCACAATTTCCTGGATCTGAGATAACTCCAGGTTTTTCATAAAGTCATTGTCCAGAATTGCTTCCTTGATTAAATCCTTGGACCTATGAATGAAGAAAATAAATGTGTGTATGTGTATATATACATATAGATAGACAGACAGATAGACCACAGACATTTATGGAAAGTAAGCTGAACGGCGATATAATACTTGTTACCTCACTGAACTAGGATGTATGCTTATTGTATTTTGTATTGATTGCACTTATCTATTACTGCACTTTTGTAATGCTTATTATGTAAACTGTAAGTTGCCCTGGATAAGGGTGTATGCTAACAAATAATCATAATTACACCTACAATTTCAGTTGCGCATAAAATATACAACTAATTTAACAGCTGCATATGACTGCTATTATATCATAATAGTTCTCAGTATTATGTTCTTGGTACAAGTACAATCCAACACAAATGAAATGTATTCAATCCTGAATATCCCCAGATTATTACTTTCACTAAGATAACGGGGGGGGGGGGGTTAGAAAAAGAAGAAAAAGAAAGCGAGAGCTACGATAAATTACATTGTCATTTACCAGAAATCTCCCAAATCAATACACCTTACCTCTGCCATCAGATAACATGTAACAATTGTAGCCCTGAAAACCCAGGGCTGTTTTGAAAAAGAAAAGTGTAGTCAAACCACAAAATACCTTGAAACATTTACTAGGCCAATACAATACCACCTATAGTCATGCATTGACGACCAACAAAAGTGTCTGTAGCATCTGTCCCAGAGTACTTCATACTTAAAGAAGGGGAGCTTCCCTGAAAATTTAGTAATAAGAGATGGTTTGTAACTTGTAATTTGGAGAGAAATCAATGAACATTTCCCAGCTCTGACACTGCAATAAAGCGACGCGACTATCAATACCTGGAGGGGAGTCAGTTTTAACTGGCAGTGTGCTGTAAAAAAAAAAAAGATAAGCAATTTTTATCCATAATCTGTAGCCCAATTGTCTGGAAAGGCTCCCTTATTGTACAATCTACAATAGAGTATCTATGTGACTCTGAACAGATCTTAACATTAAGCCATTTTCTTCA
The DNA here is from genome assembly GCF_036373705.1 of Amia ocellicauda. NCBI lineage: Eukaryota > Metazoa > Chordata > Actinopteri > Amiiformes > Amiidae > Amia > Amia ocellicauda. The sequence goes on from NC_089869.1 coordinate 18,468,571, forward strand.
TCACTATAATTATTGTATTACATTATTCATATAAAAATACCCCAGTCATTCAAGATACATTATATCTGTGCCTTAGGAAATTATCCTTCCTTGCGGTCATAAAGAACTCTACTTTAACCTCCATAACATGAAAAACAAGATGTAACTATCATTAAAGCATCCTTATGGTGAAATAAAATAGAGACTGCAGCTTCATATTTCATGGATGAGTAATACTACATAGACCTACTATGTGATGATATAATAGAAAACTGTAGTCACACACCAACAAGCTACGTCAAGTATTCATTGTTCATTATTTTATTACATGTACTAGGTCAGCATTTCTCAAACACGGCCACCTGAAAGTTTAAGTTGACTGCAACGACTGCCAACAAACTAACTGACTAATTTGTAAATTCCATTAATTACAATGCATGCTAAATCCTGTAAGTATTACCAAAGCTCCTCTATGTAATGGTACAGTGCCAGTCGAACTGATCTACATGGGCAAGGTTTCATGTCACACCACAGACTGTATTAGTTGGCTAATCGCTTGGTTTACATCCTCATGCTCAATACAACATACAACCAGAACCAGAACCCAATAACCCTGAACAAAATACAGAGTTCATCCCCGAGGGGCCACCTGCAGCGAAAAAGACCAAATGAGCATTTCAGGACCAGTGGGAATCGTGGTTTCTTGCGTTTCTGAAGCCATCGCAAACCCTGCAAAGGTTAAATACAGGTTTGCACTGTGAGTTTGTAGTACAGTAAACATGTTAAAAAACAGCAGTTACACTTTCTTCTTAAACAGGTGCTTGTGTGTACTAAAACTAAAAAAAAAAAAAAAAAAGAGAAAATTCAGTCTAAATGTGGACCTATGTTCATATTTGTCTAAGACTCTTGGATTTATTTTTTTCTATGTTTATAAAATAATGTAATTGTGGACTTATTTGCATGTTTTTCCATTATTATTTGGATTTGGTCATGTAAAAGATTTTACATTTATTTCAGACTAGTTTCTATAACAGAGTCTGCAAAAAAACTAACAAAAAATGAATGGTAGTATATAAATAAATGACAATAATTTGAATGTGCAGCCTATATGTGCACTTGTTTTTCGTCATGTTAATAAAGTATTTTCAGGGGGGGAAAATAGTCAGAGCAGCCACAAGCAAGAATTGGTGGCCAGAAATAAATGTGTAGGGAGACAATGATAGCAGTCACTTACATTTCTTATTTTTAAGTGAAAAGAGCCACACAAAAAAATCTGATTAATAATATTCTTTTGTGAAATTATAGCCCATGATAATACACAGAAATGCAGAGATTGGCAAACTGAAAACATCCCCGAGTTCTGGGTACATTTCACACCAATCCTCGGTAAGTTAGCACCGACAGAAATCTCCCCAGGGTGTTTTGTATTCAAAAGCCTGAAAGGATCTGCCTATCATGTCCTCGGTTATACAGCACTGTACAAGAAGAGAGAAGTCCGGGGGTGGGGGAGGTGGGTGATAATGTAAAATTAACCTAAATTTGCAAAATGACTGATTTACATTGGCACACATTAATGTTTTTTTTTTTCCTTCCTGAAATACAGCCAGAGTTTAACTAGAGCTACCATGTCTGGTATGATTTGGTCCAGGAGGTTTTATCAGAAGACATAGTGGCATAAGGACTGAATCTATATTGGAGGACTTGTTGAAATCTGTTAAAATAATTAATTAATTTGCATTTCTCGAATTACAAATTTTCAGATAATCTTTTTTATATCTAATTTTAAACAATCCAAAATGGCAGTTGATATTGGAATAACAAATTACTCTGACCGGTGTTGTTGCTCACTTATTACCGAGTAATAAATATGTCCTGCCTGAAATTACTATTCCATAAACTCACAAAGATTATTTACTTTTGGAAAAGTGCAAGGTATACCAGATCTCTAAGTAGGCCTATAGTCTATCAAAAAGAGGATATAACAATGGACATTCGATGATTTTGTTTTCGCATAAACGCTTTTTCATCTATTTACGGTGTATGTATTTTATGTCACCTGAGGGAGCGCTTTCCCACGCTACAGAAGAACAGAAGTGCAGATTTGAGTTCTATCTAGGCCCAGAGGTTTCCTGCATCTGCTTGTTTGTTTTAATAGCTTTATTCAAGTTCTTCCATCCTTCCTAGCAAATTCATTTCCTGTTGTACTGGCAGTCATTTGACCTGTTGCATTACTTTGTGATGGACAGTTCCATTCTGGTTCAGTAAATCTGCAGAGTGCTCTCTCTCGACAATTAAGATCACATTGGTTTTTGAGAATGAACACCTTCATCAACCATTTAAGAGACTACTCCAGGTAAAGCATCACTGCCTGCATGTTAAGTGCGTCCACTCCTTCACCTATCTGGGAAGCACAGTTGCTACCTATAACACCCCTGATGCAGAAGATGCTCATCGTGTTCAGTCAGCATCCAAAGCTTCTGGAAGACTATCCACTATCTATGGCAAGTACAATTAAGGGCTATCATGCCGTGTTGCACTTCTGTATTCACAGCCCTACACAAGCCACACATTACAAAGCAACTGAGACACCTGCAGCTGCTTCAATTAAATGGAAAGACAGTTTCTTGTGTTGACAACTTATGGAATAACCCTCACCCAAACAGGATATTAGACTAAACTGCTATCATGAGCATTTTCCAGCTCAATACAAACTCATCAAAAGACACTTGAAAGGCAAGTACAACTGTGGGCCTTATTCAGTCAGTCATCACTAGAGATCAGATTGGAGTTTAGCTAACAACATTAATCCACGAGAGGATTTAGCCCGGGCTTGTGTCGACTGCAAGAGTCATCTTCAGCCGATTCTGCCCATACTTGACTAGGCAGAGTCCTGAGGTTACTCTTAATCTGAACTGGCAAACTTGCAGATTAAAGAGGCATTTTAGGTATAAGAAAATAAAAAGGAGAACAAACTCCATAGTTTTCAAAGTGTCTTCGAATTCTTTATTTTAGTATTTACTTAATACGATCATAGAGCTGATCATTTTGTATAATATAAAATTCATTAATATACAGGCATTCCTCATTTTTAAATGTATGAGTTTCAGGTTTAGCTAATGGTCAATCTTCTCATATTTTAACTACTGGAGTCTATTTTAAATGACGCTATCCAGTCTGGTTAAAAGCTACATTCACAAGTTTATGAAGTTATTGCTTTAAGTTTTAAAATAGGATGACTTTTTTTTCCAACATTAAAAGCAAAATGTGATTAATCTTCATATACAACGCATATGAAAACATTCAAGATACTGTATGCACTTTAATTTATTTAAAAGAAGCATAGTTACATTGGCCTGTAGCCAATTGTCACATTTTAAAGCTATAAAAGTGTAGGCTTTACTGTAGGATGACATATTTAATTATTTTGAAATAATATGTTGGAATAGAAGGTCACAAAAAAGTTATATTAAAAATGTACTTAATGCAAAAAAAAAAAAAATCTTAAGTAAATTGCATGCAAAAATAACAGTACTGAGCAGTATGAGTGAAAACTAAAAACAAAAAACAATGTCAGCTCAAGACTTTCCTCACAAAATAAAACCGACAAACACCATTTGGGTTTTTTGTTGCCAAATTAGCGGATGCAATACTACATTTACACAACTAGCAAATATTGCAGATATCATGCGTGTTGGAGACTCGCTGCGTAAGACAGAAACTCACACCACCAAGGTCTCAGTCAAATTGTGAGTGTGCGTTGGCTGTGATCCCCCTTCATAACAATCATACTGTTTTTATGGAAATTAGTCTTATGTGGTTCAGTTGCAAGATAAGAAGTATTGGTTTTCAACATCCATTTATCATCATGCAAGTCAATGTTGCATTATGTTATGGCTTTTAAAGCTGGATTCATTGAAACTCTACAGCCTCATAGATCAATGTCAGAGATTTATGTCTTCGTAAAGATGAAGACTATAGATATTACAGGACAAAGGTGTATGTTAATCATGCATATTTTGTTTTCTCCCTGTGTTATTAACAACAATTTTGCACAATCGACATGTTAAACACTGCAATATTTCAGATCAGTAGTTAAGGAAATGTATCTTCCTTTATGAAAGATTTCAATTTCCTTATGAGATTACTAAAAAATAAACTTTAGCCTAATTCTTGCTCAAATGTGAATCAAAGTTCAGCTAACTAAAAGGAACAAATTAGGTCTTGAGGTCAGTTCTTTCCACTCAGATGTTTCTCCCAAAAAACAAACACTGGAAAGTGACAGGGAATTGTATGTTACATGTCTCAGTTAAGATATCCTCCAGGAGTAATGCAGATTGTAGATTCAATGAGGCTGCTGATACAGTTCAGAGAATCAGGCACAAAAATCCCAAAGAAATATTAAACCCTACTTGTGTTGGTAATTGTATTCAGATTGCAGCACAGCAAAGTGCAATTAAGATCAATAAGAATTGCAATTTTGGGGAGGAAAATTGGCAGAGATAATGCCACTGAAAGCTTCACAACATCCTTCAAAACAGAAATCCTGATTAATTTTTCCCAATTCAAATGTGTAAAAGAAATTACCACTTTTATAGATTGAATTCTGGCATTGTGGAACACTGCAAAAATAAAATAAATCAGTCAATTAAGGAATTATCAGAGGGTGCACAAGAAGACAATATAGTAAATTCCCTGTGAAAACAAATTACATCATTTTTTTAAATCTTTCCAGTAAAATACATACTACATAGCCTACATTTTAAGTAAAAGTAAAAAGTAAAGTGATTAAGTACATTATTTAAAATTCAATGCCTATGATATTCAGTTCAGTTCAGTTACACTTGCAGTAGAATAAACTCAATACACTATGTAATTTATGGATGAATACAGGTAAAAAGACATTGTATCACTTTGATTGAACAAATAAGGAATGCTACAGTATTTTTTTTCTTTTATTATTCTGATTGCTCCTGCATTTACAAACATATAGCAGTTGGAAGCAGCTTTGAAAATTCACCTAACATGCTTAATGCCATTGTGAATTCATCTCAATTTTAAACCCTAACCTACGTAAAGCTCTAATAGGGTGATCCCTGCAGAGACCAAAACTTTTTAGGTGTCATAATTAAAAAAATAAAGACTAGTCATTGCCAGGCACTCAATAATACAACATAAAAGAACGCCTTAAACCCAACCCTAGAGCAAAGATAATACTAATACCATGCTGTAAAAGCAATAGGGTGCCTTCTTTTCAGACTTCAAACCATTCTAATCTGAACTGACTAGAAAATATAACCGGTGCATAAGGAAATAAAAAGCAGAATATTTTGCATTACTTATTTAGCAGCATGGTGAGCCCATTTCACCTGCTCTACTAGGAATGGAAGTTAATGTGGTTAGTGTCTAAATAATTATTCTAGGGCTCTCCCTGGTGTTTTAAACAGAAATAAATTGAATCGACCCAAAAGTCCCTAATCTAACCATTACTCAGTAAGAGTATTTCTATCAAGCACTATTTAGATTGATGGGATTCCGTCTATCACTTGATTGGCATGCATCACTTGAGACAATAACAATTAGCAGAGCATCCTCTCTGACACACTTAGCAGAACTGGCAGATCATGCCGTGTCATGGGAGCAGTATATTTTAAACTAAAAAGAGAGAGAGAGAAACAAAATCAGCTAGAGTTGGTACATTTCACTGCACCATGGCAACCAGCAACTGCGAGGAATCCAATGAAATGAGGCCGAGATCAACAATGTTGAGCATCATCCTCTTGGGCTAAACAGTGCATCACAATCCTGTTCATTAGGGTGATAATATGTAAATAGGATGTGGACAGACAGTTATACTGGTGGTCACTCATTAATCTTTATACAGCCTTTAAAAATGTTAAAAAGTGTATTCTATAGCCCTTTCAAATGACAGAATACAAATTACAATTAAATATTTATATGCAGATGTTAGTATGAGACGTGCGGAATTATGTAGTAAGGAAAATATAGCACTTTCCTCTAAATGGTATTGTTTTTATCTCAAGTAGTTAAAAGCTATGGACAATAGCTTCTCTTAAAAAAAAAAAAAAAAAAAAAACTAAGATAAACGATGTTCCTGATGAGATATGAACTCAAAGAGTAAGCGGCTGGCTTCTGAAGACAAACAACTCTGTCTCTCACAATCGCTTCCTCTTAGGAGAACAATTAAAGACAAGGCAGTTGCATAAGGTACCTGAACATACGTGATTGCCTTTGATATTAAGATTGGCGTGATATGATTGGAACCTGGAAGCCTTTACTGAGGAACGGTATTATTATCACATTTGCTCAGATGGATTGTTATTGTATTAGAATATAGTAAACGGTATCTGACAGTTTTACATTCTTCACAAGAGCTCGTACCGCTGGTTTTGTTTATGAGAGGCATCCGGTAACTGGCAGTGATACTTGATCCAACCCAGCTGGATGTCTAGCTTTTTTTCCCCTCGCTTTCTTTCCTTTTTTTGGGGGGTAAAAGACGATTTCTGCATGTCTGCATGTTAGGTCTGAGTGCTTTATGCTGACTGTTTCCCTTAAAAGGACAAAATATGCTTCTTTAACAAGGAGCCTGATGGGCTCATTCCACTGTACTTTCAAGGAACCATTTCACAAAACAGACAAATCTTCCTGCCACTTGCATTTTACTGTAACCTTTCACAGAACATTTTAACAGGTGAGCTACATTTTAACAAACATTGATAAAGCATGCCTGACTGTACTCTTAAAAGATATAAAAGGAATTTAGAAAATTGTCAGATGACTACCCAAATCTCAAGTAATAACATTTTGACTTTTGTTTTATTCAGGGTCTTGGCACTATGCTGAACAAGGTCAAAGTTAAACTAATTGTTACTTTTCAGTTTCTTTAGTTCCGCTATATATTGAGTTGAAGTTCCTAATGCTTTTTATGTACAGGTCTATATAGACTGAATAAGAAAAGGCTTATAAGAAAAAGAAAAAAAAAAAAAATCAGGTTTCTTTCTTATCCCTTTTTATGTGTGGAGTGGTGGGGGGAGGGCGGCAGGTAGGGTGTACACAACTTAAAGTGAAATTACATTGTAGAAATTATGAAATGCAATAAAAAAAACTGAATGCAGGGACAAACTATGAATGTTATCTGTGGCTTAAGGGAGCTAAACTGATATACCAATATGCCAAGACACAAAGTAGAGAACTACCTTGTTGAAGTCATGTGATTTCTGGTTTACATCCAGCACATTTCATTGTTTTGTTAGCTCAGTACTGCAAGGTCAGCGTTATACAGTAGGAAGCACTTATCTTCAGAGCCATAAGGCTATGTGTGTCAGTGGTTTGAAGGGGGCACTGCAACATCATTTTCAAATGATAGTAAGAATTGCTCATGTTTCCTTACAGAAGGCGGAGGAACACTTTCCAGCAAGTTCACTAGAAACTAACAACATCAGCAGGAGGTCCGTCACTTCAGCATCGCTTTTGGCTCAAAAACTTCTATAAAATTTGAGATCTCTGGACTAATTCTCCCGAACTAATTTTCAAGACGAACACCATCTAAAATGCATCTACTCTAGCGGAAACACTAAAAAAGCAAATATAAATTCCAACATGAAGGGAAGTGATGTGATCTTGAAAAATTAACAAGATGCTTTGACCCTAGAAAGTGACTTTGCACAAAAAAGAGGTGTAAAAAAATAGCTAATTCTTTATAATTTCAACAGCAATGCATCAAACTTGTAAAGAATTTTAATACTATGCTACCATCTGAAAAAGCACATCTGCAATAGACCTGCAACACTCACACACAGAAGCAGTTGTCAACACATAATTAGAATTAATCATCTTGTTTTCTCTCCGACAGGCGTTTTCCATTTTATAAAACAGGCCAGCCTGAAAAACAAAAAAGACTGAATTCATAAAAGAGGAGAGCCACAATCAACACCAAGCTCTAGGACTTATAAGATACCTGCCATAAGACACGTGTTTATCTAACCTTTGACTCCTCCACCAATCTATTCAATACATGTCTTGTTTGTCATTCCAGCAATCAGTGCAGTGGGAAAGCTGGCAACGCATAATATATACCAATTGCTGTTTTTCGCAAGATAAAACCTTAAAGCCAACTCTAGCTCCTTCGCCTAGAAGCATGAGGAAACTGAAAAGACCTATTTGAAATTAAGTTTTTTTGTACTTATTAACTTATTTGAAAGCGAATCTGTGATATACTCCTATATTGCATGAAACTATATACATGCAGGAAAAACAAACTGAAATAATGTATGAACAACAACAAAAACAATATTTTGCGTCTGTAATCTCATCTAAGTATATGCTATGAACCATGACTTATAGCATTCAATTAAATTAACTGGCATGAAATGCTCCATTAATTAAATAGTACAGTATACACAAAGCAACATGGAAACATAATTGTTATGAAGCAGGAAATCCTAATATTTTCAATAAGTCTTATCACTAGTTACTGATTTTATTGCTAAATTGGCTGGCGCTCATTATATACACTCCGACGCTTCTTGACATGAGATCCTGGGGGATGTGAAGCGTACAGATGTCTGACTTATTTGCTTAACCTAACCAAAATAAATAAATGCAGGCAGTGGATAATAATGACTTTAAAAGGCAACCCATCATACCAGAGTATGACAGGGCAAAGTGGAACATACTTTCCCTTCCTCTGAATTACCACATTTATATGTCTGGGCATGTTGACTTTTGTACTATGAATTTGAGGAGAAAATAGTCTTCCGTTAGGATTTAGGCTTGTGACCATAAAAGTGTCAGCTAGCTTTTGCTTACGTATTAGTCTCTGGTTAATGTCAGACGTAAGATAAATGGCTATTGTAACATCAGCCTGGGATATCTTAGAAATGCCAAAAGGTTTTGAAATCCCATTTTCAAATAGAGGTATACACGAAAGCTGGAAGTTATACTGGTTGGCACCTGAACTAGCTGGTGCATAAAGCAGTAGATGTGAGTTCCTCTAATTAGCATTCTTATACTGCTATGGTGTGTATAAAAGACACACAAAATACTGCTTTTAAATCTAGCTGGACACAATGTTTTATGATATGGTTCTCATTGGATGTGGATGTGGATGATGATGGCGATGACAATTATTATTATATCTTAATCCTTATGTTTAGAATTTCAGCAACTCACATGCCAAGCAGCAAATCTACATCCTTTGCCTTTACGGATTGTGTGTGTGCGTTTCCTAAAAATCCTATATTGATTCACTTCAAAACCATCGCTGCTGCCCTTAGGAAACTCTGATCATTGGGATCTCAAAAAAAACAGTTCGGCTACCTCACCAGTGCATACCAGTAGTGTTAGAACAACAAGTACAAATAACACAACGTCAGAGTTGACGAGGAAGGAAGTGTGCTAGGAATTGAAAACCTACATAAAACAGGATTGCTTCAGCAAGCAGACGCATTACTATAACCCAGATGAGCATAAAAATGTAAACAGGGAGCTCAGGATTTCACAAGTGTCTGCTTTATTTCCCCCTTTTTCAATCACACAGTTAAGTGAACCAATATTTCCAATGTTTCAGGAGTGAGTTAAACCCCTTGATTACCTAGCCATAGCCCACACAAATAACCCATGCTGTTTCAGGCAGTTTACTTTGTATAATGTTTCCATTACATACAATGATGTATGACTAAAATATCTGGTCATGCGAAGAAAAACAAATCTAGTTTAAGAAGTGTACTTGACCAGGTGGCTGGTACAGAGAGACATTCCCCTCTGTTTAGAGCCCGGTCCCTGGAAACCAAACAAAATGTATTACTCTAGGACATGTTTAAATGTGTTGTTAATATTAATGGCACTTAAGATATACACATAGTTTAAACAAAAGAATCAGAGGAATGAAAGGTGAGGACCTAATCTGCGCACAACATTATAAATCAATTAAGGTATGACGTGCAGAATAACGTACTAAGAAGTGTCACCTTGCTTGGGGGGGTTGAGTAATTCGCCCATGCATGGTTACTATGAAGAGCAAGAGAAAAGAAGTGCTACAATACTAGATACAGTTCCATTTATAGATGGAAAAAGACAGGAAAGTAATTACACCACGTCTAATGCAAGAGCTTACAAAATGCCAGCTGCTCTGCCTGTCAAGGTGCAGGATGAGACCCATGCATTGCACAAAAACAAATGTCTTCAAAAGACTAATCTCACACACACACACACAGGTCAGCCAGGGCGCAAAACCTACTGCGGGCTCTTGGGGTAGAAGGGCAGCGTGACATGGCTGAGGTCCTGGATGTCAAAGGCGGTGGGCTCGGCGGAGATCGCCTGCCTCTTGGTGCGGTGCTGCTCCTGCAGGACGCTCTGCTTGTGGACCTGCTGGGTGGCCGGCCGGATGACCGAGCGGTACTTATCCAGCTCGTTCTGCAGCTTCTGGATCAGCTCGTCCTTCTGGTCCAGCTCCAGCTCCAGCTCGTCGATGAGCGCGTCCCGCTGCCGCAGCTCCTCGATCTTCTCCTGCAGCGCGTACTGGAGATCCCGCAAAGTGCCCATAGTCCGTGCTGTCTGCGCCGGCAGCCAGGCAAACTTTACCCAAAGTGTGCTGGCGACTTGTTGCAAGGCTCCGTCGACGCGCCCACCGTGACTAAGACGGGCGGCGCCTTGGTGGGCTTCACTGGCGGGGGTCCGGCGTGCTTTCAGGGTCGCTGCGGACTGAGCGGCTGCCGAACACAAGCGCCCCTCCAGCTCCTGCAAGGATGCCGAGGCGCGGCGCAGCGGCTGCACACGGCGACCAATGAGGGAGCGCATATGCAGACGCACCTTCTCCGGGGCAGGTGATAAACAGCCCCCCACACCGAGGTGCCTCTGCCTGGGAGCTTGCAAATGAGCTCAGTTCAAGTGCTGCGTAGTGCAGCTGCTGTGCACCGTCTCTCTGATTTGTTGCTGTTGCGTATATGCACATTTAATTTGATGACATGCAACAATCATATTAATAATAATAACAATAATAGACTTTAGGTAAACCAGCAAGTGTGAAACAATACAATAACATAGGTTGAAACAAGGTTAGGAATTGTATACAAATGAGCTCATCCACACACCCACACCAACAGCTGTGTCACATCACGTTCAATTGCATTCTCCAGTAGGATTAGCCGCATATTAATATCTTCAATTAAATGTATGACGAATGCCCAGCTAGCAAAGGAATAAGGACAATTGGAGATTTGGGTTGATTGATGTGTGTCGTGCATGGGAATAATCCTTCCTGGAGAACAGTACTATAGCATTCGAGAATTCTAGCGGCATTCCACGTCATCGTGATGATTTGATTGGCAGTTCTAATTAATTGTCAATTATCTGGGATCCCTTCAAAAAAGAAGTCGCACATTTTGAGTTAATGAAGATAGGTGAAATGTCCACGCCTGGTAGCCAGTTTCCGAATGAAAAAGGGCAGATTGGAAACATGGCCAGGAACTTTGAAATCTATTTTGTTGATCTCAAATGCGGTTTTTAATAGGTGCAGGTTTTATAATGAAGTCGTTATGGAAAATAGCTAAGTAGTTTCACTGTGCACGGGATAATTGGCCTAAATAATATAGCAGGGTGGCTATTAAATCAACACTTCACCCATTTCTTCTGTAAGTGAGACAGTTCTGTAACATATTTTACCAATGGACCTAACAAGGCCATTTGAGATGTAATTAAATATTAATACTGTGTAAAGATATACCTAAATTGCTCACTCAAAACACATGCCTACCCAGAGAGCTTCCATAAAAGCTCCATAAGTGCTAGTTACCGAAATCAGCATTATAAGTAAATATTCATGAACCGAGTGAATGCAGTTTCAAAAGTTTCAGAAGATGTTCTGCATAAATCTTGGGACAGATAAACCTAAAGAATCTAATAACTTGTGTCTCTTTTCTCACAACTCATGAACTAAAACTAGTGGGAAAATTGTGTTTCTCCTCGGAGCGTAAGGGTGATGCCTCATTCAAAGATTAGTTTTAGTATCGAAAACTTGAACAGTTTCATAAATCACGCAGGCGTAAGGGGTTTTAATACAGCAATGCCCTAGTTTACAACAAATAAATCTTACAAATCAGCCTATTTTCATTCACAGGTTCTAGACTCTCCAATAAATGGTTCTTATTTGATGCTTAATGATTTCAATTAGACCTATAATGTTTGTATTTTATTAAAGTGTCTGGATGAGTTTCACAGTTGTTTCTACAATGCCTTTAATCAAGACTGTGGGAGCTCAGTTCTGGGTTTGGAAATGCAGTTTATGGCCAACTGCTAAACTGAGAAGGATCAAAAGCTCCCTCTTGTGGTCAACACCGTGACTTTTGAAGGACTGTTAAAAAGCTTATTTCCCCATAAAATGTTTTATTCCTTACAAAACTCTGAACTTTGAGCTGTACCTTATCAGACAACATAATATTGAAAAATGCATGAACATAATATTGTGTCCTCTAAAGGAATTAGAGTAATATTAAATTGTCTTTCTTTGGTAGGTTTCCAAGTTCCAAATGCAGGGAAATTACTTCTTACTGCTACATTTAACCAACGGCTCTTTTGTTCAACACAGTATCACATTCAAACTAGATAGTGTGTTCCCTCAGGGTAATCAGATATTGTATCAGTCATCACTGCTGTTGAATACATATATTGAATACGCTTGCAGATAGCCTGCAGTAGTAATGTAGAGCATTTATTAATCTGAATTATTAATTAATTCATTCATTTGTATCTTCACAAATAAAACTGAGATGTGCATGAATGCCAATAAGTTGTATGTACAATGTGAGTCAGTTTTGAAGAATGTAGAATATACAGGGGCATACATGTGCTATTGCCTAAATATGTCTATATAATCATGTAAACACAAGTCTTTCTAGTCTTGAGGAGCATGTGTAGAAAGCAATGGGATTGGTTTAGGCTTCTCAGGAATGTTGTCTATTCTAGTCACTACGAATCTAATCTTCTATATTTCTTACCCTGCAGCCTTGTTTGTGACTCTGGGAGTGCCTGTTATTATTTTATTTTGTATCAAACCAATGTCATTTAAAACCCTGCAGGGGAAAAACTGAGCTGGCTCCTCGTTCACAAACCTTCATCTTCAGATTCGTCTGTCACTGAAGACTCTATAATTAGATTTAGTTTTAGTTTTTTATGGGGGGAGAAAAATGAAACACTAACAATGTCAGTTTAAAGTAATAGTGCCCTATCCAGGGATGTAGAAAATGTCTCTGTCCACAGAGAGTTCCAACTGTTGCCCTGATGTGAACTGCATTTCAAAACACTTTGGGGTCACAGTGTCACGCAGAATCACACATTGGTGGACACGGTTCTGCACTCCACTGGGCATAGTTCTGTAGTGATTCAGTAATCTTGTTTGTGGGCTTAAATTGTAATTGTTTATTAAAATATCTTGAAATCAGTGTCCCTTTTCCCGTCCTTACATCTGTAAATCCCTCTGTGTCTCAGATTCAGATCAATCAATAATGTTTTAAAGGCAGCTTCACCACTGTGAAGCCATACACGATGATTTGCTTCAGTTTATTAGTTTAAATCGACGTGGGTTTAATGAATCAAATGTCAGCTTAGGACGTGATGATGATGATGGAACGAATATCCCTGAGGCTTGACTATTCAATTGCCATTAAATGATTAGTATTAATCACAACAGCATACCAATAAAAGAAGAACGTTGCTACCTCGCTTATGTGAATGTATTTAATGATGATATAATAATCCAATCAACTGAGAGGATTTAGCTTGTCTTGCAAGTATTGACGCACCCCCAAAGTACCGTCCTGTACTCCTATTCTGTCCATATGAAGCTCTTCTTAGTTCTTGTATTGTTTTAGACCTCCAAGGTATGTCTCCAATTTCTTAATCAGGATAGACATTATAGGCTGGCTCTTTATAATTGAATAGATAATCCAAGAGGCAGGTGAGACTTTTTTCCATTCAGCTTCAGGAAATGCTGCTCCACTGTATATAAGTGATCTTGGAGAAACGCTGGGTGATTGTATTGATCTTTTTAGATGTATGTGAGAAGCTTTCCAACTTAGAATTGTGTGTGTTAAAAATAGAGTGTTTAAAATCAGCTTTTTCCTTTTTCTGCTGTTGCACTTTCACTCTGCTCAAGCAAAATCATTAGATCTGGGTACGTTTAACCCGGGACATTATTGCACGGGGTTGGGCTGGTCAAGCTACTTACAGGAATTATAATGGCACATCTATTCCTCTGCCCATTTTCTGTGAAGTAATCAGTACAGTTTCTACTGATAATAAACTGCAACAAAAACCAACTGAATGATCGCAAATCCCTCATTTTAAAATATAATGATGTAACAGTTCAATAGGGTACCTCTGTATATAAAGTAATTGTTTCCTATAAAGTAACCTAATGCTTTTCCTCTACTCCATCTCCTTATTGTAATTTCATGAGGTGGAGGTCTGTTCGCAAAGCAGAAGCTGCCACACATACACACAAAAACACACTGACTGACCAACATAGCGATATTGACAAACATACCCTCGGACCAGACAATCCAAGACAATTAATTTAGCCCGTACCGACTGCACTGGCTGGACCAAATTGGTACATTGGCTTTGTGGCACTAAGAAGCTGACCGTAAAATTGTATTATTATATAATCATTAAATGCAATCACAGCAGCAATAGACGACAGAGCTGGGATGAGAGCCTATAATTTGTGTGTGGATTGTTTCCCTCCTTTTTTAAATTAAGACAGATTAATCAGACTGTTAGTGCTTTTATTCATTTCATATAATTATATATGAGAAGCTTACTTTCCTTTTACATGCTTATAGAATTACATTTTGGATAGTCTCCTGTCATGTGTCAGACCTTTTCGCTTTCTCAAGGGAAGATTTTCCTTGACCTGCTATTCTCAGCCATTCTTATTAGTAACATCCTGGGGCTTCTTATATCGTAAAACATGCCTTTACAGTCTACTAGCTTGCTATCTCTAAAACAGAAATGCTTATGAATGCTTTACACCCCTACACTTACTCCAAGACATCAATATAATATGTTTTCTTATACTATGAGGATTAACATACTCATACTTACCAATACAAGAAGGAATAGTTTCAGGCATTTAAAAATACACTCATCATAAATCAATGAATGAATGAAGAACGAGCAAATAAACAAATGGATGGATGGATGAATGAAACAAACATATATAATACTATGGAATATATAGAATACAGTTTTAAGATGCAGTCATGGATTACAATAAACAGTCAATAAACAACAATTTCTCCCTTCGCCCTGCCCTTGAAAGCACCTTGATATAAACCGAGGGCTTTAAATTTCACTTTCTAAACTTCCTGTCCTACTGCTTCTTGTTCGGATCAATAGAAACATGATCCGTTACTCAATAGCATTGTAATCTGATAAATAAGACTGCAGTCTGGTGCCAAATATTAACACTAATGGAACTGTTTTATCTCAACCAAACCACCCTTTGAGGAAATTATTTCTATAACAAAAAAGTCCATGATTGTTTTTGTTTGTATATCTTTAAAATACAAAAATAAAATATCTTTAGGCATGCCTCAGGCAGTTTAAAGAATTCACTGTGAAAAATCAACATGGCGTACAATACTTATAAGACCTAACTTCAATTTCCCTCCTATTCAGACTTGAGTGCTTTAATAATACATAATATCACACTAAATACATTGACGTTACCACCACTCCCCATGTCACATTTATGCCTGTGAACTTTAACCACATTTCCAATTTCTGGCAATTATTTTAAATGAGTATTTTTCCCGTCTCCTCTAGGAGTGTTCTTTGAAAAATTCTCATTGTCCAAAAGAGAGAAAGCCATGCCTAATAGCCTAAGTTAACCCATGTAACTTTAATGAGCTTATGTCATGTCTTCACTTTGAAGAAAGCGGGCCCTTACTGTGTAAATTATATCGATCTGAATACTGTCTGTAGACGGCTTCTTCTGAAAAAAGTAAACAGACCCGACAATGATTTAATTGAACTAAAGGTTTTAAAAAATATGACTAGAATGAAATGTGATTAATGACTGATGCTGAAAAATTAATGTAAAGGGCTGATTCTCTCAGATGACCTCATTGCGCATCATGCAAGAACTCTGTGCTCGTGATTTCATATATGTCCCTTGAAATGATCACATCATAGGGTAGCCAAATGCCAAATAGTGTTTTGCTTTGGGAATACTAACCCACAATATTACAAGCCATTAGTCTTGACCTTAAAAGACGTCACTGTTGCAGCCTATTGTCACTAATTTGCCTTGTCTGAATTAAAACATGATCAGAATTCCAGTTGTGTTGCTTTTTCTTTTGAACTGACTAAAATACATGGATCAGGGCGTGCTGTTGAAAGGTATGTTTCTGATAAATAATTAATTTAACTACAGTTAATCAGTTTTCCATTTTCTGATAAATGTGTTCATTTGATTCAATGGAACAGGTTAAGGACTATGCCGGTTATCTAGAGTTTGGGTGATTTATCACCAGATCAGAATCGACCAAAACAGCCAAAGGAACAAAAAGCATGACTTTGCATAGCAGCTTCTTCTTTTTTTTTTTTAAATGACAAAATGTATTATAACACATTCATCTAAAACTTCAAACCTGGAAGTAAAGCATTATGTTCGTTTTAAATTTCGATTATTTTATCTTCTATATTTTGGACCATCATCCAGAAGATTATTTAATAAGTGGTTAGGTAATTCACATCATTATTCCTCCATCTATTCAAATAAAATAAAATAAAACTACTATTAAATATAGAACCTTGCTGCCACCCTGTGGCTACTTATACTAGTTATGTTCCTACACAATTACTCTAAATGTGAAGACTTGCAAAGGCTTTGAAAGGAGAGCATATTGCAGTGCACACAAACCCAAGACCACCTTCATGAACGTGGCAGGAAGTAACTGAAGAAAAAATCTTACTGCTATTGTTTTTGTTTTGTTTGTTTGATTTAATTCTTGAATTAGAAAATTATATGACCTGATAATGTAGCATACATTTGTGCAAAGATGGAAAATCATTCATGCTTTTGAATGCACAAGAGACTGTTTTATGGTTAATTTTAACTTGGAATATGGAACATTTACTTAACTTGATGGTGATACCACTACAGCTATTATTCCTCCTACTACAATTTATAATAATAATAATAATAATAATAATAATAATAATAATAATAATAATAATAATTACTAGTAGTAGTAGTAGTATGGTTTAAAGCTGTGCTGTACTTTTGCTTACTATCAATGACACTACAGTTAAATAAATATATAAATGTGCCTAACTATTAGCATATGTAAGTGATTCCACTTAATACTGGAAAAAAAAAGACATTTAGTCATTCAGACTCCAGCCAGCATCAAATATTTATCAACAGATTTAGAAGCAGCGCCAGAAGGATGCCTGAAGGCCTGATGGAAAGCCAATCCCCTGTTCTCAAGCATTGTCCGTTCACACAGACAGCTGGTATGGTTTCACCTTGTGTCACTATATAAGGGCAGATTGTTTCCTAACTAGAATAATGTATGGTTCTGAAAGATCCCTAAACTTTCAAAGTCGTCCTTTCCAACGCCACTATTGTACATCATGCTGTGTCAATGAATTACTGCATATGCAATCTGACTTCATACAGTCTGTTACAACCAGAACAAAGTACAAATAGGCTGTTAGATTTAAAATAATAATTTATGCCTGTAACCATAAGCATACATACACGTATACAGGCCTATGTATGCGGGTATAGACACTTCCTTAAATAAAAAAACCATAAAATCATTGACATTAGATACAATCCTGTTTTGCTTTTAAGAAAAGCTGACTGCATGTATTATAATTGAATAGCCTCCATCCCATTTCAGTCTAAAGGGGTGACAGGGCCTTAATGCTTTTGAACAGGGTGCTATAACTTCAGCAGCTGTCGTTTACAATGTGCTCGGGGGCGTTGTTATTGCAGCCTCTCAAGTCACTCAATGAACTCCCTACTTTGAGCCTTAAAATCCATCAGAACTTACTGAAGGTTTCAGCAGAAGTACACGACTAAAGGGTGTGGGGGGGCAAAAATATTGTTTTATATAAATACAGAACCATATTAAGTTGTCCAACACGGTGCAGTTGAACACACCACTATTGAAATTGAAAGTAAATGTTTCCATTTTGTCCATTGTCAATACCATTTCTCAGATGCTCAGTGTAGATAAAGTGCAAAGGTGGTTGAGACTGTCACAGATATGGCTAATTATTAAATTCATGCGGAAGGCTATGCCACCAGTAAAATATTGTTTCCCAAGAAACCCCTCTATGGTGAAAAACAGCCTACAGAGCTATGAACCAGGTATGGGATATTATTAGAGTTTGTGCAAGAATCGCAGCATTAAACGTTATCTAATGTGTCAGCTTTAACACATGATTATAATAACTGGATAGATGATGGTTAGATAATAATAATGTTGTTGCATTTCCAAGTCTCTTTTAAACAGTTATGATTCCACATCACAAGTTAGTGATGGCCATGCTGCTAATAAACAGGTATTCGTCTCTTGGGATAAGTGTCCATTCACCTCTGTTGAGTTTCTAATATCACCAATCTCCATGGAAACTGTCTATGTTGCACCGATTTAAAATACAGCTACTTTGTAACGGCTCCCAGGCTGGGCTGTTTCTGAAGTGGTTCTTACATATGAATTATCTTTACTGGATGTATTGTAGCAGGGGCACTAGACTAAGCTAGTTTCCAACAATAAAGTACAACATAAAAGTATCCAAATAAAAAGGGATAAGCCGCATGGAAACATATGGGCACACAGAGCATTTTCTAATGGAGTATTAAATATCTTTCAACATGCATTTCTGTTCAGAGCATCCAGCTACTAAAAGCCAATAATGCCTTGTACTTCCTCTACTTAATTTCCAGTGGGAATTTAATGATGGATCAGATCAATGAAACTCATTGAGGTCTTGTGTTATTTTCTCCTCTAAAAGCTGCGTCATCCATTTTCTGTTTTTTTAATGGGAATGAAAGGTGATTGAAAAAAAAAATGGGCATGCACCTAGGGTAGTAAGTTTAGTGTGTAGTTTCTGCCCATAGTGATAGCTTTTTGACTGTGCCTATGCTTGTTTTATGTATGCATTATTATTTTGAACAATCTGTGCATGTATACTAGCTCCCTGTGCAGATATACCGCATAACTTTCATGATTCTTTGTATACAGTAGTTGCAGGTCTTTTTTTATTAATAAACTGTGAAAATGTGTTGTGGAAGAGAAGCATATATCCAAGTTCAGCTAAACTCGCTGCAGTATTGAATACAAACAAAATACCCTTACCTTTCAGACTTTGCGTATTTCCTGAAGGCTTGCCTGGTCAGGTCTTGGAAAGACCTGTAAGTCTGTGGCTCTGCTGAAATGCCCTGGGCTCTCCTGGTCCTGGGTCCGATGATCTGGGCGCTGGGCAGCACCGACTGGCATTTGTGCAGTTTTCTCTTGAGCTCATGGATTTCTTCTTCCTTCTCCACCAACCGTCTCTCCAAATCCTTGATCCTTTCTTCCTTGATCATAAGGATTTTAGCAAAGTCTTCTTCCAGATCACTCATTTTCCAACCTATGCAAACTTTTTTTTTTTTTTGGGGGGGGGGGACAAACACTAATAAAATCCCGTGGTCGAGTCCTCTTGCTTCTGAAAGAAAGACCTGGCACTGATGGGCGGTGTGAGAACTCTTTAACCCACCTCCTTATTGCTGAATTGACTGGAGAGAGAGAGAGAGAAGAAAAAAAGAAAGAAAGGATGTCTAAAAAAGCCGGCGATGTATCTGCTGAGTGCTAGTCCACAGATCCTCCAGGGAGCTGGTGATTATCTTTCATTGAGAAACCAATTACAGTTGCCCTTCCTCTCCCAAGACCCCCAGTCACTTTGTGCCGCTGAGATAGTGTCTGATCAGAGCTGCTGCAGCACCACCAGCCACCGTGCCAGCATCTATCACACTGCAACACAAAGTGATGTCAAAGAAGAAGAACAAGAAGAAGAAAAAACCTGCATGTCCCTCAATCCCAGACTTGATCCTTGATATAGCAGCGATTACCATGTGATCCGGAGGGTGACGCAGGGCTCTGTAACTCGATCTGCTTCTTGAAGGCAATGTTTTCCTCATTCAGTGCTAGATATGCGCACATGTACTAGTAGGCACAGCCCTTGGATTGGGAAAGATACTGAACTCCAATCGACTCTTGCTTTTGCATGAATGAATGCATCCCTTGAATGAAGCCAAAGAAACGTCTTACCCTATCTTATAATAATATTGCACAAAATAAGATGTTATATTGAATCTGATCAGGGCGTCTGCTAATAAATCAATAATAATAATAAT
The DNA here is from genome assembly GCF_036373705.1 of Amia ocellicauda. Taxonomy (NCBI): domain Eukaryota; kingdom Metazoa; phylum Chordata; class Actinopteri; order Amiiformes; family Amiidae; genus Amia; species Amia ocellicauda. The sequence continues at coordinate 18,488,978 of NC_089869.1, forward strand.
AATAATAATAATAATAATAATAATAATAATAATAATAATAATAATAATAATAATCTGAAAGTCGCTCTCACTGGTTTCCATTTGAGGGATGGAAAATAATAACCCAAGTTTTGAATGCGCATTGGGTCGCCAACCTGTCAAAGAGCGCAGGATCGATAGAGTGCCTTTTATTTCAATCTCTTTATCAGGAGTCCCATTTTTATCCGTGCAAATGTGTTTTGGGCTTTCCTAATTGGCACTCGGACACAGGCTGACCCTGCCTGTCCGGGTGAAAAGGTGGCAACCCTAGTGAGAGCTTGCAACTCTGAAATTAAGTTAATAAACAACTCTGAAGGTTTATTGTATTCAAGTTTTAAAACCTATTGCGTTATTAATGAATGACATGTATACATTACTCGTAAGGGGCGACATATTCAAAATACAAACAATATTAATCATTCCAAATATTTTGTACTAAACATAAAAAACTTATTAAACATATTAAATGCATCTTCCTCAATTATCTATTGATGTATTTATTAATAAAATGCATCCATTCATTTTATGAGGTTATTGTGCACCTGGTTTACCTGCTCCTTTTAAGGCCGTTAATCATGCACAACCATATTACTCTTTTTGCTGGGAAATGTATTAAATTGAACACCTTGAGGTTAATCCAAACACCCAGGGGATTTTGATTCAGTTGGTTGAATCTCACCGTCATTTGTAGTGCTTAACCACTGTAACTGAAATTAATGAATTGATGTGTCCTGTATCCCGAGTTACACATATGCTCACATACATTGTGACTTTAAACCTCCACCTATACGTTGAGTTATTTTGCATTCAGAGCACTGGTTGAGATGATACAGTATCGTATTTAATTAAACATACAAGTGATGTATTTTTTCTATGCACTCCAATACAGGCCAGTACTAAAACATTTGCACTCATACAAATCACCCATGAGTCACCCAGCATGGGATGTTCATAAACTGCAAACATGATCTGACAGCAGAGAGCCATGGTGAGATCACTGGAGTCATCGCTGTGAAGAAGAAGCGCCACCTTGTGTATAATTGTAAGGATGGGATTTATTTACACACCCATTAGCACCGGATTGCTTGAAGAAGCGGAATGTGTGAAACATCTAACATTATGGGCTTGATTGGAAATGCAGCACATGGGTGTAAATCAATACACAATCAATGTAAGAAAACGACAAAACAAAACTCAAATTTGGTATAAAGTTCCTGTACCTCCTGTACTTTCGCAGCCCTGAAATTGTAAGGCGATATATCCCACTTATATGTAGGTTTTCATTAAAATGCAAATGCTTGAATTATATGTCAGTTTATAATAATACTTTAAACTATGATTTAAATACGCGCCTACTGGCTAAAATGACATTATTGTCACTTAATTTAGCTAAAAGGGTGGGTCATCCTATTTGTAGTGGGAGTTGTAGTATTTGGGAGTTGTCTTTGAGATAGCAAGTGTCAATGTCAACTTTTAGTGAATAGCATAATCACAATCATTAAACAGCACTTTTCAATAATACATTGCTTCACCTAGAACACAAATCTATCAAATAAATCAATAAACAGAACAACCAAATGGGAGAATGCTATTGCGAGTATTGAATCATGTATTTGGACAGTTTCTTTAACAGACGCTTAATCGGGCACTTTTTGGACGGGTGCAGCTGTGCACAGTTGGGGGGCTGGGGCACTTGGTCAGTTGCCAGTATCACACATACACCTCCGGTTACAACTTCATCGACACACGTGACACAATGTCCAGTAAACTTTACCGCTGGCTATGACGTCAGTAGCGGCTATGACGTCACATGGACAAGTTGTTAGTTCAATCGAAGGCAGAAGTCAGACATTCGGACTGGTATAACGAGAGAGCAACATCACATCTGTGAAGCTTGGAGATATACCGTATCTATTCGCTATATACCGTATCTATTCGAGATACCAAACTATTCGAGTTTGAAGAGGAAATTGCAGCTGAGACCAGGAGAAGAATTACTGGTTGAATAATCACAGCACAGTTTCAAGGTAAGAGAGCGGACGAGAGCAGGGGAGGAGCAAAGGCTTGTTATTTCAGTTTAGTCGACGTGCACGCAAAGTTTTTGCCAGGCCAGTCGTCTAGCCTGAGTGTATCTGCGGAACCCGCTGGTGGGTAATGCTGGCACTGGTAGCTGTATTGTCTTTGTTACTCGTGTGCCCGTTTCCAGTGCCGGACGCCCCGGACGCTTAAACGGGTTTCACTGGCTTAAGCGTCCGTCACCCACTGAGAAACACTGCGCTTTCAGATCGGAGATGAGACAGACAGGGAAGAGATCAGATACATTGTGTCGCAAGATATCATCTCAAGTGTCGTGTGCGATCACGAAGAAATGACAGTTTTCTTAGCAGCATGGAGTGAAATCCACGTACAGAGACAATGACGGTTGCAGTTCATATCCGAGCATTAAAACGTGGCGAACACGGTTTCACGCAGCGGCGCAGTGCGGACTGTTGGACGCCCTGCAGGACAGTAATGCAGCTGCTGTTACTGTACGATTGATCGTGAAATGTGTGTTTTTTATTTCAACTGTAACTGGCCCAGGTTAATACGGAAGAGCATTATGGCCACTTAAGAGAGAGAAATTTTTTATATATATATATATATATATATATATATATATATATATATATATATATTAGAGAGAGAGAGACAGAGAGAGAGAAAAAAGTCAAAATAAACTTTTGAGAGAGTTAGCCTTGGAACCAATATTACTGAAGTTGTGTGGGTTTACTTTACCTAAATATCTGAGTTTCCGTTTCTGTGTTGCAGAATGTCACTGGTGGTTCTGCTCTACCTCCTCCTGGGTGGTGGTCTGCAGGGCCCCTCGTCTGTGGGGGAAGATCAGCGCGGTTTGGAGATACTGTTCCGTGACGGAGTGCGCGAGAATTATCTGAACGACATGCTGCAGATCTTATACCAGGAGATCGACAGCCTGAGCCAGACAGCACCAGAAGAGGACAAGCTTTACTGGAGTTGGGAGGAATGTGCCTTGAAGATTCAGAACGTAATGCACAGGCACTGGTTGCTGGGAGTGGAGCTGATCCTGTGTGGGCTAATCTTCTGGGGCCTGTGCTCTAGGAGGAGAAGGTGGAAGAGGGAGCCAAAGGCTGAGCCAGAGGAAGAGTCAGAGGAAGAGTCAGAGGAGGAGTCAGAGGCCGGGCCAGAGGAAGAGTCAGTGGCCGAGTCAGAGGAAGAGTCAGAGCAAGAGTCAGTGTCTGAGCCAGAGGCCGACCCAGAGGAAGAGTCAGAGGAAGAGTCAGTGGCCGAGCCAGAGGAAGAGTCAGTGGCCGAGCCAGAGGCCGACCCAGAGGAAGAGTCAGTGGCCGAGCCAGAGGCCGACCCAGAGGAAGAGTCAGTGGCCGAGCCAGAGGTCGAGTCAGAGGAAAAGTCAGTGGCTGAGCCAGAGGCCGACCCAGAGGTCGAGTCAGAGGAAGAGTCAGTGGCCGAGCCTGAGGTCGAGTCAGAGGAAGAGTCACTGGCCGAGCCAGAGGCCGACCCAGAGGAAGAGTCGGAGGAAGAGTCGGAGGAAGAGTCAGTGTCCGAGCCAGAGGCCGACCCAGAGGAAGAGTCAGTGGCCGAACCAGAGGTCGAGTCAGAGGAAGAGTCAGTGGCTGAGCCAGAGGCTGATCCAGAGGTTGAGCCAAAGGAGGGGTCAGTTGCAGAGCTAGAGGCCGACCCAGAGGTCGAGCCAGAGACTGTGCCAGAGGAAGAGTCAGTGGCCGAGCCAGAGGCCGACCCAGAGGTCGAGTCAGAGGAAGAGTCAGTGGCCGAGCCTGAGGTCGAGTCAGAGGAAGAGTCAGTGGCCGAGCCAGTGGCCGAGCCAGAGGCCGACCCAGAGGTCGAGCCCAAGGAGGAGTCACTGGCTGAGCCAGAGGCCGACCCAGAGGCACATCCAGAGGCTTGGACCAAGAGGCAGCTGATAGCCAAGCTTAAAATAATATCAAAAGGTGGTGTTGCCGGAGACAGAGACAGAGACATCCGTTTTGTCCAAAAGGTGGTGGAACATCTCCTGCATGTGGCACGGGACTCAAGCCAGCTGTGCACCGACATGCTGCAGGAAGGCTGTGTGGGTGTGGGCAGCCAGTTTGAGGGCGGTTGGAGCAGCGGAAGACAGCAGGACCCTGATTTTGATATGCTGGTGGTCATCAACCCGCCCCGCACTCTCTCCTTCCAGGTGGAGCTTGGCTACAATGATGTAAGCAATCCCCTGGCTTGGGAGGCCCCCCCTGATTACCGTGGGCAGGGAAGGGTGCGTTTAATCAGTACCTCCCCGCCCTCTCAGGGTGTGCCACCCAGGCCTTATGAGCAGGAGAGCAGCCTGGACTGGATGGGCCCCGGGGAGCACCTGGAGCCTGCCCTGGTGCTGCAGTGGCTGGGAAGTACACTGAAGAAGGCCTGGGACCAAAGAAAAACAATGAAGGTGACCTTCGGGGGGGTGGAGTGTCCCTGCAGGCTACAACTGGAGAATCCTTCAGGCCGGAGGCTGTACATAAACCTGGTGCCCGCAGTGAGAGTGGAGGGCACCAATGCTTTCCTGGTCACCCAGGGACCCGTGCTGCGGCCTCCAGAGCACTGGGTCCAGTGGTTCAGTGTGGACGAGGGCAACTTCCTGCGGGACGTGACTCAGAAGATGCCAAGCAATTCCTGCCACCTGAAATGTCTGCACATGCTCTCCGTCGCCAACATGCAGCCAGCGTCTCTCAGCCCAGAGGATCCCGAGTCCTCCTTCCTGACCTCCTACCACCTGAAGACGATTGTGCTGTACATGCTGTTCAGATGGCCTGATCCGCAGGACTGGACGCAGAGGCAGCTATCTAGGCAGCTCCAAATCGCCCTTGGTGTGCTGGAGAAACACCTGGAGTGCAAGTGGCTCCCCCACTGTGTGCAGGGGTCCCGGGACCTGGGCTCGCTCCAGGGGATGCCCCCTGTGTTCCCCCACACCTCGTCCGTCAACCTCTTCGAGCCACTGAAGCAGGACCCCCATCAGCACATGGTGGCAATGAAAGACTTCCGGCGGCTAACTACACGTCTCAGGATGTTCACACGCAGTTTCTGTGAAAAGACCAGACTCAGGAACAGCGAAATCACAGAGAACAGGCTGAATGAATGGCCACTGTGAAGATCCGAGAAAACTTCAACACTTCAGCACTTCCCTTTTCAGCACTTTTTTTTTCCTTTATGTCCCTTTTTCCCTGATTACAAATAAAACATTACAATAAACACTAAATGGCTTGTTATTTTACGTGAGCAATATATATAATTGTGTTTTTATTTAAAATGCTTCAGTTGCGAACAGATATACACGTGCCTTCATCTTACTTGTTAGAATAATTTGTAATGAGAGCTCAAATCTCAGCTTTGGTGTGTGGCCTTAGTCTGATAAGAAATTAATTTGCTGAGCATAAATAGCTTCAGAAGCATGAAATTAAGCTCTAAATCCAGAATTGCAATTGTGCTGCTCCAGGTATCAAATACCCCTTTGCCAGATCAGTAGTTTCTTTACTCTACCTTATAATAAGAGGTTTTGTTGCCTGGAACACTTTGGAATCTGCACAGTTCTGTGTTTTGGGCTTTCCTAATTGGCACTCGGACACAGGGTGACCCTGCCTATCCGGGTGAAAAGGCGGCAACCCTAGTGAGACCTTGCAACCTTGAAATTAAGTTAATAAACAACTCAGAAGATTTATTGTATTAAAATTTTAAAACCTATTGCGCTCGCTGCCCTATGTGAATGCACAGCAAAGCAGCGTCGGATTGAAATGCTCTTATTATTATTCACTTGTTTTGTGTTTAGTCTTAATCTGGCACAGAAATTAAAAGACTGTTGTGTGCTACATTACATAATTTGACTAAACATGTCAATACAAATACTATCCCTCAATTTCAAGACACGCATTTCAAAGTGCTGGACTAATTGTGTCAAATATCAATTAATTAAGTAGCACACAGGAAGCAGGAAAGAAACAAGTTTGAGTTTTTTATCATAATTTATTAATGAATGACGTATAAATTACATCTGGTAAGAGGCGACATATTCAAAATACAAACAATATTATTAATTCCAAAAATGTGCAAAACATAAAAATGTATTAAATATATTAATTGCATCTTCCTCAATTATCTATTGATGTATTCATGAATTCATGCATCCATTCATTTTATGGCGAATAGGTTATTGTGCACCTGCTCTAAATTCTTTAAGGGGCTCCTTTTAAGGCCTTTAATCATGCACAACTATAAGTCTCCTTTTGCTGGGAAATGTGTTAAATTGAACACCTTGAGGTTAAAAATAGAAGTATGCAAAATCAAGAGATAGAAAATGTTCTATGGCGCATACAAAAGGGATAGAGACAAAACAAAATACAAAGACAATGTTGAACTGCAAAGAGATCCTAAGAAAGGGATCAGGAAAGTAAAGAGGGAAATAGAAAGAAACTAATGCAAAGATTTGTTTTCAATACTACAACAGCAAGAGGTCAATAAAGGAGGAAGTGAAACAGATAAAGGGCAAAAATGGAAGCATCTTGGAAAACGAACAAGATGTGGCAAATGTTTTAAAAGAGTATTTCAGAGGTTTTTACAAAAGATAAAACAGATAACAAGACACAGGTTAACAACCAGTCCAGTCAAACCCCAAGAGAGATCAGGATAAATGAGGAGGAGGTACTACAGGGACTAGCACAATTAAAACCAAAAAAACACCTGGGCCAGGTGGTATATTTCCAACAGTACTTAAAGAAATGAGGGGAATTATTTATAGGCAGCAAACTAAAATATTCCAAATGACACTTAGAACAGGGGATGTGCCAACTGACTGGAAGACAGCAAATGTCAAACCAATCCACAAGAAAGGGGACAAAACTGAGCCAGGAAATTACAGACCCATCAGTCTCACCTGCATCACCTGTAAAATGTTGGAAAAAATGATTAGACAGAAAATAGAGGAGCATCTTAATGAAAACCATATTCTTGGAGATAGTCAACATGGGTTTAGACGAGGTAGTTCATGTCTTACTAATCTTTTAGCGTTCTTTGATCATGCAACTGCAGCTGTAGATCACGTGAAAGCATATGATATGATATACTTAGATTTCCAAAAAGCTTTTGATAAGGTTCCACAGCAAAGACTGATCCTCAAATTGGAAGCTGTAGGCATTCAGGGTAATGTAAGTAGATGGATTATAAACTGGTTGATTTATAGGAACACAGGGTGTTGATTAGAGGAGTCGCTTCTAACTGGAGTGAGGTTGTTAGTGGAGTTCCACAGGGATCAGTACTAATTAATTAATGATTAATTTTTAATTAATGATCTGGACTCTGGGATAGTTAGCAAACTTGTCAAATTTGCAGATGATACTAAAATAGGTGGCTCAGCAGATACAATCTCAGCAGCACAGGCTATTCAAAGGGACTTAGATAATATTCAGTTGTGGGCCGACAGGTGGCAGATGAAATTTAATGTGGACAAGTGCAAGGTAATACATGCAGGCAGAGGTGTAAAAAGTAGTCGGAAGTCATACTTGAGTAAAAGTAAAAAGTCACCCATTCAAACAGTACTTGAGAAAAAGTAAAAAAGTAGCTACTTTCAAGAGTACTCAAGTACCAAAAGTGAAAGTAAATTGTGATTTTAGTAATGAAGTGAATGTGCATGTGTTTGTGTTTGAGCGTTATGAAGAGGCACGCAAAAGATTCATTTGATGTTTTAATCCAACATTTAATTTTCCATAAATTATCAAGGTATTTTATTTTTATGATTTGTAAATTTTATCTTGAAGAAAACCACGTCCAACAAAAATAAATGTTATTTAGGCACATATCTGGAAATTACTTTCATTTGTATTCAATATTAACAAAGGGTAACATTGGGGGATTTATATAATACCCTATTTTGAGTTTTCTTAGCAAACTCACTGTTCACACACAAATACACATGGACACACAGACACACACACATCCCAAAGAGTTGTATAATAAACACAAAACTAAATAAACAATATAAAATATGTGCCCCTGTAGTGATTTGTTATAATGTAATCTATTGCACTGTGGTGCAGGAGACTGGGTTTGAATCTCATGTTACTAAATATATACAGTACTGTGCAAACGTTTTAGGCAGGTGCGAAACAATACTGCAAAGTACGAACGCTTTCAAAAATAGACATAGTAATAGATTATATTCATCAATTAACTAAATACAAAGTGAGTGAATGGAAGAAAAATCTAAATCAAATCCATATTTGGTGTGACCACCCTTTGCCTTCAAAACAGCATCAATTCTTCTAGGTACACTTGCACAAAGTCAGTGATTTTGTAGGCATATAGTCAGGTGTATGATTAAACAATTATACCAAACAGCTGCTAATGATCATCAATTCAATATGTAGGTTGAAACTAAATCATTAACTGAAACAGAAACAGCTGTGTAGGAGGAATAAAACTGGGTGAGGAACAGCCAAACTCAGCTAACAAGGTGAGGTTGCTGAAGACAGTTTACTGTCAAAAGTCATACACCATGGCAAGACTGAGCACAGCAACAAGACACAAGGTAGTTATACTGCATCAGCAAGGTCTCTCCCAGGCAGAAATGTCAAGGCAGACAGGGGTTTCCAGGTGTGCTGTCCAAGCACAAAGAAACGGGCAACGTTGAGGACCGTAGATGCAGTGGTCGGCCAAGGAAACTTACTGCGGCAGATGAGAGACCCATCATGATTCTTGCAATTGGAAGATGTCCAGCAGTGCCATCAGCTCAGAATTGGCAGAAAACAGTGGGACAGTGGGAGCGGTACACAAATGAGTGTCTGCAGGCAACAGTGAAGCATGGTGGAAGTTCCTTGCAAGTTTGGGGCTGCATTTCTGCAAGTGGAGTTGGGGATTTGGTCAGAATGAATGGTCTACTCAATGCTGAGAAGTACAGGCAGATACTTATCCATCATGCAATACCATCAGGGAGGCATCTGATTGGCCCCAAATTTATTCTGCAGCATGACAATGACCCCAAACATACAGCGACAGTCATTAAGAACTATATTCAGCATAAAGAAGAACAAGGAGTCCTGGAAGTGATGGTATGGCCGCACAGAACCCCAGATCTCAACATCGAGTCTGTCTGGGATTACATGACGAGAGAGAAGCAACTGAGGCTGCCTAAACTAAGAACTGTGGTTAGTTCTCCAAGATGTTTGGGCCAACCTACCTGCCGAGTTCCTTCCTCCACAAACATGTCTGGGGCAAATGCTTAATATTTCAGTGGCAATGCATGAGACTTGTGAGCTATACCTGCCACAAGAATACAGGTCACTGCACCGCTTTACAGCATGGACCATTCATAACCAGCTCGACAAAACGTTATGAAAATGCTACACAGCGACATGCATAATACCCATCGATCTAATGCAACACAAAACAGCTGCTAATTACCGAAATAACACTTCCCCACGCAATACAATGCATTTCCAATCGCGGAAAGCAAACAATACTGTCCACGACACAACACGACTTCTCAGTGCACTGCAGTGTGGCCGCAGGTGCGCATGCGCTGTCAGATCAATCCTCACCTCCTCATAACTCTCAAACTCACCGGCACGATGCAGTTTCCACGCAATTGTGAGCACTAGTGCTAAACTATTCATTTTGCATACCCATTATTAACTTTAGATTTTATTTTTTTTCATGCAGCTGAAAACTTTTTTTTTTCATTGTGGGCATACTACTTTGAAAGCAAACCTAAATGGTCATATAGACCCCGCCTTTCTACTGTGTGAAGGCCAATCAGAATACGTTTTTTTTTCCCAAATGGTAAAATGTATGACTGGCGTGTGAATGGTGTTATAGCTGGTTTAATATTCATATTAATGAGCTACTGTAACAGTAACGGAGTCGTCTGTGGGAAATGTAGTGCAGTAAAATGTACATTATTTTGTTTATTAATGTAGTGCAGTAAAAGTAAAAGTAGCCACAAATAATCAATACTTAAGTAAACTTCGTTACTTTACACCCCTGCATGCAGGTAACAAAAATGTCCACTATAATTACACTATGGGAGGAATAGAACTAGATGAAGTAACGCATGAGAAAGACCTAGAAGTCTACGTGGACTCCTCACTTTCTCCATCCAAACAATGTGGGGAAGCAATAAAAAAGGCAAACACAATGCTAGGGTATATTGTCAAAAGTGTAGAATTGAGAACAAGGGCAGTGATGTTCAGACTGTACAATGCACTAGTTAGAGCTCATCTGGATACTGTGGACAGTTCTGGGCTCCACACTTCAAGAAAGATATCGCTGCTCTAGAGGCAGTTCAGAGGAGAGCAACCAGACTTATTCCAGGTCTGAAGGGAAAGTCCTACTGAGAGACTGAGGACCTGAACCTTTTCACCCTGGAACAGAGGAGACTACGTGGGGATTGATTCAAGTCTTCAAAATCATGAAAGGTATCGAACAAATTAAACCAGAGGAGCTTTTCCAGATCAGCAGGGACACACACACCCGGGGACACAAATGGAAATTGGGCTTCAAGGCATTCAAGACGGAAAGCTCATACAATAATTCAACATGTCATATTAGCCATAATCAAGAGGCCTCAGGTGAACACACCCAGGAGAGTGTTATTGGGGAATCTGTCCAACAGACTTTCCCAACAGAGGTCATAGGGCAATCCTTCCAAACACTTAATTGATTACTTGCATTCAATAACATCACAGTTGCAGAATATGGAAACTTGAAAGCGGAGTGCTAAGTTTCTATGCTAATACAACAGTCAAATCCTAATTCGGTTTCTGAAATCCTAGTAAGAAATCAAGTTTTCGTTTGGTCGAGTAAAGCTAGTTATCTCAAGAAATGAAAACATCAGTAAAGAAATTAAAAACATGGCAAATTGGAAAGTCCTGAAGGATAATATTACTGCCTGAGCACTATGAAAAAGACAGAACATACACAGAGCATACTCAAACACCTAGTAACATTTAAAACAACAATTCTGGATACTTCTAGTAATGGAAGAGCCACAAACACATCTAAACCCCTACTAAAATACATATCTCTCTTACAGGAGGAGCAAGGCACCTTTGCTAATCCTTGGAGATAACAATCTCTTTCACCACCTCAGCAGGGAACCGGGAGCAGGCAGCTACAGAATATAAAGTAAATGTGTGCATGTAAACCAGGAAGTGTAGTTTTCAAATGCTTGTCCTAAACAGAAACACATGCCTATATTGATAATCAGTATAAATGCAAAAGCAACTGCTACACCCCAGACAAACCAGTCTCTCCTTTAGTGCTGTGATATCCTCGTGGTGGTCTCAGAGATGGAGGTATGATAGCAGTCCGTGTGGGGAAATATGTAGATTCCCATGAGTAATTCATCCAGGAGGCTGGCAATGTAGACCTCCGTAGAGGTACTGTGTGACAGGGGACACAAGAAACCACTAGGTGCCTCACAGCTACCACAGCCCTACCCTCTCGTCATGAGGGAGACTCATGGCAGCGAATCGGCAGTGGGCATGAGTGTGACCCCGGTCTAACCAGAATTCTCGAGTATATACATAGTGTTGGACCGAGCTGCTTTCAGTAGGGCACGGCACTAAACTGGGCCTCAGTGAGTGAAATGCAATTGTCTCAGAGGAAGAGGGAACATGATGTTGATTCTTAGCGTATTGTTTTAGAATGGTGAATAATATAATGCTGCATAATAGGAGTGACCCTAGTGTAGTGTGAAGAGGCACAATCTCCCAGTCACAGAACTAATAAATAGATCTCAAGCCAGGTCTCGACAGGCTTGTGGTCAACATGTCTCATGTAGTGATATATAGTGTGAGCTACTGTGTATATTGTAGTGTGAGCGCATGTGATATTGTGTTTCTGCTTCTGCCAACTCACAGAATCCCAAATCTGAAGTGTGTACTATCCATTCTGCATACTCCCTCCTGTACCCATCTGCCATGCTTGTGACTCGTGACAGTCTGCATTGAGCTGTATTCGATGGTATCGGTTCAGAATGCTCGCCAACCATTTGTGCAGCGTCTGATGCATAAAACATGAAACATTCAAAGATTATGTAGCCTGTTGCACATAAACGAACACAGGATAAAGATTGACAAAGTTCACAAAGTACAGTAGGAATTCTTGTTTCTTGTTTCCAGTATGTGAGTTTGTGAAATGAAAATTTAAATAAACATGTATTTTAGGAAAATACAATGTTAACAAAAATAACCCCCAGGGAAAATACAGTAGTGGACTTATTCTACAAAAAAAAAGAGGAAACAAATCCACAAATCACAATTGCATACATTCACACTTACAGCTTGAGTATGAATTGAACTGGCGTAAATACCACAAGTTAGAGATGGCCCTGCAGGTGGCGCACTGTCACTATCAGCACTCTAAGGAAATCTGTGTAGATTAGCAGAAAAACATTTAGGCTTCAAACTTAAAATATTTTTTATGCATTAGCATAAACCTTGGAAATCGTTTCTCGAAAACATCCACAAGTCTTAAGTTGAGTTGAATGTTTTTAACATAACACTACACAAACAGTATATGTGCCAGCACCGCAACCCACGCAGCTCCTAACAGTGCACATCCAATCCCCCAGCATCCAACAAAATAAAATGCCATCCCGTTCTGACACTCACAAAACACATCACCACAGATGTGAAGATCACAACGTGAATTCCAACACCCAACAGAAGACTCTCCATTGAGGCATTTAGGCATTGAGATGTGTTCACTATAGTACTGGCTGGGAGCCAGACATGGACACATATAACTGCAGGTGATAAAGTAGTGGAAATTGGGGTCCCAGTGTCCCAGTCTTTCCCGTTTTTCCGTCCCACGTAACACTCTGGTCGAAAGTACAATGACAGCTGCTACTATGCTATCACCTGAGTGCAAAATATGCAATCCACCTCAGGCCTGTGCTACACGAGTAACACCTCAATGGATTGACAATGACAGCTGTAACTACCCTAACACCCAACTCACAGACCCATATTGCCCCAGAAACACTTTGTTGATATTATACGCATATTACATCAATACGCTACGAACTGTAGTTGTACTGCAAGGAAAACAAAAACACTCACATATCAGTGGCATACCGTGGTCAGTATAACACAATTATTATACCTCCAGATTGCAGACTTGGGCACGTGCAACCACACTGCAGTCTCTGTATTCCAACTGCAAGGCCCGAACCGCACACTGCAGCAGAACAATGGCTACGACACGACCTCACCAATCCTTTTGACTTGGACACAAAGAAAATCTCTCTAGACTTATTGCACTCTTTTATTCTTGATAGCGGGACAGTGCCCCTGGCAACTATTGATACCTGTACAGAACACTAATTTACAGGGTGGTATTGAAAATCCTAAACTCAGCCTTATCCTGCTTTGTACTGGCACCAAAGTCCGGGACACAGAAGCCACCATCCTGTTCGTGACGCCAACTGAAAAGTCATAGAAATCCAGAGACAGATGCACCTCAAATCAAAAGGTTTTTATTACAAGCAGCTGCATGGAAAAGGTTCAAGAGGCAAATCTCAAGAACAGTCTTAGAGAAGTTACAAACTACAGGCACTTTTATGCAGACCAGACAGGAAAGAAAGAAAACAGGCTCACATGTCTGTCCCGTGAAGAGTGCAAGTTCGGTTTCTGCCTGACACTGCTCAGGAAGACCCGTATACAGTCAAAACGGGCAGAATTAAGGCACACGTAATGTTTAATATAAGGGGGTTTGTACCATATATCAAACCCAAATTGTTGGTGAAAACTGGTTCTTATCAAACCCTGTTCTTCTAGGTATCAGGGTTGAACTATAGCACAGTACTGTAGCACAGTGAGACAGTGAGACAGTGACCTTGTTCACTCAGACACACAGGGAAAGAAATGCAGTTCTTCAAGACGATACAGTATCGTATTTAATTAAACATATAAGTGATGTATTTTTTCTATGAACTCCAATACAGGCCAGTATTAAAACATTTGCACTTGTACACATCACCCATGAGTCACCCAGCATGGGATGTTCATAAACTGCAAACATGATCTGACAGCAGAGAGCCATGGTGAGATCACTGGAGTCATCGCTGTGAAGAAGAAGCGCCACCTTGTGTATAATTGTAAGGATGGGATTTATTTACACACCCATTAGCACCGGATTGCTTGAAGAAGCGGAATGTGTGAAACATCTAACATTATGGGCTTGATTGGAAATGCAGCACATGGGTGTAAATCAATACACAATCAATGTAAGAAAACGACAAAACAAAACTCAAATTTGGTATAAAGTTCCTGTACCTCCTGTACTTTCGCAGCCCTGAAATTGTAAGGCGATATATCCCACTTATATGTAGGTTTTCATTAAAATGCAAATGCTTGAATTATATGTCAGTTTATAATAATACTTTAAACTATGATTTAAATACGCGCCTACTGGCTAAAATGACATTATTGTCACTTAATTTAGCTAAAAGGGTGGGTCATCCTATTTGTAGTGGGAGTTGTAGTATTTGGGAGTTGTCTTTGAGATAGCAAGTGTCAATGTCAACTTTTAGTGAATAGCATAATCACAATCATTAAACAGCACTTTTCAATAATACATTGCTTCACCTAGAACACAAATGTATCAAATAAATCAATAAACAGAACAACCAAATGGGAGAATGCTATTGCGAGTATTGAATCATGAATTTGGACAGTTTCTTTAACAGACGCTTAATCGGGCACTTTTTGGACGGGTGCAGCTGTGCACAGTTGGGGGGCTGGGGCACTTGGTCAGTTGCCAGTATCACACATACACCTCCGGTTACAACTTCATCGACACACGTGACACAATGTCCAGTAAACTTTACTGCTGGCTATGACGTCAGTAGCGGCTATGACGTCACATGGACAAGTTGTTAGTTTATCAATCGAAGGCAGAAGTCAGACATTCGGACTGGTATAACGAGAGAGCAACATCACATCTGTGAAGCTTGGAGATATACCGTATCTATTCGCTATATACCATATCTATTCGAGATACCAAACTATTCGAGTTTGAAGAGGAAATTGCAGCTGAGACCAGGAGAAGAATTACTGGTTGAATAATCACAGCACAGTTTCAAGGTAAGAGAGCGGACGAGAGCAGGGGAGGAGCAAAGGCTTGTTATTTCAGTTTAGTCGACGTGCACGCAAAGTTTTTGCCAGGCCAGTCGTCTAGCCTGAGTGTATCTGCGGAACCCGCTGGTGGGTAATGCTGGCACTGATAGCTGTATTGTCTTTGTTACTCGTGTGCCCGTTTCCAGTGGCGGACGCCCCGGACGCTTAAACGGGTTTCACTGGCTTAAGCGTCCGTCACCCACTGAGAAACACTGCGCTTTCAGATCGGAGATGAGACAGACAGGGAAGAGATCAGATACATTGTGTCGCAAGATATCATCTCAAGTGTCGTGTGCGATCACGAAGAAATGACAGTTTTCTTAGCAGCATGGAGTGAAATCCACGTACAGAGACAATGACGGTTACAGTTCATATCCGAGCATTAAAACGTGGCGAACACGGTTTCACGCAGCGGCGCAGTGCGGACTGTTGGACGCCCTGCAGGACAGTCATCGGATCGGCAGCAGCACATGGTGTTAATATTGTATGAACAGCTGCAGGTGTTTCAGGCTGCTGTCCTGTGGATGGTGTGCAGTCTGCTGTGTAACAGTCAGTGTGAAGCCCAACACGATTCAGTTAACGTGTGCCCATTTACAAGTTAAATGAATGAATAAATACAGCAGATCTGGGTTTCCCTCTAAAACAAGGACTGGTTTAATAAATGCGTCCATAAGTCCATAAACGCCATGACTGAAACATGCACACTTTAGTTCAATTATAACCTGCTATATTGCAGCTGCTGTTACTGTACGATTGATCGTGAAATGTGTGTTTTTTATTTAAACTAACTGGCCCAGGTTAATACGGAAGAGCATTATGGCCACTTAAGAGAGAGAATATATATATATATATATATATATATATATATATAATATATATATATATATATACATACACACACACTCACCTAAAGGATTATTAGGAACACCTGTTCAATTTCTTATTAATGCAATTATCTAACCAACCAATCACATGGCAGTTGCTTCAATGCATTTAGGGGTGTGGTCCTGGTCAAGACAATCTCCTGAACTCCAAACTGAATGTCTGAATGGGAAAGAAAGGTGATTTAAGCAATTTTGAGCGTGGCATGGTTGTTGGTGCCAGCCGGGCCGGTCTGAGTATTTCACAATCTGCTCAGTTACTGGGATTTTCATGCACAACCATTTCTAGGGTTTACAAAGAATGGTGTGAAAAGGGAAAAACATCCAGTATGCGGCAGTCCTGTGGGAGAAAATGCCTTGTTGATGCTAGAGGTCAGAGGAGAATGGGCCGACTGATTCAAGCTGATAGAAGAGCAACTTTGACTGAAATAACCACTCGTTACAACTGAGGTATGCAGCAAAGCATTTGTGAAGCGACAACACGTACAACCTTGAGGCGGATGGGCTACAACAGCAGAAGACCCCACCGGGTACCACTCATCTCCACTACAAATAGGAAAAAGAGGCTACAATTTGCACAAGCTCACCAAAATTGGACAGTTGAAGACTGGAAAAATGTTGCCTGGTCTGATGAGTCTCGATTTCTGTTGAGACATTCAGATGGTAGAGTCAGAATTTGGCGTAAACAGACTGAGAACATGGATCCATCATGCCTTGTTACCACTGTGCAGGCTGGTGGTGGTGGTGTAATGGTGTGGGGGATGTTTTCTTGGCACACTTTAGGCCCCTTAGTGCCAATTGGGCATCGTTTAAATGCCACGGCCTACCTGAGCATTGTTTCTGACCATGTCCATCCCTTTATGACCACCATGTACACATCCTCTGATGGCTACTTCCAGCAGGATAATGCACCATGTCACAAAGGTCCAATCATTTCAAATTGGTTTCTTGAACATGACAATGAGTTCACTGTACTAAACTGGCCCCCACAGTCACCAGATCTCAACCCAATAGAGCATCTTTGGAATGTGGTGGAATGGGAGCTTCGTGCCCTGGATGTGCATCCCACAAATCTCCATCAACTGCAAGATGCTATCCTATCAATATGGGCCAACATTTCTAAAGAATGCTTTCAGCACCTTGTTGAATCAATGCCACGTAGAATTAAGGCAGTTCTGAAGGCGAAAGGGGGTCAAACACAGTATTAGTATGGTGTTCCTAATAATCCTTTAGGTGAGTGTATATATATATATATATATTGAGAAAAAAAGTCAAAATAAACTTTTGAGAAAGTTAGCCTTGGAACCAATATTACTGAAGTTGTGTGGGTTTACTTTACCTAAATATCTGAGTTTCCGTTTCTGTGTTACAGAATGTCACTGGTGGTTCTGCTCTACCTTCTCCTGGGTGGTGGTCTGCAGGGCCCCTCGTCTGTGGGGGAAGATCAGCGCGGTTTGGAGATACAGTTCCGTGATGGAGTGCGCGAGAATTATCTGAACGACATGCTGCAGATCTTATACCAGGAGATCGACAGCCTGAGCCAGACAGCACCAGAAGAGGACAAGCTTTACTGGAGTTGGGAGGAATTTGTCTTGAAGATTCAGAACGTAATGCACAGGCACTGGTTGCTGGGAGTGGAGCTGATCCTGTGTGGGCTAATCTTCTGGGGCCTGTGCTCTAGGAGGAGATGGTGGAAGAGGGAGCCAAAGGCCGAGCCAGAGGAAGAGTCAGTGGCCGAGTCAGAGGAAGAGTCAGTGGGTGACCCAGAGGAAGAGTCAGAGCAAGAGTCAGTGTCCGAGCCAGAGGCCGACCCAGAGGACAAGCCAAAGGAGGAGTCAGTGGCTGAACCAGAGGTCGACCCAGAGGCTGGGCCAGAGAAAAAGCCAGAGGAAGAGTCAGAGGCCGACCCAGAAGAAGAGTCAGTGGCCGAGCCAGAGGCCGACCCAGAGGTCAATCCAGAGGTAGAGCCAAATCCAGAGGCTTGGACCAAGAGGCAGCTGATAGCCAAGCTTAAAATAATATCAAAAGGTGGTGTTGCCGGAGACAGAGACAGAGACATCCGTTTTGTCCAAAAGGTGGTGGAACATCTCCTGCATGTGGCACGGGACTCAAACCAGCTGTATACCGACATGCTGCAGGAAGGCTGTGTGGGTGTGGGCAGCCAGTTTGAGGGTGGTTGGAGCAGCGGAAGACAGCAGGAGCCTGATTATGATATGCTGGTGGTCATCAACCCGCCCCGCACTCTCTCCTTCCAGGTGGAGCTTGGCTACAATGATGCAAGCAATCCCCTGGCTTGGGAGGCCCCCCCTGATTACCGCGGGCAGGGAAGGGTGCGTTTAATCAGTACCTCCCCGCCCTCTCAGGGTGTGCCACCCAGGCCTTATGAGCAGGAGAGCAGCCTGGACTGGATGGGCCCCGGGGAGCACCTGGAGCCTGCCCTGGTGCTGCAGTGGCTGGGAAGTACACTGAAGAAGGCCTGGGACCAAAGAAAAACAATGAAGGTGACCTTCGGGGGGGTGGAGTGTCCCTGCAGGCTACAACTGGAGAATCCTTCAGGCCGGAGGCTGTACATAAACCTGGTGCCCGCAGTGAGAGTGGAGGGCACCAATGCTTTCCTGGTCACCCAGGGACCCGTGCTGCGGCCTCCAGAGCACTGGGTCCAGTGGTTCAGTGTGGACGAGGGCAATTTCCTGCGAGACATGACTCAGAAGATGCCAAGCAATTCCTGCCACCTGAAATGTCTGCACATGCTCTCCGTCGCCAACACGCAGCCAGCGTCTCTCAGCCCAGAGGATCCAGAGTCTTCCTTCCTGACCTCCTACCACCTGAAGACGATTGTGCTGTACATGCTGTTCAGATGGCCCGATCCGCAGGACTGGACGCAGAGGCAGCTATCTAGGCAGCTCCAAATCGCCCTTGGTGTGCTGGAGAAACACCTGGAGTGCAAGTGGCTCCCCCACTGTGTGCAGGGGTCCCGGGACCTGGGCTCGCTCCAGGGGATGCCCCCTGTGTTCCCCCACACCTCGTCCGTCAACCTCTTCGAGCCACTGAAGCAGGACCCCCATCTGCACATGGTGGCAATGAAAGACTTCCGGCGGCTAACTACACGTCTCAGGATGTTCACACGCAGTTTCTGTGAAAAGACCAGACTCAGGAACAGCGAAATCACAGAGAACAGGCTGAATGAATGGCCACTGTGAAGATCCGAGAAAACTTCAACACTTCAGCACTTCCTTACTGCCCTATGTCCCTTTTCCTTCAACACTTCAGCACTTCCCTATGTCCCTTTTCCCGCATTACAAATAAAACATTACAATAAACACTAAATGGCTTGTTATTTAATGTGAGCAAGATATACAGATTTACACGTGCCTTCATCTTACTTGTTAGAATAATTTGTAATGAGAGCTCAAATCTCAGCTTTGGTGTATGGCCTTATGAGAAATTCATTTGCTGAGCATAAATAGCTTCAGAAACATGAAGTAAAGCTCTAAATCCAGCATTGCAGTTGTGCTGCTCCAGGTGTCAAATGCCCCTTTTCCAGATCAGTAGTTTTTATTACTCTACCTTATAATAACAGGTTTTCGTTGCCTGGAACACTTTGGAATCTGCATAGTTCTGTGGTAGGTCACATGTTCCTTGGTTAATACTGAACAAAATACTTTCACCAGTTACAATACAGCCCACCAAACTGTGGGAGAGAGGATATATATAGTGTTTATACTACATAGACTCACAGATGTGTTATAGTAAAATTAGGTTAGTATAATTGTAGATTCAAGGTAGATTTAATATGAACCTCAGTTAAAGCAATGTTCTAGACTAGAATCATTCATTTAATTTGAATATTACCAAACATCCCATCAGAATAAACAAGGGGCATATTCATTGTCTTGGGACAGATCAGATTACAGGAGAACACAGGCAGACATTAGTCACCCTCTTTCTGTAATACTTGCACACTGCCCTGTTGTAACTCTAGACGGTCTCTAGGAGGAGACCACATTTTACAAGATCGATAATTTGTGCCAGCCATGCAAAAACAAGTACACTGAATATCAGGAGTTGGCTTCGCTTTCCATGATGAGACAAACAGTTTTAATTACACATTAAACACTGACTGAAGGTAAAAGACTGTCAACAGAGGTCAGATGCAGGAATGTCTCCCGCCCTTTAAATCCTACAAAAACCTTTCAGGTCGGCAATATTAAAAGTGTGTTGATGAATAAATATGGTGTCACCTTCAAATATGAGGAAGGTAATCTAATGGATTAATGGATTAGAACAATTCCATTTCAGAAATCTATGTTCTTCAAGTATACATACATTTTATCTATCTATCTGTATACACACACACACAAACACAAGTGTAAATGCAGCACAGAGGTACACAGCTTTAATGATTTTTAGATTCTGCCATTGTCTGCAATATAATGTGTTAATTTTATTTTGTCTTTGATCTCAGCCATCCCAGTTTATTCAGTCGCTGTTTATTTTTAGTCTTTCTCACTTTGTTCGCAAAGCTATAACAGGATTATTTTTGCTCTAGCTGTCCAATTATCTGGGGATCGAATGGAGACATTTTTTCATCAGTTCTCTAGTACTGTCTGCGCAAAGCACTCACAACGTGATTCAGACCGTGATGTTGTTCTAGTGAGCTCTATAAAGCAGACAACAGAGAAACTATACGCTCTGAGCTTTTAACATTGGCCATATCAAGTCTAGGATTAGGTACCTTCCTACCTTAATAAATACTTTATTTTAGGTAATCATGTCTCACAGTAACACACAGAGGTGCCCATTACATGCTGCAGACGTGAACAGAAAAATGCATCACACATCACTTAATGTTACTCTTTTTTCAAGTTGTTACAAGGACTGCCTCCTCCCTTTCAGATTGTATCCATTTACAGGACTGACTACATGGGAAGATGTTTTCCAGATGTTCAGTGTAAAGGATTGAATGCTTGAGACATCACGTTTACTCTATAAGGTGGTTTGGTACATAAACTGTTGTGCTAATGTGTGTGTATATTAACATTATATGTCAGAACACACATATCATATTGGTTTAGGCAGGAAAAAACATAGGAAAAATAAATTCGGAACTTTTTTTCATGGCATGGTTCATTCTGCTAGAGAATACCAAATGAGGAGGAAGGCAAATATAATTTTGGCATGCTCCGAGGCAGCCGTCCGTAAGACTCACTTGACATATCCTCTCATACACAAACCCAGGAGCAATCCATAAAACGACATTTAAGGGAGAAATCATTTCAATGGCGTAAGTACAGCTGCTAGAGACAATATTGCTGAAACATTGAGACATTGGGCTGTATTTCTAGATTGTATTGATACAGTTCATATTAAAAACTAAAATAGCCCAGTTTGGAATTAGAGGACCAAATAGCAACCCTGCCCATTAGAAATGAAAATGCCTTCTGGTTAAATAAGCACAGTTTGATATCAGCTTACATGTTTAATGCACTCAATTATACTTTTATTCAGCTAGTGGAAATATACTATATAAGCGGATGATGGATTTAAGCATTTTAGGTAGAAACTAGCTTGCAGGAGTGTGGTCTGGACTTGTAAGGTAAAGCAATGGAGATAGTTACCAGGTGAAGCAGAAAAACTAACTTAAACTTGTACTTACTATGGATACACATGTGTGTAACTGCACTGCTCTTGTACAATTGATGTTAGCAAAACATGAAGGGTGCATTGGTACTGTAGAGGGTAAAGCTGCAGACTGCGTTCATCAGCAAAGCATCTCGGTTTAATCTTTTACTTAGTACCGGCACAGAACAGGTATATGACAAGCTTTACTATAGATAGACTAGATTTGTGTCATGTGACCATTTCAATGTTGGAGAAACTGCAAACGAGTGTGTGAGAAGGTCTGGCGATACCCATATGGAGACTGAGATGCTGAGAGTGACAGCCCTGAGCAGGACATTTCTAATTCCTGATGCCTTACAGGGTCTCCCGGGGCAGCAGGGCTTGGGGCAGGTATACACTGACAGAAGGCACACTGCTGTCTGAAATGGCCTCCAGCTCTTAGTGCTCACGGTACTGATCTCCCGCTCAAACCAAAGAGGAGAAAAAAAAAAAGCCTAGAGCAATATGAGATGGATATAGAGTCTGATACAATACAACAGAATATGTTTTAGTAATGAAACTGCTTTCGGCCTGTAGCATTCGTACAGATGTTGCCAGTCCCAAAGCTGTATAAAGTGTTTAGACTTTAACGTGGAAATAATTAAACACAATAAAACAATTAAAACATACAGTACTTGCACCCTAAAATCAACAATCAACTATCAACATTTAAGTGTACTGTCAAAGTGTATTATAAGGGATTTAAAGTGAAGCCATCACTGTCTAGATCAGGTATTAAGACAATCCTAGTTATCAACATCAAAGTTGGTTTATACTATCAAATTTTAACATAAAGAAGTGCTGTCGTAAAGAGAGAAGTTTCATCTCATTTTGGTTTTGACGATAAAATGAAATATTCATGCAGCTGCAAGAATCCAGTGACAGTCTAAATACGATTCGTTTAAATGGGTGCTGAGCATTTGGAGAGCAGTTTCATCTAGCGAAAGAGGAGAGAGAGCTTCTCGGTTAGTGAAAAAATAAAAAACTGCTTGGCCCACTGGACATGTTAAAACAAGAAATGAATGGTTAATGTGCCTCTCCTTTGTCCATGCTGATTATGTACTCAACATACAACTCCCGGTTTGCTCCTGTTTCTAATCTATACCTGAAAGACTAGCGAGGTTTTTACAGCACCACACTTTCAAGTGGACTTATAAATATTAATGACTGCTGCAGAGAGCATAAACAGAAAGGCGGAACAGGGAAATCAATACAGGAAACACTGCTTTGACAACTTAGTATTTCTATCCTCAAAAAGCAACTCTTATACGAAGCCTGCTTTATATGAAGGTGATCTTTAGCTATAAAGATTGGTGCATTTGTGATTACAGCCATTTCAAAACGAAAAAATGAATGGCATAACTTTCATAATCCACATAATCCACATTTATAGTGTTCAACCCAACTGTATATTCTTATACAGATTTCGATTCCATGCAATGTCAAGATTGAGATTTATAAAGTGTGTGACCATCAGAACAGTACATGCATGGGAAAATATCAGCCCAACACTGATATGAAAAAATCAAGGATTGAAGGATCATTAGCAAGGATAGAGAAATGAATATTCTGTTCTACCTTTCTATTCCATTTAATGTTCTGTTCTGTCATAACGTTCTTGACCGCTTTAACCTGGATCATGAACAGAGTACCTCCCAGGTAACGTTTTATTTTAACAATATGCTTAAAATTCATAGCCACTAAAGATAGATGCAGCCAGAATTTAAGTATGTCGTAAATTGCACCACCTAACCGCTCCTAAATATTTCTACAACACATTTAATACCCTGTTGTCGTTACTCCTGTCATAGAGTGGAACAGCTGAGCAGGCTTTAAATAGCTGAGAAATTCCTAAAGACTGGCTTCATTTCTAAAGATGAAGTCCCGTCAAGTGAGTTGATCCAAACATTCAATTATTTCATTTATATCTGGGGACCGCTTGTGTGTCACAGTTTGCACATAGACAGTGGATCAGCAAAAAATTAAAAATAAAACACAAAAGGATCCTGGATGAGTGGCTGTTCTTTTCATATGTAAAGCGTATTCTCATGTGCATCTTAAGAAGCAGAGCGAATTGTCTCTGTTGTGCCCTAGCTTCAGCTAACATCATCATGAGAATAAATAAAGACATATCCTTCTTGCATTTCATACAAATAAGTCCTGGGGGAGATAACAATTAGAATGCCTTTTGACACACTATAAATATGACTCTAGGAAAGGTGACGTTATTTAAAAATGCTTTAAGAGTAAAACCTAATAATTGTTAAGTGTGTCGCAGTTTCACCAGGTCAGACTACAGTCTTGTTTGGGCTGGGCAGCAGTTTAATTTAGCAATCAGATCTGAAAGTATGCCATATCTGCAGTCCAATCCATCAACGTTCCCACAGTAGAATTGCAATCCTTCCTCGAATTGAAGTCAGCGTTTCCTGGGAAATATAACCCTGTTCCTTGGCCAACCCAAAGTCTAACCCTGGTCCAAACTGTAGTGTAAAACAGTGTAACTGTTGAAAGTATTTGTATTAAAGTAGTATTATACAGCGGTGGTGAGGCCAGGCTTATAATCCTTACTGCAGGTGAAGTGTTGTACGCTTCATCACTGTTGGCATGATTATTGAATTAATCAGCATTGGAAAGGAATGAATCTGTCACAGACATCTCTAGTGACAATAAATTGCATTCCCACACTTTCCAAATCTTCAGTTGCTCCGCATCACATCACAATATCATTCTGAAATAGTTCATATCTTAATTAAAGAAGAAAGGACTGAAAAAAAGCATTTCGCGGGTGCACAACGACACAGCGACACAATGAGCAACTCCTCTCACTCTTGATATTACCTGCCACTCAAGTACTGATTCAAATGCCGCAGCCTGACTTTGAAACTGTCCCTTCATGGAAGCAGCGGCCTGCGATAATGTGAAGCAGATGGGCAGCTCAGAGTGAGGGGAGGGAGTGAGGTAATCAATGTGGTCGAGTGGCTCATCGACATGCTTCTGTACTCATGACGGGTTGTGCCAGCAGCACGTGCCATTAAATGAGACAGGGATAGTCATAGATTTGATGTGCCTTACAGTTTCTGTGAATCTGAGAATATTTGAAGATTTCACGTACAAAACCATACCAAATGAAATCAAAGAAGGCAAACTTGACTATCGATTCATTTATATAAAAATGAAAGTTCTGCTTTTGAAACAACAATAAAACACAGCCTTCAGCCTGCACATGCAATTTCACTGTCAGCATCAAAGGAGGTCAGTTCACTACTGAGCCTTTCATATCAGGGATCTGCTCCTAATCTATCTGATGGCCCAAAAGGAATGATTGTGTCAGTTTCTCTGCCTCCCTCAGTGGACAATATCAATCAGTAACCCAATCAATCAATCGATCAATCAATCCAGCAAAAAGCATGATATAATGCAGCTTTATTTGGTTTGGCCACCAGCCCAGTCAGAGCTGATGGTATAAGAGCAGGCTTCCATGTAGAACAGAGACAGCGGGACATCACAGCGACTCCAGGAATGCGACCTGATTTCAGACAAGCCCATTGTCCCTCATAGCTTTCATCACTGGTCTATAAACGGTCTGCAAATCAGAAAGAAGAGTCACTTCAAGATGGAGTAAACAACATAGCGCTTAAAATAAAAAACAGCCTGTAGGGATTTCTTATCTAATAAATCATAATTATATTCTCATACCTAGGCATTATACAATTAGACCATTCAGACTACTTCTGATTTAATTTTCCAGTGACAAGGATTAGTTTGTTATTGAATAGGCGATTTACCTTTTTCTCAATTAGCAAGGAAATCATTTTCAGTCATATGAGCAACGACAGCTCTAATGGGTTTTGTTTTTCTCAGAGCTGTCGAGGTACCAGATGTGTCTGTTCTGTATTTTCCGCTGGGTGTGCAAAGCAGCCAGAAGAGGTCAGCTGAAAGAGTGCGCTCTGTGAGACAGGGACTCGCTGAAGTGCTGTGGAGAAATTACTTTATCTCTGCAGTGGTATTTATTTAAAACAAGACACCTTTCCAATCTGATGCATGGAATAAGGGATAAGTGCATCAGTGTTTCTGCGCACGGACTTGGGCTTTGCTTCAGAAATATGAGTAGCCATTCCTTTTTTAAAACACTGGAGGGCACTAAATACCACCGTGAATAAACTAAAACTGCAGTAATTAACAAAGGGTACTGTGATCTGGGCTTTATACTGAATCCATAAAATGTCCATACCCTAATCAGATATTCAGATATAGTAAAAATAACATACAGATTATTATTATTATTATTATTATTATTATCATTATCACTCATAGAGGTAGTACTAGTCTTCACTCTCTTTACAATGATTAACCTTCCATTACTGAAATACTTTCTATCACCATTTTGTATGATATTAGTGACATAAGAGTAATATTAGACCACAGTGATTTGAACAGGAAAATTAGGTGACTTTAAAAGATTAAATATTCTGTACTTCCGCAAATAGCTAACTGGTAAAAAAACGAAATCCCACTCACAATGGGAAAGGCTGGGCATCTGGTTAGCAAGTTTTGCCTTTGTCACAATCTTGCCAGTAAGAGGCATGCTGACATCAAGAACAGAAACTCTGTATTGTTTGCGATATCTAACTCAAATAAACACATGTGAGTCAGCAAATATTGGAGCGTGCGCGGAGGTCGGGCTCAATAGGACACAGATCCTGGCCTGCATACAGCGAGACGTCTGTAAATCATTGTTTTGAATGTCACATACAGTAAGCTTACACTTTGTCCCCATTGAAAATAAATATTGATTTCAAATCAAACAAAAACAACAGTCTTCTTTTATTTAGTCATTGTTTAAGTGAAGCCAAGATTATTTATTTAACTGGGATTAAATTGAGTAAGAAAGTGGTTGTTCTATATATATAATCATCATCAGATGGTATCAATCCACTGCTGGATGAAGGCCTGGCTTTTGCCTCGATCAACTGCTTTCCTTTTCCCTGCCTGTGAAGTTTATGATTTAATCTTCCCATCTTTTACGTGGTCTTCTTTTCATCTTTTGGGATCCATTCGCTTGCTTCCTTTGTGCATCTTTGATCAGTTTTTCTTGCGGTGTGTCCGCCCCCTTGCCATTTTAACCTTTTCACTCTTTCAATCATGTCACACATTTTTGTTTGTTCTTGGGATCTTTCGTTTCTTTTTCTACCCCTTCTTGTTAGACATCTTTCTATGCTTCTTTGTGTCATTCGCAATTTCTGTCACTTTTTTTGTGCTATTGACCAGGTTTCGGAGTCATGTGAGTACTGGTGGTATGCATTGATCAAATATATAAACAGAGAGAGAGACAAGATAGATTTAATACTTTGTGAATGCATAGGTTTCCTCCAAATATGCTAAATTATGAAAAGTGATTAATTAAGTTTCCATTTTGTCTGTCAAAGATCAAATAAGAGGACGAGGGTCTATTTTTGTGTTGCATGCATTTAAAAAAAGCAAATGAAGTAGCACAAAAAATACATTCTACTTCTAGATTATAAGGTGAAAATTGGAATAATTGGACAATACAAGTATATTAATAATACAAATATATATAAAACACATACACAAATATATACACATATTGTTAATGTCTTGATGTGAATTCAGTTTTCTTTGTTTTAGCTAAAATACAGTGGTCTTGTTTATGGTCAAATGGCTGCAGAGAAGAGAGAGATAGAGCTGGTTAACGTTTAACCTGCTGGGATTGTAAACCAACTCCAGGACAGTGAACCTTTGGAGTTTGATATGATGTGATTACGGAATCACCAGAGTGACACGTCGCAACATTCACTATAATCAAGGTTTGACTCTTCCGGGTGGTGATCTCTGAAATTGCTCAGGTAAATTACTTTTCTGTTTCTTTTCTCTGGCATTGTATTCTTCTCTATATGTCCCCCCTGGTAGAAACTGAACATGGCTTGAATGAAGTGTACCTTTCACAGTGAGGTTTAAATGAGATGGGACTGGAGTTTTCCATGGGGCTCAATTGATCAGTGAAGTGAAACATGGGATTGTGAAAAAACTATGTTCAGAGAAAATATCTCTGGCACCGCTGGACCTAAATGCTTGGTTTATGATTTTGTCTTAGTGGAAGACTGGACACTGATCTACAATTGTTTTTTGTTTGAGCTATAAAATGTTGCAGTCATACCAATGTATTGATACATTATTCATGTTTTTCGAAATATAATTGTGGATAAATATCTCTGGAAAGTAATCTTGGGTTTTGAATTCAGACAAGTAAGCCTTTTACTGTCAGTGTAGTTTTTACATTGTAACATCCTTTAGTGATAGTCAAAGGTTCATTTATAATAGAATTACTTGTAGAAATGTATGTTAAATGCATTTCAGCAACATATGTGCATGAGACCAGCATTATAAAATAAGCATTATTAATTAGTAACATTTGTATTTTTGCTCGCTTGCTTAGAGCTACTTTAGTTTTGATTAATGTCAAAACAACAATACCACACTTCTACATGAAATGCTAATCAGTTCTTCCTGGTATAATTTCATGTTGCATGTAGTGAGGCCCTTCTGTATTAATTCAAATCAAAGACAAAACTAAAAATATGGTTTCCAAAGCTTGGCTTGTTCACAAACATTTAGTTTTTTTCAGCTACCTTGAAACTAATGTTAAACATTAATCATTTTTTGCACTGCCAGTGTTTCAGGGAGGAAATCTTGTATAATGTGGAAACCTGTTAGAGCCTGCAAGACATTAGCAAAATAAATTATAATGCATATAAATAAAATGTTCCTTATATGCAAACAACACTTTGGCCCAGGCCTTGTTGTGTGTTTGTTTGTGCAGAAACGGGCATGTAAATAGAGATCTCAGACTGGTGTCTTTCAGTGCTCACCATGCATATTGTTTCAATTGATTAAAACTGTGCTCCACCGTGCAAAAATGTCCAAATGCAGTGTGGGGTTTTAAAACAAACAGGGAACTAGAAAACTAAGTAATGTTTTTTTTTATAAGTTGTTAAAAGTTAGCCGTAAGACCTTTAAATACAGTGAAATTGTATAATTTGGAGGTTTCTCTGAACAATGAAATACAATTATTTATTACATTTATTAAATGAAATAAAGTGCTTTATTTCGTGACACAAAAGCTTTGAAACATGAATCAGGTAAGCACTATATCAGTAGCTTTTAACAAAATAAGGGAAGGACTGATGCTTGTCCATAGAGTCATAAATAAAACCCATTTTTGCTTTCTTACAAATAATATTGGGCATTAGAGTTTGTTTGTGGTGGACCGTTGAGCACAATGCAGCTGTGATACAGAAACGCAACGTATGAAACATCATATTCAGAAGATCTTTTTGATTTCGGTTCACATTCCCCATTATATGGGTTGTAGTTCAGCCGTCCCTGGAGCAGATTCACAAATACGCAAAAACAGGTTTACACAATGGCCTTCGGTACCATATGTATTCAGCTTAGGTCAACAAACCTCAAAAAGCAGGTATTGATCTATGGCAGATAAGCGGCTCTGCAGTTAACTTGCTTATGCAAACGGTAACCAAGCTTTCTCAAAGAGGACCACCGTTGGCTAATGGAGCTCATCAGTGTGTTTTTCTTGTGCGTGTGCGTGTGTGTGTAAATGACACTGTGTTTCCAACTGCCTTAAATAGGAGAAAATGTAGTTTTGTTTTTGAAGTGCAGCATCTCAGACAAAGCATGGTAATACAAAGCATTATGACAAGTCTGCTGGGAGCAGAACGAAAGAGGTTCTTGTGAAAAAGGCCTCTTTATCAGGACGTCTAGACATTTTATTCATACGCACTTCATTCGATTTCTTTACATATGCCAACACGTTTCATATTCTCAAGTATAGCTGTGCGGGCACACTGGTATCTGTAATTATAGGAGTAAATCCATCTATGAAACTAAAACTAAATTAGGAATAAGGTATGTATGTATAATCTATCCAGACACAACAACAAAGATAGTCTGAGCAACTAGTGCACTTTTGCCAGGGACAGAATACCTGATCTTAAAACAATTTACAGCTTTAATTCTATCATACTTGATATTAGAAGACCAAAAGCAATTGCATACAAGTTGTAGATTTAGGTTGCAGCTATAAAAATGAATAATGTTACCTTTAATATCTGTACTAATGTTTGCTTTGTTAGAGCGAGTACAGTGTCGGGCAAAAGGCTGTTAAATCATCTTGCAGTATCCATACTCAGGAGGATGTTGTAAATGGCACATAAAACTCAAAATATAGATTATTTTCCTACCCAGAAAACACCACTGCTTAAATCTCAGACTTCAATCTTTCTGTCTGTGTGGGAACAAAAATGAAATGACCAGCAATGCGAGACTCGGGAGCTCATCGACAGCAATAATCGGGATTCTTGCTAGACTCCATCATTACATTTCCAGCAGGATGAGCCATTTAGCACAGTGTCAAAGTGCACAGCGCATAAAAACGATGGCTGAAGATATGGACAGCATGTACAAGACTAGTAGAGCACGTCAATGCTTGTCCTGACATCTGGACATCAGAATGCCTGACGTCAGACTGCATTTGTTTTATTGTCCTCAGCGTTAATCCCAAAGATTTTGACAATTGGATGTCTGAAGATATTGATGACAATCTCATCAAGCGTGCCCTTCCGCATTCATTACAGTTTGATGGACCGTTACTAGGTAATGAGCAATATCTCACTTTGATCCAAACTGGCTAAGCAGAGGATGACAGATATTTTAATAAGGATCTTATCTTTTAATGATTTGGAATTGGTTATTCAGTATCTCAATGAATTAATCATCGCCTCGTTGGTCTTTTAAAGTCTATAACATTATAATGTGTTGCATTGATTGAGATGGCACTATGAGGCTTTGATATGCTAAACTGTAACTACCAGTACTTGACTTGAAATGAAAGTTGTTCTGCTCATATGCAAATAGATTTTTTCTCATTGTGTGCAGAGCTCGCCTCAAGAAACTGACTTTATTTATTTAGCCTAGGAATAAAGCAATAACAGCAAAACATTTTGTAGAGCTGTAAATAGTTTTCCTTAGGGTTTCCAGTCTTATTGTGTTTGAAGTCTTATATATTAGAGGCCATCCAATTAAAATTTGTTTAGGTCAAACTGATAAGAAAAAGGTTATATGTTTTTTTTTTTTTTATAAAACATCAGTCATGGTAATGAAATATTGTGATATGTAATACATAATAGATGTGGTCTTATGCTTAAAAATAACTTAGGGAAATTAAATTAAAAACACATGAATCCAACTGAGGCCGAAATGCCACATCAATTTCAGATACTGCTCCACATCCCGAAACTGGGTTTAACAAGGTCACTGCAGAGTTTGTCACAGTCCTAAATTTTGCCCAAATATTTAGCTAAAGAGTACAGAGTGAGCTCTGTTTCTGGCAGGTGTCTACGTCTGGGTTTATTGCCGTGAGAAAGCAACAGACTGGTTTAAAAAATGAGTCTTAATTTTAGCCCATGTTATCTTGAAAGTGGATGTCTAGTCATGTGGACTGAAATGCTGGCAAGGGATTGTGATAATGCTTTTTAAGATAATGTGAGAGAGGGTAGGAGATCGGCAGCCACTACTCCCTGCATCTAGCAATGTATCCTTCAAAACTAAGTGGAAAATAAGCACAGACCTCCCCCTCAACTTAATGCCTGACTTTCATTTCAGAAATCTAAACAAATAGCAATCCCTTTCCATTGTCATTCATGTGTCTGTTTTAATCTTTGATTTTAATTTCAGTGAGCACCCCTAATTAAGCTGATTTATTGCCGATAATCACTCACAATGGAAACCAATCATAAATCCGGGGATGGACTGACGGGCAGTCAGAAGGAAGCTGGCCTGCGCTCACTTGTCCAGCGTACAGGATATCAGTTGCTTCAGGTAGGAGTCTGCAATGGTGGCACCAGACGTCACTGCCCTGCTGGTCAGTGTTGTGAAGCTGGGAGTTCAAATACTATGGTGGCCCTGAAGTGCAAAACACAAACAAAAAGTACAACACAAAGTAACTGCCGTGTGACTTCAAATATTGAGCAGTGGTGATGTCTGTAGCTTATTTGGAGCATGGTGTTGTTTGGGAAATGGAGTGTGGCCAGTGTTATTGAGTGGAAATATTAATCACCACACCTGTTCAATTATGTTTCTTCTAAAATGTCAAATATAACAATACAACGTTATAATAAATAAATGAACTAATATGAAGCTTTATTTTCAAGGCTGTATTCACAAACGCAATAAATAAAGCAGTAACAGCAAAAGATTATGTAAAGTAAATAGTACAGTAAAGATGAATAAAATTGGTACATGCTGCCATCTAGTGGATAACCTTGTTTTGGAAAGCCTGGAAGAGGAAGCAATTATGAACTACCAGAGCTCTGGTAGTCAAACCTCCCTTGACAACATTGATTTTATATTGTATGACCTGATTATTCTTAATCTGTAAAGTCATACATATTGGCTTTACCTTCCAGAATTTACTACAAATCTTCTGACCTAAACGGAGAGAGGGCTTTGTTCAAAAAATAGAATACAAATAAATAAAAATGAAACAATATGGCTGAGATAAGTATTTCCCTTTTAAGATTCTGATAACATTCTAACCCTGTCAGGTCATAAGCTTTATCACCGAGGCCTGGAGTGTGTTCCCATATATTCATGCATAGCTATTATTAAACCCAAACAAAACATACACAATGCAGCTTAGTGATTTACAGATCATGAATGTCTCAGAATAGAAACATGATTTATTATTAATTATTCAACATATGTATGAAACTGGCATTCTGTCGCACGTTAACTAATAAAACATCGAATCCTTCATATGGCTTAAATGATAAACGCTAGTGCAGTCGTTTACTGGGGCATGATTGACAGTATAACAGCGACGGACCTGAAAAGACTCTTGAGCACCTCTTGGAATTGATTTGTATTTCAATATCGCCATGATTTAAGAAATACATAAATAACTCTGGCGCTTTTGATCCTCAGCTCAAAAAACTGTTTGTATTTGTCTGAAGTGGCCAAAGGAGAGAATGTGAGGAATTCTGTCCTCAGTCGTTTCTAAAACACTCAGGTGCTTTTCTCTCTGCCTGGCTTCATGATGCGAAGCATTGTGGGATGCATTGTAGAGAACCATTCCTTGTTCTTTGTGTCTGATTGAGGTCACTGTATGACACGTATGTCGTTTTTTTTCAGACTCCAGTGGCACGTTAAGAGCTAGCACTACTATTAGTTTGAGCTGGCCTTGTGGAAGCCTCACATCTAGAGTAATTGACAGATCTATCTTTTTCATCTCGGTGGGTCACGCCACCCAGCATTGGAGCATTCAGTGCGGTTTACCCCCTTGGCAGTATCTATTACTGCCCTCTGAAAACCCATCTCAGTGGCTGACAGTCTAAACTCGGGTTACATGAAAAGTTTAAGCCATGGAGCAATTCTTTTTCTGCTCCAAACAGTGATCTGTGCTTTATAAAGCTGAAGAGATAGTGGGAGACATCTCTGCAAATCCATTACTGGAAGGGCATGAAACCAGGCATGACAATATCTGTTATTTTTAGTGGGCACTGGTTTATGTTATTGTTTTGTGTCTTTCTTGGAATAAAATGCAGACATTTGAGCAGCTGCTTTTAATTTCATTAGCTCTTTTCTTGAGATTTCATGTTAATCAAAATAATCAGCTTCATAACTTGCCTAGTTTATTCTCCACAATGGCAAAGCGCACTCTCATTTCTTTCTCTCTCTATTGATGTATCTGAAAATGAAAACAGTATGGATCACAGCAACTCAAAGTTACAGTAAACGGAGGCCTAAACCAAATAAAAACTTTGACCAACCTGTGAATCGCAGTGGACAGTGGATTCTTACAAGAAATGATATCATGACTGAGTACTGAGTTTGTAATGTGTGATTCACACAAGCTTTGAGTTGGTACCTGCTTCAGTTAAATGCTTTTATTAAGGAACTTGCTTTCATTAAGATGCCTTCATCTGCGTGCAAAATATGAGCCTTTTACCTCTGTTCTGCAGGAAAATGGTCAGAGGAAATATGGTGGCCCACCCCCAGGCTGGGAGGGCCCACCGCCCGAGAGAGGGAGCGAGATATTTGTGGGGAAGCTGCCAAGGGACCTCTTTGAAGATGAACTAGTGCCACTCTGTGAAAAAGTAAGAGCTTTTTATACACCCTTATTTTCAATGTATCTGACTCTTTTGTTGGTGTGCAATTTTTTGCTTTTATCACGTTTTCTTTATTTGATTTGAGCACGTTTATTTTAAAGTTTATTGTTTTAGTTTGGTTAAAAATCACAAGATTTTAAAAATTTTAAGTGATTTTAAGGATTAATATGTCAATGTTTTTAATCACAAGTATTAAAAATTGAATTGTTTTTATTGATGAAAAGAAAATACTTAAACCAATAAACAGTATTTTTATACACCCTGACCCTGAAATGAAAAAGAAACACGACAGAGGAGAAAAAATGCTTAGCAGTGCATGAAGAGCTGCTGTATTTGTATCCTTATCTGTGTGAATGTTTGATAATTTTTTTATCCATACTGAAATATAATTTAGGCAAAAGATGTTAAGAAAATATACTCTTCTAAGACAAATAATAATAATACACATGTTTTGAAGCTGATCTGTCTCTTCAAATCAATGCTGTTCATTAAAAGGATCTCCCCCTGCAGTTCTATCCGGCATGTTCTCTGTAATTCACAGACACAAAGCATTCTGGGGGAATGGCTGCCTTGGTGATAACTGTGAAAATGATTAATATAGTTTTATAGACATTCAGTTGCATCCTGTCACGCTTCACTCGAAACACTTGTTTTACAGTTTGGAAAAATCTATGAGGTACGAATGATGATGGACTTCAATGGAAATAATCGTGGTTATGCATTTGTAACTTTCTTCAATAAACAAGAGGCCAAAAATGCCATGAAACAACTAAATAATTATGAGATCAGGTAAGACAACTGCCTCTCTGTGACCAGTACTAAAACACAGTGGTGGGGATTGTACTCTGTTGGCTGGTGCTGTTTGACTCTGTGGGTGAAGAGATCCCTGTGTCCTCTGCCAGGAACGGGAGGCTGCTGGGCGTGTGCGCCAGCGTCGACAACTGCCGCCTCTTCGTGGGGGGCATCCCTAAGACCAAGAAGCGGGATGAGATCTTAACTGAGATCAGGAAGGTGACCGACGGTGTGATCGACGTGATCGTGTACCCCAGCGCGGCCGACAAGACGAAGAACAGGGGATTCGCTTTTGTGGAGTACGAGAGTCACCGAGCCGCGGCCATGGCCAGGAGGAAGCTGCTGCCAGGTACGCCTCTGAGCCCAGCGGCTACAGACAGTCAAGACTTTCATGTTAGGGTTTGCTATTCCTCACACAGAGGAATGGGAGCTTAACTGACATTTTTAACACATTTTTATGGTTTTTATAGCTATAGCTTAATATTACACCTCAGGTCCATCCTACTACTGTTGCAACTCTGGTAGGATGTGGTTTGAGTGGTTTTATCATATGACTTAACAGCTTTAAGGACTGACCCCCAGCAGTCTGCAAAAGGACACTGCAGGAGGAGACTGGAACAGGGTGTTGACCCCCTTTCTCATCCCGAGCCCCTGTCACTTTACCCTAGAAACCATAGTGGTGGATCCAAATACTTCTGAAAATTTTACATGTAAACAGTGCATTAATGAAGTGTTAAGAAGACTCCTTCCTGGTCCTAAAACACAAATGAAGGCAATTTATATCTGCCCGGTGTTTATTAAAGAAATTAAACCAATATCCTGCTGCCCTTTTTCTAATGGTTCAATATCGATCCCTAGAGTACGTGGCACAGTTTAATGCACTTA
Organism: Amia ocellicauda; assembly: GCF_036373705.1. NCBI lineage: Eukaryota > Metazoa > Chordata > Actinopteri > Amiiformes > Amiidae > Amia > Amia ocellicauda. The sequence continues at coordinate 18,524,591 of NC_089869.1, forward strand.
GGGCTCACTTAGGCTGTAATCAACTGTGCATAAAAGAGAAGGCTATCTGATTGTTTCCACTTCCAATGTTGTACTTTATAACAATAATGAGAAGACAAACTTTTCTCTCTAGTATAAACACATCAAAGAGGACCAGCTCCAACAGACATCTGTTGGTAGACGGTTACATCATCTTCAAAAGCTACAAAAACCAAGGATTTTAGCCAGCAACTCCATTGCCACCCCAACATTTCACACCAGTAAAGAGCAATTAACCTCTGGCCTTCTTGTAAGTGCTGCTCAATGGCCCGTACCTCTGAGGCGAAAAGGCCTTTTTATACTGGAGTTATATTACCCTTGGAAGAACATTTTTAAAGAAACATAACACCAAACAGAAGGCTGTTGGCCATTTGTGTATGATTACACATATTTCTCTATAGTTATACAGAAATAACACACCTAGGTGAAAGAAAATACTATGTATTTTTTACATTACTTTTTAATGAACAAGAAAAATCATTGGGGGAGAGTTAAAATCGTAACAATAAATGATCTGGGATGTGTTTAGGGAGGATCCAACTATGGGGCCATGCCATTGCGGTGGACTGGGCCGAGCCCGAGGTCGAAGTGGATGAGGACACAATGGCCACCGTTAAAATCCTGTACGTGAGGAACTTGATGCTGTCAACCTCAGAGGAGACCATCGAGAAGGAGTTTAATAGCGTCAAACCAGGTGGGTAGTCATTTTAGCCCCATGATTAATGTTTAAACGCACACCTTCTTTCCTTATAGAGCACCTACATGTTATAAATGTCAGTATCAGATGTTGCAGAAGTCACCTGATGGCTTCCAACTCTCCCCTCAGACTTTCTTAGTGTGCATCGGCAATTATGAGGTGCAGCTCGTTAGCGAATCGGGAATAGAGATGCCATGATTGATGATGAACGCACAGCAGCTCAGCACGTGGTTTTCATTGAGCTGTTTTCACCGACTGGAACAGATTGATCATCTCAGATTACTGTGATTGATGAATACAGGTGCAGGGGCCGTGGAGCGAGTAAAGAAGATAAGAGACTATGCTTTTGTCCACTTTACCCACAGAGAGGATGCAGTAAATGCCATGAACGCATTGAATGGAAAGGTAATCGATGCAGCCGGCACATTAAGTCTTACATTGCCAGAATTACACGGCACAATTCTACATCTGAAACACACCCAAACAGTCTGTAATTAGTTGAGCTACTTTTCTATCCTGGGTTCAAATCAATCAGAATCATTTTGTCATCGTTAAAATCACCAGCAGCTTCAGAGCTCGGATAACGGGTCGTGAATATCGCTCTCGAGTCACTGTGGGTGTCTTTTTGAAAGCTGGTGGATGGATCCCCCATCGAAGTGACGCTGGCCAAGCCGGTGGACAAGGACAGCTATGTGCGCTACACCAGAGGAACCGGGGGCCGGGGGGCAGTCCTGCAGGGGGAGTACACCTACACGCTGGGCCAGGTGTACGACCCCTCCGCCGCCTACCTGGGGGCTCCAGTCTTCTACGCCCCACAGGCTTACGCTGCCATCCCCAGCCAGCTGCGCTTCCCCACCGCCAAGGCCCACCTGGGGGCTCGCGGAGTCATGCGCAGCCCGTCCGTGAGAGGTAACGTATCCCATTCGTCTGTGCTGTGTCACAAACTCAGCTGCTGTTTATTTTATTGACCTTTGCTTATACTTGCTCTCTGATTTTAATCACAGAAACACTTAATTGATGTCTTTAAATTAAGCTAATTCAGAATAACATCTTTTTATTCACAAACATGGCGTTCTTCACTTTGATCTGAAATGGATTTAACCTTTGTAGATTCACATAAAAGGTTTCTTGAATGAACCAGAGAGCTCCTACTGTCATAGTAAGTTATAGCTATCTTTTTAATCGCAGCTTGTCATTGACTAGAAGAATGTGAATAGTCTACTGTAAAAAGTCTTACACCTTGTATAGTGTATAACAAAATTGCTAATTGCTAAATTATATGTATGAATATTCTGTCAATTCAACTTTTGCTTTCACTGCCTTTGATTTAAATGTATATAAATTAAGACATTCTTATCTATTGATTATATAATCATTACTTGAGTACAGAAATTGCTCAATGATATGTTTGAGAATGTCCAATCTGTTTTATTATATATGTCAACATCCTTAATAATCTGTTACTCACACCTGCTTAATACACAAAGTGTGACATCATTTCGGCTGCCATCAAATAAACAAATAATTACATTAATCAATAAAAAATAAAAAAATCCTGAATTATTGGTGAAAAACCTTCCAAATACTGTCCACATGTGTAGCGCAGGTTTTGGGCAACAATGACATCATTCCTTCTGATCTACAGTGATTTGAGTTGATTTAATGCCTTCTTACATTCCTAGACATTTACATGAATGTACCTGTAGGGGCTGCCGGAGTCCGTGGGCTGGGCGGACGGGGCTACCTTGCTTACGCAGGTATTGGCCGCGGCTACACCGGATACCAGCTTAAGGCAGACAAGAGGACAGAAGACAAACTGTACGACCTGCTGCCCGGCATGGAGCTCACACCCATGAACCCCGTTACTTTGAAACCTCAAGGCATTAAACATGCTCCCCAGGTACACATGCAAATGGTCTCCAGCCATGAACACCTCAGAGCTGACTAATTGCAATGAATCAACAGTTGTGCCACGTTAGCAACAATAATACCATCATCGTCTTCATAATTCAGTTTGAATGTTGCAGATCTTGGAGGACATCTGCCAGAAGAATAACTGGGGACAACCAGTTTACCAGCTCCACTCAGCCATCAGCCCCGACCAGAGACAGCTGTTCTTGTACAAAGTGACCATCCCCGCGCTCGCCACTCAGTACCCCAACGTGTAGGCTGAGAAAATAACATTTACCTTTAAAAAAATATTCCTTCTTTAATAACCAGACACTAAAGGGCCACTTTCTGCTCGCAGGCACCCGTTCACCCCACCCAAGCTGTGTGGCTCCGTGGATGAAGCCAAAGTCTATGCCGCGGAGCACGCACTGCAGATCCTGGGTCTACACCCAGAGGGCGCCGAGGCCTCCACGGCTGCTTCGTTCCCAGGTATGTGACGCTCAACGTGTCATGATCTATCCCACACACCTGAACCCTTTACATGAGGATTTCATGTCTAACCCACTTGTTAAGAACTGTTTTTTCATTCACCTCTTATTTTTGCGCTTTGCTGCAGGGTATACAATAGCGAACACCGCCGCCACCGTGGCAGCTTCCCAGCTCAAACAGGCCGTGTCGCTGGGACAAGATCTGGCAGCATACGCGACCTACGAGGCGTACCCGGCCTTCGCGGTGGCCACGCGTGGAGACGGCTACGGCGTATTCTGAGGACTCGGCCTCCCGTGTATTGACCCTGTCTGCCAGATCCTCGTTTAAGCTGCGATGATGTAATGGAGTTAGTTTGATTCTGGTGATCGCTGTAGTTGACATTTGTAGTGGAGTCATAGCAAATTATTTGAATGATACATGTGATGATTAAATGGTTTAATTATAGTTTCAAATGCTTTTAGTCCTACTTGACGTTTCTCAGGAATGGGTTAGTTTGTACAACATGTTTACAAAACCACAACGCTTACTTTAATGTTTTCTTAGTTTTTTCTTTTTCTTTTGTATGCCAGTGTTAGGCATAGTGATGGATGAAAAATAGTATAATAATGTAAACCACATTAAGTTTTTTCCCTCAAAGCAGCATCATTGATATACAGGCTGCCGATTCCAAAAGTAACAGGAAACGCATCAAAATGATATGTGATCATATAAGAAGGTGTTATCAATGTGAATGAGAAATGCCAATTCCAGTTTCCTGAATGTCCTTTAACTGGAACTCTCTGAAGTAGATGCTGGACTAAAATAAATACAGACATTTCAGACATTTAACAAAAAGTTTCCCTGTAAAGAAAGTTTCTCAGAAAATAAACTATTATTTTCTCCTCTGCAAATGAATGATACGCCATAGAGAACCTGCCTCAAGCATCCATCTGAATACGACCCTTTTGTCCTATGTGATTCTTTATTTAAATGTACTTCATTAATATTCCAACATAAACGCAGTACAACGTCCTACTTAACACTGCCTAATTTTTACACCTGTACAAATACACAGTTAGAGAGCAAGGCAGAGAGAGTCTGGGGATGAGGCAAACATTTCATTGGGCGGTTTTTCTGCCTTTCTTTATAATATTAGTAAGATTAGCACATGTGCTTTAAGACATTAACCTCAAGTTTTAGTTAACTATCTGTTATATGTAGAGCTGACTTTATTCTCTCTGTTTTTTTGTTTAGTTCTTTAGTTTAGTTATTTTATTACTCAGTATTTACCAAACAAAATATTTCCTTTTTTCTGATGTTTTGGTGGACCAGAAGGAGAAAAATGGAACAAACCGATAAGCTGCGAAACTTTACTGTCCGTGTACTGATGGGTTTCTGTTCGATCAGCAGCCCTCGATGATAAAGGTTTCTGTGTTGCCTTTTTAGGAGTTAAACTAAAATGGCAACTTGGTCACGAAGCTTTTCCCTGCAGGCTCAGGAACTCAAAGTCCTGTTAAGAGGATTAATGTTATGCATTCACACCATTTTCAGAGCCTTTATAAAACCAATTATACAAATTTTAGAACATATCTGACATTAAATTTGCAATTTACTAGTGCCATGGCTTAAAGAATCATTCTGTATTTTCCCATTGGACATTTTCCATTTAAATCCAATTCATGTCTCGATGCACGGCCTACACATGCTGGTTATATGATTGCTGCTTCGACAGAACACCTGTTTTTAAACACGCACAGTTTAGTTCAAAATCAATATTTAGGAGTCAATAACGGACTTTCTCGTAACCTGAAGCGAGGGGAAAAGCCAGAGCGGGAAGTACAAGTAACAGTATTAAAGTGTGAGTAAAGCACTTAGAACTTATTTTTGTACCAGAAATGCAATATTATTTGTATAGAGTTCGTTTTTTTTTGGATATATAAATATCTCAAATTCAATGTGACTCAATTATCGGTCAAGAACCTGTAAGAAATCACCATTAAGCAAAGAAATGAACGTAAATTGGAAATCTGGAAACTAATATCTTCATTGTGCTGCAAATCATGGAGTACTACTGGGATAATTCCAATGTTTTTCTTTATTATTGTTTGATTCTTGAATATTAATAAATGTCTTATACACCATGTTTGACCTTGTCTATTTGTTCATCCAGTTCACAATCTGTCAATCAAATTCTCTCATATATACGGTCAAATATATTTTTTTAAATAACGAACACATCTAATTATACAATTCATACAATTAATCTTTGCAGATAAACTTCATGTGTCTAAAGTTTTAGCAGTAACATTATTCCATGGCTGGGACAAAATTGCACAGACGTTTTTTCACAAAAGGAGTTTTAAAAAAAATGTTTAGAAATGGCAACTATGATACTTCATATTTATACGGAATTATATTTAAGAACATATAGGTACTTTTGAGTGTCATATTTAAAACATAAGACAGACTCATTTCCTCTCTGTCACAATATCACAAGAATAGCACTCTATGAAGAAAAAAAAGGCTTAGAAACCCAAACAATAACTGAACACAAAAGCCAATATTTCAGATATAAAAAATGAAACATTCTGACAAACTTTATTTCTTTCAATTATATTTTGAGATGTAAATATGTAATATGTATTATGTATGTAAATCATATGTTAGTGTGATCGCAGTCAAATTACGTATCTAGGTCTAAATCTGCAAGAGAGATTAATACTCACACGTACAACTGAAAAACACCATAAAACACAGGCATAATGCCACAGAGGATCATGATATCTTATATTTCAGGATCATATTCCTCAAAGTAATGCACCTCCAATCACAATTTAGTTGAAATAAACAAGCATTCTTATCTGACACACAGTTCATGCCAGAACCAGTTTGGGTCGCTTCTTCGTTTGTATAAGCTGCTTTAACCGAAGACTTCAAACACACTCGATGTCCCGTTGTATGGCGTTATCACCTGGGAGAGGCCCTTCCTCTCTTTGAAGTGGCCAAAGTGCCGGACCCTGTAGGCGCCTGAGGGGGCTGACAGAGGGATGTGCCATTCCACCGTGGCGTTGCTCTCGGCACCGCTGCCTTTAATCCAGTGAAATCTGTTACAGCAGAACAGAGCAAAGAGAGAGAGCGGCCATTTTGTATTGGTTGGGGAGGTTTCTCCTGTTTTATAACAGCAGTCACTCTACACAGAAGAGCTTGTAAACCTGTAGGGACAGTGGTGTATCATTACAGAGTTTGACAAGAGCCTCCTCTCTGCTTTTACCTGTTCTTGGAGAAGTTTGGGGTCACAGATTATTATTACAGGACAGTACAGGAGGCCCTGTGCAAACCGCGAAATACTACCAAACTGGAGCTCACTGCCTTCACACACGGCCCGGGCTCGTACACACACACCTGCCCACACTTTGCCTGAGTCTCTTTTATCTGTAACCCCAAACACGTGCAAAACAAATCTCTACATCAATCATGAAAGAGAGGGGTTGTAAAACGAAGTCACGCAAAAATGAAAGTTGAATTATCTCAGTTTGGGATGAAAGTACAAGTCGACTGAACCCGTCCCGTGTCAGAGTTCAAGGATTCAAAACACAACAAAAGCATGTCCTACTCTACACTGCTTCATGTTGCTGCAAATATTACCATAACTTAATCTCCTCTGCCGTTTCTGAAATGTATAATCCCTGCCTGGATTACCATATTAACACACTTGGAAAGACATTAAGAACAAAATCCAGTCTGCTAGCTGGTGATGCAGCTTAGTTTTAAATGTCCAGATAATAACAACCTGATTCAGCAGTTTTTGATCAAAAAGGCTTGTTTGAAAGATAACTGGTAACTTATTATTCAAAGAGGCCATCCTGATAAACAAGTACAGAGTTTCAACAAACCTAAAAAAAAAAGAAAAAGAAAAAAGAGTATCAAACAAAAACACGTTCAGAGTTGCATTATGATCCTTATAGGAAAATTCTGTTTTTTGGAGGTTAGCATAGGGCATATTTAATGTCCACAAATATTTGTTTCTGGAAAAGTCACTGTTTTTACAGTTACTATCATAATAAGAATAATATACATCTTTAAAACCGGTTTGAATCTCAGAGCATTTCCATTTTGTCACAGTAATATGTATTCCAAACCTAAAATAAAATATAAACTAACTACAAATATGCCTGGGCTTAAATCTGCAGAACACAGAGAGTATCTTGTGTCAGGTCAGTCCAATTCTGCTGCACTGTAGTGTTTCTACACAGAAACCATTCTCACAGTAAAATGATAATTACAGTAAAATGAATAATTACCTTGTCTCCCACGATGCATCAGTGTAAACTATGTTCCATGTCTGAGTCAGATTCTCATACTTCTCTACTGTCAGGAAAGTCTTCCCAGCCTTACAAAACAACACCAAAAGCTTCAACAACTCCTCATATAATTGAAAAATAAAACTTATTTAAAACTTAAATTAAATTAATAGGTGTATGATTCAATGATGTAACAATCACTTACGTACCGTGTCACCAGAGTTTCTGGGATTTCCACTGACAAATGTGACTGTCACAACCTCTCCCTGTAAATGTAAAATAGGTTTAGTTATAAGTGATTTATTTCACTTTTAATAACATTAGTGACTTTGTTGTTGCCTTGTTGTTTCATTAAAGTATTTATTTATTAGACATCCTTTACTTCAAACAGTTTTTCTGCTTATATATATAAAACATTGGCTATAAAGTGTTAACTCTTACATAAGGGGTAGAACAAAAGGTAACAGTTCTCAATGTGTATGTGTGCTGCAAGAAACTGTCAATTTGTCATATTAGTAGTGTCTGCATTTCTTTTTGTTATGTCACTTTTCAGTCTCCTGCCCCCTTCTAAACTATCGAAGTTGACTGTAAAAATGAATAGCAGTACTGTTATTGCAACAGGAAGGCGGTGGAAGGCTATCAACAGGACCTGGAAGATGCTGACGTGTCTCAGGAAGCCACCCAAAATGAAACAGGGCATAAGTGAATACACAAAACACAATCTGGCCCGACAAATAGACTCCCTCTCTCATTGCGCTTCCAGATTGGTCATAAAAATCCCCTCTGAATGGAGTCTTTCACAACCGTGACACAAGAGCCTCGTCCTTACCGCTCTGTACGACAGCCGGGCCTGTTCCAGGACTTCCCCGAACGACGTGTTGCCAGGATTTTTATCCACTGGGACGAGGGGCAGCAAGGAGAAGAGATTGGTGAAGAAGGGGGGTTCGGGACCTTGAGGGAGCTCACTCACTTTATCCTGATCAAGACACGAAAGACATTGCCAAAAAGTTACAGGAGTTGTTAATCCCTGGTAGGTTTGCAGCCTGGTCCCATAGGTCCAAAACACTTAGTCGGGGCAGGTTTTCAAAGCTGTGTCAAGACACTAAAATGCAGGTAAAGTTTGGGCCTTGATGTTAACGAGAAACTGCTGCAGTGTGTCAGTATCCTTTGCTATGGTTTAAAGGCAATGGGAAGTCACTGAACAAAGACTGTGTTGTCCAAAGTCAACTGTGATAACTTTGTCTTTACAGGAAGTGGGGTAAACGATTAATTTTTGTTTAAATTAGATATTTTATGTAAATATAGATGACTTGGTAGCATTGTGCTTCTGAAACCTGTTCATACACTCTCTGTCAGGACTCAGTGTACACCTCTATACTACGTCACCTCAGCAATGGCACGAGCAAGTCCGCTGAAGAGCTGGATGTAGGCCGACAGGCTGTGCGGCCCATAGATGGTGGAGGCTCCTTCATAGCGCTGGATCTGCGGCACAGAAAACCGGCATCAGACACAGATACAGGAAGATCCGAGAAGCACAGCCGTAGAGCAAGACAGATCCCCTTAAAGGAGGATGCATTATTTATTGTAACAGATGTTCAAATATGTACTGAATCAACTGCACCACCGTGATCGTTATGTCTCTAAATGTTGATCGCAGTCCAGGAGAGTCAAAGTTTACTGAAGTTCCTAAATGTTGAAATACTGGAATAACCGTTAGCTTGTCATTTCTTGCTGCTACACCCAGGATTCCCTTACCTGATATTCTTCATAAGTTGTGATGTAGTGTGTGTAGACATTACACAGTCCGGCAATCACCACCTCTTGATTATAAAACCGAGTTTCCAGTTCCTAGGATAATAAATTTAAAAAGGTAGATAGATAGATATATACATGCTGAACAGACAGTGAACAACATAGAAGTTTTCTGTGATTTGCTCTAATAAACATTTTTTTGTAAACAAAGCCCAGTCTGCAACTTAAATAGACTTTAAATATGAAACTCTAATGTCCTATCCCAAAAAGATAGATAGATAGATAAAGTTCACATATTTAAACACATTGTAGTTTACAGCACTTACTTTTTTGACTGCTTCCCTTAATCGTCTCCCTGCCATTGTGCTTAAAGAAAGAATGCAAATGGATCAACAAAGGAAACTGATTTGAAGTTCAGTTTTAAACCGAAACTGTATTAATGTATGCACCTGTATATTTCTATTTATTCAAACTGTTAACTTAAAAATAAGTGTTAAAATAGTTTTCGTTCTTTGTAACTGAACCAATACGTTTAAACCGGCACTTAAAGTCAGGTCCATTGGATTTTGCAGAAAGATACAAAGAAACAGCATTGTATTGTTTTAATGCATAACAACACTGAAGGATCGGCGTCAGTGTTATTTTAAGTCTATTCCCTTTAAGAAAACATCTATAACACTTACAGTATTGGACGGGATACTGTAGCAATATCTTTTAAAGTATTTTAAGCCTTGGATTTATTTAGTGTTCATTCCTTAATTAAGCGTCTCCAAGGCTTGGCCTTTCACAACACAGATCTGTCAGAGCACACCTACGTCACTTCGCCAGGGAACGCCACGATTGCAAAGTTTCCAATGGAAATAATCTGAACATCCACAATATCAGGGTGCCACGGGAAAGGTTTAGTCATCTGGAAAGAGTGTAGAAGACATTCACATGTTTCACTGTAAACTGGTCCACTCTCTCAAACATGATAGTGATTTTAACTTGAACAAAAATACTCAAAGACACCAACACTACGGAAATATGATGTTAAAATAAACCATACTATGTACATCATACTTACTAGTCTTATATTATTTGTACATTTCAGTTTACCTCTCCGGTGCTGAAGAGAATTGGTTTCGGGTGGTGGCAGGCTTGGGTTTCATTGGAAGGAGCTCCCAACAGGGCATCTCGGACCCCATCCCAGAATGGATCCCCTTCGACAGTCCCTACAGAGCGAAACTCTACAATGTCTTTACCCAACATCATCATAATCATCTAGGCTCTACCATCGTGTTTAGTTTCCTTGCATAAATGTGTAAGTGCAGAAGAGTAAAGCTTGAGTTTGTGCGTTTACCTTGAGTGAAATTGAGGGCGCCTCCCCCATCAATAGTTCCACCAGCAAAGCTGTAGCCCAGCGCTGGTTTACAGGTCCTGCCCTGTGAGGAAACACACAGATGGCTCAAACGTCCTGAACAAATAAACTGATCAGAGTCATCATTGGATAAACCAGTGTCAAACAACTGACAATGGAGGACTGTAACATGCACGTTTATTATTATTATTATTAACAATATACACAAGAACCTGTAATTCAGCTGTCCGGCTCCGCGGTGCTCAGTACTCACTGTGTGCGTCTTATTGAACTGGACCGTTACATCCGTCATGTTTACCCACTGATGGGCGGCACTGAGAGGCCCATTAACTTCCTGTCGAGCCCTGCTGTACAATTCCTGCAATAAAAATCATAACGCGCTTTGGCGAGTGGATCTGCACTGTGAGCTGGAAGATGAAGTAGAGGCGAATATCATGAGAAGTGTCTTTTAATTGGAAAGGATGGGATGATTCTTTGTTTTATACACTGATCTTTTTAAATGATTATGTCATATTTCTATTACCAGTATCAGAGTATAATTTATGTATTTATGAATTAAATGATCATACCCTGGCTTTTTTGTAGATGTTCTCGCCAATGATCTTGGTGCTTTCAAACATGTCTAATCCCGGCCCAAAGGCAACACACATTTCTCTCTGCGGGGAAAAGGAGGTTCAGTGGATTGCTTTCAGACAGCACCATATTACTGCATCTCATTTCTATTATTGCAATCCATTTTTTTATAAAGGATTATTTAACTACCTGATTCCTGGCAGATAGTTATTAGTTATTTGAGCTTGTTTGGTAGCTGCTTTAATTGACTTAGCTAGTCCAGGCAACAAATCATTTAAATTAAAACATTACAGTACACAGAATATCTGAGTTAATTACAAGTATAAACTGCGTGATTGCAATGCCTCTGCTAGACTATGTTATAGGAAACATTTTGCCCTCATTTTAGTGATTGATTCAGTAGACCTACGCACCCCCCCGATGGGGCAGGAGCTGTTGAGATTCTCACAGGACTCCCCAGTGTTGAGACAGCGGGGCCCCTTGGTGTTGGGAGTCACGTCGCCCAGATTACTGGAAGAGAAGGCGGCTACAAAGGGCCCCTGGGTACACGAACATGAGAACAACATTAGCATACAAATTAAGTCATTTAACACCTGGAGAAAGAAACCTGTTTTTTAGTTAACTTAACTGAAGTATGGTCAAATATATCAAGTGGGAGGAAATAAGTCAAACAAGCATGTTGTTGTTTTAACTGAAAATATAGGTAAGAGTGGGGCTCATCGTGTATATCGTGTATATAATGTACACAACCCCCCCAACACATGCATGCGCACACGCACACACACACACACATGCACACCCCCCACCTCAGGGACTGGTAGTGTGGGAATGATCTTCCAGATAAAACTGGGAAGCACTGCCTAGTTTACATTACGGCGCTCACCTGTCCGGGCAGAAAGCCAATATTCTTCTCTTTTTCAAACAGGTACGAGGCATAGCCCATGTTGTCGCTGCTCACCATCTGGTTGGTGTTATTCATGCTCACTGGATGAACAGCGAACCAGCTGCAATAGAGACAGCAATGAACAGAGGAGTAATCTGGGGTGCTCTGAGAGAGGTAGCTGGAATGTCTGCTGGTTGGATGTACTTTACGGTTTTGTGGACACCTGTATAAAAAGACCTGAACGGGTTTCAGTTTGAAGGAACTCAGGAACACACATGAAACCCAGGCCTATTTCACTTGCAAATGCTTTCAAAGCTCTGCCCAGGTGTCTAATGCTATTGTGTTGTACATTTTTAATACCTCAGCATACCGATCCCAACCCCATCCAAGTCAGTTAGTTTCATCACCACCAGCTGTTTGTCAGTGTTGGATTGATACCTACAGACAAGAGAATGGTTCATTACAGCACTTGAGATGTTTACATTTGATTTCCACTGTAAAGAGGCCCATGTGCTCGCCAGTCTATAACATAATGATTACTAAAGAAAATTAATTGCTTAATTGCTAAGATGACTGGTTAGTAAAATATTACGTGAAAGAAGGTCTCTCAATTATTCTAGCATGCCTTTGGGGATTGAATGTGCTTTTGGAAATGCCAGATCACCACAGCAGTTATTAGAAGTGCTTTCCATGCACTAAGTAGCCCATTAATTGGTGAAAGACATTTAATGAGATTATAGGTCTAAGAAAAGTCTCTGCTAGATCCTTTATAGAATTGTAGCTTTTTCTAGGTGTTCGTTTTTAAAGTTCATTTATAGTTTTGAAAGTTTCTTAATCTAAACTGCATTATTTAGTAAAATGTGAAGAAGAAGGTACAAATCCTTACTCTTTCCTTTCTTCCGGGGGATTATTCAGGTAAGAATATGGACTTCTGTTCAAATTGCTGTGGTCCAGTTGTCCTTTATTGATAAAGATTCTTCCAGGTATTAGATTATGATGAGCATTATCGATGCTCTGCACAGAAAATAGTTTTGTAGCAAAAAAAAAACAAGGGTAACAAAAACAAATCAAATCAGAATTTTGTGGCAAATTCAAATTTTTACAAATTAAATCTTAGCATTACAATTTAGGTTAGGAGAAATATGCATCAGTAATAGTATATAAAAGTAAGCAGGTTAGGTTGCATCTTGGCGCAGCCTATTCTATCGCTGTATGGTCGATAGCCAATCAGCAGTAAGGACCTACAGTCGTTCAAATAGATGCCCTTCCTTTAAATTAATGGTCAAATACACTTTGTCTCCTTGTAAGTAAACAGTTTTACCAGTATTTTTATGATAATGTTTTTAACCTTATGATTTGATGAAAGTCATTGATCGTAAGGAAGTGAAATCGAAAAGTGGGAAGTACCTTTACAATGCCATTTACAAGGGCCTGAATGGAGGGCTTGATGTAGCCCATGCTGGTGATCATGAACAGGGTGTACTGGAAGTAACCGGCAGGGCCCGAGTGTGTGTGAGTGCCACTCAGGACAACATTGTCTTGTCTGTAGAGGTTCCCATACTTTAGCTGTAGTTCCTTCATCACCTAATATAGAACATGCCAACAAAACAACAAATATTCACATGAGTGGAAGGGTTACATTTACCATTGCATTAAGCATTACATTAAGCATTGGTTACACAAGAACAATGCATAAAATTCAGTTTGTATTGCTATTACAGCTAATTACTGTAGAACATTAGCTAACGCATGTTCTTAAGAAGTGTGTACTAAAGAGGCCACCATAGAAACTCTAGTAAGACTTGCGAAAGGTTCAACAGTGTCCCACAAGATAAGGTTAATGTGAAGTTCCCAGTTAATACAATAATTGCCGATCTGATGAACCCTAAATGAAGCCTTGCCACTCGTCATTCAACAATTACCATGAATTTAGTTGCCACAGATCCAGATAAAGGATAGAATCAGATCTGTGTTTTTCCCTTTGGTTCTCAAATGTTTTATTTGGGTTTATATGAATAGAGAATGGCCGCCTACCTCCAGTCTCAGTCTCTGAGAAACCATTCCAATGTCAGCGCTCACAAACACAACACGCCTGGTCCCATCGTCCACTATGAAGGCTCGGCTGAAAAGCCTGGTGTGGATTCCAGCGGCTGTTTGCTCAAAATTGGCGTAGCCCATCTGAAAGAGATTGAAATAGGGACCTAGAAGCTGTTCTCCATTAGCCACACAGGCGTTTGATTTAAATAGATTATTGGTAACAATGCCCTTAGACAAGTTAATGATAAACCAAATATCCCCAGATCTTTTGCAACTTACCAGGGGCACCTGAGCCACAGGGCCGGTGCAGTCCGCTCGACCCACGCCCACAACATACGTACTCTCAAGTGGGTTCTCGGTGGGATCGGATGCTGTTTGTTTGGGAGCAGAAGAAGATATTTCAGAGAAGGATCCTGTGGCACAAAGTTTCACACTGGTTCTCTGGGATGCTGACAAGGTCTGACATTGCTTTACAGCCATGCAGAGAGTGCCATTTACTGCCAAAGCTGAATGTTGTCTCCAAATATCATTACTTCATTACAGCCATTTTAAGCAATCCCTGTAGCATCTCCCTTGGGAATAAATGTACTTATTGCATCCAGATATTCAGGTGTGAAATGTATTATTAAACCTGGAAAGAACTAGTGTTTCGGGCCCACTTTAAGCACTAGTATGGACTTGATTTTGTTTTCCCAGTAGCGGCTGGTAAAAAAGCACGGTAAGCGTTAAGCTACTGGCTATCAAAGGAATCACACCTGTTTTAACACCATCAGGTACACACAAATCTATCCTATATTAGGTCAGAATAATTGTATTTTTCATAGGAAATAGCACAGTCTTACGTTTCTCATTATTCCAGCTAACAGCCAGGAGGGTGATCAGTCCGACACTGACTCCAGTCATGAGCACAAACAGGACTATGAAGGCGATCTCCAGAGAGCTGAACCCGCAATAGGAACCCTTAGCAGCCATGGCTGGTCCTGCTGGATGTGAAAACTGGATACATCAATAACTTAATAACTCATTGTAGCTTGGACAAATGTTTTATCGCAAATATTAATTTGCATTTGGCATGTAGCTGTCCACAGCTTTCAAATGTAACTTGGTCACCACTTCTATAACATGCTTGGCAAATGACGAGATTTTATGGATTCATTTTTTAATTTGTGATCAAAAGCTTTCTTTCTTGTTCTCGAAAAAGCTCAGAAATAAGATAAGACTTTTTTAAGACATACAATGGAGTTGAGGCTTCTCATAAAGATGAATATACATACATGTAATACATACATACATACACAGACACACACATTATATATTCAAAGATTTTACTTACCTAGTGCTCCTGAATAATTAAATTAAATCGGTAAAATACTTGAGAGACAGAATCAATGTTGGAAGAACAGTACACCTCTGCTGCAAGAGCGGAGGAGATACGTTTGTGTTTTATTGCAGTTCATTTCTTCCTACCATAGTTCAAAGATAAATGATTAGATAAGTGTATTCTACAGCACTAATTTGTTTTAATGCACATCGCTATCAAATAAAAATGAATTGTAAGCATTCCTGACACACAGACAAAAAGGTCATTATATGTTGTAATACATCTATGAACAGGATTTGCTTTATATACGGTGATGCCGCCATGCTGGGTGGCAAGGTGAGGGACATTACCTGCTGACCCGCTGTTCTCCTCCTGCCTGACTCCCCCTTTTAAAAAAACAGAAGATATTACCCTCCTGAAGTGGAGAGGCAGGAGGCAGTGTGTGAGACGAAGATTTGTATTCACAGGAATGAATTTTGGCTTTCGATTACAAAATGGATTACGGACTAGATTGTGTGCTATGCGTGTTGCGTTTTTGTTCAGTTAGATATCTGTGAGGGACCCGTGTTGTGTGTAGGCCCAACGAGGAGTTAGGTTTTGATTTGGTTTGTGTATGTCCTGTTGTTTTGGAGCTCTCACGCACTGTGTATAGAGTATAGAAATAAATCAACACTTCCCCATGAACATACCTATTGTTCTTCCACCTTTCAGAGCCCTTGCATCATGTCCAACCCCACACGTTATTCCCTATGTCAATGAATAATGGCTGAATATGTCTTTATAATACAGCAGACACTGTTACATTAATCTTGTCAGTGATGCTGTGTGAAATAAGCAGATGAATTGGCAATACAGGCTGTATTATAAATTGTAAGGCCATGGAACATAAAACATTAAAGCATATATGTGGACAATGGTGCATCGTCAGAAAAAGGTTATTTGAATGACTGGAGGCAGAAAACATACACATATGCATATACTAAACAAAAACACCTTTTATTTAAAAGCCTTAAAATTTTCCATCCCTCACCATAATTGTTTTACCGTACAAATATTACCTGGTGTATACATAGACAAAAAAACATACAGAAAAGGACCTTTGCCTCACATAAAATACAGAATAATTATAATATACTTTCATTGTTAAAAAACTAATTTATTTTATGAATTGGCAATAATGGATAGAATTCTCTCCCTATATAATCGCAAAGAGCAACACTTGTAAATTACATGCATCATCTGCACAAATATAATAAATTCCATAAAGAATGAAATGTTACCGGCCTAACACTTTGCGTCATGTCAGTGGCACTCCTTTCAAGTTGAAAAAGTAGAATTTGGAAATGTCTGATAAAAACCATGTACAGAAGCTTCATAAACTGATGCATTTTTATTAAGTTATTCTCGTCCAATATATATTAAAATAATGTATTTGTATATATATTTCTCTATGGCATACTTATTGATTGTGTCACAAACAACATTTTCTTTCGATTTGAGGTTAATTCTTCTATTTTTGTCAAGAGTGAACCATCATTTTGGTTTCATTTTGTAACACGGGTTCAACGTTTGTAAAGCACATTCCCCCCGAAGAACTGAACTAAAACAATTGGTAACTTAAAATTTCACTTTTTGAATGGCTTTCCTAGCACATGACAGAAAGCAGAGAAACAGTGTTATAAAATTAAGTCATTTCAGAAGGTACTGCAGCAGTGCAGAGCTCCAACCAAGCGGTCCATAGATGTCTCCAAACCTACAGGAGAACCAATCATACTTATCTGATGAGAACCTTTGTCCATTTTGATCATTTATTGGAATCAATGAATACATTCTAATTTAGTCAGTACTTCAATATCCGTTCTAACCTTGAACTTAATACAAACACAATATTACAAGTATACAACGGAAGGAGAAAGTCAGTCGAACAGTACATTAAAAGAAGGAAAACAATGCATGTAAGGAGCCCTGATGCTTGGCAGAAGAGGCAGTGTACAGCATGCACTGATCTCGGATAAAGATAGATCTCTAGTGCCTGTAGGCCCCACTTTATAATATGTAGATCAAGATGGAAGAAGCAAACTTTAATGAAAATCAACATATACAATCCTCTATTAAAGAGTGGAACACTGAAGGAGAATTCAATACAGAATCGGAGAAGGAACGGTGTCATTGTTTTACAAAGAAAACACGAGTTTGCACACACCGTTTCTGCACATTACCCAAGTGACTGCTGAAATGCTTTGGATATTCAGCCTCATCAAAAGGATGTTGCCGTAACACAAGGAACAGTTGAGAGGACAACACTGTGACAGTTATGAAAACCTTCCTGGAACCCAGGAGCCTAATCTTTAGGGAGGACCTTCAGAAATAGAAGCAATTGAAAAAGCACTTCAGTGGATTATGTATACAGAGTTTGAACAGTTTTTTTAACTATGAGCTCAGGGCTGATAATTACTGAATGTTGGCATACATGTGCATGTTTGTAAATACTAATGAAACTGGACTAGAAGTCATATCTTAAATAACAGCGAGTCTCTGCATTAGAGCGATTCTTCTGCTCAAAACAGACATTTCTCCTTCATCTGTAAACTTGACCTAGCATTTATAGAAAGAGATGAGAATTTGACAAAGCGTGAGTGGATCAATATAACGTCATTACAATTATTAAGCTCACTCCTCAACATCAGTCAAGCCTATACTGTCGTCAAAGCATATTCTTCGATTTCCTAACACTGCCTTTGAATGTTCTGGATGCGACAAGAGTCTGACAATGACGATGTTCCAAAGATTCTACTTCAAGACATATTCACTTCATCAGGTTGTTCCTTAGCAAGAGCGATTTTCTGTCATCACGAGAAAGTGGCGATCATCTGGCGATCATCTGACAGAGCCTGTGCCTTTATGCTGGTGGGCAGAGTGGTGTCACTCTCAATACAGCAGCAGCCCTTGAAAAGGTGAATACATATTCATTTCTCTGGAACAGAATTGTTCGGGCTTGTACTTTTACATTTAAAGATGTGATTTTTTTTAAAGTGCCTGCCAAAATAAAAGCCAACACCCTACCAAATCACTCATAACAATTTTAGTTGTAATGAATAAAACAGAGAAAACCTTAAAGGAGAATACAAGTGTCTGAAATCTTCAGTGATATGATGGCAATACTGTAAAAAGGGAAATCTGCCCTGCTCTTACACTGACAAACAGCAGGGTGTGCTGTTGGTTGACATTTATTTCTTACTTAATGTATTCTTAAACCGTTAACAGTACTTTTAGCAGCTTTTAATATTCGGTGGTGTACATTGCGAATTTGAGGTATAGTCAGAGAAAGGGGCCCAGAAAGGAGAGACATTCTCATTGTCAGGCATACTGGTGCCAGTAACAGTACAGAAAACCTTCAAAACATGTTACAAATATGGGCATTCAAGTAAATGTAGTGTCAACTATAATGTATGCAACACTCAAGAAAGTCAAATAAAACCAAAAGTATTCGAATTTCAAATGAAAAGAAGAATGAGGGCAGAAAATACCCCAGCTGCAGGGGGAAAAACAAACTTGTATATTTATACAAGCAGATAAACAAACCATATATTGTGATTTAGTTCGGGGGAGGATTGGTTTTGCTCATTTGATTGCCTTAGGAAGACCAATTTCTTAAAGGCTTAAATATTACATTCACCACATTAATAAAACTTATTGGGTCAGATATTCTTCACTCGTAAGCTCCAACATCGCAAACCGGGTCACTGCTTTCACCTCGACAGATCCCCTTTATATGGTTCAAGCCAAAATAATTATGTACCTCTTATATTGTTTTTTTAAATAAACAAGAATATATGAGACCACCAACAGACTGTACAATCTAGACAAGAAGGCACTAGAAAACACTAAACATCACTCTAGATTTTTCTCCATTTGCTCTCTTTTCAAAATGTAAAAATCTAAAAGTCTTTTTTTATCTTTAAACATTAGTTTAAAAAATAAACCTGTGAAATACTTAGAAAAATTCGTTTTGCACCTTTGCCGTGTTTAGTGAGGATACTTACAAAAAAGGCTAATTTAAAAAAAAAAAAAAAAAAAAAGGAAAAGGAAAACCTTCCTGCATCTAAAATTCCAGATTCATCACATTTTCCCACAATCCAACAGTTAATATTTTAGAGGAAAAACTTTTGTACATAGTAGACCTTGCTAGAAAATGGCTTGTCACCCAATAATTGGGAGTAACATGAAATTAAATGATTTGTATAGGAAGTTAAATAAAACAAATACAGACGTTGTAATATTAGCCGGATTTACAATAAAGCAAGTTCTCTTACCTTTATGGCAAAATACAAAATATCTCAAAGGTTTAGTGCTTACAGTGCGCGTTTTGATCTGTTCAAAAATGAAATGCTTTGGAAAATAAAAATCACAGTGCTGACCAGTTGAACTGGAACAAGTCGAAAGTGAACACTAAACATGAAAAGGAATAGCAAGGAGTTCGCCATGGCATCTTCTCGTGGTAAAATTGTAGCACTTCAGGCAGTCTTTTGGGTCCCCTCTCAGCTGGAAAAGTCCACTCTCACTCGCACAATCTCCGAGCCGCAATGCTGCCGCTATGTGTCTATCCTGGTGTATCGCACTGCTACGCTGGACATTAGGGCCCGCCAGGAAAACGGCCAGTGATAGTTCCGAGGTACGATTCCTTGGACATTGTCTTCAAAGTACTGGAAAAGCCGGTACCACCAAACCCGGGAGAAAAAGTTGCTCTGTGACTTTTCTTTTAGCACCTACAAGAAAAGAGAGCATATGAATCATGAAAACTCTCATATTTAAAAAACAAATCGATGACATCAAACTACGGCTGCTCTTAGTGTACGGTGTTCCAGCTGTTGGGTACTTGTTCTGAATTTGAACACACACATCACTGGGAGGAAAAATAGTTTGTTCTGAGTTTGGTGGTGGAAATATACCTTTACATTCAGCTTAACAATAATAACCAGTATACATCTCAATTAAACATTTATGTAAGTAGTGCAATATCAGGTTCCCCTTATTTTAAACCCAATATTTTACAGAAAATGAGTTCATGCAGTATTACTTCACAGCTTTCTCTTACACAACAAGAGCTATCCAACCACAGCTACTGGCACTTCTCCAACACACCACATACCAAGTCTCACCCTCCGATGCCATGGTGCAAAATCTCGCTGAGCACAATAGACTCTAACAAAGCAATCCCGCACAAACGTTTTCCAAATGAAAACCTAGGGTTGGAATGCTGAGGAAGGAGATGTGTCCTCTTCCTGAATAAGCACTTACTTGCTGGTTGGCCATGGTGTGGTACCACCAGAACAGGCGTGTAGTGATGAAGTAGGCCACGACCACGTCAACAGTGTAGTGGTCATGCGCAAGCAGAATGCAGAAGATACCAACAGCGCTGAGCGTCCAGCATATCCAGTGATACCACCAGAATCGTTTTGGAGAATCTGGGAGGAGAGGTGCACAACACAACGGCATTAAGAGACAGATGTCATTTCCTTTCAACACAAACATCACCTCTCTCCATTACGTGTTTGTGTGTGTGTGTGTGTGTGTGTGTGTGTGTGTGTGTGTGTGTGTGTGAATAGAACCATTTACAAATAACTTCTCTTTCATTAAGCAAACTGCATCACACAGGTAACTACTGTTGCACCGAGCAGCTCAGATTACAGGATAATGTTCTGTTGACCTTGTTTTGTAAAATGTTCCACTACACAAGTGTAATCTAAGATAATAAAGGTGAACTGACATTTCCACATATTTTGACAATACAGTCAGTCCATTAATAAGGAGATAGTCTGGTATGGAATAATTGGTCAACCTTTAAAATAATGGGCATACATTCTTAATGAATTTATGTATGACTACCACAGGAACAACACATGAATACCTTTTGCACCTTTTATTACAAGGATAGGGTCAAGGATAGTGTTAGAGACTAGGTTTGGGGCTTATAGATCTCATCAGAACTCAGAGGAAGTACATGAGGCATTCATATGTTATTTCTGTGGAATTAATTAATTTGTAATTAGTTCCAAATAATTGTATGCAGTGTATTCTGAAGGATTAATATTTACTTTAAAAAAGGTATAAACACACCAGATTTTGCAGACATATTTCAGGTTTCTTTAATAAAGATAGCAAACTTTACTCAAGACATTTCAGACAACTCAATTCTGCTACTAGCTACCTCAACATGCATTCTCAGTATCCTGTCACTCTCTGCATTTTCTTCATGTGCATACACAGTGGCTTAATGAGGATTAAGAAACTCTGGCACTGTTTTAAACTGCATCTGGAATATCTACAATAAGCATATAATTAAAAGGCAGATGAACTGAGTGACTGGAATGAAGAAACAATTGGTATTAATTGTTCCATTATGGTGTTAATGTGTGTAAGGTTTGTACTGTGTGGACAGCGTGTTAGAAATGATCAAAACAAAACACAAACAAAAAGAGGAGATGGTATAGGTTATGAAGTAATGGAGTGAAAAAGATTTATTTTAGAGCAGCTCAGGGAGAAAATTATATTTTACAAAATTAAGAGCCTCGAGGATAATTTCAAAAGGAGTCTATTAATACCATTCAGCCAAAATAAAAAGTAAACTCTCTCCCATTTAGTCATTTTTAAACACATCCACGGGAGATGATAACAACTATGTAGCAATGAAATAGAGCCCTCTGATTACTGCCGATTAAACACATAAGCGGAAGAGAAAATCAGAAACTGGATTTCATACTTCTGATGCCAGCAGGAAAATATAAACACTGGACACCAATATTACAGCTCTGAGCAATACTTACATTCCTTAATAAAGAGATATGTGAGTGTTAACATGACGGTGTGTCCACTGTACAGGTAGTCCCCACACATGGTGTGCGACCCCGTGATCGACAACCCTCCTCCTGCGATCATCTTCATTACCCTGCGCATCTGGGATTCCCAGTCTCCAAACAGCTTGGGGCGGGGGGAGAAATTAGGCAAAATTAGTAAAATAAAAGGACATGGGTAAGTTCACAAACCGTTATGAATAACTGGTGATGATCCGAGTGCTGTTTTGTAAAATCACTGTACAGATCCTATTCAATCTGAAGCTCTTATCTGGGGTTCAAGATGCTTCTGATACAAGTCTGATAAATAACACCAAGATGCACGTTTGTGGCCCAGTGGGGGTTTATCTTGTGTCATTGCAGCCTGTGAATGAAGAGATAAAGTAACATTCTGCAGCTTTTCAGACTTATCCAGACCAATTTGTTGCAGGAATGGTTGACAACAGCAGCACTGTTTCTATAAAATGACATTCAAATGAACTAAACTAACATATAAAGAAAATGTCACACGATTGAGTAATTCTTTCCTCCAGTATTGTTAACTAGGAAACCCTTTTGCTAACTATAGAGAAAGGACCAGTCTTTATTAATCGGTCACATGCAGTTGCTGATGGCCTTAGCTTCCTCAAGGACTTCCTTCCATACTGTAGCACTCTTTTCTAAGCATAGATTAAAATAAATAGAACTGTTATCTCTATCGTAGCACTAAACAACAGAGCATGTCATATGAAAATATCAAGGCACGTTCTCTTCATTTAAGGTACAATGTTATCTTCTACGTATCAGTTCAGATATTTAAGGTTTGCAACTCTGCATTAGCCCATATTAAACACATATTTGTTTGAGCATACTGTGAAACAACAGTGGTACTTATAGCTATTTTTAGTCTTCCCACATGATCTGCACACTCTGAAGGACTGCTTATCCCTCAAAGATCTTCTATAACAAGATTACCACAGATTCTAAATTTAAAAAAAATACGGAATGGAAGAAAACTGAGCTAAGTGTATTTTGTGAATTGAGAAATTGAGAAATTCTTGAACGATGGTATAAAGCAATGACTTCTAAGTATAATCATACACAGACCAGGACATGTGCCCTGCCACCCATTAATGTTGTATTTGTCAGTTACAACTAGGTGTCATTCACTAAATATACAAATCTGAAGACCCTTGTTGTTTCCAGGTTAGTATGGGACATCTGTGAAATGCACAAAAACAAAAAGCGACAACAAATGAATCAAAATAAAAATCCGATACTCAAACCTGTACAAACAGAAACTGAAGTCTTACCTTTGGAGAACACTTAAAGTGCATGCCAGGCACCGGGAGGGTAGTGATGTACATTGTGATACATCGGTACAGATAGAGTGTGCCAACAATGAAGAAGAACCTCCGGCCAATGATGGATCTACAAAGGAAAACGATTAAGCCATTTCATTATAGTGTTAAACCTTTGGTGCATAATTATACTTTCAACTATTAGTCTGTAATTCAATCACATTATCTCAAATTTAGTACATGTAATTTATAAACCTAATATGGTGTTGATGTTGCATCTCTGTTGCAATTAGATTTTTTGGTTTGATGTTTATATTTAATTTACAAGTTTGAATAAAAAATCCGTCATAAATGTAAACTGAGGGTTTCTGTGTTTTGATTTACATACATACACACACACACACACAGAAAACATTCCAATAAAGCATTCATTTTCTTTCATTTGTTTTTCAATTAAATATATTAGTATGCAGATTTTTATAAAAAATACTCTATACTGTCCGTGCGGTTTTGTACAAAGACACTTATAGCCATAATCATAGCAAACAAAGTATTTAAGAGGTATGAGAGGTTTTGTGTCTATTATATATCATACGTACTTGTACTTCAACAATATCCACTGAAAGAGCCACAGGCCCACCAAAACCATGCCATTAATCTCACAGATGGAGAATGCCCACTCGACTCGATCGAAAATGTCAAAAAACTTGTCAGGCAACGGAGGGTTCGCCTCCTTGGGAGGCACTCGCTCGTGAACCACAGAGATGATGATGGTGGTGAAGACGAAACAGGTAAGTGCATAGATGAAGGCAACTGCTGTCTTGCCCCACTCTAGGGGGAAGGGTGAACGTTCAGGCTCTGGGATTGGGATCTGGACCATCTCCTTGCGGAAGCCGTTGGGCACGCCATTTCTCTTGGTTTTGCTGCCTGCATCTCCACTGCCGGCCATGATCAGGTGGCCATTGGCATGCCCGTTCTTGTGCACCTCGATGTGGTGCTCGATCTTCAGAGTCTCAATCTTTTCCAGGAGTTGCCGGCCATTGTCAGACGTTACCAGGGACAGCGGGGGCTGCTTGAAATCTTCCTTGGTGAGCTGCAGCAGGGCCTGGCCATTGAGATGCTGAAAGTACTCCGAGTATTCTTGCATGCCTTCCTCCGTCAGCCAGTTGGACACCTCTTGTGCAGACCAGATAGCCACTTTCTTCATTTCAGTCTCAAAGCAGGGTTGAGGAGGGGGGAAAGGGAGCTGAAGGGTGTGAGTGTGCAGATTGCTCGGTCTAAGGAACACAGAGTCCACCCCAGGCCATGCTTGTCCTGTTTCAAGGACATTGGGTTCAGAAAGCTGGAGGATCCAGTTTGTCACATTCAATTGGGAAAAGAAAGCAAGACTTTAAAACATTTAGGAGAAATCCACAAGTCTGGAGCTGGTGCTGCTTTGCTGCATCTACTTCATTTTGTTCCAGTAATGCTCCTGCCCTGGTAAAATAAAATAGATCTATATTAAAAACAGCAAAAGAGCAATTTTAGGGCAACAGATTCAAAGAGTTATAGCCTAGATATACAATCAGCAAACAAGGTCAGGTGGCTATTACAGGAATGGAAACATTTATTTGTAATGTAATTCTGCAACTTAAATTTGAAATGCATTGCCGAAAACCAGGATAATATTCAGAAACTTTATTGTGAACTGTGAAAAACTGTAAAACAAGATATTCTATTCACTGCAGTTACATTATTGTCTAGCAGAAAACAAATGTCCAGAGTGTTACCTGGGCTTAAAAATTAATACTAATTATGGCATGAGCTCAGGAAAAATTTATTGGATGGATGATGGCCCATTTTGGCAAAATCTATTTCAATCACCAGCATCCGCTTCCTAAGTGTCTGTGTTCATCGCTCACATCAGAGGGAGCAAAACTGTAAACAACATCAACATCCTGTAATGCTAAGCCAAATGGATGAGAGGCTGTCCTGTCCTCTTGTGCTGGATGGTGTGGTTGTAGGATGTTGCAAATGGAATAATGCTGGGGAAAGATAAACTAATAACAGGGAGATTTCCTTTCCAGTTGCTGTACAGGACGTCACTGCACTTCTGCACATCGCTGCAGTACCCAAGAATTAGCCAGACTACATTTTAAAATATTACAGTATTAAACACTGCTGAATGTGTATCCTACAAACCTTTCCTATGTATTCAGTGCCAAGGTAGCTTTAAATGTTCTGAAGAATTGCTGAACACACACGTATATACTACATCCATTACATTAAACATACTGAATAAACATAAATTATCACTTTAGAAATGGAGGGGGATTTTGATTTGAGCCCCAATTGTTTTCTGCATTAAACAATGGATCAAACGGTCTGGATCATATACTGTTTATTTACTGCATATTTAACAAAGAGGCCTAACTGTACGGGTGTTCTCATGAAGACAACACCTTTTCCTTGCCTTCGTTTCAGGTCTATTTACTTTGTTTTGTATGCAGTAGAAAGATAAACAGAGCCTCGACAGTCTGTACACTGAACAGCTCCAGAAACAGCTCTGGAAGAGGAAACCAAAAATAATCAATAACAAGAATTAGAGGCATAAAAATAATGGTTTGAAATCGGTCCCATAAAAAATATACAATACATTTAATTTCATACTTTTAGTGTAGTTGATAATATATTGACTAGCTTGGACATGTTTTATTTATAGTCTTTTTTGTTTGTTGCGATGCATTTCTTACTTTGATTTCTTTATTAAAGTATATTTAGCCAAGCCCAGGTAAACTATTTCAATATTTTACAACATACCAGGGAAATGTGCGATACATTTGTCATATGGTATGCATTATCATTACAGCCTCCCCACACACAAACACACACATGAATGGAGAGTAGGACTATACACACACACACACACACACACACACACACACAATTGAACATGCCTTCGATTCTGGTGCACCCCTTAGTCCAGAGAACGTGGAGAAGCCAAGTGAGGCTAAAACATTCGGACTACTCCAGAAAAACAGATTCACCACTTCTGAAATGAATTTTGAACATCTAGCCGAGATGGAAAACATGACTTCACTCACACCAGTCATCTGGGTTGCACCTTAACTGTTGTATTCATTTGCAATAATATAAATGACTAAGAACCCAAAATCAATAGGAATGTGCATATGAAAACTGCATTTTTAAGTCATTCTTGTACAAAACAAAAGTACTGGAAGTGTTCACAGGACCTATTGTCTATTGGTTGTGAGCAAAGCATAAAATGCACATGTTAAGAACAATTACATTAAAAATACAATTAACCTTTCACCTCTAAAAATGCAATTATATAAATCAGCTGCCAAACAGGTTACCATTTGCACTCGGTTTCTACTTACTTAAGATTACTACAGGATAGGAGAGGAGAGAAGGCTATGGGGACGGTTTCCAGTTATTTACATCAAAGGAAGAAAAATAAAAACACACGTGTTGAAGGAGGCTGCGTGACTGCTCTGACCCGCATGAGATTAATGGCATGAGTGGCATCTCAGATCAGTAGATTGCCTTGACATTGTGCCCTGACGTCACGACACCTTGTATAATGCACCGGATAATAACGGCCGGATTATAGAGGCTGAAATGATCGAAAAGGCATTGAATGCAAATGATGAATTTGCGGTGCGAGAGGCAATCGTGCGGTTTGGGGACGGCAGGCTTCAGCAAGGCAGCTCCTCTCAAACGGGACAACGTGGTGGGGACTGATAGGGCGCAGCATGACAGCACAGTACAACACTGCTGCCTGTCACATTGTAACTGTAGGCTCGATGGCTCTCTCCTTCAAGGGGAAAATCTATATACATTTAAAAGTATTGTGGGTGTTTTAACAATAAACACGTTTTCCTCTCCGCGAAGGGCACACGACATCCGTGTAAGCAGTGTAAACAAATGCAAAATATATTCAACAAAGTAAGAAATACTAAAAGCGGCCATGTGTGAAAAATACAAGTTCACCTGAAACACGCATGTTTTGTGTGTTGATGCAGGAATCACACCCTTTACAAGAACTGTTCATATGGAAACACGATGTACCTTTTAACTAGTGTATCATTATAAAGTACAGGTCAAACATTGACCGGCTAGTTGTAACGCTTAAGTGTCACTGTATAGCTTTCGTTATTAAGTTTTCTACATTACACATGCTGAAGTTCAAACGTAAATGAAGGAAATACGAAAACATATAAACATATGCTTACCGTCTTTGAGATACTGAAAACAGAAAGTAACACAGCAGTCACATATCCACACCCATAAACCAGCTCTTAACTTTGAATCGCACATGTCCTCAAGTTATAGTGACGATTTCTTGGAAGAAAACCCCGCGTTCTAGGTTTGGTTCCTGCGCCTCATTCGCATTCGGCGTTCTAGAACCGGAGCGACAATTCGGTACCGAAAACGCACCACTTCATTTCACAGCCCCTCTGCTCCGACATGAGTGCTGGGTGTGCCAAGTGAGTGCTCACAGGGTGTGGCGAGTCTCTAGAATCCGGTCTTCACAACATCACAGTTTGAGCAATCTGGTTTATATTATTATTACACCCCAACAGAATCCAGGGGGAAGTAGGGTTAGCACATGTGAATCACTGAGTCACTTTCATGCGTCCAGGCTGTGCTCTCAAGGAACCAACATACCCATTTTTTGTGGGTATTTAATGTGGTCTAGTTTCTGATCTGTACCAGAAAAGTCATGCATGTATATAATTCAATATGCCTACTGGGAAACTTAAGTAACAATGTGCTTCACTGGTTAAATATTTGTGCAGTTGTATAGATGCTGTATATATAATCTGTTCACCCATTCAATGATGACGCACACACATACACACAGCCTTTAAATATAATCTTACCAAATGTTATGTTTAATTTGCTCTTGCCCTTTGTACTATGTGATAGAGAGGAAAATTACATAGTGTAACAGAAAAGGTTCCAACTAACTGAGACGAAGTGGGGGAACTAATTTAAATATAATTAGAATTAAGATAGTTTTCTGTAGCAAAATGGTCTTATTTCATAGTTTGTAGTGATCAATATTTATTCAAGGCCAGTTACATGAAAGTAGTCTGGAATTTTAAAGGAAGAGGTTTGACAAATTACTATATCATGAAAAAAAAGCATGTTCTGTTATATTTACAAAAATGAGCCAGCTACAGGTTTTACCAAGGAAAATTCAACGGGCCTAGAATAGTGTGTGTTTTGGTCTATAACCTCTGAAGAAACTTAGAGACTTTCTTTAGAAACAAAACCAATTTATACAGTTGACAAACAAACTGATATACCATAACAATACACATAAATGGGACATACACCACACACACGCCATGCAGAATGAGAACAATCACACCAAGGACATCGTATTATGTGCATCAGTGTTTAGCTACAATTTAACCTTGTTGCAAAACGGTCTCAAAGACAAGATGCCTAAAGGCAATTTGCAAATCTGCACAGTGAAGAAGAAAGCATAAATGTAAATAAGATTTGTAGAATATTTCTCTACTGTTATGGAAAAGCATTGTTATGCAGCACATGACACACTAGGCACAATTTTAAAACTAATGAACTGGACCAATTTCAGCAAAATGTTTAAAATTGCAGGTCTATATTGGCATATCTTATGCATTTCACACTGTAGGAACATCAGACTATTTTTACAGGTGTATGTAAGTAGGTATACACTAATATTGACATTTCAAAGTGACTTTAATGAGTTACCATTCTGCTCTTTTCCCATAAATATATCTGAAGGAAGTGCAGTCATATACATGAAAAGGCAGAGGTCAGTTGAGTATGTTATATAAACTGTGCATCAAAGGAAGACATCTATTCAGCAATCTCTGAAATATCTTTGTGGGGAAGTCTGTAATTTTAAATGATCCCTACATGAAACTATGAGAACCTGCATTCATCTTCTCTGTGATTTGGTACAATTGAAAGGGTAACATTAAACTACAAACACCAAAGAGTTGTAAAAGAGAGCACATATGGAACACATTATTTTTCCTGCATTTACTCTCCCTCCTTCTTAACGCAATCACCTTCACACAAAGTGCTCAGCTGGGTGGAAGGGCTCGGTGTGCACCCAGCCACTGGATCAAAGCTAAAACACACACAGATGTGAGAATCACACATCACACAAATTGAGATTGTTTAATGTTTAGTGTTCCCAATTAAAAAGTTAATGTATATGGATTACTACACAGAACACAAAGCATAAGACAATCATCTATTGGATGACGAATTGGATGCTAAACGTCAAGGATATGATTTTGTTATATCACGATACCCTCAAACCTGTCCTGTTCTAGAACTCAGTAATTGTAGAACAGCTAATGAAGCATCCATTACTGTGCTGAAGAACCCCAAGAGAACTACAGAGTGCTAATTAGTCACACATTGGTGCCATTAAGATTCTATTAAAAGCACTATAACTTCAGCATTATGCATGCAGGGCAATCCCAGTCCGCACACATTAGCTAAGTTTCAGACAGTGTCCATCAAAGCTATGCATCTTCATAAACACAGCTCTTGAATCTTGTTCCTTCTCTAAATGAGGACTGGCCAGTCTCCATCTGCATTGATGTGTTTTAAAGGTAGACACAACATTTGACCACAAGTCGATCTACTTACATTTCTCTCTCTCACACACACACACACTTTTCCAAATTGAACATTAGCAAGTGTTTTTTTTTGTAAATGTGATATGCATAAAACCCCTTACATAGATCCTTACATAAGAGGAAATATATATATATATATATATATATATATATATATATATATATATATATATATATATACATACACACACTATTTCTTTAATTAAATGTTTCCAGGGCATAATGAAAATATACGAATCTGTTTCTACAACTGGTATTAGGGGTTTAATTATACAGCTACAGACTCAAGACAATTGCAGAAAATTAGATTAAAAAGCAGATCAGAGAAATGCAACTGAATTAAATTCAAGAACAGTCCCTCCAGCCAGTGTAAACTCACAGCCCCTCTCTTATTCTCTGAAGTACAAAACTAAAAAAATGTCTTCAAACAAACCACTGCTCGAGCTCAAGCTATTCGAGAATATTACATGGGACCATTTTAATTTCACTTCATGCAACGGATGACTTTTCACTTTGTCGCAAGGGAGAACAACGATATGGAGATCGGGTTTGGGTGGGTGGAAGCCAACATACCAGATAAGTGCATTGAAAGAAATAATTCCAATGTATGTTGTTTAAAAATTGATTACACATTTAAAAGAATAATTTAAATAATTTATCTTCAAGTTACTTATTGGTTACGCAATTTAGAAACTAAAATATTTGTTTTTATTTGTTTCAGATAAGGCAAGTATAATAACCACCAGATACAGAATGATGATTGCACAAAATCATCACAGTGAGGTTTAACCTCAAATTAAGTTTCAGAAGTTTAATCCACAGCTTCCTGTACCATGGTCTGCACCTTGACGACAGGATTCATATTTAAGAGTGTATTAACAGAATCTTTAACACTACAAATGCTACAACAGCTGCAGGGCTGAATGGTAAATATGAATGTGACAGAAAACAAACATGCAGTTATGATTACCAAGGAACTCCAGGAAATCAGTTGGACAGAGTAAATACAGTCATAAGTCAGCTTATATCAAACAGGTAAAGTTCACCAGTTAGCCAAGGCTGTTGAAACCATTAAACAATGCAAGAAGCCATAACTCACCAGAACTATAAACAACTTTCTGGATATTTCCCCGACCAGAAATCTCAACAGCCAAGTACAACAGATGCCGGAGAGAAAAATACGATACTGTACATACCAGGGTTTGTATGGCTTTACATTAGTCTTTGAGAATATTTAAAGGTCTAAAAGAAAACTGAAACTAAACATATTGATTTTAAAAAACAAGAAACTGTTCCCAAAGCATTGATCATTGTTTCTTTATTTCTTTCTTTTATTTTTTGTTTATTAAATCTTCAGATATAGTATGCCTAAATAATTTAAAAAGCAATGTTTTCTCTCCCCCTGAAAGTAAGAATCTACATTTTCCATATCTTTGTAAACAAAACAAACACCACATATAAAACCATATATTTAGAACCAGAAACTACAACACTCCTTAGAAACATTAAGTACCATTTAATGAAAATAAAAAATATGAATGTTAAATGTTTTACCTGACGTCTGTAAATTAATCCACAGCATCTGTTGACTGTCTACCTACAAAGTCCAGTATTGTTTCCCTTTAATGTTGTTTCCCAAATTTGCTTGCGTGTTAAGACTCGATGCAGTATACATCAAGGTTTAGCACTGTGCCCTGACTGTTGTGAGATTGAGAAAGATTAACAGACTTTGAGAGTCAGCTACCTGCTAAGGACCTTCAACCTTGATTGCAGCAAATGCAACAACTGGTTTGATAAACACGTGGAGGTGAATAAGGAATAGGGAAGACAGAATAAGGAAGTGGGATCTGCCAGATCTACCCAAACCACAAATGTGTACATGTGTGTATCAGAGCTTCTCAAATTATGTCAAGATTGTTTTAAGCAATTTATTACAATTTATGGTTCACATATTAACAGAGACTTGTGATATAAATGGAGACATCCGTAGAGTGAAACTAAATAAACCTTTACTTCTTTCTTTTCTAACTGAAAACTAAAACCAGATTGGCCTCCTGTACAGAAACGTTGATATCCCTGAAAAGAAGAGTAAGATTTAATTTGATTACTTCACTTCCTGAATGCTTCTTCCAATTCATATGACTTCTTACTGATGCCTGAACTTGATTACAAGAGTACATCATTGTTAACAGTATAGTGAAACAATTGAACCCTTTTACCCTAATGCTCAATTGAGCCGTTAGGATGAATACAGACCAATCATTCTTCTAAAAATGATAACTGAAATCGATCTCACAGTGCATATAATTCACTTGATAAGAATACCGTGCACCAATAACGTGAGATTACTATTACACAAATTTGCTCAAACTGAAAAGGCTAAAAGTAAACACTCGCAGGGACCATGAAGGGTTAGGTTACACTGTATGCTTAAGACTTGCATGCTGTGACAGATCACGGAGCTCACTAGAGAGAAACTCACAGAGCCAGAGAAGAGAAAATAAGTTTGTAGAAGTGTTGCACTTTAACCCAGTTTCAAATGGATGAGATCTTCATAATGAGGGCTTTGAATCAACAGATCTTGCCTGCTCTGGAACACAGAAATCTCAGAAGTGCCTCAGGTAGATGGATGGGTAAATGTTTAAAACATGAGTTCCAACAAAAGCTTGATACCTGAAGAAACCTGTGGGACCTGTTACTTACCACTGCAAAATAAATCAATAATTTAGATTAATTCAGAGTTGCATATGTAATAAATAATCAAGCATGTATGAGGGACAGACCACCTATAAATAGATTTTATTAGTTGCCACCAAATCACTTATGAATATTACAGTATTGGTTCAGTTCACAAAGCTATTTCATCAACTTTGTCACTGTGTTTTTCTTCTGAGAGGGGTTTGGAAAAGTAAGCTTGGCTCTTCTTACTAACACTGTAACAAGGGTGAGTCGGTTCATTCTTTAACTTAAAATGTGCTGTTAACAAAAAAAGGAAGCTACAAATAAATAAATAAATAGCCTACATAAATTAAACCAAGCAATCAGTAGCATGATTAATACATTTGTTGTGCAAATACAGTTTATAATCGCAAGACAACCGTTTACAGTACAGCCACCATATGCAATTAAGAGAAATTCCAATGTGATAACCTACTTTATAATATTACCTTGAGCTCTTCTCATATGAATCTCTTACTAGTAATGGGTGGAAGGCATCATGATCACAGAAGTGTATGTAGGCATTGTGAGGTTTTTGTTTGTATCTCTTCTTGGGAGGCCTCCACTTGTTTGATGAGGAGTGATACTGTTGAGCTGCTCTGGGTTTATCGGCCCTGTTTGAGGACTTTTCCAGTTGGCTTAATATGGGCCATTCAGTGAGAAGCAGACAGTTTTAAGGCAGCACTAATTCTACACAAAGCCTGCTCACTAGCAAGGGTTATTCCTTTGTTTATTTGTAGCTATTCTATACTGCCCACTGTATTTATAAGAGTTTTTCTTTATTAAAAAAGAGGACAATCAGGTCCTATCAGAAAGCAATGAGTTTCACAGCGACAGTGTTGATTTCATATTGCAGGGCAGTGACTCTAAATCCCAGAGGCTCCTTGTGGCTCAGGTTGCTGGAGATGAAAGAACAGTGCGGAGCGTGGGAAAGGAAAGTCCATGCCAAACCTCGCTGTGTCCTCAGCCCGGCAGGTTGCTGCTTAATTAGCCAGCCCCATTTCTTCATCATTTTTGTGGCAGTGTTTAACCCTCTAATTCAGTTTTCACTCTGAACTCCTCTTAAAACATCACAAACTCATTAAAAATAAATACAACTAAAATCACTGCATAACCTTCTGTTGTCTTCCATTATTCATTTTGGTATTATTTCATTGTGTATTACTATCACAGCAAATCTAAACAACAGCTGCCCCAATTGATAAGTACAGTTTGACCTGGATAAAATAAAACATCTGACCCACCCATAAATCACAAATTCCAAACCTAATTTTCTGTGCAGATTTTCATTTCATAGCCTATAAGCTTCTGGCATGGAGAAGTGCCACCAAGTATTAGGTTTTAAATTGAACGTTAGTTGGGTGGGTCATTGTTTAGATCTAACCTGAGCTATTCTCACAAGCTGCCAAAGTTAATTCTAATAAATGTACAACACACTTCCTGAAAACAGGGGTACACAAGCTAGTGCATTGACCTACAGAAATAAATGTTTACCTAGATGCAAAAAAACACCTTAAAACTAAATCCCAGCAGGAAAGCTTAGATGCACAGTGCATAACTCATGTGAATAGAACGATCAGTGGAGTGAATTCAGGATAAAATTGAATGTAAGAGAATTAAAAGAAAGCGAAAGGTGTTAACTGCAAGAGTAACGATAACAGCACTGAAGAAAACTATTTCTCCACTCAGCTGAATAGTTTTCCTGCAGAGTAAGTAAATTTAGCAGGCTGCCATCTATTTGTTTGCATCACATTACAATGTCTGCAATTCCAACTTTTCAAACCATGCTGGGTTTGGATTAATAAATAAGACAAATCCCCCAAGAACAAGCCAGTGCTTGCACTATTACAGTATTAGTAACCCAGAAAGGATTCTTGAGGGATATTCTTCTTTATGACTAATGCTGTTTAATCCAAATATATTGCAAAATATTATATTAGCATTCAAATTGAAATGATATATATAATGTTTATTTCTACTGCTATTTGGAAAATTGTGACAAAGCATATTACATCACACCACAAGAAAGACAATACATCCTGGAAACTATTAATATTATTCCTAAACATGACTCATTCACATAAGGAATGTCCACAATAAAATACCAAAAAATAAATCAAAAGGGATTTCAACTAATCCAGTCAGTAAATATGGGTTAATAAGAAGAAGAAGCAAAATAATAATGTACAGACTGGATCCTAGTTTTATGTAAGCACCTTCTACAAAAGAAACACACATAAGAGATAGGCCTGCAAGGAGAACAACATCACCTAGTTTCTTCTTCATATCTCTGGTAGTTACTCGAATGACTACAAAATGCACACAGTAAGGGTACCTCATATATTTCGGTCGTCATTGCCGAGCCTCAATCTCTTTTTTTACTTTAATCAAGATGAGTAACACAACATTAGTGTGCGGCTCAGTTTCAGATGTTGGATGAATATGCTAAACTTTTCCATGGCGTGTGTCCCCCTCACACCCCCTCCCTTGGTGATAAAGTCATTATGGGCTGAGCTTAGAGGTTTTAGAGGGAGTGCCTTCCCTCCATTGTATAATGTGTAACACTTAGTAAAGCTCCCTGTTCAGATGAGTGAGCTCAGCCATCACAGCGTCATGTTAACAAGTTTCCTATGAGCTCGCCTGGCACTAAAGCATGAAGGGGAAGAAAAAAAGATTTGACTGTATGTTGCTAGGTAACATTTCACACATGAGCCATCATAAACCTCTTACAATGAACTCCACTTTTCATATAAACCATGCATTGTTACAAATTATACGGCCTTTATGAGTTGTACGCTAACCACAAAAAAATGAAAACCGTAAAAGCAACTTACTATGGAGCAGTATTGTAAGAGTGTGACATACTTTGATAATTGAAAATCATATAAAACCTGCCATCAGTTCCTTTCTCTCCATCAGCTTAGCGCAAGCCTTGTGTGCGTAGTGACAGACAACACAACTGAAAGTTTGGATTTCCTCCATATCAAGCTTCCTTTAACACACCACAACAATTGGGCCTGGAAAATGTATTGTTTTTGAATTTCTTTTGTAGTATCAAATACATTTCCTCAAAAATAAAAAATACATTCAAAAAGAAGAATGATTCAAGTAATTCCAGCTGATTCAGACACTACATGCACTAAATAGCCTAATGTTTGTAATAAAATAGTATGGATGTTTTTATGGGACAGCAATTAACACGACACCAGAGTTGTTTGATGGGTTTACGAAAAGTACACCAGAGCCTCTATTACTGTAATTTAAGTTTATTCCTTGCCTACGTGTATACTTCCTCTCTTAACAATCAAGGCCATCTGGTTATAAAAGAGCGTCGGATCACAAAATTCAACCTGATATGCTGTAATATTTACACCTGAGAATGTGTATTCCGTTTACACAGACCTTTTTCTTTGAGAATTATCACAGCAGAAGATCGCCAATGTTTTCAGTTTAAATGCCTAAGATTAACTACAAATACGTTTAATTTACTGGAACAAGATTCCACATATTTTTAAATAAAGACAAATATTTGGAACATACATCTACAGAAATATATATTTTTTGTTATTTGATCAATTACATTAAAATGTATTTCAAACATACGTCATATGTACAATTTATTGCATGTAAATAATTCTTTAGACACAACACATTGCCATTATAGCCAAATATGTGATCCTGGAGCCAAGGATACTTATTTTTTGTCAACTTTTGTTAGTGTGCCGGGCAGATTATGTGCCTGCATTAAACCTGGCACCACATCCCTGGAGCCCGGTCTGAGACAAAGTGGTAAAATGTGTATGCTTCCAAATAAACCTTATCTGTAAAGTTAGCTATGTTTCTCGATAACAGTAAAGGAATTAATAAGCTCTTGATGTCATTATCTGCCCCTAAACAATGTCTTTGAAAAAGGATGGCAGTGAATGATAAGTGAGTTTTTCCTTGGATAATGAGAAATCCCTATTCTGGGGCCCATGGAGGCTGCCCACTTAATATCAGTGCCGCCTTTGGCGTTTTATGCCATTCTAACAGCCACTAACCATAAATCCAGCCTTAGAAACAAGAGCACAAGGATACTTGGCAGTGGTAGCAAGTCACATGGCAATTCATCCCATTTCAGTCTTGGTTTTCCAGTATAAAACATTCTTGAAGCAACACAAATCCTGAGCAATCATTAAAAAAAGGAAAGTGAAGGAAAGAATGATGTTTAAGATAAACAGATGCAAATGTAGTTTTTTTTTTTTTTTTTTTAACAGATTGACTTGTTTTGTAATAGACAACAAGCTAAGGATTCTCTTCCCCTCTTTTGGAAGAGAAACTGTTGGATGTCCGCCACTTGTACTGGATCCCATAAATCTCGTGGCACCAGTGTCTTTTCATAGCTGTCAGATTGCAATACGATTAGGCTTTACTAAAAGCACGTCAAAGAGGTGGATAGGAAAAGGATTATCAGAAGGCGACTGGGCCACATGACCAGCTGACCTTATTTTTTTGTTGATAGTTTAATTAACTTACTGATCGGATGACACCATGCTTGTTGTGAATGGAGCCAGTGAGTTGTTTACAAGCTGTCTTACCCATCAGGCAGTATAATAGGCATTACAAAACTCTTGTATACATAGCGGGTACATCAGTGATAAAATGCATTTAACATCATGCACATTTGAACAGTAATAAGAAAAAACATGCTTGCAGCCCTTTGTCAAATTAAGACTTTACCTCACCTCTGTACTCATTTCAGAAGAATAAAACCCACTGCACATCTTTTCAGACAAGAGCATCATTGTGTGGAGCTAAATAAGCTGGCAACAGTAGCAAGCAAAACAGCTTGCAAGCAGTTTGTCATTTACCCACATGAGCAAACACAAGGCGATCTGAGCTCAGCCCGTGACTCATGATCCAGCGAGAGTGACTGGTCTTAATTGTGCCACAGCTGCCTCCTCGCTGGAAACAGATGCAGAGAGCTGCGTCCCAGTGAATGTTCTCCTGTACTCTGTTCTCAAACCAGTTTCAATAACAAACGGTAACTATGGAATTAAAATTCAGGTGAAATGTCTGATCAAATATACTATATTTAGATACTCACATTGAAGAATGATAGAAACTTAATAACTTGGGACTTAGGAAGACCTACAGGTTAAGCAATATTATAGCCTTACAGTGTACCTGGCAGCTTTTTTAGAACAAAGAACAAAAAAAGTGTCATTAACTGAGACAAAGTCATGTGTGTGTGCTGGGGGGGGTCTCTTGGCACATAAATGAGCTATTCTATAACCTTGCCAACTCTTTACTCTCTCAAATATGACCTTTACAGGTGACTGATTAAAAGCCATTGCCCAACCAGTGACGGTAATAAACAACCTTTCTGAAAGTCAGGATTTAAATCGACTGCAAGATCCTATTACATGAAAAGACGACCTGTATGGGAACATCTCTTATATCCATCAAAAAAGACCCTCAACTCACGTTTGTATTACTTTACTCCATCCCCTGCAGGATTTTCTTCAACAAACTAGCTATTTTTATTAAGGCACCGATGCCTTTTCCGACTCACTAAACGTAACACTTAGGCCCACAGAATATGGGGATTTTATGGCTCTAGCATTCCATCCAACAACCACAATTAAACGTACACTGTGCCAGAATCAGAAGTGCGCGAGTGCTCCTATAAATGCCTCATAAGTTGTGAATTCAAATCACAAAACATAATTTAAATGTTTCTGCTCTTAATTCTACAACTTTCTATTATTATTAGCATATTAAATGACATACATGTAACCTAATGGATGTGGTGTCAAAAGCTTCAGTTTGTGTAGACAAGGAAACCACAGCAACAGAATCGTTCCTTTGCTCCCATTCAAGATAAATATTTACCCGGTTAGGACACAATGGTGAGTTTCCATCATAGTAACTACCTTTTAAAAAACAAAGCATTTTCGCCTTCTGACCTGGAAGAAATACTGCAATTTTTAGTGCAGATATAGTCCAATGGTAATATCATATTAGAGACTGCAAAAGAACAAGCTGACAAGAGATACAACTTTAATTTACATTGATATCAGCATCTATGTATTTGCATACACTGAAAAATCAATACCTAGAAGCACTACCATATCTTAAATCAAACTACCTGTGTATTAGTGGTTATGGATCACTCTGTTTGTATATGTTGTTTATCAAATGTTGACCATGATACAATTCCTCCTGATGGAAGTTCAATTTATCATGCAAAATGGGCACTCTCTCATGCCCTGAGCTGAATTTAACTTATTTAACTATTTTTGCAAAGACAAATGGGCGAATACTGCACAACCCAGATGTGCAAACCTGGTAGACACTTACCACGGAAGACTCTCAGCTGTAATCGCTGCCAACGTTGGTTCTCCCAACAACTCAGGAGTGTGAATACTTCTCTAACCAAGACATTTTAGTTTTCATTAACAGATGTTTCACAATAAAGATTGTCTTGCCACATCAAGGTGTTGAATAGGTGGTGTAAATCAAAGGGGTGGAGATTCTCATTTAAATGCATCTCAATTTCAGGCTGTACACAACTAAATGTGAAAATATTCAAGGGGGTGAACACTTCCTATAGGCACTCTACATGATCAACAAACCAGCAGCATCAAACTTGCCTTAAAAAAACAGCAATACAAAGGCCTCCAATAACAGAGATCCTCAGTGATAAACACCTCACAGGAGAATCCCACAATGAGAATCCTTTTTGTATCTGAAGCTTCCTAAGTGACACTTGCAAACCATTTAAAGTGGACCTGGGAGAGAAATGCATCATCCAGTTGCCATTCGAGCTGTCCAACACTCATTGAGTCCGACTTGCACTTAGAATTGTGGAGTTTTTGATTGAGCAGGCCTGCCTTACGCAAAAACAGAAGGAACAGTAAAGATATGCAAGATTGATCACTAAAAATGGCCAGTATAATTTTAACACATTGTTTATGATATAGGAGTGAGTCCAACAGTCAGTGCCACCAATAAAAAATGTATGCATGAAATCTAAGTTAGACTATTATGTTCCAAAGGTGTCCAAGGTTTTTCCCACTTGTTTTGTATTGAGCTGTGTATGTTTCTTTCTGCTTGATTAAGTACCGTTAACTTCACTACATCATCAGATGTCACATCCCAAAATGGCTGGATGACATCTACACTGTTGGCAATGAAAATAGTAGGCATTACACAAATTATAATAATTACATATTGTGTAGGCTTAGTCTCATTATCACAGCAGTGGTATTCTAGTAGAAACCTGCTGGAACTAGTCAAGAAGCATTTAAGCATGCTCTGGTCATTAGAAACCACTAAAATGAAGTGGTTCTCAAACACCAATCAAAGCAGAAGACTAGAACAACATTATATGCAATGATTACAACACAATCTATCAATTGATTCCACTGGATGGACTTTAGCACACAGCATGAACAAGTACGGAGAATGCTGATGTAATTTCGGTTGTCTGACTATATGACACCACAAAGTCTTGTGTAATCCAAATCATTTGGGAGATTGTGTCAATAATATAATCCAACTAGGATTAAACCATGTAGTTTTTCTGTGAATCAGTTTCACTCAGTTTTGAGACCTGAGTGTCAGAGTATGATCTTCATTGAAAGAATATACCTATCCTGTTTTCAATGGCAGATAACTTTCTAAAAGTCTGACATCAATTCTGAAGTTTAGCAGTATGATGCTAAACTAGGGGATCTTGAAATCCAATAAAACAAGACTTTTCTTTATTATTGGAGAATACACAAAGCTTGTGCAAATTACACAACATGCTGGAGCCTCAGGTAACTCCTGTACCATAACCCTGGGGGGCTTGTCTTCCTACCCAGACGGGAATCAATATCCTCAGTCAAAACAACGACAACAATCCACAAAATTGACTCGCTAATGAGTTCTTCTTAATAATTTAAAGCCACAACAATTTGCCAGCTATTAGGGATAGGAAACATTATGGGCAATAAACATTCCCTTTAAACAATGTCAAACCATTTATTCTATTCAAACTTTTTTTTTTTTTTTTTGGCCGTTCCTAATGATTTGCCAATATGTATACAAGTCAGTGCTTTCGTCACTGCTGTAAATTATTAATTTCAATAAATTTACTACATTTTTGTACAAGTTGCCTCAGGTAATTGTTCATATCCCCTATTGAAATATTAATCTGGAGATGGATATCAAACAGATCTAGAAGTGTGCAGTGCCTGCAGGAATGACCGTAGTAATCCTAGCATAGCTGCCCCTTCATTACTGGATCACAGAATGTACCCACCCTCAAAAATGAACACTACCATCTCCCAGTGGCACTGAAGATATCCATCATTTATCTGTCAGACTCACCTGCTCTCTAAGGATTTAATCTGCTTACAAGAATGTACTTAAAGTGTTTCTTTGTCAGCATTTTGCTACCAAAGATGAAATATACTGTTTATGCTTCCAGTACAATACTGTTAATCAAAGAAACTTTATTCATTAACAAACCGTGAAACACTGCGCGCAGCCGTTTCTCGGACCAGTAGTTGTTGTAGGACTTCGTTGTTCTTTGTCATCTGCTGAATGAGATGCATTGTAGCATACAGTTGGTCAACTGGAGGTGGAGTAAGAATATGTGGTGCAAACAATCCTGTTACATCCATCATCAGTAACAACTTTAGCCCAGGGAGAACAAAGCAGCATTCTGAAAAAAAGCAACGAAACACTGCCACCATCCAAACCATTTGATGGTGGATAAATAATATCAAAAAGGAATGGTGTCTTGCTGGTGAAAGCATGCTCCTACGCCAAACAGCTCACAACAAAATACATTTTCTAGCCA
The DNA here is from genome assembly GCF_036373705.1 of Amia ocellicauda. Taxonomy (NCBI): domain Eukaryota; kingdom Metazoa; phylum Chordata; class Actinopteri; order Amiiformes; family Amiidae; genus Amia; species Amia ocellicauda. The sequence continues at coordinate 18,566,226 of NC_089869.1, forward strand.
TATATATAGGAAAGCAATTCAGATAAAAATAAAATTGATGGTCTAGATTGCTTTACTGCTGCACTTCAATGCATCGTACCATGACCGATTAGACATGAATATTGTATTTTATTCATTGTATAATGCACATGATCATGGCTGTATAATAAAATAAGTATATTAATACGTTTGCCTTCTTATCATAGAGAATAAAGATGCTAATTGGCAAATTTGACAATTTCCTCATTGTGAACTGTCTGCTTGGCTAGGCTATACATTACAAAACCACAGAAACCAGTGAAATTATTTCAGTGCTAAGACTCATGATTTTGTTCTCTGCAGTGAGCATGATTTGTAAATTATTGCAAAACTGTGGTGTCTTGCTATTATATGTAAAACTGAAATTTTACACATTTTACATTTCTTAAAAATACAGTACTTGAAAGATGACAATGACTGAATGGCATGTACCAGGTAGAATGAATATAGTGAACAGTATAGAAAAGGCATGGGTATTTGAAAATGATTAGCTGCATAACAAGAAATGTTGAAGGCTGTTCCCAGCAGCAGGCGTGAAGAAAAGAGGTGTGTGTGCGTACGTGCATGCGTGTGTGAGTGTGTGTGTGTGCGTGTGTGTTGAAATCTGAATTCCAGAGAACAGTATTCAGCCATGAGCAAGCCATTTCCCCTCCCTGGTCTTCAATAAAACTATATATAATATATCTGTTTGTACAGCCAGGGCTCTATAAGATCAGTCCCATCCACTTACTGCAGCTTAAAGGTCAAATTGCTCACCCTTTCCGACACAGAAGTGCTTTTCTTTATGGTTTTGTTTGAACATATTTTGTCATATTTTAAAGTTTGTCAAATCCTCGGCCCGACACAAATATTCATATTTCAAAATACAAGGAAATAATCTATATACCGATATCAATGGTACTATGTGCCATGCATGCATCTTTGAGTGTGTGTACCAAGCTTTAAATTCTGCACAGAAACAAGTAATCTGTGACATTGGTCCAGATGCAAAAACAGTTGGCCACTTTTGTTTTAGTATTTAAAAAGGGTTCACTGTGGTCAGTTCAGTTAAAAAAATAAAAAATAAAGAGAGAGCGCTTGTTTTCATTTCCATCCGATTAACAAAACAGGAACACTGGGAACAAAATGTGCAAATGATGGATCCACATTTTGAGATAAAATAGAGTTCAGTCCGCTGTAGTGACCACTTCAAATGCAGTGCATATGAATATTGTGCTGTTGACAAGAGCAATCACAGGTCGGTAAAACTCCTATTTACTATCTATTACTATAGAAACCAAAGTAAGAACACCAGCTGGCTTTGTCCTGGTTTTGCATTATAGACAACATTTAGAAGGTATAGGATACACTAACAGTTTGGAATAAACAGGATAAGGACAGATAGGTATACATGACATTCTATTGAAACCTATAAGCCATTTTCAAAAGGGGAGAGTTTTTGTGCATCTTATATAAATATTTCTGTTGCAGAGGATTTGACAAACTTTAAACATGAAATGTACACATATTCAGAACAGTAATGAAACGTACTTACTTCAGAAAGAGTGAGCAATTCGACCTGTAAGTACAAGAAATTTAAATTAACTGGTAAATACAAGGAACATGCTTAATTTCTGTCTTTTGAGAAACTCCAAGTTTAGAGTCATAACTCTGCATCAAGGAATGAGAGCAGTCCCCCCACACACAACCCTGCTGTGTGAAGTAACACTTCCTGCTTGAGGTCCAAATACTGTTTTTCACTGTGAAAACAGCTATCCGACTCCGGTGTACCCATGGCAACTGTTTTGCACTACAGACCACAAACCCTATGCCTGCTTAATTTTTTAACCACACACACATATATACATGTAACCATGCACACACAAACAAACACATCCACGCCTTCAACAGTAAAAGCCACCCAAAGCTAAAATGAAGTATCAAGTTTTTCTGAAGCATAGCATCTAAGCTCAGACTGGTAATTGACCGCGATTGTTTAAATGGCTGAAAGCACTTCAAATGCTACGAAACAGCAGTTTAAGAAAACTGAAAAAAAAAATTGTTTTAAATGTGTCCATTCGCACAAGAAAAAACGATCACTCAAAACATTAACATAGCAACTTTAATTAGAGGTAATCTTAAAAAAACTAGTGTTCAAACTCAAACACCAAAAGATGGTGAATGTACACAAAGAATGACTAAATACCTAAACAGAAAACTAAAATACAATTTAGTGTCACAAATGTTTCACAATGCCAGTTTTAAAATCCCTGTAAGAAGTTTAAACGTAGATTTTTAATGGTCATAACTGGAATATACCTTTGCTTTTTTCATGGTTTCAAACAACATTACAGTCATAGGTAGTGTTAAGCATCAGTAAAAGTATTATTATATATTCATTATATTATTTTAATATATGCAATGACATCCTTTTGGTACGTCTCATCCATATTGTGACTGTAGTAATTGAAGCAACTTCAAGATCCTTTTACAATGGTCATCAAGCTTGTAATTATTTAGTGTAAAATTGATATCCTTCAATTGAGTCTGAGTTGCTGCACTTTTGACAGGTATTTACTGTTCTCATGTCTGACTTTGTATGATTGTTTTCTCTGGCTTAAAAAAGCAAAGCATTATATAGGTTCAAATTCTCTTATAGTTTGTTTGCTTCAAAAATCTGTTGGTTTTAATAAGGAAAACAATACATTTCAAACTCATGCTCAGTTACAAATTGAGACATACACTCACCTAAAGGATTATTAGGAACACCATACTAATACTGTGTTTGACCCCCTTTCGCCTTCAGAACTGCCTTAATTCTACATGGCATTGATTCAACAAGGTGCTGAAAGCATTCTTTAGAAATGTTGGCCCATATTGATAGGATAGCATCTTGCAGTTGATGGAGATTTGTGGGATGCACATCCAGGGCACAAAGCTCCCGTTCCACCACATCCAAAAGATGCTCTATTGGGTTGAGATCTGGTGACTGTGGGGGCCAGTTTAGTACAGTGAACTCATTGTCATGTTCAAGAAACCAATTTGAAATGATTCAACCTTTGTGACATGGTGCATTATCCTGCTGGAAGTAGCCATCAGAGGATGGGTACATGGTGGTCATAAAGGGATGGACATGGTCAGAAACAATGCTCAGGTAGGCCGTGGCATTTAAACGATGCCCAATTGGCACTAAGGGGCCTAAAGTGTGCCAAGAAAACATCCCCCACACCATTACACCACCACCACCAGCCTGCACAGTGGTAACAAGGCATGATGGATCCATGTTCTCATTCTGTTTACACCAAATTCTGACTCTACCATCTGAATGTCTCAACAGAAATCCAGATTCATCAGACCAGGCAACATTTTTCCAGTCTTCAACTGTCCAATTTTGGTGAGCTTGTGCAAATTGTAGCCTCTTTTTCCTATTTGTAGTGGAGATGAGTGGTACCCGATGGGGTCTTCTGCTGTTGTAGCCCATCCGCCTCAAGGTTGTACGTGTTGTGGCTTCACAAATGCTTTTCTGCATACCTCGGTTGTAACGAGTGGTTATTTCAGTCAAAGTTGCTCTTCTATCAGCTTGAATCAGTCGGCCCATTCTCCTCTGACCTCTAGCATCAACAAGGCATTTTCACCCACAGGACTGCCGCATACTGGATGTTTTTCCCTTTTCACACCATTCTTTGTAAACCCTAGAAATGGTTGTGCATGAAAATCCCAGTAACTGAGCAGATTGTGAAATACTCAGACCAGCCCGTCTGGCACCAACAACCATGCCACGCTCAAAATTGCTTAAATCACCTTTCTTTCCCATTCAGACATTCAGTTTGGAGCTCAGGAGATTGTCTTGACCAGAACCACACCCCTAAATGCATTGAAGCAACTGCCATGTGATTGGTTGGTTAGATAATTGCATTAATGAGAAATTGAACAGGTGTTCCTAATAATCCTTTAGGTGAGTGTACTGTGTGTGGTTTCTTCCATCTCTCAAAACATACATCTAGGATTTCCGAAACACAAAGGGCCAAATTCATAAACTCATATCAAGTCATCAATTCTCTATCCCTTTTTCAGATAAAAATCCTGATGTATTTGTGATACTTCATGATTTACATGTGTTTTTTCTTCATTAGGCAAAACTGGTTTTAACTTAAAAATGGCATGAACATGATCCAAAGGCGTTGTGATTTCTTTCTGGACACTCTCCAAGGCTTGAATGAAACCAATAGTCCAACATTTTCTGAACCCACCCCAAGGTGAGCCTTGACTAAGTCAGATGGAGTTTTTAGCAAGAGTCTTGAACTGGTTGATATTAGTCAACCTTCTATGTAAAGCTGCATTCAAACGCAATCAATATTCAATAGGCTTTTAAATGTGTAACTTTAATAAATACAGTATCTACAGATACGAGCTGATGAGCAGTTTGACCTGAAAGATCCCTTTGCAGTCAGTGAAAATCTCATGAATATTTAATGCAAAAAAGAAAGAGTGAGGTGTAATAGTAAGGGTGTGGAGGTAAGGTTTTTTTGTCAGAGTATTTCCACCATCTTGCCACATGAATATTGTATTAGAAAGAGTTAGACCTGATTTTACACCAGGATGTTTATGCATGCCGTCTGTCCTTTTCCTACCATCAACATCGTTAAGCACTTTTCCATTGAGGCTATGCCCGGTTTTTAGCATGCTTGTTCAAATGTGGGAATGCACTGAATGTCATTCTTGAGAGGCCATTTTAGCCCGTGCTGAAAAAATAAAACCTACTCCAGAGAAATCAGTCTGTAAAACCATTATCTAAACATGACCTTTTAAAGTACTTAAATCTCCCTATCCAACTCCAGACAGATGGCAATTAGCCTTTCCAGGTAGTAATTAAGCTTTTCAATGGTCTGTTTCGGGAGAGATTCAGAATCTTCATTTCATTGTATTTAATAAAATACAAATTTAATTATTCTGAAATGGCCAATAAAGTCAATAATAATTGTCATGCTTTTAAGTCATTTAACTTCCACACAGATCTGGTTGCACATCCAATTCATAGCCATGTTAAACTGAAAATAGTCTCTGTCCACCACTTGAATGCCTCCCAGGCACCTCCCTGCCAATTGCTGTGATGTGGTCTGCTGAATACTCCTTCATCCCTTACATGGGTTGTTGCCTTGTCTGCTTAAAGGTTCCATCTTTTTGTAATCTTGTCGTCTAGCCGGAACATTCTACATTTTTTGTTCTACCTCACATACCAGTATTTCTAAAATGCCCCTTTAACTTGCACAACGGGAAATGCGCATCAAATTCCACACTGTTTAAAGTGGTTTAAGTTTCATAAAACAGACTAACTAATCTGAATATCTCGTTGAAGAGGTGCAAGATAAATTTCCACAAACTATGCCACCCTCTGACATTCTTCCTATGGAGAACTTCACAGTGACATCGAGGACAATGCATACTGTGACACATTCATGCAAAAAAAAAAAAAAAAAAAAAAAAAAAAAGGCATTTTAAGTTGAAAATATTCTAATAACATGTTTGTTATGTCTTTGTACATGTGTGTGTGTGTGTGGAGGGGTGGGATGAGGAAGTCCAGAATGGTTTGAACCTAAAAATCTGAAGCATTTAGAATATTGGAATAAATTAAAATAAAATTCAAATAGCCTAGACATTTACTAAAGCACTGTGCCAAAGAAATGGGGGTTACTGCAGGAAGATAGGTAAATGTGTTCTAGTCAGATTGTGCCATGAACAACTGTAGAAGAGAGACAAATTACGCATTAATGCCCATCCCCAAGGAAGCAAAGCAAAAGTATTGCCTCCCTGTGGAACTGTAACCGCCTAACTGAACATTGCTGCTATGGGACTCCAGAATTCTGTAATTTAACAAAAACCGTAAGCTACGAAACCATTAAAAAAAAGTCACTAGTGCAGCTTCTACATTTTCTCATATACAAACACATCTTACATATTGCATATCCATTTGAAACAGGGTAGCACTGTTGTGTTCCCCATTTCCTGGAACTGAATGCACAAGAAGGGACAATACAACACACTCACTGGATTACGCGCACACACTCGCATTGAACTTCCGAGACCCGAGGATATGCACAGAATGTTCTTGCAGTGCTGCTTTGTCTGGAGTTGTCAGCGCAATGACATAAACCATGCCCTACAGCTGCCAGGAAGGTGAAGGTTTCATCAAAGTTAGAGTTGGTAAATGCTGACATTGTAATGTTGGATTAATATCTCGGGGAAAGACAAGCAAATGAGAGTCCGGGTTTCATTTTATGAATCTAACCTGTCCTTCCAAGTGATTTCCATTCAACAAGCTTGGCACAGAAAGATGTCCCTTAAATATAATATTATGTCCAAAATAATACAAGTGTATAATAAGACAATCAAACTTTCTGCATATATGATCCTTGGATCACTCCGTTATTAATGGACATCAAACGAGCACGATGGATCGAATGGCTTCCTCTCGTTTGTAAACTTTCTTATGTTCTTAATTCTTTAGCAGGAGTTGCTTTAATCCGATCTCTGTTTTATTTGCTACCACTGAACAAATACCATTCCTCTATTTAATTAGAAAATAAATAGATCTTATAACACAAATTAATAATATAAACAAAACTGTTTGCCCCACTGTCCGGGTTACAAGGATGTAGCAGTTCTGCATTGCAGCAGTTTACTTTGTTCCACAGATGCATCTTTGCACAATCAGGTTACAGATCTGCTGCTCAGCATTCAACCTGTTACTGGTGAATCAATGTTCTTATCTCTTGCATATTCTCTTCCAAGGGGCTAGAAATCGACACACTTACGGTATCAGAAAGCAAGTTATAGGCCTACATGACTTGATTGAGATATATTTCTTGCTGTACACAATAAGACATTTCTACCTCAGTACTGTACATAGATTTTTTAAATGCTCCGAAAAAAGACAACCAACACTTCAATGGTTTGGCTACTGCAGTTCAAGCTGTCTGAATGTTTTATAAATTATGAGTACTAATGCCTTTTAAAGCAGACAGGTTCAGGAGGTACAAAAACTCAAAACAGCCCCACAAACCAATGCACCAGATAACCAATTGTTTTATTAAAATAAGCAAGAAATGTACTGAATCAATTGAATTTTTGTTTTCGCGTCGTTTTGTTTTGTACACTTGAAACTATTTTTAGTATATTAAAATTAAATGCATACAAATACAAGATTTAAGGGTGATTTTGTTTAACACTATGTAAAATAAAATAATAGTCTCATACTTAAAGTAACCAATAACATAATTAATCTATTATGTACAATGGCATTCTGAAATTGAACCAGAAATAAAAATGTTACATTACCAGCAAGCACAATGTATTAACCAGCAAGACCAGAACAACAATGTGTTTCCAGCAAAATGTATACTGGAAATTGCCTAAATCAAAACACCAGATTAAATCACACCATTGACTCATCCCTATGATTGCAACATCTAAGCCCAAAACTTGATGACAGCCTCCAAGTGTTTGTACATTTGTTGCCTTTGGCCGATGTAACGCCACCATCAAATGACGTGTGGATTTAGTTTTTGCCATGTTGGTCAAGCTTTTGATTAAATTTGGGTGAGAGGCAGGATAAATGTGATCTGCACCTGGGGCGAACACACTGAGATCCTGTCTATCGCTGCTTGTGTACTAGGATAACAGCAGTCCACTGTGAGGCCCTGTGAAACCGCCAGGAACATGATACGGCAGGAGGAACAGGACTCCGGTTCTCTCTTATCCCACACTAAATAAAACTAAATCTTTCTGTGGGTATTCAAATATTTCCATTCATTACAGTGGGTCAGTTTTCTATGACAATGTGTCCCTCCCACCACTATTTATGATTACATTTTCACTTCCTCATATTTGAGCAGTACTTCTTGGAAGCCTCAGACCAGTCTGTACTCAGCAGACACTGGCATCACAGGTGCATCCTCATGACAAATGACAACTCAGAGACAACTGTCTCAAGCCATTTTTGGAAGGGGCTTTTCAAGTGCTGTTAAACATGTTGGCCATGTTGATCTCCGATAAATACAGGAAACGTGGAGCAGTGACAAGATGACAACAATCACTATAAACACAGGGTCATGTTTCACAACATGCAGAGTATTTGTAAATTAGGTCCACAACCTATGGGCATTAAAGAAAATATTTAAGCATGATAACCTAAACAGAACAATTGTAATGAAACATGGTCTTTACTGAATTAGTTTCTTACATATGGTCAATTCATACAAAACGTTACCTTTTGAAGGCAATAATTAAACAGTAGGCTAATGCACATTACAAAAAGGGGGCATAGTAAGAATTACTGAACACACAAGAGAACATTTTTAGTTTTGCGTTACGTGTTAAGCTACGTGTATATGTATATATATATATGTATATGTATACGGCAAGCTATGAAGATGAACAACAAGAGAGGTTAGAAGAGAATATACTCAGGGTAAACCACTGACCCCTAAAAATATTTGAGGGCATAATGTAATATACAGAAACGACAACGTACATACCTATACATCACCAGATAAAACAGGAAGATGGAAATAACCAAGTCCCCCATTACAGGTTGAATTAGTTTTAAGAATGTGCTCCACAGACATGCTTGTTTTATCTTATAATACCTTTATACAGACAGGCAGAGTACCCAATAAGCAATGATAAAAAAAATGCATCTAAATAAATCTACATAAGATCTGTGCTTAGAGACAGCAGTGAAACAAGACTTTATGGGATCATATGCAGATATGTTCTCTAAAATTCACCAAATTAACATTTGTTGTAAAACAATTTTACCATAACGTACTTCCAGGCGTATTTCTTTACATTACGTAAAACAGAGTGGCAGCTTTGGAATGAAAAACAGATCTGGTTACAGATTTAATCATTCAAGCTGCAAAGCCATTTTAAAACTATTACTGTTTTTATCAGAATTATTAGTAATAGTGTGAACAATACAATGTGTATTGTGCTAAGTGTAGTGTAATAAATAGCCTGATAAATAAAGTCTTACACTGTACCTTTGAGGTTCATACCACTGACGCTGACCTTACGTATCTATTGCATGTGGTGTGAAATTGGATGTACAACGCAGTTACACTGAATAAAGCACAGTTATTAATTTGCAAGGCCCTTAGCCTTTAGGTGTGTTAGCTAAAGTATTGCATTCATAAGAGTTATATATAGATTAGCAGAAGAAATGCTTATCAGGAGCACCATCAAGCTGCAAAGTACCATAACCATGCAAAACAGCACTGCCAGGGGAACTGAACATGGTAAATAAGTAAGCGGTGGTTAAGTGAAAACACCAACTCCTGTTTCTTTGGGATGAAAAAAAAAAAATTAACTGTAAAATTGCATATTTCAAAAACATCCATGTCTTATTTTTAACATAGGGGCTTAATGCTTCCATTTTGTCATCTAGGCTATATCAAAAGAGTTTATTTATCAATACGAGATGTATTTATTTCCCTGCCGAAACAAAATTCCTAGAACCTTTTAAACAAAACCATTGCCATGATAAGTAGTCATCTTTTCAATATCTTTGTTTGATTCTGTAAAGATAACTCATCTAACCACTTAATTGTAGTCAATATTTCCCAGGTCAAATTTATTTCAATGTTATGGTCAGAACATTTACAGGAAAGAGTAAATAGCCAACTACAGATGTCTTCTTAGCACTATTTAGCTATCGAGTAATCCTGGAGGAAATTCAGGTTTTCAAATATTCCACTCCCATAGACAGTGGAAAAGTTTCTATATTAGGCGTGCACTAATCCCATCCATACACATGGAGAACCAGAGCTAAATATGCAGCCCCAACCTTGTTTATGTAAACAGCAACAATCCTTAAATAAGAAACACTGTCTCTAAGATTTGTAGGAAATGTTTTAATCTCTTGAAGCTGGGTGGCAAGGCAGAAGAACTACTAAGGCTCAATTAAAGTGCTTTAAAAACACTGGCACTGAATGTCTCCAGAAGACAATGTAATTTGTTCATTCTCAGCAATTGATAATCACATTATACTTGAGACTTATGTGTTCTGCTTACAAAAGCCACTGTCACCAAGATTAAACGCATGTTGTCACAAACATTCCTCTTCTGGAAGTATTTCTCACATTTGGAAGGAAAGAGTAAATATTTTTAATGCACATAGCCGAGTCCGAACCAGAATTGGAACTTGCTGCTGGTAAAGCTAGTTCTAGACACTGAATGTTCTAGAAGCACCTCCCCAAAGGTAATTACAGAGACTAGCATCACAATTATTTTGCTGTATGATTTTAAAAACAATGATTTGCAATGCCCTGTTAATTTAAATAACATTTGCAATTAATGTATACAATTCTATTCTTACATTAAAAAACAGAACATCCTCTTTTGTCCCTGAAGACTGAATTTATTTCTACTGGTAATTGTAAAAATGTGTTACAGATAAAAGGAAAAGATAAAATAAGCCCACCGATGTTTTAGTAAAATGATTACAGATACAGAATCCAAGCATATGGCTCAGTACCTAAGGCTACCTAATCAGCATTTCATTACAGAGAGTTCTATATTTTTGACCCGTAACTCTGAAACACAGTATAACTATTGCTACAATGCTTGCTCTTTTTGCTCCATTGCTCTTCAGAGGAACTGATAAATAAAGCTGACTTTTCAGGAGGATGTTTTAGTGAATGCATGCCTATCAGAAGTGTGAAATAGCCACACTACTGTTAAGCAACACTTCATTTGTAAGAATAAGATAACAAATGGTCTGCTATCATCTAAAGAACATCTGGTTTCAACTCCTATATGATTACTATTTGAATAAAATAGATATCTAAAGCTCTAAAGTAACAGCTCGTTCACCTACCAGTGAAAAGGTCATCCACCTAGCTCCCTCTATACTACCAGATCAGGAGACAACACACCAAATATAATAGTTTAATATTAATCAAGGTGTAACACATTTAGAATTAAAGAACACTTCCCTGCATGGTTTACTAAAAAGTATAAAAAGCATGGAAAAAAATACATTTTCGTGATGCATTATATTCTAAGTCTTGTTAATAATTTCCACAGTCCAAAGGTAGTTTTCCATATGTCAGTTTCTTCCTACAGCTATGAAAAAGCTTTACAATGCATCTCTCAATCTTTGTATATTTACATCAATGTAGACAACTATTGCAAACCAACAGTTCAATTTTATGTTTGAAATGCAGGTAAATCAATGGAAGATAACCAAAGAGATACAGTAAAAAAAGATTTATTTCTAAATTGCTGTGTACTGATCATTAGAAGCCCCAGTAGGCTAGTCTGGATAATCGCACACAGAATACTAATCTCACAGTTATTAGCCTGGTCATTTTAGATAGACATACAAAACAAGTTAGTGTAATGCCTAGAACTAAATTAAGAAAAAAGTGATTTATTGAGTTTATTCTATTCAGGAAAATAAAAAAGTCTCTGCCTGGTGTTTCTAAATCAATGTAGAAACTGTGCTTGAACACCAAAACCTCTAATCAGTAGCCCAGTGTAAATGTCTCTTCTCCTGCAGGTCTGTCTGTCAGTTAAAAGAGGCTACTTTGCAGACAGCATTTCCTTGTCCTTGTAAATAAAGTACCCTAGGAAAGCGATTGCAGTCAGATTAAGGAAGGAGGACTGACTTCAATGCAGCTCAGGTGATGTTCCAAGTACGAATCTCACCTGGTAATGACCAAATGCATTTTGCAAGGGATTCTAAATTGGTACGCCTGGTTATAAAAAGCCAAATTTTCTATGTTTTTTTTTTAATTATGAAGGAATGTGAAGAAAAAAGTAATTGCCATTTGATCTAGTTTTGCCTCTGTGGGGATACTGAATTCTGCGTGCCATGCGTTTCCCATTACATTGGGGAGAACAAAACATGTTTATTTCAAATATTTTACATGAGAACATCAAGATTTTAAAACAAATGTGCATCTATAACTCCACAGTGTGTGTCATGACAACTGCCTGGTGTTCGTAGCAATCTATCACCAACAAATGAGCAGAGAAGGATTACTTTAACATTCATCAAATTAAAATATTGCATTTCCTTCACTGCAGGAAAACACTACAATGGCTTGACAGTATGCCATCATAACTCTGATTAAATATTCATATTTAACCTAATGTAAGCCCACTCCAGCGGATCTTTATCATAATTCAATTTAACATAACCTGAAGAACCAGAATTAACTCTCTCAATACATAACAGCTGCCTCCTTTCAGCCTAAAGCTCAACAAGCTAAATGACGTAATCTACCAGTTTTTATACCCGTTTATAAACGCAATTACACAATCAACTTCCACGGTGGCTAGTTGGAAATACAGACAGTTCATCACGCGATTAGAGAAATAAACAGACCTGCGAGTCCTGTGCAGGTTACCAGTAATGTATCTGGGAAGGGTAGTGCCCTGTACAAGAACGGTTTAATACTATATTTCAGCATCACAAAGATCCGAGAGACTCTTGCTCACTGATCACAGAAGACCCTTTGAGCCCTGGAAACCATGCACTGACACACATCAATTACATACAGATAGATATATATATATATATAAGGAATAAATATGTACAAAAATATTTAATGTGTGGGGCTAAATTAACACACAAACTAATGAAAACAGTATTATAGCTGTATCGATTAAATGTGCAAGACCACAAAGACAAACTTCAAGCACTTCACATCTCACTGAACCGTATTTCAAGAAAATTATATTTTAAATATCTATTTCTTCAATAGCATTAAGACTAACAAATGAATAGTGTGATCTACTCATGAGTCCAGATCTATAACAATTTTACTAGCCTACATCAGAGACGACTAGAGAGAGAGAGAGAGAGATGTTTCACTGGGTTAAAATGACATAACATGAGCAGAGGCTATCCAGTGAGAAGGGCAAGTTTTGACTCTTCCACAGGGGGGAATTTAGTTATTAATCATTCAAAGCAGAGCTCCAGGGCTATATAATCGTCATACTGCTAAAGAAAGTGTTATTTGTTAATTCCTTGTTTCCAAAAATACTTTTCAGTTAACTGGTAAACTAGGCTATATTTCCAAATGTATCTGAACAATAGGTCTAGGCCCAACCTAAGCTATAATGACAAATTTGAAAACATTTTATAGCTATACTAACAAAACAATTTACCTTGGTCTAGTAAAAACAGCAACATCACACACAACATGGAGAAACTGCCCCATACTGATCATTTTCAAGGTTGGTAGTTCTTTTACACTTCTTGAAAAATAGCATACACTTTCATTGTCTTTCCTTTGGCAATCATTTGGGTCCATGTTGAAGCTTTTGTCTTCCGATTCTTAATATAAACTATGACCAAAGCGGAATTTAATAGACAGCGTTTGAGAATGTACTGGGCTGCACGCCAGGCTGTCCAAGGATGACTCATCTTTACCTAGAGGCACCACTTTTCACTGTTTCCTGAATATCAGGGCTCCCACGGAGCAGAGGCCACAGTTGCACACTAATCTGAAGCAATCTCCAGGAGAATACTTCCCTTGTGGGGCTTCAACAGGTCCCTTTCATGCAACAAAGCATTTCGCAACGGGCACATACCTGTAGCAAAAAGGTTTCAATCTGTTTAACAGGACATTATATTTCAGATTTCATCAAGTTAGATCTGGACAAGCGTGACTATTATTTTAAATTTTGTTTCCTTATTTGTGTTCCGATGCTATCCAAAAGCCATCTTTTCCACAAGCAGAAACTAGAGAAAAAATATTTCATGCTGGAATTAAGCCATCTACTAATGCAATAATTTGAATACACATTTATTTTAACATCAACAATATTTGGTTAGAGATATGCATCCTAAAAAAAAAAAAAAAAAAAAAAGATTAAATCATGAACAATGCCACACTTTCACAACCAGGGTTTGGCACTATACACTATTGTGCAAAATCAATAAATTACCTACACCAATTTAAGCCCTTGCAAAAGCCCGAACCCCACCCTGTACAAATCTACACCCGATTCAGTTAAGGTTAGTATTGCTTTTCTACTCAGTTAACAAAAGCATATGTTTACTGGTGGCTCTAACCCTAACCAAAATGTAATTCTTGAATGTAATGTAATTCTTGAATGTAATTCAAAATGTAATTCAGAACAATACCCTTTAAGCAACCCTAAATGTAACTCAATGTACCTCCTAGAGAACATGAGAAGCTACCTCTGTCTTCACCTTCATTCACAGGAAATATTCACTGACAGTACTGAGAACAGAGGCTTGAGAGAGGAAAAAAAAAAAAATATATATATATATATATATATAAAACTGCTGGAAGTTTTCAGATTAAAAAAAAGTTACACTCGTCCAAACCCTACGTAATGGTGGCCCTTCTCACACTGCCAACGCAAGGTAGGCTATGGTCCCTGCAAGACTGTGACAAGATTCCCCTGGACACCAGAGTGTAACTGATCAGGAAGAGCTCTGAAGAATTTCCATTCAGCAGTAATGTGCTAGTGTGAGATCTATCACCGGTTTTCCCCTGGCTGTGCTAAATGAATGACAGAGCTCTGACAGGAGGGTTGGTGCCAGGATCACCATCTCTCTCTCTCCCTCCGTCGCTGCGAGTCTTGCTCAGATTTAAGGGCACACATGGCAGCAAAAAAGCATCTCTTAAACTGAATTCTCCTCTTCTGCTCATTAGCTATACAGTGGACGCTTTCCATGCTAACATTAAATCATGATGTATCCCTTCCTGGGTTGTTGACTGATCTTAATTCTTGTCTTGTTACATGCTTTCTTAGGCTGCAATTAATTCCTGCCACCACAAAGCGATCCTGTAGTCTGCTTACTTAAACCACTTCTCCATTAATTATCTCAAATTGTCACTCCATTAACGCACATTCACGAATTAAGTGGATATTTATTTCGTCATGCATACCTTTATTACGAATGTCTTTACTAGTAGGAACACAATTTATCATCATAAGAGTACAAAAAAAAGACAGCACTGATTCCTGAAACAGTTTACAGAAAACATCAGTGCTGTAACATATTACAATGATAACAAACACTGGTGCAAGGTTGTTCACAAGCAGCCAGCACACGTCACTTACAGTCTCATGAAAGAAAATGTCCCTTGCATTAAACTTTGCAATTTAATTTAAGCATTAGTTAGTTAACTCTGCCTTCTTTCACAGATGGATGTTGTTCAGTAAAAACATGGCCATAGGAAAAAAAGTTCTTACAGCATCTACAAACTTGATAACAAATGACAAATGATCTTTTAGCCTTTTGAGTTAATTGGGAATAATGCTTAAGCTTTAATCTAAAACTAACAAAAAAAAAAAAATCATTCTACTAGTGTTTTCTTTTGCATGTGGTCAGTATTGGTCAATTTCTGATTTACAGTCAGCATCAAATCCTGGAGCAGAATAAAATGGGAGGGCTTCCAGATTCAAACTTGTTGTGGGTTGAATATCCATACGGTCATCAGAAAGTTATGAGCTGGTTGAATAACACATGGTTTCATCTTGCATTGATCCGGGTTGAAGTTAGGGCTGTCCCAAAGGTTCAGATTTTACCCTCGAAGGTTCGGACACATTACCGAACGATGGTTCGTTGGTGGTAATTTGCATAACTTATCGATGACATCACATTGCTACAAGTATAT
Source organism: Amia ocellicauda (assembly GCF_036373705.1). Classification (NCBI taxonomy): domain Eukaryota; kingdom Metazoa; phylum Chordata; class Actinopteri; order Amiiformes; family Amiidae; genus Amia; species Amia ocellicauda. The sequence continues at coordinate 18,581,888 of NC_089869.1, forward strand.
AGATTTGAATGACAATCCTACTTTTTAGTTTTACAGGTAAGCCATATAAACAAGATAAAACATTCCATTGAAGTTTAAAATAAGTTATCCCGAACAGTAATCATGTTTTTATTTATTTTTACAGGCACACAGTTTATATATATATGTATTGATTTGACTTGCATGAAACATGTTTACCTTCCTGTAATAGCACTATTCACAATAAACTGTATGCACGGTGACATACGCATGTTAAATTTAATTTGTATTTTATTCAATACAGAAAGAGTGTCAGAAACTACGATTCGGTGTAAACCCCTTGATGAATAGCCTGTACCCCAGGGTTCAACTATACTGAAATTAGTAAATACTAAAGACACCAGAACACAGTAACCTTAACATTTGGGTTAAGTATAATAAAAAGACTCCCTTCTATAGTTCAGAGTTTGTGTCAACATTATATATTGTTAGGTATATTATATAATATTATTATTAATAATGGGTTAATTAACAACAAACTTGCAGAATTAGTACACAATACTAAATATCTCCAATTCGCTGCTTTCAATTCTATGCAATTGATCATTAAGCCGAATAAACAATAAATGGTAATTTAAACTTGTGTTGCTAAATGATCCCAGAGTTTGCTGGTTCCATCATGATATACCAATTTTCATTTGTGCAGCTTATATTAAGCTTTTTTTCTGTGCATTTAGAAAAAGATATTTTGTTTTTGTTTTGCTTTATGTTTCCATTATATTGCACAACATTTTACTGTAAAGATGGCAGATAAAGAAACAATAAAGCAGAATAACACAAAGATCCACAGACATGCTGACAAATGAGGGACAGATAGTGCTCTAGCTTTCAGAAAGAGAAGAAAAAAATTAATTGTCAGTGTAATTGTATAGTTTCAAAATACATTGCTTAAATTTAATCTGGTCCAATGTCTGCTGACATGACAATGGAAATTGAGGGGCTTTTTATGATGGTTTTGAACTGTACACAAATCTAATGTTTTAATTTAGATGGGAAATGCCCACATATTTTAGTATTTCAGTCCTGCCAACACTGGAATTTTTTTTTTTGAGTAGCACATCAGCAGCATAAGCTAAAGACACTTAAAATTGTTGCATGCGTATGCGCAACACTCCTCAACCTGCCCACCAGAAAACAATACAGTATGCATATACTTCAAATAACAACTCCTTTATTGCTTTGTTTTTATGTTAACCTGGAGTCCTGATATTGGGATAGTGCTCCCTGATAGGCTCAATATAAAGTGCAAGTAAATTATTAATACATAAAAACAGTCTCTGTAGCTACCTAGCTACCTGAAAAGAAATATAAGTAGCTCACTGTTGTTTACTTTAGCTCTCAATACAAAAAGACAAGATTTAATGAATAAATAAAGTGAACAGCAGCACAATCAATGAATAATACCTAAAATAATAGTGCACTTTTTGTTCTAGCTAACCTTGCTATGCCGTGCATGGCTGCAAGAGGGCATCACACACGTTAGTTTTGTTTCCAACAGAAGTGCCAAAGGCGCTACAACCTAGGCCAGGGGTTTGGGTTTTGGGTCCATGGATGAATCCCTGGTGGGGGTTCCAAGGGGGCTTTGCCAGGCATTTCTGTCTATTTCATGAGTGTATCTGGCACTAGAATTATATAAAATAAGCAGTGAACCTAATCAAAAATCAGCCCCAGAGTCTGCAGTTGGTGTTTTAACGTTCATTATTCTAATACTCCATGTATACGTGTAATTACGGTATATTCGGTTTCCTAGGTGGTGGTGTTTTGAGGGAGAGACAAAGCAGATACTGTGTTGAGAACGAGTAATATGTGGAGACAATAAATTGTCCTTAACTATAGTAATTTCTTGTCAATTAAACTGGTGTTTGTAATGAAATCTCTCAGCTCTCCAATAACTTGTTTACAGTTAATGTAAGTGTTTGTGGTTTACTCAAATTATCATGATGGTTTCGCATAGAGACGCTTCTGCTTCAACATGCGTCTTGACTTACATTGTATCGACTCATATTTTATACCGGATATACATACACGTACAGATGAGATTCTCGGTCCTCATCGACACCCCCTTCATAATTTTTTAATTGCCAAATTTACTGCAAGTGATTAAGTGCTTCATAATGTATAAACATTGAGATGCTTTATTTCACGTGTATCGAATATAAATTCAGCCAATACTGTTAGTGTTCGACTTGCATGCCAGCACCGCAGTTCTGCGCCGGGGCGTCCCGAGACTGCAGCGTCTGTACCATTTACCCCTTGTGCCATTGCCCAATATGTATTCATTCTGTAACTTTATTATATGTTTGATAGACTATCAATTCACAGCTTTTGAAACACAGAATCAGATCTACCAGTGCTTTTCCATGCGTCACAAGAGTTGAAATTTTAAACTTTGCACACCTTTAAGCAATTTCCTTTGCTTCCTTTAACATTACAGTGATAGGCGTGATGTTAATTTCCTTTTATACAAAGCCTGCATGCAAACAGATGCATTTTCAATGATATTCAGCAGAAGAATACCAAGTGCCCCATCTTGTTATGCACGGCTCAGGTGGCAACTGTAAAGCACAGCCTTCTTGTTGGATTGCTTGTGTCAGGTGGTGTTTAAAACAATGTTTAGGCTAAACCAAAATATTTGCCAAGATTATTGCTGGCAAGAACTATTATGCGGGCATTGCAAGTCAAACGTATTGAATTTGGCAGTAAACCTTGAATACCTTGATCCTTGGTAACTGGTATTATCTGAGACGAATCCAGTCACGTTATTAAAATTTAAACTTAAATTTAACTTAAAAGGCATTTAAACACTTCACAACACCCTGCGCCAACGATGAGTAATTCACAGACTTCAGATTAACTGTATCAGCTAATATTACTTTCAGTCCAACGGTATTCAATAGTGATTGGAGAGCAAACAAAGTGTGCAAAATAGACTGATCTTTTGCAACTGTAGACTCATCAGTAACTATAGATACACTGTCAGACATCTTTACCAGTACAATTTTTGACTTGCAAATAAGGAATTTGGGGTAGATATTCCTCTCTCAATTGACCTCCTGCTGTAATTTAGAATTTAGAACTGCATTTAGAATGTTTGTTCAGAAATGCATGTAGTTTAACATATTATGGGATATTAGCACAAACAAATGTCTTATCAGCATTCATGACTTTCTTTCCTTTTCCTTTCTTCCTTTTTTTTTTTTTTTACTGGAGGACACCATCTCATAGCTGTTAATCTCAGACTTTCCTTTTCTGTGTTTTTCTGATGATAAATGTCAGTCTATTGTGAACGTTGTGGTCCAAAGATAAACTGCAAGTTGGTCAGTGTACAGAACACTAGGTGGATATTGTTGCATGCATTCACTTAATGAAATGCTTTGCGATTGTGATGTCTCTGATGTTTATATCTCTCGACATTTCTTTTACACTCTTCATAATTCGTTTTTATTTTTCTAATTTGTCCAAGTGTAATGTGTTGATTTCTTAATTGTGAATTGGATTACTATAACTGGAGAGGACGCAGGGAAATATAGGGCACAGAGGACGAATTACAATTGAGAAAAAAAGGGGACCTATTTATGTTGTATGTTACTTCCTCTGTGTTCAGAAATAAACCCAGCCCTTTCCTTTACATTTTTTACTGGAAATATTGGTTCAACAGGCAAATACTGAAATACTGTGAAGAAGGTCCAAATGGTGGGGGAAAACAAAGAGCCATAAAAACCTTATTGAAGCTCCAAACAAAAACAACAGCCAAACTAACTCCTCCAAGCTCTACAACAGAGACATATACAATATAGAGCAGATAATAGTCTATGTGCATGGCAACTGTTGGAGGCAAATACAGAATTGGCAGAATGAAGTCAGTCAACATTGGAATAAATCAATAAAAAATAAAAAATAATCTTATGTCAACCACAATTGGAACCAATACAAGATGGAATAAAATTTGAGATACAAATTTGGAAACAAACATCAGTGTGACTCATTGGGAGGATAACCCTCTCCTCATGACAAATTCAAACTGTGCTGCATCAGCTGTAGATAGGGCCCATTTTATGCTTAGGGCCAAAAAACAATATGACGCCATGTATGCGAGAGCCAAATCATGACAGGTCTAAGCAGTGGCTGTGTTGTCCTCACAGACACTAAGCTGGACCCTTACGTCTAGCTGCCAAGTTTCAATGGCTCAGAAAAGAATATTTCCATGTCCGATTTCACTACATAGCCTTCTTGCCAATGCTAAGTCATGTGATTATAAGGCTCAATCACTAGCAATTTTTTGTTTTATCCCAGAGATTGATTTGTGTTTGCAAGCAATTGTGTAATTGGATATATTCCTGCAGAGCCCATCTCTTTATTCACTAGCACAGCTCAAACTGCCCTGTGTCAGTTTCAAGTAGAGTCTAGGATTTGAACTGCCTAAATCCACCAAAAACACAAACTCCTAATCCAAAGAAAGGGTGAGCAATTACATCTGATCACTCAGACACATGGCAATGACATTTTGGGTACAATTAGTAAAAAATATAATGGCTGCATACAGGGAGTAAATACCTTCATTAGTGCCAAACCCAATTCTCATTCCCAACAAGGTTATTTTGTCCTCTTCCTTGTGTCATTGCATACAAATGCCACTTGAGTATAAATATTTAACAATATTGAATGACTACATAGATAAGGACTTCTAAATTTAAAAATATAAGCTCGGCAATGATTCAGACAGTGGAGGACACCTTATCTGTTCCAAGATTTCACAAGATTCTGCACAAAAAACACTTCTTTCCAAATGTAAATTAATTACAGAGTATCTTGATTTTATACAGATGTATAGTATTATTTAAAAGATCTACAGACATAGTTTGAGTTGTAAAGGTTTATTTATGGCGGAAATAAATGTTTCATATTCAACAATCCTAACCCTCGCCATACTGGTCTCATCGGGCCATGGGGGAGGCAGTGAATAGTGTGCTGTCCTGCTCCCGGAAATGAAAGGCAGTGACAGATGTTGAAAATGATGCCTTGACAAAGACCAGTGATGATTCAGAAAGAAACCAACCAGAAGCAAAACTGTAACTAATTACTAGTGACTCAGTGCCAGGCAGAAGTGATACCAAATTAATGAAGAAATCACTAAACTAAACCACAGTTAGAGATTAAGTAAAACTCAATTTTGCAAATAGATTGTGCAGTGATCGGCAGTGGCCTACGTCTAGAGGCCTAAATTAATTAATTTAATTGCTGTATTTTTCACTTCAGTACCAAGGAATGTTGTATTTGTACAATCAAAAAGAGAAAAAGTATGTATGACTATCAATTCTCAACACCGCGTTCAAATGAAAGAGTGCATTCCAAAATGGTTGACCTTATTCCTTCAAGTTTGTGAGGCACGATGGTTGTTTATTATCTTCTTTTGCTTAGAAGAAAGGGTGACAAATGATTTCTCTGTGAATTCTAATCTAATTGGAAGACATACTATGACAATGTAAAAAGCCACTCCATTATACTATTGATTGCCAAGTGCCTGAAACGTACCTAAAACTATTGAACTGCCTGACAGAAAGTGAGCTGCTCCAAGTTCTGCTTCAATCATTATCATGGCATATAATTGAAAATAGAGAAAAACCTAGTGAAAATTGAAAAGCAACCTTTAATTGAATTAAATAGTTATTACAACAGACCATTTACTTTCATAGCTAACAGAATGTAGCCTACATGTTGCCATCTTTATGTTTGCTCAGTATATATAACAGCAGTGAACAGTACAGCTTTTTCAAACCCAATTAAACTAGGCCGCATCATGTGAGCTGTAGTGAAATTTCCCATGTGTTTTCAATTATGAGGGAAGGGAGGCAAGCAAACCCATATCATGTTATCTTCCCTAGCGAGTTCAGAATGAGCACTCTGGATAATGTCCAAAAGGCATAAATCAAAAAAACACGATAAATCCATATGAAAAACATGGAGACCCTAATTCTAGTTATATTCCTATATCCCACTTAGTCTAGTCTGAACCCTAAACTAAACCATTCATTTTAGATCACTGCTTATATCCAAGTATGATATCCATCTATGTCTCCAAAAACAAGATGTAATACATGACGGCTGCAGATTAAACAATATATAGGCTATCCTTATACGATATAAGTTGTATATCTGCAAAAGAATAAAAGTAACGTGCACTCTACAAAAAACAAAAAAAATCTGCACTGAGCAAGGCTGAACTGAAATAGAACTCAAAAGTTATGGAAAATTAAGAAGGAATACATTGAGGGTACTTCAACAATGCCACATCCCAAAGGTACATTATTGACTATTTAGAGAAGAACTAATTAAATCTTACTTGCGGTCTTTGATCATAGACAGCAAATTAAGCAGACACACAACTCTTTCTGCCAGCTGAGTATAGTCCCTGTAGATCAGTAACGAGAACACAAACAGCCAAACACAGTTTTGCTTTAAAGCATTTAAGATTGAAAATCTTAAACCCATTTGCTAGTTTAGCGCGTGCAGTTTGGAGCCCCCGCTCGGATTAGAACCGGGCAGAACTCCGAGTTCTCCGTACCTCGCAGCTCCACCAGCAGAGCAACAAATCCACGCAAAGACGTGGTGTGGAGAACTCAATGTTGTGCCCAAGACAAAGTTCGAATCAGAGCTGGGTCTCTGACCAGTACATGCTATATTAAGAAGATAATAGTAGCTGTCTATCTCACCTTATATAGGCTTTAAAGTGATTAGTTGAAGCACAGTGATTAGGCTAGTACCTGTTCAACAATTTTCTCAATGTGACTTGAACAATAATAGATGTATGTTGTAGCAGAGGTTCACATGTTAGACTTTCACAGTTCTCCCTAGAATCGGACTGTAAACTATCAATATCCCATCGACGCAAACTTAACCATGGCATCTCTCAAAAGGAATCAAAAAGAACTTCCTATTGCTTTGGTTGTACTGACCCATACAGGGCTTTCTTCATCTTTCCCTTTCCACATATCATACTTCTTTCGAAGCCAAGGGTAAAAATAACTGTCATGGTTTACTATCCAATTCCCAGGCAGTAGAAATTCAGTTTCATGCGACTTGGCAGTAACCAATATATAGCATAAACCAGGTCACATGCGGTTATTTTCATCCTCAAATATCGACAGACTAAACCACCCCTGATCTGAATTACTCTTTCCAAAACAACTACCATATTTTGAACGCAGAAGATTGTAAACCCTACATAACTTGTATAGACTCGAATCCCTATCCAAACCACACTTCTTATCCCTACTATACATTCACATTTCTAAAACAGTCTCTTAGGAATTTCCAAGACTTGTATTGCTATTGCAACCCCACAAACGCAGAGCTTTGGCATTTTTCACTGTAGCACTGTGTACAGGTAGAGATGTACAGCACATTCAATGAGCTCAGTCACAATCCAATTACGTTCTGCCCTTGATTTGTATGGGGACCTTAGTACTCAGGACGATAAGCACCCAAGAGACGTAGGCAAACCTGGTAACTGGTTCATTAGGTGCATTAACTGCATCCAGCACAATATGCTTCACCAGGTATTTTCAGAAACACAGCAATTAAAGTTCTGTTTAATTCCCTGCTACCATTAACTTCAAATCCCATAATGAAGAATAACCAAGTACATTGTATTTTTTTAACCCCACATTACACTTAATTATTTCAGCAAGAATAAACCTGGACGAAAAAATACAGTCATAACAATATCACTCAACTTCTACTGCTTGTTTTTAAAAACAAAGGCTGGTACAGTTTTTTGGGGGGGTATACTGATCTTTCAAATTTGTTGCAATAAGCTTTAATGTCAACCCACCAAAATATAAAGAAACCTTACATATTAGGCTTTATTTTTTCAAAGCAACATTTTTGTTGTTGGAAAGTAATAGCAGTCATTCAGCAAATAACTAAAAAAAGAATTGATTTAAAAGTCATATGACAGAAAAAGACTTCTGTAATTTGGTTGAGTTACAAATAATTGAGTGCTTACTGGATTTCACTTCAAAGATGGTCCAACAGACCTGAATTTCAGCCACTGCCATAAATCTTTTCAACAGTTAGTAGGCTGCTGATAAAAGGTACAGTGCCCTCTAGGTATGTTGACTGGAACATTTAAAAGTGTGATTACAGATTAAGGATATACTGTATCCTGATTTTTCGTATAAATATAACAAGTATTAGATCCTTATATACATGTACATGTAGAGGGTGTTAAAGTAAAATATGTTGTGAAAGTTCAAGTGGGAAAAAATCTAATTAAAGGACTCATTCTAATGAATTATACATATATTTTGTACAACTAGGGTGGAAGACCTTCTCCTCCACTGTAATTCATATTTTTATTATCATCAGTATTTAATGCATAATAAATAAGCTTTAAAGCACTGCAACCTCCAGCGGTATACTGCCGTGTATAGGATACACCAGTAAAGCTGTCTCCACCAAATTACAAATCAAAGCAGCATAGAAACTGGGCTGTATTTCCACAGGCTTCAAGGCCTGTTTCAGCTCGTATTAATCCGCTGCAAAGCAGGGGGAAAAAACAACATAAAAACACCAATACACATATCTGAATCAATCCGTGCATTTGAAGTGCGCACACATGCAAACGCACAGGCATGTGGAACTGTTGCATGTCGAGAAAATACATTTGTTTTTACTGACCATGCATTACCAAGAAATATTACATAACAACAACAATAATAATACTACACGTGAATTATTACTTAGCACTTTGCGGTGCAATCTGGCTGATTTCCTAGGTCTCCTCACAGGTCCATCAGCAGGACACACAGTGCATGTGTTTGACAGTACACAGTCGTGTGTGCAGAGATAACACGACCAGATGCATGCAGGCGATCTGCTCAGTGCGCCCATGCAATAAAGACCCTGCTACGTTTATTTTAAGAAACCATTTATTCTCACATCTTTGACGTGTAGTTGTGTTGCTCCGACATCTCCCCTGCAAAATGCCATTTCAGTCGCGATGTCCATGTTTAGAGTATTTTCATGTCCACCAAGTAAGAGTCCAGTTTCTAAAAACACAAGCGCTTTCCTCTACTTTCCAAAAACCAAGGGTCACAATTCCCTTCCTCTATCGTGAGCACACATCGGGTTATGTGTATGGGCTGATGGTACATGTACAGCTGAATAAAAACATATATATGTACATGAAGAGTTCATCATAATCAAAGCTCCACTCACCGTGCGCTGCTTCATACACATCAGCGCCGTGTCAGCCGCGCCGCTTCACTCTCCCCTGCGCCCAAGCGCCCGCTAAACCGGATTGTCACAGGACTGTGTTTACCTCCAGAGTTGGGGTTATTTTTACAGCCGCCGTGTTGCTGAACAGCCCGGAGTCCATCGATGTGGTGGGCGGATCACTCCGGCTGGATCTGCTCGGTGTGTAGGGGGGGTTCCCTTCGCGCCCCACAATCCACCGCGCCGATGACGCAGACTCAGGAGGGTCTGTCTGGCCGAGGCTACGTCACCAAGTGCTGCTGCAGACGATCGCGTTTCCCGAGCCGAGCTGGACGTCTCCTCTCCCATGTCCGCAGCAGGCATCTCTCCCTGGTCCTCTTCCACCGACATGCACTGGAATACAGTATGGATCATGCCATATAAATATAGGATAACTAATAAGAGTTGCCCTTACCCATGGCTGAGAACTGTCTGTCTGTATTAAAAATCAAATATGCAAAACATATACTTATGTGTTAGTTGCACATATTAACATGCAATATCTGTTAATTATATCAGGGAAATGACATATTCATAACATTAATACATTTAGTTTGGAATTTAGGGCATGACACCAAATAAAGTCATACAAATGTTTTACTAAGACAATTTAATTTTAGCAATCCCTGTTTTTTCCATCTGTTTTGTTTTTATTAGGAAGGGATATTGGATTTGTGATATGTTATTTTTATATTGTATTGCATAAGCATGGTACCCCCCTCCTTGTTTTGTTGTCACAGTGTATTGTTTGTTATTAAGCATTCAATACAACAACAACAAATCAACCAATTGCATATGGCTGGAATGAACTACAGGGGAGGAGAATGAATCATTTAATTTATCATGCTTGTTTATTTCCTGTTGCTTATCTAGGCTTCACCAAATATATAACTGAAAAGAAAAACACAACAAATGTTATTGAATGCCTGGATAAATGACTGAATATAGACAGGCGTGTGTAAATTAACAGGAATTCAGTTTAGTCTGAATTGTAAAACCACATAACTTTTAAAATATAACATTTGAAATAAAATAACTAAAAACAATCACATGAAATCTGTCATCTGTAGACATTCGATAAGATAAGCAAGCAAAAGGACAATATAGTGCAATGTCTAGATAATTACTAGCTCTGGTTTGTAAGTCCATTTTACATTCTGGGATGCTTTCACACAGCTGTGCATGGAAACAATTGACAATACTCTATCTCTTTTCACCATAAACAAACAAATGCTTCACAGTAATCATAACAGTCCATCCCTTGTCTGTACAAAAAAGCTTTCCCGTTTCAATGAAAGACCTTTTTATTAATATTATTAAAAGCAAGAGTTACAAACAGCTGGGTAAGCTAGCTTTGATGACTGTGACCACAACTTGGTCAATTTGCATAGAGTATAATTTCCTGTTTCATTTCTAGGGAGTAAAACTAACATATCCAGAACAAAGGGAGAATGACATGAATAGGAATTACAATGGACAATTAATGGACTATTTAAAATTATTTTCTGTTTTGTTTTCCTGACAGTTTCAATCAGGTATAAATGAATGTCTTCACTTTTGTCAAATTAATTGCTTGTAATATTTGAAGTGGGAATAGCCTATTGGCCGAAGACTGCACACTCATTGTCCCCTAGGAATGCCTCCAGTCCTTTACACTTTAATGACTGACTGATATACCGCCTGATACAGGGGATATACACTAATGACTGATACACTAATGCATTGTAGCCTACATACACTAGTATTACTAAACTACAAACTGTAAGTGCATATACCTAACTTATATAGTAGCGTAGTGGGGCACAAACCTACCTGATATTATTTCTATTGATCTATTGATTCTATTGATTTTGTTTTTTGAGTCGCGACTGCGTTACAAGGATAAGCAGCGATAAGGTGTCATTTTACCATGTTTTTTTTTAACAACTCCTTCACCTCCACTTCACATTTTTTATCACTTTTGAAACAGTAGTTAAACAGAGACTATAACACTTTTACACCTAGTTCATGTGCAAATAATTTGAATTGTGATTCACTTACAAATTATTGTGAAATACATTAAGAAACACAGTTCAGTAACTACATCTTCATATGGGAACATGCAGACAAAGCAGTTTTTTTAACAGAAGCATACTTCTTCTTTTGATCAGCCTGAAGTCAAGAAGTCATTCAGAATTCAGGACAGAAGTCAGCATTGCAGATACTACTGTGGTTTTAGATTAGGCCAGTAGTCTGTATGCTAAGACAATGGAAAGGTATATTGTTTTGATGCAAATCAGTAATGCGGTCTGCTTGTATTTTGAATTTGTCTGTATTGTCTATAAAGCAGACAGTGACATTACTACAGGGGCTGTGATACAATTGACAGCAAACACTGTCAGTACTTACTATGGATAGGGATTTTTAGTGTAAAACTTTGCATTTTCATTCTCACATTAATTAATTTTTTTATTACAACATATATTTATTTCTAATGAATGGCATGAAATAAGCTCCATATTTCAATAGGTTACTTAAATGTCCATAGTATATATAGATCACCCTACATAGATGCACTGCTGGATGGGATGAGGGCATTCCCAGGATGTTTCCACTTGCTTCGATCCACAAGTTTTATTTTCCAAAGCACGCCTTGTCTCTCTCTCTCCCTCTGTATAAAGTATATATAAGCCTATAGCAGGCGTGCTATGTAGCCTATACTTACACACATGCGCAGAACCTCTGAGACGTAAAACACTCAAAATATGGCCGACAGTTAGTATCTCTTGGGTTATCCCAGCGAATGGCGACGATCTTTCAACATTAAATTGGCTTCGTCATCATTCAGTGCTATTCTTGTTGTTTCCACTTCGAAGTATAAGCCTATAATATTTACGAAAACCTTAATGAACCCATACATACGACAATACCTATTTCCCCCGCAAACGCTAACCCCGGGAACTATTTCAGTTGGCCTATTCTTGTCAGAGCCTGCAACTCCACAACACACGCCTGGCCCGTCTGCCATTGGCTTCCGCCAGGCGGAGATGCCGGTTATGAACAACAACACGCAGTGGTCGTAATACACCGGTCAGTATTTCTCTTTAATACAAAACGGCGAACATGGCTCTGACGTGTAAACGAAGCGCCGTGCTGGTGACTTTGGGTCTAGCTCTGGCACGGTTTTGTTCGGCCTGTAACACAGCAGTGGTCGGCACCTCCAGGAGGCCAGACATACCGGCCATTGCAGAATATTTCGGCACTAAAGCCCGGTACGAAGAAGTGAACCCGGACCTTATAAACAACATACTGACCGTCCACACATCGGTGGCGCATCTCCCTTATGGAGACTGCACCCCGGTTCACGTCACGGCGGTCATTAGGCACGGCACACGGTACCCGACCGCCAAAAACGTCCGTAAGATCCGGCAGCTGTACGAGCTGGTGCTGGAGAAGAGCCGGGACTCTGGCGAGGGCTGGCTGCAGGAGATCAGGAGCAAGTGGGAGATGTGGTACCACGATGGCATGGATGGGCAGCTAGTGGAGAAGGGTCAGTTTGACCACAGGAATCTGGCTGTTAGACTGGCCACCGTGTTTCCTACGCTGCTGTCAAAGGACAATCTCTTAAGCGACCGGCTGAGGTTCATCACCAGCTCCAAGCACAGGTGTGTGGACAGCATCGGCGCCTTCCAGGAGGGGCTGACCGCTCTGTGGCAGCTCAATGGGACAGGTATGCAACACGGCATGCATAGTCATGTGCATTGAGATGAAGGTGCAACATCTTCTCGGACAGTACTTGCAACGTTTGGTCATACTTCTTGCATTGCATTACTAGTACTCGTATTGCATTTTGATTGCCCCTATGCTCCCCTTCCCTGCCCTTTGACTGTGACTTAACATCTTGTCTGCACTCATCAGCTTTTGCAATCTAGGATGTAAGACCCTCTATATTGTTTACTGTATATCTCGTGTGCACTCGTGTAAATTTGAATTTGTAAAATGTATTATGCCTTAACTGCACTGTATTATTGCACTTTGTATGGCTCAGATTTTGTGAGTCGCCCTGCACAAGGACATCTGCTAATGCATAAATAAAAAGAATACAAAAATGATGTGCATTTAACAATGTCTCACAATAGGACACAAATCTATATGAATGCATAAAACATGTTAATTGCTTTGGAAATATCAAAGACAGGTCTGATTTAATGAAATGGAAATATAATGTGTTTTCTCTGCAAAATAAATACATTGAGCTCAAATATTTGTGTACATTTTCTATTCCAGCAGACTTTGCACTCTGGCACAACCTCAGTAATGCTCTCTGCAGTTATCTCTGGGGTATCGATCACTGTGTATCAGATAGGTTAATGGGTAACTTTGCAGTAAGTCCTGAACAGTCATATCAGCCCATATTATTATAATGATGGACTATATTCTTATTCTGTTTTGTTCAGGGGTGTTTTATTCTTGTTGGTAATCCATTTCTTTTCTATATCGATTGCAGACATCCCGCCATCCAGCCTGCCTCAGCATGACGACGACCTGATGCGATTCTTCGACCACTGCAAAAAGTTTGTGGAGGACGTGGAGAAGAACAAGACCGCTCTGATAGAGGTGGACCTGTTCATGTCTAAGTCAGAAATGAAGAGGGTGCAGGAGAAAGTTGCAGACAGGCTGCAAATTCTCGAAAGTGACATTTCCCCTGGTAAACACTGCTACTGGTGCTTCTACTTCGTCGTTTTCTGGAATAAAAACACATCAGAGATTTGATTTACACAACTTTTTCCATCACTTAATTTAAACCCATTCTTCACCACAACAAAGCTTTTTTTTAACAATCTTCATCAGTTCCCTGTATCTTTAGATTAATATAATAAAAAGGTTGCTATAAATTCGCTGCCATCCATAACATGTTACATTAAAATTAGACTTTATACAATTTAATCTAAAGTAATTAAAACAAATATATGTGTAGAGTAACTGAATCTATTCTGTAAATGTATAGGTTAGGGAAATAGTGATAAATTATATCTGAACTGCATTTGTGACCCCAATGTGTCATGTCCTATTGCTTTCCACTAGGTGGTGCTATTCACTAATGTGTTACACTTCATTGTTCACAATATTCAACTTTGAGTTTAGCTTAATATTGTGTGTTCAGCATAATTCAAGATTGGTCTTAAAGTACCACACTGTTCTTCATGTGAAACTAAATTTGGTCACGAGTCTGGGATTTTTCTAATATTGTTCCCTACAGATTTGATTGAGGCTGCTTTTCACTTGTGTTCCTACGAGTTTGCGATCAAAAAGGTGAACTCTCCGTGGTGCAATCTTTTTGACCTGGAAGATGCCAAGGTATTAAAATATACTAGTGTGCCCTAAGACTGTTCCTCAGGTGGAGCATAGTGTATGTATGTAAGAACATTTAAAGGCCAAGTGGACAAGTGGAAATTAGTCAATGATTTCTAAGCATTCATTGTATTGTTTTATTTTTGATTTTCAGACATTTATGAGGTGTTTGTGTTGTGAAAGTATTTTTCTAAATTACATTCTGCTGAAGAGCAACCCATTGTACATTATTGGTGCTCAGTTTCTAGTAGACAGATTTAAAATATGTCTAGATGGCATTACCTTGATGTCTTGTAGTTGTTGTTTACTGACCTACACATTTCCTTGGTTTAAAATAACTCTCTTTCTGTATCATACTACATATAAACATTTTATTTTGACTATTTTTTCATTGTCTTTTGAACGCCAGGTACTGGAATATCGAAATGACCTCAAGCAATACTGGAAGAGGGGCTATGGTTACGAAATCAACCGTAAATCCAGCTGCCCTCTGTTTCATGACCTCTTCAGACGCTTAGATCGAGCTGAAAATGAGAGCAGAATGTGAGTTGGGTACAACTGTATATAAGTGATACATCTGTACATATTTTGACACACATCAATCTTCTTTTTATTTTAATTTATTTTACTTCAAATACATTCTTCCACAGCAGTCTTCTCGAAAAGTACTTGACCAAAGCTCCAAGGTAAAGAGAACTGAAGCAGATAATTAAATAATGTCTGATTAACCTTGTGTGTGTGTGTGTGTGTAGACTTTTAAAAGGTAATTTAGTTGCCTCAGTTCAGCCCGAGATGGCCAATGTTTGTCAGGTGGTCATGCCCAAGGACACTGCTCTTACACTCGACAACTTCTGTTTGCCAGGGGTATTGCATAATTTACAAAGCATCTTATGGGCAGTCATTGTAAAATGTGAACCAGAATTTGAGCTTCATTTTTGCAGAAACAAAATGTTTTATTGAATGATAGGCATAGGGTGTCTTTAGCTGAGAAGCCAAAGAACGTAGGCCTAATTGACACACCATGGTTGGAAAATATACCTTATATTACCATCACCCAGTGAAAGTCAACACAGTAAGACAAGTGTGGCCACCAGTTCCTTGAGTGTGATGTAATAAGGCACCAAGCCATTCAATCACTGGCTGTTCTCAGTGGAGTATTCTTTACACTTAGAAACCAGAACGCAGTTATACAAATGAGCACGACTTGATAATTATAATGTTTTTGTTGATAACGCTCTGTTTATGACATACTGTTCTATTAACCTGGAAACCTGCAAGACCATAAAATACAGTATTACAAAGTGTTAAAATCAAATTATGATCTGGATTATTGATGGGAATGGATTCTTTAAATATTAATACACTAGCAATCATCTGCAATTTCATCTATAGGCTTTCTTAATAAAAGAAGTAGGTTACACCCAAGCAGAAACAGTTTCACAACAGTAGTGGAAATTATTAGGAACTGAAGTAAGGATATTTCACCATATTCCAGTACTAACATATGCAATATTAAGATTTTTTCCCCCCATTAAAACTTTTCTCTATTATGGAACATTGTTACTAAAACATAACATCTTCCTTTGTGTACCTTTTTAAAGGATAAATCACTATTAATTCAAACTAACATTTTTATTTGGGGATGCTTTAATTTCCAGCCCCTAATTTAAAGCCCTTATTTTCCTCTTTGTGTGTTTTGATAACATTTTGGAAACTTTCTCTACATATCAAATGCAATCTCTTGTATGTATATATGAGAGAGACAAGAACAACAAAAAGCAATCAAGATAAACAGCTTATTTGAACTTATGATTTGTCGACGGCAGAAAAAATGTCATTTTTGAAAAAACATAGCACTGTGTGTGGATGTACACACGGCCCGATTAATAGGCAGGTTCGGAAAGCAAGGAAGTGTATATAACTCATTCTACACACAAACTCAACACAAGACATACACAAGGTAACAGGTAAATGCAAAGAACCGCTGAATGTTATTCGTACCCAAATTGCCACAAGTAAGACAAATCCCATACTCTTGTAGTTTTATTCTTCTTTGTTTTGCTCCCCAGGAAGCAAAATGCACAATATCCTGAAACCCTAAGCGCTTTCAAAGCTGCCATTTTTTGGTTGAGGCTTAACCTTTCAATTGATACAAGTTGCTTATGTAAAAACAGACAAATGCCTTATTTTAACACTCTAAGCAACACATCAAGGCTCCCAGTAATAGTTCTATTGGTAAATCCCTCCACCCAGCTCATGTATTATGTTGAGAGTATAATTATGCAATTGACCTTTCATTAT
Organism: Amia ocellicauda; assembly: GCF_036373705.1. NCBI lineage: Eukaryota > Metazoa > Chordata > Actinopteri > Amiiformes > Amiidae > Amia > Amia ocellicauda. The sequence goes on from NC_089869.1 coordinate 18,598,793, forward strand.
GGGTTACCTTTCCTGGCACCGTGCCACACTTGAAGTGCCCTGTTTAGTGTCAAACAAATATGCAAACCTTAAGCAAACAGTGACTAAGCAGATTTGTATTACTTCACTTTACTGTTACAAAGTGCAGTAGCTTCATGCTACCTGTTCACATTCTTCGGATTCATATTCCAGGGGCTTAGACTAGGTTAAATATATACGTGTCATGCTGATTTCAGTATTTGAAGCATAATCAAGTCTCATGGAAGCAATGCCAAGCCATGGTTTCATAACAAGAACACGATTTAGTCCAATAAGAGTAAACATGACTAAAAAGCAAGAACAAAACACTCTGCATTATTCTATCGTAGTGCAATAAAGAGACCATTAAAGGTCAAGCAGAAATATTACAATAGTTAAGTTCAGTGCAAAACAGGTGTAAATACAAACACTAGTTACATAGTTATGTGAAAGGAAAAGTGAAAGAAATAGAAATCTAATAAGGAGCAATATTTGTATTTGTGTGTGCGTATACACTCACCTAAAGGATTATTAGGAACACCATCCTAATACTGTGTTTGACCCCCTTTCACCTTCAGAACTGCCTTAATTCTACGTGGCATTGATTCAACAAGGTGCTGAAAGCATTCTTTAGAAATGTTGGCCCATATTGATAGGATAGCATCTTGCAGTTGTTGGAGATTTGTGGGATGCACATCCAGGGCACGAAGCTCCCGTTCCACCACATCCCAAAGATGCTCTATTGGGTTGAGATCTGGTGACTGTGGGGGCCAGTTTAGTACAGTGAACTCATTGTCATGTTCAAGAAACCAATTTGAAATGATTGGACCTTTGTGACATGGTGCATTATCCTGCTGGAAGTAGCCATCAGAGGATGGGTACATGGTGGTCATAAAGGGATGGACATGGTCAGAAACAATGCTCAGGTAGGCCGTGGCATTTAAACGATGCCCAATTGGCACTAAGGGGCCTAAAGTGTGCCAAGAAAACATCCCCCACACCATTACACCACCACCACCAGCCTGCACAGTGGTAACAAGGCATGATGGATCCATGTTCTCATTCTGTTTACGCCAAATTCTGACTCTACCATCTGAATGTCTCAACAGAAATCGAGACTCATCAGACCAGGCAACATTTTTCCAGTCTTCAACTGTCCAATTTTGGTGAGCTTGTGCAAATTGTAGCCTCTTTTTCCTATTTGTAGTGGAGATGAGTGGTACCCGGTGGAGTCTTCTGCTGCTGTAGCCCATCCGCCTCAAGGTTGTACGTGTTGTGGCTTCACAAATGCTTTGCTGCATACCTCGGTTGTAACGAGTGGTTATTTCAGTCAAAGTTGCTCTTCTATCAGCTTGAATCAGTCGGCCCATTCTCCTCTGACCTCTAGCATCAACAAGGCATTTTCGCCCACAGGACTGCCGCATACTGGATGTTTTTCCCTTTTCACACCATTCTTTGTAAACCCTAGAAATGGTTGTGAAAATCCCAGTAACTGAGCAGATTGTGAAATACTCAGACCGGCCCGTCTGGCACCAACAACCATGCCACGCTCAAAATTGCTTAAATCACCTTTCTTTCCCATTCAGACATTCAGTTTGGAGTTCAGGAGATTGTCTTGACCAGGACCACACCCCTAAATGCATTGAAGCAACTGCCATGTGATTGGTTGGTTAGATAATTGCATTAATAAGAAATTGAACAGGTGTTCCTAATAATCCTTTAGGTGAGTGTGTGTGTATGTATATATATATATATATATATATATATATAATATAATCAACTAAAAGTATATATTGTAAATGTTCTTTTTAGTTGCTTTCATTGTGTTTCTTTTTATTGTTGGTCATATTAGCATCTTATTTCTCAGTGTTGGACAAGACATTTTCCTCTTATCTGCTTATCATTGGTCAATGCAACAAGTGGAATTAATTACTTACATATTTTAATAAAGTTTTGTTAAAAGGTCACATTTAAACACCTTCTAACAATATGTAAGTGACCTCCACGGATGTTTTCTGTTATATCACTTTCATTTATAATCGTCCTTTAACTTTTAAAATTGACACAGCTGCTAGATGTATTTTTGTAAATGTGATGAATTAGAAAACCAAGGATTGTTATCCCAAGATATATAGGTCATTATCAAAAAAAGTAACAGGTGCATTGTTGTGATATTATCTGTTTATCTTCTCCTATAAAATCCTTTGTTCAGTGCATTGGCAAACTGGAGACCGTGTTAAGCAGAAGTGGTTAGCTAGGTTGTGTAAATTGACAATGTGTGTAGGTTTAGGAGGAAGTTGCACTGCAATTTCACATTGTGTGTTATAACCCATGTGTTTTATTACTCAAGAGTTAAAGGTAGGGGGTGTTGGATAATTGAGAAACAAAGCAGTTTGTGGCAAGTGTATCATCAATTGATAGCTCAACTCAAGCATTTCCTTATTTTTCACAACCAAAGGAAAGAGAAAAATCTTAACTGTGAGTGCAAAGTGCTTTTATTTATTGTGGGCTAGCCAAAAGTGTCAATACCACAATATGTGGAGGCATCAACTCTGAAACTAAAGTCAATTTAATCCGATTCTTTCTTTCTTGGTCACCAAAAATAGACTCCATTCGAGCTGCGAACAAAACTGCTCATGTTTATGACACTTGCACGGCTGCTGTGAGAATCTGCCCGAACAGTCCCACTGCAATGATAATGATCCTATTTCTCCTTGCATTTCTTGCTCAGAAATGGACACGTCTCCGAGGCCGCCACCGTACAGGTGGGACACGCCGAGACCCTCCTCCCCCTGCTGTCCCTCATGGGCTTCTTCAAGGACGAGATGCCGCTGACCTCCGACAACTTTGCGCTGCAGCAGGGACGCACCTTCCGCACGAGCCGCATCGTGCCCTATGCCTCCAACCTGCTGGTTGTGCTGCACCGCTGCCGGGACACCCACCGGGTACAGCTGCTGCTCAACGAGAAGCCCCTCACGTTCCCGCACATGAGCGACCCCGCCCCGGAGTACGACACAGTCAAAGACTTCTACAGGGACCTGCTGCAGGGCTGTGACTTTAAGAAGGAGTGCCAGCTCTCCACAAACTCCTGCAAGAATAGCTCTGGTTGTGGGGAGCTGTAAACGTACAAAGCTATGTGCTATTGTTCTGGTGAGAAGGGTGTTTTTGTCTGCAAGGCAAACTCTACTCTACCCCACCCCCCCACACACGCACACACACAAACATTGTATCTATTATTTTTAGGGCTCCACGCACCCATATTCAAACCACCCGTTTCTAGGGTTGACCCCACAAGAGCCACAGAACGGTGCTTTATTTAATCTGGGTGGACTTGCTGATTTAGTTTGAGACATTATTTGAGTTAAACACATATACCCTCACAGTACATTTTACCCAATATTAATTTCAGATGGCTTTTTGATAATTCAAGTGGTAACGTTTTACAGAAACTGTCAAAAGAACCTGTTTACATGTGCATAACATCAGGTGCAGATGCGTGAATGATTAACACATAGCACTTTATATTCAGATATTCCAGAGCTGTTTTTTCATTGAAATTGTTTTTTTTTTTTTAGGTTACATTCAACAAACAGTGCAGTTTAAGGCTTTTAACTACACATTTGAACACAAAAGCGGCTTAAACACTAGTTGGGAGACACCGGGTGGAAAATTAAGCTCTTTCACTTTGACTAAATAGACTGGATAGCATCCTTGGATCACTTAGTTATTAATGGACACCAAACGCGTGTGATGGGTCGAATGGCCTCCTCTCAATTATAAAATTTCTGATGTTCTTTCTTATGTCATTTTCAACACGAGGCGACACTCTGAAGCCGGGATTGAGATTTCCAGCCGTTGTGTATTCGATGTGAATCATAACCCGTGTATTGTAGCACCAGGCAAATGTAAATGCAAACAGGCTCCACTCCACCCGGGTTTAGATGGTGTCGTGTGAAAACAGATAAAGATATCTTGGACCAGAAAAGCCAAGAAAACATTCCATAAAAAACTGTGACTCTTATTTAGGCATACAAAACGAAATGGCTATGTTTTCATATTATAAAGCGTTGCCCAATTAAAAAGAACCAAAAACAGAATATTTTACATTGCATAATATGTTTCAGTATATTACTGCACATTTTGAATTGCCTTGTTTTCTTTTTGGTCATTGGCATTATTTTCAGCTAGTACAATATGATTAAAAATGAATACCTGGCATTTTAAGTTTTCATATTTTACCATTTAAAAAATATGTATTGAAAGTGGTTTTAGTTGATGAAGATGTGTTCTATTTTTTGATAATTGTAGAGAGCTACAGTCACTGTTCTAGTACAGGTTAACTAGATGGGTGCTGTGCTTTTGCAGAAGACAAAATCATCGAATTTACTGATGTGATTGAGAAATGGATTTCATCCCTTCTATGAAGTGTTTCAGCATTAAGGAAGTGTGTTACGAAAAACACGATTGTGTTCAACCTGATCAAAGGAGTGATTGTACACAACAACTAGCCAACAGCATGTTAGCGACATCTGCACAATCATGGGCACACAGGCGGTTGCGTCACATCTGAAGTAACCCCAGCTGCTGAGATGATGGATGTGAAGTGATGGATTGATAAAATGAGAATTGTGTTGTTATTTTCAATAACATAATAAAATAATGAACGGCATGTCTTTTGTTTGTTTGTTAATTGTCATTACAAAAAATAAAACACTTTTGACTAAAGGTCGGATGACTCCAGTTAAATCCAAGGGAAGCCCCAGTAGAAATGTAAATTCATTTTTTAAGTGTGTATTTATATTATTAAACTTATATTAATATCACGTACACATAATAACAAGCTTGCATTTAACCATGCTATGTATAGTTAGGATCAAAAACCTTTGCCTGGGCTCTTGGTAAGCAGGCCATTATCCCATCTGTTCATGTAGTAAGTTAGTTCAGGTAGTGGAAGCCATGAAGTCAAAACTCACACCGCATCTATAAAATTCCTATTTGTGAACATCTGGTAAATGATGGGATGTTTCACCTACTGATTACTTAGGTGGGAGCAAGTGGGGTGTGAGGGTTTGCCTCATGGGTGCAACTGAATTGGTTTCATACTGACTTCAATTGATTTTTTTTTTGAAGGTCAGTCAATTTGCTGCAACACCTTTTGTAATACTTGGATTATCGGTAAAGACTTTGGCAGGGATTGGTCAAGGATAGCCCACACATGCTTAGATAACAACATGATTGTCAAAAATGTGAACTACCACTCTTTTGCAAAACACACCCAGTGAGCACTGCAGCATTCTTCCATTCATTACATTCAAACTTACAGCTGCTGTGTCAATGTAATTATCGTCCATTCATAAAAGCCTATATACTTTACCTGAGTATAGGAAACACAGTACGGCTTTTCGTTTTAGTTTTTTTACTCCTACCCATATCAAACTCTGTCCAAAATCATATTGCCTTGTATTTGTGTCAGTGTATGGTATACTGTGAATGAATAATAGCTGCTTTATTGTCTTTTTGCTAATCTGGAATTCGCCATCAGCCGCCACCAACGCTGATCAACACGAATTCCTCCATAAAAGCTACAACTATTCACCCCACTTGGGTAACTACTGTGTGTCATCCAATATCCAACATCTCTCTCTCTTTATTACTTAGAAATATAAAAAAGATCAGATAGAGAGCATGTGTTGTAAGCGGCCGCCCCCCGGCTGACGTCGGCTTCACTCTTTGCTGTGTTTATGCAGATTGGCGGATGGAGGAGGAGGGATGGAGGCAGGACGAGGGAAATGCTACGTGTCTTGAAGCCTTTTAAACCCCCTCTGCTTTGCGTTTTACATCCAGCAACTCATCAAAGCACTTCCAACAGGCGAGCCACCCCGAGCAGCGGTTCAGAAGTACAGGGGTCCGAGGGAAAGAAAGAGCCCAGTGCAACATGTCTGGAGTCAAGAAGCAAAGGACGGTAAGAAAGAGGGAATCTGTCCAATTCCTCAACTTTGTGATCGCCAGCCTCCTTCTGTGACACTTTGTAACACTTTCTTTTTTTGGGGGGGGGGTTGTGTGGCCTGGTTTCGCAGACTAGTCTTAGCACTCACTAATATTAAACCTGGGTGTGTGAAAGTGATGTCAAAAAGTGAGGTGGCTTTGGCTGCTTTTCATGCACAGCACTTCTGTAGGAAAAGGACAATCAATCACATGACAAGAGAAAGCTATTGATGTATTCATACAATAGAAAAAGAGATGCACTTCTGCAGACGAGAAGTTTTGTTCAACTTTCTCTCCTGGATGCCAGGAATACTTATTCAGCTAAACATTACAAATCATTGGTGGGGTGGGGGGGTGGAAATACAGAATAGCTAGTGAAGTTTCAATAGTTTTCTTTACTAATTTACCTGTACAGCTGTGGAAACAACTAGATTTAAGTTAGGATTCATATAGCATTAACACAATGTTTATTATGTAATTATATCAGGCTTTTGTAAATCCTTTATAATGCTGAAATAACAATAGTCATAATCCACTTTTGTAGGCTGACGTCTTGGAGGCAATTATTTGTTCACATTTCTTCCAGAGAAAACATCTGGAAAGGCAACATGCAGAATACAGTTTTGCTGTTTGTCCTGCATCAGTCTAATGCATGAAAGAAGTAGGTTTAATGATTTAACAATAGTATCGTAGATATACAGTTTATTACAATCATTTAATAGATAACGTACCACTTGACCTCTTGAGGTGTTTTTTAATATGACTTATTTTATTTTCACATTTTAAAAACCATGTCACAGGCAGAGTTGCAGGGCTCTCGGTGTGCCCCAGACTAACAGTGTGTTCATGGTGTCCAAGTCTGAGAGCCTCATTGAGTCCAGCTCTCTCCCCTGGGTACCTCGGGCTGTGCTGGTATTTCCTATTTGATATTCATTGGCATCGACCGGCTCTGTGCATGCATCAGCTTACTGTCCTGGACTGTGAGCACAGGGAGAAGTATGCACAGCAGAAGACTGTAACTTATTTTCGCTGACTTTTGGGAGCGTTTCTTTTTAGGCCTTTAACTCACTTAATTTGCTGTGTATTGGTAAGGTAACTGACATTGTGTTCGTAATGCAATGCTTAAGTTGCACTGTATTTATTAGAAAGATGACCTTTTAGTTTTTTTACTGAAAAGCTGTAGATCTCTGAAGGACATCGGATATGGGCGTTCTTCAATCTGCACTATTGATTCTTGATATGAAATATTGTTTTGTAGTCCTTTATCAATACATTGCATGTTGACACTGTTTGATTATTGCTTTTATCGTTCACTTTTTAATTTAAAATTCTGAAATCTTTGAACAAATCACCTTGCCCTTGCCCCACTCTGTGAGACCCCTATGGTAAACATCGGAATAAAAACGTTACAAGCTGAACAGAATGAGTTTTGGAAAAGTTATGAATGAACCATGAGTTTTGCAATTCTTTGTCAAACAAATGTAAGGAAGCAATGACTCAAGCTTGTAATTTGACTCTGGATTTTACATGTCATTTGACAGTTTGTTTCTTAAAAGCAGGAATGTTATTATGTTTGCTAATCCATTCAAATTCTGCTGCTGCACATTGTTTTTAAAGTACATAAATGCTATTGTGCGATTTAAAGCTTTTTCCCCTTTAGGATTAGATGCCATTGGTTAGTATGCTAATAGTTTTCTCATTAAATCAATATGAGATTTTTGTAAACTATTGTTCTTGCCTAGTTTTCATCTCTAAATATCGATTTACCAGTAACAGGTGAATGCTGAGCAGCAGATCTGTAACCTGATTGTGCAAAGATGCATCTGTGGAACAAAGTAAACTGCTGCAATGCAGAACTGCTACATCCTTGTAACCCGGACAGTGGGGCAAACAGTTTTGTTTATATTATTAATTTGTGTTATAAGATCTATTTATTTTCTAATTAAATAGAGGAATGGTATTTGTTCAGTGGTAGCAAATAAAACAGAGATCGGATTAAAGCAACTCCTGCTAAAGAATTAAGAACATAAGAAAGTTTACAAACGAGAGGAAGCCATTCGATCCATCGTGCTCGTTTGATGTTCATTAATAACTAAGTGATGCAAGGATCCTATTAAGTATACGAATGTCATTTTATTCTGATATAATTATTCCTGGATATGGGGATATTTGTTTCATACATTTGTATAGTTGTTTTTGATAAAAGTGAGGCTTTTATAATAAATTTAGGCCATATACTCTCATTGTGGCCTGTGAGAAACCTTGTTGCGTCATGTATTTTTGCAAGACCTTTCCTAAGATTGAGATAAGGCAACCTATGCAGAAATAACCAGGGAGGGAATGCACAATTCATATTATATGAAAATAAAGCTGGAACAAAACCTGTAGATGAACTGCCTACTTCAAATAATGACCTAATCCAATGGAAACATAAGTGCAAACTAAAATCAGCCCTGGAACTGAACCCTGGGGAGCACCTGATATGATTGAGGTACTCGGCCATGAATATTTCCCCCGGGTTTACAAACTGCTCTCTTCCAGGTCAGTATGATTTAAAGCTCAGGGGAGCAGAACCTATAATTCCTAGCAGTGTGATCAAATGGATCAAAAACAGAACTGAGAATAAGAAAAAGACTAAACCGCAGTAGCAGTGAAAAACATGAACTGCAATAAAGTGTTTCCATGAAGTTTATAAGGCATGTTATGATTGAGGGACAATAAATCACGCTAGCTTCTGTTCAAGGTTCAAAAGATAATTACTAGCTCCCCAACTCTATATGCAGTTTATAGCTGCGTTCAATATTTAACACATATCAAAGTGCAGCAGGTATATGATAAAGTACAGATACAAGAGAGCCTGGTACAGCCTAGAGAATTGTTCAATAGCATGTGCAGAGTGAGCGTCAATGGGATTTGGTTATTGCTAAGATTTATTTGAAGAAAGCATTGTTCTCCTGCTGAAAAACATAAACTCTGGCATTAGTACTGTTCAGCATTGCTTTCTTGCCTAATAAGTGTAAAATAATTGCTTCTCAGTAAGTGCCAGCTGGGCTTCCACCTACTTATGGACATGTGATCCAGAACCCTTGGATTCTTTAAATCAGCACCCAGTGACTTTGACTTTACAATAGTTCTGTTGATTATTTCTGTAGCGATCCTGAGACCTCACTAAGGGGCTGGGGATTTTAGTAATGCCGTGAGGTTGCTGCACTGAGGCGCGGGAGTTTTAAGTTGTAGTTTGCCAGAATCCACATCATGGTTTCGTCTGTGAAAAAGTCTTATAAAGATCTTATTTATTTTTTAAACATTAATTTATCAAAATAACCAAATACGTTGAAAAAGGACACACAAATAAGGGATTGCTTGCATACAAACTGTCTGATAGTCAGGCACAGTGTAGCTGTTTGAGGATCTGTAGTTTAATGTAGAGATTTGTTTGAATGAAGCCTAGATATCCTTTGCTACAGTGGAAAAGGATCCATGAAATGTGATGCAGAAAGTTAGTTTTCCCCAGACTCTGCTGTGGGGCCACAGCTCTGTGGGATGAATGGGCCTATTTGTTTCCTCGATGCTCTAGCAGTTGCTCGGCTCTGCTGGAGCCCCCTTGGTAGTTTCTAAACAGGAGTGACGTGTTGGAGGATGGTGTATTAATTTTCTAAAGGCCGTTACAATGCAAACATTACTATGCTATAGTTAGGAACTTCCCCAGATTCCCACTTATGTTCATTTTCATTTTCTTATTCCTGTCACCTCTTATGGTAAAGAAAGAGGTAGATTCTCGTTTGAAATATAAAATAGCTCTATAATAGTCCAGCTTGGTAGTTTTGTTGTATTGTCTTCATAGGTTCAAAGCTCTATTTAGACATAACACACAATTTTTATGTCACAGAAAAATAGACGTACATACTGAGCTCCCATTGTCTCCGCGCATAATCCTTTTAATTTTCAGTTTAACGTTGGAGTCCAGGTAAAATGTACTGTTCGTATTCAGAGTATGTCACTGGGCAACTGTTTAGTAACTACGGTAGCTTTTTAATTACATTTTTTATTCAAAGCAATTGTCAGAAAGCATGAAGAATATAGAATGGTCATTCTGTTTAAATGCACACCGAGATTTCCCACATTTATATTTTTTGTGGTGTAGTATGACAGTCAGATGTGAAACCAAACCAAAAATATTCAAGTTGAAAGAGGAATACTTGCTGTGACACTTTTGAAGAGGTCGTCAGACTTTAATTTTAGAGTGATTTTTACATCCTAAATTATATGTAGAATATTCGCTCCCTATGAAGGCTTCTGTACAGAAAGCCGGCTATATGTTACATATCATTTATTTGAAAGAAATATATATAGTTACGTTTGTGGAACGATAATCAAACATGTCTAGTGGTCTTTATGACAAAAAATGTTGACGTAGCAGGTACAACTTTTTCCCCCCAAACTGCTCTGTTATTAGTTAACAGTTAATGTAATTATTTTCAACAAAGGCTTCCGTGAAGAGACACCCATTATTTCTATTTGTCCTTTTTAATTGTTGCAACGTCATTGATAGAACAATATTGATATTAACATCAGATGTTATCTCAAGAATACACCAGCAAATTGGAACTGAATCTGTGTGTTGTGCAGAAGCAGTCAGATGAAAACTATCTCCTTTCGTTAAAGAGACTGAAAACTCAGTCATTGTAGTAATAGAATTCCAGTGAAAAAATTCAGATCTTTCAACCTGGGTTTCAGATTGGATGCTGTCCTAAGATTTAACAAGAGGTGTGTTCATTTTATTTGACTAGGCAGAAACGTAGCTGTGTCCTGTCTGTTCTAAATGCCTCCTTGTTCAGTGGTCTGAGTGTATGGGCTGGTTTATTCTGTCATACGCCAGAGAAGTACACCTCAATACTGAGGCCTTTTTTCCCATTAAAAACAAAGAAAAAGTTTTCCTCTAATTTGCACGGCTGAGGTTTTTGAATCTGGTAAATAAACGGGCCTACTGTCTGGTGAGTAATGGCTGTGAGGGCCAACATAAATAATTGCTGCCTGTGTGTACATGGGGTGAAAGAGTGGCACTGGGTATTTGGGAGTTGGGGGGGAAGGCGGGCAGGCGGACGGGTGGGCGCTGAAACTGCCACATCATCATTTGACTCCAGCACAGAAGCTACATTGTACAAGAATAGTGGATTTAACTCCTTGGTTTATCACCGTATCGTTGTCGTATTCTTCTGGGCACAATAAAGAGCCAGTGTTAGGACTAAATGGGCACTTTACCTGGTGCTGGACTGTGATTAAGAATGTGTTCAAACGACGTGATCTATGAAAGCCTTCCCCTTTAATGCCTATCATAGGTCCCCATGTACATATCAGTGCATAATTCTCCATCAGTTATTATAATCGACTATTGGTTGCAACAACCTCGCTGTTGGGTCGACGGAGGTGAGGACAAAGCACACACATCCTCCATCATCGAGTCGTGAGCCGAGAACACAGACAGCAGGCCCTTTGTGAGGGAGCAGACACAGTCCCCTCTGATAGCACTGCGAACGGGCTGGCGTCTGACCAGCCACGGGGGCCACTGCGGAGTGGGGAAGCAATGATCCCCCTTCCCACCCTGCCCCGGGGCGCCGTGCCATCCGTGTGCTGCCCCACGGAAACTCCTGGCCACAGCTGGCAGGGCCCACATTTGAAACACACATGCACTGTTTCGCTCGTCGTCTCTCTGTTTTGATTTCTTAGTTTAAAAACCTGGAAAATAGGCCTTAGGAATAACTACAATCATATCCAGTGTATATCTTTGAAGGTGTTTTTAAGCAAACCCCAAATTATACTGGTAGTTTATGGTGAGTTTAAGAAACTCCTGAGCAATTCCTTTAAAAAAAAAAAAAAAACAGGGCCAGTCCGAGCTTATTACATATTCAGCATTACTGTGCATAAATACTTTGTGTGCATTTCTGTATTTCTCAGATAGGTCATACATTTTATATTGGGTAATTCATCTTTACTTGCAGTTGAATAAACATGTAACATGGGTCGCAGATGTATTTTATATAGTAATCCTCTTCATTAAAGTCTTACAGAACAGAATATAAAATCTCATAATGTTTAACTCATAACTCATAATTATATCACACAGGGCTCGTTAAGATGCTTACAGCCTCAGGGATTATGCGCCCAGGTGTTAGGTGTAGATCATTTTGAAAACACATTAATGTAAATGTACTATATTTTACATAGAAATAAAAAGTTGTTCCTTAAGCCACACCATCTGGACATCTGGTATTTTGAGTTCTTCAGACATTGAAAGTAAGCCAAGTGGGAAGACACCTGCAAAAGTTGTGCAATAATTGTACTAATGGTAGAAAGGAGTTTTGGACTGTGTAGAGCTCTGGGATGTGTGGATTTGTGGATGTTATGTATTAAACGATGTAATACCTGCAAGTGTCCTTCTCCTAAAACTAGGCAAGACACACATTTCATAACCGGTGCACCATAACCCACATTCATTTTACTTTACGTTGAAACTGTGAGACAACCTTATGTTTTCTATCATAAATCCTTTCTCATCACAGTTCAAATTTACCAGTAGGTAAAATGAGTTCTCTGGTGTTGACCCAGTTGCCCATATCTGATGTTCTTTCCTTTCAGGATCTTCAGAAGTCAACCAACGTTGTCTACCAGGCCCATCATGTGAGTCGCAGTAAGAGAGGCCAGGTCGTGGGCACCAGAGGGGGTTTCCGTGGCTGCACCGTCTGGCTCACTGGTAAGCATCGAGCACTGCTGCTGGAAAACAACATTGGGAGAACTTGCTGGGGATGTAGTGGGCAATACATAATTATATATATTACTATAGATCTTGCATTACTCTTGCAGGGCTGTCGGGAGCTGGGAAGACGACCACTGGGTTTGCTCTTGAGGAGTACCTGGTTTCCCATGGCATTCCCTGCTACTCTCTGGACGGCGACAACATCCGCCACGGCCTAAATAAGAACCTGGGCTTCACTTCCGCCGACCGCGAGGAAAACATCAGGCGAGTGGCGGAGGTGGCCCGGCTGTTTGCAGATGCTGGCCTTGTCTGTATCACGAGCTTCATCTCCCCCTTCACCAAGGTAAGACCAGAACAAAGGGGTCAGGTTTACCGGCATTTTGTTTAGTTTTTCTAAAGACTGGCATTGTCCGAGGCACAATATCCTGAGTGTGGAAACTTGTGTTCTCCTGCACGTAAGTGATGAGGAATCGTAAGCTGAGTTTGATGGTACTGTTGTCGTCTGTGTGTAGGATCGTAACGATGCGCGGAAGATCCACGAGAACGCCGGCCTGCCGTTCTTCGAGGTGTTTGTCGATGCGCCTCTGGATGTGTGCGAGAGTCGAGATGTGAAGGGGCTGTACAAGAAGGCCCGAGCTGGAGAGATTAAAGGTACAACACTGAGACTGCGGCAGCAACCTGCATTTGCTTTGATGAAAACTGACCAAAAACACACGCTTTGCATACTTGTTATATACATGTAAGGTTAGTTGACATATGAAATTGCTGTACATTACAGGGAATCGTTGCAATATTATTTTCTAATTGTGCATTCAAGCAACTTTTCTCACAGAATAATTTTCATAAGAGACTTTCGGGGAATTTCAAATAATTCCAGTGTGGAAGGTGACACTTTTCAGCGGGTTTCTCCCAACAAACGGACTGAACTCTGGTCTTTCTTAATCCAGGCTTTACTGGCATTGATTCGGACTATGAGAAACCGGAGTCTCCTGAACTGGTGCTAAAGACTGGAGAAACCACACTGAATCAGTGTATCCAGCAGGTGGTGAAGCTACTGAAGGACCAGGTATGCATATCGCCCTGATAGGCACCTTCTACACTATGAATATGAGCCGAGCTACCATCAACTGTAGTGCCTTTTGACATTCTCCTATAGTCCAGCAATGCCCACTTCATGGAAGTATTGATGGATGCTTAGGGGGTTTATTGTAAAGCGTGTTGTTGTCATTCTGTGTCTGATGTGTAGTTTGGATGTTCTCTGTTTCAATATGTTGCCTTTTCCTCTTTGTCTGCTGCCAAAAACATAGATCAATAGGTGTATTACCCCTGTACTATTTTCTTTTGCTGTTTGAGAGTTTAGGAGCTCCCTTAGTTTATAGGACTTTATGTTTTTAGAGAGATGTGTCCTTGGGGCTGTTAACCTTTTGAAGTCTTTGAACTTTATTTAACTTTAAGTGCATACATTTGGAACCAAAATAAAGGGAAAGAACGGAGATAGATTGTGAAAGTATCTCTGTTTGTGTCCAACACAGAGTCCTTGAGAATCCTTTTTGCTGAAGACATTGTTAATGGAGCTGTTAATGTTTGCTTAAGACTTAAGAAGTATGGAGACCCTGTCTGGTGTTAATGTAAGATTGGTTAACCCAGAGGAGGACATTGAAGAAACATGTTTGTGTCCCTGTAGAATATTGTTCCTTCTGGGGTCACCGAGGAAGTGAACGAGCTGTTTGTGCCCGAGAACATGATGAACCTGGCACTGGCTGAAGCCAACACCCTGCCCGCCCTGGAGATCACAGAGGTACAGACTCTCAGAGCTTGCTGGCTGTTGTATTGCTTTCTTATTGTTTTTACATTCCCCAGATTTTCAGATGGATTGATTATGATTTATCTATTGATACAAAATAGTTTCCAAGCTGCACTGTGTGAAGGAGTTAAGAATCGTATGACCGAGTGCAGCTCTGTATCAACATCTGAGGTCTTTGGTCTTCCAAACGAGTCTGTTTCATTGACTGTGTGGTTTCTCTTGTCCTGGTAGCTGGACTTGCAGTGGGTTCAGGTGCTGGCCGAGGGATGGGCCACTCCTCTGCAGGGCTTCATGAGAGAACGGGAGTTTCTGCAGGTCCTGCACTTCAACACGCTGCTGGACGGTGAGGGGGCAGTCCATATTCTGTGCACAAATAAAGCTACTCTATTTTATACTTTACAACTATATTGTTTATTCCACAGCCGTTGCTACATTTTACTACTTTGGCCGATTTGGATTAATATTGGGATTAATTAATTGGAAATGTGTATGTTACAGAGAAGTGTTACTAATTTCGACATATACCCTTAAAAGACTCGTTAAAATGTATTTGTAATATACTTTGCTTTGCTACCATATTTACATATGCCATATAGATCACTTCAGACTTTTAAAAAGCTTTCACTGTCAACTTGAAAGTGCTTGTAGGTTCAACTTTCTTCTAAAATTATTTCCACCAGCCAGAAGTACATTTTGAAAAAGACATTGCTAAACTGCTGTTACATCTGCAGGTGGGACCATCAATCTCTCTGTGCCCATTGTCCTGCCCGTGTCTACGGAGAACAAAGATAGTCTGGGCGGCAGTGATGCGATTGCCCTGGTGTTCAAAGGTCGCAGGGTGGCCATTCTTCGCAACCCAGATTTCTATGAACACAGGAAAGAAGAGCGCTGTGCCAGGCAGTGGGGCACCACCTGCTCCCAGCACCCCTTCATCAAGGTACTGCCCATTGGTTTGGTGTTAGCACAAAATGCTACTAACCCTTGCATGAATCTTAAGGCCTCTGAATAAAAGGTATGCACATTGTTTAGGTTTAAAAGGGGAAGTACATTTTAGTCTTTATCAAATTAATTTCATCATTACTGAGGAATATATTTTGTGAAACTGTCTAGCAAGGAAAAGGAGTGTAAGAATCTGCCCAGCGGGGTAACGACTCCCAGCACCGGGCCGCTGTCCTGGACTCGAGGATAATGAGGCTGTGTTTACATGTCCTTTTGCAGATGGTGATGGAAAGTGGCGATTGGTTAGTCGGGGGGGAACTGGAAGTGCTGGAACGAATCAAGTGGAACGATGGGCTGGACCATTACCGGCTGACTCCGCGAGAACTGAAGCAGAAGTTCAAAGAGATGAAAGCAGGTACTGTGAGGAGGGCGGAGCTGTGGAAATCAGACCTGTTCAATCTGGAGTTCCTGTTGGGGAATTAAGATCTAAAGTGCATTGAACGAATCGCCTTTTGTGCAGATTTTGTTTATAGACAGTTTGTTTATAGTTTAAATTACGTGCAATTTCATGAAAAACATTCTCTGAGTTAAAATACCATTCCGTAAAATGCTGCAATTGATCTCAGGCTCTTTGGGCTTCACGCCACAAAATCCAGCACAATGAATAGATTTTGCACAGACTTTGAACGTAACACCATATTAAATTGCAGTGTTATTAATATAATTGTTCACATATTGTGACACACAATAGCCGTAAAAGTAAAATGAGATGCAGAAGGCTACATCGATACCACGGCTGGCCTACAAACCTGTGCTCTGCCTAACAGAAATCTATCTTTCTGTCAGATGCCGTCTTTGCGTTCCAGCTACGAAACCCGGTTCATAACGGGCACGCCTTGCTGATGCAGGACACGAGGCGCCGGCTGCTGGAGAGGGGCTACAAGCACCCAGTGCTGCTGCTTCACCCACTGGGGGGCTGGACAAAAGATGATGACGTGCCCCTGAGCTGGCGCATGAAGCAACACGCCGCCGTGCTGGACGAGGGCGTTCTGGACCCCGCCTCCACCATCGTGGCCATCTTCCCCTCGCCCATGATGTACGCCGGCCCGACCGAGGTCAGTCGCCGTGTCAGGGCCACTGAGAGACATAAGGGCCGCTTCAGGAGAGCAATAGACAGCAGCAGAAGCACAGCCATGAACATTGCATGTGGAATGTGTTTAATCGGTGTGGTCCCTTTTCACCGAAGTCTTAATACGTCTAACGCAATGCTTGAACTTTCACTTAATACTCCTTTCTCTGAGATGATATCGGGTGAGGGATATTCTGACGTGACAACAGATAAACTTTCAGGATTGTGGTGTGTTCCCTTTGAGGTGGTTGGTCTCACTTCAACATTCTTTAGTAGCTCAGCAGGTTTAATACATTTAAAAACACAAGGCATGGAATGTAAAACCACAATGCCTGGCTTCTGCAGTATTTCTAGTGTGGTGTATGTAGACAAGCTT
The DNA here is from genome assembly GCF_036373705.1 of Amia ocellicauda. NCBI lineage: Eukaryota > Metazoa > Chordata > Actinopteri > Amiiformes > Amiidae > Amia > Amia ocellicauda. The sequence continues at coordinate 18,615,777 of NC_089869.1, forward strand.
GTTATCCTGGAGACTATTCTCAGCATCTTAAAGAGATTCTCCAAGCTTGGATTAACTTGGATTTAGATTCTTATTTCTGATTGTACTTGTTAATTACAGTCAGGTAAGAAGTATAATAGTAGCAAAACATCCTGTATCAATCAATGATATTGCTGTAGGAGAGCACTGATATATCAACCAAGTGCCTCATTCTTAAGACAGAACGAACCCCTCTTTCTGCTTCATCTTCAGGTTCAGTGGCACTGCAGGGCCCGGATGATTGCCGGAGCTAACTTCTATATCGTGGGCCGTGACCCTGCGGGGATGCCCCACCCAGAGACCAAGAAGGACCTGTACGAGCCCACGCACGGGGGGAAGGTGCTCACCATGGCCCCGGGCCTCACCTCGCTAGAGATCATCCCCTTCAGAGTCGCTGCGTACAACAAAAGCAAGAAAGCCATGGACTTCTATGATAAAGAACGGTAAGACATTGCGTGTAGACTACTGTCCGTACGGTGACTGTCCAAACATTCAGCTGGATTCTCAACATTAACTGACACCCTGCTTGTCTTTCCAGTCACAGTGACTTTGATTTCATCTCTGGGACCCGGATGAGGAAGATGGCGAGGACAGGCGAGAATCCCCCGGACGGCTTCATGGCCCCCAAAGCTTGGAAGATCCTGACTGAATACTACAGCTCTCTAGAGAAAGACCAGTAACTTTCGATTCATAGAAAGGTCTATAGCTCTGACAGATAATTATTCAATTTGTAAACCTTTATAGTCATTTTTAATATAAAAACAGTGGGCAGATTAATTCTGTAGCTGAACTGTAATGAATGACCAGTTATGTAGTTATTTCTCTATTTTAACCCACTTTTCTTTCATTATTCTGTCTTTTGTATGTGTACCTATGAATGTTTTTTTTACAGTCTGAGGCATTAGCACAGGAGTTGAGAGAACAGATTAATCCTGCTCTTTTTTAACGTGTCTGACAGCAAATTAGTCTACGGCAAATTATTTATTTTTTCCAAGAGTCGTTTAGAATATAATTGTTTTTTTTTTTTACTGCATACAATTCCTCATCTCACTGTGGCGTGAGAGATGGTTTTCTTCTCCTCACGCACACGTTCAATTAGTTTGTGAGTCCCACGTGTTGACGGCTGGTTTAGCAGGTTCTGCTGAAAACCAAGTTGAAAGCCAGTCAGATCTTGATCTTGAATTTATTTACATTCCTTCTTGCCTGCAGACAGATTCGGAGCACAGGGATCTCATATGAAATATAAAATACAAATGTAAAGTAACTTACTTATGCTTCCTCTACTTTTCCATGTCCCAGAGCTCGGTCTTATGCAGATTATGCAAATTAGTGTTTATGATCTTGCCCATCATTTCCCTGCTTGAACCCTTAAACTCTGCACAGATCAAACATGTGAAAAAGGGCAACGCACATATCCTTCAACACATCATGAACGTGTCCATTTCTTTTTATGTCACCTTGTTTTAAAATAACTACTGTACCTCATGTATTTAAAAGTGCTTTCCAAAGCTGTGACCAGATGGTATTTTACGGTATTGAAAAAAACATGTCTCGCTCCTGGATGACCCGGATTCGGCTCATGGAACAGAGCCCCTGAGTGTCTATGGGAAAAAATCTGATATCCCACTTGTGCTGTATTGTTGTGCAGCGGGACCATCACTGGTACTGATTACACATGAATCCAAAATCTTATGAAGAAAAAACATATTTATTTAATTTGAACTTTGTGCCTTAATATTTCCTTTTTCTAAAGTGCGTCATAGTCTGATTTTTGTATTCTGTCTGAAGTCAGTGTTTAAAATAAAGATATTTAAAATAATCATTGGAAGTTTTCCGTGTCAGTCACTCATGCGAGGAGATGTTCCTGTCCTTTCACAAGAACACAGATAAGCATTGATAATAAAAATGGACTCCCAGTGACATTGCAATCACTTCCGTATGCATTTTTAAACGTTTTAACCCCTTCAGTCACTATGTTTACAAAACTTCTATCAGTTAAAAAAAGCTAACAATGTGGAGTAGTGCTCAGGACTCTGAAGCAGAGGATTGTGGGTTCAATCCCAGGTACTGTTGTACCCTTGAGCAAGGTACTGTACCTACAATGCACCAGTAAAAACCCAGCTGTATAAATGGGTAACTGAATGTACAAATAATGTGACAACTGTAACAATTGCCGCCCTCAATGACAACACTAATTATATCCTGCCCCTTAAAAACTGAACACCAGGCCTCCCTGTGACATTATTTTAACTGTACACACACAATGAAATCTAGGAAGTTCAGTTTATCCTGGAAACATCTAATGCCTGTAAACACTATGAACAGGGAACAGTAAAGCCTACAGTAAACTCAGTTCAGTTTCAGCAGGAGACGGCCCAACCCTGTGCTCTCATCTAGCAGGGATTGTCTCACTGTGAGCGAGGAGTTGTGAAGTCGTGACCGTTTGATTTATGATTTGGGAGTCACAGCTGGTGGGCTGCAAACAAACTGCAATTTTGACCGAATACAGCAGGGCTCTCCAAGAGGGCGTTCACCACAGTCATCTGTTCAAAACGTCCACTTTAAAATGATCTTGGGCCGTGCTTCGGGGCCGTGCTGTAAATCACCACTCGGCACAAGCGTGTCGCACTTTGCATGGTCCTGAACATATGGTTTTGTCCGAGTCTGTCGTTCCACATACACAATATCTCTGGCTTTCACTGTGTAGGGCAGGGCCATTTTAATGTGAGGCCCTATCTCACACTACACACACACACAAAGCAAAGATGGCAAAACAAGAGTACAGAATTCAGGTTAATAAATACCTGCCCTGACCCGGCTAGCCTTTCATTAAAGAGTCATTTAACACAGACTTGCACAATGTAAGGAAAACTAAAACCTTCCTCGGTTGACCTGAAACCCGAGTTGGCAGGAACAATGATTCAATGATTTGTGAATCAAATCTGCACAAGCTTGCTATGCTGCTTGTGTAACACGTAGATTATAGAACGAAGAAAGGACATGGCTCGACTGTCGTTTTATTAGAACAGCAGTACATCCTTACACGGTCAAATGAAATGTTCACTTTCACATAAAATAAAAAATAAGGGGAAAAGGTGTTTTAGCAATGCTCTTAAAAGTGAATTGGCAAATAATTCAATCTATTTTTTACAGGTATGTACATTAGTGAGCTCTTCAAGCTTGGACTTCAAAAACTGAAGTATTTTCTATGTAGAAACACTCCCTAAATTGTTGTCCGATTAACTAATTTTGAACCAGGCTTAGAGGAAACTAGACAGAACCTGTAAAGCATAGGATTTTTCTAAGCATGAGAAGCATTTTCCAGTAGCTTTCAATTATCTGTAACCCTCCCCACCCGTACTCATTATCTTGTTCAAAGTTAACTTTCTACCTGAAATTATACCACTTCCTAAAAAAATACCTAAAAAATTCATGAATAAAAAAGGCCATTTCGCAGTGATGCTAACTTGCATTTCAAAAGCCTTCAGGAATCTGATACCGGATGAACCACCACAACCATAACAGTGAAATACGAGGTCTAATTCTGTACCTTCTCCTATTGTTGCAATAACATAAAATCCTCTGCTACCAAGACAAACAAGACTGTAAGTTCTGTACACCACAGAATTATGTTACAATACTTGATGTCTTTACTGGAGCCATCTTAGACACTTTCCACACAAAACATCTTTCAATTGGATGACCAAAAACAAAAACAAAACAAACAAATACACAAATCACACAATACCACCCTACAGTTCTATGCAAAGTAACTGTATAAGCACCCCCCCCCCCCCGTCACTTCCTTCCTGTTGCACAGTGATTGTTACGCCAGGCATGGAAGAAATATAACCTTTTTCTACCCTATCACTCACAAATATAATTGTGTGACATCCTATACAGTACTTTTCATTGTAGACACGAATCCTTTCAAAGGAATGAATAAAGGGTTCACAGCAGAAGTAAATGCTCATGAAAAGAGGCCTAATTACGGCTGCCTGTTTCTATAAGACTGGAACTGTCCAAAAAAGGAGCAGCTGCAGTACCTCCCTCACCACTGATTCATTAGCTCTTCCTTCAATAATGTACTACATTTTGTTCACTTAATTTAATTATTAAAAATAACAAGCATCTTCCCTCCCCATCCCCACTCCCAAGCTTGCCCTGAAAGTGTAATTTGCCCTGTACAGAGGCAGCCCAGGCATAGGCAGTTCAATCCAGGGCAGCGTGCATTAGAACACTTTGTACGCCCGCGGTTTTTGACTTCTTCATCTTCTCGATCGCTTTCTGGAGATCTCGCTGATGGATCGGCCGGATAAAGTCCTCTTCTTGACTAAACCAAAATACACAAACGGTGTCAAAAAGTGGTGCTAAAGGTGGGAGTCAAATTCCACATTTGAAACAGAAATCAATCAAAAACTCTTAACACGATTTCTGACAGCTCTTAACAAAAACTCAGAGAAAGAGAACAACAGTATTGGAGTGGCATGCATTTTAATGAAGCCTATCTAGTACAATACACACATATCCCTCCGTGATGATTGCTAGTCATTTGTATATGTGAATAACGGTCTGTGCCAGTTTCCTAAATTCCTAAGTGCCTCCTACAGATGCCAACACTCCCTAAGTGGACAGAGAGCTGGGCTGAGAAGTGTGTAGCACTGTACCTGTTGTCAATGCTACTGTTGTGGACAAAGTCTCGGACGCAGAGCAGGGCAGCGTCCCGGCACATCTCTCGAAGGTCGCTTCCCGAGAACCCATCCGTCTCCTTCGCGACGACACGCAGGTCAACAATGGATTCCACCTGAAAGTAAAGGGAAGCTCTCTTTTAAGCAGATGAGAAGGTGGGAGCCTTGCAATCCTATGAACACAGAAACCACCAGAAAGCTACTAGTGGTGGTGGAGGGGAAATATAATAATAATAATACAAAAATGCTACCAGATGTACAAACTATATAGATTGAGTTTAAAATGGAAACATCATAATGGAACAGAAGTTGTTTCCACACACATAGTAAGTTAACTTAAAATAGAACAGAGTATACTTACATTTTCATTTTCCAAAATGAGTTTCAGGATTTCCTCCCTTTGCCTCAGATTCTGTAAAGATCATTATTATTATAATTATTGAGAGGCTTTGAAATAGTAGTGAAATAGTGAAGTAAACTAAAATGTTGCTGATAACCAACTAATAGCAAATGAAATGCAAAGTCAAACAGTTTGCTCACTTTCTGTTTATAAGAGTTAATAAGAAACATAGATAACCAAGAGTAACCTGCTCTTAGGCAATAACGAATGCTGACTAATTTTGACTGCACATCTGCTGGTTTGCATTTGCAAAAGGAGCATTCCTTCTAACCACTAAGCATGGCACCCGGTGGTAAACATAAACAGATATGTCTGTAATTCTGTGGAGATCCTGGTGGGCAGACTTGCACTCACAGGCTGGTTGATGTGAAATCGCGTTGGCATCCTTCTCAATATCGCAGAGTCCAGGTCCTGGGGCCGGTTGGTGGCTCCCATTACTATGACCTGGGAAACACAGTGAAGGTACAGTGAAACCCTATGTAAGTTTCTTCACTCTGAAGTGTTTTGAACATGATGTTTTGTGTGATACAAGCAAAAAAAGACAAGAGTGACTTCAAATCTAAAAGCTGATCCAAGGAGCTGGGCTGACAAGGCACTTCATGTGTACTTCATTGCAACCTTTAACTACAGAATCCATTTATTGTGTGATCATGTTTTACAACTGTGCCACCTTGTGTCCTGAACAGAGAGAGGGGTTGTCACAATGGAGTCTGAGCTGCTTGCTGACTGATGGAGAGGTTAGTAATTTGACCAGCCTGCACAACCAGCCACAGCGTTAATGGTGAACATCAAGGACGTACCTGACAGTTAAAGTCGGTGTCCAGCCCGTCCCACAGACTCATGAACTGAGCTTTCATCATAGCTGTGGCTTCGTGGTCCGAGCTGGAGCGGCTTCTCAGGAACGAATCTAGAATGGGGGTCACAGGAAGTGATGTCAAACCTGGCCCTCACTGTTCTACACACAATGGAATTATTCATTAAATACGTTTTTTTTCTTCCTAAACTGTGACGACAAAGTAAATGTGAATACATGCTTTAATAATTTGTATACATATATATACACATGCATTACCTTACAGAAATAAAAATATATATATATTTACCAATCTCGTCAATAAAGATAACAGACGGCTGGAGCTTTATTGCTAGAGAGAAAACGGCAGCTGCAAGTTTCTGGGACTCTCCATACCACTTGTCAGTGAGGGTGGAGGGCTGCAGGTTGATGAAGCGAAAGCCGGCTTCCTTGGCCGTGGCTTTGGCAATCAGAGTCTTGCCACAACCTGGGGGACCATAGAGCAGCACGCCTGGGAGACAACGAGGGAGGAACGTGACTCTTACATCGCCTGCTCTGTGGGCATACAGGGCCATGTGAGGCTTGTGCCCACTGCACCCAACAAAATGAGACATAAACAGAGAAATAAATACATTTGATTTTGAAAACATCTCTCTTCCCACCTTTTGGAGGCTGAAGCAACCGCGATCCCTCAAACAAGTGCCTCTTTTGGATGGGAAGTATAACAGTATCTTTCAGTTCGGTGATGACATCATCCAGACCGGCTATGTCATTCCAAGTGATCTGAGAACAGATTTCATTTGCAATTTCACTCTTCAGTTTTCAAGGAACCAGATAAGACTGTATTCAATTAACACTCTCTTATTGGCCTATGATCGATTAAACAACTGAACAGATGATACTGATCAAAGTCAGTGAATGCGAGGCTTTTAAAACTTTCTGTACATTGGTCTTACTTAAATACATTCTCTCTGCCGCTCTAATGCAACTCTCTGCTGACACTATCTGGCAGAGATCCTGGACTACACAACAATGCCACGTATCACCCACAAGGAGGCATAGATTGACAAGTCTCAGCTTGGAACATATTTGAGGCTCAGTTCCCATTGGTTTTGTATGTTACTCAGAAAAAAAAAGGTCAATATTAGTTAACCTGTACAAATGTCCTTTAGCGTTGGTGCCTTGACAGTGTTCGTTTTAAATGTGGCATTTATTTGGAGATGTCCCATTAAGTAAACAGCTGGCTTCTGCTTACCTTTGCATTGCTTCCTGTGTTCTGCTACTGCAAAACCAGTTAAAAGTATTCACGGTTGAGACTGAAACATTTAAAGTCTTTTCAAACCTTTAGTTACCTGCATGCTCAAAGGGTCGACCAAATGAGCTGCAATGCTCATCTCATATTCTGACAGTTTGACATTCTTCACACCGATTTGTTTCATTAGCTTTTCAGCCTGCAAGACAAAAGAAAAGACTTGAAATGAGGGATCGGGAGGCACAAGGGGTCTCTTCTGACAGCAGAAAATATCTTTGATATATAGTAAAGTTTAACCACCTAAATGAACCATGTATAGACACATTAGGATATTTACAATTGATCTTAGTGACTGGATCTCTCTAAACACTGACATTTTACCAGTGTATTTAATCAATGTTTACATGGCTCCATGGTGGAGGTTATAAAATCATTAAAAACTATTGTTCAGTACCACAAACGCTGTTATCATACCTGCTTCTGTGCTTCCACTTTTTGCTTTCGTGTAGGGTCGATTGCATCTACCATCCACTTGATAGTAAAGTACGTTACAGCACCAAATATTGTCAGACGAAAGATTAAGCCAATAACTTCATTGCGACCAAGAGGCCGGGTAAAATTCTCAGCGGGAATCTCTTTCAACACCATTGTCTTCCGAAGATCTGCTGGTGAACAGGAATAAAAAGCATACAGAGTCACCTGCAACAAACACAGGAAGATACGCAAACTAAATTACTAGCAGTTACACTACTTTTCTGAGGATCAACCCCAGCTGCAGGTTACGTAAATGCAAATTGGAATTGGAAAAAACAAGTTGGGCATCAGCTAATGCACTGTTTGTGTACGCAGCAGAGGTAGAAAGTATTAAAAGTATGGTCATGCATAAAGGGTTATTCATTACACTACATATTAGATTGTAACCCACATACACTACTACTACTAACCTACATACTGCAGTACTACTATTTTTAGATACATAGTATGACAGTCACTAACCTTACCTGATATTACTATCACTGATGCATGCTACTGTTAACTTAAATATTGCCACTAACTTGCACACTACCATCACAATATGTATTATATTATGTAAAACATATTGTCAAATGCAAAAGATCTTCTGATACTCAAATTTGAACGTTGTTCTAAATATTATATAATTTGGATATTTTTAATGCTAAATATTTAAATGGTTTCGTTTCAGAAAATGTGTCTTAAATTAGGTTTTTAACAAGAACTCTTCTACTATTAACCCCTCAAAAACATCCACGTGTAAAACACTGGTATGCGGGTATGAGCAGAATAGATATTGCCCAAACTAAATTCATATTTTAATAATGTTTCTTATTCACCGATGACAAATATTTCGTTTCATTTTTATCTCTGCAATGGCCCGAATTTCACCCTGTCCCTTCACTGTGTCACACCGGTTACACAGATGCAACACATGACCTTCTCGCCTTCATCTTTTTAAAAACCAGATGAGAGACTTAATGCATGTATTATTACTGACCGTTTTATATGAACAGATACATGTTGACATTCATTAATTAAGAGTAGCTTAACAGGGCATGTGACCCTAATCTTGACGTGTGACACTCACCTCCACGCTTGTCAAGCGAGTCGTTCTAGAACCAGGAAGTAAAGCACAAAATAGAAACTAAGTGTCACATTAAACACGCCGGGGTAGAACCACTGACGTGACAAAGGTTCCGCCCGCCGTGAACCAGTACAACATTGTGATGCAATCTGTAAAGGTGGGAACCAATTTAAATCAATTATATATATCATGGAAAGCTATTCAAATAAATCACAATTGTGAATTTGTCATTTTCACCCTGTTGTGCAAGAATCAGATGGTGAATAGCTGGAAGCGACCTAATTCCTGGTGATAAATCCCAGCGAAGCCGGTATGATCAGTGCCCGCTAGGCGGAGGTAAGGCACAGTGCAAAAACATTGTGTAACTGAGGTTATTATATACGACCTGGTGATTCTCCTGCCATTTATCTACGTATCATAATTCATAATTAAAGTACTTAATGATTGGGTATGTAAATGTATGTGTATATACTTAATATTAAAGAAAGAAAAATCTACTTTCCTCGGTTTTATCAAATGTCATTATGAAAAATATACAGATATATAGTGGGTAGATAGATAGATCAGCATTCTCTCTGACAAAATCAGTCATCAGAGCTCTAAGAAATCTAAACATTGAGGAAACCTATATAACTCTTATTAAATATATCTACAGTAATGCAGAGAAGTACATGAATGGTTGCATATGAGTGTTCTTAGATGTATGGAGTTTCCATTGTGATGCATCTGATGAGTTTTGTATTCTGTCTATTTGTGGTTATGTGTTTTTTGGGTATCTGAGATGTACAGCACTTTGGTCAGCTTGTGTTGTTTTTAAATGTGCTTTATAAATAAATGTTGATTGATGAAGAAGACACAATCTCTACAAACCGCTTCACGTCAACTGCTGAAGAAGTGTTCAAGACTGCTACAGATCAAAACAAAACTAAGCAAAACATCTTGGGGAGGCCTTCATCCTGCAGTAGATCCATTTAGGCTGCTGCTGATGATGATATCTATCTATCTATCTATCTATCTATCTATCTATATCATGTTACTCAATAGTGTAAGCTCAGTTTCCCTTCCTTGGTTGTATTTCAGTAAGATTGTCCTGGTGTCCCCTCAGTTTTAAAGGATCTAGTATTATATGTGTTTGGGGAAAATGCTGAACTCCCCCAAGCTGTCTAGATGATCCTAGAGCCATATGGTGTTCTTACTGCCAACTGTTCAGAAACATTCACCTTAAAAATCAGGATACACACAAGTTTCACTTCATAAAGTCATTTACGGCACCCGCCAACAAAACATGTATTGAGTACAGATTTATTATATTTTCGTTTTAATCAACATTGAGAATAATAATATGTTGCTTATTGCACATGGAATGTTCATCCTTTTTATATGTCACAATTTGGGGGATAATCAGAAATGTCCTTAGTGTGATAATGGGCACCAATTTTTAATGAATTAATGTATGACTCCCATGCATCCTAACATATGTCACTTCCGCTGAGTTCTGATGTTGATCCCAATCCCTAACCCACTGGACCATTGAGCAAGGTACTGTACCTAGATTGTTCCAGTAAAAACCCAGTTGTATTTGTGGGTAATTGTAAGTAAACAATAATGTGATTTATTGTAACATTTGTAAGTTGCCCTGGATATGGGTGTCTGCTAAGAAATATAATAATCAAACTAATACCCACCAACATGTTGAAAAACAGTGATCTAGCCTATGCTGTGTATATTAGTGAATTAAGATTAATTTAATATGTTTTTTATATATGTGTGTATATGTATTGTAATGGATGCTATATTATATATTTATTATTCTATTCTAGTAATCCAGATGTTAAAGCTTTGTATTAAGACAATAACAAGCCAACAACAACAACAACAACAAAATGTTTTAATTACACTAATAATGATGGGAAAAGTCACTTCAGAAAGAAATGTAAGTATGCTATGTGTTCAGCTTTATGTTCTCCTTAGCAGAAGAAAGGTCTTGTGTAAAGGAAAAAGATTTTTAATTAGCTTTCCCGAGGATCAGATTGTTTGTTCTGAGATGTTCCATGTAATCTCATTATTAATGTACTTCCAGTAAGGTGAGGTACTCAGCTGATGAACATATCATTTGTAATATTATTTTTAAATACGATTAAATGAAACACATCATTGATCCGAGTTTCTTTTTCTCTGATATTCAAAAACTGGTTAAAAAAAGTTGATACCAGAAAACAAATATTGAGATTACCTGTTCGGTGAGAATAATGGTTATATAATCTGTTGTCTCACTTTTTTATGATTAAAGAATTTTCCACATGGCCCAGATTTTGTTTAGGTCACTATGTTTCTGATCTGTTTATTATCTGGGTATCATGTATGGTCTTTCTTTTGTAAAACTACAAAATCTATTTTCTAACATGGGATAAAACATTCCAGTGTTGTATGAATTTGGATATAATTCCTTTTATATGACAGTATGGAGAATAAATGGCAATGTAAGCTGCATGCACTAAAATGCACTTTTAGAGAACCTCACACACTTAAAATTAATATTTTATTATATTTTTTAGCAGGGCAATAACTTTTGACTCCTTAATATATTAGCCCAGAGATATTAAACTATCCTGGAACCTCTTCTATATCCTTGCAAATAGCTCTCTAGTGAGTAGATTGTAGTAGCTATGAAAACAATGGGGGAGGTCTAGACATGTCTAGATCTTAATAGGTCAGCTGTAGAATTGTCTGAGTCAGACATATTGGCCTCAGATGTTTTACTGGACATGCAAAAAGGAATCAGATTATATTAACCTTTCATGTATTTCCACTATATTCCAATTGTGTTTTATATCATGTCCAGTTTGTGTGTTTGTACATATAAAGATGTGTACATTCCCCAGTGTGTCTGAAATTCAGCCTCTATAACCCCCTTCATGTACTGCATATGTAATATACTGACTCAAACATTATTCTCATTGCCTTCATAGGAATATGCATGGGATGACTCAACTTCAGTTGAGCTGCATGATAATAAATGCACATTAAGAAAGCAAACCAGGATTTGATATCGCAGGTTGGGTCTCTAGTTCTCTTAAGTGATCTGTCTCTGATTTTATTTTTATTTTGAACTGTATCTTCAGAAAATTCTCACAGCCTGTATTAGAAATGATTTATTGTGATTTGTGTGTTCTGAATTCATTTAGGCAGGGGAACCTCAGATAAACCACAATCTGTCTTTTTCTGTTCCCTGTAGTAAGGTTATCAGGCCATGTGGAGATGTTGCTAAAAATATTTCCACCAGGAATCTTTCTTGATGATTCACAAGGCTTTTCAATCTGATGTTTGTTTGTTTGTATGTATGTATTCATCCACCTACAGGGCTTTTATAAGTGCCACAGTACCCTGCTGTGTACATTGAAAGTACATTGTAAATCCATGTTTCAAACATCTCAGTGGAGGAAATTTCAATCTGGTAAGAGTCTTGCATATTACCCAGCCATGTAACTTCTGTTTAGTTTCAATTACCGGCAAACTTACTATGACTTACATTTTAATATAACATGGTATAGATCAACACAGCAGATCCGCTGCTGATAATAATTCATAAGACCAGAGCTTTCGGACAAGGGGGGAGTTTCTTATCTTTCATTGTTAATAAAGATTACAAAAACAAACAAATATGATTGAAGACATTTAGTTTGGGCACAATCAAATGTTTAGACTTTTTAGCTTATGTAAAAAAAAAAAAAAAAAGATAATATGCTGTTCCAGAATATTTCAGAATAAATGCACAAATGTAAATACTGGGGTGAACCTCCTCCATATTGTGCTTCCTCTGCATGAGTCTTTGTACAGCAGGTCACTGTGGTAATAATTGCCTCCTGAGCTGGAAGAAACTGAGTTATTCAACTGTGTGCTGATATTCAATGAGCCCCTGACAGGTGGCGCCATGGCATAAGGCTTCACTTGCACATCTCTCACCAGAACCTTCTACAAATAACCCTCCAAAAACTAAAAATGGGCTTTTAAACAATGCCTCACATAGCCCAGAATGAACATCTTGTGTTTCGTCTATTTTTTCCCCCTTAATGTGACACATTCTGGCAATCACAGCATCACAAATGTCTCCATGCGCTTCTAGGTGACACGCCTGGCTGGGCTACCCGAGCTGGCAACTTTTACTTTTCTGCTTGCGTAAGCACTTTACAAGTTTGCTGGCTCCCATTGTTACCTGGTTATTCGTGCTATCATAATGATAACAACAACATATTAATCATAATAATTCAGATTATTATTATTATTATTATTATTATTATTATTGATATGAATAATCATCATCATCACCCTCCTCCTCCTCCACATTGCCCACTTCACAGACATGCATTTACATCTCCAGCAGACTTAAAAGCAAATCTGCTACAGTTGTCAGCAAATGCTTTGCCCCGCACGTCCAAAAAAGCCACATTAGTAGCGCGAAGCGAAAAATAAAATATTGGAAACTTCCCCAATTACCCGAACACGTGACCTCCCCCTGGCAGCGCAGCCAGCTCCCCGCGGTGCGGCCGTGTCCTTCCGCCGCCCTCCGAGAGGCAGCTCGCCGTCTGTACCCCGGCTGGACGCGCTCAGCTCGGCTCTAAATTCAGCTCTTGTCTCCCGGTAGCCCGTGTGCGAACTGCCCGTGTCTTCCCGGCGGCCGTCCGGCATCTGTGAGCGGGGGACTCGGGGAAACACAGCCCCGCTAGGACTATTTGAGCGCGGCGGTAGGATATGTGGTGTAAGCCCGGTTTGTCTTTTTTTCTCTCTCGGAAGCCATGATGGAAGTTTGAGAGTTTTGCTGGAGAGATCGGAAAAAAGGAAGGGAAATCTGCCACCAAATTCAACTAAATACGTTTTAAAGCCCCGTTTTATTCCATATATATTTTTATTTTTTTAAGGTGGAGGCTGTCAGTTTTTTCTGCATTGGGTCCTATCGACGACGAGGATTGCGTGCGCTTGGAGGGTTTTTAAAATATATATATATATATATATATATATATATATATTTGTGTGTGTATATATATATATATATATATTTGTATATATATATTTGTTGTATGTGTGCGTGTGTGTGTCGGTGTCACAGTTTTCTGGGTCTGGGAGCGCTGGAGAGGTTTCTCTCCGCTTTTTCGCCTCAACCACGGCGGCCGTGGCGGATTCAGAGACTCGGGCCGTTTTTGAGACCTCACGGTTCGGGAGCCGGAGCTTTAGGCACCTTTTCTCGGGGGGGCTTGTGAGACAGACCGCCGGATCGGGGCAGCCGGGCCTGCGGAGGAGCGCGGCGCGGCCCTGCTTTAGGATCCCGCAGCAGCCTTTCTAATCGCGCCCGTCGCCACAGCCGAGCTCCGGTCGGGGGGCCAGCGCTGCAGCGAGAGAGGCGAAGGGAGGCCGGGGGACATTGAAAAGCGAGGAAGGCACGATTCCTTGGCTGAATATTACAGCCCTACGGACTCCTCTCACGGCCATGGCTGCGATCATCAAAGAAATCGTCAGCAGAAACAAAAGGAGATACCAGGAAGATGGATTCGACTTGGACTTGACATGTATCCATTTTATTCCCGTTTAAAGCCTTTGGATAGGGATCGGGATAAAGATCATTCTGGATCCTTTGAAGGGGTTGTGGGGGGGAGGAGAAAATGTGTGTCGAGATTTTTAATGGTGTGAAAAATGCTCTGAGGTAAGTGGTTTTTTTTGTGTGTGAGATCGGGACGAGATTGGACATTTTTCTTTCTTTCCCAGGGAGCATCCGGAACCCGTAATTGCATGTTTAATGATTGCATTTGTCTAACGGTGCCGATTAATAATTGTAAATTGGGGGGCATGTAAAGCAGTGTTGGACTGGGGAGCTGGAAAGACTCCTCTTTTGCAGTGTGATCGGGTCTTGGCCTAGATAAGGCAATGGATGAGATTAAAGTCTCAATCAGTGCTACACAAAGAGGCATTGCATCAGCAGCTTGCACAGAAAGTGTTTGTGTCTCGCTTAGGTCGTGCACATGCATTGCGTCTTGACTTTTAGTACAAACCTAGGTTATTAGGGAGGGAGGGGGGGATTGAGCATTTGTCTACCTAAAGGAATTTATTTATACCGACGTTTTTTTCTGTCCCTTCCGCCAGTGTAGATGGATGGGGTGGTGGGGGGGGTCTTTCAATATTGCACTTATATAAAAGCTAGGCGTCTAATGTAAAGCATTGTGGGTTTTCTGTCTCCCAGCCTGTATCCGTATGCATCTTCTCCATGTCCTGATGCTTCATTTAGGTCGTGTCAATAGGCACACAATGCCTGCTCAGGAATGTCAGTGCACATCTTATTCACTGGATTAGTTTTAAAATCGGGCAGCTAGTAAATGTGATCATGCATATTGACAGGACTTGTAAACTCGACACCTGCACTTAGTAATGAAAGCAATAGTTAAGAGCAGCTTTTTTTTAAAAAAGGATCTGATTAGGTACGTGCAGTGTGGAGGGGATGAGAGGTCATTTATGTGCATTTTTTAATCTCATGAACCTAAATGTGTTGCCGCTATGGGTAGAATTAGATTTTCAACACGTTATCCTGCTGAGATCCGCATTTCCTTATCGTTTTCAAACGTTTTATGAATTCAATAGATCACAAAGTGGATGTTGGGCTTTTTATTGTGTATGTGTGGGATGGGGGGGTAGTACTCGATTATTGACTCCTGAAAGTGAAGGCAACACAATAGATTAGGGTTGCTATGTACATCTTTTATATGTGGAAGTGAATATAGTAACAGCCAATAAGAGATTGTGTATGTATACTTCCACATAGGTAACACGTTTAGCATTGTATAGCGGGGGAAGAGCTTTGATGAGAGCATGTTTTAAATTAACTTTTAAAGTGCACTCACGTTTCTGGACTTAGAAAGAAAGTACTTTATATTTACACACACACCCCTGTGGTTTTGTGAATTATATGGAGACCTTTTCAGACATACTTCCTTGATCAGAGAGCAGGGAAACCCATAAGATCTCTTTTGTATTTTACTGTTGCCACCTAGGCAGCTAGGTAGCTCTCAATAACTACTTCCTGCATGGGAGTTAAGATTCATCATTTGATTATACATATGCCTTAATGCTATTTCTTCAGTTTCGTAGTAGTTTCAACACCTACTGCACTAAATTTACCCTGGTTTTCCTCTACCACTAAATTATTCACATATACACCTTACAAATTAGTGTATCTGTATGAAGTGGAAAGGTAGTATCTTGCCACATGAGAAAATAAAAGAGCTGAAATGTGCATCGGTTACCAGTGTCAGCTGTAGTAGTGGTAGAGTTTTTATGAGGTTTCCTTTGAGTGCTATAGATTTCATTTGAGGTAATGTATTTAAAAGGGGTTTTAAGGCCGAAGACCTCTTACACCGAAATGCTCACTGCCCCTAAATTGAATTGTATACATTTCGGACAGTGTCAGTGTATTTGGTAATGTCACAGTTGTCAAAAGGACTTAAAAATACGATGGCTTGATCATTTCTCCATCAGTTGTCTCTTTATTTTCATTTGCTACATGAAGACTTCAATTAAGACCCATTTTTGCAGGGTCTCCTACACACACATGACCAATTCAGTTATTCATGCCTTTTCTGCTGTAATAAAATGGCATGGTAATGTAGTATTTCAATAGTGTATTGGAGGCATAGGTCTGGAAACAGAACCAGGGCTGTGGGGTTGTTGCAGAGTACTAGTTCTGAGGTATAACCGTATTTGAAGATCTATTTTTCAGATGTTCATGTTAGCCGGATTGTTGCCTCATAAAATGCATGTTAAATTTGGCCTGTCATCCTTTCTAATGTTGCTGGCGAGTGAGGTCAAAGTAAATGGATAATACGATTGTCCTGATTCTAAATGACTTGCCTAATTATAGTGTAAAATCATAGGAATCATTTTAGTTTTGAGCATTTTACTGTCAGTAGTAGGAGATGAGTCTGTCTTTCTGTTCCAGTAGGGTTTGACTGCTGTGTCCTCCTTGTGTTTAAGGTTAGTTGGTTCTTTGCATCTTCATGAAGGGGAAATAAACCATTGGCTGCCCGCCCATAAAAATAAAATAATTGTGTGTGTGTGTGTGTGTGTGTGTGTATACACACACACACACACACACACACACACCAAGACAAAGCTTCAAAATGATCCTGCCAATAAATGTGCAGCAACTTTGTTGGGGGATGGGGTAGCCATTTTAGGATCTCTTCTTAATATAATGGGTGTAAGGAAATGGAGATATTAATTTGTGCACCTGAGGAAGTGTGTATTGCAACACTTGAACACAACTCCTAAGAAGCTCTGAATCAAAAGTTCTAGATTATGATCTCAATAGCCATGATTTTTCTTTTGGTGGTTCTTATGTGATTAGATAATTTGAGAGAAATTCTTCTGTAAAGGAATGGAAACCGTTTATTTAAACCTTTACATTTATTGTCCAGTGCAGCAAGAATGCCGGGTTTATTGATTTTATATATTTTTTTTATATAGAACATAAAATACATTTTATATTTCTACATAATTTTTAACTGAATTATGTGATTAGAATGTACAAATAAGGTTCTTGGTAAACGAAGCCTCCAAGTTGTAGGTTAATTTATATATAATATATATGCTATTAAAAATTACTATTCACTTTAACAATATTGATTCCTATATATTAATTTCTGTTAAAACTAACAATTAATCTCTCGGCAGTTAGATGCATGTTCATCGATTTGTGGTTCTGATGTCGTTCTCTCACAATGCATTAGGTGGTTGCAAGTGCCTTTTTGTAACCTCTTACTTTCCGGTATTCTTTACATATAGAAAAAAATAAGTACAGAAATAAAATTGAACCCTCTCCCCCCAATATATCTCGCATAAAGTACTCTGCTAATTCTGTTTAATACAAACCAGGGTCCTTATGCAAGTTTATATCTCTGTAAACTTACAGGAAGTCCCTGGTTTGTATTAAACTGAATTAGCAGAGTCCTTTTTGTGAAATATTTTTTTTCTCCCTCCCTGGTGAGGAGAACAATACCACAGAAGTTGAAAAGATTAAAGATGTTTCTGCGGTGGGTGCTGCATTATTCAAGATGGCATACGAGATATACCTTCTATAAATCGTTAATAAGGCCTATATATTTGGACCCCTGTTTCCCTCTGTGGTTCTGTATGATGAGCCTTTTATCCCTGGCATGGGTTTTAAAACAATATGGCTCTTCCAGTTATGTAATGCTGTATCTGAGTTCTAGGAATTGGCCTTAAAATAGCAGAGCACAGTGATCTTGCATCAGCATTGGTTGTGTGTTCAGCAGTGGCAGTGCAAGAGTAATGGTTTAAAGATTAGCCATGCTTGAAATTTAATTTGAAAATGGCTTTTATCGGAGAGCTATTTAGTAATGTGTTCCGGGGCTTTCTGTGAATCTAGTAATGTTGTAACCTGCACCTTGAGGGTCATCTTCCTCTAATTCTTTTCTGTTTTTATGTGCATCTTTAAACACATTACAACTGTATCAGGTTATGCACAAATGGACCTCCCTGCCTTTCCCTCCCCAAAGCAACCTGAATACTGCTATGTAATGTTTTAATTGTAATTCTAAAGATTTCACATTTCTGTTGGTTTGTCAGCAATTCATTATGACATCATTGCACAGCAGTGTTCTTTTTGGCTGTCTAGTTTATCTGTATCGTTTTGTCAAAATTCCTCTTCCTTATGTACTTGATTTGAAAAAGATCGGTTGTAATGAACATGATCTCTAATCCTTCCCCCAGTGTGTGTCCTATTCACATCTGTTGGGCCGCAAAAGTGAAAGCTGGAGATGTGTGGGATTGTAGCTGTGCTTGCTTAGTCATTTCAGGCATTTCTTTTGACAAATGCCAATAGGAATTAAAAGGACGGATCAATAAATATTTAAATTAGCATTTCCAGTGGCACTCCATAGTGGAACACTACACTTAAAGGTGTCTTGAGTCTACACTTCTTGGTCTTCCCTGTCCTTAGATGTTCAGTTATGACGTGCTTATCAGATTGCTAACCTTTTAATCTTGCATGTGTTGAGATTTGAGTCATTCCTTTAAACTTGTGGGATGTAGTCGGGTCACAAGGGGGCTTGGCAAGTGTCACGAATATTTCTAGTGTAAATTTACATCTGTCACCCCTGGGTTGATCAGTGAAACAGCTGATAATTTGCATGTCTGCAGTGAGGTAGAAGATTTCAGTTGCCAGATTGGACTTGAGTATGTGCACCCCAAGCTTTGTAAAAGATGATGGATTTGCATTTTCTGATCTATTATAGAAAAGGCGTATGCAGTGGGTGTTGCTCTGAACTACACTTCTGGAGCTTTTAGTTTGATACTAGTCTGATACATGCAGTACATTTATCCGTTCTGTTCCCACCACCAGTCTCAGTGTGGCTTCCATTATTAAGCTTTGCAAGCATTAGTTGTGAAATCTTTCATAATGGTTAAATGTATATGTACCAGTGTCTATTTACAAGCTTACTTCCTGTGTGTACATTCAGACGTAGTCTGGTTGCTTTTGAATAATTGAACTATTTTCTATATGGTTTCATTTTTTTGTATTTAAAATGTCTATTAATTATTATTATATATAAAGAAGATGGAAATGAATACATTTAATAACATTGTCAGTATTCTGTGCTCATGATATGCCCTTCAGTCCTGGTTACCTGAACATGTATGAGTTTAAATTTCATGAAGGGTAGAGAATGTATTGATGTATTAATCCCAGTTGAATTAAGCAATTAAAAAAAAAAATATATATATATATATATATATATATATATATATATATATATATATATATTGTACACCGATTTGATTAATAGTTAATTGATTGAAAAAGGATGATCTATTTGATCTATTCTTCTTGCAGTGTCCCCGGCCCATTGCCATTTTAACATTCACTTTCTCTTTGTTATTCCAAGTATAGATCTTTCCATGCTGCTTTGTTTAGTTTGCAGTTTCTGTAACATTTTTGCATTAAGTGACCTGGTTTGAGCTCTGGTAGTATGCATTGATCACATACTTTTCTCTTCAGACAAATGGGTAGATTTTCTTTCAAATGTACTCCATCCTGTGTTCATTCTTCTTTAGATTTTGTTTCCTCCATCTGCACTGATTTGTTGTAAACGGTAGACATAACAGTTGAGTATAAAATAGTGTTTGTACACACGTTGCATTAAATTGATCTGAATGACTTGGATATCTTTATCTACATATTTAATTTAATCTTAAACATTTTGGATGTTTCACCTGAGACTAAATTCTTATTATTTAGTCTGTGCAGCATCTTGTAAAACATGCATGATAATTCAATACTATTGTACCCCCCCTAGGGAGAGAATTCAGTTAAAGGAATATTACCTTAGTTCATACAAGATGTTGAATTTACATTTACAATATTTGTGTATACTTATTCCATGCCTTATCTAAATGTTATATTGTGTGTTTTGTGCTACTCCTCCCCCACCACCTTATTGACATCTTAGCCTTCATGCTAAGAGCTCATAGTAGGCTATATTTGGTCAAAAGTACTTTGCTGCAGTAATTAATATTTGTTTCCTGATGAAATAGAAAATGACATGCAAATAAATGGTTTGATGTGATTTCCCATGAAACAAACATTTATTACATGAAGAACTGTGTAACTGGGTTGGGAAGTTTACTGAACGATCAACCCCATGTGCAGTATTTGCTTAAGAATTTATATCAAAGTGTGGGAATTTTCAGTTTACACTATGAATTTCTTATTTTTAAAGTATTAAAGGTCTGATTTATCCGTTATGGGGGAGGCACTATTTTCCCATCTACTATAATCTATTCGAATATCGAAATAGGGGGACAGAATGACTGACACACTCGCCATCTTGTGACTCTAAGGAGAAATTGACAATCGAATGGGACTTTATGAAACAGGACTGTTCACTTTGGGTACATGCATTGATTTTGAAACGCATTACTGATATCTGCTGAAAGAGGTTTTGAGAAACACAAACATTGTATGCATGGATGTTAAACGGTGAATTTGGACATTTGGCTAATTGATGTGGACTGATATTGGAATTTGATCAACTTGTCTGCATAGATTTTTATTTGATACAAAGTAACCTTGAAACCTTATTTTAGCATCTAAAAGTTACTGAATTCACAATTTATTTGGTGGAATAATATTGTAAATATTTTCATAATGTTGCATTTCTTAATTATGAGGTGAGGTTATGAAACAGTTTTTACAATTGTAAAACCACAGTTATAATGTAATCAGATGGGTATGTTATCTGTTGCATAGCAATAACATAATCTTTATCTGGTTTTGTAGTTTTCTACTTCCAGAACGTTTTAATGTTGTATTGAAATGAAAGGATTTATACACAATTTTAGTTTTTCTTGCAAATATAAATGTTGTAGTTTTGTTCTCTGCTTTTAAGAGCAGTGCAGTATTCCTTAGTTGCAAAGTGCTGTCTTTAAATTGTTTTAGTTTTTTTAATATCTAAAAAATCTTTGATTTCCTGGAACGATTTTTTTCAGTGCAATGATTACTCCTTTCTTGCTTAGTTAATTCTTCAGAATCCTTGCGACACTTGTCCATTACCATTTAGCAAATTAGCATTTTAAAGTATGTATTGGGGAAACCAAGGGGGGACAGACTCTCAAGCAGTCTGTTTTAATTGGGTTACATATAAATTGGGGTCTAAGTGTCCCACACAGCTCATTAGGCATGAAATGAAAGGGGTCCAAGTTTTTATTTAATCTTCTGGCAATCAAAAGCTTCAGTCTAGGCTGGTTGCCAAATGATGAGTGATCACAAAAACGGGAAAACATTCAACTTTGTGCATGTGAAACTGCGTGTGTCTTTGACCCATCTGTTTAATACAGCTGAAGGTCTGCTTTTGTAAGGTACTCTTGTGTACAGAACTATCACCCTTTTGATAGTGGTAAGAGCTTGGTAAGAACAGTGGGTGGTCTGACCATAGTGTTTTTTTTAGTGTCTGTATATATATTTGTGTATATATAGATAGATATATAGGTGTGTATATATTTTTCTAAAACCATAAAGTGCAGTTGAAAATGTGTATGTAGTGAAAAGTTTTCCCTTTCTAGTAGTAATGAGGGAGTTTGGTTAAATCCATTAAAAAAAATTACTTTCAGGAAACCATATCATATATTCAATACAAACCTGTTTACCTTCTTAAAAAGCATATCTGTGAGAATTACACATTCATAGATTTTTGTCAGAAATGACTGCATTTAACATTTTCCGTAGAAATCTTAAGTTTAAAGGTCAGATTAGTTTATATATATCCCTAAAATGTGCATATAAAATCTAGCAAGTGCAAAATTCTCCATTCAGTATTTCAGAAAACTTAGTATTAGAATGAGATGCTAGTTGTCGGTGTTAAGTTAACTAATAACATGCAGGTTCTGCATTTTAAGTGTATAAATGGTCAATTTGTCTTCAGCTCTTCAAGTTGGCTAGTTTTGAATAAAACCAGCCTATGCAAGTAGGTAGTTAAATCCTACGAACTTTTGATCTTTTAAAACTTTGCTTTCTAGGCTAAAATGCTTTTTTTTTTTTTTTTCTTCTCTCTTCTCCTTCCCCGGGTATTATAAATTATACAAGTTATTATACAGGTTAAAATAGTTTTTTTCCACATTCACTTTCTGGTAATTAGTGTCGTATGACTGTTTAAATGAAGCTCAGTGTTACTCTGGGATATTCATAGTTTTTACTGATTTCTTGCTTGTGAGCAATACTTTCTACTTGTCAGAGCTGAACTTCAGGAATAGATTTTTCAGCAGTCATTAAAAATAAGTGCATTAAATCTCATTACACATGTTGTAAAGTTAAGAGATCCAGTAACAATCCCCAATAGTGTTTTTATACATGTTCATTTTAATTTATGCATATTGAAGTATGTTTCTTTTTTTAATTTGCAGTAGTCATTGAAAACTTAAGGGAAATTTAAATTCTTCAAAACAAACTCTAAAGCTGTAAATTTTCTTTGGACTCAAATAGGATAATTTGATCTTCAGTCTCTGGAGTCTTATGTATTATTAATTGTCCTATGAAATAAGGAAGTACATTTTTTTTATCAGAAGAAATGAAGGGAGCTGTCAACTGAGATGTTGAGATTCTCAGAGTGAAAGCAAACCGATCAACAGTTGTGATTGTGGTTATTGTGGGAAGTTGGTTTATGTTTCAGTAGAGAGTTTTCCAAAGTAAGTGCTCTTCAGCACATTCGGTCATTAGGAGTGTCCTCATAGTCGTCCCAAAAGAAATGGGTGCATAGTTCCCATCTGCCCATCAAGACGTCTTCTCAGTCCCCTTTTGTCGGTGAATCTGGAAACAAATGTTTTTAATATACCTACGTGCATGATTTCCTGCTTTATTTATGTATGGTGCTGCATGCTCATTTGTGTCTAGGATGGCTACACTGTTACTTTGGTACTGGTCTGTATCGATCTTGATTGATAATGGAAAAGGCATTATATAGAGGTTTGTAAAAGAAAGTTGAATTAATCATGCGTGGGGAAAAAAAACAAATGCTTAGAAATGGCGCTTTGGGGTGGGGGGGAGAGGTCCTCTGCGTGTAGCATGGGAAGGAAGGAAAACGAATGGCTGAAGGCATAGTAAAAATGTTTAATTACCCCTGGCCCTTTAACTGAGTGTGCCATCGCTGCTGCTCTTACAGGGCTGTGTTCTTCGCCCTTAGGCCTGGTCTCTTATTTTTTTGATAAGCTTTTTATTTTTAATTTAAAGCAAACTTTAATATGCATGCTACATGTTCAGTGAGTCCATAGTAAACCACTCTGAACAATCTTGCATATACAGTTACGGATTCTCCTACAGGCCATATATGTTTATATGTGTATATCTTTAATGTGAATCGGTTGTACCGCATACTGGTCTAGTGTGTTTATGCGTCGCATGTTTCTTCTGTGAATTAAAGCTAAAGATTGCACTTGATCTTGAACACACTCGTTTCTAAAAATACCAGGGTTCAGCAGTGATGTGATTTGTTTTATGCTCACATGTGGCCTGCTTGATTAGAAGCCCTCCGTTTGAGTGTCTCTTACAGAGTGGACCATCTGCTCCACTTGAACGAGGCTTTAAGCTTGCGAAATAGCTTCTGGTCTTGTCATGGCCATATTGTACTTTTTTGGGGTGGTGTTTATTACTAGAATTTGTTTTACGTTTTAAGCACTTGATATTGGCCTGGCTGCTAACATTGTACTATCATGAAACCTCCTCATTCACAGTTTTTTTTTAAATTTTATTTAAAGAGCTGGTGTTAGTTTCATTTCTCGATTATTTTTTTCTCCTCCTGCTGAATATAATGTATATTTTCCTTATTGTCGTATTTAATGTTGTATTTCCCCCCCTATATATTTTTCCAAAGTTTAGAAATGTTTTCTTCCATAAAGACTGATCTCCAGGTTTCCTTAACTCCTGCACTCAGATATTTATCCCAACATTATTGCCATGGGGTTTCCGGCTGAACGGCTCGAAGGTGTATACAGAAACAACATAGATGATGTAGTACGGTAAGAACTTCTAATCCTTTCATAAACTGTACTGAACTGATTTTAAGAATGCTTAGCTTTTCAGTTATTACAATAAATGTTTGTTCACTATATACAAACTCTGCTTTCAAACTTCAAATTCCTTCCAATAACTTGAATACAAATATGTGTATTCTGTTTAGTTTACTACTTGAACTATGCATCACTAATCTTCATTTACTGAAGTGAGGTAGTTTTTCATATGGTTACTCTTTGAATATGTGCTTTCTCTCTACTTCAGTGCCTTTAATTGCTGGCATGGGTGAAATGGAAGTTGCTCTCTCCCCAGTGCAGTTATTGGGTCACCGTGCTCTGAGTTGAATGACCAGCAGTGCCTGTGCAACCTTGCTCTCCCCTGTAGTAGTGTGGTGTATTGTAAAAGGTCACTGAAGGGCCTATATTGATGAAACAGAATGCAGTAAAAGTGTTACTCAGATTTTTCATCACACTAGACATAATGTAGGGAAGCAAAATTGCATTTAACAAGTGCTTTCAGATTCCTGAATGTCTGATTGTGCACCACATTACTGCTGACACCACGGGACCATTTATGTTCCCTAACGCAGTAGGTAGCATAGCATTAATTTCATCACCAGCAAGCCTGATGCTTATAGTTTGGCAAGGATATCAAAACTGAATCATCACAATGTATTGGGATCTCTTCTGAAGGAGCAGAAAACATGCATGTGGCTCTTGCAATGGTGGAAATGCCATTTCCATTCCGAAGTGGATTTTCTGTTTAATCTGTTCTGCTGTTGAAAATGCATGTTCTCCCCATCAACTATTAATAGTTGTTGAGAAGAGATTCAATACAGGAAGTGAGAAGTCTTGCTGTTCCACATGTGATGCTTCTGTATTAAACATTTCTTCTATAACATTCATTAGGTGTTCTGCAAAGCTGACAAATGTCACTTGGATTTATCCATGAAAATGAAGTGCAATTATATCCAGTCTTGCTTCATGAATCGGCATCCCGGTTTGAGTTTGACTGTGATTAGACTGGTTGAGGCCATGGTTAGATAACATACTTTATTATGTGAATATTAAAGTACCATAAATACGCAAGATATCTGATCTTATGATACATTAAGTTTGAAAATAACAACCGAAGCAGGGCAGTAACTAAATCCTGCGTGAAGTATTGGTGACAATATGTGCAATCCTAATGATGGTTCTATTAGATCATATTGTCAGTTTTCCTTTTCTAAAATGAGCTTAAACTAACACCTGTAGATTGTTTTTACCATTTCATTGTTTGCAGCATTCTGAACAATGGCTTTATTACTGAAACCATAACCCCACACTGTCACTCAAACTGAAATCCTACTGAAAGTCACATTCAGAAATTATCAAGATCTGTCAATTTCACAGATAATTGCATTGCATATTGAGATGGCTCCGGATGACTTTTAGGCTGGTTTCGTAAATGTGATTGTATTCTACTGTAGGGGCCTGAATGATGCTTGCAATCACTGGTGGTACATTTTACTGACATTGGAAGAAAGAAAGAGGCATGCAGAACTATTGTATTGTGGGATCAGATTTCAAACTCCCACACTTGCCACAGGGGTTGGGGGGAAGCCCCAAACCCCTGAGCTATTCAGAACCCCCTTAGAGGCATTTTACACAGTTAACCTCTCAAACTCTTTTTCTGTCTCTTTTATAAACTGGTAATTGAGTAAACCTTTTAAAATATTGGTACCATATGAACAGAAACTAGACATTGCCATTGACGAGAATATATTAATTCACTGTTACGTCTGGTAAGAAGTCACTGGGTTATGCAAGAGGTTCCACCAGTTCAACAGGATTGTGCAATGAATGTTCAGAAATTATTAATATTACCAGAACCTGACTATTGCTAAAGCCAAACTTGTTAGTATAACTATCTGCACTAGACTTAATTGCAACTTGCAAGCCACATATGAACTTCATTTGACCCCTGGTTGCATTGTCTAAATAACTTCCTTAGTTTTTAAACCGGACATGACCATACAATAGTATAGCCCTCCCCCCCCCATTACATTTTTTTAATTTTAGGAGAATTTCATGGATTTGTTTGACATTTTGTAAAATTATTTCAAACGACACATGTAATAAATGCTTGCCGATACTTTACAAATGGGTATTAATGTATATGCCTGCCACCCTCTGTGATCACGATAGTGCCTAGATTGGAGCAATACAACCTTAAATGATGTCGACATCCCAGTCCAGGGATAGATGTGTGGTGACCAGTTCCAAAGTCATTTATTAGAGATCTGTCCTTTGAGCCCCATAAAGCTATCGGAGGAATGTGTTTAGTTGCAAGCTGTGTGTGTGTCATACCTTAACCAAACCCTGCAATAAGGCCCTGTGGAAATCTAGATACGCAATACTTTATAAATGCTTGATACAATGGTCATTAAAGTGTTTCATGTAATTGTTTTTGTTTCTTCTAGGTTTCTTGATTCAAAACATAAAAACCATTACAAGATATATAATCTGTAAGTATTTTCGTTCAGTTTAAATGTGCTGTTACCTGAAGCATGCCATTTAGAAGCAGCTCCACATTTATCTGCAGTTTAACTTCCTCTCCTTGCCAAGATTTTGCAAAAATTGAAGTCTTCCCAAATTATTATTTTTTCCTTCCTATTGTTAATTGTAAAGTTGTTGTTATTTTTGTGGGTTTTAATACTGCTTTAATTAAGCTGTGTGTAGGTCAGTAGAATTGAGTTTGTTAGTGTTGAGCAGAATGCAACCTTTTTAAGAATCCAGTAAGCTTTGTTTGTATCAATTGTCCCTGTCTTCCTCCAGAGTTGCATAGGTTATAAACTGCTCTTCTTGCAAGTGTTCACATTCTGTGCAATGTACAGTATAATAATGAATCCTTTTCTTGCAGATGTGCAGAAAGACATTATGATGCTGCCAAATTTAACTGCAGAGGTAAGTTCTTTCAGTGGTATTCATCATTTGACATTTCATTTATTGATCATGCGTTCAAAATATTTTAATAACTCTCTTCCAGTTGCACAGTACCCCTTTGAAGACCACAATCCACCCCAGCTAGAGCTTATTAAACCTTTCTGTGAAGATCTTGACCAATGGCTGAGTGAAGATGACAATCATGTAGCAGCGATTCACTGTAAAGCTGGAAAGGGACGAACAGGTGTCATGATCTGTGCTTACTTGCTACACCGGGGTAAATTTCTTAAAGCACAAGAAGCACTAGACTTTTATGGTGAAGTGAGGACCAGAGACAAGAAGGTCAGTGTTCATCTTGCATAAATTAATGAATAATTCAAATTTTGAAATCTATACTTAATATGCTAAATAAATCCAATGGGTTTTATTCTGTAAGATGGTTATTTCGTTTTTGTTTCTGAACTCTTTTTTTTTTACCTTTCGCTGTTGCTGCACAATCACTTAGTCACTGCTGCGCTGATTCCTTAAGCAGCATAGGAATTGGTTTTTGGGGGTTAAATGCATACATCTTTGTTAGTGTGCTTAGTTTTCCATGTGAAAACTAGGTGCAAAGATTGCTAAAAGTCAAGGTCAAAGAACAGTTTAGCACACTTACGCATGGGATTATATATATATAGGTATTGATTAACCAAATAAACACTGGACTATTTATTGACCCCTGCAGTGTTCCCCCCCTTAATGCACTGCCATGTCTGTGGCTATGCTGTTGAGTACAACTTTACAAAGTCAAGCAAAGCATACGGAAATAGGTGTACAGGTTTATTTTTAAAGATGTAAAAACCTAAAACTATTATGCATACAGTATTAGAAAGAAAGAAAGCAAGAAAAAAAAAAAAAGAAAAAAACTGCATTTGATAGGCAGCTATGGCTTTCGCAACCAACTTCAAATGTTTTCAGAGATCTTTTCCTGTGCCCTGATATTTTGAGATAGTGGCCTGTGAATGGAAAGGGTCATCATTTGCCAACCTATTGGTTAACATTTCCTAGTACCATTCTCTGTGCATTAGATTTTTTTTTGTATTACTTATGGTTTTCATATTGCATCGTATATAGATTTAATACAGTTGCTAGCTCTGTTCTGTGTGTGTTGGTCAATTCTGCAGCCTGCTGTAAGGATAGTGATAGTTATTTTTTATTATTATTTATATTTATATATTATATATATTATTTATATTTTATTTTTTAAGTCATTGCAGTCCTTTTTTACTTGTGACTTTAGCCATACTACCTTTTAATATATATATATATATTTTATTTTTTTTTATTTTTTTTCCCATACCTTAAAAATAGATGCCAGACGCAACTGACAGTGCAGTCTCTAGATCTGTGTATACTCATATGCAGCCTATTTATTCTCTCCCAGGGTGTGACTATTCCCAGTCAGAGGCGCTATGTTTATTACTACAGCTACCTGTTGAAGAACCAGTTGGAGTACAAACCAGTGGCATTGCTGTTCCACAAGATGGTTTTTGAAACGGTTCCCATGTTCAGTGGAGGAACTTGTAGTAAGTTATTGTTTTAAAAGCCATTTACTTCACAGAAGGTATGAAGT
Source organism: Amia ocellicauda (assembly GCF_036373705.1). NCBI lineage: Eukaryota > Metazoa > Chordata > Actinopteri > Amiiformes > Amiidae > Amia > Amia ocellicauda. Next base: position 18,644,629 of record NC_089869.1, read on the forward strand.
ACATTTCTAGAAGCTGAGCTGTGCCTTGAACGTGTCTCTCTTTTAATGTGCGGTTTCTTTTCCTGTCCTGCTGGGGTCATATCAGATGAGCTTTTGACACTGTACACCACACTCCTGTGAGAGCTGGGTTGAAGGAAGCAATTGGTGGATCTCTCAAACACTTGGGCTCTGTTCTTTTGCTTTTCTTTTTTTGTTGTTTTTATTGGGGTGGGGGGTGCAGGTGATGACATTGACATTAGTTGTTTCACTCCATTATCCCATAATGCCTCAAGATTTAAAATAACAAATAGTCCTAAGTATCTTTTAATGTTTTGGCTCACCTTTGTGACATCTAAACTGCACCACTTAAGTCTGCTTAAAGTGTTATGACAAATATATACATGGGTCTAGATTCTATTAATTAACTTTCTGCTTTTATTAATCTATTTTCTATACCTTGTGACTTTTCTCTTCAGTTCAAGGTGCTACCTGGTATACCAGATATCTTTTCAGTGTCCTATACACGTCTTTCTCAAGCTGTGCATCTTATAGATGTTTCCCTCCAGAGGGCCCTATTCTGAATACGTTTAACGAACACAAGTTTGAGAGCGCACATGTTTGACTGTGCAGTATTTTCTTTGGTGTAATAAGTCTTAGGATTCAGATTTGTGAATGTTATTCTGTTTACACCAATAGCCATTTTCAGTAATCAAACAAAAACCACTTTAACCAGTATGGTTTGCGTTCATGCACACTGGGAGCTAGGTAGCAATATTCCGACTCACACAAACTAAGATTTGCCACAGATTTCATCGTAAATAGTGTTGCTCGGTGCCTTCACACGTGTCATGCTAGCAAAGCTGTTTTTCTTTCATGCATCTGCAACATTCAGTGATCACTTACTTTTAATCTGCAGCCAATCATTTGTAATTTTACAATATCAGACTTCTGTGCCATCCCTTCACTGTTTGCCATTCTATCTTTGCTCCGAAATGTCAATGTAATTTCACAAAGATTGCAGCCTGCAAAAATGTGGGCGTTTTTAATTGAGGGTTCTCCTTGCTTCTGATAAGCAAGTACAATGTGTATATATTTCTAAACCGCTGACCAGCCCCAGGCAGGAGCCAGGACTATGTTTTAATCTCCTTTTTTTTCCTCTAAGGGGATACTGCAGTTAAAAACAAGACTGAACAGATTCCACATGGTTTCAGAAAAGGGAATTGGCACTGGGGTAAAAATCAGTTTTTCATCAACTTATTTTATTTTTTTCCAGTATTATTGTTGCTGCTGAGTAGAGCGCTAAGTACCCTTCTAGGTGTAGGTATGGCGTGCATACATCACACACCACAGCGCAAAGATTTCAGATGTTAGTAGAAAGTACAAGCGTACACTTTTAGTTTGCAGTGTGCTTGGTTTTTCCAGAGAAACGATTGTTTTTCTTCAGAATAGGGCCCTTAGCATGTCTTACTTTTGTCCTTTTAATATTACATGTATTTCTGGCAGGTGGTACTTTTGTATTCTATCCTCTTTCTTCATTGTATTCTGTGCATTTTACTTTGCAACGCATTGTCCAGTGGGAATGCAAGACCTAATTGATCAACTTCCAAATCGGATCTCCTGTTTGGTGAAAGTTTTTATTTTTCATGTTTCAGATCCCCAGTTTGTGGTTTACCAGCTCAAAGTGAAGATCCACACGTCCAACCCAGCGCACACGAGGCGCGAGGACAAGTACATGTTCTTTGAGTTTCCACAACCTCTGCCTGTGTGTGGTGACATCAAAGTGGAATTTTTCCACAAACAAAACAAAATGATGAAAAAGGTATCTTGTGTTTTTATTCAAGTCGAAAAATAGGGGCACCAAAAAGATGATGTACATTTCTTTGAATGTTAATGCGACATGCACCTTTGGGTCATTTTGAGAAGTGGGTTTCCTACAGTTTTTATGCTCTGTCTCTACGTGCAGGACAAGATGTTCCACTTCTGGGTAAACACCTTCTTTATTCCTGGACCAGAGGAGAATCCAGAGAAAGTTGAAAATGGAAGTCTAGTAGGGGTGAAAGAACTTGATGGAATTCAGAGTACAGAACGTGGAGACAATGACAAGGATTACCTGATCCTGGCATTGACGAAGAACGACCTGGACAAAGCGAATAAAGACAAAGCCAACAGATACTTCTCACCAAACTTCAAGGTAAGCAATCCTGAAATCCCCTTTATTTCCCCCATAGTAATGTCCCAAAGCTTGTGTTATGAACTATGTAATAAGCTTTAGTGCTTTGTTCCTCATTGGATGCCACTTGTGTAGAGAGGACTCCTTAAATATCTAAAATGCCCATTGATGCAAAAGAAATGTTCACGTGGTTGTGATCCAGAGGCGTCTATGGACACACGGGAGTGGTTCCCTGCAAGTCCAGCTTCATCCCAAGTGAGCATCTTCAAGAGGAAACGCAGTGCTGTGATTAAGGCCACCACAAAATGAGCAAGGGCTTAGTGAATGTGATCTTTAAGATCGCCCCGTCGATCGGTAGCGTGTGCTGCGGAGGTTAAGGTTGTGGACGTGGCATAGCTGTTTGGTTCTAGAACAAACAAAGTGCACCATCTAAAAGTTGGTTTCCTTCAAAGCCATTTGTGTAGTTTGGTAGTTACATGACTCATGAGGCCATAGATGTAATTTTGGGGACATACCCGTACGGAAGGTTGTCCATTCGGGAAATGTTTCTCTTCTAGTCTCTCCTCTTAAGATTTGTAGGTATTTGTTAATACTGAACTAACAGAATTCCTATCAACTCACATTTACAAAGCCCTTCTCTTGATGGTGAGTGATTGTGTCCAAGAAATGTACAATACGTTTGTATTGTATAACCCAATTGAGAACTGTGCAGGTTGTGTACGATCAGTGAGATTTACTCTGCCCTCTCCTCAGGTGAAACTGTACTTCACAAAAACCGTGGAGGAGCCGTCAAACTCGGAAGCCAGCACTTCCACCTCAGTAACACCGGACGTTAGTGATAATGAACCTGATCACTATAGATACTCGGACACCACTGACTCTGACCCAGAAAACGAACCCTTTGATGAAGAGCAACATACACAAATAACAAAAGTCTGAAATATTTTTATGGGAAGAAAAAAAAAAAAGAAAAAAAAAAGGAGAAAACTTGAATATGAACTGAAAAGCAAGTACCTTTTTTCAAATGGCAATAGGACATTGTGTCAAGTAAAATGCTACCAATTATAGGAACAATTTTTTTCCTGACCAATTTTGTTTTGCCCCATTCATCCACAAGGTTTTGACACCGTTGTCCAGTGGAAAAAGGTTCCGTAGCTATGTTTATGTATATACCTTTTTGTGTCAAAGACAATGGAGAAAAAAAAAAAAGTAACACAATCAGGAGATAAGACAGCACTTTCCCATTTAATTCCGGTTTTATGGTGGAGACCGAACTGGTGTAACTGTAGAAAGATCTTTCGCTTTGTGTTCCGTCACCAACTGTAGGTGCTAAATGCTAACAAAAAGGGTTCATATCCCACCCCTTTCATTCCCACGTTACGTAAAAAGACCAGATTACAGTTGGCTCAGATAGTTACTGAAACGGTTTGGCAACATTTTAACAGAAGCAGTATGGGTAAGGGATGGAAAGCGCGTTTCAGAGCGGAAGACAGACCGCGCTGGTTCATGCACCATCTCCCAGGTATCGAAGGGCACCTTTCTAGCTTGCAAAAGTCAATAATCCTCGGATGTTTCTGGAATCGGCTGCTACTGCTGCTTGTGTTTTGTGCTTTACTTTCTTTTCTAAAAGCATAATGGTGCTAGAAAAGGCAGCTAGAGGGAGCGATTCTTTCGAATGGGAATCCACAATTTTTATGACCCCTTGGATGAAGGGATTTAAAATGCGCTGGGGTCATATTAAAAAATGAAAACAAAATCAGTGAATCTAGTACTTTACCATACAAATGCGGTGGCTGTTAGCACAGAATGAAACGCATGGGAGAATTAGAGAACTTAAATTTGAAATTTGCTGCTCCGTCTCCTGTTTAAACCAAGGCCAGTGCTTAAGTCACTTTTATTTTTATTTTTTACTTTTATTTTTCCTCCCCCTCCCCTCTCACAGAGAGGAGGGGAGGGGGGCACGGCTTTCTAGTTTTACCTACTGTGAATGCTTCATGTGCTGTTTGCAGGCTGTCTCACATGATTTGTAATTATTGTGCAGTGGAAACTGCATGTTAGAAATCTACAGTCTATCATTATTTTAAATAGGCTTTATGACATTGAAGCATTTTCCATTCCTTCTACCACTGTGTGTTCTGTTAAAGGTATGCAGAAAACAGTCATGTAATTGTCAATGTGTTTTTTTTTATTTTAAGATAATAAAATATAATACACAACTGCAGGGAAACCAGTGTTGCAATAATGTTAACACTATTCATTTAAAAGGCAAACCGGTGTGCATGTTATGGAGTTAGTGTCCATGTCCTTTAATAAATGGTATACATTCTTTTTCTAAAAGAGGTTTCTAATGTCATTTGAACGTGGATTGTATTTAGCCAGGAGGTAATTCACATCTAGCATTAAGCAGTTCCATGGTTTCTGCAGGTATGGTGAATATCTAGGACAGGCAATTTCTGCTGGAGTTGCACTGTGTGATGCATATACTTCACTGTTTTCCCCTTCATTTAATGGTAAACATCTATCTATATTCAGTGTTCATTTTAGAGGATTACCTTTCGGGGGTTTGACTGTACAAAAGCTCTTCATGGTTTACAATATGAATCGGTGACTACTTCAGCGACATCTCGGCTTCACCTGGGAGCTTCTCTAGGTTCTTCTGTGGGACATCAGATCTTTGGCTCCCAAATGCAACTCTTGTTTGTTTGTAGCCTTATTGTGTAAGGTCTAATGAAATCTGGATCGTTTGTATATCTGACAATGGTGCTTACAAACTGCCAAACAGCAAATATTACACGTACAATAACCAGGAGCCAAGAATCTGGACCCAACATATGGTGCAAGTAGCAGTAGTGACATGCACTTTTGTGTACGTATGTGGAAACTCTTAGTAGACATGCGACAATGTGCCCCTTGCTTATTTCTATGGTTTTCTGCAATAGGTGTCCCTGACTGGCTGGCTTTGTTTTTTTTTTTCTTCCCCCCCCCCCAACCCCCCCCCCCCCCCCCACCAACTCCATTTTTAAACCTGTGTCATTCCATCGGGAATGGGCAATACTGCAGCTACAGATTTTTTATGAAAGTCTCCAGCTTGCTTCAGAGAAAAGAAATCTACAAGCCCTTTTGTGAGGATATTTAAGTATAGAAAACTTTTTTTTTTTTTTTTTTTTAAGCATGCCAAATTAAGTCCTAACACCTGGCTGGTGGATTGCAATCGGCCAGACCAAAAACTTGGGCAGGAATATTCCCAGCGGGTAGAGATGTAAGCTGCCTTTACTGTACTGTTGACATTTTAGGCTCCACCCTCATCATTAACCCACTGCACATGCTGTTCAAATCGCCTTTATATATAAAGAATATATTCCCTAGGTATTGAAAGGAGGGTTTTATTTATTTTTTTAAAGCAGATATACTTTAGCCAACCCATTTAACTTTTTTTTTTTTTTATGTAGGAATTTTAAGTTTTCTGATTTTGTTTACATCTTATCAACTCACTGAAAACCTGCCAAAAGTAAGCTTCTTGTCCTTTTTGATTTGTGATGTTTGTGTGTTTTATTTGGAGGGGTAGCCTATGGGAGGTATTCTTTGCCTTACTTGAAGTTGACAATGCTTACATTGCTACTGCTTTGGAAATCTACCTTTCTGCCCAAGCACTGACTAGCTAGTTTAAGTACTTATTTAAAGCTACATTTAAAGAGCAACATTGTACTAGACTTTTGCACTGTTACAGGTTTTTGCAGGGTTTCAGTCAGCGGTCCATAATTTGTTTTTTCCCCCCAAAACGCCTTGCAAGCAATTTGATGTTGGAGGTGGAATAAAATGGCATTAGTGTACCTTAATCTTGTATCCATACACCCCCACCCCACCCCACCCATAGAATCGGACGCATTACTTCGACTGAAAATGTCCTGACTTTTTTTTTTACGAAAAAAATAATGAAATATATTTATGACAGTATTCATATTCTGGTAAAGACATTCTGCAGGTATTCTTTCTTCTCTCCCTTGACTTTCTGGACCGTATGCTTATTACTTTGGATGTTCAGCAGTTTAAATGTATGAAACTATTCAAGGGCATCACTGTTAAGGAGCTTACTGTTAGGCCTCAGGCCATCCCTAAACATCTGTAGCCCCACTTTGTAAAGATTTGCCACAGTACCTTAAGTTGGAAACAAGAAGAAGAGGAAAAAAATAAAGAAAAAAACAAACTCCCCGGGCAGCCTTCGAGGTCCTGGACTGTGGCACGGGTTCTAAAACTTGGGCGGAGTTCACAGGCAGCATCAAAATTAAGTTTCAGCTTTAAAATCTTCATAAGGGTGCCGGTGTGCAAGTTTCATGTCACTAGTTTCTAGCAGATTTGTGCAATATGTTTTAACAATGCCTGTGGTTGCCACAAAGTGCCTCTTGTTTAGTTTAAAAAAATAAATAATGAAAAAAAAATTGTTAAATACTGTTTAAAAAAAACAAACAAAAAAAAACAAAAAAAAAACATTTTGTCCTGCATGCAGATGGAAGGGGTGGAACTGTGCACTAAATCAAAGGGGCTGAACCTGCAGTCTTGGACAGGGCGGCCTGTTGCTCTGTCCGCTCCGTTTCGGACTTCATTCTATGTAGAGTATGTATACTCGGTATATTTTCAGTCTGTAAAACAGCCTTATTCCATTTCAGCCTGTTCGGATACTATTGTGCTGTGCAAAAGTTGCTCTGTGTGTAATGCTATGCACTGAGAATACACAACCAACAATGTATGAAATTGTACAGGTTATAATGATGCTCATACAAATCAGATGTCCGTTTGTTATTGTATGTGTTTAACTACCCTTTATCTTAGTGTTATAAACTCCACTTAAAACCAATTAAAGTCTCATTCTTGTCACTGTGAGTTGGATTTTTTTTTTTATTATGGTTATTGATTGTGTATGATGTGGACTATTCTTGGGTAGCCCCAAGTTTCAGGTTGACCGTACACGGAATGAATCCCAAGATCTGAATTCTGCAAGGGTTCTGAATTCCACTCCTGTTCTATTCCTCTGTGGCCGAAACTTCTGAGGCAAGTCAGGAAGTTAACTACCAGTTATGCAAGTGCTGAAAACTTCTGAGGCGTCGAAATATCAAATGGTGGTTCAACTGATGGTGAAACAGACCTGCAGAAATGGTACACTACATATTTCTGATCTAATATATTAGTGACCCCCCCAAGAATGGGATACATTTATGTGGCCAACAACTCTGTAAGGGTAAGTATAAGATGCTCTCCTAGCCTTTATCGATCCACTGCTGCATGAATCTACTTCGATTTTCTTCGATTTAGCAAAGGCGTTAAACGTGGCTGTGATCTTACTCTGATTCATGGTCTCCTTTGATGTGAAGGAGGATGACCGTTGCGTTTATTATATATATATTATTATATACAGGATCGGTTTCTCTAGAAGTGCTTGAAATGCAGTTTAGCGTTTTAAAATGATCAATCCTAACCTATATTAAGATTCTGATTAGGTAGAAACTGACACGGGTTTCAGCAGGATCTTATTTTATGTGTCATTTTATATCTTCGTTTGAGGCAATGACAAACTTGGTATTGGCCACAAAATTCACCCTCTATGAAAAGCATTAATGAGTCTAGTAAACCGGTTTACATTCTGTGACAGATGATCTGTGGCTACGTGCACCACATAGATATTCGCAAAATGTAGGGAGATGTGAAGTTTCCGGATAAATATTTTCTTTAACTATTTACATTTATGTAACAAAAAATGTAAAATATTTACTCCTTTATGTAAATATTTCTCCATCTACTACACCCCCCTTTCCCCTTCTATTTCTGGTTAACCACCCTTTACGTGAAATGAGTTTAATAACCAAAACTTACGGAAAGCCTCCACCTCGGAGAATGTGTATTTGTGTACAATTATACCTGAAGGCTTCCTTGTGTCGGTCTTGGATCTGAATTGACTGACAAATCCATTACCAGCAGAGGTCGAGTGGTGAACCTCAAGTTAGAGTAAGAATTGTCTCCAGTCACATTTCTTAAGATAAATATTTAATATATTAAATGCAACAGGGACAGGTTAAGTATCTTTTCATTAATGAATTGTTTTTCATTTTATTAAAACATCAATGTCCAATAGCAATAATATCTCAATGCTCGTGATGGATTATTTCAATCTGGTTCTTTATGAAGTTTGATGTCACTTCATAACCAATTGTTATAAGGGGGTGGGGAAGTTAATGGCCAAAAACTCCTAAATTATTCAGACCATACCAACGCTCCTCTGTCAAGGTAATTCGTTTTGTCACTGTTCCCCATTTTGAAATGCATTGATTTTGTTAATACTCTTGCTTTGGCGCAAGAGTGGTGAAATCAGAGACTCTTTTGTATTCTTGTTACGGTTATATAACGTAAATCTCAGGAAATGAAAGCCAATGAACAAGTTTATTTTAAAGAACCAACAAAAGAAAATGTGTCCTTTCTCTGCAGATGCTTCTATATAGAAAATGAAACATTTTCAATTATAAACCGTACAATGAAAGTTCAGCTGATTTAGAGGATGGGCAAATCCATTCCAAAGCCTGTTCTTCTTTCTGACAGACATGAGTGGTGTAGGTTGTGTGTGTAAAATCACTGTTATATTTCAAAACTCCTCACCCACTGGTTGCCCTTACTGAGGGTCATGGATGGGGTTGAAGAATTTGACAGTATGCTTCCATATCTGCTCCCAACCATTCGCTCGCTTTTGACAATGGTTTTCTCCATAAACAGTTTCCTCTTGGAGCTAAACATTTCAAACATGGTTTCATCTATGCATCCTCCATCGCATTTCTGACCCATGTACAGTGTCGTGTGGAGCTGAATGCATGCCTCTGTTGGTTACACAGCTGCCGAAAGCATGTTTACCCAGACATTGAATAACTGCGTCCCAACATAAAGCATCAACACAAACAATTGTTTTTTTTCCTGTGTGTGTACAGAGATTAAGACCCTGACATGAAAACAGAAGAAGTAACAGATATAATGGCTGTGGTTGTTCTGAGTAAAATATATTTACTATCGTGAAATAGCATTGCCTTCTGGGACTTCATATTTTGAGCTGACAGAAAAGGGAACTGAAAATGAAAACCGAGGCCTCCTCAGTGTCAGCGAACAGGGAGCTTTGTTCAACCTGGGAGACCTTGCTGTGACTGTGACTACCTTAGGCCTGTACACTGCAATTAAATCTCCCTGCCTCTGTACTTGTGCACTTTAATCTTTTTTTTTTTTTTTTTTGCTTTCTCTGTTCCTCATGATTCAAAACAAACACTTTCTGTTTGTATTGTTTTCCTCTGACGAGTTCATCAGAGCTTGAAGAAGCTGTCCAGATCAGTACAAACCTCGGACTTATATCTGGAAGGCAGTTACAGAGAATATTTTGAGCTCTAATTTTTAAATGTGCTTTTAAAAGTGATTTCTATTCAGGTGGTCTGACTTCAGCTGAGGTGCAGCTGCAGCCGATGCACAGCCCACACAAATCAACAGCATCGTCTGACAATCGCTCTCCTGCAGACGCTGCTTTCTGTGCTCAGAGGAAGCCATTTCTCCTGCAATATAAGTTGAAGAATAGTCTATAACCTTTATCGTCAGTCCCATACAAGTTATTTTTTGTCTTCATGCCGTTTAATGAACTACACTTCATCTCTCGCCTCTGTGACTTCTCACCCACTTAAACAAGGGGACGAGAGGTGTTTAATTAACGCTGTTGATTTAGTTCTGCCATCTACACAGAGAGTGTTTACATTCAAACAGTCTAGTATTTTAGGATTCACTTGGATTTCATTGAGGGAAAAATGAAGATTTGTTCTGATTGGTGAAGTGTATTTAACCCGGGGATGACCTCAGATTCTGGAAAACTATATTTAATGTACATTTGTGATCTGCACCAAACCAAGTTTTGAGATATTCTTTGGGGTGGAAAAGGGTTAAACCTTTACAAGTGTAAACTGTAGAAGCTAGCAAAGCATCGTGTTGTAAATTATGAGGACTGTGGTTGTAAATCAGGAAACATGACAAACACATGCACTGTGGACTCCTACAATGGTCACAATCTAACTGTGGATCGAAGGTATTAAGTTAAAACGATCAATATCATGTTTACAGTAGTTCCATTTGAAGCCCATCTCTTCATTCCAGTGGTGAAATGCTGTTATCTAACTGAAGTGAAGAGACTCCCTGAAAGGATGTGACATCACAGCCTCCCACTCAGAAGAGTCCTGCCTGGGTTTTCACAGACTGTTTGAAGTGGGGAAAATATAATACCTCGAGTGTTTATAAAAGTATGAAAGTCAACATATAAATAATATAAGAGAGGCTGAACTTCAGTCTCATTGAAACCATCTGGAGTGGACGGTCTTGGTGACTTCAAGCCAAGTACACCAGGGTCAATGACATCATCGTGTTGCACGGAAACAGCGCTGTTGCACTGTTGTATCTTAGCTAAGTCAATAAAAGAAGCACTCTCTCTTCGATAGGAAGTCATTTATTTAATCCCTGCGTTCTACCAAGATTTAGGTTTGCGCTCCAAAACTTGATAAAGACATCAAAGGCACGCTGGATACGAACTGAAAGTGTCGTCAAGCCAATTGTAACGTGATCAAAGTGGAGTTACTGATAGATTAACGACGAACATGTTTAATTCCAAGACGTTTGGTAAAGCAGTAAGGATATCGGCTCCGTGGGCCTTATCTGCAAGTGAGTTGAGCAGATGACATGAGCAGCAAGCAGTGGGTGGGCTAATGCATCTTCCCCCCGTCTGGTTTCCACTCAGAACAGTGCCGGACGAGTCAAGACGAGCAGCTGATGTTTTCTTCTTTGCACTTTTTTCATGTATGTATGTATGTACGGAATTTATTAACACTTTTTGAATGCAACACTTCCGTTTTTGGCCCCTCTTGACCATTAACTTTATATAACCTCAGAACATGTTTTAAGTTATTTATAGTTGCATATATATAAGTTATTTCAATGCCCAGCCCCAGAATTACTTATGCATTACAAATACCACTACTTTTAAGAGTTCAGCTAATTCCTACCTTGTTTTTCTAAGTTTGTAGGAGCAGATTGTATATTTAGAAAGTCAATGCCCCCTTTCATGTCAAACAAGATTCTAGAAATGTGTAGAAAATGTATTCAAATTAAAACTTGAAAGAGCTTGGTTTTATAAGTGTCTACCCCCTTAAGAAGTGGAAGGTTATGGCACTACCAAGTTGGATGACCGAGCATGAATGAGACTGATCAGACAGGCTACTAGGAGGCCAATGGCAACTTTGCAAGAGCTACAGGCTTTGATGGTCAAGACGACAATGTGACGACAATATCCCAAGCACTCCACAGATCTGGTCTCTTTGGTATGGTGTCAAGATGGAAGCCATTACTCAAGACAGCCCATCAAGACAAAGCTGAAACTGGGATGGAAGGAACAAAAAGGTAAATGTCCTTGAGTGGCCCAGTTAGAGCCCTGATCTAAATCCTATCGAAACTGTGTGGGATGACTTGAAGATAGCTGTCCAAATGCTCCCACTTTTAATACAATCCCTATCATTAAGAGTCATGTTGAGTTACTGTTATATTTGATCTGTGCACTTTATTGTGTTTGTTTGTTTCATAATTAAACAGGTGCTTATTGTTGAAAGCTAGAAAACGAAAAAAAACTCGACTGAAGGCACTACGGGGATCATGAGACTTCAAGGAAAACTCATCCTGCCCCTCCCCCCAGGCTGCTACAAATACAGAGCAGCTGTTACAGTGTGAGCTCCTGCAGTTGAGTTCATCACTGCACTACAGTGACAAAACATCGCCTGACAATGTAAGCGGTTATTGATCGTCACATTTTGTCAACATGGCTCACAACACTGAACTCTGTGGGTCCATCGTGGCAAATGACCCCCTCTCCAGTTCCATGAGGCAATCACCAGTCGACATGCTGCTTTCATCAAATCACTGTACATCGCATTCATCAGTTAATGGACTGATGTACAAGGATTGTCCCAACTGCTAATTAGATTGTAATAATAAATCAGTGGATCTCACTGAATTAGTGATTTCAGAATCCATAGGGCTGCTTCGTTATCTACTTGAAAGCGAATGTATATCAAAGGGGTTTGAAAAACAGTACGGAAACTTTAAGGATGTAAGAGAGTTACAAGAGAGTGTAAGAAATCACAGAAAACAATATGAAAATTTAAATCGCAAGCCTACCCGGAAAGCCCTTGCCCTGAACAATAGTGAAGCAACGGCATTCAAAACCTGAGATGCGGATTAACGAGAGAGGGGAGGAATTCGACACAAACCTGTACCGTAGTGATAACAGTGGTGAACACGAGGAATGGCAGATGTGATTCCAGAAGCAGCTTATGCTACACAGACCTGTTGATGATGGAGTCACAGCGGAGATCCCGCAAGAAGCCGGAGACGATGTGGAGAAGCTTCTTGCAAAACGGTTCACAGAGAGTCGCAGAAAAAGACAAAGCCCAGATTATTTGAACAATGCAACAGTTATCTCCCTTCACAAGAAAGCAGACACAGATCTAAAGAATATGCCCATTCGTTTAATTCCCATTATTAACATTGCCTTCAAGATAAACTTCACCCCAGCCAAGAGAACAAACAAGATCCAGAAGTGGATACAGTCGTCCGAGAAGACTTAGAAAGAAGCATAGAATAAAAGAGTTACCTGGGATTTACAGAGTATGAGAAAGTATTTTCAATCAAATCATATTCAGAAATCAGTGTTCTAAGAAATGAAAAGATGGAGGAAACGTACAAAAATATATCTTAATCAATGCCACTTCATCAACCACCAAATGACTGACCTAGTTATTACGGTTCCAGTCATGCATGCATTGCAGTTATGGCAAAAGATATATGTGACATATTTGTATGTTTACTACCGTGTCCATAAGCTGAGGGAGATATAATTAATGATATAGAAAATAATGTATACAGTCTATTATACACTGATGTACATTTAGTTTTGTCCTATTAAATGGCATTCAATTACATGTAATGATATTAAACCAAAGTAAATTGATTACAGTGAACCTTGTTTTGTAGTTTGTTCTGACCTCATTTTCTTTCAGGCTTGTTTTGTGTGAGTGGGATGGTGTTTGTGATGCTTCCTTCAATGCTTTCTGTAAATTACTAAAATCAGGTTGTCTGTGGGCATCTGTAACATTAAATAGGAAAAACAAACATATCTGAAGCTTTCCGTGATTACAGTGCATGACTGGAATATTCTGTAGTCTCCTAATACCTGTTGGATCAAATCATGACATCAGGGTTTTACAAGCAGTATAACTACCGCACAGCCACTCGCTCATTGTGAGAAGTGATTAGTCAGAAAATCTCCACTTTTTCCACATGCAATCTGAAAGTGCTCTAGTTATATTGTTTTGGCAATTATGAATGTTTCGATTTCACTACCAGTTTAACATCACACGCTTCGGCATTTGGGGGAAGAAAATGTTACTTGTCCTCCCATCTTCACAAACACTCACATCCTCCTCTGTGTAAACAGCATCTTCTGTGATCTCCAGTGAGTTTCCATTGGGTCTGTTTTTTTGGTAGCGCAGCGTAACTGCTTCACAAACATCAAATTCCAGAGAGATTTTTTCTCTTCTCAAACAACAGCAACAACCAAAATACATTTGTTTTTCTGAGGTTTCATTGCTGTTCCCTCTGTGATCAGTATTTAATGTACACAATCTAGCACACGTTTTAACATTTTCCCAGGGATCTGTTCTATTTATAGACACTAGCTGTTAGACACAATATCTGTTTCTCTCCCTTTAAAATACATTCAAGACTATGTGTAACAGTTGTAATGAAATACTAAGAAATCATTCCCTTTTCTGCTTAGCCAAACTACAGCATTTTTTCAAAATACCCCTCAATAAAATGGTGGTAAATAATAAAAAAAAGAAATTATTATTTATATGATGTTCAACTAATACACTGAGAAACCAAATTAGAAGATTATATTATATTTTCACATGTATTGATACCTCATAATGCAACCCAAGACTTTGGCACCAGGGATTTTATTCACCTCAGATGCTTGAGTGAGTTATTAAATTTAAAGAGGCCAGTCCATCATTTTCATTCGCTCGCTGACTTCCCTCCATCTTTCCAGCGAGACGTCGGCTCCACACTCGGATCTCTGGAGTTTTAAAGGAGGATTTTATTTTATATCTTGGCTGTTAGATGAGGCCATTGAGGTTGCTGGTTCGGGGCCCTTTCCTGAATAATTACATCTTTTAGAATAGAAATCAGCCAATTTCTTCTAAACACCATCTATCAAGATGATAGGTTTGGCAGGTTTCGCTCCTGAGCAGTGCAAGAAGAAATAGATGTACCATTTTCAGCAGCAGCCTCCATGCCAAGCTGGTCTTGCGTCTAAACAATCGTCAGACCACAGCGACGGCCAGAGGCTCTGCACCCACTGACCTCCCAGGCAGGAGCTGGGCTCTCCTCCGTCCGCGGCCTCAGTCTCCTCCAGTCTCACGTCTCCTGCCAAAGGCCGTCTGGATGGAGAAACTCAGCAGAGTATCGAGGACTTTTCACAGGACCTCTTCTATAAGGGGTTGAAACCACGGTCTTTCAAATTATAAAGAGAATAAAATAGACTGAGGAGATCCAGACCTTAGCACTTAGTTTGGGGTCAGTATTTTTCAGCTGTTGGTCATTTGAAGGGTTTATTTGATATATTTACTCATTCGTTACACCCAAACAGCTACAGTAGAATAACAATGTAACATATTCTGGTCATATTGTATGTATCCCATTTCTGTCAGCATCTAAGGAAACGGAAGCATCGACCAAACATCGTGTCATTCACTGGACAAGCTTAACTCAACTCTTCCTGGGGTCAGAGATGGTTTATGATCAATCTCTGGAGGAAGACAGCTTTGACTTAATTTATGTTGAAAAGATATGTACCAATGGTCCCTAAATGACCCCTTAACACCAAAACATGTTTATTTTTTCCATATTGTCATTACTTACAAGTTTAAAAATCTACGAAGAATCAACATTGAAAAATACATACTTAAAACCCAAATAAAGAGATTTTAAATTAAATGAATTGGTTAAAACGATCAATACATTAAAATCACTCCAACTAAAATGATGGTTTTGCTTCTCCGACTTTTGTAATGATCGCCTCTTTTATTAGTGTTGAATCACTTCAAAGTGCTGAAGTCACGCATGGTCTGAATGTTGTTGTCTTTGCATCAAAAGCTTTAATTATCACTTTCTGCTCAGCGTTCACAAAACCAGGAAAAGGAGCTAATTATATGTTTCAGTGATTTACATAATATGCCGTTATTTTGCCTTTTGCCAGATCTCATGCAAATACAGTATTACCTCTGTCACGTGACTCGCTGTGTGCTCAGAATAATCATTACACGGACACTGCTTTTCTCGTTATTGTGCTGTCGGCCCACATGGAGTCTTTTCATTCCCTGCCACTTTCTAACATGTGTGAGCGGTCACAGGCTCATTCAAAAGGACAGATCAGACAAATAAATACATACATAAATACATAAATTATAATAAAATGTGCGGGCAAAAAGGTCATATAATGTCATGTTCGCTCCGACATCAGCATTGTGGAAGTGTGTGATGCCTGGTGCTCTTCCAACACAAACTATCACTTACTCTGAAAACAACCTCGACAACTGGAAACAAAAACAAGACCAACAAACCAACAACTGCAAAAAAACACAGGCTATAATTAACTAAAACTACGGAAAACTTAAAAGTTCAAATGGGACAAGTATAGACATTCGAGAGGAGGTCAAGACAATCCATACAGGAGCCGAACTTGTCTCTCCAGGTCTCTGGCTTCACTTTGCAATGGATCGCACTCTTGTAATGATAAGTCGCCTATCCACTATTCTGTATGCTTTCAAATGTTACTTCCTCAAATAGAATACTTGTTTTTGTTGGTATTCGACTAGCTTTATTATTCTGCCCTCATATCGCCAGTGCATTTCAATTTGGAAATCACGCATTGGTGTTCTTCCACAGTTCCCACAATCTGTTAAAGCAGTTGCAGTAAGCTCTGTAGATGCATGTCCCCGCTGAGCACCGCTTCCCTCAGTACAGCACACAGCTGTCTTTCGTTTGGGTGAAGCCAAGAATATAGCAGGAAGTGGAAATTAAACAAGTGCCGAAAAAATTCTTGCTCTGTAAGTTATCAAGGATTGAGGAACCTGTTTTTGACAGATTGTGGAGAGCCTCTCTTAATAATGCTAGCATGTCCACTGGATCCCAGTGTTTGGGGCAACTAATAAGTACGATTCTTTCATTCACGTATTTTTGTATTGTTAATGACTTAGGTTAGGGTGCAAGCTGTTAAAACCCACTCATTAGTTCCAATAGATATGAAGTAAAGTTCAGCCATCACAACCAACAGCTTAAACCTGAGAACAAAAGCTTGTACAAATCATTTATCTGCGTTGCTGTTTTGACTTGTTGAATTAACCTGGGTATACCTGCGATTCTCCAATCCCAGAACACCACAGAGCCAGGCTACTGTTTAGTTCGGTTTCCTAGGTCGAGGGCACATGATCTGAGAAAGTCAACATTGGCTGGATCCCTGCCCCGCAGTCCTCTTCCAGTAGACGATCAATCCACAGCCTCGGAAAAGGGGTCGTTCATCCCTCATCCAAGTCATTAGCATAGCAGGCTAATATTGACCAACTCTGTGTCTAAGTTTCAGGAACTACAAATGCACCAAATACAAATATTTTGATTTGCTTTGGGGAGAGGAGGCTAGGCTAGTGGCTTATTAGAAGGTACTAGCAAAGGAAGGGAAGGAATAAAGAAACTGGAAGCACATACATGCGCTTTGTTAATAAGAAAATAAATGGTAACACCTTGGTTTGATCATACAGTAGAGTAGGAGCTTGACAGCATTGTTAAATAACGTCTAATACAATTGTCAAATAAAGACTTGGGATGTAGATATCTTTGTTTCGTACCCTTCCTTATTTAGTGTTGACCTTGAGTAATGCAAGACAAAATACGAAATTCTTGGACTTTCCTCTTAAAAAAATATAATGGAGGATATATAAGCAGCTTAATGGACACCAAACGAGCACGATGGGTCAAATGGCCTCCTCTCGTTTGTAAACTTTCTTATGTTCTTATGCTCTACGCCTGGTCTCAGTTGGGTTCTGAGCTGTTGTTTAGTTTCTTCAGTCTTTATTGAGCTTCTTCAAGTTATAAATGAGTTTTTGATGAGACTGTACCTTCCTGTAGAGCGGACACATTTATATTCCACGGCAAAGGAATATTAAGAGAGAGTGAAAAGTGGAGTGCAATCGAGTTGGGACAGTTTGGGTCAGGGAGGGTGCGCCATACCTTACCATACAAAGCTGGGGAAATGGAAGAACCCTAGATGTAATAGGCACAGATGTCTACTTTGTTGCTTAATGCTCTTGCTTTTATAAACATTTTAGTATATTTAAACTGTTGTTTAGGCAAGTGAATTTTCCAGAGACTGTCTAAGATGTTCCGGTTGTGAATAGCTTCCTGAAGGGAGAATTGTCTTGTGGTCTTGTGCTTCAAACTGTCTGAAAGACCAGTTATTCAAAGTAGGTGAAAAGTCACAGTGGAATGGGGGGTAAGAGTGAATTTCGTGAAAATGCAGGTCTCTCTTCATTGCTTATCTTGATTTAAAGAGACAGTGAGCTAACGCATAATTGCACCGGCTTTAGTGTTGAAGTTTAGTATCTTAAATTCACTGTATGATGGTGCAAACATTTTCTCCTCACATTAATTAAATGTGAATAAAGGCAAATCTACATGCTCTATAATTTTTACAAACAGAGAACTTGAAACACATAATAAAAAAAATGCAGTACTGGTTCTACCTGTATACTAATTCCTACCACTACTAAAAACACATGTTTTATAATCTGCAGTGCTCTCAGCATTGTCAAATTCAAGTCCATGAACCAAAATGGTGGACAAAATGGTTATTAGGCAAAATGCTTTGAAGCTATTCCTGTATATTAAATTATATTATATAAATACATTTTATTATATAAAGTATAATAACACAGGTGAGTTATTATAGATAAAAGCTGATGTGTTTTCATTTGATATGCATGTGGGAGTGAGAACATTATGTTCAACTGAAAGTAGGAAGTGTAACTAACTGTAATAAAAGAATACGTGTTGTGTTTTCTAGATCAATACAGTGGGTTGTTTGGAATGACTTTAGGAAGACCAGGTATATTCTCCTTTTAACGTTGTCAGAAAATATTTGTTTAGTGTGCGATATATTTAAAAAAACTGAATCAAATCAACAATAATTTTTACTTGTAGAAAGCAACCGAATGTACTTCACTAAACAATGCATTAAATTATATATCACATATAAGAAAATAACTAAACACATGACAAAATGCTACTTTATGTATAGACCGCTCAGTATTAAAAAAAAGTAATGCCAAAATGAGTATTACACCCTTTCATGTTTCTTGTGTCTTGACCTGCACATGATGATATGTCATCTCCAATGAGAGACGCACTTCAAAAGACGTACTAACTTCCAGGCTTCCAGACAGCATTAGAAACACTGAAGATCGGCTGTATCTCTCTGACATTCCCAAGCTAATAGGTAAACCTAGAGTGCTTCATACCACTATAGCTCCTTTGTTTACTGTACAATTTTTCCCTGTTTGTTTTGGATATGCATCAATGAGAGAAAGCAACGAGTAGGATTTATTTTTTCCATTACTGGAAGCCGACTGCACTTTCGAGTCCAGCTGCCCCTGTGCCGTGTGGGCCGGCGCATGTATCAACAGTGCACTTTTGTTCTCCATCGCTGTATTATTGTGGGACTTGGTCAAGAACATGTGGAAGCAATTATCGAAGAACTATCGCGAGTGACCTCCTCTACTGAGATGATGCACATAAATACAGTCAGGAACCAGCCTTGTGTATCAGAGCATTATGTCCATGCCAGATAATGGAAAGCATGCACATCCTATACTTTTGAGGACCCAGGGCAGGAACTTGCATTATTTTGTTTGGCCTTTCCCAGATTGGGAGCTTCCCCCCGCCAGCACCACTAAATATTACAAACGTAAAACTGCAGCTCTGCTGAATTTTGCATTAGTCTAACTGTTTATGACACGCATTTGGTATATTGAGTGGAATACATTATTTTAAAATTCAACGCCTAAATTTGAATACTTGTTATTTGCAAATGTTTTGGTGCATAAAGTACACTGAATAGTATGAAAGCAGAGAGGAATGAAGATGGGATGAATGAGGAAAAAGAGTCCTGGCAATAGGAGTTAGTCTGTGCACTATCTACAAACTGCAGAGAAAGGGATATCCACAAGAATAGTGAGATTGTGTTCAGAGATCAGAGCGGTGAACACTGAGGGAAGGTGCCCAGAGACCAGCCAAACCAAGTGAACTTGTAGCACACGATTGGGAATATCAACTATTTCCCTTTACCAGATGTGTAGCTCAAAGTTCACCACAAGTGCAGTTAAACAAAGAGAGAGGGAGAGAGAGAGAGAGAGAGAGGGAAAAGAAGCACTATAATCCTATAATCTACACTGAAATAATGTAACAGCCTACAAGACTGAGAGACAACTGTATTCATTATGAATGAACAGCAATAGAAGTCTGCCGAATATGTCATCTATGCTCGGCTTCGTTAACTCCATAGCGTACGGCAGTCTCAGCTAGCTGCACTGCTTCTCGTCTGCTAATGGCAACAGTAAGTGTACACATTAATAAAAATGAAATACAATACCTACTTGAAGTTATTGCTATGGGCAATTGCGTTCTTCATTTTTGAATAATAGATTAAAAATGTATTAATGATGATTCTCATGAGGAGCTCTGAGATTTGATGTCAAAATATATCCAACAGACTTATTCTCTTTCATCATTGCACTGGCTCACAGTGTTTCAAGATACGGCTCGAAAAGACATTTGAAATTCGTTGTGAGTATCCAGCTGATGTATAATATTTGCAAATGTATTTGTGCTTATTTTACTTTGTACTGATGGTTTTTACAGCACGTTGTAATGCTTTGAATGTGTGTGTGTGAAAACTATGTTGTCCTAGGCATCAGCTAAGAAGTAAGTAATAATAATACAAAACGTGTCTTATAACTTCAATCAGTCATCGGCAGAATTTACATTGAGATAGTTATCGATTGTACACAATCCACACTCAGGTGTCCAAATACAATGAAAGGAAAAACAAACCCATTACGTTTCGCATTAGAGAAGCAGACATCAACTCAGGAAACCCCTGACTAATACAATCTCCTGAAATCATACACTAAATGAATGTTGTCATTGATTGTCTGAGAGTTTCGCTGAAACAGCAGCAATGGAAACTTGAATATACTGATAGTAGCGATGCTACTACTGGTTCCATGCCTGCTTTTGTCCAGTCCTGTAAGGGTATTATATCCTCATTCTGCTTGAGTTCTAAATTTCTTAATAACAAACGCTGCTGTACAAGGGCTATTATGCATTGTTGTGATCTTATAAAATAGGAAAAGCCTATTGATATTCCATTTTATTTGACACGACCACTCTCTGAAGACCAATAATAGGAGACATTAAGCTGTGCATCGGGACGAGCCAAAATGAGACAACGTATCTGAGAATTAGCCACCGAATCTCTCAGTGCCCAGAACCACGATCTGCTTCCCGTGTCTGGCGAAAGATGAAACGTGACCGCCCTCGTTAGTAAAAAAAAAAAGGCAAGACCCCGCGTCAAACTTCAGGAGTTATTACTGAGGGATCATGCTACACACTTTCCCTACAGTCCATATTCCAGCTTGGTATATTCAATTATGAAATCCTTTCTGATTTATTTTCAGATGTTGGCAAACCCATTAATGGCTATTTTATGTTCCCCCCGGATAACGATTTTTATCTTTACTTTGCTCTTTGAAGTGAAGGCCAAAATCGAGCTGGGCTTTCCTATCCTCTATGAGCCGGCTACATTTGGGCTTTGTTTCACATTTCCATATTATGGTCACAGTCTTGAAACTCCAGCCCTCCAATGTTTCGCCGCTAACCAATATTTAATTCCTGTCTAATAGCTTCTGTAGAAATGGTAATCCATGGGGTCGGCAGCCACAGTCCAGTGTGTGAAATGTGATGCTGGACTCAGCCCAGTGTGTGGGTCAATATCAACAGTCCCACATCCTTCAAGTTGCAATTCCAACAATGTCCTTGCATGACCGACCCTGCATAACTCAAGTGACGCTAGCAGCCACAAGGTCCTGACCCCAGCACAATGTCCTATTTATATCATCCTGCTTCTCTGCAACAGACCCATTTTTGTTGCCACTGAAATGATGACTTTTTCACTGGGTTCAGTTTTAATACCACTATATCATAGCTTGAATTTAATGTAATCCATGAACATATCATTCTATTGAATACAAGTATAACACTGTATTAGTTTCCTTAGCTTAAAAGAACTCACACAGTGTTTTGAGTGTTCTGGAAAATTGGGTTAAAACATTCTGTAAAGCAACATTTGTCAGCCGTCACGGGGATAGAAACGGGTTATTTATCTCACAGAATAGATACTAGTTATGTGGAAATAAGATTCGGTATCAAATCGAATGCCATAATGACTGTTTATTATATGTTTACAGGTAATGAATCTGTGGAAAGACTTGCTGTCCACAAGCATTTCCCAAGCAACTTGAGAGAGCTTGAGCAAATCTGCCAAGAAGAATGGGCAAAAATGACACCAGGCCAGTGTGCAAAGTGGGTAGAGACTTAACCACAAAAAACGTACGTCTGTAATTGATACCAAAGGTGCTTCCATCATATTGAGTTGACGGGTCTGAATACTTATGCAGGTCAACATACTTCATGTTTTTCTTTAGTTTCTGCTGACATGTACTCTAACTTATGCTAACCTTAGAAATCTTCAGTTTGAGCATTCAAGCTTTAAATAAAATAGAGGTTAAAAACAATGGGTATGCATCGTTTTGTATTTTCACAAAATGGGTCACCATAGGAAGGGTCTGACTACTTTTGCAAGGCACTGTATATATGCAAAATCTGTTGATTGAGGTTCTGTAATCTAACATACAGGAACAATCATACATTTTTAAACAGATTTCGTATCTAGGCAACTATGACTCACAGCAGCAAGAGCGAAGACAGGGCTGTGGTTAGGCTGTGGTGAGTGGATTTCTTTCTCAGCACACCTGCAACATGCAGCTTGGTTACAATGGCTCGATCTTGCAAATCATTCTCTCCATTACCTTCTGGGTCAAAGCTTCTGTCAAGCAAAGGCATCGCCCTTGTTGGTATGCTTAATATATATGTAGCCGTGTTTCATGAACACATATCAAGAGGCATGTTTTCAGAGCCAGCCATGTCAAAGTTTATTCTACCACCACAAACCACTATACACATAGCTGTTAGCAAAAACCAAGCACCCGAAATAAATATATACTTTTTATATTTTTATTTTTTTTCAACATCCTGCATCAGCTTTAAAGAGACTTACAGTTTGGGGTAGAGATGGGCGAAGGAGGGAATCACAGTACAAAGGCTGTGAATGTTAAAACGGTTGAAGGTTTAATCTAGGAAGTAAAACCTGGGATTAAACTGTCCTGAGTACAGTAAACATGATAAGATTTAGAGAGACAGTAATGCCCACTGCGAAGGAAAATTTGATCTCAACAATAAAGTAATGATCGGTTTTACCTCTGACCTATTAAATGACATCTGCTCTGTGCCAAAGAGAGACTGACTGGGCTCCAAAGCTATAGGTACCATATACTTTAAACACAGCGCGGCTCTGTAGTACATATGGAACACATTTTGGACCATAATTATATAAAATAACAGTATACGGTGCATGTGTAGGGTACACTTTTCAAATTGCCATTTATTGCAGCTTTTTCCCCTCTCTGTAATGTTACAGCATACCAGAGTTAATCCAGTCACTCTGGGAAAGGATGTCTTTATATGGTTACGAACGAAAGTCCTCCAACCAACTCCACTGGAGCCCGGAGAAGCCGCTCCTTGAGAGAGAGCAGGGAAATTTGCATTTAACCTCACACTTCCTGATTTCTTTCACAACTGCCGCTTTATTCCACATTTGTATTCACTGGGGAGTCTACCTTAAACATTTTGCCGAGTTCCCAGTGTGTGTTAGTGATTTACAGGGAGATTCCCATCAGCCTGCCTGTCCCCACATTCCTCAGAAGGACCCCCCCCCAGGGACATGTACCTCCTCATGACAAATAAACTCTGAGGTCAGGCAGAGATCACCCAAGCCGAGTCCCACTCCCCTGACTTCTGTAATGTGTACTACATGTGCCGATCAGGGTCACCGAAGGATGCTCTCTCATCATCAATCCTCTAGGCTTCTGTGCAGGAAGGCGTGGGGGAAGTTAAACATTTGGCTGCAAATACTAAACTGGTGTGGGAACAAAAAGTGCAAAATTAAACCAGACAAGATCATTTCGAGCAGTATAATGATGTAGTTCCCAAATAAGGAAACAAAAAACAAAACTTTGATTGATGGCAAATAGAATGGCTTACTCAAGTCCATATAAGAAAGTTATCATTTGCTTTCTCGCTTTCTGCCAGAAGTTTTGCTTTTAGTTGTCTCTCTTTGTGACATGTATCTATTTTAATTTATTTTGGATTGAATCATCTTGTATCTATACATACTGTAAGTAATAAAACGGAACATGGTTGTCAGTATTCCCAGCAAGTCCTTTAGTTATACTGTTATGAAAGGTGTCAGTTGGCTGAGATGATTTCTTGACGCCCTTAATTTTTTCCATCTCTACTCTCAAGGTCATGAACTGCTCATAATGTTCACACCAGTTTTACAAGTGAGAGACATTAATCAGGCGACAAACATACAGTCATATGTATATTTCTCAGTATGGGCGTGTTGTTGAATGCACGTGTGTGGTTTTCCCTTCAGAAAACGAGACACAATCACACTTTCTGACCTGCCCGCTTAGACAACCTTTCTATTTACGGAGTTGCATCACAGACATGGGTGGACAGGAAGAGAGGAATCTGTTATATTATTGAAGTCTTTCCTTTATTTTATTTTCAAGAAAAGTCCCCATTATCTCGACTGAGTGAATCTCCTCCTCCAGACCCTCCCACCAGGGCCCGGGCTGCTGTCCTGCTCGTGTTACAGGAAGTGGCCTCTCATGGGTTAACCGCCGTTCCCAGACCCGCTCACCAGCTCTCTCTGCAAGCAGTCCCTGCCGTTTCTGCATCCCTCCCAGATTAGACACATATCACAGCAGCCTCCTCTACAAAACAAAACTGTCAAATCCAGGTCCACTAGATGGCTGTTCAAACAGCAGGTAAAATCCAATGGTGGTGGAGGAACTCACACACTTCTTAGATAAATGAACATCTGTATAACATATAGCGGCGGCTCTGCCCTCTGCTCCCTTGAGCATTTTCCATATTGAGGCCAAGTACAGTTCATCTCTCATCTCAGCCCCCTCCATGACTGCTATTTGTCTACGGCCTCTGAGGGTTTACTTTACCCCT
Source organism: Amia ocellicauda (assembly GCF_036373705.1). Lineage (NCBI taxonomy): Eukaryota > Metazoa > Chordata > Actinopteri > Amiiformes > Amiidae > Amia > Amia ocellicauda. The sequence goes on from NC_089869.1 coordinate 18,669,359, forward strand.
GCCAATAGGACGGCAACAAATGAGGGAATAACTCTCGAGATTATCCTGATGTGAACATAGAGTTCGCTTTCTAAGCCTGCATTCACAGCACATTATTTATTAGCATCAATTAATTTTATAGTTATTCGTTTATTTTAAGGGAAAATAAAGAGAGAACAAGCTGACAACATAGAGACTTGTTAGCTCCTAAAAGTAGCTTCTAGAGTCTCCAGTTTCCTTCCGCCCCCCAACAGAAATCACTTGTGAGAGGAGACTGAGATTGAGTGACTTGAGATCCACCTTTCCTTGTGAGGCTAGAATTGTTTCTGGATCGATTAATGACTTGGTATTTAAAGTCCTTGGGAGGGGAAACTAAAAGTTAACAATAGTAAAAAGAAAGATGGGGACACTAATCCAAGCTCTGGATTAGAGATGCCCACGTCTTAGCCCTTAATGGGTTAACACAACTTGTATTTTAAAACAATGGTTCATTTGAATCACAGTGTCTCTGCTTAATAAATAGTTAGGCCTGCTTGGTGATGTTAGCAGTCCTGATGAGATGGGTATGGTCTTGGTTTGCTCCAGGAATAGAAAGACTCAATGATAAAAACAATACTGCAATCAGGCTAGTTCTCCTACAGTGTGGAAGGATTTGCTAAGAGTACTTGGAAAAACTGCGTTTTGTCTTATGACCAAATCGCAGTGACCTTAAAGCCTTTCCCACATCCATAAAAAAATCTGGAGCTGGTGTAGAAAACGCTGACTGCATCACTGGAGCAAAGTGGCCGAGGAAAAATGCTCTTCAAACTGGGAAATTGCCACTGAAAACAATTAAATGTACCTCCGCTCACACACCAAAATAAATATTATTGTAAGTGAAAAGCATTGTTTAGTTTAGGGAGTCAAAATGAAAGAAATGGAAATGATTCATATGGATTCAGTGCCAATTACTTGTGTTCTATAATTATAAGTGTTAACGATTGGTCACTAGTTCAAGGTCATGTGGTAATAATGTTTAACGGAAACCCACATGCTTTATGAAGGAGCAATACTTTTAATATCAGGCCAGAATTATTAGAAGGAAACACACACAAAAACTCAGCCAACATATCAGCTATATAATGTACAGTAAAATATTTTTAATTCAATAGTCAAAATACGTTTTTATAAAATAATGATCATTAAAATAAGGAAAGTACAATCTAGTGTGAAATATACAAATTAATTAGACTTAGAAATATATATATATATATATATATATATATATATATATATATATATATATATATATATATATATATAATCTAATAAAATGCACATTTTAGCTTTCATAACAATGAAAAACTGTGGGAGTGAATGCATGGCTTCCAAATAAACCTGATTACTAACCGTTAGTAATACATTTGAAATTGCTACTTGCTGACTTATATACTTATTCAGTATAGAAAGTCTATTTCTGAACACCACCATAAAACATATTTAGACCCTAAAGTATTGCATCTCATTAAATACAGAAGGATGTGAAAGAACTGATACAAATTGATATTTTCTGTATATGTTTAAATATCATGCATTCTGAATCTCATCCTGCTTACAAACACATGTATATACACATGAAATAATAAAAAGCAGTTTTATCCCCCAAGAACACAGCAGAAACATCTCCAGAGGCGTTTTTTCTCTGTTGCTCTGTACCTGCGAGGTGGAGCCCTGCCCCCGGTCTGGAGCGGCAGGCAGTCAGAGCAGCACAGCGACAGAGTTAAGTGCGTGCTGAACGGCGGTTTACCACAAAACACTCGTGATCAGCAAAGGATAAGTCAGATGCTACGGGTCACTTAAAAAAAAAAGAAGTTCTTGTTCTCATAATGTAAAAAAAAAACAAAAAAGAAAGAAAGAGAGAGAGAGACAGACAGAGGGAGAGATGCATCCGTGTTCTAACAAGGTTTAATTTAAACAGTGGTTCAGTGCACAGCTATATGAAACCAAACTCTTTTCTTCCCCATTTCATATCCCATTTTTAAATGCAGTGTTATAATGTACAAAGTAGTTTAAAAATAAAATAACTGCTAATGCATTGAACCAATATATAGTTTTGTGTTTTAAATCACGTTAGCATAATTTTTCAATTTCAAGCTTTAAAGGTTTATAGGCAAAAAACAGAACCTATAGTCTTCGCAGATCTGCCCTCCATTGCTCATTGTTTAGTTTACATGTACACCAAGAAAAAAAGGCATTTATCAATTAATAACAAGCTGCAACTAAATTCAATATAATGTAGTAAGTACAAAAAAGTACAATAGTGTAAGAGGCACAACCATCTTTCCAACAATGAACATCCAACATATTTCTCTTTCTCTGTCACAGAACCATGACTGATTTACTTCAATACTCATCGTTATTCTCATTTCTGGGAACTGGTTAGAGTGTTTAAGTGTGAAACAGGCCAGTGAAGTCTTCGGGTCCTCGGCACTGATTGAGAGACCACATCAAATCACAGACTCAGGCCGTCTGCACACATACCATGTGTTGTGATCAGAGGCAAGAGAGACTGTCGGCCATTGCTTACAGTTACCCGGTTTTGAATTAGGCACTAAGTACACCACAGCTTGCAAACGTCCAGTATCAAAATCTCATACCTGTTAACCAAACGACATGAGACTTTAGAGTGTTACAGTTCACAGTTGTGCCGTAACAGAGGAGCTCTGCAACATTTGACACCTCTGAATGAACAGGGTTTAAAAAATGACAGGTAAGAGAACACTCCCTCTTGTTTCCTGTTTCTCAGAACACCCGATAAACCTGTACCTATCCGAGATGGGTGTGTGCACACCAGATCTCTGCAAACCAGATAACCCTTTCACACTAGAATAGACGAGGCATGCCTTTCAGCCATACTCACTGCTCTACCACATTGTTCGCTCCACGTATATGTATACAGAGAAATCTGCCCTCCAAGTAAAGTCCATGTCAATTGTTACTTTAGGGGAAATATGCTGTTTAAGCTGCCAAGCTTGACAGTTATTAAACGAGAGACTATCTGGCTCAGACTCAACCTACAAACTCACAACTTATAAAAATGTGGACTTACTAGTTATTATCTTATTATCTCTTTTTAACTTTACCCTTTTTAATTTCGCACTTTGCATTTATTGAGCAGGCACAATCCACACGTGACAAACAATTCCAGGATCTGTTCGACGACATCTTGTTAAATGTGCTTTTGTAGATCTGTGGCATTTATTAACTATTATTACGTAGGGATATTGACAATTCAAAATTGGGAGGGTATAAGATAAATTATATTTGGTGATTCCTAATATTTAAAAAAAAAAAGTAATCTGACTGACTGTGCTGGAATATGAAAAAGAGTGACAAGCAAATACCATTGGATAAAATGTAATTATTTGCTCATTGAAATCAGGAGCCAGAGCACCAAAAACTTTCAGAAAGCTACGCTGAAGGAGCTTCTGTGACAAATACTGTCTTGTATGATATTTCCCCTGCTCGAGTCAATCCAATCCAATCCATTAAGCCACTCATCTTTGTCACTTTAATAGTGTTGTGGATAGAGTTTAATTAATGCTTCTAAACCAATAGGGCTCTGTAATGCTGCCAAAAGTGTAAATGAAAAACACAAGACCACACACTGCATTAACAAGCAAACAAATGCATAAATCGTCACACTGTGAAGGTTAGCAAAGACAGTCCCAGGACAACTGAACGGACTCTCCAACAGACTTTACATTGATATGCGACAAAGCCCCATTTAGATCTTTTCCTGTATGAAGTCTCTATTGATACATGACCTCTGATTCAACTATGCAACTAGAGTCTCTTAATGAGGTTGTAATTAATTAAGTCATTCACTTTTTCACTTTCTTTTCTGAGGCGTAGATATCCCCTAATTTGAGCAAAATGTGAATGTAAGAAGCCTTTATATTTAAAAATAAATAAATAATAATACAAAAACAGATTACACAGCTTAAGATCTATACTATGACTATGCAATTGATGACAATAATGGATGATGATAGTAGGCCAATAAAAGCGTCAACACGACTCCAGCTTGTTCCTTTTTATGTTTTGTCGAATCCTTATGAAACAATGATTTCGTGGCTGCTAGTGTTTTTTCTTTTTGTTTTTTTGTGATCCTTCAAAACCAGCACTAAGGATGGAGAGCAGGGCTGAAGGAGACCACACAAGAAGTCTCGTTTCTGATTGGATCTGTTCTCTGTGTGAACTCAGTCCAATGACTATTCTTTAAGAGCAGCTGACAGATTCTGTCCCCTCTTCATGAAGTCCAAAGTTATTATAGATTTACAACTTCGAATGGTGTCTTGAGCATGTGTATCATAAAGCAACAGAGGTTATTTAATCTACAATCTCCACAACAGTGCAGCTGCTGGTAAACCCAGTCGCAGTGGTGTCAAAGCCGTATGCTCATTATAATCTGCCACTACTTTCATCAGACTCCTTTCTGTTTCATCACATTTTCCTGGGTGAGATTTGCTAAGACTACACAGTCTAAAAATCTGCCTGATCATTTCCTATTTGACTCAAATCTGTCAAAATTTCTATATAAAAAAAAAAAAAAAAAAACTCACTTCAAACAACTTCTAATGAAAACGATGTCCTCATATCACTACCATCTTAACATAAGACAAACGAAAAAGCATTATTAAAGGAGGGGTGATTAATACAAGAAGTAGGTTTCAATAAAACTGCAGCAAACCATAAAGAACCTTGGTCCAGGTGGTGACAGCATTTTGGAGATTAATTTTGAACTTTTGAATTTCAAAGATGAGAACAATTATATACGAAAGGGAATAGCTACTATTTTTCTCACAGCAGAATGCAAATGCCGAAAGATGTGCTCTTTACTTCTTTAAATTCCCAATCCCCCCCCCCCAAAAAAAAAAAAGATTGTACCTTATGGACAAACTAAAAGTTAATATTGAATACATTAGTTCAGATATTTGAATCCTGAGGTTCAGATATTTCCATTACAGAAAACCTTTACATGATGCTGTATGAATTAAGACATTAATGCACTTTTATGACACTTAAAACAACGTTGGTAAAGTCCGTACCTGATAATTGTATTAATGAGGCTTTGTATCAGAGGCCGACTTGCTGTGGGAACAACAAACCCCTCAGTTGGGTTGAAAAGTTCAACTCAATTTATACACACACTGTAGTTGCACTGGTACTGACATGACAGAGGGGCAAAAGTGAAAGACGCCATGAGCCTGGGCAGTTTTCTGATTATTTAAATTGCATGGCCTTTAATAAAATGGCAGAACAGCGAGGGAAATGATGTGCATCGTTGGATGCTGAGAGTGTGGCTCACTTCTCTGTTTAATAGTTCCCTAACAGTTAACTTCCTCTATAAACACTCTCTTGAGCTGTTCAGTCATAGCTTCCCATTCTGTAGTCAGACGAAAAAATCAAAATGGAGTTTTATGATCTCTTCTCCTGTCACTCAGATAAAACTGCAGAACTCACTTCACTGTCACCATACTCTACACCCTACAAGGACCCAAAATTATCAGTATCTTTCAGCTTTCTACAGACAGCAACTGAGCTGTAGTACATTACCCCCATAACTATAGTTAGGTAAGTGTAGACGAGCATCATTTTGAAGAACAAGCTAAGCAGAGTTTATTAGTCATACAAGCACGACCACAAAACTGGTTTTAAGCATCGTATGGATTAGACCCCTGAGAAATACCGTTTGCGTTTCTCGCACTCATGGGCTTTGTCAGTATTAACAGGGTAATACTTTGATCAAGTTAACAATTCAAGTAAGTTCTGGTTCCTCGTATGTTCCAATGTTTGGTGCTACTCTTCCCCTATATGCAAGGTGGATATTTATCATGTTGTCATTTGGAAACAAAGAAAAAAAAACTGAAACTTTCCTATACTGGCAAGCCATATGTCTGTCAAAAGTAGAAACATAAGTTTATTTTACAAGGACCACTTTGTGGTATGGGATCAGTTCACCAGCTGTAGATGGCACGCAATATTGTGCAATTCATAAAGCTTTTAAATGCAAAACTTGTCCTTTGCTATGCGCCTTCACACAAAACAAAAGAATACTCCATTTCCCTTCCTGTCCATACACAAGTTTCTGACTGATGCTGTGGACAAACTGTGGTTAAGTCACTTTGGGGATTACAGACTTAGCAGATGCAAAGTCTTGCCTCACATGAAAAGAACAAAAACAATCATTCTTTCACTTTACAGACTATCTGATGGTAAAAAGAATATTTTTCACAGAAAAGTAGTGGCGGACAATATGAGGCCCCACTGCCCATCTACAGCATTAATCCATTTCGAGCTGAATCGAGGACAGAAGAGCAACCCTTTAGCAGAGAGAAAACCAAGTCCGTCTGTAGATGTATAGTTTCCAGTTCCAAATCAATATTGGTTTTGCTTGGCTCTCTCTGGGTATTGACTCTGTTGTGAGAGATGCATGCTGTTGAGGGTTCTGTTCATCTGCTGGAGAAGGTAAATCTACAACTGTTTCTGTTCCCTTCCTGGCACCGGCTTGCAGCTCGGTCCTTAGCAGCACGTCATTAACAAGATATGCCGTGTAAATTGCGCCGTCTCCTGGGGCCGTCACAGTCTTTTAAATATCAGCATTTTCTTTTGTGACTTCGGAGAGATTGTACAGTTGCCTCCTAATGCATTTGTACCCTGGATGTATTCTGATGATGGAAGAGTTTCCCATGATCCTCAGTCATGATGCTTGAGTTCAAATCACTTTTCTGATTGACGTGACTTTTTTAATTGATATTTACTTCCACGTGCAGTGAAAGCACAGCCATGTTTCACGTTACCTCAATCGTTTCCTGACCCTAACCTACCCACCCTTACTTTCATCGCTAAAATGTTTATTTCCGCTGTGAAAAATGCACTGTTCATTTTTAAAAACAACAGGTGTATGGCTGTAAAGGTATAAGATACCAAAAAAACCTGCAAACGTGTTTGAAGAAATGCAGTAATATCAACCACAAGAAGCTAAACTGTATGATTCATCACTTCCTTCCCTTAGCAGTACAGGAGCACAGCGTGGCAGTGTTGGTGTCGTTCACGTGTCCACCTTGCCAGTAACCACCTGGCCGGGAGTACCGACTGAACGCTACCACCTTGGTGACACGGGGAAGGACGGGGTTGAAGGGGGCTGCTATCTCAACCTCTAGTGCCATCTGCCAGTGACAATGCAAAAATGCAAATCAGATACCCACAATGCACGGCTGCAGCTCATTCTATTGGAATAGCCTACAAAAATAGGTCAGACGCATGGCAACACTCGCGTCTGCATCACATACAGCGGGCTTGTGCGGCGAGTAAGAAGGGATCAGGCTGAAGCTCTATTGTGTATGCAAAACAGTTTCAAAAAAGAGGAGGAATACAGTAGAAATGAACTTGGAACAATTTTAAATGAGGACTGGCAGCAACACAAAGGGTCTGCTCCTCCTGTCATTTAGCAATCGATCTTTTGCCAGTTGTAATTGGTATGGTGTCTGCAGTTTGCTGCTGAACAAAGGATGCAGTGAATTTCCTTTATCATAATTTTACTATTAATGAGCAACAGAGATGTATTAAAAAAATAAATACATTTAAAATAATATGTATTTTTTTATGGGGTAGATTATTCATCCATAACCAATTCTTTCTTATCAGTTACTAAAAAAAGATCAAAGACCACCAGCTGAAAATAAGCATAATAATGGAAATCAGGCAGCTGATGCAACATTGTAGCAAGGCTATTGCAAAACAGGCATCCGAGTTTCATTTATTGCTGTATGAATGTGACTTATATGAATTATGTATATTTCACAGCAATGCTTTCTTCTCTTGTGCACTTCTAATAATTACATATATTATTTTCTATTCATTACGGTGAACTGGGATTCATATTTACTAAATTCCTTTGACTTACTATTTTTTTAAGTGGTTGCATATACAGGGTTCCCACTCTAATTAGGAAATAATTTTCCAGGGCTTTTCAAGGACATTTTACATGACTCGTGTTTGGATATAAAGTGCCGCCCACCATTATAATGCCACCCTTATCTACCACTAGCATAGAAAACCATTGTTTTTATTCCCAAAACTATATTCCCTTGGTTGTTGACTGGCAGTATAATGAGGACTGACTGACTCCAACACACCAATCTGCACAAAATACAATAACTGAAACAATTTCACAATTATGATTTAAATCACTGCCTTTTACTGAAATATCAGAACTACAGTATAGGCCGACTCACAAGCAGAGGTGAGGACCCACTTCATTCACTAAGGCATTAAGAGGTCCACTGAGGTTTTCTGAAAAAAATAAAAAAATAAAACCTAAATCCTCTCATTTTGGCTAAGGTATCTTTTGTAAATTAAACGGAAACTAAAGATACATGTTTTTTAACCATTAAAATTACCACCTGCCAGTTCAAACATTCACACAGAATATCTCAAAAGCTCCCACATGCATAACTACATAATATTGTTTCCTTGTATAATCAGTCAATTTTCTAAAGTTTTACATTTGCTAGACAATAGAACAAGTACATTGAAAACTGACGTATTTAAACAAAGAACCATAATTCAATTGAAAAATAAAGATTGTTGTCAGCAAAATCTTGCAACTACAATATACATTTTAAAATATATGATTTATTCATACAGTCTATGTATGGAGGGGGGTGGGGGACACAATATATTATTTGCTTCCCGTAAATTCAAAGTGTGGGGGGAGCTGCCCCCTATGCCCTATGGGTCAGGCGTCTGGTTTGGACACACACATGCACTAAACCAGTGTTAGCAGGTCGTAGGTACTACTAAACGGAGCGGTATCCACCATGTCTAGAGGGAGGCACAGATGATCGGCAAAGTAGTGGCTTGATTTAATTTGCTCCATAGCTGAAACACAGCTGAAATACACAGCTGCCCAGTGCACAGGTTTTGTCGGTGGAAAAATAGAAGCTAAATGCAAAATCAGCATCCTTACGGCTCTAGCTAAAGCAACATCATCTACTGTACACACCCACCCGTTAGCTGGCTATTTGACATGAGCTGGCAAGCAAGAGAGCAAAATCGCTAGGTATAATTAAACACCTGAACAACGGATTGAAGAAAGCTTGCTAACACGAGTAGACTTATTCTGAAGTAGTGTCTCATTCATCCGTGACAAATATTTGTATTTACATAGTCGCTTACATCTCTCATGTCACACGTCTGCCCAAGTCGGGAAAGAAACTCAAAACTCGAGCACGACACTGGGAAAGAAGAGGCCACGGGGTGTGATCGTATGGGTGAAATGTTCTGATTGACACCACAGCCCACCATTCACAACAGCTCTCTGGGTGGAGGGTTTCAAAAAACAATTGAACTGCTGTGTAACTTTTGGCTTGTCATTGAACATAAATATGTTTTTGTATCCTAATTTCACCATTTTCTATGACCTTTCAAATATTTCCACGACAGATTTTCACATTTCCCATATGTTCTCCATGACTGGAAAAACAGTCAATGAATTTCAAGGTTTTCCAGGACTCATGGGGACCCTGCATATATTTAAATAATAATAATCATAATAACAATTGGCTTGTTATGAGTATATTATTTTCTGAAAAGGAAACAGACATTCACAGAATAAAGCAGTATTTCCTCAATTAGAATTGCCATAAACGAATATTTGTGTACGTGACTCATCACAATGCAATTTAATAATGTTAATTTCACTATCTGTGCCAGGCAGTACAATAGACCAAATAGGAGTGGAACTTCCTAACATGACCCAGCACTTCTGAATACGCCATCTACCTACACAGTTACATTTAAGTTAAATATATTAGATGTCGTATTATTATGAATTCATAAACAGCATATAGGCTATAAGATCTCGCAAGGAATAATGTGAGACTTTTTTCTGGACCCTTCCTCTATCAGAGTGAAGCCTTTCAACATAACACAATATTAGACAAAATTATGCAGAAAAAGCTATATTTGTAAATGATAACTTAATGGTTAAATCTATCAGAGCCTTTGTAACACAGTCGATGCTACACCTCTCATCAGTTATTAATATTTAAAATAGAAAAGCAATATCAGATGTATTGAATCAATGAAAAGTTCATTTATCTTCCTGTCCACTCAATTAAAAACATATTGATTTTCCCTGTCCCCGAAACAGGATTCAATTGAAAGCGGTGCGAAAGGCTCTGATAATTGTTTCTCCGGCTGCCTGTGCTCCACGCTGCCGCGCCGCACAAATTAAGGGGATGAAGTGAAATCATTTAATGCCCTTTTTATGGTATGGGAATGGAGCGCTATCAATTAAACATGAGGATCTTATCTTTGCTATAAAATCCCCGGCTGCCTCATGCCAGGCTCAATAGCGATGCTTAAATGTGCACAAGAGAATCCCATTAATGAGGCTTCATTCTGTTATAAACTAGAAGACATGGAACAGCAGACTGCAACCACCCCCCCAACCTCAAATTTGTTTTACATAAATAATATAGAATCCATTTCATTTTCATTGGGATTTTGTGATTGTGAATTAAAAGCTGATGAAAGCAAGTGCAATGACGGTGTCAACCTCAACTACATGCACTCTCATACCAGTTCATCGGCACACATCCTTCCACTCAGACAAGGTTGCATTTGCACGATTCAGCCATCAACATAGACCACACTTAACTGGGACCATCACAGTCATTCTGGTAGCACCTTAATTGAGTCACAGTCTTGCAAGTTGTGAAATAATGGTCAACAAAGCCTTTTTACAGCCTTGGATTTTAGATTCAGATGCGTTAAAGCTGAACGATGGAAAACACATTTTGAACATAATTTAAATATGGCCATTTTCCATGATATATGTACTGTTAGGTATGGACTGCTTAGGTGTGGTGTCTATAGCCCAACAGGAAGCGCTGCTGCTAACATTTGCCGGCTGGATACATGCGAGGCAACAGTGAATAGAGAGAATAACAGATGCACAAATTACCAACTGCTACATCATCTTGTTGGTTTCATACAATACAATCATTTGCATTTAATTGGATAAAGTGAGCCTATTAGCATAGGGTTGTTCAGATCCCTGAAAATGCACACCAGAATCTATGGTCGACTAAATATTATGCATAGAGTTGCATTTAGCAGGACATTGCAAAGAAAAGAAAATGTACATTCATTTGATGAATCATTTAAAACCTCTATAACCACTTCAAAATAGCTGACAGGTTATGTAGTTAGCATTAATTTAAATTCACTAGTGTGCTATTTTATCAGTGACTTTTTATTTGACCTCTTCCTGTTCTTGTTTTTGTATTTTTATTCATCACACCTTTGTGTCTTTCTGCGTTTTGTTGCTGTCCTACTCCCTATGACACTCAATACTCTCCCTCCAGTGACTACAACATTCAATACAGACCCAATTGCAGAAAAACAATAACAGAGGCCAATAACACTGCAGACATCAAAACAAATCAACAAACCTTAAGGCACAGACAAGAAAAAAACAGAAAGGCTTTTAACACTTCCTAGTGGAATATGAAATAATAAAATCCTTTTTTGTTCCATTTTCTTTAATTAAGACAATGGGTTCTATTTTAAGAACGCATGTGAAATGTTTCAAGAAATCTGTTTGTCATTTAATCAGCCATTTCTGAAAAATCAGCATTCTCTGGGCTTAGTGGCACAGACTGCTGATAATGCCAACACGCAAGCAGAGGGTATACCTAATGACTAACAGACGACTTCGGCAGAAACAAAGTCAAAACTTATTTTAAGAAATGAACATGGAAAATTTTGCATTTAATTAATATTAATACAAGTAATAACAGTTTCCATTACTGGGGGCTTTAATGTGGTCTGCTAACATGTTTTACATATTTAATGCAGAAAATCCTAATGTGTGCAACACCCGTGACACAGCTGCGCTGGAATCGGGACGCTAGCCCGTGGAAGACACTGCTGTTATTAGAGCAGGATTAGTAGGGTTCTCTCCAGACCAATGGCCAAACATTTTGTCACAGATTAAAGTCCAGATGCACTTACACTAAGCTGCACATATCAGTCATTTAAAAAAGCCTTTGCTATAGAATTACAGTACTATTCAATGTGTATAAGTGGACCTAGAATTGTAAATCTCATGGGAGCCATCGGTTCTTACTTACTTTTACCAGAGCCATGTGAAAAGCTCTCGATAAGGTCGGCGTCTTAATGCCAGAGGACAGAGGACTTATATTTGAACTACATAATGCAGTGCTATGGACCGATTGGGGAGATAGCGGTGGAGTTTCTATTATGGAAATCATTGTTATTTTTGTCACACGCAAATTTCCTTGCGCCTGTGGGATAAACAGTGGTTTATTTGTGCAAGATTTACATTTACTTATGTAAAGATTCGGTGTGGGAGTTAAGAAAGAGCATTGAAGCAAAGTACCACACTGCTGGGAGTGGTAGTGGGGGCGTTAAGTATTTTTTTTCCAAGACAATTAACTATTTGAAACAATAGGTCACTGGTTACAAAGAAACTGAAGCAGACCGTACACCTTTTGGAACATCTTAATCGATATGATCAGTTCTCAGATTCTGTGCGACAGTTTTGCATTTTCAAATGGAAGAGGCAGGTGTGTCTGGAAGTCTGTCTCAGAGAGCTGCAAATGTGGTTTGTGTTGTGTGGAGACGACCAAACACGTGGTGTGTGCCCATTTCAAAACCTATGACTTATCAAATATGATATCAAATATTATGGGATAAAGTCACGGCCAAATCTGGCAAAACTAAAGCTCTAGCAACACTTGTATACATTACTGTCTGAATGCGACAACTGGTTAAAACAAGAACAGAACAAACAAGTATTGATTCATCTCAATTGAGGTGTGGCAAAAGACTGCATAGTGCATCTGCATTTCCTTTTATTCTGCTACACCGGCCAAGTGTCAACTCAGCAGGTAAAACACACACACATCAGATAGAATGGTCGGCACCAAAAAAAGGAAACAAAAAACATCTTAATTTTGAATAAATCCCTTGTTTAATAAAAACATTTTCTCTTCACACTACATTTACAATTACATATTAACATTTGGGACTAAACCTATTGTTTGCTTACTGGTTGTTCTGGCAGTGGTTATTTGGGAAGTCTTGGTACAAACAGCAACTAAAATATATGTATGTACACGTACATTTACACACAGAAACATGCATTCACCCAGTGACTTTCTGGCTGTGGAAAGCACTCGTGTACATGGACAAGCAAGCAACAATCTTGAGGCACTTCTTAAAGACAGTTGGTGGAGTTTCTGAACAGGAAGCATCTGGAAGCAGAGGTAGTTGTAGAGTAAGTTATTAGTTATGATAGTTATTTATCACAACTAATAATTATAGTTATTTATATGCTTGCTGATACTTCCTGTTTCTCACATGTAGTGTCGCTCTGTGGCTTGGTGCATGAATGTGAGGCGTTTTTCAACAGAGACTGGATCTGAAAACCTCCAGGACTTTCAAAGCTGAGTCTATACAGCCATCGAAGGTGGAGTGTGTGAATCCATCCCCCCCACAAACGAGCAGAGGCCTGGAACTCAGGGTCATCTGACCTGGGCTACCAGTCACCGATTGTGTCACCTAAAACAATTATAATAAAGAAATAAAAAGCAAATTCAGATGTCAGGATTTCTGGACTGAAGTATTCCCCCAGCATTGCTTAATGATTATGTTAATAATGTGTAACTGCAGACCTATGAATGTTAATGGATGGATCTTACATTCAGTACCAACATTTAAAAGATCCCACCCCCGCCCCCCCGGTTAAACTTGTTGAAGTGAAAAATACATATTGGTACTAATAGTGATCACCGTTCTAATGATGTAATAATGTTCTAAAGTAATGATCTGGACTCTGGGATAGTTAGCAAATCTGTCAAATTTGCAGATGATACTAAAATAGGTGGCTCAGCAGATACAATCTGGGCAGCACAGGTTATTCAAAGAGACTTAGATAATATTCAGTTGTGGGCCGACACCTGGCAGATGAAATTCAATGTGGACAAGTGCAAGGTATTACATGCAGGTAACAAAAATGTCCACTATAATTACACTATGGGAGGAACAGAACTAGATGAAGTAACGCATGAGAAAGACCTAGGAGTCTATGTGGACTCCTCACTTTCTCCATCCAAACAATGTGGGGAAGCAATAAAAAAGGCAAACACAATGTTAGGGTATATTGTCAAAAGTGTAGAATTGAGAACAAGGGCAGTGATGTTCAGACTGTACAATGCACTAGTTACAGCTCATCTGGATACTGTGGACAGTTCTGGGCTCCACACTTCAAGAAAGATATCGCTGCTCTAGAGGCAGTTCAGAGGAGAGCAACCAGACTTATTCCAGGTCTGAAGGGAATGTCCTACTGAGAGACTGAGGAACTGAACCTTTTCACCCTGGAACAGAGGAGACTGCGTGGGGACTTGATTCAAGTCTTCAAAATCATGAAAGGCATCGATCACATGAACCCAGAGGAGCTTTTCCAGATCAGCAGGGACACACGCACCCGGGGACACAAATGGAAATTGGGCTTCAAGGCATTCAAGACAGAGAACAGGAGACACTTCTTCATGCAGGGAGTCGTCACAATCTGGAACAAACTCCCCACCGATGTGGATGAAGCTGGAAATTGGGGAGCATTTAAAAACAGACTGGATAGGATCCTTGGATCACATAGTTATTAATGGACACCAAAGTGGCACTATGTGTCGAATGGCCTCCTCTCGATTGTAAACTTTCTGATGTTGTTACATGTGGGAGCTCTTTAGGGCTGGGCAAATCATTATACTGTTACAGGTAAAAGAACAAGACATGGGATTCACTAGAAGAAAAAAAAAACAGCAGGAAAGCCACAATCATGCATTTGCAAAAATATAAGGACAACTTCAGTAAGCGGCCCAAGCCCTAGTTACAATACAGGATTTTGATTGGTTGCAATCAGGTCACACTGGGATCCACCCACCCAATAAACGAGCCAAAAAACATTGCGAATGAGTGCAATGCAATCCTGCAGGACAGAGAAATCATTTCAGTGGAAGAGCAAGCATGCAGAATTGCCTTTCCTGAACAGCAGTGTAATGGCAGATCACTTTCAAACACACATAACTGGAGTGTAAATTACCTTATATATATAAATTAATCATTTCCCATTATTCTATATTTACTGCACCAATTTCCTCTTTATTAAACAAACTAAAGTATTCTACTAAAAATAGTTTTCAATGCCCATTTGTTTGAAGAATGGTGATTAAAACAATTGATAAGTAATTCTCCTCCCTGCCCCCTCATTTTTGTTTCTGGTGAAATGTTTCCTGCATTTTCATACATTATACTCCTTTCAGTAACTTAAAATAGTATCTGACATAACTATCTGCAGTTACGATTAACTGTCTGCTGGGTCCCTAGATCAATACATGACTTACTGGTCTACAACACAACCACATATACAGTGTTATTATATAGTTAACACAAATTACATTAAAAAGACAATGCTATTTAAACATTATGTTGTTTTAATCATACACCCTTTCAAAATGCATTTATTCTGCTGGAATTATCCACCCCCTATACCCCATTG
Source organism: Amia ocellicauda (assembly GCF_036373705.1). NCBI lineage: Eukaryota > Metazoa > Chordata > Actinopteri > Amiiformes > Amiidae > Amia > Amia ocellicauda. The sequence goes on from NC_089869.1 coordinate 18,684,972, forward strand.
AGTGGCTTTTATTAGTGGACACAATCCAATAAAACTGTCAAAACTAAATTACTCTCCATTGATATCTAAGACTAGAGATACGGAGGGATCAAGGGAAGTGATGTAACAGCTAGAAAAAGCAGGTTTCAAGATGTTGAAAGGTAACAGGCCTGCCGTGTCAAAGTGTAACATACACACATCTCACAGTGAAAACATTAACATTGGAGACATTAAATTAACTCATAAATGGATCGAATGCAGAACAATGGAATTCAGAATCTTTTTGTCCAAAATAAATAAATATAAATCTCTCGTTTTGCCACACAGTATTGTGGCTGTTGAAGAAAGAAAAACAAAAGGACAAAGGTCACATACTTCAGAAATAATATTATTGTGTACTTTAATTGTGGTCTTGTAATTTGGCATTCTATATTTAAATTATTGAATCTGTCTAAACTCTAGTATTTCAGAAATACCTTGTTAATATTTGTATTGACTACAGTATATTGAGGAATCATAATCCATCTAAACTATTTCCTGTAATTTGTCAGTCTCAAAAAGTTCCAACAGCTATATATACACATACAAGAATATGAATTATACATATATACATCAACACTATATATACTAAGCATTAAAAAACAATTACAAAATAGCTTGTTTAACTCTTTTACAGATACCTCACGCAATTTGTCATATCAGCATTTGGAGGGGTTGATTTATATTAATAACATTTATGTTACAAACATGCGGTAAGCTGCAACAAAGTTTAACCAAAGTCATCAATCCCTAATATGAGTCGCCTGACCTTTCTGTTTAGACAAAATCTCAGTTGTCTAAATAGGAGGTCCGGTGAGCGCAGGACGCTCCGTAGCAAATGGCCGGGCTGTTTATATGAGAGCTGACTGATTCATATCGGCATGAACTCTAGGCTGTTCTACTGGCCGACCTCAAACATGCCACTAAAAAAGGCACATTTCACAGATGATGCAGTCTACCTTTAAAAGTTTCCAGGATATCTTTTTTTAATTGTTTCCTGGTACGTCCAGGATTTTCGTTAACGCACTATCACCATTTTCTGTGGAATAGGTGACAAAAATCACAATGGCCTGGGCCAAGTCCAGCTTTCATGTTATAAAACATGTTTTCATCTGCAGCTCACTTGATAGTTCAGAAACGTATTCTTGAGTCCAAACAGTGTAGTGTGTGCTGCTTTCTTAGGAATTGTTGGAAAAACTGACTTTGTTGTACTGTCACTAGCGTATATTTTGAAATTAAATTATGAAATCCGTACTTTTGTGGTAGCTTTAAGACCCATGATTTGACTGCAGAGAGTGACTTGGCTACGCCATAGTCTATGCAATGTCCAATATATAATTGCGCAGATCAGGCCAAATGCATGACTTGGGTTCTCGCCACTGCGATATTAAATAAGACTTGCAGCCAGCAGTTTACAGTGATGTTTAAAGCCCGAAGCACTAAGTTTAGTGCTGTAATGACTTCTTTAAATAAACACATTCCATGTTTGTGCGTGCCCCATTTCAACAGCATTAGCTGACTAAAGAGGTTTAAGATAAACATCAAGGTACATTTCAGTAGTGTAAGGAAATAGTACCCATTCCCTGAGGCTTTTAATAGGCATAGTTAAAGACTATCCGTTATCATTATTTCCCTGAAATTCTTTATTTTTATCTTTACATGGTAAGCGGCATGTAAATCAATTGATAAACATACCCGCTGAAATCAGGCCAAGTACAAATTGTTTGGATTGCTATAGTGGTTTGTTGATATTAAAAGGTACATAGTTATAGATCTCAACTTAATAATTTGGTGCTGCTAAGTATGCACTTAAAACAAGTACGATTAAAGGAAAAGTTTTCCAAATTTTAACATGGATCTAATCGGAGAATAACTGCTAACACACATGTAAATGTGTAGTGAAATAGTAAACCATTAGAGTAAAATGCATAATAAATCAATACCTTGGATTCAGATTAAAAAAATAAGTAATAATGAATCTTAAATGATGTATATTACATTTCTTTACCATTATTTATTATTGTACTGCAGCCATTGTATATCATTGTAAATTCAAAAGCATTCCATTCTGAACCACCTCAAGATGTGGTATAATACAAATATTAGTGGAGTCATAGAAGGTTAACTTCCAAACACTACAAAAACTACATTCAATTATCAAAGGATGTACACCTGATACTTAAGAAACAGTTGTTAGATCTACGGGGAATGTACGAATCAGTTATGGTGTACATGGAGTTGTTCTCTAGTTCCCTTGGCTTACTGAAGCTCCACCTCCCCCCCACAGCCCTGTCGTCGCGGGGGCAGTGCCCTCTGACCTCATCTCTTACACCATCGCCTCTTTGACTCGTCACCGCACATCAGCACCGCACTGTTCCCCCTCGAACGCCTTGCGCAACGGATGTCAGTTTCGCTTTCCTTGCCTCTGTTGTGAAAACCAGATTTCTTTTTTTTTTTTTTTCTCTCGAAATTGCTTTGATCTCAGACCTTTATTATGAAACAATATGGAGGTTTACTGAAACTCTCCTTGTGTCCAGGACTGGAAAGAAGTATAAAACTATTTGATGATTCAAACCTGTTGCTAAAAAACTAAGTATAAAGTAACCACATTTTGAATTATAACAGCTGCTAAACACACACCAAAATGCCCAGCACACAGCAATGCCCTCCTCTTACACTCATGTTTCTAATTGTGCATTTCAGCAGATTCCAAAAGAAAGCACATTAATGCAAGCTGTAAATTACTGGTTCCGGTATTAAGCATGAACATTTACTAACATTGATTTCACTGTTTCTCTATTGAGTATTGAAAAAAATATATTTATGGTGATGAGAATAAAGGCTATATTGCTCTTTTATCATGCCATAATGTCATAACACTGTTAAAAAAATAAATAATAATAATAATTCAGAGATAATCAATAATGATAATTCTGGACTGTGTTGTCAGATAATTAAAAGCCATTTGAATTTGTCATTTGAATTAAGCAGTTCCCTTTGTTTACCCACGGACACCTTAAAAGCTCTATTTGTACCTCTATAAAGCTTCTATTTCCATTTTAAAAAGAGTTGCTTCATTCACCTGTTGTGTGTTATACAGAAGAACTGCAAGGGGCTGTGTATGTCTGATCATCACGGGCTCAAAGTTGGACAACATCCTCAGGAGCAATTGCTTCTTAGAATTCAAAATTTGGAAGTCTACTAAAAATGTAGTTGCCAAAATGTTTTCTTTGCTATAAGTACAGGTAATAATATTTTTTTTTTCCGTTAACAGAAAGTGGTACAATTAATTTACTAGTCATATCAAATGTATGATGTGAAATGTGAACACAGCTATTTTTTCTGTTAATGGATTACGCCTTTTCCCGGGCTGAGAAAATGAACTGAAAATCATCAGTATCTGCATGCGTCATGCATGCAACTTTGTTTTCTCAGTTCATTAACTCATTTAAAAAAAATTGTCACATTTTCGCACCTTGGTGATGACCAGTGATGTCACGCCCCCTGCAGGGCTCTGATTTGCAAGGAAAGAGAAACTGATCAGTTATGAGTTGTTTTTTTTTTAATACCAGGCTGGTAGATCACTAGGAAATAATAGAACACATCAGTGAGCAGCTCACTCGCTTAACGTATTTTTAAAGTAGTTCCAGTACTTTTTTTTTTTTTTTTTCAAGGCAAAACCATTATATTAACTTTCCCTCACAGTCGCTGGTGATGAACACAAATAAAGTTATGTTGACAGAGAAAACATGGTCACTCATGGAGACACACACAGCTCGCAAGTCTGAGTCCTGATAAGGAAGCCTAAGTCCATGCTCTCCAGCACCAAGTGGCACATTTTCATTCCCAGGTGTTTGTTGTCCTATAACCTGGCATGAAAGCACAGTATGGAAACTCGTATCATAGATCTCTCATTGAGGCATCAGCAAGGAAAGCCAAAGTCAGAGAGTGTTCATAGGAAAAAAAAATATTCCTCAGCACAGGACTATGCAGGCATGGCAAACTTGGCATGACAACATGGTTATCTTATGTAAGATTTGAATCCTTATGTATTTCTTTCTTTGTTTCTGTCCCATGTCCATTTTCTAACATATGTAGGGATCTGTCCTGCAGCATTCAGCATTTAATTAACTACATGTATACATTTGTGAGATATTATGAACAAAGACTCATTAAAGGACAGGAAGAAGGCACAATAACCCTTTTGTCTTGCTGCGACTGGAAACTGTGCATCACAGGAACTAGACATTAGTACTAATTGTTTTAAGTTACTTAGGCTGTGCTATAGGAATCAATAGAAATCAATGAAACTGAAGTTTATTCCTGGATTTCTGGGACTGATTGAAGTTAAAGTCTACCGTTTAAAACGAAATGGGTTACACAGCTCATTTCACTGTGAGGAAGGATTTACTGAGAGAGAAAACACTCTCACCGTTGCCGCTTGGCTCCGACGGCGGTTCTGAAAGCAATGTTCCATGTCTGGATTGTTAATTACCTGTGAATATCTCCATTTCTGGCATTTCGTGCTCAGGGGCTTAGGCAATCCTGGCAGAACCTGCTGCAGTTCTTTAAGAATCAATGGCTCCACCTCCTCAATTGTCTTGTCCAAATGCTGGACTCCAAAGGGCACGCTGGTGTGGACAGCCAGGGAAGGCCCACTGCCCGCAGACTCTACAGGGAAAACAATAGGAATATTATGCAGAAACGTACAACTCACTGAGGGCACTCGACTAGTACAAAAGAGGAGGCGGGGGAAACACCATGAAACAATACTAATAAAAAGAATATGACACAGAAATGGAGCATAATTATGATGATTGAATCACCTCACACCTTCACAAGTCATGTGCACACCATCCCCTTCATTAAAAACATCTGTCAATTAGAAGTAGTAAAATATAAATTTGCATTACTCCTGCACAAAACGCTCATACGCAAGACTTGTAGACTGAGGTAGATATGAATCTTTAGCATCTTAAATCGTGAATCCTTTCAGAGAACGTTTCGACAAGGCTTGACATGTTTTCTGCTTCTGAAAACATGGTGATAAGGATGAGAGCAATAGTCTGATGTTTATTACTGTAACACATCCAGTATAATTTGTTATGCAAATATTTTAGTCTCCATCTACATTGTTTGCATCCATTTTAAAACTATGGCGTCATATTTTTTGTTTACAGTTGGAACCATTAACGTTAAGATTCACTTTCACAAACACATATTTTTTGGTATTCCAGAGCCATCCCTTAGGTGCCAATCTCTACCGGCAAAAACCTTATTTAAACCCTTCTTCCTTACGATTATAACTTCTGAATCATCTACTAGAATAATATGCATTATAATGTAATGTATGGAAACATCTTGTTCCTCAAAGCAAATAAACAAATGCAACTTGCATACACAAATAAAGCCACACCAGTCTATTGAATTACAGAAAACAAAACATCTGACTGGTGTGATGCACAGGACAGGTGTGAATATTCAGGCAATGTTGGCTTTCCACATGTTTGGTAAAGTATATTTGATATTTTGTTAATCAATTTGCAGTGGTCACCCAGTTCTTGCATAAAATAAGCATAATTACACTGTCTGCAGACCAGTGTCAAGCTGCTGTTGCACTTTGGCATGTGCCCAGGAATGAGCGGGCGACTGCATGTGGGTGAGAACCTGGCACCGGGCCTGCTCTGTCATTCTGAGAGGCCAGAAACGCATAACTGAAACAGTTAAAATAAAAAAAGACGACTGTGGCTTAAAGACAAGTTTCATTTCAAGAAGGAGCACAAAAAGCTATGAATCATGAATGAAGAAAAAGTAATGATGTAGATTTTCCATCATTGTAATACTTTTGATTTTAAGAGAATAAACAATTTGGAATAAAAATAGAATAAACAAACACGAAGGATGCTTTATACAAAATAAATGTGCTGAGTGTCTCATCTCATACAGTTGGTCTTCTCTGTAAAAGCTCCTGTGCAGAGTTCACAAGCACCCTGGACCCTGGGCCTCGTACCAATTACTTATTGGTAAGAATATGTTTGGTAGCATTGTTTCTCCCCGTGACATCATTATAAAAATAACAGCGATTAATAGGAAACCTTAGTTGCTGATTTAAGCACTGATAGATTCTCAGCCGTGCACCGTTTAATTTGTTTTTGTCTCCATCCTCCTGTCGGTATCGTATGATGATCATGATTTTCTTTGCAGTTCACACGTGAAAAGGAGAACTGACCCGAATTAACTTTCCACATCTTCTAGGAATGAGTGAATTGGCCTTAAATTTTCTTATTTCACTTCAGAACTCAGGCAGCAATCCAAACAGATTTAAGTTGTTGTTGATAGAAATATTGCAAATAAAATATTCCGCTACATTTATTTACTATTTTTCTCATACGGTCTTCAAGTTTATATGCGTTTGTCTACAGATAAAAAAAGAGGAGGCAAGCTTTGTCCAAGCAAGTAAATCTGACTCATCTGTGCTCGGAGGTCCTATTTCAAGGGCATCTGTCTTCCAAGCTAGACATCTGAATTTACCCATTTCATTGGTCTGCTTCGGCTATCAGTGGGACAAAATGAACCCTGTCACTGGCTGATACCCAACCCCCAAACACTCTTCTCATTACAGCAGGATGAAAGAGGTGTAACTAGCAGTTTTAATGAAAACTTTACCAGTTCCATGATGTCATTTATTACAAGCCAAATCTTCACATTAAAATGCTGATCCCATGTGGCTTGAAGCTAAATGCTCGTTACGTTCTGAGCTGCAACACTCAATTAAACCGCATTTCCCGTGATCTACACCCTTCATTGTTGCACTGTTTAAGAGAAATAATGGGAGCACTGACCTAAATTGCGCTTTTTATTATCGATGGAGATGAAGCGTACGCAGGGATTATTGGTGATGTACTTTGCTGCCCAGGGGACATCAATCTGCGTGTCAGCTTTGTAGAAGAGTCCCAGAGCGTAGCGAGAGGAATAACTCACAGCTCCCAGCGTCTGCCTCCCAGTCCCGTCAATTACTGTGGAAACAGCATTAAAGGATCAGTATTTTATCTGGACCAGCCTTGCCTGGAAAGTAATGGTGCACCCGCACCGACTCCGCATGCAAATACTGCCTCCGCTCAGGACTGGATTCAGAATGAACAAAACAACGTCAATATCAGAACATCAAATATGATCAAATGTAGTTAAATTAAATTAAACATTGTAACAGAGCGAAATTTATTTATTTAAACTTATTTTACCATCGCAAGCTGTGCGGTTAGTTTTCAAAAGCTCCCTGCTTTATGTAGAACATGTTTTAGTTCTTGGAGTATACATTTTTTTTAGATTACAGACAGCTAATTTTATTTAGCAAGAAACCTTTAAACACTTTGCATTGTATTTGGTTTACATTACTTTCTAATGCATTCATATGCGAGTATAGAAATCATCCAAGCAACCTCTTACCGAAAGCTAATTACCTAAAGCCCTAGTAAATGTGAGGCTGTTTTAAAATAAACTGAAGAATTAAAGGGTTTGTTTTTTTCCCCCATCCGCACGCTCAAGTTATACTATTATTAAATCATTATACTGTTAGTTTGGATGCATATACTCTGTGAAGACAATGATAAAGCAAAATATATTTAGCAATCTTTCCTCTGGTTGAAAATGATCCTACACATGATAGCTGGCTTGATGGGAGGGGTGTCCTCTCTCTCTCTCTCTCTCTCTTTTTTTTTTTTTTTTTTATCAGGTTTTGGATTTTTTTTAAGCAAAGCTGTCCTTGTTTCCTGCCTGTAACATCTGTTGTTTATTGGTCTCAGCAGCTTCAAGTTGGCTGGCTTTAGTTGTGTTGGGTCCCTGAGCACTGAGTACACAAAGGTTAGAGTTCATTTTTGCCGATTAAATCACATTTCAGCTAAAAGATAGAAGCGTTTGCTTCATATAAGGGAAATCAGAAAGACGCATCGCTAACCTATTATACAGGGTTTTATATCTCATCTCTAGGTTCCCAATAGTATACAATTTAGTGTTTAAATAATTCATAAATAAATTAACTGTTTTGTTCACAGAAGTACACAACTGACAGCTGATGACTGATGAATTGCGCTTTACATTTACATTATGTGCGTTTGAGAGAAGTACAACTTTCATCCTAGAGCAGAAATCTCAATGATGGCTTTGCTCCTTCAATGGGTGTTGTTGATGACACACAGATGTTTCATTTTATCTCCTTCTCATCATTCAACAACTGAGATCACCCCACTAGGGCACACTTTCACATTGCAGAGTGGTACTGGCTGCAGATGTTCCCCTTTTTTGGCACCATTGGACCTCTTAGAAATGAAAGGCACTGCTCACGAGACTATAGCAGAGCAAGTACGTTGAATGAGCTTTAACATTTTTAGTCTTCCAACAACAGCTGCTTAAGATTATGAACCTCTAGGTGTGCCCCTCAGGGTATGTCATCTACTTGTGAAGATTAATATAGAGGTTAAACGTGCAAAGAAAATACAATCATATGTTATCTCTAGGTAACCCATACATTTTTTATTTCTCTCTCCAGGAAAGTGGGTGTGATATTTACTAAGGCATTTACTAAGGCTGTCCACCATTCTCTTGTTTTTTTATGGTTCTTATGAATCTGCAACTGCATTATCAGTAAAATACCCGGATATATTTGGTTTTGTATAGACAGGTTGTGGCATTTCGGAAATCTTTCATCAAAACCGTTTCAAGTTCTGATGAGGGTCGGCTGGAAAGTCTAAACTTTGACAGCTGTTGACAAGATTGGTGAAAAATTAAATGGAGAATGAAATGAAAACATACCACTCGGCCCATCAACTGGTATCACGTTTGCTGATGGCGCCATTGTTCAGTCACCCCTGCACACTCTCCTGTACCACATTCATCAATCGGTTCTTGTCAGGTTGATATCGGACATTTTTAAGCCGTCAGTTTCATTCACTTCCTGTTTTCTATGTCTTGAATTTTATGACTGTCCAGCAGAAATATAAACACACTGCCTACTGGAAAAAGTTACCACTGTTACCAAAAGAGCCTGGTCAGATTCCATCCGACTTTAAATACCTTACTTCCGAAAACTGTGGCCAACACTCTAGATGAGACTCACAGCTTGAGCATGTTGTTGTCCTTTAGGCTGCTGCTGCTTGAGGCTGGTGGCAACGAATGAAAGACTAGCAGTGATGTATACCTATATTTTTGTCAAGCCACAGGCCATACTTACATTGCTGCAAGAGCTGTACTTCTACAAAACAGCTAGACAGCTTTTGCATGTAATATATATTTTTAATTAACCATGGATCATTTCATGCAAGTATTTTCAGAAATATTATGGGCAATCTTTGAGTAATGCATTTTAAAATATGGATAATTTGAGAAAACATTTCTGAAGTATGGTTCATATACTTGTGTCCTTTTTAAAATGTACTTTTCCCAATAAAATAATTAAATTCACAGCAAAATACAGGCTGAGATAGTGTGTGTTGGGATATAAGATGATAACTGAAGAAGAGGGACACTTGCCTGTTATCAACCTTGGGTAAACTGAGCCACCTATTAGTAACATTTATTGGCCTTAAATTCTCATAATATAAGTCATTATTTGATATTTGCTGGCTGTGGACTGTAGATGCCTGTTCTTCATCTGTCTGTACATTATAAATTCCTTGGACACTATCGTTATGAAACGAACAGCTGTGCTTTATATGGTGGTGAGAGAGATCTGGGACATCACCTCAGCCCTTTCAACTTTAAAGAAATGTTTTATGACACCTATAAAACATGTCCAGAGAATACAGCTCAACAGAGGAAGTGTCTGAAAAGGGGGATGTATGTATATGGTTTTAGATAGCAATTTCTTAATGTATTCATTTGTACAATACAAATGTAATCAGATTTAGAATTGCCTAATTTTCTAATTTTCTTTCATTGTGATTTTGTTCTGAAACATGCAAATCGTCAGTTTATACACGGGTGACCATGAATTAACCTAATCACTCAATAGTGTTCAGAAACTTTATTCTGCATTGCTGTGCTAGACAGAGACACCCGACACTATACATCATTGTACAGGATCAATAGATTACCTACACCATTTTAAGCCCAAACAACAGCCTGGAACCCCCACCCTAGCCAACAGTACAATTTCAAGCTAGGCCTGTACACATCTACACGAGATTCAGTTAAATCAGTAGAAACAGATGACAACAAATGACGAAGGGTGTTGTCCCCAGCAGTAAAGGATGCATATTTGAGCAATGTTTATCCGTTTGCCTGACAATATATGTATACAAACACCAGTATATGTATGTATGTATGTATGTATTTAATATACGGTTTGTTTGGGGTTTTGGTGTACTTTACCTCCGGTACAAATTCATGTTGAGAAACATGGTCTGACAATTAAGGCCAGATGTGAAAAGACTGAAAATATATAGCCCTAAAGGTGTTTTTTTTATGGAGAATGATTGTAAGCATGGTTTTGGTTAAACACACAACTGAAGCATTTACAAGATTTTCTATAGGGATAATGTATTTGCATATATGATTTTCCTCTGCTGGATTAAGCTAATTAAACATAGGAGCAAACATAATATCACATACGTTTGCATCAAAGATTAGTTAGAGCACATTTTGCCACCTATTTCCTTTGCATGTTTCTCTTCGTTTGCAAATGTACCTAACCCAGAAAATGTGAAGGTCTGCAAGGTACTGATACTACCTGATAAAGCCTAAAAACAACAGTATGCTTTTTTTTTCCTCTCTGTCCAAAATCCACCGTTGAAACCCCGTCGTTATCAGCTATCAATCTCTTCAAATGCAGACAGTGGTAAGCAAAATCATTTTTTAATCTCTTGACATTTGGCCCTACGTGCAAAATACCAAGCTCTCAATTGAAAAGGTTTGACACCTACAAAAGTCTGTCTGTGCACAGCTCTTCTCGAAGTGAGATGAGAAGGTTAACATTTTCCAGTTTGGTTTGTGGATCTCCGCCGCAGCCTCCAGCACGCTGAGCAAACGCGGCCCTGGTCTTTGATGTTAAAGTCAGCAAAGTGTTTTCTGAAATGCATACAAGTGCTTACAGAGCATTCTTTAATAGTCTCAGGCCACAACCCATTTGATAAATTTGGCATTCGTGGCCAAACTGTTTTTATCGTTCTCTTTTCTCGCTGCCTCTTAGCTCCATTAGAAAGCCCAATATCTGTTGAAAGGTATAAGGTTTGGGCAAATCTCAGCTCGGTCACACAGCCTTGTCTTTCTTCGATGCTGAAAACAGTGCCATTCAGTCTTTTTTTCCTGTATTAACAGCAAAGTTATCAGAGTGGTTGTTCACACATATAGATAAGTAACACATTCTAATGACTAAACGCTCTGTGATAAGATGACATTTAAATGCGTCAGGAAGTGCACCCTTTGAAATTTAAAATTGACAAGAACATAAAATGGTCTCTATATCATTAAAGATGAGAGGAAGAAGACACCTGCATCAACTCAAGATGTGTGGTTGGAGTTTTGCAATCAAGACTTAGCAGACAGTGGAACAGAGCTTGCAGAAGACAATATTAAGATCAATACATTGAATCACAGTCTCCTCCTTGCTTAAAGAAAGATCTGGATGTATTTAGTATGCCCCCCCTTAGTGTTGTGTAGTATTTGGGGCTTATTCCAATAAATCCATGACTATGGATTAGTCAAAGATCCCCCCTGGGAATTGGTGGTGGAAGTGGTGTATGAAGCATGCAGAGACCTACTGTAGTCCCCTGAATGACATTTAATTAGTAAACCTCCATATATACAGCGTATCAATTATCTCTCTCCTCACAATGAAATTGGGCATCCCTGGTTAAGAGTTACTGTTATACAAACCAATCTCTAGAAAGTCCCAATACATTTATTTTAGGGTGCACTGTTTTACTGTAGGATCATGGAAATTTCTGTTTAGTAGAGAATTAAATACATATAATAAACAATACAAACAGGCAATGGCTACAGGCTCAATTGCTTTTTAAAAACAATAACTAAGGGTCATTCCTTTTATGATCAATCGGATCTGTTTCAAGTTTTCTTGTTTTTAACCTAAAGTGGAAAACAGCAAAGCTAATACGGTTAGAAATAAGAGGGTTCTGTCTTTAATTCTTTAAAAGATCACCCTTACCCTGAATTGGGTCAAACATTAACATACTTTTACAATATATACCTTATTGATGATCAATTTATTCACATTATTAATACTGTATGTATTACTGGGAAAGGTATTCAGGTATACAGTATTCAGTAATCAGTTTATCATTCTGGAATAATGCATCAATAATTAGCTAATACAGCACCTTAATATCTTAATATCTCCAGTTTCACACTGAAATTCATTGGAGGGTGCATATACCAGAGCTATTTCATTGTCTATATCAGTTGCTGTGGGGGTCCCTGCTTGGGTTACAAAGTGGAGAGAGAGAAAAAACAAAAACATCAACAAAAAAATAATTCTGAGACTCCAAACTATGCTCGCCTGCAGTCTTCAACGCTGAGGTCACTTCCTGTCACAAATTAATAGCTCCCAGGCCTTCCTGCCTCTCCGAATCGTGTGAGCTGCTTCAGGGGTGCTGCAAGTATTCCTATGAGCCTCGTCTATTCTTCTCAACTGAGACGCTTTCAAATTCGAAGAGGAAGGGAGGGAGGAGGGGTTACAGTCCGAGGGAGGGAGGAGGAGAGGGAACGAGCAACATAGGGTCTTGGCTTCAGACCAACTATCTCTGTGTTCACATCTGTATTAAATCTACAGGCAGTGAAAGGTTCCTATTCTGAGATATAAGAGCTGATTTCACAGCACACTAGTCAAAGATCACAGTTTGGCTTTTTTGCTTTGATTTTTCTTGTATATGCCATGAACACTGATCAAAGCACAGTCAGAACATACAAAGACAGTGTACAATACTGTAATTAGCCATCGTGTAATTGTGAAAACCTGATCTTCCCGTAAACGTCCCTAGGTGTTAATTCACGTTGGTGCTCTGCTGCTGCAAGGTCTGAGGGACGGCTGCTTATCTCCTGCCAACCCTGCTTTTAAGTAACATATGAATTAAGCCACACTACACTGTGCAGACCCCATTCTCAGACTTGTACTGTTGGCCAGGCTGATGCTCTGAAGTTTCCGGCAGCAGAGGAATTTTGGCTATAAGTCATACACTGCCGAGCTGAACTACTGAATTGCAATGCCCTGACGTATTGAAACAGCCAAAAGGTTCCCACAGCCGGTGGCTGGCAAGGTCAGCACCCAGTTAAGAAGCAAATGTTTCACACTGGGTGGGGTAAAGCCCAAGCTCAGACTTGTCAGCCACTATGCAGACATTATTAAACCAAACATGGTCTAAACTAGTCCTGGACACAGCTTAACAAATGTGTTTCAAACTGAAGTCTTCATTCCTGCCTGCTGAACTGGCAGTTCTATAGCTTTGCTGCAGACAAAGTAGAAAAGGGTCTCAGAAGATTGACCCAGAACTCTTTCCATTTTTATTTGAGTGGATTGCTGTCACCCCTAACCTGTACGGGTCTGTTGACTCAAATACAATGTTTCTTAAGGTCTGGGTAGGCAATGCAGAATAAAATGGGTTATTTTCTATGCAATGAAGAATGTTAATGAAATATAGAAGAAGTAAGAAATAGCCAGCAATATCTTCTCCATAAAGAATGTTCAGATACATGAATCTATGCTTATTTTTTGCCTCCTACAACATTAATCTTAAAAATGTGATTTTCCAGTAATGCTTTGTTACAGTGAACATTGCCCATTCCATTTAATAATGGCTGGCAAAAAGTGGCAAGGGCAAAGGAAGTCAAGGAGGAGTCTGGGAGTTACTTCTGAGCTCTCATGTATGTGTTGAAAGAGATCCAGAATTGATTTTATTCAGTTTTAAAGTGGATTTCATTAAAATGTCAGCAGTACACATATGCTGCCAGGAACAGCAGACAGACGGCTCTTAGGTCTTGAAAATGTACGACTGGTCTTTTGCATTCTCGGGTCCCTGCAATGCTTACACTAATAGTTTATTAGATTTATAGAGGCTGGGCAGCAGCAACCTTCCTGGCTCTCCCAGAACAGTCGAGTCAGCCATACGAGATAAAAAAAAGTAGATCGTTTTAATTTTTTTATTATCTGGAAAGTTTGCAAGGGCAGTATATTATAGCTCATCTGTGTTCTCTTTTTAAGGGTTTAGTTAAAGTAATTTACACCTATTTGACTATCATCTCATTACTGCATGTTTTATAAGCAATATGAGTATTAACAGCAGTCCAGTGACCTTTAAGCACTGGACCGAGATCCTGACAAATGGATCAAATTGAAGGCTTGAGGAAAGTTTGTTAACGATTTATGGAGTGTATAGCACAGAGTTACTTTTGCAAGCTGGTGAAGGAAGTCTAACAATAGGCTGTCTGTGGCAATAAAATTAGATCAAGTACTGTAACTGCATGAAACCGTAGCATTGTTCAAACACTGCGGCCATGAAGATGCGGGTCTGGCATTTAAGAAGGCAGTCTAACCCAGTGACAAGGGCTGCAGCTTGGAAACCAAACTAAAACGATTGTGAATCATTAATTTGCGGTGAACTGGGAATCGCCAGACGAACTCTCCATTTCCAGTCTGCCCCAGAGAACTCATTACTCTGTGCTGGAGCCAAGTCAAGTGGGCGTACAGTGGAGTTAAAAGGCAGCTATGCTAACCAGGAAGTCATTAGATGTCACACATTTGGGGTATATCAAGAAAACATAAACAGTCTCTACTTATCCTCCTGGTCCATTATTCATGCAGTACCTCTGTGTGAGACCTGTTTGTGTCTCCGAGTCCCTGCAGAGACTGAACTATAGACTAAAAACAATGAGTGAAGCTGCCATTCCAAAATTGTTTTAAAAGCTTTTGGTTATCTTACTCTCCCGTGAAGCATATCGCCAAATAAAAATAAAAAATAAAATATACATATTATACCACAATGAGTGAAAGTTCACTTAATTAACGGAAAATCAGGCACATAGATATAAAATATAAATACAATATACAATTTTCTCTATATATTTCCACATTGTAATTACATGTCGGTTACATATTTATAAGCCCTACATTGCAAGTGCACCACACTAAGTTCAAATGTATTATGTTCAAAATTGTAGTCCTGCTAAAAGTTAAAATTACTCTATCAATGCCTTTAATATAGCGGGCAAATGAAATCAAGCTAGAAAAGTCAAGCTAAAATCAAGCTTAATACAGTATTTGGCATGAGTTACTGACATTAAACTGGAAAGGATATTGGCACCACAAAATAAAGATTCTAAACCATTTTAAAACAGTCACAACAATTCCTTTTAACAATCCTCTTTTACACACTTGGTCCACGTTCTTGGAAACAGTACCCTGATGCGCGACAAAGCCTGTATATGACTCATTCTTTATTGTATCCACATCAGGAAGTTCAGACAACTTCACTCATCACTGTGCAATCTGAAACAACTTTTTCTACTGCTTTTCAAAGCGGCAATGGATAATTGTTACAATTGTGGTCAGTACCTATTACTTACATCTAAAAACAAAATCACAAGTCCCTGGACACCTCTCCAAACCGCCTAATTGTAACATACTCTAGGTACTACCCTCCAATGGAGAAAACGGGGAAATGTGTTACACTAACAAACTTGTTTTATTTTTCCCAGTGAGGCCACACAGAGGCTACCTCTGAACACAGGCCTATAGGCTAATTGTATAAAAATAGTTCCGATTGAAGAGTCTATGTATATATTAACAGCGGCGAGGTCCTGTTTCTCACAGGAAGTGGATTTCAATGATGAAGAGAAAATAAAATAATGCATATGTGCATTTTAAGAACACCTGAAAAGGTTACATAGATAACTGTTCATTTTCAAACTGATAAAATACCATTTAAAATAAGGAATAAACTGTGAAGAGTCAGTGCAGCATAGACAATTGTATAATTAAATGGATAAGAAAAGTAGCTGCAGAATGTGCAAAGGTAAACAAAGGACACAGAATCTGAAAACAGACATAAACTGAGACATCAGTAATACTAAATTAGTATTTTTGTACTGGGAAGAAGTTTGAAGTTTAAGGAAGAATATTAAACAAAGTATAGATTCTGAAATTGGTCACAATGAATCAGAAACATATTTAAGCTTGTTTTATAAATAAAGTAAATAAAAACACTTTGATATGTACATATGTCTCAGTGCCCTGAAAGAATTAAATCGTAAATCTGACTGCATTTTATTCCCACATATTCTCCATTGTTTCTTTTGAGGACCTGGCCTCCAGGGACTCTCTGGGGACGCCTCAGCGCATGGCAGAGAACTGAACCAGTTATTCAAAGAGCGAGAGCTGCACCATTTCCCAATTTATGATCTCTGAGCCCTTTAAAGGTTGATTCAGTAGAGTTGGAAAGCATCCCAAAAAACCCTGCTTGTTTTTGTAACCTTTAATGCACTTCGGCGTGAACTGTGTCCAACAATAAGTAAAATATTTATTGGAAACAATAATGCATTTGCAAGGTCTGAGAGAGGAGGGCTGCACGAGCCAAAGCCCTCGTTCAGCCGGAGCCGGGCCGAGCAGGGGTGCAAGGTAAGGCGTTTTCCTCAGTATGCTTGCAGTTGGCACACCCCAGTAGCTTTGTTGATCCCTTTGAAACACAGCCTTTTGAATGTGAAATTGTTGAAATGACAAATGGTGGAGATAAGAGGTAAATGGGAGCAGAGCCTTTAATCACCATCTGTTTTGTGTTTTAGACCCACGTTTTATTTTTGTACATTTTTTTTTTAAACTGAGGGACAATTAGAACACATTCTTTTGTTTAGAGACAAGGTGGATTATTTCAGAAAGTATGTTATAGTAATTAAATCTGAATGAGTTATAAAGCAATGCAATCTGTAGGAGTCATCCTTCCATTTAAAAATATGAAACCTTCCTACATTTCTGAAGTAGCACAGCTTAAAACAGTTTAACAGCAGGAGCTTTTGCAGACAGTTTTTTGAGTAGCAAAGTCAGGGCACGGTTCATACATGATTTATTTTTAAAATGTTTGCATCATATTATTAAACATCACCTCCATTTGTTCTCAAAGAGAAAACTAAGCCCACCGTGATAAGCTTTACATTTGGCTAGTGTATATTAATATTGCAATTACAGAGCTGAAAGGAAATGATGGGAAATAGGCCTACATGTTTTAAAATATATGTATGATTTCATATACTGCATTTTGAAGTACTGTTACAGCTTCAAGTACATTTGAAACAGCAGATTCTACATTAGTGACACAATAAGAAATACACTGCATTACAGAAAGCTTCAGTTAAACATCTTTGTAACCTTTAGCACTTTAGACTATACAGAGCAGTGTGGTTTGTGGTTCATTGAAATGAACACAAACTAATGGAAAACAGCACTCTTAGTGTGTGGAAAAGGTTATTGTGGATACTGACAGTCCCTGCTGCAGTCCAAAAATATGTAATCTTTTCCAAATTAACTATCCACAAATATATTTTTAGATAAGAGCATTCCCTAGTTATTTAAACATACAGTTTCACCAAAGGTATACTATAGAGTAGTAGCCTGGATTTAAAATATTCTGTATGCAAATATCCCTGTACCTCATATATCTAGATAACAGGAAGACACCTACAAGAAAATTGCTTCACTCATTTGATATGTTAGTGCCGCTTGCTCAAACCCCTCCAAAAGAATTTGAATATTTCCACTCTATTCAAACCACGTTTTGTTTTTTGTTTTGTAAGATTTGTATCACAATCTTGGATGATATAGACAGAATACAACGCACTGTGGCCTTCACAACAAAAGAGCTGAACCGTTTGCCAGGACACTGCAGAAGCCTTATCCTGAGCACCATTTTGCAATCCAATGACATCCCGTGGGGAGAAGGATTCAGACACATAAATAGCGGTGGGAAACTCTTAAGTCGGAACGCCGAGAAGTGGTTTAAATTATGAATTAAAACGTGAAAATCTAAAACCTACTGCAAGAAAAAATATATATTAAATTATATATACAGACAGAAAACTCCAGACCAGTATAGTAAAATGTATCACTAAGGAATACTGGGACAGAACATTCATAAGAACATCAGAAAGTTTACAATCGAGAGGAGGCCATTCGCCCCATCATGCTCGTTTGGTGTCCATTAATAACTGAGTGATCCAAGGATCCTATCGAGTCTATTTTTGAATGTTCCCAAATTTTCAGCTTCAACCACATCGCTGGGGAGTTTGTTCAGATTGTGACGCCTGTTTTCTGTCTTGAATGCCTTGAAGCCCAATTTCCATTTTGTGTGTCCGTGTGTCCCTGCTGATCTGGAAAAGCTCCTCTGGTTTAATTTGGTCGATGCCTTTCATGATTTTGAAGACTTGAATCAAGTCCCCACGTAGTCTCCTCTGTTCCAGGGTGAAAAGGTTCAGGTCCCTCAGTCTCTCAGTAGGACATTCCCTTCAGACCTGGAATAAGTCTGGTTGCTCACCTCTGAACTGCCTCTAGAGAAGCGATATCTTTCTTGAAGTGTGGAGCCCAGAACTGTCCACAGTATCCAGATGAGCTCTACTAGTGCATTGTACAGTCTGAACATCACTGCCCTTGTTCTCAGTTCTACACTTTTGCCTTTGCCTTTTTTATTGCTTCCCCACATTGTTTGGATGGAGAAAGTGAGGAGTCCACGTAGACTCCTAGGTCTTTCTCATACATTACTTCATCTAGTTCTATTCCTCCCATAGTTTAATTATAGTGGACATTTTTGTTACCTGCATGTAATACCTTGCACTTGTCCACATTGAATTTCATCTGCCAGGTGTCGGCCCACAACTGAATATTATCCAAGTCTCTTTGAATAGCTTGTGCTGCCGAGATTGTATCTGCGGAGACACCTATTTTTGTATCATCTGCAAGTTTGACAAGTTTGCTAACTATCCCAGAGTGCAGATCATTAATATAGATTAGAAAAAGCACAGGCCCTAGTACTGATCCCTGTGGAACTCCACTACAACCTCACTCCAGTTAGAAGCGACTCCTCTAATCAACACCCTCTGTTTCCTATACATCAACCAGTTCATAATCCATCTACTTACATTACCCTGAATGCCTACAGCTTCCAGTTTGAGGATCAGTCTTTGGTGTGGAACCTTATCAAAAGCTTTTTGGAAATCTAAGTATATCATATCATATGCTTTCACCTGATCTACAGCTGCAGTTGCCTGTTCAAAAAATTATAATAAATTAGTAAGACATGATCTGCCTCGTCTAAACCCATGTTGACTATCTCCAAGAATATGGGTTTCATTAAGATGCTGCCCTATTTTCTGTCTAATCATTTTTTCCAACATTTTACAGGTGATGCAAGTGAGACTGATTGGTCTGTGATTTCCTGGCTCAGTTTTGTCCCCTTTCTTGTGGATTGGTTTGACATTTGCCGTCTTCCAGTCAGTTGGCACATCCCCTGTTCTAAGTGTCATTTGGAATATTTTAGTTAGTGGCCTATAATTAATTTCCCTCATTTCTTTAAGTACTGTTGGAAATATACCATCTGGCCCGGGTAATTTGTTTGTTTTTAATTCTGCTAGTCCCTTTAGTACCCCCTCCTCATTTATCCTGATCTCTCGTAACTGGTTGTTAACCTGTGTCTTGTTATCCGTTTAATCTTTTGTAAAAACCTCTGTTAAATACTCATTTAGATCTTTTGCCACATCTTGTTCATTTTCCAAGATACTTCAATTTTTGCCCTTTATCTGTTTCACTTCCTCCTTTATTGACCTCTTGCTGTTGTAATATTGAAAAAAGCTCTTTGCATTAGTTTAAGCTCCAAGAGCTATGTTTCTTTCTATTTCCCTCTTTGCTTTCCTGATCCCTTTCTTTGCAGTTATTTTTCTCTTTGCAACCTATTCTTTGTATTTTGTTTAGTCTCCATCCCTTTTGTATGTGCTATACAACATTTTCTTTTGCATACTTCTATTAAACCATTTTGGCCAATGTTTTTTGGTCCTCAATTTGCTAAGTTTTGGTACACATTTCTCCTGAGTCTCAAGTAGTATATTCTTAAAATATAACCATCCATTTTCAACTGAATCTGTATCCAGTGTGCTACAGTCTAACTCTGTGCCGCCTCATACCTTCAAGGTTTGCTTTTCTAAAATTGTAGACCATTGTTTTAGACTTGGTCCTTGTTTTCTGAAAGAATGCCTTAAAGCTAACCATATTGTGATCACAGTTTGCCATTGGTTCTCCAACTAGTGTCCCTCTGACTCTGTCTTGGTCATTTGAAAAGATCAAGTCAATGCATGCCCTCTCCCTGGTTGGTTCCCTGACAAATTGAGTTAGAAAGCAGTTAATTACCATCTCAACCATTTCTATTTCTGCTTCTGTAGTCCCAACTGGGCTTTCCCAGTCTATGTTTGGTCCTTGCTACATGTAGTCCTGATTACACTGTACATATGGCCTACCATGATGACTAGGTACATAGGACAATCAGATAGGTGTATTGAGATCATGAATGCAAACTGTAATTCTTGCTTTCATTCAAGCTCATATGGTAGCAGGCCTGGACTCAGAGGCTGTGCTGCATACGCTGTAACACAGGAAATCTCTTAATTCCTCTGCATCACCCTGAAACGCTAGAAACTTTGTTAACCCAGATCTCCATCGAGATTCAGGGACAAGTGCCAGAAACAGTGTCCGTGCTTCTTTCCAAGGTACACAAGCCCTGTACACAGAAGATCCGCGTTTGAATCTTTGCTTTGTGTTACATCATGTATCTTTATGTTCAGATGTTAACACATGTATTCACAAATTGTACTTACAGCTATGTAGGATGATAGAAGGTAGATCTTTGTGCTGCTGCATAGGGAACCACTAAAGCCACAGTATGCACTGAAGGCCATTTCTCTACAGTGACCTTCATGAACAATATATGATTGTTGGGTATTACAATACATCCCACAACTTCTCATCTCTTGTTTCAAATTCAGATGTGACTAATGCACACACACTACTACAAATCCTTTCATAGAGAAGAAAGGACACTTCTGCACTTACCTGTTGCAGTTAAGCACTCCACGATAAAAGGCATAAAACACCATATGAGTATTTTAATATGTTAAGGATCTACATTAAAAAAAAAGAAAAGTGATAGCTAGCCCACACAGGCAGCTAATGATGTATGAGTATCATGATAACCATAAAGGAGCACATTATGCAATGCAAAGTATTGTTTTACCTAGAGAAATAACTCAGGTATTCATCTGGAAAGAAGTAACAGATTCACTCTTTATGTTGTTGTTTTCTTTCCTGATCAGCGAATAAGAAGATGCTATTTTGCAGCACTCTTTCGCAGCATCTTCTAGGTTAGTGTCTCACGTGAAGCTTAACAAGCGGGGACAATGAAAAAGGTTTGCACAGTGAATCAGGGTGCCGAGGAACCACAATGGGTATGTTGCCATCTTCTGGAGTGAGACTTTAATTTATGCTGAACTTTGGATCACCTGCAGAAATATCAGTACAATTACCATTCAAACCCTTGAATTATTACTCTGAAATAAAACCACATGCTGTTCGTTTCAAAATAATGTTGATGGCATTGTCCACCCCACCTCCCTCTCCATTACAACACCCAGCCCATGGGCCGTGAAAGGAGACACCAAATGGAAACAGCCCCAAAGCATGATTAACCTTCCTTAAGACCAGGACGCTCTTGCATATCACGCTACCAAAGGTCTCTCCTCAGGCAAAGGGAAATAGTTGCATGCTGCCTTATACACATTCAGCTTGTCTGTTTTCATGACTTCATTAGGAGGGGAAATTCATATTTACAGTAGACCATGTCTAGACACTCAAGAGTTCCTGAGTGGGTGCCCACTTCATGTGCAGCACCCATGAACGTATACGAGCAACGCCCTCCGATGGACTGAAATGAGAAATAAACCTCGAAGAAGAAATCAGACGGTCAACACAGAATTAGGAATTAGGAATCATGCGTGACTCGAACTTGAAAGTATCAGCCCATGTTATGACTTTTAAAGATCGGATAATCAGAATCTGTTTTTGCGTTTTCTTTCTGTGAGAAAAAGATAAGCCGTTAACCTATCTGACATCTCTGAATGAAACCAGTCGAGAAGATCACTGATAAATAAATTATAGACTCATGCGTGGCCCAAAGCTCTGCTTATGACACATGTGTCTTTTTTTTCAAACCAGAAATAACTATTTGCATTACCTTTGTCAAAATGAAACCTTTCTGCTCCTTCAATAGAGTAATGCCATAGAATAACCTGCACGCATTATAATTATGTATTTCTAAGCAACATAAGTCATGTCCCCCCAAATATTATATAATCAAGCCACAAAACAAGATCACTGCAAAAAAAGGGGGATTTATACCAAACAAGGCCATGTGCCCCGCCAAAAAGAAGTCTGTAATTCCGTTAAAACAGAGGCGTCGTGCCTCGCGAGCTCTGCATGGTTTCACAAGCCTTGCCAGAGAAAGAAAAAGAAAATCTCTGGCTAATAAGACGGGAAGGAAAAAATAATTGAACGCAAAACTGCTGGGCATATCTGAAGCGCTGAAGGCAGAGAAAGACCCTTATTCGTGTCTGGAGTTCAACACACTGCGCTGCTATTCCGGTTCCTTTCGAAGGCCACATTTCCACACAATCTCTTAATTATTTAAAGGAAGCTGAAAAGAGCAGCGCAAAGGAGAATCGGAAGACAAAAAGCATTGCTTTCTCACTTCCTCTGCAGCACACACTCCCGATATTGCATAAGGGGAACACAGCTACAAGAAATCAGCTGAAAAACATGTGAACGGTATATAAACAAAAAACAATTACCACGTCACAAAAGGCAACAGCCAGTCCGAAATGTCAGATACGTCTTGTGAGTTTTGCGAATGATTAAAACAAATCATCGCAGTACAGGAGAGCTGGTATGGTGAATTATTTACTACAGTCAAGCCACTGGATTGAGCTGAAGGCCATTTTGCCCAGATGTCAGCTGCAGGTTACGTAGGCAATTCCCTCATCTAACAATATCTGAGAAAAAAAGTATAATGCTAATAACTTGTACAGCCTCTCATAAATGGCAGTCAAGTGAATCTCGATTTATGACTCATAGATAGATGGGAGCTATAATTCCCTGACTGAAATAGTCTAGGATGAACTATCTGAAGCTGGAAGGAAGTGGGGGACTTTGATCTGAAGGATCTATAGTTAATTTGTGTGACAGATAATAAAAGCATTAGTCACAGAAAGAGGAGTGACTACCCATGAGCCAGAGTGATAACCTTTCAACGTTTTGGCTGCTATCTTTCATTTCAAACGGATCTACATCTGAAATTTGAACAGGTAATACAGCAGAGAACCGCAGTCTTATTGAAAACCACACTTTAAGGAATTAGATCTGTTGATTTCACTAATATTGTTAATAAAATATTAATTTCAGTCTACACTAGGGACGAACTTCATGAAAGATATGATAGTCAGAAGAAGCAGCAGCAAAGGAATATTTATTTATGGAAAATTAGAGCAATCCCATCTCTCAGACCTCATGAATAGACATCCACATATTCACAGTTTCTCTTGTAGCTCTTCTCAGCAGTGTGACGCCACCCATGTTTTACAGAGTTTAAGCAAGTGCACTCTGCCAGGAAATATAAAGCATCAGCACTAAAACCAGACACCTGAGCTATTCCTCAGCAGTTACTATTCTAATTAAGTATTGAGAAATATCAAGTTACCTTATATTGTCTGGTGATGCCAGAAGTTAAATCCATTTAATTTTTAAAGTTAACCTAGAGAGTGTACAGGAAACTGCACACTCAAAGAAGCCCATGGGAACAAATAATAATGGCAGATCTTTTGGACTGGATAATTAAACACATACATTTTGAAACCACCACCACCAACCTACAATACCAAATATACTCAACCCTCACAGCCACAAAAAAAAGGTTTGTAACTCAGTAAAACCTTACCAATGGTACCAATACATTTCAATTGAAAACAGCCTACAAAAAGGTTATTCTATGCAAAAGGTCAGCTTCCTCTTCTGATTTTTTTTTGTTCTAAAAGCAGAAATGGCTCCTTTTAAGCTTGTGCAGTGCCTGCCAAACTGGAAGTGAATTTGTATCAGATTCTAATTTTAAAATGCACTTATTCAGCTCTCCTGCATTGTTAGAAGACCAGGCCAGCCACCTGTTTGCAATTATGTGCTGTCATGAGGGAGTAAAGATAGTGCCATTTGTTTTGGCATGTGTTAGTGTGCTCACAAAAATACATAATGCACATGAAGCTAAATTCTAGTAAAAATGTGGCCGGCATTAGTGCTTCATGCTGTTTTCATAGGTTAATATCAATGTTATAGGGATTGTTTCCTATAAAAACATTTGCATTGTGAATACAGTGAGGCATACACATGACTCATACCAGTAGGTGTCACTGCACTGTTCGGAGCATGTTCGATTCCCCACTGAAACCGCTCTAAAAACTGAAAAGTGCTCCTGACCTCTTATGTCATTTTGTATATGGGATTTTAGGGATTTAGCCAGTGCTCTCAAAATTATAACATTCTTGGTTCTCCAGTTGATTTTGGCAGTGAACTATGGCTGTCAATGAAAACAGACGTTTGGCCAGAGTTGAAAATGAAATTTTGCAATATGATGAAAAACATCCAAAAATTCAGGGGACATTCCTTTCCAAGAAAATTAGAAGGATCTGTCAGGCTATTGCCTATTAAGAATGTGTTAACATTTTGGCATTGCAATTGGCAGCTGCTTTGTAATATATATATATATAAAATAAAATAAAAGGACAGCTCTCCCCAGAAATTCTGTTGTAAGGATTTAATGACAGCACAGGCCTAATTTCCTCATTTTTTAAACAATATAAATCATCTGAACAATGACAGCACTAATGATTTACGGCATGGATACCATAGCCGTACAGTTTCCATTTGATTTCATTCATCTTTTGCAAATATTACAAACTAGAATTTGGTTCTAATTTATTTTACACAAGAAATGGCTCAACTACAAAGCATGAACTGTTGTCAGAATCATTACTCTACATTTAATTTTTATCCACTGGATTCCAATCTGCATTTTCACCCCCTTCTGATTTTAAGTGCTCATCCATGAAAAAGGGAAAACTTTTACAAAATACTGTTATCATGTTGCAATTTGGATTTACAGTTCACAGAAGAAGAAAAATAAGAAACAAATAGCATTAGTTTCCATTCCTGTCCTATCATCAGAAACTTAAAGACATTTAATCCATGACTTGTTAAACAGAGCACATTCAAAGTGTTTTGTTAGGTGTTACAGGTACCCTAAACTGTGGAAAAGGCCTGTTTATTATGTGAGGAATAGGAAATCATCAGTTAGGTCTAGTCTGATTTAGACTGCATGGTCCTGGAAATCAGGTTGCATGTAGAGCAGAAAGAAAGATAGAAGTAATCTGTTGTTCTGCAAACCACACTAAATACTTTTCATGTTCATGTTCCTTCCATGCTATTAAACTTAAAAGATGCATATTTTAAACATCGTTCTCACCGCACCTGCATTTCAAGCATCCCTCCAAATGTTTGCGTTCTACAGAAAACAGCTGTCAGATAATACAGTGCGCTGGCGTCCTCTGGAGCGGGCTCGGCCTGCTATGATAATAGCATTATCGCTCCTTTTTCTTTTAATAAATCCACAAGCCAAAGGCAACTGTCAATATTGTCAATTATCTGTTGAGTAATGCTTACAGTGATGAATATTAATGTTTAAATGAAACATCTCTGGAGTCTGATGACACTGCAGTACTGACGATGCCATGTCATTAAACAGAATTCGCTGTCGCTGTGGAAACGGCAAAAGTAATACAAATTGGAGGTGGGGGGCGTGTCTGTCAGCCATTAGATACTGCAGCATCAGAGAGTTTGCTTGAACTTCTTATTTCTACCGCACAAAACACACTAGGTGAGATAATATTTCATGATTAGAAATTAATAGTTGGGCTTATTTCTACATCTTCCATTTGAGTGGTTGTTCCTTCTGCATTGAAAAAAGTGGTAGTGGCTCATATAGGTCTGTATACTTATATTCACCTTAAGACTACACAGAGAAGGACTGACATTGTTCATTATGAGGTTAAATTGTGTTCTGCATACACCGCATTACATCAGAACCCAGTGCTCAGTGCCAAAGAGCTACATAAAGAGTGTCGCCTAGTTATCTTGCACTGCAATTGAGGAACCCCCCAGAATAGATGCGTTTAGACAATGTGTAATATTTTTAATCAAAATCTAATGTTGCTATATGTAGCTCTATGTGTTTCCCTTGCTTAATAAGTTATGAAAACCAACATAAACCAAAGTTGGCTCTTCTAAGAATTACTGTACTACAAAGCGCTCGAAATTTAAGATGCTTGGGAAAACATTTTAATTCCCATGGATGTTCTTTCAAGGAAGTTCTGAAGGTTTGGCCAATATATATATATATATATATATATTCCGAGGACTGAAACAATCCACATTGAATCCATTTGGCAGGATCAGACAAAAGAAGAAAGGTTAAAATTTCATTTGTAAAATGTCTGATGAATAACAACATAAAGCAACTATACAGGGTTAGATGTATTACACAAATAGGTATTATTTTTTTCAAAAAGTTTGTTAAAATAGGATAACTAATAAAAACTAGTACAATGTTATTCCAGCATACATACATAAATTCATAAATGTGAAAGTAAACAATCTATTTAGCAGCCTGCCAGACATTAAATCAGCTGACACAAGAAAAATCATTTAAACAAAAATGCTTATGTGATAATGATACTGAACAAAAACGTTGAAGGCTCTGCCTTTACCAAAAAAAGTGAAATTCGCTTATTAGCTGAACTCCTCCATGTCTGGCCCATAGATTGGGTCAGCTGCAGCAATGTGGTCACTATCAATTAGACACTCCCACCCTGACAATTACACGATATGGCTGCCACTGGAAACTGGTAAATGGGAGAGAAACAAACATGCTAGTCACTGTGGGAAACTGTAATTGTACACGAGTCCTGCCCGGGAACTTTTTTGGAACAGAAAGTCAGCATTCCAAGGGCTCGTGTTGAAGCAGCCTGTTACCACCCCGAGGCCTGTCACCAGTGCCACTCTGTAGCAAATCAATGACAGCCCCCTCCAGAAATATTGATTAATAGCCATGCTCCACATTACTGTGCATTATGTATGAAAGGGCCATTACATCTGAAACACCACAGAGCAAGGTGCACCGATCTGGGAATGTGAGCCAACAACCAAACGTCAGTAACCACTTCCTGGTTACTGAGGCACGGTGATATCGGTCTTGCAATAATGCCAATAACTCAGTTTCAGAAAGTCATGTTGAAATGGCACCTCGCAGTCTCAGTATGAATAAATAAAATGATCAAAAATATCCATAGTGCAGGAATTCATAGGTATAAATACTAGACCTGGAATAAACTTAGTTGGTTTCATAATATGCCTGATTATTTTTATATATATTTCTCTTTTGAAAGTAAATATTACTTAGACATGTTAAAGTAACATACAAAAAAATCTGAGTATATAGTTCAACAAAATAAACTGCTCTCTGAACAGCAGCAGGTGTAATTGGTCATTTTTAATGAGAATGGGGTGAATCGTATCTCAATTCAGCCAGCAGGCTTTAATTACTATTTGCTACAGTGCCATATTTAAAAGTGTTTTCTTGATTTTTTTTCCCCCAAGTCTCATTACTTATTTATATTAATCTTTCTATCTTGTGTATTCACACATAACTCACAAGCCACAAATTTACACTTTGCAGAAAATCATTTATTTTTGATTAGTTCATACTGTTTTGGGAGTGGGGGGGGTTGGAAGGGAGGGGAGTTATATAATCACAATCGTGCATCAGTTCTGAACAGGAAGATCTCTCTATAATGCTATTTCAAGGTTAAATACAATAAAACGTTCTACATACAAAAAACATGCATAAATCATATCACAGTTTAAAAAAGAAAACGTATGTCTCTGGAAATGACAAGTGTACCTATAATTTCAGTGTGTCCCTTGATTTGGCTGTACTTTCCAATAAATAAATCCCACTCGATCTTCTAGAACATTTTTTTTTTTTTTTATGGAAATATCTGACACTTTTGTATAATTATCCATTTATATACTTCTAGATGTGGCTTATAATGAATATGCAGCTTATCTTTTAAATCAATGTGGAAACAAATGTACAGACATGGTTCATTGTGTCCTTTCCTGAATTTTGAAGAACTCTGATAGAAGAGGAAGTGTGAAGCATGCAATTTCTGTGCAGCTCGATTCTGTTCAAATTATTTCCAGATTGCAGCCTCTTGCATGTACCCTGGGTAACACATGACTGCTGCCACCTACTGTCCAAATGCCATCACTGCGGGCAAAACAGAGTCAGAACTTCCTTCCTGACTATTTTACTTCCCTTTGATGTTGGACACTTCCAGGGTCATGAGCTAGTTAACACTTTACAAGCCACAATTTCTTTATATAAACTTTTTTGAGAGATTATTAACCAGCTAAAATCTACATATGTTTTTACACAAGTTGTATATGATTTAAGGAATTAAGGACAATGTGTAGCATGTTGTGACCATCTAAAAAACGAGAAGAGTGAAACTGACAGAAAAAACAACTATTTAAGACAAAGACAAACGGTTACAAAGTTTAAAATCTAGAACTGATTTTGAAATAGTTAAATGGTTCCATTTTCTCATGACACCAACTCTGTGGTATGACTTAAGAATTCTGTTAATAAAAAGGGTTTATAATGCCTTTATAATCTGAATCTCAGCTGCACTACTTGTTAACCGCAGCCCGGACTCAGAACCCATTACAGATCAAGTGTTGAAATGTGCGGTGTGTCTGCTTGGCTATGTCAACCGGTAGGCCTTTGTCAATATAAAAGCAGAAGCTCGGTGCCCCAGCTGACATTGTTTGTCCGCAAAGTTTTACAATTTCCTCCAAGAAATTCCTCGCATTGCATCATTGCATCGACATCATCATTTCCCAAGCTTCGCCCTGCATAATGCTGCAGAGGGTGACATGAACATACCCTTCATTTACAGATAAACCTCAACATCTGATGTTTCCAAAGGCGCTGCATGTGTAGGCGTTAGACAATCGTAGGATTGCCTGGTGACACCACTGTGGCTTTAGGTGAGGCTTTCTACAAATCTGAGTAGGAGTAGACTGAATAATGAAATTAATCATGGGATAAATACACCTTGAAATCCGTGTCAAGCAAAGACAAGAACCGTTGTTGTAAAAAAAATAGCATCAAGAAATGCAGTACAGAGACAACTAAACTCTGCAAAGGAAATAATGAAAGCCATCGGGGTTTGCGAGAGCAAAACATAACATTTGGGCATTAAACATTTATTATTTTCTGTAAGGATTGGAGGATGACTCCTATAGCCAGGAGGGCTGTGACTGGGATTACGGCTGTTCCATACGCCCCCAGGCAGGTCAGGTTACGGCAGAGTTCATTGTGAACGAGGCATCCTGGCCTTGTTGGGGACACTGCACTGGCCACTGGGAGTCTGGCCTGCGGTTGACCTTTCGCTGGTCTTATGTTGTGAGGAATTTGCAGCTAAAAAGGTACCTTAACTGACTCCAGTAGCTTTTCCTTTGAGATAAATCCGAAACCCTGCATGTAACGGTAAATGTATTCTTCATAGTGCATTTTACAGGAGTGTTTTGCACTATTTTACTGACTGGTTAATACAATTTTCCTGTTTAGCTTTCACGGTTACCCACCTACTTTTCAAGTCAAACTTTCCTTTTGAAAGCATTTATAGTTTCATGTTTAAAGTTTAAAGTCCACACTTTAAATTATTTGTTAGTCTGAGTGCAGGAACTCCCTCGGTGAGTTCATTTATGGCAAGCTACAACTGCTAGACAGGGAGTCTAGGACACAGCCAAACTTCTGACACACTTCACATCGCACAACCATATAACCCCTGCTGCATAATATATCATGTATCCTGAAGTCTTCTTCCTTTTCCTTGTTCTGTCAGAGCCACTGCAGCCGTGACACTGAGCATATTTAGTAATTGGGCCCTTTTTAAATCACATTCATTTCCTTTTGTCATTCACTACTAGCTATACAATGCACTGATTTTGCACATATTCCACATTATTCACAATCTCCTAATTTCCCTGCAAATCTCTGCACCCAAGGGTTCAGTCTTGACACTCAAATTGACATACTTATCCGTAAGGACTTGCATTTTACCATTTCCAAAAAAACGAATTGAGAGAATACCAATTGGGCACTAAGTACAGAGTGTTAGAATTAACTAGACAGCTGGGGGCCAATTAAGCTGGCAGCCGATTCCCAGTCAGGACATCAGAGCTTTCTTCCTGGCTCCAGTATAGGGACTCATCAGCGTGGCATTGCATACACACAATGTACAATGACCCTAATGCTTGTTAGGACAGGTAAGACAAACAGGAAATGATTAGGATCTACACCAGTTCATTAAGACTGAAAACCTCATTGCTATAGTGTTAACGACTTAGGGTACAGTGGCCAATTCCCTTCACTATCCATCCGAGCTGCTGCACACCTTCCACGTAGGGAACTAAGGATGAGACGCAAACTGAGCCTCTCTGTTGGGGCATTAGCCATATTACCCAAGAGTTACACATGCTAAAAAGTCTGAAAAGGGGATTCACCGGCCCATGTGTCCGGCGCGGTGTGCGGGAGGCGTACTCACACGAGCTGACATCGCCCTGCATTTGTAGGATCTGCGGCACCGGCACAGTGAGGATTACGGAGTCAAACTGCTCCACGGGCCCGGCTGCCTGGCTCACCTCCCACCGGTCCCCCTCCTGAACAATCTTGGTTACGTGGCGGCCGAAGAACACCTCGGCTCCTGCTTGGAAGTGGAACGGCACAGTTGGCAATGTGGCATCGGGGGGGAAAAAAAGGCAGAGACAGAGAGAAGGTCACGCAGAGGGCAAAGGAGGAAACGCAGAGAAAGACAGTGAGGGAGGGACGAGCAGAGTGTGGTGATTTTAATCTGCAGTGTAGTAGACCGCATGTCAAGATTGGGTTTAACGATGCATGCAGTCTAGCCTGGCAACACACATTTCCTAGTTAAAGCAGTGAAGGAAGTATAGGGCAACCTCAGTGGTAGCAAGACAGATTTAGAAAAAATGCATTGTTGCCCACTCAAGTGACTACAAGATCTACTTTTTGGCAGTTGACAAGATTTGAACGGAAACTTAGGTACGGTTAGTTTATAAGTTAAGCTTTACTATGTTTAAAGGGCATAATCATATTCCTCGCAGAAACATTCTGATCTACAAGGCAGATTGTTCCAATTTCCTTTTCCGTTAAAAGTCACGTCACATGCTTTCTTCTAATTAAATGACGCAACCTTCCTCGCTGGCTCTCACGCTCTAATTATGTCTTCCAATTTGGGGTTGCTATAAACTCAGTAAAAGTCTTAGCACAACATAAATCATTTCTGACCTTTCTCGGCCAAATTCCTCTCTCGAGGAAATCTGAAATTAAAATGTGAAGGGAGGAATTCGGAATTGGAAAAAGAAACATACAATTAGATCTTTTTAGAAGAGTAAAAGGTTAGCATAAGTTGTAGTTAATGGTTTTGCTGCAACACGCTTTTAAACATTCAGGAAAAAAGGCGACAACATGCTTCTATATTACCTACAATATTAAAAAAAGTATAGTAAGGCAATGATCACACTTTAAACCACAAATTTAAAATGCGGGCACAAGTCCATGTTTTTCCTTCTGTTGGGTAGTCAATAGAATGGGAAGTAGATGAGATAGACATTGTAGATCAAATAAGTGAACCCAGTGTTTTAGGAAGCAGATTTGTACAATGCTTCCACTACATCCTACACCCCTCTAAAACAAAGGGGAGGACATTTAATTAGGTATACTGTCTTAATCAAACTATGTGTAACTGAGCTAAGCACCTTAAAATCCTGATACTTCTGCATATCCTACATGTCAATAAGAAAGTCCGTTTTTAAGTGACACCAAAGATGAAATAAAGACCAAATTCTCTCAAAAGAGAAACTAATCTAAAAAAATAAAAATAAAAATAAAACACTTGTGGTCCCAGTGAAACACAGCAAACAGCTTGCTGTGGGCGAAAAGAAAGAGGTTAGCTGATTTTCAGTAACAAATTTCACATCAAAGCTAACTGCTTACTGGCTACCTGACTCTCGGAGGTAATGCTTGACAATAGATGAGACTCCCAGCGGGGTCACATAGTTGCATATCCCTTCGTCTTTGATCATCATCCCTTCCACTGGGGCAGTGAGCGGCTTTAAAATGCAATGCTTCGACAGCTCTTCATAGAAGCTGGAAATCAAAGGGAATTTTTATAATAAAAAAATATTTTTTAAAGTTTAGAATAAAGTATGTGTATACCCTTTCACTTTGAAAAGCAGTCTGCTCCCCTAAAGGAAATCTGAGCTGAGACTCATAGTGGCTAACAGTCTTTCCTGTTCAAACTTATTTCTCAAAGTGTGATTACCCGTTTCTGATTTAAAGAATCAAGCCAAAATGGCTGCAAGAAACAAGTTCACGTTTTCACTTTACACTTGATTAATATAAGATGTACTAGCTTTATTTAAACCAAAGCAAACATTAAAACAAAAAACATTGGCAGGACAATCATTCTTAATTGCATTTTTGTTTCCTTGTTACATGTGAAAACCCATCTGAATGTGTATTTTCTATACTCAAAATAAACCTCCCCGAATTGTTTTTTTATGCAAGGCAAGATCACATGAATAAGTATTTCCTTTCAAGCTGACTTACAAAACATACAAGAATGAAACATGTAAGCCTGTTCAAATTAATTCAGGATCTAAGATGTTTTAGAGTTTTGTAGCAGTTGGCAGGGGTGCTTTTTAACTTAGACCCAATTTATACCATATTGCTTTTAGAGGAAGAACTTCTAAAATTACCTTTTCCGGCCACTCGTGCCATATCTTTCTTCAGCAAAATTTGATGGCACATTCAATACATTTTAACTAGAATTGCTTTAGTATAGAGTGCAATAAAGACACTATTATATTCTGTTGAAAAATAATTTAGGACAATGTTAAAAAATGACTACTTTTGTTATTTAAAGTACAGTAGTGTAATTACCAAAACTACAATGGAGAGGACTTGTTTTTTCTTCTTGTTATGGCATGCCAGTAGATCATTTGACTCACTTTGTGACAAAATGTATCAATATGTTAGCTTTGATAAACTAAACTAAATCTTTAGTGGATGAAGTGTTGGTTATGGTTTCTATTAGCTACTTTTGTTTGTGTTTTATCAACCTAAGGGATAGCTGCTTAATAGATAACATGTTAATCTAGTTAAAAAACATAATCAAAAGAAGGACAGACCATCTATTATGACATTAACAATTTCTTCTTTCTTGCATTACTTTGTGAAATGGTAAACTCTTGCTTAGAGAACCTCACGCAAATTTTATGAAAGGGCCCTTTGCTAAAACTCAATCCATATGACTCAAATCATTCACAGAACGGATAGGCATGACAGTGAAATTAATTAAGCAGCTTTTAATGAAACAGCCATGAGCATCTTCATGGGCATGATAAATTATGATAAGTCTAAGCTGGCTGATGCAAAAAACCAATGACATCGCTAACAAATTATTGATTAATCAGTGAATTTTGGCTAACATATTTTAATGTGATTTGCAATAATTAAAAAAGTTCCAAACAGTGCAAACTCCATTTTCAGCTTCTTTGAGGTACATCTGAATACTACATGTTTTTAACAAAGCTGTATATTGTGACATTTTTATGGTTCTGAATATTTTATCGAATCAAAAAGATGGGTTTAGACGAGGCAGATCATGTCTTACTAATTTATTATAATTTTTTGAACAGGCAACTGCAGCTGTAGATCAGGTGAAAGCATATGATATGATATACTTAGATTTCCAAAAAGCTTTTGATAAAGTTCCACACCAAAGACTGATCCTCAAATTGGAAGCTGTAGGCATTCAGGGTAATGTAAGTAGATGGATTATGAACTGGTTGATGTATAGGAAACAGAGGGTGTCAATTAGAGGAGTTGCTTCTCACTGGAGTGAGGTTGTTAGTGGAGTTCCACAGGGATCAGTACTAGGGCCTTTGCTTTTTCTAATCTATATTAATGATCTGGACTCTGGGATAGTTAGCAAACTTGTCAAATTTGCAGATGATACTAAAATAGGTGGCTCAGCAGATACAATCTCGGCAGCACAGACTATTCAAAGGGACTTAGATAATATTCAGTTGTGGGCCGACACCTGTCAAATGAAATTCAATGTGGACAAGTGCAAGGTAACAAAAATGTCCACTATAATTACACTATGGGAGGTACAGATCTAGATGAAGTAACACATGAGAAAGATCTAGGAGTCTATGTGGACTCCTCACTTTCTCCATCCAAACAATGTGGGGAAGCAATAAAAAAGGCAAACGCAGTGTTAGGGTATATTGTCAAAAGTGTAGAATTGAGAACAAGGGCAGTGATGTCCAGACTGTACAATGCGCTAGTTAGAGCTCATCTGGATACTGTGGACAGTTCTGGGCTCCACACTTCAAGAAAGATATCGCTGCTCTAGAGGCAGTTCAGAGGAGAGCAACCAGACTTATTCCAGGTCTGAAGGGAAAGTCCTACTGAGAGACTGAGGACCTGAACCTTTTCACCCTGGAACAGAGGAGACTACGTGGGGACTTGATCCAAGTCTTCAAAATCATGAAAGGCATCGACCACATCAAACCAGAGGAGCTTTTCCAGATCAGCAGGGACACACGCACCCGGGGACACAAATGGAAATTGGGCTTCAAGGCATTCAAAACGTTAAACAGGAGACACTTCTTTACACAGAGAGTTGTCACAATCTGGAATAAACTACCCAGCAATGTGGTAGAAGCTGAAAGTTTGGGAACATTTAAAAATAGACTCGATAGGATCCTTGGATATCTTAGATATTAATGGACACCAAAGGAGCACGATGGGTCGAATGGCCTCCTCTCGTTTGTAAACTTTCTTATGTTCTAACTTCAACTGTCATTAAAAGAGCTGTTAAAACTGACCTTTTTGTGCATTTGTTATGTCTACCTTGTTATGCAGCATTTGCTTATGAGTAAAATGACAATATTTTAGATTTTCCTTTCAGAACTTATTACATTTATTTTAAGACCCTTTTTCTGCAAGACTGCTATTGCCCTAAAAGGAGTGATGGCATTGTAAATATATTAAGTACAATACATAAATAAAGCTAATTGAAGCCATTTGCCTAACCCCTCTTTATTAAAAGCACACGTTGAAAAATTACCTTTGATGCTTCTGAGCATAGTATGGCGTTGCAGTTATGTACTGAGCCCCCAAGTCAACAGTGCATGTGGCATCTCCAGGGCTTCTGCTTGTTGACATTCTTCCTCCTAAAACAGTGATACAATCTATTATGCTTTGGCATGCCAGGAAAATGATAGTGTTGACCTGGGATTAAATGCATAAAACACAACCATTAACAAAAGAACTAACAAACACACATATAAATATTGGCTACATACATACATGAGACATTTGTCATCAGGAATAGAGGTGGTTTAATCTACAATGATTTAAGGACTAACATAGTTACTTTATAACATATCTCAAGTTCTGATGCAAACTATAAGACCCTTATTATTATTTCCACCAAAGCCCAATTAAGAAAGCTACAAAATATGTTCAGAAGGTTTATTCTCGGGAGACCTAGCTTCCTCACATCAAAGCAGAACAATACAATGCTAATAAAATTAATTTGGTCAGCCAAGAATTAAGAATTAACATAAATATGATTTTGTGTGCTAGAAATACTTTTGTGCTGAAGGCAACTTTAGAGTGAAACAGAGAAATACCTTAATCCACACTGAAATACTGAACAACACATTCTGCATACGTGCCTTTTCTTTACCGATTATTAACATGCATTCATGTGTTCTTTGTATTCAATTAAACTTTGGAATTTATGGAATTTACAGATTTTATGAAAAATTTTGTCATTAAGCTCAAAACATTTAATACAATACAAAACACACATTGGGGTATATTAAAAAAATATACATTAAAGGCACAGAAAGTATTTTTACCATGCTTAACTCATTTTCTGGCAAATTGACCTGTAATACAGAGCTATAACATAATAAGTAAATCCCATAAGATGTGTTTGTTTATCTATCTCTAACAGGAAAGCTTACATTAACAGTATTTGCTATTCCTGCTGCACATACATCAGCAGACTGTACCCCTCTCTTCTGATCGTGAATGTCATAGCATTGAAACACACAACACAATGCAAACTCAATTGTGACAACTAACCTGCTCCCTTCGCTTTATCCCAGACCACAATCTTTACTTTATTGACCATTTCCCTTCGCAGAAGATAAGCACACAAACTACCCGTGAGCCCTGCACCGACAATCAACACTCGGGACATTTCTGTGATTTAAAAACCAAATAGAGCAGAAGAGAGAGACAGTTTGCACAGATTTCGCCCGTGTTCACATAACAGCTGCCCTCTGACCTCTCACACTGCGCAGACACGCTTTCTCCTGCTGGCCGACCAAAATGCTCCCTCTGTTCGTGCTGGAGGCGGCTCCTGTCATGATATCGTTCATGCGTTGTCATTATATCATCCGTGTGTTCTGCAAGAATAGGTTATATTGCATTCGGATTATATTCTGCTGCATTCAAAAGAAACACTTAACTATATGCTTATTTTAAACTGCCATCTTAAATGCTTATTTGTTATAAAACACATAGAGGGGTAAAGCGAACAGATAATACAAATCCTTTCTTATACATTGGGGTTTATCTAGGTATGTGAATGCCCCCCTAGTATTAAATATTTTCTTCTATTTACAAAAAGATACCTCTCAACTACACTTTGCTAAATTATTAACTTTTAAGCAGTGCATCATGGAAGACTTCAAATGTATCCTATGTTGTATGGTAGCTAGAAAACTTAAATGCACATAAATGTACGTGTATTGAGTCACACATTTTTTAAATATCTGGGCGTTTTCAGCTTTTTCAGAAACCTTATCTGGGCCGTTTAAAAATGCAGCCCGGGCGGAGCAGAAATGGTGACCCCGCAGTGGGCGTGGCCTGCGTCTGCGTCACTTGCGTCGGCTCCTACGTCGATCTGCTGATTTCTGAAGACAGCCCCAGGAGCTGCCTCCAAACTGTGAGTCTCGCACATTTCGTCTAATTACTTAAAATACACCAAGTGTGTTCAATTTAATTAAAAAAGCATTCGGAGCCTTGTAATCCCATAATAATAACACTTCTGTACAACCACCATTGAAATGATACAGCGGTTTATAAACATGCAATGCAGTGGTGTGGAAATTAGATTAGAAGAGGGAAATGTCAGGGTTTCTAATGTGGAATGTGTTAAATGCATGTTTTAAATAATAATGAAATCATTATACAACCGATGGACTGAATCACAAGGTCGTTGTCAGTGTTTTCTAAGCACAAAACAGACTGGCCTGTCAGGTGACATTTCTGTCACGTTTTTACACTGACAGTCTCAGGAGGAAATGGATTCAAAGTTTCTGAAAGGAGTTACAAGAGTCATGTGCCGACCAGAAAAGCTGTGTACACATTTTGAGTAATATATCTTTACTAAAACATAGGCTTACAGTGAGTACTTTTATGGGATATATTTACAACAATTCGTATTTATGTTGCAAGGACCTGATCATTTGTCTGGTCTTCCCCCCCAATTAACTAATTCAATAAGAGACTGGCACAGGATGTAGAAATGCTATGGGTAAAACAATATATATGTTATTCATTTTGATGCATAAATATTTAAGTTTAGTAGCCAAATTAATGTTCTAGATACTGATGTTGCAATGGACATCACACCACTCAATGTACTCTTACACTTTTGTCAGCCTCTTCAAATATATTGTGAATGTATAAGGTTCTTGCTATATATACTAGTTATTTGAGTGCCAGAGTGATGGTCTAGATGGTCTTTATTTGTTTTATTGGTCATAGTGTGCCACTTTAATAATTTACAGCATGCTAAGATGACATTTTATAGACCACATAATTTAGAAAACCGACATCCACAGCTTAGCACTTTAGCTGATATCAAAATGAGTTCCTCTTGTCAATACCTTCTGGGTGAAAGGCTAAAAAAGAAAAGAAAGGACGCAAATGCTTGCAAAGGGCAACTGTCAAATCCCAACAGTGTAATGCTGGCGTTGGTCCTGCGGATCATGGGTCCCAGTGCGTAGGCATGGCCAATGGATTAGTAAGCATAATGTTGTTGGTGATTCAGAATTTATTCCTGACAAACTTTAAAAGCATTTTATTTCCCAAGATCGATTTAGTGAATAAGGACAGTGGTGAGTCTTTGGCTAAAAAAACTATATAATTTATACATTAGTCTATCTGGATCTAGTTTTAAAGGTAAGAAAGTAGGCTCTGCTCTTTCAGTAATCCAATAGTGGGATGGTCAATTGTAATTGTAAAAACGGTTTAGTTTTTTCTTGTTTTTTCCATCTATACTGTTCAGGATGGATGATGGATAACTTACAAATGAGATTTGAGCAAATGTAATAATTCAACTGCTTACAAAATGTTACAATTGTCTTTAATATGCCAAATTTGGGTAATAACCAATTTACAAGAGATTTCTGACATTTCTTGCTTGTTTTTAAATAAGTCAAGTCATAGTTTAAATGGAATAGCTTTGCTTATTTCTGTGTTGATCAAGGAGTCGGTGAGGAGTTTTGTCACTGCAGTGTGAGTTAAACCAGTTGTGAGATATGCTGTACATTGACTGCTAGCCTAGCATCTACCAATGTTATCATACATGATGTTCAGTGAAAACTTAAGCACACAAAAAACACAAATATTGATATTGTAATTAAATTGGTTAACAACTATTTTGTATGGTAGAATAATTTGTATTGGTGTAAATCACTAAAAGACATCTAGTTGACTTAGATTTAGGTATAGGCTACATAGGTAGAGTATTAATTTCATACATATGCCATTAAATGTAGTTTACTGCACTAGAGAATCTAGGCTGATATTGTGTTATTATATTGATATGTATGTAGAAATGTGAAGACGTTTTCATTCAGAACTCAGGTCTCACTTTCTCTGTACTCTTGTGATTATGTGTATATGTTTAAACCTTGCATGCATAAGTTCAGAATCTGTATGCATTTTATTGTATTGTATATGCTGTCCATAGCACTTCAAGGATCAAGGCTTGAGCCCTGAAACAGAGCTGTAGAGGAAACAAGCTTCCTGCTATTAACTTCTGATCACAATTGGTCTTTTTATTTTTTTATTTTTTGAGCACTGAGAAGAAAGTGTGATTTGTAAAATGTCTTCCTGTTTTGCAGGCCAAACATGGCATGGCTACTGCTTTGCGTGGCTCTTTTCATTCAGGGGGCTGTCCGATGTGAGGAAGCCTTCAGGAGAAACAAAAGGGAGCTGGATCCTGAAGTGAAAATGAACATTGTAAGTGGCATTTTAGCTTTTAGTATGATATCTCACCAGAGAAATGGACATTCAGAAATGGCCCCTCTATCCTCATTAAAAAATCAAATAGATTCACTTAAGACCTAAAATAAATACAAATTTGAAATGCAGTTGCATATTAACTTGCCTTGGGGATCAGAGCACATTTGTATATCACCTTTTCTTTACTGTAGTATCTCAATAAAAGGTCATTTTAGTATGTATAGCACGGGTACCTGTATAGTTGAGGTCATTCAAATGCATAAATGTATTAAATATTGTACATTTATACCTTGCTGTCAAAGAAAAATAATTTTTCAGAAACATACGTACATTAGACCTATTTATTAATATAATATTAGATTTCTGTGGTCTAACAAGTACAAAATAATCTCTTATCTGATATCTGATATTTCCCTCTCTGGCTTATTTGATGTTGCTGTAGTTTCTAGTTGACCAAAGGATCTGTATTTATAATGACAGTCTTATTCAAATAAGTAAAGTAAAGTAAAGTAAAACTCTGCTCGTAAGCATTTACATGTATCACTCTTTGAAATAACTGAAACCTTTGAATGCTACCAGAATCAGATAAGATTACCTAAAGGATAAACAGACTTGTCATCAAATCACTTTGAAAATAAATAATTCTCTCGTGACATTAGTGCTGTTATAAACAGTAAAATGAAGATTCAGTATTCCTTTTCTTATGATGATAATAATAATACATATAATTCTTATTCTTATTCCTATTAATTACTGTTTTACTATTTTGTGTATTCTATTATGATATTAAATAACTTTCCAATAAAGTAATTGTGCTGTTGGTCAATACCTTAAATAATAAATGCATTTTAAGATCTGCAGAATTGGCAGTGGGAAGGTTTTGTAAGTGTCCTCATTTTATTTAGAAATTTAAACCATCCTAAGATCTTGTTTTGCTTTGAGGTATTTCTCAATGCTCTTTCTTTGTTCAAAAATAGAGCATTGCTTAGTTTCAAAATAAGGCTAACCTTTGTTTGAGGAAGGGCAGTATGGACACAGCAGTGAAACGACTAGTTTACAGCCAACATTATGACTAAAGCCCCTTAGTGACACAGCAGGAGAAACCACATCTATTATTGGATTCGAATTGAAATTAAATGTATAGTCTTCTGGTTTTGTTTTGGGCTGTTTTATTGTGTGTTTTCTTTATTTAGTTCTGTGTGTGTGTGTGTGTCTACAGTTTGTTTTGTGCATTAATATAAGCAATCCAGGAATGCAAGATATTAAGTTGTGCTGGGAAATGGGCTTCCTCTGACAAATGATGAAGGTTTGGTGGAGGATTCCCCACACATGCTCAAAGAGGGAACTCACCTTGATTGACCAGGGTTTGGAAGAGTTGTGTAGCGTTAATTTTCTTTGGGGTGGTGTGAGACTAGGGCTGATGAATGCTAACCACAGGTATTCTTCAAAGGATCTGTATTGTCTGCCTGATATTATATAATGTGTACGATGCCACCCCAAACCATCAGTCTCACCTTGTGCCAGGGCTGCTCATGAGTCCAGAATAAAGTTTGGTATAAGCGGTCTATTTCCTTATTTCTATGTTGTTATTGGGTTTATACACCAAAGCCAAAAAGATTCAAGTTTGTTCAGAGGTTGCAAACTGCTTTGAAAAGCGATCACTTCCTTTCCTTTATAGTAATTCTTCTCAAACATGAATTTGAAGGAAGGAAGTATACTGTGGGGAGTTCTGCTTTTATATCCCACATCTTGCACTTCACCCTTGTGTGTCCCATGACATCCCACGGTGAATCTGCACATGATGAAGGGGCTAAAATAAGGGAATTTTGAAAGAAAAAGCAGAAGTTATTGTGTCGTGAAAAGAGAAATGTGTCTTCTGTCCTTTAGTGGTTGCAGTGGTGTCTTTGGTTTGGCAAGTCATTTTAGGATACGGTGAAATATTTAAAAGGCATGTGCGTATCGTCTGCACTTTTCCTATCGTTTCATTTCTCGCATGCCTCTCCTAATAGACGCGTCCAGGGTGATTCTCAGTTGGTGGTTCTTCTCAGAGTGCTGTTTGTCACGGAAACTAGCTAGACTAGTCTAAAGAGCTTCATAAAAGACGTCTCATGGTTGAAGACCTCGAAAGTTACAGCAGAAGCAAATTAGAGTTGTCAAAATACTAAATATCAATGGGGGAAGTGTAAAAATACCATCCTAGGCAAAAGAAAAGGAAAAGGTGAGGTATATAAATTCATACGTACTCTTCTAGTACGTCTAATAATTATGAAA
Organism: Amia ocellicauda; assembly: GCF_036373705.1. Taxonomy (NCBI): domain Eukaryota; kingdom Metazoa; phylum Chordata; class Actinopteri; order Amiiformes; family Amiidae; genus Amia; species Amia ocellicauda. The sequence goes on from NC_089869.1 coordinate 18,726,878, forward strand.
GCATATTATCTTTTCTAATGGGGTGGGATAGAATACATGAATTAAAACAAGCACCACAGTTTGTATGGAATCTGAATTCAGTTTTGCCAACCTGTAAAGAACCAGTCATTTCTCCTACTCTTAATTTTGTGTGACATTTTTCATACACGTATTTCCCCACGCGCTAGCTCTCAAAATGAGACGCATAAGAATTAGATGAACATTTCTCTCTCTCTCGCTCTCTCTCTCCCTCTCCCCCCCATCTCCCCTTAATGTTTGTTGAACCAGCAGTGGGTTTATCCTTAAGTGGCCCAAAGTAGTACATCCAGACTGTGAGCCCAGAGGGAGTGGGAAATTGCATTGCGTTTAATAATTCATGGACAGATTGCATGTCAAGGCTGAAGCCAACACACTCACACTTTTTCTTTGAAGTTTCTGATTAGGATTTATATCATATCTGGGAGGGAAAAAAATATAACTCTCTGGTTAAAAACAGGTTGCTTGAAATGACAAGCCACTAATGAGTTTTTGGAAGCTTTTTTTTTCTTTCTGTCTCTAAAAAAAGCTCAGCCTATAAGCCAGGTATTTAAGTGCAGTAATGTGGTGTCTCTCAAAGATCAATTTGTTTGCTATATAAAACACCGTAATAGAGGGTAGTGGGAAACCCTTCTCAATCAATATTTTGGTTTTCAATTGTGATTGAAATGCAGGCTGTTTTTTGGGGGGTTGTAATAATGTTGTAGAAGAAATGTAAAAAGAAAGACTCTTTTATTAATTTATAATGTCTTCCTTTGAAAATCCACCAGCTATTTAATGTAGCCTGTAACATATAGGAAATATCAGACTGACGATTGTCCCCTTAACTTAATAACGGTTTACACAATTTTGCATGGGTCTTGAAAAGATCATGTATCTCCTCCTTTCTGTTACAGAGTGAGATCATCACTTATTGGGGTTACCCATCAGAGGAGTATCCAGTGATTACTGAAGATGGCTACATCCTGTCGATCAACAGAATCCCACACGGCATTCAAATTAATGAATCCAAAGGTACGTTTCATTGGGTCATTTTCAATTACATTAAATTGCTCACCATAGCCATTGTAAGCATAATATCATTGCAAGATACCTTTCACCTATTCTTCCCACAAAGTGAATGTGTGGGAAGGGTTGTGGCCTTTGTAAACACTGTACTTTACTGGTGTATCGCATTGTCAATATATAGGCAAAATACCTTTATTCACAATTCAGATTGTGTTCTGAGCTGTCCCTATTTAATAAATATAACTTTATAATGAGCTCAGCAAAGAAAGGCAGCCATATCTCCCATACTCAGGAGGCTGTGTTTGGCCTCGTGCCTGTTTCCTACAGTAGGAGTACAGTACAGAGAAAGATGTGAATCGTAAAATGTTGCAATAAATTGTTTGAGGTCTATGAAGTCTTGATGAATTGCACCTGAAATATGTGTTATCAGGCCTTTGACATAATAACTATGTAGCAAATTTAATAAGTCATATGTTTTGCATACACTATTGGCACATGCATAGAATTCTGTTTCATCTTTGGAATCTTTAGGGTCTTTTTATGTGACATGTATGAGTTATAATGGCACGGGCTGACAGTTGGTTCATACATTTTTAGTTACTTGAATGTGTCACAGTTTTTCCAATTAGCCTCTTGTGAAATAATACCACTATCTATGCTTTCTGTATGCTTCATGTCGAAACTTAAAGCATACAGTTTACTTGATAAAAGCTTTTCTGAAATGGAACAACATATTCTCAAATGTATCTAAAATCAAGTGTGGTAAATTAACAGTGGGTCTGCACAATTACTCTTGATTATGAAACATTTATGTATTTATTTGTTTTTGAAAAAGCAAAACTCTGACCCTTCAGTTGACTGTCCAAGAACCTTTCTTTCAAGAAAACTTTATAGATTTGAAATCTAAACCTACTACCCTATGTCAGATTTGTTATTCTCCAGATTTATTTTGTTCACAAGACTATGCATGCTGTATTTAGTCTCTTTCCAGTATGACTTAATAGTCTTTCTATTCTTTGTTTGTAAATCGTAAATTAATACTGGGTATTCATACAGTCTGTTTGGGGAGGGAAACTGTTTTTTTTTATGTTAGAAAATCCAGCCAGGAGTATAAATTACTATTAACATCTACATGTGGCTCCACTAAACAAAATATTATTTTAAATAATTTTAATTTAACTGCAGTAGCCCAAGCTAGCAATGGTTTTGGGTAAAATATCACATATTGACACTTGCTATTGTGTTGAGGGTAATAGAGTTTTGCTGTAATAATAATAAACAATAATTGTGTCCTGTTCAATGCGTATGACCACCCTGTCCCTGCTGTCATGAGAGGTTGGATCTTTGCCACCTGCAAATCACTAGTTAAAGCCCCTTTGCCAGCAATCTGAGTTGCAGCACTAATGCACAGCAGGACAGCAACTTAAAATAAGCTATGACGGCTACCAGTCCTGACTGATTGTGCCTGTAGGGTCCGTGAGAATTACTTTTTTATGATTAAAGTATTCTGAGTGTCTCTGAATTCATTGTCTAACCATTTACACGGAACGGGCGACAGGCACAGGTTTTAAATTCTGAGTATTGATTCACGGTCTTACAAATCAGACGATGGAAACCGCTCCACTCCTACGTACTACAAATTAGTATTCAGTGTCTTTTTTGTCCTATACTGTGCTACTTATATTTCTTTAATGAGCAAAGTGATAATTAAAGCATGTTTTTAATCTCATTTGGGAAACCGATCCTGTTAAAAAAACGAATTCCAAGGCAGCAAAAGCAGCCTCCGGTTCTCTCTCTGTTCAGCACAATACAGAGCCCTCTCAATTACTAAATATTAATACATTCTCTTGGCGTGAATTCTCCTGTAGGTGTATTCCTGAGCCTCTGGGTAACGTTAGCCTTTTCACATCTTCGAGTCCTCTCTCATAACATGATACGTGCAAAGAATCGTACTGCAGCTGACCCTCTGAAGTAAAAAAATGAAATAATCAGGATTTATTAAAATTACGTGTAGCAGTTCAGTGTTTCGATTTGTGTTGATCATTAAAAATGTAAGAAGAAGCTGGCAGAGGTTTGGGTTTTTGTTTAATCCCTGCGCTTTGTGTCAAGTCTCCTAGGGCAGTCTTGAAAACAAGTGGGTTAATCTCAGTAATATATTCTGAAATACTTTAAATAAATAAACACCCATCAAGTGAGCGCATTTAGCTTAATAGGTGAAGGACTCAATGAACAAGCTTTAAATGCTCCTCCTTTCTCCATATCCCACATCCTCACACACTGTAGTGAAATATGTCCCTATTACTTCAGTCATTTTCAATTATTTCAGTACCAACAGGCCTTAAGCTCTAAGCTGATTTTGTGCGTTCGGTTATAATAAATAATGATCTTATTTCTTCCAAATAGAAGTGTTGCCTTTATGGGGATTATGATGTAGTTTTGTTGTCTGGCAGTATTTCTATCTGGAGTTCTTCTGCATTTATCAACGCAGATACATAAAAGCTATGATCACTCTCTTTTTTTTTTGGGGTCTAATGTGATGATCCTAATCTTATCGCAAAAATAAATTTTAAATGATTCATGAGAAATCTTGTTCTCCACTAATCAATGTCAGATCACTGATTGTATCTGTTTTGCATTTTTCTATTTGAGGTTGGTTTTTTTGGGGGGTGTTTGCTGTGGATGCTTGTTTCAGTACAAGGTACTCTGTTTATGTAAGTACATAATCGTGTTGACTTTTGACTTAATTCTTATTTCTTATTTGCTGCATTCTACTGAGCTCACCTGGGTTCCAATTAGAAGCGGGTCAAAGTTCAGTAGAAGACATTTCATGCATATTCAACTCCTGCTTTTGCCTGACCCTTACCTCTACCAACTCAAAAGAAGGCAAATCCATACAAAATGTCAGTACCCAGATGTCAAGGAAATGACTTATGGAGATCAGTAATCTCTGTGTTCCCTGAATAAACAGATGGGATATGTGAAATCAAAAATCTTACCTGTGTTCTCCACAATCAAAGGCAGGGGCGGTGTGGGGGCTGGGAGAATAGTTGGTATGATGTAAAACAATCATATCAGCTAGAGTACTGTTTGTGCTACTGAAAGTGGAGCGCATATCCTGTTTCTGACGGATCTCGGTGATAACAGTCCCAAAAAAGAAAATGAAAGAGCAAAGCGCTCCTTTGAGAAATGCCATGTCTGGCTGCTTTGGAGCTGGTGGGTTTCATATGGACAGTCGGCTCCACCTGGTGGTTGAACATCAGATCTGTACTGTAAAATTCTAATACTAATACATTGCCCAGTGTGTTCTGTATGGATTCTACCCCAGGGTCAGCAGCAGAAATACCAGCTCACTTTTGAACACACTCAGGGTTATTCAGCATCTGTCCCTACAGGACGTAGCGTGCTCTTCAGGTGATCCACACTGAAAATGTGTGCTGGGTAGACGCATGTCTGTCATTTCTCATTTTTATTATTTGCCTGCATTAATGTAAGTAACTGAATTAATTTCAAAACCTATTCCTAAAGTATGCTTGTTTGTATTTTTTATAGGCTTGTGTTAATCTCCCACTTTAAAGCTGTTAAATATCCCCCTTATTGATATTAGGTGGGTCATTTTAAGACCTGCATTTTTATTGATTTCTGCCTGTCAGGAGCATCAGTGACCTTGCATAAAGCTAAATGAGTATATTAATATTTCATGACATCTTGTACTGCTACGGGAAGTAGAATATCTTTAGCACTTAATGGAGTTCGGGATGAAGGCATCCCCCACTCGCACTCCACTCTGCTCTGAGCTCACCCGATGATATACACCCTCATGTGCACACTATCATAAATACCACGTGACAAGTGCTGTATCAGTGCCATGCCCCCTCTGGCTTAAACTCACAACCACACCGGGTTAAATAACTCCATTACTTCAATCAGTACTTCTCCTACTTCTATAGGGGGTTGTCTGTACTACTGAATAATGTTAGTCTGTGTTACTTGGGTAAATGGGCCCTTTATAATACGAACCCTGTCCCTGTCCAGGAGTGAGACCAGTGGCCTTCCTTCAGCACGGTCTGCTGGCTGCTGGGAGCAACTGGATCACCAACCTGCCTAACAGCAGCCTGGCCTTCATCCTGGCTGACGCCGGCTACGACGTGTGGATTGGAAACAGCCGTGGGAACACCTGGTCCAGCAAACATGTGACTCTCTCGCCAGACCAGGATGCCTTCTGGGCATTCAGGTAACGAGGCAAACCAATCTACTTCTGCAGGTCACTTTACATAGTTTGAAGAAGACCGTAATAGATGTGTAGACGGTACATGTTATCATCATGAGAATTGTCACTGTTTGAGGAGTTGAATAGTTTGAACAACACTAAAAATAATGGAAAAACAGTACACTGTAGCCCAGGCTGCCAAATACAGTAATACAGCATTGTGTTACATCCACTGTATTTTAAACCCTAGCAACATCCGCACCCCAAACCTAGCCAACTATACACCCAATTCAGTTAACTCAATAAAAGAGCTACCCTAACCTCTACATTTAATGGGAACACTAACCCTAAATCAAGCCTGACCAAAATGTAACCCTAATTTCATCACTAAACTTCTTTATTAAATTAATCAAAATAATGTTCTAAAAGCCAACAAACTAGATGTAACTGGAAGACTGTTTGAAGCTTTGTCTGTATCCAAAATTCAAATTAACCATTGCCCAATTATGTTTTTTTCTAGTTTATATATTATAACAAGAACATATCTGAAAAGTCCCCTTTGGTATCATTTAATATTTCATCCACACCAGTCAAATTATTTACTAAAACATGCCAAATGTGAAATAAATATTCTGAATGTCTCAAGCTTTGTAAGAACTGCTATTCAATTTGATTAGCACATGTGATGTTTCCCTTTTTATGCAGTTTTGATGAAATGGCGAAGAAAGACCTTCCAGCAGTGATTAATTTCATCACTAAGAGCACAGGCCAGGAGCAGGTCTACTATGTGGGCCACTCTCAGGGCACGACCATAGGTGAGACACACCGCTGCCTGCTTACCCCCATGCATTGAAATGGGTTCCAGTGCTGCACCTGTAAATACCACATCTGTAGATCCCAGAGCCACATCTGTATGCCGCTGCACATAATATGACTATGAGTAGATTAATTGTAGTTTGTTTTTATATGCATTTAATGTAGGTTTTATTGTATTGTATTATTATATATTTTGTACATGAATACATTAACCTGATGTGAATCTTTTGTGTGTTTCATAGCCTTTATAGCCTTCTCCACCATGCCTGAATTGGCTAGCAAAATCAAGATGTTCTTTGCCTTGGCTCCAGTAGCTACAGTGGATTTCGCCACCAGCCCCCTGACCAAACTCTCTTTCATTCCAGAATACTTTGTCTGGGTAAGATATGGAATATGGAATTAGGCTGAGCATATTTTGGTGCCGTTATTAAACACATTTACACTCAGACAGATACTTCACACTTAATTTTGCAACTGAATCTCATTTGAGAACGCTTTACAGCACACACACACACACAGTGTCTACAGTTGGAAGATGCTCAGAAGCGATGAATATGCAATGCTTATATGTATGAACACGACATTTCTTTCATTTGCACAGGACTTCTTTGGAAGTAAGGACTTCTTGCCCCAGGGCCCTCTGATTAAGTGGTTTGCCACCAAATTCTGTAGCCACGATCCACTATCTGAGCTGTGTGGAAATATTTTCTTTGTCCTGTGTGGTTTCGATGAGAAAAACCTGAACATGGTAGGTATAAATGATTGTATGAAGTGTGATGATCAGACACATTTGTTTTGCCTAAAGTGAGGCTTTCTTTAAGCTAATTGTTTTATATTCTTACTGCACATCATATTTTTATATTTTAAAGCTCAGGGCTCAGTGTCTTAGAGTATTTCTCACGAGTGCTTTTGTTTTCCAGTCTCGAACCCCTGTGTACTCAACTCACTGCCCAGCTGGTACATCCGTGCAGAACATGCTTCACTGGAGACAGGTATCTCAGTGCTCAAAACCTTGCTCACAGGGCTGGTCTAACATGGTTAAAAGGGGAAAAATAAAAAGTTGGCTGATTTTTAAAGTCCGATTTATATAATAAAATCAATAATTATTTTTGAAGGTACGAAAATAGATCCAGGATCCATTTCAGATGTACCCTTTGAAATGAGTTCATGCTGAAGATGGTTTGGCTCTTGACATCTTAATAAAAGTATAGAATATACAGAATGTAAAGTAATTAATCTCGATTTCAAATTATGGCCGTAGAAATCATTTATCCTAAGACACGCCTTTACTTGCTATTTCAGTCATTTTCAGCCCCGGCTTTTGACACTACCTCTTATTACAAACTCATGCTTGTCCACCCACTAAGACACTGTGCTTTACTGTACTCCTGCTTGCACCGAGCTTCATTAGTAATGCTGCAGGATGTCGTTTACTCTCCGCTTCTCCCTCCCCTGCCTAATGTCAGCTTCTTCTCGGGGGAAGAACCCAAACGCAGGTCTTTGAAGTTCTCCCCAGCCTCGTCTCTTCTAATTACAGTTTGCTCTCTCAAGGGGACTGTATGTTTGTCATTTGCTATTTTACTTCAATTTCCATAAGTAGGATTGAAGCAAAACCAATTCAATTCAGCAATAAGAAACTTGTAGATTGCAATTTATATTTGATCTGGTGATATGAATGATGAATTCTGTGAAATGTGACCTTAAAATATTTGATTGTTTATATTTCTAGCTTGTGAAAACTGGGACGCTGATGGCATATGACTATGGCAGGGCGGGAAACATGGCGCATTACAACCAGGTCTGTATGTGGAAAGTTCAGGTTATGTTCCTATGTTTTTTAATATCCCCAATCTTAATTTGGCAAAACTCATGAGGTCCCTGGCTTTGTTTTCCATGCAGCCCACTCCCCCGCTGTATCACGTCCGAGACATGAAGGTCCCAACGGCCATGTGGTCGGGTGGGCACGACACCCTGGCTGACCCCAAAGACATGGCCGTGCTCCACACCCAGATCTCAAACCTGGTGTACTATAAAAACATCCCCCACTGGGAACATCTGGACTTCATCTGGGGGCTGGACGCTCCCCAGCTTATGTACGATCAGATAGTTAAGCTCATGAACCAGCATGCTTGAAATCGTCCATCACCTGGATTCACAGGGGGCCTGGAAGTCATAATTGATCAGGGTACTTGATACAGCGAGTCTCTTGGCTTAAGTGTATCTAACCAGCTTTAAACTTTTGTTCTCCATGAGCTGCTTTTAACTAATCTCAAATTCAATCAGCTGATGAGTGTGTCATCCTCGTTAATTGCATTTTGACCTAAACTGCATGAAGCTGTACCTCACAGTTTCATTTTTATTAGCTGTTTGGACTGTACGGAATTGTTTTTGACAATCTCAATTTATTCGATTTTTATTGTTTTAAAGCCTGTTTAATGTTTGTGTCATTGACCTGTGTTTGGATTCGTGCTCAGACAAAAAGCAAAGTATTGGTTGATTTCAGGGATGTTGAATGTTGTTTTATTTTATTGTATTTGAAGTCATAGGATACTTCTTAAGTTACTGATCTGGAGCTCCAAATGATTCTCAAATCAAATGCCTTTTTTCATAACCTTGTATTTTATTGTATTTCTTACAACCACTGCAAGACTGTTAGATGAAGCGTTATCTGCACTGACCAAAGAATGCAATTAAATACGTTGGTACATTTTCTACTTTATGCATGACTTGTTATATATATATATATATATATATATATATATATATATATATATTGAGCTATCATTTCCTACCAATTAACTGAATTGTTCAGTAAAATAAAACACTTTGCCTTCAATAACTATAATAGTAGGTGTGGTCTGATGTGTCTCTATTAATAACAACTACATACATACAGTCAAATGCAACAAAAGGGTTTATAATCAGTGTCTGCTCCTTTTGCCATGAAGCTCAATTAAGGTTCTGAAGACTAAGGTGCTGGGTCAGTACTGTGTATATCTTTCTCCCCATCCATTGTCCTTAAAAATGTGCATATACACACACACATACATGGTACAATATTTACTTTTCTTGGATGTATACTTTACAAAATACACTACTTACAATACAATCAAAGGCACTAATGTATTTTCTATGATGCAGCAAGGACTTCCACTAGAGGTCATGATCATTAATGTACAAGAACAATATTAAAACATATCTTATCGTCGAGAGAAATGTAATTTTAGGCGTGTACAAAATTTGCTTAAGTGCAAAGCCAAAACGTGGGTAAAAAAACCACACCGCAACATCAAAAATAAAGTGCATTCACTATCAAATACATGTATTCAGCTCAGTTATCAAGCCATCCCTGTACAGAAGGAATGCAAATGTGGATTAACACATTACATTATTTGTATGTGTTCACCACCCGACATTACAATCTCTAAATACTGTAGCCAACAAAAGACTGGAAACTGACATTAGTGTAACACTTACATGCTGCCCGCGAAGATGCTTTTAGCATAATTAGGTGCATGGAGTCATGGTGAAAAACTGTTTTCATATGCGTTTTACTCTTTCCATGCACTCCATTACAAAACAAATCCAAAACAGAAGTATGATCGCAATGAGATATTCCATTCATGTTCAAAAGATCATTCTTGTCCAGTCATTTTTGTTAATTCATCCCGTCACTGTGACTTTTTCAGCATTTGCACAATCTTTTTAAATTTCAACCGGATCGCGATATCCAATGGGGTCTCATCATCCTGAAAGACAAACATGGCATACAGTCAGAAAAAGACTTAGGTCATTGTACGTTTCTCTTTTATTTTACTTGCACTAATAAACAAATACCATTTCAAAATAGTGGGGGCAGAAATGCTCCAGTGTTCTTATTACAAAAGCTTATAAAAGTGTGTTTGATTACAGGATGCACAAATTAAACATAATTAAAAATAAAATAATGTGTTATAAATAGAAACACTATTGTACTGTTCATTGTCAATACTACAGCATGATATGTTGCAAGGAAATACCAATGCATGTCCCACACCTATCTAACAGCAAGAACATGTTTTTAATGAAATGCTAGTATAGACACGATATGAGGCTGATGTCCAGAGCCTGCCTTCTTTACCATCCATTTCTCAAGCGGAATTGAAAGCATGCATCTTTATCTGTGATTTACACCTAACATTTAATATATTATGTTAGATGGTCTGGGCTGACCATCCAGTTAGCTTTTAATAAATATTTTTTTATCCAGGCCTCACACATTAGATTGTATTTTGATGTAAAGTAAGAAATATTGTGTGTACTGAGTTATAAAAGTACCTGCATATTAAACTAAATATAGGAAAACAAACATGAAACATCCAAAAGCAGCCTGGTCTTCTACTTCTATGTACACCGAAATAGATTAAAACAACATCCTACTTTGTTCTTTATTGAAACATCGGCTTTCTTTTCCAAGAGAAGAGGGATGATTCTGTCACTTTTTCTTTGACAAGCATAGTGAAGTGCTGTGTTTCCCATCTGCAATGGAAAATAAATAAATAAGTGTTCATCCCTGCCCAAGACAGAAAGCATATACATTTTAATTTTTTGTTGATGGAAACCATTTTTGGCAGCAATTTGGTTCTACAATGCAGAACACTGAAATATCCTCATTGCAGACAGATCACTTTGGGTTCAGCACATTCAACGCCTTGCATGCAAAGGAAAAACATGTACATCAGATTTTTAATTGGTATTATTTGTCCGCTTACATAATCTACGGCATTGACATCCACAGTACTGCTCAATACCAGCTGCATCATTGCTGCATTCTTCCTTCGCTTGTCCTCCTGTTCAAAAGATTGATATGAACTTTAACAAGAAGGCATAGCTGTTGAAGATAAATATTTAATGTATACTGTGCATACATATATATTGATATATATAATCTTTTTCATCATGAACACATTCATCTTGTGTGTGCAATGGGTAAACATTACTGATGCTTTGGGTGTCAGAGGGGAACACTCAAAGTTCAATGTTCACCTCACTCATAAGTGATACTATATGTACTTCCCAGATATATTTTCAAACTTGGGAGTTTTCTCAAATTTCTGTATTACTTGTTCCATACAATATTGGTCATTTAATTTAATTTCTTCTTAATGTTACTTGGACCATGATGTATGATATAACTTTTTAGAAAACCATTTTTGCTGCAAGAACTCCAAATAAAATTCCAAACAAAGTTGTGTAGACATTGACAATAAGCAGACATACCAATATAAGTAATCCAATTAGTAATACAGGCATCAAAATGATAATCATCAGATAATCCAGGAAAGAAAAGGTTTTCCGTGCAGCATAGTGCAAACATGTCCTCTCTCTCTGTTGACAAAAGTGAATGGACAGTGAGAACAATTTATTTGATAAACAAATAATACAGTTTAATGAACAACATAGTCACCTGTCCTGTTTAACTATATAGTATATACTGTTCTTCACTTTGTGGATATTACCAAAAATTTTAAAACATTTTAGCTTCTATAACACAATTTGCTTTATCCTTTTTTAATCAGCACCTTATTTCGGAGAGCCACATTTGCATTCTGATCCAGAAGGTACTTCACAATCCTTATGTTGCCATTTCTGCAGGCGGCTATGAGTGCCGTATCTCCAAAGAGGCTGTCTTGTACATCTAAATTCTTGCTGTTCTCCTTCAGCTGTTCAGCCACTTCCAGCAGGTCATTATCATATGCCGCTTGGCAAATGGGCTAGAGACAGAAAACAAATAGAATATTAAAATAATATCCCCAAATGATCAGTTTATAACTAGCTGCCCAAGACCATGGAAGTAATGAGCACCATTGTGATGATTGTTCATTGATTAATATCAATGCTTAGGTTTAGCACAGCTGGAGACTTAACCCATTGACTTGGACACAGTTTGCTTACAGCTTAGCTAAAGAGGAATGGGAATTAGAGCAGCTTAGATGATCATATCATCCTGTAATTACACAGACAGGACCAGTAAAGAGCATTGTAAGAATCGCATGGTGCCTAAGAGGCCCATACTCAAAAAGCACAATTGTGTAATAGTATTTCAAGAAAAAAGTTGCTGAAACAATCTGTCTGGTAACTTCCTTAAACTGTGTACAACCTACGAACAAAGACATATTTGCATCTTGTGTCTATTATGAAATAATGGAGTTCATCCTTACAAAATACACATAGGTCATATGTCAGATATGAATATCAATGATTTAAAACAAAGGTGCTTTCTTGTATGGGTCAAAACTAAACTATGGGTATTCCCACTAGGCTTGGGGGGAGATTACAGTCTACTTTGTACATTTGTTTAACACTTCAGTTCCATCACTTTGCATATTGTGCTACCACAGAATATAACCTTGTCTCAGTCGCACTGATCCATACAGACATTTAGCCTCAGGGAAGAGGTCATCAGCTTGTTTCTCCCTTGGAAGAAGCAGCTTGTGGTAAAGGACTAAGGGGGCAAATATGGTTGCCTCTGCTTGCGTAGTAGATTCGTTATCGTTTCTAAAGGCTGCTCCTAAACCTGCTTTTAGAGACGTTATCTACAGTTATATACAGGTCACAGAATCGGGATAAACCGGATCTGCATGAGTATAGCATCGGAAAGGTTACTGCTGAACTCTGACTCATTACAAGACATGAGGAGTTTCAATCAAACCCAACTCAAATGATAACCAATATTAATAATAATCATATACTATAATAACAATAACTGTGGAAAATAAGGAACTTTATATAAATAAGCAGAATGTCATGCAGATCATATTTCAAAACAATTAGGCCTACCTCCCGAACTGAATAACTCAAAGATGTTTTCCAGCTACATTTTCAAAATAACTAAAAACAAAAGAGTACGTGGTCATGTGTGTCTAGATCTCTAGACCTTCAGCCGACATTGTCTAATTCGTGGCATACAGGTGATGTCACAGATACCCTACACCCTGAAACATTGTTACACTTTCTAAGAAACCTAGCTTGACGTAGAGTCCAGGGGAGAATTACTAGTTTATCAACCCAACGTATTTATTTACATAACAACGTATAAAACACACACACAAACAAAAAACATATGGTGAAAAAATAAACATCAGTTTAAAACAGGTAACATAAGCAATCATATATTTAAACATTGACATTAGAATTCGGAGTTCTTCAAATTCGAAATAGTATTGTAAAACTAAATATAAAGCAGTCCCTTGTGTACTCTACCTCTGAGTAGATAATGCCCATTTCTTTGGTGTGGTCTTTTCAATGACGTCACTGCCTTCTCTGCCAACACCTGGACACTTTGCAGCTGGACAGTCCGAGTTGTCCCTCCGTGCTGGACGCTGTTTCGGGCTTGTATTCGTCCTGCTGCCGTTCAGGGAAGTTTTCTCGGACTTTTCACAAACCTGCAACTTCAGCACTGTGTCATCAGATCCACGCAATTTCCAAAAGTCCGCCTAGTCGGGGTGTGGTTTTGGATGTGTTGCATGCCCTTAAAGTGAGAAGTCATTCATTTGGGAAGTGTGTTGTGAAACAAATGAGAACGACCGACAAGAGGAAAGTAACAGGACTACATACCAGTTGCATTTGTCTTGTAACAAATGCGTGTCCAGGCTTGAAACAGGAGACGGGTATTCATGACTAAAACTTGCCTACCTAAGGCAAAGGGAAGAGGAGGAGTTCAGTAGACCATCACTGCTGTTCTGTTACAGCCTGTGTAAGAAACTGTTGGAGGGTGACAGAAATAGTGTCGTGTCATTTAAAATAGGCTTATTATGGTCGCTGATGCTTGACATTTCTTTATTGTGTCTACTTGTCTAGTCTGGTTTGATCTGGATTGAGTGATATATAAATAACCACACCACTAATTATACTTTTTAATTGATTGTAATTATATTTTTTCAGCAGATTGACAGAATTCTAATCTGTTTGATAAACATTTGCAAAACAGTTCTGATCGCTAAAAGAAAACCAAATACATGTTGAATGCTATCATATTATATCATATATCAGCTTATCCCCCCTGAGATGTTCAATACTCTTGTCATTTTATGTATACATACATACATACATAATATATGTGTATCTTTATAGTTATCCATCTCTCTTTGTGTACTATGCTAGATCTCCAGGACCAGACCTGGAACTATCTGCTGTAATACAGTTAAAGTTGCACATTTTCAATGAGGACAATTTACAAATATAGATCTTTGTGTTTATTTAAATTATTTGTTTTATATAGTACATTAATAGTAGAATTTAACTGGTTCAGTACAGTGGGTCTGAGCAATACATATTAAAATAGGGACCTATGGTAGGGAACAGACAAAATGTGTGTTAAGGTACAAGGCGTGCTGTAGCAGACAGGGACATTTGACATTTAAAGTGTGTATCTGTCTGTGTGTATTGTACGGTATATTACCAGTACCAGGGCTGGTATTGTAAGCCACAATAACATTTAAAGCTATCTTGAATTGCATTTCCAGAAATCTTTAAATCATTTAGAGATATCTCAAAATGTAATTGTGATAGGCCTCTCTTTTCATTCGAGATATCTGAAAATAAATTCCTGTCTATTTGAAAATATCTTACAAACATTTGGACATTAATATACATTTCTGTGAATTGTGAGATAGAGATGGGTGACAAATAAAAGGAAAAACCTGAATAAATGAGTGGAGGAACATAATGAATGCAGATGCCTCCAAACAGGTGAACTGTATGATACAATTAAGCAATTAACATCCTATCCTACTCTGTGGCATGTATACAAATGCTGAGCAGGCCCAGTTGACCTTGATTTTGGATCAAGATGGCAAGAGGAAAGGATCTAAGTGACTTTGAAAGATGGGTCATTATTGGGGCACCATAGGCACTGGTCTACACAGACGTGGAACAAAGTGATATGGTCAGATGAGTCATCCTTCACCATATTCTCGACAAGTGGGCGAGTGCATGTTTGGCAACACCAAGAGAACAGTACAGGCCTGACTGCTTGACCCCTACAGTGAGGGGGTCCGGAAGCTCTGTTATGCTGTGGGGGGCATTTTCCTGGCATGGTTTGGGTCCACTTGTCCCCATAGAGGGAAGGGTCACTGCAAATCATGACAAAGTTATTCTGAGTGATCACCTTTATCCTATGGTGGCACATTTCTATCCTGATGGGAGTGGTCTCTTCCAGGATGACAATGCCCCCATCCACAGGGCACGAGGGCTCACTGAATGGTGTGATGAGTATGAAAATGATGTGAATCATATGCTATGGCCTTTGCAGTCACCAGATCTCAACATCTATGGGAGATTCTGGAACGACATGTTAGACAGCGCTCTCCACCACCATCATCAAAACACCAAATGAGGGAATATCTTTTGGAAGAATGGTGTTCATCCCTCCAGTAGAGTCCAGTGACTCGTAGAATCTGTGCCAAGAGCATTGAAGCTGTTCTGGTGGGTCATGGTGGCCAGCACCTTACCGAGACACTGCATGTTGGTTTTTCCTTTAATTTGTCACCTGTCTATATCTCAAAATAACTTCCTGTATATTTATTCATAAATACATGAATGGATGACCAGGTAGTGATAATCTCAGGCAACATACATTAAGTTATTTCGAGACATTTTGAAATGTATGTCGGATATCATAGAGAGGAAGTTATTTCCGGATATCTGGAAATGCATTTCAGATATAAACGAGTTGGCAGGATTAGGCTTTCACTTTAAGTATTACTTTCTCTATAAAATGAGATTAAGAGTCATGTGGTCTAACACATGAGCCATCCTTCTGGTATGAAGGTATGAAAACCATTGATTAATTAGGATCCCTCCATTGGCCTACTGCTTTCACCTCACCATGTTAATATATGCGTGACGACATCTGCAAAAAACTCAAAAGGACAGATTGATTTATCTTCTATTGATTAATCTATAGAAGCACATGCATTATCAAATAAATAATATCAAACGCTCATACAGTATCTATTTATTTTGATAATATTACAAATATCATTGTACATCATGATAATTAACAAGCAAACACACACGAAAGCAAATCGGTGCAGTGCTCACTGTGCATAGTGACCTAATTTTGCTGCTTCCCTTCTCGTCCAGTCCCCGGGCATGTCAGCTACAAATTAGTCTCAGCCTCGTTTTACAGACGCATAACATTTGGGATTAGAAAAATCCTGACCAGATGCTCTTACTAGACAATAAGATTGAAACGGCTTTTTGTGACATTTAAATAATAATAATAATAATAATAATAATAATAATAATAATAACTGCACAGGACTTGGAATGAAATAAAGGCAGAAGTTGTAGTAGACATATTTTGAAAGGGAAATGAATGTAATAAAAGTAGCCTATTTGAAATAAAATGTTTATTTTCAAGTAATGCATTAACAGCAGCTTTATTGGGGTAGGAGGTGAGCATAAAGAGGTCTATTGATCTACTGTTGCACGTCCTGTTTCCACATTTGCATGAACGCAAAGGCGGCATTTGAACAGGACAGCAGATACCCCTATAGCGCCTGCGCTCTGCACGTACAAACGATTTAAACACTTCCCATGAACGGTGCAAGCTCCTTGCACTACAATGTCAGCCTCAAATGTAGAAACATGGAATAAACACTTAGCACAAGACGCATGCATGCCGTTTTTTGGTCTTTGCAGGGCGCGCAGCTGAGGCGCCCGTGTTGCATCATTCGCGCACAGGACCCAGATTGAGAGTGGGAGTCCCCAGCAGGGTGACAGCTCTCGCATTACTGTCATATTATTGATTTCACAAGGCAGGCAGACAGATCGCTGCTCTTCTTCTCATCCACTGCTTCCGAGTGGCTGCTTTATTTTTTGTTTTTCTCTCTCTCCTACGGACACCCCTGTGTGCTGCAGCGGGGACTGAAGCTCATATAAGGTCCCTTCCTTATAGGATACTTAGCGTGCGGACCAGCCTTCAGCCATTTTCTCGCCGGTAAAGTTTGCCTGTCTGCTTCTCGCTGCGTTTGAAACAATGCTGTTTGACACACAAAAGCCCCAAAACACGGGGTCTGGGATGTGCAAACAGCTGCCGTGGCTGCCTTTCATTATTAACGCGGCTTGCTCTTTTTACAGGGGATTCTAGCAGGTGCCACATGTGACGATGCGGGGCAGGCGACGAGAGCAGGCAGGTGAATTACTGGTATGCCTTTAATGTGTTTTATTATGTATATTATTATTATGCATATGAACGATGCAGTACAGTAGAATATACGCAACAACAAGACCCAGAAGTTGCCTATAGCTTTCAATGTCGTTGGGCTTGTTTTGTTGTTACTTAAAAGAATGTTTAGAAACATATTTGATTGAACGTTCTGCGGTGTCTGTTTGATGTATTTATTATGCATATTTGTATTTATACATATATATGCAACATAATAATGGACCTTGTTAACAACAATGTGAAGCACCCAGGTTGACATACCGGTTCTTCCTGATTTCAGGCAGGGAAGTCGCTAATGTAAACGTTTAGGATCTAGAGAAAGCGATTCAAACATATACAACTAGTGTTGCTATTCACATGTGTGCACTGTGAGGATTGGAGATGGTGTGTGTGCTTTTCTAGTATTGTGCACACACACATTAAAACAACGTCGGCTGCATCCTTGAACAAAGGCTTATTTACCTTTCTCTGTTGTGTTGCTTGCAGCCCTTCAGAATGAATATGAATATGCATGCATCCGACAAACGTAGTTGATTTAATAGTGCACAAACCAGAGGCTTGCAAGGCCTCATGTGAAATATAATTTAAAGTAGGTGTTTCTGGTCATCGTAACGTATTTTACGTGTGAGTTGGCAGCTGTGCAAGTGCAAAATGGGAAGGGAAACTCGCTTTTACTCAGCAAAATTAAAACAATCAATTTCTCCGGTGGCAGTCGTGGTTTAGTTCAGAGGGATAGAAGGCTTGTATTAGTCTCTTGTATTATGTTTGCAATTTTAAATGACTTTTCTGGTACTAAGCTGTCACAGTTTTTGGAGCAATTAATTTTCCCAAATCAAAGAGTGAAGACAGGAAAACATATGATTAACTTATGAAAAGTTCAAATGTAACATAATTGTCCAAAGACACAGTTTAATGGCATTTGAAGATAGTTGCAACAGGTCAGGTATCATCACTGGATACAGGCTTTAATTCATTGAAGTAATAACAGGACTATTTACAATTAACTCTTTTAATACAAAGATGATTCTTATGCATTCCGGCAAATAAGATAACAAAAGTGATTGTAATGCAGTGATTGTCTGGTGTGTCTTTTCTCTCTCAATTAATGAAAATCTGGTTAAACAGATCTTCCGGCAGTGTGACTTCTTGTGTTTTTCCATTAGTTTCCTTCATTATTGTGTGCCATCTACTGGTTCAGTAAGAGAAGAGTAGTGTTGCCTGAACTTCATCTGACGGTGGAGTTTACATTTGTATTTTGCAATCATGACTCAATTGATCACACAAAGGAGTAGTACAGACAACTCTGAATGTCACATTTACAATGCCTCTAATCTGCCCATGAGGATTGTGGTTATGCTTAGAAAAATCTGTCATTTCCTAATCGAAATGTGGACGCATGTAGGGAACACCCAGTGTGGTATTGTGATGAAGTTTATTAATCTGGAAGCAGCATGTAAAGTACCTGTCACACAGATAGCAATTTAAACAAAAACTGGAACAAGCCAAACAAGCATTTATTTACAATTCTGTTATTGAAGTAAAGATGCAGATACTCCATGTTGTAAACCACCCTTTAGTTGATTTACATTTTTTTCAAAACATTTGGTTCTGTTTTGAAGTAGGCTACAAGATATAAATGTTTAGTTAACTTGATCCTTAGAGGGTTCTACCTCCTAATTAGTGTGTAATTACAGATAAATGAACTGTGAAATGAAGTGCTAAACACAGGAAACATTTTATATTGCAGTCTTCTAAGGCCAAATTAAACAACAACTGGGTATTAGAGGGAGATGTGTAAGAATATATTTTTCAAAGACATCAGTAACAAATATCATTATAATATACAGTCCTGTATCACTCTCCTAGTTGGCCATTCTTGTTAATAACTGACTGACTATATAAGAGCTGTGTGTGCCTGTGTGTGTGACATTTTGTTTAGCTCAACTCGGGAGATGTAGTATGAAGTCCGTTTCAGTGTTTTTAGTCCCAGGTGGAAATAAACTAAAATTAAATCAGAGCTCTTTAGAGAACTTTTAAAGATTGTAATGAAATAGTTGCATATTTTTTTGTTGAATAGACGTCTTTCTGTCTTTTACACACACACACACACACACACACACACAGAGGCTATGTCTTGACAAAAAGATTGCTAACTGTACTTGTTAGTATGTTTTTTTTTTTTACTTCTACTGAAGCTCATCAGCGAAACTAGGCATTCTGAGATAATGACTTTGATTGGCTGATAAGTCAGGCTTAATGCTTACGAGTCATTAAAGAGAGCTAAATTTAGGGCTCTTTAAAGATAATGTAATGTACACTGTTCATTTGTGTTTGATTGTACCATTTTTGTTTCAGTTTGTAACTCCCTTTGTTTACTGCAAAGATAAATGTGCTTTGTGTTTGTTTTCACATTGTTCCTTGAAGGTGTTTTTTTCTTGTGTGTTGTGCAAAAGCAGTGCAGAGTAACAGATGGTATTATAAATGCCCCTATCTTCTGCTAGTGCATTAGGGACGTGGTGATTAAATTGCACAGTGAAGTGACCTTTTATCCTTTGCCCTCCAGTTGTACTAAAAGGATTGTGTTGATTTCAGATGGAAACCCTCACCCCAGTCTCTCAGCCACGTTTTGTCAAGTAGCATTGGATACATGGACAGCTCTGTGAACCTCTAGAGGTAAAGAAGCATTTCAATGGTTTTCTCTTCGTTTCCATTTTCCGTGTCTTGTTACTCCTATTGTTTTGATTTGAGTTAGTGTCTTTCTCAAAGGACGCTTAGGCAAGCATGCATAAATCCGAGCTGTAGTCACCAGGTGCTCAGGCTTAAGCAGGGCGGTAGTCGCATTTCAAGGTCAGTTACAGTCAGATCCACGCTGCTAACTAGCTTCGTATACAACTAAAAATAAAGCATTTCACCCGTTTGTGCTTTCCTTGTTATCTTGCCTAAATTGTTTGCTCTTAGTTGCTATGGTGGCATTTATCTTTGCCCCACAATTCCTTCCGACGATAAGGCAGCTGCTATAAAATGCTCCACCACGTACAATATCAGAAACGAGGGCATTGTTTTCCTGATTAGTGAAAGTGAAGATTGGATCTTTGTCGTCTGACTTATTGACCCACCTTAAGACGGAGGCTTCAGCAGTCTTTCATTAACACAAAAGGAAACATGTTAGTCATCAGATTGTACTGCATAGTTACTCGCTACCATAGCAACTACAACACTATTTTTGATTTGGCTCAGTACCCACTGTAGCATGGTGAGGATTGTACAAATTGTTATTATTCATAAAGTGTTGTTGCACCTTATTTTTTTTTTCTGATGATGAAAGTACGTTTTCTTATTCGGAAGACAAAGGTATATTTTCCAGTATGTAGTTTATATTGGTGCACTCTAGATATAGTTCTTCAATTATAATGTATAAAAAAGCAATTACATGTTCTTTTGATTGTAATTCTAGCTCCCAAGGGACCTGCAATCACTTAAGGACTTAATGCAAATATTTGTTCTATGACATGTAAGTAGTAAACCTGCTCTTTTTGCTACATCAGTTAAAGACATGTACTGCGGGGTCATTTTATTTCAGGTGTTTATTGTGGAGAGGACTGAGGACTGACATTTTTGCGATTGACTTTTGATTCAGTCCCGTCCTTCGTTATTGACGCGGTGCTTATTTCCATCGCATAGATAACATTCTGATTGGCCGTGTATTGCCATTAGTTGAAATTGATTTATCTGCCGTCCTTCTCTTCAGTGTCGTTTGGCTTTTGGAAATGACAGATGGATACATTAGGAAGAACAGATCCTCCCAGTCTACAGCCCACAGGAAACATGGACCAGACATTTAGCTTCAGCACACTGGTGCGTATGCCTGCTTCACATTTTGGGTGTGCAAGGAAAGAAAATTGAACATCATGCCTTCTTATGAGTCACGGTGATTAGCATTTACAGCACAGCAGGTCGGTAATGGGTATCTATCCATATTTCTAAGAGGGTGTGAATTGCTGCATATATTTCCAAAACCCATATGATTCTAATATCTCTTCCTGGAAACATCGAAGTGAGTAGACGACTGCAGGAGTGAATTGTTCATATAAAGTGTGTAGAACATTCAAATATGCTTTGACATACTGGAAAATGTGTTTAATTTTATAGTAAGTGTTTTTCTGATCATACTTACTGTCTAGAAGTCTGGGAACGGCTCCTTTTGCTTATCTATTCACTCAACCCTCAACGGCCGACCCCTATGGAAATACTGCGAGGGGCTCATATTCCACAGATGTCATTCGATACCCAGATGAGTGGCTGATGAGTGTTTTTATGGCAGACTCTGATTTGCTTTCAGAAGAAGCTCGCAGCTGAGCCCGACCACACTGACGTGAGCCTGCCGGCAGTGGAGCGGGTCCGAGCCCTGAGCAAGATGGGCTGCAACATCGAGATCAACGAAGACATCACGCCCCGGCGCTACTTCCGCTCCGGGGTGGAGATGGAGCGCATGGCGGCAGTGTACCTGGAGGAGGGCAGCCTGGAGAACGCCTTCGTGCTCTATAACAAGTTCATCACGTAAGGGGCGGACCCTCAAACGGACCCTTATCTTAATCAGCAAATCATTTTTATTTTCTGGGATTGAGCAAACGCCATTTCCCATGAAAGCCGGCTCCGTAGACTCAACCAAAGGTGAAATTGAAATGGGCTGATTAATTGGAGACCATATGTTTATTGTTTTGTTTGTCTTTTCCGGAATTGGTGTACAAACACATTCTTTTTATAGGCTTTTGCAAAACACATTTTCAGAGTCTACTTTTTATGTTTCTGTGTGTGGATAATTATAGGGGATAGTTGGTGAGGTTTTGTGAAAGGAGAATACCTACCAGGCTTCGCTTTTATGACTGAATTATTTTCCTTTTCAGTTTATTTGTAGAAAAGCTGCCCAGCCATCGGGACTACCAACAGTGCGCCGTTCTGGAGAAGCAGGTCATAATGAAGGTGGGGCCCTAATTTTACATCACAGCGCTTCCCCCATCGGAGCAATTTATATTGATGCCCCGGAGCAGCAGCTCGTTACTCTGAAGACTGAGGCTGGGCTACTTAGCAGACCACTAAAATAGAAATCAATAGACACAAGCTACAGAGAAGATATTTTGGGAGTTTGAATTTAATAGTCTATGTGGTGCATTAGGTAATGAGGTCATGGTCTGTTACATAGGGAGGGGAAAGGGAAACCAATGGCACAAAATGTATTCTGAGTAACATATCAATAGACTTTTTACAATTAATATCAACAACATAACTGAAAAATTGTTCACATAACTGTTTGTCATTTTTGTGTCCGCAGAAATTACAAGAAGTTGCATTTCCAAGGACCGATAAGCTGAAGAAGCTCCTTCAGGAGAAATACAACAAAGAACACATGGATTATGTGAAGAATCAAGTAAGGACGCTGTGAGGTCGACATCACACTCAACCTGTAACTGCGCTGTGGTTTACAGCTATGAAAGTGTGAGAAAACACCAGCTGACAAAACTAAAGTTGTAACGATTTAATCTGGGCGTCTGTGTTGAGTGTCTGTTATAAAGTCGTCTAATAAATCAAAATAAATCACCCTTAACTAAGCTGTCTCAGCGGAGCTATTTTACTAGAGCCTAGACCACCTTGTTTATTTGGGTGACATCTTTATAATATAATCAGTTACAAATTGGTAAGACTATCATAATTTATCATATAGAAATGATATGGTCATCAATCTTTCTTATTAGAAGAATTTGAAGACACTTTTTTTTTCAGCACAGACTTCTTGTTTTAATAAAGAAATCTACCCCTTCTTGTCTATCACAATTCAATTAGAGGAAGGATTTAGTCCGTCGTAGAAAGTGATTTCTCGCCACCAAATAGGGTTTGTGTTGGTTTGCTATATGCATGTGTGAGAACTGGTCTGCCTGCCTGTGTTTTCAGAGCCAGCCTGTGGAGGATTGCAGTCTGCAGATGAAAAAGCTGTCCTTGCTGGAGGAGGAGAAGCAACGGGTGGCTCAGCTGCGAAAAATGCAAATTGAATCGGAGCAGTTCCGCTACTTCGAAGACCAACTGCGCAGACAGGAGCTGGCCAACAAGAAAGATGAGGTCGTCCACAAAGTGCCTGAGCAAACGGATGGGTCCTGTCTGGCCCGTCCTCCCAAAAACAACTCCCGCCCCGAGGCCAACCGGAAAAACAACCAATCCCCTCCCGTCAACAAAGCCCTGAATCCAGCTGCCACACTGGGCGCCATACAGAGTCAGTATCTAGTTCCCAAACACATTTGTCTTTGTCTTGTGTGTCCGTCACCAGGTTTTCCTAAAAAGTCTTCCACTTCGTACACCAATCACTTGCATATGAATTGTAAAACTGAAAGAAAACACTGCAGTTATTTAAGTTGAAATCAATGTAGAATATTCTCTTGGAGGTGCATCGCCTGCAAAATATTATTGTATATTTTTTTAAATGAATGTTTAATGTTAACTTTGGATTAGACTAGAATGTGTAATAGTTTATGGATAATTGGAAACATGCTGCTCTTTTTTCATGGCAATGGAAATCAGGCCAAGCAAATTCAAGTTGGATTTGTTTCTGTGAAATTACACGCATTGGATGCGGCGCTTAAAATAGGCCGTCTGTTATTGTATATTTTAATTCAACTGGATGTAATTTGAAATATTTATGAAGCTGCCATTCCCATTGTGCTCTGTTTTACAGATCAGAAGGTGGAAGGGTTGAGAAGCGTTGTGATTCCCAGAGACCTGTCGTACAAGTTTCTGCTTCTTGCTGACAGCAATACAGCCAGAGGAATTGAAACCTGTGGAATTCTGTGTGGCAAACTGGTACGGGACGACTTTTATTGCAGTTCACATAGGTATTGTAATGTTTCATGACTCATTAAAAGCTTAGTGTGTAAAATGTGATGCAATCAAGAGTAGGTGTAGCCAGCCTTAAGTCGGTGCACTTCAAATCTTTGCAAACACTGATGATCTTGTTTGTGATGACTGTGCACCAACAAACCCCCCAAATCTAATTTAACCAAACACTTCGAGACCAATGCCTTCGTCACTAGTACATCTTAGGGTAGTAAAAGACAAATTGAGCATTCAAAAACTGAAGAAGCATCCAGAAAGAACAATGAGGCTCCACAGAACAAGTCACTCTTCGTTTATTCATGTATTAAACCATAACAAATGATTGACGTTGAAAGTGATCATACCGTGCCATTCTGTCTCATCCCTGTAACCTGAAGAATATTGTCTTGGTTTGGTCCGGCAGACTCATAATGAGTTCATGATCACCCACGTTATCATACCCAAGCAGTCTGCGGGTCCCGACTACTGTGACATGGAGAACGTGGAAGAGCTCTTCAGCTTTCAGGATCAGCACGACCTCCTCACTTTAGGATGGATCCATGTGAGTCTGGGCCATTTCTGCTCTAGCGTCCTCATTTCTAACATGGCAACAGCTATATAGTTTACTTCACTGAGCTGTCAAGTGTAATGCAGTTGATTATGGCTTTTAACAGCTCTATCAGATGTGCTGTTAGCCTCTCATGGTGTCTCATTCCAGAGTGTAAAAAGAAAAGTCACATGGTCACAAGTGAGTCATACCAGTTATGCCAGATATGTACCTGGCTAAATATATCATTTTGCACCCTACTTTGAAAGATATATTTTTTGTCAGGTGACATGTAATGGATACTTGTGATGGGTACAATTGATCATTTCACTGTTGCAGTGGTATATGGATATCAAATTGGACAAGTGTCAGCAGAAATTCCAATTAATAAACTGCTCTCTGAGTCAGCTTGACATCTGTATATGAAGAAAATGTTGGATTTATTGAAACAAATGGTTAAATTCTATACTGTGTATCTTGATTGATTTTTCTCTTTTAAATGGTTCTCTGTGATCAAAGCTGGTCTGAGTGCCTGTGCTAACAGCCCTCCTGTGTTCACAGACGCACCCGACTCAAACCGCCTTCCTCTCCAGTGTGGACCTGCACACCCACTGCTCCTACCAGCTGATGTTGCCCGAAGCTATCGCAATCGTGTGCTCTCCAAAACACAACGAGTGAGTCTGATTTCATCTTGAATGAAAAGTGAAACCTGTGTGCTTCACTTGCACATTGTTTCCCTCACCTCTATCTCACCACGTTTGTCACATCTGAGAGTGCTGTTTGGCCTGTGCAATGTATTTCTCAATGGACCACATGGCTTTATCATAACAGGGTTCACGAATGCTTGTGAGAATATTATCCTACCCAGCAATATCTGGGCAATATTAATCGCTAAAAACAGGTTAAGTTAAGTTTAAGAACGCAAATCAATCTAAAGTATATCAGAACTTTCCTCAGTTACTGTAGACTTGTTGCATGAAGACCCGTCCTTTAGAATGTATATCTGTGGCTACTTTATAGGCCAACATTTGAATGTTTAATCCAATACAGGAATCCCCTTGATCAGACAGGGCTTACATGCTTTAAAACTTTCCTTTGCCTTTAGCACTGGTGTGTTCAGGCTGACAGGAGCAGGAATGCTGGAGGTCGCTGGCTGTAGGATGAAGGGGTTCCATCCACACTCCAAGGACCCTCCATTATTTAACGTAAGAGTTCAATCCTGTCCTCTACAATAATAATAATTCAGTCGGGTGTCGTGTTCTGTCTGTGAAAGCCGAAAGCAGCGTTGCGCCTTGCTCTCTGTGAGAGGTGACACTTCCTTGTTCTTCTTCCCAGATATGTAAACATGTTGTGGTGAAGGACATGAAGACAACAGTCCTGGACCTGAGGTGACAGGAAGGACCCCCTCCCCCCCAGTAGGCCATCTCACTGCGCCACCACACACAGCTGGAGTGGATAGTTTTATATTTATATCTTTGTTAACTTGAAGGCTTTTGTATTTATTTATTTTTTTCAAAAGTACTGTGAATTGCTATTGCTTTGCAGTAAAGAATGATGTGAACATTCACTGTGGAGCTTTAAGCTGTACAATAATGGTGAGTTAATTTGATTTTATTCTCGCTTTGTACTCAGTGGCTTTGCACCCTGAACTCAAATCATTAGTCTTGACACAGCATGCCTCAGTTACTGAGAAGACCGTTTTTAAAGGGGAAAACCTTTACACTGAAATTCTTTGAGGTGTGACATTTTAAATGAAAACAGAAAAACTCCCCTTAAAAGGCCAACAATGTGTAGGCAGTAACAATATGTTCTGCATATCTGGGTTACAATATTCTTTACCCCTCTTGCATTAAAGTAAGTTTATGCTTATTATCTCTAATGTGTAACCCAATGGGAGTGATCAAACAGTTTTAATAGGGAATGAAATCACAAACTGAGTTTTACAAGCAACTACAATTTATATTCTGAACGGCATTATAGTGCACGACACTTGATGCATTTATAAACATAACCTGCGGTGACTGGATTTTGTTTCCTTTTTAACAGAGACAACAATGCTTGTCTTCAATAGAGACGTATTCAGTTACAGCCCTGCAAGGATGTACACTTTTGTACAGTTGAATTCTGGAAAGGTATACTTGTGTCCTTAATCTCTTTGGTGGTAGTAATATATAAAATGCTTACTAACCAACTAAATTTACTTCAATAACTAAATGCTTTATAATATTTTCTTCTAGCACGTGTTATTGCTGTACAACTCTGAATTTATCAGCAAGTGCAGGTTCCGTTGTTTACATTGAAATGCACTGTAAGTTCAATGAGAAGGATCCTCTAATGGAGTCGTGCTTGATATGGGGAAGTATAGTAGACCTTCTCTTGATAGGAGTGGGAATGTGTGAAAACAAAGCATCACAATAAGAAGCCAATTGTCTGTTTTGGGATTTAAAACCAAAAATTGCTTTGAATGTAACAGGCTAGCGAACACAAAACGCCTTACAGCGAGTGGAGGGGCCCGTGGCGTTTTGCGGAGTCCTGTGCTCTGGGCTCCTCACACTTTTACAAGTGCTCTTGCTTCTCGTTTTTTTAACTATTTATTGTAAATGTGTTGTGCGACTAAAGCTGCAAATCCAGTGACAGTGAATCTTGTCCAGTGGCACAGTTTATATTCGCATAGCTGTGGATCGGTGTGGAGGTAGAAACCGCGGACAGAGATGGCCAGGAGGTAATAAACATGAATACAGATCATCCAACCACAGTATCATCTTCTACCACCGTTTTAATAATAAAAAAATGAATTGACACTTATGTCTCGTGGTGTCTTAAGCTGAGTAGTGGGGGGAAAAAATGCAACCCACGTGTGTAATGTAAACCGAAGAAAACTGCAGTGGATCTCTTTGTTGTGTAGTTTGTGTTGCTGCTGGAAAGTCTGTGTAGCCTGGAGTAATGTCAAGTCAAGTCCCCCTGCACCCACAGCACAATCACAACTCTGAACCAGTTAAGAAATACCTATAAAGTACATATTTACCATGCATGTAAACCGGTGCTGGGGGAATGCTGCCAGATCAGTCCTCACCTATGCCTTACACCCTGCAGGCTCACTGCAAACAACGCACCCCGCAGCTCAGCCGAGCTCTCCCTGCAGGGGCCGCCATCTGGATTTCACATTGACGGGCCGATGCAGGGCGCTGGGCTTTCACAACTGAGTGGATGTGTGATTAAACCCTTGTGTTCGTTATAGTGTTCAAATCGGACGTGGTCTTTAGCGATCATCAGAATCTAAAGGATTGTTTTGTGCCGATCGATTTCATGTTGGCCCGAGGAGACGAATCTGCGGCAGGAGGAAGTATTTAATTTCATGTGCAGTGGGAGGATTTCTATTTTGGGATTTGGATTTCTCACCAACAAAGACTGATTTGCTCTCAAAATATGACTGCACAGACAATAGGACTGAGCTGGAGTGGTATAAACAGCTTAACGGAAAATAGGGAGGTAAAAAGCAGAACGGGCTTGTAGAATAGGCCGGGTTTTTGATTCAATCGTATTTCTAGACCTGAATGGTCACTTTGTTTGTATTTAAAAGAAAAAGGTGTTAGCTGCTAAGAAACAAATAAGTGCTGCATTGTGTTGAATGTATTAAATATGGCAGGGCTCTTTATCAAAAGGAGAAATCACATGGCAAGTGGTTCTGAATTTTAAAAAGTCCCATTTGAATATTATTTACCTCAGGATTGTTATAAATTTTAGTTATAGCAGACCAAAATATGTTTGATGGCATTATTATCATTTAATAAAGGAAGATATAACCCTTCGCCATGTCTTCAGCAGATGCTCATTCTCCTCTAAAGGACTTTACCTGACCACCCTTCCCTGTGCAAGGTTCAACACCGGACATTGAAAAGTGCAGAGAAACACGTTCAGATGATTATTTTATTCCCATGTTCAGAGTCAGCCTAACAATAGTTCTGATATCTGTTTCGATCATTCACAATCTGATGCAGAATATCAGTCGAGACTCTGAAGAGACAGACTCCTAGCAGTCTGGCGTAGTTCTTTATTCCTTACTCTGATTTTAACTCTCCTGACAGTGTCTGGCAACCCAAGTGAGCGTGAATGCATTGCTCAATACAGTGTTAGTGCTGGCTAGATTGAAAGAGGAGGTTGTGAAAATCTGCAAGAAAAAGCTTTCTATCCCCTGCTGTAGAAGAGTCAGTGATGGAAGTTCCAAGTGTTAGAATTACGGGAAAATGCTGACTACGTTATTGATGTCTGTACTGGTTTATTAGTGCTGGTCTTCTGGGGAAAGCAATTTACTTTTCATGACCTCTTGTTCTTGGGTTCAGAGGCCCAATAAATGCTTTCCAAATAACTGCATCATAGTATTTCAGAAAGTTAAAAATATATTATAAAATTTTGCTGACGTTATATTATTATACAAACTGACTGTGATAAAGCTTTGAATGACAGCCAAATACAATGAAATACTGCTGCACAGAACTTGTATAATTCTGTGATGTATTGCAGTTTTTCCTCACAAGAGGGAGCTGTTGAGCCATCTATAGCTGTTGGCGAAGAGGCCAGCATTTCTTACAAATTCTTTCCAGATTAGTGTTCCTGTTTCCCACAAAAATGCCTGCACTATTTTTAATGCCAGCACATTCAGGCTTTATTCATCCAGAGAAGGAGAGAGAGAGCGAGAGAGAAACATTTCCACATTCACTCAGTAGTAGGCAGTGCAAAGACAAGTTGTTGGAATGAAAGACGGAAAGTACATTCACAGTTTACAGGCAGAACGAAGAGACCATGAAAAGAAGAACCAAGTCAGACGTTTAGAAACATTTGCGGTGGACAATGGAGGGCCCAGCTTCGTCGTACTCCTGCTTGCTGATCCACATCTGCTGGAAGGTGGACAGGGAGGCCAGGATGGAGCCGCCGATCCAAACGGAGTACTTGCGTTCAGGGGGGGCGATTATCTGTTCACAGACAGGACACAGTATGGTAAGCGGTGAGATATATAAAGACTTTCAATCTGTATGTGAACAACTTATCAAAAAGGCCTGCTTGTCAGCCTGAGCTCTAGAGTCAATGGAGTCAAATTCAGGACAGCCGTAAAACAAGATATATAAGATGCCAAATAAAACTGTTCTAAAGTGTGCCTGAGTGAGCCACAGGTTCAGATCTCATTATCTCTGGTTTAGTGACATTCAGAAGCTTTGTTTTTTTGACTCCTACGCATTGGAATAAGGTCAACACTGGATGTGTGAAAATCTTAAACCTCCTTGAGAGAAATGAATCCAAAAATCAATCATTCCTGAGTCCTGTGATCCATTAACATGCATCCGTGTCATTCTTGCTGTACCCATGCCATCTCTCAGGGCAAAGATTACTGTGGTGACAGGCAAAACCACTCATGAGAAACATAAAAACACACTCGCCCGAGGTGCTAATTTGTTAGCAGTAAAGAAAGAATCAAATTCCTGTTGTGGTGTTATATGGTCCACAGATTATGGTTTCAGCTGTTTCAAGTAACAGTGAGGTCGATGTAATTGGCAAGAAATACTATTAACTATGCAAGCCAGTCATTATTGACCAGTGTTAATAAAAATAATTCCACTTATTTACAACCCTGTTTCTAATGTATTCTGTAAAGTACCTGAGGTATAGAATATATTTGTATCCCTAACCTTGATCTTCATTGTACTTGGGGCCAAGGCAGTGATTTCCTTCTGCATCCTGTCAGCAATGCCAGGGTACATGGTGGTGCCACCAGAGAGGACATTGTTGGCGTACAGATCTTTACGGATGTCGATGTCACACTTCATGATGCTGTTGTAGGTGGTTTCGTGAATACCAGCAGATTCCATACCTGGTCATAAATCACAATAAGCAATTATGGAAACGAGAAAACAAAATGGCTTCAAATCATAAAACCTGGAAGAATGATTGTGTTCTCGGTGCCCTTGCTGGTTCAAGGTGTAGGCCACAGTGTAGTCAACAGACAGTGACTGTTAATCTGCTGTGAGATGATGGGAGGACTGGGAAACGCACCGATGAAGGAGGGCTGGAAGAGGGTCTCGGGGCAGCGGAACCTCTCATTGCCGATGGTGATGACCTGACCGTCGGGCAGTTCGTAGCTCTTCTCCAGAGAGGAGGAGGAGGCGGCGGTGGCCATCTCATTTTCAAAGTCCAGAGCGACGTAGCACAGCTTCTCCTTGATGTCACGCACGATTTCTCGCTCCGCTGTGGAGAAAAGCAAAACAGTGCAGAGGTTCTTATTCCGGAATCAAATAACTCCCAGAATGCCATGCTTAGGAAGAGGTGTTCAACTGAATCTCGGCATTGGCCTCCACCCGACCACACAGGGGTCGGAGTAGCAGTAGTAGTACTTACCAGTAGTCACAAAAGAGTAACCGCGCTCGGTCAGGATCTTCATGAGGTAGTCGGTGAGATCTCGGCCAGCCAGGTCCAGACGCATGATGGCATGAGGCAACGCATAGCCTTCATAAATGGGTACATTGTGGGTGACACCATCACCAGAGTCAAGGACGATACCTAGGAGAGAGCCCCCGGTTACACCACAGTTGCTCAGGAATGGGACTGTTGTGAGATGTCATTAGTGGGACTACTGTTCAAAAATAAGATGTGCTCACCTGTGGTACGGCCTGAAGCATAAAGGGACAGCACAGCCTGGATGGCTACGTACATGGCTGGCACATTGAAGGTCTCAAACATGATCTGAAACAGAAGGGAACACTCATTCAGGAATGATCCAGGAGAGGTTATAATTGTACATGTGGAGCAGTAGCCAAAGCTAAAGCTGCTGTGCTATTCGGTTTTTACTGTAGAGGAAATAACGCTGTGTTTACAGATTGTGTCTCAAAGAGGACTCTTGTAATACATGTCCACCTCATGGTTTAGTCATAAATCTCTAACTTAAAATATAGGAAAGGTGAGATCTTGACAGACAGGCAGGATTGTTCTAGTAGAGAGATCTTTCTGCCATTTTGGGAAAGCAAGGAACGTCCCAGTCTGGACAGAAATGGGGCATTAGGGCTAAACCCTGAGATGTGAGCTCCATGCTGTTTTTAGACAGAAGTGCATTATCTCACCTGAGTCATCTTCTCTCGGTTGGCTTTGGGGTTCAGGGGCGCCTCAGTCAACAGGGTGGGGTGCTCCTCTGGGGCGACACGGAGCTCATTGTAAAAGGAGTGATGCCAGATCTGAAGAGGAACACAAATAAAGGTTGCATAGTAATCGTAAGAGTTGTTTACAGTGGTTTCTCCATTTTGTTTGTATTTAAGTTGCACAAATGCAAATGTTTTTCAATGATCTAGTGTCACCCATGTTGACGATATGTTATCGATTTAAAGCTACAACTTTGAAAATGCAAGCACAGTAAATAATGTAAGGAAATAAGAGGAGTTATCTCTATGATGATTTGATATTATGGAGGATTAAGAGCTTGACAAAGCAACCCAGCTTTCTCCACCTTTAAGCAAAGTAGATATTCAAATAAATATCTGTAGGAGGTTTTGTGAATACCGTATATTTGTTTTCTGGCAAAAGTGAAGAGCTACATTTAACAAGAACGCAAAGGGCCAATAAACAAGTGTGATACATCAAAGACTCCAAAACAATACAATCACCAATCAGGTACAGATGTTGTGAACATAGTGGTTATTTGGTGACATGAAAACTGAAAGGTAATGTAAAGGTTTTTTTTAAGCTCACTTTTTCCATGTCATCCCAGTTTGTTATGATGCCGTGTTCAATGGGATACTTCAGAGTCAGGATACCTCTCTTGCTTTGAGCTTCATCACCTACATAACTGTCCTTCTGTCCCATTCCCACCATCACACCCTGAAAGAGGAGCAATGCAAGTTTTATATCAATTGTACATAAGGAAAATAATTACAACATAATTCTGAAGTCACTGAAGTTAACTACTGTATAAAAGCTATAGTTATAAACCACCTATAAAAAAGACATTCAGCCAGTTTGATTACGAATAAAATATCACAGAGACACTAGGGCATCCTGTCCTTCTAGAACGTTCTCTAGATCAGCTAAGAAGCCCCTAACTGAGACGGGATTTCCCAAATCACATCTCGCCTGCTCCACTACTGTCTGTGTACCTGGTGTCTGGGACGGCCCACGATGGAGGGGAACACGGCTCTGGGGGCGTCATCCCCGGCGAAGCCTGCCTTACACAGACCTGATCCATTGTCACACACCAGTGCGGTGGTCTCCTCATCGTCACACATTGTCAATTTGCTTTGCTTTCTTCACTCAAACGGGAACGATCGCTGAAAGCACAAAACCAGGAGTTACAAGTCTACGTTGCGTTCTGCTTGTTCTTTGCTAAGCATTGATGCGACCTTCTCATGCTTTTGTGTGTGTGTGAGTTTGTGTGTGTGTGTGTGTGTGTGTGTGTGTGTGTGTGTCTGTGCTTATTGAACTTAATTTCTTAATAATTAGTCAGGTAGCAGATGGTTTTATGCAGAGTGATTGACAGAACCTTGGGATTAGCTTTACATTAACAGCTGTTCCAGTCATGTCACTTAAACTGCATTTTATGTGTCCTCTTTGGCTCAACATTAAAAGCTTGCCAACAATCAATCAATCAATAATCAATCTGGTCAGAACATTTCTCGAGGAATGAAGTCTGAGATAAATAAGAGGAAATACAACAAGAAGAGTCTATATGTGGTCCATACAAAAGACTATTCCCTCTAGGGTTCATAGTTTTGTAGATGGTTTAAGACAAGCTGATGTAGGTGAAGCCAGTGATCTGAGAGATGCTTTAGGATCTGTTAAAGAACATAAACCATCAAGGAGTAAAGGCGTTATCTACAGGCTAAACATGTAACTGCTCTTCACTCTTAAAGAATACATTTACATAACAACACAACAAATCTCTTATACATAAGATATCAAACTTTGTACAAAAAATGCTTCACTTCCTTTTCTATTCCTAATAACTGAAAAATAATCTTAATGTGATGCGATAATCCAAAAATAGTGTTTTGCATTCCTAGTGAGGAAAGCTACTGATCTTACAGAGATGAAAAGTTCAAATTCAGTGTATTTTTATTGAAATTATATATAATCAGTACTAGGCAAAAAAAATAAAAAGTTGAAAAAGGTTCTGCAAACAAGAAGGAAATAAAATAATTTCCTGGAAAACTTTGATGATCCTCTGGATTGTACTGTACTCCTTAATGAATGAACTTTGTTACATGGGAAAAACTTCCTAATTAGGACATGAACTAGAAAAATTCCTGTCTTTGGTTTTGTTCACTCCCGCTGCCTTGCTCCTGCCTGCCTCAGTCGGCACAAAAAAAAACACACACACACAAAAAAAAAGATAGATGGAGAGAAGGGATTGCTACGTAGCCCCTGCAGGAATCCCAGAGAACCATATTTAGTAATAAACCTTAAAACGCAATGCTTTTTACGCCAGAAGACCCAAGCCAGAGCAGACATCTATGAAGGAGCCAGACATTTAAAAATGTGCTGCCAAGAATCAATTAGCCTTTAAATCCACAGCCATCAGTTTCCTTTTACAGTAAACTGAACCTACATAAACAACAGCACTGCTGACAATAAATACATTAATTGGCACATTAGGTACACTTAATTAGCAATTGTTTATGAGCAATTGCCAACCTCAGCAATGACCTTTGATAAGAAGCTTTTCAAGTCACAAACTTTAATGCTTATAATTAAATTACAATTCAATTAATTTAAAATCATCATCTCAGTAATATGTCCTACAATAAGCAACATGTACCAAAATAATAATACTGGAACTCAAAAGCTGATGCTCTGGCACAACTGAAACTCATCGAGCATGCGATATTTCACGTCAACCATTCGAACAAGTCACTGGAATTAAAGCAGCAGCACCTTGAATCACACAACACAAAGCTTCAAGCACAGCGAATGGTAATCTGCAATGCATGATCTAACCCACAAAACCAAAAATTAGGCGATCTCACAGGCTGACTGGGGAAGTGCATAGGTTACAGCACAGCAGCAGGACTGCTACTGCTGCTGAGCAGAAGATTGGATTAACACGAATGACACTTACCCTGACAGCGCTTGGCCGGGGTTTGCAGCTCGGGGATGGTGTAAGGTCCATCTGCCAGGGGAGAGTTTATGTAGGTCCCTGCCCCACTATTCCCCCTCCCACTTCCCAAACAAGGAGCCAGGGCTGAAAGCAGCTCTGTCCCTCAGTCCAACACAGCCTTATAGGGATCGCAGGAGAAACACTCCAGTCTGGGTGGCTAGCTGAGGCCCAAGACCCATCCAGGCATTCCACGGTGCCGTTTCTGAGAGGGGAGGAGACGCCACCATCCTACAATATAAACACACAGGCTATTGCAGACAGCTGGTAAAATACACTTCCATGCCTCTGACAGATAGCATCTTTCCAGGGAGATGCATTCCAGGCTAAACAGGCCTTGAGCCAGCATTGTATCAGAAAAGGTATTGCATGTCGGTGTAAAGCAAGCCAATGTCATGTTGTGAGGTGGGAGTGGTTCACACAACAGGGGAATAGAATATATTTTCACTTCTGTGAGAGCTGCATAGGTGTATGATACTGTTAGAGGAGTGAGAGACGAGGTCTGAGACAGAACAAGTACAAAAGAAATGCTTAAAAACTCAAGTCCTGCTCAGCTGTACACATAGAGGGCGATCTGTAAACGCAGGAGTTTTGCAGCAACTGGATTTGCATTTGTAGCTGAAAATGTACATCCTCTTCCTTTGATGGAAACGGTTACAGATGGTGGATTTTTTATTTTATTATCAGTATGTTTGATGCTGACTGTCCTACTTACACAATACTTCTTCCCATGTTAATTGTCGATTTCAAATGTTCCATGTTTTTTTTTACTAAATCTCTGTGCTCGTTTTGTTCATCAAAGTGAATATCTTCTACAGCCGGAAATACAAAGAACACATGACTTCTGCCGCTATTGCATGTTACTTGTGGATTTGTGGTGGGTCTGTTTTCACCTAAGGATTTGCAACTGTTTCTTACAGTAGCATATGAGAATATAATTTACGTCAAAGACTGACAGTTTTCGTGGAGACAGAGACCGGCCTTCCACATGTTACTGCAAATTGATTTGTTTAAAAAGTCTATTTTAGGAGCAATTTCAGTTAAATGCAAATTTAACGTATATGGGTGTTCGCAAAATGATACATGAAAAGGCTGCCACATTTCCTGTTGAAAGCACCATATAGAATGCCACTTTCAATTTTGGTCATGAGATGTAAAAAAAAGACACCCTGCACACTCAATGAACTGATGAACAATAAAAGCAGTTGCTACAGTAAGAAGAAAACATTAAAAGCTGGATATACTTACTCAGGAAACAAGTAAATAAGTTGAAAAGATTAACAACAGGCAAACTAAAATGACAAAGAATAAGGTTGTTTGGATCATGCATGATTGAGACATTGGAATGGTCTGATCTGATTTACCTCACATAAAGTTTTCCATCTATAGTGCTCCAGCGTTTAAACAGATGACATCATCTCCCTTTCCATTAGGTCAATATTTAGGATTCAGTTTTTCACGATGATGTATCTTTGCTTGTAATAAAAGCAAAGCAAAAAAAAAAAGCGGGACAGATACTTCTCTTCCATGGTGTGTTAAAAGATCAAGCACATTATTTTAGAGGGAGAAACACATTCAT
This sequence comes from Amia ocellicauda, assembly GCF_036373705.1. NCBI lineage: Eukaryota > Metazoa > Chordata > Actinopteri > Amiiformes > Amiidae > Amia > Amia ocellicauda. The sequence continues at coordinate 18,763,246 of NC_089869.1, forward strand.
AGAATTTAAAAAAATCCTATATGAGAAAGAAACAGTATGATACAGATTTGGTATAATAACCTTTATGACATTTTGTGAGACAGTAATACAAAGGTCATAATGCATTAATTAATGTATGCATTTGAGATTTTAATGTGCTAACTGCAATAGTTAAGAGCTCACAAGAATAAGGTGGTACTTAAGGAGCCTAAATATGTGTGTAGATGCCACATATCCCACATATAGCAACACATCTCCTGTGCTAAACTGATTTTTTTTCTCTCTAAACACAGAAGCCTAATTTAGGCAAAGTTGGGAAGGGTGGCTGAGTAAACAGAACTGCTTTTAAACAACACTGGTCACTACTGGTTTTCCTGTGAACACATCTGAAGGGTCATGCAAAGCAGCCGATACCTTAGTAATCAGTTGTTTTCCCTACTGACTTGTGCATTACTTTATTGTCTGGCCTAGGTAATGGAGAATTTGTCTGAAAAGTTTGTATTAAATCATATTTTTCACAGGGTCTTGGCAATATGTAATTACAATTTCAATAGATGTGTTATAGACAAGTTATAGTGTTTATAATGTTGATTATTAAGACTAGTGTTTAAAAGGTTTCTCCCCCTCCCCCACCACCCCCCGCAACCCTTACTTTTTCTTATCGTTTTTGAAGCCTGAACTAAGAGTGACATTTTTTTCCTGGTTGGATTGAGATTCCACGATGGCCGAGCAAAAGTATGCATGGAATGGAGATTGTTTATAAAAGTAAAATTAAGAACTCAGTCCTTGTTTGACTTGAGAAACTCCCATGTATTAACTGTCGGCACTTCGTACAAAGTCATATTTGGACTTCCCGAACTGATTCAGATTCAAAACAATACAGTAGCAAAAACATGCTCATGTTCTGCTGTAATATGCTGCCGGCCTCACTGTGTTTTTTACATTATAATTTCACAGAATTACACACATTTCACTGTGACTTGTTTCCTGAAATAAATGTGGTCTTCTATAATGCATTTCTAAATATGAATCTTGATTTACAACACTTACACACACACAAAATATGAATTAGGATCTGTATTGATCACAAACCAAAGGGAACAGTTATTTTACCTACAAGCTGCTGAACTGGATTATGTCCAATTCCCTTATAGCAGAGACTTTATTATTAGCTAACATTGCACAACAATTTATAATGTGTGTCACTCCACAGAGAGCTGCAACTTTGAACTTTCTTAAATTACTCGGAAGTCTGCATCAGAAAAAAACAGTGTCAATGCAATTACCATCAAACAAGGTGCTTTTAAAATCCGATCTTTTTGTCCCATTAGTCTCTTAAGCAGAACATATCATAGTTTCCTTTTCCTTTTCTTTAATGCGGCTACATTTTGGTTTTATAGAATAAATCAACAATTAAAAAAATAGTTTGTTAACCCCTCCTCTAACCATTTAACAAAAGGCTCTCAATGAGGTAAGGTGCTAGACAATGTTGAATAGGTTTATATATACCTATTCAAATAGATGTATTTGATTCTTCATGTCTTTGTGTTTCCTGGTATGCTTTTTAAGATAAGAAAAACTAAAGCTGTTTACTTCCCTGTGCCCATGTGTATCAGTAAGGCAGCAAAATGACTTGGCTCACTGTAAATAACTCAGTTGTGTGTGTGTGTGTTTTTTCTTTTTTACACAGCTAGCATAACATGCACAGACTTTTATGCAACACCAAAAAAGGAACTATTCAGTAAATAAAGAGAGACTTGGCAGGCTGCTTTTTTTGAAGGCATTTAAGGGAAGAAATTAGCCTACAGAAGGTGTGGTCTTGAAAAGCAGCTTGGAAAGCTTGTTAGATTTCCTCTAAGCAAAGTTAGCCTTGTAATTTTTGCTACCCTGTTTTATTTTCCACAGCTTTACAACACATTTGGCTTACTTAACCTCACTAACTTACATTTAAAATGATTTATTGCACAGCTGTTTTTAACCATGTTGAGTTATGCTTTTCCCACGTTTCTATGCTTTATGATTGCACTTGTTTTAAACTAACTTTTTGTACAAGTGATACAATCTCACATCCTTCCATACATGTAACTGCTTATAGTTGCCACCTAAAAATTACTATTCAGACTGTATTAAATTCCCTGTATGTGTGGGGGAAATCTTGGCACATTGCTTTAGTGGTTAGGAAAATATCTAGATGAGTACACTCAAGCAAAAAGAACATAAAACCAATGGGAATTAAAGTTTTTTTTACTGTAAACCTCTATGCCAATGAAAATGTAAGTATGTAACTCTAATATTCCTACTTTAAGCATGCATTGTGAGCAGTTTTTAATTGGTTTCTGAAAGGATGTTAATCAATAAAGGGTTACAATATTGAGAAATGTGTCACTTGTCTTGGAAGTTATTGATTTCATTAGCACTTACTAGACTGAAATAATATGTAAGTCAATTAATTAGATACGATTAAGATTAAGACTGAAGGTAAGATTAAAAATAAGCATGTGGAGATGTTGCTACTTATATCAAGGCTCAGAAAAATGTATTCTGTATACCTTTTTAGGTTTTATTACATTATGTATCAGTGGACACAGCAATCTACTTTGATTAGAGACACCAGCAAAGAACCTTGAGGGTTAAATACTGTGGGTGTGAATCTGTCCAAACATCAGGCATGTGCTTTGACCCAAAATGGGAAGGCAGCTCAGCTCAGTTACAACTCTTCCTGCCTCGGGCTCATTGAATTGCAGAAAACAACAGACTGTTGCTTAAAACAAGTCTTAGGTCTGGAATGTATTACAGTTCTGATTGTTTAGGCCTAAATGTTTTAATTTCACCATACAGTCCTATGGAGAACATAATAATGTTCTTCACAAATATCGGTATGTAGTATTTTTCAGTTTCACTTTATTTGATATCTCAATTTTTATTTTTACATGTGTGTCTGACTGGGTACTTTGCTGGTGTGTATCGATGTGTACACACCGGGAGATGATGGGAGCCACTTCCACAGTGTTCCCTGGAAAACGTAATTGATGGCAAAGAGCTTTCACTGTGACTTGAATTATGACATACTTCATAGTAAGAATTTGTCAAGAAATGCATCTAATCACAAATGATCCAGGTTACACTCCTCTGCCTCCTCTTGAACGTTTTTAAATATAATCCAATGCATGTTTTGAAAAATGTCAGGGCATATTAGGAGAGAATAAGGTAAAAATAATAATACATTTAATCCACTTTTGGATATAAAGAAAGCAGTCATCTTCATCAGAGTCAAATTCTAGAAAAAACCCAGTGATGAAGTCTAGGCCTATTAGTTTATTATGACAAATGGGATTTACTTTCAAAATGTACCAAATTACAACAGACAATTATTAGATGGGTTTAATAGTTGGGGATAATGTATTACAATGATTGTATTACATTTGTGGCTTGTAAACCTCTTTGCCCACTAGAACTAGCCTTGGCATGTCCTGAGTGAACTTGCCCACCAAAAGCAGTAATACACTTCAATAGGAAGAAGCAGTGGATATCTGTCGGCCACTCAATTCCTCCAAATGTCTACATTTCCTAGTTGTATTTTAAGATGCATTATAATGTCTTCTCACCCCACCCACCAACAGGGCATTTCCATCCATTGCGACATTAAACACACCCCTTTCAAACTCCTGCGACAAGGAAGAGCGAGCTGGACCGTCAGTATGCGCGGTCGACACAGCGACCGATAACCACAATGCACGTTATTTCACTGGTGTCGGTGAGTGAATTTCACGGAAATGTGTTATTTTGTTACTCCGTGTTGGACATTAATGTTACAAAGTGCGTGTCTGTTGCCTGGCTTGTGTCCGGACGTCAACCACCGACACCGACAGGCTGCACGACTGGCAAACCTGTTGATTTTATTCACCCATGATAGTTCACTGTAAATGTATCCACTGCTTTCTTTTTCTTCAGTCTTTAGCCACATTTGTGTCGTTGTTGTTTTTCTGAAAGTGGTTGTAAAGATTCAGTTCAGTCGTGTGGGTGCTTTCATGTCGTTTGCAGGTAATTTAGGGGGGGGGGGGTGGATTACAGGACACATGTATCCAAACTCCCCCTCGACGTGATACTGTACTGATGATAATAACCTCATTACATTGAAATTGGGAATTACATTGAAATAAACGCTAATAATACTTTCACTTTCGTTCTCATGAACGTTAAAGGTGTTGGTTAAATTCATTACATCAAGTATTATTGCTCTTAAAACCAAATGATATTCAATGAACAGACGAGTATACTCCCAACACAAACGTAGTTTATGCTTTACACATTTACATTTGATTTTGTTTAAAGATGTATTTCACGTTAAACATATCCATTGATTGTTCCAACCATATAACACAACTAACTCTTTTTCAGCTTGTAATATGTCAGTGGTCTGTACTCTGCGCTGGCGGTAGGGTCAACATTACAGATGTGAACCGATTAAAAAGAGCCACTTGGTGTCAGCATGCCACTGATGACTGCAAACCTGGTACGCGTTATTATTAGTATTATTGTTGTTGTCACGTTTGAAAGATGACTATATTATATAGTCTGAATCGTTGTGCTTGCTGATGTTTTATCATTCAGATACCTGCTGTGTGCAACAATCAGTCAATACAAAAAAAAATAGGGGAATTTTGTAGGGATTTACCCAGATGCACCCAAGAATTTGTATTAGTCATAAAAGTACACATTTTCGTGTGCTTTAAATAGTAAGAGAGTTTTACAGCAGTGATCTGTCTTGACAATTCAGCTAGTCTTCTGTAACATAAAGAAATAGCCTAGATTGTATCTGTTGTTTTCCTGTCATTTTTTTTTTTCTTGTGTATTTCCTATGCTGTTACATATATATTTATTGCTACAGGTTTTGTAACACACACACACACACACACACACACACACACACACACACAACAGTACACTTCCCTTCCCAGTACTTTTATTTCACAAACTATTGTAGCAAACCGCAACATGCATGATCTGATAGGAAGCAAATAGACAATGCAGGAGATATAATCTACTCCTTTGATCTGAATGATTTTATTTCATGGTACGTTTGATTACATTTTCAGGCACATATGTTAAAGAATTGTGTTCTGAAGCACCGCAGAAAGTAGTGTGCAGTGACTGTGGCCCTGGGACATACATGGACCATTTCAACCATGAATTAGAATGTCAGCAGTGCAGAATGTGCGATTCGGGGGGTATGTATGTTTTTACACCGACCTTGCACTGCCCCTACGTGACATCACATAGTCCTCTCCTCCTACCTTCTTGTTTTTTGTAATCGCAGGCCTTGACTCCCCTTAAAATCTTATGTTCATGCTGAGTGCCAACTGCATGATATCCCACAGGTGAACATTTACTAGATACTGTCAAGAACAATGGAGTATCAATATCATGCAAAAGTATTGGTGAAAGAACATCAGTCTGTATTTATTTGGATATATCTAGGATCTACAGTTGAATCTCTTGTATAATGAAAATGTTAAAGAGAGACATACAGTTGAATCGCATTTTCTTATGGGATTACAGCTAGGATTTCCTGGCTTTCAGGGCCTAGTAAAGTACAGACAGAAAATTGACTTTCTCATAGCATAAACAGGTTTCATATATCCATTGTTAAATCTCTTGGATGTGCATCCCAACGGAAGTGCTTTTTAACCGGTGTTTCTCCTGTTATAGAAACGTTATTCATTCTATGTTTGAATCACAAAATGATTATATATAGGTTTAGTCTTTCTCCTGGCACTTTGAAGAGTTAAAATATTAAAAAGTGCATATGCTCACCGTTGTATTGTAACAAAAGGTTTGCAATGTTACTTTCTTACAGAAATTGAGTCACAATGCAGTCTTACCAATAACACCAAGTGCAAATGTAAGGTTGGTGAATATTGTGCAAGTGCTGAATGCACAATATGCAATCTCTGTGATACGTAAGTATATATAATTACATTGTATTTTTCACTACAGCTCCTACCAGTCTAATATTTAAATGCAGGTGTAATATGTATAGAAATTACAAGATCAACAACCTGCTTACAGAACTGTTACTTGACCTTCAATGAATTTTTAAATGATGTATTTTTGGATGAAAGGGGTATAATACGTATTACTGTCCACAACAAATCGGTTACACCTGGTTGTTTTCTTTGCCTTCAATGTGCTTCTTGTAATAAATTGGTTAAAACAGTTTAATTTGTTCATTCAAACACAGGGAAGAGATTTCTAATAAGAATAATAATCAGATGCAATACCAAAAAAGTTATTTACTTCCTGTTATGTCCATATGGTCATGTCCAATTACCTTAATTGGTATTGAGTTGAGTGCAGCTGTGAAGCATGAGAAATTAAGCATCAAAACAGTACCTGGGGGATATAATATATTGTTCTCTTTTTTCTTTTGTAGATGTGACGAATTTGGCATTGAAGTAGCGTGTACAAGAACAAATAATAGTGTTTGCAAGACCAGTGAAGTCAGCAGTAAAAATAGTTAAGCTACTCTCTGCTTTTAAAATGCACTTATATTTTGGTTTCCCCATTTGTATTTCATGTTGGACTAGTTTTAAAAGACTTAACGCAATATGTATCAAACCACATCACCACTGACATTAGTTGGCTAGTTGGCTAAACATCACTTCAGCTCTGGCCTACATGGTTGTCTCTATAATTATGCCAATTAGATAATTAGACCAAATCAAATCAAAACTTTGACCCCATCACAATTTGATGTATAAATAGTATAAAGTGGATTCTAACAATAAATTATACTGCAATAGGGTAGGTCAAGTGTTTTGCTTTGGTCTAGTCCTAAGTTTATATAGAACGCTATTATTATTATGAACATTATATAAAATAATGCTTTTTATTTAGTTAATACCCAAGTTTCATTCAACATAACAAACTTGCAGAATGTAGTACTACATAATGAATGCATTTATGCATTACAGCAAAATGTATAGAAAACTGGGTGCAGGAATATACAACTTGCTTGAATAGCAAGCTGAGAATTGAACTAACTTGGAAATTAAATAAAATGTGTGTCTAATCTTCCACAGTGTGAAGTGACACTTTACTGCTGATAAATGTTAGAGCTCAGGTGATAAATATGGACACTCCTTGTGCACACTCCTTCCTCTCAAATGTTTTCCTTGACCCAACAATTGATACTTGATACTCATCCACAACTGATTATCCTATTCAAATGTTTCTCATGGTTGCTGCAATTCAGGAGGGAAGTAATAGTTAATAACATTTCACATTATTTTGTTATCATCTTTGTCTATTTCAGATAGATTTTGGTGGATTGCTTTAATCATACTGGCTGTACTACTGGTAGGGCTGGGGATATGTATTTATCGATGGTACCACAACAAATGTAAGTATATAGCATAGTTCATCAACTGGTGTGATTTTACACATTTATCTATATATTGTGAACAAAAATGAAATTATTCGAATGGCAGAAATCTTTCTTTCATTCACAGCTCAAACAGGAACTGGTCCCAGCGGAGCAGAGGCAGAGGTAGAGGTATTGATGATCTTCAGTTCTTTATCTGAACATTGTCTTATTGCCAATGTCTCTATGTGGGTTTATCTGTATCATTATTTAAGGAGTGCCTTTTCTGAAAAACATAAAATTATATGATTTAATCTGGTAAGTGTAGCGGCTATGCTGATTCACATTAAGTTATCCACTAGCTAGCTTCCATGTTACAAGCAGTAATATTGTCTGCAATCAAGAAATATAACCATCTTCCATGTTTGCTATTTTCCTTTTAGCTGCAACCAATCTTAGTGGATCCACCGACAGGTAAGTATGTTTATTCTTCTTTTTAAAATAATTTTGCTATGAAACTCCTAAGGGCAGAAAGTGTTAGGTTTAGGCATAATGTAGGGGTGGATACAGACTACAAAATACTAATGATAAAATATGTTTATATGGCATGCTTAAAATTAAAAGGTAGATTAAATTTGAATTTGTGAACATGAGAACATTAGATTTTCAGTTTGGAAGTAACATTAAAGGAATTAGAAATCCTTCTTGCTAATGCAAACATTTTATTTTATCACTTTGTTAAGAAGCAGACAGACTTAAAGATACTGTTGAAATAAATATTATTTCAGTCTTAATTACTGTCCATCTTTGTGATACTGGGAATACATCAGATTGCATTGCACCCTTTTTTTAACCTCAACACTAGCCAACATCAGAATCTAAAGCTAGGTACAGTGGGGGAAAAAAGTATTTGATCCCCTGCTGATTTTGTACGTTTGCCCACTGACAAAGAAATGATCAGTCTATAATTTTAATGGTAGGTGTATTTTAACAGTGAGAGACAGAATAACAACAAAAAAATCCAGAAAAACACATTTCAAAAAAGTTATAAATTGATTTGCATGATAATGAGGGAAACAAGTATTTGACGCCTTCGACTTAGTACTTGGTGGCAAAACCCTTGTTGGCAATCGCAGAGGTCAGACGTTTCTTGTAGTTGGCCACCAGGTTTGCACACATCTCAGGAGGGATTTTGTCCCACTCCTCTTTGCAGATCCTCTCCAAGTCATGAAGGTTTCGAGGCTGACGTTTGGCAACTCGAACCTTCAGCTCCCTCCACAGATTTTCTATGGGATTAAGGTCTGGAGACTGGCTAGGCCACTCCAGGACCTTCATGTGCTTCTTCTTGAGCCACTCCTTTGTTGCCTTGGCTGTGTGTTTTGGGTCATTGTCATGCTGGAATACCCATCCACGACCCATTTTCAATGCCCTGGCTGAGGGAAGGAGGTTCTCACCCAAGATTTGACGGTACATGGCCCCGTCCATCGTCCCTTTGATGCGGTGCAGTTGTCCTGTCCCCTTAGCAGAAAAACACCCCCAAAGCATAATGTTTCCACCTCCATGTTTGACGGTGGGGATGGTGTTCTTGGGGTCATTCCTCCTCCTCCAAACACGGCGAGTTGAGTTGATGCCAAAGAGCTCGATTTTGGTCTCATCTGACCACAACACTTTCACCCAGTTCTCCTCTAAATCATTCAGATGTTGGCAAACTTCAGACGGGCCTGTACATGTGCTTTCTTGAGCAGGGGGACCTTGCGGGCACTGCAGGATTTCAGTCCTTCACGGCGTAGTGTGTTACCAATTGTTTTCTTGGTGACTATGGTCCCAGCTGCCTTGAGATCATTAACAAGATTCTCCCGTGTAGTTCTGGGCTGATTCCTCACCGTTCTCATGATCATTGAAACTCCACGAGGTGAGATCTTGCATGGAGCCCCAGACCGAGGGAGACTGACAGTTAATTTGTGTTTCTTCCATTTGCGAATAATCGCACCAACTGTTGCCACCTTCTCACCAAGCTGCTTGGCGATGGTCTTGTAGCCCATTCCAGCCTTGTGTAGGTCTACAATCTTGTCCCTGACATCCTTGGACAGCTCTTTGGTCTCGGCCATGGTGGAGAGTTTGGAATCCGATTGATTGATTGCTTCTGTGGACAGGTGTCTTTTATACAGGTAACTAGCTGAGATTAGGAGCACGCCCTCTAAGAGAGTGCTCCTAATCTCAGCTCGTTACCTGTATAAAAGACACCTGGGAGCCAGAAATCTTGCTGATTGATAAGTATTTGATCCCCTATTTCCCTCATTAACATGCAAATATATATATATATATATATATATATATATATATATATATATATATAAACTTTTTTGAAATGCGTTTTTCTGGATTTTTTTGTTATTCTGTCTCTCACTGTTAAAATACACCTACCATTAAAATTATAGACTGATCATTTCTTTGTCAGTGGGCAAACGTACAAAATCAGCAGGGGATCAAATACTTTTTTCCCCTCACTGCACAGTCTACACATATCCCGGTGAACTTAATATCACTGAATTACCCCATTATCAAACTAAATGTCCCTGTAACACCATTTATACCTTCTGTGTCCATAATTAATCTCACCATTGCCAAATTTGATCATGATTTGTTTTACATCCAAACCTCCAGTTCATAGGGATAACAATTAGCCCAACACTTCCATAATATACAGGTTCTTTATTCTAAGCTGCGATAGATGCGTTTTGCTCATTCGTTGCAATTCTCTACACAGAAACCTCTTTTATAGCATAAAATATAACTGAAAACTTTTTGTTAGTGGCGAAATCTAGTGAAGGCATTAGTAAAGTGATCCTCAAACAGTAAACCAAAAAGCTCTGCATGGGTCAGCAACACCTTTTCAAGGGAGAAGTATTTTTTAATCCAGTGCCTATAGTTGTAACAAAGGACCGCCGTGGTGGGGAACCCAGGTGTGGAGTGAGAGGTGGTCAGGAACAGGCTGTGGTCAATGCCGGCAAACGGTAATGTCCGGGGAAATCTAGAAGTATTGTTCGATAAGGCAAGCAGGGGGTCAAAGATCCTGCGAACAGGCTGGTAGGGAGAACCTGGGAATCAGTGGTCGAGGTACACGTGGCGGTCGTAAACAGGCAATCAATAACAGAGGGAATACTTACAAATGCAACAGGAACAAAGACTAGACTTACCAGAGAATGGAAGTCACAGAGGGGGTTATATGTGAAGCAGAGGGCAGTGAAGGAGAGTGCTGGTCCAATGGGAGTTTGAGGATGATAGAACAAGTGCACATGGTGCCGAGGAATGTTAAGTGGCTGATTGCTGGGGAATTGCAGGGTTTAGATTTCAAGTGATGATGATGACCTCTGGTGTTGAGCTTGTAAATTGCAGGATATGTGGGATACAACAGTGACAATACACCGATCAGCCATAACATTATGACCACCTGCCTAATATTGTGTAGGTCCCCCTTTTGCCGCCAAAACAGCCCTGACCCGTCGAGGCATGGACTCCACTAGACCTCTGAAGGTGTGCTGTGGTACCTGGCACCAAGACGTCAGCAGCAGATCCTTTAAGTCCTGTAAGCTGTGAGGTGGGGCCTCCATGGATCGGACTTGTTTGTCCAGCACATCCCACAGATGCTCGATTGGTTCTGGTCTGACTGGTCTGCGGGTACGCAGCCCCATACGCAACAAACTGCGATGCACTGTGTGTTCTGACACCTTTCTATCAGAACCAGCATTAACTTTTTCAGCAATTTGAGCTACAGTAATTCGTCTGTTGGATCGGACCACACGGGCCAGCCTTCGCTCCCCACACAGCAGCTGCAGACCAGTCAGGGTGCCCATGCTGACCCCTGTCCACTGCCGAAAGTGCCTACAATGGGCACGTGAGCATCAGAACTGGACCACGGAGCAATGGAAGAAGGTGGTCTGGTCTGATGAATCACGAGTTCAAGGTGTTGACTTGGCCTCCAAATTCCCCAGATCTCAATCCATTCGAGCATCTGTGGGATGTGCTGGACAAACAAGTCCGATCCATGGAGGCCCCACCTCGCAACTTACAGGACTTAAAGGATGTGCTGCTAATGTCTTGGTGCCAGATACCACAGCACACCTTCAGAGGTCTAGTGGAGTCCATGCCTCGATGGGTCAGGGCTGTTTTGGTGGCAAAAGGGGGACCTACACAATATTAAGCAGGTGGTTATAATGTTATGGCTGATCGGTGTAAGTTTTTATGTAAAAGAAGTCTCAATGTAGGTTAAAAACATTAGATCTAGATACATATAGCAATAGGAACTTATTATTTGTATGTTATATTTGTATATTATAATATAGTAGTGTGTCTTTACTCCATGGTAGATTTAAATCCAGAGCAAGAAGATATTGCCAGGCTTATGTGTTTATAATTTAATTTTCTGTTTTAAGTATCATTTACAAATGTTTTTCCTGTTGCATTGTAAATCTTTTTTTTTTTTACTTTTTTAACAGATATTGACCTTGATCCACACTTGTACATGATTGCTGATAAAGTTGGATTGCCAGACATTAAGCAGTTGGTGACTCAGAGTGGAATATCTAGACCCAAAATGGACACGCTAATATTAAACGACCCAGATACTCGGGAACAGTGTGTAATTCTGCTGAGGGAGTGGTACCAAATTCAAGGTCTACACAATGCTTTTCCCAAACTAATCCAAAATCTACGGCAAATGAAAAGAAATGCAACTGCAGATGAACTTCTGAGAGAAATTGAGAGATACATGCAAAATTTAAATGGTGTATAGAGTGATTTTTTATTGTACATATTAATAGTGTACAATGTTTTGTTACTGGTTATCATTGTGCAATGACACTAGAGTCACTTTGGTGGTTGTCTCTCTCAAGGTTTTTAGGAATATTTTAGCAGAAGAAATTGTAGTGCTGGATTCTTCTTTAACCTTCGAGATTCATATATCACTCAGTGTTTTAAGACTTTTAAAACCTTTAAGACCTTTTCATCTTGGCAATATTGCCTGTTTACATCTGTAAAGTTTGAAAGACTTTCATATACTTAATTGATCTCATTGTATTATTTGTTAATGCATTGACATTAAGTAGTTAATTCTAAAATGTGCAATGACCAAAAATATGTAAAATTAATGTAACTTTACCACAGAAACCCATCTTATAACAGGAAGATGCTTTCCAGGACATTGAAACTCACAGCATACTAACCATAATTACCAGACAAATACACAATAAACATAATGTAAAAGGATGGGCCATTTACATACATTACAGTATAGATATGTCCCTGTAGTGCTGCACCACAGTTATTGTATTTGCAGTATGCGTGGTATATGCACATTGTGTGAAATGAGTCATACTGCTTTAGAAATGTAACTGGATTGAGAAAATGATATACAACCCTTACAATCCACACAAGAGGGAGCTATTGTCAAGATATTTTTGCACATTTAGATAACTGTTACAAGGCTGACTTTTAGAGAAGTAAATTGTATATTTGCTTTTTATTTGGAACACTTTTGAGAAATAAGCAGCAAAAAAATAAACTGACGAATAGAAATACAAAATGCGAATAAAGTAATTTTCTGAGAATTTCGATAAGTATGAATCTATTTCATTAGGTTCTTCTATCACAGAGAGTTGGGTGTTGAATTGATATTGTTGTTCTTTATTTCACAATAATAATAAACAATAACCACTGTAAAAGTACTATTTTGTTCTTTATTTGAAAAGTCACTTTCAGTTCTTCTTAGCACACGAGACTGATAGTGTCATTGCTGTGTTAAGTATGAAGCAATCACTTTCCTTGAGCTTACATGACTTAAACTGAAACCATTACCACACATTTCCACAAATTATGAGCAGCAATGAAAAAACATTTTACTATAAATTACATAATAAAAACACTAATTTATATTTATTGGGATTGGATAGTTTCTAAATTAAAATAAATCCTGCGATGTTTTCCTCATGGAATCGAATTCCAGTGTATCTTTACCAGGCATCTCAAACTCAGTTGCTGAAGGGACAGTGTCTTCTGATATTCATTCAGACTGGTGTTCTATAGACTAGCTTCTTTATCAGACATATACAAACATTGTTTTAAGGTATTTCACACTTGATGACTTAAAAATTGATTTGATTGAAGATACACAATTAAGATATACACTCACCTAAAGGATTATTAGGAACACCATACTAATACTGTGTTTGACCCCCTTTCGCCTTCAGAACTGCCTTAATTCTACGTGGCATTGATTCAACAAGGTGCTGAAAGCATTCTTTAGAAATGTTGGCCCATATTGATAGGATAGCATCTTGCAGTTGATGGAGATTTGTGGGATGCACATCCAGGGCACGAAGCTCCTGTTCCACCACATCCCAAAGATGCTCTATTGGGTTGAGATCTGGTGACTGTGGGGGCCAGTTTAGTACAGTGAACTCATTGTCATGTTCAAGAAACCAATTTGAAATGATTGGACCTTTGTGACATGGTGCATTATCCTGCTGGAAGTAGCCATCAGAGGATGGGTACATGGTGGTCATAAAGGGATGGACATGGTCAGAAACAATGCTCAGGTAGGCCGTGGCATTTAAACGATGCCCAATTGGCACTAAGGGGCCCAAAGTGTGCCAAGAAAACATCCCCCACACCATTACACCACCACCTCCAGCCTGCACAGTGGTAACAAGGCATGACGGATCCATGTTTTCATTCTGTTTACGCCAAATTCTGACTCTACCATCTGAATGTCTCAACAGAAATTGAGACTCATCAGACCAGGCAACATTTTTCCAGTCTTCAACTGTCCAATTTTGGTGAGCTTGTGCAAATTGTAGCCTCTTTTTCCTATTTGTAGTGGAGATAAGTGGTACCCGGTGGGGTCTTCTGCTGTTGTAGCCCATCCGCCTCAAGGTTGTACGTGTTGTGGCTTCACAAATGCTTTGCTGCATACCTCGGTTGTAACGAGTGGTTATTTCAGTCAAAGTTGCTCTTCTATCAGCTTGAATCAGTCGGCCCATTCTCCTCTGACCTCTAGCATCAACAAGGCATTTTCGCCCACAGGACTGCCGCATACTGGATGTTTTTCCCTTTTCACACCATTCTTTGTAAACCCTAGAAATGGTTGTGCGTGAAAATCCCAGTAACTGAGCAGATTGTGAAATACTCAGACCGGCCCGTCTGGCACCAACAACCATGCCACGCTCAAAATGGCTTAAATCACCTTTCTTTCCCATTCAGACATTCAGTTTGGAGTTCAGGAGATTGTCTTGACCAGGACCACACCCCTAAATGCATTGAAGCAACTGCCATGTGATTGGTTGGTTAGATAATTGCATTAATGAGAAATTGAACAGGTGTTCCTAATAATCCTTTAGGTGAGTGTATATGTATGTATTTATTTAATATGAATTTTGTAGCCATTACTTTTCCTGGTTCCTGTGAAGTCATAGTTACTTCAGAGAAAGATGCTTCTTTAACCTGTCTCCTCCCCTTCATCTACACTTATTGATGTGTATTTAACAGGTTACATTAATAAATGGTCATAGCTTTCATCTGTATTCATCTTGGTAATCAGAGGGGATTACCTATGTACCTATGTAAACCTCAAAACAAGATGATTTATTTTTCCATAAGTTATCATGAATTAATATATCGCTGATTTTTAATAATCATACATGGTACAAAAGATATATTGTTTGTTTTGTACTTGATTTTGTGTGCGTAGGTGATTAATGACATACATTACATTTATATATTTCAATCTGTTGCAATCTTTTAGAGCTCTACACACACACACGTGCACGCACACACGCACACACACTGTAACATTGTTTTCTGCATCATCCTGTACATGAAAGTATTAAGGGAGGAGGCACACAAACTTAACTTCACAAACTTTCCCAAAAGTGACTCACTTTTGTTGTTATCTAGTTTGTGTAAGGATGTCTGGAAGTCAGCCATGTCCGATAATTTGTTAGAACCTACTTTCGAATTACAGTCAATTTGTGTGAGTGGAGTGAGTCCCAATGAGTAATGGTTTAACTTATCTGTTTGTCCTCCTACAGACACGCACACTTTTCCCCCTCCCCCGGGGCTTTTTAGAAGTGTTCACAACAAACCTGGTATGTTCAAATTTCTCTCTAACCTTTGAAATCACAATCTTCGCCGCTACATGAACCATTTTAAATGATTTCTACGAATTTGCCTGCTTTAACATGTAGAGAAACAAAATGCTGTAACCATCTGTTTAGGTGGCCGTCTGAAAGAATGCCGAAACTTGGATGGACAAGGTGAGACTGTTTCAAATCAAAAAATAAATCTTGACTACATTCCTAAGTGAAGAAACCCCCCCTCCACCCCCCCAAAACAAATGTCAAGCTGTCTGCAACCACGTGCTCATTGCAACCACCCCGACTCTCTCTCCAAAGTATCTCAGGAAATATGTCTTTGTAAATTTGTGTATGACTGAACATATTTCATATTGGTTTAAAACTGAAGTGTTATCAATGATTTCATATGCTTGTGTCCAAACTTATCAAGCAGTCCTCCTGTTTAGCAAAGTAAGTCTAGAGGTAACTCAAATAAATATGTAGTACATACTAAACAATTAATTTTATTTTAAGAAGCATGGATACAGTCAGTAACCAGGACAGATATAGCCAGCCTCCCCTGTCCCATCACAGCTATGAAGGAAACCAAAAGTTAGCAAATTGAGCTCTCAGTAAATCCTACCAGAAGTGTGAGGATTAATGGATGGGATTTGTCTTCAACACATCTTGTAGGGACATGACTCGCATGACTGCCAGAAGGTGTTTTCTCTTCCAAACAGTTCACAAACTTGATTTCTCCCAGAGTGAGAAGGGGAAAGTGAAAAGCTACACTCATATATATTATATTACAGGCTTAGTCAGACATGCATGAATAGTAATGCATTGAGCAGGAGAAAGGGGGTAAGAGAGCCCGAACCACATGGAGCAGCACTTAATTCGTGAAAATAACAACCAGATTTTGTTTCTCTTGTAAGATCATAACAGCAAATACCACTAGCATTACAATTATTAAACTGGCAAAATTAATGGATTAATTGATTAATTTGCTAAATTAAAACAATTTAAAAATGATTTAAAATTAATTAAAACTACCCGGAATAGTCACTTTCTAAGGTTCTATAAGTTAGTGTGTGGGCTCTGAAACTTATTTGCTCAGTTAAGTTAGCAATATAGACTAGTTTATGAAAAGTCTCTTTAATATGTTTATACTATACATTTTAGATGTGATGTCATGAAAACCAATACTGTCCTTGTTTTAGTTGTAAACCACCTTTCTCTGCACAACTGATTTATGTATAATTCTATTGATTCTAATTTGTATAATTTATTTCAAATAAACTGTTGATAAAACCACATAGTCTTTACCCTTCAATGCTGATATTTTAGAAAACTGGCCAACTATTGCCATACTCCGAGTGCACTTTAGTTCTATGGGATGTGTGTTATACTTGGTTAAACTGTAATAAGATATTCATTCCTAAAACTCCCTCACACTTGTGTACATTCTTGTCAATATCAAGGTCTGAAATGTGCACTCGACTCTTCTATAGCAAATGTCTTTTGCTGGGCTGGGAAACCACTTAAAAATATTCCTGTTTTTAGGTTAAACTTAAAATGTGTATGTGTACTGCTATGTAAAACATATTTTTAAATAGAAATCTGAAGACTAAATCGCACTAAAACTTGTATTCTGCTCACTAATTTAAATTAGGATGCTGTTTTTTTTTACTGTTAAAATACGTAACATTTTTAGAAGAATTTATGAATGATCTTAGACATTTAATGATTAATTTTAGTAAATAAGAATCAATGTTATGTGATGATTTAGAGATAATCAATGAGAAAACGAAATGCAATGTTAGATAGCGATCTGGGACCTTTCAGACATATTGTGCAATATTATATTTGTGTGTCTTTGTGTTTCTCACAGGTGTCAGGTATGTATACGTGCGTATCTGCATTTATACCAAACAGTTCACATTTTGTCTCGTCATTTATCCAGGATCACTTATTTTTAGTAATGGCTACCTTCTTCCACCCTGCCATACAGGCTGGTTTTTGTTTAGTGTTTTTAGTGTTTAGTATTCTCTTTAGTTGTCGTTGACCTCACGGTGGCATCCCTCAGTTTCCTCCTTGCCCAGCTGCTCAGTTTGGAGGGATGGTCTGATCTTGGCAGTGTCTGGGTGATACAATACACCTTCCATCCCTTGATGATTGAGTAGACTGTTCTAGCACTGAGAAGCACTATTACTTCACAGATGGAGGCCATTCAGCTAATTGTAAGTCATTTTGTGCACCTGAATTAATTTAGGTTTGCCACATCAGAGGGTTTGCATACTTATGCAATCATGACAGATTTCATATTAATAAACATAAGAATTCATATTTTTTTCTTTCTTGTAGTTTTTTTTTTTTTAATATCTGGAGTATTATCTAAAGGATTATTACCAACTATTGAAACTCACAATTTAATTCATGATTATGTTAGTTTGTCCAATTACTTTTGAGCCCCTAAAATTGGGGGGACCACATATTATTATTATTATTATTATTATTATTATTATTATTATTATTATTATTATTATTATTATTATTATTATTTATATTTCTTGGCGACTTACAACATAAGTGCAATACAAAGTGCAAGAATACATCTACGTACAAGGCATCAAACATTACAATTTCAAATTTACATTAAACAAAGCAATTCAAAGTATTATACATTTTACAACTTAAAAGTAAGTGAGGTCATACATCCTGGAAAATAAAAGCTAAGTGCTGTCAAGATGTAAGGTCACAGTCAAGGGCTACGGGAAAGGGAGCAATGGGGAAATCAATCAATAATATGAGTATTAGTAATGCAAGAAGCATGATAAAATGTTGTGAAGTGTTGTCTTACAGGGGATTAAAAGGACAAATATTAAAGTACTGTCCAAAAATATGTGTTTGAGTAAGCACCGGAAGGAGGTCAAGGACTCTGCTGGCGAGAGTAAATCCTACACCGTTTACCCAATGTGGATGTAACTACCCTCAAAGATGAAAGTCTACACTTAAAGCACATCTTGATTGTTTTGTTTTAAATTAATTGCGGAGGCGAACAGAGCCAAAGAGATGACAATTGTGTCACTGTCCAAATATGTATGAACCTAACTGTGTATATATATATATATATATATATATATATATATATACAGTGCATCCAGAAAGTATTCACAGCGCTTCACTCTTTCCACATTTTGTTATGTTACAGCCTTATTCCAAAATTGATTAAATTCATTATTTTCCTCAAACTTCTACAAACAATACCCCATAATGACAATGTGAAAGAAGTTTGTTTGAAATCATTGCAAATTTATTAAAAATAAAAAACAAGAAAAGCACATGTACAGTATTCACAGCCTTTGCCATGCCACTCAAAATTGAGCTCAGGTGCGTCCTGTTTCCACTGATCATCCTTGAGATGTTTCTACAACTTGATTGGAGTCCACCTGTGGTAAATTCAGTTGATTGGACATGATGTGGAAAGGCACACACCTGTCTATATAAGGTCCCACAGTTAACAGTGCATGTCAGAGCACAAACCAAGCCATGAAGTGCAAGGAATTGTCTGTAGACCGCCGAGACAGGATTGTATCGAGGCACAGATCTGGGGAAGGGTACAGAAACATTTCTGCAGCATTGACGGTCCCAATGAGCACAGTGGCCTCCATCATCCGTAAATGGAAGAAGTTTGGAACCACTGGGACTCTTCCTAGAGCTGGCCGCCCGGCCAAACTGAGCGATCTGGGGAGAAGGGCCTTAGTCAGGGAGGTGACCAAGAACCCGATGGTCACTCTGACAGAGCTCCAGTGTCTCTCTGTGGAAAGAGGAGAACCTTCCAGAAGAACAACCATCTCTGCAGCACTCCACCAATCAGGCCTGTATGGTAGAGTGGCCAGACGGAAGCCACTCCTCAGTAAAAGGCACATGACAGCCTTTCTGGAGTTTGCCAAAAGGCACCTGAAGGACTCTCAGACCATGAGAAACAAAATTCTCTGGTCTGATGAAACAAAGATTGAACTCTTTGGCCTGAATGGCAAGCGTCATGTCTGGAGTAAACCAGACACCGCTCATCACCTGGCCAATACCATCTCTACAGTGAAGCATGGTGGTGGCAGCATCATGCTGTGGGGATGTTTTTCAGTGGCAGGAACTGGGAAACTAGTCAGGATCGAGGGAAAGATGAATGCAGCAATGTACAGAGACATCCTTGATGAAAATCTGCTCCAGAGCGCTCGACCTCAGACTGGGGCGAAGGTTCATCTTCCAACAAGACAACAACCCTAAGCACACAGCCAAGATAACAAAGGAGTGGCTACAGGACAACTCTGTGAATGTCCTTGAGTGGTCCAGCCAGAGCCCAGACTTGAACCCAATTGAACATCTCTGGAGAGATCTGAAAATGGCTGTGCACCGACTCTCCCCATCCAACCTGATGGAGCTTGAGAGGTCCTGCAAAGAAGAATGGGAGAAACTGCCCACAAATAGGTGTGCCAAGCTTGTAGCATCATACTCAAAAAGACTTGAGGCTGTAATTGGTGCCAAAGGTGCTTCAACAAAGTATTGAGCAAAGGCTGTGAATACTTATGTACATGTGCTTTTTCTGTTTTTTATTTTTTATTTGCAAAGATTTAAAACAAACTTCTTTCACGTTGTCATTATGGGGTATTTTTTGTAGAATTTTGAGGAAAATAATGAATTTAATCCATTTTGGAATAAGGCTGTAACATAACAAAATGTGGAAAAAGTGAAGCGCTGTGAATACTTTCCGGATGCACTGTATATATATGTAACCGTAGTATAAGAATACATTTCTTAGTAGACACCCTTATTCAGGGTGACTTACAATATTTCACATTATTTTTCCCATTCATACAGTTTGGCATTTACTGGAGCAATTTAGATAAAGCACCTTGCTCAAGGGTACAACAGCAGTGTCACCCAAAAGGGATTGAAACCACAAACCTCCACTCCAGAGCCCAGAGCCCTAACCACTACTCCACACTACTGCCATAGGTCTATTGTTGGCCCCCCTGACTAGTGCCCTTCTTGCCCAGATACTCAGTGTTTGAGGACGGCCTGATCTAGGCAGATTCACAGTTGTGCCAAATTCTCTCAATTTCATAATAATGGACTTTACTGTGCTGCGGGGGATATTCAATGCCTTGGAAATGTTCTTATATCCTACCCCTGATTGGTGCTTTTGAAGAACCTTATTCCGGACTTGCTTTGAATGTTCCTTCGTCTTCATGATGCAGTCATTAGGAATTGTACTAACCAAATGTGGGACCTCCCAGAGATGGGTGTATTTAACCTGAGATCATGTGACACACCTTAATTGTACAGAGGTGGACTTCATTCAACTAATTATGTGACTTATGTAATTATGAGACAATTGGCTTCTCCACAGCTCAATCAGGTGTATCACATTAAAGGGGGTGATTACAATTATTTTCCGTTTTGTATTTGTAATTCATTTAGAACAATTTACAGATTCTATTTTTCACTTTGACATTATGGACATTTTCTGTGTTGATCAGTGGCAGAAACTCCTGATTAAATCCATTCTGATGTCATTGTGTTACAACATGAAATGTGGGAAAGTCTGAGGGGGGTGAATAATTTTGAGAGCCACTGTAGAGAGAGAATAGACTTAAGTAACACTTTATGGTGCCAGTTCAGTGTGAAATAAATGTCACACTCCTGTAAGTTATATTCTAGTCAAAACATTAGCTGAAGAAAAGCAAGCAATTCAGAAATAATTTGTAAATAACTTGACATATGACTTGCCTGAACAGAACATATGCTTGAACAGAACAATGATTAAATATCAAATGACTAAATGGTGTGGGCACATATGAAGGGCAGATTGACTTAAGCAACATGTTATTATTCTTTCAAAAAGGTCAGCTTGTTCATGCTGTCAAATTCAGCTGAGAAAATCAAGGCTTAACTGTTCAGTGTAATTCTGACTCTGGCTATAGATTACATAACCTGACTGCAGAAATTAAATGTTTCGTATTGTAGAGAAAATGTGTTTGTCTTTTGATAGTAAATTACATTTTAAAGCAATGATAGATGAACAGAACTTGACTCAACAGGTATTGATTCCAGGATACAGATATGACAGGGCTCCTGTGCTGTCTAATGCAATTGTTACCATACATGTCATATCACCAGCTCACCAGCATTTTCAGAAGTACAAGTAACTCATTTAGCCTCTCTGCAGCTTTTGGACAGGATAAGGTCTTCAGGATGAACAGTTTTCTCTAATTGTACATGAGATTGGTCACAAACTTGTTGCTATTTTTCCCACCATTGTGTGGTACCCTAATAATGAGGACAGTCCTTATTCAAATACTTGAGAAACCTTCAATCCTACCTCTCAAATAGTTCACACCTCAAGTCCAGATATTTTCTCTACAAAATAAAACGTCATCAGAGCTGGAAACAGTCTACTTTGTATGCAAGTCCATTGTTTAAAAATGAGAAAAGAGCTACCTATTATAGTACTTATCAGGGGTAGTGTTGCTTACGTACAGCATGTTTTCTGGGAAAGTAAACCATTTATCTGATGGGAATTCACCGAGCTGCCTAGAATAATGAGGAAATCCCACAGCTACAGTCTCCAGTCTGTAGCTTCCCAGACACATTTTTTATTAAAAGATCATAAAAAGGTCATCAGTAAGAGGGGGGCCTTTTGACTAATGTTTGATATTTAAATGTTTAGCTCTATCCCAGTAATTCCTCCAGCTGTTTATGGAAGAAACCCACTTCCTCTGTGTTGGCCAAGTGTACTTACTGGTAATTGCCGCTCATAATTTTTTCACTGCTGAACCTGAAATGAAGTTAACCTACCAACAAAATTCAAACAACATAGCTGTCCTCAGTGTACTGTATTTACACAGGGTGACCAAGTGGAGGATCTTTTGGCTGATGGCCTGGTGAATTCTGAGCCGTTCCCACAGCATGGTTCAAATTGCAGTAAGCCAAAAATTATATAATAAAACATGTCACCTTTCACTGACTTACCATTCCAGTTGAACTCAGTTCTTTGGTTCAGATGTCAGGACTATCAACAGATCATGAAACGTTTTAATTACACTTCTTGTACCTCCATGTTACTTTCCATAAATATTGATATATATCATATTGTCATATTAATTGCTGTACAGCCCCTCACAATCCAAACATCATCAATGCTGGCACAATTCTACTGTACAAATGAAATAATACCCAATGCGGTTCTTGGTGCTGTGCATGAAAATGAATAACATATTCCATAGGAAACATGGCCACAACATACAGTTTCACGAACCCTATAGATTACCACAGTGTCTTTACAGACAAGGGATTAAGAAGCAACTTCAAATTGCACAGAAACTTCCAGTGGGAATTTACGAGTGTTCACACCCTGGCAGGGACTAGGAGTGTCCTGCCCCAGGGAAGATTTTCAGGATCCTAACACAAAGGACCGGACTGATTTTAAGAAATGGTTGTCTGCTGCCTCGTGCCTTTGCATGACAAGTAGCAGAGCTGTTTCCTGGCTTTGTTCTTTACTCAGGTAGTTAAAGGGTTCTCAATAATATATATGAGTACAAAAATGATATTAATTAGACAAACATAAATGCAATATATTCTGTAATACCCACTTTATCATATGATCTGGTATTTTTCCATTTTTCAACAGAAACTCCCCACCCCCATCAGTTACACAACATGATTATTTTGTGTTGCTCAACTGAATCTTTTGATCAGAATGAAATTCAATAAAAATACTGAAATATAATATTAAACACATAACATGAACTAAAAGGAAAGGGGAATCAATCACAATCAATCAAGTTATAAATGCAACTGATTAATGAAATTGATTTAATCATGAAGTATTTAAAAGTCTCATGCTGGAACTAAGACTGGCACTGTACACTTCCTGTGCCCTCTTTGTGCCCTCCAGATTACTCATTCGAGAAAAATGTCACATTTGCACACTGATTGTAATATGTGAACTGAACTTAACTGGAATGAAGGCTTGCTTTGTAACGCAATCATTTCATGTTCTTTTACCAATGTCGAAACATAATTCATGAAAATAAATTCCTTTACTCTAAACTAGAAACTAAGAACAGTTGTTATTATTTATTATTATTTATTGTTTAGCAGATGCCCTTGTCCAGGGCAACTTAGAAAATTGTTAATATGGGGATGTTGGGTTCACAGCATTTTCTGATCATTCTTCTCCTATTTACCATAAATGTAAATGTTTGTAATAAACCACACATCCCAGAAATATGCAGACAGCAGGCTGTTTTCCAGCTGTGTTTCACTAGTCTTTCTAATCCCTTTCCTTACAGGCCATTCTCTGGAATAAATCTCAGACTCTCCTTTTCATTCATGTTAATTAAAACCAAACTATGTGTATCAGGAAATCCAACATTTAACTCCCAGGTTTCCAGTGAAGGTTATCTTTGAATGAGCAACGACAGAACTCAGCCATACAAATCAAACTGAAGACAAGGGATGCAATGTCTAGTTTGATTACTAGCATGTATATTAATGTGTGCCAGTACAGTGAAACATGCCATTGTACCCACATGTACCCCCATTGCCCTTTCAACATGTTATATCACTTCACTGTACCATAAGATGCTCCCAGATAAGATGCTCCTGGAAATAAAATAAAACAACTCTCTTAGAAGAAAAAACTTTCCAATTTTTAATTCAAAATAATACAAAGCAAAATTTGGCTTCTTAGAGGCAATCTTCAATCTAGCACTGAATGTAGATATGTGTATGTAACCTTTTGTGGTTTAACGAACCAGTTCAAAAGACATTTAAAAAGCATTCTCT
Organism: Amia ocellicauda; assembly: GCF_036373705.1. Classification (NCBI taxonomy): domain Eukaryota; kingdom Metazoa; phylum Chordata; class Actinopteri; order Amiiformes; family Amiidae; genus Amia; species Amia ocellicauda. The sequence goes on from NC_089869.1 coordinate 18,787,546, forward strand.
GGAAATCAGAAGATTACATTTATTGTAATAATTAAAATGTACTATAGTCAACCATGAATAGAGCCCTGTGTATCATATCAGTCTTCCTTATAATACAGTTTATTTAATGACGTAACGAAATTGTAAAATTGATTTGATTGACTGTGTTATACTGGAAAAAGGCACTTAAGGGGTTTGGTTTTTAGCTGCATGCCTAAAAGTACAATCAAGTTTTTATGATGTAACAATTGCAAGTCAAGATACTAGAAAAAAATGAAATCTGCTTTTTCTTTGATTAATCATCTAACAGTTGAACTTTATAAAGGGTAAATCATTTTTGTACTATAAATATTTACAGATACCACATTTAATAACTTGGGGAAATATGTAAAGTAGGAAGTAGTTCATTCACAAAGCTTTTTAATTCAGGGGAATACATTAATAGTACTATTTAAAAACAAATTCCATTATATCATCTTTAAATGTGTTTTAGATCACAAGGAAAGTTTAGTCAAATATATAGTGAAAAAATACTATGTATGTCTCATCAAGGAAGAGATCCAAACTACCAGCTGCTCTCAACCTCCCCCGTTCTCTTCTGTCTACACTGTCCTTCTCACTCAAAATCACTCTTTGAATCCTCTGCCAAAAACTGTAACTTCTAGTTTTACTTCTTTAGTGATTTCTCCTCTCCTCTAGCACATATCTGGGACTTAACTTTTTTTATTAGATCTACACAGATCTACCTAGGATGTATACTACATTTGTATTACTGCAGTTTTTATGCTTAAATTGCTAGTTGAGTAAACTGTAAATTGTGTATCATTTATTGTACATACATCTGACCATAGTAGGAAAAATAAGATATCATATCAAATGTTGACAAAAAATAACCACTAAAAGGTCATGAGGTATTTTTATTAAGTGTAGAAACCTGTGTTGATGCACTTGATTTGGAGTCTGTCCACCCCCTTCATCTTGGAGGAAAATACCATTTTAAGACACTGCAGAGAACGCAGAGATAACAGCTCTGAACTGTTTGTCTATTTTAAACTGTAAGGGAAATTACGTCAATAAAAACTTGTACAAAGCAATTGTTTTGACAGATCACAGAGAAAAATAAGATAAGATAAGGCTGTATTTGCTGGGGTTCCAGCTCCTAATCTATATGATCATAATTGTCATTCATGGTGTTATAGTCATCTTGTACATTTCTTTATTTGAACCCTTGGTAACTGTGTGTACAACTGTGTACACCATTTTCACCAGGCATAAATGCTAACAGTGTGTCTGAAGGGGATACATTTAAATTTGTTTATTAATTATATCCAACAATGTACTTTCCCTACAATATGATTTTCATTTCTCCTTGGCATTAACACATAGAGGTTTTCTGTGACATTATCTGAGAAACATTATCAAGTTGAATATGAATTTTTCAGTGTATCAGCCACTTTCATAGCTACTGTCTTATTTAAGATGATCTAGATTGACTAATGAAGGAAAAGAAGGCATGTTTGGTCCTAGAACATATGTGAAGAGGTTAAGGTTTTCCCTATCAGCCAACATCTGAGTGGAATTTCCAAAGAACTCTGCCAAAACACTGTTTCCGATTTCTGGTTTGACTTAATTTAGATCAGCACCATACCAGCAAAAACAATGAAATGATGAAACTCCTTCTCGCAGTTTATAAAGGTATTTAGTGCTTTTACTTCAGCATAAATGAAAGTATTTCTTAAAGTACGTCTTTATTTCGTTATTTACTTAAATCGCTTCCTTAAATGATAAAGAACTTCATTCTACCTTTTCGAGAAACACATATCAAAACCTACACAATACAATGAGCGTTTTCTGTGGGCCACTTCTTTGAGTGACTTTTGTTTCCCTCATTAGGAAAACAGTTGATGATCTAGAATCTTTTCTAACCAGCCATCAATGCATTTTGCTGAAATGGGGAAATCACAGACAAGAATGATACCTGTTGGTGGTTTCTAAAGACCGAACATCACTGTGGAGGATATGGTTTGGTATCTTTGATCATTTTTCAGATTTCGATGGAATAGTATATACGTCCCTTGTCCCCGTCCCCACCTCTGAAGATCAAAGATGATGACACCTCCTCAGATATCTATAGTGAGATGTACAGCTCTGATGTCTTGTGACTGCTGTATAGTGATTTCCCTTTATATTTTTCATTTCCACCAGCAATGGAAAATATATCATACCATTCATTGTAATAACAGTAGGAACTTTGTTATATATAGAAATATATGAGTATACAATTAAGCAATAAAAGTATTGTTTAAATGCTGTTATCTTAAGTATTCATCTTGGTCATTGGTTACATGCCTATACCCTGTACTTTGCTGTAAAAATAGCAAATGTATCATGAGGGTAACACATTGTGATGTGACAGGATGCTCAAATGAAAGTTACATCCTTTCATTTCTCTAAAGAGGCCAGAATCCATCTTGATGGGACATTACAGGAACTTTGTCTGGTTTCGAATAGGATATATTTTAATGTCAAATCAGCTCTCATGGGCACAACAGAAATTAAATCATATCCTTCCTCTGCATAAAATACATTATTTCCCTGTTGTTTTAATAACCTATTCATGAAAACAATAGTTTGAACTTCAAAGATTTTAAAAAAGCTCTTCTGTACTATATGCATGAAGAATTAGCATTTTCCCCTTTTCGAATGTGAAAAATCAATATAATAATAATTTTAAAGAAATGTCCTTGCTAGTTTTTTTATGTTTTATCTGAGAAGTATTTACAGGAATCCCACTCACCAGAGATGGAACTATAATAGTAGTTGATAGTGAACAGATAATGTAAAGTCTCAAATTAAGGGAGATTTTTGATTATTATGTGTTGTTATTTTTGTCAATATAAAATTAAGGAAAGGTATTTTTTTTAAAACACTTTAAATTGCAATTATAACACAATATTGATGGTGAAAAACATGGAAATCTTGTCTGGGAAGTATTTTGTGGTCAGAGGGAAACGTGTTTCAGTTGGGTTTTGCGAAGTGTAAAGATGTGAAGCCTTGCCTTCACAGTTGTACAGGAAACTCATGCCTAAATGACAGCTATTAGGCAAGACTGAAAAGTTCAGATTAGCTGGAAAATAGCAAAAAGATAGAACTAATTCAAAGAAGACTGAGTAATAATGAGTAGATTCTCAAATGTGCATGATAAACATGCCTGTGGCTGGGTAGATTCATAGCCTGTACTACTGGTTAATTAACAGGACAACACTTGTTTTTAAGTGACTGTTGTAAAAGCAAAGTCTTCCCTTCCCAGAAATTGTACTAGGTTTGTGAGGCGTCACTGATGTTTTAACAATGCAACTCCTATATCTTATCTTCAGATTAATGGTATTAATACGTGCATTAAGATAATGCAAAGTTTCATACAAATAATTCATATTCAAACTCACAGATATTGGCCTGTCTCCTGCATAATTTACATGTACTTTTTAACACGTAAATGAATTAAATAACTTTTTACTTAAGTGCTTCCTAAGGGTTTGATGAATGGGATCCCTTTCACTAACCCCATTAATGGGTTAAATTCACACCATAAGCCAAGTCAAAAAAGCTAATGTTTTTCTGCAATCAGTAAGTCATGAAAAGTGCAATATAAACATTTTAATAGTCTGCTAAGAAATAATAATAATAATAATAATAATAATAATAATTGAGCACATACATCTATGTCTATGCACATACACTCTTATTGATGAACTTATAGTGTTAATCAACCTAGGACTATAGCATTTTTCTGATTTTATATAAATCAGTGCATTATGGTTTTTTTCTTGTTTATTCAGTTTATTCAGTGCATCAGCAGAATCACTTTTGCCGTTGGAAGTAAGATGTATTGGACTCCAGTGAAAGTGCTGTAATCTGAGTAAGGTGCACCCCTCCTAGATCATATTCAGTTCAGAGGAATTTGTTGTGATGAAATGTTGCAACTTGCACTAAATGTAATACTAGACTATATATATATATATATATATATATATATATATATATATATATATATATATATATATATATATATATATATTACAACATGTTCCTGATAAAAGAAGAAATTAAAATGACGTATCTCTTCATCAGAGTTCATTTCGGGTCTCAACATATCATGCTACACATTGCTTTGGATACTATTGATTTTACTGCATTATATTTTCAACACATCCAAATTTCCTATAATATATTCCTCTGAAAAAAGTGTAAATACAACATTGAATGCACTTTAAATTATCCTTGCTATATTTGTTGACTGAATCTGTAGGAGTGGAAAAACAGTAAAAAGAAGGAAGACATCAGGACAACAATTAAATTTAAATAATTTATTTTTGGTATAAATATATATTTGTATAGAATAAACCATTATTAATAAAATAACAATATACTTGTGACCTTTTAACATAAAAGATGACAACAAAACTAACAAACATACATATGACAATAAATATGACAGTTACTGTCCAGCAGAAACATTTATACTGTTAGTGTTTAAAATATTCCTCTTCAGAAATGGGTTAATATGGCTGTTTTTATATTGGCTTGAAGAAAGGTGCCAAACAGCTTGTCCCAGTGGGTAAAGTAAGGTGCATAGTTTGATTTGAACTTCAGGTGATGGATATCGTGATGAGGAGCACCTCCAAACAGTCCAAACGGCACCAGCCTGTGAGGTGACCATGGGAAGTCATAGCCACAGTGGTCCTCCACGGACAGCCAGATGTTCACAATGAAGAAGAGCATCTCAGTCAGAGGATGGCAGTTCAGCAATACAGGATTAATTGCAGCAAAGAATCCCAAGGAGAGCGTCTCCCAGGCGCCTGAATGCTCAGTAGCCAGTGCAAACGTCAAGGTGTACTTGTGATGAACCTTATGGAAGGTTTTGTAAAGCCAGGGGACCTTGTGATGAATCAAGTGCCAGACGAAATACTGGAAATCAAATAGCAGCAGGCAGGCGATAATATCCAGTATCAGTCTGAGAATCCCCGGTGCCTCCAGCGGATAGCTGACTGGTCTCCAGTACCAGTTTAAAACAGTGAGTGGAAAAATGAACACAATGTGGTTATATACAGTCAGCACAATGCAAGTCCTTAACATTGCCCATGTGATTTGGCTCTTTGGTTGTATCTTGTACTTTGTCAAAAAATCCACTTTCCATGAAAGCATGTCCAGTATCATGTAGGGCAGGCAAAACCCCAGGTACACGAAGAATGAAAAGAGCACTGGGAAGAATGGAGACTTTAGGTAGGCTTCTTGGGCTCGGATCATGTCCCAGCTGTGCTGCAATACCAAAAAGACCTGCATTTTGGCTGCAGTGTGTCTGTGTAAAATGACATGTTTCTGGAATTTATATCCTCCAGTCACACCCCTCCTCCTTCCTGTCACAGACATGCGTCATATAGGAAGTACAAATAAGGGCTTATATGTTCCACAGGATAGCATCTGAAATAATGTGAGGATCTGAAGTACATTTTACATACTTATAAACATGTCCTTTTGCTAAACACACATTCTATAAATCTAAAGCTTTGCCTGGGTGTCTTTTAATGTTGTGAGCTAGAATTATATATTATTATTATTATTATTATTATTATTATTATTATTATTATTATTATTATGTAATTTAACCCTAAAAGTGCCAACGGGGGTAATTTAAAAACCCCAAGGGATAAAAAAATTTGGAACTATGAAACCCTTTTTTCAATATTTCTGAAATTTTAGGACTTCAAGCAACTAGTTACCAAAAAAAAAAAAAAAAACACCATTTGCTATGATTTGTGTTAATGTGGAGGACTGAACAAATCTCTCGTGTGTCTATTTTGATCACTTGGAAAAAACAATACCGGCTACAGGAACTTTACAATTTAAGCTCTTAATGGAATACTTTTCTCTAACATCTAGAGTCCAATTGCATATGAAAGATAGGCTTCTCATTTTGGTTTAGGAACATCAACTAGACACTAAATATCTATTTATACACTACATGGCCAAAAGTATGTGGACACCCCTTCTAATTAGAGGATTCAACTATTTCAGCAACACCAATTGGTTACAGGTGTATAAAATCAAGCACACAGTCATACAATCTCCTTAGACAGACATTGGCAGTAGAATGGGCTGAGCTCAATGACTTTCAATGTGGCACCGTCATAGGATGTCACCAAAAGACTTCCAAAAGTCACCGTTATTGTGAAGTGGAAATATCTAGGACCAACAACAGCTCAGCGGCGAAGTGGTAGACCACACAAGCTCACAGAATGGGACCGCCAAGTCCTGATGTGCGCATTGTTGCAACAATCACTTCCAAGTTTGCCAAACTGCCTCTGGAAGCAACGTCAGCACAAGAACAGTTCATCTGGAGCTTCATGAAATGTGTTTCCATGGCTGAGCAGCCGCACACAAGATGACCATGTACGATGCCAAGCATTGGCTGCAGTGGTGTAAAGCTCACCACCATTGGACTCTGGAGCAGTGGAAACGAGTTCTCTGGAGTGATGAATCATGTATCACCATCTGGCAGTCCCACACACAAATCTGGGTTTGGCAGATGCCTGGAGAACACTGGTCTGGTTCTAGAATAATGGTCTAGGTCTGTTTTTCATGGTTCACCATAGGCTCCTAGTTCCACTGAAGGGATATCTTAATGCTATAGCATACAATGATATTGTAGACAATTTGACATGACAAGCCAGGTCCACACAGAAATGGTTTGTGGAGATCGTTGTGGGAGAACTTGACTGGTCTGCACAGAGCCCTGACCTAAACCCCATCCAACACCTTTGGGATGAATTGTTACACCGACTGTAAGCCAAGCCTGATCGCCCAACTTCAGTGCCCGACCTCACTAATGCTCTTGTGGCTGAATGCAAGCAAATCCCTGCGCAATGTACCAACATCTAGTGGAAAGCCTTCCCACAAGAGTGGAGGCTATTATAGCATCAAAGGGGGACCTTTATCAATGCCCGTGATTTTGGAATGAGATGACAAGCAGGTGTCCACATACTTTTGGCCATGTAGTGTATTTGAGAGTTATTGTGGCAACATATGGATACAACTGTACACCTGCAGAATTGAGGCCAGTGGATTAAATGGAAATCAAAGCTAGAATTGGTTTTCTACTTGCAGGCATGAGTAAAAACAACCATGAGCCCATCAACACCCTGTGGTCTGAGACAGTTGAGACGACTGTCAACAGCATGACACAAGTACTGTGCTTTACCTGTGTTTAGATCAGTGACTAAACAACAGAGCAAACTGTTTCAATGGATGAATTAGTTCAAACAAAACAAAGTCCAAAACATACAAAAACGTCTGTTTACAAATTTGGATATGAATGTGTGAAAATGTTCAAATACATGCTTATTGTGGGGATTTAAAACAATGTACTTGTGTTACAAAAGGTTAATAAAATTATATATTGAATTTAAATTCAACCATATATTATTGTTAACAATTTAGTCACATAGTCATTTAGCTTACTATTACTGAAACAAATGAGCGAAAAATAAAAGAAAAAGAAAACAGTACAGTCGGAATAGTACAATCTTAGGGCAAGAATGAGAAACGTCAGGAAGGTAACATAATATAATATAGCAAGTCATTCAGATGTCAGTGTTGAATGCTATTAAAGGACATGTAGTGACCGGTATAGAGACGGATCTGTTGTGACAGAATACATGCCTCACAAAGTGTGGTTGTGTCACTTCGTCCAACTGTAAAAGGTTAGTTTTCTAAGCAGATTCATAACTGTTACCATATCTCTTTTTTTGTTTGTTTGTTTGTTTTAAACATACAATGACCCATTTATACAGCTGGTTTTTACTGAAGCAATCTAGGTAGGACCTGTATCATGACCCACCAGTCAAGCATTCAGAGCCCGGCCCTCTCCTCCACACTGCTGCCCTGTCTTTACCTGCCTTAAATAATTAAACATTAAAATACTTACCCTGCAGTCACTGAAAATGGAGGCTATGTCAGCAAACGACAAGAAGCTATTTGCATGTAAATATCCTGTTGATACACGTTGTCTACCTGAACCTTGTCTTGATTTAATAGTCTTAATCCATTCTGAATAAATACAACACATTAGTTTAACATCAATCATTACATTTAAGAACATATTTTGAATGAGTAAAGATCATTGTAGGCTCTTCTATATAGCTATTATTCATTACATGTTACCTTACCACCATAAAAAAGGAAAATCACATTCTGGCTAACATCTATACTGCCATCAGCTTTCAGTTACCCAGGGTGCCATCTGCTGTCAATGAACCAGATTACACTTTTGCAATTTACTTCTTCTCTATTATTGTGGTGTGTTCGTTCTTGTTATTAAAGTCACTAAATGTTTTAACCCCTGATTGCAAACCTAATTGATTAATGGCTACTGGCATTTCCAATGAGCCAACAGTGGCATATGACCATAAATAAAGACAGGGATTGGTTGTTGCTTTGTGTATGTGTTTTGTTTTTATGCATGTGTGCATGTAAAGTTTGAAATAGGGTCCAAAGCTAGGAAAATATTATTATATTTTACATTATTATATACAGAGGTGTAAAAAGTAGTCGGAAGTCATATTTACATAATAAAAACTTACTCCAGTAAAAGTAAAAAGTCTCCCATTCAAACAGTAATAAAGTGAATGTGCATGTGTTTGTGTGTGAGTGTTATGAAGAGGCACGCAAGAGATTTGATGTTTTATTCCAACATTTAATTTTCCATAAATTATCAAAGTATTTTATTTTTATGATTCATCAATTTTATCTTGAAGAAAACCATGTCCAATAAAAATAAATGTTATTTAGGCACATATCTGGAAATTACTTTCATTTGTATTCAATATTAACAAAGGGTAACATTGGGGGATTTATATAATACCCTATTTTGAGTTTTCTTAGCAAACTCACTGTTCACACACAAATACACATGGACACACAGACACACACACATCCCAAAGAGTTGTATAATAAACACAAAACTAAATAAACAATATAAAATATGTGCCCCTGTAGTGATTTGTTATAATGTAATCTATTGCACTGTGGTGCAGGAGACTGAGTTTGAATCTCATGTTACTAAATATATACAGTACTGTGCAAACGTTTTAGGCAGGTGTGAAACAATACTGCAAAGTGCGAACGCTTTCAAAAATAGACATAGTAATAGATTATATTCATCAATTAACTAAATGCGAAGTGAATGAACAGAATTAAAATCTTCATCAAATCCGTATTTGGTGTGACCACCCTTTGCCTTCAAAACAGCATCAATTCTTCTAGATACACTTGCACAAAGTCAGGGATTTTGTAGGCATATAGTCAGGTGTCTGAATAAACAATTATACCAAACAGGTGATAATGATCATCAATTCAATATGTAGGTTGAAACACAATCATTAACTGAAACAGAAACAGCTGTGTAGGAATAAAACTGGGTGAGGAACAGCCAAACTCAGCTAACAAGGTGAGGCTGCTGAAGACAGTTTACTGTCAAATGTCATACACCATGGCAAGACTGAGCACAGCAACAAGACATAAGGTAGTTATACTGCATCAGCAAGGTCTCTCCCAGGCAGAAATGTCAAGGCAGACAGGGGTTTCCAGGTGTGCTGTCCAAGCGCTTTTGAAGAAGCACAAAGAAACAGGCAACATTGAGGACAGTAGACGCAGAGGTCGGCAAAGGACACTTACTGCAGCAGATGAGACGCATCATGCTTACTTCCCTTTGCAATCGGAAGATGTCCAGCAGTGCCATCAGCTCAGAATTGGCAGAAAACAGTGGGACCCTGGTACACCCATCTACTGTCTGGAGAAGTCTGATCAGAAGTGGCCTTCATGGAAGGCTTGCAACCAAAAAGCCATACCTCCTATGTGGAAACAAGGCCAAGCGACTATGCACATAAACACAGGAACTGGGGTGCAGCAAAATGACAGTGGTACACGAATGAGTGTCTGCAGGTGTTAAGGTACAATGCTTCAGTTGAAGCAACACTTCGGATTCCCCAGTGAATCAGGCATCCCAGTGAGCGCTTCCAGTAACAGATGAGGCTTTTCAACAGGAGACAGGCCCGGGAAGTAAAGTCACTGACACAATGTCTGTTCATTTATCTTCGTTTATTGAAAGTTTCACACAGCCTTTTATACATCTACAAGCAACATTTCAAAGGAGGTTCGGGGCAGTCCCGAACCTGAATGATATTTTCTTGGCATATGTCCCGGGTCAGTTCCGAGACACGGGAAGAAATAATTGATAAGGTATTCTTTATAATCGGGAAAACAATATTTCATCCAGACATGGAGGCACTGGTACCAAGGACACAGCACACACTGTACTGATTAGAATGTGATATATATATATATTTTCAGTTCGTTACGTAAGGAATGTCCACGGCAGTAAACTATCTCAATCTGCCACACAGATAAGTCTGAGCAGAGAAATAAGAACAAAGAAACCCTTATAAGAGCAAGTTTTAACTAGTATCTTACTGGAAAACAATTGTACCCCAACAGTTGCCCTCTTTAATGAAACATGAACATGTTACATTAATTTCGTAAAATTGCGAAAAGTTGTTTCAACCATTAGATATAAAAAGACATTTTGGACATGTTAATCACAAAGTAAGCCCTCTTGATCAGATTCTGTAAACACAGTGATCCCCAACAATATGGCACACACCTCCTTCCTTAGCAAGGGGCACATCTAAGATCAAGCAATTCTGAGTTTTCATGAGGCATGTGACTGTTATTTTAGTGTTAATAGCTTCAAGAGCTGTTATTGTGTCATTGTAAATTGCGCTAATCTATAATGTAAATGTTCAATAATGTGCCATTGCTGCACAGTGCCAAAGGAAGATAAGACAGAGGTCCAGAATCTCCTGGCCCTATATGTGAGGCGATGTTCTTCAGGTATGGCATATACTGATGTGTCAAACGAAGCCCTCTTGTGTCTTTTCGTATGATCTGGCCTTTTAGGAGGCCGTCCATGGTTCTCACTGTCAATTAAGGCAATATAAAGACCATCTGAATAGCAGTGCATATATAACATGATTCATTAGTACATTGTCTAGCAGTGAAGTTACATATCGTCCACCATGCATTTCTTGAATGCAGCAAGCAAGGCTTTTGTTCTCTCTTCAGGGAGGTGGAGCAGCTGTTATTTGTGTCCCACCGTGGGACAGTGGTTGAATTGTTGGCATTCAATTGAGCTGGATCGCTCCAGTAGAGCCGTCAGGGCAATGATCAGAAGGGTAAGGTCGACCTCGGCCATCATCAGGATTCAGCACTGTTCCTCGATTGGGGTTGTAGGTGTTTCTTCTGGTCAGGTGGCTTTGTTGTCCCTGTCGAATCCTCAGTTGTGTTTGATCAGTGTAAGTGTTAGTGTCTGTGATGTCAATATGTGGAAGGGGAGAGGTTACTAGCACATCACCCGGTATTTGTGGACTCGTGCGTACGGCTACTCCTTGTGGGCCACTGCTCTGGCCCTGCGCTGGCCTCGTTATCTAGAGGTTGATGATGATGTCAGCTGCTTCTGGACTGATTTCCTCAGTCCGCGATGATCCCATTGGCTGGGCACTGAAGACGTCCTTTGGCTGTTATGGTGCAGACGATGGTCCTGCAGGCAGCGAGGAAGAGGATCCAGGAGTAAAGGAGAGCATCCCTCTGGTCTCCACCAGTGTTGTTTCCCTTTGGCACTTCACAGCTGCGTGGGTGGTCAGCAGCACCTGGTAGGGCCCTGTCCACCTGGGCTGCAGGGAGGACTTTCTCTTGTGTGCTTTGATGTACACAGTCACCTGGTTGGAATGGGTGACAGTCCTGCTGGGCTGGTTCAGTCTGAGCAGCTTTTACCTGTGAATGGACAGCTTCAATTGCATGTGTTAATCCCAATCAAAAATAAACAACATAGCATCTTCCTTACAGACAATGGAGGAGTGACAATAGAGTCTCATAAGTCATCCCATAATAATCTCATGCAGAGAAAGCTTTTTTTCTTTCTTTTCTTTTTTGATTTGCTGACAGTCTCATTGTCATTAGGGCATCTGGACATTTGAGCCCTGTTTGCACATTTTAGCCAGTTTATTCTTTAGCACCCCTTAACAGTATGTTTGCTACTGTATTGCATCAGCCTTCATACAGAGATAGGCTTCAACCCAAATTAGAAAACATTTACATTATTACAAGTATATATTCATAACCACAACATTTAGACATTTGAACACAATCTTTTTGCATATGAACAAAAACACACCAAGGGGGAAAATTTGCAGTTGCAGTTGGTTACTGTTACTATGAAACCTGGGACATACCAATTTAAAAAGACTGCTTTAGACATTCCCCCCACACATCTCCCCCCCTTGCCCGTGTGGCCAACATGCGCCAGACAGGCAAGCCAGGGAAGGAGTGCCCGTGTGGCAACCTTGCCTTAAAAGATATTTGAGCTCTCTTATAGAAGGTGCAGTGGCCAGTTCCAATTTCCTGGAGCTTTTCACAGCACATCGCAGATTGTTTTTTTTATCCTGTCCAAGTCATAAGGGTCAAATATCAGTTTCATCTGGATATGATTCGCAATGTGCATATCAGATATATTCATAAGATCTTATTAATATCAGTCGTCATTATAGAAACTCCTGAGACAACATAGTTAATAATTATTAGTTCAATATTTGCAGTTATTAATCAATTATTATTGTTTCAGTTTGTCTTAAAACACTCCCATAAACATACATTTGTAATTATTTTCATAGTATTAGGAACAATTCCCAATATAATTTTGAATACATTCTTTTTGCATCTAGTTTTTTTCTTATTTGTCTGTATCAACATCAGTGTTATTATTATTAATAATGCAACCATTACTATCTCTCTCTCTCTCTCTGTCCTCTCAAGCTGCTTGGCAGGCGAGCGGGGGGAGCTGACCCCACAGACACTGTCACTGCCCCCGCCCCCCCCCTCCTCCTTCTCTCTTTTTCGGGGGGGTTTCTAATTTCTCCTGTGTGCTTGATACTTTCTTAACCTGATAACTGCCAAACAGTTTCATAACTTTGATCTTACTATGACTGTCTCATTGAATTATTTATAAAACATTGCATTCTTTTACACCAAGTAAATTCCTTATTTTCCTTCGTATTCTCTGTCAATTACCTTCAGAACCTCGTGTGCTGAAAACAGCAGCACATTATTATTTATTTTCAAAACAAACTCCTTTTCCAGCTTCTCAAGCCTTATCAACTCTCAAATTCTTGTCAACGTCCTCAGACCCTCTTCGACTTCCTCAGGCCCTCTTCAACTTTGGTTATTATCGCTCTGCATCCTAACAACTGTATAAACACTATAATTCTATTATTATTCATTATTTAAGACTCTCTTAATCTTATTCTGTATCATGCAATACAAACGTACAAATAAACACATACTAATTTATATCCAAAGTAAGTTCGGATACTAGTTTTGTTGGGCATGTTTTGTTGGCCTGCAGTATCTCAAACTACCCTTATTTATCATTATTTATCTATTAATTTCCCACAGTATCTTGAGGACTTTCACTAATACAGAAGACTTATTTTTTTCATTTGTCTTTGTGTCATTCGGCTTAGACTAGATTGTATTTTGCCTTTTTTCTTTTCTGTATGTACTTTTACATACCTGTGAATTAATTATTCATCCTCTCTTATTTCCCACAAAACAAATGCTCTCTTCAGCTTCCCAAGCCTCCTCAGCTTTCTGCAACTTCCTCAAACCTTCAAACCTTCTCTATTCCTTGCTAAACAGTTGTCTGAGTTATGTATCGATATATGTAACACATATATCATACCGGTATATTATATCTAATGATTCCCAAGTACTTCAGGAAAGTAAGTCTCATGAAATGTGCACAGCCAATCACCTCCCAAACCAAGAGTTTGTGTGAGCACTAAGACTGTGTCCGCCTGTGCGGACTTCATTGTTTCAGCTTCCTCCTATTGAAGTCCAGTCTACACTGGTATGTGTTACCGAAGCCAGATTGAACTGATAAATAGTTAATCTCTTACCTACTCAGTGTATTTAGGGATTGTGTGTTATGACTGGGGACATCAAACTCTTCATCATGGAAATGACTGGCAAAGTTAAACTACAGCATTATAATTTCCCGAAGCACTTGGTTATTGCTTTATCCCATATCTAAGAAACCTTCACTAAGTAATTGCTGTTTCCACAGATTCTCTCTCTCTCTTATACAGTACCATGCAATACAAACAAATACATACAAAATACATTTACCTTGCTCAAACTTTACACTTACAAACACACAAATAAACACATACTACTTTATAAGTACATTCGGATACTAGTTTTGTTGGGCATGTCTCAAACTACTCTTATTTATTATTAGATTTTTCCTTTTTTTTCTTTCTTATGAATGTTCTAAGTTAGCTAGCTTTAGTTTCTCATTTCTTACCACTGTATATTACTTATAGTTTCGAAGGTTTCGTTTGTGTCCTATACACAGATTGTTTCTTTTCAAAGTCATATTGTTTAACGGATACAGTGTACTATGAGAGATAAACACATTAGCTTCTAGTCTTTCATTTACTCTTACAATCTTATTTTTCTGTCTTTGGCCATAAGTCAGGCTTCTGTCTTCATTACACATGTAAAAATCCTGTCTCATGATACCATTAATCATTCCCACTGATTCTCAGGTACTGCTTATTCAATTCCAGTCATAACATGACATTCCAGTCTCGACACATAAAGACAAACAAGAAGAGTGATACACTTACAAACACAAAGATTTCCTGTTTCAGATGCCACACATCAGCACAGCGCAATATTTTAGTACAGCCCTCTAGTCCAGTATATTTTGAATACAATTAGTCGGCAGCTCTTGGTTACAGCACTAAAGCATTTTGAGTTTGTTCACATAATTGTAACAACACTCTAGACCATCACCCCTGGACTAGGATAACAGTGCTGTCAGTGCAGGATGGTGGATCCTCCACAGGACATGACTTTAGACACTTTGTTTCTCCTGCATCAAGTCTCAATTGTTACGCGCAAGATACAGTATCATACTTCGATACGTCCACTGTTACGTGTAAGATCCAGTATCGTACTTCGATACGTTCAGCCTCGGATTCACACCCAGTTAGCAGTTCTTAGGATACAGCACAAAGGCAATTAAGAGACCACTCACAATTTGCAAGGATACAATCAGGGAGCAGTTCTTAGGGTACAGCACAAAGGCAATTAAGAGACCACTCACAATTTGCAAGGATACAATCAGGGAGCAGTTCTTAGGGTACAGCACAAAGGCAATTAAGAGACCACTCACCTGATTGTATCCCAGACGAGCCCCCATTTGTTAAGGTACAATGCTTCAGTTGAAGCAACACTTCGGATTCCCCAGTGAATCAGGCACCCCAGTGAGCGCTTCCAGTAACAGATGAGGCTTTTCAACAGGAGACAGGCCCGGGAAGTAAAGTCACTGACACAATGTCTGTTCATTTATCTTCGTTTATTGAAAGTTTCACACAGCCTTTTATACATCTACAAGCAACATTTCAAAGGAGGTTCGGGGCAGTCCCGAACCTGAATGATATTTTCTTGGCATATGTCCTGGGTCAGTTCCGAGACACGGGAAGAAATAATTGATAAGGTATTCTTTATAATCGGGAAAACAATATTTCATCCAGACATGGAGGCACTGGTACCAAGGACACAGCACACACTGTACTGATTAGAATGTGATATATATATATATTTTCAGTTCGTTACGTAAGGAATGTCCACGGCAGTAAACTATCTCAATCTGCCACACAGATAAGTCTGAGCAGAGAACAAAGAAACCCTTATAAGAGCAAGTTTTAACTAGTATCTTACTGGAAAGCAATTGTACCCCAACAGCAGGCAACAGTGAAGGATGGTGGAGGTTCCTTGCAAGTTTGGGGCTGCATTTCTGCAAGTGGAGTTGGGGATTTGGTCAGAATTAATGGTCTACTCAATGCTGAGAAGTACAGGCAGATACTTATCCATCATGCAATACCATCAGGGAGGCATCTGATTGGCCCCAAATTTATTCTGAAGCATGACAATGACCCCAAACATATAGAGACAGTCATTAAGAACTATCTTCAGTGTAAAGAAGAACAAGGAGTCCTGGAAGTGATGATATGGCCCCCACAGAGCTCTGATCTCAACATCATCGAGTCTGTCTGGGATTACATGAAGAGAGAGAAGCAACTGAAGCTGCCTAAATCCACAGAAGAACAGTGGTTAGTTCTCCAAGATGTTTCGGCCAACCTACCTGCTGAGTTCCTTCAAAAACTGTGTGCACCTAGAAGAATTGATGCTGTTTTAAAGGCAAAGGGTGGTCACACCAAATATGGATTTGATGTCGATTTTTCTTCTGTTCACTCACTTTGCATTTTGTTAATTGATAAATATAATCTATTAATGTCTATTTTTGAAAGCATTCTTACTTTACAGCATTTTTTCACACCTGCCTAAAACGTTTGCACAGTACTGTGTGTGTGTGTGTGTGTGTGTGTGTGTGTGTTTATGTGTGTTCCAATGAGGTGCTGGCCCAAATAAGGCAAAAATATATAATAAAAAATTGATTTTGCAGCCACATGCTCATTTTATTAGGTATTTAGACAGGACTCTTGTGTTACAAAAGTTTCATTTTATTGAATAAAAAAGCCTTTCGACACTACTGTGTCTTCATCAGGGCTATACATACCTAATAAGTGAGAGTGTGGCTACAAAATAAATTTTTCATTATATATATATAATTATACAATTTCATGTTATCCTTAGGCATGCCATTTTAAAAATTGGAACAAACTCCCCAGTAATGTGGGTGAAGAGACAATTTAGGCACATTCAAAAACAGACTGGATAGGATCCTTGGATCACTTAGTTATTAATGGACACCAAATGAGCACGATGGGGCGAATGGCCTCCTCTGGTTTGTAAACTTTCTCATGTTCATATGTTCTTTTGCTTTATATAAAGTGTAAACATCACCATGGACCTGATTTCGGGACATTTTCTCATATACAATTGTACTATGTACATCATAAAGTGAATAATACAGTTAAAATGTAAAATAAAAATCACATTTAATGATGCATGTTATTTATTAATACTGTATATTTTATTGGCAGCTGCTGTTATGTTCACCCACGCATTGTCTTTTTAATGGCTGCACAATAATCGATATAACAATTACACACAAATGTTTTTGCATTTTTTCAAAACGACAATGCATGAGATTTTTCACATTAAAAAAATGCGGTGACAGATACCAAGGGGGCACAAACATGTCTGGGGCAAATGCTTCATATTTCAGGGGCAATGCGTGAGACTTGTGAGCTATACCTGACCAAGAATACAGGTCACTGCACCGCTTTACAGCATCCATTCATAACCGGCTCAAAAACACGTTATGAAAAATTCCTATCATACGAATGCCAGCATCCTCAAATATTGACGTTGAAATCCCTGATGTCGTAAAGTTGTCCTTTAATCCCATTACGAATGGAAAACGCAATACACATGATCTGTTCCTTTAACACATGTGGCACTATTATGACATCTACAGACTCAAACGGGGAAATGGAAAGTTGGCACAGGTTTCACTTTCGTTTCATTGTGCTTATGAACACTCACTGATACAGGCTGATCTGCTCTTTCTTCACAAACATGAGGTAAAGTAAATAAAAACACGAATAATGAATAAAAACATTCAAACGTTATAATATATTGCATGTAGATCTGAATGTGTGTACAGTATTTTAAGGCTTTTATTACTCTGAAGACTCACTTAAGGAAGTATTTTTCAAATCTACAGTATAATGATTTTCATGCTTATGGTAAAATGTATGCTTATAAAATTTACTTCACAGTATATCTGTTTTATGATTTTTCATTCTTATGGTAAAATGTATTCTTCATTTCCTTCACATTTTACAGTATATCTGTTTTCTATACCTAATATTAATAAATTACTGAATTATAAACGTCTATTGTTATAGGACAAACACACTAGACAATACTGCATTGACAGTTTTCAGATTAAGGTGGGGTGTTTTTGCAGAAACTGTAGTTTAAATATTCAATTTTTCTTGGGTGTAATGTACTGTAGCATCACTTTATTCACAGTATACAACATAGTCTCTCTAATTCTTCTGTTTAAATGATGTACAGCCCAATTAATGTGCTCTGTCACCTTTATATTCCCAGTGCCCCACAGAACGCTGACCTTGAAGCCAAGCTGGAGAAACTCGAGTGTCACTTCACATGGGGTTTACAACGAGACAACATTAAAGATCTTGATAACATCCCTGAAAAGCTCCTGGATCGAGTGAAATTCTGCCACCGGCGATATCATGCCACATACTTTAATATACTAGCATATGTTAGCCAGCTAGAGGGAAACAATGAAGCTGCCCTTGAATTCCTCGGCCAAGCAGAGACCATTTTAAGAGGAGAAGATCCATTTTCAGAGGATAGTTTGCTGGTTACGTATGCAAACTTTGCATGGGTTTACTATCACATTGGTAATCTTACTGAAGTGAGTAACTATCTTGGCAAACTGGAAAGCATTTGCAAGGGCATCCCCAGGTCAGCACAGTATTCAGCCAAGGTGCCCGTTGTTTATGGAGAGAAAGGCTGGGCATTTCTCAGACTTGGGGCCGTATTTTATCAGAGTTCAAAGGAAAGTTTCCAGCAGGCTCTCCACGAAGAGCCAGAGAACGTGTCATTTAACATCGGATATGCGGTTGTCCTTTACAGACTCGAGGGGCTGAGGGGGAGAAAAATGAATCCGGAATCCAGTGCTGCAGTAAACCAGCTGAGAAAGGTCTTGCAGTTGGAGCCCAGCGATTCTGAGGCCATGGTGCTCTTGGCCCTTAAACTTCAAAATGTCAAGAAAGAAGACTCCTTGAAGCTCGTGACGGAAGCGCTCAGGCTCTCTCCTGACGTGCCTCAGGTGACACGATATGCAGCAAAATATTTCCGAGCAGCAGGGTCTGTTGACAAGTCCTTAGAGATCCTTAAGGAGGCAGTAAAACTGGCCCCCCATTCATCCTTCCTGCACCATCAGATCGGCCTCTGTTACAAACAGCAGCTCATTGACTTGTTCCAGGTCAAGAAAGGCTCCCGACGTGTCCCCGCAGGTGACAAGAGGGCATTGGCTGCTCAGTGCATCTATCATTTCAAAAAGGCTGTGGAAATGAAGCCGTCCAATGTGCATGCTCAAGTCAATTTGGCCGAAGCCTATGGCGAGAACCGGCAATTGGAGGATGCAGAGAAGATCTTCTCTGACCTGCTTGGAGATGGCACCCTGTGCGACTCCGACAGGCAGCACTGTCATGCCAACTATGGCTTGTTTTTAATGTACAAGAAGAAATCGGAGCTCAGCGCCATAAGACAATTTAAAATTGCATACAAAATGCCAGTGCAGACCCCAGCCAGGAATCTAGCTGGCAGAAAACTCAAACAAATTGCAGAAAGGCAACTCAAATCCAAGGATAGAGTTAGTGAGGGCTTTGAAATGCTGGCTTTTGTGTGCACTGAGGACAAGCAAGAGAGAAAGGCTATGGAGTACACAATGAGGGCAAAGCAGTGTGACACACCCAGCGTGGACAGCCTTAGTTCTGCCTTTACTAAAACAATGAAACTTGAATGAAATGAATAATCAAAACACATTTCAAAGTGCTTTGCGGGTGGTTAAAAAGTTGATTTGTGTTAAAATAATACATTAAAGAAGTTAAAGAAAAACAAAAATAATCTTTAAAATGTCATATTATAATAATGTTATAGCTGCCCTTTACCGAAATCCCAGATGGCTTTACAGAATAATTAAGATGCATTAATTTACCTGTACTTAAAAACACATTTACATTTAAAGTGGGTAATATAATCATATTAAATTAAATTTGCTTTTATGAAGGGATGTTTAAGAGCAAATATTATATTTCTGATCAACATTCTATAATTTAAAATAACAGTTTGTCATATTGTATACTTGCATGTAAAACATACAAATAATTGAATTGTAATTGATTGATATAAATGTAATATACAGGTTAAATACACTATTATTTTGTATTCATCCCGTCGTATAATTCGATATTTGAAAACCCTGTCTTTGTGTCTGTCTGCCTTTCTTTGAAGATGTATGCTCTTACACTGTCAAAAGGAATTCTGGACACCAATTCTGGTGTCTGTAACTACATTTAGTTTTTCTGGATATTAAATGTATTCTGAAGTTCTCAAAATTATACTTTTTTTTTTGTGTGTAGATATGTATGTATATAGGGTGTATGTATGTATGCATGTATATGTATTAAAGAGAACACATTATTGTGATTGAATGTCATTTTGTATTATTATAAAACCAATCACAGTATATAATATATCTAAACAAATATTTCCCTTTACAAAATAATCCTATTCAAATGAATATAAAAATAAACATTGTTATTAACAATAATTTCAAAATCATTCATTTTCATTATTGTAAAGTACTGTAAAACCTTATTAAATTAACTGTCTAGTTTCTAATACAAAATATAAAGTGCCAGGGTAATTTCAAAATGCATAAGATCATGCAAACAGTGAAACCGCATTTTCAGTATTTTAGGGTTTGTTCTTGTGAACGTAGTTAGGCATGTTACTGTGTGTGTCCATAAACACTTTGTCACTCATGGCAGTAAAAGCTATCAGCTGCTCTTTATCAAGTGGGATGGTTTAAGTTTGTCCTAAAGTTCAACCTATTCTGCAAATCATATCTAAGAGGGAAATACATATTTTGAACTTCCCTTTCATTGATGAAGGAGTTTAGAAAGTTTTGTTTTTAGTTTGTTTGGGTAGAATTGAAATGTTTACCAACTGTATGGAGTACATTTAATATTATACTGGGATTGTATCTGCACATTATCTTCAAATTTGGATTGGTTCAACATTACAGTATTCTACACTAATGTGTTATGCATGTGTTGGATTCGTTGTGACTGTGTGTTTGAATAATGAGTTGCACTTGTTTGTGTATACAGAGAGGGCCAGGTTTTAACTTATAACTTAAATCAAAATATCCTTGCCAACATTAATTCATGTTAATTTTTACGACACTATCTGCATTAACAGGGGAAATATTAATATAGTCCATGAATGAATAGACTCATTTAAGTATAACCTTCTGAATACATAATAACATTATTTTTGTCATTTAGCTGACGCTCTTATAATAACATGTTAATTCAGACAATTTTGACAGCTGAGAGCACAAGATGCTACATGAATGTGGAGCCTGTTTTCATTCTGTACTCATTGATAACATCACAACTCTAATCAATTTAATCTTATAAGT
Organism: Amia ocellicauda; assembly: GCF_036373705.1. Taxonomy (NCBI): domain Eukaryota; kingdom Metazoa; phylum Chordata; class Actinopteri; order Amiiformes; family Amiidae; genus Amia; species Amia ocellicauda. The sequence continues at coordinate 18,808,916 of NC_089869.1, forward strand.
GTTATCTGAGCTCTTTAGTTCCCATTTCTGATAAACCAGGAAGCAAGAGTAGTCACCCACAAAGTCAACAAATTAGATTACATTAAGTGACATTTATGACATAAGAGGTGAGTTTAAAAAGAGCACAGACTCTGAATTTGAGCATTCTTGGAAATATCTGGAAAGCTGATAACTGTGAAGGATTCCTTCTCTACCCCTGTTGCCATTATGATGTAAGTACAACAACTTAAACATACATATATGTTTAATTAAAATGCATATTTTGTATTTAAAAAGATACACATTTTAAAGTAGAAGTCTTCAAAGAACTATAAATATTCAATATTTCAATCTGAGAGACAGTAATATAATTGCAGACTAATCCCTACAATTCATTACATTGTTTACTTAAGTTTCTCACCTGCTACACAATTACCTGTCCATTTATAAATAACTTCACAGGATCTCTGCCCGGTGGCTGAGGAACAATATGTAGTTGAATGCTAATATGATTAAAGACATAACATTTGTCTCATTTCTATGTTTGTGTCAAGGTTAAACCAGGATCCCTTGAAAACCAAGCTGGAAATGCTGGAATGCCACTTCACCTGGGGTCTCAAGAGAGATTTACCTGATCTCAATGACCTGAGAGAGAGACTAGAAAATGACATTGAGTATTATTTAGGTGAAGAAGGGAATTGGCTTGGAAGACTGTACAGTCTCCTAGCGTACGTTAAATACTTGCAAGGTCTACCTGAGGCAGCACTAGCAAGCCTAGAGGAGGCTGATAAAACTACCAGGAAGAACTTTGACAATGAATGTGAGAAGATGCTCATTGTTCCTTACGGAGACTTTGCCTGGCTGTACTACAAGATGGGGGACCACACTAACGCTCAGCGCTACCTGGAGAAACTGGCACAGATTGCAGACAAGTTCCCCAGAGCTTCTCCTGTCATCCTTCATCCAGAATTGTATGGGGAAAAGGCCTGGTCTCTTCTCAAGTTTTCATCGGAGAATTATGAGTTGGCAAAGACATTTTTTGAGATGGCTCTAAAAGAACAACCAGAAAACAAGGAATGGCATTCAGGGTATGCTATTGTCCTTACCCGGCTTGAAGGTTTAGGTACAAGGATGAGCAGTGAACAAGATTCAATTGCTCTTCCTCAGTTAAGGCTTGCGAAACAACTAGACCCCGGAAATGCTTTTGTCACTATATACCTGGGCTTAAAGCTAACAGAGTATGGCTATATGCAGGAAGCCCAAGAGCTAGCAGAGCAAGCTTTACAGAAGGCAAAGGATAATCCCCAGGTCATCCGAAATGTAGTGAAATTATTTAGATTGCATGGCTCATTAGACAGAGCTTTTGCACTGTTGGAAAGGGCTCTGCAGTTGTCTCCAGATACGTGTTTTCTGAAACATCAGTTAGCACTCTGTTGCAAGTGGAAATACGGTATTGAGAAACAATCCAATCGAGATAATCGAGAAGAGTTGAACAGTCTTTTAAGTCGGGCCATTGAAAATTTTAACGAAGTTCTGAGGGTTCAGCCAAATTACATCTATATTGAGTTTGACCTCGCAGAGATGTATGCAGAGTCCGGAGACAAAGAAATAGCAGAAGAAATATTTATGGCGATGTTTGGGAGATTATCTGAAATGAAACCCAAAGATGTGCAAGCATTTTATCTCTATTATGGCAATTTCAAGTACTATCATAGAGAATCTCCTGAGGAAGCAATTGCATTGTATAAAGAAGGCATTAAAATATCAGAGCCCTCTTGGGCACGAGAAAAGTGTTCCCTACGACTAAATAAATTACAAACAAGATGAGTTAAAGTCATGAAGATGCTTTTGAAACTCTGGCATTAATAAAGAAAATGAATACTGTAAATATGTCTTGGTATGAGTGAGGGAGAATAAGAGTAGAACATGATTGAAGTGAAATTAAGTATGAAATTATTATTATTGTAAAAACAACAACAGAAACAAATGGGTTGTGTGAAACTAATGTATTTTTACTTGTACTATTTTATGATTGATACACAATGTGGAGATATTATACATAATAACATTGTAGCCAATATATATACACACACACACACAAAAATTATAAGCTTTTTTCATTAGTTTTAACATGTTGTAATTTAGTTATGTAATAAAGTGCTGTAATGAATTTTAGTACTGTATTAATGTTGTGTTTTCATTTAATTGGGGGTTGCCTTCTATCACTCTTCTATGTTAATCTGTGATTTTACACCTTCAAGAGACAATGCAAATGTAATGATCAAGCCTGGTTTAAAATGAGAAACTATAGCACTTTAAAACAATACAATAAATTGTATTAACAGTATGAATTTTGTTGAACACTAACAAAGTTTCACAAAGTATGTCAACTGAAAAGTGAGATTCATGAACACAAATGTCTTTAATATTTAGTGTTGGCTCCTACATGACACACTTTCAGCAAACACATATATGATTTGCCTATGATTTATTCTTCGATGTTTTCAAACTTAAATATGAATTATTTTAAGATGGATAAGACTGTAGTATTGTAATTGAAACTTTAGTTTGCACCAGTGGTACTGCCTGCACTGATACTTTCGTTTCCTCATCAGTTTCACTTTCCTCAGAAACCTGTCTGAGATCAGCTGAGCAACAGCACTGTTATTGTCCTTCGTCAAAGCTTTCACTTTTCTGTTTTCTGTCTGGATCCAGCTGTCCTCCTATATATGAACAGTTACCGATAAAAGAGCATTGACTACCAGCCAGACAGGCAGAGTTGGAGGCTGGAGATATTATGTGCACTGCATCGTATTCATCAGCAATGGAGTAAGTACATCATTGCAGTGTTCTTCTCTAGCTGCTTCCTTTCTGTTATTTTTTTTAAATAGCTCTATCTATTTTATTTATATATATATATATATATATATATATATATATATATATATATATATATATATATATATATAATTGAAATCGAATAATGCACTAATATATGTTTTATACGTAATTACTTGCTTTTATCTATTTTGAGCGTATTGTTCACCCGTAGTTGGATGGCATCGTGATGGATGAGGAAAAATACTTGGGCATCACCTGCCACAATAGTTCCCTGATAGAGGCTGGTCCCGTTCTTGTAGCGCAGATTTCCGCAGTTCTGCGCAGATCTGCAGAAATACCCGATCCCATTGGTGGAGCAGCGCAGATCAGAGATAATCTGCGCAACATGAACGCGACCACTGTTCGCACTCTCAGCTAATGTCGTTCAGAAAAAGCCTCTAGTTGGATTATTTAATATCCAAGTGATTGAACTTTAATCTGAAGATATTCTGTAGTGTCTCAGATACCTGCATTTGTAGGAGTTTTGGCATCTATTTTAGTTTCTCATATATTGCATATTGTACATGACATTACAGCTATAACTTAAACGTTGTAAGTAGAGTTTTAATTAATTCCCCCCGATTTCTTTTTTCTCTGTGCAACAGTGTAAATCTGGAAAGATCAGTTAAAACCAAACTGCTTCAGCTGGAGTGTCACTTCACTTGGGGTTTGAAAACAGGTGACACTGATCTTGACGACCTTCAGGACAGACTTCACGTGTCGACTGAGATATGCCTTGGGAAAGAAGCAGGAACTGCACGCTCCTACAACCTGCTGGCTTTCACAAAGTACCTGCAGGGATTCAATGAAGAAGCACTGAAGAATCTGGAAAAGGCTGAAGAACTGATAAGAAATCACTCTGGAGATGAATGTGAGAAGCTGCTCATTGTAACGTACGGTGATTTTGCCTGGGTGTATTACTACATGGCTCAGCTGACTAAAGCACAGAGCTACCTGGAGAAGCTGGGAGAGATTAAAGAGAAGTTCCCCACAGTCTCTCCTGATGTTCTGCACCCTGCCACCTATGCTGAGAAAGCCTGGAGCTTTCTGAAGTTCAGTCGGAAACACTACATAGAGGCAAAAGAGTGTTTCGAGAAGGCTATGGAAGAGGAGCCGGATGACAGCGAGTGGAATTCTGGGTATGCCATTACACTGTATCGGCTTGAAGGGTTTCAGTCTACACTGGTTAGTGCTGAAGACTCAGCTGCCCTCAAACAGTTAAGACGGGCCCTGGAGCTCAATCCAGATGACCGTATCATCATGGTCCTCTTGGGGCTGAAGCTTGCAGATTATAAAGAAATTGAGGAAGCTACAGAGTTAGTGGAGAAAGCTCTGGAGATGTCACCAGATGAGCCCCATGTAATCCGATATGTGGCAAAGTTTTACAGACAGCAGGGAACTGTGGATAAATCCATTGAACTCCTGCAAAGGGCATTGGAAAAGACCCCAAATTCAGCGTTTCTCCACCACCAGATAGCACTCTCTTACAAGAGGAAAAAAAGCAATTTGATTAAAAGTTGTGGCCGTGCTCGTGATGCAGAGATCAATGAGCTCCACAGGCTGTGCATCTTTCACTTGGAGAAAACAATCATGCAGAAGCCATCTTTTATTTATGCAATAATAGATCTGGCCAACTTGTATGCTCAATCTAGAGACATTCCCAAAGCAGAAGAATTGTTTCACAAAATATTTCCCATTGCCAAAGCCAAGAATGAATGTGTACAGTCACTACATCTATCTTATGGAGATTTTCTGTTCTATCACAAGAGAAAAGAGTCTCTTGCTATTAAGCACTACACAGAAGGATCAAAGTTGGATCAACGCACACTAGACTGGGAAAGATGCCTTGATAAACTGAGTGCCATTGCAGAGAAAAACATTTCAAGGAATTCCCAGAAAGGAGAAGCCTTCGGTATTCTGGGATTTGTGCATAAAATGAAAAATGAGAAAAAACACGCAGTTGACTGTTACGAGAAGGCGCTGCTATGTGACTCTGGCAATGAAGACTACCTATCTGCTCTCTGTGACCTGCGTCTTTCATTGGAGTAGAATGAAGACTTTGCAACAATCTCATGATGCACTGTATTAAATTAGTTTGCATTCCTTAAACACTTGCTAAACTTGTAGCACAAGGAAGGTATGTACACTTATATTGTTATTACTTATCAGTTGTCATATTAGTAATCAGAATGGATATCCCATATTCTTTATTTTCCTAAGATCTTGCTACAGATATACATTTGAATCCACTTGATTTTAGTCTTGCCTATCTAATAGCAGCAATTACATGGCTAGGATACTTGCAAAGTAGAAAACAATAAGTAGAACAAAATACATTAATTCCATTTTAAGCTGTTGGCTTAAACATATCTGAATTTCACAAATGTCTTCCATATATATTTGTTATGCACATAACACTTCAAAGATATGTTTAGGTTTAAGTACCTGCATTTCTGTATAATTTAAGTCCCTGTAATTCTTCAAGCAGTGTCTGCAATTAAAATATTGTTAAGGCTATTTTCATAAAATTGTATCTGCAAACTGTTCAAGTTGCAGGCTTTCCATATTATGTAAAATGGATTCTGCATAGAACTTCAAATAAAGGGATACATGACCTCATCATTGGGATTTCTTTTTAATTTAGTGATTTAACATGTAGTTACTGGAAATACAAATGATAATGTACTATACACACTGAACATTTTTAAATTAGCAAATTACATGGGCTTTATGGGTCCAGGTAACTAAAATAAAATGTTACACCACAAACATGGAAGCAGATCAGGTTTTAAAGTACTAAGTTTATTTTTGCACTTTTTGCTGTACTTTGTGTTCTTTGCAGGACAAAGGTCACAAATCAATACAGACCTTTACATACAGTAAAACAAATTAATAAACACAGTGTAACTTTATCAAAATGCCCTTGCTAGCATGACATCAAGTGGCACTACCAGTACAATGAAAGGGTAATGTCTATATATTCTATGAGTGAATATACACATTTTCTGTTGCTATACCAAAGGCCTGAACACAACATTCAGTAAGGAAGTTGTTAAAACGTACCAAACATTCATGAGCATGATTGAAATATGATTGCGAAAAACATTTTAATTATTAAACGAAGGGAACGCTGCAGCCGGAGGCCAGGAAGAGGAAGGACACCACCAACAACATGAAGTCGGGCATCAGGAGAAAGTGATACTCTTGCATCGACTGGAAGTGAAACAGGGTGTAGCACAGTGCAAATCCCATACCTGTAAACACATTGGGAGTGCAGTTTAATCCAGGATAAACAAGCACAGCAACAGTCACCATCCCATAAAGCCATGCAGACCTCAAACATCATTCTCAATACAATAAATTACACAATTACTTCCAATCACTTCATGAGTGAGAAAGTGCAAGTCTTGTCTGGTATTTGTATGTAGTAATAAAAAAAAAATTGTACTAATTTCATTCATAGTATGAAATGTTTCTACCTGTGAGGATTGCCACAGTCAGATACAATTACGACTAAATCAATTACAAACAAAATGAGTTAAAGTCATGAAGATGCTTTGAAACTCAGGCATTAATAAAGCAAATTAATACTGAGATTATGTCTTTGCATGAGTGAGGGAGAATAAGAGAACACGTAGCTAAAAAGACTGTTTTTTTCCAGTTTGTTTTTAAATTGTCATGAGGTTTTAACATCTTCTGAATACATAATCATAAATGTCTAAAATACTGCAGTTTTGTTTTTCAACATATAATGCATTTATATACTTAATTTAAGTGAAATTATGAATGAAATTATAAATATAAGAAAAAAATTAAACGAATGCATTTGTACCTTTACTCTTATGATTGATACACTATCTGGAGATAATATATATAATAGCATTATGTCAATATATACACAAGTGAATTTAAAATGAACATTGATGGAAAACAGTTGTTTTGTACTGTAATTTGTACTGTAATTTCAGTATTGTATTGATGTTGAGTTTTCATTTTTGGGGGGTTTGCTTTCACACTGTAATTATTGTTTACCTGTGATTTTACACCAATGTAATGGTCATGCCGTGGGACAGAGGAACAGGGGACATGGCTGCGGTGTGTGGTAGAGGTTGTCAACCAGGAATGGGTCAGATCCCGGCAGGACAGGGCAATCAAAGGCAATCATACTGAAGAAGCAGAAAAATCTCGAGACAACCTATTGTGGCATTTTCTGTGTGTGAGAACTTTGTACTGCATTGTTGTAATTGTTATTTTGGTGAAAATAGTCCCAAGGAAATCCTTCATTCTGCTAGAATTACACTCATATATTATTTAAATGTTTTAATCACATTAAAGTGTGATTAAATACAGAAAGGAGTTGTACCCATACCACTTCACCTGGGGTCTCAAGAGAGATTTACCTGATCTCAATGACCTGAGAGAGAGACTAGAAAATGACATTGAGTATTATTTAGGTGAAGAAGGGAATTGGCTTGGAAGACTGTACAGTCTCCTAGCGTACGTTAAATACTTGCAAGGTCTACCTGAGGCAGCACTAGCAAGCCTAGAGGAGGCTGATAAAACTACCAGGAAGAACTTTGACAATGAATGTGAGAAGATGCTCATTGTTCCTTACGGAGACTTTGCCTGGCTGTACTACAAGATGGGGGACCACACTAACGCTCAGCGCTACCTGGAGAAACTGGCACAGATTGCAGACAAGTTCCCCAGAGCTTCTCCTGTCATCCTTCATCCAGAATTGTATGGGGAAAAGGCCTGGTCTCTTCTCAAGTTTTCATCGGAGAATTATGAGTTGGCAAAGACATTTTTTGAGATGGCTCTAAAAGAACAACCAGAAAACAAGGAATGGCATTCAGGGTATGCTATTGTCCTTACCCGGCTTGAAGGTTTAGGTACAAGGATGAGCAGTGAACAAGATTCAATTGCTCTTCCTCAGTTAAGGCTTGCGAAACAACTAGACCCCGGAAATGCTTTTGTCACTATATACCTGGGCTTAAAGCTAACAGAGTATGGCTATATGCAGGAAGCCCAAGAGCTAGCAGAGCAAGCTTTACAGAAGGCAAAGGATAATCCCCAGGTCATCCGAAATGTAGTGAAATTATTTAGATTGCATGGCTCATTAGACAGAGCTTTTGCACTGTTGGAAAGGGCTCTGCAGTTGTCTCCAGATACGTGTTTTCTGAAACATCAGTTAGCACTCTGTTGCAAGTGGAAATACGGTATTGAGAAACAATCCAATCGAGATAATCGAGAAGAGTTGAACAGTCTTTTAAGTCGGGCCATTGAAAATTTTAACGAAGTTCTGAGGGTTCAGCCAAATTACATCTATATTGAGTTTGACCTCGCAGAGATGTATGCAGAGTCCGGAGACAAAGAAATAGCAGAAGAAATATTTATGGAGATGTTTGGGAGATTATCTGAAATGAAACCCAAAGATGTGCAAGCATTTTATCTCTATTATGGCAATTTCAAGTACTATCATAGAGAATCTCCTGAGGAAGCAATTGCATTGTATAAAGAAGGCATTAAAATATCAGAGCCCTCTTGGGCACGAGAAAAGTGTTCCCTACGACTAAATAAATTACAAACAAGATGAGTTAAAGTCATGAAGATGCTTTTGAAACTCTGGCATTAATAAAGAAAATGAATACTGTAAATATGTCTTGGTATGAGTGAGGGAGAATAAGAGTAGAACATGATTGAAGTGAAATTAAGTATGAAATTATTATTATTGTAAAAACAACAACAGAAACAAATGGGTTGTGTGAAACTAATGTATTTTTACTTGTACTATTTTATGATTGATACACAATGTGGAGATATTATACATAATAACATTGTAGCCAATATATATACACACACACACAAAAATTATAAGCTTTTTTCATTAGTTTTAACATGTTGTAATTTAGTTATGTAATAAAGTGCTGTAATGAATTTTAGTACTGTATTAATGTTGTGTTTTCATTTAATTGGGGGTTGCCTTCTATCACTCTTCTATGTTAATCTGTGATTTTACACCTTCAAGAGACAATGCAAATGTAATGATCAAGCCTGGTTTGAAATGAGAAACTATAGCACTTTAAAACAATACAATAAATTGTATTAACAGTATGAATTTTGTTGAACACTAACAAAGTTTCACAAAGTATGTCAACTGAAAAGTGAGATTCATGAACACAAATGTCTTTAATATTTAGTGTTGGCTCCTACATGACACACTTTCAGCAAACACATATATGATTTGCCTATGATTTATTCTTCGATGTTTTCAAACTTAAATATGAATTATTTTAAGATGGATAAGACAGTAGTATTGTAATTGAAACTTTAGTTTGCACCAGTGGTACTGCCTGCACTGATACTTTCGTTTCCTCATCAGTTTCACTTTCCTCAGAAACCTGTCTGAGATCAGCTGAGCAACAGCACTGTTATTGTCCTTCGTCAAAGCTTTCACTTTTCTGTTTTCTGTCTGGATCCAGCTGTCCTCCTATATATGAACAGTTACCGATAAAAGAGCATTGACTACCAGCCAGACAGGCAGAGTTGGAGGCTGGAGATATTATGTGCACTGCATCGTATTCATCAGCAATGGAGTAAGTACATCATTGCAGTGTTCTTCTCTAGCTGCTTCCTTTCTGTTATTTTTTTTAAATAGCTCTATCTATTTTATTTATATATATATATATATATATATATACACTCACCTAAAGGATTATTAGGAACACCTGTTCAATTTCTCATTAATGCAATTATCTAACCAACCAATCACATGGCAGTTGCTTCAATGCATTTAGGGGTGTGGTCCTGGTCAAGACAATCTCCTGAACTCCAAACTGAATGTCTGAATGGGAAAGAAAGGTGATTTAAGCAATTTTGAGCGTGGCATGGTTGTTGGTGCCAGACGGGCCGGTCTGAGTATTTCACAATCTGCTCAGTTACTGGGATTTTCACGCACAACCATTTCTAGGGTTTACAAAGAATGGTGTGAAAAGGGAAAACCATCCAGTATGCGGCAGTCCTGTGGGCGAAAATGCCATGTTGATGCTAGAGGTCAGAGGAGAATGGGCCGACTGATTCAAGCTGATAGAAGAGCAACTGAAAATAACCACTCGTTACAACCGAGGTATGCAGCAAAGCATTTGTGAAGCCACAACACGTACAACCTTGAGGCGGATGGGCTACAACAGCAGAAGACCCCACCGGGTACCACTCATCTCCACTACAAATAGGAAAAAGAGGCTACAATTTGCACAAGCTCACCAAAATTGGACAGTTGAAGACTGGAAAAATGTTGCCTGGTCTGATGAGTCTCGATTTCTGTTGAGACATTCAGATGGTAGAGTCAGAATTTGGCGTAAACAGAATGAGAACATGGATCCATCATGCCTTGTTACCACTGTGCAGGCTGGTGGTGGTGGTGTAATGGTGTGGGGGATGTTTTCTTGGCACACTTTAGGTCCTTTAGTGCAAATTGGGCATCGTTTACATGCCACGGCCTACCTGAGCATTGTTTCTGACCATGTCCATCCCTTTATGACCACCATGTACCCATCCTCTGATGGCTACTTCCAGCAGGATAATGCACCATGTCACAAAGGTCGAATCATTTCAAATTGGTTTCTTGAACATGACAATGAGTTCACTGTACTAAAGTGGCCCCCACAGTCACCAGATCTCAACCCAATAGAGCATCTTTGGGATGTGGTGGAACAGGAGCTTCGTGCCCTGGATGTGCATCCCACAAATCTCCATCAACTGCAAGATGCTATCCTATCAATATGGGCCAACATTTCTAAAGAATGCTTTCAGCACCTTGTTGAATCAATGCCACGTAGAATTAAGGCAGTTCTGAAGGCGAAAGGGGGTCAAACACAGTATTAGTATGGTGTTCCTAATAATCCTTTAGGTGAGTGTATATATATATATAATTGAAATCGAATAATGCACTAATATATGTTTTATACGTAATTAATTGCTTTTATCTATTTTGAGCGTATTGTTCACCCGTAGTTGGATGGCATCGTGATGGATGAGGAAAAATACTTGGGCATCACCTGCCACAATAGTTCCCTGATAGAGGTTGGTCCCGTTCTTGTAGCGCAGATTTCCGCAGTTCTGCGCAGATCTGCAGAAATCCCGGATCCCATTGGTGGAGCAGCGCAGATCAGAGATAATCTGTGCAACATGAACGCGACCACTGTTCGCACTCTCAGCTCATGTCGTTCAGAAAAAGCCTCTAGTTGGATTATTTAATATCCAAGTGATTGAACTTTAATCTGAAGATATTCTGTAGTGTCTCAGATACCTGCATTTGTAGGAGTTTTGGCATCTATTTTAGTTTCTCATATATTGCATATTGTACATGACATTACAGCTATAACTTAAACGTTGTAAGTAAAGTTTTAATTAATTCCCCCCAATTTCTTTTTTCTCTGTGCAACAGTGTAAATCAGGAAAGATCAGTTAAAACCAAACTGCTTCAGCTGGAGTGTCACTTCACTTGGGGTTTGAAAACAGGTGACACTGATCTTGACGACCTTCAGGACAGACTTCACGTGTCGACTGAGATATGCCTTGGGAAAGAAGCAGGAACTGCACGCTCCTACAACCTGCTGGTTTTCACAAAGTACCTGCAGGGATTCAATGAAGAAGCACTGAAGAATCTGGAAAAGGCTGAAGAACTGATAAGAAATCACTCTGGAGATGAATGTGAGAAGCTGCTCATTGTAACGTACGGTGATTTTGCCTGGGTGTATTACTACATGGCTCAGCTGACTAAAGCACAGTGCTACCTGGAGAAGCTGGGAGAGATTAAAGAGAAGTTCCCCACAGTCTCTCCTGATGTTCTGCACCCTGCCACCTATGCTGAGAAAGCCTGGAGCTTTCTGAAGTTCAGTCGGAAACACTACATAGAGGCAAAAGAGTGTTTCGAGAAGGCTATGGAAGAGGAGCCGGATGACAGCGAGTGGAATTCTGGGTATGCCATTACACTGTATCGGCTTGAAGGGTTTCAGTCTACACTGGTTAGTGCTGAAGACTCAGCTGCCCTCAAACAGTTAAGACGGGCCCTGGAGCTCAATCCAGATGACAGTTTCATCATGGTCCTCTTGGGGCTGAAGCTTGCAGATTATAAAGAAATTGAGGAAGCTACAGAGTTAGTGGAGAAAGCTCTGGAGATGTCACCAGATGAGCCCCATGTAATCCGATATGTGGCAAAGTTTTACAGACAGCAGGGAACTGTGGATAAATCCATTGAACTCCTGCAAAGGGCATTGGAAAAGACCCCAAATTCAGCGTTTCTCCACCACCAGATAGCAGTCTCTTACAAGAGGAAAAAAAGCAATTTGATTAAAAGTTGTGGCCGTGCTCGTGATGCAGAGATCAATGAGCTCCACAGGCTGTGCATCTTTCACTTGGAGAAAGCAATCATGCAGAAGCCAACTTTTATTTATGCAATAATAGATCTGGCCAACTTGTATGCTCAATCTAGAGACATTCCCAAAGCAGAAGAATTGTTTCACAAAATATTTCCCATTGCCAAAGCCAAGAATGAATGTGTACAGTCACTACATCTCTCTTATGGAGATTTTCTGTTCTATCACAAGAGAAAAGAGTCTCTTGCTATTAAGCACTACACAGAAGGATCAAAGTTGGATCAACGCACACTAGACTGGGAAAGATGCCTTGATAAACTGAGTGCCATTGCAGAGAAAAACATTTCAAGGAATTCCCAGAAAGGAGAAGCCTTCGGTATTCTGGGATTTGTGCATAAAATGAAAAATGAGAAAAAACACGCAGTTGACTGTTACGAGAAGGCGCTGCTATGTGACCCTGGCAATGAAGACTACCTATCTGCTCTCTGTGACCTGCGTCTTTCATTGGAGTAGAATGAAGACTTTGCAACAATCTCATGATGCACTGTATTAAATTAGTTTGCATTCCTTAAACACAAACAAAGAAGGTATGTACACTTATATTGGTATTACTTATTATTACTTATCAGTAGTCATATTAGTAATCAGAATGGATATCCCATATTCTTCATTTTCCTAAGATCTTGCTACAGATATATATTTGAATCCACTTGATTTTAGTCTTGCCTATCTAATAGCAGCAATTACATGGCTAGGATACTTGCAAAGTAGAAAACAATAAGTAGAACAAAATACACTAATTCCATTTTAAGCTGTTGGCTTAAACATATCTGAATTTCACAAATGTCTTCCATATATATTTGTTATGCACATAACACTTCAAAGATATGTTTAGGTTTAAGTACCTGCATTTCTGTATAATGCAAGTCCCTGTAATTCTTCAAGCAGTGTCTGCAATTAAAATATTTTTACAGCTATTATTATTTTCATAAAATTGTATCTGCAAGCTGTTTAAGTTGCAGGATTACCATATTATGTATAAATGTATTCTGCATAGTACTTAAATGAAGGGATATATGACCTCATATATCATTGGGATTTCTGTTTAATTAAGTGATTTAACATGTAGTTACTGGAAATACAAATGATAATGTACTATACACGCTGAACATTTTTGATTATCAAAAGATTGCATGGGCTTTATGGGTCCAGGTAACTAAAATAAAATGTTACACCACAAACATGGAAGCAGATCAGGTTTTAAAGTATTACGTTTATTTTTGCACTTTTTGCTGTATTTTGCAGGAAAAAGCTCACAGTAAGGAAGTTGCTAAAATATATCAAACATCTGTCTTTATGAGCATGACTGAAATCCGATTGCAAAAAACATTTTAATTGTTTGTTTTTAAATTGTTCATAGTGTGACATTCTATGATATAATGATATTACATATGAATCCTTAATACTGTAGAGATTGATCAAGTAGTAGCTGTTCCCTTTTGAACAAAATCCACGTGTGTAATGCTAAAAATATTCCACCAGATGGAGATCTATGATTAAAAAACAAACAAAACAAACAAACAACAACACAAGAACAAATATCAAAATATACAGGTCTTATGGCTTGCTTTCATAACCTGTGTTACTTTCCAACTTTTTAATTTCTGGTGCTTTTAATTATCTATAAACATGCAATTGTGTCTTACTATACAAGCAAAAGCAATTTCACAGTTCAGGATGTAAGACCTCATATATAATGTGAATTGGAATTTGTAAATATGTTATGCCTTGTACTGCACTGTATGTTTGCACTTTGTATTGCGCTTATATTTTGTAAGTCACCCTGGATAAGGGTGTCTTCTAAGAAATAAATAATAATAATAATTACGTATTATTCGAAATAGAGGTCTAGAACACAAAAACAAGTAACACAGATCATGTAAACAAATATAAAATAAGATGGGGTGGATTTGACATAGGTAACTATAAGATATTTAGCCTGATGGTTAAACATAAGTAGACTACAGACGAAAAAAACAGATTATGTTACAAATCTAGGATTACCATTGCTTTGGCACCACCAAATGTCCTGACCTGAACATTGACTATACTGTGACTTTTTATTTTTTAACTGTCAGTATCTTCCACATTGTGTGGAGAAAAAGTTTTGTAAACGTTACCCAACTTTGATGGAAAATAAAGCTTCTGAATTTGTATTAGACATCTAACCATATAACAACACACTTTGGTCATCTTCATAAAAACATGAACCACTTATTCATGATTAGTAAGAAGTTAATGTTTTCAGTTTTAACCTAGTTTCATACCATGAAAATATAATCATAATAATGTTCTCGAATTCTTACATATTAAGCAATTAGGGGAAAGCTCGTACACTCCCAGATCAGTTATAAAAAGTATTATACTTTTTACAACATGATCAAATCAAGAAATATGAAATCTGTACAGACACACATGCACATAAACACTCACACACACCAATATGTGTATATCATTGTAAAATTCCTTAAGAATCAATACAATTTCATTTTATTGTATACTTTAACAGTACTGTACTTTGGTATTACAAAAAAGGCAAAACAAAATCAGGCTGAACTGAGTGAAGAAACAAAACAAAAAATTAGTTTGTTTCTATCAAGCTGACGTGTTAAATGTGTCTCTATCACACAGACTTTGGTTCTTGTTCTGAAGCTAGCAATTTGCCTGGCTGTTCTTCCAGTTCTGTAGTTTTGGGTCTGTGTTAGTGGTGGTGTAAGTCCCAGACCGTGTTCTCCGGCACTTTTCAATGACGGCTGCGCCGCACAGCAGCATTGAGCAGGAGATGAGGGAGAAGCCACTCAGGAGAAAGGCTGCGGTGTAGGTGCCCGTCCTGTCTACCAGCCAGCCTGGCAAGAACAAACACAACAACAAACTCCATTCAAAGAGGAACAGGCTTCCAGAATATTCCTGTTCCAAGAGCAAGTGTCTCATGCCTCAAAGATGTAACAAATAATCAGTGTGAGCACAACAGTCACTTAGACAATTATGTGCTTCAGACAAATATCGTAATCTAAAGATGTTGTATAAATATTTTCAACAACATTTCAAGAAAAAGGTTGGAAAATGTCTGTAAAGCTCTACTTGACAGAAGCCTGTAAACCATTGACAGTATGCATGTTTCTTACGATGAAAGCTATAGTTTAAAATGTAGCTAACATATGCCGGATCCGAGGAATCCATTCCACATGTCATTCCACTGTCATTGACATCTTAGGGGTAAAATAAGTTACACATATTAGAGAGACCGACTTTCTAATGATTATTTGTTCATTAACAACACTCACCTGCAATTGGTGGGCTGACAAGGTATGGTATTGCATGAAGAAAATACACAACTCCCAGAGCTGAAGAAAGATATGTAGTCCCAACCACATCTGATGTCACAACGGGTATTAAGGCCACATAGGCCCCATCGAAATAGCCAAACAGCACTGAAAAAGGCACCAGGAGTGGGAAACTTTGCAGAAGGGGAATGAAAAGACAGCAGAGACCCTCCATGGCTACTGCGATCATATAGCAGATGTTTCGATACTTCTTTAAACACCTACAGGGAAAGAAATTACAAATCAAGTCAGTACGCTGAAATATTTTCATATTTTCTTTCTAAACTAATCTAAACTGAAATTGTACCTGTAACAATATAGAGCTTGCATAAAAGAAAAATCCTAGAGGGTGATATTACTGAAACACGTGAAGATCAACCGCCTGTATGTTCTTTTTTCGATGTATGTAATCCTTTGTCAACACAGTCATGTGTTGTGTTGTCCGTGGGGAGCCATAGCAGCTCCAGCTGAGGTTAGGCTCTTTCTGTGCTAGAGCAGAGTGAAAGGAAAGCTTTTGAAAGCTTGTCTTGTTCCCCTTTTCTTTATAATCCTTGAACTGATCTCTTTTTTTGTATTATTCAGGGCTTACCTGCGGTCTGTGAGCCAACCGAAGGTGATATTGCCCACGATGTCAATCACCCCCAAGATAGACATGAGGAAGGCTGCCTGCTGGTGACTCACGCCAACGTTCAGGGAGTAGGGAACGAGGTAAACGAAGGGAACGCTGCAGCCGTAGGCCAGGAAGAGGAAGGACACCGCCAACACCACGAAGTCGGGCATCAGGAGAAAGCGATACTCTTGGATCGACTGGAAGCAGAAACAGCTCTGCTCCCGGTCTTTGCTGATCAGCTGCACCGGCGGTGAGTTCAAGCAATTTTGTTTAATGGTGTATTCGTGTTCTGTCTCAGCCGGTGAAGTGTCACTGATTTCCTCTTCTTTAAGAGTGATAGGTCTCATCAAGGCTCCACAGACACACAGGTTGGACACGAACCCCCCCAGGATGAGAAGAGCCCCACGCCAGGAGTAGTGCTCTATCAGGAGCTGCACCGCCGGGGCCAGAACAAAGGTCCCAATTCCGCTGCCTGACATGGCAATCCCATAAGCCAGTGCTTTCCTTTCACAGAAATACTTCCCTACCATGGCAATGGCAGGGGTGTAGCACAGTGCAAATCCCATACCTGTAAACACATTGGGATAAACCAGGATAAACCAGGATTAACAAACACAGCAACACCATCCCATAAAGCCATGCAGACCTCAAAACGTCATTCTCAATACAATAAATGACACGCTTACTTGCAATCACTTCATGAGTGAGAAAGTGCCAGTCTTGTCTGGTATTTATATTTAGTAATAAAAATAGATTGTACTAATTTCATTCATAGCATGAAATGTAAATTAAATAAAAAATAATGAGTGTATAAAATGTTTCCACCTGTGAGGATTCCCAGAGTCAGATACAAGTACTCCAGGCTGGTGGCGAAAGAGCTCAGGACAAGACCCGTCGAGGCCAGAAACCCTCCGAGAATGATAGCAATGCGACAGGAGAGACGATTCCCAATGAAGCTGCCAAGCGGCGCTAAAGAGAAACAAGCAAACACATCAGATTTGATTTGGATGTAATAATATTAGACTTTCTATCAGTATATTAAATATATACTATTTAATGAAAATAGAAAGTAGAAAACAAATTCACTGTGTCATTCAAACAAAATACATACATAATGTACAAACTCTATACAATATACTGTATAAAAAAAAAGCAGTGAGAAACTGAAGCTTGAGCAAAATGCTTCCATAAATGAATGTTTATAAGATTAAAAGGCATTACATTAGTGATCATGTTTCATATTTCAAATCTGATCTGTGGCCAAAAGTCACAGAACTTCCTATATCTCATCAGGCAATGTGTGATATAACTTGATTAAAATTACATTTTTACACAATACAATTCAAAATGTATTACCTTTTAACAATACAGCACATAAAATACACGTAAGTATTCTATTTGGGACAGTCCTAATATTACACAATTAAATAAATCAAATGATTTGTAAGATTTAAAATGTTCTTCCTTAAAAGTTTTTATTATTTATTTTAATGGATATCCCTCTGATATGCAGTCGCAGTTCATGTTTGATTTTTTTTATTTTGTATTCAGCATTTAACTATTTCCAAAGCTCAATCACAACTGCATAAGAAGGGCACCCCTCAGTACTGGGCCTCTCAACCTCATGGCAACATCAGCTGCTTGTTCATTTAATAAATTGTACCACATGGCAATCCACTTTGCATATTATTTCAGACAAGGTTCGTGCCAGTTTAGTCAGGCTGAGGCGGCATTTGTTCTTTCATGATGCTGGAAGCTTTATTTCATAATAATGTATCTCTATGTTTGTAGAGCATAACTGAACCCAGAAAGTGAAATTGCATCTGTTCTGTGATATATTTAGGTTGAGGCTACTGAGTTAATATATAACCTGAAATTGCAACAGGTCAACAGATGCTGAAGCTAAAGTAAAGTCCAGGGCATTCCTCTCTGTTGTGCTAACTAATCTTGAAATAGTCCTGAATTAATACTGAGAAGACTGAGAAGTCAGGGTCAAGCCAGACTTGTTATTTGCACGGATGGAGCAACCATCAATTTGTTTGGGAAGAGATCCCTGAAAATGTAGCTAATGTGTTATTCCTTATCGGTTAAGGACAACAAGTACTGTTGTGTGTGGGTCTTGTGCATGATGTCCTTTGTTTTTGTATGGCATAATTATTTTCTCAACATCAAGGCCTGTGATTTTTACATGGCAGGAACGAAATGGGCCAAAAAATACATGAAAATATTTCCCTTACCGCAGAGCATTGTAACGCAGTCCACTAAAGAGTGAATCCATGCTGTGCCTGAGTAATCCCGAGCAAACTGCATTTGAAATTCCACAAAGAAGATGGAGATGCATCTGAAACAGGAAAGTGGAAATCTTGAAATACTACAGTTGTATGCAGCAAAAAAATACACCATTTATTCGGCTAGAAAAATGTTCAATTTCTGCATCAAACCATTATTTTTGCTCATACAAATACAGTATTTTATTCTTGAACTTTAATGTACTTTCTTGTGATGCAAAATATAAGTTGGTACCTTAAAGTGAGCATAGAGGAGAGCAAGCAGAATAATTCCTACAAAAACAAAAAGCTTTAGATTTCCCCAATTGTTTCCACAGATGTTTCCGTAACCTTGATGATTTTTTCCTTTTTATAGTAACACAATTTCACATATTTCATAAACAATTAATTGTTGAAGGTCCATTAATTTTCTGATGTGCTGTGTTTTCAGCATAGGTGGCATGGTGTGCCCTTTGATCCCTTCCAGAAGAATGATTAAAAAAAACAGACTTCAACAGATTCTTTGGTTTATTATTACTGCTCACAACACTCAACTACTAGTACAGGAAGAATAACCTCTGGTGTCACTGGGAACTGAGAATCAAAAGCATGTCTTGCATTTTTTTAATGTTTCTTTTGGAAGATGTCAAAGGGTACAAGCAGAGGAACATGCAGTACCACCATACTGAGAATACAGCCCAGCAGAGGAGACTTGAACATGGAGCAAGATGGACATCAACCTTTCAATGTAAAAAACACAAACAATGTCAACGATTGAAGGACAAATGACAGATATGTAACTTAGTAGACTTAGTATTTCTCAGAAGTCTTCTGCTTGTTCTTTAAAACGTCTTGAATGTAGATGCTGTGTAGGAAGTGAACAATAGAAAACTAAAATGTTATCGAGACCATTTTAACCAACAAGTGGTAAAATGTGTATAAGTCTTTCCTATATGTGTATAGAAAGACCAACAAGTTGTACATACAGCATTCATTGTGTTACAGAGTAAGTAAATACAAAAGTATTCCACACTCAAAACAGCTGTCTGTCTCCAGATCACTTTGCTTTTTCTGGGAAAAGTATAATCAGACCCCTTGTCAAACTCATATTCAGCTTTCCCTTCTCAAACTGGAACTAGTTTCTGCCTATAAAGCCCCTTAATTACAAATATGCTTCCAAACATATAACAACAAATGAAAAGGTACTTAATAATGACAGAATAAAAGGATATATTTTCCTATGCAAAAAACAGATTTTTTTTAACTCTGCTTATACAGAATACTTCTTAGCTGCAATTGTAGTATCAGTTAGGCTGCACAATCTAATCTAAAACCTTTAAAGGCCACCTCCTGCTTTGATAATTTCCATTCCCACACTGTTCTCCATCATTTCCCCTCCGTGTCGGAGTTCACGAGAGGAATAACGGTGTTTCCTCAAGAGGTATGAGAAGTGAAGTGAAAGTGTTTGAAAAATTAAGGCTTCAATGAGAAAGTAAAAAAGGTTAATGTATGGGAAAATAACACCTGAAAAAAAGCCCTGTGCAAAAAAACGAGCACTAAATGAGACAGATCACCACCTGCACAAATAAACAGTGCGCTCCCTACAACAGATAGCTGGAACAGATCGCACAGTGTGAAGATGACGGCCCGTTGTTCCTGCTACTGCTTATACTGGCAGGAGAACACACAGAGACGTTTATTCATGTCAGCGGAAATGGCCTTAATAGCTCTCTTGCTAACTTTGAACCAAGACCATAAATATATAAGCACATCCATACATTTTAATTTAGACTAGTGAACTGATATTTTCATGTAATGTGTGGCTAAGGGTTTATTTAATACATTTACAATACAAACAGATTCACTTTGCTGATTGATACACAAATCGTGTTTGATTCGAAAATCGTTTTATCCTTTTTCAAGATTCTTTCTGAGATGCCAGATATAATACCATGATAAATGTACAACGTGTATCTGTGTCCCCATGCTTGGACCTTGCTCTGCCTTCTTTTCAGATTATATCAACCCTTTACATGCTTGAACTCTGCTTTATCACCATTTGTACTATAATATCTTATAGTAATACAGCACAGAGGGAGGTCGTGATAAATTGCAACATGACTTAGTTAAATTACCCCTGCTGATATTTCCTCATTAAATACAGATGCCACTATAATCTCATCTAACAAGAAAGGGGAGAGAAATAATCTTTAAAATGAGGTCGTTTGTTTTGGAAACCTGTACTCCTGGGACCCAGCTTTAGCTTAACCTTAACAGCATGATGTTCTTTGCAGTCTTTTTTCATTTAGTGCCTCAGAGGTCATAATTTAAAAAATGTGGCTGCTTTGCTAAAAGGCTGAAGAATAGAGGTGTAGGTCCTGTTGTCAGAAAACTGTTTAATTAATTTAGGCGTTGGCAGAAGCAGCTCAGTTTGACAGCTCTGATGGGAAAGGTATTTCTAAGGATGGTCTATATTTAAGGAACACTGACAGACATTAAGGTTCTTTGGAAGCTGTTAAGACAGGTTCCTCACTCTCAACTACACAGAAGAAGACACAGAACATTTTGTAGTATAAGTATTAATCATAGAAAATATAAATCCCTATTAATTCAGCATTATCTAATTTTCATGTGTGGAAGTAAAACTGTGCTATTGGCATTCAATGCTGTAATAGTGTATGAGCAAAAAATCTAAGCTTCTAAATTAGTAATCATGCAACTGTTTAGTTAAGGTTAATGAGGGGATCTATGCTAATCCAACCTGTCCTAGTTTTAATGACAGTTTCAAACTATCTCAAGCCTTAACAAAATGTTCAAAGCCATGAAACAGTGGAAATTAGTAACAATTGGCTTTCCTCATAGGAAATGGTGACCTGAGTTTCAAAGCCTCCTTAAAGAGGGATAGAAAAATCTGTCTTTCATTTTGCTGCAGGCATTACCCATCGAAAAGACAGCTCACACAAAACCTATAATTATTAACTTGTTCTTACAGAAAGTCTCTGACTATTGAATCACCCACAGAGTAGAATGGGTGAAAATGGCAAATGTGCACAATATTGTAGTATATGTGCATAATTGCATACTTATGTCCTTCTTTATTTATCGTATTTTATTTTATTTTATTTACGAGAGGATGCAGGAGCCCGGTGCAATACTACATATGGATAGATTGAGCTGCTGTTTTTTTGCGTTGACTCCACAGCTGTTCCAAGTAATCTGGGTGAATAAAAGAGCTCTTTTGTTTGGAAAACAAAAATGTGATTGTATGAAAACTACAGTGACTGAGGAGATTACATAAACTGGCTGATTCATTTTGACGTGCTTCACATTTTATTGCCTCCTATGAAGAGACCCATGTGACTCCAGCCTCCCTTCTCCCTCCGATTTAAAACACGAAAGCACCAGTCTGTAGCCGACTGGGAGCATGAAGGGCCGTTGATGTGAGTAATGCGTGTATCAGCCCTGGACACTAAAGACAGCACGAGCAACAGCACTTGTGTGTGAAATCAAAACAATATACATGTACATATATGTGTGTGTTTGTCTGTGTGTATGAGAGATTGTTTAGGTAGTTAGATTGGTTCATTATGTGATTTGAAATCTTTAGGTCCCGTACCCCCTACCAGAGCTAATGGCATGTGACCGCGGAACGTGTGGACCAAGGAATGTTAATACTCGTGTTAAGCAACCCAAGCTAATCAATCTCTTTGTCCCTCCTCCCGATGCAAAAACCTCTGGTCTGTATCAGTGCATGAGGAATATAACCGAGATAACAGGTGCTTTCTATCATAATACTGCAAGTATCTACTGCCTATTTAGTCTGACATTAATACAAATCCACACACTCCCCAGGTTATGCAGGGCGATGTTTGTCATTTCATTTAAACCAGCTGTGTAAATGAAACTGTTTGTCCCCTGCTTGCCAAAGCACAGATGGGTACTCCATTAAAAGGACAGAAAACACCTGATTCATGGGGCCCCAAATGTCACGATATTCCATACACAGTAATTAGATTCGGTCACGTTCCGAATAAGCTCCATGTTTAC
Source organism: Amia ocellicauda (assembly GCF_036373705.1). NCBI lineage: Eukaryota > Metazoa > Chordata > Actinopteri > Amiiformes > Amiidae > Amia > Amia ocellicauda. Next base: position 18,831,459 of record NC_089869.1, read on the forward strand.
AAGGCGTCCCACTGCAACATGAACTGCAATGTAATCCGAGGGAACACAAGCCAGCTCCTGCAAATTCAGACAACTGGAGCCCTGTCCCGCCTAGAAAATGGGTCAGTGCTAAACCAAATATAGACTTCACTTGTCTTCCTTCTCTCTGCATTCAGTGCTGCCTCACTCGGAGTGTTTCGAAAAGTGAAAGAAAATGCCTGAAGGTACGAATGAATTCAAAGTAGGCTTTCACAGGCGTGCAGCAGTTTGCTGCACAGAAAGACAGCACTAGAGTCCCCATAAAGGCCACAGAGCTACTGTTCTATCCCACAAACTAATACACCAATGCTTATACATTTGTTGATCATATATGTCATTAAAGCAATTATAGAATACAAAAAATAAAGAAAATATAAAGATTACAGGCACAGCTGCAGCGTATTCAGTATTAAAATAAATGATTTAACAGGTTTGAGTTTATTCAGATACAATTTCAATCTAGTCCCATTCGGAACACACAAATCCAAAGTTACTCCTCCTGCAGCTGGACTACAAGTGTGATTACAAAGCAGATACTTCCCGTACTTAAGTGGAAATCCTGTGCTCTTGGCTATTGTGTGTTGTAATAAGAGTGGCATGCTGCAAGCGGTTGAGTAAGCAGTTCGCAGCTCACCTGGTGACAGCTCGGGTGCAGACCGTGACGATGAAGCAGCCAGCAACGATCATCCATCCCCAGCCTCCATCAGGAGGGGCGATTCCCGGCACCTTTTTCGTCTGGGCCATGGTTGTAACAGAGCTCGCTCCCCTAATCCCTTTTTCCATTTCAAGTTATTAGTGCTGATCTCCAGCTATACTTTGCTCAGTGCGGCAGTGTTCCCTGTTGCACAGAATGCATGGAATGTTATCCGATGGGGGGCTTCTTAGTTGCTTTGAAAAGACAACACGGATATGAAACACAATTAATGAAGTGCAAAGCAAATTTAAACAGAAGCAATACTATGCAGAATGTAGACATACAAGCTTAAAAAGAAAAGTTAAAGACTGCATGCTTACAATCAATGTAAAACTTTGAAGAGGCACACTCTCCTGTTTAAACTCTCCTTATATACCTCAGCTCTAATCTGTTTGTTGTGATGGTCCTTTGACTCGACAGAAACTCTGAAGGAGGTGTCGTTATGTTTTAACTTTAGGCACTGAAGTCTGAAGTCTTGACCTCAATGTCCCTCTGGTAAAACTGTGACTATATATATATATATATATATATATAAAAAAAAAAACTGTAATGCAGTCAGTAGAACATTGCGTGCACTGTAATTTAATATTCAAATTATTCTGAACCTAATACTTTTAAATGTATGTATCGTATTTTGAAATATATTCTCTGATTTATGTGTTGTTTAACTGCTTAGCAAATAAATAAAACAAACAAAATCTGCTTACGGTAAACTGAAGATGAATTGAATGTTCAAATGGGAAACAAGACAGAGGAAGGAAGGAAACTGAGTATCAATTACCCCCAGCTCCATCTGTGTCAGTAAAAGCTGGTATAAAAGTGCCTAGTTTTGCAAGTGTTGACAGAATGTGTTGCTCTCATGGATGTCACCACACTGCCTGAAACGTTATCCCCTGTGCACTGGAGGGGCTTTTATTAGATGTTGCCCTGGGCACATTCTTCATCCTGGTAAGTTTCCACATCTTATATTGCTTCATCTCTGTCAAGGAAAGCAACTCCCTTTGCTATGCTTGTTGTTTCTGCCAAGTCACCACAACTGGGCTGAACCACCTCCCTAGTGAGGAAACCCTAAACTACATGCTCAGACCACACTATTATCTCCTTCAGCCACATGCTTAGATAATCACAGGGAGCTAATGGACTTTTAGAACAGCCACATGCTGCAAAATTATTGACCCTGCCCTTCCTCCTTTACACCTTTTGTTTGGAGCTACAGACTGAACTTGCAACATACAGCCACTATTACTGGATTCAGTTTTCAATAATTAATTTGCATTAGGCCTACACTGGGTTAAACTCAAATTTGGTTTAATTAGAATTTCTACATTTTTATAGATAATTATTACAACAAAAGTTCACAAAACCCCCAAATAAAACTCTTCCTCTGTGTAAAACCAGAGCCCAGTGCTACATGAATAGGATTCTCAGGTAAGCAAAAGATTAAAATTTTATCTTGATGTATTTTTTCAAGAAAAACTTACAGTTATGCTGCACATTCATTGAAATGTCCCAAGTAAGCAAGCTCTGCATCTTCAAAATACAACCAGTGAAAGTACATTGCATTCTATAAAGATACCTAAGGGCACAAAAACAACAGCATAAAAGTCCAATCTGAAAAAGTAGGACTTCCACCACTTTGCAAACAGAGATCTCTTATGTCAGAGATGTTTCTTATGTCAGCAAATTCATCAACAACTGTATCAATGAAATAAAGAGACACGGGCATTGCATGGACAAACAAAGCACGGTTTCTAGGACGATTACAGATCTACGTTGTGAGAAGAAAAGCCTGTTGTTAAAATGGATCCTTGTACAACGAGTGACCGAACAAACGCTGGGACTCTGCAAAACTGAGCTCTTGTGCAAAGCAAAGCATTCAAAACACAACATTGACGCAAAACATCTTGGGTTTCAAATGGAGCTAATTGAACTGACATATGACCTGCAACTGTGCATAGATTTTAACTATTTCGTGGGATTGATTGGCACTTCACGGGAATATAAGAATGATACATGTGAACGAAAATATCTTATGAAGTATAACATTATAAGATTATTACTGTTATTATTATGCAACGCATTTTAGTGCAGCTCTGCAGTGTTTTTGCTAATTGGAGGAGATCGGTATTAGTTCTCACTTCTGTCTTGAAAAACCAGCCAAGCAACTCTGGCAACATTTATCAAGTGAGGAGAGATACTGACGAGTTTGAAGCCAAACTGGAAATCCTCTTTGTAGAAATGAACTCTGGACATTTAAGGGAGAAATATGTGGCCGGAGATTTTAACAAATCCATTCTTACTATGTAACATATTTTAATGAAAAGGAAAAAACGAAATTATAAATAATTAATTAATCTGAAAATATATATCGCACATGTTCGAACGTTCCAGTCATTAAAAAAGGGTATATATGCTGCTCTAAAGCCCTTTTTCTTAAAACAATCGTGTTTCTATCTGTTGATTTTACCATAAAATTATATTTTTTTCTGCTTTTACTACCATGTTATTCTTCCTGCATCTTTACTAAGTGTATATATATGTATATATACAGTCATACACGGTTACAAAAACAAGTAACTGTGAATGATATATATATATATATATATGTATATATATATATATCATACACAGTTACTTGTTCCTGTAAAGGAATTCAAGCAGTAATCAACTAAAATATCAAAACAAATTAGTTCTATATAGCCAACAAACTATTAAAAAAAAAAAAACTTTTATAAATTAAAAATGTTTAATTACATACACATTTATACTTTATATAATTGTTACAAATAGGCATGGGTTTATTTTTAATCAAACTTTTTTAAAACTTTCTGGGATAATTCCCAAATACTGTGAAATCTGTCAAATATTAATTGACCTATTTTTTGTTAACTCTACTTAAATCAAATTGTCAGTTTATATTGAAAATATCGTTTTTAAAAACGTGATAAACTGATGTGTCAAATTGTATCGGCTGAGACTAATCCCAAATATATTTCCGCATACCTGTAATACTATGACAGAACATATGTTACAATTACTTCCTTGTGAAAGTCTTTTCCAAAGCTGTTGGATATGTATCAGATTCAGACGGCACAATGTACAGAACAACTTACATAACAAGAACAAACCATACATGTGTATTTAGATCAGTATTATTTTTAAGGTTAGATAAACAAACCCTTTAAACATGTAGCAAAGTCCTGAATTCAGGTGTTGTGCTTTGTAAACTTACCTAAGAGCAAAACTTTGGGCTTTCTGTCTCCTCCCGCATGGTCCCAGATCCCATGCAGTAATCCTGGCTCTGAAGTAGATGCGACCCATGCATGTGGATTCGCCTTTTAATTATCCATCTCAGCGGCACAAAGATCCACCAGAATGCGCACATGAAGTGTATAGGCTTAGGTACCAGTACTCCAGACGCCAAACTCTTAAATAATGCAGATATGCAGGTTTGTCTCTGGAAGAAACCTTGCTATTGACGATCAGTAAAGCAAGCTTTATCTTGTTAAGAAAAAAGGGCGGATAACTATTAGGACACCTTCTCAGTCGCAAAGATGTGTGTTATTTACGAAGAACATGGACATGTGTGATTTCATATTGACATGTATTTTAGTGTTGCACAGTAAATATTAGTTAAGTTTCATCTACTGTTTAAATATCCCTGTGGTATATATTCTGCAGTATCCTTCCTAGGATGCAATGAGATATCTAACAAAGAACACATCCTGACTCTAAAGTGCACAGATAGCACATTTTTCAAAGTAAGGGTGATGTTTTATCCAGAATGTTACACAACACAAAACAATCTCCCCTGAAAAGAGCATCTTCATATATTATATTTTGCCCCTAATGTCATTTGGGGTAGATTTCTCTCTCTCTCTCTCTCTCTCTCTCTCTCTCTCTCTCTCTCTCTCTCTCTCTCTCCCTCTCTGTATGCAAACTCATAATAATGACAGCTCATAATCTCCAGCACCTGCAAAAAGTAATGCTTTGAAGAATTAATGAAATAGAAAAATTGCGTGGTGATAACTCCAAATTATTATTATTATTATTATTATTATTATTATTATTATTATTATTATTATTATTATTATTTATTAGCCTTATCCAGGGCGACTTGCGACTTACAAAATATAAGGCAGTTCAAGGCATAAAACATATTACAAATTCCAATTTACATAATACAGTGCAATTCAAAGCATAATACATTTTACTAATTCCAATTTACACAAGTGTATACAATCTATGAGGTCTTACATCCTGAATTGTAAAAGCTAATGAGTGCAGACAAGATGTTAGGTCACAGTCAAGGGCCAAGGGAGAGGGAGCATAGGGGAAATCAAAATAGCAAGACGAGTACTAGTAACGCAAGGCAAGTAGTGTGACAAAACAGTGCAGTGGCGATTCTAGAGTATGTGGGGGCCCCAGGCAAAATAACTCCTGACGGTGATGGTATTTTCTCCCGTGAGAGCGAGGGGGGCGGACTGGGGGCGGATGGAGTCTTCTCCAGTGAGAGCGGGGGTGGAGTCTTCCCATTTGGGCCCCCCCCAAGCCTGGGGCCCCAGGCAATTGCCTGGGATGCCTACCCCCTAGCGACGCCGCTCATACAGTAAGTGCTATCTTACAGGAGAGTAAAGGACTAAATTACAAGTACTGTCTGAAAAGATGTGTCTTGAGTAATCGCTGGAAGGAGGTCAAGGACTCAGTGGGAATGTCGTTCCAACACTTAGGGGCCAGGGATGAGAAGGAGCGGCTCTGGAAGAAGGGAAGTGGAGAGGAGGTAGAGTTACTCTTCTGGCACTGGAGGAGCACAGTGGTCTGGAGGGGATGTATGGGGAAACGAGTGTCTGAAGGTAGCTTGGTGCAGTGTGGTCGAGACAGCGGTAGGTGAGGGTCAGTCTTGAACTGAATGCGTGCCAGTATCGGGAGCCAGTGGAGGGAGCGGAGCAGTGGAGTAGCTTGTGTGAATCAGGGCAGAAAGACACCAGACGAGCTGCAGAGTTCTGGATGAGCAAATAAATCTCAGAAGAGCCTACAGGACAATCAATTCCTTCACCGGTGTAAAACTACACAAATCAAAGACAATCAAAAGAATTATGACTATATGGTGCAAAATGTATAAAAGCTGGATTCCAGGTCTCCTAAAATATCATTTGGTACTAGTAAGCACAACTCTTTGCTAACCCCAAAGGTCACAAGAAAAACAATATATTGCCCAAGGTAAGAATCTTGACAGATTACGATCCAGAACAATATACATATCACAGACTATAATTACATATGTGTGTGTTTGAGTGTACATATCTATATTGTAGTATGTCAGGGGGTACACCTGATTAGTCTTGGGAACTAATTCTGTATTAGGAATAGGAATTATGCAACAGGAGCACTAGGGCACCTTGCATGTAATTGTGTGAGGGTGACTGTTTAATTATGTCTCTATCATGCATTATTTTGTGTATGATTGGTTGGTTTAGTTGGGTTATAATGTTGGGTGAATGCAGGTTGATAGGAATTTGCGCATGGTTAACTTAACATGGCTTGTGTGTGGCTGCTCAGCAATGGAAACCCATTTCATGAAGCTCCCGACAAATAGTTTTTGTGCTGACGTTGCTTCCAGAGGCAGTGTGCCAATGTCTGTCTAAGGAGATTGCATGGCTGTGTGCTTTATGTTATATACCTGTCAGCAATGTAGCTGTAGGCTGTAGCCGAATCCACTAATTAGAAGGGGTGTCCACATACTTTTGGCCATGTAGTGTAGCTCAGAGTTGGTGCTCCTAGTGTAGAACTACACCATTGTGTGTAGTGTGGAGAGTGACCAGGTGGCGAGCGGGTCTAATAATAAACACCTTGGTGAAGAACAACAAGGTGTCTGTTCATTTTGTGCCCATGCTCCATTACACTGGTGTCAGCAGTGGGATTACGAGCCTGCGTCCAGCCATCTCAAGTGAGGAGATAGAAGAGCAGTGCGAGGCGAGGGCGCACTGTAGTTACTGGGGTGGGGGAGAACAGATTTCAAATCTCGCCATAGCCGGAACCCCCCAGGATTATAAACCTGCCTTGGTAAGTACTTAGACAGGGAACAATTATACGTTAGGGGAGTAGTGGTTAAGGCTCTGGACTCTGGAATGGAGGGTTGTGGGTTCAATCCCTGGTGGGGTCAATGCTGTTGTACCCTTGAGCAAGGTACTTTACCTAGATTGCTACAGTAAAACATAATGTGATATCTTGTAACAATTGTAAGTCACCCTGGATAAAGGTGTCTGCTAAGAAATTGAGTAATGATAACAATTGATTGTCATTTTTTTTTTAAATAAGCACAGATCAACATAACTTCACCTAGCATTTATTGATTCTAGGATACAGATATCCTGTGTATAGTAACAAATGCATTAGACAATACAGGAAATATCAGTATTTACAGTAGTACAAATAAGCTTGTTTATCTGAACCTACTGGGAGAACACATGAGCATACCCTTTCTATAGCAGAGCTTCAAAGAGGATAGGCAGGTCTTCATGATGAATATGTGACTCCAATTGTGCATGAAGTTGAGTACTATTTATACTGTTGGATTTGATCTTATTACCATTTCTCCTCCTAGGTACATCCCTTTTGGGTAGTGCTTTAATAATGAGGAGCCAGCTCACTGTCAAATAGAACAGGCACCAATGTCTATAGACACTTTTTTCCCCAATTGTCCTTATCTCTTAGACCAGTTCACACCTGTCCAAGTCCACGTGCAAGGGTAAGATTGGCCTTGTTTGCATTTCACTGTCTGGAGTCTCCACTGAATACAGCGATCTTGCTGATCTACATGAGTTGATCACTCAATATTAGGTCATTGATCATTCAATTATTTCAGCAGCCAGTAAAACCACAGCCAACCACTTCCACTGTTGTAACAAATGGCCCCAGTCAAAAGACCTTTATAGCCAATCTCCTTAGAACAATGATCCTATCTCTGCTAGTACATTTGTAACTTAAATGAACAGATTTTAAACTTATTTTCATATACTTCTGTATATAACATAATGCCTATATAATAATAATATGTTGAAAATGTAAACACATTATCCTTACATTACCCCGATGTGGGACTCTGAAAAGGTACTTTAAAGGGTGCCAGAAAAATTTCCACAGAATGTCTGCAATACAGTATTTGAGACCAGGAAAATGCATATACCATATAAATACAGATCACCATCTTTTCTGAGAATACTTGCAGAGAGAAGAGATAAAAGTAGTGACAGTGTTGGGATAGATAAACAGACAATCTCTAGAAGTACATATATAGACTAACACAAATAGATAGTTCTTCTTGAGGTATATACAGTTAACAGTTACATTCTCTTTTCTTTCTTGAATGCAAACTAGGACAAATCTGTAACTTTTCTCAGGGCCACAACATCAAGTCTTGTATTGGTGTTAGACTTTGTCCCTTTTGATTCCATTCTACCCTGTATAGGTTACAGCAGCCTTTGCATTATCGTACCTTTCTGTGTATGTTGCGGTTTCCTGGAATCCAGTGCTCTGGAAGCAGAAGATGCAAAAACCAAGCCAACTTTCTGCAGTTCTACTGACCATGTTGAATCAGAGCACAATTTTCCTACTTCCAAGTGCATACAGTGGGCTCCTCTGAAATGTGTCTCTTGTTTTGGTGCAGCTGAATCTAAATAGCAAGTGTAACTTTTTCTAAATTGTATCAATAATATGGTGCCATATCCAGATACATCTCTGCATTTTAAAACAACGATGTCTGTAATGCTCATTGTGAAAACCGATGTGATTATAATTTCAGAAACAAGCTTATTTTGTGAAGGGTGATTGGAGAGGCTAATGCATGTTGACCTATTAAGAAGCACTGGACAGAACAAGAACAATTACTGCAATATTTTGAACACGTTTGCTCTAAAAGGGAAAATTAGTTCAAATTCCTGTAAATTCCCGTGGTCTGTAGAAGTAATGGAGACCCACCCAAATGATCCAAACACACAAAAACATGGTGATAAATCCTGAAAGAGCAAAGTGGAATCTGATAAATGAGTCACAAACAGAACGGCACAGAAGGTTCCAAATAACAGGACATCTCTCTTGTTCTAGACAGTTGCTGACACCGAGAGAGAGGGTAACGCACACATCTTCAGATCTACTTCTGGCACCAGTGACCCCATACATCACCGTACGTTTTCGAAGTTGACCTGAATGGAAATAAGATCTGAGCACACTGCACTTTCAGTAGACATACTGTCACTAGAACTAGAACTTTGCATGAGCCATTTTCTCTTGATGAAATGCCATGCTATAAGTTATTTACTCTTGACATTTTGGAGGAGTAGTAAAAAGTAAGAAGCCCTAGAAATAATCTATCAGGGCAGTGTTCTGTATTCTGTGATTTGTGAGCAGATTCACATTAAATGAAAGAACCTGTTCATACCATTTTCAGTGAATACATGTGAAAGGTAATTCACCCTGACATAAAAAGCAAGGCTATGCTTTTGACTGTACTTAAAATTACATTCATTTAATTTGTAAAGATGGGTTTTCATTAAGGTTTATTCATACAGAAGGAGAAAAAATTAAGATACTCATAAAGTTAAATAAGTAGCATACTTCGTAATTCATACTATAATTCACAATGTTTAATATTATTTGAAATTATTTTTCATACTTGTTCCATACTAAGTTTTTGTGTGTTAAGAAAATCAGTGGGTGTTGTAACCAAAGGATTTAGCTCAGCATTTCATAAATGAATCATAATCTGTTAAGATGACAAATCAATGAGAGAAATACATAAGTACATAATTAAATATCTAAGTTTGTTTTATCCAGTCTACACATAGTGCCAAACATCCTCCACATAATTCAGTGCAGCAAATCAAATTAAAGCTGAGTGGCAGCCATGAGAGTCCCAGAAAAAGTAGAAAACAATTATTATTTGATTTTATTTCTTTGGAGAGTGTGTCTGAATTACACATTTGGTGTCATTTATTTCAAATTTGAATTTGTTATGCAAACAAGGGCTTGCTTTCAAAAATGTAAAAAAAAAAAAAAAAGAACTCTTGAAATAAGTATCTTATAAAAACTAACATTTTCTTTACTCTGGCACTAGTACGCCATAATAATATAAAAATAAGTAAGCCATTACTGAAATAAGGAATAGGTAACCATCAGCCTACATATTTTTTTTTAACAATTAAATACGGAAGGAATGAGTAACCATTAGGCTACTTATTTTTTAAAAACCACAAAACAGAAAAAATAAATAAGTATACATTACTTATTTTTTGAAAACAATTAAATACGGAAGGAATGAGTAACCATTAGGCTACTTATTAAAAAAAAAACACGAAACAGTAAAAATAAATAAGTATACATTACTTATTTTTTGAAAAACATGGAAAATATAAACATAATTAATCATTACTTATGTTTAGAAAAATCTTATATAATTAGGTTATATAATAGGTTATATAAGTAACCCTTACTTTTAATGTAAAGGAATAATGAATAACGAATCAACTCCACAAAGGTTTTCTACCTCACTATAACACAAAGCATTCAAAGAGCAGTGTTTACCATATGGATAAAATAATTAACAGTCCTAAACATACAGTAAACCAAAAGGCACGGTGACATGCACAAATATTCCATTAGCTGCAAGTAATCTTTCAAACATGTAACTAACTGTGAGGTAGTTTGTTTTTACAGGACATAAATACAAAACTAGAAGGAGTAGTGATACTATCTCAATTAATTTTACTACGTGCAGGCCAGGGGCGCTAAACTGCCTTGATTTGGGGAACTTGCATCTGTTTGCATTTGTAATTCTCACGGCTTTGCCCCAAATGCATGCTGCTTCTCCTTTTGCCATGTGATCCTTATTAGACTGTGTCGTTTAGAACGGATCCTAACACATTCCAGTTTGCAGACTCGGTCTTCTCAACGAGCATGTGGGACCTTTCAGGGTCAACTGCCAATACTTTGAAGTTGATTGAAGTAGTTGTATTATTCATTCTTCCATTTCTGTTAATGGGCTGCCCTCTGAAGTTTAATGGGATCTCTGGACTTCCCTAACAATATGAGACTGATTTGTAAAGATTTGGACACTTTCGACCTTGTGCTGGAGTTAAATCAAAATGAACACCCAGCAATTACAAATTAAAAATTCAATAATTAATATATATTTATCTATCATCATCAGTCTATATCAATCGACTGCTGGTCATGCTGGAAGATGTTTCCACTTGTTTTGATATAGAGCTTCCCTTTTCCATGTGACGCCTGCAAAGTTTATTATTTTATGTGGTCTTCTGATCAAATATTTTTCTCTTTAATATAGATTTATATATATATATATATATATATATATATATATATATATATATATAAATAAATATATTATATATATATATATATATATATAGTAGACACAAGATTCCTCCCTTCTAACCTAGGCAAACCAGTATTTCTGGCAATGAGTCAGAGGTTTTTATCAAGATCCCCAAAGTAGGTCAATTGAAATAGTCAAGTGAATTATTATGACATGGTCAACCCACCTGCAACAATTTGGAGCCCTGGTTATAGATAGTTTCATGGAAGACTTTAAAGTCAAGAATGATAATCTGGGACAGGAGTTACAGTTAATTTCCAACATTTATTAAACATCCAGTTTTTAAGGGGTTTCTGAATGCACATTCACCAGTTTTATCCAGAAGAAACAAAGCCAAAGTAAATATAATGGATATAAAAAAGATGTGAGAATGAAAAGGCTATGAGGACATGTTTTATTACATTTATGTAAATCACGTATCATCTATAAATACGTAGAAAATCAATATAAGAATTAGATTATTCTTTAATTAGATTCAGTATGCTTCAAATGTACTCTGGTGATGCTTTCATCTTTGTATTGTGTTCTGAAAAATAACATTTTGCTTTCCCTTTAAAGACTGTAGTTAAACATTATACTGGTTAGCACATGTAGAAGAAAATAAAAGTAGGTCCAGAAATGTTTGCAAAAGAATGGTAAGACAACAAATGTTATTTATTTCACTGAACATATTCTGAATATCCAAAGTCAGAAAAGGCATTCATGCTTGATTTTGGGACAACTTGGAGCAAATATACACATATTCACAATGTCCATTTTTGTCTGTAAACTTACTGTACTTACTGAATTATTCACTCAATAGAGTTAAGCCTGCAAGTACATTTACATGTATCCTTGTTCCATCCTCCTTGTTACAGTTGAGGTAGTCAAAATAAAGATCAAATAAAACAATATTAAATTGTTTCACTTTTTATTATTTAAAAATCAGTTCCTTCACTACAAAATTGTTGCATTCACACTTTACTTTTTACAAGGGTGAACACGAACATTTATATATCAAGCTAGAAAGTAAACCCATCAGTTCACAGCATGGGAAGGTTTTTTCAGAAACTGATCAGGTCAGAAGTCTTAATTTTCAGACAACAATTGCTGGTGTTATGTCCATAAAATATAAATTTACATACAGACAGATGCACAAACAGAATGATTAAATCCGTTAGGACACTATATGGTGGTTTCACATACAACTTTAAACAACAGAAATCTGGAAAAAGGAAGGTGTATATATTACTTTATTTAAAAAATAGGACTGACAGTTCAGTCTTTATTTTGCATAACTGCCACTTGTAAAGATACATCTTATTTATGTATTTACTATTAGTATTATTTTCTTTACAGAGATTCACAGACTGACAATAAAATTGCAAAACACTGACAGTGGGTCACCAATTCAATGCATAGAAAGTTTTCCCTCCCAAACCCCTCGGCAGGTTTAGTTACAGTAAAACCAGTCTAGCCAGCCACTGAAAAGAAACACTGCTTGTTCAACACTTTTTAAATGTTTTGTTTTCTAATCACCTGTACTTAAAAGTATAGCTCTGCTGATGGACACATTTATTCTGGGCACTAACATAATGATTCAATTAACATGTTTGGCAGCAAAGAAGATATTTTAGAGCAACCCCAAAATACAGTTTGAACTCATTATCTGACAGGTATTAAAGAAAACATGTCAATTCATGTCCTTTCAAAGTACAAGAAGTATTTATTCTGGTTGCCTAAATACATTTATAAGCTGATAATATTTTCCTTCTCCAGACAAACCAAGTGCACCTAGTAAGACATTTGGTCATTTCAACATGAATGTCCACATTACCCGCCTGGGGAAGATGTTTTTGTGTGATCTTAGAATCGGTAACAGTGATTCTAGATTCTCACAACCAGAAAATACTGTATGTTTCAGGAATGGCTCGGTTATTGGCTCCTAACAATAACTGTCTTCTTCAACAAATGCAGTTGTTTCAGAAGGTATGCTCGACTACAGCAGAGTCCACACTATCCAGGAAGGTAGAAAAGCTCATGGAAAAAATATCAGATCTTTTAAAACACAAACAAACTGGAACTCCTGAAAGCAAGACCAATAAACCTAGATGATAAAAATAAATACAAATTAGCATCCACAGTTAGTGTCCAGTACAGTACATTTTTCTTCCTGACACGTTATACTTTTGTTATAGGCCCTCAGTTAACGTTTTAAATTGTCTTTAACTCTCATAGTTTTTCATGAAGATAATGAATCCATATGAGTTAATCTTTCCACTTTTTCAGCTATTGTGGGAACCCTGACAACTGTTCCCTGGAGGCCACCGACGCTTTTGTACAAACAGAATTACTAGTTTGCCAATAATAGGAATTCACGGTTCCACGCTAGTTTTGCACTTTAAATTGAGGACAAGAAATACTCAAATCATCACAGATGAAGTTGTACATGGGGATCAACTCCGTCAAGCATTTATTTCCACTGGTGTAAACACCGTGGTAACTGTTCACAATGGGACATCACAACAGCGTGACAAAAACAAACAAACAAACAAACAAACAAAACAAAACTTGCGGGCCAATGACGGCAGCATTAGTGTATCCTACACACATGAGTAAACCAAAGTCATACAGTTTAATCTTCAGTAAAGGCAACCTGCAAAGACAATTGTTTTTTTTTCCAGTTCGAAGGTTATAATGTTGTGGCACAATTCTGCCTGTAGGTTTGAATAGGATTATTCTGTCAATTCAGAGAAGTGGCACCTGATACTTTGAGGCAATTAGCAGTTCTTAGGAACTTAACAAAAGGCAATTGTGAGTGCATTAGTCATTTCAATAGTATTGCCTGGACTAAACTGAACAGTGCCTAATATGACTATTAAATGTATTTTTTCAAAATTCAAAATAGCCACTTGGGTGTCCAAATCTACACACAAACTTTAGGTTTACTTTATTATAATATCCATGTATTTATTTATTTACTTACAATTCCTGTGAGTTTTCATGAGGTGATGAAAAACCAATCCTTTCTGTCAAACTAAACAGGGGTTGACACAAAATGAACAAATATGGAATAGCAAGTCTCTTCAATATAGGAATCAGACATACATTTGAATCCATTGTAGCCATAACTATTTGTGGGATTTCACTTTCTCCATCAATCACAGGAAACCCCACAGAAGTGTGTCCGGATGAAGGGCATGATAGCCAGGCCATCTGGGTCACCCTGTTGATGTGCGATCAAAGAAAGGTCAAACTTCCCCAAGGCAGGAAAGTGTGCGATTTCTAGCAGTTCACAGGTTAGCTTTGTAGTTTCACTTGAAACCAAGAAAAGATCATGAAATGTCATGAAAATTAACTAAAATATACTATAATAAAAATCTCCCTGGGTACATTTAGGAAAACACCTTGATTAAAAGTACACCTAGAAGAAATATAATGGACCTATTTGATTTTACATAAATGCAGGCAGATCACAGGCATCACAGAATGCATGACAGATTGAGATTCAGGCTTTACAGGTTCTTCACAGGCTTAAAGTGTCTAAAGTTTTATACATTTGAGCGCTATTTTGAAGGATCAAAAGAAGGCTTTAATAAAACACTAAAGGCTTCCCCTCTCTCAGTATTGCCTGTGAGAAATGTACGGTCTGAACCAAATAGTGGATCCACACTGGGGACAATGTCTATTGACCAATTTTAAAACCGGCACATTCCCCCATAGATCTTAACAAAGCAGAACAGAACAGACTATTCCTTTGAGCTTGAAACACGGAAATGGACAGGAACTACACGTTATAATAGTGACTCTTGTTAAAATAAACAAACTCTCCTTCCATCTATGTCTTCATATGTCTGAATGTCAAATTATGAAGGTATGTGTTGGGACATTAATTTGCAAACACACAGCTGTTAAACTAGATGTAACAGCGGGGTTAAAACTAGATGACAGCACAAGATAGGTCCGTTTTCACAGGTGGGTCCATCTTTAAACAGTCAGAATTATTCACATTAAACAAATAACAAAAAGAAAAGAAAAATACAATAAAATCAGTAGATTTTGGCCTTAGCGCACGTTCTAAAAAATACATATGTACAGTACCAGGCAAAGTGTTTCCTGGCATTCGTCTAGACACAGACTCGTTATAATTTATATTAGTTAATAAAAATCTGTATGTCAAGGTAACAACAGGGAAGGAATTATTAATATTTACAGTTTTAAAATTATAAAATGGCTTTTCCCATTTCTTGAAGTGGCTTTCTTAACACGTTACAGCAGCTTCTTCACAGACAGTCTGACCTCCTCTTCAGTGGTTCATCACCTTAGATGTCATCAGTCATCTTCAGTAACTCCAGGAGAGCCCCGACCGATCCAAAATAACCCTGCAAACGAAACACGTATTGTTTCTTGGTCATCCCATTTATAGCATGATCATATGGCACTCAATTATTATGATGTGAAGTTAACTATAGTCGTTTCAACATTCAATCATAAAATAAGCTGATGGTCGACCCGCCGAGTTCACCAGCCTTGTCCGGTTATGTTTACCACCTGGCTCTGGAAGCAGACGGTCAAATGATACCTATGCACTGCTACAGAGAGCTAAAAACAGCTCAGAACATTTCCCACTATCATATTGTGGAAAAAGCATAACCGGAAATCACAACCTTGGTTATTATTAGATGTTTACCTCATGCTCCAAGAACAAAGCCTTCAGTTGTCCTTTGGACCAAAAATCCATGGCGTATGCCAGCAGCTTAGTAGATACCATGTTGATTCGAAGGAAATTCCCAACAAAAACCACCCTCTCTATTTTCTGAAAGAAACATGTTGGCAAATTAATGTCAGATGTGAAGAAAACAATAAAAAAAAATCACTATCATGAGTTATTTTAATTTGTAAAAACAAAGCATTCGAAAAAAAATCACAGAGTTCAAACAGCCCATTAGATCAAAACGGTTTCTGACAGCAATAAATACATAGTGCTGCAGCCGATCAGGTGCAGTGTCCTTCAGAAACAGTACAGCACAATTAATGGAGTGTGCTGCCCTCTAGTGGTGTAAATAATATCAACTATGTTTAATCCTGGGATATCAGTAACACAGGAATGCAACATTTTACAAGGAATTGTAACATTATCAGAAGATTGAGCAATTGAGCATAACAAGGAAGTCTGTGAAGAAAGACCATTCAATCACAGTGAAGGTCAAACCAACAGCAGCACTTAGATGGCAATTAGATCACAGCATTTAACTGCTACATTAGTGTCATCCTTCAGAGGAAATGTGACTCACGTATAAAAGAGAACGCTATTAACCAGTCACCATACATTATATATACATCATATATTGTTGTTTTTCTTAATTTGGAAACTAAACAATACATGTCTTTAAAATCTTAGAAAGCACCTTTTGTGAGAACTGTAAATCTGCATGGAAACGAACTCATTTTAAAGACAAAATATATGCAGGAACGAAACTATGGAAATAGATGTTCTCACTACTGTGGGCATTCTGAATGCTGACCCCGGGGACGCACTGTCCCACAGGCTCTGATCAACCTTTCGGTTAGTGAAATAAAATCTTAATTGAAAAAATATTGCGTTTAATTTGACTGAATTGTTAGCAAATTTTGTTATGGTTACAAAGGTTGGTTACAAATCTCCAGTTATTCAACATAATTAAAAAATCCCTGATTGGGCAAACGATGAGTTCAGTTAATGGTTTAATTAAGTAGCTGAACAGAAAGCGCCAGGGCTGAGCAGCTCGGACGGACCTGCTGTGAAGTAGGTCAGCTGTGACCACAGGCTCTCTCCTGACAGCTGTTCCACTCAAGACCACAAGGTGGGGTAAGAGTGCAAAACAACTATAGCTCTCGAAAGTCAACCCCCAAACACTGCATATTAACATTCAGATAATGTACAACATTGCCTATGTTTAATACAACTAAATAATAAAAAACAAAGTAGTAAAGTAGCCATTTATAGGCACCAATTTGTCTTTCTGGTGCTGCTCTCTGTGCTTTGATAGCCCTGTACAATGCTGCTTGATCTCCATGCCACAAGGCAACACTGTAAAGAAGCTGAAAGCAAAGAGAAGATCGACTTCAAGGACATTCAAGGACAGCCGCACATCCTTTGCCGACCCCGACGACGTTTGCCCCTCCCTGTACACCACCAGTGCGTTTATTCCCGGCCATGCTCTGCCCTGTCAAGAAGAGAACGTTACCTCGTTCACGGCACACATGCGCGCGATGGAGCCGATGTTATTGGTGATGGTGACCAGGGTTGCCCTGGCCAGGTCCTCCTTGCTGATAGAGTCACGCTTCTCTTTACTCATCATGTGGCCAAAGCTATATAAAACAAACCAGATCAATGATGAATACGTACATTAGAATTAAAAATGAGACGAGCCACTGCCTCTCTGGAACTTTCCACAGTTAACTTTAAACATGTTCTCTCCTTCAACTGTAATCTGGAGATGCGTCTACTCTCATTGGAAGTCATAACTAGTGCAAATTAGGACTCTGCTCAGGACCGCCGCCTCACCTCGATGCCACAGCAGATCCTTGCAGACCAAACCGCTCATAATCTCCACCGTAGATGTCCTTTACCAGCTTGTCCACATTGGTACCGTCTCCCTTGGCAGCCATCTCGAGGGCCTCCTCGAATGTCTCGCAGCCCGTCAGGAGGCAGCACAGTCCCAGGAATGTCCCTCCTCCAAGACTGGGGGAAGAGGAAGACAACTGAAGCTCTGCTGCAATCAACACATCTCATCACGTTTATAACGGTCATCACGAGAACACACACTGCATACGCACAAGGTAATAATTATAGAAACTACGCCATGGGGAGGCAGCCGGTCTGAACCGAAGTGTGATCCACTTTAGAGTGAGGGTGCATTCTTTATTCTGATCAGCAAGGGACATAAAGGATTACACTGCAAAGGCTATCCTCAATACCTTTCCTGTGAAAACTGCTGACTTACGTGGGAAACTTGGCAGGCTGAACCAACAACAACGAGGACTTCTAATCCGTACAGTTAGCTGAAGGGCTTGTCTCAACAAAGTAACGGCAATTTTGTGTGTTCGTATTTCCTGTGCGTTTGTCAAGCACTGGTGACTGCTGTGCTTCTAAGTTCAAGAGTTAAAACATCTTATTATGTACACCCTAACTTTTATATACTCCTCTTAGAAAAGGACAGAAAAATGACAAATTTCTATTAATTGAGTTTGTAAGTTTACCTGGTCCCAGTGACACGTTTGTAATTATCCTTGGAATAGACTGCCAGGATGCTGACCCCAGAGCCTATATTTACCAGCAGCATTGGGAATGGGTTGTCAAGGCAAAACGGCCTCTTTGCACAGTTTTGTGGGTCAGAAGGATTCTCGAAAAAGTAGCATTCCGGGTGGCCGTTGAACCCGACAGAATCCACATAGAGGAGGCCCTGGATTAAACAGTCGAGTTCATCGAGTTTCAGCAATTCTAAGTCTGCCATCTGGAGAGGAGGAGAGGGGAAAAAAAACAAATCACAGCACGTTAAAGCAAACAGCAGGTTAATCAGTGAGCAGGTGTCACGGTAAACAACTTTGCGACCAACGCCAAGCCTGTCCAAGTAGGCGGCACTGCCCAGAATGCACCCTGCTGCCTGTCAGGCGTCTGCAGTGGCTGAGGAAGAATAGCTGCGCAAAGTCCCCCAGAATAGACGATGTCTGCTTCAAATCAAAGGATCAAAGAGCTTGGTCCGATACAGGCCTGATAACTTGTTTATAATGTTAAAGCATACACTTGCCACAGCAATAAATAAGCTGTCCAAAGTGGAAAAATGCTTGGAATGCAGCATTTATGACTGTCTAATGTGCCACTTATAGTATGGCTGAACTAACCCCCTTGGATATAAATAAAATAATTCAGAAAGGTGATTGAAATGAATAGTGCTCACCAGTTTTAGCAAGTCTTTTATGATTACATAATGTAGACTAAATGAAAGAAAATGTCAAGGGGGGAAAAAGACTTCAGGGATCAGAACCCTATGTGGGCTTACAGATCAACCAGCACTTCAATGGACCTTTTATGATTTGAAAGTAAACATTGAAGTAGTCATCTGCTTTCGGCTCCTCTCCACCACTTCACCGTGGTGCTGATCTGATGCTCACCGAAACCAAACCCTTCAGCGTGCAGGAATTTGCACCCACAGGGAATAAAGTATTGCAAACGGCGGGTAGAAGAGCAGTTCTTAAAATGCATCCATCAAATTTAGCCACAATGATTTCATCACATAAACCTCTGCCCCACTGTTATTGGGAATATTTAACTAAGAGCTCCATTTGATTTCTCCCTTATAATATCCCTTGCAATATAATGTGCATATAGAAACTAAACCGGTAAACTTAAAAAAAGAGGGAGAGAAGAGAGAGAGAACTATTCTGCTTAGATGTAGAGTTTGGATATAAACCGCACTGTGAGAAACGCCCCCGCTTCCTTGTGGTGCTCATCCTTA
Organism: Amia ocellicauda; assembly: GCF_036373705.1. Lineage (NCBI taxonomy): Eukaryota > Metazoa > Chordata > Actinopteri > Amiiformes > Amiidae > Amia > Amia ocellicauda. Next base: position 18,851,041 of record NC_089869.1, read on the forward strand.
CCGTTCTGAAGTCCTCCTCGAACTTGTAGGCCCCTCCGCCCGTGGCACAGAGCGTGGTGTGGAGGCTGGAGAAGTTCTTGTCCCGGCCCATTTGGATGAAGCGGTGCATTGCCTGGGTAGGGAAGCGGATGAAATGCAGGTTGCCCTTGCGGCCGCACATGGTGAGGTTCTTCAGCTCCAGGTGGACGTCGCGGATGCCTGTCTTGCCGTAGGCGGTGTTGGACGTCAGGTACTTGCGGATGCTCTTCAGGTTCTCCACCTCCTCCTGCTCCTCTTCGGCGGTGATGTCTTTTGGCTCAAAGTAGACCAGCTTCACCAAGGTGCCTCCTATGTCCATGCCAAACCAGGGGAAGGCTGTAACACAACACGATAATGGTTTCTATCCAGATATTTGGAGCTGTTCCTCAACAACAGCAGTGTAGTACTCAAAGAGTTGTTCAGGGGGATAAAAGCGTGACCAAAAAATACCTGAGGCTTTTAACGGTGGATTAGATTTCCCTACAAACAAATGCACTTACTTTCTTTCTAAATCCCCAGAGATTTAACGAGCAGTGCCAGAGATTGTGTGCCACCCTTAAGTAGGCCGAGCAAGGCTGCACGAGAGTTGCCATTTTAGCGAACACTCGGTTTAAGTCAAACAGTAACTGTGAGAAGGAGTAATTGAACATCCACTGCAGCCAGGACAGCGGGATCAGCTGATGGCTTTGGATGCCATGCAAACAAGAGCACGGAAAGAAGGATGTGCAGAATCGGAAAGGAAGAGCAGCCGACACACAAATCTGAAACAGGATCTGAATTTTGACACGGAATTATAGAAAACGAATAAGAAGCAGTATTTTATATTGATATTTATGCATTTTAATAAATGTTAGATCACCCCTTGGGGTTTCTCTTGATTTCTTTCAGCTCATAATCAGACCTTTAACTTATCTGAAGTAAATGCTAAGGCTACTTCTTTCTTTCATTAATGTTCTTTACATTTATTTAGCCAGCATTAGAATAGAAAAATGGTTTCTATACATAGATTGTATAATATATTAATTACTGCCAGTTAATTTTCCTTCTTGAACAGGAGCATTCAAAATTGTGCGCAGTGCATTTTAACAAGCAGCACATTTTTGGCAGTGGTCTGCCCTTTGCAGAATATGAATGTAGTGCCCTGATTTGAACCTTTTACATTATATAAACTCATTATCACATTTATATCATTTAAAAACTTTGCCCAAGTGACATTCGGGTTTTGTGATCACAAATTATGCTATAAAACTATTACATTAAAGGAGAAAGAAGTGAATTATAAAGGTAATATATTTTGAGATACTAATGACAAACATTCACCTTTGTTTTTGGTTAGTCTATAGTTGTCTACAACCTACAAATTGAAGTTGAAGAAAAAACAACTTCAAATTATAAAGGGTGTTTTAAAATCCAGCTAAAGGAAAGACTACATATGAGCACTGCATTGGCCAATAGGACAATACCACACAACAAAGAATGTTGCAATAAGAGTTAATTTTTAAAAATTAAGCTAAATCTGTCTAGACATCTGCAAGCATGCTGAAATAAGGAAACTGCAATCTGAGCCACATTATCTCAGGTTTATGCAAGATGTGCTGTAGCATCACACTACTTTTATGCTAATAATTTCCCTAAGTTTACACTTCTAACTGATGACATCATAATGCCAGCTGTTATTGCTTGAATCTCTCCATCAAGATACATTATCATTCCATTTTGTATCATACAATTTTTGATTAATCGTCAAATGTAAAGGTTATTTATGAATCAGAAAGAAAAAAAAATACTAATGAGCTGCTTAATTAATTTAATTGCACTGTAAGACTATTGTGTTCAGATTAGCTTGACTTGGTGTCAAACCTAGTGCATGTCTTTCCCACTGCAAGTTGCTTTATTAAGCAATAAATTAGGCTATATGTTGGTGTTACCAGAAGAAAGGTTTTGCTTTTCCGCAAACTGGGGCATTTCTGAAAAACCTCATCTATTAAAAAAAAAAAAAAGAAAAAGAAAAAAGAAAAAAAGAAAATAAATCTTCTCTTTAACCATCTGGCTTGCTGATATATGATCCTAAGCTTTCCAAATCACCAGGAACATACTTGAAATGCTAAACTTAGCAACAACTGGGAGGAAACATTTAAACACTCGTATTACAACTGTCATTTTGTTTGGGAATACACTACCTCCTCTGGCAGAGGCTTTGCAATTGGCCGAATATGAACTTGTGAATACAGAAATGTTTTGACTGAAGTGCAAGGATACGCCTTCTTTTCTTAATTCACATTAAAGGTTACAGCTGGGCACAGTGAACTCAGTCACCTCAGCCACCTAAAACAATGGAACAGTGTTTACCCGCTTAATATGGATGGAATCATACTCCTCCAGGTGCCTGTACTACAACTACCGCATCACAGAGACAGCAATAACCAATGTCATTTTAATTTCAAGAGGCACGCTTACTGCCAGATTACCTTAAAGTACTAGTCTACATTATAAGAATTAAAACAAGAGTTAAAAAGTTGTATGATAATCGAGTAGGAGAGGGCTTTTGAAATCACTCAGAACACTTTGGCCTCATCATTTAGGGGACAGATATGTAAACCAGCATAGGACCTTCAGTGACAATTGGAAGAATGGGAAAAAAAAAAAAAGTGAATTCTCTACGCATATTTTGTGGTATTAACACGTTCTCAAACTGGTTTCATAACTGCTGTGCCATTCAGTAACCTTTAGGAAGTGCTTGTTTTGGGTTTAGCTCCCATTATGTGATTATGTAGTTAAGTCTATCACATCAGCTCTTAATATGCCAATTTATGAAATGTGAGTGTGCATCTGAATTATCTTTGTACTAAATGTCAGAATTCCTTTACAGAACAACGAGGACACAATAAATAATAAAAAACCAACGAAGGCCATTTAACACATCTTTCCTGTTCAATTGCGATCCAAAGATCTTATCAAGCAGTTTCTTAAAGGATCCCAAACAGTCTTCTTCAGCACTGTGGCTGAGGAGTTTGTTCCAGACCAGGCATTACTCCTTACTCAATTGTCCTAAACATAGATTCTGTTTGTGTCCCCTGGCCCTTATGTCATTGTTGATCTTGACCCTGTCCCCTGGTTTGACGTTCCCAAGTAAATGTACATTTATTCCCATTCATAGAAAACATTGACAGGAAACCCTGATGTGTTTTGTTTGATCATCCCTTTCAAATCAATTATGTGGAGGAGCACATCTGTTTGGAAATGAACAAGAATGTGTATGGCACCACCAAAACCCTGCCTAGATCCCTCCAAACTGGATAACTGAGTAAGAAGGAGACTGATCAGAGAGGCTACCAACCTGCTGCCCTCTGCGAGAAAGTTTAAACTGGTGCCGAAGTTTACCTTTCAGCATGACAATGACCCGAAGCACACAGCCCAAACTACACTGGAGTGGATTAGGAACAAAAAGGTAAATGTCCTTGAGTGGCCACAGTCAGAGCCCCGAACTAAATCCAATTGAAAATGTGTGGCATGACTTGAAGATTGCTGTCCGTCAACGCTCCCCACAGAACTTAACGCAGCTTCAACAATTTTGTAATGAAGAATAGACAAATATTGCCAAATCCAGGTGTGCAATGTTGGTAGAGACCTATTGCAACAGACTCACAGCTGTAATTGCTGCCAAAGATGCTTCCAACAAGTACTAACTCAGTGGGGTGGAGACATGAAACCAATGTTTCAGATTTGTATTTTCAATATATACATTTTTTTTTAACAATAAACAACTTTTTTGCTCTTAACAGTGTGGAGTATGGTGTGTAAATACGTGTGGGGTGGGGGGGAATCCTCATTTAAATGCATGAAACTCTGAGGCACTGATTCAAAATGTGGAAAAACCTTCAAAGGGGTGTACACTTTCTACAGGCACTGTACATAGAAACAACATACAAGCCCACGTGCAGAACTGTTTTATTATTCTAGTACACATGAACAGCCAAAGTAATATTGTAATCCAATCACCTGGTTTACACGGCAGTGAGATCACATCATGAGATACCTGATTATCCATTCTGATTGCACAGTTTATATAGCACTACTCTGTAATGGGATTCAAACCGGATTTTAATTGATATGTAAATGCTCCGATTTCAGGCAAACCAGTCAAACAACTGTTAATGCAAGTCACAAATGAAATAATGTATTTACCTTCTACCTTTTTTTGTTGTTGTCTGTTTTCCAAAAATAAAGTTAAATAGATTTGTTTACAGAGAGGCAACAATTACTGAACTTGAAGTAACTTCAAAACTGCCATGCATGCACTTTAGGAAATTCAGCATCAGCCCCTGCAATCATGACCCTGAACTTTACATTGAAGATCTCTGCTATTGTACACAGAACATCATGTAACTGGTACATGCAGCAATTAAAGTTAAACATTAAACATCGAGTGCAATCAGCAGAGCTTTGAAATAAAAGACACTCTCTTCCCTGTGACACCTGCTTCTATTTGAGTTTCATAAGTCAGCGTCTTTATTGTAATGGTCTGTATGATAAACAAACTAATCAGATGCTGTATAGGCAAATCAGATTATCTGAAGATTATGTGCAGTAGTTAATATATTATTATAATTATTAGTATCTATTTATTTAATATCAATTTTTTTTAGCATTGGCAGTCTCCTAATCCAGGAACCCCTTTCAGAAAATCTTAAACAAAAGCCCAAATGAGCAAATATAAATAAACTAATAGCCGTCCCTCCTATGCATGTCATATGCATGTATTTTGAAGGCTGTTAAAAATTAATCTAGCAAACACATTTACAGCTATTCTTAAGGAGATGAGATAGGTAGACTGTCAACACCAACAGGCATACCCCATTCACAGTAGTGCTAGGCCGCAGGTTGTCACTTTTGTTCCTGCCTTGTTGACAGATATCAGAGTTTGAGTTGTAGCTCTAATACCCCCTCAACCTTTACAAGTTAAACAGTGAAAAAGTCCTAATTCAATAATGGTATACTAGCGCTTGACATTGACATGGCAAACGTTTTCCTCCACAGCAAGGTGGCTGAATTAAGAAGCAGGCATAATGTACTTCAGGCAACCTGTGGTAGACAGGACATGTAGGTGAAAGGTCTGTTTACTTCCATTGGCCATGACGTTCAGAGAGCAAAGTTCTGAGATTCCAAGAGCGGAGAGAAAGTACAGCACCACGTCCGACTGCTGTCCCCAAAGCTAGACTCATAATACACCTTTTCAGACCTTCAAATCTGTGGTTCTCATTTCTTAGGTTGTATCTAATGAACATCAAGAGCATGACTATAAATTTCAGAGAATATTTCAAATAAAAACAGTTTCTGGTGTGCATTGTGGTGAGTATAAACAGTTTGATAACAGATGCATGCCATTACTTCCTCCTCCTCCTTCTTCTCCGTGATTAGTATAGCCTTTTATCTTCCCAAAACTAAAATAACTCCACCCGGGAGAAACTCTCTACATATTTAAAGGTGAAAAGGTAGTGCAAAACATGAAACCACATTTCTGGAAACATGTAGCAATTGTGATCTTCTTAATGGTGTTAGTAAACACTTATGTATTGTACATTTCAACAAAGGCCTGGGATAAATCCAACACTTTGACCCACCTGCTATTCTCAACTAACAATCAGGGTACTTGGAGGCCATTGGCACTTGTTGGGTGGGCCAAGCCAGAGTCGTTGCTTCTTTTCACCAGTAACAGTTTCAAGCAGTTAATAAAATGGATATAAATATGCTTTGTGTGCCAAAAAATAGATCTAAAAAAACCTCAGCAGCACAATTTAATTTAAATGCATATTTTCAAGATGCTTTCAGAGGAAGTATGTAAATAAATAAATTATATTTTGACAATAAACTAGAATAACCATCTAAAGATGAAAGATTACCCAAAGGTAGCATAAAAAAGCATGCCTACATCTCTTCTCAACAAATAAATAAAAAATATATAGACTATAGACTCCTTGATCCAAGACAAGGTTATTGAATTGTATTATGCTGTAGACTGGCTGTGCCTCCAGTGGGTGGCTCCTATTGGTATAATCTATGTGCATTTAAAGGTGTAGTGTCATTTCTTTAAGATTAACAGGCTTAGTTATGCTGTGTGCAGAGAACCATTTTTACCTTAATTTTAAACAAAAAGTTCAAATGAAGAACACTGTTCACCAACTTCATAATGCTAATATAAATGTGGAATCTCCACAAAGGAAAAGGTGTGAATGCAAACAAAACCATCTAATTCTACTGGTAAATTGTAGAGGTCTTGTTTACTGCACAAACAACCACATATTGTATCTTACACTAGATGGTAACATTACTGACGATAAGTAATCAAACAAACATAAAGAAAAGGTTCATTAATTTGATTAACAAGTAAAGTCCTTCTCAGATACTGACAAACGAAAGTAGGAAGAACAGGACTGCACACAATCAGGCAGTGCTAATAGTGCATTGAATAAGGAGCATTAAACTCCAGTTCTCAGATTTGCAAGTATTAATTTAACAATTCAAGCATTCATTTTTAGAAACATCCTTCACAAGCTGTGATTTGACACAAACTAGATTTTCTTGCATGCATCATGGTGTAAAAACACCAAAAATGGTTAGTGATGAAAAAAACAGAGAATACAAAATCAATGCTGACTCACTATCATACAAGGTTTTAATTTTAGTGTGTCAAAATAGTGGTTGCATTTTTTAATATTATTTCTTACATAAAGTCTACTAAGATGTTTTAAAATAGCCTACAGCTAATTTGGATGATCACGAAATTAATTTTATATACAGAAAAATGCATTGTGCATACTTATATACAGTATGTAACAATCCCTTACCTGGTTTCTTAACATCTATCAGCTTCATAATGATGCAGAAGTGCATGCAAAGAAACTTGAATCCACCAGAAACAGCTGCCTGTTTTAGCCGAAGTGCAGACTATAATCTGCGTTTTGCCTGGTGGTATTATTGTCACAGCAATAAAATGCAATTTACTTGCTTAGGCATTGTGCTTGTTACAAAGTTTCTATTGGCAGAATAGCTAAAAAGCCTAAAGAAAGAAATCCTGCTCTTTCAGGGGCTGGGTCTTGTGTGACCCTATCAGCCAGCCCTGCAGAGGCGCAGCTCGCACGCTGATTGGTCGAGCCGGCCAGGCCCTCTTATCAGGAGCGATTTCCACACACCTCCTGACCGCGGATCCGCCAATCAGACGCCGCGCCGAACAACCTCACCGCGGTTCATGCTCACAATAATGAAGAGGGTACCGTGTTCATGCACATTTAAAGGTTACAAAATGTAGAAAATGGACCACAAAGCAAAGCAGATATACAGATAAACCACTCTAATGAGGTGGTTTGAGCAAGGGGTCATAAACAACTGCCCATCTTCTCCATGCCAGGTATAGGGCAGCGGCATCGCCACCTACCATGTCAATCCTGCATTATCTTGTGAAAATATATGATTATGATAAGTATATTTCGCAAGAGCAGAATAATTTTAATAGAGTAATACAATCTCACAATCAGTGCACTAAACATATTGCATACACACACACACAGAAATAGATACATATTTACATGTGGGCAGATAACATTAAGATGTCAGCACTGCTGCAGATAAAAGAAGCAGACTGGACACAGCATGACCATTTGACTTCGTGTGCATCTCCCACTGACACCGGAGATCAATGCACTGTGTCTTGCATTATCACATTTAAAGCACTGATCGTCTCGGGTTATTAGTGCAGATGTGCATGCCCAATTACAGCTGTGCATCCACTGTGCGCCCCGACCCGACCCTGTTGTCTAAATGAAATGAAATACATACGCGGTCTGTTCTTCTTCCCGGAATCCATCCTCCTCCGCAGTCGGCACTTTTTCGCAGGGGATCCATTATTTTGTAGATCCTGGTGCAGATGGTGCAGACTGTCCATGCCACCATGGCCGCTGCTGCTGCTGCCGCCACCAGCGCTGCTCCCACGGCCGCCGGTGCTCAGCTGCGGCGGGTGGAAGCCATTGTGCAGCCCGGTTGCACGGCAGGGACCGGCTCCGTTTTGCTCCACCATGGATTGCGCTTGATCCATAATTGCACTCAGACAGAGGACGCAAATGGCAGTGGGGGGAACAGATTCCCGATGTAAGCTCACTGTCACTTCCAGAGAGTGTAGAGATCTGGTGGGATATAACGGAGGTGCACGTCAAGGTGAAGACGGGGTGTTTGCGGACACTTGAGACCAGGTGGAAACGGCTCGGTGGAGGTCACTGTCGGTCATCTTCCCCCTCCATTCTCCCCTCCTGCGGCGGCTTCCGAGTACAACAGCCGGCGCGTTACGTCATCGGCCGGGTCTCCCCGCCCACCTCACCTCCCCCCGCCGGGGCCACATGGGCGAACCTGCGCAGAAGCACCTCCACCGACCTGCTTGTACGCAATCAGAAGTATGTATTCAATGTATAGGTATAAATACAGTGGAAACACACCCTGCTTTCTCACGCCCGGTCTTCTGTTGTTACGGCGGAAGGTCGCAGGTGTTTTTTGGCACGTCATTACGCACGCACGCACGCACGCACGCACGTTCTTTTTTCCTGCGTGCGTTTTGAAGATTCTATATGGAATTTGAGAGAAGAGTGCTTGGGGTTAAGTGGCATAATACAGTCCTCAAATAATAATTGACCCTGATACATAAATGAATGTGTTGACTACGAAGCAAGGCAGTATGTTATATAGTATGATGTCTACTAAATCAAGAATGTAATAAACGTATGTGCAAAATGCAGAACAGTACATGTTCTCTTTTCTAGGACTTCACTGCATCGTGTCTGCACTTGTCACCTCTTTAATCTAGAATATATGTCTTGTATTTTGTATTAACTGTTATTTCTGCACTTTTGTAATGCTTTGTGTAAGCTGTAAGTCGCCCTGGATAAGCAGCATCTGCCAATAAATAAATAATAATGTGATACATACAAATTGTGCAATATTAATCTCAGATCTGTACTGATATCCAGATGGAAAGATTGAGTGGTTCAGCATTAGTCTTAGATACTGACCTATTGTAATGTAACTATATTTGATCGCACATGTCTATATTGTGGGGTCTGACTACGCAGCTACACTATACCTTCACCCAGGATCCACAATAATAACTACACAAGAATATTTCTTCTCATAACTTTGTAGTGTGATCTTACTTTTACATACTTTTACATAAATGTTCTGTAGATACATGACTTCAGTCAATGATTTGTTACATTAAATGTTAGATTTTGTTCCTATATTGTTCCATATTCTTCTAATGTTATTCTAAAATGCTTTTAAAACATATATATATATATATATATATATATATATATATATATATATATATATAAAAATAAAATGTTTAATTGAACACTAAACATGGCTGAAATTGTCACTGCCTTCAGCTGTAAAAGATTCAGTATCTTCAATGCAGCATTCACTGACACTACATAAGATAAATTAAGAAGAAAAAAATGAAAACCTAACCCTTATCTTAATTCAATCACTAATCATGACGTCAAGCCTAAAGCTAACACCCACACTCGCCACAATCCCACTCTGCACCCTAACACTTAACCGACAGTGAGCCTGATCCTAATTCAAACTGTGACACAAACACCATGTTCAATGTTCAGTGCACTGCTTTAAATTGATATTAAATTAGATCATCAAAGACTATTGCTATCAACAGAGTATATGAAAAAAGCATACACTTGACAGCAGTATAAAAATATAAATTTTAGTAGAGAAATGTAAACTTGATATTTACCCTGTTAACCTGATCCTGTGCTAAGCATTTATTTTGAATATTTGACCTTACTGATTACATTAGAATAAACATGGCGGTGGAGCTCATGCAGTTTAATACCAGACATGACAAGATTCTGACCTTTTCAGAATTGTTTCCAAACCATTCCTATGCAAGGTATGTCTTGGTGCCCTAAATACTGATTTGCTGATTGTTCTCTTAACAGCAGAAGAAACATCATATAAGACACATCTGTGTGATTATTACAATCTGCAACTCATCAAACCGTTCTTTCCATCAGTCATTGATTCATGTAATTTGATCTTTCACATCACGGCAGATCCCACAGCAAGGAGAGGTTTGATTTGTATTTACAATATTTCATTTTAAAATCTCACCAAAATGAATTGTGAATCCCTTATACTTGAGGCACCACTATGTGGAAGCTTTCTGCTACTACAGCTGGCCAAACTGAAACTATTCCCATGTTTATTTGTTTTATATATCATTTTTTAAGGTTTATATGCAAAATCATATCCTACACACAAATTATTACATATTCAATAACAAAAGTGTACTACAGACCAAATAAAGTCGAGAGCATATTATTTAAAAAATGAAAACCTCTGCATTCGCATTTTTCTGTCTTTATTATGACTATTGCAGGAACATACGCTTCCAGTCAAGTGTCTGGAGATAAGACACACAATGGGAGAATCAAATATTCTTCAAGAACGCGTTCACCAAGATAATTCAGATCCATCCCAGGCAAACGCCTTCCCAGTTTCCTCAATACTGAGACTGTCTATGATATTCATGAGGCACTGGACTGAATATTGTGCAGAAAAAAGTTTGTCCTTGGGTACGTTTTTGTGGTAAGGCTTTGACAGCTCTGTGTTGACAGTTCCCGGATGTAAGGAGACGCACACAATCTTTGGTCTTCCCCTGCCCAGTTCGATGGAGAGATTCTTTGTAGTCATGTTCAGTGCTGCTTTGGACATCCTATAGCTGTACCATCCGCCTAAACCTAGGGAAACAAAAGAGATTAGCAGCTTTCAACACAGATTGAAGCAGTGCATGTTGTGGTTAAACCAGTCCCTAGAAACATGACTTGGAAGTGAAGTGTGTAAAGCAAGTGCACACAGCTTTTGTCATTGTAATTTGGGGATTGAATACACCGTGTAACACATTTGTTTTTTTATTCCTGGGTAGTAAGTGTTATTTCCTAATTGCTTATGCCTCAAAAGTATAGAAAATGGCTATTATTCCCCCCCAACTTTGCTTTTGTGACCAGGACAGTGATATTTTGAAATGTACCTATTTCCAATGAGAAAACGGCCGAATGTGTGTCTTTTCGTTCACATAAAGTCAGAAAAAAACAACATATGAATCCAAATTAACATGTACTTATACTAAAATAATACAAAAATGACTACAAAAGATTTAGAAGTGAGTAGTTTTTCGAGATTTACGATTATACTGTAAATCACTTTCACAAATCAGCCCCCAAATGTAGTCTCCCATCATGTTCTCGTTATACTGTCCTTGGTAGCAGCATTCAAAGTCCAGTATATCCTGGTGGAAGCGCTCGCCTTGCTCCTCCGAGTACGTTCCCATGTTCTCCTTGAATTTATCAAGGGGAGCATCAAGGATATGGACTTTGAGCGACATCCTACAGCCCATTGTGCTGTAATTCTTCACCAGAGCCTCAACCAGCTCCACATTGCCCAGGAAGCCTCAAACCAATGTGTCAAAGCTGTTCCAAGCCGCTTTCTCCTTACTATTGAGCTTCTTGGGGAATTCATTGCACTCCAGGATCTTCTTTATCTGTGGTCCGATGAAGACACCAGCTTTGACCTTTGCCTCAGACAGCTTAGGGAAGGAGTCTTGAAGGTACTTGAAACCTGCTGACTCCTTATCTAGAGCTCTGACAAATTGTTTCATAAGGCCCAATTTGATGTGCAGTGGTGGCATCAGCACCTTCCAGGGGTCCACTAGTGGCTCCCACTTGATGTTGTTCCTCCCCACAGAGAACTCGGTCCGCTGTGGCCAGTCCCGCCGGTGTTAGTGCGCCTTGGTGTCCCTGCTGTCCCAAAGGCAAAGATAGCAGGGAAACTTGGTAAAACCGCCTTGGAGACCCATCAGGAATGCCACCATTTTGAAGAATCCTATGACCTCCCAGCCATACTCATCATACGTCAAGGCGTCCAGCAAGGTGACTGGCCACATCGGACCAGGTTCCACACATAAAGAAGATCCTGGAGTGCAATGAATTCCCCAAGAAACTCAATAGTAAGGAGAAAGTGGCTTGGAACAGCTTTGTCGCAGTGGTTCAGTGCTTCCTGGGCGATCACAAGGCCGAAAACTATGTGGAGCTGGTTGAGACTCTGGTGAAGAATTACAGCACAATGGGCTGTAGGATGTCGCTCAAAGTCCATATCCTTGATGCTCCCCTTGATGAATTCAAGGAGAACATGGGAACGTACTCGGAGGAGCAAGGCGAGCGCTTCCACCAGGATATACTGGACTTCGAACGCCGCTACCAAGGACAGTATAACGAGAACATGATGGGAGACTACATTTGGGGGCTGATTCCTGAAAGTGATTTACAGTATAAATGTAAATCTCGGAAAACGGCTCACTTCTATTTTTGTATTACTTTAGTATAAATACATGTTAATTTGGATTCATATGTTGTTTGTTTCTGACTTTATGTGAATGAAAAGACAAAAATTCGCCCGGTTTCTCATTGGAAATAGGTACATTTCAAAATATCACTGTCCTGGTCACAAAAGCAAAATTTGTGGGGAATAATAGCCATTTTCTATATACTTACTACCCAAGAACAAAAATTGTGTTGCATAGTGATATTTACAATAAACATGGTATCCGCGTTGTTACAGAGCTTTCTTAAAACCTTTCAGTTATTAATGCAAGAAAAAAATCTACCAAAAAGATTAAAACAACAATAAAAACATAAATAGTAGTATTTCATACCATTGTCGCCAATAGAGCCCACTCTAGCGGTCATGTTCACCAGAATGCCACTGTGCTGCTGGCACTGATCCTGTGGTTGACGGCCAAACCCGCCGCTGCCTTTCACCAGCAAAGGGCTGAAATATCTGGCCATCACCAGGGGACCCACTGCGTTTGTGCTCAGAGTTGCAAGAACTGCCTTAAACACAGGAAATGTGCTCTGACAAACTCCATCTTGTGATTTATGATCGGTCACATGTGCAGTACATTCATGCGTTTGCTTTAATGTAAACCATGTTTTTTGTAGCTTGTACCTGTGCAGACACATCCCTGAGACTAGTCTCGCCCTTCCCAGATGGGTGCAGCATGGCCGAGCAGTTGATGAGCAGGTCCAGCTTCCCAAATGTGCTTTTAACCGTTTCCGCGGCGTCTCTTATGTCCTGCTCTCGGGTCACATCTACCTTCAGCACCGTCACTGTCCCGGGGTGCTGGGCACTCAGCTCCCGCAAATGTGGGGCAGCTTCTGGGTGTCTGCATGTTGCCACCACCGTGACTTGGGCTTTCGTCGCCAAGATGTGCTTGCAAAACTGCAGCCCCAGTCCTCTGCTCGCTCCTTGAATTAAAGCCACCGCAGCCATTGCCACTGCAGTGCGCAGCTCGCGTTCTTCCAGTGCAGATTTCCGCAGTTCTGCGCAGATATGACGGATCCCACCGATTCTATTGGTGGAGCCGTGCAGACGAGACTACAAGCAACACGTGACTGTGGTTTTGTTAATAGCACTGGCATCTGATGGGGGAAAGCAAGGTTACTTAATACTATACTGCACAGCTGTGCTTTCGTAATAACATTACATTACATTACGCTCTTATCCAGGGCGACTTACATTTGTACCCATTTATACAGCTGGGCATTTTACTGGAGCAGTCTAAGTGAAGTACCTTGCTCAAGGGAACAACAGCACTGCCCCACCCGGGATTTGAACCCACAACCACTATTCCACTATTCCACAATAACATCACCACTACTCCACTTTTTGTACATATGTATAACAAAATAAATGTATTCACTCAAACCACAAGCCTATAACTTTTTATTAACAGCTTTATACTTGTACCACTTATGCATCTGACCTTAAGTTGAGGATTGATATATTTAGTGCCGTTTGTATGCTCTAGCCAGCAACGATGCACTTCATAGTAGCCTGGGTTAAACCAACTCAAAATGGACAAATACATCTCCAGTTCCTGAAAAAAACACATTTGTAACATTATCTACAGTTACACAATTAGACATTCATTAAGTATTATACATTTAACGGAGTGTGCTATCGGAAAAGGTAATTATTAGCAAATAATGAACATATATCTTTCCAGTAGAAGATTTCCTCCTGAAACCTAACCTTAATCCCTTTATTCAGCGAAATATATATATATTCACCGCCAGGTGTCACCAAAGTACCATTATAAAACCAGGCGTCTTCTGTGGTTGTTGGATATTTTAACACCTTCTATTCTAGATATGAAAAGCGTATTCTATTTCGTTTATCTTAATTTTAAATAATACCAACTCATCCTTTAGTCTATACAATGCCATCTCTGAGCAATAAAAACATGCTGATAAAAATATGCATTTGGGGTATCATAATGTATTTGATAATTATACTTCCAGAAAAGCTCAAAAAGTATACCATAGATATTTATTTGTGTTTCTTATCCAACTAATTTAATTTAATTTCACAAACATACAAGCACACAAACGCACACACGTCTATTTATCTATAAAAGCGTAAATAGACTTGTGTCACACACACACACACACACACACACACACACACACACACACACACACACACACACACACATCAAATACAAATAAATAATAATGCAAATACTACAAAAAAGGGGATCAACTGTGAAATCCCCTTTGGCTGGCCAAGTTCAACACATGCGAGTGCATGGCGTCATGATATGTCTTACGCAGAACAGCCTTATATGGCCGCTTTCTAAAGCACCAGGATCAGTTTTCTTGTGCCATCCCCAGACAGAACAAGCGAGCAGCAGCTTCAGCAACCTCACAGTCACAACTTCTGCTTTTAAAGCCTCAGCAAATACTTTCTTTTGCAGACCCTGAAGACTTCTCACCCTGTGCCATGCCTTCACCCTCACCGACTCCTCCGACCAGATGTTGCCTATTGGTCCCGATAGGCAGATCATCATCAGAGGCAGGACTGTGGCTGGACCAGGTGCCCATCTGTAGGTGTTGCTGGAAACACTAGGCTGCCTCCATGGACAACGGGCATCACAATGGTTATGGACATCAACAGCAGTTTTATTTACGGTAATATCAGACCCTACATGATAGGAGAAGCAGCCCAGGAGCTCAGCACCAGCAGCATGATTTCCGAAGATCTGGATTCACATTTACTGGAGATTGTCCAAGAAGCCACCCCCACGCCCCTGCCAACTCCCAGCCTTTTCGCGGACAACGATACACAATGCGGGGAACAGATTTTGAACTATGGCAACATAGAGAAAGTGGTCATAGGGGGGATTCTGACCATGCTCACTCTGCTGACCATCTCTGGGAACTTGCTGGTGGTGATTTCTGTGTGTTTTGTGAAGAAGCTAAGACAGCCTTCCAATTACCTGATCGTGTCTCTGGCTCTGGCGGACCTGTCTGTCGCTCTGGCCGTGATGCCCTTCGTCAGTGTCACCGACCTCATTGGGGGGCAGTGGATCTTTGGCCAGGTTTTCTGCAATGTCTTCATTGCCATGGACGTGATGTGCTGCACAGCCTCTATCATGACTCTGTGTGTGATAAGCATTGACAGGTGAGTCCAGCATTGCGACCACATGGGACGTTAATATCAAACTTTGTGTTTATTTAAAGGATTCATTAGTTTGTCACATCGAATTAATGTGTGCATGGGGCATGTATTGGAATTTAAATAAATTACAGAAGTAAGTATAGGTTATTTGATATGAGTGTGTTCTTGCTGATTTTTTTATTTTGGTTTTTAGTTTGTGTTTTGCAACTTTAACTTACATGTTTTGCCTTTCTGATATTTGAAATGAATCCGTTTTCTTCTTGAAATGATAATAGGATTATTTTTTCATACTAGGAAGAGAAGTTGTATATTTGCAAAAACATAAAAAAAACATGCAGATTCTTTCATAGTTTGTCTTTAACTGGCTGTAATTAGGCTACCAAAGTCCTGTCCCTGTTGCGCAGATTAATACGAACAGAAACTAATGGATAATGGATCCATCCCTCCAAAATGGCATTCCTATATTTGTGAAGGGTAACATGTATTGTCATAATACAATTATATGAGTAGATTAATTCTTCAGGGTGGACATATATCTATATGAATATATATTTGAATAAGGCTAACATTTTTTTTTCATTTGTTTTTATTAAAAGTTTAAGAGTTAATACCAGAATTACACACCTAGCTGAATTCAGTAGAAAACGAGCTATTATAACTGTATACTTTTGTGTGAAGAGCTGTCCACGGTTTATTTAAGGTTTGTTTCCACCAAGTTTTCAGTAATAATAATAATAATAATAATAATAATAATAATAATACCTTTTGTAATACATATATATATACATATATATACATATACATATATATACATATATATACATATATATATATATATATATATATATATATATAAGGGCGTCTGCCAAGAAGTAAATAATAATAATAATAATAATAATAATAATAATAATAATAATAATAATATATTTCTGGACTGGATGTTTGAATGGCCCTCTAGCGTCAGAAAAGCAAGTAACACAGCATATCCACATGGGTGAATTAATAAATGTTGCTCAGCGTTTACTTTATAAACACATTTTATTGCTACAAAATTCATTTTAATACACAATATTGAATATTCAGTAGATATCTACTCTAATGTAAAGATGAAGA
This sequence comes from Amia ocellicauda, assembly GCF_036373705.1. Classification (NCBI taxonomy): domain Eukaryota; kingdom Metazoa; phylum Chordata; class Actinopteri; order Amiiformes; family Amiidae; genus Amia; species Amia ocellicauda. The sequence goes on from NC_089869.1 coordinate 18,867,748, forward strand.
CTGACTTGTAGACATAGGTTAGTTCACAGAGGGATTCTGTATAGCTGTGGTTAGACTTTTAAATGAAACACCAGACCTGTCAATTTATCAGTGACTAACTGCACACTTTAATTTACACTCTTCCTCTATAATTGCAGATTTGATCTTGGTTTTAGATTCATTCCACAAAACTGCACAATTCTTAATAGCAATATTCTATCAATGTGTCTTTTGAGTTCTTTGAGTTGTTTTAACCTACTGTTTGTTTCTGTGATGTTTCAGGTATCTGGGAATAACAAGGCCTCTGACTTACCCTGTTAGACAAAATGGAAAGTTTATGGCCAAAATGATCGTTTCTGTCTGGCTCCTGTCAGCCTCCATTACTCTGCCGCCGTTATTTGGCTGGGCGCAGAATGTCAATGACAACAAGGTGTGCTTAATCAGTCAAGACTTTGGCTACACCATTTACTCCACCGCCGTGGCGTTTTACATCCCCATGTCAGTGATGCTGTTCATGTACTATCGGATATACAGGGCTGCGAAGAGGAGTGCTGCTAAACACACGATTACTGGGTTTCCCCGGGCTGAAGAAAATGACACCATTGACAGTGTCACAGGAGCTCTCAAACAGCACAAAGAATCTGAGGAATGCACCAATTTTTCACGGCTTCTTAAGAACGATAGAAAAAATATCTCCATCTTCAAGAGGGAGCAGAAAGCTGCCACAACCCTAGGGATAATTGTAGGGGCTTTCACTGTGTGTTGGTTGCCTTTTTTCTTGCTCTCCACGGCCCGTCCTTTCATCTGTGGTATTGAGTGCAGCTGCATTCCTCTCTGGGTAGAGCGGACATTCCTGTGGCTGGGTTATGCCAATTCACTCATCAATCCTTTTATATATGCCTTTTTCAACAGAGACCTGAGGACCACTTACCGCAACTTACTGCAGTGCAAGTACAGAAACATAAATCGTAAGCTCTCTGCAGCAGGTATGCATGAGGCACTGAAGCTCGCTGAAAGACCAGACCTGGTCCTCTAGACCTAGCAGCTCAGAAGGCATATTTTCACCCCTCTTCTCTTTCTGAAGCCTGGACATCCCCTTGTGCCTGATTCAGTCACAGCATCTCCCAAATGTTGTGATTATTGGGATCTGTTCACAAACAAGGAGCAGGAAAGTCCAAACAGATGAATAATATATAAACAAGCAAACAAACAAACAAAACACTTTAAAGCTAAAACAACCAACTTTATGTTTACCTGATGTCCCATGGTGTTTGTTCGTGCCAAATACCACATGCACACACACACACACGTGAACATGTTCCCACACACATATGTAAAGAATGTAACTAATTTGACATTTTTATAAACATGTAAATATATTTATGATCACAGTTTTATGTTATTAAGATGTGTTTCTTAAATAATATGTAAATAGAAACATACTGCCAGTATAAACTCTGAAGTTTTGTGTATGTTGTTTTTTTAATAAAAACTAAATGGGGCCTGGTGTGTACAAAAATAAATACAATTTAATTTAAAAAAATGCTGTCATGGTACAGTAAGTGTTAATGTTAGTATATTTAAGATATTGGCAGCACTTGTTTTTTGGGGGTTAGTATCATTTGTTCAAGGCTTTTTCCTGTATAACTTCAGTATTTGCACAACATAATATTGAACTTTTACTGATATTTTTCAGCCTACTTGGTTATGTTGATAGATTGAAGTATGCAGAGTAATACTGTGCCCGGATATTTAAACAAAAATGTGTTGCTTACATGACCATATTTAACATTTAAAAACTATTGAGATATTGAGAATTAGTCCATTTTCATTTATCAAATGAACTATTTAATGTGATCCAAAAATAAAAACATATAGCACTGTGTTTTCCACATTATTTTGGCGTTTTGAAGTTTAACTTTTTAAATAATTTTTTTTATTATATTTGACACGGCCAGACCATCTTTCTCTCAGCCAAGTGAGTTCAAGCCATATCTAACTACATTATTATATACTCCATCGATCAAAGTCTTATTTGGTTTTGGCAAAAGCTCCTGAAACCCTTCTTATCAGTTGTAGAATGAAATCTTTCATTGCTGGACGAAATGTGGAACAATGTTGGGACTAGATAACCAGGCAAACCAATAGCAGTCATTAATGATAATTTAAAAAACAACCAAGCATATTTCACACTGAATTTCTTTTGAGAATGGATGTGCTAAAGAAGACAGATTTTACAAAGTTACCTTATTTTAATATTCTACATCCCATTTGCATACTTTGAATTGAAAGACTGTGATTTGTTTCTTTGGAAATTGTATCCAGAGTAAATAAACAATCAGACGTATATTTGTGATATTTTCCAAACGTTTGAGATGTCTTTCCACAATCACTCAGTTATATGGTAAAGCTGGATACAAGATTTAATGAGGCAGAAAAACAGATAACAGGCCTGGTAAACACATTTCAGATGAACCCTTGGAACCTTTGCTGAAGATAGGCAGTCATATATTTAAAGAAAAAGCACAAATTGGACCCACCCAAAATACAAAATATGAAATCAACTTGAACAAAAAGGCTGAGTGTATTCCTGCAGATATATATTTGTATATAGTTGTGTATAACTCAGTTCATGTATTAGCCACAGTTGCATTTCAACTGAATGATATTATAGTCACTCTGTATTGCTGTTCATAATGAATGGTTGGGTACTGACTAATTAACTGTTTTAATGGTGTGTTTTATGGTGAACAAGATTAATGAGGCGGCTGTTAAAGAGAAAACAATGAATAATGTATTTGCTCAATGCCATTTTTGTATACTATTTTCTTGCCAAAGCACTCTATTTGGAGGTGAATTATTACAATTGAATAATAGAGGACAATACCTAATCTCATCACCAGGACATGTTTTATATTATAACACACTAATAATGCCATCTAACATTTATTTATTCAACATTTATTTAGTTATTTATTTACAAAACAGAGGGACACTTTCCGATTAAGCAGTGCAGTTATGCGTTTTCTTTGTGGCAATGAATTCTGAGAGCACATCCTTTGGTAATTTAATTTTGTGTAGTATCAGCTTTTGCAGAGCACTCACAGGATGTTTCCCAAAGCTGTGCCCTTCAGAGGTCACACCCATACCGAGAGCCAATATGACAACAGTTTGAAGAGCTTATCACTTATTTACCCATTAATTTGTTCATTAATTAATTCAGATATGTATACAGTTGAATTAAATGTGTATTTTACAATGGAGGGCATTCATTCAAAATGTGTGTGTATATGCGGGTGTGTACAATATTCCCTTGCTACAAATATTCCATATATATTACAGGAATTTTTGTCAAGATATGAGAAAGCTGGAGGAGTGACTTATGTGCTGCCTGACAGTCATATAGATTTTTTTTCAACATTTTTTTAGCCTTGCAGATTTTAATTTCTCTGAAACCTAAGAGCCAGTTTCCCCAGGTTTTCATGTAATTGTCGGGGGAACGCGTTTGAATTAAAAGAGTGGAAGCAAATTGTAAGATATTGCTACAAATATGTCTTTTGTATTTAGTTTTATAAATAAATAATCAGCATATCAAATTAATCCACTAAAGCCCTTAATAGAAACAAACCAAACAATGGCAACTGTCTACTTTGATTTTCTTGGTGTATGCATTTCTGACACTGTTTAGACCATATTGGAGGTTGTATACTTTGCTGAAATTCAAAATTGGCTTTGGGAAATAATCTGTGAGTGTTTTAGACTCTGACCCTGCTTAATTAAACCCTGTCTTCCCTTCATATACTGTGAGGCATCCACGTAATTACATTATTGGTTTTAATAACAAAGATTTAGCTTGATGTTCTTATGTCAGACGAACATATGCAGAGATAATTGAGGAAGCTGAACTACACTTATCCTGTTTCAGCTGAAGAACAAATGACCCCAAGACATAATGGTAGGAACCACTCAATTTCCTCTTCATGGGGATTTCTGTTTTATAATACTACCCAGATACCCAGAGTTTTTATCCAATCAAAGCTTTCAAGGTAAAATAAGGCATCAAAGTTGTTTTTATTGTCAATGTCTTCAGTCCTCATGATGCTTTGATCTAACTTAACCTATGCTGGTATTTGTGACTTGTGTTACAGACTCTATGTGTAGGGCAGTTACATGAACTATTAATTATTAAGCAAGCAGTCATTGTTTTTAAGGAAGAATAGATTTTCTTTCTACCTGACCTGGCCTAGATAAACAAAGACTGACAAGACAGCAAAACTTTAAAAGCCTTGAGATACTTTTATTCAAAATGTTTTCCTGACTATGGAATTTTCCACTCTTGAGAAGTGAGAAGAAATAAAATATTTCCAAACCGTAGCTTCTGTTAAGAAATGTATTTATTCGTCTGATGGAGAAGTCAATATGATATGGTCACCTTTCATTGCAGAATAGTTCAAGTCCTGCATTAAATATGAATAAAGCATTTGAATGAACTTCTTACATTAGACTCTTTCAGTGTAAGTCCCAGTGCAATAATGAGGCTTATCTGTTCACTTTTCTAAGCAAATAAATCCATGAAAAATACCTCTGGAAATTAAAATTAAAGTGAATCAATCCACAAGACCAGCCCTGACAGGTACATGGCAGCTCGCTTTCCACAGATGGTGTGGCAAATTGTATCCTAATTTCAGAAAACAAAAACTATTCTACTTATTAGACATTATTTATGACATACAGGACCCTTGAATCAGTTTTATTTTTGATTATATGGCAAGAAGCTCTGTTTTCAAAAGTATCTCTTACCCACAAGCTGTTTGTTTCATTTTGCCTGTTTTATAGGCCTTGCTGTTAAAAGAAATGGGAGTAACAAATACCAAGACAATGTTCCCTAACCAAGAGGGACATGGAGAAAGAGAGGATTTGGCAGGTGTCTGTCATGTTAAAAAATACATCATTATCCAACAGATGGTGGTCTATAAATGTACATGAAGTGGCCCCGCTGATAGGATTAGAAAACTGCTGAGATGTAACAATTAAAACTATACATCAGTCCCAGCGGACGCTCAGCATTGTGGGAAATGGACACTATTGAAGGCTGATTAGAAAACTTGTCATTTAAAACTGTAAAAGACAATATTTACTTGTTTTCATTTTCCAAAACATGGTAAAACTGCAAGGATGGCAAGGATACAGATATATTCTTCCTTAGGGAACTGGTAAAACTCAATCTTCAATTTTTTTGCCCATAGAGAAAGAGTTTATTTCAGAATGTCATAGGCACCACTAGGTGAACATATAAACTGGCAAAATATGCCTCATGAGACGTTGATGGAATAGAGTATTGTTAGTTATACAATGAATTACTTTTTATTTTTTGTTTTTGTTATGGAAAAATACTGTTTACACCTACATTTTGTGGCTAAATCAGCTTTTGGTTACTCATTGTCAAGGAAACAAACAGTCTCACCTAATAACAACAAAACCACTGCAGCTCCCAGTCAATAGAAATCTGGGGATGTTTCTCTCATGTAGTGTATCAAACACCCCAATACTCAAACAAATGGGAGTTGGAAATAGCAGAGCATTACATAAATTCTGGTCATCCCATCTGTTGCATGGAAAGTTCACAGTTAATGTCTGAGTAATTACCACAAGGGAAACAGATTTCTTGTGGGAATAAGCGGGGGTGTTTTTGGTCAGTCTGACCAAATTAAATAAAATGAGTACATGCAAGGCTTGATTGACTCAGTGATTGATGATAAATTGTAATTGTTTTTATTAAAACAGGCTAAACATATATACATACAATTTAATTTAATTTAATTAAGTTTCAAGCAGATTCAAGCACGTATTTCTAATGTAAGACTATTCAATCTGTTATTGTAATGTGATTAAGGATGAAAACAGATTTGTCTTTGATACAAACAAGATTACCTTATTTCTGACAGTTTTACTCAAGGACATGTATCTCTATTCAGCAATTCACAGTAATAGTTATGTGCTTAAAAATGACCTTGTTATAAATAATAAGCCCCACATCCTCTGCTTTAAACTCAGACACCCATAGAAGTTAGAAAAACTAAAGTGGATTTCTTCCTGAAACAACTGGCTTCTAAACTAATATAAGAAAGAGTGAACTAATTGAATGTGCCGAGATTTCCTGCATATTCTGCAGCATAAAAAGCTTCAGTGTGAATTTGGTTTCCCAAAACAATTACAAAGCTTGTCCACAGCTAAGAAACTGTGTAAAATAACATATAAAGAATGAATAAAAAATAAAGCAAGCCATACAATATGATGTTGATGTGTTATTTTTGTGGGTGTTATAAATAAGCAAAGCAGAGCTATATAATTTTCAACATCAAATCGAACAATTTTCACAAAAACACATTTTCATCTCTTCCATTGCGAGGGATCACAGTCATATCTTATTTACAGAAACAGGGAGACTGGAAACTGCTGAGGCAGAACTAATATTTGGAATAACATTTCAATTGCATTAACATATGATACTGTAATTTACCCTACATGCAGAGAACCAGGTTTTGGATACTGGCTCATTAGAAAGCCATCACATTTAATTTGATACTCTAGAAATAGCTATCACCTCTGTAGCCTTGTCTTGATCATATTTATAGTTGTGTAATAACTCTGAATAGAGGGTAGAATTGACAGTGAGCTGCATAATAGCTTCCCCATATAGCTCACACAACAAGGGAAACTACTCCTAGTAGTACATGCAAAAGACAGGTTTATAAAAACAGAATCAGGGGGTATGTAAATAGGTATTAGAAAATATTATCAAATAATTTCCCTGTTTAAGAAAAAGTTTGGAAGTGTCCTTAAACTCATTTTTGGCTAAATTAACATGCCAGAAGTATAGCATCGTGTTCAGTATTGCACGTTCAGCCTCAGGCAGATGTAGTGCAGGATGAAATAATACAGTTAGATGGATTTTTATCTCAGATTACATTAAATCAGCCATTTTTAATGCTGACTGATTTTAATTTTATACCTCATGGCTGGATTTGATTAATGGGGGATATCTCTATGATTCTGACTAATGATTGGTCTAAAATTAGAGATTTAAATCCACTTGCTAAAAACTGCCTTTGTTAAAAAAGGCTTACCGTTTGTCTATCATGAAAGCATGACTTTAGTCTGCAATTATAATGCTTTTCTAACTTCAGAAATGTAAGAAAATGAATATTAACACAAATGTGTATTATGTGTATCTTTATTCACACTATTCAGAGAGAATGTGTAATTATAAGTATATAACTCTCTCCAGAAGATGGAGAGCATTGAAGTGTGAAGGAAGAATTCTCTGAACAGTGATTTTGTAATAATATATTCTGAATTGTAAAAGGCAAATGAACAGTGACATTGCTAAATTAGGAGATAGGAAGTATCCATCACTGCATTACATCAATAGATTTATCTGCCCATAAAACACCCTGAATACGTACCTTAGCAAAAATCTAAATATAATGCTAAGCCCATGAAAATCTACACCCATCTCAGGTAACAGTTTAAGTAGAAACCCTAACCTTTACTGGGAACTCTAACCTAATCCTTGCCCAGACCAAAATGTAATCCAGATGTGATCAATAAACTTAATTTGAATGCAAAATGTATCTTAATTACTGACAATAATAAACTATAAACAACCTAAACATATTCATAGGACATTTTCATCTGTATCCCAGATAAAGATGTACCACTGCCAATAAGAGTCGAACCAGACTCACATTTAAACTATTGTCTAAACTATTCTCTTAATTCATAAACCTCTGAACTATTTTTAAAACATTAAAACACTGGAGTGTATTATCAATTGTACTGCTATGGCCTCAATTATTTTTTGATACCCTCCATTTAAACCATATTTATGCTGCTGCTGGCTGTTCCCATTGTGAAATATGAGTTATGTAGATACCATGAGGAGTTTATGGTGTCTGCTGAGTTAAAATGCAGTAATTTCATTTTTGTTTAGACATTTAATTGTACTGGAAATGATTTCACTGCTCAATAGTGCTGACATGCTATTAGCTAGTCAATTAAATTCAGGGCAATAAAATACAATACAAAGTTGAAAACATCATATTTGCTGCTGAGCTAAAGGACTGGGGTTGTTTAATATGTTGCAGAAATTCAGATTGTGACAGGTACATCATTTGAGCAAAATGAAAAGCCTGATGTTTCATTTTATTTATTTTCCATCCTGCAGTAGGAAGAATTAGGCTGTATATTTTGGTAAAAAAAAACTTCAAATGATGAGGCAAAGATCAGTCTGTGTTAGCATTTTGCACTGTAGTAGAATCAGTCAATTTGTACAGAAAAATATAAACACTAATACGCATTCACTCATTCATAAAATTAGAGCACTTTATATATATATGTCTTTATTATAACGAATATCATTTATGGGATTTGGAGAAGATGCAGTCTCACCATGTTGATCTGAGATTCATTCCACATTTAGAATGAATGGAGGGTTTCTGAACTGATTGTTTGTTGTGGTAAATAACACCTCCCAATTCTAAACTTTGCTAATTATACTTCAGGAAATTTTTCTAATGACTGGTTTTAAAAGATACAAACACAGACAAAGCTAGATAAACAGCAGGTCTGGCTTTCAACAATTGCTTCTCAAGAGATGTTTTCTGTGATTTAGTCCTGTGGTAATCATACCCTAGAACGTCTGCAGGTGCATGTATATGGGTCAAGTCTGCCATCTCTGGAAGGAATACCAGCAGCACCATACTTGTGGGAATTGATTGAAAACTCTGCTCTCTCTTCCACAGGTTAGCAATTCTGGAAAAGAGAGTGCACTGAAACAGGAAATACTTTCAATGCTGAGTAGTAAGAAAACAAAAAGAAAATACAAACAAAAAGCTGTTAGTGGGCTCAATGCTCAATGCAAGGACTTAAGAGGTGGGTGTAATAATGCCCTTTGGATGATTGGTCCTATGTGGAATGTCCATTATACCTACCTAACTACTGCGTGATGCTCTCACATAGTACACACGATATTCCTATTCACCACAGTGTATCTCTGGACATAGCTTTGTGTCCACGCATTTGACTCCACACAATAACCATTGTTGGGCTGAAACCTTGATCGATCATGTACTCAACTGATTTTCTTTTCAGTTACACTTTTGATTTGAATCGGTCTGCATTTAAATGGTATTGCCTGATGTCAGAATTCAGCCTTAATGGACACAAATAAGTCATACTTAAAACTTTACTGGAAAATGTAGCTTCATTTTCTCAACACTACTGTAAAGTGTCTATAGAGATATTGATCAGCACTCTAAACCAGCAGGGGGCAGGGTTTGACATTGGTCACTGTACTGGAAATTGCCACAAGATATGCAACACTTATAGGTGCATCGATAGCAACGCAAGAAGTGCCTGAGCTGAATTCCCTCTGTAAAAAAATAAAAGAAACTGATATATATATATATATATATATATATATATATATATATATATATATATATATATATATATATATATATATATATGATACCAGTGTTATTAACCTTTGACCTCTCTTTTACAGAGACTTTTTGGACTTCCATTATCTGCAAGTCAATTAGTATGTAAGGTGTCTTCCAGATGTACTGTAAGAGATTAATTATAAATACTTTTAAAAATTAATCTATACATCACCTGCAGAAAATACAATAGGAATCTGCTTCAAACTAAATTACAGAGCACATTCACTGTATGATGAAGCGGTAAGTGATTCAAACTGACTCACCTTAATGTAGAAATCTCCCAGGAGCAGAAAAACCACTGTTATAGGTCCACAGGCTCTCCTTCAAGGTCTTGCAATCATTTGAACCTGGCTAAACGTATGTGATGGGTTTCCAGCTGAGCCAACAAAAACTTTTTCTGTTGTCCTTTAATTGCCATTCTCACTGTGATCAAATTTGCTGAGTTCTCATTATAGGTGTATTAAAAGTTTAAAAGATGATGACATTGGGCTTCTAAAGTGTGGGCTACAATGGGATTTTTGTAATAAATTAAAGTTTGACCCTATTGCTACTGAATTAAGGATGTATTTCAAAATGTAGAGTTTGTTTTCTTTTTCTTTTGGGTGCCCTGACACTTTCCTTTGGCTATTTAATTCAAACACCTGGAGACAATCATTACTAAATCTTGCTAAAATTCGATTTAACTTGGTTGGACAGTTATTATTGAACAGGGAAAAACAGAAACATGTAGTGTTATCTTATGAGGGAGATTGTATGTATAATGAAGTTATGATCTCAAAACTGTTGATGCTTCAATAGCCTTTATTTCTTTTGGATAGTGCTCTACCAGTTATTGGGAAATGTGATAAACAAAGTTTTTCAGTTAAGTCATTTAACACCACAAAGTCTTAATTTTATTACAATATCATTTCACGAATGAAAAGACACTACCTAAGTTAACTAGCAACAATGAATATGTACTGAAGCAGGACAATTTCACATGAAACTGGAGGGAAATAATTAAATTTGCTCATTTAAAAATAAATCCCAACAATTATGTTCAGAATCATCATCAAAGAAGACAAATTGGTCAATTATACAGCTAACCTTTTCATAAAGACATCCTACAGCACACACAACCATTTAAGAAAAAAGTAAACACAAGAATGATTAAAAGAGAGAATTTGGTCTTTCTTTTCTCTATCTGTACAGGCAGATGGGAAACATGAGATGCAATAAATATTAAAATGTTACGGAGATAGGACACCCATATATTCTACAATGCAGACCACCCTAAATGAAGTGAACTCAGAACGTGCAAGAGTACCGGTGGGAATAGATGCTTTCAAATCCAATAAATCATACGGTCTAGACATCAACTTCTCAACTGTATGGGGAGAAATGAGAGAAGTTATTTATAGGCCACTGACAGATTCTAGACAAATAACTGAAGACACTGTATATACTAGAGGCACTCAAATGTAATTTCACATAAAAAAGGTAAAACAGGTGATTTGGGAGATAGTCAGAATGGGTTTAGAAAAGACCATGATGTACAGAAGAAACATTGTCAAATCAGACAATCAAAAACCTATATCGGGATTGTGTGTTTATTTGTTTCCATTGAAGCTAATTTCACAAGATACACTGATTGGGGTTCCTCATGAACCCATATTGGGACCAATAGCATTAGTTTTTTTACATAAATCATCCAACTACTGTTGAATAACTCATAATTGGAAACTTGTTGATGTCACATGGAATCCTATCAAACTCTCTAAAATATGAATTAATATGTGTTGGTGATAGCATGATAGAAATATGATTAACTGGAATTGTATATAGGCCTAGTATACGTTTGCCTTTACGTAAAAACTAATTCATAGAGACTCTCGTGATAACTGGTTATTCATCTAGATTGAGGAACTCACAAAAGGGGTAGAAGAGGAATATAATGGATCCAAGGATATGTAATTTGTTTTAAGTAAAAATGTATGACCAGTTACAAGGATCTATGCGAGGGGAAAATGGTACGAAAACTCATCAATCTGCCTTGAATGATTGATGCATTTGATTAATGATGAAACACTGGATTGCAGATTACAGTCCACAGATACATACAAAGCGGTAGCTGTACGAAAAAAATGCCTAGAGAGAACTAAGAAAACAACTGAAAAACGTATGGTTTGTCATCTGCTTCAGCTTCAAGGGCTAAAAGTCCAATATAAACCTACAGATCCTCAATACCATTCCAGCATGCTTTTATACTATATATGACCAGCTGGCTTTGAGCTCAGCATTTCTATAGAGTGACACATCCTGTCATTATTGTATCCACATCATCTGCTGTGACAGATGGTTGAAACATTCTAAACAAAATCACGGAAAACACTATCACACTCTTAATTCTTCCAGTCAGTAAATAAGTAAATAGATAAATAACTGTTTAAGCATTAGAGTGTATTTGCTGTAATCTCTCACAACACAGCCTGTAGCAATGTATCCTATTGATTCAATATTATTTAATTTATCTTAACGGGACTCAAATAAAATGCTCTGTTTAATTTTCTAATTTGGCTTAATCCAAAATAACAACAACAAAATGCAGCTGGTCCTGGCAGATATGGCGGGTTTATGTTTCACCAAGCGCGTAAATTGAAAATACGTCTGTGTCACACGAAAGCTAGCTGTACATTCAAAACATGTATTATTTATAAAACATATCCTGAACATAAGTATCCACATTGTTATATTTAGTTCCCAATCCATTTTTAAAATATTTTAATGTAGGTCAATTTGTATATTTTAGTTTATTGCTCCAATCTTAGTAACTGAACACTTACATTCACACAAGGCAATAACCTCTTTAAAGGTGATATAACATAGGTCATATTAAATAACCCAGTTTAAGAGAAAGATGTCATTGGGTTTTAATATTCAGACTAGATATTGGCTTTCAAGCCTCGAATAATCAAATATAGGAATTCAGTTATCACACACAAGGGCTGACAGCATTTATTACAGCTTGGCCTTCCTCCCAGAAAAAAGTCAGATTGTGCTTTGATAGCATTTCACCTTTGATTATCACTTCTTTCTTTTCACAGGAAAATAATTAAGCTCATGCCAACTTCATCATAAAATGCTGGTGCTGATTACAACCAAGGGCACATTTAAAGAATAGTACTGTGCTATAAAGATTTATCTGAGGTATTCAAATCTTTACAAAATGCTATTAAAATGAATAGTTTTGAACTTAAATGAAGGTGCCACATAATAATACGGATATATAATAAGTTTAATACACAACTAAAATAAATGCACAAATGAATTATATCCCATCCAATGCCTATTCTAAGAATTACAATATCATGAGGAAATAATAGATTTCCTCATAAGGATCTGTAATCCTACTTACAAGGGTTCATCTTTTTTCAACAGTGCAAAGCAGGACTATAAAATGTAGCATTATGTTGAAAATAATGCATCACCTTAAAGTCAAACAATTATTAAAACTACTACTTATATAAAAATATATTAAATTGTATAACATGTACCTGTAAATGTGATGTACAAAAAGTGTTGACATTTACAATATAATAAACATTTATTGGACTTGTTTTGCTTTCTATTGGTGCTTATATTTGTTAAGAGGGCTATACTTACCATACTATGTAATGCCTATAAAATTATTAATAACAATGCATAGTAATACTATCCCATCTATAGATATTCATAGATTTTGTATTAACGTATAATAAACCCCCCGAAAAGGTAGTTTTGAGAAAACAGTTATTGTTCTTCTGAATACAGGCTTTCCTTTCTCCTTTCAAGTTTTTAAATTTAATTTTAAATATTTAAAAACAAACGTCGGTCATAGACCCATGTTGTCTAATATGTCAGTGTCATCTTGAGATATCTTTGTGTGTGTAGAGCCCATGTAGGACAGCATTGTAGCCTCATTCATCAGAGAGGGAAAGACCTTTCAGATATTGTAGACCTCAGTGGGAATGTTGTGTAAGCCAGGAGTGAAATAGATTGGTCTGGAGATGAAATATTGAAGATGCATTGATCCCACACCATTAAAGAATATTCCCTGGTAAGTTGTTCCATCCCCATCTGTTGAAAATGTGACTGATCTGCTGGTGTGGAGGCTGGGCAAACAACGTTATGGGATGTTTCTGCAGGTCTGCCTCGTGTTAAGTGAATTGCACCCTGAGTAATTGGGTCGTCAATTAGATTACTGTCTTTTTCAACCGAGCCTGTCGAAATAAGATCTGCACTCTTAGCTGTTAGCACCAACCCATAAATGCAGGTCAATAAAACACAACTTTGTTCTGCCGTAAAAACCTTTCATCAGCTGTGCTTAAAGTCGTCTGAACTGTTTTTAATTTATCTGTCTACCCAGGGCTGAAAGACAGGAGGATACAAATGACAACTGTGTGCATTCAAGTTATTTTCTACGATAGGACATAATAAAGGACAAATGCTGAATGTTAAATCTCTCGTGTATCTCAATGAGCTTGGTGATGTTATTACTTGTCATTTACTCACACCTCTGCACATCCAAACCGAAATTAAACATAATTTATCATTCCACTCTCTCCTTGGCACACTATCAGACATTTCTTAAACATAGAAATCATTTAAAACCTATATGTTGAATATGTGGAACAAATACTCGTTAGCCTTCACATTTTGAACTAGACCTCACACTTGCAGGGTATATTATATTTTCATATTTTATCAATATATATTTGTTGAATAAGTTCACAGGTGAGAAACAGTTAAATCTCATCTCAGAAAATCATAAGTACAGTGCAGTCACGAAGAATCGAATACACAATGTTTCGAAATCTCAATGTTTTGAAGTGCCTGGTTGAAGCCACTGACAAATCTGCTGTATTCTGAACTGGAGTTTAAGACTGGATGTAGGATCACTTCGCTTCAGTGCGACCAACTGTTTCCTTCTGTATTCTGTATGATCGCTATGGGATCTTTAATACTTTTGCTGACCATAATTCTCCTTGCAGTGCTTCTCCTTTCTATAATATCTATGGAGAAGAGTCTCACTTTGGATCCAAAAAAGGAAGGGAAAAGGTCGGTAGGTTGGTACATAGTAGGCCTATATTTCTTGTTACCAATAACTTGCAAAGGTTATTTAAATCAAATGACAGTTACCAAATCATCCATACTGCTTATATTAAATGTTTATTATGCTGCATTAGTTATTTGTGGGTTATTTTAGTCTTTTAATGGGGTTTTCCCGACCATCCATACATATTATTGTGACCAAATTGTTTCCAAAGTCACGAATTTCTGAATTTTCACAAGTTTCGAACTGTCTGACCATCCTATTAGTTCGGTCGATCGTGACCACTCATGATAAATACAGAATATTTTAGTTTCCAACAGATTGAATGTTGTTTTCTATTTTCATCCAGTACACTGCTGTTCCAAATATAGATTTTAAGCACTATAGTCACACTTGTTTCTGAAAACGCCGAGACCAGTAAGAGCCTTTTTCAGAAATGTTAGTATCTGTCTGATGCATCTTAAAAATAGTGGCTATTAGTTGTTTTTCTTAGCTTACTTAACTGACATTAGAACACTCTTCAAACACATTATGCTTGTGAAAATATTCAGCACATGCTAAGAGAGTCTAGTGGGGGGGAAAAGGATTTAGTTGCCATAGTGACTGAATTCATATCTCCTCCTTCGGTGGTCTTTTAAAAGCACGAATGCGATAATTTTGTGAGGGTGCATGAGGAAGCTAGCTTGTGAATACAGTCCTTCCAGCATCCTTTAAAGAACTGAAAAAATACTAAATAAAAGAACAGAAGCTGCTTTTCAGTTGGATGCATAACACATGCAAGGGCACTACAGTCAATTTTTGTTCAGTACTGGTAATGTACGGTTGATTCTTTGTTCAACAATGTCATTTTCTAGACCACAATGACGAGCTCTTCAAAAGGGACAAAACAAGAGCCCGATTGCAAAGACATTTCTAAAACTTTATTTGGGTCGCTATTATGAACAGATTTCAAATCAATCTGGAAAACATGTACCATGCATCCACTTTCGGCACCTTTTAAACTATGCATAAAGCAATTTGGTTACATGAATGCGACATCGAAAATCACTTTGCTCCCAACTTCTTATTTTCCCACTTTGAAAACCATGTAGCAAATCTCCACAGAGGTCACGGATCTTTTCATAGCCCCAGCCTGCATATTCCTCATGTTGTCATATCTCGTTCCCAACATGTGTGAGACCTAATTTCCCTTATCCCTTTAATACAATTGAGATGGTTAGTTGCTGGAGGTTGATCTCTGTAACCCTTCTGGGGGCCATTCCATCGAATGAATGCGGTGTGCTGAGCTGAAACAGCTGTCTTGTGATTTGAAAAGGTTTATTTTTGTCCTCCAAGAAGACCTTGCTTATAGTCACTATTGTGAAATGGATTGATTTGATCTTAATCAGTTGTTACTCTTGGCACATTGCTTTTTTTTCTGAAACAGTAAAATATAACCAATTGAAGAGTTAAGGTTCACTAAAGGATTCTTAGTAATGATGGATTATACTATATAACACTAAAGCTCACAATAACCACAACCATTCTTCTTTGTTGCTGAATACGTCAATTCTGAGATGTTTCTATCCACATATAAGAACCTAGGGCTATATGTGTATAGAAGCTTTTGTGCATAATTCTCAGTGCTGGTTTTTCAAGACAACAAAGACAAACTGAATTCAGCGTAGAGAAAAGGCTGTGCTAATAAGGCCAGGATCAGTTCCCACCTTGAATACATTTCTGTGTTTTATTTGTTCAAACCAGAGATGATTGTGCTATTCATTTCTTAACAGTGTTTTTTTTTTTAATAATCTATTTATATCAAGATAGAAAATAACAAAAACACAAAATTCATCACAATACTCAGATGTCTGTGGATCTATAAGGTCTGCTGATACAGAAAGTTTTTCCTGGTTTGTAATATGTTCATTCTGTTGCCTGCTTCAAATTAAAAAGCATACATTTAAGTAACTTTAAAATTACCCAGGTCTGCTGTTATTCCCTGGGTATTGTTATTAATTGGAAAACTAAGTCTGCAGATAATATAGCAATAATGCTTTTGCAAACCCATGAACAACTAGCATCTAGAATAATAATATAACGTTGCTTAATTTAAAATGAAAACAAAATTATTCATTATTCATTTAAAGACATATTTCTATATGATAATTATAATTGTAATTGCTGAAAAATAGACCAGTTACTACCTTATTAACTGGATTAATTAAACCTAGTCTCATCTACCTGATTAAAACACGATTACATTTTTTTATAAACGATTGGCTACATGATGTACTAATACAAGGGGGGAAAGCTTAAAGTAAATACTTAACACATTAGAATTACAAGGATAGGTATTAGTGCTTAACCTAATATAGAATTACTACAATTCTTGTAGAGGTTATTAACAACACAGACTTGAAACTTGAATTCCGAAGAATTGTTCTCCTCTCATCTGAATATTGTTGCCTTTTGTTAATTTAACCATGTAATAGCTCTTTTCTACACACAAGCTTATTAATCATT
The DNA here is from genome assembly GCF_036373705.1 of Amia ocellicauda. Taxonomy (NCBI): domain Eukaryota; kingdom Metazoa; phylum Chordata; class Actinopteri; order Amiiformes; family Amiidae; genus Amia; species Amia ocellicauda. Next base: position 18,884,809 of record NC_089869.1, read on the forward strand.
AGTGAGCCTTCAGTCAATAATATTCTTGAAATTACATACAATTATGCTTTGTCAATATTTAAACAAACCATTCTGAAGTGCATAAACATAACTGACCAGTCATTTCTTCAAGGACAGTAAATTGTAAAAAATGTTGCATTTTCAGCAGCCACATTTTTCTATAATGAAGGTCAAAGAGTTTTATATAATATTGCAATCAAGTTGAAAATAGGAATACAATTAATAAATAACCTTCTCCTGAGATAATAAATTAAAATTCTATACAGATTCGTGCTGCAGCATTTCAAGGTTTTAAATCTTACTGAAGAACCACAGGCATGATGTAATGACAAGGGAAATGTATGACTCTCCTCCCAAACCTCAACAACAATTTATTTTTCTGTGAGAGAGAAAAAATTACACAATACTACCTAAATTCACAATAATTTTTGCTTATCCTATTTAAGATTAGTTTTTTTGCCATTGATTTCAAATATAATGACATGGTGAATCATTGAGTTTCATTTTAAAAAGCAAGAAATCGTAATAAATAAATAATAAATAATACAAAATTATGTTAATCAACTGCATATCAGAGACTGGGACTTATCATTCCTTGAATTGCTTATTACAGACATTTCTTTCTTTGTCACTTACATAATAACATCAATGCAGGTGCACAGGTTTAAAATGTAATGGTCATATGCAAGATAATGGGAGTGATTTTAAACGAGAGGCCAAAGAGATCACCCAGAGCCAGTCTCTGAAGAAGTTGTCGGTGCTCTACCCTGCATTCTAATTGCATTTATAATTAACCTCAAATTGCAGAACTCATGTTAAGGAAAATAATATTTTCCTCTCATTACCTAATAATTAAATACTCTCTCTTTTTTTAAATACAGCAATGTAATTTTAAAGAGCCAACTCATAGCCCGAGAGACAAATGCTGATTGCATTTAAACATCCAAAATTGGCAATAAATATATATTATATAAACATAACGTACTGCTTTACACACTTTGTGCATTGTCATTCCTTAATACTCATATACACTGGGCCATTGACAACATTATGTTTTTGAACAGCAGGTATCTTGGAAAAAGGCATCAGTCAAACAAATAAACAACAATAAATAAATAAATAAATAAATAAATAAATAAATAAATAAATAAATAAATAAAAGCCTAGAGAAACAGTGACTTAAAATAGCAATCTGAAAGAAGTGTGCTGAAGACTATGTGTTAGTGTTATATGAACATTACATAGAGAAATACAAGAACGATAGTACAGCATTTCATTTTTGAAGTTAATTTGCATTTTAGCATCATGAGAGCCACCCATTAGAATAAATACAGGTAAGACTCTTCTGTTCAATTCCTTTAACTTCATTATGAGAATCTTCCTGCTTTTAACTCTGTTTAGATTCCCCAGACATACAAAACCTTCATAAAATATTAATAATTTTAAATGTTTGGCATCAGGCATATTTACATTAAACTATTTATGAGACAAGACTCTAAAATACATCATAAATTCATACACATGACTCCTCTATGAATCAGTTTTCAATTTAATCTGAATAATTCAGAATGTAACCTGTTTATTCCAATTCTCTAAAAACCTGGAAATTGTTTCATGAAGGTCCTAGGGTACATTAAAATTTTTCTCTAAAACAAAAAAACAGTCACAATAAAACATGATGCAATGTGAGTTTCCAGTGTTTTAAAATAGAAAATTACAAACGACACTGAAAAATAATGTGCAGCAAAACCAAGTTAGCTCAATGTTGACTGAAAATCATATGGACAATTAAAAAATTCAGTACTGTGCTGAAATATACACATGAATAAGCAAAGCAGATGGCTGGACTGCCACAACAGTTTAATCTAAACCAAAGGGAAGCAATATGCAATAATAATATTCAAAGACAACCTCTCAACTCTCCTGGCTTTTTACCTGAGAAAGCATTATATAATAACTTCAGTTTGGGGAGAGTTAGATGGAAGTAAAAAGCTTTTCACAGAAAAATATAGACTTCAAGGTGACTTTACATGGGCCTTTTGGTAATTAAGCAAAGTGATACTTCAGTCCAGGAATTCAATTTTTAATCCATTACTATGACAGTCAAGAATGATCTACTTTAATTATTAAAAGATAATTTCACCTAATTCAATGCCCAGAGCAGGCTACATCAGTTCAGCTAGAGATGAATCAACCAATAGGTAGACAAGATGCAGTACAAAAGAAACCCACATGTACAACATTTTTGGCTGCTTTTAGGTTTTGTTTTGTTGTTGTTTTTTTGTTAAACTGGTTGACAGGGGTTATTGTCACAATACCTTTTAGAACATACAACTGCAATTTAAAGACAAAAATAATACTTAAAAAACGGAGGGATTGAAAGACTTTTACAGATCTATGGAAAGGCTTTTAGTGGCCAATTCAGTTGTAATACCATGCAATTCCGATGTTAGAAAATATAACAGACCCAACTGGCTGACACTGAAAGCACATTAACTATTGCATCATCATTCATAACTTCCATATAGGTAACTTATAGGTATATGTAACTTTTTCCATTTACAGTATACATTTAACCAATTAGAAACAACTTTATAAAGAAAATTAAACTAAATAAATAGGGAATAAAATTGCTCTATGATCCTAGTAAACTGTCAATTAGATATGGCATCATATATAACATATAATATATTACAAATTTCATGACCTTGTGTATCTATAGATTCATTGTGTGTTAGTTAGTTCAATCCATTTCTAAGTTGTTCTAGCTAGGAACAATTATCAAAACCAAATTTTATTTTGCCCTACTGTCCAACCTTGTATTGCTATGAGCAGAAACCCAAACAGTGCCACTATAACTTTTCATTCCTTGCTCTTAGAAACTGATTTCAATGCTGCATCTTGCAGATAGGATTCAAATCTTAAAATAGAGACCTCAGCATGTTCCTTAATATAACCATCTTAAAGCTGATTCATGCAACAACAGGAACTTTCATACAGAAAACAGGTCCCGGCAGCGCACCTTTTCATCAAAGACTGGAACATGAAAGTAGTCTGGGTGAAACTGAATGAGATGTAAAAAAATACACAGGAGAAAAACAAAAAACATAAAGAAAAAAAATGGTTCCCTATTTAATTTGATTATTTTTTAATACCATTAACTTATTTTAAAAAACTCAGATACAGATCTGGGATGTACTGAACCTACAAGCTGAAAGTGCATTGCATTTAAAATTGATAAGAGCAGGCAAGATTAGTACTGTACTGTATTATAGGATTTACACTACTTAAATTAATTTAATGGAGATCTAGAGATAGTTACCAAGGCATTACATGATTAACGATCCAAATTGAAGACTTGAAATATGTTTTATGCATTTCTATAACTTACATTACCTTACACAAAAAAAAAACATGTGAAAACAAGTAAAAATAGTTAGTGCATTTGAACCAGGTGAAAATGACATTGAACCTGGTTTGATTATCATGGTTGAATATGGTGCACCAATTGACGTGCCTTTAGCAAGACATGTATTAAGGTCATGTGACAGACAATGTATTTCTAGGCACCTTACAGCATATTGTTAATGTCCTTATCTTCTAATTTAGTGAATAGATTATATTTTCTTTCCATGTTTTTAAATGGTTAAAGTGTAATTAAGATTCAGAGTTGTATTAGTTGCTGTAGTGGACAACGATTGAAAACACTGAACCTTGAACATTGAAAACCAAAATGAAATTCAAGGTCTCTGTCTTTGTTCAAATAAAAATGTAAACATCCCTTTGCAGAGGAAACTCTGTGAAGCCCCCTCACAAGGTTTCAAACCCCAGGGACACTTGGAAACAGCTGGAACGATGATAAATTGTGAGTGTTGGTAATGCTAGACTAATTAACCCCCCAATAAACCCCCTTCTCCTTGAACACTATCCAGTGGGTGAGTATCTGGGGGGGCTGTGAGCTCCTGGGGACCCCTTCTGATTTTATCTAGATATTGCTGAAGGATATGGTTTGTTAATAAGCCACTGATTTAAACATTCAACGTTAAAGATGAAGTATTTTCTTTACTGACATGCCCTTTTTAATGAGGGATTAATATAGATATATTTCCTTAAGTTCACAGAAAGCCCCTCGTGGTAGTAGGACTTCATTCGAATTTCAGATGCTGGTTTTTAATTGTATGTCTGTTAGAGGCTTGGAAAATGTCAAAACATACAAATAATTAAGATTTTTATTTTACATAATTGAATGGATTTTTTTTATTTTTGATTGAACTGGATCGCATGTGCTGTTATATAAACAGAAACATGATTACACAGATTCAGTCTGCTCTACTTGGCTTTTGATATTTGTACATTTGGGGTGAAATACTCCATTTCTATTTAAGGTTTTCCTAAAGGCAATATTTTATCAATTAGATGTATAAATATTAAATAACACAGATGGTAATATTTTTCCAGTGAATTTCCTGTATCTAATCCCCAATATATTGTAGGATTTCACAAGAGCACACATTCTGCCACTCATTTATTTTTGGCTGTAATAGGCGATGCATTTCATTTCCGCTAACCCGGATAATGGTCAGATGAAGTATGTCACTGCAAGCTTCCGCTTCATGGTCTGTCATTGTGCATCTGCGGCATCTTCGTCATGATCAAGGCTTGACTAGGGATAATTTATTATTAAGGTTTGATCATTTTGACTCTTTTGAAAGCGTGATGCTTAACAGTCTGCAGATGTACAGTGTTATATTTAAATCGATTCAGGAAAATTATAGTATGATCAGCCATGACTTGACAGTGTAAATACAAATTCACATTTTCTCACAAACAAACACAAATGCACACAAATAGGTGTAAATCACAGATTAAGCATCTATAAAAGCACACACTGTGAAAGCTGATAATACTGTGGGTGAAATACCAGTAAAGTTATGTACAATATATCTTGAAAATGCAATGTATTATTATTAATTTAAACAGGTGAGCTGCCTGTGCATGGTCTGTAAAGATTTAGAACACTATAAAAACTAGGTACATTAAATATGCCATGATTATACTTTAATAATAACATAACTGATGTACTTTTTATGTTTTCTCTTCAAATCATGACAGGAAGATTCTTTAAACATTAAATAACATTGTTTTCTGCATCTATATTTCTAACCCAAAATACGTTAAGCTCTCTTTTGGCGTCGGTTAGAAATGGCAAACACGACCTCCTTCAGAATCAGGCGCGTAGAAAATGATTATTTGATCAGTCAAGAACCGTTTTCATACACTTTGACAGTGCACCAGGGAAAGCCATTTGCAATGTTATAAATGTGTTCATGTATACACAGAGCAAAACCTTCTGTAGAAAATTGTGGGAGATGAACCCTGGCAAATATGCAGCTATGGGTTTGCTGTGCCATTTCCAACCTCTCTGTAGTATTTTGCTTTCCTCCATTCGTCTGTTGCCAACCCCTCAAAATAAGATACACTGATTTTTTTTTTTTTTTAATAATATTATTACATCTTACAATATTGCCCTTCACAACACAGAGGGCTGGGAATGTGTGCGAAATGGACCTGTCAAATCCAGTTAATATACCTTTAGTCCTCAACAGTGTTATATATGATTATCTAAACCTGTCTTTGCTTTTGAAAAACATAATTTTACCCTTCACTCCATGTCCCCAGTGTTGCCATGCACCTGCCACTGTATGACATTCCTGGGGACATTACTCCAATCAGCAAAGCTCAAATCAGTTTATATCTCTACTTAATTATCTTTATTTCTTGTTTCTCTGTGTCACTGTTGATCTCGCACAGTTGTCTTTTCCACCTTGCTGCCCCATTATCCTTGCTGTGAGACTGTGGTGTCATCAAATCCCATCTTTGCGTTCTGTACTACACAACTTGGTGCACTGCCAGCAAACCAGCAAGTGCAAGAATGTAATTCTAAGGTCAGAGTGGGTTTGTCAGATTGATTTAATAAAAGATTTTCCATTCCCTAATCCAAATCACACACACACAAAAAAAAACCTCCACAAGTATTCACACCCTTTAAAATATGAACAAGAAAGACTACAGTGACCTAGGCAGTTTCTGTTTAGTTCCTTTAATTCCATTTCATATGGAATTTATTTAATTTACAGTGCTTGCTTGCATTTATTTTTAGAAAACCAACCAACCAACCAAACAACCAACCAAACAAACAAAAATAAAGAAAATAATAGTGAATAGTAGTAGACATCCAGATAGAGAAATATATATATTTCCAATCAAAGGTGTTTATTACAAGCAGCTGCATGGAAGAGGTTCAAGAGGCAAATCTCAAGAACAGTCTCAGAGAAGTTACATGCAGACCAGAGAGGAGAGAAAGAAAACAGGCCCACATGTCTGTCCCGTGAAGAGTGCAAGTTCGGTTTCTGCCTGACAGCTGCTCAGGAAGACCCAGATATAGTCAAGCCAGGGAGAATTAAGGCACACGTAATGTTTAATATCAAGGGGGGGTTTGTACGATATATTAAACCCAAATTGCTGGTGAAAACTGGATCTTATCAAACCCTGTTGTTCTAGGTATCAGGGTTGAACTATAGCACAGTACCGTAGCACAGTGAGACAGTGAGACAGTGACTTTGTCCACTCAGACACACAGGGAAAGAAATGCACTTCTTCAAGACGATACACTATCGTATTTAATTAAACATACAAGTGATGTATTATTTCTATGCACTCCAATACAGGCCAGTACTAAAACATTTGCACTCGTACAAATCACCCATGAGTCACCCAGCATGGGATGTTCATAAACTGCAAACATGATCTGACAGCGGAGAGCCATGGTGAGATCACTGGAGTCATCGCTGTGAAGAAGAAGCGCCACCTTGTGTATAATTGTAAGGATGGGATTTATTTACACACCCATTAGCACCGGATTGCTTGAAGAAGCGGAATGTGTGAAACATCTAACATTATGGGCTTGATTGGAAATGCAGCACATGGGTGTAAATCAATACACAATCAATGTAAGAAAACGACAAAACAAAACTCAAATTTGGTATAAAGTTCCTGTACCTCCATACAACCTATTCCAGGCATGCGTGGCTTTATTATGGCCAACATACATGAGCTTTATTTGTGTGCACCTTATTGCACACTTTAGCAGCCCTGAAAGTGTAAGGTGATATATCCCACTTATATGTAGGTTTTCATTAAAATACAAAAGCTTGAATTATATGTCACTTTATAAAAATAATTTAAACATGTATTGCTTCTGCTACAAATATGTGCCTATGGTCAAAATGACATTATTGTCACTTAATTTAGCTAAAAGGGTGGGTTATTTCCTATTTGTAGTGGGAGTTGTAGTATTTGGGAGTTGTCTTTGAAATGTGTCAATGTCAACTTTTAGTGAATGGCATAATCACAATCATTAAACAGCACCTTTCAATAATAAAAAAAATCTCAAGTAATACGATTGTTTTCTTGCTTCACCTAGAACAAAAATCTATCAAATAAATCAATAAACAGAACAACCAAATGGGAGAATGCTATTGCGAGTATTGAATCATGAATTTGGACAGTTTCTTTAACAGACGCTTAATCGGGCACTTTTTGGACGGGTGCAGCTGTGCACAGTTGGGGGGCTGGGGCACTTGGTCAGTTGCCAGTATCACACATACACCTCCGGTTACAACTTCATCGACACGACACAATGTACAGTAAACTTTACCGCTGGCTATGACGTCAGTAGCGGCTATGACGTCACATGGACAAGTTGTTAGTTCAATCGAAGGCAGAAGTCAGACATTCGGACTGGTATAACGAGAGAGCAACATCACATCTGTGAAGCTTGGAGATATACCGTATCTATTCGCTATATACCGTATCTATTCGAGATACCAAACTATTCGAGTTTGAAGAGGAAATTGCAGCTGAGACCAGGAGAAGAATTACTGGTTGAATAATCACAGCACAGTTTCAAGGTAAGAGAGCGGACGAGAGCAGGGGAGGAGCAAAGGCTTGTTATTTCAGTTTAGTCGACGTGCACGCAAAGTTTTTGCCAGGCCAGTCGTCTAGCCTGAGTGTATCTGCGGAACCCGCTGGTGGGTAATGCTGGCACTGGTAGCTGTATTGTCTTTGTTACTCGTGTGCCCGTTTCCAGTGCCGGACGCCCCGGACGCTTAAACGGGTTTCACTGGCTTAAGCGTCCGTCACCCACTGAGAAACACTGCGCTTTCAGATCGGAGATGAGACAGACAGGGAAGAGATCAGATACATTGTGTCGCAAGATATCATCTCAAGTGTCGTGTGCGATCACGAAGAAATGACAGTTTTCTTAGCAGCATGGAGTGAAATCCACGTACAGAGACAATGACGGTTGCAGTTCATATCCGAGCATTAAAACGTGGCGAACACGGTTTCACGCAGCGGCGCAGTGCGGACTGTTGGACGCCCTGCAGGACAGTCATCGGATCGGCAGCAGCACATGGTGTTAATATTGTATGAACAGCTGCAGGTGTTTCAGGCTGCTGTCCTGTGGATGGTGTGCAGTCTGCTGTGTAACAGTCAGTGTGAAGCCCAACACGATTCAGTTAACGTGTGCCCATTTACAAGTTAAATGAATGAATAAATACAGCAGATCTGGGTTTCCCTCTAAAACAAGGGCTGGTTTAATAAATGCGTCCATAAGTCCATAAACGCCATGACTGAAACATGCACACTTTAGTTCAATTATAACCTGCTATATTGCAGCTGCTGTTACTGTATGATTGATCGTGAAATGTGTGTATTTTATTTAATATGATCTAATTTAAAAAAAGTTGGAAGTTCAGGTTCAAACACAATCAGCGTCGATATGGTGTTATAAGGGAACTGGGTAAAACCCGAAAGGCCGGTGGAAAGATTTACAAAGACGTCTGAAACAGAAAAATACTTATTCTGGGTTTTCAGAAACTTTTAATTGTTTTAATTATTAATATTTATTTACATTATGTAAATAAATATTAATAATGAACTTTAATACTACTAATAACAATAACAATAACAATAACAATACTACTACTACCACCACTACTACTACTACTACTACTACCACTAATCATGTATACACATTTTCTACAACTTGTTAAACTGAACTGAGTTTGTAAAAGTAATAGTGGCAATAAGGTTCAATAGTGCTACAATAGTTTCATGCTGGGGACCCATTTGTGGGACTGGGAATAGACACGCAAATTAGTGTCCCCAGTGTCACAAGTTTGTGTCTTAGATTGAATTGTTAGCTCTCCAAGGTTTGCTTTCTAATATTGAAAAGACAGCTCCCCAAAATCATCGTAGTCCTTTTTAAGGTACAGTCGTTTTTGCTGGGGAGTTATTTTGGAACTGGAAACATACACCCAAAATAGTTTACACTATTTGTCCTTTTGATCAATTCAGTTCCAAGGCATACTTTTCAGTAATTTAGACAACAATAATTCCCTTTTACAGATACATTTCAGTTCAATACAGCTCAACAGTCTTTTTAGCTTCACGAAAACCTTCTTCTCATCTAGAACCCATTTCAGGTTTTACCCAGTCCCCTTATAACACCATATCGACGCTGTTGGTATTTGAACCTGAACTTCCAACTTTTTTCTCAAAAGTTTATTTTCGACTTTAAATCTCAAAACCTTTGACTTTTTATCTCAAAGTATATATATTTTTCTTTCTCTTAAGTGGCCCTAATGCTCTGCTAATAATATGGCAAGAAAAGTCGTTTGCAGTTACAGACCTGTGCAGTTAAAAGAGATATCTACCAGCACATATCTTGATGATGATTATAATAAGAACAATAACAATAATACTAAATAGCATTTTTTTTTTTATTGTTGCACGTGGAAATGTTTTCTTACGGTAATGTAATGCTTGTCTGAATATAATGTTGTCACGTTTAGCTCTTCTTAATATCTCTTAACAGAAACGCATATTTATTATGCTGACTGCAAAAAAATACAATAAAATAGACACAAAAGTCAGGCTGTATCGCTCATAGTGTTGTTTTCTGTCTCTGTTTTTTAAACGAAACACACGGCACAGACGCTTAAGCAAGTGTAACCGAGGCAGTAGTTTCAACTTAGCCTTGGAACCAATATTACTGAAGTTGTGTGGGTTTACTTTACCTAAATATCTGAGTTTCCGTTTCTGTGTTGCAGAATGTCACTGGTGGTTCTGCTCTACCTCCTCCTGGGTGGTGGTCTGCAGGGCCCCTCGTCTGTGGGGGAAGATCAGCGCGGTTTGGAGATACTGTTCCGTGACGGAGTGCGCGAGAATTATCTGAACGACATGCTGCAGATCTTATACCAGGAGATCGACAGCCTGAGCCAGACAGCACCAGAAGAGGACAAGCTTTACTGGAGTTGGGAGGAATGTGCCTTGAAGATTCAGAACGTAATGCACAGGCACTGGTTGCTGGGAGTGGAGCTGATCCTGTGTGGGCTAATCTTCTGGGGCCTGTGCTCTAGGAGGAGATGGTGGAAGAGGGAGCCAAAGGCCGAGCCAGAGGAAGAGTCAGAGGAAGAGTCAGAGGTTGAGCCAGAGGAAGAGTCAGTGATCGAGCAAGAGGCCGACCCAGAGGAAGAGTCAGAGAAAGAGTCAGTGGCTGAGCAAGAGGCCGACCCGGAGGTCGAGCAAGAGGCTGGACAAGAGGAAGAGACTGAGGAAGAGTCAGTGGCTGAGCCAGAGGCCGACCCAGAGGTCAAGCTAGAGGTCGAGCCAGAGGAAGAGTCAGTGGCCGAGCCAGAGGCTGACTCAGAGATCGAGCCAGAGACCGACCCAGAGGTCGAGAAAGAGGCAGAGTCAGAGGAAGAGCCAGTGGCTGAGCCAGAGGCTGGGCAAGAGGAAGAGTCAGAGGAAGAATCAGTGGCCGAGCCAGAGGGCGACCAAGAGGTCGAGCCCGAGGTCGAGCTAGAGGTAGAGTCAGTGGCCGAACCAGAGGCCAACCCAGAGGTCGAGCCAGAGGTCGAGCCAGAGGAAGAGTCAGTGGCCGAACCAGAGGCCAACCCAGAGGTCGAGCCAGAGGAAAAGCCAGAGGAAGAGCCAGTGCCTGACCCAGAGATCGAGCCAAAGGAGGAGTCAGTGGCTGAGCCAGAGGCCGACCCAGAGGAAGAGTCAGTGGCCGAACCAGAGGCCAACCCAGAGGCCAACCCAGAGGTCGAGCCAGAGGAAAAGCCAGAGAAAGAGTCAGTGCCTGACCCAGAGATCGAGCCAAAGGAGGAGTCAGTGGCTGAGCCAGAGGCCGACCCAGAGGAAGAGTCAGTGGCCGAACCAGAGGCCAACCCAGAGGTCGAGCCAGAGGAAAAGCCAGAGGAAGAGTCAGTGCCTGACCCAGAGATCGAGCCAAAGGAGGAGTCAGTGGCTGAGCCAGAGGCCGACCCAGAGGAAGAGTCAGTGGCCGAACCAGAGGCCAACCCAGAGGCCAACCCAGAGGTCGAGCCAGAGGAAAAGCCAGAGAAAGAGTCAGTGCCTGACCCAGAGATCGAGCCAAAGGAGGAGTCAGTGGCAGAGCCAGAGGCCGACCCAGAGGAAGAGTCAGTGGCCGAACCAGAGGCCAACCCAGAGGCCAACCCAGAGGTCGAGCCAGAGGAAAAGCCAGAGAAAGAGTCAGTGCCTGACCCAGAGATCGAGCCAAAGGAGGAGTCAGTGGCAGAGCCAGAGGCCGACCCAGAGGTCAAGCCAGAGGTAGAGCCAAATACAGAGGCTTGGACCAAGAGGCAACTGATAGCCAATCTTAAAGTAATATCAAAAGGTGGTGTTGCCGGAGACAGAGACAGAGACATCCGTTTTGTCCAAGAGGTGGTGGAACATCTCCTGGATGTGGCACGGGACTCAAGCCAGCTGTATACCGACATGCTGCAGGAAGGCTGTGTGGGTGTGGGCAGCCAGTTTGAGGGTGGTTGGAGCAGCGGAAGACAGCAGGAGCCTGATTTTGATATGCTGGTGGTCATCAACCCGCCCCGCACTCTCTCCTTCCAGGTGGAGCTTGGCTACAATGATGCAAGCAATCCCCTGGCTTGGGAGGCCCCCCCTGATTACCGCGGGCAGGGAAGGGTGCGTTTAATCAGTACCTCCCCGCCCTTTCAGGGTGTGCCACCCAGGCCTCATGAGCCGAAGAGCAGCCTGGACTGGATGGGCCCCGGGGAGCACCTGGAGCCTGCCCTGGTGCTGCAGTGGCTGGGAAGTACACTGAAGAAGGCCTGGGACCAAAGAAAAACAATGAAGGTGACCTTCGGGGGGGCGGAGTGTCCCTGCAGGCTACAACTGGAGAATCCTTCAGGCCGGAGGCTGTACGTAAACCTGGTGCCCGCAGTGAGAGTGGAGGGCACCAATGCTTTCCTGGTCACCCAGGGACCCGTTCTGCGGCCTCCAGAGCACTGGGTCCAGTGGTTCAGTGTGGACGAGGGCAATTTCCTGCGGCACGTGACTCAGAAGATGCCAAGCAATTCCTGCCACCTGAAATGTCTGCACATGCTCTCCGTCGCCAACACGCAGCCAGCGTCTCTCAGCCCAGAGGATCCCGAGTCCTCCTTCCTGACCTCCTACCACCTGAAGACGATTGTGCTGTATATGCTGTTCAGATGGCCCGATCCGCAGGACTGGACGCAGAGGCAGCTATCTAGGCAGCTCCAAATCGCCCTTGGTGTGCTGGAGAAACACCTGGAGTGCAAGTGGCTCCCCCACTGTGTGCAGGGGTCCCGGGACCTGGGGTCACTCCAGGGGATGCCCCCTGTGTTCCCCCACACTTCGTCCGTCAACCTCTTCGAGCCACTGAAGCAGGACCCTCATCTGCACATGGTGGCAATGAAAGACTTCCGGCGGCTAACTACACGTCTCAGGATGTTCACACGCAGTTTCTGTGAAAAGACCAGACTCAGGAACAGCGAAATCACAGAGAACAGGCTGAATGAATGGCCACTGTGAAGATCTGAGAACACTTCAACACTTCAGCACTTCCTTACTGCCCTATGTCCCTTTTCCTTCAACACTTCAGCACTTTTTTTTTTCCTTCATGTCCCTTTTCCCTGATTACAAATAAAACATTACAATAAACACTAAATGGCTTGTTATTTTATGTGAGCAATATATATAATTGTGTTTTTATTTAAAATGCTTCAGTAGCACACAGGAAGCAGGAAAGAAACAAGTGAGAGTTTTTTTTTAATCATAATTTATTAATTAATTACATGTATACATTACACCTGGTAAGAGGTGTAGCGTAAGGTACACTTATAAATTTCAATTAAAGAAGTGAATTTATAGTATCACCTTATCACGAATCCTGGAATCTTGTAGAACTCAATTTCTGTAATAATTGGACGCAGACACCAATTCCAAAGATATAAATTGTCAAATTTATTCAAAACAAAGACTAAATGTAGCACTACACTAATTATACAAAAGGGAAAAACTAATTAAAATTCAACTCTAGATCAACAAATCAAAGACAAATCACTTCCGTGACCAAATCAAAGACCATGGGATCGCATATGAAATCACACAAATCGTTAAACAAAAAAGGTTATAAACACAATGACTACAATACCGGTTAGTAAGACAAAGGTGAGTCTCTTGTTAGTATTGTTAGTCAGACATTAAATAACTACACAGGTTAGTATTTATGTCAGGTAACTTCTCGTTATATATATATCAGTCTCATTTACATTTAGGTGCCGAGAAAGATCCTATCATTACTTGTTACCACAATTTCCCTTAACTGATTATTATTCAATGATTAAGGATAGGCAGGGCCACCAATAATCTAATGTCTATTAACGTGTGTCAATTTCAGACTAAACAGTTAAACAGGAATGAGAAGATATTTCTCGGCGTTGACAGATTTTATTTCTAAAATTATCAACAAAACAGTTTAATGCAACACACATTTATATTTAAGAAAACTAAATGATATTACACATTCTAGAGTTATGAATCACAGATTAATATTTCTAATTGATTTCTCAAATGTCATGAATCATGAACTCCAAACTGTTAAACTTATCTGAACTTCGTCGCAGAGAGGCCTCTCTGGCTTCGGGCTCAGATAACAGCACACGGCACGAGGTCCGTGTGGTCCGGTTCGGCTTTGTCCAAGAACTTCCACTCAGTCGATGCACCTGGAAGTTGGGGTTTCGCGAATGTAGAGTCTTTTCCAAACAGATTTTCCACTGGTTTGAAGGCTCCAAGGTTGTGCACAAAATCTTCTTTGTAAGCAGGGCTTCCACCGTAGTTACTTGAAGACAAAGTCTTTGAGGAAAGCAGGGCCCTGTTTGTTCCAAGGGTCAAGTTTCTTAAGACTCAAATAGCTATTTAAATGACTGACACTTTCGTATTCAGTCGACTTAGTCAATTGTCCAGCTGTAAAACTCCACTGATCAGGTGGGCACAGGCGGGCAGCTCAGTCTGTAAAGTTCTTTATTTGATAAAGTCCTTTAAAAGAATTCTTCATACGGCTCAATCTCCTTCTCCCAGTTTAACTCTTCTGTTGCCGGCAAAGACTTGGTTGGTTTCTGGTTCCAGTTCGGGCAACAGAGCTACAGGTTGAGCTGTGGCAGCGAGTTTCTGGTTCAGGTGAGAGAGAGCGAGAAAGAGGCCGTGCGCTGTTCTTTATAGTCTGTCAGATCAATAGGTGATTGGTTCTTGAGTTTTTGAGATTGGATTTCGGTTTCAGCCCCCAGTGTCCTATTGGAGGGGGGCTTGATTTATGACTGATGTCAATCCATGCCATCTTTTGGAAATGCCGGTTGGCCTGGGTTCGTAGCTCTATGTCGGGATTTCGGCTCTCATCCACTTCAAAGAGTTTTTTATCACCTACAGGCCCCTTTCTCCAGACATCTCATAGCAGGATTCCAAACTATTTGGCCTATTCTCGGTGCCATCCTCCCCAAAACTGTCACTTTGATGTAATCCAGTTCCAAGCTGATGAGCTAAGGAAATCTGATAACTTTGCGGGGGAGAGGTCTTCTTTAGATCAGTGCTTCAGCTCAGAGCTAAAATGCTCTTATCAAAATACACCCAACATAACGCTACAGAGGCAACATATTCAAAATACAAACAATATTATTAATTCCAAATATTTTGTGCTAAACATAAAAACGTATTAAATATATTAATTGCATCTTCCTCAATTATCTTTTGATGTATTTATGAATTCATACATCCATTCATTTTATGGCGATAGGTTATTGTGCACTTGCTCTAAATTCTTTAAAGGGCTCCTTTTAAGGCCTTTAATCATGCACAACTATAAGTCTCCTTTTGCTGGGAAATGTGTTAAATCGAACACCTTGAGGTTAATAATAGAAGTATGCAAAAAAATATCAAGAGAAAGAAAATGTTGTATAGCGCAAACAAAAGGGATAGAGACGAAACAAAATACAAAGAATATGTTGAACTGCAAAGAGATCCTAAGAAAGGGATCAGGAAAGTAAAGAGGGAAATAGAAAGAAACAGCTCTTGGAGCTAAAACTAATGCAAACAGCTTTTTTCAATACTACAACAGCAAGAGGTCTATAAAGGAGGAAGTGAAACGGATAAAGAGCAAGTATTGAAGTATCTTGGAAAACGAACATGTGGCAAATGTTCTAAATGAGTATTTCACAGAGGTTTTTACACAAGAGAAAACAGATAACATGCCACAGGTTAACAATCAGTCCAGTCAAACCCTAAGAGAGATCAGGATAAATGAGGAGGAGGTACTACAGGGACTAGCACAATTAAAACCAAAAAATCACCTGGGCCAGGTGGTATATTTCCGACAGTGCTTAAAGAAATTAGGGGAATTATTTATAGGTCGCTAAGTCAAATATTCCAAATGACACTTAGAACAGGGGATGTGCCAACTGACAGCAAATGTCATACCAATCCACAAGAAAGGGGACAAAACTGAGCCAGGAAATTACAGACCAATCAGTCTCACCTGCATCACTTGTAAAATGTTGGAAAAGATGATTAGACTGAAAATAGAGCAGGATCTTAATGAAACCCATATTCTTGTAGATAGTCAACATGGGTTTAGACGAGGCAGATCATGTCTTACTAATTTATTGGAGTTCTTTGAACATGCAACTGCAGCTGTACATCACGTGAAAGCATACGATATGATATACTTAGATTTCCAAAAAGCTTTTGATAAGGTTCCACAGCAAAGACTGATCCTCAAATTGGAAGCTGCAGTCATTCAGGTTAATATTAGTAGATGGATTATGAACTGGTTGATGTCTAGGAAACCGAGGGTGTCGATTAGAGGAGTCGCTTCTAACTGGAGTGAGGTTGTTAGTGGAGTTCCACAGGGATCAGTACTAGGGCCTTTGCTTTTTCTAATTTATATTAATGATCTGGACTCTGGGATAGTTAGCAATCTTGTCAAATTTGCAGATGATACTAAAATAGGTGGCTGAGCAGATACAATCTTGGCAGCATAGGCTATTCAAAGGGACTTAGATAATATTCAGTTGTGGGCCAACACCTGGCAGATGAGATTCAGGTTTTCCAGATCAGCAGGGACACATGCACCCGGGAACACAAATGGAAATTGGGCTTCAAGGCATTCAAGACGGAAAGCAGGAGACACTCCTTCACACAGAGTTGTCACAATTTGAACAAACTCCCCAGCGATGTGGTTGAAACTGAACATTTGGAAACATTCAAAAATAGACTGGATAGGATCATTGGATTACTAAGGTATTAATGGACACCAAACGAGCACGATGTGTCGAATGGCCTCCTCTCGTTTGTAAACGTTCTTATGTTCTTATGTTCTTAACTCAAGCACCCAGGGGCTTTTGATAAAGTAGGTTGAATCTTACCATCATTTTTAGTGCTTAACCACTGTAACTGAAATGAATGAATAGATGCGCCCCCTGTATCCCAAGTTACACATATGCTCATATACATTACGACTTTAAACCTCCACCTATACGTTTAGTTATTTTGCATTCAGAGCACTTGTTGAGACTGAAGAGTCGTAGAAATCCAGAGAGAGATGCACCTCCAATCAAAATGTTTTTATTACAAGCAGCTGCAAGGAAGAGGTTCAAGAGGCAAATCTCAAGAACAGTCTTAGAGAAGTTACAAACTACAGGCACTGTTATGCAGACCAGACGATATATCAAGCCCAAATTGCTGGTGAAAACTGGTTCTTATCAGACCCTGTTCTTCTAGGTATCAGGGTTGAACTATAGCACAGTACCGTAGCACAGTGAGACAATGAGACAGGTACCTTGTTCACACAGACACACAGGGAAAGAAATGCAGTTATAAGGGAACTTGAAAGCGGAGTGCTAAGTTTCTATGCTAATGCAACAGTCAAATCCTGATTCGGTTTCTGAAATCCTAATAAGAAATCAAGTGGGTTTTCGTTCGGTCGAGCAAAGCTAGTTATCTCAAGAAATGAAAACATCAGTAAAGAAATTAAAAATATGGCAGACTGGAAAGTCCTGAAGGATAATATTACTGCCTGAGCAGTGTGAAAAAGACAGAACATAAACAGAGCATACTCTAATAATTCTGGATACTTCTAGTAATGGAAGAGCCATAAACACATCTAAACCCCTTCTAAAATATAGATATCTCTTACAGGAGGAACCAGGAAGTGTAGTTTTCAAATGCTTGTCCTAAACAGAAACACATGCCTATATTGATAATCAGTATAAATGCAAAAGCAACTGCTACACCCCAGTCAAACCAGTCTCTCCTTTAGTGCTGTGATATCCTCGTGGTGGTCTCAGAGATGGAGGTATGATAGCAGTCCGTGTGGGGAAATATGTAGATTCCCATGACCTCCGTAGAGGTACTGTGTGACAGGGGACACAACACACCACTAGGTGCCTCACAACTACCACAGCCCTACCCTCTTGTCATGAGGGAGACTCATGGCAGCGAATTGGCAGTGGGCATTAGTGTGACTCCCGTCTAACCAGGCGTGCACCCTGGAGTACTCAACTATACCCATAGTGTTGGACCGAGCTGCTTTCAGTAGGGCTCGGCACTAAACTGGGCCTCAGTGAGTGAAATGCGATTGTCTCAGAGGAAGAGGGAACATGATGTTGAGTCTTAGCCTATCGTTTCAGAATGGTTAAGAATATAATGCTGCATAATAGGAGTGACCCTAGTGTAGTGTGGAGAGGCACAATCTCCCAGTCGCAGAACTAATAAACAGATCTCAAGCCAGGTCTCGACAGCCTTGTGGTCAACATGTCCCATGTAGTGATATATGCTGTGAGCTACTGTACGGTGTACACATCATAATTGAGTATAATATAATCTTTTCCTGCTTCATTGTCGTGGGCCCAGGACCTGCAAAAAGGAAGAAAGGCCCAGGGCTACTCCCACTGTTTGACCCGGCCTAAATCTTTTGAGGTGGCCTAAAGGTGACCTAAATGTGAATGTGATGCGCTGGGCCCTGGGCTGGGTGGAAAGCGTCAGTGCGTGATGCAGCTCAAGCCACGGCCCCAGAGACATTGTGTCCGAGTCAAAGAGACGCAGAATAAACACAGGCACCAAGACAACTCACACACTGCACAGGACACACAGTATTGTCTCTATATTGTTTGAATGTCATATCGATCTATAGCCTTAAATGTACCGATACATTTCGCTAGCTCACAACTTTATATATATTAAAAAGTCTATGCTAAGTAATGAGTTATAATATTGTAAACAGTTCAAACTACTCGGTCGATTAAAATAAAAGTGTGAAAGTCTGAAATTTAACCGTATGTATTTTACACGTGAAAATTGCTTTGTGAAATTGTGAACGGGACCAGGTAACTTTATGAATTATCCGAATTTTGCATTAAAACTATATAAATTTAACCGAAGCAGGTTTCCATTCAAATCAATGCATTTTAAAACGAGACCAGCTATTTACTAGCCAATAGAAAATAGGACTATATAGAACTGAGCAATATAATCACAAATGCTGGCATTAAAAAAGAAACCGCAGGAAGTGTCCAGCGCTGCTGTCTGAGGATACAGTGGGGGAAAAAAGTATTTGATCCCCTGCTGATTTTGTATGTTTGCCCACTGACAAAGAAATGATCAGTCTATAATTTTAATGGTAGGTGTATTTTAACAGTGAGAGACAGAATAACAACAAATAAATCCAGAAAAACGCATTTCAAAAAAGTTATAAATTGATTTGCATGTTAATGAGGGAAATAAGTATTTGATCCCCTATCAATCAGCAAGATTTCTGGCTCCCAGGTGTCTTTTATACAGGTAACGAGCTGAGATTAGGAGCACTCTCTTAAAGGGAGTGCTCCTAATCTCAGCTCGATACCTGTATAAAAGACACCTGTCCACAGAAGCAATCAATCAATCAGATTCCAAACTCTCCACCATGGCCAAGACCAAAGAGCTGTCCAAGGATGTCAGGGACAAGATTGTAGACCTACACAAGGCTGGAATGGGCTACAAGACCATCGCCAAGCAGCTTGGTGAGAAGGTGACAACAGTTGGTGCGATTATTCGCAAATGGAAGAAACACAAAATAACTGTCAGTCTCCCTCGGTCTGGGGCTCCATGCAAGATCTCACCTCGTGGAGTTTCAATGATCATGAGAACGGTGAGGAATCAGCACAGAACTACACGGGAGGATCTTGTTAATGATCTCAAGGCAGCTGGGACCATAGTCACCAAGAAAACAATTGGTAACACACTACGCCGTGAAGGACTGAAAACCTGCAGTGCCCGCAAGGTCCCCCTGCTCAAGAAAGGACATGTACAGGCCCGTCTGAAGTTTGCCAACATCTGAATGATTCAGAGGAGAACTGGGTGAAAGTGCTGTGGTCAGATGAGACCAAAATTGAGCTCTTTGGCATCAACTCAACTTGCCGTGTTTGGAGGAGGAGGAATGACCCCAAGAACACCATCCCCACCGTCAAACATGGAGGTGGAAACATTATGCTTTGGGGGTGTTTTTCCGCTAAGGGGACAGGACAACTGCACCGCATCAAAGGGACGATGGACGGGGCCATGTACCGTCAAATCTTGGGTGAGAACCTCCTTCCCTCAGCCAGGGCATTGAAAATGGGTGGTGGATGGGTATTCCAGCATGACAATGACCCAAAACACACAGCCAAGGCAACAAAGGAGTGGCTCAAGAAGAAGCACATTAAGGTCCTGGAGTGGCCTAGCCAGTCTCCAGACCTTAATCCCATAGACAATCTGTGGAGGGAGCTGAAGGTTCGAGTTGCCAAACGTCAGCCTCGAAACCTTCATGACTTGGAGAGGATCTGCAAAGAGGAGTGGGACAAAATCCCTCCTGAGATGTGTGCAAACCTGGTGGCCAACTACAAGAAACGTCTGACCTCTGTGATTGCCAACAAGGGTTTTGCCACCAAGTACTAAGTAGAAGGGGTCAAATACTTATTTCCCTCATTAACATGCAAATCAATGTATAACTTTTTGGAAATGCGTTTTTCTGGATTTTTTTGTTGTTATTCTATCTCTCACTGTTAAAATACACCTACCATTAAAATTATAGACTGATCATTTCTTTGTCAGTGGGCAAACGTACAAAATCAGCAGGGGATCAAATACTTTTTTCCCTCACTGTACATCAATATTAATAAGTTGTGATTATAAACACATCGCATATACCTGTAAGCAGACCTAATATGTCATGGGTCACTGGTTTGTTTGAGCAGATTTGTTTAATTGCCGGCAAGCATTTCATTTAGGCCTCCTTTTCGCCCACATTTGTGAATGCACTTAGGCCTCCTAAAACCGCAAACGTGAACGGGTCCTCTAAAAAAAGCCGGTCTAAATTTGAGGCAGCCCAGGGCCGGCCTAATAAGTGTGAATGGGGTCATAGACTCATACTATAATTAGTACATTGACACATTCGTGGAATAGACTCCATTCAATTTGTATTGAAACATGTTGTTTTGACCACCCTGCTCTTGGAAGAGACAAACTCATTATTCACCCAGTCTTTTTTCCCATAATATGATTTGACCTGAGGCCAATATTCCCGCCACACCTCTCCCTCCTGTTCATCCATAGGCACTGTCTGCAGTGGACAAGGATGATGGGCTATTGCCTATGTACACTGAGGCAGTGTGGGGGTTGGGGGGGGGACATGCGGAAAAAAACATTTCCCTCACTTTGGTCGGAGTCCCAATCAGTGAAATGATCGAAAGACCATTCAATTTGATAAGTCATGTCATGTGGGTGGGGGACCTGTGGGATGAATGTGAGGGTTAGTCGTTACTGCTGGCTCCTGCCTGTGAAGACAGGCACAAAGGTCCTTTATCTGCGTGGCTCTGTCCCACAGCTTCTCTCCCAGCCTCGATTTCATTAATGTGGCACAGAACTAAGATTCCTTTATCAGTTTTAGAATTTTTATGATATATTTTTTCCTCTCCCTGGCCCCCCATTCTCTATGTTGTCTCAGAATCCACTTGGGATCCCATCCGTTCTTTTTCATTTTATTTTCCACCTTAACATATTAATCATTAAGAAATCCGTTTACAGATAGATCTGATCCTGTCATAATTCAGACTGTAGTCCCTGGTCTCAATACCTATACAGTGTTTTTTTTCCCCCCCCAATCGAAACAAATTCTCTCTTCAGCTTCCCAAGCCTCCTTGCTAAAGTGGTGTCCAAGTTATTTATCAACATATGTCATACATATATCATACCATTATATTATATCATTATTATATTATATCTAATGATTCCCAAGTACTTCAGGAAAGTAAGTTTCATGAAATGTGTACAGCCAATCACTTCCCTAACCACAAGTTTGTGTGAGTACTAAGACAGGTGTGCGCCTGTGCGTCTCATAGCTCTTCATTTTTTCCACTTCCTCCTATTGAAGTCCAGTCTACACTGGTATGTGTTACTGAAGCCAGATTGAACTGATCAATAGTTCATGTCTTACCTATTCAGTGTATTTAGGGATTTTGTGTTGTTACTGTGGGGACATCAAACTCTTCATCATGGAAATGACCGTCAAAGTTAATTTACAGCATTATAATAGCACTTGGCTATTGCTTTATCCCATATCTAAGAAACCTTCACTGAGTAATTTCTGTTTACTCAGATTCCTGTTTCTCTCTCTCTCTATATATATATATATATATCAAAATGTATTTATTATGTATTTGTTTTGCTCGAATACCTTTACCCAACACCTGCTATTAATCTATCTACTTATGTGTAAAACCTAGTTACAATCCTGTTCTTCTTTTTTGATCGGATGGCCTGCCATTCCGATCCTATTCATGCTTCCCAGATAATCCACCACCAATTCGTCCTTCCCAGTTTGACATCGTGTCCCAGTCTTTCCCGTATTTCCGTCCCACGTAATACTCTGGTCGAAAGTACAATGACAGCTGCTAGTCTGCTATCACCCGACTGCAAAATATGCAATTCACCTCAGACCTGTGCTACACGAGTCACACCTCAATGATTTAACAATGACAGCTGTAACTACCCTAACACCCAAATCGCAGACCCATATTACTCCAGTAACACTTCGTTGATATCATACGCATATTACATCAATACGCTACAAACTGTAGTCGTACTGCAAGGAAACCAAAAAAACTTTACATTTCAGTGGCATACCCTGGTCAGTATAACACACAATTATTATACCTCTGGATTGCAGACTTGGGCACCTGCAACCACACTGCAGTCTCTGTATCCCAACGGCAGGTCCCGAACCGCACACTGCAGCAGAACAATGGCTACGACACGACCTCACCAGCAAAAAGCCCTAAAACCCAGGACCTTTTGACTTGGAAACACAGAAAGTCTCTCTAGACTTATTGCACTCTTTTATACTTGATAGCAGGATAGTGCCCCTGGTGACTACTGATACCCGTACAGAACACTAATTTACAGGGTGGTATTGAAAATCCTAAACTCACCCTTATCCTGCTCTGCACTGGCACTAAAGTCCGGGATGCCGAAGCCACCATCCTGATCGTGATGCCAACTGAAGAGTCATAGAAATCCAGAGAGAGATGCACCTCCATTTTTATTACAAGCAGCTGCATGGAAGAGGTTGAAGAGGCAATCTCAAGAACAGTCTCAGAGAAGTTACAAACCACAGGCACTTTTATGCAGACCAGAGAAGAGACAAAGAAAACAGGCTCACATGTCTGTCCCGAGAAGAGTTCAAGTTTCTGCCTAACAACTGCTCAGGAAGACCCGTATACAGTAAAAACGGGGAGAATTAAGGCACACGTAATGTTTAATATAAGGGGGTTTGTACGATATATCAAACCCAAATTGCTGGTGAAAACATATAGCACAGTACCGTAGCACAGTGAGACAGTGAGACAGCGACCTTGTCCACTCAGACACACAGGGAAAGAAATGCACTTCTTCAAGACGATACACTATCGTATTTAATTAAACATACAAGTGATGTATTTTTTCTATGCACTCCAATACAGGCCAGTACTAAAACATTTGCACTCGTACAAATCACCCATGAGTCACCCAGCATGGGATGTTCATAAACTGCAAACATGATCTGACAGCGGAGAGCCATGGTGAGATCACTGGAGTCATCGCTGTGAAGAAGAAGCGCCACCTTGTGTATAATTGTAAGGATGGGATTTATTTACACACCCATTAGCACCGGATTGCTTGAAGAAGCGGAATGTGTGAAACATCTAACATTATGGGCTTGATTGGAAATGCAGCACATGGGTGTAAATCAATACACAATCAATGTAAGAAAACGACAAAACAAAACTCAAATTTGGTATAAAGTTCCTGTAACTCCATACAACCTATTCCAGGCATGCGTGGTTTTATTATGGCCAACATACATGAGCTTTATTTGTGTGCACCTTATTGCACACTTTAGCAGCCCTGAAAGTGTAAGGTGATATATCCCACTTATATGTAGGTTTTCATTAAAATACAAAAGCTTGAATTATATGTCACTTTATAAAAATAATTTAAACATGTATTGCTTCTGCTACAAATATGTGCCTATGGTCAAAATGACATTATTGTCACTTAATTTAGCTAAAAGGGTGGGTTATTTCCTATTTGTAGTGGGAGTTGTAGTATTTGGGAGTTGTCTTTGAAATGTGTCAATGTTAACTTTTAGTGAATGGCATAATCACAATCATTAAACAGCAACTTTCAATAATAAAACAAATCTCAAGTAATACGATTGTTTTCTTGCTTCACCTAGAACAAAAATCTATCAAATAAATCAATAAACAGAACAACCAAATGGGAGAATGCTATTGCGAGTATTGAATCATGAATTTGGACAGTTTCTTTAACAGACGCTTAATCGCGCACTTTTTGGACGGGTGCAGCTGTGCACAGTTGGGGGGCTGGGGCACTTGGTCAGTTGCCAGTATCACACATACACCTCCGGTTACAACTTCATCGACACGACACAATGTACAGTAAACTTTACCGCTGGCTATGACGTCAGTAGCGGCTATGACGTCACATGGACAAGTTGTTAGTTCAATCGAAGGCAGAAGTCAGACATTCGGACTGGTATAACGAGAGAGCAACATCACATCTGTGAAGCTTGGAGATATACCGTATCTATTCGCTATATACCGTATCTATTCGAGATACCAAACTATTCGAGTTTGAAGAGGAAATTGCAGCTGAGACCAGGAGAAGAATTACTGGTTGAATAATCACAGCACAGTTTCAAGGTAAGAGAGCGGACGAGAGCAGGGGAGGAGCAAAGGCTTGTTATTTCAGTTTAGTCGACGTGCACGCAAAGTTTTTGCCAGGCCAGTCGTCTAGCCTGAGTGTATCTGCGGAACCCGCTGGTGGGTAATGCTGGCACTGGTAGCTGTATTGTCTTTGTTACTCGTGTGCCCGTTTCCAGTGCCGGACGCCCCGGACGCTTAAACGGGTTTCACTGGCTTAAGCGTCCGTCACCCACTGAGAAACACTGCGCTTTCAGATCGGAGATGAGACAGACAGGGAAGAGATCAGATACATTGTGTCGCAAGATATCATCTCAAGTGTCGTGTGCGATCACGAAGAAATGACAGTTTTCTTAGCAGCATGGAGTGAAATCCACGTACAGAGACAATGACGGTTGCAGTTCATATCCGAGCATTAAAACGTGGCGAACACGGTTTCACGCAGCGGCGCAGTGCGGACTGTTGGACGCCCTGCAGGACAGTCATCGGATCGGCAGCAGCACATGGTGTTAATATTGTATGAACAGCTGCAGGTGTTTCAGGCTGCTGTCCTGTGGATGGTGTGCAGTCTGCTGTGTAACAGTCAGTGTGAAGCCCAACACGATTCACTTAACGTGTGCCCATTTACAAGTTAAATGAATGAATAAATACAGCAGATCTGGGTTTCCCTCTAAAACAAGGGCTGGTTTAATAAATGCGTCCATAAGTCCATAAACGCCATGACTGAAACATGCACACTTTAGTTCAATTATAACCTGCTATATTGCAGCTGCTGTTACTGTATGATTGATCGTGAAATGTGTGTATTTTATTTAATATGATCTAATTTAAAAAAAGTTGGAAGTTCAGGTTCAAACACAATCAGCGTCGATATGGTGTTATAAGGGAACTGGGTAAAACCCGAAAGGCCGGTGGAAAGATTTACAAAGACGTCTGAAACAGAAAAATACTTATTCTGGGTTTTCAGAAACTTTTAATTGTTTTAATTGAAAATATTATATTACATAATGTAAATAAATATTAATAATGAACTTTAATACTACTAATAACAATAACAATAACAATAACAATACTACTACTACCACCACTACTACTACTACTACTACTACCACTAATCATGTATACACATTTTCTACAACTTGTTAAACTGAACAGAGTTTGTAAAAGTAATAGTGGCAATAAGGTTCAATAGTGCTACAATAGTTTCATGCTGGGGACCCATTTGTGGGACTGGGAATAGACACGCAAATTAGTGTCCCCAGTGTCACAAGTTTGTGTCTTAGATTGAATTGTTAGCTCTCCAAGGTTTGCTTTCTAATATTGAAAAGACAGCTCCCCAAAATCATCGTAGTCCTTTTTAAGGTACAGTCGTTTTTTGCTGGGGAGTTATTTTGGAACTGGAAACATACACCCAAAATAGTTTACACTATTTGTCCTTTTGATCAATTCAGTTCCAAGGCATACTTTTCAGTAATTTAGACAACAATAATTCCCTTTTACAGCTACATTTCAGTTCAATACAGCTCAACAGTCTTTTTAGCTTCACGAAAACCTTCTTCTCATCTAGAACCCATTTCAGGTTTTACCCAGTCCCCTTATAACACCATATCGACGCTGTTGGTATTTGAACCTGAACTTCCAACTTTTTTCTCAAAAGTTTATTTTCGACTTTAAATCTCAAAACCTTTGACTTTTTATCTCAAAGTATATATATTTTTCTTTCTCTTAAGTGGCCCTAATGCTCTGCTAATAATATGGCAAGAAAAGTCGTTTGTAGTTACAGACCTGTGCAGTTAAAAGAGATATCTACCAGCACATATCTTGATGATGATTATAATAAGAACAATAACAATAATACTAAATAGCATTTTTTTTTTTATTGTTGCACGTGGAAATGTTTTCTTACGGTAATGTAATGCTTGTCTGAATATAATGTTGTCACGTTTAGCTCTTCTTAATATCTCTTAACAGAAACGCATATTTATTATGCTGACTGCAAAAAAATACAATAAAATAGACACAAAAGTCAGGCTGTATCGCTCATAGTGTTGTTTTCTGTCTCTGTTTTTTAAACGAAACACACGGCATAGACGCTTAAGCAAGTGTAACCGAGGCAGTAGTTTCAACTTAGCCTTGGAACCAATATTACTGAAGTTGTGTGGGTTTACTTTACCTAAATATCTGAGTTTCCGTTTCTGTGTTGCAGAATGTCACTGGTGGTTCTGCTCTACCTCCTCCTGGGTGGTGGTCTGCAGGGCCCCTCGTCTGTGGGGGAAGATCAGCGCGGTTTGGAGATACTGTTCCGTGACGGAGTGCGCGAGAATTATCTGAACGACATGCTGCAGATCTTATACCAGGAGATCGACAGCCTGAGCCAGACAGCACCAGAAGAGGACAAGCTTTACTGGAGTTGGGAGGAATGTGCCTTGAAGATTCAGAACGTAATGCACAGGCACTGGTTGCTGGGAGTGGAGCTGATTCTGTGTGGGCTAATCTTCTGGGGCCTGTGCTCTAGGAGGAGATGGTGGAAGAGGGAGCCAAAGGCCGAGCCAGAGGAAGAGCCAGAGGAAGAGTCAGAGGTCGAGCCAGAGGAAGAGTCAGTGATCGAGCAAGAGGCCGACCCAGAGGAAGAATCAGTGACCGAGCCAGAGGCCGACCCAGAGGAAGAGTCAGAGAAAGAGTCAGTGGCTGAGCAAGAGGCCGACCCGGAGGTCGAGCAAGAGGCTGGACAAGAGGAAGAGACTGAGGAAGAGTCAGTGGCTGAGCCAGAGGCCGACCCAGAGGTCAAGCTAGAGGTCGAGCCAGAGGAAGAGTCAGTGGCCGAGCCAGAGGCTGACTCAGAGATCGAGCCAGAGACCGACCCAGAGGTCGAGAAAGAGGCAGAGTCAGAGGAAGAGCCAGTGGCTGAGCCAGAGGCTGGGCAAGAGGAAGAGTCAGAGGAAGAATCAGTGGCCGAGCCAGAGGGCGACCAAGAGGTCGAGCTAGAGGTAGAGTCAGTGGCCAAACCAGAGGCCAACCCAGAGGTCGAGCCAGAGGTCGAGCCAGAGGAAGAGTCAGTGCCTGACCCAGAGATCGAGCCAAAGGAGGAGTCAGTGGCTGAGCCAGAGGCCGACCCAGAGGAAGAGTCATTGGCCGAACCAGAGGCCAACCCAGAGGCCAACCCAGAGGTCGAGCCAGAGGAAAAGCCAGAGAAAGAGTCAGTGCCTGACCCAGAGATCGAGCCAAAGGAGGAGTCAGTGGCTGAGCCAGAGGCTGACCCAGAGGAAGAGTCAGTGGCCGAACCAGAGGCCAACCCAGAGGCCAACCCAGAGGTCGAGCCAGAGGAAAAGCCAGAGAAAGAGTCAGTGCCTGACCCAGAGATCGAGCCAAAGGAGGAGTCAGTGGCAGAGCCAGAGGCCGACCCAGAGGTCAAGCCAGAGGTAGAGCCAAATACAGAGGCTTGGACCAAGAGGCAACTGATAGCCAATCTTAAAGTAATATCAAAAGGTGGTGTTGCCGGAGACAGAGACAGAGACATCCGTTTTGTCCAAGAGGTGGTGGAACATCTCCTGGATGTGGCACGGGACTCAAGCCAGCTGTATACCGACATGCTGCAGGAAGGCTGTGTGGGTGTGGGCAGCCAGTTTGAGGGTGGTTGGAGCAGCGGAAGACAGCAGGAGCCTGATTATGATATGCTGGTGGTCATCAACCCGCCCCGCACTCTCTCCTTCCAGGTGGAGCTTGGCTACAATGATGCAAGCAATCCCCTGGCTTGGGAGGCCCCCCCTGATTACCGCGGGCAGGGAAGGGTGCGTTTAATCAGTACCTCCCCGCCCTCTCAGGGTGTGCCACCCAGGCCTCATGAGCCGAAGAGCAGCCTGGACTGGATGGGCCCCGGGGAGCACCTGGAGCCTGCCCTGGTGCTGCAGTGGCTGGGAAGTACACTGAAGAAGGCCTGGGACCAAAGAAAAACAATGAAGGTGACCTTCGGGGGGGCGGAGTGTCCCTGCAGGCTACAACTGGAAAATCCTTCAGGCCGGAGGCTGTATGTAAACCTGGTGCCCGCAGTGAGAGTGGAGGGGACCAATGCTTTCCTGGTCACCCAGGGACCCGTTCTGCGGCCTCCAGAGCACTGGGTCCAGTGGTTCAGTGTGGACGAGGGCAATTTCCTGCGAGACGTGACTCAGAAGATGCCAAGCAATTCCTGCCACCTGAAATGTCTGCACATGCTCTCCGTCGCCAACACGCAGCCAGCGTCTCTCAGCCCAGAGGATCCCGAGTCTTCCTTCCTGACCTCCTACCACCTGAAGACGATTGTGCTGTACATGCTGTTCAGATGGCCCGATCCGCAGGACTGGACGCAGAGGCAGCTATCTAGGCAGCTCCAAATCGCCCTTGGTGTGCTGGAGAAACACCTGGAGTGCAAGTGGCTCCCCCACTGTGTGCAGGGGTCCCGGGACCTGGGGTCACTCCAGGGGATGCCCCCCGTGTTCCCTCACACCTCGTCCGTCAACCTCTTCGAGCCACTGAAGCAGGACCCCCATCAGCACATGGTGGCAATGAAAGACTTCCGGCGGCTAACTACACGTCTCAGGATGTTCACACGCAGTTTCTGTGAAAAGACCAGACTCAGGAACAGCGAAATCACAGAGAACAGGCTGAATGAATGGCCACTGTGAAGATCCGAGAACACTTCAACACTTCAGCACTTCCTTACTGCCCTATGTCCCTTTTCCTTCAACACTTCAGCACTTTTTTTTTTCCTTCATGTCCCTTTTCCCTGATTACAAATAAAACATTACAATAAACACTAAATGGCTTGTTATTTAATGTGAGCAATATATATAATTGTGTTTTTATTTAAAATGTTTCAGTTGCGAACAGATATACACGTGCCTTCATCTTACTTGTTAGAATAATTTGTAATGAGAGCTCAAATTTCAGCTTTGGTGTGTGGCCTTAGTCTGATGAGAAATTAATTTGCTGAACATATAGGCCCCACCTCGCAAGACTTAAAGGATCTGCTGCTAACGTCTTGGTTCCAGATATCACAGCACACCTTCAGAGGTCTAGTGGAGTCCATGCCTCGACGGGTCAGGGCTGTATTGGCGGCAAAAGGGGGACCTACACAATATTAGGCAGGTGGTCATGATGTTATGGCTGATCGGTGTACATTACATCTGGTAAGAGGCGACATATTCAAAATTCAAACAATATTAATAATTCCAAATATTTTGTAATAAATAAATGATAGAATTATGTAAAAAAAATATCAAGAGAAGAAAATGTTGTATAGCGCAGAGAAAACAATAGACAAAGATTATATCGAACTGCAAAGAGATCTTAAGAAAGGGATCAGGAAAGCAAAGCTTGGAGCTAAAACTAATGCAAACAGCTTTTTTCAATACTACAACTGCAAGAGGTCTATAAAGGAGGAAGTGAAACGGATAAAGAGCAAGTATTGAAGTATCTTGGAAAACGAACAACATGTGGCAAATGTTCTAAATGAGTATTTCACAGAGGTTTTTACACAAGAGAAAACAGATAACATGCCACAGGTTAACAACCAGTCCAGTCAAACCCTAAGAGAGATCAGGATAAATGAGGAGGAGGTACTACAGGAACTAGCACAATTAAAACACAAAAATCACCTGGGCCAGATGGTATATTTCCAACAGTGCTTAAAGAAATGAGGGAAATGATTTATATGCTGCTAACTCAAATATTCCAAATGACACTTAGAACAGGGGATGAGCCAACTGACTGGAACACAGCAAATGTCATACCAATCCACAAGAAAGGGGACAAAACTGAGCCAGGAAATTACAGACCAATCAGTCTCACCTGCATCACTTGTAAAATGTTGGAAATGTATGTGAAAGCATATGAAAATAGAGCAGGATCTTAATAAAACCCATATTCTTGGAGATAGTCAACATGGGTTTAGACGAGGCAGATCATGTCTTACTAATTTATTGGAGTTCTTTGAACATGCAAGTGCAGCTGTACATCATGTGAAAGCATATGATCTGATATACTTAGATTTCCAAAAAGCTTTTGATAAGGTTCCACAGCAAAGACTGATCCTCAAATTGGAAGCTGCAGTCATTCAGGTTAATGTAAGTAGATGGATTATGAACTGGTTGATGTATAGGAAACAGAGGGTGTCGATTAGAGGAGTTGTTTCTAACTGGAGTGAGGTTGTTAGTGGAGTTCCACAGGGATCAGTACTAGGGCCTTTGCTTTTTCTAATTTATATTAATGATCTGGACTCTGGGATAGTTAGCAATCTTGTCAAATTTGCAGATGATACTAAAATAGGTGGCTGAGCAGATACAATCTTGGCAGCATAGGCTATTCAAAGGGACTTAGATAATATTCAGTTGTGGGCCGACACCTGGCAGATGAAATTCAGGTTTTCCAGATCAGCAGGGACACATGCACCCGGGAACACAAATGGAAATTGGGCTTCAAGGCATTCAAGACGGAAAGCAGGAGACACTCCTTCACAAAGAGTTGTCACAATTTGAACAAACTCCCCAGCGATGTGATTGAAGCTGAACATTTGGAAACATTCAAAAATAGACTGGATAGGATCATTGGATCACTAAGGTATTAATGGACACCAAACGAGCACGATGTGTCGAATGGCCTCCTCTCGTTTGTAAACGTTCTTATGTTCTTATGTTCTTAACTCAAGCACCCAGGGGCTTTTGATAAAGTAGGTTGAATCTTACCATCATTTTTAGTGCTTAACCACTGTAACTGAAATGAATGAATAGATGCGCCCCCTGTATCCCAAGTTACACATATGCTCATATACATTGCGACTTTAAACCTCCACCTATACGTTTAGTTATTTTGCATTCAGAGCACTTGTTGAGACTGAAGAGTCGTAGAAATCCAGAGAGAGATGCACTTCTTCAAGACGATACACTATCGTATTTAATTAAACATACAAGTGATGTATTTTTTCTATGCACTCCAATACAGGCCAGTACTAAAACATTTGCACTCATACAAATCACCCATGAGTCACCCAGCATGGGATGTTCATAAACTGCAAACATGATCTGACAGCGGAGAGCCATGGTGAGATCACTGGAGTCATCGCTGTGAAGAAGAAGCGCCACCTTGTGTATAATTGTAAGGATGGGATTTATTTACACACCCATTAGCACCGGATTGCTTGAAGAAGCGGAATGCGTGAAACATCTAACATTATGGGCTTGATTGGAAATGCAGCACATGGGTGTAAATCAATACACAATCAATGTAAGAAAACGACAAAACAAAACTCAAATTTGGTATAAAGTTCCTGTAACTCCATACAACCTATTCCAGGCATGCGTGGTTTTATTATGGCCAACATACATGAGCTTTATTTGTGTGCACCTTATTGCACACTTTAGCAGCCCTGAAAGTGTAAGGTGATATATCCCACTTATATGTAGGTTTTCATTAAAATACAAAAGCTTGAATTATATGTCACTTTATAAAAATAATTTAAACATGTATTGCTTCTGCTACAAATATGTGCCTATGGTCAAAATGACATTATTGTCACTTAATTTAGCTAAAAGGGTGGGTTATTTCCTATTTGTAGTGGGAGTTGTAGTATTTGGGAGTTGTCTTTGAAATGTGTCAATGTCAACTTTTAGTGAATGGCATAATCACAATCATTAAACAGCACCTTTCAATAATAAAAAAAATCTCAAGTAATACGATTGTTTTCTTGCTTCACCTAGAACAAAAATCTATCAAATAAATCAATAAACAGAACAACCAAATGGGAGAATGCTATTGCGAGTATTGAATCATGAATTTGGACAGTTTCTTTAACAGACGCTTAATCGCGCACTTTTTGGACGGGTGCAGCTGTGCACAGTTGGGGGGCTGGGGCACTTGGTCAGTTGCCAGTATCACACATACACCTCCGGTTACAACTTCATCGACACACGTGACACAATGTCCAGTAAACTTTACCGCTGGCTATGACGTCAGTAGCGGCTATGCCGTCACATGGACAAGTTGTTAGTTCAATCGAAGGCAGAAGTCAGACATTCGGACTGGTATAACGAGAGAGCAACATCACATCTGTGAAGCTTGGAGATATACCGTATCTATTCGCTATATACCGTATCTATTCGAGATACCAAACTATTCGAGTTTGAAGAGGAAATTGCAGCTGAGACCAGGAGAAGAATTACTGGTTGAATAATCACAGCACAGTTTCAAGGTAAGAGAGCGGACGAGAGCAGGGGAGGAGCAAAGGCTTGTTATTTCAGTTTAGTCGACGTGCACGCAAAGTTTTTGCCAGGCCAGTCGTCTAGCCTGAGTGTATCTGCGGAACCCGCTGGTGGGTAATGCTGGCACTGATAGCTGTATTGTCTTTGTTACTCGTGTGCCCGTTTCCAGTGCCGGACGCCCCGGACGCTTAAACGGGTTTCACTGGCTTAAGCGTCCGTCACCCACTGAGAAACACTGCGCTTTCAGATCGGAGATGAGACAGACAGGGAAGAGATCAGATACATTGTGTCGCAAGATATCATCTCAAGTGTCGTGTGCGATCACGAAGAAATGACAGTTTTCTTAGCAGCATGGAGTGAAATCCACGTACAGAGACAATGACGGTTGCAGTTCATATCCGAGCATTAAAACGTGGCGAACACGGTTTCACGCAGCGGCGCAGTGCGGACTGTTGGACGCCCTGCAGGACAGTCATCGGATCGGCAGCAGCACATGGTGTTAATATTGTATGAACAGCTGCAGGTGTTTCAGGCTGCTGTCCTGTGGATGGTGTGCAGTCTGCTGTGTAACAGTCAGTGTGAAGCCCAACACGATTCAGTTAACGTGTGCCCATTTACAAGTTAAATGAATGAATAAATACAGCAGATCTGGGTTTCCCTCTAAAACAAGGGCTGGTTTAATAAATGCGTCCATAAGTCCATAAACGCCATGACTGAAACATGCACACTTTAGTTCAATTATAACCTGCTATATTGCAGCTGCTGTTACTGTATGATTGATCGTGAAATGTGTGTATTTTATTTAATATGATCTAATTTAAAAAAAGTTGGAAGTTCAGGTTCAAACACAATCAGCGTCGATATGGTGTTATAAGGGAACTGGGTAAAACCCGAAAGGCCGGTGGAAAGATTTACAAAGACGTCTGAAACAGAAAAATACTTATTCTGGGTTTTCAGAAACTTTTAATTGTTTTAATTGAAAATATTATATTACATAATGTAAATAAATATTAATAATGAACTTTAATACTACTAATAACAATAACAATAACAATAACAATACTACTACTACCCCCCCCACTACTACTACTACTACTACTACCACTAATCATGTATACACATTTTCTACAACTTGTTAAACTGAACAGAGTTTGTAAAAGTAATAGTGGCAATAAGGTTCAATAGTGCTACAATAGTTTCATGCTGGGGACCCATTTGTGGGACTGGGAATAGACACGCAAATTAGTGTCCCCAGTGTCACAAGTTTGTGTCTTAGATTGAATTGTTAGCTCTCCAAGGTTTGCTTTCTAATATTGAAAAGACAGCTCCCCAAAATCATCGTAGTCCTTTTTAAGGTACAGTCGTTTTTTGCTGGGGAGTTATTTTGGAACTGGAAACATACACCCAAAATAGTTTACACTATTTGTCCTTTTGATCAATTCAGTTCCAAGGCATACTTTTCAGTAATTTAGACAACAATAATTCCCTTTTACAGCTACATTTCAGTTCAATACAGCTCAACAGTCTTTTTAGCTTCACGAAAACCTTCTTCTCATCTAGAACCCATTTCAGGTTTTACCCAGTCCCCTTATAACACCATATCGACGCTGTTGGTATTTGAACCTGAACTTCCAACTTTTTTCTCAAAAGTTTATTTTCGACTTTAAATCTCAAAACCTTTAAGTTTAAGAGAGATATCTACCAGCACATATCTTGATGATGATTATAATAAGAACAATAACAATAATACTAAATAGCATTTTCTTTTTTTATTGTTGCACGTGGAAATGTTTTCTTACGGTAATGTAATGCTTGTCTGAATATAATGTTGTCACGTTTAGCTCTTCTTAATATCTCTTAACAGAAACGCATATTTATTATGCTGACTGCAAAAAAATACAATAAAATAGACACAAAAGTCAGGCTGTATCGCTCATAGTGTTGTTTTCTGTCTCTGTTTTTTAAACGAAACACACGGCATAGACGCTTAAGCAAGTGTAACCGAGGCAGTAGTTTCAACTTAGCCTTGGAACCAATATTACTGAAGTTGTGTGGGTTTACTTTACCTAAATATCTGAGTTTCCGTTTCTGTGTTGCAGAATGTCACTGGTGGTTCTGCTCTACCTCCTCCTGGGTGGTGGTCTGCAGGGCCCCTCGTCTGTGGGGGAAGATCAGCGCGGTTTGGAGATACTGTTCCGTGACGGAGTGCGCGAGAATTATCTGAACGACATGCTGCAGATCTTATACCAGGAGATCGACAGCCTGAGCCAGACAGCACCAGAAGAGGACAAGCTTTACTGGAGTTGGGAGGAATGTGCCTTGAAGATTCAGAACGTAATGCACAGGCACTGGTTGCTGGGAGTGGAGCTGATCCTGTGTGGGCTAATCTTCTGGGGCCTGTGCTCTAGGAGGAGATGGTGGAAGAGGGAGCCAAAGGCCGAGCCAGAGGAAGAGTCAGAGGAAGAGTCAGAGGTTGAGCCAGAGGAAGAGTCAGTGATCGAGCAAGAGGCCGACCCAGAGGAAGAGTCAGAGAAAGAGTCAGTGGCTGAGCAAGAGGCCGACCCGGAGGTCGAGCAAGAGGCTGGACAAGAGGAAGAGACTGAGGAAGAGTCAGTGGCTGAGCCAGAGGCCGACCCAGAGGTCAAGCTAGAGGTCGAGCCAGAGGAAGAGTCAGTGGCCGAGCCAGAGGCTGACTCAGAGATCGAGCCAGAGACCGACCCAGAGGTCGAGAAAGAGGCAGAGTCAGAGGAAGAGCCAGTGGCTGAGCCAGAGGCTGGGCAAGAGGAAGAGTCAGAGGAAGAATCAGTGGCCGAGCCAGAGGGCGACCAAGAGGTCGAGCCCGAGGTCGAGCTAGAGGTAGAGTCAGTGGCCGAACCAGAGGCCAACCCAGAGGTCGAGCCAGAGGTCGAGCCAGAGGAAGAGTCAGTGCCTGACCCAGAGATCGAGCCAAAGGAGGAGTCAGTGGCTGAGCCAGAGGCCGACCCAGAGGTAGAGTCAGTGGCCGAACCAGAGGCCAACCCAGAGGTCGAGCCAGAGGTCGAGCCAGAGGAAGAGTCAGTGCCTGACCCAGAGATCGAGCCAAAGGAGGAGTCAGTGGCTGAGCCAGAGGCCGACCCAGAGGAAGAGTCAGTGGCCGAACCAGAGGCCAACCCAGAGGCCAACCCAGAGGTCGAGCCAGAGGAAAAGCCAGAGAAAGAGTCAGTGCCTGACCCAGAGATCGAGCCAAAGGAGGAGTCAGTGGCTGAGCCAGAGGCCGACCCAGAGGAAGAGTCAGTGGCCGAACCAGAGGCCAACCCAGAGGCCAACCCAGAGGTCGAGCCAGAGGAAAAGCCAGAGAAAGAGTCAGTGCCTGACCCAGAGATCGAGCCAAAGGAGGAGTCAGTGGCTGAGCCAGAGGCCGACCCAGAGGAAGAGTCAGTGGCCGAACCAGAGGCCAACCCAGAGGCCAACCCAGAGGTCGAGCCAGAGGAAAAGCCAGAGAAAGAGTCAGTGCCTGACCCAGAGATCGAGCCAAAGGAGGAGTCAGTGGCCGAACCAGAGGCCAACCCAGAGGCCAACCCAGAGGTCGAGCCAGAGGAAAAGCCAGAGAAAGAGTCAGTGCCTGACCCAGAGATCGAGCCAAAGGAGGAGTCAGTGGCAGAGCCAGAGGCCGACCCAGAGGTCAAGCCAGAGGTAGAGCCAAATACAGAGGCTTGGACCAAGAGGCAACTGATAGCCAATCTTAAAGTAATATCAAAAGGTGGTGTTGCCGGAGACAGAGACAGAGACATCCGTTTTGTCCAAGAGGTGGTGGAACATCTCCTGGATGTGGCACGGGACTCAAGCCAGCTGTATACCGACATGCTGCAGGAAGGCTGTGTGGGTGTGGGCAGCCAGTTTGAGGGTGGTTGGAGCAGCGGAAGACAGCAGGAGCCTGATTTTGATATGCTGGTGGTCATCAACCCGCCCCGCACTCTCTCCTTCCAGGTGGAGCTTGGCTACAATGATGCAAGCAATCCCCTGGCTTGGGAGGCCCCCCCTGATTACCGCGGGCAGGGAAGGGTGCGTTTAATCAGTACCTCCCCGCCCTCTCAGGGTGTGCCACCCAGGCCTCATGAGCCGAAGAGCAGCCTGGACTGGATGGGCCCCGGGGAGCACCTGGAGCCTGCCCTGGTGCTGCAGTGGCTGGGAAGTACACTGAAGAAGGCCTGGGACCAAAGAAAAACAATGAAGGTGACCTTCGGGGGGGCGGAGTGTCCCTGCAGGCTACAACTGGAAAATCCTTCAGGCCGGAGGCTGTATGTAAACCTGGTGCCCGCAGTGAGAGTGGAGGGGACCAATGCTTTCCTGGTCACCCAGGGACCCGTTCTGCGGCCTCCAGAGCACTGGGTCCAGTGGTTCAGTGTGGACGAGGGCAATTTCCTGCGAGACGTGACTCAGAAGATGCCAAGCAATTCCTGCCACCTGAAATGTCTGCACATGCTCTCCGTCGCCAATACGCAGCCAGCGTCTCTCAGCCCAGAGGATCCCGAGTCTTCCTTCCTGACCTCCTACCACCTGAAGACGATTGTGCTGTACATGCTGTTCAGATGGCCCGATCCGCAGGACTGGACGCAGAGGCAGCTATCTAGGCAGCTCCAAATCGCCCTTGGTGTGCTGGAGAAACACCTGGAGTGCAAGTGGCTCCCCCACTGTGTGCAGGGGTCCCGGGACCTGGGGTCACTCCAGGGGATGCCCCCCGTGTTCCCCCACACCTCGTCCGTCAACCTCTTCGAGCCACTGAAGCAGGACCCCCATCAGCACATGGTGGCAATGAAAGACTTCCGGCGGCTAACTACACGTCTCAGGATGTTCACACGCAGTTTCTGTGAAAAGACCAGACTCAGGAACAGCGAAATCACAGAGAACAGGCTGAATGAATGGCCACTGTGAAGATCCGAGAAAACTTCAACACTTCAGCACTTCCTTACTGCCCTATGTCCCTTTTCCTTCAACACTTCAGCACTTTTTTTTTTCCTTCATGTCCCTTTTCCCTGATTACAAATAAAACATTACAATAAACACTAAATGGCTTGTTATTTAATGTGAGCAATATATATAATTGTGTTTTTATTTAAAATGTTTCAGTTGCGAACAGATATACACGTGCCTTCATCTTACTTGTTAGAATAATTTGTAATGAGAGCTCAAATTTCAGCTTTGGTGTGTGGCCTTAGTCTGATGAGAAATTAATTTGCTGAACATATAGGCCCCACCTCGCAAGACTTAAAGGATCTGCTGCTAATGTCTTGGTTCCAGATATCACAGCACACCTTCAGAGGTCTAGTGGAGTCCATGCCTCGACGGGTCAGGGCTGTATTGGCGGCAAAAGGGGGACCTACACAATATTAGGCAGGTGGTCATGATGTTATGGCTGATCGGTGTACATTACATCTGGTAAGAGGCGACATATTCAAAATTCAAACAATATTAATAATTCCAAATATTTTGTAATAAATAAATGATAGAATTATGTAAAAAAAATATCAAGAGAAGAAAATGTTGTATAGCGCAGAGAAAACAATAGACAAAGATTATATCGAACTGCAAAGAGATCTTAAGAAAGGGATCAGGAAAGCAAAGCTTGGAGCTAAAACTAATGCAAACAGCTTTTTTCAATACTACAACTGCAAGAGGTCTATAAAGGAGGAAGTGAAACGGATAAAGAGCAAGTATTGAAGTATCTTGGAAAACGAACAACATGTGGCAAATGTTCTAAATGAGTATTTCACAGAGGTTTTTACACAAGAGAAAACAGATAACATGCCACAGGTTAACAACCAGTCCAGTCAAACCCTAAGAGAGATCAGGATAAATGAGGAGGAGGTACTACAGGAACTAGCACAATTAAAACACAAAAATCACCTGGGCCAGATGGTATATTTCCAACAGTGCTTAAAGAAATGAGGGAAATGATTTATATGCTGCTAACTCAAATATTCCAAATGACACTTAGAACAGGGGATGAGCCAACTGACTGGAACACAGCAAATGTCATACCAATCCACAAGAAAGGGGACAAAACTGAGCCAGGAAATTACAGACCAATCAGTCTCACCTGCATCACTTGTAAAATGTTGGAAATGTATGTGAAAACATATGAAAATAGAGCAGGATCTTAATAAAACCCATATTCTTGGAGATAGTCAACATGGGTTTAGACGAGGCAGATCATGTCTTACTAATTTATTGGAGTTCTTTGATCATGCAACTGCAGCTGTACATCATGTGAAAGCATATGATATGATATCCTTAGATTTTCAAAAAGCTTTTGATAAGGTTCCACAGCAAAGACTGATCCTCAAATTGGAAGCTGTAGGCATTCAGGGTAATGTAAGTAGATGGATTATAAACTGGTTGATTTATAGGAACACAGGGTGTTGATTAGAGGAGTTGGAGTGAGGTTGTTAGTGGAGTTCCACAGGGATCAGTACTAGGGCCTTTGCTTTTTCTAATCTATATTAATGATCTGGACTCTGGGAATGTTAGCAAATTTGCAGATGATACTAAAATAGGTGGCTCAGCAGATACAATCTCAGCAGCACAGGCTATTCAGAGGGACTTGGATAATATTGAGGTGTGGGCCAATACCTGGCCAATGAAATTCAATGTGGACAAGTGCAAGGTATTGCATGCAGTTAAGAAAAATGTCCATTAATTACACTATGGGAGGAATAGAACTAGATGAAGTAACGCATGAGAAAGACCTAGGAGTCTATGTGGACTCCTCACTTTCTCCATCCAAACAATGTGGGGAAGCAATAAAAAAGGCAAATACAGTGTTAGGGTATATCGTCAAAAGTGTAGAAAAAGGGCAGTAATATTCAGACTGTACAATGCGCAGTTAGACCTCATCTGGATACTGTGTGCAGTTCTGGGCTCCACACTTCAAGAAAGATATCGCTTCTCTAGATGCAGTTCAGAGGAGAGCAACCAGACTTATTCCAGGTCTTAAGGGAATGTCCTACTGAGAGACTGAGGGAACTGAACCTTTTCACCCTGGAAAAGAGGAGACTATGTGGAGACTTGCTTCAATATCATGAAAGGCATCGACCACATTAAACCAGAGGAGCTTTTCCAGATCAGCAGGGACACACGCACCCAGGGACATAAATGGAAATTGGGCTTCAAGGCATTCAAGACGGAAAGCAGGAGACACTTCTTCACACAGAGAGTTGTCACAATTTGAACAAACTCCCCAGCGATGTGGTTGAAGTTGAACATTTGGGAACATTAAAAAATAGACTGGATAGGATCTTTGGATCACTTAGGTATTAATGGACACCAAATGAGCACGATGTGTCAAATGGCCTCCTCTCGTTTGTAAATGTTCTTATGTTCTTAACCCAAGCACCCAGGGGATTTTGATAAACTAGGTTGAATCTCACTGTCATTTTTAGTGCTTAATCACTGTAACTGAAATTAATGAATGGATGCACCCTGTATCCCGAGTTACACATATGCTCATATACATTGCGACTTTAAACCTCCACCTATACATTGAGTTATTTTGCATTCAGAGCACTCGTTGAGACTGAAGAGTCATAGAAATCCAGAGAGAGATGCACCTCCAATCAAAGGGTTTTTATTACAAGCAGCTGCATGGAAGAGGTTCAAGAGGCAAATCTCAAGAACAGTCTTAGAGAAGTTACAAACTACAGGCACTTTTATGCAGACCAGAGAGGAGAGAAAGATAACAGGCCCACATGTCTGTCCTGTGATGAGTGGAAGTTCAGTTACTGCCCGACATATATAGTCAAACCAGGGAGAATTGAGCCATACATAATATTTAATATAAGGGGGTTTGTACGATATATCAAACCCAAATTGCTGGTGAAAACTGGTTCTTATCAGACCCTGTTGTTCTAGGTATCAGGGTTGAACTATAGCACAGTACCGTAGCACAGTGAGACAGTGAGACAGTGACCTTATTCACACAGGGAAAGAAATGCAGTTATTCAAACAGCCTCTTGGAAACCCCCTCACAGAGCCCTTCTTGGGAATGGTGAACAACTGTCAGATTAATCAAGGCAAAATTATATATTAAATATTCTTGATAATTACTGTCAGTGTGCTGGAGTGTCAGAAGCCCTATAGCACGGTTTTCGTTTAAAGTAATGATAGCTTTTGCCGGCTACTCTTTCATGTACCAAATGTCACTTCTTAACAAGATACCCGCTTTCATTACTCCGGAACAAAATGTACTCAAGGGTTTGTTTGAGCTTTGTTATATTGCCATATGATGCAGGTGGATTTATTGTATGACTTTGAGTCATATTGAAGTCAGTACTGATATTACTATTCTTAGTTCTTTGAAGAAATATGTTTAGGATGTCTTATATTCAATTATTTCAGATGGTGCCAAATCCAGCTTTTAAAATGAAATGGCTTATAATTAATTAATGAATTAAGCTGTTACATTTTTAACTGCATTTCAACTCGAAACATTGAGGTAGAGCCAAGGATTTTCTGCTTCAAGCTTTGCAAATTCTGTCACTTGATTTCACAAATTGCTCAATTTCTACGCACAGGATCTCAAGTGATTTTACTGGGAAATGTCTTATTTGCATTAATTTAGAAATGTAAAAAAAGGAACATTGGCACTTCTAAAAACAGATCCAACAATCTAGTGCAATTAAACACATCTTAATATGCAATATTGTTCATACAAATTCAAGCCTATTAAAAATCTATAATAAACATTGATAATATTTGTGGCCATTGAACAAATGGATGCATTTAAGGACAGACTTAGAGACTGCTGTCCCTGCAGATGCGGTGTCAGTTGTATTTGTTGTCACACGGATTTTCCATGCATGTAATCCTCTGCATATTCCTCCAGATTTTGCATGATTATAAGTCACCATTTGTTATGAATTAAAACCTCAGGTGTTGTTATGAGTCGGACATGCAGATAATTATTCCAGGGTGTAGATTTTGCTCTTAGTCTGACCTAAATCCAATTGCTTGCCACACAAAAACACTATTTCCTTCTTTGAGGGCAAGAACATTTAATCCTCCTCTACTTTAGATCCAAAGAAGACTTTCTCTAAGTCCTGTAGTGCAAATGCACTACAGAAAATAGGGCTTCTCATTACATTTTATCTGTATTTTCTCCTATCACATGTAATATTAGGGATGATTTTATATCAGATTTAAGAGAGCATTTATATTTTGAGACATTATGGTCAATATGGGTTTAAAATGTTATTCTAAAAAGGTTTCATGGCTCAAGGGAGGCTATTAAATATGTGTCTATGAACAGATGAAAACTATATGAAAACATCCTTAATATTAACAACAGCTGTATTCTACAATGAAGATGAACTTGATTTTATGCATTAACAAATAATATCTAAATTCAGGGTCCTTGGTACTTGCAAGCAAAATTGAAATTTTCATTAACGTTCAGCTACTCATTCCCCCAAGGAAATGTATTTACCAGGATGATTGTATTTCGATATGGTTATGTAATAGTTTTTATTAGAAGGTTATTGCATTCAAAAGTTATAGGACATTGTATTTGTGTATCCTATAATTCTTATTTCTATTTTGGTAAAAGTCTACAATGAGAAAGTCCATATTCTTGGATTTTGAGTATTGATTTATATATTTGTTTTTATATTTATTTATTCATAATCTTTTTTTTTTTAGTTTCTTGAGATGTGTTGAATATGCTATGCTAATCATTCATGATGTGTGCATTGAAGTGGAGAGATGAAATTATGATGGACAATCATGAAAAATAAATTAAAATGGACACTGCTCAGTTTAATTAAAGTAGTTAACACATAATTATGTAAATTACTAGCACACCTGTATATTTGAACTTAAATTGAAATGTTAATGAGGTGAGGGAAAAATATAGATTTTATGTGGTTCAGTTTAATATGGTTATTATTGCATCAGTCTCTCCAATTAAACCACAATCAATCCTAAAAATATGAATCCCATCTTGTTGCTGCCCTTGAACATTCAAATGGGGTTAACCAAAACAAGGGTGGTGGTAAACAGGAACCAAAAGAGCAATAGCAAAGAGTAAGTAATAGGTCCCATTCATACATCTTAATAAAGATCTCTGTCCCAGTTACCTAGATCTCTGTTACATAATCTGATTCGGTCACATTATCATTTGATTCAACCTGGACACCACTGATCTCTAGGTGACAGACTCTTGTGTACTCATTGAAATTCACTGACATTCACACTTGCATGTTAATTCATGGAAAGCGTCCTTCATTATGGAATAACTGAAGCAGTGCACTGCAGGGACCCCTGTTAATTCATTATCCCATTGACCTTTCCGTCATTCCTCTGCCCTCATGGGCATGTTTGATAATTATTAAGAGGACCAACCAATCAAAGTCAAGCTGCGTCTCGGAGGAGATGTTGGACAGAGGTGGGACAGAGGCATACTGAGAAGCCAGGCAGCAAGAGAGGACTAGAGCCACACTTATCTAAAAATGAGAAGTCTTGGTTCATTTAAAAATAAATGAGTATTACCAAAGGAAAGTCGACTGTAGATTCTCCCAATGTGGTCAATCTAGTTCTTAATTACTTAATTGAAATTAGGATAAGTTTAAGCTTATACCAGGTCTTAATCAGTTGCTTATTGAAAAATACCCACACAACTGTAAGGGTAATGTTTGAAATTGTTTACCCCCTGACATAGAGCGATCTCCAATACACACACAAGGAAAATAGCTCATTAAAAATGGAATGTTTAAAATAAATAAATACATGCGCAAATCAATTAACGCCGTACAATACACATTCAGAATGCACTTTATCTGTCGCTGTGAGTTAGGAATAATGCTAATGCTAACTGACTCAATTAATTAATTATATTACATACTTAATGGTTAATGGAAAAACTTGAGCGGTCTCAAAGCGTTAAAGAATCAACCTTTTGTATCCATCCTAATTGCATTGGCCTGTATTATCTGACTTTGTGGATAATGCCATGTAGATCTTCCTATTTAGGCAAAATAGAGGTTTGCATCGTTGCATATAAAAAAGAATAAATTGCTTGCAGAACAAAAGCACCATCAAAAGCTCGTGAGTAGGCCGGATTCTCGCGAGAGATCGCCAGTCACATGATCAGCTCGGAAAAAAACAGGAAGTAAAGCCGTGCAGCTGCGCAAAGGACAACGAATCGCTTGTTTTAAAGTGAAAACATAAAAATGCAATATTTAACCTGGCAGCTTTGGATATGCGTTGGCTTTAACTCTCTTACAGGGGAGTCAGGAGCAGGAATAAACGTTACCGTGTCTGGAGTACAGCAAAGCAGCAGCGGTATCTTCCAGCGTCGTGCCCATACCGCAGTCTCCGGGGCCGGGGTGGTGAGTCTGACGCGGCCTGCTCCGGGCTTTTCCTGGATGGAGATCGAGAGATCAACGACCACTGTCAGGCACTGCTTCAGATATTCGCCCAGCAATGCAGCTCTGTCGTGGCCTGCACCCTGCCGTCGGCTCGACCTGGCCGAGTCTGACAGACCCGTTTCAGCAGATTCAGCCTTGTGCAGGACATCTTTATGGATATGTCTCCGGAGGTACGCAGCAGTTACAATAACGTGTTCGCCTGACCCCTGAGAATGTGCATTAATTTCCTTATGCGTGCATTGAAATCAAGACTGTCTTCGCACTCACAACTTAAATACTTGATTTTGCTTAAGCTAGTAAAGGAAGCCTCACAAAATGGGACACAGCCGTGTTCAGCCGCACTACTGCCCTCATGTGGTAGATAATATAATTGGACCTCATTATGGCTGGCTATTAGGGTAATTTGAAAGATGAATAAAGTAAATACGTTATCTATTAAAATTGAATATATGTCTTAAACGTAACAGTGTTTGTTTTGCCAGAGCAATTAAAAGGGCTTTCAGTGCAAATACACAGCAGTGCAGTGGGTATACAATATTATGAACTATACTACTAGTATATTAAATAACTATACTCTGTGACTGTTCAGGTTTGTTTAAGTTTATCAT
Organism: Amia ocellicauda; assembly: GCF_036373705.1. Lineage (NCBI taxonomy): Eukaryota > Metazoa > Chordata > Actinopteri > Amiiformes > Amiidae > Amia > Amia ocellicauda. The sequence goes on from NC_089869.1 coordinate 18,929,715, forward strand.
TCATGTTCAAAAGAAGACCAGTTGATTTTTCATAAAGGTAATGACGATTTATTATTTACGTTGCATTGTTATTATTTAAGTTTTATACCATAACTGAATTGTGTTTACTATTTCTCCTCTATAAAGCGATTGACACGGTTAGTGCATTAACTCAAATAAAGACGTATTCAATTACAATGCAATTTAGTTAATTGGTATTAATTTAATAAATCTATCGATAATAATATATTTAAATTTTCCATGTTTTCTTTGGGCGTTTGAGGTATTGTTTTTATTGCGCTATATAGATGTTTTCTATCTATTTGGGCGTGTTTTTAGTTGTGATTTATGTTGTGATTGGGCAGTAGACTGTCAATCAAATGTGACAGCGCTGAGCTCAGTGGAGCGCATGCGCTCTGAGCACACAGACCTGCGGATCGGCATCTCCAGGCATTTGTGTTTTCAGTGGAGACGACTATACACTCACCTAAAGGATTATTAGGAACACCATACTAATACTGTGTTTGACCCACTTTCGCCTTCAGAACTGCCTTAATTCTACGTGGCATTGATTCAACAAGGTGCTGAAAGCATTCTTTAGAAATGTTGGCCCATATTGATAGGATAGCATCTTGCAGTTGATGGAGATTTGTGGGATGCACATCCAGGGCACGAAGCTCCCGTTCCACCACATCCCAAAGATGCTCTATTGGGTTGAGATCTGGTGACTGTGGGGGCCAGTTTAGTACAGTGAACTCATTGTCATGTTCAAGAAACCAATTTGAAATGATTCGACCTTTGTGACATGGTGCATTATCCTGCTGGAAGTAGCCATCAGAGAATGGGTACATGGTGGTCATAAAGGGATGGACATGGTCAGAAACAATGCTCAGGTAGGCCGTGGCATTTAAACGATGCCCAATTGGCACTAAGGGGCCTAAAGTGTGCCAAGAAAACATCCCCCACACCATTACACCACCACCACCAGCCTGCACAGTGGTAACAAGGCATGATGGATCCATGTTCTCATTCTGTTTACGCCAAATTCTGACTCTACCATCTGAATGTCTCAACACAAATCGAGACTCATCAGACCAGGCAACATTTTTCCAGTCTTCAACTGTCCAATTTTGGTGAGCTTATGCAAATTGTAGCCTCTTTTTCCTATTTGTAGTGGAGATGAGTGGTACCCGGTGGGGTCTTCTGCTGTTGTAGCCCATCCGCCTCAAGGTTGTACGTGTTGTGGCTTCACAAATGCTTTGCTGCATACCTCGGTTGTAACGAGTGGTTATTTCAGTCAAAGTTGCTCTTCTATCAGCTTGAATCAGTCGGCCCATTCTCCTCTGACCTCTAGCATCAACAAGGCATTTTCGCCCACAGGACTGCCGCATACTGGATGTTTTTCCCTTTTCACACCATTCTTTGTAAACCCTAGAAATGGTTGTGCGTGAAAATCCCAGTAACTGAGCAGATTGTGAAATACTCAGACCGGCCCGTCTGGCACCAACAACCATGCCACGCTCAAAATTGCTTAAATCACCTTTCTTTCCCATTCAGACATTCAGTTTGGAGTTCAGGAGATTGTCTTGACCAGGACCACACCCCTAAATGCATTGAAGCAACTGCCATGTGATTGGTTGGTTAGATAATTGCATTAATTGAGAAATTGAACAGGTGTTCCTAATAATCCTTTAGGTGAGTGTATGTATGTATGTATGTATGTATGTATGTATATAGAAAGTAAATTCGTACGTGTAACTACCACAGCCCAAAAACAGTTTAACCCCTTAACAGCAGTGATGTAAAGGTGCTTATGACTGTCACTTACCTTAAATAAAAAATGAGCTACAATTCAGCAATTGATGCAAATAATCCGTAATTTTAATGACAATTATACAATGCCATTGCTAGACAGTAGAGTATGAGACTTTGGATGATACTGTGTAAATTGTGCCAGAGATTCAATAAAGGTGTAGGAAATAATTTTATTTGTAAGAAATTGTTGCTTAAATATTTGTTTTATGAAGTGATCTAACAGTGTTAATCTCACAGGTCACCATGATGGGATAATGTCTAGTTAATTTGGCTACGAAGGCGAATCAACTATTTATATCAGACAGATTAATTAGTACAACATAATACTACAGTATTATATATTTTAAAAAATAACAAAGGCAGTAAGCAGTTGTGTATTTGTTATTGCAGTATTAGTTGGCTCTGATATACACCGATCAGCCATAACATTATGACCACTGACAGGTGAAGAGAATAACACTGATAATCTCGTTATCATTGCACCTGTCAGTGGGTGGGATATATTAGGCAGCCAGTGAATATTTTGTCCTCAAAGTTGGAAAAATGGGCAGCGTAAGGATCTGAGCGACTTTGACAAGGGCCACATTGTGATGGCTAGACGACTGGGTCAGAGCATCTCCAAAACTGCAGCTCTTGTGGGGTGTTCCTGGTCTGCTGTGGTCAGTACCTATCAAAAGTGGTCCAAGGAAGGAAAAGCGGTGAACCGGCGACAGGGTCATGGCCGGTCAAGGCTCATTGATGCACGTGGGGAGCGAAGGCTGGCCCGTGTGGTCCGATCCAACAGACGAGCTACTGTAGCTCAAATTGCTGAAAAAGTGAATGCTGGTTCTGATAGAATGGTGTCAGAACACACAGTGCATCGCAGTTTGTTGCGTATGGGGCTGCGTAGCCGCAGACCAGTCAGGGTGCCCATGCTGACCCCTGTCCACTGCCGAAAGCACCTACAATGGGCACGTGAGCATCAGAACTGGACCACGGAGCAATGGAAGAAGGTGGCCTGGTCTGATGAATCACGAGTTCAAGGTGTTGGCTTGGCCTCCAAATTCCCCAGATCTCAATCCAGTCGAGCATCTATGGGATGTGCTGGACAAACAAGTCTGATCCATGGAGGCCCCACCTCGCAACTTACAGGACTTAAAGGATCTGCTGCTAACGTCTTGGTGCCAGATACCACAGCACACCTTCAGAGGTCTAGTGGAGTCCATGCCTCGACGGGTCAGGGCTGTTTTGGCGGCAAAAGGGGGACCTACACAATATTAGGCAGGTGGTCATGATGTTATGGCTGATGGGTGTATATCAGAGTATATCAGCTGCTTATTTGAAAAACTATAACTGATTAAAGTTATTTTATTTTTTATGATGTGAAAAGAAGGCAACAAAAAAAACCAGTAAACAAACCAACCTTCCTGGGTATACACTTGAAGTGTTTCAATGGCACTCATTGGGTCTATCTTTATAGCGATCGCAAAGTAGAATTATGGATGCGATACAAAACGTTGAATCTAATTTCTGAAATATTCAGGGATGGAACAATTCCAACACATTAGATAAGGTCATACAAAGCAGCGTGTCATAATTCACACAAGCCTGCCTGGGAGTCTGTCCCCAATGCAGAAAAGAAAATGAGTGCATTGGATGAAACAAAATTAAAGATAATTCATTGTTTATGTTGCTTTTTTTTAATCAAGAATGTTTAAACCAATTTCAAACTTGGTTTTGTGATATTTTGAAGACAGATAAAATAAATTAGCTTAATAACACTCTTTACATGCAGTAGCTCTTATCTCCTACTTTCCAGGCGCTAAGATATATTTTACAATTCAGGGTGCGCAAAATAGTCATGAATGTAACTGTGACTCTCATAGTGATCCAATGATAAAACCAAAGAAGCGCAGCGATATAGGCATACAGAAAACCAAACAACAGTGGGCTGCTGATAGTCTGTATTACATTAGTTATTTAATTGAAATGTTTCATGGTTTGCTCATATTCGTAATGCCATTACAGAATATTGTGCAAAATATATTTAGGGAGATTATATGTACCAAATGTATTCTTTTGTAAAGTGTATTACCAGCTGAATTATACAATTACCAGTTTGTGCTTCTTTTCATTGTCCCCCTTTAAAACCAAGGTAATATGCAGGACCTTATTAAATATATTTCCCAGGGTGTACAATAAATAATTAGAATTAATAGTTAGAGTAATGATTGAGAAAAGTTGTAGCTCATTATTCTTTTAATTTGTCTCGAACGGCACCACTTTGAGGAAGATCTGCCAGCAGTGGCAAATAGTACTTGGTTTAGTGCCAAATAAGCATGGCACTGAATTATGACTTTAATGATTTGTGTCTTTGTGCGATGTGATGTGCTAACACCATTAAACCTTTGTCTTAAGATAAATTAAAGTATCGATTTTACATCAAAAATAGTCTATATTACACTGGCAAAGATTAAGTTAGGAGGGTCCCATGACCGGTTGTTCCTGCATTAGATAGAATAATTGGGCTGTTCAATTTATATACATAGGAATATCTAGCAAAGGTATAAACATATTTTAATGTATCAGCCAGCTAGCTCATTGGATTGAGCCTTGATAACTAGTGCTGTGTAAGCAAACTTGACACTAACCAAAAGTTTAGAAACATCTGACAAGCTGGTAAGAAGCTGGATTTCAGCTCCTCAGATCTTCCCCATGGCTGCACACACCACAGCATTCTTCCAATTAAGTAATTTGGTTATAGTGGCAGCTTATGAAACCAGCATGTTTGTAGTGAAGATTTAGGGCTTTACCGTATGATTACATTATTATCTATCCACACAGGGGCCATTTGTGGACATTATCAGACATGCACAGTTAATCTAACATGACCAACACTGAGCTCCATTCACATAATTATGAATAATAGATATGGAAAACAATTACATTACCCCCCCATTAATTTAGTCCACTGTTAATATTCACATTCCCCATCTGTATCTTATCAGACACATCTACTAATAACCATTTAATTATAGCTAGCATGTATTCATCACAGTGCCTTTGCCAGCGCTGCACGGGGAACTTGCTGTCAAATTACTTTGTCCCAAGATTCACACAGAGAGCCTTAGACTAAAGGAAAAGCTACATTTTATATTCATTTTGTGTTAAATGTATTATTCTTTATATATCCCAGTTATTTGGCATTAGTGGTGAAAATTTAACTATATTTTCATCCCTCTGTTGATCTGTATATAGTCTTCTCTGAAGGCAGAAAAGTCAGGTTCAACCTAGGAGTATAGGCATAGATTACGTGGGGAATGGGGAGGACTTGTCGCCATTGCCTGGTTACCATTGCCTACAGTGTTTCCCTTTCTAAAAAAATATTTTTTGCGAATGAAAGTTTTTAAAGAATTAATGAAGTTACGCTCGGTACAGTGCCTTTGGAGTAGAAATAAAAAAAGTACAAATGTTTTATTCATATCTATTTCACTTCCCAGTATGATAAATATATTCTATGTTATCCTTATGGGCCAAAAGTAGGTCTTCAGTGAATTATACGGACACTACGTCAGTGAGATAAATATTAGTAGGGGTTCTTTGAAACATGTATCATTTGAAATAGCAAACGTATCTTATAATACTTCTCATATGAATCTTTAATTGCAGTCCTTAGAGCTTTCAATTCCATGTTTATTTTGATGAAGTGTCTCTTTGATGGTGGTAAAGCTGCAGCATTCATGTCTAAATAAGAATTCATACTGTTACATTTTCACTGTGTGGACAATGTGATACAGATGCGTTTTGAAAAGACTATGTTCACATTTCATGTCATGGTGCAGGTGAAAGGGATTGCCTGTCATGTTGGTGCGCTTTCACTCAGCTTCAGGCACTCTGTAATCAGAGTCTGTGTTGTGCAGTTTAGTGCTCTCTGAAGTCCAGTGAAGAGCAAGCCTAGCACAGGCACGCGACAGAAGTGTCAGCGATTTTATCCATCGCAATGAAGGATTCTTATCCCACACAAGATAACGGAGGATGCACAGCACAGAATTCACTGGAAAACATTACTGTGAACTAGAGAAGAATACATTATATTTATTTGTTCAGCTGCTTTATTACATAGAAGGGGCCATATGAATTGCATTGCAAGTCAGTTTCCTTAGCAAATATAGTAGAAAATGAAGGTTTTCACAGCCTTCATTGATGTCTGTGGAGTGAAAGTCACGAATGCACGTTTCAATCAAATCAAATGTTTTCCCTTGGCTACATCACTGCATACATATCTGAAAGGATTTCTTTGATAAGTATAGTTTAATTAGAAATATCTATAAAACAGTTAAATCACAGAATAATGCTTTTATTTCAACTACAGTGTTTGTATTGAGAAGTTTAATCTTCAACAAGATTTTCAGTCCTAATGCACCAAAAAGTATTGTGCATTTGCTTTCTGCCTTTAACACAAAATCACCAGCTTTAAGTCTATCTGATGAACATTATAGATATCATTGAAGTTTGCAGGATAGCTCAAGTATAGAATTGATTGTTACCTTGGGGTATACAACATGTTTGTCAGAGATAAGCTTTTTATCTGTGGATTAAAAGCATGGAGAAAACAAACTTGCAAACAATCTTATGAAATGCACCATATTGGTCATAATCCTTATTGAGACGGCGGTTTCATCGAAGTGTATAAATTGGTATGCGGTAATGAATTAATTAAATAATCTTGTAACACTTGCCACAAACTTTGTAATTTTGGATTGGCATGTATATATTTAAAAAATAAATTTGTTCTGAAATTGTCTAATGTAGATAATAGCAAATCTTCATTTGAGTAATTGCTCTGACTTGGCAGGGCTTGATTTTTGCATGACATTTATGAATGGGAGATTGATCACGGTGGTTTTACATTAACAGATCGGTTAAATTGTAATTAATCCCCATGTCAATCATGAGACGGAGTAAAGACAGGAGGTGTATAAACTTTGGTCTGTCACTCCATATAAATCAATCATGGCCGTCCAAATTATATACAGTACCCGTCTTAACTCATTTCAGTGAACTGGGATGATTTTATATTCCTCTGGGCTGACTAAGTGTTCAATAAACTACAAATATATAATTGATTATTAGGTATAGTTTAATTAACAATATTAAAACTAATCACAAAATAACATTTCCATATTGGACAATATTCACCATTTTTGCAGATCATGTAAAACCTATATAATTAGTGGTAACACAAATACTGCCCATTATGATTTTTTGACTAATAAAAATCACTAATTTACAGGAATTACAGTGCTGTCCCAGTTTTTTAAACTGATGAATAGCAAAACGTTTTTAAAACATTCCTTTCAGAATTATTGTTACATTACTTGTGATAACATGTGTACCTAATACATTAGAAGTAGAGCAAAAGTGAATACACAAGTTGCAGATTCATAAACAAGCTATTTAAAGAGACTTTCTTTTGTCAGCCATCCAGACCCACCCAAAGGATCTGATTCTACAGCTGCTACGGATGAGTCATCTTGTTGGTGTTTAATTGAGAAAAACCCACGTACCGGACACACATACATCAAATCCATTTCAGTTAAAGTCAGATGTCCTTTATCATTTACACAAACCAAACAAATAAGGAAAATGTTATTTTGCCAAATTACAGGTTTGTCAGGCACAAGATTGTCCTGATCTCATTCTGTACATTAACTGATAAGGAAATCATATTCACCGTTTGCTATGAGATGCAATTTATTTTATCCATGTGAAGGACTTTGGTAATTTATATTTAGTCTTACAATGGATATTGATTAGCTTTCTTTAACATCTAACATTCTTTCTTTCAATTCATTTGAATTATAACATTCTGCTCTCCTATCCAAAGCAAACTCTGTAGGTACTCCTTTATGTGCTGTAGTAAGCTTCATAACTTCAAACTGACAAAAAGCCCTGTAAATAATGCATGATGATTGTGGTATTGCTATAGTACCTGAGCTACTATATTAAGAACAAATGTGTTGAAAGAGAACTCCGAGTCATTGAAGATTAGAGCATATTCAAAAGAGACCAGGCTGGGGGATTGGGAAGGAATAAGAGCTGAGATTTACATTTCTGTTCCAGCCAAAATGTTGAGGCAATTTGTAGTTATGATTAAATATCATGCCACACATGTTGCTATGGAGATATAAGACACACAGTGATAAAAAATTGTACTCACCCCTGCCAGGTTCTGACTCATGTGAAAATAATTGGTCTAAAGCATGCTGCTGCCTTCCTTGAGTAGCCTGCGATAGGGTCAACCTCATGACCTAGTGATTTGATGATTCAAGGAAGATCGTTTGATCAGTGCTTATATAAAACGCACGCTGTGAAAATAATTATGACAGACAATAACCATATGAATCACACTATTAATTAATTACAATTGTTGAGAAGCTCTGAGAAAATTTAAAATGATTGGCAGTTCGTGTGCGATGAGCTGGCAATAAAAAATGCGTTCTTTATACAGAAGTCACTACTCCCTCTGAAAGGGCTCCGTGCATTTATTAAAATGGAAAAACACAGCAAAAGCTGAACAACAGGCTAAAACCATCATAGTTACATTTGTTATTATGGTGTTTGTCAGTCTTCTTAAATGTTATCAAAACTGATGCACCAATATTATAAAGGAATGCAGAAAGGTTTCTTGTTAACGTCAGGGTTCGTTGAAGCGGCTCTGGTTGTGGGTCGTTTTTACATCCATTTAAGTGAATACTGATGGAGTGAGACCAACCACCCAATTAATCGATGGTCTCGAGGAACTCCTTTTCTTATGGGCCACCAGCGGTTTAGAAATAGTGCCTCTTCCATGCATGACTGAGCAGTTAACTGTTTTCCTTTAACATAGCCACAGTGACTCCCTCGGTCTCGGAGGCGATTACTTCATATGATAATAATGCCAAACATCACTTGTGGCTGCAGCCTAATAGCCTTCTGGAGAACCAAGGACATCCAATGCCAAAACATGGGTTGGTACACGATGCATGGACTTTAAAAAACATAATTTGCATTGCATTCCATTTATACACTTAAGAACAAATTATATCATTAAATGGCCTATTAATAACAATGTCCATAATATTTTAGAATTATTTTTAGCTTACTACACAGTGTTAGGATATAAAAAACATTGAATGGATTGGAACAAAATTGAGCTCATTTTCTAATTACAATGCACTTTGTAACCATCAGGATCTGTTTTCGTGAAACTACTGGATTTACAATGGTAAATGTACACTCACCTAAAGGATTATTAGGAACACCATACTAATACTGTGTTTGACCCCCTTTCGCCTTCAGAACTGCCTTAATTCTACGTGGCATTGATTCAACAAGGTGCTGAAAGCATTCTTTAGAAATGTTGGCCCATATTGATAGGATAGCATCTTGCAGTTGATGGAGATTTGTGGGATGCACATCCAGGGCACGAAGCTCCCGTTCCACCACATCCCAAAGATGCTCTATTGGGTTGAGATCTGGTGACTGTGGGGGCCAGTTTAGTACAGTGAACTCATTGTCATGTTCAAGAAACCAATTTGAAATGATTCGACCTTTGTGACATGGTGCATTATCCTGCTGGAAGTAGCCATCAGAGGATGGGTACATGGTGGTCATAAAGGGACGGACATGGTCAGAAACAATGCTCAGGTAGGCCGTGGCATTTAAACGATGCCCAATTGGCACTAAGGGGCCTAAAGTGTGCCAAGAAAACATCCCCCACACCATTACACCACCACCACCAGCCTGCACAGTGGTAACAAGGCATGATGGATCCATGTTCTCATTCTGTTTACGCCAAATTCTGACTCTACCATCTGAATGTCTCAACAGAAATCGAGACTCATCAGACCAGGCAACATTTTTCCAGTCTTCAACTGTCCAATTTTGGTGAGCTTGTGCAAATTGTAGCCTCTTTTTCCTATTTGTAGTGGAGATGAGTGGTACCCGGTGGGGTCTTCTGCTGTTGTAGCCCATCCGCCTCAAGGTTGTACGTGTTGTGGCTTCACAAATGCTTTGCTGCATACCTCGGTTGTAACGAGTGGTTATTTCAGTCAAAGTTGCTCTTCTATCAGCTTGAATCAGTCGGCCCATTCTCCTCTGACCTCCAGCATCAACAAGGCATTTTCGCCCACAGGACTGCCACATACTGGATGTTTTTCCCTTTTCACACCATTCTTTGTAAACCCTAGAAATGGTTGTGCGTGAAAATCCCAGTAACTGAGCAGATTGTGAAAAACTCAGACCGGCCCGTCTGGCACCAACAACCATGCCACGCTCAAAATTGCTTAAATCACCTTTCTTTCCCATTCAGACATTCAGTTTGGAGTTCAGGAGATTGTCTTGACCAGGACCACACCCCTAAATGCATTGAAGCAACTGCCATGTGATTGGTTGGTTAGATAATTGCATTAATGAGAAATTGAACAGGTGTTCCTAATAATCCTTTAGGTGAGTGTATAATATGCCTTTGTTCTACATGATACTAAGTATAGTTAGTAGTGGTGATTGCGATCAGACGAGCTTGTGTTTATGTTTTGGCATTGGTTTGATATCGAATTCCTGGAGTTGTATTGCTTTTATCCACTGATGTGTATTTTTCTCTCTCAGTGGGTTTATGATGTGATCTAATGCGGCAAAAAGCAATAACAAGTGCTGAAAGGAGAAGCCCTCCTTCCTCCCACTGTCCTTGTCCCCTTGTTTACAAGTCTGACTGCAGAACCATATTTAGCATTTAAAAAAATAATGCAATCAGTTTTCTCTCATGCTTTTGAAAATGCTGGAGAGGAATACATTAATATTTGCAAAACAGTTAGTGCGAGACTCTGATTGAGGTCAGTAAGAAGAGCTCATCTCACTGTTCACTGATTGAGTCAAACCATACTTAATTTTTGTTTTATTTTTATTTTTTTAAAGGAGAGAAGAAATGCACAACAGAAAACAGGAAAGCATCTGAATTATTCATTCCCTTCAAGCTGTCCCCTAGAAGGAAAATGATGGATGGGAACTTTTAGCTCGACACTTCCAGGATCACAGGTGACCTGGGAATATCTAGAAGTACAACCTACAATAAAAGCAAATGAATAAAAGTGGGGTAGAGGAATGTCTAATATAAGCACTGTGTCATATTCTTGTAAACCACGAGAGAGAAATAGAAAGCCTTTATCCTTTGCATTTATGACAGATAAGAATCTGCATGGTTTCTTGGGAAAGGCTTTGGATTGGCATTCGCAGTAAATCTACACCAAGCAAAATCATGTTACAGCAGTTATGGCAGAAAAGTATATAGAAACAGTAAAATGCATGTCGTAAAAAGGAGAAAGGACAAATACAAAGTTATAGAAGCATAAGCCAAGATAATATGCTTCTACATCTTAACAAAACAATAGAATTGCCAATTATGTATGCCTTGTTATACCCTCCAATGTGGAACAAGCAGTTTACATTCAGCTCTGCAGCAGCATGGGGGAGACGAGAACACAAAAGCCATCCAAGACTTAGTGCTACGCCTCAACACTTCTTTCCATTTATAACCTGTAACACAAATAACAGTTTTAATGCTGGCAGGGGCAGAAACAGCTCTTGTTCATAATAGATGTCATAACCTCTCAGTAGGCAACAAAGGTCACCCACACACAGGAAACTGAAAATCCCTACAGCTGACCATTTTGCCCAACTCGGGCACTACTCGGACATCTTCGCTAACTGGGCTCTTCAGTACAGGCAGTGGATGGCAAACTCTCCATTGCATTCTCCGTCTTCCATCCCCTAAATCATTAAAATTCGATTCACGTTATTTTGCAAGGTATTTTATGTAAATCCTATAAAGTTGCAGAGTTGCAATTAAGAGAGTTAAATCAGATCTTCCAGAAACGAGATGTATTACAACCTTCGTTAAGATTTTATCTGCACAACTGTGAATAAGGGCTTCTGGTCATTACCATAATAGATCAGTATTATTAATTTATGCAAAGTATATCACTGCAACTCCATGCTCTGCTGAATCAGGTGCCGACAAGCCAAGGAAAAAGGAAACTATTCCATGCATCGACATCCACACCCATCTGGCTCAGCAGAATACAATCAAGGAGTTTTCTTTTATAGGTGATATTTTATGAAATTGAATAGAACTACACTGCAAGTGCACATTTGTATTTCAGCCGCAGCCCTAACACTTTTGTCAACATCGGCGGTGCGGTGACAGAAACAACATGAATGACAAACTGAACATTATAGACGTGTCGCAGGAAGTTCAACTTTAATGTTTAAAAGCATCTTGTGATTTCAGTGACATGCTTCGGCTCCCCATGGGAAATGAAGCTCGAACTCGAAGGATACGTATTTCTTGCTTTTCATTTGACAGCCACCTTCTACGTTAAGAGCAATGTATTCATGGCCACATCTGTTGACTCCAGAAAAACTAGAAAATCACAAAACTGTATAAAATCACAGCCTTTACTCTGTCAATTACTGAACTCCAGTTACTACATACTATAGCAGATGTACAACATGGACGATCTCTGTGCCTTAAGATAATTAAATTAGCCTTAAATCCAGAATACAGAGAAGCTCAATGTAAGCCTTTAGTGTAATCAAAATTATATCTTATGTATGAGTAAGTTTTAATTAGCACCTCAAGTTCCTACTCCCTTATGTGAAGCTTTGAAGTTCATCTGCATGATACTGTTAACATTTCTGAAAAATTCAAAATGCTTAAATAATTAGATGAATCTTTGATCAAGTGAACTTTGGATTTGCTAAAGGAAAATACCTTCTGAGTATCATGTACAAAAATCTTTACTCAAGGCCATTGGGTAGTTTCAGCTAATTGCACAATGGCAGGTTGCCCCATTTAACTTCTGAGGTCAAACACTTTAGCCATAGTAGCTTATAAAAGACCCACATTTGTCGCTGAAACATAACCACAATGGTATGCTCCATTTCTCCTGCTGCATTCCCTCCCCCCACCCCATTGTATATAGCACCAACAAAAAAGGATGTTATTTTTAGATCCACATAATTAACCAGTTGCACAGCACTGTCCAGAAGATCATTAATACTTGAAACGTAAAGTAGTTACTGCTATTGACCATCAAAAATATATACAAGTGAAGTCTGTTCCACAGACTATTCTTCAGTGAAATTTAGTTTAGAGAAGTACATAAACTTACACTTTACTACTTAATTAAATGCAGTTGCTTGCTCAAAACAAGATGGTGGGAGGCTTAATAGATGTAAATGTCACTCTCAGTATGGTGTCATCTTCGATGCTGCTCATGAACCATAGGATGTTACCCCCTGCGTTTTTCTTTTTTCTTTTCATACAAGTAAATAAAAAAAGTCAGGGACGAAGGCTTATTAATAACTAATATGCACACACAAAATAGCCTTTATCCTCCACACCACAGCCACGATGCATTAGATACCCCACAGTGTCAGTGAAAACCAGCAGTTGATAACGTGATCCACTGAATTATGAATGCTTCAGGTAAAAAGACTTTTAACAGTTCCATTTATTCGCTGGTATAATTTTACAAAGGGTACATAGTTCCAATGCAATTATCCCCAAATTATGTACATCCAGTCACTGCGAATAAAACGGTCAATTGCTCCAGGAAACGCAGGATCCCAAACGACTAATAGATCACTGACCATACAGCACTGATCCAAAGCTTTTGCTCCGTCTTCTCTTCTCTGAGGTCCTTAAATTCCACAGTCCATAAACAAAGCTTCAACTACTTCTCATTAAAAATAGTTAATATATTCCAAATCTATTGAACTAAAACTAAAATCAATTCACATTTTGAAATAATTTATTTGACAGAAAAATACTAACAAGAAAAAAAAAGTTGCTTAATCTTCTTTTCAGCTTAATCTATTATGGGCGCAAATTCAAGATTTCAAATTAAAAAAAATGTATAAACATTATATATGAAACATTTTTAATCAATGTTTTAAAGGCATCTTTCCTGATCTTATGTGGCCCACAAAAACAAAAATCCTGATCCCTATGATTTGTAAAACAAACCAAACAAAAAGCAGCCCAGTATTTAGGGTAGAGAATTCTAAATACTAAAATTTAAGTACAGTAAAATCAAAATATACAAAACATTTGATAAAAAAAAAAAGTGCACTGTGGTTAAAGGTCACATCATCTTCTTGCCGTTCTTGATCGTAGTCTTCTTTTGATAATGAGATGATCGCTTTCTTTCTCATCTTGATCCAGACCGACAATCTGTAAAGTGATTTAAAATACAAACGAAGAATCGATCAAGACAGTTCAGCCCTTTACTCTACACAGAGGTGGTCTTACAGGGCCCAATATTAAAACTGTCTGAGCTAACACAATGCATTTCTGAAGTATACAAAACCTGACCGAGTTGCAGAATGGAACCCTTTACGGGGAGCGTCTTTATTTATATTCAAGAGTCGTCAAAAGTAAAAGCAATAAAATACAAAATTAAGCACTGCCTGGTGTTTAGACAGGGTAAATGCAAAAGTAATCAATTCAACAATCGGCAGCACAAGTAGTTATTTAAGTGCTGGTGTTTTAAAATCTTCACTCATTAGTCTGCTTCTACAAACCTTAATAAACCCAAGAAGCTTAAGAATCAGTGTAATAAAGTTTTTCAGGATGCTTAAATTGTGTACATCATTCAGCTAAAATATAAACCAATTTGGCAGTCTAAAGCTACACAGTTAATTTTATAAAGAATTTAACTCAATTAAGTCTTGCAAACCTATTAAAGAAGTTGTCAACAACATAAATGACCCAAAGAGGTAAAGCACTTACTGGATGAGAAGGGATGTCTAAAGGAGAAGAAATTTCAGTTTTATACAGTTTTCTTTTGGATTTCTTTGGCTTGGAGTCAATTCCTTTGCCATTCAGTGGTTCTGGAGATTTAGCATTGAGGGATCCAATGAATTTTTTTGCTGGAGGAAACAAATGGTTGAGTTAGAACGGCAGCCTTCAAAGGCTTCTCTACAACTGAAAAATAAATTACCAGTTACAGAAAGCAAATCAAGTTACACGAGGAAACTGACCTTTGCTTTGTAGAAGATTCGGAGAGCTCTGGATAAAGTCTCCAATCTTCTGCAAAGGTCCATCTTTTTTTCGGTTCTCTGACTTTAGGCTCGTACGCGACGCCTGCCTCCTTAAGGATGCTGGTGACTGCTGAGGAGTACAAACGATAGATTTGAAACAGTTTTCTTCCTTTTAGCTTACTAAATTTAGACCTCATGAAAAACTCCATCCTTATACAGTGAGGGGAAAAAAGTATTTGATCCCCTGCTGATTTTGTACGTTTGCCCACTGACAAAGAAATGATCAGTCTATAATTTTAATGGTAGGTGTATTTTAACAGTGAGAGACAGAATAACAACAAAAAATCCAGAAAAACGCATTTCAAAAAAGTTATACATTGATTTGCATGTTAATGAGGGAAATAAGTATTTGACCCCTTCGACTTAGTACTTGGTGGCAAAACCCTTGTTGGCAATCACAGAGGTCAGACGTTTCTTGTAGTTGGCCACCAGGTTTGCACACATCTCAGGAGGGATTTTGTCCCACTCCTCTTTGCAGATCCTCTCCAAGTCATGAAGGTTTCGAGGCTGACGTTTGGCAACTCGAACCTTCAGCTCCCTTCACAGATTTTCTATGGGATTAAGGTCTGGAGACTGGCTAGGCCACTCCAGGACCTTAATGTGCTTCTTCTTGAGCCACTCCTTTGTTGCCTTGGCTGTGTGTTTTGGGTCATTGTCCTGCTGGAATACCCATCCACGACCCATTTTCAATGCCCTGGCTGAGGGAAGGAGGTTCTCACCCAAGATTTGATGGTACATGGCCCCGTCCATCATCCCTTTGAGGCGGTGCAGTTGTCCTGTCCCCTTAGCAGAAAAACACCCCCAAAGCATAATGTTTCCACCTCCATGTTTGATGGTGGGGATGGTGTTCTTGGGGTCATTCCTCCTCCTCCAAACACGGCGAGTTGAGTTGATGCCAAAGAGCTCGATTTTGGTCTCATCTGACCACAACACTTTCACCCAGTTCTCCTCTGAATCATTCAGATGTACAGGCCCGTCTGAAGTTTGCCAATGAACATGTGCTTTCTTGAGCAGGGGGACCTTGCGGGCTCTGCAGGTTTTCAGTCCTTCACGGCGTAGTGTGTTACCAATTGTTTTCTGGGTGACTATGGTCCCAGCTGCCTTGAGATCATTAACAAGATCCTCCTGTGTAGTTCTGGGCTGATTCCTCACCGTTCTCATGATCATTGAAACTCCATGAGGTGAGATCTTGCATGGAGCCCCAGACCGAGGGAGACTGACAGTTATTTTGTGTTTCTTGTGCAAATAAATCGCACCAACTGTTGTCACCTTCTCACCAAGCTGCTTGGCGATGGTCTTGTAGCCCATTCCAGCCTTGTGTAGGTCTACAATCTTGTCCCTGACATCCTTGGACAGCTCTTTGGTCTTGGCCATGGTGGAGAGTTTGGAATCTGATTGATTGATTGCTTCTGTGGACAGGTGTCTTTTATACAGGTAACGAGCTGAGATTAGGAGCACTCTCTTAAAGGGCGTGCTCCTAATCTCAGCTCGTTACCTGTATAAAAGACACCTGGGAGCCAGAAATCTTGCTGATTGATAGGGGATCAAGTACTTCTTTCCCTCATTAACATGCAAATCAATTTAACTTTTTTGAAATGCGTTTTTCTGGATTTTTTTGTTATTCTGTCTCTCACTGTTAAAATACACCTACCATTAAAATTATAGACTGATAATTTCTTTGTCAGTGGGCAAATGTACAAAATCAGCAGGGGATCAAATACTTTTTTCCCTCACTGTACCTCCAGTATGCATTCCAGGGATCTGCAACTAAATCAGTTCAAACACCTACAAACTACTCAATGAATAAATGCTAAATCCCCAGATGTAAATCCTTCAAAAACAGGTGAAGATGTATTTTTTTTTTTTTTTTCACAGTTTGAATCTAAAAATTACAAATGAAAACCTATATACATAATACAAGTAGAAAACAAACCTCTTTTATGTTCCTGGATGCGGTTCTGGATCGGATGTTCATCCTGTTCTCACTCTCCACGAAGTCCTGAGAATAAAATTAAAGCCCTCAGATCTAAAGCATTTTCTTTAAACCATGATGTTCACAATGTAGTTTGGATGCTGAAAAAGGGTTTATAAAATTAGTAAAGCTACTTTGATTAATTTATACAGAAATTATGTTAATACAGAGAAATGGGCTCATGAAAATGTTAGTTTGTTTCTTTAGGAAATCTATTCCTTACAAGAACCATGGGAAATGATGGCTGCCATTGATCATACCAAACATGAAAGTGTTTGAACTAACAAATGTATTTTCAAAAGATTAAACATTTTGTTTGAATGCAATAAACAAATGCTCAGAATTCTGTGGAAACTAGGGATTTGGCCCAAGTCACCTTCTAGCAGGAATGCAGGCACTCCTATACATTTGTTGTTTGGTATCATTTTGTCCCGTCCCCCCATCACCAATACAAATAATAATAATGCTGATGTCTCAAGGTGAAACCCCTCCAGAAGGGGATGAATCTGATGGGCAAACTAAAAGACTCACTGACAGGGAGGAACATGAATTCTGGAGTATGGGTATACCTGAGAAATGTTTTCATGTTTTGCTTTCAGTTTAGTTTTATTTTTCCAACAGCCTGACAGCAAATAATTCTTCAAGAGAGGGGCAAGATAAAGGGATTACTACAAATTGGACAGATACGAGTTCATTTAAAAAGGTAGCTACAGTTCAGACTAACCACTCAAAATTGCAATCTGTCCTTGAGCCATTTTTAAACAGAGGGAGAATAAAAGCTAGTCTATATGCAGTTAGTTAATTATAAACTGTTCTCTTTCATGCTTTACACATGTCTTTACTGCAGTTTCTGTACACGTGTTTATTAAAGCAAAAGCACATCGCTATGATATATTAAAATACAATAGCAGCTTTGTTAAAGGCAACACGAACAGCATTTGGATTTCACTTGGCGGGTTATAAATATCCAGAACGTACAGCATTATAGAAAAAATAAAATACCTTTTCCATTTCATTGCTTTTCCTCTTCCTTGTTCTTGGTATTTTGATGGTTACTGGAGAAGCCTCGCCTTGCATTTTGACTTCCATTTTATTGGGCCGAAGAGGCGTGAACTGAATCTCGAGCTCAGGTTTGGGAAATCTGCTGGTTCTTCCATTTTCCGTGGAGATCCCAGAAGAGTCCAGAACAGATTGGTTGTTCCCAATGCCCTGCAAATCACACACCCAAATAAGAACACAAAAAACAAAAAATGAACATGTAGACGAGTTTTTGCAGTAATTGTTTGCACTGAACATTTCTCCATCACCTTTGGGACACTAGTTCACGGTATTCAATAGCAACTTTGAATTTATACTAGCAAAACAAATTTTATTATCTACATCACCTTGCTACTTGTAGATCAATCACACACAAAGGGAAAGAGCCTTTTGAATATTAGATTTCAATGCCCCGCCCGCCCCCACCATCACCCAAAAAGAAATCCTGTAGCCTGACATCAAGCTGCACATCCTAATTATCATACTAATGCAAAAAGGCTAATCTCTGCTGGACTGCACTAAGATTTCATTCAAACGAAGAGGCAACTTTATAGATCCCTGAATGAGGTTTCCATTCACCTCTTTATCTTTCATTTCACAGAAGGAAGTGGAGTTTCAATTGATATCTACTTCAATAAAAAGCAATAATCCAATTTTAGGTTTTTAATGAGTATTAGGATATAAGAAAATCCCTCTTAATCTCTAATATATGTCACTTGAAATAGACCAAGGGAAAAAATAAATAGTGGAAGGGTCTGGTAACTTTAGCATATTGAATTGGCCTTGCATCTTGCTACAAACAAGATACAGTATGCCATTAATGTTAGTTGTTATACATCCTTATCCATAGTTTGTGTTTTTTACAAATACAATTATAGAGACTCCAATCAGTAACAAACATTACCTGTTCTTTTTAGTTTAGAAATGGGAAAATATGTGCATAACCATATTAGTTCTCAGAGACCCTTTCAGGCTTGTGTCATCCAATTACTCACCTTACTTTCTGTTGAGCTTCTAGTATTATCTTTAATACTAGTATCCTTATTCTCATCTTGTATTTTCTGAACTAGACCTGCATTATTCTTGCTAGGGTTTTCTTCTTCCTGCTTATAAAATATAAAAAAGGTAAATACATTGCACTATGAAACTAATGCTAGATAATTCACATGACTTATTGGAAGAATGCAAGTCCAAAGCATGCAAGATCTATGACTATGAAACGTCCAAAACTGATCCCCTTGAAAGATTGTGGGCAATTCAATTAAAAAGGAATATCCTTCCAGTAAGAGGCAAAATAAACTTACTTTATATAAGATTTTCTCCTCCTTTGCTTCAACTTGAACTTTCAAGTTGGTTTCTGTTAAAGTCTTTAACTGTTCCTTGAGTTTAGATATGTCAGACTCCTTTTCTAACAAAGTACGTTGAAGTTGTTCATTTTTTGCGTGATTGTCTTCCTGTACAAGAAAAGAAAAACGCTTTATATTTTAAACCAACAGCAGAAAAGTGATAACGTGATAAAAACGACAGTAAAAACGTCTTCCCCTGAAGTTTCTTTGGTTTCTGTCACACAATTCATGAATTGATCATTTTAATGATGCCAGGATAAACATTAACCCGTCTGAGATTAGCCTTCAACTGAAAGCACCAGATGGCTTCCTAGTTTCAAAACCTATACTGACCTCACGTGGCCGAGCATTGAGATCTTGTCTGAGGTTCTCCAATTCTTTGTCTTTCTGTAGATTAGCAGTCCGAAGACTCTTGAGCTGGACTTCCAGAGCTGCTACCAAGTCATCCCTTTCTTTTCTCCATTTCTGAAGATCGCCGTCCTTCTCAGAGAGTTGCTTTGTTAGGTTTTCCTGCAATAGAAATCCAAAACAAGTTTTTCTTTTCTCTGCAATGGAAGAGAAGTTCATGTAACTATTGTTAATTTCTAGATTTGCCTTTTTGTTACCACTGGAATTCAAAGCTAAGCCTAAAGTGAAAGAAGTAATGAGGAGAATGACCACAAAGGTGATTAGTTACCACTTCTGTTTGCATCTTGGAATGGCGCTCACGGTCTTCAGCATATTTCTTCATATCATTGTGTCTTCGCACCTCAGCCTCTTTTGCCTGTTTTATCAGCGTTAATCTCTCTTCCTGCCACTTCCTTCTGTCAGCTTGATGCTTCTCCTCAGAAAGCTGTTAATCAAAATAAATGGTGGACCCCCACAGTTATAAATCAAGAGCTCAAGTCTATAATCAAGCAGTGCTGACCATTACGTAAACTATCTTTAGCAAAAAGCAGAAAAATATAACTTCAGTGTCATGGATACAATTCCGGTTAATGGATCCAGAAATAGCTCCTTTTGTCCATTAACTATCAAACATACGGGTGTTAAAACCAACAAGACAACCACAATATTTCACCTCTGGTACTGTGACAATTCTTTTTATTGAACATAGGAAAAATGGCAAGTTAAGGTTGGCAGTGAAATTAATGTAATTGGCAAACCTATTTTGGAGATATTTAATGATTAATTTGATTAAGTATGTGCAAACCAATATTTTATGATGAAACTACATAAGGCTTTGCTGGTAATGGCATGTGTTTCTAAATGGGCATTATGGATTTCAGAAAGGCTTGGAATGGGCAGTTCAAAAATGAGAGCCCGGCCCTTCGAGTGTCACACCACTGACCTTCAAGATTTCTTTCAAGTTATCCACTTCTCGCCGAGCACGTTCAGATTGACCGTTTATGCTTTCTTCCATCATTTGATCTTCTTTGACCGTGCCCATCGTTGGGTTTAGAAGTTTCTGCTTCAACATTTGCTTTTCTGAAATGGAGATAAATGATTCAGCATGTCCATTCTAAACCAGGAACATGATTCTAGCATTTACACACACAAAACAAAACAATCACCTGCAGTTAGAGCTTCAATTTCCTCCAATTTAGCCTCAAGAACGCGATCTTGCTCCACTTGAGTCTCCTCCTGCTCAGTCAGGGCGAGCCGCATGTCCTCAATCACTTGGTCTTTAGCTTGCAGATCTAATTCAGAATAGTGAAATGTCTGAAATCTGATGCACTTCTAAAGAAAACATTTTATATAAACGAACACAAAACAAGTGGTTTTATAATTGAATACAAGAATAAAGGGAAAAATAAAAATAAAATCTACCTTTGAGTGTCTTTTGGTACAGCTGCACACTCTCATCCGACTTCAGTCTGTTAGACTGTTCCTGAAATTAAGAAATGCAGTACAGACAAAATTAGATGTACACCAAATGACACCTAAGAGTTGATTTCTGCTTAAAATATATGCATCTTACGCTCTTTAATTGGTGAATTGTCCGGTCTTTGCTACTCAAATCCTTAATCATTTGGTTTTTTACTTTCTCCAAATCATTTAATTTTTGTTTAAGGATTCTCTCCTCTTCACGCATTGATGAAATCTGAAAGGAGGGGAAAAAAACAAGCAAACAAGGTTGTGAACATCTGCCGTTTCAATCAATAACATGTTTCTCACCATTACATTAAATGTCTTTAATCCTTTGTGGATGTCTCTGTACCACAAACCTCTGCTGAACAACAGGGAACAAACTCAACTACCTACTGAGAGCGTTAAACAATCAAATCTCAGTTAATTTATATTATGTCAACAATTTTTTTTTTTAAGGAAACGTAAATTTAAATATTAAAATATTCTATCATTGAAGAGATTTTTTTATTAGTTAAATTAAAATTGGACGTTTAAATTAAAACAAGTAATCATCAAGACACTGGAAATATTTAGATAGTCATAGCCTTTGGAAACAAACCTCTCTTTGTACTTGTTGGATTTGCTTTTTTGAATCAACCAGCTTCTCTTTCAAATCAGAGGCATCCTCCTCTTTTCTTTGAAAATCAAGGCTCAAACTCTGGATTTTTTGCAAACCATCATTGACTTGCTCCTTCAGTCTATTAAAAAAATATAAAAAGTAAAATTCAGAATCTTACAAAGAAAAGCCAAAGTACAAAAAGAAAAACAAAGACACTATACTTTACCTTAGCAACTCCAGTTTCTGGTTTTTCAGTTCTGCATCCTTTCCAGCAATCGTTTCATTGGCCGTTTTGAGGCTTTGCTCCGCCTCAGACAGCTTGGCTTCCTGAAGGGATGAGTTGGACTCCAAATCTTCGAGCTTGCATTGAGTTTCCTTTAAACAGTTTTGCAGATTTTCCATTAAGGACTCTTTCCCTGCCAGCTGCTGCTCTAACTCCACTACCTTGTCAAAACTTGACTTAGAAATTTGTCCCTGCTCTTCAAAGTTTTTAATTATTCCTTTGAGATGAACAACCTCGTTCTCTAGGTTGGACTGCACCTTCTTCTTTTCGGTAACTACCTGTCTTTCGGATTCAAGATCTTTTGAAAGGGTTTCTAGTCTCTCTCTCAGCTGGTTAATAAGGGTCTCTTTTTCCATTAATTCACTACAAGCACTTTGCAATCCGCTGAGCTCTTGTGTCAGCTGGGTAGATAGCTCCTTTTGTTCAGCCATCTGCTGTTTCAAACTGTTGATTTCCTGCTCCAGATGAAGAATCTGCTGACTTTTCTGTGCTGACTCTTTAACCACCTTCTCACACTCTTTGTGCAAGGACTCAATGGTTTCATGGAAGTGGCTGCTGTCCCTCTTTGCTGCCAAGTCTTGGGACTCTTCCAGTTGCTGTGTAAGGAGCTCCACCCGATTTCTTAAGGTGCCAATCATTTGGGACGTCTCCTGGGAATCTGCTTCATGTTTCATCAAGAGGTCTTTAGTGGCTTTTAATTCAGCAGAAGCCTTTTCTACTTGTTCCCTTTCTTTGTTGAGTGCATCCTCCACTTGTTTAATCTTGAGAGCATTTTCCTCCGCATCTTTCTGAAGGCGACTCATTTCCTTTACCAGCTTTTCATTTTGTTCAACGGTCTTCTGGTTTTCTTTGCTGTGATCCTCCAGAGCCTTTAAAGTATTTTCATAGGAAAGGGCCTGTTGTTTAAGTTCATCACTCAGCTCCTTGACTTTTCTTTCCGAGGAAGAAAGCGCCTCTTTAATTTGACCAATTAGCTCATCTTTCAGTCGGATTTCATTCTGGAAATTTGTGGCGACAGATTTTAACTCCTGCTGTAAATGTTCTACATTTTCCTTCAATTCCACTACCTCCAAATGTTTTTTATTAAGTTCTGCTTGCAGTTCATCCTTTTTTGGTATCATGATGCAGTCCCTTTCCTCATCATTTGCACCTACAAAAGAAAAGACTGGTGAGCAGCTGATTGACATGGTACTTTTCATTCAATATTGTGGAATGACAATTAAACAAAAAAACAAAAATAGGTCAGAGGAAGAAACATTAGGCCTACATATCTTAATTAACTGTAATAAGATGCACTTAAATTAAAAGCTTTGGAAATGTTTATTTCAATTAAATAGTTATTAAATTCAAATTAGAAACATCACAGAAGTCAGGAATTTACAAAAAGGACAATTCCCTTTTGAAAAGAAAAAAAAATCTAAATCTGCAAACAGAGCACTAGAAACCATTTTTTATGCTTTTGATCACCCTAAAACTAATCTAAAAATTAATAATTGGTTTGAAATGAATGAGGTAGAATTAAAACAAATGAAGGTTTTAAAAATGTACAGTAGTCACCCAACTAAATGCTATAAAATGCAAAGTAAACTACATTGCATGTTACATTAACAGACATTCACAATTATACACTGAAAAGAGCCTTTAGCTTGAATAAGTAAAATTGTTTTGCAGAAAGCAGCTTACATAGCGGGCTTGCATGTCAGTTTTGTCATTGGTTTTTATTTGGGTTGCCTTCGAGAAATAAATCGTAATCTTGGTAACTATATTAAGCCATTTATGTTCCTCTTGAGAAATGCCTATAAGCAGCATCACAGCAGATGGTAATGATTCCAGCATCACTCCTACTCTTACTTGCATTGGCATTAGTGTCAGAGCAGAAATAGTGTTAATGGCCACCTCCTCTCATGTCACCCCCAACATGTAGTTTGAGACAAAGTCACTCTAAAGGGTGTCCCAAAATACATTAGGCAAAATCACTACATGGCAGTCAAACACAGAAAGCAACAAGTCATTGTGAGAGGTTCACTGCACAGCCCCCTATTCTGCAGCTCTGTAATCACTTATTAAAATGTTCCCTTCTGTACAACTAGCTAGCCAAATGAAAGATGCCATTACTGAAATAGCGCGACTGTGAGAAAATAGGGTTGGTAAAACTTTCTGATCGGGGTTTGAAAACTGAAGTAGTCATTTAAAAATAGAAAATTTGGTTATAACCAAACTAAGAGATTTAACTATTGATACAAGATCTGAAAACCTTTAAAACCAAGCCACTTACAAACAGAATATGAAAATAAACTCCAGGGAAAATCCCCTAGGTATCCCCTCACAAACAAAGCAAGCACTTCCCGAAAGCCCAGTTTATAACAATTGCATGCAAATTTAAGGAGCTAGCAGAAATACTGTACATAGACAGACCAAACTAACTTTTGTGCACTCGTGCTTAGATTCAGGTTTTATGAGTTTATGTTCAAAAACTAAATTTCATACTGTAGATCTTAGGGGTTATAATGAACTCTATAATGGCTTACTTTTCAATAGAGTATACATGGCTATGTAACAGATATTTAACTTTCAAGGACCGTCTTATTTAATTAAAATTTAAGATCAGGACAGGAGTTGTTCTGAATCAGGTTCCCAAACACAAAATGATTGCTTCAGGAGCATTAAACTTTAGAAATAAGGACTTCCGTAAACGAAACAAAATGTACAATAAATTGCATTTTATTAGAAGTAGAAAATAACATGAAAACCATATTAAAACACAAGCCACAAGAACAATCAAACAGACAAACATTTACGTCCTTGCCAATTTATCTCGACTGCGACAACCGTTTCTTCAATCGCAGGTATCTGCGCCCTGTGGCGATATTTTTTCTATTCGCTTGTCTAAACCCTACAAATGGAGGGAGGCTTTTTCCATCGCTTTGTGCAGAACTTGTACCTTTCTTGAGTGGCGGCTGTCCCTCAAGGTTCTGCTGGATGTCGCCACCTCTTTTCCTGCTGTCTCGGTGAGCATCACGGTCGTTTCCACTTGAGCAAGTACAATTCGTTTTTAAGTGCAAGATTTCTCCTTTGATAGCTTCAATCATAGTCTTCTGTTTAAAATGAGAGAGGAGGGGGGAGAGAGAAGTTATTTGCATTGCTAAAACCCATGTACAAGGTAACTCATCTGTAAATAAAATCCTCCAGAACTGATATGCATGATTTAAAGTCAGACAGTGGCATTTACGTAATTCTTAAGGTGTTGCAATTCATCATAAAATCTATAAAAAGGTGATAATACAACGCTTATGGTAATTAGAGTCTTGGCTTGGGGATAACAGGAGTATTTCACAGCTGTTTAAACTACTGGCAAAGCATTATACCAAGTGGAGCAAAATGACAAAGCCAAACAGCTTCATATGAAACCCATTGAAAGAAAACAAACACCCAGTTCAATGTTTAATTCAACAGCCATCTTAAAGACTGGCCTGAAAGATTTGCAGCACATCCAATTTAAAGCGTCTCTGTAGAAGTTACTTACGTCCTTCGTAGCCGTTTCTTCCCAGTGGTCCAACTCATTTTGCAGTTTAGAAATCATGTCATCCTTTTCTTGACAGAACTCCATAAGACACTGGAGCTTTTCATTCTGTGACTCGAGTTTCTAAAGAGAAATGAAAAATAGATCAAACTCACAAAGAATCCCCAAAACACAAACTCAGTATTCAATGGAGGCGTTGAGAGTCCAACTCAAATACCATCCTGCTATTGGCACTGCATTACATAGGCCTAACACAAACTCTTTGCAAGATTACAGATTTAACCAGTGATATCTGCTGTAACAAAAGTGAAAATCTACTTTATTCAGATTGTTATCCAGTGATCTTAAACAGAACATCAGACTCACTGTATTATGAATTACCATGATCTAGCTTTCAAATGCTCTCTTACCGTTCTGGCTGCAATAAGTTGGCCATTTTCCTCCATTTGATTGCGAATGGCGGTTTCACATTCTGAAACGAGAAGTGTTGAGCACAAATGCATTTTAGAAACTGCATAAAAGCAGTCATATGTAACACAAATACAACAAAAAAACACTTACCTGTAGTTTTCAATGTAAGTAGTTCTTGAGTTTTTTTCAGATCTTCCGATAGATTAGACAGCTGGTTCTCAAGGCTTGTAATAGTTTCTTTGGGATCAGTTAAACTAACAAGACAATCTTGTGCAGCTTGTGCATCTTTCTTGATCCCAGCAAGGTCATCTTGCATAGCATCAACCATTCCATCCAGCATGACAAGTTTGTGTTCCTAAAGAATACATAACCAATTTAATGTTAAAGAAATTTGATGAATAGATTCTTCAATAGATTCTCACAATGAATTCTATTGGATGTTGTTTTCATTACCGAACTCAGCCTAGCTTCATTGCCACCAGCAGCTTCTTCATCCGGCTTCTGGCGTACTAAATTTCGGAAGATTTCCATCCGCCTCTCAGCTCTCTCCTCAATGATCTCCTTTTCTTTCTCAAGACGTTCACTGCGAGGATAGGCACAAATATATTGAGAAAAAAACAACTATACGTTTTTAAAGCTGTCAAATGTAATTTCAAGCCGTGGCTACCTGAAATCACTTTCCATTTGTGAGAACAACTCTGTGAACTCCTTCGAAACCTCTTCGCGAATTCTTGATTCCAGCAAGAGTTTGTCCGCTTTTTCTTCAAGGACCTTATTTTTCAAATCTTCGATCAGGGTGATTTGTTTCTGCAATTTTACAAATAAAGTGGGGTGTTCAGAACAAAATGAACATCCATTTACAAGGGTTTCTCAAACATCTGCCATATTAAACGTAGGATTAGCTCAATGGAGATACTACACACCTGGAACAAAAACTGGGAGACAATTGTAAACGTTGGAAATCTTTGGGTGATCTTAATTAAAAATGCATACATTTAAGAAACTTTACCTCATACAATTCTTTATTGACTTGTATTGCATCTTCTTCATCCTCATCCTGAATGGTTTCTTCCATACTTTCATCCTCCTCATCATCATCATCATCTTCCTGCACATCTTCCAGACTTGTATCCCAACTAATAAAGGAGCTCTCTCTCTTTCGCCAGTGCTTACGGTCTGCGTTATTAATAATGAAAGACACCTCTCGAGCAGATTTCTTTGCAACTGAAGGGGGCTTTGTTGTAGTGAGGACCACCACCTGCAGAGATTATTTTATCGATACAAAATAATAGAGGTCAGCGTGCACATGGAAAGTTGCCAGTGGAGTGTCAAAGACCTGAGCCTTAAAGAATAAGTACGGTAGCCGGTATAAAACGTCTGATACTGTTTGAGCTCATGAGATATCCATTATTTTTTTTAAACCCTCCATTACAAGACCTATGTTTTTACTTCTGACAAGTCTAAGAAGTATTTATTTCACACATTAACTCAGTCAAGAGGACATGGTAAAAGACTTGAGTAGTGCGTGCCATTTTCAAAATACATGTTTGGCTTGTGTGTACTATGACATCATTCATTGTTATCCCTGAAATACAGAACTGAAAGCAACTAGGGGTCAAAGGCTAAACCTTGCCTACCATAACAAAAACCGGGGACAAGAAGTCTTAGTGGCAGACCAATTGACCTTTAACTCAAAGCGAAGTAGTCAGCATGTGACCGGGGAAAATAAATGCATTCCGTTATACAGCTCTAGTGAATCAACCAGTTAGTACGGATATTTCCCTGCATTACTTTATAGGATGAAAATAAAAGCAAGCTATGAATGTCGAGAAAATACGAAATGCCAAGATCCAGGGTGGCAGGGTTCTCTTGACTTTCAGCATGTTGCCGATTTCTACTTTAACCATGAGTGTCTGTAATGAATGTCCTCAATTGAGCTCTACAAAACAAGCAGCTTACTAGCTAGGGGTTATCCCATTTGTTTTGCTTTTTGGTATACGTCGGTCTTTGTGGGAGGAGAAAACTCATTGTTCATGGGGGGAGATTCAAGCGTCACCCAGCATGTGCTGTATTTAGGAGGTATGCGTGGAGGTTGAACATAAGACGTCTCAGGTCCGTCCACAGCGTATGAAGGCTGACACGAATCATGCCGACAATCAGACCAAAACCGCTTTAGTTCTGATCTTGCAGTGTAAACACAGTAAGAGGAGCAGCTTCGGTATGCGACTCAAGAGTTATGACGAGATGTTTGATGAAACTCACCTTCTGAGCGAGTGCAGAAAACTTCAGCACGTTCAGTGTTTCGTCAAACATGGAAGCACACTGATTAATGTTCACAATCATACAAGCTCTTCCTCTGCCGCAGAAAAATCCTTGAAGGTAATGAGTCAGTTTGCTCTCCCTGAAGGGCACATGCTGAGGCAGCCTGCAATCGCACATTTAAAATAAACATGATGTGTTCAAGAAACTATATATACTACATATAGTATATATCATGTTCATATATATCACACATCATATATATATTTGTATGTAATGCTATATCAATTGAGGAATAGCAAACAATGGTCCTGAATCAATTTATAGCAACATTGTACCAATTTTTCAAACCTCTATCAAGTCGACCATTGCTATTCTCTATACAGTATACTACTGCCCTCTTGTGGTTGAATGACAACCCCCAATCAGATTTTATTCTATGCGATTGGCTTGTTAAAATGTGATGTAGCCTCAAAGATTTTAGCTTAAACTCTACTCCTATACAGGTTAATTGATACAACAATACCTGAGGAGGGGCTCAGACAATACATCTAAAATAGTACTGTATAATTTAAGGGCTGGATACATTGCAGACATTACTGGCCACGGAATTACATAAACAAAACGATATTCATCCGCAGAACAGAATTTGTAAAGTGCAAGGAAAGAACAGTGTATTACTTTGCCTGCTGGTTATATCTCAAAGCAGTGAGACATTTTCCAAGAATCAACAGGGAGGTATTGATGTTCCCAGCTTCCTTTAAACGGTCTCCCTTATTCTGCGTCTTGGCACATCGCTCGGATCCAGCAAGATCACACAAAGACAGCCTAAAGACAGAAAATATGCAAGAAGTGGGTAGAGCTCTACACTTAAAAAATAAGCACATAAAGGCAATTATAGAACTGTTCTTACTCGCTGATTTTTTGCACACGCGGTATTCCAACATCTTCAATGCGTATGATCCGAATGGAGAATATGCTGTGACTGTAATATAAAAATGAAATGTAGTTGTAGTAAATCTCTTCCTTGACTATCATTAAAATATTGCAATCTGTCAGGATGTTTATTTTAAAAGTATAATTAAAAGGACAAGAGAAACAACTCCTAATGAATATAAAATGAACTGCATTAAAATGGTGTGCATTCATTTGGGCAGTGAATAAAATATGTCAGCATACCTCCGGCTCGATAGGTGATTGAGTTTTGTACAGGAAAAGCTCTGGTGTTTTTTTCCCAGCTTCAGAACTTTATATGCTTCGTCTGCATCATTAACTTGTACCCATTTGAGATCTATGAAAGCAGAGATCCCCCCCCCCAAATTACTCACAAGTGAAATAGATATTACATGCATCTAGTTCTCTGCTCATACAGTGGATTGAGAATGCCTCCAAATAAATATTCCATTACCTTTCACATAGGTGTGTCCTTTGACATCTTGTGCAAGCCTCAGCGTATTTCTCCTCAGTGAACCAGTGGGTATGCTCTCCAGCAAGTCATAAATGCTTTCATTATAGATCTCGCAAAATGACACCCATATGGAGAATTTGGTGTGATCACCGAGGTTTAGAGTGAAGCTTTCAGAGTCTAGGGATTCATCTACATCTAGACCATTAATAGTAGTCCCTGTTAAAAAAAAAGAATAAGAATGAGTTAAAGACATTTCAGAAACATAAGACTAAGACAGAACATACCCAAAATAAATACTTGCCTTCAAGTAGGTTAGACCTGTTGTCTGAATTTGATTGGATACTCGTGCTTTTCTGAGAATCATTCTACAAAAGAGCAAAAAAAAAACATTATTTTCCCCCCACTAAAATATAACAAAATGAATAAGAAGTGAAGCAGGTCAAAGAAATTACCTCTTTTGTGAATCGAAGGATGGCTTTTTTACTCGCATGTTCTTCCACCTGCTGGTCTTTGGTAAGTCTGGTGTATTCTCTACATCTGTGTGGCTTGATGTCCATCTGTGTGTAGATCTTGTCTTGAATGTTGTTGAATATCATGTTCAGTGACCTTGGCAGGATACCCGTATCATTGTCAGGACCTATAAAATCGACAACATTTTAAATGGCAGATAAAGGCTAAATAATCCAGTCCAGAATTGTAACAACTAAAATAATTTGTAGGAATCTGCAAATATCATACCTAGAAAGGTGAAGGTCTTCCCAGCATTGGTTACTCCGTATGTAAACACAAGAGAGTTTCCTCCTTCGAGAACATCTTTAACGAGAGGCTTGACGGTGCCGTTGAATATGTCCTTCTGTGTCATTTGTGGACCATAAACCTGAATATTAAAAATAAATATATGTAGGATTCTGAAAAATACAAGTATATAAAGTACCAAGGCATTGAAATGATTTTTCGAAAATATTGTAGGATAAGCAAAAAATTAATAAAAATGTTTTATTACAACCTGTCAAATCCACCCAAAAATCTTCCTCGTTAGCTCTACAACTTTTCCATTATTTGCTCACCTTAGAGAACTGAAATCGCTGGGCAGTCTGCTGAAGAGATTTATCACTGAGCCTGGCTGACAGAGAACTTCTCGGAGCCTTCAGTAATACAGTATCTGAGTTTTCAATGGTAACACACTCCTATAAGTATGGGTGGAGAGAAAGGTGGCAAGACAAACATTACCAACACTGACTATTAAGAACTTTACAATGTGTACCTGAATGAACGATGAATGAATGAATTTACCTGCGATTCATCATTGTCTTTTTCTGCTGCAGTGAATGGCCTTATACGCAAGTAAACATGCAGGTGTTCTTTCTCTTGCAAGCTAGGATCCTGAAATGCATATTTACAAAACTTGAAAATGGCTTAATGCAGAGTTCCTGTGACCACATTGCTTATGGATTAACATTTCACATTTGTAACTTCAGGCGTGCTCAAGAGGTACTTCCAACTATAAAAACAAACCACCACCCCCAAAAAACAAATAATGAAATCCACTTACCTGGGACAATACTGACATGGACAGAAATTCTTCAGAGAGATCTTTCTTCACCCCTTCTAAACTCAAAGGGTCCATGCTGTCATCAGTTTGATTATTGAAACACGACTCCATCATGCTGATAAAAGTGGGGTAAAGGAATACATTTAACCTGTGATGCAAGCCCTAATTGTCCAGACTCATTTGTCGTTTTTACACAAACACACACACATCAGTGACTTGACCAACCTATCAGGAGTCCGCACTATTAATCCAGCATTTATTGAGACCTTGTCCTTAGACTATTCATGGCTTGGTTACTAAAAGCAAGTTATCTTAGCTACTCAGTTGGTAGTATTTACTCAGGAACAGTGGTAGATTGCAATGTTATAACCTTTTTGTTTTGATCAGGCATCTCTTTGACAAAAGTAGAATAAAAACTGATTGTATTCGTTTAGGAAATCGTTAAATCACCATAGACATTGCAAATAAAACGTGCAGACACTAGGTTTAAAACACACATTTACATCTCCAAGGGCCAGGCATTCATTTGACATGCCACTGACGTTTTGATTGCTTCACAATTCACAACCATTTTCTAAACGTGCGAATGAAGAAAAATATTCAGCGTTTTAATTCAATTTACACATTGCCAAGCAAAGCATTTTCAGTATATACCACTATAGATTTAATCAATACGATCAACAGAAGAAATAAGATGATAATTATGAATGATATGGAAGTTATTTTAACTGGCAATTCAAACTAATTTAGATGGAACAAAGTATTAGGAGTTGCGACAGAAATATCGATTAAAAAGCTACACATGTAAACATACAATAAGGGGTGGGCAACACTCCCGGAGCTCAAATCTTACGGTGGTGGAAAAACTAAAGCTAAAGTAAACTTACTTACTAAATACAACCTAGAGACAACACCTGCAAAATACCACCACCCCACCCCAAGGACTTTACGAGTTATTTTGTACATATTCACTGTCCCGGATATAATCTAGACGCTTTACATTGGGAATCACAACAAAATACAGAAAACATGAATATACCGCAATGCTCCAGTTGTTATTATTCGTAAAAACAACAACGAATGTGTAACATTTAATACTGTTATATTTTAGAATAGGTACAATTGGATATTCCGAAAAACAAGCTAAATATAATAAAATAACTTACATGGTCGTGAAAATATGCTCCGAAAAACACTCATCTAAAAGAAATCACTCCTTCTCAAACTGTCGCGGTCTTATTTTTAAAATCGTCCAATGGCGACGCTGCACCCGCGCAGGGGCTCATGGGAGCGGAAGCAGCAAAGCCATATGTGTAGAAGAAAAGGACTACATTTCCCAGCGATCATTGCTTTCTACCGCTCCTACCCGGAAGTGACGTTTGCTCTGTAGTTTCTCTCACATGGAAGCATCATGGCTCTCTTCGCAGACTTAAACATTACCAATTCCACCAATACGAAAAAGCTTCAGAATATAATAGAAACAGCAGCTCATCGTGAGTATTGTTTTTCAGTAATAAAATGCTAGTATTTGCATTCATATATCTTAACGCAGTTGATTCCAGACCACTGCTAACTAGCATCAAATGTTGATTACAAACACTCACACATCAGAATAAACTTTATGTTCACTTAGACGAATCCTTGGACATGTTACAAAGTTAACAACACTTGTATGTTAAACATAAGTAATATTTTCCTTACTAGAAGATACATTAAGTTGAATTCCATTATGATTTCTCATCCTGAATCTGTTTTTTCGTTTTTTATTTTTACACTTTCAGTCGGATACTCCACTGTTGCAATCAATCACCTGGTTGACTTGCAACAAAAGAAGCAGGTATTACCTTTATAATATAATATTGCAACAAGTCACTGTATGTTATTTGTGTATAACATACAGCATTATAGCATTACTGTTCCACTTAATGCTGTTTAATGTCAACTTTGTTTTTTTAATAGGAAATAGGAAAGCCAAAAGATGTTGCTGAACTCTTTACACAATTTCCCATAGTGCAGGTAATGATGATAATGATTATTGTTGCTGTGAATACGTTGTTTAAGCCAAGAGATACTATTTAGCAAGAATATCGTCTTATGGGATTCTTGGAAAGGTTTGTCATGTTGTTTAATTATATTTACTATGTTATAGATAGTTTGTTTGGGCACACAGTGGGCTTTCAACCCTAAAATATATTTCAACACAGAAAGTATAATTTGAAAATGGATTTGAAGTGTTTTTCCCTGTTGTATTTTTCTAGGGAAGATCAAAACCAATCAAAGTGTTAAACAGATTAACACTGGTGGCTTCTGATGCATCTCAGTTTGTAAGTGTGTTTGATGTTTTTCAGTAACTTTTAGTACAATAATCCATGAAAGTGTTTTTGGATTTTAACATGTACTTTCCTCATTGTCCCCCCAGAGGCCTTCTGCAGATTTTAAGAATTATGACATTGTGGCGATACTCGCCAAAACTGAGAAGCTGTTTCATGTAAGTTGTTTTTGTTTGTTTCTTTTGTTGTGTGCATGTTTGGTTTACCAATCAACCAAACCTACTGATAAAAATCTTGTTATTGCAATAAAGTGTCCAATGGGTATGTGCTGAATGAAGAAAATACATAATTTGTTTGGATGTTTGGTACTAGGACTTTGACAGTGCTCTCAACCTCTTTTCATAGGCTGCCTGCATGTCATTTGATGTTGACATAGTCTGCATCACTGTGACTGAAAAGCAATCCTTCCATTTCAAAAGACCTCCGGTAAATGGTGTAAGTACAGTATACATTTTCAATCCAGAGCAACATGTCTCTGCGTGGATGTACGCATGTAGCACTCATTGCTATGAATGTGTGAAATGTGTCTAAAGCATGAGCTCAATTGAAAATAAAATTACCCTTTTTCCAATTCCAGTGTAAAATGTCTTGTGTTTACAATCACATTTAATCGTTCCGTTCAACAGAGAAGGACTGAACGAACTGAAAGTTCTGAATTTCTTAGCAATGAAAAGCAGTATTCAGTAATTCCTAGACATTCATTTAATCTCAGTCACGAGTTTTACAATGCCTTGGAAAAAATAAATGTTCTGAAATGAATTAATTACAGTATACTTTTGAAAAAGATAGAGCAAGTAACTTTGGCTTGCACTATCTTTCGGTATTGAATATTAAATACGTATTTTAATGTAAGGCTTGTTTTGACAATACCATTTTCACATTTTTGTCTGCTTCCCAGGCCATAGACAGAGGAGTGTACTTTGAGATTAACTACACACCTGCTATTAAAGACTCAACGATGAGGAGATACACCATTTCAAACTCACTCAGTCTAATGGAGATCTGCAAAGGAAAGGTATTCTTTACATTGATGAATATTGAAGTTTATATTGTGGATTGACTATATATGTTATTTCTTAAAAACAATTAAGTATATGTGTGGCATTGTTGGAAATGTTGCTTGTAAAGGTGTATTGTTGTGTGTTGTGCCACCCTCTCCTAACAGCTTGTTGTAGTAAAGTAGTAAGAGTGTTTTTCCCATATTTTTTCTTAACAGAATGTCATAATTTCCAGTGGAGCAGAAAAGGTATTTCTTCAACTTAACTTTCCAAAGGATAACTTGAAGCCAAGCCCATACAAATCTACATCCGATTGAGTTAAACTGTCAATCCTAACGTTAATGTAAGGTTTACTGTGGACTCTGACCCTAGTCCAGAACAAAATGTAACCCTCATTTCATCACTGCATTATATAGAAAGTTGTAGTTATTGTATTAAAAGCAATATTACAAAAACTATTTAAATCTATCAAGACCATTTCTACCTTCATATATATCCCCACTTAAAATGTATCATTGCCAAATTTTCTCATTTAGATTTTTTTTTCTTTTCCATTTTTTCTTAAACCTGCAGATCTTTAGTTAATATGGGTGTAATTATACATCAGCCTAACACCCACACGATGTTCAAATTTGTTATTCTGAACTGCGGTGTTTCTGACAGCGTGCTCCTTGGTAATTCAGCCTGTGACACTCAACAACTTGTCTCTTCTCTGTGTTCACAGCCTCTAGAATTACGAGGACCTTATGACATCGCCAATCTGTATCCTTTGCTTATTCATTAATGCGTGGCTGAGCTGAAATGCATTTTGCGACAATATTATGTTTAAAACCTGCCATCTTAATATGTCAGGGAGAGAGTAAATGAGAGCACCAAACCTAATTCAATGTAGACAGAATTTAATTTGATGCTGTTGTTGTAATTAATTACCATTCTTTATTTATTTTGATTAAACATGTATCCTCAGACGAACCCTTAACTTCTCAAATAACTGACCCACTGCTAAATTAAATGGGGAAAACTTTCTGCAGCAGAGAGGATTGAAAAATTGAGCTTTAGATCTAACCAATGTGCTGCTGTATTTAGCTGCTGTGCAATGATAATAACTACCACATTGTCTGGTAAAGATCAGTGTTTGATGTTGTCATATTTGTATTGATCCTTAATGAAGCTCCAGGGGGCTGCTGTTTGGCTTGTCAGAAGGGGATGCCAAAGCCGCAGTATCTACAAACTGCAGAGCCGCACTCCTGCATGGAGGTAACGTGAACATCCTTTGTTCCCCAATAAAGTGTTTTTGAACAGGCAGTAGAATGCTTTCTGTACATACCCACCACAGTGGAAACTGGTAGATATTTTAGGATACAGTACTATGCTTAAAACCAAACCAATTTGTTTTTATGAATGGTAGTAATAGGTTTGTTTTCTTGAGCCATAAATGTTTGCTTTCTTTACTTTACAGAAACTAGAAAGACAGCTCTTGGGATAATCCACACCATGAAGAAAGTCCAACAACCTGAGGAAGAACAGGCAGAGGAAGAGGCTCCAGCATCAAAAAGGGCAAAAAAAACCAATGTATGACACTGGATATTGGCGGATTAAATTACCACATTATATTATGTTATTATTATTTACAATCCACTATGTGATTCATCCTCTGTGTATGAAATTCCTGCCTTGTGTTGCACATGACAATTATGTTCATGATTCATTTTTATAGTAGGTAGTTAAGTTACAGTGAATCACCAGCTATGATGTGTTCAATGTCTTTGTTACAGAGGTTGTTTTAAAGTGTAACATTTGAGTGTGATGTTTCACATGTTGTCTTGTAGAGAGTATAAAATAAATCTGATTTGCTCATTTTTATCTGACACAATGAGATAAATGCTTATTAAAATTGTTGTTTTATTATACTT
The DNA here is from genome assembly GCF_036373705.1 of Amia ocellicauda. Classification (NCBI taxonomy): domain Eukaryota; kingdom Metazoa; phylum Chordata; class Actinopteri; order Amiiformes; family Amiidae; genus Amia; species Amia ocellicauda. The sequence goes on from NC_089869.1 coordinate 18,966,110, forward strand.
ACAATAATAATAACAATAATAAATAAATAGCAAAATTTACAAATACACTTTACATTGAGAAGTACAAAAATACAATAAGCACAATAAGTGCATTACACTCCCACGGTCCTTAATACATTATAACCTCTTACGAAGTTCTCTTTGCAAACATCCTTTTTCCCCATCTGCTACTTTCAGTCTCATTTTAAACACTTATTCATATTTTGTATATGTGGATGTGACATTTGTATAAAAGATTGCTGTATAAGTTTATGATCTGTAATCTTTACCTTATAGCTAAACGTAATTTTAATTACATTTCTGCAAGTGGCAGATCCCAGGAATCGTAAACAATCGATGTTAAAGCAGTTTCAGGCCTGTCTTTCTTTTTGATGCTTTGAAGAAAAGTCTTTAAGGCAGTAAGATTTGTCACATCACATTATCTCATTATCTTATGTCATTTTCTTTTTTAATAAGCCTTCAGAGAAGTATCTCTATCATTGCCTTACTGTTCTGTTCATCTGTATAATCAAACTCGGACTTTGCGCGTAAACCATCAAACAATCCAAACTCTTAAGTAAAAACGTTGCCAAAGCGTTAGCCCTTACAAATATTTTTGTTGACCTGCAGCTTCATAGCCTATCAATCAATAATGAAAGCCTGGATGCAAATATTAATTAACAAGTATATTTCTGCATATCATTTTGCTTCACATATGCTACTTTGATTTGTTTACCCAGTTGTACAACAAGTGGGTGTAATTATTCGCAGAAGTTGTTATGCTGTCTGCTGCACAGTGCTTCAGTTGGAGGATTTGTGTGAATCTTCAGAGTAGTTGTCCAAGATGTTTTTTGTTCCACTCTGCCACTGAAGAACGCTATCCAGTGGGGATTTCCCTTCCTGCAGAATACAGAAGAGCATTACAGTTAATGGATATAATTCTGCAGCGTATTGCCACTTGGTGGCACAATATTCATTGAAACAGGTCCTATACTTCCTTTCAGATTGAATGTGCTGCCAAAATGTTTAAAACGGTTAGGGATTTTGTCTATGTGTGTCATCATAATGTCACCCACACTTACAGTTACAAATTGTTAATTTAAGACGCTACAATATTAACTATGTTCAATGCATTAAAATCTGATCTATAACATCAGCACTTTCTATTAGTATTGTTTTGATGACATTCAAATGTGGGGAATTCTCAAAAGGTTTAAGTTATTTTTTACAACAATGCGTACATGACATGTATATACAGATTATTAGTGTTGTAGAATACATAACCAGCTCTAGTTCAGAAAGGAATAAGTATCTTGTATTGTTCATTACCAGTGTTAATCCTGATACAATTACTGACAACTAACATTTACTGCACAAAGAGAATAGTGGGTGGAAAAGGGAGTTACTTACCAAATTCTTAATGTTCAGGTTGGCGCCATAGATTAGTAATAGTTTGATCAGTTTGTATCTATTTAACCTCACAGCATCGTGCATGGGTGTATCTCCTTCCTAGGGACAGAAAGATTAAAAAATCATGTCAGTTCTCTCTATCACTGCATAACAATGAAAGTTGTCACAATATGTACAGTAGTGTGGAATAAAGGGTAATTACCAGATCCCTGGCGTTGATGTCTGCTCCACATGCAATGAGGTGTTCGGCACACTCGTAATGTCCCGTCCGGACTGCAACGTGTAAAGGAGTACTTCGCAGCTAGAGGTTGAAGGATAGATGCTTTAAATAAGCTTGTTCAGATCATATTCATATGCATTGCTATAAACACTGGCGATATAATATTTTTTTGACTTCAAATAACTTCAGATTGCATCCAGGCCAATAGACTAGATGACAGCCTTACCTTATCTCTTGCATTGTATTTCCCCCCTTTGTTTAGCAGCAGCTCCAAAATTGGGAAGGCTCCCCCTCGACAAGCCCAGTGGACAGCGGTGGATTCCAGCTGTTGGGAAAGAAAACGCACACAAATGGGTTTGTTTCCCTGCTTGACTACAACAAAGAACTGAATAGAAATTCAAAACATCAAGTAAAATAATCATCATGTAAGGACTGGATAAATAAATGCACTGACAGGCATAAATACATTTTAAAACTGGCTTCAATTCAAATATAAACACTCAATGAGTCACTGAAACCATGATTTTGAAGTTGTCCTTCCATGGACCTAAAGACGAAAATAGGAATAAATATCATACCTTATCCTGCTTTTCGATTGATGCCCCAGCTTCTAGTAATCTCCTTACTATGTCCATATGGCCTTCTGAGCACGCTCTGTGAAGGGCTGTTCTTTGAAACTAAGGAAGAAGCACAATACAATCCACATGTTTAACCTCATGATCTGTTAATTATAGGCAGAGAATTAATTTGAGCTCATGGATGAGTGGAATGAGTGGAATGTCTTGCGGATTTATAACCTGTAACTAACCTGGTCACTGACATTGGGATCTCCACCATCTTCAAGATACTTCTCAATCACTGGGAGTTTTTTCTCCACTGCTGCTTTCAGGAAGCTTTTTTCATTCACTGTATCTGGCTGGAAAACAAATTATTAAGAGTGAACATCAGTAAATAAGTAGCCATGGTACTTATAAGATTGTTATAAGTGTTTATAACATTAACAGCCACTTTACAGATGTGAAATCAGGGAAAGCAAAGATATTAACAAATGATTCATATTTATATCTAAAGGGACAACGGCAACACCAAACCTTTAAAGGAAAGTTAAGGTCTGTTGTCACTAATATAAAAGACTTTGAATACAAGGCATCAAATGGACTACAGGATGGAGCTAAATCCCCAAGAGGGAATCTAAATATTGGAGGTTTTGTTATTGTCTGAATATGTACTTAGCTGTAAATAGTATGTTGCCTGAGCTGCCAAACTAACATTAATTTATGGATTTTGTCAATGAGGACGAGCTCTTACTAGGATTTCTGGCTCTGGTTCCTTTTTTGGAGCTGGCACCCTCTTCACTCTCTTTCTCTTCTTTAACTTCACGATGCTTTGAAGGTCATCCAAAGTTTCAAGCTTGAGGTTATAGCTTTTGTTTATCTGTGAGAGGAAAAACAAGTGTTCAACTTTTGCTTTGAATGTATAAATGTAATTCTCTTTCTTTCATTTGTAGAAATTGGTGAAACAGGCCTACCTTTATATCTGTTGGTTTTGGCTCATTTTGGAAGATGTCTTTTGCTTTTGACGTTAGCTCTTCGTGTGATATCAGGTCATCCTGTTTCTCTTTGGTGACAGCCGACTCATACACGCCTTCGGCAAACTTTCCCTGTAGGCACTGTCCGACTTCCTTATTCTCACACTTTTTCCCAGTGACCTGAAGCAAGAAGCAACAACCTTTGTGACGAGAGATGTCTTTACCTGTGCAATGACAACTTTTAAACCTAGGAGCATTTAGAATACAAATTAATAAATCTGTACACATAGGAAGTACCATTCTTATTACTTGAGTTGCTTTTAAATCATCAGTGATAGAACCAGCACATATGGGTGGCCTAAGGGTTAATCTAGTGTTTAAGAACAGAGGATCAAAGTTCAATAGAGTTACAAACTCGCTGTCTGACCCTTGACCAGTAAGAGTGTATATATTAGACCTACAGAGCAGGCTTTCACAGTCTTAAAAACATTACAAGTGTATAAGACATTTATGAAGTCAGAATTAAGTATCCATTGTTGTCTGACCAGATACAACAATTATAATAATAAAAGAACTACACTGAAATAATCACAAAGCTGTCACCTGCAGCTGGCTTGGAATACAATTAAAATAGGTTGATATGCTCTTCTTGGGTTTCTTTTTCAGAACATATTAATAGAATCAATTAAATACAGTAGGCTTTATCAATTTGTAAAATCACCAATTTGAAGAAAGTAATTTGTAAACTATAATTACCTCTGTTATATAAGTACATTTTTTTTATATAAAATTAATGAACACATAAATAACTTTAAGTGCATTCTGTCTGTCTTCTCAAGAGGGCATGCATTAGCTCAGCCTGTTCAGACCTCTCAAGGTAACAAACATAATTTGACACTTGAAAATCATGAACTCTTTGTCGATTCATGATGGATTCTTACTCTGTAGTTAGACGTCTTGCTATTATTTATGTGAAAATGAAAGGCATCAAATTGTTCTGGACATATTGTGTGAATTAATAGTATATGGGACTAATTACATTTTCTTTACAGTTCTTTATGTAAAGCAAGACCAACAGGTTTATCATACAGCATATTCATGAGCATACCACCTATTTCTTAGAATTTAAATGATCACATTTAGATGAAAGGATGAATTGCTAAAACACCATTTAATCCTCACTTGAAGGCTTACTTTTTAATGCTGTATCACAGGCAGCTAAATATAATATTTCTGGCACCTACCAGCTCCTCAACTCGTAACATCCCCATGCTGTCAGTAGTCTGTAGTACTCCTTAGTTAGCACCGAACTCCCACAGTGACCAGTTTTGAATGTGTGATGCAGCGCCAGTTTGGCTTATATATACTCAGTGTAGCTAAATCATGAGGTCATGATCCAAACCTGGGCCTCAGCACACCCAAGGTGTCCCGTCATGCTTGGCATATCATCATCTGATGTCACCAGGTCTCGTTTGAGAAAAAAACTGCACAGAAAACAACAACACAAAAAAACAAAAACCTGTGATACTTGATACCTTCAAACGCTGTCCCGCGTGTATGAATCAAGGTGAAACTTAACACTAAAGTCATGACTAAACAGTCCAGCAATGCAGAGCCTGGTTCCTCCCCTCATGCTTACCAGAACAGCTGCCTGTCAGCACTGGCTCATGGGGGGTGAACTCTAGATTGTTCAGGGGTGAAACAGGAAAAGGTGCACGACATGGGAAACTGACAGCATCACCGGAGTTATTAATAATGAGGCGGTGGACATGGATTTCCGTCAGTACTCTATAATTATCAGTACTTTTCTTTAATAGTCTTCCAGCTCATAATGACTACAGTTGCAGGTTTGTTTTGCTTCTTCTAATGTTTCTGTCTTCACCCACATAACTTATGTAGCCTACTAATAAAAAATGTTGTACCAGTGACAGGTTATTTTTAAAGGGGCCCTTCACTGAATCACGGGCAGAACCAAGTCACATGCATGGTTACAGATCCAGCTTCTGCCATTTAAAGGCAATACTGCAAGTACAGACTTGACTTGAGCAACAGTAAATGGGAAATACAGGTTTTCTTTTTGTAAACTCTGTTTTACTCATTAAACAAATGAAATATGGCCAGATTTAAATAACCCAACACATTGTCAGGCTTGTGATTGTGTAACAAAGTATGATAACTTTGATGAAATCACTTCCAAGTACCTTTAATTCATTCATAAACTGAATGACTCCATAAATGTCCATTACTGGTCATTTACTGGGATCATCTCAGATGTGTTAGAGATAACTTTCAGTAGTCAGCCTCTGTTTGATTGACTGTTAGCAATATTATAGACAAAAATATTCCAACTCCCTAAAAGAATATATACGTGCCCAGTCACGAGGGCTATCCTATTCCATTGCTTAAAAAGACAATCCCTTGGAGGACGAAGATTCTCCAGTAGCAGCTGAGAGTTGACATCCAAGTTCATCCCAAAGGTGTTGAACTGAGTCCACTGAGGTTTACAAGGATGGCCAAGGAAGTAGAGGAATGTTGTACCATGCTGGAAGGTACATAGAACTTGATGACATCTGAGAATCTGTTGCCCAATCCCTATCCAAATAAAACGTGGGTTGGGCTGTGAAAGAACAGGCCCTCAAAAGGCAATGAAAGCTGAATAGATGGACCCAATGCAAATGGTGGCCCGACCACACTGGCCTTTCTCTTGGCAACACTGCCATAGCCTGGTCACAGCCATATGAGGGGATTGTATCTTCTTCAAATCTCACTTGCTGACTTTTCAGAAATCACATAGACTTTTCTTCTTCCCCTTTTAGTAATATTGTCACCACGGGATCTTCTTCCAAATCAATCAAACAACAATGTAAAAAGGCCCATTGCTTGGCACTCTTGGTATCCAATAATGAGAACTCTACTTATATATAACAATTCAAGTTATATATATATTGTACATATTTTTCTTAAACACTAGATGTTGAAGGAAGCACATTTTTAGAGAAGAGGTAAACAGTTCAACATATTGTGGCGGTACAGTTTTAGCACCACGTGGTCTGTAACTTTTTCAAGAATTTCGGCAAGTAGTATCTGTACAAGATATAATACTACTACTATTATAATTCCTATTCTTATGCCTACTCCTACTCCTACTACTACTAATAATAATAATGTGGAGATATATTGTTTGCTATATCATCTCATGTTTTTATACTACTTCAGTAATTAATTGGGCTAATTTATAGGTGCCAAAACATTTTTTCGCTGTACTTTCTAATCATATTTTTAAATCATGATTATATAAAAAAATTTAATGATCTATCTATGTATTATAATGTCCTTGATAAATAATTTAACAATATCTACAACTGTCTAGCTAGCTATATTTACATTACATTTATATGCATCCATCAGCACCATATTTTTCCAATTGACTTGTCTCCGCCTTTAAATGCCAAGAATTCTGGGACTTCAACGCTAAAACACTTCCGCATAAGTCAACTGTTTCATACACTAGAAAACAGATATTACGTTGTCTGTAATCTTTCATCTGGGGGAACTGTGATTGAGTCTGTCTCATGATGGTGTTACGCTGGGACATATGCTATATATACATTTTGTTTTCTCTACATGAGCTGATTGTCAGTATAATTTTGATCAGTTTAATGGAATCTTTCTTTCTGTTTTTCTTATTTGTTGGCTGATCCTCAGAGACTTCAAAAAGGGGTCTGTCTGATCAGTCCAACTGGGGGGATTTATGGTTTTGTTTTCTTGAATGACAACATGGAAACCTGTTTATGTGATGGTCTTGAGGCGTAAACACTAATCATGTAAGTTGCTTATTTGCTAAATGAACGTTTGTCATTAAGTGCAGTGCATGAAACATCAGCCCTGTTTTGCAACAGGTGGCAAACAACCTGCCAATCTGTGTTTGGTTCTGTCTTCTGGTGGTAGGGCTGTTACTCCTCAATCTTCTTTTCTCATTCGTCCAGAGGGACCTGGCCCCCGAAATGAATGCTTTTATTTCGTAAGGGGTTTAGCACCATCACAATATGATAAAGGAAAAAAAAAAAAAATTAATACAGAATTAAGACTGAAATGCAATATAAAATACTAAAGCATGTTGGTCACATCATAAATTTGACACATGCATGAAATGTATGTTTGCTTCTTTAAGTATGTTTGAGCACATCAAAGCTTCACCAAACATCACTGCTAAAAGCATGGCAGATGTTTGTCAGAAATAGTACTGCACCCTAACTTCCACAGTGCGCAGCTTGTCAGAAAGGGGATTTGTTTTGAGGAGGAATATCTGAATGACAGTAGATATTGGGATTAAGTCATGACACTGACTGCAGAGAGCATTTCATTACCACTACGAACAGGCTTCCAACACAAGCTCTTGACTGATATCTCCCAAACTATGAGCAAAATATCTCTTTTGATCAGACCTTTTTCAAATGACATGATTTCCAATGCTAGTGTACAGAAATTAGTGTTTGAGAACAGAGCGCCTTGCCGACGTTCATCTGAGCTCATGGGGAGGACATCTAACAGCAGAAAGTGCTCCTCACATCTACTTCTTCTGACACTTGCATTCTCTTTGAACTCCCATCCAAATACTAATTAGATTTTTTCTTCCAGTGTCCTTTGACCTTCAGCAAGACACTACAAAGTTTGTTTGTTTATTTCCATTGAATTGCTTGTATCTTAATTTAAATTGGCCCCCTGGGAATGTTATATTATTAGAGGTGGCACCTAATGGTATTGGAACTGTGTGCTGTTTAAAGCAACATCTCTACATGTTTACGATTTTAAAATAAGCTTCTTACAAATGCCAATATCTAAATTACAACTTTTTGTACTGATGTAATCACTGTATTATTAGTTGTGCAAATCTATGAGCTCTATGTAGCTCTATTGTAATGTATCATTGTGTCATTTCCAATTGTTCATAGTGTATTGCTGGAGCTGTTTTTAAAGCAGTCACGAGAGATACTATAACTCACAGTTCATTGGGTGTGTTGTCAAAGAGCAGCATATGATGTAAGTGATTTTAATTGTCAAATAAGTTTATTATTTTTAATGCAGGATAATTGGCAAATATGAGTCTTAATGTGCCAGATATCAAATTGTTCTACAAGTTTAAACAAAAAAACACATTTATTTTAATTAAATATCCAAAGAATTAAACCATGTAAATGGATAGAAATCAGCTCAACTTTATTGTACAATTTTAAAAATAGGACATTTTGAAGGAAAGAAACCTGTATGTAAACCTTTAAAAATCTTTCCAGCTTCTTAAAACAAGGTATAATATAGCTAAATATAAATGTATTGCTTCATATGTCTTTATGTTTCAAATTTCTTTAACTCCTTCTTTCTGTATTGAGAGAAATTAAAATATGCGAGAGATATGTGAGAACGTTATCGCTTCTAAATCTGTACCAACAACCAGCGAGGCCTTTTGAAACCCAAGGTTGTGTCAGAGGTGAAAGTGAAATGTGTCTGACTAGTTGTAGGTCAAGTTTGCTCTGCATTTCAGAAGTATACCTCTGCACTCTCGAGGAGTCGCATTAAACTAAAGGCGTCACTCAATACCACTGGGAAGGAGAAGCTGTCATTCATCGTTAATCCATTACTCGGCTCTAACTGCAAGGGCTCTCAAAAATGCTGTAATGTGCACAGTATTTATACGGAAGTATGGGCAGCTAAATCGACTCCACCCAGCTCCCCTAAATTTAGCTCTCATTTTTGATTTCCCTGACTCATTTGGTAGAGATCAGAAGAGGAGACTTTATCATTGGAGACTGCTTTTTTTTTTCTTCTTCTCACAGCAATTGCTGCCTGGACTTATAGAATTGGCTGGGACACACGTGAGTTTCAATAATTTAAGCACTGCAGCTGTTCCCCTGTGGTGCCATTGGTCTGAGCTGTTAACAGTGTGAAATAAATAAATAATTATGTCACCCGAAGTTTGGTGGAGCGCTGCCTGCGGTGACCGGAACAGCTGTTGTCCCTCTTGTAACGTATCACCACAGAGAATGTATGTGCTGGTCATTTGAAACATTCACAGCCCCATCTGCGAAGCACCAGTGGCAAGCATCATATCATTATAGTCCATGTACTGATCAGGGTATCGACTTTCATATCTCCAGGGACCTCAGAGACCTTCAGATTGGTGAATGTACATTGCTTGTGTTATCTCTACATTCCTCAGACTCTGTTGTCACGGTCTCCTCATTGTAATCAGAGGCCTTGCTACACATGTGGTAAAAAACATGCACGCCCATATGTGATGCCTGAACAGTGATTGAAAACAAAGCAGTCGATTTATGCTGGATGCACATACAAAAACAGGAGAATTGTACACACAGAGCAGATTGACACAGAGTAAATAAATTCCTGTAAAATAATATCATACATATAATTTGTATGACTGCTTAAGTTGTCAGAGTGTCATTAAGTACATGCAGTTTCATGACACAACATGCTTGGTGGCGTCAAGTGAGGCACCGAGGACCAATCTGGATTCAACACTACGTGACACTCCAAAGAGATCAAGCTAGAGCATAAGCCCCACGGCTCAAAGACATATGAAGGGGGACTGAAGCTGTCTGGAAGACCAATAAACCTGCCAAACAAATACAAATGTGGGTATAGCAGGGACATAGGACCACAACTAATTCATATGCATGTATGATAACTCAATTTTGGATTATATTAGGATCATGAATAACGTAAGCTTGGATTATGAAATCGACATAATATACACATTTTGGCACACGCATCCATTTGATTATTTTGTAGAGTAGAACAAGGAACAAGATTTCATTCTATTAGCTATGAACAGAACTTACAAATTGTGAAATTGATTGAAGGTAGATTCAGAACTGTCAGGCATGCTTGTTTACATTATTTACCTCTATATTTAATGAGAATGTGCTAAACAAATTGTGCCACCAACCATCACAAAAGGACAGGAAGGCTGCTTTGGGGGCTGCATTAAGAACAGCTTTTTTCACAGCCCATAAGTTCTACCTGCTTGGCTGTAGTGCTCTGTTTACTGACCTTATTTCAAGATTAATGTATGCTTTCATACCTTTTTAAAGGTCACTTGCAATTTATTTATCCTTTATATTTCAGTGGCACCAATATTACAATCTCAGAAATATTTCACAGTGTGAAAAAATTAAAATTAAACAAACTATAGCATATATATGTATAGTTTGTTAGAAAACTAATATTCTTTTTTTCTGTGTTATTTGATGTATTTTCTCATGAATCCAGTAAACTTACCACAATAACTCTGGGTTCATCCTCATCGTCAAACAGGAACTCCAGGTCCGAAAAGAATATAATAGAAGCAGCCGTTTCAGAATCTAAAAGAAGGTTAAAATTATCATGATTATTTCAATTAAAATGTATGATTTGAAATTCCTCACAACGAAGAGGAGGCGGGGAAGAGACAATACAATGCAGTACAATGGAAGCAAACGGCTCCCACACGAAGGGAAAAGGGTTTTTATCAGACAAGTTTGGCCCATGGGAAGATGCCAGCTCAGTGATTTGCTTAACTTTCCAGTTGAGTGCAGACAGAAAACAAATCAATCCAATAATTTTGTGAGGTGTATTTTAAAACTTGGGTTGAGTCTGAATATACAGGTTATATAAATAATCAAATTAAATTAGTAAATTCTTAATTGACCAACATCAGCAATAGATGTTCGATGAAGGATACACAGATTAAAGTGCCAGGCTGCAGTTCACAGTGAGAGACCTGTGGTATGCATCTGTGCATCAACATCTGCCAGTGCTCAGGTATGCAATTATTAATTGAAATGAACTGTATTACAGTTGTCTCAATTGTGGCATAACCATAACTTCCCCTTATTTATATAGTATATGTTTGCCTATGGTTATGGCTAGCATATCTGCAAGAGGAGACCTCAGTGACTTTGACAGAGGGGTGATGGTCGGGGCGCATTTGGCAGGAGTTTCAGTGACAGCTCAGCTTGCTGATGTTTCACGAGCAACGGCGTCTTAGGTGATGTCAGCATGAACCCCTGAGGGAAAGACATCAGGAGCAAAGGGCAACAGTGGGTGGAAGCGCAGACTCCAGGATTGTGATATCTGTGCATTAATTCGAAGTGTAAGGCAAAACAGGTGAGCAATTGCAGATAAATAATCTGCAATTGCTCGCCTGTTTTGCTTTACACTTCAACTGCAAATATCAATTTGGGGCACAAGTACCCAGTTTAATCTAAAATGGTCCACCGAGAACCGTTATTCACATTATGAGTACATTTATGAAAGTTTCTGAGTCATGCTTTTTGAGGCATCTTCGAGAATGTCCTTCAGTCTGGTTTCTCCTCCTATCTTACAAAGTAACAATGTCTTCTTTCTGACCTGATTTCTTGCAAAATCAGTTTTCTCAGAATGACATCCATACATTGAAATCTTTGCCATGATTTGAAATTGAACGGATGAAGAGCATCCTGCACTTGTTTGTAGCATATGCTCAGTTATCACACTCTACACTTACTTTTATCGCAGAGTGTACATGGATTTCTGCACCCGACTGCTCTGTTTGTGTAGTACAGTAAGCATGAATTATGTTAATAACTAATTACAACCAAATATTTATACGCTTTCCTTGCATGCTAGAAAAAACACTAACATATTTACACAAGTTAGCACGTGTGAGGCAAGAGGTTTGGATAAGGAGGAATAAGAATTAATGGAATGTGTGTCTTATTGAGCATTTTGTGAGCAATACCGAGAAGTTTCAGTGCTTTTCAGAGCAAGGGATGATTCATTTAAGACAGACAGTATGTGTTAAAGTGAATCTACGTTGATGAGTCCTATATGCAGTTATCACTTATTTTATAAGCACTAACTGAACAATTCCCTTATACATACTCATTCAATCCTTTTTATCCAGGGATGGACAATTGCAATACTGGTCCTTTTCAATGTATTATCTTTTGCCATTCAGTGCATAACTAATAGTGCTTGTATATCCATTGTACTTGTCATCTATTCAGCATCTTACTTTAATAAGTAAAACATTAAAGATGGTTAAATCCAAATATTTCCTCCTGCTTGAACTATTTTGGTCATAGCAGAATGTCCTGACCTTAGAGGATTAGCTTATTCATGTAGCAGAAATGGTACAGTATAAAAACTGTTGAAGCACATAAAGTCAATTATCAGATTAATATGTATTCAAATGAATTAAACCAATGAAACAAATACCTATAGCTACATGCATTACCTACATTATAAATCTAAATGTAACAAGAACAAACAAAGGAAAAAAAACAAAAAAATAATTCAGTTGCATTCCTTTATCAGGTCAACACATGACATTTAGTGCACACAAACACACTGAGGTACTCTGTAGGCATGAAATAAAATGCAGTATCCTATTCAGTTATAAGACAATGACCAATTAAATTACATAATTTCTGAATATGCTTTCCTTACCCATTTTGTTGTCAAAAGAAGATTAAGTTTTTCTTGTTCTGGAGGTGTTTTATATACTGCTATAGGCAGTAACTATAGATGTGCTTCTGGACTGTGAACAAGTGCAGCTTAATGTCTTTGCAAAACACATTATGGACAGATTATTGCCACTGTAGAGGTCATATAGCAAATTTTGGTGTCATATTCCTTTCTCCCTCCCTGGATTCTGAATGTCAGGACATTTGTTTCTTAACAAGAGCTACTGGCTTTTAGTCTTGAACTTGCTACAATTTCAGTTTGGCTAGAATCCTGTGAATCTCAACTAAATTTGATTATACCACTTAATCAGTACTCTGAAACATGAATAAGGTCCACTTTTCAACCAATCCCCCCACCTAATACATAAATAAATAAATAAATACATACATACATAAATACATACATACATACAATTAAATGACATAGTTGCTAAAGGCTTAGGGTATCAGTCTTCTAACTACTATATTACTTGCTATGCTGCACTCCACACATAACCTTAAAATTAAAAGGGATAATTCTTTATGATACATTTGCACCATGATCCTTACTGGTGTATATTATTATTATGTATAAAAACAACAAAAAATAAACATTAACACACTCTTGTTACTTACATAGCCCATGTTAAAAATCTCATATACATACATATATATATATATATATATATATATATATATATATATATAGTCTTTATTTGTTGTTCTTGTGAGCAACTGAATGAGCAGCTTTCAAAGGGGATGCTTAAATTACAGAAATTAATTACCATCTGAACTGTTTTTCTCTGTGTGTGTTGTCTATCTGATGTGTATTCAAAATTGATATGTTGAATGGGAGATGCTGAATTCCTATGAGATATTAGTTATTTTCTTATTCAAATAGCAGCTCATATTTATATGACAAATCTGTTCTTATCTCAGCTGTTACAATGTAATTATATCTCTCTCCCTCTCAGCTGTTTTTGTCCGTTCCATAGGACTGTTTGAACTAATCAGATGTAACACACTTCAGGAGTGATGCAGTTGCTGTTCAGTCTTCATGGCGTGGAGGTCTCTGACCTCTGGGCTCTCCAGTTCTCAGATGTGGACTGGGCTATAATAAAGGAATAAAGATATAATCTTCTTCCATCTATGCATCAAAGGTGATTGCTAGGATGCCACAGTCAGAACATATTATATGCAGATCTGGGTGCATGATAAATTACTAGTAGGCTTACTGTGTTTGTAGAACAATGGTCTATTGTCCAGTGTTTTGATATCCACACCTGGGACACCATCACCAGGGGCGGGGGCACCGGCCCCCATATTTTCAATGATTCCCCCCCCCCAACATATTTTGCCACAAAGTTTAACAACAAACTTAAATAAAGAAACCATTGAAAATAATGAGATACAAAATGGCAAAACAATGCCTCCAATTAGGAAATACTCAACTAATTGCCCTAAAAATGATAATTGCACAACAATCAAATACAGAAATGAGGAGTGGAAGAATTCTATAAACACCTGTATAGTAGTGATGACAGCAGTAAAGAAGGAGAAGGGATCTCAAAGGACGCAAGTGAAATCCCAGATGTGATTGTGGAAGTAGGCTATGCCATTAAGAAGATGAAAAACTGAAAAGCACCTGGAGATGATGGAATCACAGAAGATATCCTAAAAGAAGTTTTAGAAGAAATGAAGAAGATTCTGGCAAAACTTTTCACAAAGTGTCTCAGTGATGGTGTGTGTGTGTGTGTCTTCATAAATATAAGACAAAAAGCAGTTTGTCATGAAACAAGGCTCAGGATGTGGGAAATAAAACACTGTATGAATATAAATGGGTTGTGAATGTGCCTCAAGACTGTATTCAAAATTGTTCAAATATCTCTATGTAATAAAACAAATTTGAGTTATTATATGTCCCATTACCATTCATCAGAAAAACATTTCTTGGCAAGATATAAATATGTTTATCAATTTGAATGACAACTATCCTATTTTCTAAAATAAAAAAAATGGTTAGCATTTGTGAGTATTTAAATGACTTAGTGGCCTTGTCTGAGGTACCAAAGGCGAAGCAATAATGAACAGCATTTAAATCCTGAAGAAAGCATTATCCTTTTTAGGATTAGTCATTTTAGCCAAAATAAATAAACAAACAAACAAACAATCATAATTTGTATTGCTTATTCAAAAAATAAATAGGAAAGCAACTTTTCGCCTGTTCAGTTCAGAACAAGCAATTAGAAATAATTATTTGGAGATTGGACTGAGAAAACATTTAGGTCGTTATTTTATCATTGTCATCTAATTTCTTCAATTTCTATCAAGAAATGTAAGCCCTATTAAAGTATTGTGGATAGGACTACTATAATGCTTTTCCATTCATTTCATATATTGTATATTTATGCATTATTTGTGTTCAGTTTACAAATAACTGCTTCTGGAATAAGCATGGAAAAAAATATGATAATTTATGTTGTGAATTAGACATGGTATAATGTATTTGTGGAAATGTATGCATAGCATTACTCTGTTGTACAAAGAGAAACTATTAATAGATGATTATGAAGATACAGTGCACATACCTGCCTTTCTATTAAGAAATGTCGAACAGCTTGGCTGTTTTCTATGTAAATGTGCATTGCTGACTGAATGTGAAAGCTTTGATAACCTGGCTACTATTGCTAAATTATACAAAAACATTTGGAATATAATCACTTCTTTAACAACACACTGCTATTCCTCTGTTCAGCAAAATGTATGAAAACATTGATGCTTTATGAAAATGCAAACTTAACGCTCCTTCACATGTAGATTTTACTGTTTCTTTTTTTTTTTAAACCAGTTATAATATCACTGTGAATTAAAAACCAGATGTTAGGATGCAAAATGTATCCTAGCAGTGCAGCTATTGATTGCAGCTGGAAACTAATGGTGTATTTATGTGGTTTCAGAGCATTTTTGTAATGATATTCACACCTTTATTTGTCGATCCTGTTATGATAAAGTTTATGCTATGAGGATATCAGCAGGTGTGAGAAAAGATATAAAAGCAATTCCTGCAGGTGCCCTTATTCTAAGAGGGCTGACATCAGGAGAAAGACATTTTCTAAAATGATTTGTCATCCGTATCAGTGAACAATCATCAGAATCATACACTACTCTGTTGATTTGCCAATGTAATCAATGCTGACTGTTGAAACTCTTCTTGGAATGATTGAGGTATAATGGAAAATGGTATGAAGATGATGTTGTTCAAATGCAAGTGTTTCTTGACAGGAACACTTTAGATTTCAAACTCTATGAAACATTCTAACATGAGCTGCTTTCAACACACCAAAGTTTTATTTTTTTAAATCAGTTTCCACTTTAGTATGATTCTCTTGAATACAAATCTATTACAGTATGTTACAATATGTACCTGTCTGTGTTGTTTGCTTGAAAATCCTGTTTTGTATTTTGGAAAATTCAAATGCATAGCCCAAGCTGGGGTCATTGAAATCTTTCCCAAAGTACAGCTGGACACTTGATATATATAGTATTTATATTAAAGAGTGAAATGGGGTCTTTGTATAATATAAATAACAAATAACTTTTTTTGTAATAAACTTAAATTTCTCCAGACAAACTACATATCAAGCAGAACTGTATAGATACTGTATAATATTATTCATTTTCTTCATAAATCCTGCCAGAGGTAACCTTGTGTCTGTATTATCAGTATACAGTATATCAGTATAATTATCAGAGTCAATAGATAATTTCAGTCTAATTCAAGTTCAGTTTCTCATATTGTGAGAATATTCACAGAGATAAACACAGTATTTGCATCTGATCTGGGTTCTAAAATGTACTGGTGATGTTTTTAGCATATAGTGGATTTGCCAATATACTATATACTACCTTAACACTATCACTGGTGCATACTACTCCTAACCTAAATACTACTAGTGTTTTGACCAACCTACAAACTATCACTATCATCGGTACTATGCCAATTTTTACAGTTTACTTTTAAGGAACTAAGTTTTCAATTTTTCCACACACATATTAGTTTAATTAGATTATGCTTTGTATATCTATGTCTGCTGGAACTTATCTGAAAACCAGTCTTGTATGCAGATAATTAAATGTAATGACTTCAGATGAGTTTGCATGGCACAGTTGAATCAGCCTAAAAGTGGTCATCTTTTACAGAACTCCTGAAAGAGTGCTAAAGAATACATGAATTCTGCTACCAAATATTTGGACACCAATAAAATAAGTTATGGTTTGAAATAAACTGAACACAAAACGATGATGACAGTGGTAATGATCATTCTGCAGCAATATTAATACCAGAACTCTCAGCTGTAATAATGTATCGACCATCATTCTTGTTAGGTTGTAGGTCATCCTTTCGCTTTCCATAAGTATGAGAGTGTGTGTGCATTACAATTATATATGATTTGTAATACCTGGTTTTCTGTGCAAAAAAAGTTACCGCACGGCACCTTTAAGAAGGCACTAGGAAGTCATAGCAACGCATTATCAGACCTGCCATTCAAGGGGGCTGCACTCTTGCATTTATCCAAATTAATCATTGATGTGTGTTCGTGTGCACATCTTGTCGGCTGTTGCTGTTGCTGTTGTTGAGCTATTGCAAGCCAGAATCCATGCATTCACCCCCACAGTGCCATGCATCTCCAGCAAACCCACATTAAACACGGACTCATTCCCAGTGTAACCCGTGGTGTTGGTAAACAAGCCCCGCTTCTCCTGGGCGGCTGTGCTCAGTGTTGATACCCAGAGTGGAGTAGTTGGCAATTGAAGGCTGCGCCCTAGTTTGTGTCCAATCAGAGAGTATCTGCTGCGGAGTGAATAGGGCAGCAATGCGTAAACAAGCGCTGGAAACTCCTCCGCCCCTTTCTCTGTCAGTCTCTCACTGAGGAGCTAGTTCCGTATTCTCCACTACTTTACTAACACAACACCCTCCACCACCGCAAGGTTATCAAACAGTGACTATACGTACAACTGCTCCCCACTGCCATGGCCTCTTGAGACCCAGAAAGGTAAGGGATGCGGCTGACCACACACCAGGGGCACAAGCCCAGGCGCTGGGGATGGCGTGTGGTTTGCACTGGGCACTGTGCTGGTAAAGTTTTCGGCTGGGATGGGATGGGATGGGATCATGTGTCAAGACTCGTTATATCAAGTTGTGGGGCATGTGAGTCCGACCTTGTTGTGCTCGGGTGCGCGTAGTTAAGGTGTCTCAACTAGTCCACCGAGGAAACTACTACTACAACCCCCGGCCCCTCGGAAAGTGCTACTTTGTGGCGGAGGTCGATTGTAACTTGTGATCGAACACGTCGCGGTTAATATGTCTCCGTAACGAGCCGTGTGCAGACGTTTATAGTCCGCTAAACCTGTTTTAAGGGAGGTGACGTACGCCGTGACGCAAGTGGCTTCCTGGTGATGAGGGACACATAACTACATTCACTGTTCAACTGTGCGGAGAGAGCAGCCTGGCTATTTCTGTGCTGCGTATTGAGGATTTTTCTAGCAATCTGTGCCTGAACGGGTGCATCCTCGGCAGCGTGACGTCTGTTCGTTACAGAGTATCTGTTACCGAGCAGCCGGGTTATAATGTGACAGATCGCTACATGTCCTGCATTGGGGCTGCTACATGAAGTCCAATGTGTATATTTGGTATTTCAAAGATGTTTATTGAGATGCCTTCCAGTTGCATGATGCTGACAGATATGACGTTATGCAAATCCCACTACAGCAGTGCTGTGGGCATCAGGGTTCTTGCACCGGGCACCTGCGCCTGTGCTGACTTTTCCTACACAGCGATATAGGCTATTCAAACCTAAAAATGACAACACATGTTTACACTTGGGTTTAAAAATGACTGTAAATACACTGGAAGTTTGCTAGCACGGCTGACCATTCTTCTAGGAAAGTAAAGGAAAGTTGTATCAATCAATTAAGGGTGGGTGTAGGGTTGGCATCCACCTGTGCTGCCCAGTATGCCCTGTGTTCATGACATGCAATACGTTATTAGTTTATGGTGAATAAAGTATATTAGTGAATAAAGAGTTTGAGATCACAACTGATGCATTTCTGGAAGTTATTCTTGCATTACATCAAATTAATCCAACTAGGTTATAAACGTGACGAGGTAATTTTCTAGAGTTGTTATCTAACCCAATATATATATATATATATATATTTCCTCCTCTTTACTAGTTGTCTTTACTATTGTGTGGTATCACTTAGCATTGTTAAGAGTTCTTGTTTGTTTTTTGCAACAGATTTTGGTTAGGTGATTTACAATTACTTTTACACAATCGTGAACACCCCCCCCCCCCCCCACAGGGTTCTTCCTCCTTGTGTTGAATAATTTACCTTTTGTTTATGTACGCTTTTGATTTACTACAGACAGACCAAAGGGGAAAACATGGTTCCTTTATACATCCCAGGAAATGATGTTCTGCATTTGTGTGTGGGTTGCCCCGGTGATACATGCCTTCTACCTTGCAGATTCCCATGTTGCACTGAAACCGAAGTCGCAATGAGGCACCCTTGAGATTATGTCGAGAACAATGTGTTTCCCCCAGAGTGAAGACTGGCTTGAAATGAGGCGGATGCGAGGAGCATCCCAGCTGTGCAGTCAAGCACCGGCTCTCCTGTGAACCCCCCTCCCTGCCCTCCATCCCACTTCCCTGCCCTCCATCCCACTTCCCTTCCCCTCAGATCCATTCCACCCTGCCTCCTCACCTATCCACCCTGCTACTCCTGCAGCTAAAGATGGCTGTGCAGAGGAAGCACCTGGTCAGAGATTTTAACCACTTCATCACCTGCTATGTTTGTAAAGGATACCTTATCAAGCCCACCACAGTGACCGAGTGCCTCCACACCTGTAAGTATGGAACCTACTGCGGTAAATTAGAAAAGTACTAACTGTAGTTTCTGAGCAGACTGGTTCAACTGCGATTTTAGCTGTCATGTATGATTGTAATTGAAAATATGTAGTCTTAACCTTGACTCTTGCCTAGTTGTAATTAAAATTGTACAATATAATTTGATTCATCACAACTTATATAATTTAACTTATATGATACAGTTGTGATTATTCTGGTGCTTGTAATCACAGAAGCTTTGTAATTTTGATTTTAAAAACACCTTAGCAAAGCACAAAGGAAGAACCATATCTTGATCAGAGAACAGCGATGTCAATTACACTTGAATAGCAATAATCACAAACTGTTTATTATGTGTTCTACATAAGGAAACATTACCAAGTTAAATGATTTGGAGTTCCGTGCAGTTTAACATGAAAGAAGCATTTTGCCGCCAAATTTTTAACAACCATGTGTCAGAACAAGAGCTACTTCAGTCACCCATGTATCCAAAATGAAATGCACCAGTCATCCCACTGAAAGTCATTGCAGGCTGACCACCTAACTCCCACTGTTGTCCTACAACACTGACTTTATCACTTAGTGAGAAGGCCGTCAAGCCGAGGAGAGGTTTTCTTTAAGGTGCCAGATTTGGTCTGCATTTATTTTTGTCGGCTATCTTGTTAATGGGGACTTAAGTTCAGTAGGGAAGACAACCCCAATCTTGCAACATTTCCTTATGCGATCCAAGCATATATAGTGCAACAAACTCCTTCCCAGCATTCATCACTTTGCACCCTTCCTTTACTCCAAAGTCCATACATAGGTTATGCATTCCTACAGTCAAGCAAGTTAAGGCCCAAAATATATTCAGATTTATCCACTGTCCTACCACAGTATCACATGTGAGTTTTGTGTTTTCATCCCCATCTCTGAAGAAACTGTATTTTAAACACAAATTCTTCTGGGACTGCAGTCTTGTTTGTTTCTGCCCCCTGCAATCAGTATCAGTTTCTATACTGCGGTCTCACAAGACTTCTGTACTACCCGTGAGTTTCTGTGTGTGATGTGTCTGGACTTGAGCCTTGAGTTAAATGAGTTTTGAACCTTTATGACAAGCTCAACAGTTCCACCTTTTTTTTCCAAGTGTTATAGTTCATGTGGGAAAACTAATTAATGAATTAAGCAAATCATTAATTAATCTAACATTTATTTAGATCAGTTTTCTGACTGAGTTGTTTGTGGTATTCTTGCTTTCGTTTTCACTTAAACTCACAATGACTGTGACCTTAGTTAAATTAGTAGAATATTTTGAATTGGTTGAACATGGCACGCACACAGTCAATCATGTTTGCAATTCAGATGCTTTTCGAATAAGCAGATCATTCTGTGTTTGACAGCACTGCAACTTTTAAACGGCAGTCCTCCAAAACTTCGACCCGTGCAACTTATTTATTTTCAAGGTTGAATTTCAATCTTTCCATGTTTTATACGCTGGAAGTTTGGAATCACCAATTGTTAATCAAATCAGCTTCTGCTATCCTTACCCTGTACTGGAGGGATGAAGACAACTTATACACACACTCCAAACCATATACATTTTGAGCTTTGTGTTTTTGATACTTTTCTAGATTTCTCATTTTGTTAGTAATTTTATTATTTGAGCAAAATCCATTTCACAAATTCAACTTTATAACTATGTGACAGATGCTTGTCATCAATCAAGTGTGCCCAAACTCAAACCCACACGCACACACACACACACACACACACACACGCACGCACACATAAAGTATTTGGTGCCCTTTTAAGGGTACCAGAGGGGTTTGTCAGCTTCAGGGTTTACATTCTGTTAAAACGATTCCATGATTTATTTTTTATCTCCAATTGTTTTTGTTCTTATGCTTTAATTTCATAGTACATTGAGACATTAAACTGTGTAAATTTCAACACAAACTGGAGAAATGGGGGTGTTCTAAAACTTTTAACTGTGTGTGTGCGTGTGTGCGTGTATCAAATATAACAACTATCTTTAACTGTATGTTGAATCACCATGACAACAAGTATCATTTTTTTTAATATGCCATTTGTGTATCCAATTTGTTTTTTTCTTGAAAGAAAAACATATTTTTTTTTATGTCATGAAAATTATATTGACCTTCTTTAGGAAAGAGAAAACTGAATATATTTATGTCTTAGCCCTTTTGATGCAATGTTGGCTTGCTGAGAGATGTTGTTTTCTGTCCCTGGCAGAGACGTATCAGAATTAAGTTGACCTGTATTCAGGCCAGTATTTTTCAGCTTTGCTTTTAATACTTATTTAAAAAATTATACACTCGGCTTTGTCTGAATGAACACATGAAGTTATGATCACTATTCATCATAATTCTTAAATAGGCTGGAATGGATATATTTTTTAATTTGTGTAACAATTTTGCAACCCAATTGCGATTTTTTTATCTGTACGTTTTAATTACCTTATCAATTTCCATTGATTTGTACACAATACAATGTCACAAGCATTGAAAACATATGCCAATAGATTTAGATTTTAATTTTAATTTGGGATTTTATTTTTTCAAGATATTTTACGTAAACATCCAAATTGTTAGTAAATACAGGAAAAGTGACACTACATTTAACTGAGAGACATGATTGTACCCAAATGTAACCCTATTTTGATCACTAAACTTCATATTAGTGCAATATGCAACTTAATTACTCAAATACTACTACTACTACCACTACTACTAATAAAAACATAAATGCAACTTGAAGACCATTTGACTTTAATCTGTGTCCCTCATTAAATTTGTAATTTTTGGTAGTTTATTAATTGAATCTTACTTTTTCCCTAAACAATAATACTCTTCCACATTATTTATTGTTGAACTGTTGATAATGGGCAGGTTTATATTTTATTGTGAAAGTGACACTATAGATTTCAGAGTCTTTCATCTGTGCTGTGGTAATAAAGAAACACAATTTCAAGTATATAACAAACGTTTAGTGATTCACTTTCAGTTTTGCAAAAGCCCTGCCTCCAATTACTATTTCTGGAAGGAATCCCAAGTCCCTTTTTTGCTATTGATTTGTAAGCAGTGCTTTTTTTCCCAAGAGAATTAGCCAGAACAATTTACATAAGAAAGTAGAACTGTTCTTACAAACATCCCAGGGGCGAGCTAAAGCAGCTAAAGGGTACACGGTCTGAAGCTTTTGGCACAGAAGTGCACCATCCCTACCAACCCCTCCCCTCCTTCCTTCCACCATCATGTCTTTGCAAAATGAAATGCTAAATTGTGAAGCAGAGTGTTCAGCCAATGCAGAGACAGGGAGACAGGAAACAAGTAAGGTCAGGCAGCCCTGAACCTCATTAAACCTTCTTTTGCATCACCTGACAAAACAGTTCATCATCTCCGGGGTCGTTAATAGACGGCTCGGCCCCCACGTCATGTTAAGCCCGGGGGCCCGGTGACGTTCTCTGTGGAGGATGTCTGTGGAGCCTGTAACTCTTTAGGGGAAATGGAACGGCACACTTCCTGGAATGAGGTTGTGATGTCATTCTACCCACACTGCCTCTCACTCCGTAGAACAGCGAGCTGCACCGTGGTAAAGCAGATTAAATTGACAGCCTCTTCTCCCACTAATTGATTACGATATTTACCTCAACAGCTGCAGGTTTGAAATAGACACTGCACAATAGGGTCTAGTCTTGTTTGTTTCAGAGTAGTTTTAAGTTTGATAATGTTGTTTGATATATTGTACTTGATTAATTGAAGATTCATCTTTTGAGGAGGGTTTATTTTCCTTTTATTGTGTTAGAAATGCATTGTAAACAGGTGTCAGTCTAGGATGTCATGTCACATAAAGTTACATGCCTTTTTATTTCTTTGAATAGAATAGAATAGAATAGAATAGAATAGAATCTTATTCATTAAAAGATACAGGGACTTAAGCATGACAAATATTTGATGTGAGCAATATTTTTCAAAGCAGTATTTTCCTCTGATCAAGGTTTAAAAGATTTCTTTGGGCCTTCATATCTGGTAGGAAATGAAATTGCTGAATGTGTTAGTGGGAGTGATGCAGTTGGTTGAATGTGGTGGTGTGGACTTGTGTGATTTGCACAATTGCATATGCTGCACTGCATGTACGTGGTGATGGCTTTGGGGGATTCCCTTAATTTTTTACACAGCTGATAATTTTGAGACCTTATCCAAACATTTCCATTAAAAAAAAAAGAGAACACTCAAATTAATTAAAATACAACATGCATTAATCAGTCTCAACTATTTGCATTAAAAAAGGATTTAAGAAAGCTATGTAAAGCGTACTGAAAGGCTGGGAATGACGTTTTTTGATATATGAAGGCCATACATTTCTTGGGATTATGATTGGTAAGGTTTTGATTGTGTTATAAAGTACATCTGACTGACTCTGCTTGAACTTTTGCTTAAGTTAACGTACTAGAGTAGACCTCTAATTTCATAATGGACCTGCTAGCAGTGCATGAACATCACAGAGTAGCTCCCAAATGTCAAATACAAATCATCTGAGGCCGTCCCAGCTGTCACCTCAGCAGAATTAAAATTACCTTTAATACAAAAAGGTCATAAGTTAGAGAAGCTGAATGTGGATGGAAGAGAACAGAAAATGCTCTTACATGTGGGTAGGGAGCAACTTTACTGATCAGCTGGGGATGTGAATGGTTGTCCTGTCTGACTGAACTCTTATCAGCATGTAATTGTGCACATTTGTAGGAGCTAGTGCTAATGTTTGTTCTAAACCTAACTATTTTTCTGCTTGCTTTTTAGCCTACATATTAATGTTAAAAAACCTTCCCAAGGAGCAATTGCACACTTTCTTTAGCATTTTTATTAATTCTGAAAATATTATATGTTTGTATTTGGTACTTTTAAGCAGCAGAATAATTGTGTCTCTGGTTGAAATCTTAAAAATATTGATTACATGTTTGTAGTCATCCAAAGTCTTTGTATAAAAACTACCATAGTCATTTTTAATATAATTAAAATGAATATATATGGGAAAATTCAGATAGCTGTGTCACTGATTTGCAATGTAAAATTAGGAACAAATAAAAAGCTACAAAATGAGTATGAGTCTGCTGCTATGCACATGGTGATAACTGAATTGTTTTATTTTGTTGTTTCCAGTTTGCAAAAGCTGCATTGTCCAACACTTTGAAGACAGCAACGACTGTCCCAAATGTGGAATCCAAGTTCACGAAACAAACCCTTTAGAAATGTTAAGGTAAGGTATCAGAGAGAGTGTTTTGTGCATTTCCATTTTGTAATTCTTTACTTTGGACAAATGGGGTAGGCAGGATAAACATTTTTTTTTTTTTTACCTTCTCTGCATTCTGTTTGTTTGCGATAGTATTCAGCCATTCCTCTCATCCCTGAATAGAAGGGAAACGAACAATTTGCCTGTGTTAAAAAATTAAAACGAAAAAGGCAATTTCATGAGGCATTGCCCAGGGCATTTTTGATTTACAGTCATTCTTAACTTTGCCTCTGTTATTTTCTCCTTGACACCTCACAACAGTCTCTAATCCCCTCTCTTTGTGTGTGGTAATCCTTCTCCATTGAAATGTTAGAGTTCTCATGGTGATGCAGCTGTTGGCGTTGGAAACTCAGCCCCTCTCTCAGGACCTGTTTCAATAGGCAGCGGTACCTGGCCCATTATTCCAGCAATATAACAGATACTTGTCACCTGCACTGGGCCTCCTCGTTATCATTGGTCAATTCTCTTTTTGTTTTCCTAGTTTGCTTCGTTTTGCCAGTATGTGGAATCAAGCGGGTTTCATCCGTTTTCACAAGGAGGAGAGCTGGGGGTGGCAGTTCTGTCTAGATGCAATCTTTGTCAACTTGAATCTCCACAATATCTATAAAACTATTGTGAACCTAAGTATTTTAATTCTTCTCATTATTAGGTTTTTCCCCCACAGTTGTGGTTATATTAACCCACACATGCAGTACTTGTGGTAAGGGGAAAGTGAGCACTGAGGTTGTATACTATATGCCTCCCAGTGATTGCCCTCCATCCAGTCTAATACCACATCTCTCGCTAACAATAGCATTTGGAAAAAAAGTCCCTTCTTTTAGGGTTTTGTAAATGGATAATAATAAAAAAACAAATGGCTATTCTGGTTTATGAAAGCATTATTCAGGCATATGTACATTGCTAATAAACAGTTGGATAAATCAGGAGTTTTAAATGCCACCCAGGATGGGTGCTGTATATATGTGTATTTATCAACTATTTTCAAAGAAAGAGAAGGTGATTTCCAGGGACTTTTCTGTGGAGATCACCCACGTGGAAGTAGGCAATGTGACTGAGCCTTTGTAGACTGTTTCACTCTTCTGTACGTTTAACGTCTGGACTGGAAGAAGCAACGTGTCCTATTTAAAACTAAAGCACAACTCTCATTCTGTTGCATTCAGTAGTGTTTTTATATGTCTTGACTGCTTTTCTGGCCTATCTGTGCAGATTTCCATTGAAAGAGTTAGCTGTATATATTTGCAAGTAGATCACCTTTCACCCAAATATGGATAGACTGGTTGGCATCTTTATGCAAGTGGACGCATAGATCGAAAAACTCCTTTGCGTGAGAAATATTTCGTTTGTGTGGGAGTTTTCATTGATAGATTATAAACGTATTATTTGAGCACATGCAGGAGTCATATCAACCTATTATTACTCCCTTTTTGTGTATTAGAATTGCTTTAGGCCTCACGGATGTGGTATGATATGGGTAGGTCCTCACTAGCATATATGGATGCATCCGAGTTAGGCTCAATGTAGTGCCAGGTCAACGTGTTGGCTTTCTTACCATTCAATCAACTCAGCATTCTGAAGAAATTTTCACAGGGCCAGATTTCAATGTATAGCATTTTTTCCCCCTGATTTGCAGTGGATTTCGATACAGTGAACATGAGCTGTTACTGTGGCAAGTTGCAGAGAGCAGCTGGACTGCATACTTCAGTAAAGGTCCCAGCCAAGGACCGGGGAGGCTGCCCAGTTTCTCTCAGCGATATGCAGTGGCACAGGTGCAGACGCTTTAGTAGGGCTGGAGAAACGCATCACGTCAGCAAAACTGATCAATGAGAGATAGGAGTTTCCCTGCATTCACTGTATAATGTGTAATGCCTTTCTTTTAAAAATATAAAAGTGTGAGAAAGTAAATACTCATGAAATCTAATTAAATACGTTTGCACCAATACTAGTACTAAGAACTAAGAGAATGGGAATGAGATCTTAAGGTTATGGGAAAACAAAACTGCCACACATGTTGTTAGTCAGTTATACTGGAATGATGTCAGTCAAGTTAGAAAACAAATGCAGAACACCGAAAACATGTATCTCTTTAAAAACAATAATAAGAAAATAGTAAGACTTGGCTATGGCTGCTCTCTGTCAACAGAACTGAAATGATGGGACATTGAGGGTTAATTATGTATTATTGCTTTCTACCAGTCTTTTAAAACTTTTAACCCTTAGTCTCTACCATTTTCTTACTTTTAATTTTATTCATTAAATTTGTGTATGTACTACAGTGATTAAATACAAGATCCAATTTCTCGGTTTCCTTTGTTATTTTTGTAAGAACACTTACACCTGTTTGTTTTGAGACATCCTGCACTGACTTCTTTCTCTACCAGTAGACCGGAACCTGTCAGTTTCACAATGACGGAGCACTAACAAGCACACTTCCTTTGTAATTAATCTTATGTTTTTCACATCTTTATATTAAGCCTCACCGCTGTGTTTTTTGTTTGTTTATTTGTTCTTGAAAAGGCTGGACAACACTTTGGAAGAGATCATATTTAAACTTGTGCCTGGACTCCGGGAAAGTAAGTCAGACATGTCTTTGTGATTAAACTCGAATGAAACAGAATTTAGTGAATTAGAGCTCATGTGTTTTATAATGCGTGTAATATGGAGAATGTGACTTAATCAAAATAATGAATTAGAAGAATAATATATTTCTTAGTAGACGTCCTTGTGCAAGAATAAGTATAAAAATAAGAATAGATATTGTAAGGCAGCTCTTTGTTTACTCTTAAGGAACTGCATGCACATATTTTTATTTTTATCTCCCTTGGTATTAAGAACTTAGTTGCTTCCCAAGGAGAGTGACAAGTGACCTACATTACGGACTCAGTGTCAGTACAAACGAAGCAAGCTTATGTTATTTGAAAACTGCTCTGATAATTCTTCCAAAAAACGTTAGCTGTTAACACACTGTGAGACATGAGAAGGAGTGAAAAAATGTGTTGCTGAAATGTTCAGTCAAATTAAACGAAGAGCAGTGGTTACTGACAACAATATAATTCTTACTGATTTTACAGAAATACATACAGCTTTCAGCTCTGAAAAAAGAGAAAATCATTTTGTATATCTAGAAGGGTTAAATTGTTAAATATTGGCTCAGGTGGCCAAATAAACCATAATTAATTATTAGGATTGTATTTATTTTTGTATTCATTCATATTTTTAATATGGTGATACAGCATTGGCTGAAAGATCTTCATCTGAACCCCAATAATATGAGTCACAATTTGCGTAGATGATGCCATGCTATTTTTAATTAATTGTCATTATCATTTGGTCATTGTTGTTTTTGTTTATCGACTAGAGGAACAACAGCAAGAGATCGAATTCTGGAGGAAGAACAAGTCAAAAGAAAACGGTGAAGGTAAATGTCATCTGACCTCTGGTATACACTGGTCTTGTAAAGCCGTGTCAAATTAGAGCAGATCTTGCTTGACAGGGTGCCAAACGCAGGCGCTAACACAGTAACACACAGCAATGCAGGACGAACCAGGGAGACAATCACAGCTGTCTTCCCCACAATACACACCCCACTGTACCTCTGAGAATAGAACAATAGATATTTCTAACTTATCTTAGAGTCATGGCGTGGTCCTTAGCTATGCTTGGGCCACTACTCCTGATCAAAATAATTAGACAAAGCGCCACCTCGTTACGTATTCTTGTAGTTGTTGTGGGAAAGCAGGGGTCAAAAGCTTTAATGGGGGTCATAATTCATAATTCAAGCTTGGACATGAATGTTATAGCTTGGCATATTATATTATAATATTATAATGCTTGATAACAAAGCTGTTTTGATCAGGGCCTGGTACCTTGAAATCCAAACTTTCCCCAGTGAAGCAATATATCCGGAGATACAAATGTGCTTTGTTTCAGGTTAAAGGTTGAAACCATTGTAAGAGACAGTGTTAAGAAATGGCACAGCAGAAATAGTTCAGATTCAGTGTTCTTTATTCCAGCTCAAAAGATCTGTAGGCGATGCAGTAGGTGGTGATGAGTCATAATAATATAAATTAGAGAGAGTGTAGAAGATTAAATATTTACTGGTTCAGGGAACAGAAAGATGCATAAAGGAAATAAATGGGATAAAGGCTGCCCTGATGTCTGTCATTGTTGATGTTTGATAGTCTCCATCAATCAGTATCAGGGTTTCATTTTCTATTTTAATATTTATTCATTGACTGATGGATGAGGCAATATTTTCCTATCTGAAAAAATCCAAAGCAAATTGCAAGAAAGCTCCAGTAAATGAAATTCAAATGCTAACAATAACACAACAGATGCAATATATTGTTGGATTCTAATGGTCTCTAAGATTGTGTAGGTAAGGCAAAGTTCTCATTTAGCTGCTTCCCAAAAGAATCTCGGAGGATTTGTAGAAGACATTTGAGAACAGTAGTGAATTGCTATGTGTTGAGAGAGGCTTTTGTGGACTTGCAGTAAGAAAATAATTGGTACATCTCTTGATTGTCTTCATTTTGCCTGGGAATGTGATTTAACAGTCCTATTATAACCTATTACAGGAATAACATAAAATCTCTTAATCTATGACATATATTTGATTATTTTAGTTTGCACATTTAACCTCAGAATGTAGTAAATCTAGAGGATCCTTTAAAATCATATCAACAATGAAAGTGTTGTTTGGAAGACAATATATAAACCCCTGTGACATCCTTCAGCACTTTTCAACTGTATAATAGATATTTAAACTGCATGCAGTCTGCCAGCCTCTAGCAAATGCCTGTGCTAAAGTCATTTACCAAGGGGGGAGGGGAGTAACCACACTGCAGAAAAAAGATAATATTACCTTGTTTCAGGTGATGCAATATACAAGGCATTGTTTGTAAATCAAAGATGTATACCATATAGGTCTGTTACAGAATTAAAAGGAATTGCAAATTATACCACTCTTCATTCAGTCAGTCAGCTAGCTGTCCCATAGTTCCTCCTGTTTATAATAATCTCAAGGAAATGTCTTCTGCAGTTCATTATTAATGTGTTTGTTTGTTTATTTATTATTTACTTATGTTTGTATGTATTCATTCAATCCTAACACTCCAATAACAAGTCTCTGATGTATAATACATGTTTGTTCCTAAATTAACTCTGTATTACAGTACTGTGCAAAAGTTTTAGGTAGGTGCGAAAAAATGCTGCAAAGTAGGAATGCTTTCAAAAATAGACATGTTAATGTATTCATCAATTAACTAAATGAAAAGTGAATGAATAGAATTAAAATCTACATCAAATCCATATTTGGTGTGGCCACCCTTTGCCTTCAAAACAGCATCAATTCTTCTAGGTACACTTGCACAAAGTCAGGGATTTTGTAGGCATATAGTCAGGTGTAAGATTAAACAATTACAGGAACTGGGCAGCAGGTGCTCTGGACTGATGAGTCAAATGTGAAAAATTTGGCTGTAGCAGTAGGCTGTTTGTTCGCTGCAGGGATGGAGAGCGGTACACGAATGAGTGTCTGCAGGCAACAGTGAAGCATGGTAGAGGTTCCTTGCAAATTTATTCTGCAGCATGACAACGTCCCCAAACATACAGCGACAGTCATTAAGAACTATCTTCATTGTGAAGAAGAACAAGGAGTCCTGGAAGTGATGGTATGGCCCCACAGAGCCCTGATCTCAACATCATCGAGTCTGTCTGTGATTACATTAAAAGAGAGAAACAACTGAGGCTGCCTAAATTCACAGAAGAACTGTGGTTAGTTCTCCAAGATGTTTAGGCCAACCTACCTTCCGAGTTCCTTTAAAAACTGTGTGCCTAGAAGAATTGATGCTGTTTTGAAGGCAAAGGGTGGTCACACCAAATATGGATTTGATTTAGATTTTTTTGCATTTTGTTAATTGATAAATATAATCTATTAACATGTCTATTTTTGAAAGCATTCTTACTTTACAGCATTTTTTCACACCTGCTTAAAACTCTGGTACAGCACTGTACCTATCTGCTCCACTTGTAAAAACAGGAAGAAACATTGACTGTCAGAACCACTGAAGAGATGCCAGCAATGATGTGTCATTTATATTTAAATTTGTGGAGTATTTCACAGCGCTTTATAGACCACCCGTAATTCACAGGGCCCATTGTTTTCTGTGTTGTTTTTTGCCAATCTACCTTCTTTTCAAGCTGTAATCAACCATTCAACCATTATCAGGACTTAGATAGTGACATAGAACAATATTAGAAACTACAGCCCAATCCAGTATTGTATATTACACATTATTGGTAATAGACGCTTGTAGAGGTAACAAGCTGAAAAAGAGACCAGGTTGCTGCTAACCATATCCTTTTGGGTGTTCAACAGTACATTGAATGAAGCCTAATTTTTATGATTGCATGATCTGCAATTCAGGTTGAGATTTAGTTTTTTCAATTAATTAATTAGACCGGGGTAGGGGACGGTATATACAATTTATGCAACAGTAGCTCCTGTCTGTATCCCACTTTATACCCACATACAGATGGCACAGCCAGAAGATACACTCAGTGCCCTCCCCTCTAAGGCCAGCTCTGATTAAATGTCAGATCTTACACTGGACTTTCAATCTAAAAAGACCCCTATTTGTCCAGCTTGCAGGCCTATGTTACATGTGTCACGAAAAGATCCCTGGGAAGGCATTGTTGTAGTAAACCTAGTATGACTGCGCTGCCGGGGCTGTTTAGTGCCCCTGCGTGTCAGCCAGACATGGCAGTTGGCTGATATTCTTGTTTCTCTCTGCCAGATGAAAGTCCCAAGTCCAAGAGACAGAGAATGGATGACGAAGAGGAGGAGGATGGAGACCAGGATTATCACAGAAGTGACCCCCAGATCGCAATCTGCCTTGACTGTTTGCGGAACAATGGGCAATCAGGAGAAAACATAGTGAAGGTCGGCCTGGGAATGAGCACATTTCTTAGTCTGTTAAAAAAAATAAACTGCTTTCCTGTACCTAGCACCCCTCATGTGTGTAGAACTTGTATTATTTATATATTTTAGGTATCTTAATCATTGATGTATAAATTAAGTTGATTCCTTAACCAATGACAAGCACAGAGTTGCCTTCATTTAAAGAATGTCATACATTTTGGTGGCTTGATGTCACATAAAATGGGTAAAGCAGGAAGATGATGAGAGGAAGGCACCAGTGGATAAATCAATCATATGGCTTACTGTGCAAATTTACATTTATTCCCATTACGGTCTTCTTTAAAACTGCTCTTGTGAAGGAATGGTGACACCCAAACAATAGCCGAGGACGAGCCAGGGATGACAATTCTTCACATTCAATTATTCTCCTTCCTGGAGGGCAGCTGTTGTTACTCTGAATAATCTTGTATTAATTTGTGTTCCAGGGCTTAATGAAGAAATTCATACGTTGCTCAACACGAGTGACAGTTGGAACAATAAAGAAGTTTCTCAGCTTGAAGTTGAAGCTTCCGAGTTCATATGAGGTAAGCCGAGCCTCAGCCTCAGAGGCAATCACACTGTTACGCTTATTTTGCTATCATTGTGTGCATACTTCCTGTCCAACGTTAAACTGATAAAAAAGTGCACTATTACCATTGTAACTCATTTCCTTTTTAATTCCTTTTAAATGTTGCCATTTTGTGTGTCAGAATAATGACAACTGAAAACAACAGAAGCCCAATCTGCTATATAACCATTAATCGGTATGTTGTACAGTACAGAGACGATTGAATGTGGTTTTCCTCTAGCGTTATGGATTCATGTGCTCAGATATGTTGTTCTGTACCTTTTACGGACTTGTCATTTACAATAGTGATGTTTCTTTTGGACACAGCTGGATGTTCTATGCAACGGTGAGATCATGGGAAAAGACCATACGATGGAATTTATCTACATGACAAGATGGAGACTTAGGGGTGAAAATGTAAGTTGTGATTAATCTCGCCGCTCCCCTGTTTGTGCACCTTCCCTCCGTAACACAGCGTCTCTGTCAAACAGCACTGCAGGATTCTGCTTTTAGGTGTCTGCTATTAGGTGGCATTAAGCTGATTATTTTTTCCGGCTTAAACACCCCTGGCTGTTATCTTGTAGTTCCCATTGCTTTCGATTTCATATTTCTCAGGTAAGTCAAGGAAACGCATTTCAACCCAGCAGCAACATCAGTGGCAATGCTTTCCTTGGAAAACTCAGTCAAATGTCCTTTGAGATGTTTGCCTATTGTTCTGTCACAACTTTCCCTGCTACTTGATCTAACAATACAAGGAAGACCTGCCTTTCCTCATATTTATGCCAGGAGTTTGCAGCTCTGCATATCTTATAGTTACAGAGCTCTACTTCTGATGCCAGTCTTGCCCCAGTCCGATTCTCTCCTCCGGTCAGATCACCTCCACTGGCTGGCACTGCGGTGCACCCAGCTGTGAAATTGTCTGCCATTTTTGTAAAGCAATGAAAAATGGATGAACAGTCTTTTTTTCCAAGCTATCCTTTCCAAATATAAACCGAAAACCTAAAAGGCATAGTGAGTTTTCCAAGCTGATAAAGAAAGAAAAATCAATTTCCACCCTAGGCATTTATAAGACACAAGAA
This sequence comes from Amia ocellicauda, assembly GCF_036373705.1. Lineage (NCBI taxonomy): Eukaryota > Metazoa > Chordata > Actinopteri > Amiiformes > Amiidae > Amia > Amia ocellicauda. The sequence continues at coordinate 18,999,519 of NC_089869.1, forward strand.
AGGGAATTGTTGTATTTGAATAAAAAAGCTAAACAAAACCAGTGTGTTCTGGAAATTATAAGAATAATCTCCTTGCCTAATCTAAATGATGAACGCCTTAAATCATTATTTTTCTTTCAAAAAACAATTGAAATGAAAATGTATATATTTGAGAGTTTTTGTCCTGATTAATTATCTTTAAATATCTAGTATAATGTATATGTGAAGCTAGAAAATTACATTGCTAAAACCATATATTTAAGAACAAACAATACAAAATAAAAATCAAGATTTTCTAGACATTGCTGTTCTGGCAAAATATCAGGTGACTCTGTAAAGTAGGACTCTGAAACCGAAAGAAACAGAAATATAATGCTAAACATCAAGAAGGTGCCAGTGGAACGAAGCAGAATATTATTATTCAGTCCTGAGAAAATAATAGAGCGTTTGTGCTTTTAAATATTTCTGAGTTATAAAAGAAGCAGGTGATAGTCTTGTCAGTGAAAACAGCCATGTGTTTTGCAGTATTTGTAGAATATCAATAAGAAACTAAAGCATTAAATGAAGTCCTCCTATCTAATGAAACTGTTTCAGCGACGTATTGTTTCAGAAATGTTGTTTTATGTGTATTTCTATTATTTGTGTAAAACAATATTGGATATTACTCACCCAGTTCAATTACATTTTATTTTAATTAATTTGGCAGTAGAACAATTAGCTTTCAGGAAATGTGTACAGAAAATAATGAACACTGAGAGATGAAATGAGAAACCACTCAGGAAAGTGTACTGCCTCTTGCCTGTAATAGATAAGTGTTTTTCCTATTTCTAGAAATGTACTTCAAGTAATGACTTCATACTAAATTAACTTCAACACTTCAACTTGACCTCAGCAGCCTTTCCCATAAGAGTGCCACTCAGCTATGTCCAGGAAAGTGAATAGGCCGTTAAAAACGATCTAGTCCAGCTTGTGGCAGGGAGGTCAGAGAGCGTGTGTGTCGGTGCCCTAAAGAAGTGCTCAAAAACCCTGTCTGGAGCAGGTGAGGAAAGCTTAGGCATGTCAGGAACAGCTGCCAGCGCATGATGCCGTCTCTGGTATTATCTCTGACAGGTTGAATGTGTGAAGTCATCACTCCATGCCTTGAGAGCTATCATTCCAACACAGTAGATGGTGAAGACAAACACCACCTCCTGCCATTGACTATAAATATTCAAGACTGCATCCATTTTATTTTCTTATAAATAAACCGCTCATTTGCACAGTGCTGTCCTGTATGACGCATGGCTCTGTACTGTCAATTGATCCCTCAGACGGTAAATTAAGGTGATTAAACTAAGAGTGAATAGTACAGCCCCTGACAGCCATTCTCTGTAACTAATGTGTCATTATACATTAGCCAAAGCCTCCTATGTGTTGACACATCACAAAATGGAGAGCATATACTGAAATTAGACTCACTACATAATTACATATCATTGATACAATAATTGTTGTTATATATTTTGTAGTTCTACAACATACAGGTGAAACAACAGGGCAGGGAGTTGTTACCTTATACATAAAGGAAAAAAAGGCCTATTCCTAATAAAAATCAGATCACCCCCCTGAAAAAACCTGCTGTACTGTAGAGGAAAGCGCTACAAAACATGTGACAAGCTTTAAAAAAGACAAATGTCTTTAATGTGATCAAATGATTTCTTGCTTCTTAAGAAAAATACAAAAACTGGGTCATATGGGTTGACAGCTAGTTCTTCCATGGTAATGAGCATAATGCCACAGCAGTGCTTTCTAAAAATAGTTACCTGCTTTCTGTATGTCACAGTCTGGAAAGCTGCTTTCTCATTCACCTGCTTGCATTAGCAGATCGACTGCATACAAGTTGTATCGCAGAATGTATGACCACAAACTGGTGTGTAACCGTCTCAAGTCTCAATGTTGAGTCCATCATGAGGACTTGGAAATAAAGTAGATGTCTTTGATGAAATAACATAGGAGTCTTTTTTTTTCTGTTTTCTTCCCAGTCTTACCCAATGGTACTAGAATATCGACCACGGATTGACTTTGGTTAAACCAGAGCGAGCTTACCGCGGTGACGCCTGCACTAACTTCAACCCATCGACAGATTGCACAATGAATGGATGTGCCTGGACCGGGGACACAAACAGATTCTTCTATTCCTTTCTCCTGCATGCCGTCAGAATCCCCTGTGTTTGCCTCACTTTTCTTTTTCCCTTTAATGTGATTTTTGCATCCATCAGAGAGCACAATACTCTGTGACATTTTTCAGCATTGAGGGATAAATGTAATCATCTGTATTTATTGCTGCAGCCAGCGACCTAGGATTTATCATGCTTTTCAAATAGGTAAGAGTCTACAGTGTCACGTTCCCGCTTAGCAGAGTTCTTGCTTTTGTGCTTTGGGTCACGCGACATCCTTTAGCGTGTTCAGTGCGGTGACCTTGCACTTGTTTATGAAGTTAATAATTTAGAAGGTGCTTTATATTTATTGACATGAATATCAAACGCTGATCATGCTTAAATGCATTAAAATTATTTCCTAAGAGTTCACCCTCAGACTTCTCGAGAGGCCCGACATACTTTATTTAAGCCTTACTATAGGATAGTGAAGGTAGTGTAAAAAAACAACACCAGTATCTTAAGATTGGTTTTCGATTGTTTCATTCCGGAGTCAATCACTGGTGCGTTTAATTTTAAAACGAGAGTATAAATGTTTTCAAAAGTCACCTCTAAGTTTTATTTAGACTTTTGAATTTCAATAGGATGAGAGGCTTGAAATGGATGCTCGGGATGTAAATCTTCATAACATTTGATATCATACCTGTTTCGAGAAGTCGTACCTGTTCAAAACTTACTAAATGTGTATGTGCCTTTGTTACAGCTCCATTGTGTATTATTCACAAGCTAGCAGTCAGACTCCACTCGATTTCAACCAATGTCTTGCCCCCTCTAAGAGCGCCTGAGTAGCAACAAACTCACCACGAACTGTAAACCCGAAGAGACCGGCCCCCAACTGGCATTTTAACCCCTGAACAGGTAAATGACGTTGTGGCAAGATGAGCCCTGTGACTCCAGCAGTGTATAAAATGCATTGCATAATTTATTATGGTGAAGTATGGAGAGCATTAAGGGTTATGAACCTAGATTTTGATTCTCACGATTTGGGAGATTTTTGGTTTTAGTCACAGTGTTACACAAAATGTATTATATTAGCAGTATTTCAAGAAGCCACATTTTGGTGAATACAAAATGGAATAACACATGTATCCTATTAAATCCATAGGGGATACTGCATACTCTGTTCTTGTTTATATTATTTATTTGGACCTGATCTACTGAAGTTAAAAAAATGTATATGAAACAGGTATGGGTGTCTAATGCTATGGAAATTTAGACCTTGAAATGGATTGTGTGACTGGACCACATTGGAGGTAGAGGACGATTGATGGCACATTATTGAAGTGTACATTTTCTGTCACAATGTACTCCTGTACACAGAGAGTGGGTCGAACCCAATGGAAGAAATAGTCCCATAGGAGCCAGACTCTCTGATGCCAAAGAAAACATTTTCAGTTTTTTGTTTTTGTTTAATCCTTTCTTAAGTCTCCACTTGACTGAATTTCAAAGAAAACTATAGTTTTGCCACAAGTTCTAATGAAACCATACTCTAAATTAAAGTAGTCCTCTCAAAATCAAATCCTTTCACCCTCCCCTGGTCACAAAACAAATCTAGGCCTTGACAATCGACCACTGTGGAGGACTCTCCAACTGTTATTCTGTATATGGTAGTTGGTGGTCTTGACTGGGAATCTTTGACAGTCATTACCCTCCCACAGTCCATCATCAAATCTCATAAACAAAGTGCATTCCCCACTTTAAGACGACCATTGTCAGTTACGACAAACTTCTGATAAAATGAGCATACTATGATGCGTTCAGGTTGTACTGAAGGATACTACACTTGTCATCTGAAACTAGCACACCAATAGCTGCCCAGCCAACCAACAGGTCTGAAAACCGCTCTCTGCCTTTCCCATTAATTATTTCTCTTCCTTGAACACCTTCTGAATTATTGTAGTGGTATAGAACAGACTATGGCTAAGCTGCCCAAGCTCCAAGGAATGTGTCCAGTCTTGTCTTGCTGGTTGTTGGGAAATTGGCTGCTTTTATAACTTTTTCATGTTGGAGATTTGTACAGACGCTTAACATATTACACCCGATCGTCTAACTAGCACCTGGTCCACTGGACGATGCCGTGTTTTAGTTACTAGCACCTGTTCATTATCCTGAAAGAATAATTATATTGTGCATATCTGTTGCTGTTTTGGGTGAAAGGGATTAGATTATTCTGTTTGTCAGTACAGTCTCCTATTATCTGAAGTTAAATAGTTCAGATATTATCCTTGTAAATCACACACACACTCACATCCATCCATGAAGAGGTTAGAAAATACAAAACCCATTGACAATTTGTCATGGGGGTAAAGCCTAAAACATCACAGTAGAAAATGTTCTGTAATGGCAAGAACGGAGAGAGCCTTCTCCATCTTCAGGGCTAGATCAGTCGCTCTATGTATATATAATTGCATGTATATGTAAACACAAACACACAAAATAAATTCGTTTTTTTTCCTCCAGTTTATTCCTATTACTATTAATGCAATTCTGCTTATACTCTTTGTGATGAGCTCCTTATCAGCACATGGGCAGAAAAGGGTATTTTTTTCCCTTGGGAGATTGACAGCTATTTTGGTGAAGAGGTTATCAGTTACTGGACAATCTGATTTACATAAGCTGACATCGCTGAACCATCAAGCCGTTTGAGAGCTTGTCTTTTGTGTGCACTTCCATTGTGCAGGTTTAATAATTCAAAATGGCACACAGAGAATATGGAAAAGTAGGATTAATTTAATAAGAAACAACAACAGAAAAGAAATTGAAAATCACATTGCGAAGACCCTATAATTACAGAGACGTATTAGAAATACATTTCTAAACCTTGAATCACTATCTGGCAAGGAAAAGCTAGTTGCTAGTATTCAGAAAACTGTTCACTTTTGTTCCCTGGCCAGACTGAAATGTGATTACCGAGGCGTTTTTTTTATTCCAGTTTCGAGAACTGGTAATAGGTTTTTTGGCAGTACTTGGAGATATATTGATGTGTTTTACTCGGATGGATTTGAATGCAAAAATCTCGCTATGCGGATGGGCCTAGTGTCCGTTTACAACTGAGAAGATATGGAAAATGGAAAGCCGATATTTTGTTTTAAAGAATTCATTGAAATATGTACATTTTGACCTTGACTAATACAAGTCAGATTGTAAACTAATACAGATTGTCTTTACACTGTATTATCTTGCCACTGTGGTGGTAGGTTTTTTGTTTTTTTTTATACTCCTGGGTATTATAGAAAGTTCTAGTTTGAACAATACAACTTAATAATCGTGTTGTTCCCTTTGAATAATAATGACATTTAACAGTGCGTGTGGCTGATTTTGTTGTGGGACTTCTAATCATACATTTTCCAGTGATAATCAGATTATCAAAAAGGTTTTGCAAGCATGGGAACCTCTAGTTTAGCAGATGCAAATATTTTCCATTGTTAAACACTTCTGAAATGGGGAAAAACATAAAAAGGACCTCTCTAAAACCCCAAAAATATATATTTAATTATCTTACCTCTATCGCTTTTTTTCATTTTTTTTAAACCAATTCTGTAACCAAACAAAGTAGTCTATACAAATCTCCTGCACTATGACTGGTCTGTACAAGGCTGAGGACACATCATCATTCCATATAGCTAAATAGTTTGTCTTTTCCAAAGTAAAATAAGAAACTGTTTGTCGGTTTCTTAATATAATCCCATCACTCTTGTGCTTTTTACTTGTCTCTACAAAGTGTTTATAAGTCAATGTAAAAAGATCTCTTTAAACCCCTATCTGGTTTAACTGTCAGTTCAAAGTTTGTTTAGACTGAATAATCCTTGAAATGTTCTTGTGCTGCCCTGCGATGAGAAATATGATGTATTTTTGTAATAAGAAGCACTTGTAGATATTTTATCTTTAAAGGAAATTTATGTTGTATGTTTTCCAAACAAAAATGCTGCTTAGAATAATCTATTATATTTTTCCATGTAAATGTGCCTGAAATGCATTCCTATAGGGTTTAGAATTGTATATATGCAACAGAGTTGTTCTATATGTGATGGAATGATTTCCAGACATTATTAAAAAAACAGACAAAAAGAAAGAAAAAAACGTTTTACTTTTGGCTGAAGGAAGTGTATTATCAGAGTGACACCAGAAATCATATTACTGATTAACTTTAAGTACATGGTATTTTATAAATGTAACATATATTGAAACAGTTTTTTGAAGGATTTAATACATAATACAATGGTATATATTAAATAGGGAATGGAGTTCAAGCATACCTTTTCTTATTGTATTGTTCTTGTTTGATTAATTTTCTAAACTTTTTATTTTGTTTTATATATATACTGGTATATGTGTGTGTGTGTATATATATGTGCATTTATATATACATATACAGTGCATTGAAAAAGTATTCAGACCCTTCCTATGGTGTCCCATTTTGTGACATTGCTAAATGATGCATACAAATTGTTTTGAATACTTTATTCAAAACTTGAATGCTCAAACAGAAGACTGTTAAGGGTAAGAAAAGTTACAGTACATGTCATCAAAAACTAAAGAGAAAACAAAAATATGTTGATTGCATAAGTATTCAGACCCGTCAACTCAATATTTGATGGAAGCTGCCTGTGGCAGCAATTGTAGCCGCAAGTCTTTTTGTGTAAGTCTCTACCAACTTTGCACTCTGGCTTGGTGTATGTTTGCCCATTCTTTTTGGCAGAGTTGCTCAAGTTCTCAAGTTTCTTGGGCATCATTTAAGGATAGTAGTTTTCAAGTCTTTCCACGGATTCAAGTCAGGATTTTGACTGGGTCACTCAAGGACATTCACTTTCTTATTTTTTAGCCACTCTAGTGTAGCTTTGGCCATGTGCTTTGGAACATTGTCCTGCTGAAAGGTGAATTTTCACCCCAGTTGTAAGTGTTTAGCAGAACAGGTTTTACTCCTAACGGGTTTTAATCCTAACAAGCTTTCCAGTGCCTGTTGAGGAGAAGCATCCCCATAGCATGATGCTGCCCCCACTATGCTTGCTGTAGGGATGGTGTTGACTGGGAGATGTGCTGTGTTGGGTCTGCGCCAAAGGTAACTCTTGGCATTTAACCAAAAAGTTCCAATTTGGTCTCGTCATTTGTTCAGAATAAGTCTTTGCAGGCTTTGAGATGATTATTTTTATTAATGGTTTCCTTTGTGCCAACCTGCCATACAGGCTAGTGTTCTGGATTTTGTTGACTGATGCCCATTTTCTCCCTTATCAGACATAGAACTCTGTAGTTCTTAAAATTGTCATTGGCCTCACATTGGCATCCCTCGCCAGTTTCCTCCTTCCCTGGCTGCTCAGTTTGGAGGGACGGTGTGATTTTGGCAGTGTCTGGGTGGTACAATGCACCTTCCAATTCTTGATGATTAAGTAGACAGTTCTAACAGGGATATTCAGACTTTGCTTTTTGATTTTATCCCTGACATGCTTTGAAACCTCCTTGGTCTTCATCCTTAAATCTTTGCTTGAAATTCACCAAAGTTACCTCACAGAGACAGGTGTTTTTATTTTGAAATCACAAGAACCACTATTACTGCACACAGATAGAGGCTATTTAACTAAATGTGTGGCTTGTTAAGGTCATGTTGTGCACCTGAATTAATTTTAGGTTTGCCACACCAAAGGGTTTGAATACTTACGCAATCATGACTTTTCCATTTTTATTTCATATTAACGATCTATCTTCTTATTTTTGTTTTTGCTCTGAATGTGTGGAATAGGTTTTGTATATAACATACACATTCCTACTTCAAAGTGTCATGACTGCAAGCTTTTAAAGCAACACAATGAAAACTGTGTGAGGGTCTGAATACGTTTGCAAGGCACTGTGTATGTGTATATTTATAATTTATTCGATAGTACACACATACACACATATACAGTATATTTCTGTTCAAACATATTCTGTGCCATGGTTAAATGTTTTACACAAGTTAGCATGTGGAGTTATTTATACCTGCTTTTATGTTTTTGTTTCTAGACAGGGCTCCAAATGTAGACAACATCGTATTGGATAGATCAGTCTGTCCTTCTGGTAAATGGTGAATCTGATGGAAACTAGGTTGTTAAAAGTCCTTTTGTTTTGTGCCAATGTAATTTGAATAAAATAATCTGGAATATACTATTGTGTAGAAAGTCTTGTCTGCTGAGTAACAGCATGTGCCTGTTCTTCAGCCTTACACTGACTACTACCATATTCCTCAAATGACTAACAAAAAGGTGCCTGGCCATCCTGCTAAATGATACATACTTTCAAAATTGCATTCCCCAGTCTAGAATATTTTGCTAATTCAGTACAATAATTGCTGGGTGTGCACGTGTTAATATTTCTGCCTTTCTCACAACCAGTTTTTAATGGCAGAGCCCATCAATATATTTCAGCTGCATTGTGAAAAATAGCATCTTGCAAGGACAAATACATATTCTTCACAGTGGGCTGAACCACATTATCTCGTCATGGTTGATTTGTTTGAATCCACTTCCCCTTGGGGGTCCATCACCCTCACTGTAAAGTTGAAATGACATTAAAAGTTAAAAGTGATATAATGAATTAAATAATGTATGGCAAAGTATTGCATTTCATACAGAAGCCTACTAACCAATAGCTAATTGTACATAATTTTGTACTGTGTGAGAAGAACTCATCAAAAGAAAACTATTTAATCCAGATTTGATTATGGTTTAAATTTGTATCATTTCATTCAAAATGCTTGGATGGTTTTGGAAAACATAAACTTTAAGGCCAGTTTGTATCCCTATCCCCTGAGGCACAGTCAACTAATTTGGGAATAATACATTCTTCTAAATGCCCGTAGTCATTTTCTCTTCCTTTAGACTCAACACAACAATTGAAGATTACACAAAGAGAGAGTATTCTTCCTACGAACGTGAGACTACTGCGTTCATTCATACTGTGACTGTCAGTACACATCAGAATTTATGTTACTATCATATATACTTTAATTGTTTTATCAGACAGTTAAATTTGTCAACAACTTAAGTTAAAATCAGTTTGAAAATAGAATCCTTTCTGATCTGTTTGTAGTTTTGCTCTTGGCTCTGGGATAGTAAAGATTATACACCAATCTGCCATAACATTATGACCACCTGCCTAATGTTGTGTAGGTTCCCTTTTTGCAGCAAAAACAGCCCTGACCCGTCGAGGCATGGACTCCACTAGACCTCTGAAGGTGTGCTGTGGTATCTGGCACCAAGACGTTAGCAGCAGATTCTTTAAGTCCTGTAAGTTGCGATGTGGGGCCTCCATGGATCGGACTTGTTTGTCCAGCACATCCCACAGAAGCTCGATTGGATTGGGATCTGGGGAATTTGGAGGCCAAGTCAACACCTTGAACTCGTGATTCATCAGACCAGGCCCCCTTCTTCCATTGCTCCGTGGTCCAGTTCTGATGCTCACGTGCCCATTGTAGATGCTTTCGGCAGTGGACAGGGGTCAGCATGGGCACCCTGACTGGTCTGCAGCTACGCAGCCCCATACGCAACAAACTGCGATGCACTGTGTGTTCTGACACCTTTCTATCAGAACCAGCATTCACTTTTTCAGCAATTTGAGCTACAGTAGCTCGTCAGTTGGATCGGACCACACGGGCCAGCCTTCGCTCCCCACGTGCATCAGTGAGCCTTGGCTGCCCATGACCCCGTCGCCGGTTCACTGCTTTTCCTTCCTTGGACCACTTTTGATAGGTACTGACCCCTGCAGACCGGGAACACCCCACAAGAGCTGCAGTTTTGGAGATGCTCTGACCCAGTCGTCAAATCACAATTTGGCCCTTGTCAAAGTCGCTCAGATCCTTACGCTTGCCCATTTTTCCTGCTTCTAACACATCAACTTTAAGGACAAAATGTTCCTTTGCTGCCAAATATATCCCACCCACTGACAGGTGCCATGATAATGAGATTGTCAGTGTTATTTATTTCACCTGTCAGTGGTCATAATGCAATGGCTGATCGGTATATAACACAGGATCACTTATTTGTCAGACAGTTTGTAATACATTGAGCATCATCAAATAGCATGCATCCAGGAATAACTTTAACAAAGTTGCATGATGTTTGCATTTGGGGAAACAATGACATCTCTCCCCACATGATTTCTTGTGAATATCGTTTGTTTAACTTCACAGCTGTTTATTACAAACCTTAAACTTCCAATCGGTTCACTTTCTCCCATATTTCATGTATCATAATAGTTATTATTAAGAGTATACAACACGTAGCACTTGCTTTTATCTTTCTCACATGAATGGAGTCTAGTATTGGTATTGACAGCAATATTCATAAGTATATTTAGACTTATCTTTTCATTAATTTATTTGTTTGATGTGTTTGGTTGTTCCATAGGTATAGTATTAATTACGATTGTTCCCTAATTTCTTTGTAAGACCTTCAGTAGCTTCTTATACTGTAAAGCTCTTTTAATAAGAAGAGAAAATCATATTTCTTAATTGAATGTTATGATGACTTCATTTGCACGGCATCGTTTACATTCTTCCCAGTGGACATCACTGTCTGAGGAAATCTCTCTCCGTGTTGCCGGCCCCTGCAGCTCTGACTCATCACTATGCTAATGAGGCAGCAAACAATGCCAGGACTGTGATGGAGAAGTTTCATATTCTGAGGTGGGTATTATCAACTGTTTTGAAATATTCCATTTATGTTTTCCTCTTTTTCTATGAAGTGGCTGACACCAATAAATTGGTGTGAGCTCAAATGTATACTCTTTGTTGTAAAAAATATCTTTATGGGTTTGTGTAAAAGTTACTTAGAACAATTTATACGCTGAAATGCTTTCATAACCTTAGGATTCTTGCAGGAAATTGGAAATCACAAAGAATATGCCTGGGCATGGGCATTGTAGCTTTTGGATGAAGAGTAAATCATAACTACTGCCATCTACAAAGTGAAGAATCATTTTTGTACAATGGTTGTTGTTTTTTTGTACCATTTTTAAGAAATATACCTATTTAGGACATTTTGTGTAAATATTACTTCTTTCCAAAATCTGTATTGTTTTCCCTCCAACCCAATACATCTTCAGATGTTTGTTCATTAGGACCGCACAGGCCCTGACAGAGCGAGCTGTCTGTTTGAGAGATTAAAGTCTGGAACAGCTCCTCATATTTTCATGATGATTTGTCAGCCTAGGATAATGTTTCTTAGATGCTAAAACTGTTAAGCATTTGAAGTATATTCGCTTCTCCTTTTGGCATGGGAAACCCAACGAGAATGTGCTGTAAGAGTAACAGATCTTACTTGGAAGCAGTGTTCGTATCCCCAGCTGTCCTCGGCAATGTCAGAATTTGTGTCATGGATTTGAAGGTCGTGTAGAGAAGGCAGACCACCAGTTTCAGTAACATCATGATTGTAAAAAAAAACTATCTTAGAAGAAAAACTGTTCAAATTGGAATACATTCATAATTCAAATATTTCAACAAATGTGTCATCAAGCATTTTCTACCTTAACATAATGATTATATATCTTTCAATTTCTGAAGATATGCAGTACTTTATAGCTGGAATTACAAAATTTAGAATAGAATAGAGTTTAAATTCAGCCTCCTTTTGTGCACCAGGGAGCTCGGGATGCTAGACTATAACTGTATTGAGCTACGACATTTTTCTCTATTTTCAGCAGGAGCTCTGATGTGCTGCCAGTTTTTAAATTAATAACCTCAGGCACTCGATAGCCGTGGATGTGTGTGCCTGTGTGTGTCAGTGTAATGGTGAGGCAAATCAATTCCAGCTGTTTTTCATTCTTTCCCCATTGCTAAAGGCAAGACTCAGGTGTTCCCCCAGAATGCAGAGCAAAACTGTACGAAAGTGTGAAAGACATGCCCCTCTCCAGGAGGCTCCTCCCATATGCTATGTTGCCTCTGCGACCCCCGGCGAGATTCATCTTAGGTCCTTGAAAAAGGCATGTTGCAAACCTCCACAGTGAAGACCTTTCAGGCTACCACATCATTAATAGTGGAAAAAGGGCAAAGTTATAATCAGAATATCTGCATGGCATGACCTAACCCTACTCTACCCTACTATAATAATTGTATTACATTGGTATGGTCAAACAAAACCATTACAAAAAGCTTATATTAGTATTGGATAAAGTAAAGCTCACAATGAGAAAACAACAAATATTTTGCCATTAATAGTTTCCATTAATGGTTTGGATCTTTGAGTACAATTGTATGTTCTATTTGTGTACTCATTTCACAATCCTGAGAAATGGTTGTTATTTTATTGGTTGCTTATTTTGTAAAGAATAATGTCTTCTAAAAATGTCATGGCTTCTTTGAGTATCTCAAAACATGGGAGCCAGCCAATCTATGCATAAATATATCACAACAGGGTCTAGGAATAATTCCGAGAGGCAGGACTGTGTGGCACAACTCTATTTTCTCATCAGAAATACCCCTCTGTCATCATCTTGTCAGCAAAAAGCAAGAAGCTTTTTCTTTGAACAGGGAAATACTTTTGTATATTCTTAAACATTATTTTACCTATTTAAACCTATTTTAATACAACTGGTACAAATGGAGGAGACTGGAGTCTAGTGCACAGTGCTGACCACACAAGATGACTAGAAGTATACATTTCAGACCAATAAACACAGTCAAAAGCACATGAAAATATTGCATCTGGGATAAGAAACTAATTTTCTGGGTGTATTACATGCATATTCGATTTCTTAGAAAGAAAATTGAGTTTTCTGTTGACTGTTCCTAATGGTATATCATTTTAGCTCAAATGGTACATTAAATTGTGTTTCAGAACAGCTGTGAGGGAATTAGATGTTTCAGTGTAATAGACATATGATCATACATAATGACAAATAATGACCCAGACTGCCAGAGGACAGTGTTATAACAGCCAGGTATACATCTGTGTAATCATGTCAAGAAGCATGCTCATTCCCTTAATGTTGATAATCTGTAGTTAAAAACAACAATTGCTCATTAAACATCAAATTGGATTGAGGCTTATACTTCATAAATGTGAAGAATTGTGTGTAAAGTGATCTCCTGTCCCAAATCCATTTATCTGGGAATACAATGCAGTCTGCTCTCACCCTGGCATGAGGCACTGCCCTGGATTGCATTGGATTGCATCACATTTGCACTGGCTGCACTTGACAGACATAGTTGGGGAACAGCATTAAAGTCACTTGTGTGTGTAAAACATCCTCACTGGATAAATGTCAGATCTGAGATGCATCACATGATTTGTTCCCATTGCATGTGTTACTGTTGCTGTTTTGTTGCTCTCACTCAGTGTAACCTGAAGCTCACATGTTTGTCTGTCCTTTAAGAGTGTCATGAATTGACACAGTAGTCAGCAGTAGTACTAAACAGATGTTTTAAATAGGAGGATGTAGTGATTTCACATCCCAGATGATGACACAGGGTAAAGACTGCTATAGCCTGTACTTTTTGCATATGTATTGTATCACAAATGTGATTTACATTTTTTTTTTAAACATAAACATGTTCTGTTATTTAAATGAATGTTGCATGTGAAATGTATGCCACATGTATGATCATTTAGATTATCTGAACCACATAGGACCCAATTACACTGGTCATGTTTAGACATTAAGTATTTTGGTATTAGTTTTCAATTTCTCCATGGGAGGTCCAGATGTCCTTTTACATTTTGAGTGAATCCTGTAATACATTTTAAAATTTAGACCAACTTATTTATACATTAAATGTTTTATAGCGTCCATAGGGGGATGTATATTGTAGGTTAATATATGTACTGTGCATAAATATACAGCTTTTATGTATGCAGCCACACAAATCACTCCTCTCAAGAATAATATACATTAATTGTGATTCAGTATAGCTTGATTCATGCTACAGTCATTTTACCTCATTATAAAGCTGTAACTGAAAAGTAAAATAAGGAGCTCATGTGAAATAGTTTCCCCTCATACTTTAATGAGGATTCCAGTGTAAGAAGTATAGCATGGCATAAAAAACTGGATGTCTGTCCAAACCAGGATAATGTTGTGAAGAAGGAAAGCACTGCATTATCCTGTAAGATATTTTGTTAATACTTCATGAAATGGAAAGTCTTTAGTTTTAAATCACACCCTTTTGTGTTTGTGCTTTTTACCCATAGGTTCAAGTTCAACTCTTCACCAAACTGAGGGTGGAGGAATCTCACAGGACTAGTTGTACATTACATTACCACCTGAGAATGAGGAAGTGTTCAAATGCAAAGGTTTTGCTCGCTTGTCCCACAGAGTCTGAGAGGATTAAAGTGTTCATTAAGCTCGGCGGACACTAATGGTTCAGTACATCTCCGCAACTATTCGAGGAATTCCTCTAAATGTTCTAGACAAAAAGACTTTCAGAGCTGAGCCTGAGCTGTAAAACACTAAATAGATTGTCATTTGTCTAGAAAAATGCATTCAAATTCTTGTGACATGAAAGATGGCATTGGTTTGATTGTGGAGGTCGCAGTGGCCCATATTTAGAGTTATTTCAGCTGTTCCAGGCATCAGCACAGCCAACAATAAGAAAACTTTTGTGCTTGGTTCTCTGCAGCCTTGGTCAAGACTGGGCTGGCTGTGTTGCAATTCTTGTCAAAGTACTCTTTCTTTGACAAGAAAAAAGCATAGGTACAATGTACAACCCCAAAAAACAACAGGCAAGTTTTCAATATGCATCAGGAAATACTAAATATTGACTGAAGCAGGTGATTACTTATGCATTCAAGTATTTTCTGTTTTGTATTTGTAATTCATTTTGAACAATTCACAGATTCAATTTTTCACTGTGACATTATGAACATTTTCTGTGTTGATCAGTGGCAAAAACTCCTGATTAAATCCATTCTGATTTCATGTTTAACACAATGATATGTGGAAAAGTCCAAAGGGGGTGAATACTTTTGAGAGCAACTGTAGATGCATTATAACCATTTCAATGAGGTATAGGCTGTATTTATCAAATTGAGAGGGGAAGGGTTTTCAGAAACAGGCTTGTTTTAGGCTTTCCAAACGGAGATGTGCTTTAAGCTCAGCTTTTTGTGTGAGTCCAGCACCTATACTATTCTTGGCTACCAATTACAGCATTACAGCAACATGAACAGTCAAAGGAGATTTAGATTATACCTTGGGAAACATTATAATGCAAGGAAATCATAAATGGTTTAGCATTAATGTCTGTGGCTTCAATCTTCTTACCCAGCTGATACAGTTTACACTTAAATGAATAGGGGTTAGGGTAGCTAGAGTCACTACACTGAAAATCAAATATTGAACAGTCACGAGTGTCATTCATGTTAGAGCTTGCCACACATAGTCATTACATCATCTTTAGGATAGCTTTCCAAACATAGAGAAGCACCGAAGTGTCAAAGGTATGTGCTCTTCTCTGAGAAGCATGCCCAGCACAAGACGAGACGTGAATGACAGCTCAGTCAGCACGGCTCCGCAAAGATCTTCATGAGATGATGTAGTTGGAAAAACGATAGGGCCCTTTGCTAAGAGGACCTTTCTGCTCATGATCCTCATTGTGTCACATTCACGGCATGTGTGATATGATGTTGGCAAAGCACTACTCCTTGTACGGTAAAACATGGTCCCGTAGTGTATGTGGGGCTGTGGTCAAATGCTACTGCTGGACTTTAACTTGGACAAATCAACCCATTGTCATGACACGGCACAGGTTTAATTGTGTGAAACGCATCTAAACTGAGTGTTACTGGCATGAAAGCAACAATCAAAACCATGTTGGAAGATAATGACAACACAGAAAAGAAACTGAATGAGAAGAGAGAAGCAGAAGAGACCAAAAAAGGGTGCAGAGATGCCAGTATGGAGAAAGAGAGAGAGGGAGCACTCTGTGTGATGAAACAAGTGAACTGTTTAGCCCTTGATTGCAACAATGGCTTAAAAACTGCACTTTCCCAAATCCTGGCTGAACATAATGTAGCATATATTGCTTGTCCTCAATTTGTATTATTGTTAAATTATTTAGCATAATCTGCTAAAATATTAAGCTCTCTAATATATATATTCCTAGAACATTGTAACATTTATCTGTATCCCTAATGTAGATTTGACTTGCTCAAACTCTTTTTTTATCTTTATCTGATTAAACCTTTCTTTAACCACCACCTTTTCACTTAATTTAGAATTTGCTATGAATTAACCTAATACCTAGATAATGAAGAGAATATATTTTGCATTGCACTGCAATACTGAGATGTTTCACGATAATCCATTTAATTACACAAGTAGGTTACCGGTCCCATTTAGGTCCAAACAACAGCCTGAACATCAACCCTAGACAACACCCAAATGTCAAGCTTGCCCCACACAAATCTACACATGATTCAGAAGAAAACCAACATGTACTGGGGTCTGTAACCCTGGGTGATTATGAAACTCAGATCTTCACATTCAACTTAATTTAAATTCCAAAATTGGTTAAATTAAAAACAAAATCTCTTGTAAGATAATTTTTATATTGGATTTGTTTTTGTCATTTTCTGGTTCCTGGATTGATTAATTTTGTTTTTTTTCAATATCAAATTTTGCATTAACACCCTGACTTGGCCCAATTTGAAGCCAACAACTTTAAATCGAAATTGCCCCTCATTAAACTACTTGGCTGTAACTTTTTGCTTAAAATAGTCTTGTTTTTATCAAGTACAGACTTGCCATCAAGTACTAGGTATGTAATTTGCGGTCGCCTGGTGAGTTGACATTTTGATTTCTTTTATTTGTGACAACCACATGATGAAATAGCATGTGTTCTTACTTTTCAAAGGCAACAGGTTACAGACAGACTGAGCCCACCCGGTCCACCACACAGGCCACCTGACGAGGATTCACGGGGTTCCTTGTAGCAGGTGCGTCTCTTTAAATAGCTGATGATGAGAAGATCTGACAGGGACGTCTAACAAGATGCTGACTAAACTGTTATTCGCAGGGAAAAAGAGCAGTGTGATTGTTGCATTTATTAAAATGTAAGAATTACTGCTTCTGACAGTTGATATGCATTGCGAGATAATGCCTGCTAAATGATTCTTAGTCTGACATGTTTGTAAGACAGTGGTTGGTGACTTGGGACCATGCATAGGAAATTATGCAATGTTTTATTAATTCATACTCTTCGAAAATTTGCTTTTTTTCCCCAAACAAATACCATGGAAAACACCATTTGGACTTATAACTTGTAATATTCAGAATTTGCATTGCTAATAGAATAGCTTAATGAAATACTGTCTTCTGTTCAGACTAAAGATAATTATTTTATGAAGTTTATGAAGTTATTTATTCAGGAATCAGTCAAATTCAGGGGCGGTTCTGAGGGGGGGGCAGGGGGTGCCATTGCCCCCGTGACGGCAAGCTTCGTCCCCCCGTGGCCCCCCTAACTATCACTGTGGACAAAACACTGTCAGCACCCCCCCCAGAAATTGATGGCCCCCCTAATATTACAACCGACCCCAGCCAGGCCCCCCAGCAGAAATGGTCTAGAACCGTCACTGGTCAAATTGTCACAGTTATTCATTTCAGGCTCCATTACTGGAACTAAATCCATTTCAGGTTTTTGCAAGCAGTATTTCTGCTGTGGGTTGTTGAAATTGGGATGAAATGATGAATGAGTGATTGATTTGTGGATTTCTATATAAGCACCATCACCTAATTCATGTTTTTATATTTGTTTCTGCCTGTTGTAGACAAATATCAAGACAGCAGGTAATGAAAATAAACCCTCCATGAGAAATAGGTTCAATTATCAGTGTCACTAAATTGGAGTAAAAAAACAAAACAACCCAAAGCAATTTCAGTTGTTGTTAAGAACGTCACTCTGTCACATAACCTTTGGAACTAAGACAGGTGACAGCATAATGGACTGACACGTGTCCATTCCAGGGGTTTGCAACCAATGTTTGTTGTGGGTTATTTAAACTGGGGGGAAATGGGCTCCATTGGTTTTGCAGAAATGGTTCTGTTCCACCTTGAGTAATGAGCACCAAAAAATCATAGCCTGGAAGAGCCGCCTAGAAGAGTCATTTCAGATACAAAAAGTCCACTTTAGGAATTCTATATAGGCACCACAGAATGTGATTGAATGGGCTCTGTTTAAACTGCATATAGCAGCATTAAAGTTAAAGGATATAATTAAAGAGAATAACATCGTCTTCAGCTGCTTATAAGGAGCCTGCGGACATCCATTATGGTTTGCAAGGCATTACCTGTTGATGAGATTCAAATGGATTGCTTAAAATCCTTAATCGCCGTGTAATTATCTCTCTGAGTGCTCCCAGTTAGTTAATGTTCTGCAGATTGTCCTCAAATTAACCTTTAATTATTAAAGGAGGCAAATGAACTGTTGATGTTTAATTGAGTGTATTCATTTAATTAATAGTTAAAAGTCTGTATTCTTTAAGTAAGATGCACAGACTTGAAAAAATGCATTTTTGTTTAACCTAACAAGCCGTTGAAGGGATTACTAATCAGGAGAAGGAAAATGCTGCCAAAGTGTAACTTAGCCAATTCCTCAGAAGAGTTTCTGTTGGACCTTAGAATGTGTCCAAATTAAAGACTCAAACTGTTATATTCAATTCCAGATTGAGATGGTAGGCTGATCTGTTTATATACAGGGTGTAACAACATTATTGATCTTAAATTTCAGGGTGATCGTAAACCTTTTTACCTATTGAAATTGTAGGAATAGACTCTGTTGAAAGCATTGAAGGTATTTCCATTGAGTTCCTTTTTCTTGCATTGGTGCAGAGAAAAAAAAAAAAAAAAAAAAAACGCAGCCCTGCTGACTGCCAAGTCCACACAAGTGTTTGGGCTTCATTCCACATCTGCGCAGCATCCTCCAGACCCCACAGTATTTCAGCTATATTCACCCTCTCAGTGGACTGACCTCAATTATCTCTTTGACAGCTCAGGGGTTAGTACCCTAAACCGGTCCTGTAGGAAACTATTAGAAGAAAACACAGATGATAATAAAAATTAAGTCAATAAAAACTGTAGAGAAATCATGTAACTTCTCATTGTGAGTTAGATAAAACAGATGTATGCCAAATAAAATATCTGAGATATTAATGACATATTTTTACTATTTCCTTGCAGATTCTCCCATTACCCTTTACATTCCCAGAACATAACACTGAAAAAGTACTCTGCTGGTCATACGTTCAGATCTCTTTGTCCCACAAAGGTAAGGTGTTTGAGTTACTGTGCTAGGAAATGCTCTAGGAAATGTAAAGTATTTGTCTTTTAATCAGACATGTTTTCATGTTCTTGCTTTTTGTTTGTTATTCAGGACATAGTTTTTCAGTGTCCAGTCTCATGATTAATCTATTTTAAAATGATCTCTTACACAGTACCAATTCATATGTTATGAATTTCTCCCCCTAATTCGTGTGTTTAGATTGGTTGGTGTCAGAGAAACAAATGATGACAAAAATAAAAAAGTACCCGAGGAAAAGTAGGCTATATGATTCCTTTTATAGACTACAGAAGAAAGGCAACTGATTAAAGCACTCCACTTGAGAAATGGCTTTATTTTATCAGTCAACAAAACAAAGCCATTTCATTTACATTAAGAGTGTCACTCTATTACATAACATGAGACCCGAGGAGCTAAGACAAGGTGACAGCACAACCAACGGAAAAATGTCATGTCTCTACCACCAGTGTTCCTCTTGTTACGTAACTGTAAGCTGTACATAAATCCCAGCTTTCACTTTAACCCTAATGTAAACCCTAACCCCCACACAGGTCTTCACACTAATCCTAATCCTAGCCCTAACCCTCACCCCAAACCCCAAACTTAATCCCAGCTCTGACTCCAAACTATATCCAGCTCCTCCCATGCTGTTTCTCTTTAGCTAGCTAACACCAACGCTAGCTCTAACCCTTAACCATACCCCTAACCTCAGCTGTAATTAAATCTAACACTAAGAATGAGGTTAGATTTTGTTTTTAGTTACCATTGAATACATGTCATCCTCCTGCTGGATTTGCCTTGCAGCATGTAATAACCCAGAAACAATCACAGGTACAAAAGCACATCAGCAAGATAGATCCAACCACAGAAAGTCAAGAAAATGTTTGAAATGTTGTTGAGATCAATTCAAGGACTATTAAGAACATCTTGACTTTTCATAATGGCCAGCATCACGACTTCTCCGCCTTTAATGCTAAACTGGTCCTTGTAGTAACATTCGGCCATGGAATTAGGCGTGTTCTTTCTCATGTTTCCTATTGCAGAGGGTGTCTGAAATTCGTGATGTTTATTAAAATAACACGCTCCACTTCCAACATCGACATCCAATAAGAAAACCATTACAAAGTGGTAATCTCACGCAATAAACATATCAGTCTATAAATTTCAGTATTAATGTCTGCAGAGGGACTTAATGCCATGTTGACAGCATGAGTCATTCTGCTGGGGGATCACATACAGGGCTGGAGGGTGCCAGTATCATTTTAAATTCTGCCCCCCTGGGTCTGAGCACAGGTCTTGGCCCTGAAAGGGGAAAACTCATATTACAGTCGGGAATCTTCGTCTTAGTTACTGGATTCCGTGAAGTGACCTGATATGGTAAAAGCAAATGACAGCATTGCACACCCTGTACTGTCAAGGCTAACTTTACAGTAATTAATCATAATGTTAGCCATCCAAACATAAAGACCTAGAGAAGACAGGTTGGATGAATCATACTTATTGTCGGACTGAGCCCATGCAGTAACAATGACATCATAATTATTTTCTACTCAGTGTCACTTGGGGAAAAGCTACTGTTTATTAGCCACATGCTCTGGGGATCTGTGAGTACAGTTTGCTGGGGATTGCAGCCACATTGAGAAATATATCCACAAAAATACTCCCCAGGACATTCAGTTAGTTTGGAGTATATATGCTCTGAGGGGTCTTAGTGGAAATTTCTCTTTGCTATGAGTTGGCAGGAATGTATGGAAATAAACTCTCCATCTTCTGTAATAACTATTGGACTGTTTGCATAAAACCATAATGGTCACATGTTTTTTTCCCACACACACACACACACTGGATTTAGGAAACGTGGTATTTTCATTACAAAACCGTATTGTAATATAAGGTGCTGATTTAATTTTTTATAGAAATTCTTAGAAAAATCTATGCTTGAGGTATTACAGCTGATTATACATGTAACCTTTCTTGATCAAATGCTATTCATGTCCTTTAAAGCTATTTGGTCTAACAAGAAGATGAGGACATGAGAATCTTTTACAAGGTCAACAAGGAATTCAACAGGATGCAGGCAATGATGGGCAGGCAGCCATCAAAACAGCACTGTATACAGAAGGTCAAACCGGGTGTTCAGCAAAAGGGAAATGCACAGAAAATGTACATAAACAACTAAATTGACTCCTAAACCTGTGTGCTGCATAGTCCATTACATTGCATTGCATTTGGAGTGGATACAAATAGCATAAAAGTGTTTACGTGTCATTTCCATCAGTAAAAAAACAGGCATTCTGTTGCAATTAAATTCTGTTGTAAGTATCCTGATTGACAGCCTTTTTGGCATAATACTGTAATTAGTGTGCATATTATACATAGGCTATATATATCCTAATTATTCAGCAATCAGTCAGAGCTGAGGAAAGTTGTTAGATGAAGAGATCTTTGCCTCCATCTTCTGGTTGTAATAAACGCATTAATTCACAAATACGCCACATGACAATCTGATTCTTTATATTTGCTGCTGCTAGAATTAATATTTTATGACTTCTTTCACCTGTTTTGGTCTAATTTCTAACAAAAGCCAAATTAATTATTTAAATAACAAGTTAACCACTATTTATAAATAGTTATAATAGTTCACTTGAATTATTATTATTACTATTATTATTACTTGTGGTATGTCACAAATTCAATCTTTCAATCAATTCTATTAATATTATATGCACCATTTATTGCCAGGCAGGGTATGTTTTTTTACTTGAACACAGTGGGGTTAGACTGGGTGAAATTTGTATATAAGCAGTTTAATCATCATTCCAGTTATATTTGCCTTAGATGTTGACCAAAACGTAAATTCAAAGGCTGTCATGCAAACAGACACTATGACATTATGGTTAAAACTTGCTTACAAAAAAAATCAAGTATATAAAGCACTTGCATATCTGTAAAAACACCGGTCATGTTTATTTATTCATTTATTTGTAACGCTAAATATAGACCACAATCATAAAGCTTTGAAAGACAGAGAAATGTCTTGGTCTGCACTGCCCTCTAGTGGACTTTAAAGGGGTAGCCCTACACGACTCACAGATGATGTCATCTTCCTGCTTTAGTCTCTGGAAAAATTAAATGTATTCCTTCTGAATCAAGAATACATATCACTACATTTATGTATGTATTAATTGGTTTGTTCAAACACCCAAACATGTCATGCATACCAAACATCCAAGATTAATGACCACAGTGTCCACCTTTGTTATTATTTTAATATTTAGCATATCCTATAATGAATATAATGAAGGCAAACTAGGCTCAAGTTATGCTCATAACGCTGATCATGTGACCAAAGCATCCTGGTCCAACAACTGGGAAACTGTCTGGCTCCCAACATTTTAATGGCTGTTTCACTCCCACGTTTCACGTTGCTAGGAATTATTCAAAATATTACTGTAACAACCCGCCCACTCGCTACAGTAGCTGAAGAGGAAAATAATATAGCGCCACGCCGCTGCTGTGTCTGAAGTTTCTCCCTTAGTGCGCTTTGCAATCCGGCATTTAGTGTTGAAGTGGGGCAGCAGTGTTTAAAAGTGACGTATACACACTACAATTTCAAATACATGACATCAATATAGTTCTGTCCACATATATGCTCCAACGCGCAAGTCAGATTACAGATTTGTAAACTCCAATAGCATTGCATCTAAATAATTCACTACCCAATAACAATAATATATAAAACAACAGGGGGAAAAATGCATCCGTTTAGCTTTTATTCTTTTGTATCCTTGATATCCTGGAAAACGACATGAAAGCCTCCACTACAAAGCCCAGCTGCAGATGTCTCCTCTCTGAAGCCGCTTGCATGAATCCATCACTTCTCACGCTGGGCTCTAATGGGATTCTGGAAAGTGCGGGAGGAAAGAGAACAGGGCTGTTCTAATTGCGCGTCTCCTTAATTGCGCTAATGACGCAACGCCAGTCCCCGTCTCCGGCAGCCCGTTTCTATATGAGCCTCCTCAACAACATGGCGCCAGTGTGCAGCTGTGCGGCTGGGGATAGAGATGATGAAGGCGAGTTTTAAGTTAGCCCATCAAGTTACTTTGTATGTAATGATCGCATCACACTAGCGGGGAGAGACTGCGTGTTGCTGCGCAGTCGGATCGGGCTGGACTTGTGCGGCCGCAGCATCAGTGCTGACAGGTTGCGGAGACTCACCTGCTCAGTGCGACGACTTTCTCATCAACACCCGGGGACTGGGGCTCTGTGGTCATATATGAGAATAGTGCAGCACAGACAGGTAGACAGAGGGAGAAGGGAGGATAAAAGTGGAGAAATGCACCGCTCTGCTTCACTGCGTCTGTCATAAGCATGTCCCCCGGGACTGCTGCTCCTGCAAGACCGTCTCTTTTCCAGGGCTGAAGAATAACGCTTTCAACATGAATGAAGACAACTTTTCTTCACTTTCCCCAGAAGAAAGAGAGAGAGACAAGCTTCCTCCCATACTGAGTGCTGCAGCTTCTGGGGTGAGTGAAAACAAAGGCACTTTAAATGAAAATCATCTGAATAGCCTATATTTAACTTATTAACCTGGTTGCCTTTCTTGCATAATAGGTGTCTGTCTTCCTTATAATTTATTTGAGTGTGTGCTATTCAAAATGAAAAAAGATATTAAAATAAAGTTTATACTATTATAACAGTTCACAGTTAAAAGGACCAATGCAATTATTATTATTAGTACTAGTAATATTATCATTGTTGTTATGATTATGATGATAATTATTATTAGGAAATAAGTATTTTTAACAAGTAATGCAAGTGACATACAGGTATGCAATTTGAAAAAAAAAATACTAACTAAAAGTTCTGAAAATGTCAGATTGAAAGCAGACTGAAAACTACATTTCTCCTGCTACAGCCAGTACTGATTTATTGTATTTACAAAGCCTTGTTGAAGAACGTACAATTGTCTTTCACATTATATAGAAATATATGATATAATTAAAGATGTTATTTCTATTTAAGATTTCTATTTTATGGTACTACGTCAACTATTACAACTTGATAATCGAAAAGAAAAAAAACATCTCAAGTTACTTTCCTAATTGTATATATGTATATGAGAATGTAGGTTTCACATTTTAATAATTCTTTCACCCATAAAAGTGTTGCATTCGTAAACATATTGAATATTAGTTTTCCATGATGTAGTATTTTAAAGTACTGTATTTGATGGCACAGGAGTGTTTGGTACTGTCAGCCATCTGAATGTCAAAGATATTAAAGTTCAACAGGATGTCACAGAAACAAAGTTATCGACTAGATTTTTAAAGTTAATATATAACTTGTGATCTTCGTGTAACTGTTTTATGTATGTATGTATGTATGTATGTATTTATTTATTTATTTATGTCTGACTAAATGATACATCAACACATTTGTTCTTTTCAGTTGAGCATTTTCTTGCCATCTCTGGGTTGTAAATTCAGATGCAGGAAAAGTGTAAAATGTGTTGCCATTATATTTACTCACATTTACTTTAACAATACACTACACAAAGTAACTGTTTCTCCGTATGTTCTGTATTTATTTTTTCTAGGTTTGGGTTAAGGTTTAAAAATGAATTGTGAGAGCTTTTGAATACTTTAATTATGTTTTGGAACACAGTTTTGAAAACAACAGCGAACAAACAAGGAAACATATATTTCTCCTCCAGCTGCTCTCCTAATGTGTTGTTTTGACAGGTGTGGTCTGGAGTCAAGTCCTATTCTTTGCAACCTAATGAAAGCAAATTATGGTGTTCTTGTATAAAATATCTTTTATAGTTTTGTGTTAACAGATACAGTACACGTATTTAGTACACGTTTGCTACTTTAGGGAAAATGGGACTAAATTAACCAGCCTATGGGACGCATCATTTTTCAGACTTTAAGTAATGTCTGGAAATGTCATAACTTAGTTTCCGTTAGTGCATACCTTGGAAATACTGCATATTTAAAGCACAGTTAACGTGAGATACAAAATTCTGCAAACACATGCACTAACTCTTTAATAAATAACTTTATTTGGCAAGCCGCAGATTGAGAGATGCAGTGTTGTTTTGATCCAGAAAGCTGAGTTTTATAAAGGAAATGTTGTAATCCAGTGGAGAAGAGCCACACCAAAAATACTGAACACATCAGTGTGTTCTGCTCTGAAATCTGGTTTTAATCGGAAACTGCCTATATGGTACCTTTTTTAATGGTGGAAAGTTCATTATTTCAATAAAGTTTTTTGTTGTTGTTTTTAAATATATTAAACCTACAATCTTTGAAACCTATAAATGTATTTTTTACAGTAGCCCCATTACATTTAACATAATGTGAAAAAGATCTTCCAACAGAAAATTCAGAGAAGTGATTTCTAGAAAATGCACAGTCCTTCTCCTTTAAATAGAAACAGTAGCAGTGTGCGATGACTCTTCTCAGCACAGGAGAGTATCCCATGTGGTTCTCATAAAACATAATGCCTTCTCTCTTCGTGTCAGCTGCTTGGCATATGCTTAACTTTTATTTTCCACATGCTTTTAACACTTTCTGCCTGTCAAGGTGTCAAAACCTGCTGCTTAACACTTTGCACTCGGCACAGTCTGATGAAGTGTCCATTTCTGTTAGAGAAGACTCGGATGACAAACCCTTAATATGTTAAGATCTTTAATATAATCTATAAAGACAACATGAACTACTAACTCTACATAGAAGTTAGTTCATGCTGTAACGTGTGTTAGCAGTGTTTTTGTTAATACAATTAATTTGTAAGAAAAGTCAATGCACACTGTTTTAAGGAGTCATGCCTTTTTGTATGAGTTTTAAAGCCTGCTTTGTTGAAATGTAAAATCCCTATTGTCTCAGATTTGTCCTGGCCAACTGCACATAAGATGATATTTTCCAGCCATTAATGAAATGACTAAGCCATATTGTACAGGCGATTTATAAAACTGCAGCTTTGTGTAGTCGTCTTTTTAATGTCTGTTTAAACAGGAATGTTATCAAAGAGACTGATTTTTAAGAAATTGTCATTCTGTAAAAAAAAACTAAGAAGGAAAACTGTATCTGGCTTCTGTTAATTTTGTTGATCTCGGTTTTGGTAATATTTCAAATATATTTAGGTGCCTGTAAAATGTGTATATTAAATTGTATATTATGTTGAAAACCATAAGTTCTATACAAACATGACTTGTATGTGCACTTTGTTTTTATTGTATAGCAAAAAAAAAGGACCATTGTGATTGTCGAATATGTTCCGGGCTTTTCTATCCCGAGTGTATGGGGACATATCGGATAATTTCCATTCCTTTGTTTAGATCTGTGGTACCTATTTCACATGAATACATGTATCAGCCAATGCATGAAAGGTGATACTCTGTGAAGTTATCTTGCTGCCATTAGATTTGTAGGGTCATTTGCAAAGTATAAGAAGGTATTAGGCTATATGAATTGCATTGTATAACATTCATTGTATTCTACTGTAGTATAAAGAACAGACTAGCTGTTTAGACTTGCTTTATAACTGGCTTTATATTATTTACTCTAGGTTAATAGTACCTGAATCATTAGAGTACACCAACACAAATATTATTCTTATTAACAAAATCATTTTTAAAAACATTTTTAATTTTCTTCAACAAAAAAAGTCTATCAGATTAATTTAGAAATTAGATCTACTGGGTATGTCTGTCTTTCATGCAAATATGGAAATCAATTGATTGGCTCCAAAAGTTGAGAACAAAAGCTATTAATATCGTATTACTTGGAAAGGCCTCAGTTCCTATTAAATCTACAGTAAAGGAAAGATGCTGAGAAGAATATTGCCTTGTTTGTGTCTGATAATGGTGTGATTTGTTGTCACAGTCATGTTCACAGTGGTATGAAAGTGTCCGATTGCCATTTGTTTCACCTTTTTGAAATTCTCTAAATCATCTATTTATGACAGGGTTTGGACAGAGGAACAAAGCCACATTTTCCCACCTTCAACAGTTTTATCTCAACGATAAACCAGAAGAAAGACGTTGTGGGCAGCCGGCATCTATCCACGCAACTTCTCATGCCCAATGGAAAACATGGTAAGACATGGCATTAGACGGCTTATAAAGAAATCACACTTCTCTGGTTGATGCTGTTGTGTAATATACAGATAATGGAGTAGTAGTACTCTATAAATACATATGAAACACCACTGGAGAACCTAGTTATTTGAAAACTAATTGATACTTTGAGTGAATATTTTAGGGCTGTGTTTTTATATAGTTTTGAGAACTTTATTAACTGTCATTAAGTCACAGTGAGGGGGCGTGGCCATGTGTGGTGAGCAGAGTGGACTACAAGCCAATTTTTGGGTAGCAGATCCAAGTTTTTTTTTTTTTTTTTCTCTTCATCAATGCCAAAATACATACATATATATATATAACCTAACCATCGTTCAATTTAAATTCTTATGTGAGCTCTTATTCATCGTTAAAAGACAGGATAAGTAACTTGCAACCAGATATAAAATGTGATCTTGTTGGAAGAACGCATATATGTTTGGGGTTTCTTGAAAATAAATGACCCCTGTAACTAGTTTTTTTATTAATGTTCAGTTTCGCAGCTGCAGTTGACTACGTTCATATAATATTTGGATTAGGTGTTAAAGGATCCTAATGATGAACAAATATATATGTTTTATTGTCTATTCTTTAAAGATATACTTTCCCTGTCCTTTGTTCCACACAGAAAAACAGTTGGAAGAACTAGTTTGACAATTTCAGAGTTAATTGAGAAATAATCATATTGCCAAGAACTTCAAAGATAGTGTTATTATTATGCATATTAGTTATGTAATTGAATATCAAAGGGACTCATTGAATAAATTAGTCTTACTTGATGAAGCAGATGTGTTTTGCTTTCCTTTCCATAGAGATGAAAGTGATTTTGCTTAATCCCCCCTGCGATAAACAATGCCTTAAAAATATGAAGGCTGTTGTCATTCATGATTATCTTCCTTCAAGTCCACTGCTCTAAATCATAATAAACATGATGGATTCGGTGCATCTGCCTGGAAACTGTAACATTTAAAAATTAACCTGTGTTAAGCGGTCTCAATTATGTTTGCATGAATCTTCACAACAAAAATTACCATGTTCTCATTAAAAACCTGCGCAGTTTCTAAAGGACTCTAGATCCCATCAAATCCCAGCTTTTCTCAGTCTCTCTGTTGTAATATTATGGGAATGGCTGATTGAAGCTGTTCATGGTGAATCAGTGGTTTCACTGAGGCACACTGTGATGATCAGCTCGTTGATTTTGTTTATTTTTACTAAGGGGCACCCGTGAGTGCCAGGCCGCCTTTGATTAATAAACTGTTACTGTGGAAGCTTTTGATTCAGCGTGTACTGTATGCGGCGGCTGAAGATCTGACATTCCCATGACAACATGGGTATCCGGGTCTCCCATGTCGTGCCTGAGAAGCATTGTCAAATGTCATATGAATAGTGTTCATGTTCTGCTGTGGAATATTTAGCACTATTCTACACAAGTGTTACTGGTCAAAGTAAAACATATTATGATGTATGATGTTGTGATCCATGGGTTTACATTACAGGGCAGTTACATACACCGATCATCCATAACATTATGACCACTGACAGGTGAAGAGAATAACACTGATAATCTCGTTATCATGGCACCTGTCAGTGGGTGGGATATATTAGGCAGCAAGTGAACATTTTGTCCTCAAAGTTGATGTGTTAGAAGCAGGAAAAATGGGCAAGCGTAAGGATCTGAGCGACTTTGACAAGGGCCAAATTGTGATGGATAGACGACAGGGTCAGAGCATCTCCAAAACTGCAGCTCTTGTGGGGTGTTCCCGGTCTGCAGGTGTCAGTACCTATCAAAAGTGGTCCAAGGAAGGAAAAGCGGTGAACCGGCGACAGGATCATGGGGGGCCAAGGCTCATTGCACGTGGGGAGCGAAGGCTGGCCCGTGTGGTCCGATCCAACAGACGAGCTACTGTAGCTCAAATTGCTGAAAAAGTGAATGCTGGTTCTGATAGAAAGGTGTCAGAACACACAGTGCATCGCAGTTTGTTGCGTATGGGGCTGCGTAGCTGCAGACCAGTCAGGGTGCCCATGCTGACCCCTGTCAACTGCCGAAAGCGCCTACAATGGGCACGTGAGCATCAGAACTGGACCACGGAGCAATGGAAGAAGGTGGCCTGGTCTGATGAATCACGAGTTCAAGGTGTTGACTTGGCCTCCAAATTCCCCACCTCACAACTTACAGGACTTAAAGGATCTGCTGCTAACGTCTTGGTGCCAGATACCACAGCACACCTTCAGAGGTCTAGTGGAGTCCATGCCTCGATGGGTCAGGGCTGTATTGGACATACACAATATTAGGCAGGTGGTCATAATGTTATGGCTGATCGGTGTATTTTACAATGGTCTAGAAACATTCTGATTCTACTAACAGTTTCAATTTTGCTACATTATTATGATCCGATTGTAATAATGTAACTGTTGTTTTGTGTGTGTGTGTGTGTTGTTTTTATTTTTATTGGAGTGAGAGAGCTGCCTCCTCTCTGCTCGGATGTCCGACAGAAGCATCGCATCTCCATAGAGACGCTTCCTCCGGAGATGAAGGCCCCGTTTCCCTCCGAACCCATCATTCCTCTCCGCACCAAGACTGTGAAGGAGTTTCAGTGAGTACATTTATATATTTGGGAGGCCTTCATACTGCAGTGGATCGATAAAGGCTGCTGCTGCCAATAATGATATATATAGCGCCTTTCAAAAGTATTCAGACCCTCTCACAGTTTTCACATTTTGTTGCTTGAAAGCATCAGTCATCACACTTTGAAGTAGGAATTCATATATACACAACCTACTCCACACATTCAAAGCAAGAACATAAAGAAATAAGTAAATAGTATCATTTTGTAACTTCATATATTGGGACACCATAGGAAGGGTCTGAATACTTTTGCAAGGCACTGTATATTGTAGATTGAATGGAAAATGTGACCACTAGACCTTTCATTTGCAGAGCGAGTATCAGTTTACAATGTTAACTGTTAAATGCAGTGAAGGACACCAGCTTATTTTAAAATGACCTGAGGAGAATGGTTATGTGAAAGTTTTACATAATCGAAATCTCTGGGATTACATAATACTATTAATCTTGAAGTGGAATGCATTGTTAAGTGTCAGGTTTATTTTACTCATATTTATCTTCTTTTAAATGCAATGAAATGTTAGTATTCTTACAGACTATGTTTTGTTTTAGGGAAGACCTTGAAAAGGCAACCATTTCAGGCAACTGGAAAGTTGTCCATGATTTCTTCTTGACTACATTTGACTCTTTTTTGGAACTGAATGCTGCTTTTAAGGTATGTAAGACGTATTACATTTGTTTCTGTAAGAGTTCAAATATTGACTCAAGCCTATAAAAAAAGGAGCAGTTTTATTTCTCTCTGAAAAGGAAGGAATAAAAGCGACTTGAGAGGCTGAAAAATAGCACCTGTTCACAACTGAAGCTGAACAATTGGGGCGTCTGGGTCTTGAATCGGTGTATTCAGTAGTACTGCAGTAACGGGGTTAGTCCTGTGAAGTTAGTGTTATGGTCCCTTGCCTGGTGGAACAGCAAAGGACTGTGGTCAACAGAAAAAGTTTTAAAT
Source organism: Amia ocellicauda (assembly GCF_036373705.1). Classification (NCBI taxonomy): domain Eukaryota; kingdom Metazoa; phylum Chordata; class Actinopteri; order Amiiformes; family Amiidae; genus Amia; species Amia ocellicauda. The sequence goes on from NC_089869.1 coordinate 19,030,620, forward strand.
GTGAAATGGAATCGAGGGGGAGGGACGGTGCGTAATATTTATAGAAATAAACTGTAAAAAAATAAATTGCATATGTATTAACAGCATGGCTTGGCATGCTTATGAGATGTTATAGTTTAGTTTATAATCCAAACAAAGCCATATAAGTATATGAGTTTAAAGCAGTAATGCCAAAATGACCTCAAAATTGGCAGGAAAACAAAAGCTAATCATACATTTTCTGCACCGCCATTAACGCAGTAAAGAGGCTGCATTCCCTTGTCAGAGACTTAAAGGTTTAGATTAATCTGTGTGTTTTCTTTCAGAAAGACGCAAATGCACCCTTTAACACAATTGAAGATGTGGGAGTTAATACAAGATTTGTTAATGCTGTTTACGATGCCTTACTCTATACAGTAAGTACATGGCAAAATGTTTCCGGTCAAGGCTTTAGATTTAAGATTCAAATTCTAAGATTCTAATTAGATTTTAGATTCTTTAGGTTGATTCTCTAAATACAAATTTATTGCTAAGACCTCCATTGACATATTTGTTTCAGTTATATATCTTTCTTTGTGTGCTTTTATCAGTAAAGATGGATATGCACATATATTCTTTGTAGTTACTCTGCTCTTTTTTTGTGTGTGCATATTGTAGCCCCAAGACATACAAAAATCAGTGCTGAAGGGAATAATTAACAGCTTATTGAGAGAATGGAAAGGGTGAGTATTAAAATATGTCCTTAATCTGTTGGTTGATGTAAGGGTGTCACATGGGTAGGGGGTGGGGTTTGGCAAGAGGGACTGTTGCTGTCCTCCAACTCAAACCAGTGGTCCCTCAAACAACTGTGAAATGAATGTACTGAAATTAAAGGGAGACCCCAAACTGACTTGTTCAGTCCACATTTTGTAACTATTAATTACACATCCAAGAAGAAATGTAAGGCTGAGATGAGAGACTGTAGATATGTCTTTTCACGGGTAAATGTAATAGCTGTATTTACTGGAACCACCTATTATGTACAAAGCAAGAGTTTCTTCCAGGTACTTGTCTCTGTTACTGTTTACATAGTTTAACAGTAACTTGTTGTTAATGGATCTCAGGGTTCAACCATTCAGGCTACTTTATAAGTAACTTTTCCTTTCTGCTGTCTGTATTCACTTTAAAGAAATGTGGCCTATGTCAAAAGTTGAAATAGTGGCACAATAGAAAACAGGTGTCCCTTGACTTTGTTAAAGAGGTGTGAATGAAGAACATTTGTATGTGTTCACTTTATTTTCCAGGCCCCGAACCAAAGATGACCTTCGAGCTTACTTCATACTTCTTCAGGTAATGTACAGTGAACTTCAGATCCTAACTTGACAAGAATGATTTCTGTTAACTGTCCATACAAAGCCCAAAATACTTGCGCTATGGGCCCCGTGCCAGAATACTGCCTTTGGATAATCTCAAAACTCAAGATACACAAAAGGTTGTTAATGTTGAAGTAGTAAAGGAAACTGTAATGCATCACTACCTTTAAACCTGTTTTACAATAATGTCATAAATCCAATATGTGGCAAGAAACTGGATAATATTTTGTGTTATTTTGGTTTTGTCACTGTCAGTATACAACCATTGTATGGAAACCAAATCAGGTGGTCAGTCATTAGACCATATCTAGAGTTCTGCAAGATGACAAAACCAGCCTGTGTTTACTGTCTTCAGCTAGAGACTTCTGTACAGGGGCGTGTTATTGGATTGAAAGTGTTATTCGAAGGGATCAGAAGGGCTGCAGTACATGTATGAAAAATGACCCCACCTCAGATGTTAAATACAAACATATGTCGGGATTGCGCACAGCGTTTTTATGGGGAAAAACTGATGAGGTCATATTTAATGGGAAATGTTTTCGAGATTTTGTTTGTCATTGAACCATGTAGGTAGCTATCTTGTCATCTTAAGTAAACAACTATAGATAAAACATATTTCTATAAAAATATAAAAATGTGTTTAAATGCATTCTAATCTTTTGTGTGGATTGTGTTTGATAGAATCCGCAGTACAGCAGCACGTCCACGTATGTCATATACGCACACTTGTTGAGACAGATAGCAGCTTTGGCGGAGGCAGACCATCATTTCCTTGTTCACTGGTTTAAAAAGTAAGATTTGTCCTCCTGGTTCTTATTAACCTGTTGGCTGTGTGACTGAAATCTGTTCTGTATGCTAAACCTCTCATTCTAGCACATTAATAAAAGCTAACTTAATTTCAGATGACCAAAAATACTTTCCACTCTAATCAGATTGCTACGCTATTTTACATCTATTGTAATATATATTTTTTCTATTGCCAATGAACAACACTTTTATAAAACAATTCTTCTTGTGTCTTTGTACTGCTTTTTCACCCGATTACTCTGCTTTGTCTACTAGGCTGTCGCAGAGGAGGTTTAAACAGCTGGTGGACAGACTTCTCCAGTTTATCTCCCTGCGCCTCTTCCCCACAAAGCCCGACGATGTCCCGCCCCTGGCCAAATGTACCTGGTGGATTCCTTCAGCAACCAAAGTCCTCTCTCTACTCAGTGAGTGCCAAATTTAAATCCGTCAAAGGAAGTCTTTTCCTGGTGCACAACAGAATAGGGGGAAAAAAATAGTAAATGAATGTTTGTTTTGTTTTGTTTTAACTGAATTACTTACTTGCTTTCAAAACACCATTCTTACTTTCTTAGGATACAATTTGCCTATAAAATACATCCATGCTTTTATTTCTCTGTTGTAGATGCAGCAAACAGCATTTCTAATCCACCAATTTTGCCTTTCACGGATTTCTATAATTTAACGCTGGACCATATTGACATTATGGAAGAATATCAGACGTGGCAGTGTTATGGGAATTCACACAGGTGAGGGAACGGCCATTAAAATCGTGGAGAGACTGTTTTGTAATCGGTCTGTTGAAGTTGAATCCCTTTTTCAAGTAGAATTATAGCTCCCTCTTGTGTTCATCGTACCAAATGATCACTAAAAGTGTGATGCTTACTGTATTTATTATCAAATAAAATACTTAAAATGTTCTGATTTGCATTTCATGGAAGTGAAAAGGTATGTTATACGATTCTTCAGCGAGTCATTCATTTCTCCCTTTCTTTAGGTTCTCGTTCTGCCAGTTCCCGTTCATTCTCTCGATCGCAGCGAAGAAATTGATCATCCAAAGAGACTCAGAGCAGCAGATGATTAACATTGCCAGGGTGAGAGGCCACAAAGGTTTCCCTTAGAAGTATTTCTGGAGTACCATACTATACTTAGTCCTAGTCATGTTATAAAATGTGTATAAATTATATATTGTATATTTTCATCCAACCACTACATTGCAAGAGCTATTGTGTGATACGAATCTTAATGGCATCTCTGCAATGATTCTCCTGTCACTAATTCCAGCAAAGTCTCGTGGACAAAGTCTCTCGCAGGCAGAGAGTCGACATGAACCTGCTGTTTCTCAACATCAAAGTGAGACGACCCCAGCTGGTCAGCGACTCCCTGGATGAGGTAATGTTTTATAGCAATAAACACATTTTACTATATTACTGTATATTTTGAAACATTGTATTTTGTAAAAGTGTATTTCTCTGTTTTGTAATCCTAACATAAGCACTAGTGTTGTATTTTATGATTATAGTATGTTTATTTATTATATTGCACTCTGGTTCCTGGGGTAAAATCGGCTACACAACTGAACAATTAATAAAATTGTAGAATTTCAGAAAGCAGATTCAAAAACCAATATAGTGACCGACTTCAGCCGCTTTCTTTTTTTAGCTTTCTTTTTAAAAAATCATGACATTCCTCTTTCACAGTTAGCCTGCCTGTGTTGTGAGAAGGACGTGGGGGAATGTTTGAGTGCGGGTGTTGCTTATTTTGGAAAAATATTTTAACTGTGGCTAAAATTTGATGGTCTTGCAGCTGACGAGGAAGAGAGCTGATTTAAAGAAGAAACTGAAAGTCACCTTTGTCGGAGAAGCGGGTTTGGACATGGGCGGCTTGACGAAGGAGTGGTTTCTTCTCCTCATTCGACAGATTTTCCACACAGACTACGGTGCGAGGGATGCAGTCAATGGATAACACATGTCTGTCATGGCATTTCTAGCATTTATGATTAAAACCCAAATCAGAATGGATGTAATAATGAATATTTATGCAGAATAAGGTAGTTCAATGACAGGAACACCACAGGTTTCAGTATAGGTGACTATTTGTTCCCAAGTAAAACAATTATCAGTGTACTATGTCTTTTTTATATAGTGTTCTCCACCACGTAACATTCATAGGATATCATCATAACGTCCCTCACAACCAGTGGAATAGTAGTGCTCAGCCCAACATGAAACATAAGCTTTACTACTGTGACCAGAACATTATATAAGAATTACAAGTCGTCTGCGTGGGTGAGAACGGTGGCCATCTGTCACTGTGATGTAATCAAAGCTCACCATTAATCTGTTTTAGTAATACCAAGAATATAATCACATTTTTACACATTTAATTTCCGACTGCATGTATTTTTAATTAATTTATTTATTTGTTTGTCTGTTTGCTTATTTATTTATGATCTAAAAGTCTTATTTTTACTTGTCTTACAGGTATGTTTACCTACTTGAAGGATTCCCACTGTCATTGGTTCAGTTGCTGGAAGTGCGATAACTATTCAGAATTTCGGTTGGTGGGAACCGTATCCTTTGGTACCAGATCTGTTAAAATCGGTATTTGCAGATATTCGGATGACTTCCAGTTGAGTGAGCTGATTTCCTGTTAGTGCTCTGTTGGAAGTAATGAAGGGACACTGGGCTGCCATGACAAAATGGCAGCAAGTACAGTTGTGTCCCTGAACTGCCAACTTGTAATTGCTTTGAAAGACTGCAGTTTATTTCACCCTGTTGCCTCATCGCTTATCAGCCAGTTCACAGGACAGCTCAGCTCTGCTTTTGATAGTCTGTGTATTAGATGTCACTGATCATAAACAGAAAAGACGCTGTGTTACACTTCTTACTTTGCTCCAGCATGTGGTTTGTATTATTATTATATAAGTCGTGCTCTTTTTTTTTTTTTTTTTTTTTTAACTTTTTTAATATGCCTTTCTGCTCCACGTTCCGGTGGTTTTGTTGCTTTTTTTAGTTCATCACTCCAAACCACATGGAATTTTCCTCCACTCGGCACCAATATGTTTTGGGTATATTGAAGTAAATCTAATATCCGCCTACCTAAATTGAACATAAAGCGAAAGGCAGTTACATATGGAAGACCTACTGATAACAGCTGTTACTCTTTTAAGGAGAAACTGCTTCTTGTAGACTTGATGCAGTTGCTCGTATTGTGTACACCTGCTGTGCTGTAAATTCCTGTTGCTTTTATTATCCAGATTTAATGAAAAAGCTGCTCAAGTGAATTGGTTTTTCCAGCCTTGCTGTTTTCACGTGGGCTGCGAAGATTTCTGGATCTCCCAAGTTCCATGTCTTACTGTTGATTTAATATTTAGCATTTGGTATTGACAACAAGGGAGGACAAATCCATAAAAGCAGCCATAAAAAAAAAGAATAATTAAAAAGTTATCCAGTCCTGAAATAAGAATTTGTATCTCAGAAATAGGAGTGAATTAGTTTGCTTTTTCCAACCGTCTCCATGGACTTACACAGAGCTGACATCTGCTTCTCATTAGACATTATTCAATCATGATGGCTGTCTTTTGAAATGGGACAAAATTACACTGAACCTGTTTTTTAAAGAGGGAAATCTGGAGTCAAATCAGGCAAGTGTCAACAGAAACAAAATCCAGACATGGTACTTAACAGCTGATCTTGTAGCTCATGGGTCTTGCTGTGTATAATAGCATCACCCTGGATATTCGGTTTCCACCTTGCTGCTATAAGAAGTTGCTGAGTCCGCCCATCGTGCCCTGTGACCACGACACCCCAGTGGGCATGGCTCCTCTGACTCTGGCTGACCTGGACCAGATAATGCCAGTGAGTGCACCTACAACATTTATTACAGTCTTTTCTGGTTTCTTTTTCGTTTTTTTGTTTGTGATTGACGTAGATAGAGAGAGAGTGTTAAATCATTTCACTGGAAATGTTGCACCCAAACACTGCTAATATAACAGCACAGTAGAAAGTAGTCACTTAGTTTTGGCTAATTTATGTTATGCGACAGCCAGAAGAATAAGTAATTTGAGATTGACGTCTCGGGAACATGTTCTCTCTTCGACTCTCTGCCCTGTCTTGCCAAGACTTTAGGCTGTAGTGTGAAATTCCTTGTTCATCATATCCTCAGCTGATGATTAAGATATATTTCCCCATTACTCACAACAAGAGTGATTTGAACTTAAATGCACCTTTGTAGAAATTTTTTATTTATCAAATTAATTTCAAAAAATATTTCAAAAACTACAATGGTTTTATTCAGTCTTTAAATCAAATACAGAATGGCCTTAATTCTCCCTCATTAATGGGGGATATTTCATAATTACTCATTATTTCAATTGGAGTGGCCAGATGGGCATAGTGAGATTTAGTATTGCTTTGTATGTATTTAATATCAGCCTAATGTTGGCATTAAATTTGCAGTTGTCTTGAAATTATTGAAACATTTTGTTGTTGTTTGCCACCAGGTGTCTCCCTACTTAAGCCTGGTTGCTCATCTCTGTAATAACCATTTGTAGAAAAACATGTACTGTGAGCAGACAATGAATATATATTATTTCCAGGCAAAATTATTAAAACATAATTCGTATATTATTATTATTGTTTTGCATTGACATTTTCATTGAATAGCATGTGCATTGTTCTATGGAAAAAGGTTGTTTCACGTAATTGTAATCATACATTTGCGCAACAGATGTCTCATACAGACCCAGCTGCTGCTTTGTGCATGAAGTAACTATGTTAGGCCATTGCTTTTGTAGAGCGCAGTTGTATCTGGGAATCTGAATATGCAAGTCTAGGACATTTCAGCTTTTGTATCAACAGTCATGTAAACAGTCTTGTGTTCACAGGGTTAACAAATATATCACGAGCTGCCCATTTTCTTACAGCCTTGTATTGCATGTTTAAGTTTACTTGTGCAGATGCACTCGCATTGCCTGTCACTTGCATTTCCATGGGAACAGGTTTATTGTATGATGACCTTTTCTTTCAAACAGAGCTAAAGCATCAGGTTTCTTTCTGCACAGCAAATCAGCAAAAGATCTCCATGTTCTTGCCACATTTCAGGATTAGACTACAGGTTCATATACTACTTTAAGGTCATGAACAAGTTAAATCTGGTGACTGCAATTGAAACCTGAAATATATATAAAAGCAACATTTCAATATTGTATTTCGCTTGTATTGCTGCTTCAAAGTGGAATTGCCTACCACATTAAAAGCCTGTAAATACAGTTTCAGGATCAATAATTGATAGTTATCCTTCAAAAGTAATAATACTGATATTATTTCTCTGTTATTTATAAAGTTTATATTCACTTTATTTAAAAAAAACTTCACTAACAGAATTATAGAATCTAAGTAATTTGCATTATTTTTAATTTCAAATAATTGCTATAGCTTTAAATGTGTTGAATTTCCAGGAGCTTGCTCATGGGCTTGGTGAACTGTTAGCTTATGAAGGCAACGTAGAAGAGGACTTCTATTTGACTTTTCAGGTGAGAACTACCAACTTCTGCAATGACATGAAAGCTACTCTGATTACACTATTAGAGGAACAAATACTTTTGAAGTGAATGAAGGAAATATTTAGTATCTATAGATAAACTTAAACTTAATACAGTTTTTGCTGTTTTTACAGGCACACTCATGTATACAACTGTATTGAATAAATTGTGCAAAGTACTGCTTGATCTTTTGAATAACATTAAAGTGAAAAAAGTCAATACCCGAAAATCCTTGTTAAGTTTGGCAAAAATGAATATATTAATACAACAAGATAATATTAGGTTTCTTTCATTATGTGAATCTGAAGAGCAGGAAAAGTAAACAAGTGTTTATTTCAGGTTTCCCAGGAAGAACTGGGGGTTTTAAAATCATACAGCCTCAAACCAGGTGGAGACAGAATTCCTGTTACAAACCACAACAGAAAAGGTGAGTCTGGTATCGCCTGACTAACTAGTGTGTTGGAAAAAAGTGTTACTTTGCTTTTACATTTTCAACATATAACATCATGTGAGATTTGAAGAGTAAGTAGTTTTCATTCTTCACATTTTCTCGGATCAGGTGCCAATCATTTGTGTTTTCGTTGAACAGAATATGTCCAGCTGTATATCGATTTCCTTCTCAACAAGTCCATCTACAAACAGTTTGCCGAGTTCTATTATGGATTCCATAGTGTTTGTGCTTCAAATGCTCTGATGGTAAGTCTAATATAAATATATTTTTTATTGAAAATAGACTTAATGATATGATGCACAAAATAAACAAAGCAAAGGAAAACGTGCTGCTCTGAGATATTGGCAAAGTTTCATGAGGCTTAATTTGAATTGTGTGTTATAATATATACAGAGTGTGTGTGTATTGTTTTGTAATGAGTTGTTAATGGCATTTTAAGTAATCATTAGTCTGCGAGAATCTCCCTGCCTGAAAGGATGCTGTAAAGTGTGCTGTGTCAGACACCTTGTGAGAAGCCTAGAGAACTGAACTTGTCTATGTTGAATTTGCCCGACTAGGCTTTTTGTATTTTTAGCCTGCCTGTGCCCTATTTTGGTAGACCTACAGTATCTAGGTTTTCAGGTCGCTAGTGGAATGCATATGAAACCCCTATAGAAAGAGTAAGGTTGAGTTTAGTATATAATATTGAGTTGGAGACGCGTCCTGCATTTCAATCAGCCAGCACACAAAGATGCCAGTGTGCCCCGACCATCTACAACTTGGCAGCCTTTGGAAGGGTTACACTAGTTAAAGCAGCATGGAAGCATCTTTGAGTTTGTGCTTAGGTCTCTTTTGTTGCCCAGACACCGGCTTTAGTGTACTTTCATTCCTTTTCTGAGGTGGCGCATAACTTTCTTTCACGGTGATCGATGGCTCAACTGTATAGGTATATCTGTATAGGAACAGATTGCAGATTGTTATTGCTTCTTATGAGAGATTTTATTTTACACTCCATGCATTTGTGGAAACTTCCAGAACGCGTTTATGCCAGCCTGCTGTAGTCAGATGGGTGAAAGCATTTTTATTCAGTTGCGTAATGAATGTAGACGAGACATTCTGCTTATTGGTTAAACTGTTTATTGTATAAAATCGACTTGGGGATAATGGAGTACAGAGGTCTGCCTTAGTACGCAGTCCTTATTCAGTTAAAAATCGTGAACATTATTTACAGTAGTCTATCCCCACGTCCACCAACAATGTTGCATTTTGAGGATATGCATTCAGCAGAAAAAATAAACTATTTCAATCAAATGCCAAAATTAGAGCTTAAACTAACATTTAAACCAGGCTTTTCTCTTCTCCTTGGGCACTAATTATATAGTGGTAGATGCCCTAACCACAATATGTTGATCTTGGTAGGATTCCAGGTTAAATTTGTCTGTGACCCAGCACCTTAGTATTGGTCAAAGTGTTTAGTACTGTAGCTTCTTACTAACTCAGGATGAGCTCAACTATTTGAAATGATAGAAAAAAGCGAATAACTCAGAGGGGGTTACATTTTCGGAGACATTTACATTATATGTATGCTGTATTTGTCATCTGGGTTCTCATGAAAGAATTAACAATCAACCAAAAAGACAAAACAGCCGAGGCAGACGAGAAAAAAGTGTATAGGTTTGTGAATGCCTGTTCAATTCCGTCTTTTGCAGCAACACCGTTTTACAAGGACATGGCATTGAATAAAGTTTCTTTTTCTTTTTCTTGCATGCTATTTTCAAAAGCAAAGAGAATTATGCACAGATTTCCAGATATATATCCATCTTTTTTCACCTTAATGTATATAAGTCTTTCTACAAACCATTATAATACCAAGTATGGTCTTGAGAGAGTCAATTGAGGATGCAGCAAATAAATGAGTTTTCTTCCATTTAAACCCAGTGAATTGCCTTGGATTCAGACCAGGAATGAAACCTGAGCCGCTGTCCTCATGCTGCTGTTATATAACTCCTCGCTAGGTTCAAGTTGCTTATATAACTGGCTTTGCGGTTGGAGTCAGTTAGCTCTGGCCTTTGTAGTGGATTATTATAGATCTTTTGAAACATAGTGCTACCTTGGTTATGATGGATGCACAGGCAATTGATAAGAAAGTGTATAAAACGCCAGTGTTTCTTTACATATTGAGAACTGGGCGAGCCCTTGAGTTTATTTGTAGCACGCTGTCCCTAAAAGCATCAACAAACACAACTGAGTCTGATAAAAGTTGAAGACCGTACTGTCAGGGAAGTTTATTGTTCCCTTGTTATCTTTTTAACATTTATCTTCACTAATGACATGTTCTTCAATATTCTTTCGTGGGTGGGGGGGATGTATGTATAAGGATGCATGTATAAGGATCAAAACATAGAAACATAGTTAAAAAAAAAAAAAAACTGGCCTGTACTATACAGGTGCTATTTTCTCCCTGAATTATTTTCTCACTTGTAGTTACTGAGACCCGAGGAGGTGGAGATCCTGGTCTGTGGCAGTCCAGACCTAGACTTGAATGCCTTACAGAGAGTCACCCAGTATGAGGGCTACAGCAAAACAGACCCAACGATTCGGTAAGCAGGCGTGACTCACTGCAAAGGCATTTGGCTGACTGAGATGCGGTATGGCTGCTTACAGTAGTGGTTCTCTGGATAAGCACTATTGTGGAGTAAAAGTTAAAACTGTGTCGAACCATTTTGAATTATTTACAGATATATACTTTGTGTGAAAGACTTCAGTGTGTGGATTCCAGCAAGCTGGCAATGTTCTCCTCTGCACAGAGTCTGCACTGTTGTGGACTGACAGTGGATTATTAGACTCTTACTGGACTCATTTTATTGACTCCGGCTCATTTAGCACACACAACACAAAGGTAGATAGAAAAATAAATGAATGGGTCTGAGAACAAACCCAACTATATGACACACTATGTGATAAAATGGCAATGGACCGGGCACACTGCAGGAAGAACAGATCAAAGATGGACAAAGGAAGCTTTTGAATGGATCCCAAGAGATGAAACCAAGACATTCAGGTGAAAGATAGGAAGGTAAAATCATAAGCTTTGCAGGTGTGATGTGGAAAAGAGAAACTGTAGATCAAAGCAAGTGGAAACATCTTGGGGAGGCCTTCATCCAGAGGTGGATTGATATAGGCTGATGGTGATATATAACAAATAAAATTTTATACTTTAAATATGAATGTCAAATTGTCTTGTTCCTAACCCTTCATAGAATTTTGCAGTGTTACTTCATAAGAATAGCAATGAATTCCATGCCAAGCCAAGGTAGATTTAAAAACAGATTCACATGTTTGCATGTTTTCCTCCTCCAGGTGTTTCTGGGATGTGGCTTTGGGATTTCCCTTGGAGTTACAGAAGAAGTTGCTACATTTTGCCACGGGAAGCGACCGAGTGCCAGTTGGTGGGATGCTTGATCTGAATTTTAAAATCGCTAAGAATGATGTCTCCACTGATTGGTAATTTCTTGGACCATAATAATTAAAAAGAAACAATTATCCTAAGAAATATTAGCTGTATATATAACAGCTGGCAGCATTATTTATTTAATATTTTAATACGGAAAGACATTTCATAAGAATGAAGAGCTTATGTATTTAATTGTGGAAAATCTCTTCGGCTTGAATTATATTTTAGAGAAATAATTGGACAGTGGTGGAATTGATATGCATTATCTTCAACACTGTGTCTGAATCAAAAACAACACTCGCTCTGATAGAAGCAATTCTAATGATTGTGTTCTTAAATCGTCAAATTGGATTAGCTTTGATTTATCCTGGATTGTAAAAAAATAAAATCAATGTAAATCAAGTATGTTGATTTAAAGAATGGTAGGCATCAAGATTATTATTACCATAACGAATACATTGCCATATTTTTGTTTATATTAATGCAACTCTTTTGCATTTTTTGCAGGTTACCAATATCTCACACCTGCTTTAACCAGATTTGTCTGCCTCCCTACAAAACCAAGAAGGAGGTGAAACAGAAATTGACTATTGCTATTTCAAATGCGGAAGGATTTGGTCTGGAGTGAGTAAAACTGGTAAAACATATATAGATTTTAGCTACATTTTCAAAGTTTCCTGCATTGTGACCAGTAGAGGATTCCTTTCTTACAGATGAGAGGTAGCCAATGAAAATGCAGATCACAAAGTGTCCTGACGCATCATCCACACCACTGCCCAATGGGAAAGGAGGTGCCATGTTGGAATATTCTGGCATCGGCCCGCCTCCATCGTACGGTTTGCAACTTCCAGACTAAAGAGATGATTTGCTCAAAATGTTTTAAATTGTCCCTAATAATGTTATGAAGTGCAAAAGTGGCACAGGATCGGTAAACCAACAGGAAAAGAGATACGTGATTTCTCTTGAAGTATATGAGGTACTTTCACTTTTTCTTAAATGGCCACTTGACTTCGATGTCTCTCTATCCCTCTGTATCAATCAGATCCATCACACAGCCTTATTCTCTATCTGCTTCATTGCAATCAAATCAAACACCTATCTGAGAGAGGATTTATTTTTGTAACCTTTCTTTCTTCAATGTTTGAAGTAACTTAATAATGTTGTTAACAGACCAGTGAGCATTTGTGTTTGTGAAAACAGATAATTAAATCTAGGTCAACACAGGCTTGTTTTTGTCGAAAGAAAAAATATGGGCCTGGTAGCCTGTCAGATTGGCTCTGAGATGAGAACAATTAAAAGGATAAGGTCCAGGATTCCTGAATAAAGAAATAGTGGGACCATTTGTGTTGCGACTGGTAGGAAGATGAGACAAGAAATATATATCTGTGTAAGATGTTCTTTTGTTATGGTAGAGAGATTTGTATGATTGTTTGACTAGGAATTTTAGACAAACAGCTGTTTATGCTGAGATTTGTAACATTTTATAAATGAAATTATTTAAAAACAATTTAAATTATATAACACTTTCACTCTTTTGAGATGCTATATTTAAAATTAGAACAAATATTGGTTGAAATTTTATTTTGAATAAGAAATGATGTCTTATGTTTTGTATATTTTGTTGCAAAGGCATAATTGAGCTGTATGTGATTTATCTGTAGAATCCTGAATTGAAAATGTAAGTTTTCACACCTGCATTAAATTTAAGGGAAACAGCACTGCTTTCACACTGATCATGTCTTGTACATGCCTGTGTGCATACATACATACGTAGGTGCTCCCTCTCTGTTGGATTTGAATGTGCTGAGTTGGATATGAATAATTTCAGTCCGGAAGTAAACAGTTTCTCCTGAGAGGTGAAATGTTGTTATATGAACCCAAACTGTTTTAATGTGCTGTCTTTAAAAAGTGCTGAACAAATTTGGAGTCATCATTTTTTAGAAGACAGTCTTCAGTGTGTGTGTGTGTGTGTGTTAGAGACTGTATTGTATGGTTTTGCTTAATGTAGCCCTACCAAAACATGAATGAATTGGTAATACTTGCTACACAAATAGAAGAGATTGTGCTCAGTGAAATGCACCTTATACACGACTAAACAGTCAGTCAGTCAGTCTTATTTGATATGGAATAAAGCTCTAGCTATAACAAAACACAACCATTTGGTGAGAGCAACAACCGACTGCAGCCCCCAGGTGGATAAAACAGTACATGTTGACATTTTCTATTTAGTATGAAAACAAAAATGAGGGCCAGCCTCCTACTGATACAATTGTGAGGGCTGGTGCAAATCCAGCACTATCCTGTGTTAGCTAGAGTGGTGTAGCATTCGTATTTATTTTTATGTGAAAGTTGTTTATGTATTTGTCCTCAAATCATTAAATATTCACTGTAAGACTCAGGAGATGTTATACGCCTCTTTGTACATTTATTTTCGACGACTTTGTAATTTTACTTGTATTTGAATTTTAAGGTGAGTTTCAATAAAACAAGTTTTATTTATTTTTACCAGGGTGTTTTACCTTTAAAGAAATGTATAATATTGATGTTAAGTCATACAAAACATGTAAAACCAATGCAGAAGGGTGTGAACTCATTCTGCTGGCATTGCAAATCTAAGGGTATCTGAGCTTGTGAAGGTCTTTCAGCTAAATATTTCAGAAAGCTGAAGGTCTTTAGTGTTTATTTTGTAATTAAATGTTTTTGATAGCCACACAGATCCGTTTTTTCTATCAGTTCTGTAAGACTTTAAGAACAGATTCATTTTATTTGAAATACAGTTAAAGTAAATGTTTACTGCTTTACTCCATCTTGTCTATGACAACATAGTATCAAATTCATGTGAAGTTGTTATTTCTAAAATGGGCCAAGTTTTCCATGAGGGTGACAGGAAATGTACTTGATTTACTGACAGTTTATGACTAAACCCACAAATATCTGTTTTATTGTTGGACTGTCTTATCAGCTCTGAGTGGAAGCTATTCTCTGGTGTGAGTAATATTGTAATGCCAGACATATTGTATCATGACTGCTACTGCATAAATCCAAAGCCAACGATATTATTGTTAATATGAATGATTTAAAGTCTGTTTCTCAAAGTGTTTGCCTTTCAGTGCAGAATTATAGAAGAATCAGGTTAAATCCACAGCAAAGATAGAAATGGATCTACCCTGGATATGAGGTGTATTTCACTTTACAGTGGTGCTCTTGCGAAGTCATGCTTTAAGTGTAATAGTAAGTAAGAGAATGAATACAGTATTTTGCTCTAAAAATGTCCTTTTATCCACGCTGAAATTGATCGCTCTTCTGCAGGCATTCTAAATGGATTTATATTTAATTTTGAACGGCAATAGCTTAGCCTCACTCTTTATCACAGATTGCAGCTGCTGTAGGAACTATTTTGGCCTCTAAATGGCAGTCATGATGGGCAGCTCTAATGGTGAGAGCCTGTGAAATATATGACCACACAGTCTTTGTTAGAGCTGCTTTTGTAAAGAACGGGGCTTGTGAAAAGGTCATCAGAGCTTATGTAAAAGCAGTCCGTATACTTAGCCATTGGCATTTCTATGTTAAGATGCTCAGAAAGTGTTGACTGATACATGATACTGTGACAGAGCTGTCTGGCTTCTGTTGAAGGACATGTGCAATCATGGCAACTTTATATCTAACTTTATTCTTATCGGACATCTTCTGGGGTTCAATCAATCTTTAAAACAAGCTCTGTTCATTTTCCATGAATTGAGACTTGTCAAAATGGGAGTTTAAAACATCTGAGGTACTGTCCTTCACTTGAACGCAGGCCTTTCTTCAATCGCTATTCCCTAGATGTCAGATCAGGGTCTTTTTTAAGACCTGGAAACATGAGCTCGATGTCAATTTCATTAATGTGCATTGCAATCTCAAACAGGATTTTATAGGATTTAGAAAGACCAACCGCGATGGAAAACCAAGGCTGTCGACCTTCATTGGAGATGTATCCAGGCCAATCCACGTGCTGGTCCTGACTCCATTACTGGATTCCCAATAGAGGCGCAAAGGGGTTAAATGATCACGGAGTCACGAAGCTCATCTGAGTCAACTGTTGATAAACAGGATAAACAGGTGGTGTGTAGGCCTTCGCTGCACATGCAAATTGCAAAGAAGAGTGCCCAGTGTAACACAATGCATACAATTCATGTAACTGTAGCGCACCTGATCAGAGCCAGGACTGTGTGAAACAACTTCTAAAATGTGAAACTCGTTCATTCATTTTAATGGCGGGCCGTTGAAACATTAAATTTCATATGAGATCTGGAATTATTGTTTCACTTATTTTATTTTATGTATTTATTGTAGATTTACTTTGAAGAAACCACTATTAAACTTTTTTTTTTATCCATAAGCAGACAGACACATTGGATTTTATGAAACTAGAATAAAAATGATGACGTAACGATGATCTTGGCTTAAAGCTTTGAACTGTGTAAGATAATTGTTTTCATTAAGCAGAGGTACTGTGATACTAAATTATACATTGCAAGTAGCCAACTACTTTATGTCCCAGATACAAAAAGTTGTAGTCTGTTTTAAGCAAGGAAAAACCTTCGAAGGAACACATTTTAATGAAAAATGACAACGTAAATACAACATCTAACACTGTTACATAAAGCACAGTCTTTAACATTCATATTTGTTCTGTCCCAGGCAAGGAGATATAGTTGTGGAAAGCCACTCATTCATTATATGTTCTTCTATTTGCATCATAATGCAGACACTGAAGCTCATTGGTTGAATGACATTTATTGGTTTGTTTTTCTCTCTTTCTTTTCTTGCAGTGAATAAACATTTTACCCCTTTATGCAGAGTGTTTAGCTAACCAAAGCTCCTTCCTTCCTCAGGTTTTCTGAAATTGTATCAAAGCTTTGCCCCTTTTACACAGAAACAAGTTTTGAACCATGTATTCTGATTTAGTTTTTAATGTGAAAAGTTAAAACAACTCTAGTCAATGTTGTTTCAGTGTGTTGTTCCTTTGTGAGGGTAAAAGGCTACAACCTTTGGTATGGATTCATTGGAAAAGTGTGTTCGTTGCCCCTAGCTGTGTCACTATAAATGAGCTGCAAAATCCATTACTGTCGACCTTAAATTAACTGCCGTGGTAGGGCCTGTTTAGGGTATCTCTTTGGCCTTAATATTATGTCTGTCATTGTTCATTTTGGTCATTTCTGACTCGTATCATGTGAAAATACAAACAATTTATGGACTTTAAAAACAGATTATACACTGTAGGTCAAGGGCATTCAGTCACTGCAAACATTTCCCTTGATGTGTCCTAAATCACTTCTTGTTTAAGGAAATGTTACTTATTATAACTGCATTTTGCCCCATAAAAAAAAAGTAACCAAACAAAAAAACTAAACAATTTGTTTTTATTGATAACAGATAAGATTCTTTTATTTATAAATATTTAGGACAGCAATCAATTTGTAATATACTTGATCTTGTCTTATCCTCCGATTCCCCACCCAGCAATACCAAATTCTAAGCCCTTTACTTGATGTTGAGTTTCCATTGGGTGTCAGCAAAAAACCCCTGGCAAACCAAATGCTGGAATCAAGTACTCGTTAATAATTTACAATTAGCAGGTGGGTTGATGTTTTAATATAATCCAGCTCATGGTCTTATTCATGTGCTGCTGCATTTGTACTTTTAGAGATGCATAATACATTATTTAAAGATAATTAGGTGGAAAAACAATGTGTGATAGTGTGAAACGGGCAGAACATTGTCCAGTCAGAGCACGATTTTCTTTTCTCAGCTGTCAGTCAAAACCTTTCCATCTTCTGACTTTGACTTATTTGCAGCATCTCTTACCTTGCCCTCATAAATTGTGATTTCCCCTGATACAAATAACACAAATGTGGAAGAGAAATGTTGTTGTTGTTGTTGTTGTTTTTATTAAGAGGAAGTAGGTGTAGGGTGAAATTCTGCAGACACACTGCATAACAAAACCCTTAGTGTATCGTATATCTGTCAAATACACTTCTCATCACTTTTAGAAAATAATAGGTTGCATACCTGTTGATTAGGAAGTGTACATGACTTTATTTATACCTCAGGTAAATTTGCACAGCTGATTATCTGTGCACTTAAAATACATGCTTGTACTTGCAAAGCTGGTTTTGATTTGAGGGTGTGTGTTTTTTCTGAGTGTTTATGGAATTGCAGAATATATTATTCTTAAAAGAACATAAGAAAGTGGCCTCCTCTCGATTGTAAATTCGCCCCATCGTGCTCATTTGGTGTCCATTAATAACTAAGTGATCCAAGGATCCTATCCAGTCTATTTTAAAATGTTCTCAAATTGTCTCTTCAGCCTTTCTGTGTGAAGAAGTGTCTCCTGTTTTCCGTCTTGAATGCCTTGAAGCCCAATTTCCTTTCGTGTCCCCGGGTGCGTGTGTCCCTGCTGATCTGGAAAAGCTCCTCTGGTTCGATGTGGTCGATGCCTTTCATGATTTTGAAGACTTGGATCAAGCCCCTAGAACACCTTCTTGTATTTTAATATACTCCCAAGGGAGGTTTATGTGGTATCTTACAAAAACAATTCCCAAGGTTCAACACGCATACATTAAAAAGATATTTGAAAAATGTGTGAGTGAGCCGTCTTACAAGAAATTGTTTACCTCTCAAAGCTGTAACTGTGGAGTTTATAGAGAGCATGTGAATGGATTCAAATGTCTCCTTTCAAGAATCGTCTCCAGACAACAATAAATAAACCATTCAGAACGTAATACTTAACAGTGAAAGGAATCCAAGGACTAACGCAATCAAGCATGAAAAGGTCAATCCAGAATTAAAAAATATGTCACAGATTCATGAGTTGCTGAAGCAAGAAAGTAACACATTTTGGTAACGTTTCTAAAATCGTGGGAGCAGGCCTGTCTCATCAGCTGTTGTGTTATGGCTTTAGAACAGCCCTTGAAACCCAGGGTTGAGTCTTTGGCCTCAGTGATGAATGCCATTGCCAGCTGTAATAGTCTTTTTATTTCTTGTGCCTTTTAAAGTAGGTTATAGAGCTTTTAAAAATACCATACACAAGGAAATACCAGAGGTTTTTAGGAAAGAGAGGAATTAGAATACCAGAAATAAATCCAAGTGCCAAGGCGCCAATGAGGATCACATTGTATGACAGTATGTTCTTCATAGGTATGGCAATTTGTCTAAAACTAAATCACTCACAGGCAGAAGATGTTCCTTCATTTTACAACGTGGTCATATTCCTGCCATTAGCATTAATTACACTGTAAGGCATTACTTTAGGTGTGTCAAGTTTGCCTCACTATATATCTATCATGGTACAGTGAGGGGAAAAAGTATTTGATCCTCTGCTGATTTTGTACGTTTGCCCACCGACAAAGAAATGATCAGTCTATAATTTTAATGGTGGGTGTATTTTAACAGTGAGAGACAGAATAACAACAACAAAATCCAGAAAAACGCATTTCAAAAAAGTTATACATTGATTTGCATGTTAATGAGGGAAATAAGTATTTGACCCCTTCGACTTAGTACTTGTTGGCAATCACAGAGGTCAGACGTTTCTTGTAGTTGGCCACCAGGTTTGCACACATCTCAGGAGGGATTTTGTCCCACTCCTCTTTGCAGATCCTCTCCAAGTCATTAAGGTTTCGAGGCTGACGTTTGGCAACTCGAACCTTCAGCTCCCTCCACAGATTTTCTATGGGATTAAGGTCTGGAGACTGGCTAGGCCACTCCAGGACCTTCATGTGCTTCTTCTTGATCCACTCCTTTGTTGCCTTGGCTGTGTGTTTTGGGTCATTTTCATGCTGGAATACCCATCCACGACCCATTTTCAATGCCCTGGCTGAGGGAAGGAGGTTCTCACCCAAGATTTGATGGTACATGGCCCAGTCCATCGTCCCTTTGAGGCGGTGCAGTTGTCCTGTCCCCTTAGCAGAAAAACACCCCCAAAGCATAATGTTTCCACCTCTATATTTGACGGTGGGGATGGTGTTCTTGGGGTCATTCCTCCTCCTCCAAACACGGCGAGTTGAGTTGATGCCAAAGAGCTCGATTTTGGTCTTATCTGACCACAACCCTTTCACCCAGTTCTCCTCTGAATCATTCAGATGTTTACAAACTTCAGACGGGCCTGTACATGTGCTTTCTTGAGCAGGGGCACCTTGTGGGCACTGCAGGATTTCAGTCCTTCACGGCGTAGTGTGTTACCAATTGTTTTCTTGGTGACTATGGTCCCAGCTGCCTTGAGATCATTAACAAGATCCTCCCGTGTAGTTCTGGGCTGATTCCTCACCGTTCTCATGATCATTGAAACTCCACGAGGTGAGATCTTGAATGCAAGTTAATTTCCGTTTCTTCTCTCCCTTTAAGAGACTGCTCCTAATCTCAGCTCGTTAGCTGTATAAAAGACACCTGGGAGCCAGAAATCTTGCTGATTGACAGAGGATCAAATACGTATTTCCCTCATTAACATGCAAATCAATTTATAACTTTTTTGCAATGCGTTTTTCTGGATTTTTTTGTTGTTATTCTGTCTCTCACTGTTAAAATACACCTACCATTAAAATTATAGACTGATCATTTCTTTGTCAGTGGGCAAACGTACAAAATCAGCAGGGGATCAAATACTTTTTTCCCTCACTGTATATATAGCAAGTCTCAAAGTCCAATAGGTTTCCTTGTCATGAAATGCTTACTTAAATGTGTGTGTGTGTGTGTTTAGTCATACTTATACATATGTATAACAATAATATGTATTGCATTATTCAACCATGAACATTAGTTGCTGTTTTCTTGTGATGAATCAACATTTACCTTGCAGAATTCACTTTACTGCAACACAAATGTGTTAATTGGACACACATTGTCCTATAAGCTGAAGCACCCATTACTTACTAAGTGATTTGCTTCTACCTCTGTTGCTTTTACCAAAACCTGTTGGTTGCTTGGGCGTTTGTATATCATTTAATTCTCAATTGAATTAGTGTGTGTCTTTAGTCACTACTAAGGTAAAAGGTTAATTTAAAGTCTTTGTCCAACTTATTTTCATAATTGTGCTCTGTAAACTTGTAATACCATGATATGCCTTAACCAGGGTGCAGAGGGAGTGACTTTTATTGAAAGGCATTCCTACTATAATTGCCTTAAGTTATATAAAGTCATACTTGAGTCAGTTGGCACGTAATAAGGTTACAAGCTAATTAAAATACTGGAAATAATGTCTCATTAATAGGTGCAGGTTCACACACCACAACAGATATAAGAGGAGCACCTTCACTTTAAGAATCTATATTGCTACTTTCTTAGTTTTAATGTTGTGGCAGGATCTATTTATACACACTAGCTCACATGCCTCCTGCAGGTGGCATTCTGCATTCAAGTGGAATCAATTTCGAGAGTCTTCAAGACATGCAGTAATTTTTTTAACGCATTACCGAAGAGAAGCACACTGTCTTTACAGTCTTTTTGTTAATGAATCGCAACCACAGAAAGCTCACTGAGCTTTTGCAATGGTGTAGGTTTTCAATATAAATACAATAAAAAACATAATGGCTTGAACTTTGCTTTAGAATGCATTGAATTCCGTGAGCTGCTGCCAGAGAGGAATGTTTACCAAATTTCCTGCTTCTTAAAAGAAAGAGAAAACAATCAGAGAAGTGATTTAACCCCTTTTCATCTCAAAGCCTGGGCATTTGTAAGCAATATTGAAAAAATAAAAAATCCCAGAACGAGAAGGAGCTTTATGATGTGACGTTTAAGTTGAAATGTCCAAGTTTAGGTTGATAAACAAACATACACATGCCCAAGCACGTACAGATATGAACAACAAAGCAGTGACTTGCTGGAGGTTGTACAGGGTTCACTGCTGAATCAACACTGAAAATAAGTAACTCAGATGAACTTGTAACTGTTTAGCTGATAGTAACTTGTTCAACTTTGATTGTTTCTTAAGGAGGGCTGTCTCATGCTTGATAGCTATACACTCACCTAAAGGATTATTAGGAACACCATCCTAATACTGTGTTTGACCCCCTTTCGCCTTCAGAACTGCCTTAATTCTACGTGGCATTGATTCAACAAGGTGCTGAAAGCATTCTTTAGAAATGTTGGCCCATATTGATAGGATAGCATCTTGCAGTTGATGGAGATTTGTGGGATGCACATCCAGGCCACGAAGCTCCCGTTCCACCACATCCCAAAGATGCTCTATTGGGTTGAGATCTGGTGACTGTGGGGGCCAGTTTAGTACAGTGAACTCATTGTCATGTTCAAGAAACCAATTTGAAATGATTCGACCTTTGTGACATGGTGCATTATCCTGCTGGAAGTAGCCATCAGAGGATGGGTACATGGTGGTCATAAAGGGATGGACATGGTCAGAAACAATGCTCAGGTAGGCCGTGGCATTTAAACGATGCCCAATTGGCACTAAGGGGCCTAAAGTGTGCCAAGAAAACATCCCCCACACCATTACACCACCACCACCAGCCTGCACAGTGGTAACAAGGCATGATGGATCCATGTTCTCATTCTGTTTACGCCAAATTCTGACTCTACCATCTGAATGTCTCAACAGAAATCGAGACTCATCAGACCAGGCAACATTTTTCCAGTCTTCAACTGTCCAATTTTGGTGAGCTTGTGCAAATTGTAGCCTCTTTTTCCTATTTGTAGTGGAGATGAGTGGTACCCGGTGGGGTCTTCTGCTGTTGTAGCCCATCCGCCTCAAGGTTGTACGTGTTGTGGCTTCACAAATGCTTTGCTGCATACCTCGGTTGTAACGAGTGGTTATTTCAGTCAAAGTTGCTCTTCTATCAGCTTGAATCAGTCGGCCCATTCTCCTCTGACCTCCAGCATCAACAAGGCATTTTCGCCCACAGGACTGCCGCATACTGGATGTTTTTCCCTTTTCACACCATTCTTAGTAAACCCTAGAAATGGTTGTGCATGAAAATCCCAGTAACTGAGCAGATTGTGAAAAACTCAGACCGGCCCGTCTGGCACCAACAACCATGCCACGCTCAAAATTGCTTAAATCACCTTTCTTTCCCATTCAGACATTCAGTTTGGAGTTCAGGAGATTGTCTTGACCAGGACCACACCCCTAAATGCATTGAAGCAACTGCCATGTGATTGGTTGGTTAGATAATTGCATTAATGAGAAATTGAACAGGTGTTCCTAATAATCCTTTAGGTGAGTGTACAGTGGGGGAAAAAAGTATTTGATCCCATGCTGATTTTGTACGTTTGCCCACTGACAAAGAAATTATCAGTCTATAATTTTAATGGTAGGTGTATTTTAACAGTGAGAGACAGAATTACAACAAAAAATCCAGAAAAACGTATTTCAAAAAAGTTATAAATTGATTTGCATGTTAATGAGGGAAATAAGTATTTTATCCCCTATCAATCAGCAAGATTTCTGGCTCCCAGGTGTCTTTTATACAGGTAACGAGCTGAGATTAGGAGCACTCTCTTAAAGGGAGTGCTCCTAATCTCAGCTCGTTACCTGTATAAAAGACACCTGTCCACAGAAGCAATCAATCAATCAGATTCCAAACTCTCCACCATGGTCAAGACCAAAGAGCTGTCCAAAGATGTCAGGGACAAGATTGTAGACCTACACACGGCTGGAATTTGCTACAAGACCATCGCCAAGCAGCTTGGTGAGAAGGTGACAACAGTTGGTGTGATTATTCGCAAATGGAAGAAACACAAATTAACTGTCAGTCTCCCTCAGTCTGGGGCTCCATGCAAGATCTCACCTCATGGAGTTTCAATGATCATGAGAACGGTGAGGAATCAGCCCAGAACTACACGGGAGGATCTTGTTAATGATCTCAAGGCAGCTGGGACCATAGTCACCAAGAAAACAATTGGTAACACACTACGCCGTGAAGGACTGAAATCCTGCAGCGCCCGCAAGGTCCCCCTGCTCAAGAAAGCACATGTACAGGCCCGTCTGAAGTTTGCCAATGAACATCTGAATGATTCAGAGGAGAACTGGGTGAAAGTGTTGTGGTCAGATGAGACCAAATTCAAGCTCTTTGGCAACTCAACTCGCTGTGTTTGGAGGAGGAGGAATGACCCCAAGAACACCATCCCCACCGTTAAACATGGAGGTGGAAACATTATGCTTTAGGGGTGTTTTTCTGCACCGCATCAAAGGGATGATGGACGGGGCCATGTACCGTCAAATCTTGGGTGAGAACCTCCTTCCCTCAGCCAGGGCATTGAAAATGGGTCGTGGATGGGTATTCCAGCATGACAATGACCCAAAACACACAGCCAAGGCAACAAAGGAGTGGCTCAAGAAGAAGCACATTAAGGTCCTGGAGTGGCCTAGCCAGTCTCCAGACCTTAATCCCAGAGAAAATCTGTGGAGGGAGCTGAAGGTTCGAGTTGCCAAACGTCAGCCTCGAAACATTCATGACTTGGTGAGGATCTGCAAAGAGGAGTGGGACAAAATCCCTCCTGAGATGTGTGCAAACCTGGTGGCCAACTACAAGAAACGTCTGACCTCTGTGATTGCCAACAAGGGTTTTGCCACCAAGTACTAAGTCGAAGGGGTCAAATACTTATTTCCCTCATTAACATGCAAATCAATGTATAACTTTTTGGAAATGCGTTTTTCTGGATTTTGTTGTTGTTATTCTGTCTCTCACTGTTAAAATACACCTACCATTAAAATTATAGACTGATCATTTCTTTGTCAGTGGGCAAACGTACAAAATCAGCAGGGGATCAAATACTTTTTCACCCCACTGTACGTTTGTTACGCTATATTGTGTGCTCATTTGATATATTCTTTATTTGATCACACAGGAACTCATGCAAACTGCACTTGAGGATTTTCTAGATGTTGTGGGATAGTTTTTGGCAACCGCACATCACCCTAGAAATATATTTTTGGCTTCACTAGCAAAACCCATAACCTTGCTGTCAGATGATTTAGCAGATTGTATAACATCATATCAGTTACAAGAGCAGAGGAGGAAAAAAATAAAACACTTCACCTCAGTGGGCTGAGCTTGTTGGTTCCTGCCGTCATTACGCAGCAGCTTTTAATCGGGTGGATATTTGGTAGAATGGGTGTTCAATGCAAAAATAAATGGGAACTAAGCAATTATATAAGACTTTGTCCCCATCTGCAATTAGAGTTAAGTAAATCATGAACTGTCTTAGATATTTTATTTGTGAAGTAATATCTCAGTGAGAGTGTATTCCTCAAATGTGCAGACTACAGAGATACCTAATCCACTTCCTACATGTTTATTGATCTCTGAGCACTGTGTAAACATCTTCCTTATATCATTGACAGGGCCGATGTTATATTTTTAGTCGAATTATGTAAATAAGGAATACCAGCGGGGCGGCCTTTAGTAGCAAGCGTCTGTTGATAACTGAGATGAAATCCTGCACTTTGGGGAATCATGTGCAATGCTTGTGTGCTGAGGGGAGCTCCCACAACTCCTCCCTGCTTCAGCATTTTAAACCCCACCCTTACATATTTCCATCTCTTCTCTCCTATATTTGTTAAACAGTGCAGGGTTTCTAAATGTCAAAGTTCAAAGTGTTTTGTATCAATGCATTTTCTCCAATTTACAATTATCACAGCAATGACTTTTAACAGTATAGTAGATAATTAGGTTTTTTTAAATAAGAATAGCATGCTGGCCAAGAACCTGTGACATATTTAAAGCAGTCATTATCAATTCGGTATATAATGAGCATGTTACAGTGATGTAACCCCTCAGTAGAAGTAGTACAGTGTTAAGCCTCCCATGGTGGGAGACCTGATCTCTTGGCGTAGAGGGCTTAACACTACTGCAATGGAGCCGCTGTGGTGCTCGGAGGGGCGCAGTGGTGCATGGTTTGAATCCCGGGGGTGGGGAGCTACAGTGGCACTGTCTGAAACTGCCTGTGAAGCTGTAAGCACGTGGTGGGATGTTTGTGTGGAGTTCAAAAGCCTGCAGACACACACACAGGAGCACTGTCACACACATTGTGTCGTCTGTCCACCTCACCATCACCTCACCTCACCTTTGTCATGTATCTAAACCCTCTGGACCTGTTCCCAACCCTGCTAACCCATGACAAAATATTGTATCAGCTTTAATGTCAGTCATTGGTGTAGACCCATCATGAGAGACACAAAACCAAGACGAGAGATTAGAAAAAAGCAGCAATACAAACCACTTGCCCGTGTGAAATGTTTGTATTCCTTGAAGAGCAGCACATGACAATGACAAATTCATCAAGCATATATGAATAGCTGCATTTAAATAAGTGGACAGTGGAATTGTTTATGTATGTTAAGATTTGTCTACAAGATTAATTATTCTCACCTTTATCTTCACGCTTAACTCCAGTGTCATCTTAAAATGATGGACAATTAAGCACCAACACATGTGTAAAGTTAATACCCAGAACCAAAATATGTAGCACTTTGTGTAATTATAGCTCAGATAATCATGTCTTGTTTATTTATATGGTAACCACCCCTAATTTACCAAAACTCAGTAAGTACATGTAAATGCTTTTGTGCTTGTGTTTGCTCTCTCTCTCCTCTCTCTTTCTCTCGTTCTCTGCGATTTTATTTTTGCTGGGTCATTCACCACTTCCAGAAGCTTCAATAAAGACAAGGCTTTTTTTTTCAGATTAACAGTCTACTGCTAAATGCTTTGAGGGCAATTTTAAATGAGAGTTCACTCTATCTTTTGCCAAGCAATATCTGTCATTCCACATTCATCACAGGCTCCAAGGTCATTCCAGTCTCAACAACTGTCTGTGCAAGGCAGTCACATTCGATCAATTTACAGTGTTCAGTGTAGCAGCAATGTTTGTCTGCAGAAAGGGACTTCCTCTTTTTCACAGACACAACAAACGCATTGTTTTCAAAGCTGCAGTACATTAAAATTTGAAAGAAAATAAAGGCCAGGACACCATAACGAAGCCCATTGAAGGTATAACAAGGTCTTGCTCTGGAGTTAATATTTCAGTCAACCCATTTGAGAATTATAATATGCTGCAGCACAAGACAAATGCAAATTTTTATTATAGCTTTTGAATATTATGAATTGGCTCTTATTTGTTTGTTTGTTTAGATTTAGATTAATTTCTTATTACAAAATTCGGTTTTCATTGTCCGTGACTAGCAGAGACTTTAAACAATTTTGAATTTGAACATGCTGGTGTTTAGACCTGATATTAAAACTGCTCTGAAACTAAAAAACATATAATTTGGGATACAAAGCCTTTATCAGTATCTATTACATAACATCACCTTCAGAAATAATCTACAGTGAGGGAAAAAAGTATTTGATCTCTTAAAGGGAATGCTCCTAATCTCAGCTCGTTACCTGTATAAAAGACACCTGTCCACAGAAGCAATCAATCAATCAGATTCCAAGACCAAAGAGCTGTCCAAGGATGTCAGGGACAAGATTGTAGACCTACACAAGGCTGGAATGGGCTACAAGACCATCGCCAAGCAGCTTGGTGAGAAGGTGGCAACAGTTGGTGCGATTATTCGCAAATAGAAGAAACACAAAATAACTGTCAGTCTCCCTCGGTCTGGGGCTCCATGCAAGATCTCACCTCGTGGAGTTTCAATGATCATGAGAACGGTGAGGAATCAGCCCAGAACTACACGGGAGGATCTTGTTAATGATCTCAAGGCAGCTGGGACCATAGTCACCAAGAAAACAATTGGTAACACACTACGCCGTGAAGGACTGAAATCCTGCAGCGCCCGCAAGGTCCCCCTGCTCAAGAAAGCACATGTACAGGCCCGTCTGAAGTTTGCCAATGAACATCTGAATGATTCAGAGGAGAACTGGGTGAAAGTGTTGTGGTCAGATGAGACCAAATTCAAGCTCTTTGGCAACTCAACTCGCTGTGTTTGGAGGAGGAGGAATGACCCCAAGAACACCATCCCCACCGTCAAACATGGAGGTGGAAACATTATGCTTTGGGGGTGTTTTTCTGCTATGGGGACAGGACAACTGCACCACATCAAAGGGACGATGGACGGGGCCATGTACCGTCAAATCTTGGGTGAGAACCTCCTTCCCTCAGTCAGGGCATTGAAAATGGGTCGTGGATGGGTATTCCAGCATGACAATGACCCAAAACACACAGCAAAGGCAACAAAGGAGTGGCTCAAGAAGAAGCACATTAAGGTCCTGGAGTGGCCTACCCAGTCTCCAGACCTTAATCCCATAGAAAATCTGTGGAGGGAGCTGAAGGTTCGAGTTGCCAAACGTCAGCCTCAAAACCTTAATGACTTGGAGAGGATCTGCAAAGAGGAGTGGGACAAAATCCCTCCTGAGATGTGTGCAAACCTGGTGGCCAACTACAAGAAACGTCTGACCTCAAGGGTTTTGCCACCAAGTACTAAGTCGAAGGGGTCAAATACTTATTTCCCTCATTAACATGCAAATCAATTTATAACTTTTTTTAAATGCATTTTTCTGGATTTGTTTGTTGTTATTCTGTCTCTCACTGTTAAAATACACCCACCATTAAAATTATAGACTGATCATTTCTTTGTCAGTGGGCAAACGTACAAAATCAGCAGGGGATCAAATACTTTTTTTCCCCCACTGTATGTAAGCGAGTAACCTAAAAACAAAGTGTATTGTTTAAAACTAGAGTTACAGCTTTCACTGCAACTGAAAGCCAAGTGTATGAAACTTTCCTGGTTCCTGCCCTTGAAACATTTTGCCATTGAGTTCTTGTAAGAATCTGGATATGTGCCAGGCCTACTCTTTCAAAAGTGTAATTGTCTGGGTCTGACCTACCAGCCAAAGAGGGAAAGATACATTAGATCTTAATTTATTTTATTGCACTTTATAGAAGTAGGATTGTTTCACTGCAGGAAAATCAAATGTATGGGTGCAGGGAGAACATAGTAATTGAAAGATATTTCTATCCTATGTGCGGTGAGAATACTCTTACTCTTTACAGCTCAGCACAAATCAGCCTGGCAGCCATCGATGTGACTGAAACTCAGCACAATTTCGGGCAAATCTGTCACACAGTGTTTCTTTATGATCTCACAGCTTGTCTTTATTTCCCAGGATATCAAAATAATTCTAATGCAGGAAGCAGAATTCAGGGAGAAACTTTTTTAAAACAAATGTAATATCCAAAGCCTTTTCAGTCTGAGAATAACCCAGTTTATTTCAATTCCTGGCCCCAAGCAGAAAACGTAAATGGTTACTATTATAAAAGGGCCTTGTTTGAGCAGTATAGCAACATGGATGGTGGCTATTATGTGCCTTTGACTGTTATGTCACTGTAGTATTTTGAAGTCACTGAAGTAAGCCATACATGTGTAATTGTATAGAGACAGAGACAGCTGGGTTCTTTTGTAGTTATTAATGTAAAAGCAGGGCACTGAGGTAAATATATTTACAGGTTGATGGAACTGGAGTATATAAGTATATTTCACTTAATCTACATGCATTTACACTGTTAATAGAGTTTCTTTTGAAATCAAGGCCTAAAGTAAGAGGCAGCCTTGCATTGTCTGCGGATTTTGAAATTCTGAATGTTCTTTGAGGCCAGTATAAAGCATGTACTCTACACAATGCACTCAAAAGGATGTGAATGCGAGTGTGCAATTCTCTTGCCTCAAGCAACATTCTCCTCTTCTGCCTGTGAGTTAGTGGCTGTGGAAGGGGCATAACTGCACCTCCAAATATGAAGCTTGGTATGCATTATCTAACAGCCACATAAGCCACATTTGCTTACTCTAGGATTGCTGATGTTTTACCAGGGAATAAATGGGCATATGGCATTCTTCTCAACAAAAGCAATTTTTTTGGTCTCAAATGCACCTGTCTGTGTGCATAGAAACAAGAGGCTTGAATTTGCCAAATAAGTTCAGGTCAATTGGGAACATGTTTTGTGGGCAGCTAAAACAAAACATATATTTTTAGTAAACACAGACATCATACCCACTGCATTTTGAAAGTCTATGGCTGTGTATTCTTTCATAAAGACTAAGGATCAAGGAATAGCAACCCTTTCGTAATCTGACAACGCCTGCAACTTCTCTCATGGAAATATCATCCTTCACTTCACGACAGGCAAAAAGCTTCAGTTCACGGTTTTATTTTCGTCCTTTATCTTGAGGTGTGTCGCACGGGACATTTAATGAGTACGCTGACAGTGACATTCATGTCATTTCAACAGCTACAGTCCTCTAACAATGGCTCTCTAATGTGGCACATTCACCCCGATTGTACAGAATGAGTTCTGCTGACGCATTAATACCGTGGATCAAATTGTACCTGAAGGTTGAAGGTGGCGTTGATTGTCTGTGGTTCTGTTCTGCCTCGATCATGCGTACAGCTGTCTCTCATGACACGCAGTCAAATATAACGAGACTGACTGTCGGAGATTTTATTTCTCTTGAATCATGAACTCATCCTGCTTGGTGAAGCTGTTTTTGAAGTTGGTATCTAGCGGTCAAGCTTTTGACACTTAGCAACATTGGAAATGGAGAAACTTCCCAAAACTGAGTCCAGTAGAGGAAACCTGTGGGTGGCCGATGCTCCTTAAGGAGTACAAGGGTTTCATTCAAACCTAACTAATGTTTAACATACAGTATATGCTCCTCTAGTGTTGCTGTAATCCTTGGGTGACCTCAATTATTGTGAGTCTGCCAGCGTCAAGGTACTTCTACAGGTTAATTTATCAATACAGGTACTGATCAATATGCACATTGCTTTTAACCATGTTTGCATGTTTTAACCAATGTCTGTGAGATTTTCAGCTCATATAATATCTTCACGGAAGTCAAATCAAGATCAAGTTATTCTTCCCCAAGAGAGTAAGACACATCCACTCCAGTTTCATGCAAGCATATGGTGAGCTCTTTAAATGTAAATAACTATTTATTCTCTCTCTTGAGATTCAGCTGTATTTTCCTTTTTGCAGATGTTTGTATTCCTCAGGGCCTCGTCATGGTTCATTCTCACACTAGAGCCACTGTAGATGTTGTTTATGTTTCTAAGTACATAAGGACACTCATTAAACTGACCTACAAAATACTAAAACAAAAACATGAATTATTTTGTGATGTCTTTCCAAGGCAGGATAGAAAACATAATAGTTCAGCATGTAAAATATCTTTACTATTTGCTTAGCTATGTCACTAAAATATTTTTAAATAATTATATGAATTTTGTGTGGCTCATATCCTTTTTGATGTAGCCATAGTAATCACTGTGAGAAAGAAAACATCCTTAGTCCCGATGAAAACATTTAGTTATAGAGTTTGTGTTGGTGTGACATTGTAAAATATATCCACTAACCCTTTTAAAACAGGCACAGCAAAATAAAGAGTAAATACTTTTGGGATTTATTGCTAACCTCAGCCTTCCTAAATTGTGCTTCTACTGTCACAACTAGATCAACTTTAAAGTCTCAAAATGCAGCTGGACAATCTCAGGAGACTTAGCCCAGCTTGTCTTTTCTTTAAATAAAAGAAACAGTATGTCAAACGAGACGTGCAAGCCTTTTCTAGTGTTTCAATAATGCCCTTCTTGAGCGTTCGTTGTGATTAGCTCCTGAGACCCTCGTTGATTTGGAACGACAATGTCGAGACTTCCTGTGACACAGACGGTGTTGTGGGTGTTGTGTACATGTGACAGTATGCTGCACATGTCTGCGTGTTTTGTGTGCTGAGAAATGTGAAGACAAAATGGTGCTCTCCAGTGATGCAGATATAATTAGCAGTTCCACAAGCGAGGATCGATAATAGCAATATGAAGTGCAAAGTGGAGGCTATGAGTTTGGTGTTCAATTTGTCAACCTGCAAAAGTAAGCCCATGAGGGCTTATTTCCACTTCCTCAGTAATAATGTTTTTTTTTTCACTTCACTAAAACCTTAATGTATCAATGTAAAAAGAAATCATAGGCCCTATGGATTCAGAGTAGTTATATTATTCTTGTTTACAAATAAACAGCCACTATCAATATGGAGAAAATAAACAATAATCCCTATTTATTTCAAGAATTCAAAACATGTACAGGAAAATATACAGGAAATAAACAACAAATAAACTGCATGGATGGCTAACTGATATAGGCTAAAAGAAAAATGTCAGAGATAATGTGGGGTCTCTGTGTGTGCCTGCTGAGATGTTATGAATGTAGACAGATAGTTGGGCTAGATAAAATACCAGCTGGTTCCTCTACCCCTGTTATTGAGTGGAATTGTGCCCTAATCCTCAGGACAATGGGTGGATTTATTTGCAAATAACTTTTAACTGAATTGTGTTAAAAGAAGAAGAAAGCAGTTTTTATATCTGTTATTGATCTTAGTTTTCCTTTCAGCTGTTTTAAGGGTTTCGTGTAGTGCAGTCCTGTGTTGGAGTCTGTTTGTATGCTTTTTGGAACACAGCACGCTGAGCCCATGATGCTTTGCAGCATTCCTTGACCATTTTAGTACTTCATGTGGTCTGAGGAAATTGTTTTGCTGCTGGAAAGACAAATCAGCCCAACATGTTATGGATTTAGTCACAATGATTAATTCCTCTTGGAGGTTGCTGCCATCTGAAAAGAGAAGAGGCCGAAGTCCTAATTTCTTCAGCTGGCTGTTCTTCTTTAGGTTTAAGGCGCACCTAGAGAAAACAAACGTTTTAGAATGTAAAAATTAAGATTTTGTTTTCTTCTTGTTTGACTTAGATGTAGATACAGTATTGTTTTTTATTTTCATTATTTTTGCATCCACTTACCAAAACTTTAATATTAAAGTTATTGAACATACGAGCATGCTGTGCATCGCATGAACTTTGTATACATGTAAGTTTTCAGTTGTACTTCGTCTGAACAAGTCTTTGTGTGAAGGAAGATACTGTTTAATTATTCAAACCTTCTGCCGTTATTTCCTGCAAAGTACTATGTTTGGCCTCCTGGCAGCAGTGTATAACTGCCTGCAACCCTCCTTGCTGTACTAGTATTTCTGGTGTTGCCTTTTGTCTAAATGTTTGGCAGCATGTCATTTTCCCACAGGGGCTTGGTAATTCAAGGGCCACCACACTTCTATTATTATCTATTCTCCAAAGCTCTTCGGACGGCCAAAATTTTCCAGCAGGCTGGAGGGTGCAGGACTGGGGCCCTGACTTCCCTGCTGTTCTCTTTTGTCTTGGTTGAGTCGCCCGTTCCTATCAAACACATTAAAGAGAACCACAACTCTCACTTGCAACTGGAAATGTACTTTTAACAACATATATATTCCCAACAAAACAATGGCAATGAAACATCTGTCTCACAAAAATGGGACAGTGTATAGCAGGAAAGAATCAAACCGATAGGGTTTTTTTGTGAGCAGCACAGATTTCACCTCAGGTGTCTTGTGAACACATTCCAGGACTTATGCAACTGACCTATTTTCTATCACAATTTCTATTATTTTTTTTGTATGGAGATGTAGAATTAAAAAGTGTGTCAGTGGTTAAAGGCTAACCATTGTATAGATAGGTTAACCACTGTTTGAGCTTGAGTGGCTCTTGCATCATCGTCATTCTTTACTCAGCAGTGTTGATAATGTTGAAAAGTGTGGTTTCCTACATCAAACTTTACCCATTTACTTCACACATTTTCAATGCATCAGACTAGCTTTTCATTTTGCAAGCCCATTTACTATTTGCATCCACATTTTATGTGGTGGATATTTAAGCTACACTACATTCTCATTAGGCCGTATTTGAGCTAACTTTCAAATTAAAGAGCAACTTGGCAAATATGACCATCCTCTCAAATGTGTTAATAAATAGAGCATGGTGTGACTCGAACTTTGGCATTTAGACAATTTTGTTGTGTTTCTATTCAACAGAAGTGAGCTTAAAATAGTTTTAATGACTGGAGATACATTTAGGAAAGCAGTTGGAAAGTATCCAACGGCCCAGCATTGTATGCGACACACATGCACAAGTGAAAGTAAGAAATTATAAAGCACCTATGTGAGCATTTAAATACATTTTTAAATACTGATAGCTCTCTGTATGTGAACAGAATTCATTTTATATTTGACCTGGACATTTTGAAGCAGCCAGACAGTGAGGGTTTGATTATATTACATGGTAGAGGCTACATTTTTTTCTTAGCACAACTTGTGAGTGCCAAGAGTTAAGGTTTTGGAACCGTTTTACACATGATAAGCAAAATCCCTGTCTCAGACCATATCTTGCAGTTCAGGTTGAGTGTGTCAATATAAATATTTCATACTCTTAAACTTACAGAATTAAACCTTCATGTGTATGTTTTTAGATAAAGCTATAGACTTACTGATTTAAAACTCAAAGAAAAAGGATTTATTTGTATAGACTAACAACCAAAACAAGCAAAAAAACACAGGTAATTGAATACAATATTTCTGCCTAAACTACAGTGTTTTAAATCTCAAAGCAGTTTTAGTCTTCATAATATGTTCAATTCAAGAGTATTTCTGAAAATGTAGAAACAAAATAATGTGGTAATTTGTGGAATTTTAATCAGCACACCCTGCGGCCAATGTGTCATGTTTCATTAGAAGCCCATACTTGCTGATACTTTCACAGGTCGCCATCAAAGTATTTGAATTAGAAAATGAATACACATAGCAAATATGTGTTTATTAATCAAGAGATGCCTGCATTTTTTAATTTGAATTCGTGCATAAGAAAGGCTGTGGGAAAAGTTATCTGTTTCTGTTGAACATGTTAAATAAAATCCACTGTGCCATAGGCATCCACTTAAAGAAAAAGACCTGGATGCATACACTCACCTAAAGGATTATTAGGAACACCATACTAATACTGTGTTTGACCCCCTTTCGCCTTCAGAACTGCCTTAATTCTACGTGGCATTGATTCAACAAGGTGCTGAAAGCATTCTTTAGAAATGTTGGCCCATATTGATAGGATAGCATCTTGCAGTTGATGGAGATTTGTGGGATGCACATCCAGGGCACGAAGCTCCCGTTCCACCACATCCCAAAGATGCTCTATTGGGTTGAGATCTGGTGACTGTGGGGGCCAGTTTAGTACAGTGAACTCATTGTCATGTTCAAGAAACCAATTTGAAATGATTCGACCTTTGTGACATGGTGCATTATCCTGCTGGAAGTAGCCATCAGAGGATGGGTACATGGTGGTCATAAAGGGATGGACATGGTCAGAAACAATGCTCAGGTAGGCCGTGGCATTTAAACGATGCCCAATTAGCACTAAGGGGCCTAAAGTGTGCCAAGAAAACATCCCCCACACCATTACACCACCACCACCAGCCTGCACAGTGGTAACAAGGCATGATGGATCCATGTTCTCATTCTGTTTACGCCAAATTCTGACTCTACCATCTGAATGTCTCAACAGAAATCGAGACTCATCAGACCAGGCAACATTTTTCCAGTCTTCAACTGTCCAATTTTGGTGAGCTTGTGCAAATTGTAGCCTCTTTTTCCTATTTGTAGTGGAGATGAGTGGTACCCGGTGGGATCTTCTGCTGTTGTAGCCCATCCGCCTCAAGGTTGTACGTGTTGTGGCTTCACAAATGCTTTGCTGCATACCTCGGTTGTAACGAGTGGTTATTTCAGTCAAAGTTGCTCTTCTATCAGCTTGAATCAGTCGGCCCATTCTCCTCTGACCTCTAGCATCAACAAGGCATTTTCACCCACAGGACTGCCGCATACTGGATGTTTTTCCCTTTTCACACCATTCTTTGTAAACCCTAGAAATGGTTGTGCATGAAAATCCCAGTAACTGAGCAGATTGTGAAAGACTCAGACCGGTCCGTCTTGCACCAACAACCATGCCACACATTCTTTCCCATTCAGACATTCAGTTTGGAGTTCAGGAGATTGTCTTGACCAGGACCACACCCCTAAATGCATTGAAGCAACTGCCATGTGATTGGTTGGTTATATAATTGCATTAATGAGAAATTGAACAGGTGTTCCTAATAATCCTTTAGGTGAGTGTATATCAATAACTTCATTGCTATTAATATTTTCACATAACTTGATGTTACTTTTCTATATTACAGGCTTTTCATTATTTGCAACAGGTGACATTTTATTGACTGTAATTATTCAAGGGAATGTGCATATGGTGCTTGTAGTGTGTTGTAGTGTGATGTCCACAAATGTGCTAAGTTGCATCATCTACAAGCCATGATCAGTTCTATAAACAGAACTGGGTTGTCAAATCAAGCTTATGCTTTTAGTCTGATGAATTGTCAAGCTCAGATATTCCAGCCTTATGAACATCATTCAAAAAACCCTTCCCAAAATACTGTAGAGAATGATGTTTTGAGATAATCAGGCTATGGTAAGGTATAAATCATTGTCTTCAACATCATCTTTCTAGCAAAGATATTTGACAACATCTGATGGTGTCTGACCCAATCTTCTTGTATGGTTTCTCTACTGAAATAACTACATTATCACAATATTGACTCATAACAAACCTTTGCCTTAATTTGATCGCAGCCAGCTACTACTAACCTTGACAGGGTCTGCCTCCCTGTGCTGCTCTATTGATCTTCATTCTCCATGCCTCCCTAGGAATTCAGGGTTGACTCACATGACTCCTATGTTTTGGTAGATCTGTTTTATGTGGTGCCTTTAAAGGTCAGGGCCAGGAAAGCTGATATCACTCCACTCACAGTAAATGCATGTGCTATTGCTCCACTTCCTTCTCTTTCTGATACACAGCTAAATCATGTTGGGCTTCATTCTGTATGTTTTAGGAAACCCATTGAATCCCAGATAAGTATTGTAAGAGGAACAGCTAAAAAGGCACTCCAGACTTTCCTGTACTGATAGGATGTTGAGCAAAGCTGCCAGGTTTCAAAATAGCTGTGGTTACTGCCCTGCTGAAATGTCTTGTTTTTAAAGATATTGTGACAAAGTGAAAGTCCATCAGCTGTATCAGTTTTTAATGGTCTTATAAATTCAGAATAATATAAATTAAGAAATAATATAACATATATAGAGAAAAAGATAAATAGCTCAGACATACAGGGATATAGAGCAACAGTTTTTAATTCCTCTGACTGATGGGATAAGGGAAACTAATTAATATATAGAGTTCACAACTAAACACTTCTTAAATTAATTGAGAGCAGTTGCAGTTAGAATTGGGGACAGACATTTGTCCTGGATAGTGGATATTCTCAGCACATTTCAGTGTCACCTTATTATGCATGATTTACTTCCAAAAAACAGCCTCATTTCACACTTATTCCTTATGCGGTGTGTATCCCTTTTAAAGTATTGCAGTTTTTTTTCCATCTGTCCTGGTTTTACCTCTGGAGGTGATGCCCTTGCAGCCCTTGTGGTTTGTTAACAGTGTCTGTTGCATCATTTACAAGCAGCTACTACAAGCATCTCTGGCGCACTGTTGTCACTGGCCAATTAATGTTTGATAGATGGCTCTATGCTCACACGTGCTGTCAATCACATGTTTCCTGCAGTAAGACAAGTTTAGGGTATGGCTATTGTAAACCATATCAATAACAAATAAGAATACAATGTCTTTTTAAAGATATATGTTTATTAATACTGTGTTTTGTGATATGTTTGATTTTTTTCTACCTGTGAAAATAGGATAATACTGATTGATTTATAAGATGGCCTCAGTACATGTTTTTGTTGTAGAACGCCATTGTATTGAGGGAAAAGCTACTCTTGCAGTATATCACCTGAGAGTCTGTCCTTATATTTGCCTCTAACTCCCACACCGTGCATCTTTTGTGCTTCAGAACCATAATAATTGTGTTTCAATGCTTTTCTACACTACAATGAACGAACAGAAAGCATTTGAGAAACAAAATGATCGTTTTTTTTAAATAACATGACCTTTATAATAATTGCTTGTAAGCCAAAACATGTAAAGAAACTGGTGATAAAAGCAGCTCTTTCAGGCTCCTATCTCCAGGCAGGAAAGTTATTTTGTCTTCTGTTCCCCAGTAGAATATTAGTCATGCAGAACATACCA
Organism: Amia ocellicauda; assembly: GCF_036373705.1. NCBI lineage: Eukaryota > Metazoa > Chordata > Actinopteri > Amiiformes > Amiidae > Amia > Amia ocellicauda. Next base: position 19,068,175 of record NC_089869.1, read on the forward strand.
CAACTCACAGCGCGGGGTAATTGTCTGCACTCTCCCAAACTGTACCCAAACCTCATTAGGACCACTTAGAGCAAACTATAATCAGCTCAGTAGGACAGGGCTGGGACTGATAACTGGTACCTTCTACTTGATAAATACACCCATTATTAACATGATGAATACTTTTAAAGTGAGAATGTATGTGCATTATAATTAATTATGTACTGTATGTATTTCTGACAAGCCTATATGCATGAGTTTGCAGGCCTAAATCAAACTACTTAAATAGATTTAAAATCTGAGGGATTCACTGTAGAGCTATGTATAAAGTCCAGACACTATTATGTCATAGAAGTCACTAACGGTGATCAGCCAGTATCAGTTAATGCAAGGCTGAGGTAACCGTGTTCAGTTCAAATGTATAAATAGCACCAGACTAATTGGATTTCCTCCACATGTCTAAGATACTGCCTTTTAAAGCAGTCTGGGGGTGTGTATCATTGGAGTTCTTGACTTTTCAGTGCTAAGGTTTTCATTGTCACTGGTAGCTTTGGCCTGAAGGTACCATGTGTTTGTCATCACCTTATTTTGTCCAGAGCAAATGTGATTAGCAAGATCCTATTTTCCTCACGTTATTGAGTTTTAGGGTGCTTGGTCACTGCATCGACCAGCCTCCAGAAAAGGGCACCATGCCTTTTCCTTTCCCGTAGTTTTGTAATGAGGTTAATGATGTGGTTAAAAGATCGAATAGAAATCATTCATCTTGCAATTGATGTTGGCCTGTTCTTGACACTAGAACTGCTAAATGTAGACAAATATAGTTAATAAATTATTCAAAGATAACCAGTAATCCTTTGATTGTTATTGTTAACTTCAGTTCCTGAAATGGGCGAAACAGTTAGTGGAGTCAAACTCAGTTGACTCAATGACTCACTACAGTACTGAAGCAAACTGATATCTTAAAAGTGAATATGGCAGACATATAAATTTAAGTAAAATTACAGTTGCATCACTTAAATAGCTGTAGCAATGCTTGGTGACATAAAAGGCTATTATTCCTAACCTTTAAGGTTTGCTTTTTATACTTCAGAATTGTATCTAATCTGGATTTAGATTTCTTTCTGTCACTTCATATGATGAATGACTGCAGACAACAAAGCAGGCAAAAGCCATTGACAATATAAAAAATTATTTATTAAAGGGACAAAGAAGAGAGAAAAGTTCTGGCACACAAGAAACATGTATTTACAGTAAAAAAAAATATCTGGGTGTCAGATACAGGCTTTGTGCATCACCCCTTAACATTCACCTCCACATTGCACTTCTGGAAAAAAAACAAATCGGATAGCATACCTTTTCAAACAGACTTTAGAGATATCTGACTCACAATGACCTCCATTTCTTAAAAAGGGAAAGGATAGCAGGTCCACTATGACACATTTCCTCTTAGACTCTTTCACCTACACACTCTTATTTACTTACTCATACAACCCTTACATAACATGCCATCTCATTCTGCACATCACTCCTCAGTTTCACACACAACAATATTCTCTAATAGCACTGGATTAATAAATGCAAGACAACCAGCATATACAAAAACATAGCAGCAAATACTGTGTAGAGAATAACCTGGTGAAGTGTATTACTTGCTTCTGTAATTATAAATATTCAAAAAGTGATTAGAAATGCAGGCAAACATTTATGTGCAAAAAGGGAAGATGCATTTCTTACATGTAAATATTTACTCTATTGGGAAATTAGGACAACCAATTTCTTTCCTGAAAGTAATTAATTAGAAGGTACCACAATTAAACATCTTCAATATGAAGGACTTTGTATCTGTACCAGTTTAAACACTCACATTCACAGATTTAAAAGGCTTCGTTTCCATCAGTGCAAACTGCTCACCACTGAATCTTTTACAGCACAACAACATTCAGGTGGCTTACATTAAACAGACCAAACAACAATTGGTGGCAATTATTGCTGTGATCATAAATAAATAATTCCAATGAACTGGTGCATATTTAATCTTGATTCAGATGTAATGATGGGAGATGAGACAAATGCTTCACATGGTGGCATCCGATTCAAACAAAAGGCACTTTTCTGGGTAAGAAAATGTGTTTGAACTTCAAGTTCAACTGAATCATCTTCTTCTGTCCTTACTAATGTCTTTCTAAATGTCAATATATGATCAGTATAAATGTACATTTCTTTAACGTAATACTTTGTTTTTCGGGGTTGCAAGCTTTTGTTTATAGTACATGAAATCAAACCAATCCATCTTAAGCTGTCTAACTGGTAAAATACGATTTTAATACAAGGAACCAAACTTAAAGTTTAAGTAGACAACAACATTCACAATATTTATTTTTTTAATTGCAAGGTCTGGTATATATTTCAGTTTGAACTGTAAAATACCAAATACTAAACTATTTGTTTTAATTCATTTTCAAATATTATGAGGCCATGAACAGCATGATTATTTGATGAGTATTTTTGTCAAATAGACAAATCAAAATTAGCTTCAATTGCTTTGAGAAAGACATCAGATTAATAAAAACAATACTCAATATCATGCTTTGAATGTAACAAATATTTCTGATTTGATAATTCAAAACTAGACTATTTTTAATACAGTTTCTGAATTTCCTTACAGCATGTCTTAGACCTGCTACAACTCATCAGTGTCTCAACTAGTGATTTGTACGTATTTTGTTACTCTGCCTGCGTCTTTCAAAGTGATTCGCTAGAGTATTCTATAAAAGGTTTATGCACACTGCTTAAATGGTACACACTTGCTACTTATTGAAAGTGATTTGGGATATAGCTAGGTTAGGTTATCACTACAGAAAGTGAAAGAAGGCAATGCTGAGGTACTGTAATAAGAACTTGAGCATAACCCATGCCCCAAATTATACATATGATACACTCGCACTTGGACCTCTCCATTTTTGGATTAGCAAAAAAACGTTTCAATAGCACTTGTGTCCTAAAGCCCACAACACTGAAAGCAGAGTCTTCTTTATATCGGTTGAAGAGGCAAAAAAAGAAGATCAATGTTTTCTATGTTCTAGCATTTCCGTTTAAAACACAAAAAGCTGTACTTGCTGTACTCGGGAACCATGTAGAGTATAAACCATTAGGCTTCAGGCTTCCTAAAGTGACTTTGTTTCTCGTCTTTCCAAGCACTTGCAAAGACTTCTGGAAAACGACTCCTGTGCATTTGTCTAACATGAAGCATGCAGTCACCAATAGGGGGCGGTGTTCTCAACCTGGCCCCAGCTCTGCCATTCGGGGAAGAGTCCACTTGACGTCCTAGGACTACCGAATTGATCAAACTCCATCTCCTGAGGCTTGTTGGGGGTTTTATATTCTGACGTTTTATTCTGGAGAATAGGTGGGACCTGAACACCATGACATTTCAACTCGGTGTGCACTAGTCTGTAGTTCTTCTCGTCATTATTGTCCCAAAAGGTCTGATCTTGGGTTTTGAAAGAAATGCAGAATTCAACTCGCTCATGAGGGGGCACAAAATCTGGCAGGTCAATGACAAAAGAAAAGGTATCGGTTTCTGAGCAACCGTAAACATTGTTCATAAAGACGCATTCGACGTCCGTGTAACTTTTCCACGTGTCGAAAGTGATGCGTATCTGGACAGATTTCTCAAAGCTTGTGTTTTTCACTTTCACTGTGCCGGCAAGCAACCTTTCCTGGAGGGAGCAATTTTCCAGACACACGAAATTCTTTTTGAGACGATTTCTGAAATCCAAGTAATCGGCAGCAGGTTGGCAGAAGTCCAGGACCAAGTTTCTGTCCTTACTGACTTTCAAACCCCCTGTGGCATCTTCCAGGTCAGTGAGATCGAACTGCAGCTCTGAAATATGATCCTCCTCAAACTCCGAAAACACGTGTATGGCTGTGAGGGACAGGCCCTTAGAATCAGCAAACACCACCCTCTTCTTCGATTTGGTCTTGGGTTTTTGCCATTGCACGCTCGCTGCCTCTTCCTCTTGTTTTGAGCTGATGCACGGTCTCAGTGGTTTGTACCTGTTCACCAGGTTTCTCCCCCTGCAGTCCTCATAAGAGCTGAGGAAACTCCTCAGGGGGGGTGAATGTGCCAGGCAGAGTCTCATGGCTACATCTACTGGCATGATAGGGCCCGGTAATGGTCTAGGGTTCAAGATGTGAAGGACCCTGTAAGAAATTATAACATATATATTAAGCAAAAGCTAACATACTTTTTAATGTTAAAAAACACAAATGAAAAGAAAGAAAGAAACAGAGAGCTAGAAATCAAAGTCAAAAATACAATACAACGCGTACAGTAGTATTGGTATATCATAAATAAAATCCAATAGACTTTTGCCTTTATTTTTTATAAATACTTTTTCTTTTTATCTGAAGATTTACATATTTGTTGTTTCTGTTGTTGTGTTTTGTTGCATTAATATTATTCAGAGCAAAAGTATTAGTATATCTGAGAAATCAAGTCTTGACAGGTTGTCCATTAAATGGAAATGATACTTGTCACTTTAAGCTTAAATTGCTAGACAGAAGTGGAAAATGTATCAAACGTTTATCTAATACATAAAATCAGTTTATTTATTTAACTAAAATATTCATGTTATGTACACGCACCATAACAATACGCATATTATTTATTTAGGTTGCGCATGACGCTCTTCATTGACACTGACACTTGGAAAATAATGTTTTGCTGTGTTTGTTTTGAAAGGACTTACTTTTCAGTTTCAACCCGAATTCAAAAACGAATTTGCGGATCAGGATGCGAATTGACTTTCCTTTAAACCAAACCAAAGATACAACTCATGTATTGTAACTATGCTCTCAGACGAAAAAACTTTTGCGCATATTGCACTGTATGTATCTCAATAAGAGTACAAAAAAGGGCATGTAAGTAAAACACATTGCCGGTACCCATGAACTTGACATGACAATACTGAGTAGATATTAAAATAACTATTTTAGTCCTTTGATTTAGCTTGAGGCTCCTTGCTGATAATGTTATGACTATTTTCTTTGACACACTCAAAGCCTGGATTAAGGAATTTATTTAGCATGTTTTACAAATCATAATCCTTAAGAAATACTTGTTATAATGTTAGTTTAACGATTTGTGTATGTATTTTATTTATAGACCTACTGCGGACTCCTTTTGATAACCATTACTGGATAGATCATTCTGGTAGGAAGGTACGCAGTATGATTTAAAATATTAATACAAACCTTTAAACAGACATGTTTTGCTTTTCCGTGTCAACATAAAGTAGACAATGACTTGTCTATCAATTCTTCCGACAATTAGGGTATCTCACACATTTTAGATTTAAAAAAGAAACTACCCTGCGATATTTAAAAAAGAAAAACAAACACAAACAACTATTATTATTATAAAAAAAAAACAATTAATTAATGAAGTAGGAGAGGAAGAAGAACAAGAAACAGAAGAAGATAAAGAAGAAGAAACTGCAGGAAACAAAACTGAATGCAATATCTGACTTTCCTACCTGGTGCAATTCATCGAAAAGAGTAAAGAAAAACCAACCCCCCAGGCACATTAATTGTTTCAAGCCGGGTCAATGGATGTCGTTTTTAGTTTTGATAATTTTGATATTCAATACATTAAAAATAATAAAAGCTGGCAGCCCGGGGTTATCTGAGGCGACCCGCCCCGTAGTCTCTGCGCCGCAGCTCTGCTCACTGCGCTGGCGCTCCGCGGTCCTCCAGCATATCAAACCGATTTGCATATCTCTCAGCAGACAGCCAATGGGAGGACGGATAAGAGGCCACCCAGCCAATCAGCGGCCTGTATGCCAGCCCAGGCTGTGACGCACAGGAGAGTCGCTGGCCGTGGCCGTGGAGGACGGGACAGCTGACAGCCACATAGGTCGCAGTCGTGCAGCGCAGATGTCCGCAGTTCTGCGCGGGTCTGCGCGACTCCACCAATGGGAGCAGCGGGACTCTGCATATCTGCGCAGAACTGCGGAGATGTGCGCTACAAAGACGCGACATTATCTGTATTGGAAGAGCTCTGCTGTCTCTAGTGGAGTATTGTATTCATTTTACCTGGCGCAAACGAAACTACTTTTGATATTAATTTGCAGACTACCTAGTCTTTAAATATGGGCGTTTCTTAGTTAATAACTATTTAAACATATTAATTAGGTGATTGCGTTAAAAAATAGACCTTCCTTTTGCAGTGGACTGTTCATACCTGAAAAGAAAGAAAGTGTCATGTTTTTTTTTAATTTAATGTTGCAGTGATACAATTTTACAATAATGAACAGAAAGATTAAAATAATTACAATATGACAGCACTGAAGTTACTGAAGCACCCTTTTGTTCAAAACTTGGCTCTGGTTTCAATGTGCTGCCTATTCAGGCCTATTCTCCGTAGTAGTATCTTACTGTATTTAGCTTCACTGTATTGCATTACTGTGTTGTATTTTCAATTCGGTGAAGCAGACGGTAGTGTGTGTTTATATATTAACAACATGTCTGATCCAAGCTGATATGTTAAATTCCTGAAGCAAGATCATAATAAACCCAAACAGTGTCAGACGGGGCGGATATGAATTCAAACTTTGAGACATCACCGACATGTCAGGCATTCATTATGTTGCATGAAACAAAGTATACCACAACCGGGGGGTTGTATGTTACTGTTTGATATATCTTACAGAGTTACACAATCCAGAATATTAGGTTTCCATTAAGACAAGAACAAAAGAGTACTTAATGTTTGATGTTAGGATCTGGCTATCCTGATTAGTCTAATATTAAAGTAATAGACTGAGGCACAACACTAGCCAACACCAACATTTGAAGCTAAATCAATTTTTCCACTCTTCATGTTCAAATCTGAATTTAGTAGAATCAAAAGCCATCACTAATGGAAGTCTTTTGGTCACTCTCACCCTAGCCCAATATCTATACTAACCCTAGTCTGACTCTTCATCCGAATTATAATGCTGATTGATTGTTAGATAGAAAACTTTGTAGAATAATTTGTGTTATCTAGAACTGAAGTCTCGCAATTAAGTTCATCAGAGTTCAAGCACATTGTCTCTACCCATTTCAAGCACCTATGTATGACATTACAGAGATACAGTACATTTAAGGAAATGATTTGTTAAACTTTGGAGATTCCAGCAGTGTTGGTAACCCTGTGTGTTACAATGATACATGTGGTGAATCACTTCTGTTAATCGTAGTGGGATATTGCAGTTATGGGGAGGGGCAGGAAGAGATTACGTGTAAGATATTAAAAAGATAAGCCAGCTTTCACATTCCCTAGGACATTTCACAAGAATATTTAGCTAAATACTGTACATGTAAAATTATAAAGTACTTGATCTATAAAAATGATTCACAAGTCATTAACAGGCTGTGGTGTGAAACTAGGTTCTTCACATCTTTACTGTACTATTAAAATCATGGCTCAGGTCAGTATTTTGTTTGGGAAGGTTTTGATTATTTGTCCCTAAGACTAAATAACTTTGCATAGAAATCATCTATATGAATGAAAAACATATGATGGTAATAATAATTCCATTGCTATGATAATTATGGCCACTACCGGTAATAATTGCTGACCTTTCAATAAAATGTAGTAATCACTGCTGGACACAAAGCTGTCCTCTTTTGGATACACAGATTTAACATATTTTGAATTGTTTTAGCAGTACTTTTAAAATGAACCTGAGGATTTGATATTGGTGAGTGAGAGCGGAGTCAGGAATAGCCTGTTCAAAGGTCTGATAAGGACAATGGAAGGACAGATGGCAGCTGTTGAAATTTAATCTGGTTCAAGTTGAGGAATTCCTTCTGTAGGTTCACCAAGTGGGTCTGTGGACAAGTGAATTCATATGAAACGGATGTATTGAACCCTGGAATGCATGTCTTTAGAATATTAATATTACGTTGAGGAAACTCATTTGGAAATGTTATTATTATTCAATTATTCAAGCTACAAATTAAAAATACATGATTGGTGATCCCTAATAATGAGATTTTGAGTTGGTTGGGAAAAAACAACAACTGACAGTTCACAGGTTGGACTGAAATGACCGCTCTTCACTCCTGGCAAGGCCATGTACTTTGACAAGTTATTTCTGTTCCAAATAAATTAATCTATGGCATGATTTTAAAGAAGACAGATACTCACCAAAGGCAGTTACATTGTCATGGCTTTCAGGCTCATGGAAACAAAATTCCTGTATTTGTTTAATTTATTTAGTATTAGTTCCTAATAACTACAATGCTTTTGAAGAAAAAAGCAACTCCATAACTGTTTAACTGTTATCATTAAAATGGGATTAACTGGGTGGATTACAATACATAAACCTTGTTCAGGTTTAGTAACAAAACCAAGGCTCAGTTATTGGCTTCCTTCTATAACATCAGACGTATTGTTCTAGAAATGTTGTCAGTCTTCTTGTCACCTGTCTTTGATCCCAGAACATTAGACTAATTAATTTAATTGTTTTTAGAAGTTGATTTGATTAAATAATGCCTGCTGGGATCCATGAAGTAACTTTCAAAAGTTAAATTGAGTATGCCTTTACATATCAGAAAGATCCCAGCAGTCCAAGCCAAGAGCAGAAACAAACAAATGTCTAGAGCAGGCAGTGCTGACATTTTGAAGAACAACACACTGCTAATTATAATACACATTGTCAGGAGAAGAAGGAAAGAAAGCTTTATACAACACTGCTAAAGTGTTTAACAACTGAATTGTTCCTTTATTTCTGCTGCGATATATTTTGAGTGTGAATGGCCTTGGACACAGCCGACAGATAAATAAAGCATAGCATGAGAATCATCATAACGAACGGCACATAAACATAAATATAAATCTCAAGCTTTAAATTGATTAGACTCTCATAATACAAATTTAACTGCAATGCAAACGGCTCTCTCTGTATGTCTATTATGTTATTCATTCAATTTAGAAAGATAACAAAATATTTGTTTATGATTCACATATAATTCACAGTTGTCATACCAAGAGTTCACGAGAGTAGGATTAAGTCATTGTTGGATTTAATTCCAGGCACGTACACACATAGCTGTCCAACATGTTGGCAGCTGGAGTGCAGTCAGGAGAGAGTAACCTGAGCACTGATTGGTCTAAATGTTTCACACACTTGTAAAACAGGAAGTTGCAGTGCTCTCTGCAGATATAAATAATTGACTGACAGGTCTGAGTGGTCTAAGGACATGCTACCGATTCTTTGGAATAAGTTTTATTTTGAATAATTTCATTAAATGTTTTTTTTTTCTATTTTCATTTTTTTAAGTGAGAAATTATGGGATACAAATGGGAAATGTTTCTGTTATGGTTACAAATGTGTGTCCATGACACTTTCACTTATCAAGGGCAAAATTAGCTAACATCATACAATTGTCTTGTACATAATAATTATTATTTATTGTATGTATTTACCTCTTAAGTGTACTGCATGAGAATGGTACCATTTAAGGCAATGGTTCATTTCACAGTGTCAAAACCTTGTACCATCCTATATAATACAAAGATAGAGCTCCCCTGTTGTTCTAGAAACTTGTGTATATGACCTTCAGTGTGGTTTATTAATGTGGACTGTATTTATAGTTTGAACTTCATAATAGCACAATGCTGTTGGAAAAAGTATTAATGATTTCCTGAGAAATAACACACAATACTGGGTGGGGGCGAATTCTCGGTCTGCATTGGCTTGGGTTCAAGTCCTTATTTTGCAGCCCTTACTAAATAAAATACAGTAATTTTGTATGTATTTTACACATAGAACTTTAACTAGAAACAAATAAGGTATATGTTAAGTAAGGTCATTATTGAGTAAGAAAGTAAATATAAAGTTATATATCTAAATTAAACCTTTGAACTTCACCCATCTATATATAAATTATATTCTTATATTATAAATCAAGTTAAAGTTTTCCGCAATTCCCCTCTTAATGTTTATTTTGACTTAAGTGTAATGTCATTAATAGTGTGTTAATTAAGATTAAAGAGATAGGAATTAATTGCAAACTTTACAAAGCAATTTATTATTCTGATGTTTGCATGTGTAAAAAGAGTGGAATCATAAATACAACAAGTATTTGTTATGAAAATATTTCAGTCATGTTGGGAGGAAGGGAGTGGATTAATCATGCTTGAAGCAGGTGTTTTATTCGATATAAACATCAGGTTTTCTTTCCTTTCTTTTTATTTTTTAACTCTCAGATACACTGTTTATAAACCTACTGTTCTGAAAACCCTCCTTTGAAGATAACATGAATGGTATTCATCTGTGCATCTGTGTTTAAGAACAGAGCTAGAAAATATAATCACGTATCTGGAATTATTATTACAAATGGTAAACAAAAGACCTGTTATAACAGAAGCAACCACAACAGAATAGGCTGGTGCATGCAGTGAAAATTGCCTTCGTATGGGAATGAGCAAATATGAATGTTGAAACCTTAAATGTCGGGGTTATTTAAGTTCCTCTGGAGTGGAAAGTTACTTAATGAACACCCAGTGCGGTAGTTATAAATCAGACTGGCAACATAATTATACTTTATAGGTTTCAAGTGCAACAGTAGAATGCCAATGTTATTTCTCCCATGAGATATTAAGAAGTTCAAAAACAGAATGTATTTACACACACTTTTCTGCTCAGATGTTTATTTCCTTTGAACAAAATTGCTTTGCTGCAATTAATGATCTACTGAGTAACAAGTATAGACACCACGGTCAGTTTGATCATCTCCATACTTTGATGGATGACATTTCATGCTTCTTGACAGAAAGTGATCCTAGATTGTTTTTATTTACATACAGTGATTTTTCCAACGGTGCTGCAGAGCACACAATATTGCCAAATTTCTGAATCTTAAAATAGTCAAGTTATTTAGTAAACTTATATGTATCAACCCATATTCAGACCAAGATAATGCCTTGTTTTCCATTAAGTATACCTTTAAATTGTTAAAGTAACTGATATCTAAACCTTCAGTGAAGTATGTAGTGAGTGACCTTCATTCCTTTGATAAGGTGGGCTGTTATCACATTCTATACATTATTCCACAATGTCAGACCCCTACATGAATGATATGAGTGCTGATGGAGGGATGGCTATTTTAAAATACTAACAGATATGCAACATTAGGAGTATGCGAATGCGATAGACAAGAACTGTGTCAGGACTGAGACAGAAGCATCTGACACATTCCAGAAATGTCGATCTCTTGCCCTTATTAAAATGTGTATTTACTGGAAGAGAGGTAACTGGGTTTTTTAGTAAGTCACCAAAAAGAGGAATGTTCAAGGTCAAAAAAGCCAACAGCCAATCAAATCCTATTTATTCTCCCACTCTACTTATCATGCTTTGATCAAATTAGGGCAAGGGGCCAGAGTGATAGAGGTGCCTGGAGGCAGGGTTGTACTGCTTAGACCAACTGAAATGTGGCCAATTTAAGATTAGAAGACATTTGCATAGTTACCACATTGCCTTATTTGTTATAAAAATAGATTTCGTTTTGCAATACAATGGGAATGTGCCATCAGACCTTATTAGCAGGCTCATCTGCAAACCTGTAGCTGTACATTCATCAAAGCAGCTGTATTGTAGTATTCTTGTTACTTTACTTGTGAACTTTGTGAGTTTACTTAAATAAAAAAACTAAATACAAGGAATTGTATTTATGGAGAAGAAAACATTTTGTGCTGGAATAGTGTAAAAACAAACAAACAACAAATGGTTTGAAATAGATTAGTTATTGTAGTTTTGATTGTAGCATGTGATATTCTGAGAAAATTCTTTTAAAAAGTACTTTTAACACACATTTAAATTGATATCAGATTTTACACCTGAATACACCAAAAATATGTATACTTCTTAGAAAACATCCGTTGAAATATCATCCCCCCCAAAAAAAGTCACAAAAGCTAATACTCTAGTGTGACTTGAAAGTTAAAAATTAACCTCATGATTTAATTTACAAATGTTATCTAGTTAACCCAGATGTTACAGTTTGTAAGATCTACATTCAGTGGCAAGTGACACAAAATCAAATGGCTCATTTATAAAAGTATTTGCATTGTTAATGTGAGTGAAAATGCCACTGGTAAAACAAATTACTGCCACAAAGAAATCACTTTGAAAAGAAAAGTGGCAATTAATAACTAGAATCTAAAGTATTTGAACAGGAAATTAAAGTCTGAATTGTATTTCCTTCTTCCTATGTAAGAAAATCTGTAGATTTCAACATGAAAAGAACAGAACAACTTCAATAACCACTGACAATCACTGTTGAACGTATTAAAAGTTTGTTTGTTATAAAACGTCTGTTTTCCTTATTAAACACCCACACAAGAATGTTTCCAGTACAAATGAGAAATAAGATAAATGTTGATTGACAAAGCAGTCGTGGATCTGTTGCTTTCTCTAAAATAATTAACTAAAATATTCCCATACTTTGTTAATAATAATAACTTTTTTTTACTATATAAAATATAACCTTATGTCAACAATGTATTTCATAGCTTTTTAAAAATGTTTTTCCAGATTGTACTATTAATATTCATAGGTTAAATTCTTCCTTCAATACTGAAAAAGGTAACTGGTTGGTTAACCAATTAATCAAAATAACCACGAATATAATAATTAAATATAAATAATTTTAAAAATATATAATTTAAACAAACATTTATTTACTGAATGTAATCTCTATTCTGGATAGTTCAGGTATTTTTAGAAGACTTTATTGCCATCTATTGGTGGAAAAATGTAAACCACAATTTGTCTATATTACTATAATTTCTTCAATAAACAAAAGTTTAGTGCAATATTTCTCTAACCTACTCATAATAATAATTCCGTTAGACCATTCCTATATTCAGATACATAACAATACAAACATAAACGTGAGTTAAAAAACATATTTTCTAATTTTCTTCTTGTGATTTTTTTTAAACATTCAACAATTAATTAAATATATACACAAAATGATTTAAGATATCACTTACAAATATGTACTTAATATTTAAAAAAAGTTTAATATTAAATAAAACATGTTATAACACTGAGCCAGTAAAATTAGTTGTCTACCAATTAGTCTCTTAAACCATAATGTTGTGTCACAGAGTTAAGATGAAATACTGCCTGGCAAAGGCAACAACTGAACAATCAAAACAATGGTATACATGTGATATTGCACTGCCAACACAAGAAGCTGGCAGTAACAACACCCTGAGCCCCATCACTAGTAAACACCAGGATTTGAAGCCAAGCCAATGAAAATCCACACCTATCACAGTAACACAATAGGAGTTATAGCATTGTTAATGGGAGACTATGATTACAGGGATCTCTAAACCTAACCTAACGCCGGAGCAAAAATATAACCAGAATTTCACCAATAAATTCAACTTAACATAACAAAATCTAGCAAAGGTATCTCAATTATATTCTAAAAACAACCTAGATGTAGATGTAAATCCATTCTTACCTTCATCTGTTTCACAAATTACAATTTACTTTGCAAATGGTCGAATTTTTTGTTATTTTGAAGGATTGAGCTAAATAATTAATGAATGCATTTTAACAATTATTTAGCATAGAACCTGAATAATGTTTAGTGTAACAGTGCCAAACTCAGTGACAGCATAATCCAATGTACATCAATAGGTAACCTACCCCATTTGAATCACTAAAAAAGGGAATATCAAAAAGTTAATGGCAATCTACACACTCCCCACACTAGAAAAGTGATTTAACTTGAATGGAAGTATATTATTATTACTTTAGTACAGGGGTTCCCAATGTCTGGGGATGGAGGGCCAATTTCCAGAGTTTGCATGGGATGGGAAATGAACCACTGATGAAAACGAAATATGTCCCAAATCATACCTTTTTTTCCCCTATAACTTTATGGAAGGGAACATTTATTAACTTTAATTGTTGTTTTATTATTTCCCCCAAAATTACATGTGCAATTTGTAACATGTGCAATTTCGGAAAATGTAAAAATACAGTAAAGGTTCAGAAAAGGGAGGGTTTAAGGTTGGCTTTGGAGGCCGCACAAAAGATCCTCGAGGGCCGCATTTGGCCCCTGGACAGCACTTTGGGAACCCCTGCTCTAGTAACTCTGTCCCCCTATGGGAGTTTATTTTTAGATCACCGCATTGTAGTTAATTTGCAGAGAATCACTGTTTGTAAAGGTGCACCACTATGGATGACTATGCATGCCAAAATTAAAATAATAATAATAATAATACACAAAGAAATTAATAATTAATTCAATCAATGTTGACATAAATTCCCGTGCATTGATTTGGCCATTGCAACATTTATTTACAGGTTGACTGATTTCAAAATGTGTTTATCCGTGTATTTCTTTCCACATTGTTTGATTAATTGATTCTTCTCGCTGTGCGTGTGTCTGGTGCTGGCAGGGGCCGTCCTGCACACAGCGGCACTGGCGTGTTTACAATACGGGAGCTTTGCGGCAGCCAACCACGTCAGCGGCGCCCGGTCACCGCCACCCCCGGAGCGCCCAGGTAGGCAGGGCTCAGGCGAGGCTGTGTCTGCGGAAGGCCGACGGACCACTGCCGGTGTTTTATTGAGGACTACGGTGAGCAGTTGTGGGTGAGGAACCTGGAAGACACTCCTTTAGTCTCGGAATAATGCGGTGTATAGCATGGTCGACATAGGGAAAGAGGGCTGAAACTGTTTTGGATCCAGTCGAGCGGTGGCTTTTCCCCGGAGGAACCGGCCAGGGCAGCTGGAGCCTGTGGGATTTGATCTGGGTGTTTTAATGTCACTGATCAGATTGTGTAGCAATGATCTCGACCTGTCGGTGATCCATTGAGGGGCCTGGACTGTTGTGCTGCGGCCTCGGTGCTCCAGCTCTGAGGATCCGCCGCTCCGGCCAGCGTCGCGGTGAAGACGAGACCCACACTGCGCCGATGTCGCTTCTCCGGTGTTCGGGCATCTCCGGTTTTGGTGGTGGTGGTGGCTCGGCTCCGACCGGGATGGATACCTTGGGGGCCGGCGAACCGACCCGGGAGCTGTTCGATGCCTGCAGGAACGGGGACGTGGAGCGGGTGAGGAAGCTGGTGAACCCCGACAATGTCAACAGCCGAGACACGGCAGGCAGGAAATCGACCCCGCTGCACTTCGCCGCTGGTAAGACAGGCCTCTGGTCGCTGATTACACCTTGCTTTCATTAACCGTCTCTCGGTGATATGCAATAATGATGTTAGTGTATGTATCTAAAGAACTACATCTATAACAGAACTATAGCCAATGCTGTATTGCAAGACATTAATGTTAGGGTTTCTCTAGTTCTGGACGTTTTCTTGAATGCAATATTACACAAGTTGTATTTATTTTATTGTATGTAAATTACATCATCTGCACATCAATATTCAATGCATGCTTAATATGCAATGCAGCAAATTTAGAAGCTTTTTACATAAACCTATTTAAATCTGTTGGGTCCTACTAATTTGACTTAAGAGACCAAGCATGTTGTTTATTGGCCTCCTTTTCCCAGATAATTGGTTGTGACAGTCTTAATACTATATTTGCATTCAATACAATTGATTCTTACCTGTCCATTCAGTTCAGGAAATGATGACAGGGTGGTATTGTACTGAGCCTCAGTAATAACAGTGATAGCAATAACCCCCCCAAGCTAGGAAATGTTAGTCACAGAATGTATGTCAGCGATTGTGGATTATAGTACAAAAAACGGGCCAAAATCTGAATTTATTCTCGGATCGCTCCATAGATGTCCGTGGTTCCTTTGGTCATGGGTCTAACGTGTTGTCCAATTCTCCAGGGTTCGGCCGCAGGGATGTTGTCGATTACCTGCTGCAGAACGGTGCCAATGTCCACGCACGGGACGATGGGGGCCTGATCTCCCTCCACAACGCCTGCTCCTTCGGTCACGCCGAGGTCGTCAATCTGCTGCTGCGGCACGGGGCCGACGCCAACTCAAGAGACAACTGGAACTACACCCCACTACACGAGGCTGCGATCAAGGGCAAGATTGATGTCTGTATAGGTGAGACGGGGCCCTGGAGTCGGCTCTCCTCTGCCACGGTCGACCGTCCATCAGTGCTATTCAAAGGATTTCATCTCATAATGATGCTAAAGGACTTGCGCTTTGTTCCTGTTAGGAATCTGCATGTGCTTTCTGTTACAGCTTTTCACGGTCGATTCTGTCACATCAGTTGAGGTTTTAATGAAGATGTACTGTTACTAAAAGGCGAATTTGTGATGCAAAGTGTTTCCAATTTTTATATTAGCAAACAGCTGTTATTGGAGAAGTCTTGCCTGGAAACTGGTTATATGTGGAATGTTTTAATTTCCTACTCCAGTCCTCCTGCAGCACGGCGCGGAGCCAACGATTCGTAACACAGATGGGAGAACCGCGCTGGACCTAGCGGAGCCGTCCACTAAAGCAGTCCTGACTGGTGAGAGCTATAGAAGAGATTAAGGAAAACAATCTTCCTGAAATCCCTGACATCAAAGAGAGATTAGTGCTTCGCAAGTTTTAATATCGAATGGCATCAGTGCGCATTGACATGTATAGAAACCCTGATCTTCATTTAGAATTAAAACAACCCAAATAATCTTGGCCACAGACATTACTACCAGTATGTCTGTCTGCTCTATGTAGACATGTCTTTGTTTAATAGAATAAAATACATATTTATTTAACCCTCAAACAATAATTGCAGTTTTTGATTTTAATTTATCAACAAGCACAACATGTAATAGTGTGGACTGTATGAAATCCTACATTTGAAGCCTTTATCAAATTAAATACATTTGTTTCATGCCAGTGAAGGGTTCTCATCCTATCTTTATTTCTCAAATGTTTGTTTTCTTTCTTTGATCTAGGTGAATACAAGAAGGATGAGTTACTTGAGAGTGCAAGGTACAGCATGTCTCCATTTTAAATGTTTTTATTCCAGCTAGTTTAATTCGCCCCTGAAGTGCAATCCAAAGCCCTAAGCAAATTCAAATAATTACAGAGATAAACAGGAGATTAAGATCTTTTAAGGATGGCGTGGTAATTAAATACAGTGCTCAGTTAAGTCTTAATAGCATCTGCGTTTTAAAGCGTAAGAATGGATTTTAATTTGTCTAATTCACTACGCAGTCTTTTGACCCAGGGGGATAATTAACTGTATAATAAGGTAACTTACATTAGCAGTTGCATTATTTTCTTATAACAAAATAAGAAAAATGTTTACTGACATTATTAAAGAATTAGAATTTGTTAAGCTCAAGAAATTTAAAAATGTATTTGTCAGTAGCCAGAAATATATCGGATTCCATTAAAAAATATTACACCGTACATAGTATCTGTACATCAAGTGTATTATGCCTTATCTAATCTATACTATTCAAGTGTTCAATCTGTTCTCCCTTTACTTTTCAGAGGTGGAAATGAAGAGAAAATGATGGCTCTTCTTACACCATTAAATGTTAACTGCCATGCTAGTGATGGGAGGAAGGTAATTGTAGTTTTTCACCATTCATTTCTCCTACACAGGCCTGTTTGTGTAATATATTGAAATACTTAATCTTCTAAAATAAAATCGGAACAGCATTGCATTCTTGCGTACCTGTCATTTCCTTTCAAAGTGACACAAATTTGGCCTCTTGCTAAAGGGATGGGCATGTCTTATGTTTCATTTGTCTAGGATTAAACCATGGGTTGCTTAGAGCTTGTACTTGTATTGAAACATCTTTCAGTGGAAGCTTTCTCACTTTATTACAAAGTGTGAAGATGTCTGTATCAATGGGTTTGGAGTACAAATGTGTTTTTACTATTCCAGTCCACTCCATTGCACCTGGCTGCTGGATACAACCGAGTCAAAATTGTACAGTTGTTATTGCAGCATGGAGCAGATGTACATGCAAAAGATAAAGGGTAAACCAGTTTACATTGATTTACAAGAAGGATATCATTTTCAAATACATGCACAATAAACAAAATTAACTTTTCAAATCTCTTTCAGGGATTTAGTGCCACTTCACAATGCATGTTCCTACGGCCATTTTGAAGTTACTGAGCTCTTAGTGAAGGTAAGCCAGTGTTAATTCTCTATTGCTCGTTTGAGTTTTGTTTTAATTTGATCCTTTCTAGTTCATGGTTGATGATTAATTCCTCCTCGTCTTCCCAGCACGGTGCCTGTGTAAACGCAATGGACCTGTGGCAGTTCACACCGCTGCACGAGGCGGCCTCCAAGAACAGAGTGGAGGTCTGCTGCCTGTTGCTGAGTTATGGCGCCGACCCCACTCTTTTAAACTGCCATAATAAGAGCGCCATTGACTTGGCACCCACCACCCAGTTAAAGGACCGTTTATCTTGTGAGTCGCATTAAGAATTGCCTTAATTCGGTTAAGTGTATTAAGCTGATTTAAAAACAAAACAAGACAAGACTAATTGTCCTTTTGCTGCCTTCAGATGAGTTCAAAGGTCACACACTACTACAGGCTGCAAGAGAATCGGACATTGCCCGCATTAAGAAGCATCTTTCCTTGGAGACGATCAACTTCAAACATCCTCAGAGCTATGAAACAGCTTTGGTAAGACTTCGTAGTGCGACTGGGACTGTGCAATGAAAGATGATGTATAGCTAAATTATCTGGTATAGTGTGTGTTTTATTGAAGCCTTATTATCCGAGTTCTAAGATAATTCAAAGATTATCTGCGATTTAACCTGAAATTATTTTTTTTCCTCCCGGTGTCAGCACTGTGCAGCGACTTCTCCCTATCCCAAGAGGAGGCAAGTATGTGAATTACTACTGAGGAAAGGAGCCGATGTGAACGAGAAGACAAAAGAGTAAGTACCAGACACTTAACTCACTAGAAGAGTGACATGACTTTATGGTGGGAAAATGTAACTTAAATGAAAAGGTGAACCAGCATCTTATAAAATAGAAATAGAATTACTTGCCTAGTCTCTAAAAGACTTTTAAACGTATATATGGTTTGTTGCAGCTTCTTAACACCTCTCCACCTGGCTTCTGAAAAATCGCACAATGACATCATAGAAGTACTTGTGAAGCACGAGGCAAAGGTAGGGACAGTAATCGGTGGGTTTGTTTTTGTAGGTTTTATTTCTACAAAATAAATTGCAGTAGTGTTGCCATTAATAAGGTTAAAGCCATATATTACAACTTGAACAGCCTGTCATTTATGCTGCTAGCACTGTAAACATCTACATGGAGAGAAGGTACCTGCTTAGTTTGCTCTGTGTTTCTGTGTAGGTCAATGCTTTGGACAACCTCGGACAGACTGCTCTGCACAGGGCGGCCCACTGTGGCCATCTCCAGACCTGCCGTCTGTTGCTGAGTTCCGGATGCGACCCGTTAATAATGTCACTGCAAGGGTTTTCACCTTCCCAAATGGGTAACGAAAGTGTGCAGCAGATACTACAAGGTAGGGGGATGATAATAAGTCTCGACACAGGGCACATGCGTTGGTGCGAGCTGCTACAAATCCTATAGTTTTTTTGTTCACAATGATTTAGTTGTTTTATATAAATTGTAAGGAATAGTTGTTAGGATTTCCTATTTGTCGTTGTTTGATTGTGGGATTGAGATGATCAGTTGATGTAGATGATGTAAAATGATGGGTATAGGTATACATATTTCTGCCATGTTTTAAAAATTATGATTCTGGTTTAGCTCAATTGCTTCCTCAAATGGTCTTTATTAATGCTTTTATTTGCTATCCACCAGAGGGAGCTCTCATTGGAAATTCAGATGCCGATCGGCAACTGCTGGAAGCCGCCAAATCTGGAGACTTGGACATTGTAAAGGTGAGAACAGAAATGAACTCAGTATGATCGGAAGTCCCAGAAATTGTTTTGGATGCGAGTAACAGGTTTTTTTTGTTTTTTTTTTAGCATTCTGTAATGTAAATAAAGATTACATGACTTCATATATATATGTACAGGGGAATAAGCTCTATCCTAAGGTAGCTGGTCATCGCCACTGCAAAATATATGCCCCAGACGGATGATAATTAGGTGTGTTGTGTTTCCAGAAGCTCTGTACTCTCCAGAATGTCAACTGCCGGGACGTGGAGGGGCGCCAGTCCACGCCTCTGCACTTTGCCGCAGGTTACAACCGCGTGGCAGTGGTGGAGTTCCTATTGCAGCACGGTGCTGATGTTCACGCCAAGGATAAAGGGTGAGAATATACAGCAGGCCAGGCACTGAACACCACCTAATTCATAACAGATTATATATATTTATATATATATACAAAGATCTTCCCTTCCCTTGTCGATTCAGATCTGTTCTGAGAATTTCCCGAAAATTCTATCAGTATTCCTCATAGTCGTAATAAGGCTTCATATCCGTTTCAGTGGTTTGGTCCCCCTGCACAACGCCTGCTCCTACGGACACTACGAGGTGGCGGAGCTGCTAGTGACACACGGGGCCGTGGTCAATGTTGCTGACCTGTGGAAGTTCACACCTTTGCACGAGGCGGCAGCCAAAGGCAAATATGAGATCTGCAAGCTGCTGCTTCAGGTAAGGCCACAGTTCCTTCTGCTTCACGTCTGGCTGCATCGTTTACAACCCTCCTGAGATTTGACATTTCCCTGTGAAAATATCTTTGTGATTTGGGACCAAGAGTCAGCCTTCTGCAGTATTAGTTGGATAGACGAATATCCCCAGAACATATAACTTTTGAAGTGGAATTTATCTTAAGGAATTGTTTTTTTTTTAGCATGGGGCTGATCCAACCAAAAAGAACCGTGACGGGAACACTCCTCTGGACCTGGTGAAGGACGGAGACACAGACATCCAGGACCTCCTCAGAGGAGATGCCGCCCTGCTGGACGCCGCCAAGAAAGGCTGTCTGGCGCGAGTGAAGAAGCTGTGCAGTCCCGACAACGTCAACTGCAGAGACACACAAGGCCGGCACTCAACGCCTCTGCATTTAGCAGGTCAGTGCGGTTAAACAATCAAGTCATTTGTTAGTTCTCACTCACAGCGACACCTATGGTTATATACAAAATCAAAGCAGGGTCGTACATGAATCTCCTCATCTGGCTTCATGCGGTTTAAATCGTATGATGTCAAAGGGGGGCCAATCTGAAGGCATTTGTTAGTCTTAAAACCTCCTGTTTCGTCTGTGCTTTCCTTTCCCAGCCGGCTATAACAACCTGGAGGTCGCTGAATACCTCCTGCAGCACGGCGCCGAAGTCAACTCCCAGGACAAAGGGGGCCTCATCCCTTTACACAACGCAGCTTCATATGGGGTGAGTTCAAAACGCAGGCCCTTCAACTCGTCAGTTTTCAGAGCCGGCCCAATCAGGCAGATCAGTTCTAACCCTTAATGCAGGTCTTCCATTTGATACAGACTAACTGCACTAAAAGCCTTTTCCTTGAACTCAAAATCATGAACCCAATTGCTCCTTCAACTGTCTCCATACTTGTGCTCTGTCTATCCCAGTTATTTAATCCTGGCGGACGAGGGGTTGAGATTAAAACTGCTCATGTTAATGTGTAACATTCAGGGACCTTTCTTCCATTGTCATTTACCCATGATTGTACTCATTTGAAATGTACAAAAGAACATTAGCTCACTGTGCTAATTGTTTTTCATAACAAGGTATTTGAATGAGTAATTATTTTAATCCATGTCAATATAACCCTTTCCCTCCTCAGATATCTGTTATTGTGTAAGGGTTGCACAAACACATATAGGAGTTGAAGTGCATTGTTTCACACGTATGCGTAGTCCTTTGCCGGGTGTGGTCTTGTAAAATAGACACTTCGCTGGGTGTGGTACCTGCATCACTCCACACACAAAGCTTTAAGGGATCGTCTAACCGGAGACCAGCAGAAGGGAAAGGGTTAACTGGCTGGACGAAAATATGCAGACTTCACCAATAAAAATGCAAGGGCGTTTGCACTCATGTGTTTCATTTGCAGCATGTGGATGTGGCAGCTTTGCTCATCAAGTACAACGCATGCGTGAATGCCACAGATAAGTGGGCCTTCACCCCCTTGCACGAGGCCGCGCAGAAAGGGAGGACCCAGCTGTGTGCCCTGCTACTAGCGCACGGGGCAGACCCGACTCTGAAAAACCAAGAAGGGCAGTCTCCGCTGGACCTTGTGACGGTATTAGTGACATCTCGGTGTTGTCATCCAGTTCCAAGCTAGTTCAGGCACAGCTGGGGATCTCCCCCAACCTCCCCTGCCACCCCCACCTCTACCCCCTGACCACCCTGCACTTCCCAGACCCAGGATTTCAAATCTGCTCAGATGAGGAATTAACCAAACTCTGCTGCCCATGTCAGGTTCATAGTTGGAGATAGCACTTTTCAGTGGCAAGGTTTATTTATTGCCTTGTCCAATGGAAATGTCTTTTCATATTTGACACTTCAGTTTAACAGTTCAAAACATGCATTATATTCTTCTAAGTCAGGAAGAGAGCCCTGCTTTTTTATATTGACTTTATGTCTAGACTTTATTGACTAAATAGTAATTAGGCAGACCATTTGTCCCTGATTAAACATGTGCCTCAGTGATCTTTGAGCACACTAATTGCTTGGAATTTGTTGATAACATATCCACAGTATTGAAATCCCTCGGCAGGCGTTAGATATCCCCACAGGCAGATTTAGTTGAGGGAGCTTAATCTATCTCAATACTCATTACATGCTTCACTTGGTGTATTATCATGGGGATTTCTTATGATTTAGTTATTGACCGTTATCTAAGATACTGACTGTCAATTCTAAATGATGATGCCCCACATGAGATTGAAGTCAAGCAGTCGCATCAAGAAGCAATTGTAGGTTTCCATGCGATATGAAAACATGTCTAGATGGTCTTTCTCTCGATGGAGACATCGCCAGAGTCGGACCTTTGGCAGCTGTGTTTTTGGTAAGAGTTTGACCAGTTTTGAAAGACCTGAGCACACCTCATTCACAGTTTTGTGTCTGTTTGAGCTTCACGTCATTTCATTCACTCTCTTCTAATGGGATGAACATGATGCTCTCTTCCAGTTGCTTTTTAGGGTCCTGTCGTGGTGCTGAACTCGTTTTCCTTTTTGTCCTCTGTTACAGGCAGACGATGTCCGCGCCTTACTGACCGCTGCCATGCCTCCGTCAGCTCTGCCTTCCTGTTACAAGCCCCAGATCATCAGCGTGCCCGCAGCCTCCGCCGTCCCTCCCTCAACCATCTCCTCGATCTCCTCCAGCCCGGCCACCCTGTCGTCAGCCAGCAGTTTGGATAACCTGTCCGTGGGTTTCCCTGAGCTGCCGGTTCTCCTGGGGACCAGTGGGGCTGAAGGTCCGGTGGGGGTGGAAAAGGAAGAGGGTAAACGCTGCTCAGATTTCAGCATTAAACTTTTTTTTTTTTTAGATCTATTCTTATGACCACTAATGATAGATTTTTCTGTGACTCCATGGTTTGATTTCTCCTGCTTCTTCCCAGTTCTAGGAGTAGACCTGAGCATTAGCCAGTTTTTGAAGAACCTTGGTCTGGAGCATCTTTTAGACATCTTTGAAAGAGAGCAGGTAAGCAAACATTTCAAGTGTTTGGTTTTATAAATGTGTGGTTGAACCGATTACGTAAGAGCCAGTCATGACATCATGTACAGGACAGTGTGCTTAGTGTGATGTATTTTCTTTTATTTTCTTTTCTAGATTACCTTGGATGTCTTAGTGGAAATGGGGCACAGAGAGCTGAAAGAGATTGGGATTAATGCTTATGGACATCGACACAAAGTCATCAAAGCCGTTGAAAGACTCATTGCTGGTCAACAAAGTGGGTTTTAGGTCTCATTTTATATTTAAACCTGCACATATTTAAACAAATCCTGTTTTTCGGAAAGCGATCTCCTTCATAATTAACTGATGAACTCTATTGAAGTAAATTTGCTGACAATAACCTGTTATACGTTTATAAGTACATACATGTTTTGTATGTTTAGTGTTGATATCAGGTATGGATGTGTATGAGGAAGTTTTCTATGTGTTGCTATTTTTTAAAGTGCCTTTAATTGTCTAACGTAGGTCTGAACCCATACCTAACTTTGAACACTGCTAACAGCGGCACAATCCTCATTGACTTGGCTACTGAAGACAAGGAATTTCAGTCTGTGGAAGAAGAGGTACCACCTTATAGTGTTCCTATGGATTGAATTGAATGATCTTGCTAACGTTTTATCTTAACTGAAGTTTTGGGTAATATTTTTGGGTATATTCAACGTGTGGGATAATATGCTTACATTACAATCCTACAGGTACAGACTTGTTTTAAAAGTATTACAGATTTATCAAATAAAAAAAAGGGTGTCTTGGTCGCTCTCTGTATTCTGGCTGAATTAATCGCCCTAAGAAATATTATGAATTATTGCAATAAGTAATCCTTTAATTCATATAAACGTCAAATGTGACATTCTGTTACCGAATTCTAATCCATGTAAAGGAAGATTCTTTTGTTTCTTTGGTGGGGATGTGAGGTCCACATCCAAGCCGTGTCTCAATATTTTCCTAATCGATGTCTTTTTAAATCTGAAGTGGTTTTCTAATGATCCAGTGTGCTCAACAGATGCAGAGCACAATCCGAGAGCACAGAGACGGAGGTCACGCAGGGGGAGTCTTCAACAGATACAACATTGTAAAGGTGTGTTGAAGTGGGGACCTACGGCTGTAATTATAATCACTGGGATGGTGGATTTATACTCCAACGGTTCTGTTTTTAGATTTGAAGGATGTTCAAAGGACTCGGTTATATAAATCAAAAATGTAATAAAACTCTTTGTACCCTGTGGCGAGTTTAAAACCGAAATAGTTTGAAGTCCACAATTATAGTAAGACATTAAGTAGGCTACTGCTGAGAAATTAATCAGCTTTTTTTCCTTTTCTTCTTCAAGACAGTTAACTGCTGGTGCTTTAATTAAATCATTTTCATTTCAGATACAAAAAGTGTGCAATAAAAGGTTATGGGAGAGGTATACTCATCGTAGGAAGGAAGTTTCAGAGGAAAATCATAATCACGCTAATGAAAGGATGCTCTTTCATGGTGAGTTTGTGTGGCCCTGTTATCATATGAATCCATACTAACACTTATTGTTTTAACTTTCAATTGTCTGTCTAAATAATCTGCTAAAGACCTTGTGGTCAAAATGTTACACCTTTTCAAGTTAGTGGGGATTTTTGACGGGACATTTTTATTTTAAGATATGATTTCTTGTGTGAGGTTTAAAGGAAGTATTTGAAGGTTCTAGCAAGTCTCCAAACACACAATTTGAAATCCACTTAAACCGATCTACCAACATTCTATATAATTGCATAATTTACAGACCAAAACTGTACTTCTACCGGCACATAATATGCTTTGTAGTTGAGGCGAACGGTGCTCTCTCCAGGTCCCAGCTGTTCATTTCCAGCTGTGTATTAATGTGTACGGTTCTCCCGCAGGTTCGCCGTTTGTAAACGCAATTATCCACAAGGGCTTTGATGAAAGGCACGCTTACATAGGAGGCATGTTTGGAGCTGGCATTTATTTTGCGGAAAACTCATCCAAGAGCAATCAGTACGTCTACGGGATTGGAGGTGGGACTGGCTGCCCGGTGCACAAAGACCGATCTTGCTATATTTGCCAAAGGTAAGCAGTGCATTCAGTCGTGTCATCTACACAAATGTTAGGAATCATTAATATTTAAATGCTACCTGGGAGTCTTGACACAGGAAGGCTTGGGATGGGTTTTCTGTTTATTATTTTTGTGTGCGGTAGTGTGTGAAATGCCAGGGCACGGTGTTACGGAACATGTACGAATAGATTTTATTTTTTAATGGCGGGTGAATGTGATTATAGGATTTTTTCCCATGTAGAGAATTGATTTGTATGTTCTGCTGTTTCAGGCATTTGCTGTTCTGTCGTGTCACCCTGGGCAAGTCCTTCCTGCAGTTCAGCGCGATGAAGATGGCTCACTCGCCGCCTGGCCACCACTCCGTTACTGGCCGGCCCAGTGTGAACGGCCTGGCTTTAGCCGAGTACGTCATCTACAGAGGGGAGCAGGTACATATGAATTAACCCTTCCTCTACCAGTATTTTGATGAGCACAGCTGTTTGTTAGATATGGAGTTGAACCAGTGAATCGGTCATCGCCCTAATGCGCTGTTCTTTACTTTCCAGGCTTATCCAGAATATTTAATAACATATCAGATTATGAAACCAGAGTCGGCGGCCGAGGAATAAGAATGAAGTGGGCTTCGGTACAGGAGGATGTTTTTTGGGGGGGTTTGCCCTTTGGCTGGGGGGACGGGGGTTTAGGTGGTGGTTGTGGCAATACTTTCTGCATGGGAAATCTACAATGTTCATACTAACCTTTCTTGGTTTCCAACTGCTTGTTATTTTTCTCCCCCTCCCCCCCATTACAGCACTTTATCAATTTATACCATTCCTTAAACACAGATGAATTGGCCTGATTTTCTTGAACACATCGTAAAAACAGGCTCTGCACAGGGACGACACACTCTGTGTTTGCTTGTGAACCATCGATAGTTTCCAAAATAACACACTAACTCTTCTGTTTCCAGCGTTGCGCAAAAGCATAAAAGTGAACTATTTATTTTGTTTATGAAACTCGTTGTAAATAAGATTTTTGTACTAGCATGTTAATTTATTTTAAGTTGTAATATAAAACAATTGTCTGAAAGAAAGTGATTTGGCTGGGGGAGGGGGGTAAAGATTATTGTTCCCTTGAACCAGCAGGCTTTTCTGTTTTTCTGTATTAAAATAAGTATTTGTTCTGCTAGTTAAACATGAACACTAACCACCCTCCTATTGTTGTGGTTTGTCGGAAAGCTTTTCCACACAAATGTGTCTCGATATTTGGTTGTAATAGTTGCAACCAAAAAAAAAATGTTTACAGAACTGATCAAATATGGGGATGTTTTTCCCAGATACTACACCTTGTGTTATGTCCCTTAACTCTGAGGAAATGTGTGTATTGAAACTGCTACCCCAGCTGTGAGAAAATAGTTGCAAACTGTCAACCAGATTCACAAGTTTAAGACTCAAAAGTAGGTACAACTCTAAAATGGATGCAAGCGTTTGTGTAGTCTGGGTCTGCACAGTACCTTAATTATCATCTGGTTATTGAAGTGCTTTTTCCAATATGCCTTTTTTTTCTCTCTCAAGAAAAGAAATCCTAAAATGAGTTCCACGTAAAGTATGTTTTTCGTTTTATAAGATTTTCCTTTAAATCTGAATTTGTGGAAACTGGAAAAAATTGTATTGTATGTTTTACTTTTTTATTTTGTTTAGCAAATACACGTACATGTTGGATGCATTGCACTCTTTTATCCAGTCTCATTTAAAAGCTTGATACCATGTTAAAAACAAGTAGTATGCTATCACTGCATATATTGTTTTCTGAGGCACTTGTTTATTGTGCATGAAATTTCTGTCCGGGTTGTTTTTCTAAATGGTTGTCAAATTTGTGACGTACTGTATTAACAGTATTTGTGTAGTAAAGAATGCTGCGTTCATTTCATGGGACAAAGTGGTGAGAGCACTCCATGAACTTGCAGCAGTCAATAAAATCATTATACCGATGGTGACTTGTTGTTTTTTAGTGCTCATATTTAGCAAGTTAATTTTATCACTCACGAAATGTAGCATTATTGATGAGTTGTGCTGTTTTTTTGTTAGCAGTGAAAATGCAATACACTAATCCCTCGAGATACGTGTATAATTTTCTCCTTAAAGTAATTTATAAATGGACATCCAAGCAGGAGAATCAATTTGGAAATGCTCAATTGTCCTGGATCTCAATTTAACATTTTAAGTGTCTTTTTATTTTGTAGTGTTTCAGATCTGTGTTAATTGAATATGATTTGGTAACTGTATAATGTCTTGACTGAAAAATCATTCATATTGTAACCTTGTAATAGTGTACTAGAGGTGTATAAAAGATGGTGTCTGAGTAACGCATGTAATCACATTTCCAATGTTTGCTATGTGATGATTCTCGCCCTCCCATATCTCGAAGGATTACTGATATTCTTTCCCCATTCAAAGCATTGGCCCAGGAAGTTGGAATATTCCTACTATGAATATCGATGTCTTTGATTTGTGCCACAAAAGAGTATACACCCATTTTTCCAGCTTTCTGTCATGGAAGGTTATGTTTTTTAAAATATTTTTTAAATGGATATAAAAATTCTATTTCTATCCGTTTCTCTCAGTTCAGATTTAACCCAGGTTTATGAATTCAGGTTTTTTAAAAGACATGTATTTCTTATCTTCCAGCAGATGGAGCTGTTGGATGGTTTCTTTGCGTTCTTATGTTTACACACAACTTTTTTTTTTAACATCTCAATGCAAGGTTCCCTCTCTTTGGTTTCTTATAGCATCTGTTGCTAATCTGAAACATGTCCAATTATCATAATCAGTCAGGTCTCTTTTGGTGAAAAAAGGGTGATCTAACTAAATCACTAAACACTTCAATTGATAAAAGCAAAGTACTTTTTATATATTAAAAAATGCATTTTAAACGCTAACAATTTTCTCAAAGTGTTTATAAATAAAATTGTCCTTTCAGTTTTGTAATGGGCAAAAATTCTGGGAACTTGTTCAGCATTATAATTTAAAGACGAGCTTTCACTCAATATTTGGTGGAATCACCTTACAGCAATTACAGCTGTGAGTCTGATGGGATAGGTCTCTACCAACTTTGCACACATAGATTTGGAAATATTTTACTATTCGAATACTCTGTCGAGTTCATAGGGGAGTGTTGATGGATGAAAATCATTCCACAAATGTTCCACTGTTTCCATTTGTACAGTGTAGTTTTGGCTGTGTGCTTCGGGTCATTGTCATGCTGAAAGGTGAACTTCCATCCACGTTTCAGCAGGTTTTCTTCTCAGACTACCCAGCAGAGGGAACCTACAGGAATTGCTGAATTAATCCTGAAATCATGTGAATCATGTGAGGGCAATTTCTTACACTTGAGCTAATTTAAGATTGTGGTGGAGACTTGTTCAACCAAGCTATTTCAATTTGCGTCTTAAATTTTCTGATTCCATGTGAAAAAATATAAAGGGGGTGTGGACTTTTTTTAGGCACTGTGTGTGAGAGAGTATTGCCTGTGTGGTGAAAGTTGTATTTTTATTTTATTTGCACACACTGATGTTTTTTCTTATTACATTTTTTGAAGGATCACATTTAAGCAGTTCAAGATCTTCACTAAATTTGTATTTATTTATATTGTTTAAATGTTTATATTGTCTTTTTGTTATGAATTCGTGCCTTTTAAAGTAGTCAACTTTTTTATATATACCACTGCCTGAGGCATATATATTTCCCCCCCTCATCATGTAAGCATACAGTAATCTATTTGTGATATTAATCCTTCAAATCGACATATCTGTTTTGCTAATTGGGATGGGCTGGAAGTGCATGGCTGTGTAGGGCGGTAAGATAGCAGGGAGACCACCAGTTCGAAGGGAGCCGAGACATTCCAGTCCCCCTCTGTTGTTTCCCTTTGTAACAAAGTGTGGGAAGCTGCTCTAAAGTTCTTAAAAACAAAGCCCTTTATTGGATTTTTTTTTTTTTTTTTTAATCTAGCAGAGGCATGATCCAGAAGGCTTTACCAAGGTTTGGATTCTGAAAGAGGGTGGCTGATGGCATCTGGCAGCTCCACTATACAGAGCATTAGATTTATGAGCGGTGAGCAATAGCCAAATTAACATCCTACAAATTCTTTATGGGATTAAAGGCGAGGAGACGTGCAGCCATTTGCATACGGTGTGTAACCCTTTCCACGCTGCGGGATGCTTTCACATCATCTGCTGTCTCTTGCCATGTCTCTCCACGGTGTCGTATTAAAGTTGAGCATCCTTAGACTTTGTCCCTGACCCCAAGAGGCCTTCCTGACATCTAGGCGTTTACCCCTTCAAATAATGGCTTGTGCTAAACCCCTTGAGATTTCGCCTAAGTTGCATCCACACTGTTGGCAACTTCATTCAGTACTTTATAATTTATAATAACGATGTCAGTTCAGTTGTTGCACTGCAGACTTAGTTTTAGGTATACCTATTTTTTTTAAGCTTTCTGTTTAAATGTTTTTTTGGCCCTGCTCGTATGTTTGAAACCTTGAAATATTTGTAGAACTAATTTACTGAAATGGCAAGGCTCAGATGTTGGCTGAATGTATGAAGGTCATCTTTTTTTTATATATATGTTTTTATTTTTTATCAAGCTATGCCTTGTTGCTTGACAATATATATACGTAGCAATAAATGCGAAACAATTGTCTCCCAGATACGAGATGAGAGGTAGCTGAAGAATGTGCGTATTGTTCTGTGGTCTGGAGGAGCTTGCGTGCCTTTGAGTGTTTGCTCTGATCTTGCGCATGTTTGTGATCTGCTGTATGCTTTCGGTGTATTTTGAAAGTCTCTGAATGGTGTTTCATTTTTATAAAGCTCTTTATTACTAGTACAGTGTTGTTGTGTAAGGGCCATGTGTTTTACTTTGGAGTTTTAAAAATATTGGCCTTGAGATTTTCAATCTATCTACTAACGCTGGAATTAAACTGTTTATATTTTCATATCCCCCATGTTTTACAATGGTATCGCCTCCATTGTTCCTCATTTTGAGAGATTTAAAGGTTTATGATCTACAACCTGCACTGAACAATTTAGTGAAATAAATGCCACCTTTGGTGGTATCTATAAAATGCAATATACTTATACTAAAATGACAAAGGATTGAATTGTTTGCTTTTTCTGTCTTTTAATATGTATGAAACGGAGGGTATAATTTTTGATTCACCTTGAAATACAAATACAGACAGATCAGAAGACACTGTTGATTTACGAAATGCGACAGGTTATATTTTGCTGGCCTTTTACAGCAAACTTATGAACATGTTATACTATAAAGAATAGTGGTTATAGAGGTTTAATTCTTTCTTAGTTTCCAGTGTTATAGATCCCCCACAACGGAAGTTATAACTAGTCACCAGTATGTATGGACATGTATTTATATACATGCGTGTGCTGTTATATATTTGCTTTTACTAAAGGGATTATTAACTGGAGCTTTGTTAGTGAGGAGCTTTTTGATTGTTGGTTTCAAGCACTCAACATGACGCTGGTATTTTGTTTTTGTGTCAATGTCATTGATTTACCCCTGACGATAAAAGCACTCCATCTCTATGGGTCAATCGAGGACAGAAAGGCAGCCAAGCCAAGCTTTACGCACAGCGGGGGCATTGTATCCTCAATACTAAATACAGTATTCTTGCTTAACTTTGTTCTAATCTTCTTGAAGAGCAGTCGTTCAGGTTGCAGAGTAGAGATCGTCATTTTCCTCACAGATGCAGGAGTTCCTTTCCTCTTACGTGGGGCCAGTCGAGTTCCCTCTTCTGGGTCCCCTCTATGGGTGGCATGACATCATGGCCTAGATTCAATGTATCCCCCAACTAGCTTGAATGTCTCCTGATTATGTCAAAGAATAGCACCAAAGAGCTTGTTCACACTATGTGGTCTCAGGCACCAATGCAACAGGGCTGCTTTGATGAGACTTCTTTCTTTCTCTCTATTCTCTCTCTCTGCATCGCCTTGTTCTTGCAATCTGGAGAGGTGATGAATTGTTAAGAAGCCATTTCATGCCAAGGTGCTAGGCTTATGGAGCAAAGACTAGTGGAATATCTCAGAACTGTTAACCCTCGGTGACTGAGCTGTAGGGGCGGCCTTGCTGTCAGGACAGAAGCATGCATATAAATCTTCTGCTGTTTGTCAGGAGCCAAAGACAAAGGAGTTGAACCGAATCCTCTCATCTTTTCTGTGCCGTGGAGCCGTGCTCTTCCACTGTGTGGCCCTCATTGGTATTCCCTCCGAGTCCCCAGGAATGGTAATGATAAATTTGTTGCTGATTTAAATGAAAGGCTCGCTGTGAATAGCGGCAGGTCAGTGAAGAATGCTCTACAAATTCAGCCGCTCTTATGAAAATGTGTCCGCTGAATATTATACATTGTCTCCACTCTGTAATTTGTATTGGTATTAACATGTTTTCTGACTTGCAGTTGCGCCCTCCCCTCCAATCAAATCCACAGGTTTGTGTTTTTCAATCTGATGGTATTGGTATGATGATATATCGGATTGTAAAATTCCAGTAAATATTTTAATAAAGTCAAACAGAACTACCTCGTACACATATCCCTTTGATATTAGAAAAAGCCCATTACTTCAGAGATTTTATTTTGGCTGTTGAAACTGAATGTGATCTGGGATTTGCTATAGTTTTTTTTTTTCTTTACCATCAGGGAAGTAAAAAACAAAAAGAAAAAATGGCTGTCTTTAATGTGCACCAAACCATTGGTTGAATACAGCATCGTGTTAAGCGTAGGTATGTTTGGTTGCATTTTTGGATCCTCACCAAGCTTGTGTATGTAAAGTTTTTGGGAAACAAAAAGGCCAATTCTGATATTGCCTTTTTAAAAACAGTAACTGCATTGCTCTTTATAAATTACACTTCACTAATATTTATTCTGCTTTAACAAGAAAAATTATAAATCTTTTTGAAAAATATAATTTATTGGAAAAAACTAAACTGGTTTTCCATAACTTACTTAATTTTATAGACTCACAATTCCCAATGCCATTCGTTAGATGACAATTTTATATTATCAAAACAAGGTCTGGAACTCCACAAATGGTCTAATTAGCATAATGTGTTTGGCAGGTTGTGATAGTAAGGGCTAAGGACAGCCGGAGAAGTAGGAGGGGACAGCAGGGGTGGAGCCTGGTGAGTAAAATCACACCATAACTATCAGGCGATTCCTTCTATTCACAAAATTCTCAAGTGGGCAGAGTTGAGATTCCTCTCTGGCCCCCCACACTCTGACAAACATGCATCATTAAACATTCAAATCTTGGACAGGCTGAGAAAAAAGGGGGGGAACTATCAATAGCTGAAAAGAAACAGCCTTAAATTAACCCCCCCACCAAACACACAAACACAGGGACTTCAACCTGTCATCTTAAATGTAATAGTAACAAAGTATTATTGGTTACCTGTAACAAACACACGAAGATTATTTGGAAGGAAAAAAGTATCAATGGTGGGGGGGGAAATAAAATCCTGGCAGTAATAGAGAACTTAACTAATATTTGAATTATTAATGTATTTTCACAGTATTATTCCCAAAATAACAGATGACACATAATGAGTAATAAAGCAGTATAATAAGAACATTCACTGTGATGAGTCTATGGATGTCTCGGAACATTTTGTAATGTGAAGTTTGGTATTAATCAAAGACACTGTTTGATTGGTGTTTTCATTATTTTCTTTGAATGTAATAAATAATACACTGAGCTTTTGCAGAGTGAAGATCTGGCTGATTGGCTGTCTGGTCTGTCTTTACCAAAGAGAAAGCACAGCCATCTGCCAACTGTATGGGATCTAAATACAATGAGTGTTTTGTTGTTCAAGGCTTCCATGTGGTAGACAGGCATCTACATAATAAAACCGCATAGCTCACATTAATTGGCACTTAATTTTCAGAGCTAATTTACACAGTTAACCTGCAGGCTTCAGCAGTGGAAAACAGGCAGGTTGCTAAAATATGATCAGATGTGATTGATTGGCTACCACTATTGGTGGCAACATAGATAATACATGTAATAAATTTACTGCATAAATTGTATCATTTATATATTTCTGCCTTTTTATATTAAGAGGTATTCATAACATTCAAAACTATCATTAACTAGATTTTAAGTGAGTATAATATATTTTTAACTGACTTGTTGAGGGGACTTCTACTATTTTTAATGTATATTTTTAAATGTTGATAAAAATACACTAGGTGTTTTACAATGTCATTTTATGTCCAGTAAAATGTGAAGACATTTAATCTCAATTTCTGTTTCGTTGTGTTTGTCTTAAAATGGAAAAGGCTACCAGGCTTTGGAATTCACTGTTAAGTGGATTAAACAAAACTATTTTTAGGATTTGTTTTTGGATTAAGCACAATTAGAAGCACTATTTAAAGCTTTACCAATTACAATTTAATATGGTCAGTAATTAGAGAGAGAGTCGTTTACATTTTGCATCAATATTTAGCATATTATTGTAGACCACTGAGAACCCCTGGTGTTTCCTGATAAAGGATTTGAGGAGGTCCCAGATGCACTAAGAAATGGATGTGGAAGGCTAAGAAAAATAATGAAGTCTACAAACTACAGAGGAACATATGGGCAGATAGGATTGGTTTCAGTGTCTGCCACACTGGAGATATCAAATGGCTTTCTCCCTCATGTCAAGTGTTTGTTTATGCCCCATTAAATCATTTTGGTTACACTGGTCTGTGCCTGCAACATGGATTTAAACTTAATTTTATTATGTGGAGTTAAGCATTTTCATGTTTGTGGATACAGTTATCAGTCACAGTTTGTGTTACTTCAGGGAGTCGAAAATACTTATTTTAAAAATCAAATGCCACTGCTGTATATTATTTATTCTCCACAGTGTTCAGGTTGACTATTCTTCTCAGTGCTTATACTCAATATTATAGGCGGGGAGAAAGAGAAAACCAAACCTGTCATTTCTACCCCTCTTTGGGGAGACAAACATCTTTACGAAATAAGCTTCTGTGCTTTATCTGGTCATTATGCTGGGGTCTAGGAGATAGGAACTGGCTCTAGGCTCCATCTCTTAAAGGTTTCTCTCGGGAAACTATTTATAAACACAAGGAAGGTTCAGTGGGTCGTAAGATTTCACAGTTTTCATTACGGACAGGTTTAACACTCTTAGAATATGATTCCCAACAGCTTTCAGGATTGTATGTGAACAAGATGTTATTTTCTGAAGTATGGACTTTGTGACATCAAATTTCAAAGTGGAAAGATGGTGGCAGTAAAGGGGGTGTTATAAAAGTTTAACATCTCTGCATTGAAAAAAATTACTTTATATAACAAGATAACCGTTCTCTTTTAATACTTTGTTCAGGGACTGGTCTAGTACTTGAGCTTCCTCATTGTGCCCTTGACAAGCCTAGCAGATTAATTCCTTAAATATCAGGCCAACAAAGGTTTGGATATAATACGTTTGTACCTTATAACATAACATTGGACCCGGTGTGTGCAGAAATCAAGGATCTTCGTCTGTATCATTTACTATGATTTTCAAAGTGTCAAATGATGTGATATTGGAAAACCAGTTATCATGTACACCGCAGCGTCTGAGCTACTGCAGACTTGTCAGGGAGAATACTGTGCAATTTGTTTTTAAATTATACAAATCTGAATTCCAGTTTTGAATATGAAATCTTACAATGCATTGTTGTTAAGCTGAATGCAGATGCTTTGAGTGAAATAATTAGCATGACAATAATGACAGTAAATTCCATTAATCATACTGTGCACAATAGTCTACAGCATTGTGTACAGATATAGACATATCTATACATATCTATACATATCTATACATATATATATATATATATAT
Organism: Amia ocellicauda; assembly: GCF_036373705.1. Classification (NCBI taxonomy): domain Eukaryota; kingdom Metazoa; phylum Chordata; class Actinopteri; order Amiiformes; family Amiidae; genus Amia; species Amia ocellicauda. The sequence continues at coordinate 19,103,699 of NC_089869.1, forward strand.
ATATATATATATATATATATATATATATATATATATATATATATATACATATACAATATATTTCAAACAAACTCTGATGTAGTTTTCCTGAAACTATATATCAAATATATATATGTGCTTTCATACCTTCATTAATGACTACAAACACTTGCAGTACAGCTGTAAATTTATGTTTATTGATACATATCACAATTCTGATTAACATTTACAAACAAGCAGGATTAGGCACTGGTACTGACCGCTACAAAAAAAAATATTAAAATCTTAAGTAAATATTTAGAATAAAAAATTACAAGTTTAATAGGAAAAAGGCCAACATAAATTAGAGCGTTCTAATTCTGTAAAACATTCTTCCAAAATATTAGACTGCATGTTCTGTGCTTGATGTCGTTGTTGCTTCGGTTTTGTTGTGGGTGGGAGGGCTGGGGGATTTTTACTTTATACAAACCATTTTATTTAGCGAGGAGAAAGAGAGGAAAAGTGATGAGATTCGGGTTATCTCGGCTACAACATGTCCGTCATCTTTGATTAACCGTCAAAGAATTTGACAAAGAAAGAGCAAACGGAGTGCCAGCCATCGGCACAGTAGTTTTCCACCGGCTCCATTTCAGACTCCAAGTTTTCGTCATTGACCTCTCCGAAATCATCCTTCTCTGACGTGGAGGGCTTCTTCTCTCTCTTCCTGTCGTTCAGCTGTGTGGTCGTCTCCTTCTTTTTGCCCCCTGCTCTTGCGTTCTCCTTTTCCTCCACTTTCCGATCCGCCCCACTCTTTCCTGTCAGCTTCATGTGCGACTCTATCGGGGCCTTTTTACAGATCCGCGTTTTGAGAATCTTGTCCCCCTCACAGGCATTCTTCTTCTTCTTGAGTTTGCTCACCACCTGTTTCCAGTACTGGCTGGACTTGACGTTGTAGCTTGTGCACAGATCAGGTTGCCCCGTGTAGCGGCACCAGTAGGTCTGATCCTGATGGTTGCAGTTGATGAAGAGGCTGACCTCGCCCTCGCCTGATGTTTCCCAGGTGCACCGGTGGTTGTCCTTGGTTATGAGTTCTCCCGAGCTGGGGATGGATTTGCTTTTCCCTTTCTTGCTCGGTGGCTTGCTGCTCCCACTCTCCTTTTTGCCCTCTGTCCCTTGTAGGCCATAAAGGCAAAGAACAAAAACCACGACGCAAAGTAACCTCATCTCCTAGATTTGCAGTTGCTTATGGATGTGTTATTCAAGTGCAGCCAAGCATCAGTAATTGTTCCAAGCAGGAGTAATAAAGAGAGGGACACTCCAAATTCAAAAGACCTTGAGAAAAGAGGGAAGAGACCAGAAAGACAAAATACAATTATTAGATTAATCTCACTGTGGTTTGCTGAGAGCACATTTTACACATGTAGGAGATAGTGTGTTAAATTACATTGTAATCATGATATATAAAAGGAAGCAAATGGTAATGTATTCCATTAAAAAAGTTATGTTTCATTTGCATCTTAATTAAAAACCAGTCACAGGATATACATTTCAATCAACATTGTAATTTCCAAATATGTACAGTGTAGTTCTCATCAATACTTCCATTATGTTCTCCTCTTTGTATGTATGTTCATATTTTACTTCTGTTCTTGCCTTTAGTTTTAAACCCCCGATTATTTCTTGCTCTCCTGCCATAAATGTTCTTGTAAGGTTGTAGTAGATCAGAAGGACCTACTATCCGTTTCTTCTCCTTTTTGAAGACAGAAACTTTGCAGCTCTTGGTGTACGAATAAAGACAAAGCTTAATTTTCATGAAAACACAGATGCATTAAAGCTGCTCAGACCCTTACCGATTTCTAGATGTTTTTAGTCAACCAACTTGCTTGCTTTAGATGTAAACCAAAAAGCCTAACTGTTTCCTAAGGGTCAATTTCCCAAATGTTGCACTTACCATGTGCAGTGCTGTGTCTCGGCAGTGTTGTGTGGGGAGCCAGGCTTGGGGACGCCTGTATTAAAGAGAGGGAGCTTTGAGAGAAAAGTGTGGTGTCAAAAGGGCGGCCGAGACCTCCCCAAATCATTGCCCCTCCCTGATTTATAGCAGCCTGGTACAGCATAATCCCAAACACATAACAGACTCTCACTCAAGCATACATTGGAGGATGAGACGAGAGATTCAAAATATAATTCAAACTCCTTACAACTTCGTGTCTCACTCTGTAGTGGAGTTTTGTTGTTCCTCTCAAGCAAATGCTGTTTCCCTTGAGATGTAGAAAAGATCAAGTTTAATATCTTAGTATGAATCCCACACCTCTTATCTACATAATTACCCATAAAGATTTAGCGAGTAACACACTCACTTTGTGATGTGAAATTATAATGTGGTCCTTCCACTTTCTAGTGCATTTTGCCCATACAGGTTTCCTAGCTTTATTAATGCTCAATCAATTAGATTTTAAATATTACTTCATTACATAAACAGGAATGGCCCACATTCACCTTAGAAGTGAGAAAACAAAATCTCTGTTTTAGACACTGGCTGCGGGCGGATTGTTTGGCAATCTGCTCCCTGGACTTTTGAGCATTTCTACAATCGGGCTGCTATCCGTTTTGTCACAGAGCAGTAGTGAGTAGAAGTGAGTTCCGCTTGGTTGCTCGTTTGAGCTTGCCAGTTGAGCTCTGGTGGTCTCGACTGTCTTCTAAGCAAGGAAAAAGAAAAAGTAGATATCTCGCCCCCAGTCAGCAAGAGAAAAGTCTTCTCATGGGCTCTCATTGGTATTGTGTGGCTAAACTCTGCTTCCTTGAGGTTTAGAAACGGGTCCTTCACACTTCTACGATTAGTCTGCGACACAATGGAATTATGTCGTCCCCTGCGGTGTCAGCTTTGGCAATATCAGAACAACACAACCAAATTTTCTTTGAGCGATTTAAACTAACAATTTACAGAATTTACGACCCAACTCAACACAGACAAGACTTGGATGGGTAGCAGAAAACAGTCTCTCGATTTGTTTAGCAATGGACTTTATTTTACATATCTCAGGTTTTGTCCGTATTTCAAAGTTATTGGTGGTACCCATAATCAGAATTTAAATCACTCGAGCAACAGATTGCCTGGATTTGTATTCATTTCCTTTCTGTACCTAATCTCTAAATGTAAATCTGAATGCACCCAACATTTGTCAGAATGAACGTGTAGAATTTTTTATATTACATTTTGCTATAAAAAAAGGAAAAAACATCAGTGTAGTCAATTCAGCAAAGAAATGGTTCAGGTAATGCACTGTAATTCCACACTTGAATGGAAAACACAATTCAAAGGACATTTTCACCCACTTTCAAGGTTTCAAACTAATTGTTAAATCAATCCATTTAAATTACATGTGTTTTTGAAATTCTTCTACAAGGTTTGTTAAATCACTTAAGCGCTTAGACAAATATATAAGTTTTGCACACAATACTTTTTGCTATTCTGCATTCAACTCTCCACCAATTAACATTTTTGCTACTTTCAAACTATCCAGTGTTTACATTCTGAATACAACTAGGTGTTCATAGTGGAAATAAATAATAAACCTATCCACTAAGATAACATCAGGTGTTGCTTCACACTAGTTGTTTATACACACTAATTAATTTGCATTAATATATTTTAACATATTTCTTCACATTTTCAAAAAGTATTTATTTACATTTGTACATGAATTTGCATATTATCTATTTATTAATGAGTATGTTATTTATATTTATTTTCATTTTGGGTACTAATGCATTACTTTAAGATTCTGTAGTTATACAGAATTATATAATTTACATATAATGGGTATTTAGTGATGCTCAATCTGAATACCTTTACCCCACAGATATCAATTAATGTTTTTCCTACATTGTTCCTTTCTCGTTACTTGAGAACTGACAATGGAATGCATCTAACATTTCTACAAAAAGTTAAAAATAAATAAATACATTTTAATCTTTAATTGAAAATTGACAGAGAAGAGCATTTGTGCTGAGTTTGTGTTGTGATAATTTACTAATTAACTTTCAGGAATGTGTCTTCCTGTTGGCAGATCAATTAGCACATTAACCAGCCCAGCTGACACCCTCTGCCTATTAAAACAGACTGTTATCTGGAAGCATGGAGAACATGGTTTAGAAAACTTCAATGAAAGTGGACAGCCATGAACTGAAGACCATCACCCCCATCTACTGGCAAAACACTGCCAATAAAACCGCACGTGATTCAGCAGCAGATGAAAAGTCAGGTAGATCTTGCCAATGCTTTAAATGTGCAGATTTCAGCGATTTAAGAGGATGAAGCTTTAGAACCAAATACTGTAACTGACAATGTTTACACTATCTCAACAGCTTCCTTCGGGTCTTTCAGTTGTCTGACTCCTCTATATAGTTTCGGTTAACCAATCATTTTTCAGATCTCTGGGGACCATTTTCCTAATATACAGGTAACCACTGTTAAGTATATTAACATCCTTTAAAGGTTTCATATTCCATAATATACTTTAGACTACATTAAATTGTATTGTACTGTACCATACTATAATGCCACAACTACAACTCAGATATTCAAAAGACAAAGAAAACCACAAAGGCCTATTTTTTTAATTTGTTACTTTTAGCTAGATTTTATTAATCCTGTTATAAAATAGCAAATAGATTATCAGCAAATATCTACTTCTGTATGATACATTGTATCTATTCATTATATTACTTGACCATTTTTGTCAGTGAAAGTTAAACAAAACCAACTTTGTTTAAATTGTAAGTTTTTGAAATTAACATTTATTATATATCAAAATTCAATTGTATTTTTCATTTATCCCCTTATGCCATTCTCATTCCAGCAGGTCCAATGCTGTTTTGATATTTAAAGGTATATATAGGTGGATTAATACAATGCAGTACAATACGAAGCCAAAGAGTTCAGTAAATGTGCATTGTTCGTCTTCCAATTTGTATGTCTGGAATGAAAACAAATTCCATCAGTAATACATGAAAGAGAAATTCACAAATCTTTCCTTTGAAATATATTATCCAGGAAGCATCTGCGTGTGGTTTAAAAAAGCAATAGGCTTTCCCACTAGGACTAACCGAGGCCTACTATGTCTACTATTCCTCACTGACAGTTTACACCCTGTGCACCGATTCCACAGTGTGCACTCCTACCTAATTATTTTAAACATTTCATATTTCTTCATTATGTGCCCAGACTCATTAATCTTGTGTCTGATGAATCTCATAAATAACTTAGCAACGTTTCAGGGACCCTTGGGAAGCTCTTTAAAAAGCTTTTCTGTGTATTAAAAATAAGAAACAGACTATATTTGATCTGGGGTCTTTTCACATTGTATGGAAATGCTGGCGTTTTTTTTTTTTCTAAATGCAAACGAGATATCTTTGGATTTTGAGTCTAATGGGCTCCCGTGGCTTGGCTTAAAATCCTCCAGGGCATTGGTATAGTTTCGTGCTGACGTCACCGCTGCTTATTTAAATATTGAAGAAGTGTCAGAAGTGATCAGATAATTTGTTCAGATGCAGGCTAATCTCCAGATGAGTGCAAATTTCAACCAATTTATTTCCCCTTCCTTTTCAGCCGCTGAATAAAACATTGAATCATCTTTTATAACTCAAGGTGATTTTGAATCGTAAATAAGTTGGCGACAGAACAAAATATATTTAGGTGCCCTAGTAGTGTCTGTCATGTGCGAATGTGAATTGTAAGACACAGGAGAGCTCACTCTCGCTGACTCATAATTCTGCAACCAGTGTGCTCTTGCTGTACATTCAGGAATGAACAGGTGTGCCACAGAATTTTTAAAAACTTGCAAATGACAAATGGCCGCCCTATTCTTACGCAAACCTCAGAACACCCTAACACTAACCTGGACCACAACCTTTTTTGCAAGCCCTACTCGCTTTCTATGCACGCCACATTTAACTGAAGAGGGGAAGCAAGGGAGATGGAGGTAGTGTAATTAAGCTCCAAAATCACTGCTCCAGTGAGATAAGAGACATTATTAATATTGTAACCTAACGCTTTCTTAAGAAACTGTAATGGACTGTTTAGTGTACTGTTTTATCTGTCTATTCAGCAATACTGTAGCAACTACTACAAAATGCATGTGTTCCAGCAGTCAATTAATGGTATCTGTTCATTCTGCCACATCTTTCATGGCTCTTATTTTATGGTCAGTGTTGCTAACCATTGCTATTTCAGCAAGAATACTGCACTGTCCAAGGAATAAGGCAACATAAATATTTTGCAGAAGTCCAAAACCTACAGAGATCTGATGAGATCCTCAAGAGGATTCAAGTAATGTAATTAGATAATGGTTTGGCAAAGGAGGATTTATATTTATATCAAGTTGCATATAAATAATTGTCTTAACTACATCATTCTACTTGAATTATTCAACTTCAATACGTTGCTAATACTAAATGAGCATTTATTCAATTCCATCTGATTTATAAATCAAACAAAAGCTTTTTTTGTTGTAGTGACTGGATTTTCATCTTGTATTTTAATGAAGACCAATTAAGATGGATAATCCCAGCATTTATGTATGTGTGATTAACACAAAGGAAGTTGCCAAACTTTAATTGTTAGGGTCATGGTGACAGAAATGACACTGATCTTGCAAGTTGAGTCCTTGACTAAAGAGAAGAGTTTCAAAGGCATATCAGAGTTAAATTACTGTCAAGATTTTGCAATCAGGGTCTGTTGTGCCCACTTCCATCATGGCAGTATTGCCTGTGATTAGGCTGTGATTGAGCTCTGAAAGGCCATAGTCCCATCAGTGACTAGAGCATAATAACAGAGTATATTTGATGGAAAAGCAGGGTGAAAAAAAACTGTGCTCGGCGAAGTATCAACATAAATACAATGGAGATCTGCTTCAGAATAGGTTTCCATAGCTACTCTTGATCATGTTTCCAAACTTAATGAAGTCAATGATTCATTCGACTTTTATGAGGCAGATCAATTGTGACTGATGGCTGCATTTACCTGTCTGGCCCTCAAAGCAAACTAATCGCTCTGTAAACCAGCTTTTATTTATGTCTCCTTCACCTTATTTTATTTTCTTGTGTTTAAGTTGAGTTACTTACCAGAACCAGTCAAAGTTCATCAGATCGACATGAAGATGTTTTAGAAAATTCAGGACTCCGGCTCATAAACCTCACGAACATATCCATTTTATGTTGTATATTTATGAAGTATTCCACCATATCTTTATATGAAAATCTTTAATTCTCTGCATTACATTTTGATTTCACTTTACAGTCTGTCAAACCAGTAGGTGATGTTCATATTAGGGACTGGTGCAATCCCTATCACAGTTCCACAGATCACTCAATCTTCAGCCGTATCCCAGTAAATTTCTTAAGCAGTTCAACCTAGACACAGATATGGTGAGGAAATGCTTGGTTCATGATAATGTCTGTGTGTCTGTGTGCTACCCTGAGATGGTGTACCGTGCCTTGTGCCCTATACGTGCTGGATTAGACTCCACCTCACCATGACCCTGGACTGGATGAAGTGGTTATTGATAATGCATGGATGTAGCTGATTCACCAATCCTGTGTTGTATGATTTATTGGAAAAAAGGATGTTGTTCATCCTGTCTGAGCCCGTGTCACACTTTGCTCTTTCCCAATGTGCTCAATCTTCAAAGAGATTCTTTCCACAGCAAGATTTAAACAGTTTCTACTAAGTGCATGAAAACACGGTTTCATTGGCTCCAAATGTTTAGTATCTGGAAATTTTGCTTAATGTCTTCATTTTGCCTATATTACAACAAACAAACAAAAAAAAAAAAAACAACAACAACAAAATATATATACATAAATTACACATTAGTTTACAATGTTTTTATATATATATATACTGATGATAAAACTACCATGAATGCATCAAGCTTGGATATTATATAATTTGTGTATTTACCCCACATAACCCACATACTCCTTTCCACATCTCATCTGCCATTTACTTTTCATCTGCTTGCTATCAGGAGTTAGTAAAATTACAAGATAGCCGACCCATCTTTTGTGGTAATTGCCGGTCATCAGCTCCGTTTCATGGCTCTGAATACCAAATACTCCATTTCATGCTGCTGAAATACATAAGACTAGCAGACAGCATTGACTTCCAACTGCTGAGATTGCTTTTAAATGATTAACTCTAATGGTAAACTTTATACATTGCAAAATCAGTGTTGTAGTGAGCAGGGAGGCTAACTGCAACAAGAAACAGTGATTTAACACTGAGAGATTGATCTTTATTTTCTTGTTTACTTCTCATTGGATAACATGTATAATTAATCATGTATAAATGTAATCAGTATACCAAGCAGGTTTAGTAAGAGTAAGATCCTTTTGCAGGCATTCCTTCAGAAAGAGTGAAATCATGTTTTATTACTCCTAACAATGGGTGACAATGAACAGCATGTTTCTATGGGGATGTGCAAGTCTTTTCCTCCCTGACATTTACAACCATTATTTAAACAGGCTGTAAATATCGTGTTCCTGTTCCTTCCAAGTTCAACCGCCAGTGTATTTGTTAGCTTTTTGCAATTTAATCCAAACCTCTAATACACAGGCCAAGACCTTACAGAATTACATATAAATAATATCAAATGTATTCCTTCACGATGCAGAATGGTGTGGTTTAACAGAATGACCTGGAAGGAAATTTAAATCTGTATGTTTACCCAAGGAAACAGGTTAGGAAATCCCTTTTTTCCGCCAAGAAAACATTAAAATAATGTTAAAACCTTTCAATTATGTATTTATATTAATGTTTCTCCTTTATACAACTGTGTAGTAAATTATTAAAATGATTTAAGTCCCTAGTTTGTGTACTTCACATGACAATTTTGAATTCTTGTGGTTATATCACATCTCCTTTGTCTCGTTCTTTGAACACTGAAACACAATAGTTTCCATAGAAACAATACTATGATAATAAGTAGTAAGAGCTCTCCTGTTCTACCTAAAGTAAAATAGATCAAAATGATTACTAGCTGCTTCAAATCTATTACTCTGTGCTGTGTATAAACATGGTGTCTGGGAATGTCTGTCAGGAGAAATACATTAAGCAGAAGCCCTGCAGAAAAGTCATCCATTTCCTCTTTATTGACATAAGTAAATATACTATTCAATTTACTTTATTTTGCAGATTACACATTATAACTGAATATGAATGTCTGTATGTTAATCCATTGCAATCCGTTTTTAATAGAATACTGTATTAAGAGTTACCATTAATACACTATAAAACATTAAATTTCCAGCGGTTTTGTCAACTGTGATCTTAGATTCTTCAATTAATTATCATTCCAAGCTTAATTAGACAATACGAATATTAGATTATGTATTAGTTTAACAGCCTGTCTGGATTTGCTGTGTCACATTTTAACCTGCCTGTCTTGAAAATTGAATTCTACTTATTCTCTGTTTGTACAGGAACTGAGCTGTTGATCGTGGCCTTTTGAGTTAGTGTTCCTGAATTAGGACAACCCTAAGCACTGGCTAAACACCACTGGTCAGCCCTAATTGCGCTCTGTGTTGTGTGCTGCACATTGTGAAACATCAAAATACGCAGTGCTTGAGCATCCCTGCACAGAGAGCAAACTATTCACCACCAGAGGGTGCATATTTGTATTACATCTGATTTCGTTGGGTTTTGATTCAGTTTAGTTTTGTTTCTTTGTCTTTAATTTCATATATCTGATGTTTTGGTCTTCTTAATTGATTGAGAACTTACCCTTGGATAAGTCTAATGAAAATGTGTTATTAACAGAGGATTCTTTGTTACAATTTCTGAATGTATTATTATAATTTAGCAATTCTGATTTATTCATTTGAGTTGCATTTATGATTTATACTAAGAAGAAACAAGCATGCAAAACACAAATTACCTGACACTTATTTATTCCAGATAATCAAACCATAATCACAGGTACAAATGCAGAAAGACACTGTGATTAAGTTTGTGCTTGATTTTTAATTTGGAATAAATTACAGTTTATTCTATTCACACCAAAACAGATCTATCCCTAAAACTAAATCTCCTTCAGAACTTGCAGTTTTGTTGTGCCAAACAATACACCTAAAATTAATTTATCCCTTCTTTATTCTTCGGCTGTATTGGAGGGAGGAGCCAGAGTAAATGTTTGTCTGATTTACAGGGCAGTTCATTAACAGGGGATATTGTCTGGAAGGCAAAGAATTATGAGGCAATTCCAATAAGAGTTAAGCAGAGTCCCGACACCGTGAAGAAAAATCCAATAATCCTTGATTAATTCGATGGTGTCTTCTAACACCTCGTAGGCACCTCTCGTGTACTTCGACTGTGCTGTTTCATAATGAAACCCTCTCGGTGTAGGAAATGTATTCTTTACACAAAGTGATCGGCAGCCATTGACTCTGAGGTAACATCAAAATAAACACCAGCTCCTGTGTCATTATTTACACAACCGATTCAAACTCTGTATGTTTCTGGGACACGTGTCTCTTGCAGTCATGCAGAAAAAGGGGGGGCAGTAATCTTCTGTAAAATGTAGTATTCTCTCTCTGTCTTTATCAACCAAGTGTTTAAAGGAAAATGTAAAACATTAATGCATTGTTTGCAAGGATAACGTCTTGTTTATAAAACACATATTTGGACTTAAAGCATATTTTGATGAACAGGCAACTCGGTATCACAAAGTTATCCACCTGTGATCTGATATCTCCCAAATACCGAATTAATTTTTGGACGTGATATGATGAGCTTGTTTATTAAAATTCACCACAGGAGGCCCCCCAAGAATAACTTGTCTTGACCTTATCCAAAACCCTTCTGTGATCACTGTTGCTTCTGAAATAGGATAGCATGCATAAAGCCCCAAAGGCCCCATGGTCTTATTTCAGTCACTTTTTATTATTCTCTGTGTATTACACTGTTAAATCAACTGGAATTTAATCTAAATGAAATCCTATAACTGGAGGATGTGAATCAATATTACAAATTAGAGAACCGCAATATGCATCAGGAAATCTATACACTCATGGAATGAGTATTAATTACAGAAACCCTTCAGAAAGCATGGGCCTAAGAAAGCCTAATCTCATGGTATTCATTGATTAATTTAAACTAAATGCCTAAATGTTATTTTACATCCAGATGAGAAATCAAAAAGGTCTCTATTGTCACTGACAAATTGCACATTTGATTGAACTAAATGTTTTGCACCAGTATCTCCTTTATTTGAGAGGACTTATTTTGTACAGCTTTTAGAGCAATTGCATGTTGATTAATTTCAAAAAGCAAATATCTCACTAATTTAAATATCCATCTTAAAGAGACTGATATTAAGGTGTTGATTTTATATTAAGGAACTTTGTTACCTTGGAACAAGTATATTAAGGAATTCAAGAGTAAGCTATACAAATTGTACGCTTGCTGGCATACTTGGAGAGTTTAATGTATTCATTTATTGTAAATTAGAATTACTTTCCTCTCTTACAGATTTGTTAAAGAGCAAACCTATCTGAAAAGGTACGAAAATGGTTCAACGCTGAGTTATCTAGAGACAGATGACATTTGTTATTGTGGCTTTCTATGAAACAATGTCTAATTCGTGCTTTCAGACAGGTGCCCTTAGCTTCCAGTTCTGTCTAATGAGGAAAACACAGTTATCCCAGATCAAATGTGAATTCTTACAGCTCCAAGGGTTTTCAATTAAAATGAACACAAATGACACAGAAGCTTAATTTTGGTGTTTTTTTATGGAGAATGGCTCTCCCCCACCCCATCCCCTCATTGAAATAGTATTGTATCATGTAACAGACATTTGTGGATCTATTAAAATAACAATTTACCTTTTCCTACATTTTATGTAAATGCATGCTGAATTGGCACTTGCTTTTTTCCACACAGTTTACCTTGGCTGCTTTGACTGTTTGTTCCCTGTTAACACTGCTGTGTTTTTGTTACTGTTGTTGTTTGTTAATCACTAGTGTTTATTTCCATGAAACATTGCCCAGTTTAATCACTTTAAATACACTTTCCTAACTAAAATGTATGTAAAAGTTTGTGTAGTATGCATTAAGAAGTCGCTATGCACATTACATTTATGTATAAAAATATAGATTTGACTTTAACTACCATGTTTTTTCATAGCACTTTTCACCACTTTTCTCATGACTGAAAAAATACACGTTTTTTCTGTTTATTTATTTATGTAATTATCAATTTCATATTTTTTTCAATAACATGTTGTGCTCTCTTTTCCTTTAAGATTGCTTGCTATTAAGTACGGCCTTTGAAGTACAGCTCATTGTAACTGCTTGTCAAGCCCTGGGCTCCTGTAGCAGTTTCACATGATGTATGACTGTATTACTAATATTAAGACATTAATGTCATATTGTACAGAATCTGAATTCATTTCTGAACCCCCACCACGTACAGTGATTAAATGCAAAACTCTGAATCTAATAGGGATGAAAAGGTAATATTGCTATTACTAATATTACTTTAAATCCAGTGGTACCAAAAGGACAGTGAAATACATTGAAATACAATACTTTCCAAATGGTGTCTTGAGAAAATCATCATGTAGAAGGTTTTGAAAGACCATTATTATCTCAAAGGGAACATAAATGCGACTCCTAAATTCTTCAGACTGTTTGATTATAAAGCTTTGGATTATTAAGCTACCGCAGAAAATGCTTTTGCATTGCTGTGCTTTGATCTGAGGAAAGCGGCTTCATATATAATTGTTATAATTCAGAGTTTTGGATAATTAAACATTCTCAAGCCACCTATGTTCTTAAAACAATAAAATCCTTTTTTTTTTTTGGCCTGAGTATGTGACTTTAATATGTTCCCTTGATGGGGTAATGGTGCTGGTAACGTTAAAAGAGTTCAAGAACTAAATACACCTTCTAAGGAAATTTATACTGGAATTTGCTGAAGCCATAGTCTTTGCGTAAACTGCTTCTTTCAGTGTCAAAGCTGTATTCATGTATTAATTGAATGTACAATATGCTGGAGATTTTTTCAGATAAACACCAGAAAATTGTAAACTGCAGAATAGTGTACTGAAATGCTTTGAGATCACCCAGGTTACAGAAAATAAATAGTTTCAAAATAGCTATTTGTACTGTCTCCATAATACATGATTCATGTGTGAATGGGGTTTTATAATTAAATAATAATCATATAATAAAAGTCCTTATGGACCTGCCATACTATATATATATGATTGTTATGAAACTGTAAGGACAATTAATAAACATGACAAAACTAAATGGAAGGCCACTAATATAACACTGACATATAATAACATATTGTTGTTGGATATCTATGATCTGTTTGTTATTTTGACGTGTTGCTCTTAGTGATAAATTTGAACTTGAGCTTCTATCCTTTGACAATAGTCTATTCTAATACTTTGAGAAATTAATTACAATCATGTATAAAGCCTGAGTTAAAAGAGACTGAATTACTAATGGGAGGCAAAGTCAATAGAGAAAACATTTATAAATAATCTCATGGTGCTTTGTGTATTTTCAGTTTCCAAGGTGCTTGCTCTATTTTTAGAGAAAATGTATTCCAAGGGGTCATTTGGCAAAATGTCTCTTTGTACTCTTAATAACAGAGTGTTGTTTCCTTTTAAATAATCATGATAAGTCCCCTTTTAAACACCTCCCCTGTGTTCTCTCTGCACTACCAATCATGGTGTTAAATAGTAATGTATAAAATATAACTTGTATACTGCATAGGGAGACCCTAATTAATTAATTAACTGTCTATCAGTGAGAATGGCATCTTGAAACACACAAGACCTCTTTCTGCCTCCCATTCCCCTATACCCTTTGAATACTTCATAAAAGTGTTCTGGTGTGTTGCCAAGTAACTCCAGCAACCTGCCTTGAACAGATATATAGTTTTTGCTTTTTAAATAATGCTTTTTCAAAATATGCACGTTTCAGACTGAATCCATTTCTCTCAGAGAATGTAATGGTCACACAGTGCCACAAAGCAGTGTTACAAAGGACACAAAACAAATGCTTCAAATTGCTTCTTGAAAAAAACATAAATAGAATTTTTCCAATGCCTTAATGACATAAAGGGGAAATATCACAGACCTTGAAATAATTGGTTTATATGTATGCATGTGTTAGAAGTAAAGGATCTGTGTATTTTCTGCTCCATTATATCATTTCAGTAACTTTTTAAAACGTCTGTTGGTGTGCATGTGCATGTGAGAGTTGGAAAAGTTAAACTTGTTAAATACAGTTTAAATTAAATATAATCGCTAATGGTAAAATTCAATGTGTATTCATGGTTCATACCAAGTGCTATTGTTAAAGCTAATATGAGGGAGAGTCCTTGACTTGTCTGTGTCTAACAAGTTCATATTTATTCTCTTTGCAAATCAGGAGATTGCCAGCATTTTTACCCAGCAGATTAGACCTTTCACCAGACCTGCAAAGCTATTATCACCCCCAAAGCACTTCTTGAACTGTACTGTTAAGCAAAGACCTTTTGACTCTGGGCATGTAAGATACATAAACAGTGTTGGGGGGAGGGGGGTGTAATTGTTTGGCATCAAGAGAAAAAGGTTTTGCATTGAAATCCCTGAATGATTCCAGATCATAGAAACCACACTTTACAAGAATACAAGTTTTCTTAAACCAGCTTAGTCAAATGTTAAATTATGAAGGACAGGAGAGTAGGGAAGCCTGAATACTTGGGTCATAACTATAGATTGCTGTTCTTCTGTAGTGCCTATGCACTTCTGTGTCTTGTGTTTCTTCTTATTCAAGGTATATTTTTGTATTAAAGCCTACATCTGTTTATTACCCAACATATCCCTGGGCCAGTGTGGCAGTTTCTGTACTCTAAATCCATACCGCCTGTCTCGCTATTATCACGGCAAAATTAATCTTTATTAATGTTCCAACATTTTCTGAATAATCTTAAGAAAAGAATAATTAACTACTGAAAAGTTTGCAACTCTAATTCATAGCCTACAGTTTGTTTCTTCCTCCTTACACATTCCCTGTATTCAGCTGATGTATTTAGCTTCATTTTAAGATTTATGCTTAATCAGATTTTATTTTAAGGCTTAAGACTAAATATCTTTATCGCTATATTTGCAGGCATCAGTTCAATAAGCACATTCTCTCTAATCCAATTATTATCTTCCATCATCAGGCCACTCACTAGCAACACCTCAGGGATTTTCTGTCCCCAAAAACAGAACCAGAGAAAGGGAGACTTGCCCTCAGATATGAAGACTGTGCATGCCACCAGACTGCTGCTGTTATATAATTTCGCATTCACATTTGGAGTCTTCATTATTTCAAAATTATCTTTAAAGCATCCAGACCAAATCCACAGAGCAGCAGCTACCTGTACCTGGAGTCTGTAGCTCTTTTTAAGAATAATGGTCTCTCCAAACTGAATCTCCTACCTATTCCACGAGGGGTATTTTTTGTTCAATGTGCTCAGGATCTAAAGCAAGCCTTCATTTTCCCTGGTAATGAATTCCTTCCAGAATTGCATAACTGCAACTTTGTATCCAGGCATTGATCGGTGCTGTAACAGTAGCCGAGGGACTCGTTCTACCTAAGAATGTATTGATTTATTTATTGTAAACTTGGCAGGGTTGGGATCATGGCAAAACCATTGAAAATAATTTTAATAACCACTTCACAGAGCATGAACATGAACTTGTTTTTCTTTCGGTAGTGTGTTAATATGAATAAAGTTTGTATTCCCTCAGTCTCTTGCCGAAAACATCCCCAAATACATTAAGTTGGAAAGGAGTAGATTTATTTTCTCACTTTCACCCTATGTGTATCAGAAATATATTTTTTTTCTCTAAACAAAGACACATGCTGTCTCTGCTTGGGCTCACCCATGGTCATTCATATCCCTCGTACACCTGTGACAGCAATATTCCCTGTATATCACAGGAACAGCACAGCCTGATATTGTTCCGTTTCCGAGCTCACCGGGCCCAAGAGAAGCTTTTGAAAGGCACATCGCACTTTCAAGAGACCTATTGGCTCGTGGCTTTTTAAGCTCTGTTCTTTGAAGTTGAGAAGATGAGAGTCATATTTTTAGGTCACAACTTTAAAGCCTGGTAGACGTTTGTTGTTTCAGCTCTGTAATAATTAATATTTTGCTTTGACAGTAAAACATACAGTATATCTGTTCTTGTAAAGAGGTTCATATCTTGATGAAAGCAGTTCCCAAAAGTATTACTGGTACAAGATTAAGAATTGTCCTTTTTAAGTTCTATACATATTCACTCCATATAAGAAGGGCATTTTATAATTCTATTTTTTGTCAATGATAATTTCTTTCTGAAGGGGAAAGGGGAATCGAAAAGCAGGTCATGGATGTTATTTGAGTCCAATCGAAGATGTGAAATTAGTTCAGGACATCTTTCTCCTTAATTGTGCAGAGTGTTGTTAAAATGGATACCTATTAAACATTGTGCCCATGGTAAGAAGTTCAGTTAATTTCTCCAGTTTTGGTCTCTTGTTGTTTTGGTTTAGGATGACAGAGAAAATCCTAAAATAAAGGAGTTATATGCTTCAGTGATGCAATGAATGAATCAATTGAATAACCTAGTAATCAAGCATGCTCTCGATAATGTATTGGTGTTCAATGTCAGAGATGTATGCAATGCTAATAAGAGGGTGAGAAGTATGAATACATATATATCTCTTTTATTTTTGCTATTCAACATATTTTCTTTTCATATATGTGAGCATTGTGATGAGGATATCAAGTATGGATAATGAAGTTTTCTCTGAAGTGGGGAATCCTTTCTCTTTAAGCACACAGCTTTTCCTGCAGTTTCTGACCCTTTCATTGTGTTCTTTGTCAGAGTTTGTGATGTTAATTATAATGCTTGGTATGTCACTGTCTTACAAAAGCCTAACACTACTACAGGAGTGGAAATGTAGTTTTAAAGTAGTTTGTTTACAGAACAGTATTTATTCCAACTGAAGGATGTTTTACGGTCTTTTAACAGGCAAGTGAATGTGCTCTGCATGGTGAAATTATGTGAAATATGTTGAGAGAGACCCTTTCCACTAGAGGCTTTGTGTGAACAAAATCACTCGGCTATACTCATCGGTCAAGAAAGGGTCTATTGTGTTCAGCCAGAAGTCTGATCCTAACAGTGCCATGGATCTGGATATCCAACAGCTGCTTTATAAATCTGATTTCCTTTTAAGACGCAGCCTCCAAAGGATGTTTGCACTTTCCAAGAAAACCGATTGTCTCTTCTCGTCATCAGCTGAGCAATAAAGTGAACGATTTTGTGTATCGCTCAAAGCAGTGATTGATTTTCTTACAATTGAAATTCATTGGGTAGGAGTGTTTTAATTTGGGTTGAAATCAAGAAAAGAAACCAGTATCTAGCTGTATAGGACAAATACTGTTGACATTTCCCTAATACACTTTCTGCCACACTCACAGTCCTAAATTGTTAACTGTTTTCTTTTTATTGACAGAAATTAAATTGTGTGTAGTTTAGTATTCATATTAACAGATGGTCGAATTATGTTCTGAATCTAAATTAAGCATAAACTATATAAAAATACAAATTACATTGATTATCAAATTACTTTCACAAGGATGCCATGGATTATTTTCTTAAGTTAATTATGTAAAAGAAATGAATGAGACCTAGGTTCTGAATATCACTGAACCCATATTTCATGTTTAATCCATACCAATTAAGGAATGAAATATTTACTGAATGAAAGGTCCTATGTTTCTTATTTTACTTACTTACTTTGGTAATAACTTATGTTCTTAAAGAAATGTATTTGTATGGTTTATATTTGGCCAATGTTTTCAAGTTCCTTTAGATAGTTAGTGTCTTCAAAATGTAATTACATTTTACATTGGCATATTATTTTGATGGAATTATTAACAGGGTATCTTTAATTAAAATAAAGTACCAAGAAAGGACTTGTATGTAAATAAATATATAATTTAAAACTACAAAATAATATCCAAATATACCTGATTTGTCCATTTACTGTCTGTGGTGCAAAAAAACTCCCTCAGGAAAGCACTACATTAATTTGGATGTCTAAAAGAATAAGAGTGTATTGTTTTTGTTGATGGACTTCAAATTGATTTGCCAAAAATTGAAAAGGAACAAAAAATTGCAATATTTTAAAATTCTGTAATCTTTCCATATCAGCATGTGTTAATAGGATAATTTCAGCTGAGCTCTTTTAAAGCTCCAGGGGTTTATAAATCCTAAACTCTCAATTGCCTGGGGAGAACAAAGGCTATACAGGGGCCACAAACAGGAGAGCTTTAAACACTTGGCAAACTTAGGCATTTTACTAATCAAACAAAAGCAGAAAACAGAAGGGCGAGCCAGACGAACCTTAATTTGCTTTGTTTGTAATGGACTCAGGATCATTTACACACCATGGAAAGTAATATGTTGGAAAACTGAGGTATATAAGGCTCCCAGACCTCACAAACACACTCACACACACAAACACACACATACACACTCACACCATTTTGTAATGTTTTCTGTTTGTGTGTTTGTTTGTTTTAATTAAATATAATATCTCCCTAAAACAACATTAAGCCAGTGAATTGTTTAATGTGAGGAAAGTTGACCACAGGGGACTGTAACTGAAGGGATTCAGTGAACCAGTCAATGTACAAAATTGGATCCCTTCTGCAGAGGGCCTAATTACACTTCAGACCATATTTAATTTATTTTCTGTGTGAAGCAACATGTGTAGATTATAATTCTGGATGCCCGGGTGTTTGTTGTTGTTGTTCAAAATTCCCAGACTCCCATGCTAGGAAGCCATCTGTTAAAAATCATAAAGAAAGCAATAACTGCAGCAAACAATACATAGCAAAAAATATAAATTATTTGAAAAATAAGAAAAACAACACATTTTTTTAATGAAAAATACACTCGTATTTTATGTTGACTTTTGTAAAGGATTTTTCTATCACAACGTCCATTTCTTTCACATAAATATATATTTAAAAATAATATCAGCCTAAATCATCCAAGATATTTCGAAATACAAACCCAGAAGGTCTTCAGTAGAGAAAAATAAACAACTATGCACATTTATTTTCATTTATATTAGTAGCAACACAGCATAATCAATCAATGGATATATACACCAATCAGCCATAACATTATGGCCACCTGTCTAATATTGTGTAGGTCCCAAAATAGCCCTGACCCGTTGAGGCATGGACTCCACTAGACCTCTGAAGGTGTGCTGTGGTATCTGGCACCAAGACGTTAGCAGCAGATCCCTTAAGTCCTTTAAGTTGCGAGGTGGGGCCTCTATGGATCGGACTTGTTTGTCCAGCACATCCCACAGATGCTCGATTGGATTGAGATCTGGGGAATTTTAGTCAACACCTTGAACTCGTGATTCATCAGACCAGGCCACCTTCTTCCATTGCTCCGTGGTCCAGTTCTGATGCTCACGTGCCCATTGTAGGCGCTTTCGGCAGTGGACAGGGGTCAGCATGGGCACCCTGACTGGTCTGCGGCTACGCAGCCCCATACGCAACAAACTGCGATGCACTGTGTGTTCTGACACCTTTCTATCAGAACCAGCATTCACTTTTTCAGCAATTTGAGCTACAGTAGATCGTCTGTTGGATCGGACCACACGGGCCAGCCTTCGCTCCCCACGTGCATCAATGAGACTTGGCCGCCCATGACCCTGTCGCCGGTTCACCGCTTTTCCTTCCTTGGACCACTTTTGATAGGTACTGACCACTGCAGACCGGGAACACCCCACAAGAGCTGCAGTTTTGGAGATGCTCTGACCCAGTCGTCTAGCCATCACAATGTGGCCCTTGTCAAAGTCGCTCAGATCCTTACGCTTACCCATTTTTCCTGCTTCTAACACATCAACTTTGAAGACAAAATGTTGACTTGCTGCCTAATATATCCCACCCACTGACAGGTGCCATGATAACGAGATTATCGGTGTTATTCACTTCACCTGTCAGTGGTCATAATGTTATGGCTGATCGGTTTATACACACAGTGCCATGCAAAAGTATTCAGACCCTGGCTATGGTCTCCTATTTTGTGAAATTACAAAATGATGCATACATATTTTTTTCCAAGACTTGAATGCTCAAACAGAAAAACTTCTAAGGATAAGTTACAGTAAATGCCAGCAAGCTTATTTTTGTAATTGCTTTCTTCTTCCATCTCAGCCATTGAAAGTTGTCAAAGTTGTCATCGGTCTCACAGTGCCGTCCCTCAATTTCCTCCTTACCCAGCTGCTCAGTTTGGAGGGACGGCCTGATCTAGACAGTGTCTGGGTGATGATATGCACCATCCATTTCTTGATGATTGAGTAAACTGTGCTCATAGGAATATTCAGAGACTACTGATCTGTGATTTTTATCCCTGACTTGTTTTCAAGGTCTTTGCATGAAACTGCCTGACCAAGGATCCTCACAGAGAAGTCTTTTTATTCTGAAGTAATGAGAACCACTATTATATATAGGCCTATGTGAAAACTGTGAGAGGGTCTGAATTCTTATGCAAGGCAATGTATATACAGTGAGGGAAAAAAGTATTTGATCCCCTGCTGATTTTGTACGTTTGCCCACTGACAAAGAAATGATCAGTCTATAATTTTAATGGTAGGTGTATTTTAACAGTGAGAGACAGAATAACAACAACAAAATCCAGAAAAACACATTTCAAAAAAGTTATAAATTGATTTGCATGTTAATGAGGGAAATAAGTATTTGACCCCTTCGACTTAGTACTTGGTGGCAAAACCCTTGTTGGCAATCACAGAGGTCAGACGTTTCTTGTAGTTGGCCACCAGGTTTGCACACATCTCAGGAGGGATTTTGTCCCACTCCTCTTTGCAGATCCTCTCCAAGTCATTAAGGTTTCGAGGCTGACGTTTGGCAACTCGAACCTTCAGCTCCCTCCACAGATTTTCTATGGGATTAAGGTCTGGAGACTGGCTAGGCCACTCCAGGACCTTAATGTGCTTCTTCTTGAGCCACTCCTTTGTTGCCTTGGCTGTGTGTTTTGGGTCATTGTCATGCTGGAATACCCATCCACGACCCATTTTCAATGCCCTGGCTGAGGGAAGGAGGTTCTCACCCAAGAATGACGGTACATGGCCCCGTCCATTGTCTCTTTGATGCGGTGCAGTTGTCCTGTCCCCTTAGCAGAAAACACCCCCAAAGCATAATGTTTCCACCTCCATGTTTGACGGTGGGGATGGTGTTCTTGGGGTCATTCCTCCTCCTCCAAACACGGCGAGTTGAGTTGATGCCAAAGAGCTCGATTTTGGTCTCATCGGACCACAACACTTTCACCCAGTTCTCCTCTGAATCATTCAGATGTTCATTGGCAAACTTCAGACGGGCCTGTACATGTGCTTTCTTGAGCAGGGGGACCTTGCGGCCGCTGCAGGATTTCAGTCCTTCATGGCGTAGTGCGTTACCAATTGTTTTCTTGGTGACTATGGTCCCAGCTGCCTTGAGATCATTAACAAGATCCTCCCGTGTAGTTCTGGGCTGATTCCTCACCGTTCTCATGATCATTGAAACTCCACGAGGTGAGATCTTGCATGGAGCCCCAGACCGAGGGAGACTGACAGTTATTTTGTGTTTCTTCCATTTGCGAATAATCGCACCAACTGTTTGCATCTTCTCACCAAGCTGCTTGGCGATGGTCTTGTAGCCCATTCCAGCCTTGTGTAGGTCTACAATCTTGTCCCTGACATCCTTGGACAGCTCTTTGGTCTTGGCCATGGTGGAGAGTTTGGAATCTGATTGATTGATTGCTTCTGTGGACAGGTGTCTTTTATACAGGTATCGAGCTGAGATTAGGAGCACTCCCTTTAAGAGAGTGCTCCTAATCTCAGCTCGTTACCTGTATAAAAGACACCTGGGAGCCAGAAATCTTGCTGATTGATAGGGGATCAAATATTTATTTCCCTCATTAACATGCAAATCAATTTATAACTTTTTTGAAATGCGTTTTTCTGGATTTATTTGTTGTTATTCTGTCTCTCACTGTTAAAATACACCTACCATTAAAATTATAGACTGATCATTTCTTTGTCAGTGGGCAAATGTACAAAATCAGCAGGGGATCAAATACTTTTTTCCCTCACTGTATAACACAGGGTGAAGCATTCTACATTCTGCCCACCGATTACCTTAATGTCAATATTATGTTTAATAGTTTAGTAATAAAGATGTAAATGGTGCTCTTCTAGAGTTGTATAGTTTTGTTGAGCACTGCCTTATAAATTATACATGCAGACATGATATTAAAAATGAATTAGCTTAAGACATGTCATCGTCTTCTTGAAATAATAATTTTGCCCCAAATACCGCCAATTTGATGGATATCCATACAATTTTAATGTGGATTACAAACCCCATCAAAAATCCACCCGTGTGGTATTAGAGTAAATCTTTTAATCTTTTGCAAACATGAAGAATGAATAGGAGAAATCAGTGAAGGAGGATAAGGCTCTACTTTTTGACCCTCTCTTGATTAGGCTAGGGTTTGCTGCTAAACGAGAGCCAGAGGAGAGATTTAATGTGCACAAATCCTCAAAGAGACTACAGAGCCCCGAGAGAGAGCCAAGAGGATATCCTCATCAAGGAACTAGATTTTCATATTGTGGATGAGAGCACAATCCCTCCACTGGGGAATAGAAAACTCACTGTGGGCTCCAGTTCTCTTCTGCCATGACTGCTGTTGCATTCAAACAAACCTTTTTCTTAGTCCCAGTACATATACCATTGCACATAAAGCCAACTTCCCAGTTTACATATTAAATCTAATTCAGGGTCATTAAACAAAGGTGATAGGTGTAATTACTATATACTGTCCATAAAACCATGAAGTTACATCGAAAAAACAACTATATTTGTAAATTTCCCCCACCAATTAATATTTTAATAACTAATAATTCAATTAATTCAGATATCCACACACACACGCACAGACCTAATATATATTGTTTTTACATGTTGTTATACACACAGTGCACCCTCAGGACTTTACACATGCACCTTGCTAACCAAACATGGGACGTTTATTGCATACCTGGCCTCATGAACCAGGATGAATACTTTAGAAAAGCAAGTTTCAGTAAAAAAAAAAAATAAGAAAGAAAAGAAAAAGGAAATTAAATGGGAAATACTGTATCAAAGGCAAGATTAATCTGCTTTTAGTAATCTAGGTAATATTCAAAATTGTTTTAAAAATGCATTAATAATATGTTGCATGTTCCTTCCCATTCACACAATGCGTTACATGCATCCAAAGGAGTATGTACAGCAAGAATTCATAAGGAATGTGCCTTTTGAGTATTTGTATAGTGGGAAATATGTTTTACCGGAGGTTCTTCGTCTGATATATGCGCAATCACTGGATAGTCTACTGTCAAGCTGTCTAACGTTTTAAACTTGCATGAAAATGTAAAAAATATTAATTTGGCTACTGAGGAATGCTCAAATCAAGTATCGCCCTTCGACAGTATTCATACAATCGCATTACTTTAGTACATGATGGGGGTACAGATTAGACATGTTTCACACAGGTGACTCAAGGAAGTGATTGATTGCCGTGCTGACTCTCACTGCTTGGGGGTCTGCCTCTTTCCACACTCAACAATGAAGTGTGACACCCAGAATGATGGTTTAACATGGGGATGAATTTATTAAAGGGTGCTGCTCCAATTACCATAGTTGTGTAAGCTCTAGCTGCTTCATAGAAGATGACATTTAAGAGACTGCTTGTGATCTTCAAACTCCCTAGCTCTAATGCTTTAATATGCAATATACTACAGACTTTTTGCAGGGGCTGTATTATCCAAAAATGCTTCTAACTGAACATAGACTGTGTTCATCATTTCAGTGTAATGCATGCCTGTTGAAAGAGCTCTTTACTCAGAAACACAGTCACCTGAATTCATATTTGTCAAACATGAGATGCGGTGACATTTAATTGTGGTTTGCAATTATAAAAGAAGCAATTATCTTTAATTAGACTATTTCTGCTCCGCGGCTTAGCACATGAAAGGCGCAGTAGGAATTCAGTTTGAAGTTGTTTGTTAGCTGCTTTTGTTTTCTCTGGACATTACATTGGATTATTATTAACTATTCATCTTGACATATGGACTGATTCGGTTAACATCCTTATCTAATGATCCTAATTTAAATAACATTTCTTTTGATATTAAACAAAATGAAATGAGTTTGTACTTTAGCGCTGCTCATTTTTGGAAGTTTCTTTATCATGAAATGAATGTTAAACTTTCAAGCCTTCAGTTAATACAGATATGGCAATTAATAAACCAAACATCTAAATAATAATGAGAGTCTGTTTTCTCAACTGTGATGCTGGACTGCATTGAAGAAAGGAGACACATTTCACTCTAGTCCATTGTATTGTATCAGGACGTTACCCATCTAATTTTGAGGATAAGCAACATCCTGAACTCCAGCCAACACCACATTTTCAAGCCAGTCCCATTCAAATGTAAAGCCTATTAGGTCAGTAGTAGAAATAGCAACCCTAACCTAAGTGAAAGCCTAATGCAATTAGCTTGTATGAGAGCTGAAGTCATTCCAGCACACTGTATTATGCAAAACCTCAGACTAATCCCACCCGGCGTGATCATTGTTCTCTGATTGTCACACTGCAATGTCTGAACATTTCAAAGGTCTATCTCTGGAGTTTCAATATCAAGTGCAATCTAATATCCTTGTATTTGCATGCAGAGAGAGAGAGAGAGAGAGAGAGAGATTAATTCATTTGATTGTCTTTTTATCTTTATTTTGTGAATTGTGATCATATTTTTCCATATTCAAGTGTTGTGACAAATGAATTTGGTTAGGTGGGTTATGTCTAATTTAGAGTATCTCTAAACAAAGTGAGATGTTCTTACATCAGCATTGTGAACAGCACCAGGAAAGCATGGATTTACATTGTATTCATATAGAAATTTAAACTATTTTACTTTCTTTTGATTAAATACATGCAAAAGGTTTTGCCATATTGTGTTTTAAAGAGCTTTTGCCTATCAGTACCTGCCAGAGTGATGATCTTACTATGATGAAATTGCTTTATTGGTATTTACAATAGCTTGTCAGCTGATCCCCCAACTTTGTATTGTTAAAATAAAATTAATTAGTTTTCAAATTATGTGTCACATTAATATCCTTTTTAATCCTAAACAACTTAATGTACATAACAACCAAAATCGCATCTGCCACTCTGGAAATATGCCTTTTGTGTACCTTAATTTGCTACTGAAAATATATGTGTATTAAATTCAATGTGTTTATATCTTTAAACAAACTGGAACTTTCAAAAAATAAAAACATTTTATAGTAGTAATGCATTTCTTCTGATTTTGTGATTGGTGTGCAGCCTTTGATGCAGGTTCTTCTACATACATGTAGCATTTCAAAGTGCACATAGTTGAATCTTGACACTGAAATAATTAAACTTGCTTCAGTAATTCAGTAATCAGTCCTCATTATTGACCTATAAAAGTACTACTGGTATTTTCCTAATTTTATTGATGAGTAAAGCTGTTGCAAAATAATATATTATGTATGTATTTAAAAGTATGTTTTAGCAAGTCCAGTGACAGATGAAAATTACAAAAAAGTTACTTTTACTTGAATTAATCCAGTGAAATTTAAAGTGATGTATTATGCAAATTAAGGTTTTGAAGAGAATTGATTTCAAAAAGTAAAAGGATAACTTACATTAAGATAACATCTCCTTGCATTTAGGATAATTTCTTATTAAAATAAAAAACAGAAGACCCAGCTTATTTTTATTTAATCTTATCCATTATCCTCATCCTCTCAGCAGAAGTTACTAAATCACCTGTGGTTTTCATCTTAATGATGCAGAACGATATGTAGATTTAGATGCAGATTAAACTATTTAGCTCAGATAGTCTTAAAATAAGCCTTTGAGACCAAAATGGCAATGCCTGAGGATTTGGTTTCAAAATAATTGTGGAGAAGACAAACTTAGCTAGATAGATACTTTAAAACTGATCGATTACATTCACTTCAGACTTTTAACATTTTATTGTTGAAAGCATTAATATACAGTTAATATAAATGTATATATATCAGCGCCATCAGCTTATATCGATCCACGTGTGGATGAAAGCCTGCCCAAAATGTTTCCACTTGCTTCGATCTACAGCTTTTCTTTTCCATGTCACGCCTGCAAAGTTTATGATTTCATATTCCTATCTTTTAATTGATCATCTTCTAGGTCTTTTTTCATCTCTTGGGGTCCATTCAATAGCTTCCTTTGTCCATCTTCAATCTTTTCTTCTTGAAATGTGTCCAGACCATTGCCATTTTAACATTTTCACTCTTTCATTTGCCACGTTTTTTTAAACATATCATTTTAAAATTAAATATACCTTAATATGTAAGGAATACATTAATATTCAAGAAAACAGTAGACTGATATATTCAAGGTTAATATTATGGGGTGTAATTCCCTGTACATCGTTACAGACAAATCATGAAGTAAAAATGGATTGTGATATGAAATTACAATAGCTTAGGTAGCAGCTATCTTTAGTAGATAGACTGTGCTATTCAATACCTGCAATGAGTTATCTACACACAGAGCCAATTCATTATAAAGGGCCTTGTATATCTTCTCTGTGGAGGATCTGATTAAAATTCTTCCTTCTCTCAGCTGTTGAATGATTAATGACTGAAGTGATGCAGAAGATGAATTTTCTGAGCCACTGTTGACCCCCACAGCTGGTCAGACCGTAAAATAAAACCCCTGCAGTGGAGTGAGTTGCCTCAGATGTGTTAACACAATCTGGATTCTCTTTCAATTACCATTATGACTATTAGCTCCAAGCCTTTGTCCAAGTTGCAGTTGTTTCAGCCGTAATATGGTTCTAGGAGGCTCTCTCTCCATCCCAATCTCCACCTTTACTGCTATCTCTTTCAACGACTGTAGGTGTGAATGAAATATAGCTCACACAGCTTTCTGGCCTTGGTCTAATGCCCTTTCAAACATTGGTTCCCTGGACAGGTGCTGCTCAAGGGGACCTATCACCATTTTGGGGGGAATTTTTCGGTTCAGTCTAAACCTGCAGGAGCCTGCATAGACAGTTTGTTTTGCAGCCATCTAAAAAAACAAGGTGGGCTGAAGAGTTAGTGTGGGTACAACTGAGGTTCTAGCAGGGCCCACTCCATTGCTCACGAGCAATTAGTTACCCTAATCCCAATTATTGTTTTTTTAACAAACTGTGCTAGTCAAATACGAAGCAGTAGACCAGATTAACAGGTGAATTTGTTCCTGTGGATCTTAGATAATGTATAATGGTTGCAGAGCAGCAGACCCCACTTCTTCATTGCACTCTTCCATTATAATGCAGCCTTCCGCAGAGACCGTAATTCTGCACATCCTGAGCTGCTGGTGTTGTGTTCAACCTCAGGGTAACTGGCCTGCCAGGTTATTGATTAAAGGTCAGGGTATTAACCAGCACATTGTATTATGTGAAGATCTACAGACGGTGAACTCTCATGACCTCCTTATATTTCGATGAAGTCCAGCCACATCATTATCAGCGTTCCAGCAGTGTTAATTGCATCTGCCTCACAGTGTACTTGCACCTGCGCTCAGAGGGGAGAAAGGTGGGGGGTTATTTTGCTTGTTACTCTCAAAATAACAAATAGTGCGTGGATTAATTGACTTGAAAGATTACAAACTGTATCTCTATAAGCCATTTCTTCTTTAATTTTGTTGATTTCACCACCATGGGTAAACTTGAGCTGTTTCCAAAGCCATGCATTTAAAAGAATGAGAAACATGAGATAACAAGGTGTTGTCAAAGCTTTTATTATTTATGCTGTTGTTGTTTTATGCAAAATATGGTGGTTTTGTTTTCCTAAAATAACCTTCATAAATCACTCCCAGCCAAAAAAAAAAAACATAAAAATGTAGATAAATATAAAATAAAATGCCAAAATACTTCAAAATAAAGACAAAAACCTAAATATGCAATATGTTTATTTATCATAATAAATAAAGTTAACTGAAGTGAATATACTCAATTGAATTGAGCGTAATCGCAACACATAAAACATCACCTGTTTGTTCAAGGTGTAAACTATGTCATTTATTATAAAATTGCAAATGTTTCTAGATATAGGATATACATTGAATACAAACATCAATGCACACCTTGAATTTGATAAATACCATATATTGATTTATAGCCATTCCTACAAATACATCAATTGATTGGCTAGTAAACATTTTCTGCCTACATTCACAGCTTGATGAAATACTCAAATTCAAATCACATTGAATTAAGATACAGTACTTTCTTGAAATACAATTATATTTTCCACATACTATTTAATTTGATTTTAAACTGTATTATCTGAGTGGGAACATGTCTGACTGTTACCATTAGTAATATAGGTGCGTGTGTTAGATGTATTTTCATCTTTGAGTGCTAAATGTTGACTGTATTTTCAAGTCTTTTAATATAAACCAACATATCAATTATCACTTAATATGGGCTAGGCTATGCAATTAGTCAATTTCTTAAAGACGTTTTTTCTGAATACAAATCCATGAGGTGATGTTTTATTAAAAGTGAAATGCGGTACCTTTCTGAAAAGTCGCAAAAAAAAAGAGCACATAAAAATGAATTGCTTTTGAGTCGGGCATCGGGAATTATGTTCATTACAAGATTATAAATGAGTAGCCTATGATTAATTAATAATTGAATAAGCACAAACAGCTACATTTTGTGGATGAAATGGTTATTGGAAAAAAAAATGGGTGGATGGATTAGTTAATGCAATTTAAGATATTTGAACAATGTGATTATAAGTGATAAAATGACGTAATGTAGACATTTTAGATCACAGTCACGGATTTTGTAGCCTCTCCATGTAAGCCCACTGTAAAGAAAGAACTGAGAATTGTTGGAAGTCTGTTTCACACCTATAGGCCTAAAATGAATGGCCAAACCAGTGCTGTAAGAAAAGTTTAATTGATTAATTGATTGATTGGTTTGTTTGCTTATGCTTATATCGGACCATACTTGTAGCAGTAGTTTATTAGTCCCGGATTTGACCAGGAATAGCTTCACATTCATTGGGTCCAGTTGAAGTAAACGGTGTTATGGTATCAAGTGAGATTTCAGCTTCACATTCAAACTGCACCACAGCAGGTAAGAGCAGGTTCTTGTGGCTGTGGGACGTGTTTGACAGCACAGAAACCTTGTCAAACGGCAGGTCCATGTCTCCCCCCGCACCGACGGCGTGCGGGAGCGGCGCTGCGGTGAAGGCGATGGGGGCGTCTTTCTGGAAGGTGGTGTCGTGGTGGTAGGAGACCAGCTCGTTGCTGAAATTCACCGCTTCCACCGTGGTGCTGGAGCAAAACCTGTTGCACCCCAGTATGGTGGAGAAGGCTTTCCTGAAATCCGCGTTGAAGGCATAAATCACGGGGTTCAGAGACGAGTTGGCCCATCCAAACCACACGAAGATGTTGAAGGTGGTTTCGCTGACGCACGGAGGCTCGCCAAGTTCGTTCAAGTTGGCCGTGCAGAAGGGCACCATGCAGTTCAGCACGAAGAAGGGCAGCCAGCAAAACACAAACACCCCCATTATGATCGAAAGCGTCTTCAACACCTTGGTTTCCTTCTTAAATGATGTCTTCAGGGAGTTTTCGTGGGGGCAGTCGCTGGGGTGATGTTGGCAGTGCTGTGCGTGCTCCACAGCCCTCTCCAAGGACGAGATCCTTCGTATTTGGGTTTGGGCGATGCGGTAAATCCGGGTGTAGGTGCCAATCATGATGGCAACTGGGATATAAAAACTGATCAGAGAAGACGATATCGCGTACGTCCTGTTCAAACTCGCGTCGCAGTTCTCAGTCTGGTTGCTGGCATTGACGGGCGCATCTTTGTGCCAGTTCAGCTGCACGGGTATGAATGAAATCAGGATGGATAGGGTCCATGCCACTCCGATCATGATAAAAGCCACCCGCTGGGTCATCTTGCGTTCATATCTGAAGGGGCTTGCGATGGCCCAGTATCTATCCACGCTGATAATGCACAGGTTCAGGATGGACGCGGTGGAGCACATGATGTCAAAAGCAATCCAGGTGTCGCAGAAGCTGCCGAAGAGCCAGTACCCAGCGACCTCGGTGATGGCTTTCCAGGGCATGACCAGCACCGCCACGAAGAGGTCCGACACGGCCAGGGAGATGACGAAAAAGTTGGTGACTTTGGAGCGCAGGTGCCTGAATTTGATGACCGCCGCGCACACCAGCGTGTTGCCCAGCAGGGTGGACACGATGAGCAGAGCCAGCAGGCAGCCGGTCAGCGCCCGCACACTGACGCCCGCCAGCTCCGCGTCTGCGCCGCCGGACAGCACCTGCGTCTCGTTGGTCAGGTTTTCCATGGGGAGCCGCTGTGGGCTGGGCGCTATATAATCCTCACAGGCGGCGTGCAGTCTCCCCCTGCAAACGGCCCGTCTCTGTCTGCCCCGTCACATCCATAACGCGCTCTTCAAGTGTAGGCTAGGTCAGTAACTCCTCAATAGTTTCCAATTCGGTGTTTTTTGAAATTGCATTGCAACCCTGATTTTATAGCAAGGCACTTTACTTCCTTTGATACATTTTCAAGCAATGCAATGCAATAGCCTTGATTTTTGCGCTCGGGTTGCGTTTCATGTTGGATCTGTTTGGATCCTCTACCTGCACTGGTCTGGAAAAGGCTTGTGTGTGTGTGTGTGTGTGTGTGCATGAAAAGCGCCATTCCTGCCTTTTATACAGGCAGAGGCTTGTGATTGGTTTTCATTATTCAATAATGTAGTTTCAGCCGAATAGCGTCTCTCAGTGACTGTTTTTGTCAATGAAGAATGTGGCGTCTTTTTTCTCTTCTCTTATCTTGGTTAAAAAAATTAAATGGAAAAAAGCACGGTGACGAGCGCAGACGTTTTTCTGCGTCCAGGCTCTTTATTCACTTAGCCATAGAGCTTACATTTTTCTTCCTCATCCTCACCACCACTACCATCGTCTTCTTCGCTTATTATTATTATTATTATTAGTAGTAGTAGTAGTAGTAGTAGTAGTACTATGGTTAGTAGTAGTATGTTTAGTAGTAAGCTAGTGCTAGTAGGCTACTACTATGTTACTACTTTGTGTTTATTCCATGTTCATTCTAATTTGCATCTACTTCAGCTACGGTTTTAAGTGTTGCATTTCATAACATTAGACTAAAAGGTTTTTATTACGCATTCGGGAGTTTGTTGTCTTTCAAGCAAATTACAAGACAATGATTAAATGGGAGAAATGCCTTTCATGCTGAAAAATTAAATAAGATGAATATTAAGTGGATTGTTTTATGCATTGAATGGCAGGGAGGAGGGGACATGGTCATTACATCTCGTTATTCCTTTCAAGGAAATAACTGCAATGGTACATCATAAACCATTTCAATACATTATTTTAACTGAGCACTGTAAGCAAAGCAGCCGCCACCAAAACCGCTGGCTTTGCTCAAAGTTGCACATGTTGCGCAAGTGGCCCTTGAAAGGAGAGTTTCATATTTGCAGCATAGGTGCAGTTTCCATTGGACTTTAATGGGGGCTGTCACTCTAATTGCCTGTAACAGGTAGTGTGAATAACAGTCGTAGCCTTAGTAATCAGCAGCCTCTCTGTCCAATTGTAACAAACAAACTGCAATCAGAATGGGTGTTTGCTGAAGGTGTGGATTCCAGCATAACAAAGCTGCTTAAATAAATGATCGAATAAAACTCCACTGCTGTCATCATCATGACTATTATTATTATTATTATTATTATTATTATTATTATTATTATTATTATAGATTTTAATTATTGTATTTCTCTTCTCTTGTAGGGACATGCCATCTAGTGGACAAATGATAACATATTGTTATAATAAAAATGCAGTAGACCTATACTATTTAGAATCTGTACAAAACAGAGCAGCTTGGAATTTACTTCATAATTAATCTACATATTGTGTTGTATAGTGTTTTTTGGATTATTTAACATTGCGTTCTACTCTGCTGGCTCATACTGTGCATAACCGTAAATTATACTACCAACCTCAAGTTAATTATAGCATTCTAGCAGCAATTACACATTTTTGCATCCGTCCAAATGGTTGAGAATACATGGCACAATTAAGAGCCTATTACGATGCAATTCAAATCATTTTTGTGGTACGAGAAACAGATTTTTACTGTACACACAGAACTGCACATTCTAGCCCTTTATTGTCAGGTAGAAGCAGGACATATTAAAGACATTTCAGATGCTTGTTAGTCACTGGAGGAAATTATGCAGATGTCAGTAGGCACTGCAAGTATGGAGGCATGACTGCATGAAGCTACATGAAAACCAGACCTTTAAAAATGGATGTGGCCTTTACTGCAGGCGATCTAACTCCAGCGCATCTGATTATTTTAATAAATTCAATTTGCAGACGTCAGGGCACAGGTTTTATGTCCTCTTTCAAATCACTGTAGTCTTAAGCATAGAGATAACTGATTCATAAGATATATATACTGTGAGGTTTTTACAGTGAGACAAACTTAATTATGAATCGAAACACAGTATTGTTTTATTCAGGACCTTTAATACAAATCACACCTAGGGATCATTTAACCTAATAATCAGATGTTGTCAATAGATCTATTTTATTATATGAATACAAATAATACACATACACTCAATGCACTCAATCAGATTTTAGGGTATGAAGATTCATTTCAGCAGATTGAAGACCATTTGGACATCTAAGCCAGATTAGATACATATGGAGCTGTATTATGAACAACAAAAAATCAAAAATGGTGACGTGAAACATTGCATACAAAATTATTTAACTCAATATGACAAACAACAAATGTGATATGATCAGTTGCAAATGCCTTGAATATTAATGTCAAAGTTTATTTTGTGATAATTAATTACAAAACCTAATGGAGCTCAGATTTGTAATAACTGAAAGATTTCTGGATCCTAACATTTAAATATGTTTGTTCTGTGTTAAACTCTGCAGCTGTCTGACACAGTGGCATATTGTTAAAGTCTGTATAAATGTTCAGAAGAGCAGAAATGAACAATGTAACCTGAATACCTGTGAAACTGAACATCCACATTATGACTTATAGCGTTATGGAGCATATAAAAAAACAGAAGGCATCCTGGCAATTGATTGATAACCATTAGCTTCAACCAAACTTGTCAATCACCTCAGTTAAGATTCAAGCAATACACCTGACATCCTCAATGCATTTGTAAAACGAGTTAAAAGAATAATCGGATCCATTGTGTCAGAAGCTGTAGTCATATCTCCTTTCTTCTTTGAATTGTATAATTATCCAGTCTATCATGAAGGAAAACTCACACCATTTGGTTTTCTGTGGGAAGTCTGTCTGGCCTGGTTGATTCACCAGGTGGCATCCCAGGAAGAGGAGTAAACCTGATCACAAAGGAAAGGCCTGGTTGGTTAGCAACATATCTTGCTCTCCAAACCCTGCATCATCAAGTGACACTTGGCTAATCAACCAGCAAGCTCCTGTGAATAATCATCACCATTTGATATGCCAGTAGAGAGTTTATTAATTTTACAAACTGATTTTTGCACCCATGATTATAAAAAAAATAAGTACAGTTTTAGTTTTTTTTATAGTGTACTCAACTGTATTTCTTTGTCATGAGTGTTCTAGTTATACGTTCTTACATACATCCACTTACAGTGTATGTGTTATTTAGCCATTTGTGGTCTTGTTTGCACCCTCACCAGGATAAGCGGTTTCGAAAATGGATGGATGGATGTTCTTGTTTGCTTATGTTCGGTCTGAGAGCCAAGGACTACATACAGATACTTGCAGAAGCAAACAAGTATGTTCATTTCCATCCCAGCAATGTAGAAACCTGTTGTCATATAGAAACTTTAGCATGGATAGCCTAACCCAGTGGTTCCCAAACCGGTCCTGGGGGACCCCCTTCCCTGCTGGTTTTTGTTCCAACCGAGCTCTCAATTACTTAATTGAACCCTTAATTGAACTAATAATTTCCTAAATCAGATACTTTAAATTATTTTAAAGAGTAGGGGGTTTAAGTTAAGTATAGTTAAGTATATTAAAAAACGTATTGAAGAAACAACTATTTTCTTGCACAATTTAAAAAGTAAAATCTAAGCAGATTGTTACTTCAATTAAGGTTCAATTAAGTAATTGAGAGCTCGGTTGGAACAAAAACCAGCAGGGTAGGGGGTCCCCCAGGACCGGTTTGGGAACCACTGGCCTAACCCCTCTCTTGCAATATAAATACAAGTGTCTATGAGCAACAAAAGCCATGCACCCGTTCAGCCAGTAGATGTCGCGCTAGCTCCCCATTCCCGGTGACCCAAGTGGGGACTGAGGAAAGACGAGACGTCATCCTGGCATTTCAAAATGGCTCCCTTCACTGGCAGAAGTGGGGGTGGCTGTTGCCGGTCGAAATACTAACAACAACAAAACCCAGTGGACGTCGGTTCGGACTTTTTTGTTTGCATTGACTCCGTCCGCCATAATAACGGTGTAGTTATTGTCGTCCTTCCGTCTGTGTTTTTTAAAAAAGACACACACAATACAATGTTAGCGCATCTGCCGAACAAGGGGAGAGAAGAAGGCAGCGACGCGGCACAGACGGCTCAGCTGCGGCGGGTTTGCGGCGGCGCCGTGTGAGGACCGTGAATGCGATGGAAAGGCCGGACAATGGAGCTGCCCTGCTGGCTGTGTCCGTGGATGTCAACGACAACGAGGAGAAGAGCCGACGACGCGGGTGCCGAGCAGAAACGCCATCCCCGGGGTTGAAAAACGGCCAAGATCCAGCGGGCGCCGGAGATCCCCCGTCCCCGCTGCCGGAGAAGGGGTTTGTTTATGTGGCTGCCGGGAGGAATGTAAACCAGGACCGGGCTGCGCTCCCGGCGGTGCGGGGCGGGGAGAGGAGGACGCTGGATCTCGTCACCGAGTGTCTCCCCGGAGGCTTGGAAGACAGTTGTGTCAGCGATGGCACACTAAACGGGTTTACTGAGTCATCGGAGCAGCTCATGCCTGGATCGGGAGTGAGAGGAGGGGGCGGCAGGGGATCCCCGTCCTGCCCCTCCACCGCAGCCCGGCGGCGGGGAGCTGGAGAGGGTGTGCGGGGCTGCCGGGGGGTCACGGAAGGCTGCGCTTCAGATACACCGGACAAAGGTCATCTAGATCCCGAGGCTGGGCCAAAGCCGGCCGTGCTGCTCTCCTCGTCATGTGATGGCGAGCTCCGGCAACACTGCGCTCGCACGGCGTCTCCAGCCGCGGAAATGAAGCTCACGAACGGGGATGTGGGCTGTGTGGCACAGGGGGACCGCTGCTCCGGCCGCACCGAGCCTTTCTCTGTGGGCCCCCTCGGTGTTGTGGATGCCGGCGAGAACCAAGTGAAACTGGCCAATGGGGGGTTGCTGATTGTTAATAAGGGCGATTTGCTTCGTGTCAGGGCGGATTTACACGGCAGCCAAGGTGGTGACCCTGCTTCGGATATGCAACTGAGAAACACTAGCCCCGCTTCTGCCCCCTGCAATAAGGTGTCCTGTGAGGGGCGGGAGACCTCCGGCAGCGCAGCGGTGGACCCGGACAGTGTGTCCCCTGAACCTCCGCAGCTGGACGAGGCCAGCGCAAAAGCCGAGATCCCCCCCAGGCCGGTGACACTCAGGACTAGCAGAAACACTACAGTCTCTCTGAGTTGCGATGCGACCCCCGTCAGCCCGGAGGACGGGCCCCTGAGCTGCGGCGCCGAGGCCGGGCACGACCGGCGCTTCATGGACGTCAGCCTGAGCTCCAGGAACACCTTCGAGGTCAGCCGTCGCCAGAGCGCCCCCGACAACCTGCCGGAGGGCTTAACACTACCAGCAGACCCCACTGCAGATCAGGCGCTGAAACCCAAAAAACTGGGCATCTCTGATTTTTTCAGCAGGTAAACACTTACCTTTCAAATGTCTTTTTTATGCTGTGCCCCCCTGATTACCACACGGAGTAATGTAAGGTCACTAACTGGTCTGGACCAGGTATGGAGGTAACTGCGCATGCTTCAGGGGATGTGCAAGTTAAAGCAAAGTACAATAACTGTCCTTAAATCACCTTTTCAATCGGGTTAAATGAGTCAATACTCAAAAGCAGAAGACTTGAGATAGATTTTGTTTGTTGACAGTTTTATTTGCATTGTTTAACCCCCCCCTCCCCAACACACACTATCCCACTGAGATATGGTTGAAATCAATGACAGTGAATGGTGATCCCATGTTTTATATATGAAGTTGAGAGAGTCAATTGGTTGATCCATACTTTCTTTGCACTGCAGTTGAAGGGTGTTGGCTGCTATAGCATGTCCCTTTGCTAGCACTAGTGTGGGAACTGTCTATTTCCACCATGAACCCTGCATGCCTGTTGCATTGTAGGGCTGCTTTTCACAAGAGTTTCAGATCCTCTTTAACAGCATGCGAAGCAAGAAGGAGAAAGCGGATATGAAATTATTGGTTTAGAAATTGAGGTGTTTCTTTTGGCCATTAGCATGATTAGTCTTGGGTGTGTGTGTTTTCCCTCATCTGTGTGTCATTATCTGCGCTTACATGTAATGAAATGACTTTCCTGAAGAATTGCCTAACTGGCAAGATGGAGTGAAGTAATCTGGCCCTTTAAAAGCATCACCTGTTTGTGGTGTAAGATTATCTGGAGGAGAGATTTAAAGATTGCCTGTGGTTTTTACAGTTTTTGTTTGTTCCTTGAAGCAGGGAGTAAAGATGAGGAAATCGTAAGAACTTATATGGGCCTAAATGTGATTTACAGTTGCATCAGAGTAACTCATGACACCAAAGTGTGAATCAAATCTAATTGAAACAGATTGCACAGTGATAGTGTCCAGCTATTGATTTTATATCAAGACGGAGTTAAGTTGTAAAGTGCCAGAACAAAACAGCAGTAAAGTAGAAGTACAATGACTTTTGAAAAGTGCCACTGTTCGACTTTTGTGTTTAGAAGCCACTGGCCTTCATTTTGTGGCTGGTCAGCTGAAATGTGCTTTTTGCTTGCTGAGTTGCTGGAAGGTGTCTGAAATGGGTTTCCTCCATCAGCCCATGACAAAATGGTAATTGAATTATTGACACTCCAACTGTTTCATACAGCATTTCTTTCAGTTCTGAGTCAGAGCCAAAGTCTTTGGTACACAGAAAAATAAAAGCCTGAAATTAAACTAAAGGCGGCACATTGTTGAATCATACTAAGTCCTACTAATAGCCCATATTCAAGTCCATTGGTACTTCACATCTGTAAGACTTTTTTCCAGTTTTTATAAGCTGCAAAGCACAGATCACTTTTTAGAGGTTTTACCGGAAGCACAATGAGATGGGAGAGGTAATTTCTCTTTTATGGCACAGTCCAAGTAGGTTTGTCTCTTATTCACAATGTTGGCATGCAACAATAAGCTGCCCTCAATTGATATTTCCCCTCAGTGCAGGGTAAACGTATTTTATAGGCTTACATATGCCTTTTAATTTATAAAGAGAAGCAACTGTCCAGTTAAGTAATTTGCTTCTTTGATCTGTAAATAATTGTTTACAGATAAAATTGACATGTGTAAGAATTTCTTCAAGCCTCTATACCTAGTTGTTTTAATTGAGGATTCTGGTACATGTAATTCCTTACCAAGCCCTTATCCCAAGGGCTCGATTAGAATATAATCTGGTTCTTGTGATACAATAATAGCTGACGCATCACTTGTAAGGAAGATATGATTGTTTAATTGTGCATGAGCTGGGCTGCTGTCATCAATGCTCTACATGGTTTTAATCAGCACCGAGTGTTGCCTTCTGGCTTTCTGATTTCACAACAGCAACTGTCATTTCCCATTGTAATTTAATCTATAATGCAAATCAAGGGTAACACCCTGGATGTGATTTAGGGCAATACACCAATAATTCTGTTGTACTGACTATTGTAAGAGATAACCAGGTCATCTGATTATGTAGGGCAACATTACTGTTTTATAGGCCTTGAATGTCACTGGAACTTAAAAAAAAAAAATGACATCCTTCCTTACCAGAGCTTCTCTCTGACTTGTTCCTCTGCTTTCCAAAAGACTCCCTTTGAGTTAAAAGAAAGGACTGTTGTTATCCTACATTATTATTCAGGCTGCTGTTCTCCTAAAGTATTTTCTTATGAAAACTACGCTGGAATGTTTTCATTGGACTTGACGTGGCCCGTAGCCAGGCAGCTGCCAAAGGCCATATCTGTTTACATGCGAATGGAAAAGCCCTGGCAGAGAGTGGATTGTGAGTATAAATCATTTAAGGAGTGGAGCTCAGGTGGGTCCAGTGGCACTCTGTTTTTCGCAAGACGTTATGTTACACAACGATCCTGGAGTCTTTAGCAAAGTGCACTAGTTAAATACCCTTTCAGAATGCCAAACCATTAGGGTCAAGAAGGAAGACATGCAGTTGCTTCCATCCCATTTTCCACTGGGGGATGTACAGTGTTCCTGTTCATTTTCCAGTGATCAATACATGACCCTTACATGGAGAGATTCGTTCTTTTCTATTGAGCTTGAGTTGAATTTCAAGCATGCAGTTCTGTTTTAAGTTACTGTCACCGGACACGGTGGTGTTTTCAGCGAAGGATTTGTTTTGAGTACCAAAGCAAGCAGCTCATTCTACCCCCCATTAATGGATATTTGATGTGAACTCACACTCTGGTCTTCTAATGAATGCTCTGAGTTTGATTTGATAAATGTGCTCAGAAAAAGAGGAGGATGTTTTGCTTTGGCATGACATTCATGTTAATTCTAGCGATGCCGAGTTGTTTGCCTTTGATATTTGAAATGTAATTAGCATCAGTTTTGTCAGAGGGAAGAGAGGCTAGGCTGTCTGTTCTTGTCTTCGTAAACATAAACATTGATCAGATGTTCCACTGACACATTTTGAGTAATTTTCAGCTTTGAACAGAAATGAGCTGAACCCTGTTTAGAAGTAATGTAAAGCAACAATTAACCTGTAATTAACCTCTCTATGCTCTTTAATATACTTATTTCGTGCTGAACCTCTCTTCTTTATTCTCTTCTGGAAATCTTTTTTTTTGCCAAGTTAGCAAGAATGAACACAAAGACGTATTTAGTTAAGCTATATTTCTTTAAAGGTTCATCAAGTTAATGGTTCGGGGAAATATTTTAGTGTTATGTAGTTTGCTTTCTTGGAATAACTTGATGCTATGCAGCTCTGTTTTGAAGCTGGGGAATGTTTTTAGAGGTTTATTATAAATATTAGTATTAACAACATGATTTTCTTAACGTGTTGAATGTGGATACAGATCTAAAAGAAATCTCCATCCTGGTTTTATTGAGACGTGTTATTTTGTTTTCATCCTGTTTTATCTGCCTTCTCGATTCCCTAAGGCATAGTGCGTGTTGATGTATTCATTGTGATATGTTCACACTTTCACTTCTCATTATTCTAAGTTTGTAAATTAAATAATAATAAATGCAAAAACACCGCAAATCATATTTAAACCTACATGTGGTCAGGGTGGTCTTTGTAAATGTTTGACTCAGGATCTATATTTAAATTAAAATAAAACTGCAATAATTACCTTCCCTGATGCACTTGAATTTTGTAGTCTTCATTATTTGCAATGCATCCTATACCCAGTTTTCCGCAAGCAAGCACGTTACACAGTAGCAGTGTTTTAGAAGATCGTATTTCAGTCTCTTTGACCCTGTTTTTATTTTCTGTCTGTTCTGTATTAAGCCTAAGTTTCATGTGTTGGCAGTTTCTGTTCTGCAAATAAAGAATTCTCAATTCATCCTGTATTGCATTAGGGCAACTTCTCTGTTTTTTGAAGCAGAATTAGACTGGCTGTTCCATATTATTCAACGCAGTGGAAAATGTTTCAATTATTAACTTACACTCCTTACAACAGCATGGATCTGTCTGAAGTTTTTACCTTGCCAGCAAGACAACAGGGTATAGCTTAAAACTGTCCCTGGATATATTGTTGCAGAACAGGAAAAGGTTGAACAAATTAAAAACAGCTGGCAGGGCTGTGAAAAAAGAAACAAACCCCTAAAACCTATAATAATATCAAACACGTATATGACACAGTTAATAAAGCACATTTTCATGAGGCAAGACATTCTATGACAATTTGTAAGGGTAATAATATCACTGCAGTTTAAATGACATCTGCTTTCCAGATCTGCTTTTTTCCCTCCACGGGAGATTGTTATGGTAATTTAATCACACATCAAATAGAGCATTATGTGGTACAGTATCTGAATACTGAGTATTTCTTGTTTAAAAAAACATCACTCCCAAACACACGATAATGAAAGAGGAGATTACTTAAAACTGTTCCCGCAGTTGCTGTCACAAACTGAAAACCTTATCGGACAACTCAATTGTGTTAACTTAAGCTGCTGCAGAGCAACCATTTTGAGGTGTTTGTTTTTTTTCTTGTTTTTTGTACATAAGGCAGTTCATCTGTTGAACTCAATTTGAATATGATCACAATGTTTTTAGTTACCATAGCCTAGATTATTTATTAATCTTAAAATTATGCTTAAAATTAAAACAGCAGCTGCAGGCAGATGTCTCATGCAATTTGTACAAATTTAACCAAGAATTAAAAAACGATTACTACTATTTATTAAGGGAGAGGTGTTTTTTCCTTCATGTGATTGGAGTTTCTCTGTTCCTGTTGCAGGGAATGATTGGTCAAATACGTTAAGCATTACATAAATATTGAAGCACAATGTTGTAATATTTGTTTGTGTGTTAAAAATATAGTACAGATTTGCAGTTAGACTGAGTTTTATTTGTGATGTGGAGCAGAAGAAGGGCTTTTAAAGTGTGATGAGATAATTGTCCTTCCTCAGCAGTACAGAGTACAAAGCGCTTAACAGACACTGTCAGACCATGGCTGGCCTAATTTCCTTGGTTTTGAATATGATTTTACTTTTACCACAAACCCTTTGAGTGGCCAGGGAGTGTTCCTAGTGAATGTGGTAGTTTCCTCCCCTTGTTCCTCAGTGTTCGTGAGGTGGGCTCCACAGATATTACAAGGGGGTGTCGCTTAAATGTGGCACAAAGTGGTGCATAAAATTGATTAAAGCTTTTCCTATAGATCCCATATTTTTATGTGATATGGTTCTCTTTTTCCGCTTTTTTTGTGTATTTTCTAACCGGATATGAAGATTATTTTCTCTGTGCCTGATGTTCCTTAGGAAAATATTGTTTATAAATCTTGTTGATCATTTTGTGAGTAGATCCTTTCTCAGTGTTTTTGACAAGTCATGCCTGTTGTCATACGTTTAAGGTCTTGTGCTGCTGCTGCTGCACTAACATTGGCATCTTTTTTTGCAGTTTATGACCCAAGGCATGCTGTTTGGTTAATCAGTTGTTGTCAGGCTATTCATAGGGATGAACTTCCCAGGAACTTGCTGACGTCAATGACCTTGCATGGTTTTTCTGTGCACTTTATTAATACTTGAAAGAGGCATATTTTTGTTCTGTTTTTAGGTTTACGATACTAAGTTGTTTAAATATCCTGCAATGTATCTGCAACAAAAGCTTTGTCATGCTGCACTTCTGTGTATTTAAAAATTCAATACATATTTATGATGGGAATCTTCACGAGTAGCACATTACTAAAGCACACTGCTATTGATCTAGGCTACTCTACTCTACTGCTGTTTTTTTAGGCAGTGTGAGCATAACTTCTGGTACTACTGCATTCATTCATTAATCTGATAACAGAAAATCATTAACCTCATGTGATTGCTGGATGAAGTAATAACAAAAGATTAAATGTACCTGCTCCATTATACTTTGTATGCGGTCGGGTTTCAGCAGTTTAAAGCACTGGAATTGTAAATGTTATAAATTAATCAACAGCATATTTTATTTGTATTTTTATTAAATTAATATTTGTTAAATCCTTCTGGCTTTATTAGGTGCATATTACACCACTGCAGGTTTGTATTTGAGAGAGCTGATATTTTCTGAATGGTAAACATGTTGTAAACTCCAAAGATGTTGGTTTTCCATCCAAAAATGAATTAAGAATCACATTATCTTGTTCTATTATAAGGTTTGCTGACACAGCAAATTTAGACATAATATTATTAAACTTGTACTTGTGAATACAAGAGAGAGGGTATATGGTAATGGTGTGTTACAGTAACCAAGTAGGTGATGAGCATTATGGATTCCATAGGCAAAGGAAGCGTTGTGTTTGCCCTTTGAGTCTGGGCAATTTTCACAGTTTGGCACTGCCTAGTGTTATTGTGGGTAGGGTAGTCCAAGACTGATGCTATCGGAGGCCTGTGAATCCTGCTTTAAATATGTAAGATGTAAATTTGTATCTTTCAAATTCTATGAAATGATGTTCACTAATGCTTTTAGATTCAGCTCGGTGTACCGTGGCATGCATTGTCGATAGAATGGCTTTGGCAAGTCCTATAAGGTTAGCATGGTCAGTGATTTGTGCAGAGAATGCAATGCTTTACTCTCTGCCTTTGGCTGCTCTTGTGACCAATAGTTTTAATTATCGTAGTGATCTTCACAGCGCCTTTCCATCTGCAGTCTGTCTGAATGCAGGAAGAGATTCGGAGATGATGGCGAATGACCCGTGTGTCTGACAGAGCTGCAGCTGGGGAAACGCATATTACGAGTCTGCTGCTTTTTAGAGAGAGGGTAACCTTTGACTGTGTAACCCTATTAGCACAGAACTGCAATAGTTACTCTTAAGTATTGGCAATACTCTTTATTTAAATAGAAATAAAGTCTATCTTATGTTCCTTTTTTTACATGATATTATTCATAGGAACAGAACTTTATATTTAACTTTCAGCCAGATAAACTTTTGTGTTTTTCATATCACCTGTAAAAAAATAAAAGCGAGAGAGACCGAGAGAGAAAGGAAACATAATATTTGTTTCCTCTTGGTATTCCCAGTTTTGTGGTAGATATGGCATCTCACAAAGAGGACATTGTACACTATATTAAAGCATATTAAGAGTCAACGATACTCTGCAGTTTTACAGCGTAGTTCTCTGGCAGCAGTTGAAATCCTTGCCACTTTTAGTTTAAATAACAACCATCCTCATGTACCAGTGACATTTATTTATTCATTTATTTTAACAAGTCATCCCTTTTTTTAAGTGAACATTATATATGTTTTAACTTTCCAAAGGGTTGTGGAAAATAAACACTTGCTCTATTAAAGGAAATATCATGCGGAGTTAATTGCATCCTGTCAAGACCGTCCCCTCCAGAAACGACATTTTAGAGCATTGAAATCCGTCTCCGAACAACAAGAAAACATTTGTGGTGTCACTAGGATTCTGCTTCCATCGACGAACACAGTTTTCCTCCTCTCCTATTGCAGGTCTAATTTGTTTTCTCTTCTGTCATCTTCTCCTAGGAGCTTGTTCTCCAGAAAGGCTAAAGAGCCCAGGATCCCCTCTCAGAGCGCTCCTGGCTGGAAGCTGTTTGGAAAAGTCCCATTAAGAGAAAATCCTCCAAAAGATTCCAAGACTATTCAGCAGGTCAGTTTTATAAGGACTGTGGCTTGATTTAAAGGCAATTTAATCGCTGCTTCATGTCCTGCTTTAACTCTAATGTGCCCTCATTTTGTGCCCACTGCTTCAGTATGTTTTGTTTTTTGTTACTTAGAGTTTTTTTATGAATTTCTTCTGTATTTAGAAAATGAATTTAAACACCTCTCAATTAGCTTTATGATTCACTTTGTTTCCAGTCCGTTTGGAGCTCAAGCAGGTGGTATGTGCTTCAGTCCTCTGAAAATGTCAAATTCCATACAGTATATTCAAGTAAAAATCAAACTGAAACCTAACTAATTAAATCTTGTAATGTGATGATCTCGTATGTTTATTTGGGCGATTTATCGACGTGCATGATATGCAATTCTATAGTAGGCTATTTTTTTACTGCAGTGAAATATGTAAATCAAAGCTGTAGGACACGGAATAATCCTTAGCAATGTGCAGGTTTACAAAACCGATATGTACAGTAGCTGCCACATATTCAAATAAATATATTTTTATACCTACTCATTTATTGGAGACCAAATTCTTTGGTTTTAAAGGACCTGCATTTAATTAATGTACTTTTCCAAAATATGTGTCAGTTGTAGTGCAATCCAGACAGACAATTACCAACACCATAGGAATGCTGTTGGGTTGCAACAGCTGAAAAGCTTTTTCCACAGCAATGTGGCTTGCTGCTGTGCAATATGTAGCTAGAAGATAACAATGGATTTAGTGATA
Source organism: Amia ocellicauda (assembly GCF_036373705.1). Classification (NCBI taxonomy): domain Eukaryota; kingdom Metazoa; phylum Chordata; class Actinopteri; order Amiiformes; family Amiidae; genus Amia; species Amia ocellicauda. The sequence continues at coordinate 19,148,112 of NC_089869.1, forward strand.
ATACTTTGTTTTGGTTGTTTTTTTTTTTGTTTTTTTAGTAATAATTCAGCTAGGAACACAATCTTATGTTTAGCAATCCGCTTCATTAGGGTTACTGGCATTCCGCTCCTTATCGGTTCTCAGAGTGAAGTTTAAAGCCTTCTGCTCTGTCTAGTGTCTTGGGTCCTCCTTACTGTTACTGTTTGAACGAGCTGTGGTTCCTTCCTCTCTCCTCAAGTCCCACACAACCATATTTAATCTAGTGGAGATTGAGGACATGTAAGTGATCCCCACCCCTCCAAAGAAAGGGTGCAGCAGCCCTTCCACACAGCTGTTTGGACCTGACTGAGTGAGGACTTATTAGTCTGTTGGGACAGGGCCCGCTTTCTGAATGCATTTCCATTACTCAACTAGATGAATTCCCCGTAGCTTGTTTATGAATCCTTCAATTGTCGGCACACTTGTTCTGTGAGAAGATCGTTTTACCCAACGTCATGGTGGTGTTCACAGTGGTAGCGATCACAGTGACGTGCTTGCATTCCTCGAAAGCCATTCGGACACTTAAAAAAAAAAAAAAAAAAAAAAAAAAAAAAAAAAAACCAACAACAATAACAACAGAAGTAGGGTAGGGTCAGGAGGTACAGGCAGTTGGCAGGCTAATCTCCAGCTACAGCTGCTGGCTGCCCAGGCTCCCGTTGGCACTGTTTCCCGCCGGGCAGGAAGTGACTGCGGCTGCGGTGCGCTGGCCAGGCCATATCCCACCAGCAGGGCTTCCTTCCTCCGTGGGGATCTTTCTTTTATTTGTATTTCCACTTGGCTGTGTTGTAAATTTAGCTGCATCCTGTCTTTTACCAGGTGACTCGTGATACAATAAACAGATGGGAGTTTATTTATCAAGAACTATTTTATCTCAAAATAAAATAATGGTATTATAAAGAGAATGAAAATTAAATGCAAGATCTTTAATTCACTCTAGACCAACAGTGATTGATTGACTAAACAGTAAGACCTAAAAACAAACAGCTTCCTACTGATTAGACACGCATGGAAGAAACAATAAGTGATTGTAAATCTTTGTCTGATTGTACCGCAAACCTAGTTGGTTTGTCATTATTTACACCAGACTAATAATTTTTCTTTCTTTAGTACCATAGGCTAGAAGTCAATGAATTACTGATCTTATCATTTCAATCTGTTAAATTAATACTATTATTGACTTTGTATTTACGGAAAGCTCTTGGTGCTGAAAGTGGAAATCAAATCCACTTAAAATACTGGCTGCTAACAAAGTATTGCGCTGTTCTGAAGCACATACCACCAGGGCTGGCTTATAACCTTCAGTCTTGGTCCCTTAAAAAAAAAAAAAAAAAAAGCCTTCAAAATAAGATCCTGTTCTTCTAATCTTCAAATCTACTGTGATTCCATTAAGTCTGTACTGTTTTTTTTTGCAGAATTCACATTAGAGTGCTTGTTTTTGCTGAGCTCTTTTCTCAATGATCACTGACTGAGTACATACCTTTTTTTGTTTCATCAGGACAGTAATCCAGGCAATCTTACATCTGTATCTACACCAAATCTCTTAAGCACAGGGGTATGGACTTTTAATGTACTTTTTACAGTCATCTTTCAACCTACTGTATGCATGGAACTGCAGAGTAATCATTTCCATAGCGCACCTACTGGTTGTCTGCACTTCACATTTTCATACGAGCATGAGAGAATGTCATGGCACTAACATGAAAAGGATAACATGTAATGTTAAAAAGAAGAAGGAATACAACAGACCTGCGGCAAGGCTCGCCTTCCCCCTCCCCCCACTGCATTAGTTCAACTCTTCCATTAACTTGATTTCTCTGACCATTTTGTTCCATGCACAAGGTCACATTCTTTGTCAGGATTTGAGAGATTGTTGTGTTTTTTCACTGGTAAAATGCATCTTTTAAATGCTATGATCACTTCTGATTGAGACTCTCATTCATAAACAAATACATGTGAGGCACATCTTATACAAGAATATCAATAAACTATTGTTACAAAATGCCCTTTTCTCTACAGCAACATTTACCATGTAATAATGAATAAGAATGTATGCAATCAAGCTTATTTTAATTTGTCCATTTAAGTGAAGTCCTTTTTTCCCCTTTCTGAAAGCCTTTGTTTTCAGATTCTTCAACTTGTTTATTTGTCGTTTCAATTTGTGGTGCCGCAGATTGACTCTGGTTTTCTTTGAACAAATATTGACACCCGACTAAAATGAATACATTATGATCAATAAAGAACAAAAACTAGAGTGGATTTTTATGCATTATTTCAAGTTTGTCCCCAAAGATTGAACAGTAAAATACTTTGATGTTTCAAATAAGCCACATCCAGAAACTTTTTTTCTTTCATCAACACAATACCACTATTGAGTGTTAATTACAACAGTAAGTACAGTATCTTATTCTGTGAAAGGCTGCTTTTTCTTCTTATGACAGAGCGAGTGATAAATGGTTTCTACATACTCAAAGGCGTAACTGGCACAGAGCACAAATAATGCCGATACTATTTTCGATACAGTACTACGTGTTTGGGTTCACAGATCCCTTGCAGCTTCAATAAAAGTGCCGGATTGACGCAGTGAATAGCATCCTGTTCAAATCTCGATAGGATTCTGTGGTTATAATGTACAATTTATTCTTTGTTTTAACAACGATGTTCTACCAGTATTCTAGCTTTCTATGTGCAGTGGTATAGCAATGACAGGAATTCGAAGAACAAATGCTTCATTACTCCCAAGGAAGTGAGTTGTAACATTTATAAGAATAGATATGAGTCACCGCTGTCACTCCCTGTCTTGACTCTATAGGAGGTCTGCAGATGAAGATGTGGGCTGAAAAACTTAAGTGTAACCAACTATTAGAGAACGTTCTCCATTTTTATAACAAAAATTGAAATAAAGGAGCTTCAAATTAAATTCCTTAATGGTAAATACATCCAAAACAAGTCCTTTGTGCACATCAGTTGAGTTAGAGTTCAGCATGCTTGTGAATCCTTGATGTCTGATAAGAGTAGAGGTTGCACAGATGACTGTTTAGTTACAGGGATGGTGTCTCCATGTATCTTCAGTTTTTAAGTTAGTCTGCGTCCACATGTCCTCCCACGGAAGGAGAAACCGTAACAATAGGTATCAAATCTTGCAGAAATCGGTCGTTAAAATGATTGAATGTTAAAACACAGTGTAACCCATATAGTGACGCTTTTACTTTTCTGTTCAGTGATTCTGAAAATGTCTGCTCTTTTTGAAGCCATATATCTTACAAAACCCGAAGACTTGTTTCCGTGTGAACGGTTTGTCTGCGACGGCACGATACATCACACTCTGCGCGGATTCTAGGCGATTCAAGTAGATCTGAATACCCTTGTAATTGCCGTCATTCTCCTGCCAGCTGTAATAGATCTGTAGAAAAACATAGGCTCCTACTCCTCAAGACATTTACTGCCTGACACTAGAGTAAATCTGTGAGTTCGTGCTGCAAGAACTAACACATTGTTTTTTATTTTGTAAATGTTGCAGCAATTGTATTAAAACCTTTCTTCTTTAACACTGCATAGGAATTATATTCAGGTGGTTTCATGATATCCATTATATACCTTATATTGTAGAGAGACCTTACTACAATTTTTATTTTTACGATTCACTCAGGAGTATGAGGCACGGACGGGAAAAGCAGCCAATCCCCCCGCTCAGCCCGGAAGACGCAAAAACCTTGAATTTGAACCACTTTCAACAACGGCGCTTATTCTGGAAGACCGACCGGCGTGAGTGGCCTGTTAATTGCATAATCATGATTACATATCATTAAGTAGTCATGGAAAATGGGAGACAAGTTTCACTGCCAGAAAGTGTTACTGTAACTGGTAGCTCTTGCCCTGCCCCGGATCATCACACACTGATGATGATCTATACTGCTGTGACATAAGTTATTTTTTAACTGGGTCTCTGACATGATCCCTTCAATTTAAAATAATAACGACCCTAATAACTAAATAAATACCGTCTTGATGAGCAGTAGTCTTTCTGAACTTTTGAGGCCCTAGCAGTGGCTGAGTTTGGTGATTGACAGTGAAAAATGTGGGCGGAAACAAATTGCAGATTCTAAATAATGTACATCTATTAACACAACGAAAACAAATGACTTAACTGGAATTTGTGGTATTGTTCTTCAGTATCGTGACTCAAGGGGCATGTCGTTCGTTACCCATTTTAGCAGAGTTCATTAAGAATTTATAAAGTCTGAAATAGGACCTTGTTGCAAAATATACAGCAGTGAGTTTTTTTTTTTTTTTTTTCTCTTTTCACATTTTACTCCCCTCGGAAACTCTTCTTAAACTCAAGTAGCTTAATATACTTTTATTTTTATTCCCCAACCCCTTATGGTTGAGGACTTCTCAGTGTAGCATTGCAAATGAAGTAAATTAAGACATCTTGTCTTTGTCACAGAAACCTGCCCGCAAAGTCTACGGAGGAAGCGCAGCGCCACCGCCAGGAGTATGACGAGATGGTGGCCGAGGCAAAGAAAAGAGGTTCCTTTTTATTCTTCCCTCACTCCTCTGGGTTTTTTAAGGTTATAATGTGTAAGCTGTAACTTAATAATGGGTTGGTTATTGTTTTGCCTCTCCCTCAGAGATGAAAGAAGCTCAGAAGAAGAAGAAAATAATGAAAGAACGGTATAAACAGGAAGAAATCATTGCAAATGCCATGGTCATCTGGAACACAGAGATTCTTCCAAACTGGGAAACCATGTGAGTCTTCATCCGGCCACAAGTCTGTTAATTAATCGATTTGTTATTTTCATTTGCTTGAACAGCTATATGTGTTTGTTGGCAGGCGCAATACGCGAAAAGTGCGGGATTTGTGGTGGCAAGGCCTGCCGCCTAGTGTCCGTGGCAAAGTGTGGAGTTTGGCCATTGGAAATGAACTTAACATTACACCTGGCAAGTGCTTGCTTTGTATTTTTTTGTATTCACAGCATTCATTGAAAATACGTATATAAACATGTTTCATCAATGCTATTCTCTGTCATGTTTTCTTCACAGAGCTGTATGAAATCTTTCTTTCCAGAGCTAAGGAACGATGGAAAAGCTTTAGTGAAACGGGTTCAGAAAATGAAGCTGAGGGTAGGTGACGTGGGTTGATATAGGGGGATTGTTAATTTGTAGCTGAAGAATAATTTTTATATGGAACAAATCTGAATATTTCATGAGAATCTTTTATTTTAAGCTTAATCTTTTTCCTGCTGTAGACATTGTCAGATTTATTCCTCAGGCTTCGTGATTCCATGCCTGAAGCTGAACTTTGCAGTCGTATTTAAAATTTGCTGGAGTGTTTCCTTTGCACTGTCTATTCCCTTATTTTCTGCCCAGTCTTCTGCATGTAGGCTGCCATTTAAATCTGTTGCATGCATCAGCAGAACACAAGTCTGTCTCTACTGAAAAAAGTCATCCAGTCTTGTTGCCAGTAATTACTCACTTCTTCCTTACTGAAACATCTGCAGTTCATCTGAGAGACTGTTTTTGCCAATTAAAATCCCTCACAATATGAACCGTGGCACTATATGTAATGGAACAAAGATACTCTGCAAGGCCGATTTGGTGCTGCATGATATTTCAGAATACAAACACCTACACATAATTACGGTACTTAAGGAAAATGAAAATCTCTGGGTAATTCTTTACCTTGTTTCCTGATCAAACAAAGAAATGTATTAAAATAAAACCTTCCACTGAGAAGTCATACAACCGAAACTCTTTGTACATATGTTGGTGTGTGAATAGGAAGTGTAGTGTAGGTTTCTTAGAGCTCAGCAGTTTGCAGTGGAAGAGTTTATTCAGATGTAGGCCTCAAGTGGGGAAATAGCTTTGTGTCTGTAGGCACCCTGAATTAGACGAGCTTAATGTACCAAGAGCAAAGTTCCCTCTGAAAGCTGAACACAAGAGCAGCTGCCAGATTCACACACAGATCTGACCTCTTTCTCAGACTGACAAAGGCAGACTGACATTCTCCAGCTCTTACTAACATGTTTTTGTTAGTCTTCACATTCACAGAGAAATACTTGCAAATAATTATTCGTATGTCAATGCCTGCAGATGTATAGGTTTATTTTTTAGCACCCCGTGGTGGTGGTGGTGGTGGTTGTGAAGCGAGGAAAAGCATGCTGTTTATCACATGATCATTTTCTTCTGTGAATTCCTTTTAGACTCAGTCGCCTCACTTGCAGATAGGGAATCAAGTTTGGATTTGATAAAGCTGGATATATCCCGCACTTTCCCCTCTCTCTTTATATTTCAAAAGGTAGGTGATGCACGTATGAGTGTTTGTTTCTGTCACTGCCACCGCCTTTTATTTATATTTAGGTCATTATTTTATCTTCTAAAGCTCAAATGCATGCTTCTTACAGGGTGGTCCGTACCATGATCTTTTGCACAGTGTGCTGGGGGCCTATACGTGTTACAGGCCGGATGTTGGCTATGTAAGTATCCCAAACTGTGACTATTTAACTAAATAAATGCATATTGACCAACAAGAATCCTGGAGAAAAGTGAAGTAAACTCACTTATTTTCTTTGGTTGTTTTCACATTTGCATGCATTTTCTTAGGTTTTACATGCAGTATTCTAATGTTAGTGTGTTTTTAAACCATTTAAATTGGTGTAGGCTGTGGTCTGTCAGTTACTTTAACAATTTAAAATGGAATAACTCAATTGTACATTTATAGCTCTTTGAAGTGGTATTTTTGCACATCCCAGGTCAGTTGACGCATTGCACATATAAAAAGTTATGTAGGAAATATTTCAAGTCTTATTGATGTATTGTTGGCTCTTCTTTCAGGTTCAGGGCATGTCTTTCATTGCTGCTGTGTTAATCCTCAATCTGGAAGAAGCCGATGCATTCATTGCCTTTGCCAATCTTCTGAACAAGCCTTGTCAAATGGCTTTTTTCCGAGTCGATCACGACCTGGTAATGTATCTTCAAATCAAACTCGGGCGGAGAATAGAATGGTTTCCCCTGCACCCTAATTACAGGATATTAATTTTTTACCCTGCATTGTTCAGCCTTGTATCCCTTTTCAGATGAATAAGGGTTTTATAAAGGTGTGAAAGGATGCTATGGACACATTCATAATATTGTATTTCCTTCTAGAGGGGCTCACTAGACATTCCTATGAGGAATTAAAGTATCTTTGGTCGTAAAAAAAGTGTTCTATTTTCAAATGGATACTAAAACTTTTAGATAAACCAGAAATAAAATAGTTTTCCTTCTCTGTTTAGGATCTCTTTCTAATAGTATTATGGTAGTAATCAAAAATGAAAAATACAATGAAACATTATCTTTTTATTTTATTTTCCAGATGCTAAAATACTTTGCTGCATTTGAAGTGTTCTTTGAAGAAAATCTCCCTCGATTGTTTGCTCACTTCCAGAGCTACAACCTCACACCTGATCTCTATCTTATAGACTGGTGAGTACGAATGTATAAATGACATAATTGAAAGTGCCGTTACGTTTGTGCACAATGGCAAAAGTGGTCATCTTTCGGTCTTTATTTTCTTGCCGCGTATTTCCAGGATTTTTACGCTGTACAGCAAATCGTTGCCCCTGGACCTGGCGTGCCGAGTCTGGGACGCCTTCTGCCGGGACGGGGAGGAGTTTCTGTTCCGGACGGGACTGGGAATCCTCAAGCTGTATGAGGACATCCTTCTTCAGATGGATTTCATTCACATAGCTCAGTTCTTGACCAGACTTCCTGAGGACATCGTTTCAGAAAAGCTCTTCGGCTGCATTGCAGCTGTTCAGATGCTAAGCAGTAATAAAAAATGGGTCCAAGTGAGTTAGTTACTTTTGTCGTGTGCCAACTGAATTGTTATTTCTTTGTTCTTTTTCCCAGTATATCGCTCATACTATAGTTTTGTATTCCTTCATAGAGAAAAAAGGCACAAGAAAGGATTGCTTTGACATACCGTCGAATATAAATCGCTACTCGCGGTGGAAAGAAGCAACAGCACCATCTAGATGATTTTCTTAGTAGCTACAGATATTGGTTACTGATGACAGACTTGACTGCTTACAGTGTATTTGCCATTTTCAAATGATAGTAATTATATTGAATATGATGTGTTAATTGGATTTTTAAGATATTTAAATTTCATTTACTTTTTTTTTCCCTTTAGGTTTTTACAGCATTAATGAAGGATAATAAGGAAGTGGATAAGAATAACAGCCCACCACTAAAGAGTTAATTTGGCTGAGATGCTCATGGGGAAAACTTTTATTACAAGTCTATAGTCCTCAGAAAAAAGAAAAAAAGTTTTAAGATGACTACAACAGCAGAAGCCTAGGATTGGCCAATGATGAAAAGCTCCTTTGTCATTTCACCAAATGGTTGTGAAGCAATACTTGAAGATAGAAGCCTATAACACCATTGCCAGTATTCCTGAAGTCCACAATTATGGGGGTAGTAACTTACTGACACCGTGGTATTTTAAAGCTGAGAAGAGGAGGTGTTCTTCAGCAGTTTTTGCAAACAGGCAAACCTAAAATGTGAGAACAGTTTCAACTTTCAAGGTGTGCTTTAAATAAATGTGATTTCAGTTTATACTGAAAATTAGTTTAATTGTAAGAACTATTATGATGAGCTACGTTTAATATCCTCCAGCTATCCACAGACCAGCAGATAAATGAAAAACATTATGGACCAAACCAATAAAATCTTCACTAACGATTTTTTTTTTAGCTTTCGTTTAAATCATTGTACAAGCAATTTGTATTAAATAAAAACTGAGGCCAAGGCTAGAAAAGTAGAGAAAATACATTTATTTTTTACTTGTATCAGTTATATAACCCAAACTACAGTACCTGTAATTCCAGACACATTCCTGATGACAAACACTATTTATGGTGAGCAAGTAAACTGAAATATTCAGTTTCTGTAGTAGCGTGGGCTGCGATTGCCAGGTACCTGAAGGTGCTATCCCTCTTACAGTGATGTACTTGAGCCTGTAAGCCTAGTGATGACTCTAAAGAAGACTGTGCCCCCGCCAGTGAAGCCTTGAAACGTGATTTTCTTTCTCTCTCTGATGTAAGCTGTGCACGTGGAATTGTTCAGCAGAAACTGTGTATCTTTTTGAAGTGCAATAGAGAACTCAGAGTGGCACATGAGATTTCGGTGTTTTACAGTATGCAGGTTTGTGTCTCGCTTGTCGATGAATATGGAAATAGAAGCTGACGTTAACTTGCTTGGTGATGTCCCCGAGTATGACGGTGTAACAGTAAGCTTTGATGGTAAAAGTAGAAAACAGTAACAGTGCAAGATTTTTCTTTTCTTTTTTTTGGCATTAACAGTCTTGAGTTCTATTTTTATGCTTAGTGTGGTAAATTAAAAAATGTTACAATTTTGAAAAATATCCTTTATATGTACAAAAACTAAAAGGCAACATAACACCTAGAAAAAGCATGTCTTTTTATATAGATATTAGTGTTTATTCTTTTGTATGTCATTGTTACTGAATTGGTTTACTCTTCATTTTACTTGACCACACATGATTCTTTTATGTTGTGATTTTATGTTGCAGTGATTTATTTTTATTTAAAGCTATGACTTACCTTTTACAGCATCTCGCCTTTGTATTTTAATTTTAATTTATATATTCATTCATTTAGTCTGCTTTTTTATACTCCTGCTCTCTATTGTACAGTTTTTCATACTTACCACAGGTACTGTATATACAATTGATTGTAAATAAATGGGATTTTTCCTTGTTCTAAGACCACTAGTTACACCTCCTGTGTGTAAATAAATCTCAGAAACTGACGAGAGTTTGTGTTTTCCTTGTCCTGCTACAGAACACGATCAGTCCCTGAAAATGCACAGACATTTGTGATTGTATGGCTATTCTCTGTAATGTATACATAATATTCTACCCACCCATTAGTACACGGGTATATAATTCAGAACCCAACGTACTTTAGCAATCTTTGTGATTTTATTTTATTATAAAGCTTATTGCTAAAATGCATTATTAAAGCTATGTATCAAACTTACATGCTCTTGCTCAGTGACACTATATATTTTCATTCTCGGGTAAGAATAATAAAATTAAATACATTTTAAGATAAGACCATGAAGATATCTTAATCCGATTAAATCAATCTTCATGCTTTGATTTGTTTAGTATGGTTGAATCATTTTCATTTTCATGAGTAATCTTAACTCGGACTGCAGTGAGTCCTCCTGGCCGCTGGGTGGTGCTCTGTGGAAGAGAAGCGGCTCTTCTGCAGCTTTACAGCAACTGCTTCCTGGTTCGCTAAGGGGCACACGTGTGTGTTTTTATTTGCGGAGAAACGTGATGCTGTTACACTATTGTAAAATGTAAAGTTTCTATGTAGTTATCTTACTGCGTTGTCAAATCATAAAATATATAAAAAAATATCTTTGCACGATATTATTCGACAAGATCTTTGCTAAGGACGCGTAATACAAAATGGGACCGGTAAGTTTATATCTGATTATTTTTTAATAACGAATACAATGACTTTTGGCTTTTATAATTATTTTTAATTGAAACGCTGAGTGAAATAGTTATACACCCGACCTGCAGAGCTACTGTGAGATTGCAACTTCGGTGTTTTTAAATATTAACTATTTTCTATATTTCTAGATTCTGTAATGTCCTTGTCAGTATTGCATAGTTCTTGCTAAATCTGTTATATTGATTAAGATATGAAAGGCTGTCCATGTAATAATGAAGAAAAACTTGAACTACGTCCATCCATGCTACAACTTAAACATGCTTTAGGTTACACAGATGCATGCTTTATTGTTATTATTATTTTGTTAATTACATTTTCATATTTGTCCTTAACAGAGAAGGAGTAAGAAGAGAGCACCCAGCTTTCGTAAGTTGCTTAAAACGAGCAACGTCAAGCTTGAAAACAAACTGAAGAACCGACAGTTCAAGCAGCAAAGCACCGCAAAGAAGTACCGCAAGGAGCAGAAAAAGCTGCGCCAAGCCCTGAAAGATGCCTCCACCAGGACCCCCGAGCCCCTGGAGCGGTACAAGAAGAAGCCGGGTGAGGGCTTTTCTCTCCGGCTACACGTGTAAAGCAGTTGTTTTCCAGGTTGCTGTCCATTCAATTACTGAGGAGAACTCCTCTGCATATCTGGTCCAATGCAGGCTCCTGTTGGGTAGATAGACAGCAGTGAAAATACATATGCCATACAGTAATGCATGCTGATTTGCACACCATCATTTATTTCGGCTTTTACCTTACCTGGAATGGCACTGTTTGTTCTGGAGCGTTGACTGCATGTTTTACTGTTAGCATTCCCTTTAATTTCTGATTCAATCAGGTATTTACTTTGATTAGATTACTTCCCCACAATTCACACAGACAGCACTTCCAAAACGCCCCCAACCCCCCACAAAATATAATTACATTTAAATCATATATTACTGAGGCTGTGAATAAGTATACCAGCCTAGTAATACATTTTTATGGGTATTGTTTGTTTTCAGAAATAAATAATAGCATGTTATGCATGTCAATAGCATGTCTGGTCAGCAGTGCGGGGCTCCCAGTGCCCTGTGAAATGTGACTAAATGTGCCTGTGTGCTCTCCTCAATGAACAGAGGATGAAGAGGAGGAGGAGTTTGAAGAAGCCCTCCCAGTGGATATGATGGAGGAAGATGACCTGGAGCAGATGAGGGAGATGGCCCAGAAGGCCTCCTTTCTCACGAGAGACCTCTCTTCCTGGTAACAATGCTTTGCACTGAATGAAAAGTCTGCCACCAGCACCCCTGTCTCTTTTACGATCACATGGGACAGCTTAGATATGGCTGCACACCACTGCTATCTTCTAATACATTTACAAGTCGCCTGATGTAATCTTATTCCTTCCTTGAAGCAGTATTAAATGTTCAATTTAATAATCGGCCTGAAAGCTGAGTAATCTCAGACGTTCTGGTTCACTTAATCTTTTCTTTCTGGGTACTTTTGTTAATGTAGCATAATAACACCAGCTTTCACGACAGAGGTAAATGCAGGGGGATGAAAAGCTTTTTGGCACCGTTATCTGTAACGTACAATATACTAACACAGCCATAAAAAATACTGACACATCAGTTAATTGTGTTACTGGAATGCAAATCGAAATACAAGTAATTTGCTGTCTATCTCCACTTTACATTGCAGTGAGCCAGTTCATGCCAAGAAACGCAAGCAGGACAATGTGCTGGGGCAGTACGAGAAGATGCCAAGAAAGATGCAGAGACTGCAGGAGAAGGAGGTCATTCATCTGCTGCCAATCAAAGACAAAACGGGCATTATCCCCCAGACCATGGAGAAGCCAGGTGAGGAGCAGTCTCCATACTGCTGATTTCCACTCAAGTTATTGTATTAAGCATGTCAAATTCCATTTTTATACATCTTTGTTATATGTAAATATACGTTTTTTTTTTTCTTCTTCAGTGATTAAGAAGGAAGAGGATGAGGAGGTAGAGGAGGAAACTCATTCTGAAGAAGGTAAGTAACACAGTGTGTCATTTCTGGTCGGTCTGTCAATCAGTTCGTCACCCCACCAGCAACGCAGACTGCCGCTGTAGGTCAGATATAAGGTCAGATATAATTTGCCCATGAAAGAACCTAATTTTTGGTTCTGCACACCCTACAGCAGCCCAGTAGCCAAGCGGCTGGTGAGAAACGAAATGTGCAGCCACGGTTTCATGCAGAATAATGTCTCTCTCTCTCAGTGGAGGTTCTGGAGGCCATGCCTATCCTCAGCACACAGGAGTTGCTGGTCCTGCGCAGAAATAAGCTGGAGGAGAGGAAAGGGCGCATCGCGGAGCTGGGGTCGGCCATCTTGTCAGATCCTGTCAACAATGTACGTGCTTTTGTCTTTTCTTCTTCATAGTGAAAGAACCTGGTTTGTTTTCACCTTCCATTGCCGTTTCTGAAGCAAATGCTGTGAGAGTAAAGAACGTTTTGTGTGCCCATCCTTATGGTATCAGAACTCTTCATAATGGGCCAAAGCGTCCAACTCTACATGGTCCTGTTAACCAAGCCACAGACAAGATAAAGACCTGTTTAAAATTATATACAGATATTTCCCAGGAAGAGTGCTCTTCTGGTGGGAGTTGGACACAGTTGGAATGGTTCATGTGATTATTTTTCGCGGTGGTTATCATCGCTAGATTCAGTGCACTCTCTGGAATACACGGTGAAGGTTTCCTCCTCCTTCTCCCCAGATCAAGAAAGTGAAGGAGCTGCGCTCAATGCTGATGGAATCCGACCCTCATGTTGCCGTTACAGTGCGAAAGCTCGTCATGATTTCACTGATGGAGGTCTTTAAGGATATCGTGCCGTCCTATCGCATCCGGCCCTTGACTGAAGCAGAGAAGGGCACAAAGGTAATCCCTGCTTGGGGTTCACGTTTCATAGTTACATATTTAAGTAACTGGAATGCTTTTTCCATTTACACACTGAATGCCTTGTTCTTTTTCGAACCAGGTTAAAAAAGAAACGCAGCAAATGCGCGAGTTTGAAGAGGGCTTAGTGAGTCAGTACAAATTCTACCTGGAAAATGTGGAGCAGACTATCAAAGGTAATTTAGTTGTAATAGAGACATTGAACAAAAATACAAATGCGGATGTGGAATATACGATTGTCTTGGACTCTGAACTAATGCTGTGTTTTCTCCAAAGACTGGAAGCAGATGAAGAAAAAGAAGAGCGATACTGTTTCACTGAAGTCATACAAAGGCCTGGCAGAGGTGGCGGTGAAGTGCGTCTGTGAGCTGCTGGTGGCTTTGCCTCACTTCAACTTCCACAACAACATCATTGTAGTGGTCGTACCCCTCATGAACGACAATTCCAAAACGGTGAGTTGGAAGTATGAAGCCTATCTGGATAATAAGTACATATCATTTAAATTGTGTCCCGGATTTGTATAAATAAAATATTAAAGGTAGAAACCTCATGTCTAATTATTCATCGAGTCAGGGCAAATGGGCCTTGTATCAAGAGTATATTTAAAAAGGGAAATACAAACATTCTTTTTAATCTACTTTTTGTTTGAATTGTTCTTGACAGGTGTCTCAAATGTGTTGTGAAGCAGTGCGGAAAATGCTTAAACAAGACAAAGTGGGCCAAGCTTCCCTGGGGATGGTCCGGGTCATCTCTGGTGTTGTTAAAAGCAGAAACTATGATGTTAAACCAGAGGTAAGAACCTTTTAAGTGATGCTTATCTATAATTTTAAGCATTTATAACTTGGTCTAAGATTTCTCAGTTATGAAACAGAGCTATTAATGGAATAGACAACTCCTGAAACACTTTTATTGAGGGAAAAGCATTTTATAACCTGAGCTTATTGAAAGGTAAACAGTTGCAGGAGGCTGAAGTAGCTGGGAGAGGAGTCCAGGGTGTGATTGAGCACTTGATATCTGTCTCCTGATGAAGCACTTTCTGTTGAGAGTAGCTAAGGCCTTTCAAACAATCACTGGACAGCGAAACAGTCATGAGTGGCCTCTTAGTGCTAATCAAGCAAAAGGGAAAGCAGATAATCAAACACAAAAGTGCTGTGTTTGGTGTAATGTCCTTTTTTTTAGCTCCACTGACTGTCACAATATTTTAACTTCCTGAACATCATAAACGGGACTCTGTGTGTAGAAGTAAACAAATTGCCCTCATATTTCAGGAACAATGGAAGTCAGTTTTCTGTTTTATTTCGAATTTCTGTCCGACAACGACAGGTGCTGAAGGCTCTCCTTTGTCTGAGGATTAAGGAAGTGGAAGTCAAAAGAGATGTCGAAGACGTGGCACCCAAGAAGAAGTTCATGACCTTTAAGGAGAAGAGGAAAAATCTGTCAAGGATGCAGAGAAAGGTTTGTGTTCCCCCCCGTAGGGTGTGAGAGCTGACAGACTGAAGCGGGATCTTGCATCAGCTCACCCCTGTTTCTCTCGCAGTGGAAGAAAGCCGAAGAGAAGCTGGAGAAGGAGCTCCTGGAGGCAGAGGCGTCTGAGAGCAAAGACAAGAAAATCAAACTGGTGGGTGTTTAATTGCACAGTGCAGAGTGTAGTGTATGTGCCTGGGCTATTAATGGGTGCATTGTGAGCTGAATAATCGGAAAAGAATGTAGGAAATATTTTTTCTGTCTTCACGTTCAAAATCAGCCTCAGTTCAGGTAATGATATCCTGAACATTTTCACTCTGATGTCTTGTGTATGAGGTGTTATCTGAGCCTTTTTAGATTGTCATCAGCTTAACCACAGCAAACTGATACTAGATCGTGTCGGTTCACATTTTTCTCTTACGACGTGTTTCTCCTCTGCTCTCCTCACCAGCACACAGAGACCCTGAACATCGTGTTCCTGATCTACTTCCGAATCCTGAAGAAGGCCCAGAAGTCCGTCCTGCTGCCCACCGTTCTAGAAGGCCTTGCAAAGTAGGGATTTTCTTTTTGTCAAGCATAAGAAGTACATCTGCTGTAGTATGCTTCATGTTGGGCCGTGAAACTTTCTTACCTTACAATTCTTACCTTTGCTGCACGTTTTTGAGTTTAATTTCGGATCATAATCCTGTTGTGAATCTTTCCTTATTGACAACAGGTTTGCCCATCTTATAAATGTGGAGTTCTTTGATGATTTGCTGATGGTGCTGCATGGTCTTATTGAGTCGGGGGTGAGTGAACTGTTAGGCTTTGTCAATTTTTCTAAAGACCTACTACACATCTGTAAGATACACCCTTCTTAATGATTTTCTTGTTATTTTAAAGGATCTAAACTACAGGGAGAGCCTCCACTGTGTTCAGACTGCCTTCAATATCCTCTCCGGTCAAGGTAAATCATGGCATATATATGTGTGTGTGTGTGTATATATATATATATATATATATATATATATATTCATTAACAAAAAAACGTCATGCTTAATAAGTGTGATTTGTGTTGAAACAGGTGACGTCCTGAATATTGACCCATTGAAATTCTACACACACCTCTACAAAACACTCTTCAGATTGCATGCAGGTAGGTCATATGTTTAATTTATTGTCACAACCTCATCCCTCCTGTATGAACCTGTATGTTTTTTTTTTTTTTTACATGTTAAGGAGGTTGGTCAGCAGCTGTGAAAATGCACAATAGGCGTCCATGACATAAATAGTCTAAATAAGATTTTGGTCTGAAAACGCATTGAGTCTCTTGTTGATTTCAGTTGCACTGTGTGACACACAACTGCGCTTCCTTTCTTCAGGATCCACCAACGAGGACATGCTCATCGTGCTGCAGTGTCTGGACACCATGCTGACGAAGCGGAGGAAGCAAGTGACGCTTCAGAGAGCCTTAGCTTTCATCAAGCGCCTGACCACCGCCTCGATGCACACACTGCCCAACTCCACCATTGGCATCCTGGCATCCAACCGGGTTCTGATGCACGTCAGTACCCCAGTGATTTATTTCAATTAAAGGCTGTCATTTTGTAAGGAATTATTTGATGCATTAATAGAAAAGTGCAAAATCACTGTAGTGTTTTCAGTGACCTTAGAGTAAGAAAAATCACTTGACACCTTTCCTGTAGAAATGTTTAATTCCCTTTATAAGCATAGAACAAAAAGGCAATTAAATATAGATTTATTTGTCATGCATGCATGCATTTTTTTTTTTTTAATTCAGACCTTCCCAAAGAGTGATATTTTGCTGGATAACGAGTCCCAGGGCAGTGGGATTTACATGCCGGAGTTGGATGAGCCCGAGTACTGTAACCCACAGAACACGGCCTTGTGGGAGCTGCACACACTGCAGGTAGGTGTTCAAAAAATAAACCAGAAAAGATCTTTGGCTTTAACTGATAATTGCAGTCAATAGAATGGTTTCAAATACTATTAGAAGTTAATAGTTTAGTTTGTTATGGAAGGCATATTGAAAGTGTTATTTGATCATTCCTGAGGTGCACAGTTCATACAATATTGGCAGGTTCTGGAGAGGACAAAGACTTTTGATGATTCAGCTCATCATAGTATCTGGATAAGAACAATTTATTTGTGAAGTGTGTTTGGCTGTCCATTCTTCTGCTGAGAGAGGCAGATTCAATGTTAGGATTCTTAATACAAATTACTAAAGTGTTCAGGTCTTGCTGACTGGAAAGAAAAGGTTAAAAACCAGTCCTGTGGTATATTGAATCAATAAATCCTACTGCAACAGAGCCAAAACCCTGGAGAACTGAAAAAAGACAACAAAACACAAAACCATTAACAGTGTCAGTGTCTGTGAGTTAAGTTATCTGCTGTGTTTTCTGTTGCTTCTTCCAGCGGCACTATCACCCCACCGTGAGGAAATACGCCGCACACCTCTTGGCTGGAGCTCCCTCTGAAGGATCGGGGGCTCTGAACATGGAGCTGAGTAGAAAGTGAGCTTTATTATTTTGTCTGTTTCCTCCTCACAGTTTACCCAACATTGTCATTGTGCTGTAGCTGGTAAATATATAAACATGGGCTCTCATCATGTTTTCAGTGCACACAGCTGGACATAAACAAGGATGTAATGATAGATGTAGGGACCAGGAAAACTCACAATTTGAATGCTTCCCGTGAATTTTGAATTTGCATTGTAGTTATATTTTGTAATAATCCTCACTTTCCCCGTTTTAAAATGACAAACACTATAGTTTAGGGCACTATATCAGTGTTAAACAACCTGTTTCTATGTGATCATTTGTGAATTTAATTGAAAAATGCTATTAATTTACCTGGACCCTCCTCATATGTTCAAAAGTGAACACAAGTGCTTCAGTTTCTCTGAAAATTAAGTTAATTATGGTCTTATTATGAAGAAACCTCATTGTAGATTTAATGTTTACAGTACTGGAGTCAATCTGTCATTCATGTATTGGTTTCCATGGACAAGTCATTCAAAAAAGCTATCTAAATAAAACTACTCTAAAGATTATTTGATAATTAATTAAAGTGCATTGATTTGACATCTGTTTCTGGCCAGTTGATTTTTGCAGGGTCTTTATATTATATTAATGTATTTTTTTGTAGGTCAGCAACTCAACTATTTCTGGACTACAGTGTGAAAGGAATGGTTTTCAACCCTGCGGTGGCTGCACCTTCATCCAAGAAAAAGGTCAGTTTTCTCCTGATTATATCTTAGAGTACTTTTAATATCTGGGATAAAATGCGTGCTCTTCACATGTTAGACTCTTCACCCGGTTTTGGTAGCTACAGCTTTTAATTGAGTTGTTTTTTCTGAATTTCAGGATCGTTTCACAATAGGAGATGCTTTTCTTGATGCCAAGTTAAAAGAACAGATCGACTGTGCTCTTGCAGAGGCATCCTGCCCCACCGATGCAGATTTTGCAGCACATCTGAGAAGCGTTCATGGATAGAGTGAGTTACATTTATGCAGTTTTGCTTTGAAGGATGTCAAGAAAAGCACCACAGCCTTACCCATCTATCAATTAAGGACACAAAGACTGCAGGACATTGTTTAAGAAGCATCGACCTCAACTTGAGCTAAAATGTATAAACAGAGCTCACTCCCAACATTTTTTTTTCTACATTTCATGTTAATAAATTTTTTTAATACTGAATCTATTCTGAAAATCCATATGATTATTTCACATTTCAGTTAGAAACTCAATTTTAATTATACCTATAGAGAGAATGCCATTGCGTGTGTGTGTATTGTAGTGTTTTCTGTGCAGTTTAAGGCTGTTGAATTACTGACTGCAGCTTATTCTAACTACTTGGAGATGGTTAATGTCATAGAAAAGCCTGCAACAGGAAAGCATAGTTCAGACTTTCTAATGATCTTAACACTCCAACCAGAGACTGTAAAGGACTTAACTTCTACAGTAAACACAGAACTGCTAGACATATGAAAACCACTGACTTACTGCACTGTTAAAGAAAAAAAAAAACATTAAGGCAAATATACTGAACATCAAAGCATTTATTACTTAATATGGTACAAATTTGATTTTCGTCTTCAAGTCACCAGCAATAAAGTAGTCTCTAAAACAAGTTTTCACATAAATAAACTATACAACATATGGTTTATGGTACATAAAAACTTGTACGTTCACATATGTAGGAAAAATTATAACTACTAAGGAAGGAAAAATCAATAATTGCACCAAGTTACAAAAATGGCCTTAAAAGCTTAATACAGAGGTAAGGACTACGAAGCTTAAGATGTCACTGAAATTGTTTGAAGCAAATGTAAAAAGGATGTTAAAAAAAACAATTATAAACAGTTTACTTATTTTTCCTATTTCTTTTTAGGAATTGTTACATAAGTAATCAATAAAGACAATTCTCCTTTTGTGTAGACAAAAAAATTTTAAATACATTTTTTAGAAAATAAAAATGTAACATTGTAGTGACCATCCTGCACGTGGCAGTTCAAACTCAAAGCTTTAAAATCATGTGGACACATAAAATAGTTACAAATTGAAATGTATTCATACATGTATGAAACAATTGCGTGGTGGTAAGTTTGTATGATATACAAAAACATCTAATGTAATACACATGCTTCTCTGAAACACACAACCCTTCACAATATAAGGACAGTGAGCTTTACATAAATGCAGGTGCTTGTGTAGAATCAATGGATCATCAATGGGTTGTATAAAGACTCTTACAATATCAATTACATAGAATATTCTGATCTTAAATAATGTTAATTTCTACAACAAAACAACTTAAAAATAATAAAGTACACAAGTTATGTACACATCTGATAAAATATACAGCCAACCAGGGCCTTAACATCCAATAAGTTAAAACTATGTTTAAATAACGTTCTCTGTTGTGATTGTGTAAAAGGTGGAGCGATGGCTGGAGTGCGAGTGTTCTAGAAGCTTGAAGACACAGAATTCTAACTGTTCTTATTGCAGCCTATGATCTATCAGTGTATAATGGTAAATATTATTTTTTGTGGACTGTGAAAAAACAAATGTCTGAAGGTACTTGGGTTACTGAACATTGAAAATTATACATCACCATCGACCAAAGGAAATGTCTGGTAAACGTATACAAATGAACACTGTTTTATGATGCACTCAATTTACCACAAAGTATATCATCTCCATTGATTGAACCCAGTTTTATACTGGCAATATAATAATGCCCATCATAAATTGCAGACTGTATTCTCGTAATATCGCTAGGTTGGTGTCTTAATGTTTGTTAAATACAATTTAAAAAAGTAAATCAAATTCAAGCTTATTTCAAATACAAATATTTCCTTATTGTGTAAATAAGACAAGGTGAACACAAATAGCACTGTCCAGGACTAATATTATCCCATACAGATCAGTTTTCTAAAAACAAATTCATATTGCAGTCTTTTCAGGGAGCCGTTAATACTTTAAATAAATTAATTGCTTAACCTGGTATGGGATGGGATGGTTTGCGTTTTTGTGAACAATGAGCATCTTCTATTGTGAAAGTGCAGGTTTAAATTCTGGCAGTTGTCTGTGATCACAAAAATAGCAGTGAATAATACATTCACAAATATTTAAACGTTAACATATACTGAATGTTCAGAATACATCAATATCTAGTCTCTTTCTTCATGCAGTTTGTACAAATGGTACAATGGTGATTCTTCAAGTAAGTTTCACCCTTGCAACTAGGAAATGAGTGTATAAATCCATTCCTATTTATAACACTAATAATTACAAAACTTTTTTACTACTATTGTAAACCCTATCATATTTGTATGTAAAACTTAATTTTTTAGGTGGTGAGGATGTTTACAGTTGTGAATGCTAGTCTTCAAGACATTTCTGGCTTAGGGTCTTGGACAATAAGCTATCGATATGCAAAAATGGCTGAAAACCCTTCTCTTGCACACATCTCATGTTCTTAGAGGGCTAGTTAATATTGACTAAAAAAGCATCAGAATTAACATGGTTTCACAAAACAAAAGCTGAAGATGTCCATTAAGTGGCATCAACAGATGATGAACAATGTAGGTACAGACTTCGAAAATAGCAACTGTTTCTTTTTCTCCAAACCACACAGGCTACCAGTTTCTACAACACTTGAATATTACAAGAGCAGCTGAGTTGAGCACTGTAGACACCCTTACAAGACCACAGCTGATATTCTGTAATGCCTGATGCGATGTAATGCCAAAGAACTAGCAAACAGCAGGATTTCATTAAACTGCCGTGAAAAAGCCAAGTGACAAAGTGCAAAACAATGTTCATGAATCAAAGAATTTCTCAAATACTTAATACACATTACGTACAGTACGTCTCAAACTGGGCTCACTGAAAGGGACTAACAAGCCAGCTTGTTCTTCATCCCCCCAGTGACCCGTAGGGAGTAGGGCTCCAGCGTTGCTATAATAAAACAGACATTCCTGCCCTGCAACGCATGTGACTTTAATTCGATATAATTAAATCACATTCATATGTGAATACACTCAAATCATTTTGATAAATACTGATCAGAATTTTGGTTTCCCAAATGCCATTTTTTTCCCCCGAGCAGGAAAAAGAGGAGGCCTGAACAACCAAATATTGAGCAGTAACCACTTATTAAAATCCCACTCTCCCAGCCACCATGTGCACATCACTCACGGATATCGTACCTCAGCATCGTCTCCGGAGTAAAAGAGCCGCCACACTGCGGCTCGGTGTCTGATGCACGCCGGGCACTCGGGCCAAGACACGGGTTAGAGAATCCCAGCTTTCACCGGTGTCCCGCTCTGTTTTGCACGTGTACCTGCCTCGAGCCCCGACTCATTTGTGCAGTTTCCAGTTTCTCAGCAGAGGGAAGGACCATATGGACGAGGAGGGCGTGCGGTCCTGCAGGGTCCCCCCCACGGAGTCACTGGGCAGAAGGGTCTGGGTGTCCGGCGTGCTGAGCTCCACTGAAGCCTTGGGTCCACCCGGGACGCTTCCTGCAGGCACACTGACTGCATGAGGAATGGATTTTACTTAATACAAAAACATTTATTCTCCATGAAAAAAATTACTTAAATCTTCACTGTTTTAAGGGCTAACAATTCAGGCACAAATATGCCCCCCTGTATGTAAAACAATGTAATTCACTAATTTGTTACATGTGATAAATATTATTGGTTTAACTCTACATATGATCTATTTTCCACTATAATAAATTATTCAGGGAATCAATGCTCTTGTTTTTAACTTTTTGTCTGTCTTTCGTGTAATCTGAGAGCTCCAGTCTATGTAGGAATAGCGATTGCAGGACATTTTTAGGATGCATTATTACACAACCATGCTGTTAATGGCATTTCAACAATCCAAACAATCTTGTATAGTATCTTCGGAATGATCGGATCTAGTGTCATTGTTCGCCATCTACAGCTTTTTTCTTAACAGTCAGCTTTAGCTTTCATTGTTTTTGTTTTTAACCTATAGATATCTATTATGAAATGATCCAGTTGTTTGAGATAAAATTCTTCTTTACCACGAATGCAGTAGTCACACTCAAAGGGTCTCAAAAGGAATCAAAGGTCTACTGCTTCCTTTGAAACTTTATAACATGCATCCTAATAGTCAATACACCTGCTTTCATTGCAAAGGCACTGACATGAATACATACAAATAAACAAAACAGAAATTACTTGTGTTCTAACAATATGATCCATTAATTAGATTACCAAAGGCAAATGAATTTGAAAAGTATTCCTCTCAACTGAATGACTCAGCAAATTGTGGTACTAAAACCAGTCTTTGCACAATGCATCTATTTAATATTCAATAAATTATATATATATACACACACACATATTACAATATCTCATAATGCACACAACCATTTCATTTTCTCATATAATTATAACATTTTAAATTGTAAAGAGATGAGCTATGATTCAACATATGAATGTATGAAGTCAATGTCAGTTAAACCTCTGTTAACTTCATCACAAAACATTCACTTTTGAAAAGGTTTTTTTTGCAAGCCATACCTTAAAGGGACTCAGTGCAAGCACTCCAGTGATGTTACTCAGAAGCGTCACTCAAGTGCAAACTGCATGCAGCTCTCTCATCCTTACTGTGCGGCCCCTCTGAGCTCTGAGACGAGCCTCGACTCTGCTTGCCAGACTTGGTGAGCTTCTTCAGTTCGCTGGCAAATGAGATCCCTTTCCTCTTGTCGTCACGAGCGGTCTGGGAACAGAGACACCTCACTCAGCTACGCCAGCGTCATTAGCCACATCGGCCGATTTCACAGGAGTGGGACTCTGACCACTACAATCAATAATCTAATCGAGGGCAAATCTTGACAACTGGAAACCAATGCAAACATAAAGCGAGTGTTCTGTTCAATTCTCCAGCCGGGTCGCTGAGTGGTCAGTTCTTGTTGCTTGTTGCTTACCTGCACTTGTTCCTTGAGCTTGAGGATGAACTTCCCTGCCCCTTTCCACCTGCTCTGGGCCTGGTAGACGCACTCTTGGTCGAAGAGAACGCGCTGGAATGGTTTGGTCGTTGACGCTCTCTTGTTCGCGGGCTCTTTGACAACCTCTTCCATCAGCACATAGTCACTGGGGTTGGGATTGCTCAGGATGCTGCAGGAATACTTAGCCTTGCAGAGCGCCTGCAAACAGGAGGAGAGGAAAGGCTTTTGATACATTTACCATTGACCTGCAGCAAACCTTAGAGAAACATGGGGTTGCTTATATGTTGACATGACAGGACAACACTCACACTCGTGCTTGTTTTAGATTTCTTCTTTTTTCGCTCTCGTGCAAACCACCGCATGTGTTTTGTGCAACGCAGTGCCCCCCCACTCACCTGCTGGATGATGTCCTGAGCGGTGCTGAAGCGGGGGGCTTTGATGACGGTGCGTGACTGCTCCGGGGAGACATCATGCACCTGCACAAAGAACGTGTCCTCCTCCCCCCCGCTGTTCATCTCCTCCACCCCCTCCATCATAGTGTTCCTCTCGTTCAGATTCTGTGAGGAAACGGACACACGTGGTTTTAACGCAGCTCAGACATGACAGTGAGATGAACACAAATAATACACGGGAGCAGAGCTGATAGTGTGGTGTGACTTCTGTATGTTCGCTGGCCAATAACATTTGAAATGGTCTTTAATACCGTAAACATTGGGGTAGGTGCTACTTTCAGTAAAGTATACTGTACATCATAGAATGGCATAGTAGTCCACTGTATTACACCAGAGCTACAGTCTTCATGAGCAGAGTGTATGCCTTTGAGACGGCCATCTAGGCAGTGGCAGTTGCTTGCACAGCGTTTGCACCTGCTTGACGTACAACGACAATAAGGCCTTCTGGAAAATTGATGTATCCCATCTGGCAGATTGCTGATACCCCTATTTTCTGCCATTATTTAGTGTTGATTCCAAGTTTCCAGCTTCTGATGCTGGTATCGTTGAATGTTTAGCCAGTATGCAAGTGCCTCTCGGACTCTTTACCGAGGAATACTGGCATAACATGTTTCTTTCATGCCCTAGAAAATCTGCCGTCAGTACACATGTCAACCACCAGAGGGCACACCATGCACACAAAGATTTGGCCCATAAGTTACTTTTCAAACATTAATATGTAACAATGACAATACCCAATTCACAATCTACATAAAATAGTTTTAGGTGTAAAATTTGAATTTACCTAAGCAGATGCTTTCTTACTCACTACATGCAAGAGATTCCTAATCACGGGGGAACTACAGTGCCCATTTAATTTTCGCATAAAAACCTCTAACTCAAAATGTGTTAGTATGATAGAGAAAATTGTATTTTAAACAAACTTAGGATAATGTCTAGCTACTGGAGCCAAGCGTTTGAACTATAACCACAATCATGGGAACTGTTAAGTGAAACTACATTATTTCTTGGAAGCGATTAAGTAGACTGACTTCCTCCTTCGTCTTGAGGCAGATTCTTCCCACATAGCCCTCCTCTGGGAACCAGCTGTTGAGCACTTTGAGAATCTCCTCCTCGGGCCCAATGGCTCGCTGCACTGGCTGCTTCTTGGTTTCACTCTTCTCCTTGGACAGGAACACCTTCTCCTCTGACAGGAAGTAGTCTGATGTCTTGGCAGAGCAAAGTAACTGTGGGAAACAAACAGCTTAATTGGGAGCCGAACCACAAGCAGCAGCAGGAATCCGGCTCCCAGACACAGCTGTATGTTGCAATCATACATAATATAGGGTAAAGTTTCTGCTACTCTTTATTGTCAGTTTTTTGTTTTTTAAATCTAAATGAATCAAACCATCAAGAGACCATATGCCTAACACACATTAGTGCATTTGTATCACTCTGAATCATTGAAAACTGAGCTCCACTGTGTGAAAACATTCACAACACAGACATTAATACTCCTTCAGATTTGTGATGGAGATTTATCCATTACAAATATGACTGGTGACCTAGACAGAACAAAAAAACAAGAATCCACTCCCCAGAGAAACACGGTCAAAGCTCAGCTGCACTCAGGTTTCAGTCCAAACCTTTTTTTTTTTTTTTTAATGCCTTGAAAATAGTCAATTCAAAACAAAGTCTGCTTAGTCATTCCTAAACTAAATTTCTAATGCACTAGTGATTTTATTTATAGTTATTTCGGGTTCACATTAAACAGCACTACGAAGCTTTCAATTTTAATTAGGAGAATAAAATTTGCTTTACTTTGAACTTCCTGCAGCAATTTGGGATGATACCATTTCTGCTGAAGATATTCTTTAAAATAAATACAGACTGGTGGAGGTGGAAACAAACCACAAACAAACAAACAAACATCATCTCAAACTGAAGCAAAGCAGGCTTTTGAAGGTCTTTTTCCACACGAGGAGTTAAGCCTCGTGCTGCGCTCTCTCTTGCCCTTCCTGAACTGTGTGGTGAGCGAGACTCACTGTGTGGAGGAGCTGCCCCGCCGTGGTCTTCTCACTCACTGACAGCACGGTGAAGGGTTCGGGCCCTGGCGCTCCATGGACGGTTACTTTGAACTGGGCCGCTGCTCGCCGCTCCTCTGTGCTGAACAGCTGAGGTGCATTTGGGTTTAGACATAAGAAGAAAGACGGTTGAGGGATATTTGTATTTACTCTAGTATTCAGAGGGGTAATGTTTCCTTAATATAGGACAACTACAATTCCATATCAGATTGTTCTTTACTTCCTGCTTCCTAACATAAAGTAACTTGTGGCAGATAAACATTAGTCTTGACAATTCTCACAAGATTTATCCTGAAGTGATGATTTCCTTTGGGAATAATGGGGGTTAGACACTTCAACAGTAAATCTGAGAAGAAAAACGTTCTGCCAAAAGTTCAGTAAAAGAAAAAGATACAGGAAGAAACTAGATTCAAATTCTAAAAATGTATCTTCCTGACTACACTGTCTCAATGAATTAAGAGTTTAAGTAACAGAAGATGCAAGCTGCCAGTAGGAACTCAAAGTTTACACAAAGTCACACTTACCATAGAAGCAGGAACAATATTTCCACTGGAGTTCTCCTCTGTTCTCCGGCTGTATATGAAGAGACTGGAAATCTCCAGGGGTTCATTGTGCAGATTCCTCAGTTGTAAATGTCTGTACCCTAAAACAGCAGTGACACGCAATTATTAACGTACTGATAAGAGATGCTTTAAAAAGTATTTCAGACAGTGACACTGTGATGTTTCACTGGTCTGAGAGCAGAGACTGCTGTTCATTATTACGGCGGTGAATTGTATAATTACTAATTTATCTAGCAGGGCTTTGTTGATCGTCTCTGAACAAAATCAATCGGTCAAAAAGACACTGTTGTCTGATGCCAAGTAGGAAACCAATTGAAATACCGGACTAAAATGCTGTTAGACCGAGTGGAAACAATGCACTGTATGAGCAGATACTACAGAAGGAGTTAGGCATGATTGGAATTAGCGTCTGGAAGAATCTGTGGAAATTGGTTCGGCAGACCACCGCGATAATGACAACATTGCAAAGAGGTTACTCAGGAATCTGTGGCTCATTGTGTTATTTCATCTATAGTCAATGTTGTTAACTAGACTGCTGTTTATTCTGTTTTTGACACATTCTCATTGGTGGAATTTAGATATAGTCTATAATCTATCATATAAAACTTGGAACCCAGATTACTGACCAATTTAAACAATTTGACAAACTTAAGGTTGAGAACCAACCTCTTTTCAAGGCCTTCAGGGGAATGATCCTCTGGGCGGTGACCTGTGAACTGTTATTCTCCACCACAGCGAAGCGGATGAAGACCATGTCCTCGAAGTACACGTGGAAGAGGAAGGGCTCGTTCCACATTGGGTTGAGTGTGTTGCGATGGATGGGTTTCGTTCGGAAGTGGTAAGAGTCTACAGGCATCCCCAGCACATCAATTTCAATACAGGGGCTTCCGGATGTGTTGCTGGGACACACGTTCTGACCTGAAACGATCTACGAAAAGGATAAAAACAATTCATTCAATGAGGTGTATACAGTTCATTATTTTGCACTCCACTATTGAATCTTCTATAGATTTAAATAACAGGAAACAACTTTTACTTTAAATCTAAATAGGTACTAATGACTTTCCAGTTTTGTTTGCCAAAAATTCCAAACCACCTGTGAATTAATATTCTGCTTGACAGTTTTAAAAATTCTGTTTCGTTTCATTCTCAACCATGCACTTGAATAATCAAACCTGCTTTTGGTTGAGTGTTATGACATGGGCCTTCGAACCTAAGCTGAAACTATTAAAAATGGTATGAAATTCTACAGATGAAACTAAGAAATTCTGGCGTATCACATGGTGTCATTCATTAGATAAATAATCCCTGATCTCGGTGATCGTATATAGTAATCTGTAAATCATATTTGGTGATATATGTAGTGTATCCATAATTGCTTTTAAAAACGATTAAGACTGAACAAATCATATTGTTCTACTCACTGTGAGAGAATACATGGTGGGAGCCATGCTTTCCACATCTCTTTCCAGAGGGTAGAAGTTCTGGTACATGGGGCAGTTTCTGTCCCACAGCACAGGGGGCTTCAGCACATACCCACAGCCCCCATTGGCTTCAAACATCGCAGCATTCAGGTGCATGGGGAGATCTGTTGAATAAGCAAGGCCAATGCATTACAGATGTCCGCAATAGTGTTCACCCGGAACAAGGACCACAGGGATGGCAATGGCAAAGCACAACATACTTTGAGTTGAAATCAAATCTTTATTATATTTAACCATGTTCTAATCTGAAATATTTTTAGGGGATAAAAAGATGAGTAAATATAAGACCTGACATGCAGCACAAACAGTATTTCTAATTTCTAATTTGTTTATTTTGATTTCCAATTAATTATGGGTACATATACCAATATGTTTCATTGTGTGGAGCTACTGAGGAAATACAGGGTCTTTTTCAGAAAGATTCTGATGCTTATTGAAAACTGCTTATTAATGTACTACTTAAGCCTCTGGAATATATATTTTTACTGATCATCCAGGTTAAACAATAATTTACAATGATGCAGGGAAATGTAAATGACTTGTAACTGAACTTTGCAAGGTTTAGGAGGCCCCTTAATGACATTAAACACTTCAGACCACTCCTATATTTGATACAAACCAACCATATTCCTAATTATTAATGCAGAGTAAACAGGGCTTTCAAAATATTATTTCCTGTATGTCCATTAGGTGTTTTAAACAGACTCAATTTTAAGGATTTAGATGTATTTAGTTTCTAGGTATGGAATGCTGTGTTGGCATGGACATATGGAAAAATACGTTCTTTTCACATTCGAGAATCTCAGGTTTGTAAATTTGTGAGGAGAAAAGAAATTAAAGAAAAACATTTTAAGCATATCACAAATTGTGTGCAGTGTTCAATATCTACCGGACTGAGATGTGTAAACTTGCTGTCTGCTGCCAGAGTAGAAACAGATGCTTCCGAGTTGGAAGGAAAAAATTAAACATCACCAATCAGTTTTTTTTTTTACCCAAATTTCTACAGAATGCGCAGTGAAAAGACCTAGCTTTTAAATTTCACATGCAATTTACATGTTTGACAAGCTGTGGTCAAAGAAGATGGGAAAGGTTTGCAGTGCAATACATACAAATCTTAAGTATCCTTTTAAAAAATCCCATGAAAACTAATTCTGGCAGAGTAATCCCTTACCATCTGTCTGGTAATTGAGAGCCACCAATTGGATGCCATGGAGCCAGAAATTCAAGGGATTGGGGTTGGCAGAATCTATGCGAGTGGCAGCAGGGTAGGTTCTCAGCAGCTGGCAGGTGGTGTGCTGAATCAGCTTCTGTGAATATCTCCGACACAGGCGCTTGGCAGCGTTCTCGTTCACGGAAGAGATGTGATAGCACTTTGGAGTTCGTATGATGGCGCTGAGGGAGGTGTTGGGGCTCACGAGGGGGGGGGAATGCTCCTCCCAGCTGGTTCGCATCCCATCAAATGTACCTCCTGTGCACAAACAATCCAAGAGCACACAGAACGCTATATTATATATCATGTATAATTTGTAAAATGATGTTTTTAAAATACACCAGGGACAATTGTTTTTACTATGTTGGTAAATGTAGGAATCATGTGGCCCAAGTACCAGGGCAGAATTTTGCTATTCAATTTCCTGCTCATACACCTTAAAAAATGTTTGAAAATGTTTTAAACATACATTTTGCAGTCTGTCAATAAATGCATTTACACTCCGAAATGTTGTTCAACAGGTATATAAGAATGATTAGTATAGCAATATTAGGAAATGTTTGCATGCATTGGCAACTTCGTGTGTGTTCTTTAGACTTGCTTTTCATAGACAAGACATCATGCAGATGAAATAGTTTTACCTTTTCCAGATCCTCTGACCAATGTCATGGCCTCCCCAGGGCTGGCTTTACCAGGATTAGTGCCAAAGATGGACTTCCTGGTCTTTCTCTCTTTTCCTCTGCCAGATGCCGACGGAGTGAGAGTTGAAAGGCCTGTTTCCCACACACAATTACAGAGAGACGTGAGCACAAGGCCAGGGCTGCGGGGCATTACTTTTTCCAAAAAATTTTTCCTTGTTGCTCTTTCCTTGGGAATTCTCGAGTTTCGGCCCGGGCACCTGCCTGACTGAGTTTCTTTTCCACAGTATTTGCAGAAAGTCTTTCACCATGTGTGATCAAACTGATGTAATTCAAGTCATTGATAACTGGCACAGGGTAATTAAGATTGTAACTGCAATTTAATCTGTAAAAGAGCCCAGCGTTTCACGACGGTATGAAACTCGTACACATGTAAGTGGGTGCAAGCCTTTTATGCAACATCCATGAAACCACATCAGCTCACTCATATAACTACAAACAAATGTCTCTATTGATCAAATGAACTGAAGAAATAAGATTTGTTTTTTAATTACTTCCTAGAAGATAAATCCACAAAAATAAACCACCTTGTTACATGCTGATTAGGAAATAAATAAAACAAATCCCTTGCCCCTGTAAGCTCATACTTAAATATTTGAGTACACCGATTGGCATTCATGTGAAGAAAGACATGGTACAGACCCGGGAACTTGACAGCTTGGCAGTATATAATCAGATCCGAGAGTTCCTGTGCAATCTGTCTGCTCTCCTTCTTGTTTTGTGGAAGATAAAACTCTTCCCCCAACTCCATGTCGAAAATCTGAATTAAGGGGATAAAAACAGTCAGCATGAACAGCACAAACAACAGTGGTGACTATTTTGCTTTCACTGACGAAAACATGTAAATAAAATATATAATAACAGCAAAAAAAATATTTGACCCACCTTTCCTTTACTCTGAGTCACACAGTCAGCTTTCTTTATCCTCTTTGGCATTTCATCGCTGTATTCAAACTGAAATTTATCGCTCGATGATTTCCCCTCTGGTCGATCATCAAGTATATTATCTGTTCAACAGGGAACAGCCTTCTGTAAGTGTGAGTTAACCTTTTTATTACCATTTTACTGAGTTAGGTCAAAGGTATAGAAGAAATACATTACCAAAACTGAAATATATTATCATAAGCAGTAATACTTGAAATGAAGGGAATTACCAAAGTTTTTTTGGGCGGCAATTTTATTAACCTGAAACCATTTTTTTAATAATTTGTAATTCCCAAAGTATAAAAGCATTACTGCTATTATATGTCAATGAAATTAAAATAGGCAATTGCTTTTTAAAATTGCATTTCTCAAGCATTCATTACTGGTGTGTTGGTTTTAGTGTTCCTCTGCAAGGAGATGCATAGTTTTGTACAGCTTATTACTATTAGCTTTCCACGTGGTGCACTGAGACATTGCTGGCCATGACATGGCAGTGAGGTAAAAGCCAATGCCATTAGGTTTAGCCATTAGGTTTGCAGCTTCCTCGGTCATTGACACATAATTGAATTGAACTGCGGAAGATGAACTAATTTCAGTCTAAGTGCAGGGGACTGTATTTCCCAAACAACACCAATCAGACTGAAATGTGTCCAGTCTTCAAAGGTACATTCAAAAGCAACACAGTGATCTCAGAAGGACAAAAATGTCTGGCTCTCAGGCAACAGTTTCTCAGGTCTCCATGGCACTTCAGTGGATTCAGGTTAGTGGGAGGCCAGGAACACTAAAAGTGTGGCAAAATCCTAAAATCTGTCTTTAAAATTGTACATTCATGCTATACTGCCCTTAGTGTTATGACACGTTAAACAATTAATGCATTTGTGCATCTCTATCACCTATAAAAGTATTTAATAGACTTGAACAATAATGTGCATACAGAATATACATCTACAGACATATTCTATATAAGATTATCCCAATCAATATAATTGTATAACTACAAATACAAATCATGACCTTCATTTATACATTTTAATCAAACAGTTGTGTCTTAGAAGCTGTGTACCTGTGGTGAGATAATTGCACAAAGGCATTATTTCAATCTAAAAAAAATATACACATTCCTTGATTTCTGGAACACCGTCATCCCATTATATATGGTGGAGTCTTAAAAGCAACTGGTTGCGTACTGCAGATGTATTCTCAAGAGAGCAGTAAAAATACTTCAGTGTTAGTTTTAGAAGGAGAGTGCAGGGCCTGAGAAACCAGATGTCTTTGTTTGTTCTGATGAGCAATCGACATTAACAAGGTCACAACATTTCAAAACACAGCACTGATGGGAGTAGCCTGTATACATTACACTGCCCTGTGTGTATTTATAACCAAGATTAAAATGTTGCATTATGAAATTTTGTATTTTGATGAATGATTCCTATCACATTCATATTTCATGAAACAGTATATTATAAAGTATTTCCTAGATTGTATTCCTTTCCCGTGTCTTTTTACGTGACTGTTCTACCGACACTATTCTGTCCAAACCATGAGAACAAAAGATCAAAACTAGGTGCCCAATGAAATAAACATCTACCAAATGCATTCAAGTGCATGGTGTATTTTGTACGAGACACAAAGCTCTACTGAAGACTGCATATATCACAAGTGACAAAAATCTATTTTTCAGGAAGGGAAGCAAAATATTTTGAGTCAGTTTGTTTTGATCATTACAATCTGCCTGCTCCTCTTGTCGATCTCTTTCCAGTTTTTAGTTATAGACAACAGTGTGGGCTTTAAAAACCATTGCGGCTGAAATTTTGAGCAGTAGGTTTGTACAAATAAATTAATAGATGTCAAAATTCTTTAAACATCGTCATTCTTTCTAGAGGTTGTCCAAACCTTATTCCACAGGAAAAGTATGTTGTTACAGCCACTTTATTATAAAGATGATATTAAATTAAATACTTTGAATAACTGGCCTGTGGATATTGGCTTGTACAGCACAGACACTGAGGTGATCTGACAAGATCTATTATCTGGCACACATTGATACAAACCTGATGCTTCCAAAAGACAAAAGGCAAAAATAATCTGAATTCTTTAAAAGATCCATTCTTGTTCTGCACTACGGATTAAGTCATGCAATGCGTATTAATGCTAGACAGCACAGATGAACGGTATGAATTGACTAGACAGTTCGATTACTGGTGAAGGCCATGCAGTGAAACTGGCCAACATAGAGAGGCTTTTACCTTCCTGGCCATTAGAAGCAGGAGAAGCAGTAAGGACATCAGCTACAGGGAAACAGTCAGACAGGGAGTAAGAGAAATGAAGACGGACAGATACTGCATACCTGGAAGTAAAACCAGCTGCAAAGAGAGGTTTTACTCTGATGATGTACAATGTAGAAGGTAGGATGAAGAATTAATGTTGCATTAGATAAGGTTTTCAAAGCCTAATATCAGTTGTGATTGTTAATGAGATGATACAACAAATTAGCGATGTTCAGTCAGATTAATACAATGAACCATTTATGCATTACAGATCTCGTTTAATATACATCGATAGAGGTCAGAGATCAAAATCATATCCTTGGAAAAAAAAAGGCAGCCATTCAATAATTGTTTCATAGTCCAATTATAAAACAAAGCATGATGTTATTCTGAAAAGTACAGATCGTTGGTTCACATCTTCATGAATAAAAAATACAGTTTCAAGTGACATTTCATTCCAGAGATTGATGATGTCAGAGTGGATGAATGTACATGTAGCATAAAAAAAAAAAAAAGTATTTCCCATGGGTTTTCAAGAAATGTATGTAAATTAGCCAGTGTTTCTCCTCACCGTCAGATAGAGATTCGTAATCATAGTCATATTCGTCGTCCTCCTCCTCCTCCTCTTCGTTGGTACTGGGAGAGCTGCCCGTGGGCGTCCCGTTGCTCGCCTGGGCCTGCATGTGTGCCAGCTGGTGCGCCTAAGCCAAGAACCAGAGTATTAATAACCCAGAGGAACCTGTCACACCGGCCTGGCCTCTAATCAACGCTGCCTACAAAACAGTTTTCAAACACAGCCATCTAAAAGAGCAAGTATTGACTATACATTTACAATAAGATTTTTGCAGTTTCAACATGATTTTACTGTTGTATTACCATTGATTACGGTAGCTTTTCTTCGGTTCAATGTGCTTTACTACACTGGAGCATGAGTTAATCACAGTGTCCTATAGTAAACTTTCCCATTACTGTAATATGCAGATATGCTTAATATAATCCATAGGAAAGCATTGTAAAACTACTGTACAACCCCAGCAATAATCTCTTCAAGGTGTTAGAATCTTATGGTGAATTTGCATAGAAATGTCACCACAGGCTGCTACAAGATAACGTGTTTGACCAATGAAAAGAAATGTCTTGGCTTATTACTTAAACTTGCTCTTTCTATGGTTGCATCACCTTTCAAACAGGCAACATAAAAAAGACAAGAATCATTAAATCAATTAGTCATCAATCAATTACAATAACTTATTAAGATCACTGTAGGAACTGAAGATATTTTAGCCCTTTGCGTTTCTAACTTGCCTTTTGCTTAAGAATATCCACTGGTGCCTGATGGGCTTTTAACTTCTTGTTCTTGAGAAGAATCCTTCCCTTCAGTTGCCATGGGGAAGGAAGCAGTGGATCGTCGGAGAAATCGCTTTCAAACAGGAATTTTGTCACCAGTTTGTCCCCAAAAACATTCTTAAAAGCAAGAAAAAAAGACATTCAACACACTCTGCTTCAATCAATATTTCTGAATCTGACAGCAAGAAATATGGTCCATAGGTCAAACATTCTACCTCACATGCGAAAGACAAGGAATAAGAATTCTAAAAGCTCACAATCCAAAGCATAAAGATGATCTTGCTCATCTTTGAAATATTTGAGTTACCTTAAAGATTTCTGCCATCTTGCGTTGCTGAGGCAAGGAACAGTGGTTTTCTATTGACAGAATGACAGGCATCTCTGAGTTCATGAAAGCAGTGCGATTCACAGCTTCCACGACATCCTAGAGAATGACAAAACCGTTTTGACTTTATGAAACATGAATTACATGCTTCATATTTTTCCAACAATGCTAACACATAAATTATGCATTTTACTATCCTTTAATATAGCCATACAGCTCAAATATTATAATATATAGTATATGTGTAGTAGATGTCAATGCCATTGGTATTAATGAAGACTAAGCTGCCACAAAGACCCTTTACCTTGAAGGGGATCTTGGTAGTTAGCGTGTGTCCATGATAAATGATAGGCATGCCATCATCCCCATCCCAGCAGTCCAGCTCCACACTCCTACAGCCCTGCAGAAGCACCTGGAGAAGGAATGGGAAAAACACATTTAAATATATACCTGGAATAAAGATTTTCCCAATACCAAAGTACAGACAAATCAATATGCTTGACAGGTTACTGTGATTGGTTAAACTTCCAAAAACTGACCACCTGATCTCACCTGACTGTAAAGCTCTACAGAAGATTCCCCTTTAAGCTGGTGGCCGGTGAGGTAAGTGTTGTGAGACGATTCGATGTAATAATATGAAAGAGGGTACAGAAGATTATCCATATTCAGTTGGGACTCCTCATTTTCGGAGGCAAAGTTGTCCTTGTCCAATAGGAACCTAAAGAATGATAAATACCCACAGGCACAGTCTGTCTAAGAAAAGCAGTATTCTCACAGACAAAACTTACAGCTCAAACCTCTGGAGAAACAAATATGTATCTCTCTAAACACTTGAAAGAATTCCAAATTAGAAAACATCATCAAGAAACAATTAAACCGTTATCTTGTTTTTCCATTTGTTCCACTTGGACACACAAAGAAGAAATAACACATTAGGCTTGTCTGACGTGCATTCATATAGTTTCCAAAACGAAAAGAGTAATAAAAACCATTTAAAAACTGATCAATGGTATTTTTAAAATTAGTATTTAGGTTTGAGAGCAAACAGTATAGTGTAGCCTGGAAAACACTTTATTGCCCACTGTTAAGCAGCAGGGGTTGAACTGTATTTAAGCAGTTTCTATCAGTTGAAAGCTATACACCTACCTTGCAAAACCCTCAAAAGACATCCAGCCCATCTGGCGCATGCTCAGAGAGGGTTCAAATTTCTGCAAGAGAAAAAATTGACGAATTATATTCAGTTCAATTATGTTCCAATTCCAGTCTGTTAAAACCGCCTCTATGGGCGATGCACACACCTGGATGATGCTGAGGATTTCATCGTAAGTGTGGTGTTCTCCCTGACAGTTGACCAGGAAGTCATTGAGCTGCTGGATGGCCATTCCCAGGACTCCCAGGGAGGCGCTCTCCACCCCGGTGCCGTTGGTCACAATGCTGGCGGCCGCAATGGCGTCCGAAATCTGCTTCTGGTTATCGGACATCTGCTGTCTGGTCCTTATGAAGAGGCCCAGATCAGATCCGTTACGGGTCAGTAGATCTGAGAATAAAGTACACTTTCAAGTACACTTGCTTATCAACATCACAAGCAGAGCTCTCCTCCTCACTACAATACCAGCACTGCCTGCCGAGTCATTTAAAATGCTGTTTTCCTGTGCTGATACACACAAGCACATATATTATTTATTTTAAGAAAAAATATAAAGAGCAAGTAACAAACCAAGGTCGGGCTGCAGTCCACTGATGTTGTCGTCGATCCTCAGGTTGGTGTAGAGGGGAGCCGGTTCTGTGCCGGAGCGACTGCAGGGCACCGCATAGACATCAAACACGTCCTTCAAGTCCTTTCGACTCCGAATGCTGCCATCCATTATGGATGAAAATCAGAGAATGGAAGGAAAACACTTCATCAGTCCACCATCATAGTCATGGTGTTGATCTATGAAAACCGTAAGGAGAAGAACGCGTTCCTGATTTTTTTCCTTCCAGTTCACAATACACAAGGCTTTTCATTAAAATATTCATTATATTCATCTTAAGCATCTCTTTTAAAGAACACCTACAGCTGATTTCACAGATTAGCACTAGACTTGGATTACCCACCTTAAATAACATCGGCCAGTCCGAGACTAGCACTAACGTGGATGTGTTAAACTGGCCCCTAAATTAACAGTTACTATTCCCTCTCTCTGTAGCTGTGGTCATTCATTACTCTCGCTCTCGCTACCAATACACTCTAACACATTCTCTGGCCATCTTTTCCCTTTGAAATCTAGCTTTGTTGTCATCTTTAATCTTTTCTAAGATTTTGAGGGCACTTGGGAATACGACCCCTTGAGTAGAATTGAAGACCCAGAATCGTGAATCAGATTTAGTGTAAAAGCCATCTGTCATTTTCATTGGGGACAAAAATGAAAATGGTGCCAATTAGTGCATGCGTTACCTGAAAGATTTAAAAAGCTCCACAAACTCGGTGAAACTCATGACGCTGTCGGAGATCATGAGGTTCTGGAAGCTCTTCAAGCTGCCCTTCCCTCGGCCATGCCAGCTGCGGCTGCTCCAGGTGCTGTATGGACAGAGGAGAATGACACGGTAGGGCGTCACAATCACGGGGGCTAACACTAAAAACACACAACGTTAAAAGACACTACAACCAGCGATATAAGGGAGAAAATCATTAACAAGGCTTGAATAAAACAAAAGCTGGCTCTGGGACTATATACAGAGTCATGCCTGTACCCATATGCCTGAGTAGCCCTAATGAGACGAACATCAGTGTTATAGTAAACAGTGTCCAGAGAGGGCGAACTCAAGTGCCTTGGGGCTTCCTGACGTACCCTGTCTGGCCCTTATTAGTGGTGGATATGACTGGTGAGGATTGTGGCCGGGTGGGGGTGGAGGTGGTCATGCTGGAAGGGCTGGGGGCACTGAGGGTCGAGGCTTTACTGGACGTCGGAGTCTGAAGCCCAGGAGATCCCAGGGCACCGCTGTCCTCTAAAGGGAGAAAACAGACAGTGTCTATTCTGCAATGTAAATACGTTTTAATAAGGAATAACAGTTTACTTAAATGAAATAGTTAGATGTTATAGTTACTTTGGGGATATACATTTACCATTCTTGGGAGCATAAATGTTAACACTGTAATTTTTTCATGATTATGATTATATGAAAATATGATTACTACTGCTAGTACAACTATAACTAACAAAAGGGTGTTGTTTACATTAGAATTTATAGATGTATAAAAAGAATGTCAATATTTATAACCTGGACTGTTGAAATATGGTTTAGGTTATGTCAATTGTTTTCAGAAATGGAATTATTCATAAACAAATTAATCCAAACAAAGGGGCACACTAAAACACACGCGTACCTCCTGTGAATAAGAGTACCCTGTATATATATTCAATCTTAGGGTATTTAAGGCACATTTCTGCTAAGTAGGTGTCTACCCACCTGCGTCGTCAGCATCGCCTATATCGGGGGGGTCTGAGTTGCTTCTGCAACGTTCTTTAGAGTTCCTGCTTTTACGAGACACCATTTCATCATCAGTGGCATCTCCGCTGTCCCCCTGTCCACACCAGGTAAAAGATTCACATTTACAACAAGAAATTAACTTTGTAAACTAACTTTACACAATGGAAACAATGTATTGTTCCCTCAAGATATCAGTCAATTATCAAACCAAAACATCAATTTAATTCATGACAACATGAAAACATTTTAGATTATAGATTTGTTTCTTTACCCTCATTAAAGCTTTCTTCTTCTTCTTGGTAGAGCTGATGCCCAGTGCACTGTTCTTCTGGGCGCTGGGTTTTTCAGTGCTTCGGCTCAGGGTTCCTCCTGCACTAGCGTTCCCCACATTCCAGCGCCTTCCTCCAAATAGCTCTATGGTCTGTGCCAGGGTTGGCCCCTCGTACTTGCCGTCTTCCTGAGAAACGCAACCTCGGAAACATTAGTCTGTGTCGAGCCCTGTGCTTTGCAGTACACTTATACTTTCTGGGACAGGAGTACCATAGACGTTGGCCTGAACTCGATAGTGTAAGAGTAATTGACTGCTCATAACACAATATCAATTCAAAATATTGGAGAGTAATTATTTAGACAGTTTTATAATAATGCCTTCTCAAGACACAAACAATATACGCATATATATATTAATGTATGCATTTTGTCTATAAATTAATATATACACTAATGTGCTTGGGTAAGCTCTGTTACCATACCTGGTAGAGACTGACATACTGCTTCCTCAGCCACTGGAGTCTCTGGTCGGGAAATTTCTTCATCTTCCTCACTGCACTGACCAGCTCCGCCAGCCCGTCGTACAGCATCCTGGCTGTGTACTTAGGAGCCACAAAGTGCAAAAGCTTGTTATCAGTAGTGTGGAGACCATAAAGCAGCGTCACGCCATTCTCCTCCAGGGTCATGCTGCAAAGTTTGTTCTGCACACAGACAGCATGCATGTCAATGCCTGGATGGCCCATGAACACCGCCTTCATCATGGACAAGTCAAGGAACCCGTCCGCGAGTCCATTGAGTACCGCTTGTGCAAAATACAGAGGTTTGCAGTATGTGAGCTCCGTGGTGTTGCCCAGCACAACGTTCTTCGTTTTGCCGTTACAGGGGCCGCAGTTCTGGGGCTTCGACCAGGTCAAGAAGCAGTTGTCCGGCTGCAGCTTCAGTAAGCAGCGAGCAGAGAGGTGGGCCTCCTGGTCATAGTGAATGACCGTGGCCCCCTGCAGAAGGAACTGGTGGACGTCAGCCCTGATGGACACAACATACCACGGGATAAGCTCCGTCCCATGGCTGAAGGCTTTCTGCTGCTCTTCCACTCCCTGTAGATCCACGTCCTTGCTCTGCTCAGACAGATCTCCCTCCGAGTCCGAGAGGTCTCCAACTATGAATCTGAAGGACAGTTTTAGTTTTAGAAAGAAATGAAGCAGAAGAGATAATACAAAACCCAGGATCTAGTCATAAACAAGGGTATTCTCTCAAAGAATTCATATTTAATCAGTGAGGAATATTTGACACTTTATTAAACCCATCTGTTTGTGTTTGATATGGTGAAAATTGTATGTTAGCATATCCTTTTGTTGTTTTATCTCTGACTGATACAGTCTCTTCATTTAAGGAAGACCTTGTCCAATGTCAGCCTGCAGCACAAATAACTCAAAAGTATAAATCACTTTGCTTAAAGTTAAAAGTATGAATGAAATCTGGGAAAAATGACTGAAATTTAATGCAAAGATGTAGAAATCTATTGGTACTTCAAGACCATGGATTTACATTGACAACCTTGGTACCCGCAGGCTTTTGCACATCTTGTGAAAATGGTGAGCCTTCACATCATAGTAAGGTGATAATGCAGAGTGCAGCATATAATAAATTCACAAAATACTATTAGCGGCAAAGCAGATGACAAACTCGAAAGCAAAGCGTGCAGGTAACAAGACAGAAACATCAAGAAACTTACAAGACACGGTTTGAATCGGACGTTTTCCTGACAGGTGTTGAACTGAGGTGAAGGGATGAAGAGGAAAAGGGAAGTATATCAATAAAAGGAAAATATTAAAAAGTGACTGGAAAAAAGAAAACAGATACAGGTGAAATAGATGGAACTACTTGGCGTGGAGAGCTTCAGCATTCTCTGCAGTGACTTGTCAATATATGCAAGGCAGAGAAGTGATGTGAGATGATACAGAGACACTGGACATGAATTAATGAAGAACACTAACACCTTTCTCCGGCTTTCACTTCTGCTTTAGAATTGAGGTACAGTGAAGTTTTGGAAGAAATAAATATATCACTACAGTTACGTTAACAAGCGTTAAGATTACGTACCATACCAACATAAACACCACACACCAGCAGAGCACTGGAGGCAGAGGGGAATTTTACCAAGAATATTATACTTGACTGGAACTGTAATAGAGCCATTTCAAAATTCCCAATCACCAGTGTGTATGGTAAACCACTGAACTGCTTTCAGCTTCAATTCACCCCTAATGATTTATGTTTATTATTCAGAAAACTTTATTTTGACAGTAATTGTTATAGCATCTTATAATGCTCAGTAGAACCATTTTTCTTAAAATATTACCACGAGGAATACATCAGAAAAAAAACACTTATTTAAGGGAGACACAGATGGCACCCTGATGAAAATATGCCTTAATAGTTTTAGTCCTGCCCCCGCATTTTATTGATATAAAATAATGACCTTAAACACATGTTTTTAATGAAGTGTGCTGAAGTGCTATTAGGACTGTTTAAAGATCAACATACTTATCTCTGGAAATCTAAATCCACAGAAGGCTTTCTTGCTGACCTTGTGGTTCATTCATTCAGTAGAATAGGTTTATATTTGACAGTCAAAGATATCTAGTCTAATAATAGCATACGATTCAGATTCCTATAAAAACTGCTGGGCCAAGAAATTAGATAATTATTGCAATTTTCTACAGGTTGTGGAAAATGTATATCAAGTTCTTTATGAGGTCGGCATACATCCATCTGTTAGGCTACATTTTAATTTAGTTGTCTCATAAGAATGGTAATGGCTTTCCAAGGCCATTCTGTGAAATCAGATTTATCTCCGAAGGGAAATAATAACGATGAAAAATGATTAGCAATAAGATGAAAACATTTCAGTGCAATATACTATGTTATGTTCTGAAAGGCATGGTATCATATCCTCTACAGTGTCTAATCAACAATCTGGGGCCCTATTTCAGTCCAAAACACGGTGATTACTGAATTTCTAATCTAGCTCAGTTTATAAAGGATTTAACTAAAAGCCACGCTCATGATTGTGATTTGCATAATTTGAATACGATTTGAATAATTTAGTTTTTAAATTACTGAACATGTTTAAAACATCT
This sequence comes from Amia ocellicauda, assembly GCF_036373705.1. NCBI lineage: Eukaryota > Metazoa > Chordata > Actinopteri > Amiiformes > Amiidae > Amia > Amia ocellicauda. The sequence continues at coordinate 19,189,721 of NC_089869.1, forward strand.
ATGCTATTTATCTATGCAACGTGAGTGTTGCATTTCAGTTTTGCGAACATTTTATATTTTAATGATTTTAAAAATGTCATTTAAAAATTAACTAATTAACTAAGTTCATGCTATAACAAATCCATGCATACCAGGGTTTTGCAAAGCAGAGTAAACCTGGACAATAAAAAGGGAGGCCTTCCCAGTAGTGGTTCAACAATGTCTGATGATGATTATATACACACACTAGTGGAGAAAAAGCGTAATTGATCTAATCAAGACAGATACTACTGTATTGGAAAGCCTGTGCCGCACTTTAAAGGACAGCACATTTATTGAGCGCCGCGGGGGACATACTGGTATTTGCTCCTCTCTTTGAAGGAGTTCTTGCGTGGCGATGGACCCTCGCTGGCCGTCTCCTCCCCCTCCTCAGACTCCAGGCTGCGGTTACAGCTCCGAATGGTCTGAAGGATGTTGCTGACCGTCGCCTCTTTCTCCGAGTTGTGAAGCCCATCCTGCCCGGTCCGCTGCAGGAAGTTGTCCTGCCCATTGTAATCTGTGACAAACTGCAAACACGCACTTGATTCAGTTCAGGGTGTTACGTCAAACCGCATGGATATTCAATGTAAAAAAAAAAAAAAAGGAAGAATGGAAAAGAACTGTCACAGTTTCTCACGTTACCTCAATAGATTCATCTTGCAAGTTGAAGCGAGGGCGGAGATTGATGATGCTGGCGGCTCCGTCCAGGGCATCGGAGAGCTCCTTCAGGAAGACGCCACAGAAGGGCACCACCTTGCAGCCGGGGATGTTGAGGGCACGGCTCACCACCTTCCTGTACTCTGAGGAGGACTCGTGCTGGGCCATGGCATCCTTCAGGCTCCGCATGGTCTCAATGTCAGACTGCTCCATGAACTGCCACATCTTTAGCACTTTCCGTGACCTTGCAGAGAGATGGCGTGAAAGTGATCGTTACCTAGTGTCAAGGGCCTGGAACTGTTTTTCAGAGGCTCTGACTACAGCAGTTGCACGCTGCTTTGAAGTAGCACCCTCCATTCCCCCCGCAAGACCACAAAATCTATTTCTCCACAAAATAATTACAGTGAACCAAAAGGTTAGCCAACTGGTCATCCCAGGAACCTGCTGGTTTTCTTCTAATGCTCACACTTGCATTCATATTACATCCAAGACTGTTTACTCTGAAACGTTTGTGTGAATGAACTCAAAGCTAGGATTTGTAGTACTGTATGGAAACTAGTATTCAATTTATAGCTTCCTTTCACCTCAACTCCACTGAATAATGACCACATAATCCACAAGTCGTGCAGCTGCGACTTGCATAAAATAATACATTAGGACTTGTTTGTATGAGAGCCAGGAGCTGGAATGGATCAAAGAAGCCTAGCATTAATAAAGCATGTCGCAATTTAATCTGCCTTGGAACCTACTGTTCTCGGCAAAATTAAGCAAAAGAATGCGATGTACCTGAGTCCTGCCAGGAACTCCATAACGGCGTTGTAATTGCCCATGTTCCAGCAGCATTTGGCCACGTGGACGAGATAGGAGAAGACCTCCCGTTTCTCCTCCATGGAGCCTGCAGTCAGGATGAGCCAGGTGACCCAAGAGCTCACCTGTGAGTAAAAAAACACAGCAGACTGGTTTACTGGTGTGTAGCTTAACCAGACAAATTTAATTTCTGTACAATGAGCAATGCTATAAGGGGGTTGTTTATTATTGAAACAAAATATCTTTACAAATGTAGGGGCTTCTGCAGATAACATTTAATTGTAATTTATGGCATTTTTAAGTTTTTTCCAATGCCTTCCCTGGTAAGGATGAACTCAAATATTTTAAAATATACCTGGATTATTGCCACACATTTAATCAGTATGTGCTCACAATTTGTTTCTCATATGTCTAAAGGTCCAGAAAACATTACACTGACATATTTTAAAAGCTTCGTAAAGTGAAAGTCTAAATCTGTGATACTTCAGCTAGCTACAAATGTACCAACATCAGAATTGACCATACGTTTGCCAACCTAAATTGAGATCAAAATAAATATTTCGAATCTTAACTTAATCTAAACTAAAATGTCTTATTATCCATAAAATTACTATTAAAAAAATAAGAAATTAATCTCCCTCTTAATTTGTATTTTTTCAGAATTATAAGAACAATTTCTTAATTTTCTTAACTGTGTCAAAGTTTGTTTATTCACTCTATATCATATTACTGTACACAAGGATGAAATTCGACTTCATGAGACGTGGCAATAAACCTCCAGCGCGGTATGACTGTAGTTAAACACTTCACAGCAGTAATTGGGTTACGCAAACAGCTACACCGAATCTCCCGGGTTAGGACCCGTATGCGGGGCCAGTGATGAAGCGAGGCTCAAGTCAGCTCTCTGGCATGCGTTTCAGCTCTGGCCGCCAGTTTAAGGTTACAAAGAGATGCAAATGTCAGCCGGACTCTTCCCGGGAACAAATACTTCCCACATCTCAGTTTACAGGGTTATGCAAGAGGACAAAAGTGACCCTAGAGGAAACTCTGCAAGTTCTAATAAAAGAAAAAAAAAATCAAAGGCATATTTACATGACTTCTTTCAGCATGAGAACTTTAAAAACACAAAGAAGTAATGTAGTGGTGGCTTGTAATGTCGTGTTTCTCAGGGCAGAATAGTTGGTAATATAGAGGGTTACCATCTACAGTCAATGCTGTACAAATCCTTAGAAATAAAGGATTTCCAACAAATCCAATGAAAGCCAACAATACAGGACATAAATACACTTGCATCATATTAAATGTATATAGGTTCCCGTCTTATTACAATTTCGATCAACATAAAAAGATTAAAATGTGAAGGTTGCCATTATGGGAGTTAGAGAATACATCTTGTCACTTGAGTTTTTCTAAGTAGGGCAATAAATGGCACCACAAGGTGGAATTATGTGACAAATACAGCTTCAAAGACATAATTGAGATATGTAACCTCAAATCTCAGCCTACTTATTTACTTCCATAACATGTTAGGACTGTAGTGCCTGTCTTTTCTGAAGGCTTTCTCATTAAGCCCATTAAGGGAAACCAACATTACCCCTCATTACACAAATGTGTTGTTTGCTGGGGCAACAAATTAGAGTACATATCTAGCGCACAACTGTGACTATAGTTCAAATCATTGAGCAAATAGCACGACGCCTGGCATGAAAGAAGCTTGTTCCGTCTGTAACAGCCGTGAGTATTAATAGGAACAACAGTGGCACAAGTCATGTGATCCTGCAGGGTACAGTGTGTGCTATTTGGCGCTTTGATTAAATAATGCAATAGGGCACCTATTACCTGGTAAAAAATATAACATTAGTCTTTTCCACTCTGATCCAGATTTACAGCCACTCGTATAGTGGGGCTGGGGAAAACCTAAACCAGTTCAAAAACAGTGTAATTTTTTGGAGGGAGGGGTATTTAAGGCATAATTTCTACATATTTATATGTTTTTCTTAATTTTTCTTCATTCAACCCCAAATATCAATATGCTCATCTTGTCAAAAAAGCTGGTTATAGGTAAACATACTCTACCTTAAGAAACTAGAATCACAACAGGCTATTCCATAAGACTGAAATAGACATCAAAGCATTTGTATTCTTAATCTTTTATGTTCACAGACATGGTCATACACATCACTTGGATATGAGATTAGCTTCCTCCTTCTCAACTAGGGTTTAAGAGAAATTAAATTTGCTATTTAAACGTCCCATTATGCGGCACAATGATAAACTTTCACAATATCCTTTACATACGAAAAATGATTTATCCAAGAAACATACTGTCATACGAATTTCTAATTTATATCCCCAAAATGTGTTTAAACCATGAGTTTGTACTTCACTCACCTGAAAAAATAATCCTAATGCACAGGCAGTTAAATTATTACATTTCTATTCAATAAAGAGTTGCCTCACAGAAATAAACGCAATATAGCAACGCACTGCCACCATTCATTTCACACGAGCTGCCAGGGTAGTCAGTCCCTGCAGCTTCTACAATTTGTTATAGCCAATCCATAGGGAAATATTGACCTGGTGTGAATTAGCTTTTTCACACATTCAGCAATAGAGCCAGGGGTGCAAGAAATCCTAAAAGGTTAGACCTGGGTGGGCTTTTAAGTCCGCACACTTCATTATGACCCTCGAAGAAAGTGTTTCAGGAACACGTACTAGTAGTACAAGTAGCTTTGTGGTCACTATCTTCCATGTAGCACTACACGAGAACAGTCAGTGCATGACTTTAACTTCACATTTTAAACTTACAAATATATTTATACCACACATGTGAATTGGGAAATTGGGAAAACTACCATGTAAACATAATAAGTATGTTCCCTAGAGAAATAAAATACCTAAAACATTTTTCACATTGTATTTATGTTGTTTTGGGGGTTTCCTGGTTCACCACTATTGCTTTTGGCAAGTGAGCCATCTGACCCGATTTCAGCAATGCCATATATGGTTGAGCTTACGATTTCCCGATGACATTGTTATTGTGACATTGCAAAAACACCTGAAGAGCTACAGCTGCAAATTCAAGAACTCTTAGATGCAAGTAATAATACTGTACTCTAAAACTGTGTAAAACCAAAGTCAATATCTTTGTGAAAACCAGGGCAATTGAAGTAGATCAAAAGATAATGGACAACAAATGAGCACAGCTTAAGATTTTATGGAACAAATCAAAAGAAGAGTAAAAGTGGTACATTTGAAAGAAACAGCACACTACTGAAAAGAAATCTACCCATTTGCCTGAAGAGAAAATACATTGCAGGAAAAACAGACCAAAGATGGGCAAAATAAGCTATAGAATGGATCTCAAGAAATTAAACTTATCTAGAAGACCACAAAGATGGGAAGATGAAATAAGAAGCTGTGCTGACTTAACCTGGAAAAAAGACTGCACATCAAAACAAGTGGAAACATATTGGGATGGATGGAAATTGGATGGATAAAGGCTGCTTATGATTTTCATCCATTTCATAATGGATTTATGAATGCCAACTAGACAGGATTATCCAAAGTGTACAAACTACAAATCCAATTGATTAGAAATAAATGCTCACTGTGTGTTCATACTTGTGTGGGACAAACAAAATAATTAAGTCCCTTTCCTTCGATAACTTTCAGTCTTCCGTCATGTTTTAATCCACATGGTTTTGACATAACATAATCAAATCAGAAAATCTCTGTATTGGTTGCCAGAAAAACAACATAAGCTACACTAGGCCAACAAAAGCACGACTTAACATTAAAGAAGCCAAAGATAATGAACAAAAGATGACATTTGGGTGGAATCATCGGTCAACACACACACACACACACATATATATATATATATATATATATAGATATAGATAAAGATATAGATATAAATGTCTAATATATAGATATACGTGTCATATATATGTGAAAAACACAATCAAATTTTCATTAAAAATATAAACATACTTAAGGACAATTATCTGTTGTAAAGGCCACCTAATTCTGTACATGGTTGGGAGAAAGATGAGTTAAAAATGATCTTGGTGTGTGTGAGATTTCATCACGAATGTTGCATTTAGCACTCAGCGTCTTAATGATAATAATGGGTTTAAATTTTCGCTCATTGAAAAGATTAATTCAGTAGCTCCTTGGTGCTCAAAGCAGTGCAGACTGATTAGCAAGTGTGATTCTTAAAACAGCTGTAGGACATGGAAGGTACAGCTCTAATCAATGCAAAGGTTGATTACGATGAAGGAAAGAGCTTGCATGCACTGCTAAAATACAGCAATGTGGTTTGTGAAGGGTGTGATTAATGACAGTGGTTACATGATTTGTTCTCCTGGAAGCACCATCCAGAATTACTTGAAGATAATCTCAGAAGTAGACTGAGAAATATCAGAGCCTTTGCACAGGTTGAGTGACACAGGGATGTATTTACATTTACATTACAAATTATTACTAGTAGGTTAACTCTTTAAGCTTCAGGTAAATTCTGGCATTGGTGTATGAAAATCTCTAAGATATTTTAAATTGATATGTAGTTTCAAATGGTGTAATGGTGAGAAAGGTTTGCAATTGTTGCTCCAATGCTCAGTATATCTTACTGAAAACTGCAACAGGAATCTAGACCAGTCTAGACAAAATATTTTCTTTCATAAGTTATCTAAATGATACATGACGTGACTGAAGTATTTGGAAAACTATTCTTCACATAATCGAGAGGTTTTTATGTTTTATGGAAAAGCTGAGGGATGCCAGTGCAGCTTCAGACAAACACATCAATCGATGCCATATCGTACAATACAGTATATTGAACAGCTAACCACAGAAGTTAGGGTACAGGCTATGGAGCCATTATCATTCAGAGGACTTTAAAGAAAAATATTTGATTACTGTCAAAGACCCAACAAGAGAATCAGTAAGCCCCTTGGTTTCAGACTGACTTGGATGTCAAATCTCAAATCAAAAGGTCTTTGCTTACTGCTGTTCTTAATCACAGTCACTGTTTTGTTCCGTTTTACTCTCAGAAGGTGCAAATGCCCAACAGCTGGCAGCATCCCCTGCCTGGTGGCACGATTAATAGGAATCGGGGAAAAACAGTAACTCATCCGCGAGAGAACAGGCAGGGGCCTCACCTCATTGAAGCGTGTGACGAGGTCCTCCACAGTCTTGTGATGGCTGGTCTTGCTGGACATGGCGGGGGCCGAGAGGGAGGCCTTGAGATGAGGGTGGCGCTTCTGGCACTCTGGGCTGCCCAGGTCCCTGGTGAGGAAGCAGAGGTAATCGAGGGGAAAGACCCTGCGATACAGCTGCTGCTCCTGCTCTGTCAGGATACTGGCGATCTCCTCTGGGAACTGGATGAGGTGCCTCAGATCGGCGAGCTCTTTACTGATCCCCGTTATATTGGAGGGGAGAGTGTTTGACCCGGCCATGGTCCCACACAGCTGGCGCTCTGGAAGGAAAAAGATCGGTTAACCATCATCTCTTCTGTGTACCCAAATGCAAGGAACAAAAAATAACCAGAAACAACAACAACGAAGGAGAGCAGGAATGGTATTGAGCAACCGTTTAGATTTCACTGCGTTTATGTTGAATTAGTCAGGGAAATAATCCTATCAGGGTTAATGGATAATTCATTGTAGGATGGGAGCTGCACTGTTCAGTATGGATGGGGGGATAATTACCAGAAAGGCAATACGTATGACATGTTTGGCTGGACATAGTCAGCTAATGGAGTAGGTATTTCCCAAGCTGATGCACTGTAGCAGGAAAGACGTCAATCACAGCCAGCAAAAAGAAAAACGACTCAGTCCACATAGGGGGGTTCAAGGCAGTTCATCTGTGCCTCCAGTCTCTTCTTTTAATGAGCAACAGTATGTGAGCAGAGGTTATTACAACCTACATCTCATGTGGACATACTGGCAGCACATCCTCCTAAAAATTAAGATTAATAAGTTCCTTGGGGGAGGCGGTTATACTGCACTTGACTGTGCTAACCTAAGGAAACTCAATGAAAACCAAGGGCTACAAAACATAACACAGTCATTTATGGAGGGCTTCAAGCTTTTAAAACAAGAGCCCTGAAGAGTGCCGTTTGCATCTTTACACAGCAGCGTTGGAAAAAGATCAGCCTGCCAACCACCTCAAAGTGGCCACTGCACAAACCAAGTCTTTAATCCGAATTTGTATTATTGTTTAAACATGCAATGTCTGCAGAGAGATTTTTACACAGACTGTTTTCCCATCTTAATCAACCCAAAAACATGAAGTCACCAGGTCAGTAGAAAGCTAATCAAATTCTTAAATTACTTATAAATTAACACCAAATATATTTTTATATTGGCTTTTGACACGATAGACAACCTGTTAAAAATCCACTAAACCGTTAGATAAAATTGAACAAATTATAATAGATAGAACACGTACACGCAAACTGGGAGAAATGCATTTCAAGATCTCTAGTTAAAGATAAAATGTGGAATTTCACTGACAATCCTAAGTTCAAACATATTTCATTATTAAATAGTTTTGGCTAAAGCCTGTCTGTCACTGCCAAAACCAGCAGTCATTAGTCAAGTACGATAAGAAGACTCTCCTCATGTCAACCACACCCACCTCAGAACCAAAACCAAAAAAAACCCACACTCAAATGAGCAAGGAAAATCCACTTATTCGCTTCCAGATTTAAATATGAAAGAAGCAGTTTAAAAAAAAAAAGAAATATCCTCTACACACTGATAGCTTTTTCTCCTTGGCAATGTCTACAATAATAAAGAAGACCTATTAGCAAACAGCTTCAAAAAGAGAGGGAAAAAAAGCCAAGTTGAAGTTAGGAATTTGTCCATAATTTGTTCCAGTCTGTGAAGTTTACAAGATCGTTCAATCTAAGACGTGTTTGTGATGAAAACCACATCCATAAACACAAGCCTGCGCTGACTTTATATGTACACTATTTTCAATGAAAAGTTTTTGTCTGTATCGTCTGTACAACAACCTAATTCAAGAGTATGCAACTACTGCTACTGCCACAGGACCACAACGTTTAATGAACACTATATACTATACCAGCCCTTTCCAGGGTAAGGGAGGGACCGGCTGCCTTTATTGTTGTCCAAGACCCCTGGTTAGGAGCACCACAGGATACAAAACCTCATTTGCATCCTGGAGATTGTAAACCAACCACTGCCATGGCCTTTATTTTACAAACTATCAAAATATTAGCTGGCCATTTCCCTAAAAGCACCTTACTGTCGACTGTCTGTTTATATGGCAGCAGCCGATGTCAAGTGGCGGGGAGAGATGGGGAGAGATGCAATCTGACATCCACAGCGCTGATTACTCCATCATTCCCGGCTGTGCACGGCCCTCCTTTGAAGTGCTTTGAAAAAGAGTACAGCAAAGCAAAAGACCGCTTTACGAGGCACTATCAAATTGTTAGGGATAATTAGATTCATATCTAAATTGCTCTATGAATCCAAAGTTTGTATCTCATCAAAGGAAAAACAAAAGAAGCCAACTGCAGTTTTTTTTTTATACAAATACTTAACTATTAATGTAAAACTAATTCCATTGTGTAATTTTTAAATAAACATTAACACAACTTAAATTGGAGAGGTTTGTGATTTGTTTTTGAATGCAAACTCAGTAGGTTGCTTATTCAATATCGCAGTGCATTTTATTTTTAAATATGATCTTGTGTAATCTTCAATACTTAGTCCAAAAGCTTATTTCTTTCTGCATTAATATGCATGTTACAGTTCAATGCATGCACCATATTTACTGATAATATGTCAATGATTATTCCTTACAAGATCTTACTCCTATAAGTGCTATTATGATTCATTCAGAGTTATGCTGGTCATCCAAATGGATTAGTCATCAGGTCATCCGCAGTCTTTATCTTTTCATTCAATACACCCACGCTGAATCTCAAAGCACCCTTTCTTGAAACCTGTGTGTTATTAAACACAGCCTGCTCTTACAACAATGCATTTGATGTGGATATGTTATTTGTTATTTATGTTATTAAGAGATGAGCATCCTCTCTTGATGACTTATTGGTGCTTTTTGTGTTTGTCAACAAAGCCACCTTATCCAATTAAAATGGTTATTAAATGCTGGCTCAAACTCCATGAAAACCATTCTCATTTCTTCCAACCTTTTTCGTCAGTCTTGTATGAAAGGTAGCTCTGTAATTTGGATGTCAGGATTACACACAAACAAAAAACTCAACTTCTGGGGTGTATCCAATTAATCAATCCCCATTTTTAATACAGAAAACTATAACAAGATAATTGAAGTATACCAATGTACTGTTACTAAGGTGGTTTTCATTGAAGTTACATCTTTCATTTTGTACAGATATGACAAAACCATATCCACCATATTCCCATATATCGTAAAATAAACCAAAAAACCTTTGAGTTGTGCACTTGGATATCTATCCATCAGTGTAAGGAAAAACAGTGCAATCTTTAAACAGTGAAGTATAAAACTGAAACTCAGTAATGTCTACATACTATGAGCACATTGTTATTTTATGGGAAAAGAAAAACCATGTCAGTTTTTTCTACAGCTTTTTCAAATGTTATGCCAAGAAATTGACTTAACTGTGAATCAAATATCAAATATTAAAAACAAGGTGACATATACAATATGCTGCAGAGCATTACACATTCCTCTCAATCACTTCAATTGATCAGTCTACTTTAGCAGCATACATACCCAATGACATACAAAAGATGCCTATTCACACACACAGACACAGATGTTTCCATCTATCTATCAAGACTGTGTGTGAGAGAGAGATGCATACCATATATACATGCATTACATGAATTCTGATCCTATAAAGAATATGCTGCAAGAACCTTTTAATTAAAGCAAAGCTCTGCTATATTTACACCCTGGAAAGAACTGAAAACGTGCACCCTCTCTATTAAAGTGATACATTATAGTATTATTATTATTGCTACTATTTTATGTGTTCAGTTTAAGAAAAACAAAACTACTAATAGTTAAAAAAACATACAAAATATCTTCCAGTATTTTGGTTTTGCTTCAATTGTCAAAGCAACATTAAGCAAAGCAATTGTAGCATGATGAACCTTTCTACTCACAGTGCTGCGACAATGGCTAAAGAGACAAACATGTCACAGGAATCCATGAACTTCAGTACAACTGATCGGCAAAGACACCGATTCTGTCAGCAGCTCTCGAGGGACCGGCACACTTACTTATCAGCGGGTAATCCATCCTGGGTGAATGTTTCATTGGTAAGAGAGAGAAACAGGTATCCCGGCTTCAGGGAGCAACAGAGAGCTGCACTTGTCCGCATTTAGCTGTCAGGCAGCAGCTGCCGAGCTCTGTGCTCAGATCTGACAGAGTGCATATCTGACTGGCTGTGCGTGAGTAGTGCAGGCAGCCATTCCCCTACGTTTCCAGAAGGTCGGGTTACCCGCAGATAAAAGCCTAGATAGTGCAACTCCAAAGAAAGGAAATCAAGTATCTAAACATTAGCTTGTGTCCATTTAAGGGCCAAAGAAAGTTCACTAGATTCAGAGTTAAGGGGAAGGACTATGTATGCCTGAAAATCACTACACTGTTTTTGTACATACATGTTCCTCTTCCATTGTTAGCATATTCCATAAAGAAAAACATTATTCTGCAATGTGTTATGATGATGTTTTTATTTTCTTAGGTAGAATTAATTAAAAGGTCCTGATTAAATCAACAACGTTCACATTATTTTCCTGAAAAGTTGCAGTAGTTGCAGATCTGAATATCGCAGTCTGGTTGTATTAAATACAAATATCAGGAGCTTCAAAAACAGAGGAGAAAAGCATTGCCAGTGTGGCTCCCGTGACAGGCAGGCAGCGAGAAAACCACAGCGAGCCAATCACATCTGTTGTTATTTAAGCGAAAACAGGGTGAAAGCCACAAGAGATCTGTGTGAAAGACTACAACCCCTCTCATAGTAAACTACAGACCTGAAATTGAGTCAGGTTACATTTATAATTAGAGGAAAGTAGCATCCAACAGTAAATAAAGCCACCACTGAATACAGGCTTTTTCGCAGGTTGTTTAATCGTAGACGTGATCTCGTTTCCGTGTGCCGTTAATGTTTCTGCGAGCAATTCACAGTGCGGACATATTTAATTGGGGCCTAAGTATTGATAGGCGGGTCAAAGTTTAAATTTGGACGAGACCATATTGAAAATGTAAGTCAAAGACACACTCTTTTGCACACAATCACACAAAGCTATTACTACACTGTATTTTCCCAAGATCTGTCATCTTGTTCCAGAAATTGTTATACAACATCTAATAAAAACAAAATGTAACTGCAATTGCAGCATTAAACAACACAGGTGACAAACACAGCCATGTTAGAACAGGTACTGCAGGCTTTTCTCTAAGATGACTCCAGGGAATAGCCTGACTGAATGAAAAAGAAATAAATAAATCTGTTGGACCTGCTTTTTCTCAAGACAAACCACTAGCTGTCTGACATTATTTTATGAGTACCATGAGTGAATGCCAACATGTATAAACAGATAAAGTCTGTTGTAGCACAGAGGGAACCTCTTAACAGCTTTTGTAACTGTTTAAAATACAGAAAGAAAACAAATCTATGAACACATGCCATTTCTTCCGAGTGAGCTTAGTAAACATTTCTGTCCCAAAAAGGTATGTGTAGTATGCAAACTTAACCATGACCTTGCTATCTGCGCAAGCTCCATTAAACCTACTGGTATCAAATTTTGCCTCATCTACATTTACAAAATACATGAAGGAATATAGCTAAACCTTTTTTTTCATCCATACAGATGCCAGGAACAAGTCACCATAATGGCATTCTGTTGAAATATGGAGGCAGGTTTAAATGCCAGACTGCAGTCCAGTCCTCTGCAAGTGGATGTAGAAATGCAGTCGCTTGTATTCTACTAATTTTAGATTTTATGAAAGTATATTACATAAGAGTAGGTAAACTATAAGTATTAGGCAGAAAGTTTTTTCATAGCTATCTTACAAATGGGAAATATTTTAAAGAACTACCTTGGAAAAACTATTCTAAAAAATTTAATTTCACATTTAAAACATACCTTTTGTGTTTCAGTGCATTAATAAGTAGACTTCAGACTCTGTTTTCAATTACAAAATAATTATACAAAAATACTGTAGCAGCCTTTATGCAGTCAGACGTCACATTTAAGACTCTCTGCTTTCAATTCATAATGGGTCAGAACATTACTACTTTTGTGTAAAGACCTATCCATTCATTAATCTAATTTGAATGCAGATCAAATTGCTTCCCGCACTCTCTTAATGAAGGAATGCTAGTCATTGCACAGCATTAATATATAGACTCGGGGGATTATTGTGTCAATGACTCATGTTGTCAACTTGCGTTATAGACGCCATGCAAGCCTGCCTTTGGTCTAGAGAACATTTAATTGAGCTACAATTCATTGTACGCAGACTTAATTGTCATGTCAAATAGCATTGAGGAGACAAGGAGGATAAACAGGAGAGATCACTTGTTACAACATACAACATAACTAATAAGAGACGAGGAACACAAATATCTACGAAACAAAAATAAAATTGCCAAATAATATGTAGTTTTCTTGTTCTAAGAGTTTCATTGTAGCAATATATCTGGCTACATAAAATGGTTTGATTTGTGCTTCTCTGACATAAATTAGTTGTTGCTTTTTGGATAAATGCTGTACGATCATAAATCTAGATTACACTACTACTACTACTTCTAATATTGTCTGCTGTTTTGTGCAGATTATTATCAGCATTCATTGGATGTTTTGTGTACTCATTAACATTTTAATTGAAAAACCTTTTTCAAACACTGAAACCAATTTTCAAAATAAATTGCACATTAAAGTTACTATCTTAAGTGTGTTGCAGCAGGACATAAGTAAGGAAGAAAATAAATCAATTTAATAAAACATTAAACCAATGGTTTGTAAAGCAACAATCTTAAAATCTAATCATCACATCCAAATGCGAATGCTTATGTTTAAATGAAAGAGGTGTAAATTGTACAAATACATATTCATTACTTTCCATGATTTCAAAATAAATTACCCACTTAATTATTTTCACTTTCAACACAAACAAAAACAAATTTAAAACTAAATAACTAACCTGTACTCTAAAAAAGTCTGATTACCAGGCCGACAAAGAGTGTAATTAACAATTAAAAATGTCTGCGGCTCTAATCAAAACCTATCTTCTCCCAGTAAGAATCAGAACAGTTACAGTACCACTGGGGATGTCATCCAAAGCCACTAGGGACTAAATTAGAAACTAGAATTAATCATGAATAATTATTTTTAACAACCTATCTGCACAACAACATAATAAGCCAACAGTTTTGAAGGTCACATTTATTAAAATTTAATTCCAGATAAACAAAATTATGAAAACATACGGTCTGATGTTAGTGATTGGCAAACAGAATGGGTTGCAGGAGAAACTAACTTGTTCGCCCTACTAATGGGCGTCTGTCTGGCATACATAATATTCTGGATTATGTACACTGATATGGAAATGGCAATATTTATATTATTTCCATGTACAACAATATACTGAAAACAGCTTTAAATAATCGTTTGTGACAAGGAAAAATGTCTCAACAGATTTGTGTTTATCTCTTTTCAAGCATGTTTATATTTACAGATTAATATAAAACTGCCTTTTCGATTCCAATCAACAATTAAAGATTGCCCCCGTTTCTATGTTTGCAGGGTACTGAGTTAAACCAGACCTTCTCGGACTGTATAAAAGATACTGCCTTGAAGTCTCCTAAAGGGTTTTAAAGGCTCCAGTTGCTGATGCTTTGAGACCCTTGCCTGGAAATCACACTTAGACATCAGGTAAAGCTGAACAGAACTCAGAAAACTCAAACCCTGACATTTCCAGCTGCACAATACACACAATTTATGATGTCTCATTTAGGGTCTCCATTTAGTAAGTGCAGCCACTGCAAATTCATGACTTTTCTTTCGGGAGCCTATAATTCCATTAAAGTAAAGCAATTAAAGATACCCTGAACACCATAGATAGCTAAATAGCCCATAAACAGCCCTTCAGAAGGAAATGAGTGACTAGTACTCATAAGCATAAGTCTTGTCTCAGAGCTCATGTTATGGACTATAAATCATTTCAGCAAGCATGGCACATATACAAACCAATTCAGCATTAGTATTTCTTGTAGGCTTAAATAAAACAAGCACTTATTTGATTTTTATTCAGCCTAGATACTGAAGTGTATAATTGCCAAAATAAAAAATTAATGAAGTTTATAGTGCACTAAATCTGAGAAATCCCCCAAAGTATTTGGTCAATGAACAATGAAAAAAGAAAGAAAAAAATGCTGGCGCGCTCACGAGTTGTCCTGTGTCAGGATGTCTATTATAGTGCAATGTAGAGTAAACCTTTCCTTTAGGAACAAGGTGCCGCTCACCTTTCAGCATGGTCCGGCCAGTGGACCCTGGGATGACACTGGGCAGTCCACTGCGTGCTCCTATAGAAGCGATGGCCTCCAGCAGAGCGCCGCTGATGTCTCCGGAGAGCGCCGTCCTTTGCAGCGTGGCACGGTAGTTAGACAGTGCAACAAGGGCGCATGGCTTCGTGTCACAGCAATCTCTGCAGACGGCTACAGCCGAGGCCAGGATCTTTCTGGAAGGATGCAGTAAGTCCTCACGGCCCTCCTCACCCTCTCCGCCCCTCAGTGCATTGTGGATCTGCAAACAGAGAGAAAGCACCCCAGGTGTTCAGCACCACATTGATAAAAAAAAATAAGTGTGATCTCACCTGATGGAAAAAAACAGGTCAAACAAACTAAAGCAAGGAAGATTTAGTGCTTTGCTAGGAAAAAGAAAAAGAACCAGAAAATGTGTGTAATCTGCAAAACCTCTATATAATGTTCCTTGTTTACTGTTCCTGATCCTTTTTGATATTGTTCTATATATTAGATTAAATTAGATTAGATGTAAAAGAGCAAGATCATTAAAGGTCTCAGAACAGTCAAAAAATCTAATGGCAGTGCCACAACTGCACAGATGCTTCCAATGCTTTAATTAGACTGACCTTTATTGATTTGAGATGCACATACCCCCTGTGACAGATCTGATAATTAACAAAAATCTCTTCTTTGGTCCCACGTGATGTTTTAGATATTCAACTACTAGAAGCCATTTCAAAGTGAAATTATTAGCAGTTGCTAATATTATAACTATGTATTCTGCTCCAAAACGACTAAATGAAAATCCAGGCATAATAAGCAACCTAGATTCTTAAATCGAAATGTTGTGTGAATGTTGTTCAGTAATAATAGTACAAATGCCAGTCCTTTCTTAAATAGATCTACATATAACCAAGTCCCTAACTGGCAGTTGAGCAGGTGAGAAACGGCTCTTATTAATACAAAGCTCATTACAGATCAATAGCGTGGTTTATCTGTTCTGCAGGTTGTCACAAATTGTAGAAATAATATCTGGTGTTGCCTTGAACCATGTATAACAAATGTTTCAGTTGATCCAGATACATTATGTATTTGTGTAATACAAAAAAAAAAAAAAACTGGCAGAGAGCGTGCCAGTTAATTCCTTTCAATTTTAATTGTTATTCCAACAGGCTGGTTTGCACTGTTCTTTTTTTAGCTCATATTTATGCAGAAACGTTTTGTCATGTTTTGGCCACTAAATGTTGTAATGCAGGTATTTTTTAAGTGCATATATTGTTGTCAATTACCTACAAAACCTAAACATTATAAAACCAGATGCATTCAATGAATTGCCCAAGCCTAGTTTTCCCTTTCACACTGCCATGCTTGAATACATTTTTCCAATATTCTTTTCCAAAACATTTGTAAAGTCATTTCAAATGTAGTTACTTAGCAACTAATTCACCACTGTTTACTGTATAGCCTTGGAAAAATTATTAATGGACATAATAACTAACAGCCAGCAACTCGCTGCATGTAACATAAAAGGCAACTCATTCTAGATATTCGTCCTAAGCATTTCCAGGTGGAGGGACATTCCTAGGTCCTGACCATTCAGTTTCAGATACTGGAAAAGACCCAACCTGTGGTAAAGTACTGTGCTTTATCTGCACTAAGAAGATACAGCAAAGACTAAAAGCACACAAAGCACAAAAGCAGTTCAAGCTATAGTTCGCTAATAAAGCTTCCCGTGTAACTCCCCCTTCCTGGCATTTTGACTATTTTCTCTTTTTATGGGAAGTGTCCGTTGCCCCATGGGAATGACCTATTTTGGGAAAATGTCTCTAACATTTATGTCACTAAATACTAGTAACTTTCAAGATCAAGCTTTTTGTTTTTCTGTTTTGGTCAACTTTGAAATTGAACCACCTGGTGACTGTACTATATCATAGCCTTAAGAGTTCGAGTCCATGAAAGTACTTGAGTATAGTTAAAAGCAGTTACAGGTTTAATTATATCAGAGCATAAACAATTAAATAAGTTGTGTAACTATAACTGCAGCAGCTGTACAAGAATCACCAAAACCACCAATGTCATGTATATGTTTCCAGGTAAAAATAGCTCTTTGCATGATCTCTGGTTTAAAACAAATACATAAAATAAATAGACAATTTTGCTTTGGCAAGTCATTAAGGTTTCGAGGCTGACGTTTGGCAACTCGAACCTTCAGCTCCCTCCACAGATTTTCTATGGGATTAAGGTCTGGAGACTGGCCAGGTCCAGGACCTTAATGTGCTTCTTCTTGAGCCACTCCTTTGTTGCCTTGGCTGTGTGTTTTGGGTCATTGTCATGCTGGAATACCCATCCACGACCCATTTTCAATGCCCTGACTGAGGGAAGGAGGTTCTCACCCAAGATTTGACGGTACATGGCCCCGTCCATCATCCCTTTGATGCGGTGCAGTTGTCCTGTCCCCTTAGCAGAAAAACACCCCCAAAGCATAATGTTTCCACCTCCATGTTTGACGGTGGGGATGGTGTTCTTGGGGTCATTCCTCCTCCTCCAAACACAGCGAGTTGAGTTGATGCCAAAGAGCTCAATTTTGGTCTCATCGGACCACAACACTTTCACCCAGTTCTCCTCTGAATCATTCAGATGTTGGCAAACTTCAGACGGGCCTGTACATGTGCTTTCTTGAGCAAGGGGACCTTGCGGGCTCTGCAGGATTTCAGTCCTTCATGGCGTAGTGTGTTACCAATTGTTTTCTTGGTGACTATGGTCCCAGCTGCCTTGAGATCATTAACAAGATCCTCCCGTGTAGTTCTGGGCTGATTCCTCACCGTTCTCATGATCATTGAAACTCCACGAGGTGAGATCTTGCATGGAGCCCCAGACCAAGGGAGACTGACAGTTATTTTGTGTTTCTTCCATTTGTGAATAATCGCACCAACTGTTGTCACCTTCTCACCAAGCTGCTTGGCGATGGTCTTGTAGCCCATTCCAGCCTTGTGTAGGTCTACAATCTTGTCCCTGACATCCTTGGACAGCTCTTTGGTCTTGGCCATGGTGGAGAGTTTGGAATCTGATTGATTGATTGCTTCTGTGGACAGGTGTCTTTTATACAGGTAACGAGCTGAGATTAGGAGCACTCCCTTTAAGAGAGTGCTCCTAATCTCAGCTCGTTACCTGTATAAAAGACACCTGGGAGCCAGAAATCTTGCTGATTGATAGGGGATCAAATACTTATTTCCCTCATTAACATGCAAATTAATTTATAACTTTTTTGAAATGCGTTTTTCTGGATTTTTTTGTTGTTATTCTGTCTCTCACTGTTAAAATACACCTACCATTAAAATTATAGACTGATCATTTCTTTGTCAGTGGGCAAACGTACAAAATCAGCAGGGGATCAAATACTTTTTTCCCTCACTGTATAACAAAATGGAACCCAATCTATGCCACAAGATTTTGCCCAACATGAATCTTGGTTTGTATTATTAGCAATAAACAGACGCTGACAAATCTGTTAAAACTACACATCCACATCACTACGAGAGCGAATGTGGTAAATGAAAAAATTGGATTCATAATCGGAACACATAATCAGCTTTCCTAGCCATAATGTGAGTTTCGAATTCTCTTTTGCCATTATTGTTACATGAAAGAAACCGGGTTCTACCCTGTGTATTAGACTTTTTTACTCTACAATTGTACACAATTGTCTCCTTTGAAAGCCCTTTCAAGTCTAGAAGGCTGTCAGCAGGAATCAAACAACACCTTCTATGTAGGTCAAACTATTCTGACACACAGATATTCAATCTTTTTTTTTAATATTATTTTTAATCCAACAGCTAAGATAATATCAAGACAGTGATTTCATGTGGAGAGGCTATTATTTTGACCTTACCCCGATAATTCTCAAAAATACTAATGTAATACCTGTCAGATTAGTGCCAGTCCTCAGAGCAGTGTGACCTAGTTGGCTGTGACCAGCTCCTGAGCAAAAACATCACTTAAACAATCATCCTCAACTATGTTTCTGGTGTAAAAGTGTAATTTATAAGCACAAAGCTTAGTCTCAAACATTGCAGAGAAATATATCTGACCCCTCCTGCACAGCAGTTTTACTTATAACAGGTTTATAATCTTGATATAATATAAAGTAGTTGATATTGTACCTTATAGTACCTTAATATTATACATTACCTCTCTTCTTAATCAGAAAAATCTGTACAAAAACCTGTGGCTAATAATACATTAATCATACTGCTATATATTTGGAGTCTTAATGGTGTCGCTGCATTCCTTTTGCTATAGCTCTCATTCCAGTCCTAAAGACGAAGATATACAAGTACTTGGAGAATTAATATAATGTCAAAGTATCTTCACACTTATAGACAGAAAAAAATTAAGCAGTAAAGTTTTGTTACAGCTGTCATTTCAGTTTTATATGTACTCCTGTTCATCCCACATAAATTAAGAACATCTTAAAGGGAAAACTGCAGCTAAAATAACTTACATCTACATTTGATGGATTTATTATGCTTTTAATATGTCCAATCAACAGCATGAAGTATATGAGTAATAACTCGCCAGCATACACACGTTATTATGGATATGCAGCACAATCTTTGGAGAAAGAATGCAGTTTTGTCTTACCTGAGAGATTATGAATAATACCATCAATACTATGGACATTTTTTAAATAAAAAGCAGACTACTATTGTAAAAAAAAAGAGATGTTAGGCAACCAGCACAATATTAAAGCATAAAATAAACCTACTCATAAATGTTTAAGAAGACATTGCTACAGTTAATTGAAAGTCAACGTAAAGGAAATTAGTTTTACTAGTAATTTTCCAATTACTTTTTTTAAAGATGGTACAACGGGTGGCAACACAAGAAAACTACGTCATACAAGTAGATTTTAAGTTGGAACTATTAAGAGCTTGCAGAAATGAGGAACAAAAGAACCAACCAAAAACCTATGGAACTTTTCTGAACATGAAATGACAAAAGAATGATTTCATAGTTTGGTTCTTTAGGGGCAATCCATTCACAACCACACCATATTTGAATACAAACTGGTCCAGGGTAAAACAAAAACTTAAAAGTACAACATCAAGAGTACATTAATTTCCTAAGTAATGCTTACATTTCAAAAGTGGAAAATACCCATAAGGGAAACTACATAACTTAAGGATAACAAAAGACTTTACATGGGTCGTTTTTTAACATTTTATTTTTCTTTACTTTGCTTTCTCTACCTCAGAAAAACAAAAAATAATGAAATTACACCACACAGACTAGTATACATACATACTTTGCATACATTTTTGTTTAATATGCCATCCATGAAATGTCTTCAGTTGCAATGATCAAAATAAAGATGTTCCCCATCTTACGTATGTGATTCCACAAATCTCTACGCAAGTCATTATTGCCTAAGTCGGAAACGCACTTCTTGCTCTTTATGTATCTAATGTAAAAATCATGTGATGTAATATGGGATAATCATACAAACATTTATTTTGTAAGCAGTGTCCCCCCCCACCAACCAAAAAAGTATTACTTTGTCCGTTTATACCTAATCTTCTTAACCAAGCATGCAATTGTTCAGATTATAACTTTTCATTTCATTTCATTCAGCATATCATTTGTGGTGTAAATCACACCAAAGGTCAATTGTTTCTTCCAAAAAGTCAATATAAAATACTTCTTGGTTAATAATAAAACCTGCAGTAGTATAGGCCAGTTTCTCTCACATTTTAAATAACCTTTCCAGGAAAACAACAAAGAGATCTGCTTCATAAATGCCAGCTGATGTCTGTGCGCTTAATTAAGTGGATTATTTCCACAGCAACAGGGATAAACCTTTTTTTTGCTTTTTAATTAACAATGTTTGGTAATTTCAACCATGCTCCTCTCCAATTCATGATTTCAATTAAAAAACAAAAACAAAATCACAATTACACCTCAAAGTAACTTTTAATTGTGTTAACCCTCTCACCATGTTATTATTAATATTAATTGAAGACATCCTTAGTGATGTTCACATACATGTTTCAAGTAACATAATACAAAAAACTATACTGGTAAGAAAGATACAGGTTTATTTGAAGACAAGTGTTCATTATCATAAAGGTCATTATTTATATACTTATTTACTTTATAACGTATGTATTTTTGAAAGAGGCCCCTCACAGTAGGCTGGCGAGCTCAAAGCTTCAGCCCAAATGCTCCTTCCTCTTTAAGGTGTTACACTTACTCCGATGCTGCCACATCGCAGACCTCCAAACGAGACCGGAGAGGCAGAGCTTAAATTAGCTCCGAATCCCCATCAGGACTTCAAGCCAGTCGAGAGCGCCTGGAATCCTGGACTGGAATTGCTTGGCTGGTTAATTATTTGGAAGGAATTTTCTTTTACATAAAACAAAATGCTTGCCAGAGTGTCACTTTGGTGAATCCATTTTTACCAAGCTGGGTCCACGAAAGAGGAGGCGTTACTTTCTGTCGAAATTCATCTGTCATTTTGTTCGGTAATTTGTGATGTAGCTGTAGTATTTATGAATATAGACAGGGAGAAAGGTATCTGGATTATTGTTCATATCTCATATGTTCATATGAATGCTAGATTGAATGTTAATAGTCAGATGTTATGGAAATATTTCAAAATAGTTAAAGTTTCAACTACATTTTAATGTAGACCTGATTTAGTTTTCACATGAAATAAGTTATACCATCTATACCAATAACAATCTAAAAGGCAAGAAAGGAATTTCAGGCTAATCGGTTTGTTTATGCTTCATTCGTTCGTTCTATAAGGTTTCCTCAGTGTGCCACAGTTGTGGTTACTTGAGGTGGCAGGGAATGGAGCACTATGTTTGGTTTGGCATCTGTCCTTATCTTTAAACTCTCATGCAGTTGAAAAGCTAACAACTTTAAAATAACCATTTCAAATGTATTTTTGCAGAAAAAATTATCCTTTAAATTGAAACTTTTTTTTTTTACTGTTTCTTATTTGTTTCGTTTTTCCATTTAAAATTGTGTATATGTTTCTGTTTAAGGCATGCAGATAATAGGTGTCTGTTATGAAATAAGACAGTTAATGTGGTTTTGAAGGAGTTTGGTAAACTTTTTTTGAACCCAACTAGAGATAAACAATTATGGAGGGGAAATAGGTTTTTGACGAATGGCCACGTTATCAACTAATGATCTATAAATAAACACTATGTAATGGCCACGGTTCAAAGGAAGACTGAAGTTTGTAGTTTAAAAATTGCAGTCATTTACAGAGAGCGCTGTCTAATTCTCTATCCATCTGTGAAGAATATAAATGTGTATGCATTCAGACACAAAACAAAAGAGAACCTTCTTATATTTCAGGGCAGGCTCTCCTCAGAGTGGTTTCTTTACTATTAAATTACACCAACGGCATTTATTGGGCAATGTTTTCTAGAAATACAGAAGCCATAGCTCTCCTGTTAACTAGATTACACTGGAAACGACGGTAGCCTGTACAGTAGCATTATGTATAACCTTTGTAATACCTGGGGGTCTTAATCACATCTCTGCCCTTTCCTTCAAAAGAAAAATAAATACATTTATATGATCTGACATTTAAAATGCTCCCTATTGCACTGTTTATTGAAAAAGCAACTCTGTAGCAAAGTACAAAGATAACTTTTTCCTTTGTGGAGCCCGCTTAGAGAGAGATAATTGCTTGTTTCAAGGGATGGGCTTTTGGCAATCTGTGTGCTGTTGTCAGATTGTAAGTGGTACAACAGAGAATATTGCACTTTCTCGACAGTTACTCACTGAAAGAGAATCTACTACACCCATGTTTCCCAGACTTTATTGGGCTGTGGAGCACTCAGCCGACTGAACCATTTCCACGGACCACCCAGGCCCCCCATCCCTGGTGACAAAATGCATTTGCTTCTCTAAATACCAGTAATACAAAATGATTCCTATTACTGTTATTCCTATATTTGTTTAGGGGGTGGGCATTTAGATCTTATCCCAAAATTGTATACAACCCTAAAACTGCCACTGCACTTAATTTATCTTATTTATTTATATTTATTTGCCATCCTAATGGGATGAATAGTGCTGCATCATGAACAGGCTGTGTCTATCACAGTGCAGCAGCTACATGAGAGCAGCCTAATCCAGCTGATAAGACATTAAATATTGTTAATGACAATAATTAAAACAAAAATGTTGCTTTAATTTAACCAATGTGGTTTACCCGACTTCATTTTAAAATTATATCATGAATACAACATTAATGAATGTACAAAACCAAAGGTATAAACACTGTCATGGACAACTGGTGGACTAGAGAGCACACCTTGAGAAATACTGATCTAAACGTACCATAGAGGACATCTAAATCAGTACATTGGCAAAACCTTCACATAGCATCTTGTGTAAAATGCCGTGTGGTTAAGCGCACACACTCATACTAACAGTGTGAGTGCAGTAGCAGGTGGTTAAAGTGAAGTCCATTTGAAACGAATCCAAGCATTTTGTGAGCAGCTTCCTCCAGTTTTTTTCCTCTCCTATGTACCAGACTGCTCGCTTTTATTGATTTTATTTAAGCAAAGCTTTCACAAGGAATAATCCTATTGAGATGTAACAGGGCCCTCCAGGAGACAGACAGAGAAGCCCATGTAAACAGACGCTAATTTTATTGGACTAAGCGTTCAAACGGCAAGGAAGGAGCAGACAAAAACGCGAAGCATTATTTAAATCAAAGACAGGCGCCGTTGAGGGCGTCTGACACTCAGGTTTTCAACGTGCCTCACCTGGCAGAGGCTGCGGTGATCACAGGCCGGTCATTTCAATCCAGATCAACTGGAAAGGGATGCAGACACCTCCAAATATGGATTGGGTCTTATTTTGCTTTATATCAACTTCCTGGTCCTCCAAGTGGAGTTCAGAATAAGTGAAGAGACACAAACGATTGGTTAGTGTCAATGTCTTGAAAAAACGCTTGAGACTAAAGTTAGCCAGTTGTCCTTTACCATAGGGGGATATTGTGTACCCATGTACGTGTTTCATTAAATATTCTTCATCCGACAAGTAAGTTATGCAGACATACAGGATGTAAAGTCAATATTGTCATTAGTGGTGGAGTATGCTTATCAATATTAAAACTCATGCAGTATGAGTATGAATTAATTTCACAGTCCACATGTAATGCTTCTCAGTGGAGCAGAAAGGAAAGATAAACAGGTGGAGGCACTTCATCATCCACAACCTTATTAAGACATAAGGGGCCAATGAAAGCATCTACCAGTATTTAAATTGACTTATTCTCTGTGGTGTATTCAAACCTGAGTTGCGCTCTTACATGTCGCGTCCGGGGCTCAGTGCTGTAGACGCTCAGGAGTGTAGAAAATGTCACACACATGACAAACGCCTAACAGCTGTACCGTTTACAGTACACAGGGACGGTGCATCTCTGGGCCTGTCACTGTCTGTCTCCAGAGAGAGGGAAACCCAAAGCCAAGACTTCCAACTTCGTTTTCATGCTTCTTCCAAAAATGTAAAACACAGTTTATAATTAAACATTCGGACATTATTAGAATAATGTAAAGTTAATGTTCAGGAAGAACAGTCCCCAAAGACCACCCACTCTTATTTATTTATAATCTATATTCTACCATTTGAGTAACAGTGTTAACTCTTAGGGACCCAACAACATATATGTCATGTACAGGGGCCGAGTATATTGGGAGAATATGTTTTTGCAAGACTTATAAGTGTGTTAACTATATGCCACACATGTGCTAACCCAATAAGTTATTGGCTGACTGTCAACCATGGCTACTTACTATAAAAAATAATCTGCACAGTTTGTTAGACGCATTCAGTCTGAATAAAATAGACTTTTCAACATTAGGGATTTTCCATGGAACTCGTCATATATTGCTGGTGTTGCATCACATACTACGCATCAACTTCAAATCAGAACTTACAATAGATTCTGAGATAGGATAGGAACACAAATGTCTGAAAAGAATACATACATACAAAAATAAAAAATGGTTTCATCTTTGAACAGCTGTACAACATTATGGTTTGCCATTTTCATATTCTGCAAGATGCGTATTTATCCTATTTATCCAAAAGATGACAGCCTCCATACTTATGTGCACAATACAACAGTCTGTGCTGCTGTGTCTATAATTTACAAATGTACCAAAAACAGCATCTTCACATGCAGTGCAGTTGTCAGGAGAATAACCATTTATTGTTGAATGAGACCTCAAAGTGTTATTCAGTGTAGACCAAAGATGTACTATGGCAACAGAGATCGGCCATTAAAATAAACAGGATGTTTCATAACTGTCCATTAAGTATTGTCAGAGCACTACCAAAATCACACTGATACACAAGAAGAGACTTTAAGACTGTTAAATCCTTACAATAATAATAAACGTTATGTTCTAGAATATGTATTAACATAATGTCCCTGTAGTTATAGTAACAGTTAGTAATATTGCACATTTTATTCCATCAAACATTTATGCAAAAAAAATAACCCTCGTATAAATATGTAAGTTGGACGTTGTGTGTAGGCAGCCAATGATAAACGTATGAAAAGGATTTCCTTAAGATAAGGAGCAAAAGGAAAGCCAGCTCCAGATCTTAGGACAGATAAAAGCATTGTTTTCCTAAGATCTCCAATGACTGCAGATACATACATATCATCATATCAAAGCCTTTTCAGCATTCCATCAGAAATACAGCAATAACTGGACAAACACTAAATAATTAAACAAGTGTATATATTCATCTTGGTTTTGAAAACCATACTGACCACTCCTTCTACGAATATTTCATTAAATCCACTGAAACGGAAAATGTTAAAAATAAATGTATAAATTATTTCCATCTGTCCCAAGTTCATCTTTTTAAGTCTATCTTCTTAAAATGCCCAGCTTCTGAGCTACATGGCATGATCAAACTCTATGCATGTCATGTTTAAATAATATTCACTTGATGGCAAGGGTTTCTTTTTCTTTTTTTGCTTTCATTAAAATACTGATTACTCTTTAACTAGCTGTTACCTCAAAGAAACATTTCACCAGCCATTTCTCTTAGATGACATTGCAGTCTCCGATGCTGTATACTTGACCACCCTGGAGCCAGTAGGTTGCCATTAGAAAACAATGTACAAAATGTATGGAGAAAAAAACGGTCTGTACTTCACAGTCAGAACATTGCAACCATTCATTCATAGCACTTGCTAATTGTAATTCAAATAGTGACTCAACTAAATATTTTTTTTATATATGGAAAGTAAATACTGACCTCTAGCTCAGTTCATGCTAGTGCTCCAAACCTGTCACATGACACAAACAGCACACAGCTGTCACAGAAACGCAGCGCTGACCTAACCCAGAGTGCTTGGCATATGAGACTGGGAATATTTGTGTGGGTAAGTGGCACCAGCATGGTGGTCTTGTAGTAGAACAAGAAGACTGTCAGAAACAACATAGTTTGAGTCGATTCAATATTGGGACTATACTGAACCTTGCCAACCAATGGCATGACTGACTAAGAACTGCATATTAAACCAATTAACACAATTTCCAAAAGAAGCAAAACACAGAGAATTTGTTACAGTACATGACAAATATTTTTCATGTACTGTAACAAATTCACAAACACTGACTGGAAAAGTCACATGTGTCACATACAAAAGCCATATTTTTATTTTATATTTTTCATAGTGTGATCTGACTTTCATGTAGCTTGGCTCTGTACTTCTGAGATTGATAAGCCACAGCAATGCTTTTCCCCAGAGCACATTCCTTTGCTTTTGGTCAGGACAGGAGAGGAATACAAAGTTGATGGGAGATGCTTACTATGGTATGCCTACATAGGTCAATTATTCATGTCCAATAGTGTATACATATTTAACATTCTTGCTGTTTGAACTTGCTCTTTTTGCTGTACATACAGACACACACAAAAACATGACACCTTTAAAGTATACAGAGAACGAGAACTATACATCCAACATGTAAACAAACGAGTAAGTATTATAACCTAATAAGAATATGTAATCTGCTATAAAAGTATGCCTTCCTTTTATCAACAAAAGCATATTCAAAACCATTTTTAATTCGGCTGGTTAATGTCACCCAGTAGAAAGTCCTTTTGATGCCAAAACTAGGCTCGATAGGTTATGAATAAGATCTGTGCCTGCGTCAATCATATTGTGTGACATATGCTCTCCCTAATATCAGTGATAGTGACTGTGCTTGTAGGTTAATATTATTTGTTTCTTTATGCTTCAAGCACTATTGGAAAATGATCCTTGTAGGTTTTCACATGACCCTGAAATCAAAATAACAATAATATACAAGCCAAGTGTATTTATAGATTGTTTATGAGACTCTTTAAATGTATGTGTTTTAACTTTGCAGAAGCTGAACTGATCATATCTCAAGTAAGAGACCAGAAAACAACAAATATTGCTGGTATGAATCCACTTTCAATACCTATTTTGGTGAAATTCAGAGAGAGTACATTGTTAATATTCCAACACATACATACATAGTATTCATTTTATTCTGTAATTCTTTAAAAAAGTTTCATGGTTTAAGGGTTAAGATTGTAAAAATAAGATTGCTCAGCTAAGAAACTATTTCTGCTTGTCCTGACATCTGTTAGTAATCAGATCTACCACCAAGGTTGATACAGACCTTCATTCTTGTCTAATAAAATGCATTTCATTTTCTTTCCAATATTCTGGAAAAGAAGTTTATTTAGCTTGTCAAAACGAGCGTGTTTTTAAAAAGACAAAGGCATCTCCAGGTCTGAAACTGTAATCTTCTATTAAAAATTGTAATGAGTCACTACATTTAATTATAGTCTGTTCTTGGGTATTTCAAGGATGTGATGATCCTTCAGTAACCTTTTATTATTATACAAATTGATGGTGTTAGAGGACAAACGTGATCTCTCTGAAACAATGAGAATGAAAATATTCACTGCATAGTTCTGTATCCATTCCAGGAATAAAAACACATAAAAATACAACACTTAAGCCTGTAAACACAACAATGACAACTGTATACTTCACTTCATTAGGTAGGCGGGTACTGAAACTGCAGCACATGCACATAAAACAAGCATAAATGTTCATTTTAAGGTTTTCCTTGAAGAGCAGAGTGTCTTTACTTCTCTTACTCTGTGTTCCTATTACATTATTAAAGCTAATAACGAAACCACCTGCTAAAAATTCACAGCCACAACAGACACTACATGAATCTAGTGTTTATATGTGTGTGTGTGTGTGTGTGTGTGTGTGTGTGTGTGTGTGTGTGTGTGTGAGAGAGAGAGAGAGATTTTAAAAGGCCCTGGAACTGTGCTTCATGCAAATGAATGTATTATTATTTCAGAGACAGTAACAGGAAAATTACAAATTAGATCACATCTTCATGTGGGAGACCTTCAGGTCAGCTGCAGATGCTTTGATTCCTTCCCAGCCGGGCAGAAGACCCGGCAAGGCGGCTCTGCAGAGAAGTTTCCATCTGGCAGGTTGACAGGTCAGCCAATGTGCTTGACCTGTATAAAATATGTATCCTCGGGGGACAGATGTGCAAGAATAGTGTTCACATCTTGGGTCTCTCTCAGCTATTCTGATCCTTTAAGGATGAAAAGCAAATTAATCAATTTACTTAGCCTCACCTTTAACATGGTGCTACTCCCTGTACTCAAATTCTTGGTTATAAGACAGCCAACAAGAAGGAGGCGATTGGTTTACTTCACTAAAATATTCAACATCAGTACATAAAATCTTTATTTAATGTAGCCCAGAAGACTGATAATGTAGACCTGGGACATAAATACCATAGTAGACACTTATCAGGTTAATTAATATTAGTAGTATTATTATTAGATTTGAAATAGTTAGTATTATAAGCTTGGTTTCTAATTTACATGGAACAGGCTGGCTACATTTTACTTTTCATGAAAACATACTTGGACAGCAGTAAGTTTGGTACTGACAACAGCGCAGGTTCATAAAGTTGGCACATTTACTTCAAAACATTTAAAAAAGAAAGACATATTTCCAATTTACATTTTTTTTCCCTAGAGACACTTTAGCAAAATATTATCTAGTTAGTATTTCTTCACAGGGCTATGTTCCTTGGGAGCTTGGATGTCTGGAGTTTTTCATGTTTGACTAAATATTTTGCTTCCAAGCCATCTGCATCCTCTTATCCAGACAAAGCTGGCCCTAGCTTATCGAATATCAATTAATATTGTTTAGACAGTCCAATACCTGAATACCTCTCCTTATACAATGTTTTATAAAAACAAAGCAAGAGCAATGGAAGGTTTTCCACAAAATCCAGAGAATTTATCTTAAAAAAGCAGATTTAGAAGAGCCAAAGCCTTAAATGAGGTCATATTTCACAGAAACTATTAACAAAATCTAAAAACATAAGGTTATTTCTAAATTATTCAATAAGCCCATATCCTTTATAAAAATAAAAATAAATTGCCTCAGGGAAAACAGTATTTCACCGGGACAATCAACAGCACTACCAATTCTGAGCATTGGTTTAAAAGATTAAAACTTTATGACAAATTTACAGTACATTTAAATGTAATGTAACCAGATACAGATTAGCTTATTTCCACTGATGCATAACTCAACCACCAAAAGCACCAACACTGCCCCTTGTGTTATGTTTAAATGCCTATAGTATAGATACTTTGAGGCTGTGCATCTAGATTACTATTCGAAAAATAAAAGTACAGCTGTAATTAATCTCTGTATATATAGTGCCATTCAAACGTATTCAGACCCTTCCTATGTTGTCCCATTGAATGCATACACATTTTTTTTTACTTAATATTTTATTAAAAACTTCAATACTCAAACTGCAGACTTAAGATAAGTTACAGCAAAAAATAAAAAGAGAAAAAACTATTTGGTGGAAGCACCACATTTTTTACTCATTCTTCTTGGCAGATTTGTGCAAGCTCTTCCAAGTTGCTTGGGGATCATTCTTGGACAGCAATCTTTCTGCAGACTCTCCATAGGATTCAGGTCAGGACTTCGACTGGGTCACTCAAGAACATTCACGGTCATATTCTTTAGCCACTCCAGTGTAGTTTTGGCCATGTGCTTTGGATCATTATCCTGCTGAAAAGTGAATGTTTGCCTCAGTTTTAAGTCTTTAACAGACAAACGGGTTTTCCTCTAGTATTTGCCCAACACTGTGCCACATTATATAATCAAATGTGTCATAGATAAACTAACAACTGGAACAATACAACCTTCATTCTCCTTCACAAGAAAGGAATGAAGATCTGAAGAACTATAGGTCCATTATTCTACTTCCCATCTTATACAGGGCTCTAAGAAACTAAAACATTGAAGGAAATTGTATAACTCTTATTAAGTATATCTACAAAAAGGCTACATCAACAATCCCACTTCACCAAGACACTGACAAGATCTAGAACTGCAAAGGAGTACATCAAGATGACAGATTTTGTAGATCTCTACAAAACTCTTCAAGGAAACACTTGAAGTGTTCAAAACTTGGGACTGGGAAGACAAAGGAATCAAGTTAACCAGAGCTTATTGGAGCTTATTATATTTGCAAAAACGCTCAAAGTCCTGCAGCTTAAATTTCAAGAACTCTCAGATGTAAGCAATAAAACTGGACTTAAAATGAACCAGAGTAAAGCCAACGTCATGTTTAATATATTTGTTAAATCATAGAAAATTGAATCAATGGATACTTGAAGTCAAAAGTTGTCTGCCTTGGACAACAAAACAGCGCAGAGGGAGATATTATGGAAGAAATCAACATAAGAGTGAAAATGGGTTGGAGTGCATTTGGCAGAAACAACACACAGCTGAAAGGAAATCTAGCCATTTGCCTGAAGAGAAAAAACTAAATATCAAAGCATACCACCAGTGCTCATTTATAGCTGTGAAACCTGGTCACTAAACACAAATTTTACAAACATTGCTAACAACACAAAGAAGCATGGAGAGATGTATGCTTGGAATAACAGGATGAGATATAAAAATAAATGAAGGGATTCAAGAACAAAAAAACATGACATACAGTGAGGGAAATCCCCTGCTGATTTTGTACGTTTGCCCACTGACAAAGAAATGATCAGTCTATAATTTTAATGGTAGGTGTATTTTAACAGTGAGAGACAAAATAACAGCAAAAAAATCCAGAAAAACGCATTTCAAAAAAGTTATAAATTGATTTGCATGTTAATGAGGGAAATAAGTATTTGATCCCCTATCAATCAGCAAGATTTCTGGCTCCCAGGTGTCTTTTATACAGGTAACGAGCTGAGATTAGGGGCACTCTCTTAAAGGGCGTGCTCCTAATCTCAGCTCGTTACCTGTATAAAAGACACCTGTCCATAGAAGCAATCAAACAATCAGATTCCAAACTCTCCACCATGGCCAAGACCAAAGAGCTGTCCAAGGATGTCAGGGACAAGACTGTAGACCTACACAAGGCTGGAATGGGCTACAAGACCATCGCCAAGCAGCTTGGTGAGAAGGTGACAACAGTTGGTGCGATTATTCGCAAATGGAAGAAACACAAAATAACTGTCAGTCCATGCAAGATCTCACCTCGTGGAGTTTCAATGATCATGAGAATGGTGAGGAATCAGCCCAGAACTACACGGGAGGATCTTGTTAATGATCTCAAGGCAGCTGGGACCATAGTCACCAAGAAAACAATTGGTTACACACTATGCCGTGAAGGACTGAAATCCTGCAGAGCCCGCAAGGTCCCCCTGCTCAAGAAAGCACATGTACAGGCCCGTCTGAAGTTTGCCAACATCTGAATGATTCAGAGGAGAACTGGGTGAAAGTGTTGTGGTCAGATGAGACAAAAATCGAGCTCTTTGGCATCAACACAACTGGCTGTGTTTGGAGGAGGAGGAATGACCCCAAGAACATCATCCCCACCGTCAAACATGGAGGTGGAAACATTATGCTTTGGGGGTGTTTTTCTGCTAAGGGGACAGGACAACTGCACCGCATCAAAGGGATGATGGACGGGGCCATGTACCATCAAATCTTGGGTGAGAACCTCCTTCCCTCAGCCAGGGCATTGAAAATGGGTCATGGATGGTATTCCAGCATGACAATAACCCAAAACACACAACCAAGGCAACAAAGGAGTGGCTCAAGAAGAAGCACATGAAGGTCCTGGAGTGGCCTAGCCAGTCTCCAGACCTTAATCCCATAGAAAATCTGTGGAGGGAGCTGAAGGTTCGAGTTGCCAAACGTCAGCCTCGAAACCTTAATGATTTGGAGAGGATCTGCAAAGAGGAGTGGGACAAAATCCCTCCTGAGATGTGTGCAAACCTGGTGGCCAACTACAAGAAACGTCTGACCTCTGTGATTGCCAACAAGGGTTTTGCCACCAAGTACTAAGTCGAAGGGGTCAAATACTTATTTCCCTCATTAACATGCAAATCAATGTATAACTTTTTTTAAATGCATTTTTCTGGATTTTTTTGTTGTTATTCTGTCTCTCACTGTTAAAATACACCTACCATTAAAATTATAGACTGATCATTTCTTTGTCAGTGGGCAAACATACAAAATCAGCAGGGGATCAAATACTTTTTTCCCCCACTGTAATTGAAAGAGTGAAAGTATTAAAATGGCAATGGGCCAGATACATTGCAAGAAGATCAGAAAGCTACTGAATGGTTCCCAAGAGATTAAAAAAGCCCTAGAATATGACCACATAAAAGATGGGAAGATGAAATAATAAACTTTCCAGGTGTGATGTGGAAAAGGGAAGCTACAGATTGAAGCAAATGGAAACATCTTGGGAAGGCCTTCAAGCAGCAGTGGATCGATATAGGCTGATGATCGATGTATGGACTCATAATATAAACTTTCATCAATGCAATATAGTGGTAGTCTATAGTATCACATTATGCACAAGCTGTCATGTGAGGGAAATCCATGAATAGAAAGCTTGTACCATTACCTTTGATCATATAGGCCTAGTGTGTGTGTGTGTGTGTGTGTGTGTGTGTGTGTGTGTGTGCGCGCATGTATACATATGAATCATGTATCTTCCTGCAATAATATAAATTAACTTCTAGAATATACATTATGAAAATGAACTTGATTTCAATATTGTAAGGTCTTGCTTTCCCGTTTTTAGTCTTATATACCCATTCATTCTCCTTTATTCCATTTGACAATACTGAATTTACATCCTTGGCTTAAAAAGTGGGATTGTTCCTTTGCTTTGGTCTTGCCCTGCTTGTGCATCTGAAATAGATTTTGGACTTTTGCAAATGCATCCTTAATGCTGAATTGGCAGTGACTTCACTCACGGGCACTAATGTTAAAACTCAGGATGTAGCTTGCAGCATCTGGATTATTCTTTTATTTCTTTAGCTGCCAAGATGTTAGCATTGTCGTTTGTCTGGCAACAGCATACTTTATTTGGAAATTTACAGCTTCAAATCTGGCTGCTTCAGGATATGAATCAAAATGAAAGTTCACACAATTCAGAACCTTTCAGGTATTGAGCTAAAGAGAAAAGAAACATGACGCAATAGCTGGTGCCCTGGTTTTCAAACAGTTCTTGTAATGCTACGATACTATTGGTCTCTTAGAATGCAGGTCTCACACGGGACTGTGTTTATCTATCTTAATCATACATTCGTCAGTTACAGAAATCTACTATACATCACAAAAATAAGAGGGTCATCGAATTGGGGAACATCTAATGAACTGCGTGATCCTCTCCTGCAGAGGAATGGAGGAGCATCCTACAGAAACATCTCCTCACCTTCACTGGAAGCATGCACAATTGTGGGGTAGCTCAGAGTGACAACAGACAGTACAGAGAAATTTTATTACACTTCTCATAGGCATCGACATCCTCTTCATCATGAACCGAAGGGGCATTTGTTGCTTGCGGCCACATTGATCTAGTAGCAGACTTGAGTGTAACATTTCTCATTTTCAGTATTGTATTATACAAAAGGGCTACATTATGCTAGGGAGAGTCAGTACAATATACATAGAAAGTTCTGACTGTGGTGTGCTATATTACTTTTCAGTTGCATTACTGAGGATAACAAATGTATCAAAATAATGTACAAGAAAGCCTTCTTTAACCTTCAGAAACAGCGCTAGTAGTGCTCCCATTGTTAGACTTCTCATACAGTATTATGATACAATACACTATTACAGTATAAAATGTCTGAGTTTTAAGCATCTAATTACTTTAGAAAAAGCATTACACAGAAATGACTGCATTTGAACATTTCATATTTGCAATTCCACAGATCATATTTGAATCTGTACCTGACAGTAACACAGGTTAAATATAAAAGGGGTAATGTTTTTCTATATGTATATTATTCTCTCCTGTTATTAACAAATTAACTGTTGCGGTTTCTTTTACTTGAAGAAGCTGTCGTGACTGGCAGTGATAAGGAATATTACAGTCATTATATAATGGAAATCTTTAAAAAATAAAGAGCATTTGCAAATGAAAGCAAGCATTAAAAGACAAATTATTGAGATCAACATATACCAAAAATTATCATTGTAAATCTGTATAATTGGGTTTTATCGGCATGCTAATTTTCATTTCATAAATATTATGTAAGAATGTTCAAAGAGACCCATTACCAACAGGTCATTTTGTTTCTTATTATGCTGACCCTAATTAAAGGTTTCAAGCTTTTTTAAAAACATTTAATTAACCATTCAGAATATGAGGACAGTCTGTATACTATTATGAGTTATCCATTTATTCATAATAATTATTATTTACTGCTCTGATTACATAATAAAAGGTTATAGCTTAATATTGCATCTCTCATTTTAGTTGTCAGACATGAAGAATATATACAAAATATATATTTTTACTGAGTTGAAAAAATAGGCTGCAGCTGGTGTATATGTATGACCTAAGATACTTCCAACTGAAAGCACACAAAAAAATTAAAAAGTCCATTGGGAAATAAACTCCGCAGTTTTTACAGCCAAATTAACTCCTGACGGATTTCTAGAAATGTTTCAAACTCCTACAAAGATGTACAGCATTGTGTCTTTACAGAGATGCAATAATCAAAACAAAATCTCAATTTTAACATTCCGACAACAAATGGTCAATTCATGTGGCATAACCACACTTGTTTGTCAATTCAGGATGTAAATCCCAGAGATTAGCAGAGAACAAAATCTACAGAACAGCTCAGTGTTAAAGCAGCTCAGTTAAAAACTCCCTTCAGACAGCACTGCGCAATGTGAAATCATCGAATGTTGCATTTGCAGTGTACAATAGAGCAAAGAGCCATCTCACCTTCACTTTTATTCTGCCAAGGTCTTTATATCCCACTTATTTCCCTGAAACACCCCTGTGGCAAAGTTGCTGGCTGTATCCTACTCGACACGGTGCTGGATTCCCGCAGTCTCCCCCTACTGAGACTCTGCCTAACAGGCTGTAGGGGACTGAACTCTGTGCCAAATCATAATCCCTTGCTGAATTTCACATGGGGCTGTTTCAGTTCTACTTAGAGCCATCACTCATTGAAATAACTGCGAGGCTGTTCAGCAATCAAGACTCTGTGTGTGTGTATTAGGGAGGCAAATGATTGGGTTGGATGGCAGGGGTGGGGGTTGGAGAAGGGGATAATATTTGTATATTGGGTTCCTAAAACGGAGGGCAGGCTATAAGGGGGAAAGGTGGTTAAGAGAAGTTTAATATTGGAATCCTATAGACAGCACCGAATCACTGAAACTCAAAGTGGAATCACAGGCCCAGTGTAAATACCTCACACACAACCTGGAACTCAACAGGGGAGGGGAGAAAGTACTGAACAATTAGATTTCTGTGCAGGACAGGGCTCATTTAATCAAATCATGTTCTGATATAACACATACTTAAGCCCATTTGAGAGTCAGCATTTTGTTTGATATAAAAATCTTCACAACTGCTCTTTTAATTTGCTTAATATTTTCCAAGGCACGCTATTATCAAGAAAAAGTTCCATTGCAAAATATACATCAGCTAAGGCAGAAAAATATTATTTAGTAATTAGTCATTGGTAATCAAAGCATATTTATAAAATGTAATGGAGGCTACTCCCCCAAAAAAAATAATCTTTCCCAGATAGAGACAGCTCAAATTCTCAAAATCCTAAATAATTGGTACACAAAATCCGAAGAGCAGTACTGACGTTTGAGATGCAACAAAACTCTTAAGTCTGAAGCGCCACTGTTGCTTTTTTTAACAACGCCACAATCATGCAAGTAATGCATTTTAACTGCAAAGCCACGAACACAGGACAACATCACAAATCATTAGTTTCCACAGGACTTCCCCTAGAGGAGATGATATGGTTAATATTGAGAAGTGAAATAGCCTCATGTTGGGGATGATAACACTTCAAATCTCAGGAAAGCATTTCCAGACTGATGTTGTTGTTTACACACAAAGTCTGCTATATCACTATAATTGAGGTGCTGCAAATGACAGCATGTTCTATGCAAACAAACAACTAATTAGCTCATTTAATCATTTGGCAAATAAATGTGACAGGCCCTTTTGTTAAAGATCCCTTCTTAATTTACATGTAATAACCACAGTATCCCTACAAAACAGGGACAAATTTAAATTTCATTCCGGAAAAATAACAGATCCTTTCGATTAAACAGCTGCTTAAAGCACACCAGAGAACACCCACGAGCTAATGGTTTGTGAAAAACATAGCAGCTAAAATTAACATTTTATTTTTCGGTGTTACATTTTTTTTTTTTTTTATCAAAACACTTTTGCAATATCATTTAACTCTGTAACGGGTACAATGCATGTGCTGAGTGGTGAATTACGTTGTATCTTATACTGAAAATTACATTGAGGTTATAATGGTGGGGCGCTAGGTGATTCTTCAGGAACAGAATATTTATCTACATCAGCTCTTAAGGAGCAGATAAATGCATTAAGAGGCTTAATGTTTCAAGATTGCAAGGCACAACATAAGGAGGGGAAACAACGAAAAATACACCTTTCACCTCCAAATGTCAACACAATAAATAGTTCTAGTGAATTATAAGACTCTTGTTGGATTCATGCATAAGGAGAAGGTCCGTTTCTCCCAGGCTGGAAGAAACTGGAGAAAATGTATTTCTTACCCAGCTACACTGACACAAAATCTGACTGAACTTGCCAGCTGGGACACAGAAGAGTACTGGACACAAAACAACAAATATTACATCGTCAAAAGCTGTACACATGCAGCTATGTAGTTATGAGCAATATAGACGCATTTATACAACCTGTCAAAATAAAGAGACAGAAAAGCTTAGAAGCCACCTGAAATTAAACCCTTTGTGAAGGTGAGGGAAAGGGCAGCCATCCACTTGCTGCACATATACTGTACAGGGTTTTGTCAGAAAGCTGTAAAATGTAGGCTCTACATACGGAGGTGACTGAACTGAATGAATGAAACACACTACAACATTAAGTAAGACCTCTACAAACAACGTATGAATCGAAACCTTGTTAATTGTTGAGAAAATTGTGCTTACTATTCGTGCACTGTCAATACAAATAGTTTTTGTCTAAAAGATACAATTTATGTTTAGATATAAAACGGGTTATATCGTGTATTGGTGTAGCACTCATAAAACATTGTCTCTTCTCCCTGGATTGCCCGAGATGGTAATGTACAATTAGCGTGAAATTCCACTAGTACCCAAGAGTATGCAAGAGTCCGCATTAATGAAATTGTTCGTCAGGCCAGCAACCTAATTGTTCCTGCGTTTTGTTCCGCTCTATTCCTATAGTAATATAAATGTCTCGGCTGCGAGTCTCTGGACTGGAAATTACATTGTCATTGCCATGGATACAAACGTAATTCTTCAAGCCCGAAAATTCTACGTGCAATCTGATTGATCCGATTAGATAGTAACAGAGTTAAGTCTCAGAAAGGTTAAAATGTTTTTCCCCACCAAGTATCTAATTTCGTGGAGTACAAGCAAGTATTTATTCGATCTGATGGCTCCAATAAATTAAACCATCTCGATCTCAACCGATAAAGAAGGTGGGTTTCTGCAGTTCTCTGAGAGCAAATTTGAATTAAACTCAATGTATTTTACTCCTCCTTTTATGGAATCTTAATTAATCCTTTAATTGTAACCATGCTGACGTCTGTTACAGTCTGTAATACCTGCCTGGAGCCAGAGCTTTTTGCAAAACCAATACAGCTCTCTCTTAATCATGAAATAGGAGAAACTCAAACATTCAATGTTCAAGACAGAAATCAGAAGACACTTCTTCTTGTTACAATCTGGAACAAACTCCCCAGCGATGTGGTTGAAGCTGAAAATTTGAGAACATTTAACACAGACTAGATAGGATCCTTGGATCACTTAGATACTAATGGACACCAAACGAGCACGATGGGTCAAATGGCCTCCTCTCGTTTGGAAACTTTCTTATAAAGATGCACTAATTCAGTGTCTTCTCCATTTCGTAATGCAAAATAATTGATCCTACCCCAATGGAAAGCTGTGATCTGTATTAATCCCCTCGTACTCTGAACACCACCACACTAAGCTTTGATGATGATTATGATGAATGTAACTACTGATGCATTCACCGTTCTCTGAAGACTGAGCTACATCTGGCAACAGGTCACTCTGGTACTTCCTTCAGTAACCACACCAAGTCCAGTTAAAGCCAGGTGCCACTGTGGTACTGTGTCAAACTTCAGACGGGCTGTGATGACCCCATACAAGCACCTGCCTCCACTCAAACACTACAAAGACTCGCGTACTGTGAGATCTGGATCAGCCTTTTTAGGTTTTTCATCTCCAGCATCAAATGCAGGTAAAAAAAAAAAATAAAATGTTGTCTATGAAAATCAAATACAAAATAAATACAAAAAAAAAAAAAACAAAGACACTAATTTCTGTTTTTCAATTTAAGACGGTGAATTCTAATATTGTAATTAGACCTTGAGAATCCTTTATCCAAATAGTTCCTGAAACGTTAAGGAAGAGAATGATCTGTCATTCATATCGAGAGTGTGTGTGATCCGAGCATCACAGCTCTGTTCAACATCGCCTCCTGGTGGTTCATCACAACGAGGAGCAATCAAACTGTAGTGAGTGCTCATACAATCAAGGGTCTATTACTACGTATTACATGAATTATGGCAATCTGATTCACACACAAAAAAAAAGTCATAAAATGGAAGATGTAATAATTCTACTAACTTAAAAAAAATGTATCTTACAATGTTTGTACTGTGGCATGCCCCATCTTAATAATAGTACATTAAACCCAGTTCTTAAATTGTAATTTGCAATTAGCATGTGCATAAAGGCTTTGACTTGGTGCAGGCCAATCTTAACCAATCAAACACAGGTACATTACATGTCATTATTATTATTTATTTAATGACATCTTTAGACTAATACAATGATGAGGGTCATAACTGAACAATATGAATTATAATCTAAAGAAAGATACTGGTAAAATTGACTAAAATATTCTATTCAGTCAATCACTTATAATAAATAAATGCAACGCTTTTAAGTTTAAAATATAAAATACGTATTATTGGCATTAGTAGTAATAGTTACAGTGAATACCCATGTATTTTTTATATTATTATTTAGTTTAAATTAATTTCACTAGGTGGCAACCAAGAGTAATTTTAAGTGTTTTACAGCTGAACCACCAGTATTGTACACATGTGTCTAATGACATAAAAAAGGTAATTATATCTACAGCTAACAGATCAAGTCAGATGGGAATAAGGGTGGAGCGTGAATAACATGACTGTTTGGCTGAAAAAAGCAGTCAAGTCATCCTAAACAATGTCATTGAATAATGTATTATCAAGTGTACACCAGAGTTCACCAGACTATAAACCAATATAATTCCTGATAGAATAAACTAAACTAATGAGTAGGGAACCATCTCTATATTTTTACACATTAAGGAAACGGGGTCTAAATGAACGGGATGTATTCTAGGAATGTTATTTATTTATTCTCTACGGGAGTCCAAGTAGAGGATGTAACCTAATGATCTTTTTGCTTTCCCACAGAAATTAATCTGCTTTTCTCATTAAATTATACTGTGATAGTACAGACTGACAGAATAGGAACACAGCCTTTTAATACTTTCAGTGTTGCTCCTTAATTGTACTATTATTTTATATATAAAAAAGACTAAATATATTATATTCAGATGCGAATAACTCAGAACATATTTTTAATCAGATCAAATATAAGTTTCTGCCTTGTGTTTTAGTACAATTTCTATTTCTGTGATTTTGTCATTAAAAATTAATTACATCACTGAGCTATGACCACAGTTATAAATCTCTAGCCGTAATTGTAGATGGAAAAAAGGCATGAAATCTCCAACTAATGCCAAAGCTATTAAAAGGTACACTTTTTGCCATTACAATTATACCTTCAGTTTACATTTTTCCTGGACTTGCTCTGGTCATGCACTCAAGATAATTACTTCAAATGTTTCTGCAGACCAGGTTGATATATAGTTTATTCCAGTTTATGTTACTGTTTAACAATGGGATCACTTGAGAGAAGTTGTCTGAAGCAAAATAAAAGCAACCTAAAGAAGCCAACCCAACCCAATAGGAAGCACTTACGTTCTGACAATACTTTTTTCGTTTTGGGACACTGTTCAACCACCCTAAACTGATCTCTCCATTACATACCTGGTTCACTGCATTATTTTGGAAAGCAAAACATCTACATAAATATATTCATACACACTGTACACATTTTTATAGTGGAAAAGTGGTTTAGGAATGCCAATTCCTGACAGGATTTGCGAGTACCAACATCTGGTTGAACAGAGTGCATTTATAATCTAATCTGTATATAAGCGATAGTACCCAGCTGGGAAAAACAAGCTTTATATGCACATTCCAAGCTGATCGCACAATTATTTTGGAACACAGAGAGACTGGTTGCAACACCTGCCATCGGGCCTAGTGACCTAGACGTGTCTGTCTATTAGTCTACTGTTCCACACGGCACAATTACAGGGTCTGAAAGAGTGAAAAAATATCTGTAAATACCATTAGTAAGATCGGTGCTTTGTGAGGTACCAAGCAATGGACTGTATTTAGAAGTTAAATAAAGCATTAACATTCATGAATAATTAGATTCTTACTTTACCAGCAGCAATTTTGAAGGTTTGGCAATAATAATAATAAAATGCATCCCTGTTATTACATTAATCTTTAAAATTCCAATGCCTTCGACGGTTTTCAAAGTGTCTCGTGGCATACACAGCCTTCAGGAAAGAAACTTAGGAAGAGCAGCTGAACAAAGTTGTTTTGGTCATTTCGAAGGTGAAGAGACAGAATAAACACTCAAAACAGTTTATTTTATATACTACATTAGATACTAATTTCTTCTTGCCAAGGCCAAACATGTACATTATCCAGAACAGCCTCATTGAAGACAAAACATTTCCATTAAATTATTCAGTGAACCAGTGCTCCTCGACAATGAACTCATTCAAATTAAATTGGTTTAGCACGAGATGAAGATTGAGTTTCATGACACATCAACAGAAAGATGTATTATAATACAGTAACTTTGAGAATTACTGAATGCCAACACCCATCAGTGAAAAAACATGAACACAGTAACAATTGAGTAATGCAGAAGTAGATCTTCCTTTCAATTTTTGTCATGGCAACACATCTTTTGGATGTGCTATTTGCTCAGTTATTGACTAGACACATTACGTTCTAGTATTAACATAACTATTCTTTTGTTACAGCTTTTATTAATCTTCTTCCAGAGACCATCTATGTAACAGTTGTGATTCTGCCAATATGTCCTTTTATCCAACTATCTTGAATCATGTTATTAATCTTGTGTGAATCATCACTGCATCAGAAAATTGATGAGGTGGCCAATTATACTGTATAATTTTTTGTTTTTTCAAACAAATGAAAACCTGCTGTTTAAATTCTAACTCTCAAATGAATGAATACCACATCCCATGATTTGCAAGAGCCTGAAAAGCTCTTTACTGATAGTGTTAGTGCTTGGCTTTGACATTAACCAAAGGCATAATCCTATTCTAACCTTAATGCCTAGTCTTGATTTTAGCCTTAATCCTAAACCTGGCTTTAACACTAACCTTATGTTTAACCCTCCAAACTAAGTTGCTAGTGCCTTCTGTTAAAAGGCTACCTTCAAAACTATTACATTTACCTTTAACGGTAATCCCAGCCTCGACTAAAGCCCTTAGCCTTGGTGTAACACTTAACCTAAGCATAACCTTAACCCTAACCCCAGATTTAACCCAATTTTAGCCTTTAACCCCAGCCATACACCTAATCAAAACTTTGACCTACCCACAAATCCAAATATACAAACCTGTATCCTATCAAGTTTATTTTTTTTGTCAGAAGCCACTTTACTTATCAAACAAAAGATGATAGGGCGCCATTTTGTAATTTACGTTTCACAGGTAGGTCAAAGTTTTGATTTGTTCTCTCTCTAAAACTAATTCTAACCTTAGCTCTAACTATAGGTTTAAGACTAAGTCTAAACTAAGCCCTTACCCTAGTACTAATTGTGGTTTATGTATTGTTTATGCCATGATGTATTTCTTTGACGCAAACTCTGTTTTAACACAATCATATTAAATCTTTCTGCAGCTGTTAGTGTTAACAATAGACACCACTAGAATATCTTTCTTCTGAATAGTCATTTGGCATAGGTAGGGAAATCCCCTGCCTATATTTTATCTAACCACACAATGGAGACATTTCTTGATGACTTCACAAAGATGAAAACATCAGATTTTAAAGTATGCAGTTTTTCGGTCTCACCTAATATTATCGTTTTGTATTCTGGTCTGTTCTAA
This sequence comes from Amia ocellicauda, assembly GCF_036373705.1. Lineage (NCBI taxonomy): Eukaryota > Metazoa > Chordata > Actinopteri > Amiiformes > Amiidae > Amia > Amia ocellicauda. The sequence continues at coordinate 19,232,651 of NC_089869.1, forward strand.
CTCTAAAGTTATTTCCTTTGGCATGCTTATTATGTCTGAGTCATCATCTGCTCAGGACATTGGAGCAAGTTATGCTATCTACAGTTTCTCCTCGGCAAGCCCCTTTGAATCCAGTGTTATTTTTTCAATGACCCTAGTAAGAATTAATGTCTTTTGTTAAACAATTACTATACTATGAGCTAGCTATAGATGTTGCTTTCACTACTATAGTGACAAGATAAGAAGTTTAGATTTCCTTCCTTCAGATAGATTGAACAGTATATTGGGAAATTTCGCTATCGGTGCTTGGTCATATGGGTGTCCCCTTCAGGTCCTGCTTCGACTGCATCTCTTTCCCGTCCGCCAGGAGATGTCAATGGGCCCCACAGAGCCTCCCTCTCGTCGGGCTCCTTCACTGTAGCCGTGCTGCTGCTCTGAGTTGCTGTTGCTCTGTCTCGCTGGTTGCCTGAGGCGGGGACTCATAACTGCCACCCTGCTGGTACTAGGCTTCACTCACCAGTTCAGTATCTGCCTCTACTGAGTGTTCGTCACTGCCATCCCTGCCACCCTGCTGCTGGGGCTCACTTAATTCGGTATCGGCTCCTGGTAGAGATCTGTTACTGGTGCCCTGCGTGAACTGTCCACAAACAAATCTTAGTGCCTGTTCGCTACTCAACATGGGGAAAGCCATCTGAACCGCTTCTCAGAGTTACCAGAAAAACTCTGAATCGGTCTGCCCAGGCTTTTGGAACAGCCTGCAGAAGTCGAGCCTTCAACACCCTCTCATTCGCAGGGGACCTCCACACAACGGCACCCCATGACCCCTCTCTTTTTGTTGAGCTTGCAAATACTTTAAATTTTTTTCAATCAGCACAGCTTTGTGAATTCTATCCCACTCCTGACACCAATGTAGCATTTGGGATAGCTAGCTGGATTCACTGCTTACAAAAACAACAAATAATAAGAGGAGAGTCTGGGTTAATGCATCAAGTTTTATTCCCAGAAGAACTTTTTAGGAACAGCACAGTTCTCGCTCTTGCTCTGAACTATTTATCCCCTCTATATCTCATCACCCCCTGCGATCAGCTGCTCCCAATCCCGCCGCCCCCGTTGTTCCCACGCTGGGGTAACCTTCGATCCTGGAAACTACCATAATTCCCCTCAATAAAACAGATCCCCAAACAATCTGCCCCAGCCCCCAACACACACAAATGACAGACAGACGCACACTGTAGTCCCTCCATCTCACATAATAGGCCCAGATCGCTACAGTATTTATTTTCATTGCGCCTCTCAGGGATGTTTAAATCATATTTACTACTGAATAATAAATGTGTGTTTTTAGAGAGAGTGCAGAAGATATATTATTCAGCTGTATGGTTTCTTATTTTGGCCAGTAATATCAGTGGCTTCGATATGCGTGCTAGAGACCAAAACAAACCTCTTCAATCAACACAACCAACATATGTCAAATTTGAGAAAGATATGACAGTTTAATAAACAAGCTGCTGGTGCGATAGTTTCATGAAAAGGAGATGGAGAGGGGGAAACGTAATGCATTGTCGACAAACAATGTCTGCATTTGTGAAGCTCTACAGGGCGCCAAGTGGCAGCTTTTCATTTGTTGATTTATTGAGAAATAGATAATAAAAAAAGCAAAAATAAAAGTATCTTCCTGTGCAGCTGTTTTTAAAAAGTCTGCTTATGTTCAGAAACAGACACAATTTTACCCTATGAATATGGTAATCAGGGCAAATGTGGACACTGGTACAACATAGTGACAATTCAGCCCATTTAATTAGTAATCACTACAACATCTCCTTTTGTTTCATTTAAACATCAAAGCAGAAAAAACAAAACCTTTGGTATCTTAATACATCAAATATTCTGCCCATATTGCGGTTTTGTCAGAGTATTACACAAAAGATGGAGCATACAATTACGTGATTAAAAAAAACTTAAATGAATGAGAACTGCTCTTCATATAAACTTGGACAGCATAACCAGTGTTTGAGACCTTTTATTGCAACAGCAGTTTTCCATGAAGCTACGTTCAAACACACCAATACCATCACTTTTTGTGTTTTTTGGTTGGATTTTTTTGAGCGTTTCAGTAATTCAGATGAAGATTGTTGCACTAGTTGGTTAAATTAATGTACACACTGAAATACAAGGAGTTTACAATTTGTTTTTGCTGTCAGATTCTGAATGTTCAGAGAAACAATGTCAAATAATTTTTAGTTAATGTCAGAAACCCCAGCACAATGTTATATAGGCTTAAAAAACCTCAGGTCTTTAATTAGCCTCAGTTTTCATATGATTTACCTATGAGGTAGACAGGACCCACTGACACAGAAGTGTAAAGTAAGTTGATCTGCAGTTCTGTCCTGCTCAGACCTCCAGTGCTCTGCTGTGGTAGCTAATCCCCAGGCTCTCCCAGTGCAAAGCTGTGTGTGTTTTGGCACAGTGCTCCAGCACAGGAAATAAATACTGTACATTGGAGACCTTGGAATTCCTCTCAGAAATTCAAGAGGAACCAAACAGCTAAATGATCACCTTGAGCGACTGCAGTTTAGCAAGGCATACATCCCATTCAAGAGAGCACAAAAGACCCACAGTACCCTTCTGTAACATGTGTTTGGTTTCTGTGGAAACAGAACAGGAACACCAAAGATTACTTTTGACGGCGGTTCAGATTATTAACCTTTTCAATTAGCTTATTATTGGCCACAGAATGTGCTGTACAGCTGATACAAGACATATTTCCATACCACGCAGGAGCAATAAACTACCATTTGTTGCAATTGCAGCAAGCAAAAGGACCATTTTATAACAGAAGTCCATTCTGTCGTAGAGTGCTGGCCCCCTGACATGTGCCGTCTGCTTTGGTTAATTATACTTCTGAGTATGGCGTCCAGGAGGCCACCGAAATGATTCCTGCATTTTCTCACCTATTATTCATTTAAAAGAGCCAGCAAAGATTTGACAGAATTGAGACCAACACTCCTACTCCTTGGGCACCTATCAAGCAATGAATGAAGCCCTGTAATAGGCCCACATTTGTTCCTTTCAAAGATACTTAACACCAAAGAAAAAAAAACAGTGTAACATCCTGGCAGACATTTATATCAGGAGCAGTACAAATTTAAATAATGTTTCACAGACACATTGCAGAGTTCAAGTGAAGTTATTGTAGGGCCCTAAAGTTAAAGCTTTAACCTCAACTAGTCATTCTAAAAATGTATCTTTTAGCTAAATGAATGCATTTCAAATACATTAAATTCACTGGAAAACAAATATTTTACATGTTTAGCCAGAATTCTGCCCAACAACTTATCCACACTTGGCATTGTATGCACGTTAGATTTGTCAATGTCATTTCCATTTTCCATGCTACCTAGGGGTATTGAATGATATCTGACAAATAAAGTAAAATAACACTGACACAACTAGTTTTAAAATAAGTAAAACCTGTGCCCTACAATTGCTTTAATCTATGCCCTGATCTCTTCAACCCGATATGCTGTTCATATATGTTTGTCAAATGGTGTTCACATAAGCACACAATTCAACCAACTGCGGTCCATTAGCTAGATATTATCAAATTGGGGAAAAAACAACAAACAAACATTATTTTCAAGGGGAAAGTCTTAAAAACTTAAGTAGTCTTATTGCATTAATCTGGCAGAGGAACGATACAGCAATTGCATATAAAGGTACTCCTACACAGAGTATCCTTGAAAGAGCTTTGTCCTTCATAGCCATGCAGAAACAACACATTTTCAAAGTAAAATGGAGCTGGAAAAAATTAACATAACTTAATGACATACTCCCACTTGGTACTGAGGAATGTTCTATGTGAGACCATGTAGAAAGTATGCAGTCCAAGGCACCAACCCTAACACATAACATGCCTATTTTAGCTCTCTTGCCAGATACCACAGACAATAGTGTGTCCTTCTTACTACAAGACCAGATGTTCATTTTGAGTCATCAGTCTACCTTAGTTGCAGAAACATGACAGTGAACCCATATGTAATGTCATCTGCACAATTATTTTCTGCATATGAAGGGTATTCAATGTTATTAATTGTGATTTGACACATGCTCATAAATCAGAGATTGCAGAAAACTCAAAAGGTTAATTTAGTTTAATCAGAGGATTATACTGGGACTGTTATACAGGTTTCACCGATTAGATGGCATTATCCTGGAAGTGCAAAATGCTTTATCGTAAAAGGTGCAATTAGTACATTTTTAAGGTATATACTCCTTCACAGGATATTAGACTACAAAGCATATTTACTTTTCAGTACAAGTTGCAGTAAACGTTCTGTGGTTATGAAAAATAGCAAGCAATACTGGGGTATATATAATCTGTACAAGGTGAGAAACTCATTTTACACAGTCTACAAAATATTATTTTATTCCTGTATCTAATGTAATACAATTACAGAGACCAGTTATTGTTTGCTTAGACCACAAAATGTTAAATATTTCTTTATGACAGCAAAATTACTTTTAATTTATTGAAGCAGCACAACTTTGAAGTGATTCACTGTCTTGCCTACATCTTAATAGTTTTTTTTTTTATTCCCAGATATACAGTTACGCTGTGAAGTGTCTGAGCTGCTGAACTAACCTATGACTCATGTGAAATTGTTACAACGTTCTCCAATACAATCTTGCTTCTCCTGACACATTTAATACTAATTATCTGAATTATATATAATTTAGGGGGCAGAACCAAAGTGGATTAGCTACATCTATCACATACCACAGCCAAAAGAAAAGCTCTATATTACCATGCATTCATGTTTTTAATTTTCACTTCAAATTGAATTCCTGTTAAGTTTAATCAAACCTTAGGGCTGTATTGTGATGGAGATATTGTATAGAAACAAGAGGGACTGGTGGCAAAACAATTTCTACTGAAGATGAAGGGAAAAACAATTCACTTCCCAGTCTAGCTGATTTTTAACTTACATTATACGTTAATATAAACACCAAAATAATAACAATTGTCATGGTGGAGATAATGTAGAGATACGCATACATCTCTGGTGATAGTAACAGTGGATCAAGCATTTCTGTAATGCAACAGTGTTTTGAAACACTTTAGGAGGATTAAAGGAGAGAGTGAACTTTAGGATTACTATACAAGTTATTCACTAGTAGCATTGTTGTGTAACTGGATGCACAGTAAATCATATCTATGAAGCTATCGCACGCGAGTTTGATGTTCCCAATTAAGTCGGACTAGGCAATGCATGCGAGTATGAATGATGTGCAGGTCTGTATGTACAAAATGAATCGGGTCTACATTTGTCTTTCTCAGCCAAATACAACTTATTTCTTCTAGGCTTACAAACATATTAAAAACAGACAACACATTAAACAGATTAGCTACTTAATTGTATCATAATTGAGAACAGTTCTTCGTTAGAAAAAAAAACAATCCATTACAACTGCTGCATAGTACCTACAATTTGTCACCAATATATAAAGTGAGTTTATGACGAAAAGACACCTAGTTTACCTAAATAAATACATATATAGATAGATGTATAAATAACTCTTTAAATTATAAAACTGTTTAACAACCTAATTACACTGAATTTACTTAAAAACACAAAGACAAAACCATACAAAACTGTAGATTATTTCTGCATATTTTGTTTAATAACAAAATGGTGTGCTTCATTTGTGAAAACCACAAACACTTACCTCAGCTTTCTTGGCCCTGAGCAAGCGGTGAAGTGTTGAGTGAGGGCATGACCTGACAGCCTGGAGGTCACTGATGTATTCAATCACAGACCTGACGTGTCTCTCACCTACACGATACCTTTTTCTGCAAACAGTCTCCCATACTTTATCTCCTATGTGTCCTGAAGGGAGAGTCCCCATGATAGCCCTTGTGCCGGTATACACAGATTTCTTCACCTGTCTGTTATTTTTATAGTACCTTCTGACCAGGAGAGTGGAGCGCTCCTTCTTATTGCGGACAAACTCACCCTCTGGCCAATCTGCCAAAAGGTCATTCCCATTATTTTGGGGATTAACGATTGGCTTTAATGCCATTCTGGCTGGAGAAGAGCTTCCACATAAACTGTCAGGAGGGAACTTCCCTCGGTGTTTCCTATGGCGTCTTTCCAAGCTTGAGTACCCATCCTCGACCCAGCAATTACATCCTAAAAACGCATCTTCATTCAAGCAGGTTTTCATGACCCCAAGCAGACTGCAAGAGAAGCCGCTGCTCATGCCTGTAGAACAGTCCAATGGCATCGTGTGTCTGTTTGTTTTAGTGTCGCATTGACGAGGAACAATGCCATGCCTCTCGATGCTGGCATCAGAGTTCAGTTGGTTACTTATCCCTGCTAAGCAGCTCACCTTTGGTAATCCCTTGGCAAACAAGGTCTCTGAAGGAAAACCCTGTGTTCCCAACTGTAGCTCCGGATCCTGAGGCGTATCACTGTCCTGTTTAGTAGGAAAGTCAGGCTCCTGGCAAACACTTTGTACTTCCATGGGATCACATGTCTGAAACAGCTGGTTGCAATAGAATCTGCCTGTGCTATCCCTCTGTGTAGAGCTGCAATGGTCCAGGCTGTCAACGTGTACGATGGAATCCAATGCCCCAGATTTTGTGTCAAAAAACTTGTCTGCACGGCAGTCATGGGATATTTCTGCATTTGGAGCGAGCGGTAAAAGACAGGCCACGGTTCCATGGCATTGGGAGTCCGCATCTGCTGAAGATGAATTCGTGTAAGTGAGATCTCCTGTCAGGTTGGCCTCACGGGTCTGAAGAAAGCTGCTGTCTGAAGAGTTCAAGTTATTTCTAGTCCCAGCTGACAACGCAGATACCACTGTCCCCTGCCCTCGAGCCTCAAGCACAGACGCACCAGTTTCCTCAGAGTTCATGGCAACACACAGGGTAGATATATTCCTCTGGTTCTCCTCACTAACCTTCATATCACAGACCATCTAGGGGGGATAAACTAACACTGGAGTAAATCACCTTGTTTAACAAGCAGAGGTTTCCGTCAAGAACACACAGGCCATGCATGCTTAAAGCAGATGTGCCGTTAATAGGCAATAAAACCATTCCAGCTGTGAAAACCAGGCAGGGAAAACTGATCTCCTGTGATGGAAGAATTTCCAGAGCAAACTGTTGCCGAGTTTGGAGGTTGCATATCAATGTTGTGCTTTCTGAAGTGACAGGCAAGCTGTTCTGCTGAAGCGCCAAGGAGCGCAGCGTCACCGGAGCCCCGACTTGCCCCTCCTCACTTCCCGAGCGTCCGTCTCCTCCTGAGCTAGCAGGAATTTGGAAACTGAAAAACTTTCTGAAAAAACAAAAACAAAAAAAAACACATGAATAACGTTAGCACAAACACAAACAATTCTTCACACATAAACATTAACTTTGTCTGTGCATTAGGTCTTCTAATACAATTTAGTGATTTTGTTTGCAATTATAACATTACTTATCAAATGCAATAAAATAGTTTTAGGATAAAAATACAAATGATTATCTGAAAATTACTTTTTACATTCCAAAGAAAGTTAAGAGTAGAACGTAATGTAAATCAAAATATAAACACATTATCTATGTGTAGCATTTTCAGCAGTGCATAGGTCTAAATTACAAAGGATGTAGTTTGATTTGTAAATAGAATATAATAGCATTTTCCAGTTCACTTTTGGTCCCAGTTATTGCTCACAATAAAGGATATTTGTAATAAGTATCTAGTTAAAAAAAAAATCATTTGTAATAAGTGATTGTACTCAATTAAAATGAATCATCTGAATGGTAATACATTTAAATTAAATATGGAATTAGTGTGAAGTTAATGGGCTTATGGCTACTTTAAACAATTGAAGCATTAGTTAAGACTCAAATTCTGCATTTGCCGTCATAACCCAGGCCACGTACGCACTTGTTTTACATGCTGAAGTTCATAAATGATTGTATTCTTGAACATATATGCATCAATATGTTTATCTCAGCACTCAGGTACAACAGTTCAACTCACAAGCATCTTATACAAATAACAATTGAGCCAAAAGCTACTCTTCTTTGCAAATTAATTGTTAATGAAAACGCAGAATGTCTACATGTATTTTCTATAGCCATGTGGTTGCAATAAATACAAAGTTCAAATTATATTTGTGTAAGAAAAAAAAAATGCTTTGAGAAATGTGAAGACGTGCTGCAGAGATGCAGGATCTGAAAACCAAACTAGGACAGCGAAATCAAGAGAGTGTGTTTTTTTTAGGGAGCCATAACATTGTGACATTCCTACTAAAAATATCTCAGTTGCTTCCGGCAGTTTATTTACTTGTATATTCCAATATGTAATCCACTTAGTTATACGGATATGATTGATAAATTACCTTTAACATGTATTTTATTGATAACTAAATAGCAATTTCAGGCTAAATATCTAAAACAAATTATGCTTACAGTACAATGAATTTTCATAGAAGGCATACAATATGACTGTACAAAATATTCATATCATGTGAAGTGGTTGTCCTGACTGGCAGCCTTGACAAGGAGATGAGTTACGTAAAAAACGCCCACGTTCTCAGTTCTGTGTTCCAGTTTCGAACTGTATGTCCTGTGGGATTTTGGGACAAATGAAGCAGCAAGTTCAGAGCTGCGGATGGCCCAGAATGGCTGGTCTTGCTTCCCTGTTGTATGGCAATAAGTGTGTCATTATAAACAGTTCTGTATTTGTTTGTTGTTTTTACAAAAAGCATTTGCTTTCATTCAGTCTTAACTGATGCATACAGCTAACTGAATAGAAAATATTCTACTTCTGAAAAGGTCTACTTCTGAATGAACAATAGCAGCATATAATATGATGATATAATTTGATACTTTGTAACCACTACCATATAATTCTGATCATATGTTGTATAATTTAGACTTAAGTTTTCTGCAAATAAATAATTGCTCCATAATGCTATCAAAGGGAAATGTGTGATCATCTATTTGTTGCTCTACAGGTAAAATAAAAAACAAGTAGGTTTCACAAAAGCCCAAGCTTTGTTATTAGAGCAAAGCACAACTACCATTTATAATATATAAATATGTCAAAGAAATAAAGCTTACCATTCGGTAAACCTGTTCTGTATTGGTTTTCAATGGACCTCAGTGAACTGTGGCACAAGGTTAGGCACCCTGATGAACGGGAGTGTGGCGGGGGGGGGCTGCTAGACGGCAGAGCTGATGCATACTGACCCAGGGGCTCCTCCACTCATTTCACACGGCAACACAGAATGTGAAAATGTGCACAAGCCATACAAGATATGGAAACAAATGACTGTAGAAGCCAAATACCACTGCTGTGGTTTCAGCAATGCTCGAATGTCAATAACACAGGCCGTGCCAGATTCACAGGTACTTCTGAATGAACAGCTGTGTTAGCTACATGATTAATAAGATCATATATTTTGCAATGGCTTGATTGACATCTTGAGCTTTCTGCCAGAAAACAAGATGAACTAGCAGTTTAAATTGACCCAGGTTGCAGGATCTTTCCCATAATGCATTCAAATCAACAAATTGTTTAAATTAATCAATTTAATTTTGAAGTATTTTTATAAAATAAGCTTAAGCCTCTAAAGAGGCATGGGTGCCACCCTATAAAAGACATTCTGAAACACTCTTCTCATGAAATCCAGCAGCTGTCCCAACACTCAGTAGTCAGAGAGGACCAGAAAAATATATATTTTTTCTAAATGCGTGGGCAGTAAGAATGCAAGTACTCTGAAAGGGAGTGGAGTCAGGGGAGAACATCAAGATCATGGTGGAAGGAATGAAAACCAAGGCTACTTTGCCTTTCAGCCAAGATCCCATTTTAATCTAGAACAGCTAAAGACAACAATAAAGGAGACCCCAAGTGTGTCAAGAACCAACTGTATAAAAAGTTTCAACATTAAAACAGGCATAAATTCAATCACAGACAGAAGGTGTCACATAATAGTAAGAACTGCTTTGTGTCTCCAACAGAAAGGACAGCCTTTGTCTGAAAACACCTCCTATCAACAATAAACGTAAAACATGAAATTGAAATGTACACACATTTGAATAAGTTACTTAATCTTTTAATTGCAGTCTATTTATACAGCTGACTCTGGGTGACTGTCTTCTCCTGTAGGAACTCTATTACTCTAAACGTCTGAACAAAAATCCTACGCCCATTATTTTATCTTATCATGTAGTCATTAAATTGAATCCACACAATGTTCAAAACTTCCTTGTTTTCTAACCTGCAAGGTTTGAAAGAAGCGTTTTGAAATCTAGGAAAGACCAAACATGGTGCAAGGACATTAGCAGTAGCAACTAGAACTTTTTACAAAATTACATTTTGATACATGACACAAATAACTATTTTGGGAAAGTTAATCAGAAACTGGTTTTCAGAAAAGGAAACTATCCACCTATTTCATTACAAGACACAACACATTCTGAATCTCTTGCAAAGATTGTTCTCATAACACACTGGGCACGTTCTGAGACGCATTAGTAAAATGAGCAGGAAATAATAAAGGACATTTTCCCAGGTGCAGCACACTGTAAGAATACATGTTCTGTAAACTTTGCTCTCACAACAAGTTTATTTGCATTCTGAAAAATCTGATATTTCAAGATGTTGCTCATCCAAAACCTGACTTTCCAAAATTATTCCAAAACAATACTGGAAAACCGTGACATTAGAATATGTTAACGTGTGCTGCTAAGGAAAGTCAAACAGAATACTATAATGACATTAACGGTAAATTGAGAATGCAACACTGTTGCTTTAATTAAATAATACAATATTCTGGAGCTTTCTAATTTGAATTGTATTTATTGTGCATTTGTTTTGTAAAACTTCAGCCATTAAGTAGCCAACACTTAAATAATATTCAAAATCTGAGAGACTTGACACTATACATCATTGACTATAGATCACCATTTTAAGCCTCAACTCTAGCCAACCTCACATTTAAAGCTATGCCTATACAAATCCACATTTTAGTTGACCCACTAGAAACACAAATCTAACCTTAATGGAAGTCTCAATTTACTTAGTTTACTAGCCCAGACCAAAACATATCCCTAATTTAATCACCAAACTTCACTGTAGTGCAAAATATAACTAACTCATTCAAAAAAATACCCTATAAGCAACCAAATGTAACTTGTAACTGCAAAACCATTTCAACCTTCATCTGCGATAGCATGGATTCGTTTTCATATCTTAAAATAATTAACGTTCATGCTGTTGAATCTTTCTATCATACAATACAACCCTGTAAGAGTTAACAGGTAGACATGATGTAATAGCACATGATTCACCTGAACTGCTGGGAAAGCAATTACAGAGATTTATGCCAACTGTGACTTTTCCTTGTTTTCTCATGTCTGTATTTCGTTCAGTGAATCAACTGGTTTTATAGCAATTTAAACCTTTCTGGTTTGGCCAAGATAAACAAATAGCCTTAGTCTTCTCTTAAATGGTACTAATTATTCCCATTTTGACAAGGGTACAAGAACATAATCATGCAAAACCCAACCCCATCCTTTATTGTAGCTTGTTTATCCTGTATTAAAGTTTTGCAGGTCAAAGTTCTCTTTTATCAGATAGCACTGGCCCAGGTAATACAAATCAAACATGTTTCATTGTACAACATTGCAACACACTTCTCAGAAAACACAAAAGAAGCAATTTTCTGGATGGATGTGTTCTTATATTTAAGAATTATGTTTGTAAATTATAAATATTAAAGGATTTACCTTTAATATTTTTGGAATGTATTACAAGATTCTGCTTTGGTTAGAACAGAGAAACTAATTGATCAAAGTAGAGCCAAGCATTTAGGCAACTCCCTGTTAGTCTTTCACACAGAATGAAAAAGGAGATAACAATACAAGTCTGTGATAGGACTGAGCTCAGTCTTAGGCAAGTTTCAAATGGTAATTTCTATTGAACACAAAGAGCCGGTAGAGCTTTTGCGTGTTTGCACACTACTACTTTAATCAGATCATAAATGAAAAATCAGCATGTTACTAGCATTCAAATGTGAGACTATATGCTCTGTCTCTTATGCATGACACATCTGGATTTGTTGGCAAAAGAAAATGACAGCTGAATATGATTAATTTGGGGCTCTAATTCACACAGAAAAATATACTAGAAAACACACTATAGTTTTAACAATGTGTTTGAAAATTATTAAATTACCAAAAACCAAACCATAAAACTACTAAAGATCAATTAAATTAAGCCCAGAAATGTAACACTTGTTTGAAGAACCATTGAGTAGAAGCTTGTATGCAGTTGCTCAAATATATTGCTGCCAACCTTTGCAGCAGATCCATTAAACAGAGCACTGAGTGTAATTCCAGGCAACAGACTTGTATTTGCAGTAGGTTCAATGGTTTTATTGGACCAAAATTGATAATCAAAGCCTCAGTCACACCATTTGTAATAGTTGCTCATGAGTAAAAAACATCAGCACATGCTGTTCTTTGATCCTAATATATTCTGGTTTTGACATGAGTTTGCATGACAGAAGCTTTATTGCTCCAGCAAACGGTTTGGAAGGCACAAAAGCAGATGTGTACTGTGGAGCTACTTAAAACAACGTGGTCCTGTTTCATGGGGAATGATTTCAATCTTACTATAGCTTTGGTCCCTTGTCTCCCATCTTAAATACTCCACAAATGACTATGTTTGTGCTCTACTCCACATGTAAACAGCAAACTGGAAACATGCAAAACAACAAAATAATACACATCTTTGCTAATTTCAAATACTACAGCATTTTAAATTACTGACCAGGAAAAGGTTTTAAGGATATTCTAGTTTCCCAACTAAACAGTTGCACAATCAAGAATTCCAGACATTTCCCGCTGTAGCACGCTTCAATAAGATAACAGGTACTTTTATGTAACTGCTGCTCTGTAGCGCTATAAAAGTTGAAAGACAAAACACAACAAAAAATAATGAATACCTTCTGTGTGGTTTTGCTTTAAGTCCATGTACTGCCACTTTGTTTGTGTCCAGTGTTTAAATATCATTTAAAAGCCTCCACTTCTCCCAGTTCAAAATATATCTACAGCTGTAAAACGTGAAAAATTATAATAATGCAATAGAGCAATAGCAATAACGAATAAAAAGCTGAATCGAAATGATTTATACTAAACAGTGTTAGGTGGAAGTACCTGAAGATTTCTCATCTTAATCTCAGAAATACAATGACTCACAGAGGTGTGTTCTCAGTGAAGATTCACATTGTTGGAAAAGGGAACAAGAGGGAAAAGACAGGAGTGTGTGAGCTTGTTGGTTGTTTAACCCGACTAACTGGCTGTGTGAATGAATTTTTGGTTTATGCATATTCAACAACAACAACGACAAAGGAATATACAGCTATTTCACCCTTTAAAATAACAATGTACTTCAGCATTGAATATAAATTCAGCACATTAAATGCCTTTTCATATTAGAACAGAAATCCAGTTTGGTGTGGTTTTAGGATTACTCACATGATCTAATAGTCATCAGCACTCACTGCGAATCAGTCTTCCCCAGACACAATAGTTTAGGATCGTAAAGTACAATTTTAAAACTGATCATTTGGAAAAGGGATAAAAAATTCAATATAAATACATTATTTAATATACATTTGGAGCAATCCCCAGAAAATTATTAAATAAGAGGAAAATGGGAAGGCCATACATAATCTATGTAATGTGAAGGGTAACAAGCATGTGGAAATGATTAGCAGGCATGGCCACAGACGCCAGTGGAAGTGTATAAACTGGATCAGGAATTAATGTGGAGGAGAGCTGAGGGGGGGAGGGGGTAGAGAGCGAGAATACTGAACAAACAAAGAAAATGTACAAGTAAAACTAAAGAGAATTTGATTATTTTGCCGGGGGGGCGGGGGGTTCACCCACTGTCTACCCTTGTCTTTGTGGCGAGTAGAAGATCTGTATTGCTATGCAATCACCCCTCGGGCAGATCTCTTCACCAGCTTTTAACAATCACCCCTCCAAGAGTTATTCTGACTTTGCAGGATAAAACACTCACAGTTATTCCAGCCTGTCAATGCTGAAACTGACTTCAATAGTAAGGCTATGACTGGTGGTTACTGATTTTCCTTTACATAATTCAGCTACAGAAATTGCATTTGTATGAAGAAAGGAGTGTGTATTTCTAATTTAGAAAAAATCATCACCTTAAACCCAACCATTTTCATCCTACACAATTTAAATGTAGGCAACTTACTATTCCTTTGTACTGTAAATGTGGCCCACATTTTATCAGACATTAACAAGAAAAATATGTTGGACTCAGTTTGAAACAATATGTCTTCACCTGTTTGAAATGTGCAATGCATCTAACATAAACTGGAGGGGAATCCATTCTCATTTTTCAAAGAACAAATTTATTCCCCATTTAGTCTTCAAAAAAATTACTTGGCTTCTCCTAGAAGATCAGGTTTCTAAAGCAGATTAAAAAGCTCAGCTGCTAGAGAGCGACTCACTAGCCCACGTACTTATCTGTACTGTGAGTCATCTACTAATTATTCTGGTGCTTGGCAACATAGAGGATCAGGGGGAATTCACAAACTGCTTTCAAAGGGCTTCTGCTGCCGATGTTTGCCCATCTCCTCCCAGGCATCATCAATAGAGCCTGCAAGAAGGGTCTCCATGGTGACATGACTTAACAATAAAGGGTAGCACTAGACACGAAGATACAGAAGTGGGGTGGCCATCAACCCTGGTCGTCCAATAAGCGGCTAAGGGGAATGACATCTCTCTTTAATGGCCGACGTCTCGTGGAAAAATTCCCGGAAATTCTGAACGGTATTGAAAGAGGATTTGCACACCCCAGTTGGCAAAAATAGCGTGGGGGACACAACAGTAGCAGACATCCTGCCGTTACACTACAATGCACCTTCAGTTGCTAGAATACTAGAATAGAATAGTGCTGGATGGGGCAGCACATTCCTGAACAACAAAAACTAAAGAGCGGGGATCTAGCGTAGGCTATGTTTTCACTATTACTGTACTGATCACCATGGTGAAATTTCATAAGATTTCTATCTGGATTCCATTTACTCTAAATTGGTTGTCTTTTAAATCTACTGTACACTGAATGTGAATGATTTCATTCAACAGATTTGTTGTTGTTGAATATGCATAAACCAAAAATTCATTCACACAGCCAGTTAGTCGGGTTAAACAACCAACAAGCTCACACACTCCTGTCTTTTCCCTCTGGTTCCCTTGAAACCATCAGAGATTTCACTTTCTGCAGTATAACCATGGCTGTCCAGCATTAACAATATTGAAAACAAACTAAATTGTTCTGTACAGAAAAGCAACATCTTTGTGTAGCTCCTATACATACCACAAATGTTTTCACTCGCAAGTTGGATTAGTAGGCAAAGACACAATAGGTATTTTTTCTACATATCCGTTTCTCTAGGAAATGCAGATAACATTTACTCTAAAACACGTAAAGTGACCTATAGTATTAGAAACTATGTTAATTAATTTCACGACGTTGAAGTTCATTTTAGACCATATACCATTATACGTAAATTAGTTTAAAAAAAAAAAAATTGTCTTCCATCGGTACTGCAGGTAAAATAATGTTGGTAGCTTTGTAAGGAATGTCAGTTGTTTCTTATGCATTAGCTTCTCAATGTGGAAGACTTATAGACCAGCATGCACATGAAGACACCGGGAGTGGCACTGTTTGCAGAAAACTACTTCAGTTACACCTGGGCCTCGAAGGGTCTGGCTGGGAGATCAGCAAAGCTTCATGTAAGAAGTATCTAACCGTGGTTCAAATCACAGAAACCTTCAGCATTGGGAAAAAACCAAAACATAATCCAGTCATAACAATGCTGGAGCTATAAATTATTAAATCTATCTGTGTTGGGATCCTTCTTTTGTTTTGTCTTCATGTATAATTAAGTTGTAATAAACTGTAAAAGGAAATACCGGCTGGGTGATACAGAATTTGACTAACTGTTTTTCTAGTACAGATGCACGCCATCCTTCTTTTACCATCTGTATAGGCAAAGGACAATTACAATAAGAAACCGGTCTGCTTATTTCATACTCAGGATGTGTATGGGAATATATGGGTTCCTGCAGATGTAGCAATGAATGTTAACACTGGGTGCTTTGTTTTATTGTGCATTCTTTCCTAAATAAAATAAGTAGTTATTCTGTAGTTTGTGCTTGTAATTTCAATATTCTTCTCTGGGTTTATTGCAACTGGTGAGGGGCTAATCCAAAGGTAAATAAATAAAGCAGAAAGCACTCAATGCAACAGTCTATAGAGGAATGTCTTATATAAGTGACTTTTTGACACAATCCTGTGGTTCTGGTCTTGGTAAAGATCAGTTTAGACGGTTACTTTTATTGCCAGCCACAGATCAGTAAATCAGTAAATGTTACAATGTTAAAAAGAAAAAAAGTCAAGAATATGCAAACCTCTGGCCATGACAGCAATGACAGTGCTTTCTATGAGCTTGAAAGAGATGCTTCTCTCAATTTGCTGGGGACTTTTAAGAAAATTACACATTTATTTCTGTAGTGTAAATGTAGATTTTAAATAGTTATGCATGGGATAAATTCTATTTTCAATTTGACAACAAAAAATTAGTATTAGTTTTTCAGGTCAAGTCTGATGCAGGCAAAACACGCGGATGTTCTTTGTGTAAGTATTTAGATTAACTACACATCAGAATGTACTGCTGGAAAACATTAAAAAATACATATAAGTGGGCATTTAAATAGTTGTAAACAGACTGATTAAAAAAATAACTAGTAGATGACATGTATGGATATGGAGATGCAAGAACCATACATAAGAGACTTTAAGAGTGGGATGCTGGACTTCATGGTCATCGTCTTCCTTTCCCACAACTGTTTTGGCCTTTCAGTATCAGCAGAATACGGCAAGGACGCGATACATTTCTTTCTGGATGTTTTATTTCACAGACCTATGTTTTGAGATGTACCAGTTATAACTCCACTTAGAAGGGAGTGCTTTCCTAAATCATTTCAGACCAGAAGAGTTCAATTCTCTTGCTCAGAAAATGGCAGAAGATACGGACACTGGAATACACAAACACAGGAAAGTCTGTGCCGTTACCCGCTTGTCTGACCTTTTTAGATTAAGTGTGCAAGCTATCAGGATGTTTGTTTGTTTGAACTGGCACAGGCTACTGTACTATACTCCAGTCCATAGACTGTACAGATTGAGTGTAACACGTGACAATGTATGACTGGATGTGTTGGGTTTCCTTCCTAACCCCACAAAAATCTAAGAAAACTCTCCATAAAATTAAAAACAAATAAGATCACCCTGTCACCCGTTCCTTGCCTGGTCTTCAATAAGGCTGAAGGCGCCCCCTCAGTGCCTAATCAGTTGATTGACCATCCAGTAACAACACATGCAGATTCATACCAGTCAGTCAACTAACCAGAGCCTGCCCAGGAGATAGTCCACCCTTGTTACATTAAAATGTAGCTCTTCCCTGCCACAGTAAAATACAAAAAATAGTAATACTTGTAAAACATAAAAATAGTAAAACTAGTTTACTCTGTACTTCACAGTGATACACAGTCTAGAAATGGGTGTAATCTGCCAGAGCTGTTGAATTAGCTGCATGGGCACAAAGTATCAGAAATGCTGTTTCCAACATGTCCTCCAAACCATGCAGCTGCGCATAAGAACATGCAAACTTGGCTACAAACTTAAAGCAATACTGCAACTTTCATCTTAAGCAAAGCTACAATGTTGTCTGTTTGTTAAAAAACACTTACTACTATGCAAACACAACCTATACAATTGGAAGTAGATGAATGGGTCTCTATACATAATTCACCTGTCTCGTTTATCCTTAATGAAACTAAACATCTCTTTTACAACTGCAATGAACTATTAACATCAATAAGCGAAAGATAAATATTAATAGCCCTATCTTAACGTTAGTTTCACTGATACTCATAAACGAAACCAACACCACCCGTCTGTACGTCCATCATTAAACCCAAAGTGTAGACGGTTTGGGGTTAATCAAACATCGCATTGTTTGGCGCGAAAATAACAATACTGCAGCTTGCATGTTAACGGACCTTTAAAAAACTAGGTTTGAGTTGAAATAAGATCCGGCTTTGCTACCACGTTGTATAAAAGTCACACTGTGCACAAGCAGATTCCCTTACACGTGTTTGTTTGTTTACTAGCATGCACGGTTAACATGGCAGACCTGTTTCACCAGGATGCCACTTAACATTAGATTTCACTTACCATGTGAGTGAGACAGACGTAGTAAACAGACATACATGTATAAAGTATGTCTGTCTGTGTGCCCATGTGCTGAACTCCGCGTCAGTAGCCGGGATTGGGGACTCGCTGCCCGGTCCACGACCCCAGTCCTGCGGCCAATGCGACGGCGGGTCCGGACGACACTGGACCAGATGCGCACAGACAGTCAAGTTCAGTGCTGTGTCACACTTTGGGGATGGATGAAATCACCGGGTTTCCTCAACGCTGACTGTAACCGGGACTTCATCTGCTGCACTCCTTAGGACTTTCCACCGGATCGTTTGCTCTGTTAGCAGCTACACACAAGGTGCCTTTTTACACCCTTTCCCATTGAAAAATGCCTGTCCTCTCTCGCCAAACAATGGCGCAATTCAACGGCTGCTCTCAGAAGTTCAATACAGCAACCTCTGCTCTGCTGCCAGCGACCTTACAGACTGAAAGCCTCCAGTGTGGGGAGTCTCCAAAGAAATTGAATGCAATGGGGGGAATGCAGTCTGGAAACTATGATTCTCAACTATCTAAAGCCAAAAAACGATCTTGTTTTGTTTTATGTAATTAAAGAAATGTAATATGTACTGTAATAAGTAGAATAACTTTCTTCTAGCACACCAAGTATGCATTTTTGTTTTAATTATGCATTTGTGTTAATCAGTTTCTTACTTTCTTTTATGCTTATGGTTTTATTCACTTTTATTTTATTTTGCTGCTGGGAATCAGTCCGTGCACTTCCTTGACAGTTGCAGGGGTCTGTTGTTGGTCTACTTGGTAAGTGTTTGATTAGGCAGTGTCTGCACAAATCGCAAGCAATTAATTGCACAATCAGCTGTTCACGTGTAAGATTTTGAGTTGTTCAACAGACCCCTGAATTAGGAACTTAATAGTTTAAATGCATGTGAGTCACATTCACTCATTGTAATCCCCCAAATTACAGAGGTTTCAGGTGCAGCTGTAGTTAAATCTGCTTTGCAGCCAAATACTTTGATTTTCCATTCTTTTATATGAATTTAATCTACAATTAAATACACTTCCATCAATTCTTACAGTTTAATATGTTTCTCGGAATATGGAAATAAAACAGTCTGCGTTTAATAGTTATTTTCCATAACATTTAGACGTTTGTGCTTCATTTTCCCCATACAGGAATACATCTTTACATTCACAGTGCCAAAACATAATTCAACATCATATAATAACATATAACATTTTGTGTAGCATACTGTTGATCATGGAAACAGTGCCCACCCCAGCGTGAGTGAGTCAGCAGGGCCTGCCAATACCTGCTAGTGTTTGCCAGCCAGCTGTGTGCTGTGCTGGGAGATTTGTAATGATTTTCCAGTTCCCTTTACCCCCCAGGAGGGAACTCTTATGCCATAGAGAAAGAATGTGGAATCCCCCCACCCCCACCACCCTGTCTTGTACAATCCAGCAGCTATACGTTGAACCACTACTCTGCTCTCACCAAATCAAACCACAGGGGTTAGTCTGGAAATACTAGGCAGCAACACACGAGGCATACATCATGTATAGTTATGAGCAATACAGAGCCCATTATCCAACTCCAATCAGAGGTTCTCGGGACTGAATTTGTGATCACATTACCTGATATCCACTTTTATAAATACACTTTTGACATTACTATTTCATATTCCCAGTGATTCTGCTCATAAATATAATCATGGTGCACACTTTTATGTAGGGAACCGATTTTAGTCCTTCTTCTCCGAGTCTTGACCTGAACACCTCAGGGAGGAACATGAGTGGTGATCCATGAGGAGAACAACTTCTCTCTGCAATAGAAACCGAGAAAGCCTTATTGTGGGTAATTGATAGGTCATGGAGTGGGCCAGCACTGTAACACTGTAAACAGTTGTTTTATAGATTTTTATTATTTTGGTGGTCTCCCCAATGTATTTGGTAATACTGTTGATCTTCTTTGGTTAAACAAAATAAGATCCAATTAAAAACTATACATATAAACTTTGGATGGGCGGAGTCTGAAATCTGTCATGTATCCAATATATTTCAAGTTCAATTTTGCCATCTGCTGGTTAAAACATGTTAAAACATTTTGTGGAAACGTTCACTAACTTTATATATTCTGGTGATCTATTAGTGTACTTTTAAATATCGTTCAATTTAAATGGAATAGCTGGATCTAATGCTTGAAAAAAATACCAATACATTTATAGATATACATACAGTGTACATATGCAGCAACATTAATTGCCATTATTATTTCCTGATAAATACATTACTGCCAAAACACATTACATACTTAGGTAAACATGTCCTATAATAATAATAAGAAGAAGAATAACTGCCTTTTGCAGCAACTGTATATGAAACATAATATTGAAAATGAGATACTTTAAATTCATAACCGCTTTAGAAACTTATTTCCAGTCATATTATCAGACCACATCAAAGCAAATGATCATACTTCATACCACAAAAGTGTAAATCCCCAAATATGTAATAATAATAATAATAATAATAATAATAATAATAATAATTTCACATACTTTATACAATTAATTAATCATTACATATATCTAAATATACATTAAGCTACTCCTGAATATGAATTAATGTATTGTGTAAAAAATATGAATAAGCTGAAATTATATATATATATATATATATATATATATAAATTTAAAAACAAATAGATATCTACAAAAAATAAATAACAATGGCCGCCTAAATGTCCAACTTGTCTAAAACATCACCAGATAATCACATGACTCAATTCAATAGTAACTCAGTCTTTTGTGGACAACAAAACACCTGTTTGTGGCCAGTGCATGGACTTGTTTTTGTTCGTACAGCTTTCATTTTAGCAGCAAGTTGCCCAGTTTGGCATAATTTTACTGTCCTAAGCACAATAAAGTGGTGCTTTTTGCTACCATGTGACTGTGTAATGCAGTAGGGATGTCTGAACAGGACAATATAACAGCTTAAAGTATCATAGTTTGCATTGCATAGTGATCATTTAAGATATTATCAGAGCTTAGATATCCAACCCAAATATATGTGATCAGCTAGAAACAAAAGCATTAATCCTAAAATTATTTTTTTAATTGTATGGTTGTATTAAAAAGTGCAACTATAGTACTAGAAGCAAAACATTTCAAATG
Organism: Amia ocellicauda; assembly: GCF_036373705.1. NCBI lineage: Eukaryota > Metazoa > Chordata > Actinopteri > Amiiformes > Amiidae > Amia > Amia ocellicauda. The sequence continues at coordinate 19,254,117 of NC_089869.1, forward strand.
TAATTGTAGCAATTATGTATTAAGCAATTATGATTCAATTATATAAAAAGTAGGATCCATGTTGACCTATTTTGTTAGGAGTCAGATTTAATGTGGGCTTCATGGTGCAAATTTGCTTTATTGTTGCTCCATTTTATCACATTACAGTTAACGCTTTGTAAATAAGAGGTGTAATGTTATTATGCCTCAAAGGTCAGCGATTTGCTTAACTGATTTAACAGAACACTTTCCCATCATTAAGCTAAGGGGCACCATTTTGGGGCTTCTGCAGCATAATGTTTGCATTAGATAATACGTGTTACCATAGAAGCACTGTTTGACTTTCCCTGGGCCTGGTAGGTTGGTAATCTATTTAAATATTTTCCTTAATAATGTCTTAAGACACTCGTATAACAGTAGAGCACTCCAAAAACGAACACCTGGTCAACAATGTAAATTTTCTTTCACATAATTTCCTGTTCTTCTTTGACAATCTTGGCCACAAAATTATAAACCTCAGCATGGCAAATGATTACACAGTTATGAAAAAGATCATAACAAAGCAAATTCATGATCAATTACAATAGTGATCTATACAGGCATTCTTGATTCTTAATGTCATTTGAAAATAGAAATCAATAGACAAAAAATGTTTTCAGATATGTTTTATTATTCTTATTACAAAGATTAAAATCCATAAGTATTTAAAAATAATCCCACTAATATATAGATGTGTGTGTGTGTATATATATATATACATACACACACACACTTAAATATAAAACTCATATGAATACATATTCATTACATTTTCTCATAATTTTTTTTAAAACACACAATTGTATAATAGGTAATTATATTAAAAAGTATGTAAAATATCTGACAGTACAAATTTGCTCATTTTAACATTGAGAAATAATCAATATTTTAAAAACAATTAAAATCTTAAGATGAATTCTCAGTACTTATGAGATGAGATAATAATAATAATAATAATAATAATAATAATAATAATAATAGAATACACAGCAATACAACAGTTGGATGGATTTACATTGTTTTCAACAAACACACTAAATTAACTTTATAACCCTTAACCCACTTGTGCACGAATGTTGTTTCGATTTCCGCTTATTTGAATTGAGTCTGATCTCCAAATCATATCTATATGCCAAAAACATTATTTCTTCTTTCCCATACATTAAAGAACAAGCCACAAATTATATATTGGATTGTGTATTGCAGGATAATAAATGAAAGACATCTGCCTTCTTCTTTTAACTTACAGACACAATCATTTACAATGTATAATATGCAAAAGTGGCACTTGTAGTATTTGCAATGTATGAAAGAAAACTGAAAAAATTGCATATCAGTCTTTTCCAAAAGACCAACTGAGGCAATCATTGTAATCTAAATTTTTCACAAACTGGAAAGTGCATAATTCCAGCTTAATTATAGACATGGAAAAAATACCACTGTAACACTGCTGAAATATAGACAAGTACGTAAGACATTTAAAAAATGCAATATCTCCTTTATTTTCAAGGGGTATTCTGTGCCTTGAGACAGATACTTCTTTATTAACTCCCCCATTCATCTGTTTGTGCCATAGGTCTACTAGAACAAGTAAAATACAAACAACTTCTAAAGTGCAATTAAGCTGCAGTATATTTTGAATTGTCATTTAAGAAAATAAAGGTTCATAATAAATGTACAAACATTTTTGACTCCTGAGTAAAAATACACTACGTCTTAGGCCAGTACTTAAAATTAAGTGTAATCATATCACTTCAGTTATCTAAAAAAAAAAAAAAAATCAAAATAAATACTAGAAAATGTATCTATAAAAAATCTTGGCATTTCTCAGGATTTTTTGGTGCTGTACCATTTCCGAAGAGCCACTCCACTAGTGCTACTAATTACGCAGAAGGCCCCGCCCAGACTCCACCATGTTGGTATTCGGTTAAGAAACAGAAATTGAAGTATAAAAGCGAGCACTACATCAATAGTCCTCATTAAGGCCACAGGCCCCGCTTTCTCGAGCTGCAGTGCTTTCGTGAGAAACGTCTGTCCTGCGATTCCCAGCAGTCCTATCAACATGAGAACCCACCTGTCCCACCCACAGAAAGGAATATTCCATTCCTTGATAACGAACAGGGCTATGACACATTCGATCAGACCTATGACTGCGTAGTACCACACCGACAAGTAATAGTGCACGCTTTTTCCCATTTTCCTGAGCACAACAAAAGTGGACGCGGCTCCCACTGCCCCTGTGAAGGCAGCGATGGTCCCTTTGATGTGGTTCGTGTAGTCTCCCTCTATCCCAGAGACACGGGAACCGAAAAGAAACGGCGGCCTTGCAATGAGTATCACTCCCGTCAGTGTGAAAATGGTGAAGATGAAGTCCCATATGGTGCATTTCTCTTTGAGGAAAATCCAAGCCAACACAGCAGTGAATACTGGGTTACTGAACGCGATGACAGTGGCATCTGCAAGGGGCATCTGCTGCACTGCATAGTATAACAAAATCATTGCATTTGCCCCGAGAAATCCTCTCAGAAACAGAAATATTCGCTGATCTCTTGGTCCCAAGAATCCAGTCCTACAAGAGGAAAATGCACATATAAGAACAGATAGGGATGCAAATTATAGTCTATATATTATCTTGAAAACAGGCTTCATTCTTTCTTACTTTAAATGGGAAAAAAGTGCATGAAAAATGTACATGGTTATAATTGTGTGGTCTCAGTGCTGGATATCAAACTATGTTACACCTTAAAACGAAGCATGCACTCTTACCAAAAGTGATTGTGTTATGCTGTAGATACTGTAGATACAGAACCAAAGCACATACTGAAAAACGACCTTCACTTGTTCCCATGTTTATATTTGACGTCAGTGTTTTCACATATGCCGTGTTTTCACAGATTTTGTTTTTGCTGTTTTCTATTATTGTATTAAAATTGTGTATAACATATAAACACACTCTGTTACCATATAAACAAATACATTGAATGGTAAGTTGGTTTTCATTGTGTGCTTTGTTTCTGTCGGGGTATCCACAGAAGTGAATGTTTTCAGTTCAGTTTGGACAAAAGTTGATAAGCAATAATGTCCACAAGCAAACGGTCATGCACAGTTTCTCACACACACAGAAAAACGTGATTTTAGGAACCATACTTGTTACGCTTTAATAGCTGACCACAACTATTTCCTTATAACTAGATTTGTCCCAAATGAATGCATTCAAACCTCTTCTCTGGAGGAGTTGTTTCCTTTTTAAACTTACTTATAATAAATCATGGCTGGGAGAACGAACAGCATTTGGAAAAAGCATCGGATGGCACTGATTTCAACAGCATGGACCCCATCTATTTTCTTTACCAAAAGAGCTACAATGGAGAAAAACAATGATGCCAGCAAGGAATAAACCAGACCGATGCCGGCACAGGCAGGTTTCTTTTCCAAACCTGAAAGAAAACAAACATATTAGCTTGTAAGATTTCCTAATGTTAATTAATAATTAATCCTTATTAATAGTCGTAATTCTCATCATTACAACATTTGGGAACATCCCACTACAACGCCCACCTGATAATGTTCCTTGATGATCTCATACTGAAATTAAACATTAATTACTTTAGAACAATAGCTGGGCCCAGACCAACACTAATAATATGCTATTATACTAAAACGGTTCCCACACAGACCCTGGAAGAACACACATAGCCAGATACCATCTGTCAGTGCTGCTGCATTATGAAAGGAATCAGTATGTCCTTATGTTACTGTTACAATTAGTATGACAGAAAGGTATACCTGAATAAGGTGTTCAAGTGGGGCTTTAGCACAGGCAGAGAGCTATAGAAATGATCTAGCACACACGGTGAAAAGATTGCTTTTATAAATGTCTGGACTTCTGTATACAAATTCTCAACCTACTATTATAGAGATGGAAATAATCACAGCAATGATTTCACATTTTAATTACACAGACAGTATAGTATATAAAACGTGTAATTTAAAGAGCTGAACAGAACTCTACTGAATCTCTTTTAAAATTCGCTTCCACCATCAAGGCCATGCACTGTGGTGAAAGACAGGGAGTGTGCATCAATCAGTCTTCAATCACCAGCGGCTTTGAAAACACAGCGCACATGCGCAGATGCTGTGTTTTCAACCCACTAGTTCAATATTCCACCCGCATGCTATTCGTTGTCACAATACTGATCATATGCAGAATAAACCGTTTATATATGCCTTCTGTAATTTGTATTCCAAAAACTATCTTTTTACTTAAAAATAAACATTTCCATGTGTAAAGCGTGCTTGATAAAAGTGTGTATTTTGACAAAGATGCGTTACATTGTTAATCGTCCTACAATCAGTATCCCACTGTACAGGGGGTTGCACTGACTGTCTACACTGAAAAAGTTGGAATAAACTAAATGTGTTTAGGTAGGTTTCAAATGAATTTTCTCAGTCGTCTGATGAAGTATAATCTTAATTTGATCGTGATCTGACTGTGGCTTTCTTTGGCAAAGCTAGAGTATTTCGTGACCTATTTCACTTTCATTGTCATACAATACACATTACATTACATACATTTGCTCACAGCCCTTTTTGCTAAACGCAGTAGTTATAATCTGGAAGCCATATAAGTATATGACTATTTCACATAACATTGTTTTTCAGCTCAAGGCATATCAGAAGTATGATTGTCATTGAACTTTTCCCTATTTAACCGAGTGGGGGTGAGTCATTCACAACAGACATCATTCAAACATATGAATAGTTTTTAGGGTACACAAATACATATACATATACATATATATATATATATAGGCTGAAGTGTTTCCATTTCAATTGCTGACACGGCACTGTACTTAAAGTTCTCTCTGTCTTACAATTGCAAATCACAGTATTTCACTGCATCAAGTAAATCAAACGTGTTGTGGTTTTCTTGAGAAGTGTGTGATGGATGAGAGATCCCCTTGGGAATCCCCAGGCTTTCACATGCAGTAAATAAAGTGCACAGTCATCTAGCGGAGACACAGCGTCACATTTCGCCGGATTCACCGTTAATCGATTAATTAATTAATTAATTTGTTTTTTTTTAAGGCGCATAACAATAGAAGGATGCGTGCCAACCTAACCGCAAAACTCAGAAAGATACTTTTACCTCGCATTAAACATCACACAATAAAGAGACTTTTCAAACCAAAATGAATCCTATAATAAAATAAGAAGCACAGGATTGACACGCGTCGCATCATTCTACATTGTAACAAGTTGCCGAGTCATCAAAAGGTCACCGGCCATCCGGATACATTATTACCACCTTCACTTGCAGTTGACATCATTCCGTCATGAGCCTGCGTCTACTTAATCAACCCCGATCGCTAATTAAACACACGTGGTATGTTAATGCGACAGATGTGTGTTTGTTTCAGCACAACCGTGACCGTTAAATTCACTGAACAGGACTGTCTGCCCCCCGTCAACAATGTATCAAACCCACCTCTCGAAAGTGTGTGCCCCTCCACAGCCTTGTTGTCGGGATCATTGTCTCCCCTGCAACACAGGAGCACGGAGACATTCCTCCTGATGTCGGGGTGTCCTTTGCTCCTGTCCTCTGTCCTGGTGTCCACCTCTCCATCCGAGACAGGACAGCTGGTTTGCAGATGGATCTTCTCGGCTGCACGGTCATCCACATCCACATCTAAGTGAAGCATCGCTGCTCCTTCCACAGGGTCCACCGATAAAGCGTCCTCTTCATAAGGATCAGAGATAGTTCTGCAGTTTAAATGGCTCATTGTTCTTTGATGCTAACAGGTGTGCATGCCCTGGAGAAAGAAAGTCTCCGCTTTCCCAGCTCCCTGAGGAGTAATGAGTGAAGTTTAATAAGTAACCTTGGTCAGCTCTTCAAACACTGGTCGCTTCCTCCACTAGGGGGCGAGAGATAGCCCCAGCCACTTTCACTTCACTGGGCACGATGGACAACTAAAACCTTGCCCGGGGTTGTTGTGTTGCACCTCCATGTGCAATAAGGACATAGACATTTTTTAAATATTGAAAAACCAGAATAAAATCAAATCTGAGTATTTCTCCCTATGATCCATTCACAGACTGCAAATTCCTCATGTATTAAAATCAATTGTTGACATTGTAGGAGCTTTATTTCAGCCTCTGGCGCTGAGTACTTCTGGATCAAGCAGATTTGGAGGCGATCAGACTCAGGTGCAAAACTCCAGAGTTCAGCACTGCAGATTAGAAAGGAATTAATACTTTTTTTTTTTTTTTTGGTGTGCAATCAATTTTAATTTCCCCCAATGCTTTTCTATCTTTATTCAAATAGTGAGCAAAAGGCTCACTGGAGAATATTACTGATGAAATACTTCAGACAACATTGGCATGGATGTATATGTATGAAAGTGTCTGGCATTGACTGACATGTGCTTTTGCAGCTCATATTACTATCTTCAAACTTTCATCTACCTTATAATTCTAGTTGTTTTCTATTACTTTTCTTTGAGAAATAAAACATTCACAATTTGCTGTGAATATACAATTAAAAATATACAATATAATGTCCACTACTCACTACTCACATTAATGATTTTCAGTATAATAACAGTCTACAGTCACATGTGTTCTGTATGTATTCTGGACTGAGTTTCTTTACCTTCTGTTAACAGCAGCCAGTACTATGGATTTAAAGCTGTGGTAAAAACACTAGGATACACCTGCCCAGTTTAGCTGAATTAAGCTGACAGGTATGGCTGATTAGATGCTTTATACTTTGCACAATTACCTGATTGAATATGAAGCCGTTTTATCTACACATTAACAAGTTTGTTATAAAATAGTATAATCCATGATTGTGTGGATATCAATTTAATTTGTAAACAGGTGTCATTTTGTTTTCACATAAATTGTTATACAATCTGTTTATTTATGTATTTATTTATTTTTATTAGGAGTAAAGTACTATACAGGTCATACAAACAAGCAACAATAAAAATCCAAGTTGCCAAGATTTAGTTTTTTCACGCAACAACAACTAAGTTTGCACTGCAACATGTTAAATCCTTAAATTACAAATATTATTTTAAAATTGAAACATTAATCTTCATATGAAAGATTTTTCTAACTGGCATGGTCCCTCGTATATTTACAAAAGCTTCATTTATAAATAATTTTGCTTACAACTGGAAAGACAGAAAAATGTAAACATTTTATTTGGCAGATTTCTTTTCCTCTTCCAAACAGGTTAATAAATAGATGAAAAAAGTACAATTTATTTATTTTTCCCTCTACAGTAAAAGATGTGATTGCACAGGTATTTACAGCCAATAGATGCAGTGAGTAAGTTAACAAAGGCCTTTGTTTAAAAAAAAATTCGAAAAGGAAAAGCGCTAGATGGAGACAACAAAATAGAATAAGATGGATATTTCTAGCAAGGCATTCATCTGGAAGTACTATTAGTGGGCTTTATCATGCATATAGTCCAAAGACAGGTCCATCTCCGTCCAGTGCAGTTAATATGCTTTACTGCTTTTTAAATACAAGCCTGCTCAGCTGCTATTAATTGCTTAAGTCAATTATAAGGTGTTCATAAATCTGAGTTTTTCCTTTAAAACTGGAGGCAAGCAGAAACTCACGTTTGTCAATGGAAACCAGGGAGAACGCCCGTGGGGCCTGGATGTTCAGCTCTTGAAAACTAACAAACTGCCCTTTCTTCATATCCCAGCGGTAGACTTGAGTGAAGGAGTAGTCGCTGCCCAGGATCGCGTACTGCCAGTCGTTCACGGCGAAAGGCTGGAACACCATTGAGCCCCGAGACGGCATTGTCTGTACCTCCAGAAACATGGACCCGTCCCACTTCATCACTTTCGAGTCCCCAATGAATCTGGTTAGGCAAATGTACAGCTCATTCCTCACTTTGAAGTGCTTTACAGCATACACATCCTCCATTTCAGGGATGTCTGTGCGCCTATCGAACAGTTTCTGGCCCTTGTTCCACTGATATACGACAGGCCGCTGCGAGCTGCTTGACAGGATCAGGTGGGGTTTGTTGGCAATTTCGAGGTATTCCACATCTGTATCTCTGTACCACGGGTGGAGGGACTGGTTGGAGTAAAAGCCGTTGCCGTTCCACTTGTACACCGTGGTGGAACCGGCTTTAGAGCTGTCGGCAATGACGAAGAAGGACTCATTTTCAATGCGAAAGGTTTCAACGTCATTCGGTTTCCTTATCTTCAGGATGTCGATGTCCTGGATTTTGATGAACTTGTTTGCGGAGTTGTCCCGTTTGTAAATGTGGGAGCCTCCAAACAGCTGGGCCACGATGATGAATAGCTGGTTATCAATGACCAGTGGTTTGCAGATCACCGTTGATGTGCCTATAACAGAAAACGAGCAACCAAACAAATAAATAACCAACAAAAAATAAAGCCATAAATTCTACTGTTGTATATATCAAAATTGCCATATAAAAGAATATATACTTTTAACTCACAGTAAAAGTTGTTTGCAAGAAAGGGCAATAGATATATATGAGATTTAATAATTTACTGTTATATTTAAAGGAATACTGTTTTATGTATTTAGGGAACAGAGAGGAATTAGAACAGGGGTGGCTAACCCTGGTCCTGGAGAGCCGCTGGGTCTGCAGTTTTTTGTTTTATCCAGATCGTTAACTGCTTAATTGAACCAATTATGGGTCTTAATTAGGCAAACTTTCCCTGTGTTCAAGATATCTATTGATTGGTAATTAAGAGAGACCTGGAAATCCTGCAGGATTGCGGCTCTCCAGGACCAGGGTTAGCCACCCCTGAATTAGAACATTATAACTTGATTTATTTTCACATCACGTACACTTCTGCATATATGGCACCATCTAGTGGCGAAATATTTTTACAGAACACTGTCTTTTTTATTTATTTCATATCCTTCAGGTTTTTTTTTTTCTCATGGGGTTTGAGATGAAGTCATCGAACATTACTCACTGTCTATGTTGTCATAGTTTCGGAAGACCATTTCCACATGGTCCCATTCCAGAAAGCTGCACTTTCCAATAAAAGGTTGGGCAAACACAACGTATTCATCATTTATGTAAGAGAATGCATCTACAGAGATTGACTCAAATTTTAGGGTTTGGTACGCAGCAAATTCTGAAACACAGAAAAGAAAATGATTACGCAGGTTTAAAAAAATGATAAATACATATAAATGTGTAAGTTGCATTGATTACCACTTATGCATTATTATTATTATTATTATGAATGCACACTTTAAACCTGACAATGGGTATTTAACATCATTTTAGATTGACCCATGAATACCATCAACACCATCTGTATCTTTCTTTCACCATCTTTCTGGGTTTAGACATTAGCGATTTAACTATTATCACTGTTAAATGATAATACAGTCAATAATTCAGGTCACCTGTTGTTATGCAGTCAAATGATTGTGGCTGAAGGTCATTAATTTTTTTCCCTTGATACAGTGGTGGGCTGTTGCAGTAGATCTGATCCACAGTTGCATTGGTGCTGTACATCCACTCGACAAGCCACTTCAACTTGCAGTCACAGTTAAAGATATTACCTCTAAGATCCCTGTAAAATCAAAAGGAAAAAAACAAACAAATACACAGTAAGGTGTCCAAAACCTTCTTCGGACAAATATGGATTGATTTGGAAAGACTAGAGGCAAGGATATTAGTAACATTTATTTGAATGCAAAACTAAGTGTATTAAACCAACAGCTTAATTAGGAACTCATAAAGAATTGAACTGCCTTTGCAAGGTAATCAATTTTGCTCCACAAATTAAAATTAAAGAGGTTTACATCAGCGTGTTAACAATGTTAGAAAGAGAAAACACAATGCATACATACACTTTTGTTAATGCCTCCATTCCTTTGAAAACATCTCTGGGCAGTGTCTGCAGGTTGTTATATGCCAGGCTCCTGCAAACAGAACAGCACTTTTTATAATATAAGATCAATATTGAATCCCCCTATTGAAATATTTCCTTCTCTGTAATGTTGTTCATATATTGATTTGCTATGACAAAAGCATCATATTTATTTATGGGAACATTCTATTAACAACAAAGTTCATAGAATCCTTCAGACATTTTTATAGACATATACTATGTTTCAGTTCAAAATTATTTTGGAAATACATATATTATACATTATGTTATCAACTTCATTTCTGTCCTTTTGAAAAAGCATGTTTTTAATTTTGTAATGTTCATTGAATGATATTGTGAGTTGTCTTCATATGATTATTAATATATATAAATATATATATATATATATATATATATATATATATATATATTGGAAACAACATCTCTTAAGGTTGCAGGGTGCAACTTTCCTTTTTCAGTCACTGCATTCTTGCTTATACACAGACAGTGGAATCGAATGGCTGTTTCTCAATATGCCAGGTTTATTTGTCGTCCAGTTAACCCAACAGTTGGCAGCAAAGAATAATTAGCCACAATGTCTTAGATTTAAAAAGGTATAAATCCATCAGATAGACTAATAGATAATGCTGCAATAAACAGAAAACACTTAATACATAAATGCATGATTACATTATAATGCCTACAAGGGCTACACAGTTTATACACAAAGGATTAATTTTGAAACAGTGCTGTATCATCTTGCTGTCTTTGTTCTCTTTCATAATCTGGAAGCCACTTCAGTTTGAAATATACTTCAAGTGACAACAAACATTAGCAGTAGATGTACACAGATTTAGGCTTCTTGGCCTCTCTGGGGTCAATGTGATTCCAAAACGTCTCGGGAGAATATATCGAGTTTTTTTGTATTTTAATTGAAACTTAAGTTTCTGCACTGCATTTATAACATAATTTTATACTTACAATCTATTGGCTATTTGATATTTTTTATAAAGGCATTTATTAGCTAGTGATATAATAATAAATGATAATGATGATGCATACTGTTAATAGATTATCCATTGTTAAATTAAAAATAAACATGTTTAACTATAGAAAATGTGTAACTAAAGCATTTGTTATACATTTTTTTTGTTATTATTAATTATATAGTAACTACATGATTGGTACACAATTAATATGCTATTTTAACTGAATCAACATAAAACATAAAACACAACATGATTCTATAACACAGAGAACCACAGAGATACACTGTTTAATGTTATATTTTTGTATTCTTTCAACAGGTAAGAGTATTGTAAAGTGTGCTCTACTTTTGAAATCATAAGGCTTGAATTCATTACTTCTGGTAACTTGCCAGCTGTAGCCTCTGAGGACATGAAAGCAAGAGTGTAAAACAAGGAACAAACATTGAAAATAACAACAAAGCGGGCATGTGTGATTGTATTGTGTATTACTGCAAGGCTCACCTAATGTCGCACTAAGTGAATACTGATTTACTTTAATTTTGGAATCCAACCAAATAAAGCTCAGAGGAAGTAAAGTTTCAAACTAAATCACATATAAGACGGACAAACTTAACAAACAGTATCTATAGCATCCTCAAATATACACAAGTTAAATGGTATATTTTACTTACGTTAAAGTTTACAATCCTTTTATCTATCTTAGAAGTAAATACACAAATAGATCAAATGTGTAGCTTTTGAGATGAATACGTATAGTCCACCCCTTTTCTGTAAATTGATTTGCCAAGGGAATTAACTCTTTTTGTTCTTATATAACATTTGCCAGCAGCACAGCACAGCACAGTCAATGGGAAGGAAAAAAAAAGACTGCTTTTGTTCCCATTAAAACAGTCGTTATGCATCTGCTCCTTTACAACAATACTCAGATTAAGTATCACCACTGAACTCCCAAATTAGCTAAGCAGAATATATATTAGATACTATGAACAGATCAGTGCAGGGGTTTTATTATTCAGTTTATTGCACCTGATGAAAATTCCTGTGATATAGAAATTCCTGAGGTTTTACATTTTTTGATTTATTTTTTTACTGGATGGGTTTCCTACTTAGTCATCTGAATGAGAACACAGCCATGTAATTCCATAAATAAATAAATGCTTCATCGTCAGATCACTGCATATCCATTGCTGGTCTAAAGGGAGAGGGTTAATTAGATCCCTAGACCTCCGTGTTATGAGTACCACGCTCAAATCCACTTCCAAATGAATTAATTTTATATTTATTAGGTATCTAATGAGTTGTATTGCTTGTTTTGTTTAATAAGCGATTTACGTATTTTTTGGCACCAAATGACTGAAAAAGGAAGTTTCAAATACCATATAAATTCACCAGGTCACAAGGGAAACATGACACCTCTGACAACAACAAAACAACACAAGCTCGCAGCACCACCCTTTGAATGTGTGAGTGGTGATATTATTATACCTATATATAACCATCAAAGTGAAAAACAAAGGCAAAGAAACATACTTACAAGTGTATTAGGGATTTCAGTCCTCGAAAAGCATTTGGTGAAATGGACTTGATTTTGTTATTTTCAATAAACCTGTGAAAAGCAGTTACTTAGATGTTTATCCAAATAATAACCATAAAAAATATAATAATTTATAGGCCTTAAAATTAATATAACTTACAGGTATTCCAGATGCGGAAGGCCAAGGAAAGCACCTTCATTTATAGTATCAAAGGAGTTTGCTGTGAACAGCCTATTAAGAGAAAGGGCATGGTTGGCAATAAAAATATTAACATATATAACATAGACTAAATATTTTAAATGATTTTGAATAATTATAACACAACTTTGCACAATATAGTAACACAATTTATATAACTAATCTCAACAGAGGCCGCCTCAATATCTTTCATCTTAGTTACTCAATTGAGATAATTATTTGCACAATTTGACAACAAATGTTACCAGTTTTAATGGACATTAAGCAAAGGATGAATTTATGGGACTTACAATATAATACCACCTGGACAGAATGAGCCACAATGCAGAACATAGACCCAGGACCGAACATTTCTAAAGAGGACAATGGCTCTCTATTCGTCAGATCAGATATAACTTACTTAATAAGTCACAAACTATTAGGAGGCAAATGATGATACAGATACTTTTAAGGGATTTTTCCGACTGATTTAACAAACACCTTACTTGTAGTCTTATCTTCATTGATGCAAGTCTTTTGGAAACCAAGCCAGTTCCTGAGCATGTACTGATTAAATATGTATGTCTTGTGACAGCTTCACTTATGCATGGTACTCCCAAGCTGAATAACTCGATAAAGTTACTTTCTTTGCACTTTCCTAGCTGGACGAGGGTTAGTGTATGGAGACGGACGGCACAAAGAAAACCATTTGAGTGTGAAGAATTTGATAGAGCAAGCCTATGTGGAACAAACTACAACACCACCAGAGTCGGTGGAAATGTTTAAATGCTTCATATGGTCAATGCTGAATGTGTGTACTAATGGGTTTGCAAAAGGACAATATAACTTAAATATGTCATAGTATTGGCATTTTTAAATAATGTTGAAGCTTTTAAAGTAGTGACAGATTGACCAAAGGAGGTTGGGGCACTTTCCAACTTGAAACACAGCCTTCAAGAAGCATTCAGCCTTTGAATAGTGTCAAAGTGATTCATTTGGGTTGTGGAATTCCTCAACACCAATGGGCTGAAACTCGGGAATATGAACGGAGCACATTGTACTCATGCAACCTGTTAGCAATGGCATAATAAATGATAGCCCATACATTTTTAAAATTGTAGTCACTCGTTAACTTCGGTTAAAAAACATTGAAATGAATAGAAAATGATCATAATGAGGTTGTACCGAAACATTAAAACATGAAACTAACTTGGGTTCACTGTAAATCGTTTCCACACACAATAGCCCTGGCTCCTAAATTATATTTCCAACCGTTAGTGCAATACCCGTTTCTGTGCTTATACGAGCTACACACATGGTTTATTTCACTATTGAATGCTGAATGCTGAAACTCATTAGCTATTAATGATAACGCAAAGAGAAGTAATATTAAAGAAGGCTATTATATATGTATTTGTTTTAGAGACATCCCCTACGATTCAATTGTGGGTTTGCTTGCACTATGCTTATGTGAAGGGTGACCCAAAGCTTAATACCCCAAAATATAAGAAACAATTACAACTATATAATCTGTAGTTTATTTAATTCATTTTAAAAACCCATTAAAATCCCAATGCAATTTTAAACAGCGAAGGATTTGTAACGTCTGCTGATTTGGTAAATGATGCATTCAATTATTGTGACATGACTAATATACTCCATTAGTCTAGTCTCTGTCAAATCAATAGTCTAAAAGAAAATAATAGACATTACGTAAGTACAAAAGATAAAATTATGCTTTTGGTATGTTGCTGCAACGATGCCTCTCCTCAGCTACTGCAATGCATCCCTCTCACACCTGAAACGCCCTTGCAATGACTGATAAAACACAGTTTACATACCAACTACACATGCACAGCTATGGAAAATGAGCTTTAATGATTCTGCATCAGACAGCGCAAACCTTTGTCTAGTCTATTAAAAAAAAAAAAACTAAAAAAAAAACATGGCGATCCCTTAATAAATGTGACAAAAGCAGCACATTAGGAGAGATGGAAAGACGATTCAAATCTCACAGGAGCTGCAATGCTGGTGTGTGTAGGAAGCTTCCTTCTGGGATTTCGTTGAATCCAGATTTCACAAACGATCTGTAAGACAGAAAGTATCATTTCAGGCTGGAGAGATGTGCACAAGAGCATTGCACAAAATGCGGCGTTTGTCATCTCATCACCTCACATTCACACATTAAATATGTATTGGAAAATTGAGATGTCTGTGTATTATTTGCACTGTGCATAGAATTGCATAATATAGAGGTGTCACTGTAGTATTATTGTACAGCATGCACTAGTCTAATTAAGTGATTTACCAACTACAAATCTATCATGCGTATATTGCAGGATGCACTTACAAAGAAACGACATCAGGAGGGAAGCTGCGAGGAACCGCTCGGATATTTTCACACAGGGCATTATCTTTGGTGCAAGTGCACGAAGAGGGGCATCTGGGTTGCTTGGCTCTCCTGCTCTCTACCAGAAGAAGCAGCACAGATGCAATCCACAGCCAGAGAGTGTATCTTCTGAAGGTTTTGTTGGCATATCCCATCCTTTTGATCCACTCTGGTCACAACCAGCGCGTAGAATAGCCCTGAACATGAACCGGGTTTCTCTGCTGAAAATATGTTGTATTTTAGGGCTGGGGTGGCCAGTGCCTCCTTGTCTTCAGTTTTCGTCCCTGTCTTTATTTTTTCTGCTTCTGCCACTGTCGTGTAAATCAGCTGCAACGGATCCCAATCCTCGGCACCCAGGCGTTAATCCCAGCGATTCGTTCTGCGAGGCACAGAGCAGAGATCTGCAGGCTACCACAGGGGAAAAAAAAACCAGATCTAAATATGTCATTAAAAGATATCAACTCAC
Source organism: Amia ocellicauda (assembly GCF_036373705.1). NCBI lineage: Eukaryota > Metazoa > Chordata > Actinopteri > Amiiformes > Amiidae > Amia > Amia ocellicauda. The sequence goes on from NC_089869.1 coordinate 19,269,581, forward strand.
AATATCTGGGAAATGAGGATCTGCCAAAAAAAAAAAAAAAAATAGCAATCCAATAATCAGGCAGTACTTTTGCATAGGCAGGTAAGTAACCAATCCACACAAAAACGTGTAATTGTTACACTGGTAGGCTACACCCGTCAAATTGATGACTGTTCTTCTGTGTTTTGTCTCGGATACAATTCAACATGACACATATAGAATCAACGGTGTCTTAAAATTATCTTCTGCACAGCTATTGGCTAAACCCTGGGAAAAAAATGGATGCGTCTGAGTCCCTGGAGAACATTGCTCTAGTGGATGTCATCCATGCACTATGTTGCTGCTCGATCATTTGATTTATTACAATTGGCATCCATGTGCATTTCATAAGATTTTTTAAAATATATATCGAGAACTGTTTTATATTAAAAAAAAAGTATAGTTTCTCTTCCAAAGTGCAGGGCTATATCAGGGAACATTTATGACGTTTATTGTTTATAATAAAAAGTACATTATAAATACATTGTAGAGATGTACATTGTTATTTATTATTTTATATAAACAGAAAATACACTTGAACATGCTAATATATACGAAAAGTAGTTGAATAAAAATAAAATAAGACAGAACACAGTTTTTAATAATTTAATCACATTTGATCATTTTGTTTATTAGCCTACTGCATCTCATATAGCATATTGATGGGTTGCAAGGTGAATCTATTAATTGACCAAAAACTCTTTAACACTAAATTATCACACATTTTTGTAAAGAAGAAAAGATAAAATGTAATACAGCTAAAGAGGTTTCTGGAGCATCAGACATGCTGACACATTTAGACTATAACTGTGTTTAAATGCTGTATGAGTCCTGACACAAATGATAAGGCAGCTCTTGAAAATGTGGATGCTAGGCAATAATTTGGATAGAAATCAATGGAGTAGCTTTCATCTGACCAAAGCACATTTACCCAGTGTTCAGTGGTCAACGTTTGAGGCTATTTTTGTATACACTCATATAGAGAGAGGTTGTAATTTGTTGTCATCCCTTTTCAGAGATTGCAGAATTGCTTTGCACAGGATTTGGTCTCATTAAACCTTTTAAGGGCTGCCTGGAATTTGTATCTTAAGCATTTCATTTGTTCTACTCTTGTAACCTGGGAGACCCCCTGGGAGGAGGGAATTTGTATCTCAACTAAAACCTTTGGTGCTTTTCCTTGTTTTTGGCATTTCCACACAGCAGAACAATATACCCTTATTGGAAAAATATACATGTATCCAACACTCTCCACTCTAAAAAGCAAAACAAAAAACACCAACACAATACAGCTACAGCTATTTGTGGTTGATGGTTGTTATACCCTAAAGTATTGTTGCAATAATTAGCAGTTGGAAGTTGTTAAACAATTTACACACACACACACACACAAATTTTCCTCGACATGAACTTAACCTCTTCTGACCCAAACCTATCAGTTGTGTTCCTGCCCCAAACCCTACATGTTTGTTCACATACAGCCACAAAACATGGTTCCAATCAACTTAGGTGTTATTGAGTGTGTACATTTTGTGTCTCCGCTTCTGAAAAAGGTTTCTTCCACGTAACACTGTCATGGACACCAGATTTCTGGAGATGAGGTTTATGGTGGTTTTGGAGAACAGATGGTGCCATAGTTTTGCAGTGGGATTGGGTATAAGCTCCATTTCCAATGCAACAACAGATCCAGTATCCTTGAACTCCGTCCGTCATGATGGATGCTATTGTAATAATAAGAAGTTTCATCTTATACATTTGTATATACCTATGTCTATATTAATGGAGGTCAATAACCTGTATTCTGAGATCTTCACAATATTCTGAGTTTGAAGGTCAGCATGGGAGTCATGATTATATACATTTCTATTTAAATTGATTGGTAGATTTCCATAATATAATAATGCAATAAATTAATCTGATACTTTGATTATATTGAGATTACTATAGAGGTGAATACGACAGTTATTTTCACTGGACTGTTACAGCTCTCCAAAGCATTACAAATAACCGTTGTAAATGTATACGGGGCTGTAACAATTGTTGGAGTGCACAAACATTTAGTCTGCTGCTTAAGACAAATTTTAAAACTGTATGAACCAGTCTCACCTACTGAAAACAGATTTTTTTAAATTAAATAAAATATATAGATATAAACATACCTATGTATGTAAAATGATTACTATAATCTGTTATTTTTGTTGGTTGCTAGGCACTCATGCTATTTTCCAACTTTGAGATACTCAGAATGCAGATGGTGTTAAATGGTGAGTCTTTGTTCTGTTCAATGGGGTTTCTAACCCAGCGAAGTCTGAATAACACTGAAGTTCTGTCCGATGCTAGATGTCTGGAAGACGTTCATTTTTTCTCGTTTTTTTCCTCTTGGTGGCCAATTCAGTTACTTAACAGAATAAGTGGCTTGTTGTTCGTTTTTGGCCGCCAGGAATCTGTGCAGTGCCCCCTTTTGTTAGGACCTTGTTTGTGGCATGAAAAGACTGTGGGATAATTGGTCTCTTGTCTCCTCTGAATAATATAAATGGCCCATCTCACACGCAACTCATGCAAGTTGGAAAGTTGTGGAGTAAAGAACGTCTGTTTGAATGCTTTATGAGAGCATGACATCCTACAGAAACCATAATGCAGATAGGAATTCTTTAAATCTAAGCCTGGAAAAAAATATTTAAAAGGACAAATGTTTAAAAGAAAGATGGAATATTGACATTTCATGCATTTTTATTTTAAAATATTCTCAATATAAAAATGACCACATTTAATTAAAAAATATATGAATTATTCTAAAGCAAGTGTTTTTGGTTTCAGTAAAAGCAGAAGCATAGCAATCCCAGATAACGCTTTTCATCTGGAAAGGATTTATTCTAAATTTATAACAGAACACACATAAATATACTGATTTAGCATTTCCAAAAGATGTTATGCATGCTCTTACCAGAGACTCCACTTTAAAGAGGTAGAGATGTAAATGTGTCTATCTTACACTTACTCCTATCAACTGCTAATATTGTTAGGGCCTAGATTGTGCTGCATCCTCTAGGACCTGTTTTGCTTAGAAATTCTTAGCTGTCAATCCAAGTGAACATTCTAATTAAATTCTTAATTACATTAAGCTATGCTATACATATTGTGTATTTAATGGAACTTAATTAAACTCGATTCTCGTTTTAATGTAATGAATTAAAACTAACATTATGGACAGATTTAGGAAGACAAAAATGTAAAAATGTAGTTTTTGCTCAACACACGCCTCCCTCCATCTGCTACACTCCACAGAAACACAGCTGACTTTATTGGTTTTAAATCTCCAAACACGACACAGCAGGACCGAGGCTCTGCACTGCATCAATGTCCTACTGGCTCATTTAAAGGCCATCCATAGTTTTACATACAGATGCTTTCTGCTCAGCGCCACACTCACTGCACGACTGTCAACAAAGCAACGCTGTAACACACGGGTCGCCTTCCTGTCGCGTCGAGTCCGCAGTTCTGCGCAGATGTGCAGAATCCCGCCGATCCCATTGGTGGAGACGCGCAGATCCGCGCAGAACTGCGGACATCTGCGCTACACCAACGCGACCCGAATTTTAATCAGTCGCATTCTTAGACGTCATCAAACCGCTGCCGTCTGAAATGTAAGCAAGAGACTATGGACGAAGGGAGACTGAATCTTGTGAAGGTATGGCAGTTTAGTTTACGTGTTAAAATCATTCGTAATGATTTTAAGGTTAGTTTGAAAACAACGGTTAGGATAAAATGCGAGTTACAAATATGCAACATACATATTTCACATTTGACAACAAGTAACAATATGTTGAGGTAATTTACACCAAGGTTTACATTTCAAAATGTAACCCATATCAATTTAGCCATATCTAATCCCTACCACAACCACCCTAAACGCTTTCCGAGCCTATTCCCACTCCTTAAGTTTGATTCAGATATTTACCTGTAAGTGTTGACTTGTAGGTATTTCACATTCTTGTTTTAAAAGTTGGCTGTGCACTATATTTTAATAAATACATTTAATTGTGAATCACACACACACACACACACACACACACAATAAATCACTATCAATATGCTGTGCAGTAATAAGTGCAGTAAATACTCCAGGCTTGTCCTGAATTTGTAGGGAGCTAAAACCACAGTTCAACATTTTTTATTTACACAAAAAACGACTTACACTCAGACATATTGGAAAACCCATTGTCAGTAATGTTTCTGATGCAGTCTTTCATTTGAAATCTGTTCGGGGGAAATTCATTTTGGCATGAAACGTATTTTTGCCCTACAGTAATGTAATTGGATTTACAGTGGGTCATATTACTGGAAAAGCTTATTATCTGCTGTATACTAAAGGCAAAACACTATAAACAAATTCAATCATGTTTATTCCCTGCCCCAGTGGAGGGTTAACTGAGGCAGGATAAAGTGAATTTAGATACCATAAAAAGCACTCTTCATTTTCAAAGACAGTGTCAAAGCCTCTAAAACCTTAGGAAGAAGCTCTATGTATGGATTAAATGTGATTGCAGTATTGTTTTATAACACTAATGAACATATGGTGCATTTTGTTAGTTCAATTCAATTAAAAATATTTGTTTTCCCTCTTCGCCATGTGAGTAAAACTTGAAGACAGCCACTATAGATTGTTTCGATTTAAGAAGAAAAATATAAAGTACAGTTGTTTTTAATAAGATTGGTTTATTATTATTTAAAGTGAATAACTCTAAATTGTTATTTTAATAGTTTATTTTTTCCGGCTTTAGTGTTTACACGAATTTAGAGTTCAGTTTCTGTATGTTACATCTTTACTCTGCAACTTTGAAGTAGACTACTGCCTTTAAGCTAGACTAGGCCTAAATATGAGTTTGAGTAGTAATCATTGTGATTAAAAAAATGAAAGACTGCAGTATACATTCATTTTGAGGCTATAATGTAAAACAAATGATAGGTTGCCTAATTAGGTATCTATGTAAACATATTTATGTACATATGTTTTGTTTTAAGACAGACACTTAAATGAATGCAGCTAAGCTTCCCTCACAGCTGGAAAGCTAAGAGTAAAGGAAAGCATATCAATATTTTGTAATGACTTTTGTGCTGTACATTTAACCAAGCCACATAATATATATTGAACACCTTTGAGAAATGCTGAGGTCTGCAACTAAGATTTAATAGTTCATTTTGATCGACATTTTCCAGTTGTTCTGTTGTGCATTAACCATTTGAAAAACTTGAATCAGGAGGTTTTACTTATGACCTAGTTAAATGGCAAGGGGTACATTTCAGACAAGGACATATTTATCTTACATCAGACCACTTCCTTGTATGCCTGATAAACGTATAAAATAATTCAGTCATGTTATAGCAGACACAGCAGTGAGAGTTAATGAAGGGATTGGCACACCTCTAGAGCACAGGAGAATGGGTATTATGCACATGTGCTGTTCCTATGTGGACTCAGTATGATTGCCGTTTGTTTAATCTTGAAAATCTTCAAGTGACATGGAAAACGAGATCTATAGAACCTTATCAGATTATCCATCCTGAGCTTCATCCCTAGTCTTAACCTTTATCATGACCTTTAGATTGCAAGGTCACAAATGTGATGATCCACCCAGCCTAGTGAATGTGAAACTCTAGAGGTCTGGTTTTAAGTTTCCTACAGCTTGCTGAGGTAGTCTTCACAGATCTGTGTCACCTGAGTAGCGGATTAATCGTTACCAGAATTGTTTTTTATTATTATTTTTTGTTTTAATGCAGAGTACAGAGATTCAGAGATAGACTAGTGCAGATGATTAGAAAAATTGAGAAAGTGGAATAAAATAACTTGCTTTGTTAAATAGTTCAGGTTTAAGCCTAGGTCTGTATGCACACCACACATAATCTGGGCTTTTCACCCAATTTTTGAAACACATTTTCATTTGCATGTAGGTTACACAAGATTTTAAAAGATGGAACTTCATAACTTTTTAATTAAAAAGTGCCTTGCTACACCCTGAGCTCCCTGTGTTTCTCCTACACCTTTATATATGATCAAAAGCCCAGCTGGCCAAGGGGCAGGTTGTGAAGCTGTAGTTTAATAATGTGTTCCAGGTGCATGGTGTCGGAGGGTATGACTCAGACTTCAGTGAAGATGAAAGCCACGAAGAAACATCTAATAGTAAAAAGAGAAGGTATGCTTTCAAGCTTATTAGTGAGACATTTTGATGTACGTATGGATATTGTATGGTTTTGAATAGTTTACCTTTCTTCTGTATGTATTACAAAAATATGTTGAGGGAAGCATTTTAGAGTGCCATTGCTTTTCCTTTCCCGTTAGGGAAGAAGAAGACTGGTTGTCCATGACTGCCTTTTTCTTTCACTTAATTAATTCACATATTTTACAATGTTTTGAGAACATACATTGTTTTCTTAGGGATTATCTCTAATTACAATGAACTTGAACCACAAGAAAGTTATGTAAACACAATTAAAGGTGCAGTATATATTTTATATATTGATTAATGCAGAATGTGTAATAGTTTTGTTTTACTGCAGGTCTTGGCTAGCATTTGTTTTGTAGTCTCGTTTTGTTTGTGCCGTTCACATTCCACATTGCCAGATTTCCTATGAGAGTTAAATGGAATCTGCTTATTTCTGTGGTAACTTAAGACCAAAGGTTAACTTACTTATTTGCTGTTCATTTTATCCCAGGGGAGGATATTTTTTGCAGAGTGTTCAAAAAATGTAAACTGTTTTTTAAATACAGCAGTTAAAGAGGGCTCTATTGTAGATAACTAGAAATCATGATGGGCTGGCTTGTGATACTGTTTTCTTATTTATATTATTTCCAGTAAAAGCAGTTTAGATTTTACTGATAGCATTTTAACAACAGGCAGAAAAACAAACAAATGAATCTCAAATGCAGAGTTTGCCTACTACATGGAAGTTCTGTCTAAATAGAATTGAATCACATTAAATTGCTTTAAGTGCAACACATTAAGTGGCTTTGATCACCTTTTGATTGAATTATGTGATAGTTATGTTTTACCCCTTGATTTTTAGAAAGAATAAAGATGACTCTCTACTGCAAAAAGCATTTCAGAAAGGAAAGCATGTCAAGTTGGTCCACAAGAATCTTGCAGCCCATGAATGGGACAGGTAAGTATTTAACCAATCGAGGGTCACCCTTGGGTGTCACGTGTAGAGGAAAACAAACGTGTCAATAAATTAACATTTTCATTTTGCAGGGAAGAAGCTCGAAACAGACGTCACCACTTGATCTCAATGAGTGCCGTATCCTTTCACATGAGTGTTGTGCAGAATACAAACAAATCAAGCCACAGGACCACTTTGCACACGCCTTCCCTGTTTTTTTGTATTTCCAAGAACATGCTGAACAATTATGGGAACAGCACAGCCTATCCAGGAATATGAACCAAACGCCCAATGTGTAATGTATTCATCTAGTAATAAACATCCACCCAGAAATTTGAACAACTTCTACAGCAAGGGCCATTTGTTCATGTTGAATATTTATCATTACAAACCACAAGGATTAGATAATGTACTGATTACCCCAGCTGCTTTGTTTCTGAGATGTGTTGGTGGAAATAATTTAACACACTTATTACGGATTCTGTTGTTTGGCACAGTTTCTGCGATCTGTGCTCTGTAACACTACTGTCGATAGCAGCATTGCTTCTCCCTTCCCTTCCTGAAGGAATTGTTATTGTGGCTTTGACAGACAGCATCATCTAAGCACGTTGTGTGAAGTGTTTCAACACTGATGGAAATGTGTTGCTGAGTGTTTCGAGACAAACTGTGCTTTCACAGTCTGACAAGCCTTTTTAATAGTTGTTTAAAAAGAAAAAGAAAGGAAGAGAGAGTGCTTGACACATTGTACGTGTTCGATCACCCCATGTTATATTTTTTTAATAAACATCGTGAATCATGAACCAGTAATGCTTTTCACAACAGTTGACATAATCCTTATATTCGTGTCTCTATAATTAAGTTCATATTTCTTCAGTTAGCCACTATTAAATTATCTCTTACCAAAAAAAAAAAAAAAAGGTTTTACATTTGTTTTCATTTAAGTAAGTTATATATAATTCCAGATTGGTTTTAATTGTGTTGCAATTTGTTCAGGAGAAAATCATGAAACAGATGCACATTCCATATCATATGACTTAATTTCCTGAAGTTCAGCTTTTGAAAACAACAGCTTTTTGAACAGTTTTTTTGTTTTGTTTACAGAGGAATAACATTTATTGTTTACAAGCAAGGTGTGCACTATCATGTGCCATATTCTCTTAGAATAATTTGAATTTAATATTATTTAACCACAATTGTATTAATTTTATTATTATATTTCTTAGCAGATGCCTTATCCTGTGAATATATCATTTATACAGCTGGGTTTTTACTGGAGCATTCTAGGTAAAGTACCTTGCTTCAGGGTACAACAGCATTATCCCCCACCTGGGATTGAACCCACAACCCTCTGCTCAGGAGTCCAGAGCCCTGACCACCACCACCACTACTACTAAACACAATTTTTTAGTTCTAAAATATAAAAAATAACTGTCACAGGAGTGCTTTTTGATCATTTTAATTTTTTAGAAAAGTTATCTGTGACTAGAGCTGGTGAGCTTTCTGTAGCAGTGTCTTGAATGCTTTTTCCTAAATCAATTCTTCCCCAGTTTGACAGGCACAAGAAGATGGTTAGTGACTACATATTATTCTATGGTGGCAAAACAGAGGATTTTAAACGTTCCACGTAAGTATAGATTCTCCATTGCCTGGTCCTGCTTCAGGAAGTATGGTTACTGTGGTTGATGTGCATTTATATGATTTTTTTTTTTTTTTTTTTTCAGAAAAAACGATAAAACAGATCTGGATGTGGTGAGAGAGAACCATCGATTCTTGTGGAGAGATGAAGATGAAGAGGAAATGACATGGTAACATACACCTGCAAAGAGATCCATTCTGTATAAGGATCACAAAATAGAGTACATAAAAGGGAACAATTTCCCATTGATTTTATATGTATTTTTAGTTGTTTGAAAGCTTAAATTTAATTAGAAATCATTTTGTATTTGGAAACCAGGAATCAATATGAATTAAGTAATATAAATGACAACATTAGTTTTTAAATTAGTGAGTTTATTAATGTGCAGAATGCTGAGGTTCTAAGAACCAATTTAGTTGTATGACTGTATCTTATTTTCCCTGGCAGGGAGAAAGAGCTTGCAAAGAGGTACTATGATAAGCTATTTAAAGAATACTGCATTGCTGACCTAAGCAGATACAAAGAAAACAAGGTGTGTGCACTATTCCACTTCTTTCTCTGCATTGTATATATCCATACTATGGTAAATCTCCCTCATAAAGTGTTTGTTCAGATTCATTTTTGTGCATTATATTGAAATGAAAAACCTTGTGTTATTTACTGGTAAACTATTCTTATATTATACAATACTAATGTCATACATAAGTATCTAAGGAGTACATTGATTTATTCAGTTCAACGTAACATTACAAAATCTATTACAAAATTTCTCTTAAATCTTAAAGTGTAGAGCCACTTTCAGTCACGAAATATTCAGTGTTGAAATCAAATCTCATGACGAGATCAGATTGACTTTGTATATGTCTTTTCAGTTTGGTTTCAGGTGGCGAGTGGAGAAAGAAGTCGTTTCAGGAAAAGGTAAGCCATGGTTTTTGGGGTTAATTCTTCTTGGCAAATTGCATTAATTGACTTAAAGCAATAACATGAGGAAACAAAACAAAAACAGCTTGACAAACATCAATCAATCAATCAATATATCAATCAATACAAAAAGGTGTACATACTCAGCCATCAGTTATTCATGGCTTTTTCCGCTAAATGTTTGAGATTCCTCCATCACTTTACTTCAGAAAGCAAATATCTCTGAAGTACCCCATTTATATTGACTATTTTTCCAGAATGGATGCTTCTTAGAAATTTTCTGCTGTGCATGTGTATTATTATGTAGATATTGTAGCTTTAAACTCATTAAGAAGTTGTAATTAATCTGTTATTAATGATTTAAGTACATGTTGTTTGTCAAATAACTATTTTATTGCTGCATCTATGTTTTATACTGAAAATATGACAACAACATCTCAAAAGAGAAAGGTGAATAAATATACTGAGTGGACTGAGTATCTTAAGATTACAATATATAATATATTGATATTTTTGTAGATGAGGACATATCTGTGTATATATATTAAGCAGAAAATTATATTTTGGTTAGATCTAGTTGTGCCTGAGTCAAGGCCAACAATAAAAGAACAACCATGTTTTTAAAAAGCATATATGTGGAGTAGAAAGGGGAAATATATCTTCTTGATCATACCATTAGAGGGTGCTAAAGATCTGCAGATGCAATTCGGACATTAAAATAGTCTACCTGTTTTGAACACGATCATTTGAAGCTAGGTGCATCCAAGTCCACGCCCGATTCAGTTCAGAAGTCAGTGTAAACACAACCCTACAGTTAAGTTTACTTGGAACTCTAATTATAAACTGAACCAAAACTGAATCAACATAACCTTAAATAATTTCAGTGCTAAATCACTCATAACAATATTCTTATGTGCCATTCGGTATATTTTCATAATTTCCATTGTTTTATAATGGAATCTTTTGTTAGCCCAACATGTACATATTATTGAACTGTCACTGAACTTCCCTATAGCTTTGTAGTGCCAGATCTAGTGAGTTGACATTATACAGTGAGGGAAAAAAGCATTTGATCCCCTGCTGATTTTGTACGTTTGCCCACTGACAAAGAAATGATCAGTCTATAATTTTAATGGTAGGTGTATTTTAGCAGTGAGAGACAGAATAACAACAACAACAATCCAGAAAAACGCATTTCAAAAAAGTTATACATTGATTTGCATGTTAATGAGGGAAATACGTATTTGATCCACTATCAATCAGCAAGATTTGTGGCTCCCAGGTGTCTTTTATACAGGTAACGAGCTGAGATTAGGAGCACTCTCTTAAAGGGCGTGCTCCTAATCTCAGCTCGTTACCTGTATAAAAGACACCTGTCCACAGAAGCAATCAATCAATCAGATTCCAAACTCTCCACCATGGCCAAGACCAAAGAGCTGTCCAAGGATGTCAGGGACAAGATTGTAGACCTATTCTCCATCAATAGATTACCTTCACCATTTCAGCAGCAGCCTCAACCCAAACCCTTGCCCACACTGAAATGTGAAGCTAGGCCTATACTAATCCACACTTGATTCAGTTAACTCAGCAGAAACACAACCCAAATCTTAACAGAAGTCTTAGTTTACTTATTTAATCACTAAACATTGTTTTAGAGCAAATTACATTATTTAAAGTCATACTCTAAGCACAACTTAAAACTGCAGTGTATATTAAATATTTGTGTTAATACATTGTACATTACTGAGGAAATGCAACCTTCATGCTTGGTCATCTTTCTGTTGTATATTATCTTGGTATTGGTTCCATATCTACAAGTTAACATTTTAAAAGATGCCAATGAAAAGGTGATGGGAACTAAACACTAAAATATAGCATTGTTTTCTTAAGAAACAATAATGCATATGACCAAATTTGACATTTTATACAGATATAAAGATAGTATTTGAACTGGACTTTATTTTAACCAGCATTTTGCATACAACTGTGATTCATTGTTAACTGAATACAGTAATGATGGATGACAGTTATGTAGTTTAAAGGTTTGAGTGTTATGCCGTTACACTGGTGTGCCTGAAGGTATTTCTTGTTAGAGAAATTCAAGGGACAGGAGTGAAACGTGGTCTGGTGTCCCATTGGACCAGGTGCTCTGAAGTAATGTCCCATTTTGCACCCTGTAATACTCTTAAAACCCAAGTGAGCTGCGAGGTATTCCTGTTCATGTCTGTGCAGATTTGTGAGGACCATGCTCCCTCCATTCCTGCCTGAGCTATGACTCTTGAAAACCATCTGTCACACTACGTCTTCTCCCCTTTGCTAGCTAGCTTAGCTTGGCCGTCTCTGTTGACGTGCTGCTGCCGGATCCTCTAAGGTGATATTGGGCGCTTTAGCACTTGGTCTTCAGGAAATTCAGTGCCAGGATTAGGGAGTCCACTCTGTTGTGCTGTTCAGTCTCTGACGACAGCTGACGGCAAAAGTCACATGTATGTGTTTATGGAGGGGAACACCCCTGCTACCTACCTAATTTACAGAGTGTAATAGGATGATAATATCAGTAGTGAGACTTAGAGGGTTTACACTAATGTGTTTCGTCACTCAGCTTAAGGGCATTTTATCATATCGGATAGCTGAGTCGCAGCTTGCAAGTTGCTTTAAAGTATTTTAATCGTTTAGGGAAACCCCACTGCAAAATACGTCACTGGCGATATAAGATAATTGGCTAGGGAGAACACCAGTGCTATGGCGTGGTAGGTCATGCCTTCAATATTCAGTTCATTAGTAGCCCAGCAACCCTTTTAGTACTTCCTGGGTATCTGGTATGGGTCCGTTATCATGACAAATGCCCACATCAAGTCATTTATTTGATTTCAGTCAACTGTTACAATCTGAGGTTGATAAGTGCAATTTAATTACTTCACAAGCTTAGTAGCGGTAATTGTCTACTTCAATAAGGGAACCCTTCTGATGGTCATCCTATCTTAAATATTTAACATTGACTCGCACTAATGTCCCAAATAAGACAATGTCGGGGAGCCACTTACTGAAGGGTTGGGATGTAAGTGTTTTGCAGTGCTGCTTTCTCCTTTAAAAAAAATCATTTTTATTTTGGGCAGGTTAAAACTTATTGGTGGTAAGACAACCTGATTTATACTTATCAACTGTGTTTTTTTTTTATATATCTGTCATCTCAAATTGCGTGTGCGTGTCGAGGGCTCCTGCACGCAGCCTATAAGTGCTTAGTGCACAATTCATGATTGATGTTGCTCAATTGTGCAATGTAAACACATTCCTGTATTGAGGCTTCGCGTTTAATCAAATATAACTATTTCACAACATTTTGAGATCATTCTATCAGTCTGACATTTTTATGCCTAAATCTATACTTTCCTACTTTCATCCTGTATGGGTGCCAGACCAAAACTATTGTATGTATTTTAAATGGTGAAACGTTTAATAATAATTAAAATAAAAGCAGCTGGATCTTTTCAGATTAGTATCATTGTATTTCAATTACCAAGTCCATACTTTCTATCCAAACAACCTAGGTCTTTGGAATATTGCTTTAATTTAAGGACAGTACATTTTCCCCAATAACGATATAGCTGTTATAAACTGTAGCGTTAGCAGTACTACAGTTTACAATCTGTCATATAAGACAACACAAATATTCAGGTCACTGCATATTAAGTGTTCTTATCCACAGACGTTTCTCTGTTGAAAATATCTAACTGGGGGTGTTTTTTCTTCTTTTTCTGCAAAAATATTTTTTGTCAACGTGACCTTTATCAGTACAGACTGTTCTATTTTTGTATATTTTTTTCAGTTGTGACCTTTCATATGTGGGGGAAAGGATGAATCATTTGTGGCTGTAAACTGGTCAGTATATTTGGCATCTTATTAAATTGTCTGAAGAAATTGTTTGGTAGGCTATAGCCTTTAACATTAGTACAGGATGAATATCCACAGGGTCATGTCTTAAACTTTTGAAATCCAGAAGTATGTCCTGGGGGAAAACAAAACACACCATACATTATATAATTTTATCATTTGGTTTATTCTCCCCCTGCTTCCATATTCCAGAAGGCATACGCCAAGGCTAAACAAAAAAATGCGTGCCATCTGCCAGTTTAAAATGTTATGCCCACATGGTGTCAAAAAGCAGCTTTCACGTGGCATTTTTGGTATTTGCAGTTAGTGGGTGTCTAAAATGTCTTATTTAATCAGAGTTTAAGTCTCCATCACCCCTATTACTGACCTTTTCAACGCCCTGCCCCATTAAAATGAGCAGGCTGAATATAAAATATCATAGCAAAAGACTTGTGATTTCCAAAAGCAATTGTACAATGTGTAATTAATTGTTACTGTGTTATTGTAATTACAATCTTATTAATGATCGACTACAGTTTAACAACACAGTTTATTTTCTTTCTTTTATTTGATCAATGTAATCCATGAAGAATATACAATGCAGCAACTTCGCTAGTATGACATTTCAGTTTAGCTACATTTAGTAAACAACAAGAGCAAACTGTAACGTGCTCAGAGTCAATCAGTCTCAATGAATTACACTTGATGTCACATTTATATAAACTGCTGTTGATGAGAAACAAACCCAGCAGTGTGTGTCAGCTTTTTTGGTGATGCTGGTTTGGCAATATTTTTGCGTAGAAGTCTTCTGCTATATTCAGTACTGTTTTTGATAATATAATAGGGCTTTATGTATATATTAGAGCTAGGGTGGCATGAGATACGTAGGAGCCATGTGTGTGTGAATGTGAGCAGGATGAAGGGAAAATATCACCGTATCTAACACTTTGCTGCAGAGAGCAGATGCTTCAGGATACCCATATTGTACTACAATTCGTGGGGGAAGCCCTGGCAGAGAGACAAACCGTGTGGCCATTTTTATTTGCAGTAAATCTGGAGTAATCCTGCTGTAGTTAAATCCATGCTGTTGGTAGCCAGATGAGGGATTGTGGTAAACCTATCGCAGTACAGGACGTGGAGGAGTGAAAGGAGAGTCCGTCTGTTACGGCATCAGGAGCAATAGATTAAAGATCTGTAAGCCAATGAAAGTGCTTTTTCTAAAGACTTCGAGCTGTATGACAGGGAGGCTATTTTGTGTACTGTAGAAGGTGTATTAAAGATTATTCCTTTGACTGCACTGTTAAAGACTTAGGATGGAGATCCTGCGTGTCACTTCTATGACGTTTACGGAGGTGTTTTCCCCTCTTGGCTTTAAGGTGTTAAGTATGAACCAGATTTTATTTATTATCAATACAAATTGGAAGGGAAATAATGTCTAAAAAGAGTGATACTGTGAACACCTATATGACCAGGCAGGTTGTATGAAAGTGGGCATTTGTGTGTGGAAGTGCATATATACCATAACATTATGACCACTGACAGGTGAAGTGAATAACACCGATAATCTCGTTATCATGGCACCTGTCAGTGGGTGGGATATATTAGGCAGCAAGTGAACATTTTGTCCTCAAAGTTGATGTGTTAGAAGCAGGAAAAATGGTCAAGCGTAAGGATCTGAGCGACTTTGACAAGGGCCAAATTGTGATGGCTAGACGACTGGATCAGAGCATCTCCAAAACTGCAGCTCTTGTGGGGTGTTCCCGGTCTGCAGTGGTCAGTACCTATCAAAAGTGGTCCAAGGAAGGAAAAGCGGAGAATCGGCGACAGAGTCATGGGCGGCCAAGGCTCATTGATGCACGTGGGGAGCGAAGGCTGGCCCGTGTGGTCCGATCCAACAGACGAGCTACTGTAGCTCAAATTGCTGAAAAAGTGAATGCTGGTTCTGATAGAAAGGTGTCAGAACACACAGTGCATCGCAGTTTGTTGCGTATGGGGCTGCGTAGCTGCAGACCAGTCAGGGTGCCCATGCTGACCCCTGTCCACTACCGAAAGCGCCTACAATGGGCACGTGAGCATCAGAACTGGACCACGGAGCAATGAAAGAAGGTGGACTGGTCTGATGAATCACACGTTCAAGGTGTCGACTTGGCCTCCAAATTCCCCAGATCTCAATCCAATCGAGCATCTGTGGGATGTGCTGGACAAACAAGTCCGATCCCCACCTCGCAATTTACAGGACTTAAAGGATCTGCTGCTAACGTCTTGGTGCCAGATACCACAGCACACCTTCAGAGGTCTAGTGGAGTCCATGCCTCGACGGGTCAGGGCTGTTTTGGTGGCAAAAGGGGGACCTACACAATATTAGGCAGGTGGTCATAATGTTGTGGTTGATCGGTGTAAGTAAACACTGGGAATATTGTAAACCAGTACATGAAGCAGATCTGTAATTTATAAGGGTAAACAGAGTAAAATAAATAACTAGTCCAGTCAGGCACAGGCTGCTAATCCGGCCTGCTTGTCTGCGGTGTATTAATGACTGTCTGCCTCTCAGGACAGTTCTTCTGCGGGAACAAGCGATGTGAAGCGAAAGAAGGGCTGAAGAGCTGGGAGGTGAACTTTGGCTATGTTGAACATGGGGAGAAGAGGAACGCCCTTGTAAAACTGAGTAAGACCAGCTTTTAATCACGGGGGATTGGGCGTGTGGGTCTGTGCTTTAAGGACTGTGCAGATAATCCTGTTGCTATTAATCCTTTCTCAGGTCACAAAAAGCAGCGAATCCAATTAGAGTATGGCCTGAGAATGGAACAATTATTTCTAGAAAACCCCTCCTCCTTTTTTTTTTTTTTTAATTTGTTTCCTGAGGGAAATGTCTGTGCAATGCCCAGTGTAGACAGAGGTGTGGAGGTACTACAGTTACACTGTTAGAAAGTCCACTTCTATTGTATCATGTCAAAAGGTGCAATATTTAGCATTTACTGACTTCTCACCACCAGCCCGATTGGTTTCTGTGTTCTTAGTCCAACAATAGGGAATGGGATTTTGTAATCAACATGGCTTGACTTGTTCACTGAAACTCTGAAAACATTTAAACACTTCACATTTCTTCACAGCATGCAAGACGTTAAAATTGGCAGGCCGTTATGTAATTAACTTGCATCTGATGTTAATTTTTAGGACTTTGCCCAGAGTGTTCCTACAAACTTAACTATCATCATAAGTAAGTAATCTTCTTTTTTTTCCCTTCCAAAAATCTGCATGTGTTGAACTGCAGCAATACAATACATCATATTTGAAAAGATATATACAGCTCTGGAATAAATTAAGAGGCTACTTAACATTGATTTCTGAGATTGGAGTGGTCTCTTAATTTTTTCCAGAGCTGTATATATATATATATATATATATATATATATATATATATATATATATATATATATATATTAAACAGATTTATGATGGTAAGTCAGTGCTGTTCTGATTAAAGAATAGATGCCTTCAGATTATATATCCTAGTTGTTATACAAATTATACATGGGATAAGCATACTTACTGTAAGTAATGACACAGGCATTGAAACATGTTAGCAAATACATGAAGATCCTTCGGTAAATACATTGACAACAGGCAGCTACCATGGAGTAATTCAACTTATAAAAGGAGCATTCAGATAATAATTATAATAATAATAATAATAATAATAATAATAATAATAATAATTGTCAGCCTTTAGAATAAATTCTAATTGCAGCTGACCTTGTGGAATTATAATTGAATTTGTTTGTTTTTTTAAGGAGGAAAGAAATTAAATCACTGAAAAGACAGCGGACTTCAGAAGGCAGTGGAGATGAACCACAGTCAAAAAAATCAAAGTCATCATCTACTAAGAGTCACAAACAGAAGAGGAAAACAAAAAGTAAATATATATATATATATATATATATATGTGTGTGTGTCAGTAATAGTAAATAGTTATTAAAAATGTGAAACATCACTTTTGTTTTCTGTTACTAATGACAAATTTAGTCTTTAGGACACGGCAAAGGCCAAAGCATTTATTAAGGTGACAAAGTAAGAATAGTAACCCCAGCACAACAAAACTGATACTTTGACACGGATAAATATAACCTTTGAAAGCGGTAAGCTGTGCTGTGAAAATAACCCTGGTGTACACACATGCTGGTTTATATAACAAATTATTTACGATCAATTTTTTTTTTTTTTTTTAAACATATGCATGTATTTAAGACATAAACAATGAAGTTATACACATTTGAAGAGCCAAGGGATTTTTATAATTATTCTTTCATATGCCTGTAGTGCTAAGTGTGTATTTTATACAGGCCAGAGGAAAGAGCAGTAATTCACTGTGCCTGTCAGAAAGCACACCAGACCTGTCAAACAGCTGCCTGCTTCTGGTTTTCATCTGTGTTCTGATGCTGTGAACCACTGCCAAAATAAGTTATGCTCAGACATTTGTAGGTTGTAGCATATATATATGTTCAGCTTGTGTTTTTCTTTCTTGAACAGAACATCGCTCCCCTAAAAGCTCAGAGGACTGGGAGGAGTCTGATAAAGGTAGGTCTTTGATAACTCGTGGAAATGGGCCGCCACACGCATGCCTTACAGCAATCGGCTGTGAAAGAAGCCACAAGGCTTTCTCTTGATCCAGGTAGTTTATTATATTTTTGCAGTGAAAACAGCTACAAGGCTTTCTCTTGATCCAGGTAGTTTATTATATTATTGCAGTGAAAACAGCTACAAGGCTTTCTCTTGATCCAGGTAGTCTATGATATAACTTACACAATATATATACATATGGGCCTACATACAAGTTAGACCTTAAACAATTCAACTTGAAATTGTCACAAGAATAGTTCTTACATTTGTCAGTACATTAAGCTCATTATGCCTTTTGAGAGTTGGTGATGGCTTTCAGATGATTAAATTAATCAACCATTTCAGGGAAAGGAACGCTCTTCAATGTTGAGATTTACTCCTTTTTACATTTTTATACCTGCTTGCTGTCTTGTGATGTGGCAGCATTTAGTGATATTTCAGATTTATGATGATCAGTTGTTGTGTACACAGGCGTTATGTACTCCTGTTTTTCACGTACAAAAACACCAATACTTTATGAAAGAAGCTTATTGCATATTCAATTGTACTTGTTTATTTTGTTTGTGTAGTAGCTTTAAACACATTTGTCTGAATTCTGTCTCAAATGACAAACGCACCTTCTTACTCTGTGCAGAATGAAAATGCTGGGTGACTAAAATCTCCCAGCAGAAAAACCTATTGATTAAATGTATTGTGTTCTGTATCATGTTGACCTTTTTATTAAAAGCAGTTCCTCTCCTCTTCAATCTAGACTCTGAAGACAGTGATGAATCTCAGGGCCCCTCCGATGCCGAGTACTGGAAGGGTCCTGCTGCCAGTGTGGAGGAGAAATCAAGGTGGGTTCATTCATCTTTTCTCCAGTGGGTCTGTTACTTTCATATAGATGCAGAACTGTGAAATGGCTTACAGCTTTAAACTACATTAAACACTGGTTCTCAATCTGTATGCTTTCCTAGATAATACCAGGATAATACTTATTTTGTGTACATTTTTCTTTGTAGAGAATGACACATATATAATTTTATTTTACGTCTTTATTCTGCAGGGAAGAAGAATTTGATGAATATTTCCAGGATATGTTTCTGTGATATACTCTACTCTTGGACTTATGTGAACTGTATAATATAATACTGGAACAGAAGAAAAACAGATTCCATCAGGAACATGGAGAGCTGGGATTGTATTTGGATCCATGTGACAATGAGCCACTTATTCTGTGGGCAGAAAACCGTACTCGCACTTTAGAGTACACTGGAGAGTGGACTGAAAAAAAAGTCTGTTTACTTTTTTATTTTTTATTGTATCTTTTTTGTTTTCTTAAGGCTCTGCTTACGTCATAAATAGGTGATGAAAACAAAATTACAAAAAACGAAGTAAATGCTTAATGTAAATATCCAATAAACGTGGGAAATTTTCATGCTCGACAGCTCAGTCAAGGGTTCGGCCATGTTTTACTTCACATGTCAAACAACCAATCAGATTCTCCGAGCTCACAGAAGGCTACAGTCACATGATCATGAGCTTGACTTTTAGACTTGTCAAATCAGCCTGTCATAATTTTGCTAGGATAAGTTTGGTAAAAAAAAAGTTACACAGATATCATAGCCTATATCAGATCATCAAAATACTGATAGACAGTAGTACATTTTCTATTAAATGGTTCCCAGCAATAATATGTGTACATTACACATGTAATTGCTGGGAACCATTCAGAAGAAAAATGTGGCAGTGCGTGTCATTTGGGTGTAAAATTCAGACTGGCAGAGCAGCCTTAACACTGAAGGTGTTGTATTCATTTCTCCTCAGCAACAAACCATTGTTGAAAAGATGGATGACCAATCTTGCTTGTCTAGGCTTCACTCCTACAGAATATTCTCGACTGTATTCTGTGCGCTTTCATAAGATCTGCTCCAAAGAAGATTTATACCACAAATTAGGTATGTTATACTTCCTTTCCTCCCTGCTGAAGAGCCACAACAACCCAATACCAGCCTTATCCCATCTGACATCACAAATGGCTTGGAATGACCATTCTGATATGGGCCATTTCTAACGATGGTTAATAAATGGTTAATAAAACTATTTAAATTCAGTTCATATCAGGTCTCTGAGCAGGAAAAGACACAGGGATACTCACAAGAAGGTGCTCTCACCCCTGGTTCCCCCCAGAAGGACATAAACATCTCACATAATCTCACATCATTCTGTGCCAAATTATTAGATGCATTTTTCAGTTTCAATATTGTTAACTGACAAATTTAACATTATACCAGTTTTATTAGTATTATAAATTATGAAGAGCACTGCTGTGTCCCTCATTTAATCAATGTGGTTTGCAGGCATCAATTGCCCTTGCGGTTTTCACCAGTGTTTGTGTACTGTAGCAGTTAGCTGTTTGCTTGATCTTCTTGGCTCCAATGGTAATCCTGCCTTAAAGGGTAGTCCTTGTCCTATCGAAGCGATGGGAACTACACTCTGTATTCTTAAATATGGTGACACTTGGTGGCTTGTTAGTCTTGTTGTCATGCTATAAACAGTGAAATGAGCTTGAGGTATCATTCCTGTAAAGTTGTATTCATTACAAAGCAGAACTAAACATTCAGAAGTGAAAACGTTTGAGGATTAAAGTTTATATTGCTTTGTTTTTTATTCTTGCTGTAAAATCGTGAAATTACTGGTACACTGATATAAATGCATTTGTCAAATGATCACTATAAACACAAGATCAATTATCAATGACAACAGCCTCAAGAACTTCAGGTACTGCCTTTATTTGTTTTCAATTTACATTTTAGGACACGTACACCTTTGTATTTAAAGAGACATGCAATGTTGATCTAACCTCTTCAAATAATACACTTCCTGAAGGAATATTCTCACATTTCAGTGCTCTGTACACATATATGTTTAGTTTTATGTTTGTTTAATTAGACATTTCCTTGTGTCTTAATAGGATCCAAATCCAAGGTGTCTATCTTGTGCTGCTTAATGTAATTCTGTAGCTCTGAAAACAGAGCTCTGCTAATGTCATCTTAGGTTCCTGAAGCCTGTCTAATTGGATTTAACTTCTTTACTGATGATCTGCGAGTTAAATGACAAGGGAAGTTACATAACATTGTACAATAATGTCCATGTACAGCAATAAGCTTCTTTGGTCAAAGTTTGAAGAAAACAATTAGTGCATGTGTTATGGTTTGGGAAGTTTTCAGGAGTAAGGTTTAATCTAGGATTATATATAGTTTTCAGGTAATTCTATTGTTTCTAAAGCTAGGAAATGGTGAATATCAAAAGGAGGATTCAGTTTTCTCATCAATCCATTACAAGTGCCCTTGAAAACGTAGATATAACCACAGACTTTTGTAGTCTGCTTTGCATAAGAAGAGTATTTAAAGGTTAAATCTGTGTGAATCTTTAAAGCTTGGCTTACATCCAAATCCAATCCAGTCCAATCTTCTTACCTCTATACACATACAGTTTCATGCAGGCATTTCTAAAGGCTTGTCGTTTTACAGAACTTTCACTGACGTGTCTTGGGTTTGAAAACATAAAATTTTTACATTTGAATTCGATTTTTACTCTCGCCTTTTCCTTTCATTCCTGTTCTGTAGCTTTGATGTTTAAGTAGTTCCACTATTAGATCTACTATCCAACTTACAACTCACTGAAAGATAGCACCTTGGACTGTAGTGCATTATTGTTCTCGTCTTTTCGTTTTTTGTTTCTCTTCCTTATATCAGAAAACCTCACAAATGTGGTTCCTGTTTCACAGTTAGTATTTACATCTGACAAAGTACTATGTTTTAGTATATATAAAATACATGTTACTTTACACTTTTCATTGGGTTAACATAAGTTGAAAATATACATACCTTAATATTTTTAACACAACACATTTTTAATGATAAATATACAGCTCAAGTCTTTTCTTCAGATGCATTAACAGTAATTGGATTCTTACACACATTGGACTGTGTACTCCAGGATTAGATGCTATTTTTTAGATTCAGAAGATGTAGTTTCAAAGTGTTTCTAAATGCCAAGCGTTTCAATTTATGACAGATGTTTTTTATTCCTAATGCATTTAATACTACTGCAAAAGCACTTACACTTTTCAGAACTGGTTCTGTAATACATGTGCATTTTTGTGTGCCCTTTTAAACACTGGGTCACGGTGACCACCCTGAGGTTTTCGGGTCAGTGTACAAAACTGTTGTCCACAATACTATTGAAATTAGGCAAACACTACAAATGTTTCCGTTAAATAACATGTAAAGCCTACTTATATAAACGGATTGGTTTTGAAAGTATAAAATTCTGTTGATTTAAATGAGAAATACTTTCTGTGTATGATTATTAAGCATTAAATCATGTATACTAATCCTTCTTAATTTGCTACTCATAGTTATATTAGGATGGTTTAAAAATATGGCATCTATTTATGTAAAATAATCCAAGGGTTGCAAATCATGTTTTTCATAATTTTTCAGTTCTTCTCCATATATTTGTACTGTAACACCACTGAACTAATTAGGTGTTCCTCTGAAGTTTGTACTGCTTAACCTCAGACTGAATTAAAATTAACTGAATCCTACAGTGAATACATGAATATACTATAGCAGTACAAACTTTGCATTGGAACAAAATGTGATGCATCTGGTTCTTACTGTGTAATTATTATAAATTACCAGGTGACATTACACACTGCATCATGATACAAATACATGTAAATAAATAAGGTAAACTGCTCAACTTATTGCCACCTAAGAAAATAACATGATGATCACATTTGCAGTCAATGAGTGCAGTAGTGAATATTACACAAAGATAATGAGAATCAGCCCTAAGAACTGATTAACAAAGCATTACAGCTAAAATTAATATGTAAAAACATCTCCTGTAGTGTCAGCTCGAGTGGCTAAAATGCGTTGTTTTTTCAGTCAGATTGACATTAACATGCTCTTCTAGATCTCTAGAGCCAGTTACTGGGAGAGATGGAGAGAGACAACTCTCCCATCTTTGCTGCTCTTTTTATCTTATCCATTGCCGTTCATGTCCTGTGTGAATGTTTCCATTTCTAGGACAACGCAGCACTGTTGTGTTCTCTGCTTCTGTCTCTGAAACACTGACAAGTCAAGAATATGGCGGATATTAATCTGAAACATTAGTGGAAGTTTTCATTGCAAATGAAAGAAAACGACAATATGTTCTAAACATTATGCCTCCAACAAAGAAACAAAAGTTAATTAAGTGTTTCACATCGTATTCCATGTATGCGTGTATGTATATAGCTTTAACTCTGTTGCTTAATGTTGCCTTGAGCTCATTATTCGTATTATTGCATAGCTGAGTTTTTATCAAGTATAGACATGTTTGAAAAAGCTTTTCTTTCAAAACCACAAAATAATTGTACTATATTATAGTTTATTTATCAAAATGTCTTACTGTTACTTGTATGGAATTCATAATGTAGAAATGTATTTCATTTTCAGGCTTAAATGTATAACCTGTAAAAATACATTCCTTTTGCAATACCTAATACTATGTTTGTGCTTAAAACGCAGTATAACTAGTGCTGATATATCATGGAAAATGATATTAAGCACACAATGTAAATTCTCTAGAGACATCAATCAATGTAAAAGATTTTTGTATTGAAGATAACAGTCTGCAACAAGCGTAAGTATGTGTTGTTTTTGGGTTTTTTCAGACCACTAAAGCAGATTTTGATTAATGGGCTGGAGGGTTTTGAAGTATGCAGTATCCACTCCAAACTAGATTTATCCACATCACCTGAGAAGACTGTTAGCTTTTGATGCCTGTGGTGGCGTGTTTAAAATATGTATTGCATATTAGGCTTGCTTTAAAAAAGAAAGTAAAATATTTACAGGAAAAAGACTAATGCCCAGATGTTAATGCTGATTTTTTCTAATGGCAGTTTTCCTCTTCACCTCTGTCAGTGGTTATAAGAGAGGTCGTGTCTTTTGATCCTTTGGAATGGCATCCAGCATAAGAACAGGACAAGGGAAATGTTGCAATCCTGTGCAGTACGTTTGTGCAATGCTTTTTCCAGCCAGTCTTGGGTGGCATGCTTGTATCTCTGAGACAGAAGGACAGTCGCACAGTTTCTAAAATATAGTGCAGGTTTTGGACTTGCCACTTTCAGCCCCATCGCCGTCTAGGGAAAAAATACAAGGATGTGAGCCAAAAAAGAGCAACAAAAGACTCACTTTCAAAGTCCTAACTGATTCCCAACAGAGACGTTAGTAATCATTTTTAATTTAAACCATTTGCTTGTCCCATTCTGTTCCAATATTATTTAATAATATAACCGTTTTTTCCACTTAAATACATCCATCTTAAAGCTCCTATAATGTCTGGTTTGGTTTATCACTCTAAGCAATTCATGTCAATTTCAAATTGAGAATAAAAAGAGGTTAAACCTTGAAACCCATCAATCTAATGGTACATAAGATAATATTAGTCTTCAGTCGGTACTAACAGATATCATGGAACTAAATGACCACTTTTGTTGGCACTACAGAGACACTGAATACAGCACAGTACCCTGAATTAAGTTCAAACCCAAATGGGGCCAAAACAAAATGAAAGAACTAAAGATAATGCCACATTTATACTATTAGCTAACTTGATAAAAATAATGAAGTGGTATTATTGTAAACTGTTTTCCTTGTGCCTAATTGTAAAATCTCTTTATGTAAAATTATATACACATTTGTTCTTAAATTGGATGTCCACAGGTTTATTTGTTGTTTATTGGTATTGAACTGTATTTACTGTTATCTTAGTTTTATTTTTTAGGAAATCCAACTATCCAACAGTAGGCTCTGTGTTGTGTTCGGCACCTATCTTGGCACCTAACTTCCTCAAACTGGGCTTCATCAATCTACCAGGTTATTTGTGACCCTTCCCACCTTTTTAAAACATTATTGTTTCTGTGTTCTGAGAAACATATTTCTTTTAAATCTGAAAACATCAAGTCTTTCAACTGAAGTAGTTCATGTTGATCCTTCTGCTAGTGGTTTTGTACTTTTGCCATCACACATGTAAATACGTAAAAAAGATTTAAAATAAAGTCTGGAGTTATGAATGCTATAACAGCATTCAAAATGTAGAAAAGCCTTCACAGTTCAGCATATGGTATGTATAACTGATTGTGACTTGGCAATAAGGTTTAAATATTTTTTGGGGAGAAAAGTTTTGGACAGTCAAAATTAACTGGGGTATGCATTTTTAAATATGTACGTATTTATAATTGATTGTGTTAAAACCTTGCTCAGACTTGTTTAAGAACAGCTTGTCTTCATATGTAAATCTCTACATTCTGTATTTTATTTAAAATGTGTTAGTTTATATTGAGTAGCTAAAGTAATAAGTTACCATAATGCCTTTTGGACCTTAAATGGACCTACCTTATTTATTTTCAAACTCTAAAGGGTTTTCTATGTGTATAAAAAGGTTTATACCAAATATGTGTATCACCTGCACATACACTGTAGCTGTAGCCTGTATACTAGTAATAATAAATACAATTACAGGAAATGGAAATACAGGCTGGATTTTCCACTAGCACTGATGTCAAGTCTTTAGTAACCTTTTTTGGCTGCCTCTTCCTGCTTCTTCTTCTCCTCTTCGATGGCCTTCACCTTCTCTTCGTGCACATCTGCCAGGGCCTTCCAATGCACTCGGTTGTTTTGCAGGCCATCGAACATGGGTGTGATTTCTTTGTGGAACCTCGCAAATTCCTGAGGCGGAAAATCACAACATGTCAGGCTCGCTACGGCAGGCTTTGACACTGCTGACACAAACATTCAGTCTCAAAAAAAGAAATAACTAGCCTCCCATTATACACAAGCACCTTGTGACATGTTGCTACATGTTTACCTAGTAACAATCACAGTAAATTTACCATGTGTGTTTTAAAGAGAGATTGCCAAAGTACTCTTTCCATTGTGTTGTGATTTTCAGAACAATCAGATGAGATTAGATGAATTTCAATTTGAGTTAGTCTTGCCTGGTTATTCATGATTTGAACTCAATGCATGGCTTTTCTTTTCCCTGTCTTACCAAAGATACAGGCAGGAGAGGGCAGAGTAGGGCATTATGAGACTATGGAGAGCTAATGGATTACTTATTCTCCAGGGTATCCTATTTGCACTTGCCTTGGTAATTTAAGCATAAGATATCAATTTAAATTTGTCATAATGGCAGGCTGGTAAATTTGAGTCAGATTAGTTCTCAGTAGTGGCAGCCATGTTGACGCCAGGCCTTTTCACTCTTACTGAACTGCTTATTACAATATGGTTAAGAAGATCTGCAAAACTGAGTATTAAGGCTGTGATTCTTCGACCATAATTTATCATATGACAAATTATGTGGTTTCATAGGGCTGTAGATCAATAAACCACTCACCTTGTATACAAAAGTACATACAAAATCGATAAAGCCAACTTGCAGCTTAGGCAATTCTTCAGCCTTGTTTCTGTCCATCATAGGCTAAACAGCAAAGAAAGGAGATCATGTAAGTCGTTTACTTGGGTTCCTTGAGATTCTTGTCTTAACAACTCACTCTGCCATATCTATATACACCTTGAAAATTTAGTAGAGACAGAGAGGAGTAGTTGAAGGGTCTCAATAAATCACAAATAATTTAATTTATTGAGCCACTGTGTAATTTGTATAATAATTTTTCAAATGCATGTGAAATTATCAAGATTACAAACACTGGAGGGGGTAGGCAAGGTACTGACAAGCAAAGATATGAAAGCTGAGGAGAAAGATCATGAAATTAAAGAGTAACAGACTTACAATGGGTTGCTGCTCGAGAACGGTCCTTTCCAAATCTCCCTGTTCCCAAAATTCATTGGCTACCATTAGGGCCACCTGAAAAATGTGGAATTGATATAAATGTATTGATGCTGTTCAAAATAGACAATACACCACCTCTGTAACCTCTCATCAACGTTAAACATGGTCTGCCAATTGATATACTCTTCGTAGAGGTAAAACAAATAATACAGAAAAATAGAGTATGATTGTATAAAAAGTTATATATTCATTTATCTATCAAACTTATAGCTTGGTGTAAAATGAAAGGGAAAATATGCTGCAAATGCACTTACCTTACTCTGGACTTCCCAGGGCTTGGTAATGGCAGATAAATCACATCCAGTCATCATCATTGCCCTGTTTTGGGTGGTTTTGTTGTTGGAAAAGGAAAAGCTTGACATACACTAATTTCTCACAGCATTTATTATAAATATAAAAATAACAACAATAATAATAAAACCTACTGCTGGTCATAAAGCTCTAGAGATGTTATAGATATGCATACATATTGTTTGATATATATATATATATATATATATATATATATATACAGCTCTGAAATTTTTTTTGACCACTCCAAGTTCAGAATTCAATGTTAAGTGAATGTCAATGTTATTTTTTCCAGAGCTGTATATACGTGTGTGTGTATAAATAAGTTTATATAATGTAGAAAACAAAACTCATTTACATGACGATTTCCTTCCGGGTTGGATTATTGGAGATATGATTGATTTGATCCTCTTCCTTTTCCATTTTCTCAGTGGCATCAACAATTTTCTGAAACATTGTTCTTTTTCTGTGAGACAGACAGTCCATCAAAATAGAAGTCAGTAACGATTTAACAAGTTTAACTATTTAAGGAATGCACTATCTTTCAGAATATAATGGACCACCACAGTTTACAAGCAACATATTGATAACAGAAAACAGTCAAAGGGACGATCTCTTACTTGAAGTACAAAGCCAAGTCTGTTGCAATGATGGCGACTTCAAATAAATGGATAACAGTTTCAAACTGGCGCTTTTGAAGGTTCTGGAAGATATTGAGGCTCTGCCAGGGGACAGTAACAATACAGCGTTTAATTGATTAACTAGTCTGTACATGGTATAAAAAATAATGATATATGTTTTTCCTTTAAACAGCATATTAACCTCATCTGCAAGTAGGGTCTTGCTGTATTCCAGGTGATGCCTTTCTAAGATAGAAGACCCATGCAGTTTTGCCAATGGCGATGCAGACCTGTGAGTATAACATGTTGTTACATCCTCTGCAGCCTAACCGAGCTACAACTAGAAATACACACCGACTTCAGCATGGCTAGTGTTGGCCACCTGGGCAGACTTTTCATCTTATCTGTTATTTTCTAATAATATCCATATTCAAAAGTCCTGAATAAAGTACTCTGCAATAAAGACAACTTTACTCTCAAACCCACTAAAGGAGATATGGCTTGAATTCAGTGGAAAACAAAACAAAAAAGTGATCCAATCAAATATAAAAGCATTATCACAATTTAATATTCCCAAAAACGTGCATAATTTCGAATTCTCCAGAAATCCAGCTAATTCTGCGGAAAAAAAAAAAACACCAACCACAATCACTGGACTCGATTTACAGCCTCAATGATTTGAATTGTATCTTTTAAAGGCAGATCATAAGAGCACAATTGACTCTGAAATGCTGATGAGTATTGATTTCATAAACAATGCATTTATGTGTATTTCTTATTTGTACTACTAAATATAGATTATAGAGAGGTGTATGTGGGTATTTATACAATATTTTTAAAAATAAATGTTGCATAATCCACAGGTATTTAGCATAATACAGATGTCCTATGATAAAAACAATGAGCTTGGTCATTCATTCAATACTTACTTCATCTGATACAAGTTGTTGGTTCCTCTGTGGTCAATATCATGACAAAAGGCAGCTGCTACCATTGCAAAGGCTTCAAGATCTGAGTAGTATTTCTTTATCCTACCCGTCTGGAGAAAGAAAATATTTTTGTGTTACTAAGGTTTCATGAACATGCAAGGGTGTCGTTAAGGGGGGGGGGGAACATGAGTGATAGGGGCCCTTAAATGTTTAGAAAATTATTTGTTTATCATTTAAAAAATATTAGACAAAAAAATCTGTGATGAAAATTAAAACGTATAACCATAATCAGATCAGACATCTCTATCCAACCATCCCGTTTGTACACCCTCCCCACAAATAGAAAAAAAAAATATGACTAAGTTTTTCCCAGAAAATAAATTAGTAAAAGGTTTTTAGTGGTAAGTCAGTGCAGACGGCCTGCCAAACTGAGTAGCCTAGCTAGCCAATATAGCTAGCTTGATAGCTTGCTAGCTACAGGTAGCTGCCTACCATGGACTCACTCGGCTCAGTCGGAGCAGTAATTAGTAACATGATGATGGTGAGCTCCCACTACCAGCTATGGCTAGCTAATTAGCTATTATTTAGATATTATTATAACTGTATTCCCCAATATTTGCATGATATTTGTTAGCTAGCTAGACTAAAATTAAAACCTAACATGTAGCCTACCTATCCATACTGTAGACACTACTACTGCTACTGCTGTAGACAAAGATCCTCATGATGACTTAGACACTTAAATATGTATTCTATTGGATATGTATACTATTCAAATGTTTTTTTCTTTCAGTATAGTAGATTTTTAGTATGGTAACCTTTGTAGGAGTGAACATGACACTACAGTTGCAGTTTCACAGATGCTTGTTCTCTGTAGGTACCACATTTATGCCTGCAGTCCACATAGATTTATTTTTATTTTGGGTTTGTTATTCAGGCATATATTGAGGAATTATGCATAGGGCAGAAGAGGGTTAGCCTTGTTTATAAGAACTGGTAATACATTATTTAATCTGAAAC
The DNA here is from genome assembly GCF_036373705.1 of Amia ocellicauda. Taxonomy (NCBI): domain Eukaryota; kingdom Metazoa; phylum Chordata; class Actinopteri; order Amiiformes; family Amiidae; genus Amia; species Amia ocellicauda. The sequence goes on from NC_089869.1 coordinate 19,299,538, forward strand.
ATGGATCATTGGTCATGTCTTCATTAAAACTGACTACAATACCATATATTAAAAAAATGTCACCAATTGTGTAGTTATTTATAATAAAGCATCATAAAAAGCTCATGACACAGACAGCTTTGTTAACATTAGGAACCAAAAATGTTTGCAATACTGTTAATATAGGCAAAGAATGAAGGTTGAAACTAGAATCTAGAACTATAGTGTAGACCAGCAGAAGCTTATAGTACATTTCATAACACATATATTGTTCAGTATGTTATTTTGATCTGAAACATTCTGATTTCTATGTTAGGGGCCCGGTATTTTTTTTTTTTGTTAACATGGGTCAGTATTACTTGAGACACTCATCTTATAAATTTATTGTTGATGTTCTTTTTTTTTTTTTAATGGGAACAATATGAAACTATGCATTAATTTAAACAAACAACTGAGAAGACAGAATGTCCTCACTGCAACAGACAAGACAGGCACTGGCTTGTGTTCATTTGACTTTACTAGTTGAGAAGAGTTGTTTTTTTTGCAATTGTTAAGACTTCCCATGCCTTAACACGGTATGAAACAACTTGCTAGCATCTTATATGATAGTTGATTTACAGTCTTTATGTAAAATAGACACATTCAGTTTTGGAATTGTAATCAGATTCTGCAGCGTGTGTCAGGACCTTTTCTTAGCACTGTGCAGTGAAAGGAGCCTAGAACAAATCTGTAAAATACTTACAGGGCATGCATATGCTTAAGAAAAGCACATCTTACCATCAGCAGAGTGAACATGGTCTGGCCAACGTTGAAACCATGCCGCCAATTGTGATAGGTAATGTCTCGATAACCTTTCCTCACTGTGTACATCCATCGGGTTAGAACCTTGTTAACAGAAGGAATTATAATTTATACAAAATACTATAAATATATGTAAGCTTACGTAATCTAGAGCTTTTCAATGTTGAACTTATATTATATAGTTGAGCATCAAAGCCCTGGTTTGAAAATTCTTCTGTATTTACATTGTGCATGACGTGTCACACACAAATGACACTCGTTCCAAACATGCACGAAGAAATGTGCGACTGAAGTGTCATTATACTTTGGTGAAACATGATAAAGTGAGCACTTATCAGCCTAATTGGTCCCATAGCAACAAATTCAACATTTGTGCAATGAATTCAAATAAGATTACCCTTATTCCATCTTATTTGACAATAATATATAGACATATAATGTATTTATTATATTAAGATAATTTGAACATGTTTTTCACACTTTGAGCATAATTGACTTAAATATATTCGTACAGTTTGTGTTTCTTTTAATATTTCAAAACCAACACATGAGTTATTTTGTTTGTGATTGTGAAACATATAATCCTGATGTTTAGCACATTAACATATAAAGCTTTAATTGGTTACCCAGTAGGCTAAGATTAATATATCACTTTGTGAAACAAAACTTGCTTCAAAACTTAAAAATCTAATTTAACTGCAAGCTCTCACGATATCCTTTATAGGGCAACATCTCTTTTCAGTGTGTTCCATAATATTGGAAGCTTTCACTTCTATCATTATTGGTTTGACATGCAAACTGGAGGAAAAGACCACAGAATGTGAATGGCATCAATGAAACTCATGAATTACTACTCACCTCTGCAGGTACTTTGAACTTGTCCACCACATTTAGTACAAAGAAACATTGAATTCCACATTTAATGAGATCAAACTCTGAAACAGGGAAGTCACTGAAGTGGAATTCAAGCAGCTCAACATCTTTGGGATCAGGAAGGTTAGATTTCTGTAATAGATGGAACATAAGTGAATATAAGTTTATATACAGTGACGGAAAAAAGTATTTGATCCCCTGCTGATTTTGTACGTTTGCCCACTGACAAAGAAATGATCAGTCTATAATTTTAATGGTAGGTGTATTTTAACAGTGAGAGACAGAATAACAACAACAACAATCCAGAAAAACGCATTTCAAAAAAGTTATACATTGATTTGCATGTTAATGAGGGAAATAAGTATTTGATCCCTATCAATCAGCAAGATTTCTGGCTCCCAGGTGTCTTTTATACAGGTAACGAGCTGAGATTAGGAGCACTCTCTTAAAGGGAGGAGAACTGGGTGAAAGTGTTGTGGTCAGATGAGACCAAAATCGAGCTCTTTGGCATCAACTCAACTCGCCGTGTTTGGAGGAGGAGGAATGACCCCAAGAACACCATCCCCACCGTCAAACATGGAGGTGGAAACATTATGCTTTGGGGGTGTTTTTCTGCTAAGGGGACAGGACAACTGCACCGCATCAAAGGGACGATGGACGGGGCCATGTACCGTCAAATCTTGGGTGAGAACCTCCTTCCCTCAGCCAGGGCATTGACAATGGGTCGTGGATGGGTATTCCAGCATGACAATGACCCAAAACACACAGCCAAGGCAACAAAGGAGTGGCTCAAGAAGAAGCACCTTAATCCCATAGACAATCTGTGGAGGGAGCTGAAGGTTCGAGTTGCCAAACGTCAGCCTGGAAACCTTAATGACTTGGAGAGGATCTGCAAAGAGGAGTGGGACAAAATCCCTCCTGAGATGTGTGCAAACCTGGTGGCCAACTACAAGAAACGTCTGACCTCTGTGATTGCCAACAAGGGTTTTGCCACCAAGTACTAAGTTGAAGGGGTCAAATACTTATTTCCCTCATTAACATGCAAATCAATGTATAACTTTTTTGAAATGCGTTTTTCTGGATTTTTTTGTTGTTATTCTGTCTCTCACTGTTAAAATACACCTACCATTAAAATTATAGACTGATCATTTCTTTGTCAGTGGGCAAACGTACAAAATTAGCAGGGGATCAAATACTTTTTTCCCCCACTGTAAGAAATAACTATCTTTAAAATAATTTACTTCAGTACAGTCCTGTAAACTCTCATATGGTCACCATGAGTGAATCATTTACCGCTATTGAAATTTGTTAATGTGTCGACCAACAATTTATCACTATAACATGCTCAGCTGCATTTCTTAATGATCAATCTCTGATTAATCCCCGCTTTAGTGTTTCATTGTCTTTCTCCTAAAATCATTCTGCTTTGACATTATTCAGTATCTGAAATGCCTTACCAACAGCTTGACCAGTTCCTTTGCATCACAATCTTCTGGCTCTTTTTTGAATTTCTCTTTGGTGTTCTGGAAGCGGACACAGAAAGTAAGAGTCGGTTTCTGTCTTGCACTACACAATTGTGGCCTGTGCTCTTTAGTGTAACTCACCAGAATTGACTGCAGCTCATTATTAGTACATTTGCTTTGGTACATGAGCATTTCCTGTGCAATGTCCTTTCTGTTTTCCAACTTGTTCATTTTGTCGTAGGTGTCCGTGTTCAGTACAGACCAACCCAAAAACTGTGTGAGGGCCTTAAAACAACAAAACATTATTAAAGGCATCCCAGCATTAAAAAATACATGGAATAAATTGGAATTTCCTTTTTACAATATCTGGTTAGGCAAGGGATTACCTCACATCTGCTCTCAATTTTGAATTACACTTACTTCAGTAATCTGCTCATCATACTCGTCAAATGGCTTTCCATCTTTTCTGTTGTAAAATGTGGCAACTCCCACAATCTCTTCCTTTTTGTTGACAATAGGCAGTGACAAGACATTTTTAACCTTCCAGCCCGTCTCATCAAAAGCCTCTTTCTGCGACACAATCATTGAAAACATGAAAGCGTTAATGGAATATAATTGTTATTATACTATATCTCGATCAAACTATTATATTTAAATATATGAACATATTAATTTCAGGTCTAACAATATTGATTAAAACAGATACTTTTTTTTGGACTGGGTCTAACTATTTCAAACATTTTTATAGTTCTGAATGATCTCCTCCATATGGTAATTTATTGACAGTAGTATATTTTAATGGTCTTACCTGGAATGTGAAGTAGTCGTCTGCTGGTGCATTCATCATGTTACAAATCTGGGTCAGGAAGAAACATAGTTGTTACACCCTGCTGGCGAGGGATGTAGCTGTGGGTCTATTGATATTTGAGGGCTATATTATGCATGTTATAATTGTCACAGTATAAATGTATTTCAATGTGAAGGAAAAGCAAAGATATTTACTATTAACTTTGGTGGCTGTGATTCTATTTAAATCAGTTTGTATAAGCACTTATTATTTGCTTTCCTTTTTTTCCAGCAGTAAAACCGGTTGAGTTTGTAAATATAAAGTATACAATTTCAGTATACTTCTGAAATATGTAAAATAAATATATGCAAATAAATGTAGTGACTTACAAATCCATTTTCAGCCACATAAGTTGGTAATCCACTAACAAGGCACCAGTGATCTGGGGTGGGTGCCCTATAAATAAGAAAACGGTAAAATGAGCAAATGCAATCTATATGCGGTTGTGAATAGATTAATTAATGACAAAGGATGTATAAAACAAGTATATATAGGTTTCACACAATCAAAATATCATCTTCTTATCTTTCCCTATGGACTGGGCACCAAGGAGGACTGCAGCAATCCTTTGACCTGACCAAGACTAGATTTATACCCCAGAACCCAGAACATGGGGCTAATACTCTTAACAGTGACAGTTTTGTAATACTTACGGTATGACTTTGATTTCTTCAGTGCCATGCAAAATATAATCAATGAGCTTATAGAAGACAACTTCCTGCACAAAGAAGATAAGACACACAAACATATATGTTAAAATGCATTCATATTGCTAAAAGAATTAGATTAAGTACTAAATTATACCTACTCTTCCATCTGGTGTCTTTGGACCCTTGTATGGTTCGGCATCTCCAAGTTTGACTGGCCATTCATCGTAGAATTCCTATACAGATAGAATGACTAAATGAGTTGGTAGAGCAATAAGATAGAAATTATATTCTTGACATCAGAAATCAACATAATTTGTGCACATGATAGGGTATAACAAGAGATGGGATGAAAAGGAAAATCCACTATCAGAAGAATGATACACAAGTGCTTCGTACATACCTTTTCTTTGGTCATGTCCAGCAGACCAACCGAGTATCTTTCACAGTTAAGATATATTCTCACAGTATATAAAGCTTTGTGAAACTGACGCTCAATATCTGTAAGTTCTTCAAACACTTTGCTAGCAGACCACAGCAGTACCTGTTCAAAGGTAAGAAATGTATTTTGGCATTTTCTAATACATTATTATTATGATGATGATTATTATTGTAGTTGTTGTTATACACTGCTAAACCTTAATTGCATTTAAAACATTTTTTGCAATTTTAACAATTCTGAATATTTAAAGTAAGATCTTGTATTATTTGTTAAATCACTCATTAGATGACTATCAGATAAGATAGAGAATTAATTGTAATAATAAATGTAAACATAAGTAGTTTAATATAATAATGTTATTAGTTATTGGATGGGAAATTAGGCATGGAAATACATGTATTTACCTGACTTCTCCTGGATTCCACATTGTAAAGATATGCAGTGTAATTTTGTAGTAAAATTATGTTCACAAAGTTAAGGTACTTGATGAAGAGCTAGAACAAAAAAAGAATAATGAATCAGTGTAACCTATCATTGAAAGGTTTTATTTCCCTTCTGTCAATTTGAGGTCCATTAAAACTAAAGGATATTAATTAGTAGCAAGAATAATTATTTGTTGACATTGTGAATGAAAGGTACTTCCAGTAAGAAAAAAAAAATCTCAGAATTCTGAATATATCATAATTCATTGGGAGAGTTATTGGTGTGTTTTCAGAAACATTGTGTGTATGGGGCTCCTGAATGGGACATCTAATAAAAAGACTTCCCTGGAGATGAAAACCTGTCTGGGAGTCCAGTGGACAAGAATGCAAACCCACTGGTCATGATTGTGGGTTGAGAGACTGAGAAGACCTTTGACTGGCTGTGCTTTAGTAAGTCATGGTGTCTGCACTAGACTGTACAGTGTCAGTAAAATGACACTGCATTCACCCTTTCCCAGGTTCACACTTTCTTTTCTATTTCTTGGTGAGGAGTGGGACAGCTGACAGAAACCTGTGTCAGAGCTTGTTCTTGTGTTCCTCACTCAGGCCTGCCTGGACTTAATTCATGACCAAACAAGTAAAAACAAGTCCAATATAAAACCTCGAATTACCTCTTCATCTGCTTTTGAGAATTCAGGGGCGTCTTTTTTGTTTATTGCCATTATGACAGCCATTGGTTCCTTTCCATTCATTATCGGACTGGCCAGCATGCTTTTCGTGGTGTATCCTGTCTGCTTGTCCACAAAGTCACTGAAATGGTTATTCTGGAACGAAAGAACAGAGTAAACAAACAAGCATGTGAATCTGGATGGTGAAAAAGCTGTCGAAGATGGAGGTGAATGATATCAGAGAGCAATGTGAGAATGAGTGAGAAGCCAATTGATTGTCTGGGGAATTAACTTCTAGTCCAAATAAGCAAATTTGAAAGACCTTATTAGTGGTTAGACCTAGATTAGTGGTTCTCAATCCTGGTCCTGTGGAACCCTAATTCAACGAATAATTTGCCTAATCTGAGATCTTAAATGATTTTAAACAATTGTACATTTCATGTTAAGTATGAAACTGTAGATGAAACTTGAAATCTCCAACTTTTAATAAGCTACAGAATTTTAAAAAGTCAAATAAAGCAAATAGTAATTAGTAATTGAGAGCTCGTTTGGAACAAAAACCACCTGGTCAGGGGGTAGATAAACATTTTGACCACCAAATGGATAGATTCTAGATTAGAGTCTATTCTGATGTTGTTTTAAGATGTTCCTACCTGCCTTTCAAGCTGTAATTAGTATATTAATCAATGTCCACTTCTATCCAATTTGAATTGCTTTCTATTACAATAACACTCTATTAACTGCATTTAGGTCATAGAGAGCAATGCAATTTTTTGAGTAATTAACTATTCTGTATACTGTCACATAATGATGAGTGAAAGGAAAGAGTAGCTGAGAGCAAATTGAGTTGTTTTAAAAAATACAAATGGAACTTTTCCACTGTATCACCTGTTTGCAGTTGAAATAAATTCATTGTAATTGAAGGCAGTTCATGGGTGATGCACCATCAGATCATCAGAGAAATGTAAATGGATTAACAGCACTAATTGCAGCTTTAAAAGACAGGTAAGAACAGCTAACATAAATGTTGAATGTTGGCAGCCTAATCAAGAGGTTTTTATCATGTATTCTAAAATGAAACAGCATGGCCTGAGCCTGGTTTCTGACAGATGATATAGTGTGATATTTCCGAAGTTAAGTAACAACTAAGTGATTAGAAGAAACGGGTCACATGTTATTAGGATGTTGTACAATATGTGGAGATGAGTAATGCAGAGTGTTGAACAGTCTAATTAGCAATTATCTGTCCAATAAAGAATCCAATCAAGTAATAGAGACCTCAGCTGCAATTAGACAAAACAGAAGCTACCAGAAACCTCAGGAGTGGCAGTGCAAGACTGTCTTAATCTTTACAGATGTCTCCAGCCCGAATCAACAATCTCCAAAAAACTACATTTGATAAATTACTCAATGATATGTCATAAATTGAAACAAGTTAATTTTATAGTTTATGTATTCATGGGTGTATTTTCAGAATACAGTGTTTATATATGTATACACACCCATGGATAAATGCACTTAGTACACAAATAGTATACAATTGCCTAGAAATGTTTTACTTTTGTTTGACCTCATTTTTCCAATGTAACTTTACCTTCTATAATGGGATGTACATTTCCTGTTCAGTCAGAAGATTATTCTGGGACAGTCAGATGGTTATTTAAAATATGGAGCCTGAATCAGTTTAGGAGGAGTGGCAGGTAAGTGAATTACTGTGGCTCCATGCTAGATTAAAAAATAATATGATTGCATATTCATTACCCTCACTAAAAGAAAAGAAACCGAAAAATCGATACCCTTACAGAAAACACAGAAGAACAATAAGAGAAGGCATTGTGACCAGAGCTAATCTTAGTCTAACCAGCACTCTACATTGTGCTGTTTTCAGTACCACAAAATATAAAACCATAAAGACATTATCGATAAGCTGATATGACAAGTATGCAGCTCAAAAACCTCTTTCAAGTGTGTGAATTTTCACCTACAATGCGCACTGCAATAAAAAGACGTGTCAAAGGGATAAGAATGTTATGGACATATACATTTGATAGAAATGTTCCATACATTATATATAAAAATCATGATTTACTTTTTGCTTCTCTTAAATAGATGTTACTGTTCATGTAAGAGGACTTAATGACTTATTTTCTTATCGTTTGAATAGTCCCTATAAAGCTATTGCTTTACATAGTACATCTGATTTTATCATCATTTGCTGTATGTATGATTTTTGGTTTGGGTTATCTTGGGCAGCTTAACCATGTGACCATGACAGGGCAGCCCTGATATGCCTGATGAAAAGGGCATCTTGATCCTCCTTGATCTTTCCTTGTGTAATCAGCCTTATGAATGCAGAGGGATTATATATGTCATGTATCATTACAGTGAGAAACATGATTCAAATGGATTTCTCCTGATAGTGGAAATGATTTCCAAATATCTTTGCAGGCCATTCTGGAGTATTTACACATCTTAAGTTTTAAAACTGGTCTGCAATTACAGTGGAATCATAAACAGTTTACAGACTGTCATAACATGTCATCATCATGTTGTATACTAAATAATTGCATTTCACCAAGTTACGTCTGTTTGTTTTTCTTTTTCTGTGATTACAGAACTCTTAAATGAAAAAGGCACTCAGCACTTGGTCTCCAAAACGTCCTCAGGACATGTTTGCACAGCTTTCACATCAGAAGAAAACTTACCTTTCTAACATCCGGTATATTGAATGTCTTCTTTGTGTGAGCCGCCCACCCAACTATGCCCACATCCAAAGGGAAAACAATCTCAGAGTCAGGAGCCACAATATTTTCCTCAAACTTGGAGTTTTCCGTGACATTGAAGAGGGTAGTGGACAGCTCAGGAATGCCGTTTCTAGACCTGCACATGAACAAGCTGCACTTGTCAGCTCTCACCAGCGCTGCTATTCTCTGCAGGACCTTGTGTACAGTATTTTCCACACTCGTTAGATTCTGTAATTCTTTGATCATTTCAAATATAAATGACGATTCATATATTTGGGTAATTTCCTTCATCGAAGCCGCTTCCTTGATATCCAATTTGGAATCCGTAAAAGCTGCCCCCAGTACCTCTGCTCGAAGCTTCTTATCAAAGTACTCCTTGGCAACTTGGGGGTTATTCTCCAAGTACTTCTCAACCGCTTCTTTGTTTAGTTCACCCATTTTTCTTGTTTCTTCTCTCCTCTACAGATGCATCACTTGAGAACAGTCTGATGAAAGTGTTTTAGCAGGTGAGATGGCTGTGATTATTCACAGGTTTCCAATAGTTCCAAGTGGCATCGTTCTTGTGCTCTGCAGATCACAAACCTCCTGTTGTCTCTTCAAAGCTGACAGAAGGCAGTGGCTTAGTGGCTAAGGGGATCCAAGAGAGGACTAATTAATGTGACGTCATGGCATTAAACCTCTGAGCTTTCTTAACCTGTAAATCCCAACTATGGTCATTTTAGTTTGGACAATCCAATCAAAGGCAATGTGTGATGCATTCTCAGAGGTAAGATTTTATTAGTAAAGGTGTTTAAAAATCAATTTGTTTTTATTCAACAACATTAGTTCAACAGTTGCCCATGTGCTGCCCACTCTGTGCTGCTTGAAAATATTATTCTAAGACTGTCACTACTTTTTCTGTCCTTACACAGGAAAACACATACATTTCTAATTAAACATTACAAAGATGCATTTAGGTGACATCTATACACATTATGTTTATTTGTGTATAGTGTTGCATTCATGTGTACAATGAAAACATGACCTTTTTTGTTTTTTAAATAAAAGTATACTCTATTCGCTGAAAGTAATCTTAAAGTAAACACACCCACTTCTTTTATTCAAGGTGCAAGATAACTGGGACACTGAAATCACAGCAAGGGTAGAAATGTTTCACTGCATCATACCTAAACTTTCAATAGCTGAGCTTTTCTTTTCTGACAACCTGTTCTAATCACTTCTGTTTTTATTTATTGGTAAGAAGACTACCTAAAGTTTTTATTTTAAAGGGTATCTGTGTATGTTTTTTGTAGTTGGTTGGTGATGCAGCTGCTCCTTCTCTTAATATCATATTCATATTGGTTTATACCCATGCTATATACAATTTCTGTTATAATATCAATAACATGCCTTAGCACATTCAGTAGCACTGCAAGTAAGATGAAGGTGGTTTCTTTTTAAATAAACTGAGCATCTTCACAGAGTACACAGCTGTCTTAATATTTGTTTCACTGAATAAGCTGTTCATTCTGCTTCAAAATGATACTGAGAGAAAGAGCTTTGAGAGCACGGGAATAAAAATAAACTTTCTATTATAGTCTTTGTACATTCTTTGGACAGACGAGGAAGCCATGTCTATTTTCACCGAATGGATTAGAACAATCCGCGCTCATTAGGGGCGGCTTCTGTAAAAACTTTGACCTTTGGCAAAAGGCAATCTAAAGGAGTCAAAGTGAAGGCCATTTCATTGAATACACACATCATGTCTTTTGCTGTCTATAACTTATAGTTTTAAAACATAGTCTCTACAGAGTTTGTAATTGTCAAATGATACTTTGTATTAACGCTTAGAATTTGGTATTGAATTGTATCACTACACATATGTAATGCTTGTGTAAACAGTCAGTCACCCTGGATAAGGGTGTCTGCCAAGAAATAAATAGTAATAATAATAGTTAACAGTAATAATAATGTTTTGTTTTTTTCAAAGATTGTTGTGAAGGTTGAAGATAAGTCTCTCTTAGTTTGCGACTAATGTGGCCACATGAGGACACTAGCAAGTTTGTTTAAGGCCATCACCGAGAAGGGCAATGCAGTTGTTCCCAGAGGGACATTTAAAAAACAATATTTATTTGGCTATTACTCTGTACACAAGGGGGTTACAAAACAGTATACATATAATATAAATACAAAAGGTTAAGAACTATAATAGAGAAGTATTACTAAAAATATGAATTACAATTATAACTTTAATATTCCAGGGCTAAAATGAATACAAATACTTTTCAGGGTTTCTTTCTCACCCCATCCATAAGAAGACTCCAGCACTTTCCACAGAAACTGGGTCTGGGCACACTGGGAAAACATAACAAAGACAGGTAAGTAACAACTAAAAAAGTCTTTGGTCAAGTGGGTCTAATTCCAGTCACTGGTTTGGTAAGTTGAATAAGTGTTTAGGCTTTCTTTCCAAATACGTAATGGCAGCAGCGTCCAGGTGTTCGAGTCCCACACCGCAGGTAAGTAACGGAGTGTTGAAGTTAGATTAAACAAAAGTCCTGTATCAGGCTGTGCAAATAATCGGAAATTCTCATGCTGAACACACTCCTGTATGGACGTATAATAAAGTAGAAAGCAAAAAGAGTCTTGTTTGTCTATTAACAGCAATGAAGTTCAATCACATATATCTTATGTCTCTGCAGGGGAGCAATGCCACACACTTCCGGGGAAGTTTAGCCAGCAACAATAGAAAAGCTATAATAAAAGTCTTCTCAATGCCAGTTGATTGTGTCCTTGTGCCAGTGCCAGGACGTTTGTCGTAGGGAAACTGTCCTATCCGCCTTCAATCCTACTTCAATATAAGTGAGAAATGTGAAGAAAATCCCACACAATGAATATGAGAATTATCTAATACTTAAAATAAAAAGAGGAACACACAGTGCAATAAATAATGTTTTAAGAAACCCTGAATTGTACCGCTTGTGACATGTGTTTGTCTAAAATCTTTGACAGCAGCTGAGGGCAGTGCTTAAAAAATAGGCCACCAGACACTCCTTCAAAATATATATATATATATATTGCAAAATTCTCTTTTATAATTTTTTCTGAAATTGAGCAAAGTTATGTAACTTTCTTGGAAGAGTGCAAACATAAAACCATCCAACTTATTTGACATGAAGGTTCACTTTTGCACAGTTGCTGTTTTCTTCACCATCATATGGGGCTGAACCTTTTAGACACAGAAGGATTTCAGGTGTGTGGAAAATGCTTACACACAACATCACTCTCTGCTTTACCACTTACTTTATTAAATACATTGCTTGACATTTTTTTTTCTTCTATTAAAATATCAAAGTCTCAAATATAAAACTAATAGGGATAAGTACATTTGTGTTTGGTTTTATGAATTCAAATGATCCAACAGAAGCCTTCTAGTTATATAACAGTTAAGTAGTGGGTGTTATATTGCATTCATTGTGCACGTTTGACTTCATATGAAAGTGTTTGGAGTTCATTTAAATGCTTTTGTGATGAGGACAAGCTGGCCTATCTGGCATAAGCGGTCAATATTTTGAATGCTTAACAGATTGTGTCATTGAAGAAAAGAAGCAGAACAGAATAGCAAACCAGAAAAAAACAATGACACATGAGAGCTAAGGGTATGTTTTGATAGATATCTATAACCTATATATATATATATATATATATATATATATATATATATATATATATATATATATATATAAAATCCAGTGTTTCTTTCAGACAGAGAATGTTTAAAAACAAACAAAATATAAAACAGAGCCTATGGACTTCAGCATTTCAAATTCTGCAAGATTAAGCTGATTTATAAGTTAACAACTTAGTAAACAGTTTCATCAATCTGTGTTACGTTATGTGGTAAAAAGTTTTGTTGTATTAAAAAAAAAAAAGGAAAACATGACTAATGACTAAGTGTATAAACTACAGGTTATAGAGAAGGCTGAGCTACATACATGTTAAACAGGTAAAAATATTTTAAAACATTTTAAGATATCTAACCATAATTCCTCTGGAATCAATATAGACGTGATCAGTTGCAAGACAGAACTTGTGCCAATTCTGTGAAAGTTACGCATTCTTGAGCTGTTATGCTGTCCAGGCAAAACATGTCAGAAGGATGTTTTATGAGAATAAGCCCTAGAGACCCATGAAATGACACAGTGCAAGTGTCTGGACTATGTTCGGCGTTAACAGAAACCAGATGTGTCTGCTTTCTTTTTTTTTATTATTCAAGTCAATTGGCAACCGAGTTGCGCTTTCATAACAAACCTGGAACCTTCACCTAAAACACAATTTTGATGAATGAGGGTCAAAGTCAGAGAGCAAGCCAGCACACATGTACTCGAGTTAGATAACGTTTGCTGAAGAGAGAACAGCTGCTTCGGAGACCTGCGCTGAGACGTATTTCCAGAGGGGATGACGAAACAAAATTCCCAACATGAATCTCACTATATAAACCATTCAACGGACTAACCAGTGACTGCAGATCATCATATCATCACTGAAGCTAGATTTCAGGTACTGCTCATTTTGAAGACAAGTTTGCCAATAAACATTTAAGACTTTGAAACAGAAAATCATTCTCATTGCACTCTTTCTTGTGTTATTTTCTAGATTCAAACTGCTTGTGAAAGAAGTGAAAAAGACAATTAACAGAAGATTCAAATGTTTGAGTAATTGGATGTGACTACTTATGTTCTGAATCTCCTTTTGATGCCTTTGTTTTCTTCATATCTTCCAGGTTTCAATCTTCGTGTCCACCAACGGGTGCAATCATGATTAGGATTTTAGCAGCCCTCTGTTTCCTCGGGATCTGTTTGGGACAAGACTGTGTCGTTAGCAACATCAAGGTTATGCAGGACTTTGACAAATTCAGGGTAAGTTGAAAATACCTATTTTTCTAATACTTTTAACAATCATTGCTGTGTGTGTAGTTATATATATATATATATATATATATATATATATATATACATGTGCATGTATCTCTCATGCATCCTCACTCTAATTTATTTGCATTTCATTCTAATTCCAATTCCTTTCAGTATGCAGGAACATGGTATGCAGTGGCCAAGAAAGATCCAGAAGGACTCTTTCTGCTGGATAACATTGCCGCTCACTTTACAATTGATGAATATGGCAAAATGACTGCCGCAGCCAAAGGCAGAGTCATCATTTTAAAGTGAGTACAGATAATATTGAGATATTGTTTTTGTCAAGATCTATGATGTGTGTGAGATTAGTGAATATTCTGTGAGTAATTTCTGCTGTTTTTATTTGATTTATTTAGCAACTGGGAGCTTTGTGCTCAGATGTTTGGCACTTTTGAAGACACTGATGACCCTGCAAAATTCAAGATGAAATACTGGGGGGCTGCATCCTATCTCCAGAATGGATGTATGTGCATTTTAATTTCCCATTGATTTCAGTGAAATTATTACCAATTAACAAACAATTAGGACAGATGTGACCACAGAGGGTTAACTGATGCATTCACACGGCAGCACGGTCAAAATGTTTGTTCACCTACATCTGTTCTCCCCATGCAGATGATGACCATTGGGTTATTGACACTGACTACGACAACTATGCCATCACCTACTCCTGCCGTCAGGAGGACATCGATGGCACATGCCTGGACAGCTACTCATTCATCTTCTCACGTCACGCCACTGGCCTGAGACCTGAGGACCAGAAGATAGTGCATCAGAAGAAACAGGAGCTCTGCTTGCTGGGGAAATACCGGCGCGTTGCTCATACAGGTAAGAGAAACATCTTATTTAGGGAAGACTGTTGTTGTTTGCTTCATGGCTGCTGTCTCTTTGGAAAACAATTGAATACTTTTGTACTTTTGTGATGTATTACAGGATACTGTGACAGCAGCTGATTTGGCAGGATTGAAAAGGACACCGTGGATAAAGCATTCAATTTTTTATTTTTAAATACCTTTATAAAACCTATAAAATGTCCATCTATCATTTTTATCTTATGAGTTGATAATTATATGTACTGGACAAACAATATAAACGTATATAAAGCTGTATTTTTGTGGATCCCACTCTGCAGGGCTGTTGAAGTACAGTGTTTAAGCACAGTAAGATCACTGAGACACAAGCCTTCCACAAGCAGTGTTTGGTGGTAGCCAATCCATAATGAACCCAACATTTTGACTGCTGAGCCAATCGCAAATTACACTTCCAATACCAGATAATGGGTTTCCATTGGGTAGAAGAGCCGCCAGCACACAAAACCCAGATATCAAGTACTGACCATGTAGTTCGCAGTCGACAATTTTCTCCAGTCGGCACCAAGATGTGAGTCTCTTACAGTTCGATGATGTATTATTAGTTCTATCTTAGGTTTTGATGTTAGCGCTTGGTGTGCAATTTGAATGTAATCACAAGTGCCTAGTTGAGCTCTCTTTTGGGAATAATGCAACTCTGTTTCTTATGATTTGTGGTCTCTCTACTCTTTACATGCTGTTTTCACCTAGTTTAGAATGAATTTAATGTGTATCATTCTTTTTTTTTAAATAAATGCAAAAAGGAATTTTCACAATAGCTGAGAGTGGTCTGTGTTGTTCTGTGTTATTGTGTTATTCAATTCAGTAATATAAAGAAGTGAGGAAAGCCTGCATGTATAAAACTACGGACAAGGTCTGGTGCCACTACAGCCCAGACGACGAGGCCAACTTGAGCTTCTGAGTTAAACAGTTATCCAGTTCATAGTTTCTTGTATTTTGTTACAATTAATAGGAATGCTGTTCTAGCAGAATAGCACTAATATAAAATCCATGTCACAGATTTTTTATTTTATTTAAAGTGGAAAAATATAATAGAAAAATAAAATCGTAGTAAATAAAATACGTAAATTAAATTAAAGTAGACACAACAGGTCAACATGCCCCATATCAACATGTTATAAAAGAACAAATATGAATTATTGTAACATTACGCAGAAAGAGAAGATGTTCTACATGTAAATACTAGGATATACAGCAAACCTTTGATATATTTAATTGATATTCAAATGTCTTGGTACCACTGTTTTTTCGGGTTTTTTTAAGCAAACGATTTACCCAAGAATGAGAAATTGATTTTAGAGAATAGTGTGAAATACAATGTCATTTGAATGTTCAATTCAGATATATGTAAACTATGCTCTTCTAGAGTAAATTAAACTGAACCACATCTATCGCACGTATTTTCCTGAAGTCAGTCATCCAGTCCGATCACAGAGATATGTGTCTGACGGGCCTGAGCTACTTTCTGTGAGCTGGTGGCAGGGCGATCTCCATTGAAAGGTAGCACTTTTGTCAAGCGGCAGAGACTGCGGCGCCAGTGGTGCCTGAACTGGTGGATGCTGTAGAGGATGGGGTTCAAAGCGGAGTTGGCAAAGGTGAAGGCGATCACCCAGAAGAACATGGTCGACGAGATGTGGAGGTGACCCTGGAAGTTCCGGATGAGGATCAGAAAGGTGGCGACGAAGATGGGGCTCCACATCAAAAAGAAAGACACCATGAGCAGGAACAAAGTGCGAAACAGCTTAAAGTCCTGTTTGGAGACTGGGCACTGATGGTTCTCTGCCCTTGAATTATGTCTCCTGTTCATCAGCCTTTGTCTTGAAGACTTTGTAATCTGCGAAGAGAAGCATAAAGCATTTCCCAGCCGTGGTCTAAATCACAGCATCCCTCTAAGCTGCAAGTATTTTCAAGTTAAAATCTAAGGAACACTGAGTAAAAGAGCACTAGGATAAAATAATTGTATGAATCCTTTTTCCAACCTTATCCTTTTAATATAGAAAATGCACTAGGATTAGGTGTACATTTCATTATTTGCTAAGGATTAAACCTTATGCACACAGGTTGGAATTTATCATAGTGCTGTTTCCGTGGCATTTCAACCACAAATAAAGCACAAACATTGATAGACACTGAGTTTACAGTTAAACAAAGGACAGTAGAGATTAAAGATTATAAAATGACTGTCAATCAACCCCAGGATACAGGACTTAAAGTACAGGAGTTTAAGAACACAAACATTACCTGCAAAATTTTGCTATAGCTTATCACAATTATTACACCAGGCAGCAGAAAATCCAATCCCACGAAAGCAATGTCCCAAACAATTTCTCCAGCCACATGGGGCCATCTCAGAGTACATATTTGCATTTTCTATTGAAAAAGATAAAATAAATATACAAGAGAGATAATATATTTAGTCATAGAATAGACAAACATTGATTTAGCTTTATATATAAGGACTATTCTCATTCCAGGCATTATATTTATCATTCCTCACAACTGTGCAATTTCCTCCAGAAATACGAACTAAGGTGTTATCATTTCAACGGTCAACAAACTGGCTCATATCTTCACTTTTATGTGAAGTTCTAGTTGAGGACATTTCTGTTCATTTAATTTGCCAATAAGGATCTTGTTTTTACTGGATAGGTTCATTAAAATAGCAATATAATCAAACAAGAAGTAAAAAAAAAATAACTTGTTTAAACTGTTTTAAATGGTGTGATTGTTAATTTAAATGTATTCCAATAAAAATGCTTTTACAGTCTTACCTGACCATGAGCTGTGACAGTCATCACTTGGAAAAACAGACAGAGAGGCAGAGAAGTTATGGCTGAAAACGTCCAAATAAACACCAAAGCACAAGATACAAGCTTGACATTGAAGGAGGGCGCCAGCCGAAGTTTCAGAATAGCGATCATTCTTTCAAGGCTGATTGTAGCTAAAGTGATTATGGTAACACAACCGCTGATGCACATGATATAAAACAACACGTGACAGGCCGGGGTACCTAGCATCCAGGATTCAGTCCAACGCACGATGATAATCAGTGGGATTGTGCTGACAAACAACAGGTCAGCGATGAACAGGTTGAGCACGAACACGTTCTTATTCACCAGCTGTCTGTCCCTGGACACCAGGGCTATGGCACAAATATTCCCGACGGACGAGACGACAAACACGACGAGAAGCACGAGAGTTTCGAGCGCAGTGACGAGGCCCTTGTCGGCATGCTTGAACTCTGAGAGGAAAGAAAAATAGGACACGTTTTGAAATTGGAGCATAGTCAGGGAAATGGATGTTCATCTCTGGTCAGGTCAGGTGAATGCTCCTCAAAGTGCAGCTCAGTTGTAAAGTCTATTACAGCGTTCAACCCCCTTGTACATTAGTCTCTGTAGTCTTTTCACCGCTGGAAAGCCCATGTTCTTCCCTCAGCTCTCCTATATATACAAGATATGTTTACTTCAGCTGCTGGTTCACAAGATAAGTGTGTGTCGTTCGTACAGTAAGAGAGGAGAACCAACCATATCTGCTGTGAAGTAAGAGACACCCTGCAAGTCACTGATAAGGCTGTTAACAATCAAGAGATAAACAGGTGGCAGTGCTTTACCAATTTCATGCCTTCAATAATATCTCAGTCATAATGCTGAATTATTAGCAATTTTATTTAATAGATTGTATGCTGTGTAAATGTTATATCATGACACACAACCTTTATTGTGTTCCTTAAAGTTTTGTTTAGTTCAATCACTAAAACCTGCAATTTGTTCACATTTATACACCTGTAGAGCTTTCTTAAATATATAAATTTTTTACTGAAATGCGTGGATGAAATGTTTAGTGTTGCCCTTTTAATGCCGTCTATTGTATAATGTTAAACATATGTTATTGTTACACTCTTACAACAAATGTTAAATTTAACACATTCTGCGTTTGCTCAAGGACAACACAGTTTTGTGCTAAAATTCACACAATACTTTGTCTTTTAAACACAAGTCTGTGTGGGGAAAACACATTATTGTGTTAAAAAGACCAGTTTATTAAAAAGAATCAATAGTGATAAAAATACATTATTGTGCTGTAAGTTTTAGCACAAAGTTGTGTTGTCCTTGAACAAACACACAGTGTTTAATGGAACACATTAAGAGGACATTCAAGGATAAAATAATTGGTTTATTTTATCCCTGGAACAATTTCCATCAATAGATGCATTTAAACCTTTGGAGCAATTAATCAGTGGCACACAAAGCTCTCACAGTCCACAATTCACTGTGATGTTTATTTTGTCAGCAAGGTACCCAGGAACAGACATACTCAAAACACTCCTAGGTTTTCATATTTGCATGCTACCTTGGTATTTTTTTACTTTGTTAAAACAAAAATAAATTAATTGGCAAAACATATTGGGAGTTACAGCACAAGATAGTGAAAACCTTGAGTTCAAGAACATTTAAAAAATACAGTAAAAACTTAAGTCTCAGGATTCATATATATTCACCGATCAGCCATAACATTATGACCACCTGCTTAATATTGTGTAGGTCCCCCTTTTGCCACCAAAATAGCCCTGACCCGTCGAGGCATGGACTCCACTAGACCTCTGAAGGTGTGCTGTGGTATCTGCCACCAAGACATTAGCAGCAGATCCTTTAAGTCCTGTAAGTTGTGAGGTGGGGCCTCCATGGATCAGACTTGTTTGTCCAGCACATCCCACAGATGCTCGATTGGATTGAGATCTGGGGAATTTGGAGGCCAAGTCAACACCTTGAACTCGTGATTCATCAGACCAGACCACCTTCTTCCATTGCTCCGTGGTCCAGTTCTGATGCTCACAGACATTTGCTGAACAGTTTCAGAGGAAAGACTATGAATTCAGATTAAATGGAAGTATATGAAATAACACCTCGACCACCTTCTTCGAGAGTAGCACAGCTTTATTCGTTGAACACGAGACAGAAAACCTCGAAAAGCTCTTGGCAGAAGCCTGTAGCACGAACTATAGCATTAGTTTTTCTGTGTTGTCAAAAACAACATTAAAACAAAACAATTTAAATCATAAAACTTTACATTCCCTTCCTCCCCCTACCCCGTCCCTCACAACCCTGGGCTGTCCGGTACTTTAAATTAATGAAACCAAAACATTTAGGATCTTTTGGCATTTCAAATACTGCATGCATTTCTTTTCTACATTAACAGATATGGTATGGCTTCAGTAAGTAAATATTAAGACAGTTTTTTAATCATTGCTCAAACAAAAGTAAACCACTTAATCTCTTAACTGGCAAATGTTTGTTCAGACTTCATTACTAAAATGTTAGTGTAGCCTGGGTTACAACACTAATAAAGATACAGATTTGCTGCAATGAACATCTTGATGTCTTTTGGTAAAATCACATTTACTCCACATTGTGTTTTACTGTTTCGGTATAACTTCTTACATTGTATCTACTCATATATAACTGATTTACAGACTGAGGGCATGGTGACATAAAATCCCTAGAATGAAAAGACTAAGGATGATAAAAGGCAAATCAAATTGAATGTCAAATGTATTTTAAATACTTATTTAAAGCACAAATACTATCCTTTCTTTGCACTGCTGATTAAAGACCGCTCAATGCATCTTGGTATGTATTTTTTTCATATGGTGTGTATTTTAAATTCTTTATTTAAAGCTTTATGTCTTGTAAAAAGTAAATCTACAAATTCAGATGATGTCTAACACTCAGTATATGATTTTCATAACTGTGAAATCTCCTGGTCTGTATCTCAGGTGAAGCTTAGTTTGCGTGTAAGGAGAAGGAAAAAAATACACAAATCCATACTGTGTGTTCTTATGCATGCTTCAGCTGTTGGGGAACTGTTTTTCTTATGTTCTGGGTAGGTTATCATTTAATTTTTTTGCCCGAGGAACACAGAGGGTACCTACCCAGTGTGCTCCTGTTTAAGGTCGAGTCCTAAGGTGAGGTACGTTTCTGACTAACCAAACAGTCCTGTACATTGTAAACCAGATCTGCGGCTCGAATGAGAATGCATGAGCAGATCCGTGTATTATACTATTTTAAGCGACAGATTACAGTAGCAAGTTAAGAGTAGAGGTGAAGGGTGTCTCAGTTCAGACTGGGCTTTTAAAAGGAGAGTGACTGCTAGAATTGAACTGGCAGGTAACTGTATTCGAAAGAGGTGTTGAAACGTTGGTTTAGAGTGACAAACACTTGTACAATTTGCAGTATTTGCAGACAAGGACTTTGATTACTTTATTGTTTGACTTATTTTTTAGAACTGATATTTTTTTCAGCGAAAACCTCATTTTAGTGCAATTAGCCATTTCCTTATATTTATTAGTAGTCTATTGGAGGTAGGTTCATGTATAAGTGTGCTGCATGTAGACCTTGAGTTACAAGTGTCTCATTAAACAATAGGGAAGAAATACCTGAATAAAAACCCTCCATACATAAATTAATCTGAACAGTAGTCAAGGTGTGCCAGTAACTCGCGGTGCTGGCTGGTGGGGTACTGGGCCTTGCACTTGGGACACTCCAGGAAGCTCTCATCCAGGAGACTGAGCGGTCGGGGGGAAGAGCCGGGACACTCAGCAGGGGATCTCTCTTCCCACGCTCTGGTGGAGGAACTGGGCTCTGACAGGCGACACTCTCTCAGCTGTTTCTGATGTAAAAAAATAAAATGGTTTCAATGTTGTCTTTATTACGGGTTGTTATTTCTATAGATGCAACAACAACAAAATAATCACGTTAAATTCTATTACCCAACATATAAATACGCAATTATAAAGCATCATTACATAGCACAGTCCAAATTCATGCAAACTGAACACCACATACTTTGCGATTTTGCGACTCACCGTGGTCTCCAGTCGGTTGATCTGCTCCCGTGCTTTGCGGAGCTCCTTTAACACTTTATGGAGCTGGTGCTGCAAACTCTGGCGATCCAGCTTCTCAATCTCAAAGTCTTTTGTGGACATCTGCATCTGACAAAAGATACCAAGTAGATGAGTGTAAGTTTGCAGAAAGGATTAGAAGAAATCAAGTTTAGACACTGATTTGAAGAATACAATGTATAAGAAGATGCTGCAACTGACATTTTTTTGAAACTATGGCATGATTGACGGGAGTATTAAAATACGCATGGTCATGACAATGCTATCTAATTTTGACTGTAGATTAATCCCCTCGAGTCCGGGTCTCAGTAGGGTGTCAAATTCTTTGTAGTGTAGGTGCAACTGTATTCAGCACTTTTAAGTTGATTAAAAGACAACTGAAATGGTTGAAATGCATGGTGCAGCCAGCGCCACAATTCCACAATGAAACAATACGCATTTCCATGACATGTATGGTTCCAGATCACAGAGGAAGCTGAAGACATGTCCACCAAACCACAGATTTCCTCTTCAGGTACAGAAATGCACGAGTACCTGCTGCTCCAGCACAAGAAGCCTCTTCTGCTCCTCATTTTGATTCAGCAAGGATTTCTGCAGCAGATTAACCTGCGAAAAAAATGTTTTGAATATACACACGACATCGATATTATAGACGTTCCTATATTCATAAAAGGTTTACAAGGTGCTTTTTGATCATAAGTGATTATTAATACACCGCTGTCAGCAGCTGTTCTTCGTGCCACAGTTGCTTAGCACCCTGATGGCTCATTTTATGATTATATTTCCATATCCTAGCAGAGAGCGCACTATTAGACAATGTAAACGGCAAGACTCTCAGGAATTAAAAACAAACCCAACCTATTTATGAATTCAAAACGATCACATTATTATTTGCTGTTAAAACCAAAAAAATGTAAATAGTGACATCACTTACAGCTCCATGTATTCATCGATACCCATGCACACCCACACAGTCACTATTTTGCCTGGGCATTTGTAAACCACAGGTAGAAACAAGACAGTCTGGAGGAAGGCTGACTATTTTGGGTAACCTGCAGTACCTGTGAGGACAACTCAGATGACCGTGTCCTTTCCTCCTCCAGCCTAGCTTTGACAACATTCAGCTCGGCCCTGAGCCGGTCCGCTCTCTCTGCCACCCGCGTCCTCTCCTCCGTGTCCTCCCTGTCCCCGACACGCCGGGACTGGAGCTGCTGCAGGAGATGCGTTACTTCTTTTGATTTCTCCTCATATTTCTCTCTCCACACAGACAGCTCCTCTTGTAAGAGACTCTCAGCCTCCTTCTGAGACTCCTTGTCCCTCTTGGCCATTAGTAAAAGCTTGTCGTAATACTCTTGCATTTTAATATATTTATTTTCTATAAAAAGGAATTAAAAAAATGAAAAGGCACACTTTATTTCAATGACAATTTTCTTTAACACAATTAAGTGGAGATTGTGAGAGAAGGATGCTTGAGACTAACATCTGGAATATGTAAGTTAAAGATGGCTTTCATATATGAAAATATAAAGAGATTTATACACAATTATCAATAGATTAATTAATAAATAGAAATCAACTTCAATGCTGAGTTAAATTCTAAAGAAAACATTAAGTTTTACTCTTAATGAACATGAAGAGAAAAAAAACGGCCAGAAATTAATGTATTCCAGATGCACTTAATATTCGTTGCAGACCTTTTTTTTTTTTTTTTTTTACCTTCTGAATTGCTTTCTTTGTGTTGCTGCTGGAGTGCTTGGTTGGCTTGATTGAATTGCTGCTCGAGTTCAGAAATCCGTGCCAGCATTCCCTGCACATGGGCCTCTCGCTGCTGATCATAAACCAGCCACTGCTGGTTCTTCTCTAGTGCCTTTTAGGCCAGAAAAAAAGAAAAAAAAAGAAAAGGGTCACAGTTACAATACTAACACTTTATTCACTTTTAAAATTAAGCATGCTTCACTATTAGTAATTTACATAATCTTAAATATTTTAGTACGAATAATAAAAATTACAAAAAAATAAATGCCATTGCATGTTAAACCTGTACACCACAAATACTTACATCTCTTAGGTGCTCCTGGACTGTGGCAATTTCACTGGAAGCAAACTGTCCATTAGATGTGGAATTCTATTAAATAAAAACCATATATCATTAACACCTAATTCCACAGTCCATAGAAATGATTTTGACAAACTGTAAGTACACTTATCATAGCCAGTAGCTAATAACTGCAATTTAACATGAACCAGAGTATTGTGGTAACCAGGAACTATATTCCTTTTTATTCTTTGGCATTTGTCTGATGGTCTTGAATTCAGTTAAACATGTAGCACAGGTCTAGAACAGCACATATTCTGGGGAACATGACCAGCGGTCTGTATAAAATATCAAACTCACAGAGAAAAGAGTGATGGCATTGCAAGGAATAATTTATTACACCACTGATAGATGCATCTTAAAATCATTCCAGGTAATTATCAAATCTGTTGTTTGATACTGGATGTACATGTTTCAACAAGTCAAATGCAACAGTTTGTGCTTGGCTCATCAGAATGAACTGCTCTGGCTTGACAAAACCTAATCCAGAAAAACAGAGCAGCGTCTTTAGGATATTCTGTGATGACAAACAGATCTTACACTTTGCGCAGTGTCTTTTACATGTCACAATGATGTGGTTCAATACTAAAGGTAAACAATCACTTATTGTGGGTTGCTGTAATTATTGTTAAATACACATTTACATATATACATATATATATATATATATATAAAAATCATTAATGCCTTCCAAAATCTATTAATCATGTGTAATATTCAATATAAACTACAGCGCCACCTTGGGAAAATACATTGTATTTGTAAGGAAAACTTTGTTTAAACCATGCTACCATCTAGTGGGAAAATAAAGCATTGCTTCAGACTAATATTTCTGCATTAAACTTGTTTTAAGGATGTGCAGTGTTTGACTCTAGCAACACAAGCAAGTTCTGCCATGTTGTCTTTAAACCAAACAAGCGTTGATCATCAGATTAATGACCACCATCATCACTGCCAAATAAGAAATCACCTACTTCATTAAACAGTATCCTGAATAATGTAAAACTCACTGAATAAACTTGTTCAACATTAAAGTCTTCTAGTCTGAATTTAAATGGCAAGAAGGGGAGCAGAAATGACATTCAATGTAATAAGGAAACCAATACTGTTTTCTTAAAATAGCTCCAGGATAGCACTCCTGGCATTTTCCATGACATTGAGACCTAAGCAGTTTTCTTTAAAAACTACACGGCCTTATTTACACCCCTAAAATGTGCTGATCATGACCGATTCTGGGATTCTTCAATGTACCATGCTGTAATATATAATATATATAATGATATATGCATTGTTATTTAGCTGGATCACTATTGTTTTAGGCTGTTTTAATGCACAGTTCCCAAATGTACATAACAATAAATCTGTTAATGTCCTCATTTCCAACTGTTCTCCAAAGTGCATGGAAGGAATCAAAACATCAGGTTACCTGCGTGGCGGGGTCGTGTTCACCATTTTTTATTTCAAGCTCTTGACACTTTGCTGAAACTGCAACTAGCTTGTTCTTCAAGTTCTTGGTCTCCTCTGAAATAGATGAAAATAATTGCTCTCGCTTCTCCGCCTCCTTGTTCTTTTCCTCCAACTGGGCGTGTAGAGCAGCCACATTTTCACTGCATCCTGCTTTCAGTTGCTGCCTCAAGGCAACAATTTCTTTATCCTTAGACAGCAGCTGCCCTGTGATCTTCTCTTTTAATGTCTCCAGTGCAAGAATTTTCTGTAAAAATTTAAAGAAAATTTATATTCTCTTAAAAAACGCACTTCAAATTGAACAGAACAGGTTAAACAACAATACATCTAGCGATAGAATCCTTATCTAAAATTTTAGATTTCTTCAGATGCCTCAATCAGGTTTTCAAACTTCATTATCACAATGACCGCTGTACTTCTTGATCAAACCCACACAGGAACTACACAGGCAGTGAATTAAATTCCACACAGCTAAGCTATTGTTGTACACTTTGCAAATTAAGCCCAGGGTGAAATGATAAAGTGTACTTTTGAAGATAAGGCAGATGGGAAAGCAATCAATTTATTCATTTGATTATCATAGTTTGCATTTTCTGTGACTTGTGCAAAACAAATCTCTCATTTAACTAAATATCCAATTTATTCAAAATGTTCCTCAAGGGGCATCTTAAAATGTTAACACCAATAAATAAAATGTCAAAATACAAAAGCTAAATGAGACCAAAGATACTTGGTATAGGACGCAAACACTGTACCTCTAAAAGCTTGTTTCTTTCCGAGTCAGAATTCTTGCCTTTTCCATGAGTCATTTCATCCACTGTCTTCTTTAGGAGTGCATTTTCCTTTCTAAGCTTATCTAGTTCCACATCATGCTTGGAGCTGCCTAATTTCAGCCCCAGTCTGTTGACAATATTATCTTTTGCATTTCGGGATGTCATCTTTGGATTGTGTTCTGTAATGGATGATGCTTTTCAATGGGACCTGTACAATAACAACAACAACAGGTGGGTTAAATCTCAAAAACAAAAAGTATGGACACAGATTTGAAAACAAGCATGAAAAAGCCTGAAACATGAAAACGTGGAAAGTAATTTCACCATTACAGATCTAGTTAACACTTGGTAGAGCATGATGTGACATTTTGTAACTCCTGCACTAAAGACAGAGACATAAGTTAGGCCTCCTTATTGTCTTGAACTAGAAATGAAGTGTTTAATAAGAGTCTGATGTTATAAAAACATTATTACCCATACAAATCTTAAACACATCATCTGTACAAACATTTGTATCTGTAGAGGCTGCGACCACTATACATTTAGGAAATCAATCGTTGTTAAATATTCCAGTCTTTGTTGTACTTAGCATAGTCAGTGTTATAGTAAATCAAATCAAATTGGATTTACAGTACGTGATTCACAATAAACAAGAAAACGACTCTTTACATGATTTAACAAACTTTTTCCTGTATGGGACAGCACCATTAAACGTCGCCATTACCTGTAACTAGTACTACTTCGTGTGAATTGTACAGTACACGTACACAGATTAAATACAGATTAAACCTCTCTCTCTCTCTCTCTCTCTGTTTTAGGTCTTTCTACATATATATTTATTGTAACTAAAATACAAATTTTTTGATGAAGTTTAAAACAGTTTCTGACATGCCAGACTCAAGTGTAATGAAATACATTTACAAAACGTCTATCGAAATATGTAGCCTAAACAAATGATTCATACAATATAGCTACTTATAATACAAGACCCACCGTGGATGTGTTTTTTTTTTTCTGGTTTTGAATTACTGCATCACATTACACAAAAGCAAAACGAAAGAGCTTTCTTTACTTCCGCAAAGCTTCAAAACAAATTTGAATGAAGCGCCGAAATACGTCATTTCCCGTTTCTCCAAAATGACGTCTTCGTGTCGCAGTGCATTGTGGGTGTCACAGGTGCGGCCCGTACGTCACAGTATTCCGCAGATCTGCGCTGGCCACCAATGGGATCGGCGGAATTCTGCAGATCTGCGCTGGCCACCAATGGGATCGGCGGAATTCTGCAGATCTGCGCTGGCCACCAATGGGATCGGTGGACTCCGGCAGATCTGCGCAGAACTACGGAAACTGCTCCACAAGAACGTACAACAGATATACAATGATGGCAGATACAACTGTTGTGTTAGCTGCGAAGGCGCCACAAGCCTCACCGAGACAAAAAGCCGCTCAGACTCACCATGCGCATTGTATACAACATTCCTCCAGATTAATTTATTTTAATATTTTTCAAACTATCCTCTTGAATAAATAAAAAGGAGATCTCAAATTTCTGTATCAGAATAACCACATGGAGAAATATGGAGACAATGTAGCACTTCAGCAATTCAGTATGCATTTGGATAATAAAAGATCTTGCTGCCAGCCTGAGAATGAAAATTTGTATTTCTCTAAAGGGCTGAATTACTCTGTCTCTGATGATCTCGGTAAGCAAATTGACAACATTGTAGTAAATTGTAAATTGTCGGTGCATCAAAAAGCGTGCTTGTTAAAATACCAGCAGATAAACTAATCCAGCACAGATCAGTGCATAAAAAGTCACCAAAATGAAGTATTTGAACCTCATAAATATAAAATGAGGGGTAAAACTGCAAAAAGGTCCACTTTTTGAAAAAAAAGAACCCCCCTTCCACTAGGCTGGCTACGGGCCTGTTAAACATCACAAGGTCAGTGCGCTTTGTGAAGTCAATGCAGCCATTTAAAAGATATTAAGTTTGTCAAAGATGGCTGTTGAAAGGAAGTGGCAGAAGTTGCTTTCAGATTTGATACAGCTGAAACTGGTCGTCAGAAGACAGGCTTTGAATTGAGCCCTATGACACAAGTTTAGATGGGATCTATTTGTCATCTTAGTGCTGCAGGATGGGTTCAGTTGGTTATAAGCATTTAGATGTACAGAATCCCCTAATGCATTATGGGAAGCAACATTTTGAATCTTTGTTCTTCATGGTTACAATATCCTTGTATGCAGAAAATTGGAAATTCAATGGTTATTAAAACAAGGGAGATCTATTGAATATCAAGCAAAAGCTTCTTGGTTTGTTTGATCCATGAGATGGATGCCCTTGAAATAGATGCCTTCAATCAAGGTATATATTTTTTTCTATTTCTTAAATATTATTTTGCATACTAATGATTTTTATATACTTTGAAGTCAAATGTAATTAACTGCATGTCAATGTCTGTATTCTAGCAACTGTGAGATGGTTAAATAGCGCCCTCTAATGAGGAAACAGCAGATGAATCTAATCAGTAGTAATCTTAACCTGGATAGGTGGACACAGTAAAGCACTGCTTAACTATTCTATTTGTTCTAGCAAAAAGTGCATATGAACCTAATTTATAATAACCAATAACAGTCTAATGCCATCCTTTGCTCCTAAACTGTTACAATAAGTGTGTTTCAACATGTATTCTGGAGCTCATATGGAAAAACACTGGTCCCTGCATAGGAATCCACTTCTTTCTAAACAGTGTCAAAGACTTGCAAGGGAAAAACTGCCTGACAAAGTATTCAAGAAAATATAATAGCAAAGTATAATAGGAGTATACATAAATTCTATGAAAATGTCAAATGTATGATGGCTGGCTTTGACACAGTTGATGTGTCTGGTAATTATACACTAGGATATAAATAGATTGAATATTTGAAGCTGATCCAAAAACATACTGAATGTTTAGAACTGCCTCCCGGGTCAGAAGCATCACTGTGCGTTACTTTCCACCTTGTATGCCAATAAAAAGCTGCTCTTCCTTTAATATGTGGCTTCAAACAAATGCTAAGGAGATTGAAGCACAAATAATCAACATAACCTTTCACTGCTCACAACTGCTTTCAAATGCAGAATGAAAACAAAGTCTTCCATCCCTATGTAGCACATTTATTTTGAGCAGGAGAAGTGCACACAGGCATCCGTTCTGACCAGAGTCCAAGATCGGCATGTGTAAACAGTGCCATTGCCGTATTAATTCCAACACACGTACAAGTTCACACCTTTATTTACTTCCTTAAAAGGGTATTTTTTTCCCCACGGGTAAAATGTATAATTTACTAACGTCATTATTTATTTTAATGGCAGTGTAACCAAGGCCCAGAAGTAAAGACAAACCTGGTATATCTACATGTTATTGGTGCAATTAAACAGATTCTTGTGCAGTGATTCTAAGGAGGATACAGTCTTTAAATTGTGTAATCCCTTGATCAATACATAAAATACTTATTTAACACTGTGGTGCCCTTTTATTATTATAATTTATTTTATTGTAATGTATCTATTACATAACGTATGTCCTCCGATTCAGTATTTTCGATCAACAATGTGATTCTTAGTGAATCCACCGGTGAATCCTATGTCCGAAATAAAAGTTCTAGCTTAGGGCTGAGACCCTGAGAGATGGAGGAATTAGTTACGCCATGACGTTCATGAACTGAATCTCAGACATGACACCACCTCAAGTTGGAACAGAATGTTCCCCTGACCAACTCACCCCCCCAATTATTTAACACTAAGATCAACTCTGATGCCACTGATGAGTTGACACTTCTTTGGTATCATAATACTATCATAATGTCACACAACTGTGTTTCAGAGGTGCAAAATGGTTGTATCTGGGGAGAAGAGGCTACATCAGTGAAGGCCAAAAGAGATAGGAAAGGGGTCAGCAGGTTTTAAACAAAGCATCACCACAAAAGGTGTCAGTCACGAGGGTTAAGGAAATTGTACTCCACATGCAAAATACAGGCTACATGTCTTTACAGCTCCTTGCAGAAAAAACACCACTTGTGAACTACCTGAAATAGAAGCAGCATCACACACAAAACAGCTGCTTTACTGTAATTCGGAAAACATGGCTATAACTAAACACACAGCAGCTTGAAAGTCTTGAATTAGCACATTTTTGTTGTGTAGGAAAACATGCACTTACTGTACTGTTAACATATCTGATTAATGTATTTTTTCTTAAGAGAGAGTGGTACAGCTATTATAGTGCCATGCCCTCTGCGTTGCAGGCAGCACCTACAATATGCTGGAGCTAGGCATTGTGCTGTAATTTAGCTCTTCCCACACTGGGTGCAGTGGTGTAGGGGGCGGGGCAGATGAGTGGGCAGTGGGTGGGCAGGAGGCTCTCTGCTCTGATTGAGCCTGACCTCAGCAGGGTGAGGTACTCCTGAGGGTGACACCTCTTCATATGCTTGTGGAGGAATAGCTGGGCAGTGAAGGCCACTGAGCACTGAGTGCAGGGAAACACCTGAGAGGAGATCGGCACACTGCTACCTGAAGAGAGAGAGAGACGGTGGGGCTTAATACAATACAGACACACCAACTGACTGGACACTGCTGTACAGACACTGCACTGAGAGAGAGAGTGAGCAAGAGAGTGAGAGAGAGAGCCAGAGTGTAGGAAAGCAGGACCCTCCAGACAGGGTGAGAGCATTTAAAACAGACAGAGTGAAGGAGGGGGATACAGAGAGAGAGAAATGGGTCGACATGAGATGGTGAGAAGAGCTGAGTGGAGAGATGGACCGTGAGAGAAGAAAGGAGAATTAGAAGAGAATTGAGAGAGGGAGAGAGACTGTGCTAAAGTGTGTGAGAAGACTGGCCGTAAAAGAGAAGGATGTGCAAAGAGAGAGGGAAGTGGAGGAGGCTGTGGACATCTGTGAATTGGTAGTCCCAGGTCATGAGTCACAGAAATATGTATAAAAAAGAAAGGAATGTGAGAGGCAGAGACAGATAGAGGAGAAAAGAGAGAGTAAAGGAGACAGTGTATACCTGAGGCTCTGCTCTTCTTGTCCCACAGGTAGTCCCAGGTGATGCCCAGCTCCCTGGTGTACTCCTCCCCGTACCAAACCAGCAGCTCGCAGCCCGGGCCGGTAGGCTGGAAGCACTTATAATACACCTGCCCGCGGTACTGAAAGGCCATCAGGTTCTGCTCTTCCTCATTCTGCGTACAGTTCACAAACCTGAGGGAGAGAGGGAGAAGGAGGGGGAGAGATAGATTGATAGGGAGGATCTTCCAGAAGCCCTAGGAGGTGAATAAACACTTGACACACCTTGGTTGTTTGGGGAGTTGGAGCAGTAGAGAGAGTGAGAAAGAGTGTGTGTGTGTGTGTGTACTGGCTCACTGACTCACTGTCTCAGCTTCACACTACAGAGAGCCAGGGTACGAGTTATTCTCTGTGCTATAGAGACCAGGCTGGGCTCCAGTGCAGATGTCGGTCAGACTCACCACCACTGGCCACGGCCTCCTCCTTGCTGGCCAGCTGCCCCTCGTAGGGCCTGTAGTGCACCCCTCTGGGGATGAGGGGGCCCTGGTCGAACACCCCCAGGCCCACGCCAGGGATGCCTGACTCCTGCACGCTCAGGCCCGGGGGCAGAGTGTGCCGAGCCCTGTGCTCTGAGCCCAGCACTGCGGGGGGCGTCCGTCACGAAAAGGAGCCGGCTGTGGACCTCACACTCGTCCAGAGGGCCTGGCACTCCTCGCAGACTGGCAGAGACACAGGGACAGAGCAGGGTCAGGCTGGGGAAACGGGTCACCCTGCCAGCCAGCTGCCCCGCTGTGTGAGAGACGGGCTGCGCAGTAGAGCTCACAGCACACAGCTGCTCTGTCAGAGAGTCACTCACACAGGTAGTCGTGTTTTCGTGTAGCTTAGCCGCTGCCTCCAGCGAAGGCCATACCCTCCCAGCCTGCTGCAGGATGATGGACACACATCACAGCACAGCACTGCAATTAATTACATTACAACAATATCATGCACTGAAACAACACCATCAGACACACTGCAGAGCTGCTGACTGCACACCTCGGGACTACACTTCTTTATGTAACTAATTAAACAGAAAGTGAAGTAAGTGACAGAATCCATATGCAATCCTGTGCCGGACACTAGCTGTCAGACATTAGCGACTGCAGACGTGGATCGATCAGCCTTTGAATGCTCACTCCTGCCTCTAGGGGGCAGTCATGGTATACCTGCCTGTCAAATCAGTAGCAAATACCTTGGAATTTACATTTCAAAGGATGAAAATGTAAAGGACAAATTGGGAGACTGTAAAACAAAAATCATCAACATTTTTGGTCGTATCTATCGAGATGCATTAATCCTGCATACTAGGAGGCTATATATAGGTCAATGAATAAATCTATAAACCAACAAAACTTTATTATTATTATTATTATTATTATTATTAAGAACGCTGTTAAAAGAGACACAGATGGAGATCGACAAACAATTGATTTTTAAGCTAATTGGCAAAAACAAAATAGGAGGAATTACATTTATTTTGTCTAAATAACCGATACAGGTGTCTTTATTTCACCAGCAAGTTCTCATGTACTAGAAAATGCTGTATAACTATAAGCATACTTTTACACCACATAATATGCCTATAAGATATGTTCTTCCAAGAAACAAACCCTTATATGTGCGAGAATAGCCGAGTACATTTGGTCTGTATCCTTTACGAGATACAACTGGTAATCTACTCCCTTATGACTAATTTTGCTCCAAGTATAACCTCTTTTGTGAGCCAAACCAGTTCCACAAAGGCATACATGCAATCCCAGCATCTGTGCTTCAGTTGGTTAAAATATATGAATGCATCCCTCTGCTATAGCCACACAATTACCTTCTTTAAAGTGCACAGCTGCAAATGCGAAACCGATATTAAACAGCGCAACAGAGTGGAACTGTAAGTGTAAAATAAAAACCACAAGTGCAGAAAATTCAGTTTTACATGTACAAGTTGTATTTCTGTGCTCTCGGATTTTGACAGTGAATTCTCTCCATAAACATGGAAGGAAATAAAAGCACATACTTGACTTGTTACTCTGGGAAGTGCAATGTCATCTCTCGGGTGGCTGCTGTCCACCGGTAACAGGATATTACATAAAAATTAACAAATAAATAAAAACACGAGAAGAGGCATCATATGAGCAAGCGTTACAGGCGAGTTGCGCCCTAGCGCCCCCTAGCGGACAATCCGAAACCAGACGCAGTCTATTGTTACACGTGTGTGGGTGTCAGCATCAGCAGATATGACCACGAAAGATAAGGTACCACGAAATTTCCCTGCCGGGACTTCAGGCGTTTTTATTCCCTTGCAGTAAAACCAACCCCTCCAGACATTATCGATCTCATTGGTCAGCCTTGAAATTCCCTGCTCGGTCTCTGATCTGTTATTATATCGGTTACATTTGTAAGTATATAACAACTATGCCAGCAGTTAGTCCTACAGTCTGGAGAAACTAGGTGGAATATTTTTCACTATAATAAACACAGCTTCATAGTCCATATAAAAATGTGTTTCCTAAGATATTGGCATGACATTTAAAAAAACATGGGATATTCAGCTTTAAAGAATCAAGCTCTGTGCTGTCACTGATTATCAAGGCCATGGACAATGAATTTGAAGGTCCAAGTGTTTCCAGCCATGGCAGGAGTCAAGAACATTGCTTTCAGACCAACAACACTGCTCTTGTTATGAGAGCACAGCAGCAAACCACTCCTTCAGTTTTCACAGAAGCCAGCTGTGGAGAGGAAATCCCCAAAGCTGAATTATATCCCGTCTTCTTTAGAACCAGATCAAGATGTTCCACAGGAGAGTACATTGCATTCTAAAAATACAATGTCATTTGTAAGGACTGAAAGTAAACCGTTAAGTTCTTTATATAGTTATTGTACAAATGGATAATTTAAGCTGCCATTTCACCAGTGAATCTTTCGTTTAGTGTGACCTTCCAAGTTGTTATATTCATAAGATCAAACCTATAATTAAATAAATCCAAAAAATAAATACATTAAACTTTTTTCCAGATGTGATTTTCTTTTATTTGGCACTTTTTTTTCTGAAAAAACGAAAACAAAACAATATTGTAGCAAAGATAAATAACACTGGCAAAAAAAAAAGTTAAGACAACATGGAACTGCAAGATACAAATTATTCTGCTTATAGAGCTTCAACAGTCATTAATATTGTTTCAGGCTGTTTGGATTTTAAGCACTTAACTCATAACTAATATTTACACCTTTTACTCGGAATACATACACACATTTCTCAATCATAACATGAAATGCAGTATTTTGTAATTACAAAAAACTGTTCAAAATATAAAGTATAACTAGTGTTATATAAAACACAACGCCTTCCTCGTTTTAACATTTTCCTTAAAAAATAATAATAAAATAATAACACTGTAAATGAACAGGATATACAGCAGACCTAACCTGGCTCAGCACTTTTGAAAACTGTCTGCAAGTCAGGTTGATAGCTAGGTTACAAAAAAGTCAGTTTTGTCTTAAAAACAAATCTCACCAACATGATTTTGTGAGTTAAAGGAATCCAGTCTTATATGTATATATTGCTTCAAAGTTTTATAAACAGGACCAGCCTTATATATTTTATACAAAACAATAACCATGCTACACTAGACAAAAATCTGAGCAAAGAATAAACTGGACCACTCTTCTAGTATCACATCCCTGTGCAGTGTAGCCTTTGAACTTTGCTTTCTTTATAAATGTGACGTGTATCTGGTTAGAGCTGTGTCTGTCACATGTCACTGGAAAATGTGAAATAATAAACACATCTAAAGGGAACCTTAACTTTCCAAACATCAAGTAAGGCATTTTGCTTCACTGTATACAGTTGTTGCTGAAAGAGTCAACAGCTGATTACCTGCTTATACTGTGAGCTGTAGTACAAGAGGAAGATTATAGCGAGACTCTAAAGTGCATTCCCTCATTTATTCCAATCCTTCTCACATCGGTATATTGATTGGAATTTGCATGGTTATAATTTGAATACCCTATCAACTGGTTGCACAGACCTTGATTACAAAATAAACTTGGAGTACCCTAACTAAAATAACACTGGGTAGTCCAAGACTTGTAAATGTGTGCGTATGTGTGCGTGTCTGTGCGTGTGTGAAACCATACCTATATTTCCCAAAATGCTTGGTTCCATATTAGCAGTTTCTAAAGAACCTGGTTTGTTTTACAGTAATGGAAATGATTCACCATCTGCTTTTCCAGTAAACAAATCCACTATTCTACTTCATATCTAAACAGGATTATATAAGCCTCTTAAAACGAGACCATAACAGTAAAACTACTAAACATCTTGTGAGGCGAAGTTAACCTTTAAACTTACTAAAAGATCTGTTAGCTGTGAATCCATTCGAGAAAACTCTAAAAGGCAGAGGACAAATCTTGTAGGCTCCCGGGACTCCAAAGAACCCCCTTTTGAGGCAAAGTAGTGATTTGATTTAAATCACTACTTAGGAAATGTTATTAGTGTGTAAAATGTGTTGTAAATCAAGGGTTATCTAAGCAACTGAGGCAACCTTATCACAGTTGCTGGTGTATTTAATTTCAGGTCTGGGGTTTTCCTTCTTGTGCTTCTCCAGGCAAGGCAGTGCGGAGAACATCAAAGTGAATCCTCCTAGCAGTGCACAGCCGCCACTAAAGTAAAATGCCAGATCATAAGACTGCATCCAGTCATAGAACCAGCCTGCAAAACAGAAAGGGGGAACTGCGTTAGAGGACATAAAACTGTTAGAGGTATTGCTCATCTCATAATCAACATGGTCATTCCTTCTGATCTAATACAACTTAAAAGATGACCGGTGTGTAATGTAAATAATAGTCCAGTTACAAATGTAAGCTTAATTATGTGTACACTGAAACTTAAAAACATCTTTAGAAAAACAAAAAAAAAGACATCTTACCTACAACTGGAGGTCCAAGCATGATTCCAAAACCACCAAAGAACATCAAAACGCCATAAGCTTGGGTAAGTAATTCTATCCCTACAATTTTGGTGGTGACGTAAGGTGTAATGGACCAGTTCCCAGAAAAGAATCCTACGCATCCCGAGAGGATGGCCAGTGCCACGTAATTCTTGGCCACAGGAATCACAAGAAGAACCAACCCCGTGCCAAAGACTGTAAAAGTGTACAGGTGCAAGCTGTTAATCCACCGCAGGTCAGCCATAATGCCGAGCACGAGCTTGCCGACCCCAGTCATTATTGCTACGATTGAAACAAGTGGTATGATCCCCTCGATAAGTCCCAAGCTCCTGGCCACGTCCTCCATGTAGATCACGGGGGGGAACGCCCCAAGACTGAAAAGGAAAAGGCCGATGCAAAGGCTCACAAACACCCGGTCGTGCATTAGCTCGGCTGTGGTGTGGATGTACTTGGCGTACGCCTGCTGCTTCTTCTTGATTATCTTGACGAGAGCGGAGCCACCGAGGAAGCTTCTCTCGTAGGCCAGTGGATCTTTAGTGTCACCATTGATCAGCATGTCGTTGACGGTCAAGCCTTTCTCTACACTAGTGAGAGACTTCTTCAGAGGTTCTTCTGAAACTGGAAGCTTCTCTGGCTTAATGGATAGTGGCTCCTCTGTCCGTTCAAAGGCTGCTTTCTGCTTGAGGTAATAACCTGGCAGCTGCAGAGGCCTCATGGGACCAGCACAGGCCATTAGGTTGAGGGACAATGCTCCAACGATCAACAGACATCCCTCAAGTCCATACAATTCTATCAGCTCGTTCTGAACAGTCGCGTATAAGAAACCTCCAACACTTGTACCTAGCAAATGCAAATAGAGATGGAAAGGGGGGGATTATATTGGATATTGCTGTGACACAGACAACAGAGCAGAAGTCATGTTTCTAGATTGTAATGGCTATACTCTGGTTTAGATATAAAGACATAACTAAATTTGAAACGAATATGCTTGAAAAAAGAAAGATGTCACAAGCAACTGGGAGTGCAACTTCACACTGAACAAGTAAATTCAATACAGTGTCAGTGTAACTGAAGGTGCTGAAAGGAAATGTGAAGTACATTTCTTTGATCAGAAGGTAGTCGGATATGGTTGGACAGCAATCAAAACCGAAAGACAGCTGCAGCTCGGACAAACACTGACATAGAGATGCAAGTTAAGCTACCTGTTGTTACTATTCCCAGGGCCAGGCCTCGTCTCTTCTCAAAGTACTGGCATGTGATTGTGACAGTGGCAGCGTAAACCAACCCACAGCCGATCCCTGCGTTAAACAAACAAACAAACGTGGCCTCTATTAGTTAATTCATGAACAGCAACAAAATCATTGCAAAGGAAAAGCAATTTCAACCCCTTTTTTTTTTCCTGTTCCCATTTTAAACAAATAAAATAAATGGGTGATATTGCTTTCCCTCTTCTTCATACAGACAAACAAGCCACATGATACAGGAAACCTATTGTAAAAATAAACTGTTCTCCAATGAGTGTGCTTTGGTCATACTAAAATTCAATGTCAACATTGTTAAACCTTCTGCTCTATTGCTCTCTTGCACTGCACAGCTGTTCTGGTTATTCAGGAGACAAATCTTTCTGCTTTTGAATTCATCGTCAGAGTGCTCAAATAACCCCCGAAACCCTGGACCTCGTTCATCGTCCCAGTCTAAGGGGAGCTAATGCTGAGCTTGGACCAAATGCTGATATGTAGTTATTATCAGGCAGATATAAACCAATATATATTTGTCACTCCAGTTCTGATGTCTCAAAGTACAGCATAAGTTACACTGCCACATTACTGTGGGACGGATTCATTTTGAAATGTATTTAAGCAACACAGTAACAGAAATGTGAACTTGATTAACCTGGCGCTGTGTGGCTGCTAAATTTGAGACAAAATAAACATTTACTTATCATTAATTAGAATATAACTGCACTGTTTTCGTAGCCCAAGTCTAATATTCTTAAACCCTGATTTCTACATTATAAATGAAGTTGTATTACTAGTTATCTGTGATTTGCATAACCATTAAACTGCATTTAAAGCAAATATCTTAAGTATGTATTAATATGTATTCATAGAAGTGTCTAAATGACTGAACTTCATTAAAAATGACAACACTGCCACCGCATGGCTGGTCGGTATAAAACGACTATTGTTTCAGTCGGCAACAATCAAGTTTGATGAGCTTCTATCATGGAAATACAATACATATTTTATCAAATAAAAAAAAGCAGAAAGTTCATGGGAATGAAGGTTTCACTCACCAACAACTATTCCATAAGAGAAGAACAGAAATTGGACATTAGGTGCAAAGGCACTGAGCATTAGCCCCCCCGCCACCATGACCCCGCTGAAGATGGTCACAGGCCTGGCTCCAAAATTCACCACACAGGCACTGCAGATGGGACCTGCACAAAACCAAGGATGGTGCAATTAAAATAAAGAAATCAATAAACGTAAAGATTATAAAATGTGTGTGTAATTCCCAATGATGCAATTCCCAATGTCTTGCCATGCTTAACCTAACTTTAATGGGCTTATTGTTCCTTCATTTGTCCTTCTTCCTTCTTGGAAAGCATCCAACCACGCTGGGTAAAGCACCCGTTTTGTCCGGCCTAAAGTTTCTTGATTTGCATGTTTTCAATGCGGCCTGAGCATCTAAATGTGGATCACAGCAGGAGACTCCACTATTCTTCTTCATCCTTCCCAGTTTCCTTTTCAGAACTGATCATTCTCTTAACCCTGCTTAGGAAATCCATATCCAACTCTTTTCCTGGTTTGTTGCGAGTCCACATGGCTTTATTATTTGAACTAGAACCCCCAAAACATACATTTGCATAGTTAATAGAGGGAGTGGGGTTATGAAAGTTCATAGTAGCAGGAGGAATATGACCGGGGCTTTATCTAGGAAAAACATTAGACACTGGTGTCAGGCTACAAACAAGATAAACATGCAGCCCTGCCAGCTAACCCAATGCTGTGATGTTGTTTTTTCCTGATGTCCTAATTATAAATTACATAACCAAGCTGTACTTCAAACAGCAATTTCAAATATATATATTTTAATTACTAGAGATGATAAAAATAGCACCACAGTACATCTTTGTAAATATCAGTTGCTGTAATCTTGTCTACAAGTGGATATCACAAGGGCAGTGAACCAGTGCTTTTCAGTTGTGTATCAAGGGAAATTCATATTTCTGCGTTTCCTCATTCTGAATATATGCACTGCAATAACTGTGCTTTACTGGTTATTTGTCAGGAGACACGAAGGACACAAAGGAGACACCCTTCCCATCCGTCTGAAATGCCACTGGGCAAATAGATAAAATCCATAAACATTCAAAATATTAGTCTGACTGCAGTGTCGACAGTGCCCTTCATTCTGTAACTGTAGGGATTGGTTTTGTAATACCAGATGACCTGTCTGTCACAATCAGGCCGAGTCAGCATGGTGGGATTTTGTTTTGCCTGAACTACACAGACTAACAGATAGGTATCCAAACTCATTGGCATTGATACTTACAATTATGATGTTCTAAATTGCTCTTTTCTTTTTTATAATTACATAATAAAGATTCCAATGAAAAAACAATCCACATTGTGTACCTGGTCTTGATAAGGTCTACTTTGGTTAAATATTGTTTTTAAATGGGTTTAAACTTCAGGAAAGTTTCAGAATATATAAAGGTGACACAAAAGTAATTCTTCATTCTGGTTTCAGCCAGTTTTATATTCAACTTGGTTGAACTTTTACAAACCATATTGCTTTTTGATTGTTTATTGCATAATTACTTATGGCTAAATACTTTTCAGACGATATGGAAAGTGATACTGAAGATTAAAATTAGAGCTTTTGCCCCTTTTTATCACTTGCTTCAAATGTGTCTCACTATGATAGAGAAAGGAAGAGATTAGTCTGCTGTACATATTATCGAAGATGACGCAGACTGGCGATTGTAGTCAAATGCTTTTAAGGTAATGACTGATATGAACCCAAAAATATGAACTTTGTATATGACTAGTTAACAAGTCTTTAATAAAATGTAATTTTGCACAAACACCATAAAGAACTTGTACTAGTTCTACCCAGCAGGAAATGTAGGCAGGACATATATATATATTGGATATGCTTAAGTATACAAGGATCAATCTGTCTGGTTATCAATAAGAGGAATTAGTCTATGAAGCACACTTACTGGCAATCAATCCAACCCCAGATACGAGAGACCCGACCCATGCTGTCATGCCTTTTCCTTCTTGGAAAGCATCCAGCCATGCTGGGTAAAGCACCCCGACCGACTGGGGGGAACCATAGGCCAGAAACTGTCCCAGGAAGGACACCACCACAATCACCCAGGCCCAGCCTCCGTCGAGGACTTTCTCAGAGCCCTGGGGAGTCATCTTCTGGGTTAGGCTTTAAGGTCTCAACACGATGTCTACAGGAAGGATTAGAGAGAAAAAACAAAACGTGAAATAAACATGCATGACCAAGCAATACCACAAGGCTGATTAACAAATAGAAATACTGGATATCCTAGTAATGAAATCAACCCGGCGAGTCAAAACTTGCATCGACTTCCAAAGACCTCAAACTGGAAGGCATCATTCAAGTTTATGGATACAGAAACTAGTATATAAAAGGAACAAGAAGAAATCCTGATTGAAGACAAAAGTTAGCATACACAATCATGTTGCAGTAACCAAAAACACATACATTGCTGCGGAAATCACTCACTCTACCTTAAATGTTGAATTGAAGACCTTAGCCTCTGAGCCTGGTCAATCCAGGCAGGGCTCCTGCCAAACTTCCTAACCAGCAACCCACCCCATGCGCGGTCATTTTGTCCCCTCAGATGTGGAGACCACACCTATAAGGAGGGGGTCAGGTCTGGAGACAGCCTCCTCCAGCTACCACCCTCCCCCTATTATTAGGTTTTGCCTTGTTAAGCAATAATAAACGTTTTTCAACTTTTTATTGTTCTTGTGTTTAGAATTTGATTGCAGCATTTCTTTGCATAAAGCACCTGTCTCATGCATAGAGAAAGTGTAAGTTATAATTTGAACATTTATTTAAAATGCACATCATGCAAAAATGTTTGCAGTCTGAAAAGCCAATAAAATGGGTAAAACCCCAATGCTTTCATCTGTCTGCAACGACAGTCTGCAGGAAATGGCTGAGGGCTGCGAATATAAACATTGTTGTTGTTGGAATTGATACAGTTTTACCCTTTTCGGCCACCGTTGAATCTGATTAAGTCAATTACTCACCTTAGCAAGATAAAAAAACGGGAAACTGCAACAAATGAACCCGCAGGCTGTATATGGTGTCGTGGCTGAGGGTGGCTTTACCCGCATACTTCTTAAACAAACCGCATAACACCACCCGAAATGCTGCGTATTGCGGCCACCATAAGCATCTGGGGCTCAGTGTACCGTTTCCATATGGTTCATCCTCATCCATGGATACAAGGTCTTGCAAAGCGCTTTGTTGCTCAGAGCAGAAACCGGTTTAAAGCTGTTCTCGCTGGTCTGGCTAAGCTGCTGTAATTTACACAGGAACCCACAGTACCAATACAAACACAGCTGACTCCACCAGCATGCATTTCTATAGGTGAACCCCTGCTCTCCATGCATACAGCATTTACCTTCAATTAGTACATAGTGTATGTATTCTATAGATGCACTCAAACTGCATCACTAACAGTATGATGCAAATGAACACAATTCAACAACATAATACGAAAATGACAAAAGTGCTGTTTACCTGAATGTTATCCCACAATTTTATCTTTGCAGACGAGGGGGGCAAATCGAAGCCGCGTTAAAGCAGCCGCCGCCGCCACCTTTGATTTTTGTAGAATGAATGTTGCCAGTTTGAAAGATTGTGTCATTTGAATATGTATTGTCACAAATGATGCACGTATTGTTACTGTTATTATTATTATTCAATTAAAATGTCTGTCTATAATTTGGGATGTCTGAGACACCCTGCCCTGACGCAGTTTAAGTTACGCACAGCTCAAAAAGTTAGCGGTAAGTTGCGCTCCTGCTCCCGGCTCTTCACACACAAGCGCTACTTTGCGATTGCTGCCGGTCCAGTCCAAACCGGTTGTGTGATGGAAATAGAGATGTTGCATGGACGGCAAGTGGGCGCTGTTGCTCAAAAGTAAATTGCAAAACGGTTTCTTTTTTAATTTGCCCAACAAGCACACCGAATAGAATATAACTCTACACATTGTAGTGTAAGTCACTTTCACATGTGTATATCACATGCGGATAACTTTCTATACAATTTGGAATTGAACAGG
Source organism: Amia ocellicauda (assembly GCF_036373705.1). Classification (NCBI taxonomy): domain Eukaryota; kingdom Metazoa; phylum Chordata; class Actinopteri; order Amiiformes; family Amiidae; genus Amia; species Amia ocellicauda. The sequence goes on from NC_089869.1 coordinate 19,341,841, forward strand.
ACCTCCTTGTCAACAAAGTAAACCATACTTCCTATATTTCACTTTCATTTTTGTAACTTTAGACAGGAGACTAAAGACGGATGGTTTTGTGGCAATGGAGTAATTTTGTGTGTAGACATGTACCAAATGTATATAGTGCAACAGCCAGCTCTGTTATGTACTGGTCCTCTCTGCTTAGGTCACTTGTGGTGGGTGATTTTTGTAATTCATTGTAATAGATTAACATATTAATAGTTGTAACAGGAGTGTGTTTGTGTGTGTGTGTGTATATATATATATATATATATATATATATATATATATATATATATATATATATATATATATACACATACACACACACACACACACACACACACCTGAAAATAAACATTTCCCTAACTTAATCTTGGGTATCCCTATCGTTTTGTTGATAACTAGGAACAAAATTTGCACAAAGACTACAAATCATAAAACCACAATGTCTGATAACTTCAAAGGTTTTCTGGTTTGAATTGTAAAACAGCATATGGAATACTTTTAGGCAGGTTTTTTTAAAACCATTTGTGATAAACTGCACTTAAAAATTGACAAGACTTATTTTTAAATGCCAACCGTTTAACTTTTCATTTTTACCTAGATAAAAGAAATGTTTGTAAAAGTTTTCTTTGGGGTGTGATGAACTGAACAGAAAATGCAAGAATTTTTTACCACCACCATCTAAATACTGACATTGGATAAGGACCATCATGTGCCCCGGATACCAGTTTCACTTAATTGAAAAATAGGGGCAAAGGGCACTTTTGTTTTTCTCTTGAGTCACTGAAGTTAAAAAAGAAAAAAGGGGGAAAAAAAAGGACTTCAAACTGTTTTATCAGTAAAGGAGTGTTTATGGTGATCAACACCAGCAAAGGCAGTAATAATGATATATGTATAAAAGATAGCTTTTAAAATAAAGATATAATGCAATCTTTATTATATTATATGATGCAATACAGGAGCCATCACCCTCTGGCAGTTGCATCACTTCCTGCATCACTTCCTCAGGCGGTTTTCATCTTGCAGTAACCCGGCTTCAGTTTATTTTGAACACATGCCAGTTCAACTCTGCCTGGCAGGAGCCACATTCGTATACTGGATTGTACTGAATTCAGCCATACCTAAAAGCTTAGTTACATTAATACAAGCACACGTGTTTTCAATGATTCTCCTCTCCCTATAAGAACACGATTAAATACGTTATTTCCCACAACCCACCCCCCCAAAGACCCAAACATTAATAAATAACATTCCCTCTATGCACATCACAGATGATCTATAACTCAATATATCCTGTGTGTGTTCTCCTGAGAAAGCTAGAGCAAATAATATTCCAGCTATGTGAAAAGATATCACAAGTGCCTTTGTATTCAGAGGGAAAAGGAAAATAAATCACTACATATCTCCTTGACAAAAACAAAACAAAAAAAGCTGACTAGTATGAAGCTGCCTCAGCAGAAAATCACGTGTTTAAGGACTGGTGTTAAATACAGGTTCTTCAGCCATTTCCAGCTATTCACACTTTGTCCATTTATTTGTTTTGTTTTAATGTTACAACCAACCTTCCTCTTATAGACAAAGGAATATAGACAGATACCAACCTAATCTGAATGGAACACTTACTGCCATTAAAGTATCTTTCGGAACTAATCTCATGCCATTAAAAGCTGCTAAGGAAATTAATCACTTCAATGCCATTCAAATTAAGAGTTTATATACAACCTAACTTTGCACCCCTTACATTCAAACCACTATTAAAATGCCAGGTCTCTGGGATACTGCTATTTGACCAGATATTCCCAGTTTGAAGGCATGCATTTCTTAGGTCAGACACTTTAGACCCTTTAATACAAATTACTTAGTGAATTGATTCCCAGTTTCCATTCTCTGGAGTCAATCTCTTCTCCCCCCCCCAGAAAGCAGTACTGAACTACTTGGAAACCTTAATCCGCTTTTACTTAAAAAGGAAAACTTACGTAAGATTATAATTAACTGCCTTTTCTCAAAGTATCTCAATTAAATATAAGGGTGTCTGCCAAGAAATAAAAATAATAATAATATCGGTTAAACCAAAAATGTATGTTGGAATACCACCACAAGTGAAAAAAAGCTTTGTATTATAATTACCTCTAAGAATCTGAAATGCATTCTTGAAATACTGAATATGTTTTCAAACCATGAAGAAATAATCACGGTCATGCTTTGAAATTTACAAAGTATATTATTGTAATACTAGGGAGGGGGATCGCTGGGGATCTGATGGACTGCAGAATAAAGAACATTTTAAATTGTATACAGAGCAAAGGGAATGATAGCTTTTACCATCACAATGATACAAAATGAAAACGGAATAGAAGGCCGTGGGTGGAAAACTATACACCCCTCTGTTTACCTGAAATACAATGCCTAACAGTTTCTAAGTTGCATTTATTTTAATTCCACAAGTGTTTGGAATCTGAATGAAGATTCAGTTTATATGACTTCTGTGCTCCAGATCAAAGTGTTCCTGGAACAGAGATTAAAAACTTTTCCTTCAGGGTCCAAAATAAATATGTACACAATTAAAGTAATACATTATTTTAACAATGGTTAATGGAAGCTAATGTATTACAGACATAAAGGTCTACAAAAGGTCAATACAAAATTTAAAATGCAACTTTGCAATACATGTAGAGGTTAATTAATTACCAAGAGTTGGGGATAAACAGTTATTCTACCTAGATGGCATATCAGTGATGAAACACACTATAATAAGAGAGGGGAAGGACATTTGTTTGATAGAGATATGTTGTAACCTCACCTTATTATATCACTTTAGGATCAAATGTACGAAGCTGTATATTTGAACACTGACATATTATGGAATTATTGAAAATGCCTTCATGTTAGAAATTCACATGTTTGGGCTGTTCATTCAACGGCATCTCACTTACCTCATGTGAATATTATATCAGGTGAAAGAGTTGGCGAAACTTGAGCCTCACTTGTTCCTGATAAACATTATGACAACTTGACAGCGCTGGGACCTCGTCGGACTGCACTGCAAAAACTACACACCAGACATCATATAGATTTGCATATGTAAGGGTCAGACAAGAGTGCTGATGGTTTATAATTACAGACAAATCTAATAAAGAATCTTGAAAAGACTGCTCTTAATTTATTGTACATCCAACTGTCTAAACAAAACACAACAGCTAATCTCCCAATGGTTGAGATTGGTGGACTGAATCCAGACTTTACCACGCTGACTGCGGTGGCTCCAAAACCAGTTGAGGGTCAGCAGGATTGCTGGGATGGAATCTGATGGGGGATCCTCGGCTTGGTGTGAAACATCAGTCCGTCCCTGTGAAACTTATTTAGGCACTGTAAGCAGAAACTGTCTGTATTCCAACACACACATTGTTGGTACCAGAATCACAAGTGTGAGAAAAGAAGTCAAGCTCTGGGTGCAAGCCCACATCTCAGAGGATGCTCCTGTGTTCCTTCAGGTCAAGGAAGCAGCTACAACAATATGTGTTGAAGGTCAGCAGGCTCTTCTGAATTCAGTAAATATGAGGGGCAATGGTCAATTCTGCATGATAAATGTAATGTAATACAAGTCAATGTAATCTTTCTGGCATCTTTCTAGTGGAAGTCTGTTTACAGGATTCCCAATTAAATGACTGCATGTTAACAGCTGCCACGGACTTGTGTTGTGTTGTAGACGGGATTCTTTCATGGATTAGCTCAAGTCACTTAGCATTACCATCACACGGCATTATGAAAAACAAAAAAACTGAATGGTATGCTTTTTTATTGCCCAAAGTTCACACTTCAAATAAAATAAAAAATTAAAGTTTCTTTTTACTCCTCTTTTTGTTTAAGATCTTAATCTTGATGGACTTTGGATTAGTTTCAAAAGTAAGTTCATGTCCCTATCCTGTTCTTGCCTGGTGCGGTGTTGCACATGTGAATTAAAAAGCTTTATCGCATTAATCCCCTAGGAACTTGAGTGATGAAAATTATTTTTATCAGCTGGATTGAACCAGTATATTCTAGGGAGACTTGCAATTCACTCCTGGCACACAGCCTCACTAAGTGGCTATTAATTATTAAAAAGCTTTTTTGCTGCTAGTTTCAAAGTGGCTCAGTGAAAAGAAAAAGATAGATTTGGGGCTACTAATCTGGTGCCACAAGTACATGTTTAAAAATAAACAAGGAGAAAAATAAATGTATAATTTTTTTTTGAGAAAAGACTTCTCATTCTTATGTCCTGTTACTTCACAAGACAATTGTTTTTGGGGTACAGTACAAGGTACCAGAGTATAAGCTTTACTGGAAAAGATTACTCATGGTTTCTTTAGCTTTTCAAATGGATAATTGCTGGACAGTTGCCGAGAAGATCAATAATATTGATAAACCATTATCGTAATTTTTTAAGTATTAATATCTCACCTCTGAACCAGCTACAGGATTGTATGCCCAGACCCCCTTAAATCTAGCAAATTAAGTTTAATCACACATAAAAATAGTGCTTTGAATAGGAAAGCACATTTAAAATAAAACCAAATACAACAAAGTTCAATCCAGATGAACACTCAGCTCTTGCGACTGACGTCATAATTAAAAGTTAGACAGATTAGGATCTTGATAAGTATTATATACCTCTATCACATACAACATTTAAAATAGCTGCATTGGCAGAATACCCACATCAGTTTCGCAAAGGTGTGTAAGTACGGATATGAATGCCAACTTGCAATAGCAATGTGCGTCACAAACTAGTGTAAGTGGGTAAACGCAAGCAAGAACGGTCCGGCTATATCCAGACCATTGTCGCACCTCTTAATAACCACAGACCCCCACACACACATGATACTTAACCTGTAGCTTTTAGATATACTTCAGATTGGCAATATTCCCATTACTCATAGATAATTTCCATACAACATTTAGTATGAGGGTGAATGTTTAAGATTACTACTTGTGTCCACTGATATTCTGTGATGCCCCTTAGAGTACACAGATGAAATGAATAGACGACTGGACAGAAATAGGACCATTTAAAACCAAAGATCGCTCTCATAACGCATATTAAGGCTTTAATTATTAGATGTGGGGAAAAGCTAGATAATGCTTACATTTAGCCATACCACAGTGAATTAAGGCTCGGAGGTGTTCCATCCATTTATGATTGCAGTTAAACACGAACAAACTTTACATTCATTTGTCAATAGTCTGTTAAAGAAATAGCAAAAACCACCCCAAACAAAGCAAACCAAAAATTAACAGAAAATAAAAAGTTGTATCTGGACTTGCAAAAGTTTGAAATGTATGTGAACACCACAGAATCTCCCTGTGTGCGGTAAACGAATATGAAAGAAAAAAAAAGAGAAAAAAAAAAAAAAAGGTTCTCTCACAACGGAAATGATGCATTATATTTACAACTTAACCCCCCCCAAAAAAAGTAAAATCAATTCTAATAGATGCCGATATTTTAAAACCGGAAATCTGAAACCAGTCATTTGTTAACTGACACCCTCCACTAAAGCATATCAAATTAAAATACACACAAACTCTTTAAGATGTTTAGTGAAATATTTACTCAGAATAGTTTGCTCTAGTGCTAAACCAATAGGGTGTTCTTAGTCTTAGCATTACCAAAAAACTTTCTATACATTTTCTATTTGAACCCCATCATAAAAGCAGTTTAGTTGGATAATTAAAAAAAAAAAAATCACCTCACCTGATACTTAGTTATGTCTTTTAAACATAGATACATGTGTAATGATTATTCTGTCAACATCTGCATTTAAAAAAAAAAAAACTGTTCTAACTTGACCACAGACATTTCTCCCCTCAAACTTTTGAAGGTTTTTGGGCTTCAAATATGTAAGTGTCAGTTTGACATCTTCACAAATAAGCGCTTTATGCATTATTTTTTATGTGACACTGAGTTTCTGCCTTAATATTTCCTGTGTAAGAGACCAGAAGGCCTTGTAAATTGAACAAGCAAGAATCTTTAATTACTCCTCAAAAGGTTCGATTGCAGTTGCTGAAGGATGAAGTATTGCCACCATGAAAAGGACAGCTGAATCACTAGTGAATTCAGATTGAAAGGCATGAAACACTACTGTTGGTGCTTTCAAGACTGTAAAATAACATTGTTCAGAGCCTGAAAATGAAGCACCAATATAAAAGATGAGAGGGTTTGTTCTCACAGCCTAGCAATGCATCTGTGGCAGAGCGAACAGACCACAGACAAAACTGGATTCAGCCTGACCCGAATTGAAGGTGAAAAAGATTAAGACTGGTAATTCACAATCAATACTCATTATATTGGACAGTTCAACCACTTTCAAAAATGAAATAGACTTTCACAAGTTCGGCAAAGCTTTTTTGTTTAACTATACTTGCTCTAATGTAGCACGGTCCCACATGCCCTTAATTGCAAGTCATTCATTTAGCAGTATGGTAAATCTTTTAAGTTAATATATGCAGCTATTCTATAATGTACTCTGCAAAAAAATCACAGTGGTAGCACTGACACGGACACCGCATATGGAATACCTGTGATGTGAATTTCATAGCAAGAACCATAAAGTAATAAGTAGTAGCTCACATCAGTGACCAAAAGGTCATGTATCACAAATACTGAATTACACCAACGTTCGCTTAAAATGAGCTTCTGAATAATCCTAAAGTCTGTAATGGAATTCAGATCCAAAGAAGACATCTGTGTATCAGAATATATGTCCGCAAAGTGGACTACAATTCTGACAGGCAGATAAACGTCCTTGTGAAGCTCTACCAACAAGTATACCATACAGCTTTTTCCTCATCAAAAAGACACTATCTATTCCACTGCAAAGTATATCCAACCAATTTATTAGATCAACGAATAGAAATGATGCATTTAAACACCACCAAGGTACTTTTGAAGCCTTCTGATGTACTTCTAAGCTCAGCCTTCCAAGAGTTTCCAATGATTTTGCTGTGATGCGGTCACGTATATTTTTAAATCGTAAACAAGATTATGCACACGTCTCCTCAATATTTCTAAATGGCTTCACTTTGTCGAGTGTAAAGCACCAGTTAAAACCGACAGCACAACCTCCCTGCCTTCAGAAGCAGTTATATTTTCACTATACAAAGCCAACAAAAGCACTCTAATCTGTGCTCAGAATATAATTTTGCAAAACCTAAAGATTGTTGATTTTTAACTAACAATATGCAATTTGTACAGGTTTATATAAATTATGTCACAACAGTCCCCCAAACCATCAAAAAAAAAAAAAGTCCCCATTATATATGCCTCTTAACTACATATATTGTCTGTTTGTCTACTGTACCTTTCAATTCAATGTCTTAAATATATATATATTTTTTTATATTTCTTTTTCGACAAGGATAAGCCATCAGGATGTCACAAGCACTAATACAAAAATAAAATCCTGAAGAGGGGGGGGGGAACCAAAATCGTACAATTTAATGATCACACGGGCACTGATAGTTTTCAGTGGCTTTTGTACCAGTTACCAATATACATTTGAAATGTAGTGCTGATTCTATAGTGCTTGGAAAATCCGTAATAAATAGAGGCATTCTGCAGGTTAATTATATCTTCCGATGTCTGCTGACTCTGTACTGGAAAAGAAATAACAGGTTTCCCTTTTTTAAATGAAGCATCAAAGCCATTGGAGTTGAGCATCATGACATTTAACAATGCAGTATTTTCACAGATTGAGTGGCAAACGTTTCAGATCCAAAAGATCTGTAGTTCCAGTAAGCACTGACAAGAATACGCTGTTAGGATTAGTGTCGTAGTGCCACAACACTGGCTGCATTCTAAACAAACATTTACAACACAGTTAACAGTGAAGCCTATATAATCTCAGTGCAAGGAAGTCAAATCCAAATATGTCGGTTAAGCCTTTGGCTTTTAATGACCTGCTCTGTCAAGTCCACTCGTGTCGCAGCTGTGGCAGAGCACATGCACTATGGCTGTGAGGAGGGATGCACTGAATGCTGGGAAGGAGCTGCCTGGGACGATGGGGACTGGACCATGGGCTGCACTGGCGGGGGTGGGGGCGGCGCAGGCTGCACTCCGGACTGCGTGTTGGGAGAAGGGGGGGGTGTCGGACGTTTAAATTTATCAGGACTGTTGCTTCTTCTTGGAGAAGGTCTCTGCATATAAAAAGAGAGGAAAGGGGGTCATGAATAATGCAAACACACACCGACAGAACTTTCAATAAGTCACATTAGAGAATATTGAGGAACCATATAATAACCACCTCAGATTGTATTCATTCTAAATGGATTTATCAGATTATATGGTATTCCCAATGCTGTATGAAATCAAAAGCACTTTTTATACTCCTTAAACTGAAAGAAGCTGATTTGATTTAGAAAAAGCAAAGGTGGGACATATCCAATCCAACACTGAGCGGAGCAGAGGTTCAACACATGATTGTTTAAAAATATTTGTGCCGTATACATTGAACCATACATGGGAGGTTGGATTAAAGCATATTGTCAGAAATACTTTATTTTGCTTAATACTAAGTTTTCAAGTACCACAAATCGGATTGAAAGCACTCAGAACTTAAAAGGATAAAGGCACATGTCAGAAAAAATAGGGCATGCAAATCTCTGGAACATGGACTAGCTCCCATAGTAACCAGCTGAAAAACAAATTCTTTGCCCCTTTTGAAGAGTGATTAGAAGCCAAACTTAATGAGAACTAAAGAAAAAGGGCAAGCCTATAATTGAAAACTCAAGAGTAATCTCTCGAATACAAAATCTATAAACTAAAATGATTTCCAAATATTAAATAAACCCAGAAAGTCAGGTGATGTGTGTGAATGGGTGTAATACATATATTATGCAAATATATGATTTGAATATTTAAGCGACATGCAGCCTAGAGTTTCTATGAAATATTCACAGCAAGCAGACAAGCAATAGACCTGCACTGCTGGGGAAATTAGGTTAATTAACATGGGGAAAGCCATGATTGGAAACAACAAGATCTATTATGCAATGGCATTTTGAAATTGGTAACTCCCCTGTAAACTACAATTTCTCTAATATGATTTTATGGGCACTATAAGAAAGTACAGCTAATGCATGTAGTAATACATGTATTTTAATGGGGAAACCTTCTCAACTCAGCTGGTGAGAAACCATCAATGCCTTCTGGACACAAATAGAAATTACATCCTGCATAAGGAAGGGGATGACTATTATATATTCATAGGACCTTGCAAGTTAGCAACGGCAAATGGAATGAAGTGTACCACTTTGAGGAAACCTCCTCACAGTTTTCTTACGATAAAATAATAAAACGCAGTGTTTTTTGGCGAGAACACACAAGTTCTGTAAAGTACAAACGAGGCAAGTGTGAGGAAATATGAGAAACTGGGTCGCCATGATCCACATTCACAGAATAGGATCTCTAATACCAATCTAGTGTTTAATTAAACTACTTACCAAAATAATACTTCATTTTAAAATCTGGCCAACCATGACCAGGTTAAAATTCTGGAGCCAAGCATGGCACCCGACTCAATAAGAATATCAGTTCTCAAGCTTTAAAGCTAAGAAATTCACTCTGAACAAGGCTGTAGCTGAATGTTTCTGGACAACTTAAGAAATGCTGTAGTAAAGTAAATGAATAGCATGAAAAGTGCACAAAATAAAACTCCAGTCTTCCAAATCTAGAGCACAGACCAATACAATTCTGTAACGTATTACGGCACAAGTACTCACCGCAATACCGTGTGAAGAACCCACATGGACGTGAAGGCCCGGGGTGTTGTAGTAGGATATTCCAGCCCGTGTGAGTGATGCCGGTGGTGTGAATCCCACAGTGTGACTTGCATATGATAGACCTGCAGAAGACATGATAGTTAAAATGGCGAAACAAATACTTAAAATGGCAAGATGTTTAAGCAAAAGGCTATATTTAGGATCAGTATTAAGGATCTTCCCTCAAGTTTCTAAAAACTACAAAATGGTAAAAATAAATAACATTATACAGGTTAGTAGCATTTGAAAAAGACAGGGAAAGTATGCAATTATTTACAGCAGTATGAAAAGACCTGTCTAATTTTAATCTCCATTGTCTTATTTCCACAGCTTTCATGAATCCACAATACTAAATTACTTAACTAATGTTCTAATTCATCTCGATTGTATCATTCAATGTGAAAATACCAAGACCAAACATTTGCCACAGAGTAATTCACAACCTTGTTATCTCACACTATATACACGATCTTGTTCTCCCAGACCGTGTTTATCTCTGTAGGGAGGCATGCCTGCATAGCAGAGCTGAAGCAAAACAAAAGCCAAATGCCTCTCACAGGAGAGGAGTCAGATAACACTACTACAGCACTACAGAAACCTAATGAAAAACAAAACGTACTTAAGGTCCCTTCTCAGTAAAGACAAGTGTTTTTATTCCTGTAAAATACAGTTTCTCAAACCTGTCCTGGAGTATCACCTACCCTGCTGGTTTTTGTTCCAATCGAGCTCTCAATTACTTAATTGAACCCTTAATTGGTCTAATAATTTCCTAAATCAGAGCCTTTAAATTATTTTTAACTGTAGGGATTTTAAGTTAAGTATAAAATTATAGAAGGAAATTATCTTATTAAAGAACCAACTTTTTTCTTTTTTATCAGTTACACAATTTAAGGAGTCAAATGTAATCAAAGTACTTCAATTAAGGTTCAATTAAGTAATTGAGAGCTCGGATGGAACAAAAACCAGTAGGGCAGGTGGTACTCCAGGACAGGTTTGAGAACCACTGCTGTAATACACACACACCATCGTCCGGCATATCTCGTGTCTCTATTCCATGTTGTCCTACTGTTGTGGTCTACACTTTGGTTATTGAGAGGTTGAGCAAACATATGTTCACCAGTATCAATACAGTTTAAAATACATTTTACATTAGTACCAAGAACCCTACAGCATCCATGTGATTGGGTTTCAAATAACACTGCCTGTCCTGGTGACCCTTGGCAGACTGTATACTTACCACCTTTTCATTAAGTGTCTTGAGTTACCAAGTTTCTCGTAAGCAGAACCTTGAAGCACACAGATCATTCCTGTCGACTGCATATACTGCAGACAGCCTACCTTATTTGGGCACGGCTACTGCTGAGAATCTTATGCTTGCATACAAGATCTCCAGACATGATTCAATCTAATGCCCTACTGGCAGAAGCAATGAAAAATGTCTTATTTAATTTGCTGTTTAAGCAGTGGTGTTGTGCCTGACTGAGCCTGCATGACTCAACACTGCAACGCTCATATTCTGTTCAGGCTCACTGTGACTCAAGGTTATGAAGAACCCCCCCCCCCAACCTCTGATTACAGTAAGGTCTGTTCTAAGGCTGCTTCCCATTTCTTGTTTTGTATAGTTATGTTTGAGGCTTTATATAATTAGAAGGTACAGCAATTATGTTTCCAATGGCTGATCATTTACTTAATTCTTAATTAATGGGTAGAAATACAATGTCAAGGTGTTAACCTGTCTCATATTGTTTTAATATGTATTATGTGAAAAGGTTTGAGGAGCCAAGGAGCTGTTGCCAAGGCAAAGTTGGGTGGAGGAGGGATGCAAAGCAATGAGTGCTGGGAAAGTGTATTCACTGCCAGAAACTTATGCTTGGGAAGGCGAAAGTCACGTTGTCCTCCTCCCGAACTTCAGTTTAAAACTCCTTTTTATACATGCCAACTTTAAACATTTGATGAAGAGATTTATTTTTTTAAATGGCGAAGTAATATACTGACTAAACTTTGGAGTTGACCACTTTCTTTGCGTCAGGTGTCAGCACAATTTGTCTCCTCCCATTTGGCCGAATGCAGTACTTTGAATCATGAGAAAACATTTAGTCTGACAGAAAAAGTAACCTCAGTGATTTTTTGGGCTGAATTCTTTATATAATCAAACCAGCAAGGAAAAAGGTGAATTATTTACTTGTTGCACAGCTGAAAGAGAAAGACTGAGGGAGGAAAACATTGGGCAATTTTCCAAAAAGTAGCTTCTGAGAAATTCTAGTTAAGAACAGCGATTTTGAGCTCTGGTAATATTGAACCAAAAAAGGATATCACTTTTTTTGTGAATATAGAAGACTCAAAGGTGGTCTTTATGGAGGCTTGTGTCTGTACACAATATACTAAAATGCTACCAATCAGGTGCATTGATTTTCAGAAGATAAGGAAACCACCCTGAATGCACTTATACATACCTGGTGAGATTGGCCTACTTGAACTCGGAGATGGTGTATAAGGTATTGGACTTGACACTGTGCGGGGACGAAGTCCTTGTGCAGACATCTCATTAAAATACCTGCAGCAAGAAGAGGAACGTCAGCTTTATTTATGCACATGAAATACAGTTCATTATCGGAAAGCAAGAGAAAATGCCTACACTCTCTCCTTGCCCTAATCTAAACCAAAGATATGATGCTTGTGGATGCAGAGGTAAGCAAGAAAGGGAAATACGGGGAAAAGTGAAAAATGATTGAGCTTTCAAGTCAGATATGACAATAACATGATATGGCAAGCGTGAATGATTAAAAAATGTCTAAGAACAAAACAAAATACCCGGGAGTAAATTTCAGTGACTTTTTTTTTTCTTCCAACACTGCTTAGTTTACACTGAGCAGCACAAGCTTTGGTGGTTTAACTGGAAAGGATTGAAGCAGGTGCCATTTAAGAGAGTTATACTCCCACAGGTTTGTGATTGTGTCTTTAGAAACAGGTGTTAATAGACGAGAAAAGGTGCAGACTGCAGAAAAAACATCAGTAACAAAAATATAAATAACAGAAATTTTGCATTAAATACATTTTTCAGAAGATTTTTCATGAAAAGGTTTGTGGCCTTCGTGAAGAGCACTTGACACAACAATTCACTTAAACATTAAACAAATGTTCCATAGAATTGTTTTTGGCGGATAAAACTGCATATCAAAAGCCAATCAGAATTACGACACGTCAGTTCTTTGGAAGGAAAAGGCCTATTGTTCAACAATTGTAAAATTAATTTTCACTTGAAGTCCATAAATCAAAAAAAGCACTTGACAGTCATGGGTTCAAATGATGATAGGAAAACAGGGAAGAAAATGTTTATATGGGAAGGTGGGAACAGTAAGTGTCAGAAAGTTCTTTTTTTGAGATTGATGATGTCACCACCAAGTCATTCAATTCATTTAAAATAAAGTGATCTGATTTTGATGTCTTGGGTTCCGTTTGCATTAGTACTCAATAATGGACACACAACTTTTTACATAAGGTTTCCCAATGCAAGAAGATATAGAACAATAAAATACAAATATGTGATTTGGCATTACCTTTCATCATCCATTTCCAGGCTGGACTCGCTCTCGGAAAGCTGTCGACAGAGGGCCTCTCTGCGCTCCATCTCTCTCTGCAGCTTCCTCTGCAGACGGATGTTCTCCTCTCGCATGTGCCGTTCCTCCTCTATGTACTGGGCCATTTTTTCAGTGTCTAAAACAATGATTTTACTGCATGTTAGAAACTGCAGACAGGAGGCCTTATGACCATGACTTCCAACTGCAGGCCATTGCATTTAGGTTCAGGTTTTTGAAAGATAAAAAAAAACTCGTATAAATTCACATAAACTGGGGGAAAATGCTACATTGCTATATGCCCTTCTACTTTTTTTAATATACCCTTCACTTGTATTTCACATGAAGTATAATGGGAACTCTTTGTATTGCTTTAATTTATCTTTTAAAATACAAGCTTATTGCTTTTCCAGTAGGATTTTCCATATCAAATTACTGTTCACACAAAGGATTATTTTAAGATATTGCTCTCCATAATTTAGTGAAGCAAGGTTTGAACAACAGATCAAGGTAACTAATCTCTTCCTTCTAAAAAGAGAGAATATTTTTTAATTAAAGAAATAAGATTAATAGAGTTATTTTTTGTTTCTAGAAGTAAAAACAATGAACAGTTGTAATCATTGGACAATATTACATATTCAGGCACAGTATGTGCAATCCTAATTATCAAGGAGATTTCAACACTGTAGAATTTAGTGCCTCAGTTATCACTTAAGGACCAACAAAAGAATAAACGGCAATAAAGACCCACTCATTTTATCCGACACTACTTCACAATATAACCGTCTTCCTAACTGCAGAACTATGCTAAGCACAGTAATCCACGAGAAGGGAGATTTTGCTGGCAGGACAAAAAGTTAAACAAACGTACACTTCACTTCTATAGGCTGGAATAGACTTTAAACATTTAAGCCTGTAATCTATAAGGAAGACTGCTAAATACTACTTAAACAAGAAAAATGTACTTGCTTTTCAAATATCTACAACCCCACCCGAAAGAGATTGTCTTCCTACAGAAAGTGACAGACATGTCCCAACCCCTCAGAACCATGTTGGAAAGTTTGATCTGATTCCAGGCTCAGATATGGTCTGCCTTTAAATCAATGCAAACCAGAAATCTTTTTTCCCCACAGAAAATACCCTGACCATTGATATAAATTACAAACGGCCACAAATAATGTATCATTGCAAAAACTTAACTTTAATTATATATCAAGTTTTACTAATAACTTGCACTATACACATCTCACCCAGTGAAATGCCTGGCAATTCGACACGAATTCCAGTGCCTGGGTACTAGTCATGCTTACGAAGGCCTTGTGAAAAAACAGATTTGTATCTCTAAAAGAAAACAAAATATCCTTTGTCCAGACATTAAGGCATTTAAAATCAACATACTTGAAAAGATGTATTCACTCTGAACAGTGAATAATTCAGAAATGACTACACATTATATATATATAAATAATAGTACAAGGTAACTTGAGTTTATTTTGGCCTAGATTCGCTTGAGTGACAGAATCCTACAATACAAAAGAGCTGCAACTGTAGTCAGTTTTAACACTATAAATTGCATCTAATTTACAATGTTTTGAAAGGTATACAAGTCCTAGAGTTCCCTCTTGTGGCTTTAAGGCAGTGTTGCAACGTTAGAGGCTTCAGAACAGATCATTCAAATGTCAGAGGGGGACTAGATGCACGAGATACTATCTACCAGAATAAATCCAGCTTCTTCCATCTTTCTTCTGCCAGTGATTTACATATATGAATTATATTGCTTTGCATCATCTCCTGTCAGATTACATTTTCAGCTATTTAGGATTGCCCAAAAACTTTGATTTCATTTCATTTTCGAAAATCTAATAAAAAGCATGCATGACATTGAACACAGCATTGCACTGGATGCATTATAAGAACAAGGTACAGAATTAAAGTGTAATATGGAAAATTTGGCAAATAACACAAACCAAAGACAAAATAAAATAATAAAAACATTCAAAACATAAAATAAAATTGATAAGTTAAAAATAAACTAATTGGTTTCCTTCCAATTAAAAGATGTTCACGTACGTTGTAATTGAGCCGTTCGGAGTTGTTTCTTTAGCCTTTCCACTTCATTTTTCAAAAACCTGATGTGTCGCATCATGTTCTCGGGTGAGTCAATCTCCATGGATATGTCTCTGGGTGACGGGGGGGCCGACACGGGCTGATCTAGTTTCTCCTGCAGGATTCTGGATTTCCAGATAAATGCAAACAAGATACTCATGTAATCTATTTGTAAAGAATAATCCATGTTATAGGGAGTAATTATTTACACGGCTGCAAGGAGACAAAAGGAGACCTATACACAAACATAGACACACTCAAACAAATACCAAGCCAACTTAAACATGTAACGGATATCTAATGACAGGTCAGAAAAGTGATTAATATCTGTGACTATAACTCTACTTCCTTCAAAACGATGCTGGATACATTATTATAATAAAAGAGAATGAAAAAACGAGAGGAAACTGGCACACAATTTCTCTGCAGCCATACTGAGAGCAGCACAATATACTTAATTGATGGAAACTGACCTTTTCTCTGCTTCCAGCTTGTCCATCCGTTTCCAGAGGCGATTGACTAGTGCTTCCTGTTCCTGTTCTAATGTGTTTTCAAGGTCAATCTTTTCACGTCGTAGCTAGAAAATCAAACGATGCCAAGTCTTTAATGATATTTAGGAGTCTCCTCCACCAGACAGGAAATTACAATCGTGCATTATAAACGAAGCAGTTATTGAAATGACTAAAAAGTTAAGGAAATTGGAATGAAAGGGAAAAACTATTCTGAGATCAAATGCATTGTTTTTAAAGGATAAACCTTAAGATAAGGGTTTTTGATAATAGGGAAAAGCAAACACACTTTACATGCAAACGCTATTTTGCTAAAGTAATATTTAACACTTTTTGTTGCAACCGATTTGCTTGGAGATCAAGAGTTTTTGGGGGAACTGCATAAGAGATGATCACAATTCATAATATGATGAACTGCAATATACTCTTTTGTTAGTTATACACCCTTAGGTGTTCATTAAAATAAATTGTATTCATATAATGCTGTTAGGAATTACAAATATCAAATTACACTTGAATTGATGTGTACAGCATAACATGTATTAACAAAAGGAAAGGTTTACTTATTTCAAGTAACAGAATAATGTATACTAAGTTCTCAGCTTAAAAAACTAATTAAAGATGCAGAAGCTTGTGAAGGCATTATGGGTATTCTTGACTAAAAACTGAATTAGTTCATGCACAAGGTGTAACATTGTTTGAGTTCTGCAGCGTCAGCACATACTACACAGACATGCACAAACACACACACAAATCTGAATATCCACTGAAGAATAATTGATACCGTCAAAAATACCTGCTCCAGAGTCAGCTGTTTCGAGATAGTGTCATTCTCCAGTTTTTTTATTTTCTTCATTAATTTGTTCACTTGGAACTCCTGTTCCTGCTCTAAATGCTGTTCGAGTTCGGCTTTCTCATGTTGTAACTATGGAGGAGGAAAGAAAAAGACCATCCAGAAAATTAAAACATCAGCTTTCCCTTGAGCTAGGCTTTCTTTGAAGCATGTTGTCTACTTGCACTGATGCATTATATCATAGATCTTTATAAGTTGCTTACATGATTCTACTTTCAAATATTCGTGAATTGTCCAACCCCCTCCAGGGCATACCCTGTGGGAGTGTTTATTAATATTGATAATATTTCAATACAATGTGTGAAATACAGTTCTATAACTCATGCTAACAAACAAAATACATTCCCATACACTCCTCTACATTTAAATTCAGAGTAGGGAGCGATGCACTCTCTTATTCCTTACTCCAATACAACATATTATAAACTAAGGAAGTGGTCACTCCATCAACAGGAATATAGGATCAGAGCGCTGAGCTCAATAATGACTTTGCATGTCTTATGCATCTTGGAACATGGGAAGCAATTTTATTTAAACAATGTTAAAAGACACAATGTTTGTACAATATGTTTTGTCATATTATAAACTGTTTTGAGTCCCTTATGAAATATCAGTTATTCTGCCAACGGACCTTTTACCCTTGCAGTCCTGCTCACTGCTCAGTTAATCTTTTGCACAGAAATTAACTAGACTTTGTAATACACAGTCACTACTTTTTTCACCCACACACGAACTATAAGGAATAAAATGTGTTAATTTGATATAGACAGGATTCCATTTGTACATATACAGACAATAAATTGGTATGCAAAGTCTTTTCAATACACAATACATGGTCATGGAACAATACAATTACTAACAGTACCTAAAAGGAGAATTTTCAGCAACATTCTCTTTTGAACAAGAACAAAAGAAAAAGGAATGTGTTCAACAAGCACAATGAACAAAAAAAAAACAGCAATGCATTTGAAAGAGAACAGCTTTTTCTTGTTGTTTATTATTTATCTTTTTTTGCATGCCATCATTCTCATTCTAGAATTTGTATGTTCTTGAAAGTCACTTTTGAAAGAATAGCTTTCATTATGATGTTCTTAGTCCCTCTGCCACCTTGTGTATGTGCGGACTATAACCCCAGTGACTTGTAGTCAGAAATATTATAATGGTTCTGATTAATCTTAAAAAGCAAGATGCTCTTGTAGGGGAGGTGGTTAAATTTCCATGCAAATCCTACTTGTATTCATTGTAAACAATCTATAAAAGATTTGAAATTATGAATGCAGTTCTCTGAAGTATACCAACAAAGATTTCAGCATCATCATATTTCAACCAGCCGGGAGATTCTCGAGTTTATGTGATGCATGCATGACGCGTTCTGTACTTTGAGGAAGGGCACTTTTCGATAGCCTCCAAAATGTTGGGTTCAGAAAAAAATGTTAATATAAAAACAAATAAGTGGCCACATAGAAGAGGTTCAAAGGTAACTATGAGGTGTGGCCACATTTCTGAAAAACATTGCCAGACCAGCAGCACCACATGCACAGATCATAAAGGTGCCGAGCACGTTACAATCAGCAGCATCATGGTAGCTGTAACAAATCTGTATATCTGTGTGTAACACACTGGTAAGTCTGCATGACACACTGGCTGCCAAGTATACACCCTAACACGTACTTAGCACGAATACTCAATCTGTCTTTAATAAATCTCAGGTTTATCTAAGATCCATCAATAAACTAAACTGTCATCTACTGATTGAAGAACTCTACTATCAGTACAAAGGCACAGCAAGCAGGAGATTTTCCATCATACATATTAATCAATGGGAAACTTTGCATTATCTTAGATCCTTGTACACCATACTTTTGCTTTGTACAGTATGTTAACAGCTACAGTGCAGTTCTCACTTCTACAGCATGCACACTGTTGCACTGAAGAGTACAATGTCAGGTACCTCATTTTAGCAGTTACACACTTGTAAATTGGTTCACTGAACCTCTCATATGACAGTTACTTCTCCATGGACTATGTGCAAGAGAAGACTCCTGGTTGTTTATCATTTGGACACCTCTGACAACCTTGTAAATTGGATGCCATGTTTAGCTCATTTGTATTTATTGCTTTTGAGCTTCTCTGCTATAAAACATTCAGTTCCTGATATGCGATCTACAGATTCCAGGGCTGATGGGATAGATCTGAACAATGTGCAGTGTAGGGCCAAGGTTAAACATCTGACTCACAGCTCCGTCTCCTGCACCATCGTGTTCTTTTGAGTGACCCCTTCCTGATGTACTGCTCACTTTGCTGTACATAGACTAGACATTGATCATCTGTAATTTATGCATTTCATTATTTTAGCCAATAAGACAGACAATGAAACCAATTCCAAGAGAGCTCTAGCTTCACTATAAACATACAGCAACTCTGGACAGGGACCCATTTTAGGTCAGAAGAGAGGAGATTTGACACGTGTGGTCCCATGAGCAGGTACTTACTTGCATAAGTTTTCGGGAGAGTTCGTTCGTAAGAAATTCTTCTTCTTTCTCATAGTTGACAGCGAGGGTTTCCTTTTCTTTCTGCAGCGCCTGGATTTTCTTGAACAAGGTGTTGCTGATGAACTCCTCTTCTTGTTCTGCCCTGGCTTGCTGTGAATGAAAAACAAACATGTTAAACTAATAAACATCACAGAATTGCATACATCCATTTGTTTTAATGATTCATCCAACAATGCAAGGTCACATTTCAATGGACAATTTTATTATATATATATATATATATATATATAAAATAAGATTATGCCTTAATAAGGTACTTTTCATTGTCCCCCCCAGTTTAATCTATACATAGTTCTCCACACTCAGAATAGGAGCACCTCTTTAAAAATTACAAGACAATTATATTGTCTACTGAAAATTACCATAATCAATGGCTTTTAACTAAATCAAATTTAAAGATGGCAATTACATAAGCCAATTCCATTCAATTCCAAGAACCTAATCCCTCCAGCACTGTATTCTGACAATATAGATTTTGTGTTTTTGTTTCAAAATAAATTAATTAAAATTTGAAATTGAGCAAAAGTGGACATGCATTTCCCCCCCTAAATTACTAGCAACTAGGTCTAGTTAAAATAGTGAGAATTTATCTCCTAGGCATTTTCATGATGCTACTCACTCACTTGCTGCCTGCTAAAAACACTGACCTATATGCTTTACTCCAAGGACCAAACAAGTAATAAGTATCCGGTCAAGAGCTCTTGCATAGGATTACTTAAGGTAAAATTATGTATTGCTCCTTCCATCTTACTACATTATGGTTAGTTATCAACATTTGCTCTTGGTTAAAATGTGCTTTCTGCAGACCGTTCACTAACAATCGATGTCACAGACCACTCCTGCCCTGTGAGCCACAGAAAAAATACATTTTTGAACAGATGGTTGCAAATAAAAAAACAGGTTTGCAGGGTTTCTTTTTTAAACTTGTTTTTAAACTTTAAAGAGGAAATAGCCTACAAAGATCTCTTAAAAGATAGGTAACCAGGATTTGTTTTTTAAAGTCTAGACACTTAATAACTAAAGGAGAATTTAAAAAAATCTCTCAACATATATATCGATCAGTACGATACTATCTTAAAATGTTATTGTTGGCTTAAGTTGGGGTTCAGGTTGTGGTTAGGGTTTAATATTTAGGAAATCTATTCATATAGTGTCAAGTCTCAGTCTGGCACCCTTAATACAGCTCGGGATAAAGTTTCCAAATATAGTTTAGGCGTTAAGAGAGATATCTACATTACAAGACATACAAAAAACAATAGAAGTTGAATGCGACCCACGAAGACAGCTGCACATATAACAGGAGAGATTACACTGTTAGGTAGGCAAGCAAGATGCACATCACGTACACGTGTATCATCTACAAATTAATATAAATATAAAAATGAACATAAACAGGAAGAGAAAAAATAAATTTAAAAAATCACCATGCTCTAAACTCATTAAACAGGGTGGGTGGTGGGTTTGATCAAACAGCACGAGGCTAGGGGCCACCTCAGGGTGATTAGATGCCTGAAGTGGATATATCTATCCATCCATCCATCCATCCATCCACCCACCCACCCACGGTCACGTTCTATGACACCAGCAGTGATTTCAGGAATAGACTCCAAAATGACAGGTACATGTTAACATGTATCAATTAAAACCATCTTAGAGAAAGCCAAGTATTTGAAAAAGTATCTAATCATACTCATAGTATCAAGGATCCTAACCAGCAAAGGCATTGGATATTATATTGTTAGGTGTATATAACCACTTTAAAAGTAAAGGGTAAAGACAGGAAATCTTAGTGCTTGACATAAGGTGCGTCTATTCCAATTCCAATTCAACTCTGGGAGAGTATCCAATTATTTTCCTCCAGCAATTTCACAATACTGAATCAATCTTCAATCAAAAACAGGTTTTAAGCTGCATTATGTTTATTTTGATTACCTGCAGAAAGAGCGAGTCCATTGTTTTTAGTTTTTCCCTGAGGTGCACACAATTCAACGAGACCGTTCTGATCTTGCAGCCAAATGGTGTGCACCATCAAATATCTAATACAACATGCTAGCACAAGTAGTAACTTAATGCACATTATATCAAGTTAAAACATAACACTGCAGGACACTGACAGTAATAAGGCCAAAGCTCCTAGATGACTAAGCATTGATAAAGATTACATACAATGTCCCTAAACTGCCCAAGATAACATACAAACATGTCAATTACATCACTTGAAGGTAAATCTTACAAGCATATGTGGGTATGTATTACGATATTTTTGCACTAATGCCACAATATAAAAGTCACATGAGGGAATCAACAAATGTCATCCAGCAAATTAATATAACAAGGAGATCCATTCATTATCCATATCCAGTTTCCACATAGCTACATCAAATATAATAAGAGAGATTCTGTCAAATTGTTTTAGATAAGTCTTGCAATACCAAGTGTATGCCTAGATAGGCTTCACAACAGCAATCAATAATAAAAAAAAAAAGTTAAGTCAGAGACAGGATATGTTGCAACTTTGTGTTTACTCGAAATATAGCTTACTGAGCGAGTTTCTTTGCATATTATGTGTGAAATCTCTGGTCTTATCGGGACCATAAAACAATGGTGTCAGTGCATTTCCTGATACCAAATGTTCTATATTAGATTTACATAATAAAAAAGCATTGCTACTATAACTAGAACCCTAATCATATCAGTGCATTTCCATTATAGTAGGGAAAGATGATCATACCAAGACCATCTATTAATTACACTGTTTTACTTTAGATAGGGTTGTGTGCATGAGTAATCAAATCTTCAAGTAGACACTCTTTTAATTACCTTAAAGGCATTTGATTTGCTTACAAGTAATGACAAGACTTCAGTCTATGTCACTGAAACACACATCTACCAAATCAACCTGCATCAAGTACAAACTAGATTTAGCTATTCAAAAATATAGATTTAAGTCTCTGACGTTACGCGGAGCACCCAGCTGTCAAACAAATACGAGTCTTGAAACAACGTGCATTTTCAGTCTCCACCCAAACATGGCCCTTAAAAATGACAACACAAGCACCTGGCTTGGCTTCAAACTCATTCTCCCTATTCTCAAGTATAAAGGTTTATACGTCAGAAGAAGAATTGTATGCATGTATATTATATAGTAATATACATATATATATACACACACACACACACATATACACATTTTACATAGATTAAATACTACTGTGGGGTTCTCTGAATCTGCATGACACAACCAGCAACCATTTTGCTTGGACTTGCCACTCAAAAACAGCACCTTGCTACACTCCCACCTCCACTGTGTCACCTCCATGCATGCCATTTAAAAATAATTACCGTAAACTATTCATTTAAACAATTACTATAATCCCGGCGACGGTTGCCCTTGTCGTGGACGCTGTACAGACCTGCAATAGGCTGCACACCCCCTACACAAGGCCCAGATTTGAAGGACTCGGACTTCTCCTCAATTTTAGCAAAATGCACATATATATTTCATTAAAACACCCCCTCCATCTTCTAACATCGACACATTATTGCAATTACAATTCCTCCGATGCGTGTCGTCATCAAAGCATCCCAATATTGAGATCGTGCATTTCATAATATCGATGATAATAATAATAATAATAATAATAATAATAATAATAATAATAATAATAATAAACCTCATCCCCTTGATACAATGCACATCTGAATTGAGTGACATATTTTTGCTATAAAAACTTCAGTTACTTCAGTCGACACGTCCCCGTTAAGCGTATTATTTTTAAGTTTATTGATCATATTTTTGGTCTCGTTTGGTCGTGCAAAGCTTAAATCCGCGCTGAAGGTCGGATCTGCGGGTTAAATCCTTATCACTGCTGGATTAATAACACAAACCCGTCATGTTAAGTGTACATGTTTACATCACGACACACAGACCTGGCCTCGGCAGCGGCAGTAAACCGTGCGTGAGTGTCGTGCTGGGCTCGGACGGGGCCTAATGGGACACGCTGGTGCGCTACGGGTGCTCTCTCTAAACACAACGGAAAGCATTGCAAACACATCCCTGTTACTGTAAAATGCGGAGATTCAATGGCCCCACCACGGTCTCAGTACCCCGTAAGTCAGCCTATGTGCTCCGGTTAGGCCACAACCGTGCCCCTGATCCCCCTCATCCCCCTCCACACAGCTACTCACAATGGTGACGCTGGCTTTGCGCAGATCCCGGTTCTCCTCCTGCAGCGCCTTGCACTTCAGCTTGTACGTCTCCAGCTCGATCTTCAGCACCTTGTTCTCCTGCTGCAGCGAGGCCAGCCGGTTCGTCAGCTCCTCCAGGCGGAACGGGGAGATGACGATGCCCGGCTTGCTGGCCGAGGAGGCCGCCGACGACGAGGAGGAGGAGGTCGGCGGGGCGGCCACACTGCTGCCCGCTCCGTCGGTGTCGCTCTCGCTTGCGCTGTCCGCCATGTTCGCCGAGCGAGTGTGTGTGCAAGGAAGGGGCAGCAGCGCTTCAAACTGGGCGGAGAGGGGGGAGAAACCTGGACCGGCGCGACCCCTCTTGCTTAGCATTAAAACTACAGCGCACGTCCAGGAGGTGCGACACCAAGTGCAAGAGAAGAGATATTTCAGCTCAAGTGAGGGGCACCTCCCTGTGATGATGATGATCCTAATAATAATAATTAGAATGCACAGTATGTGAAAACACTTTGTCGGCATCTGAATACTTTTTTTGCATTATGTATTACTGGATATCTTATTTGTATGTAGAATGCAGGTTAATATCAGTGATTTGTAATCAAATTAGTAATAGTGTAATTTAGGAGTATTATGCATCAATAATAGTGTGGGCACTAAGGAGGAATTGATCCCCCTATGCTATGCTCTCTTTTCCTGACCCAGATTCACCCGAGTGAGATAGCAGACGGTTGCTGACACTCTGGTGGGTGTGATGCATCACAGAGCGCATGCCAATGGCCGCTCGCTGGTGGCACCAGTGTGGTGGTGACGTGATGTCAACTCTGGCTTTCCCAGGCCAGGAGGGTGCCCAATGTGCACCGGACACTATTCGTTGATGTGCAGATCTAACCTGGTTTCACGTTCAGCCCAACTGTTGAGGTGATACTCGACTGCTTTACCCACACCTTCCCCCTCCGGCGCACCCTCACCCTCGGGTATGCCCACTGTCTCCCGAGGCCCCCAGGTGACCTATGACACTGCCCCACACCCTCTGGTGCCCTGTCTATTGGTGTCACACTCTAAGGTCACTGCTGCCGCCAGGCCGCTCAGGGACTCCCATTCCACAGCCTCCCCATCACCTGCGCCACAGCCTTAAGGACTCCAGTAGTGTCTGGCCCACCCGTACACCCTTCAGTTAACACAATTGGCACACAATCATGACTCCTGTGTGCTCCAAAGTATAGCACCCACGTCTGTTAATAAATAAATAATAATAATAACAGACAGCTACTCCCTACAATTTCAAGCCTGCTGCCCCCCCATTTTCAGGGGTGTGGCATGGACACAAGTGACAGACGCCTTACAGCAAGAGGCACTTTGGATAGAGATCTCAGCACTGCTCCACAAGCATGCCATCCACAAAGTGCCCCCTCTGGCACAGCATGAGGGATTCTATTACCTGGTGACCAAGAAAGAACACAGTTTCCACCCCACCTTGGATCTAAGACCTAAACTGCCACCTCAAGGTGTTGCGCTTCAAGTTGCTCCTACAGCTCTCCATCCCTCAGGCCCACCGACCGGGGTCGATTGGTTCACCATGGTGGACTTGAAGGATGTATATTATTGTCTGCATCGTGCCAGCTCACAGAACTTCCTACACTTTGCCTCAGAGGGCAAACTCAGACATGCTGGAAGGCGTTCTGATGATGGTGGAGTTCTGTGAATCTCACAAAGGCATTAATACTCATCTTCCTATACTGCGATGAGCACTCCCCCAACTCCCAATAGGTACCATGCAAAGATCTTAGTTGGATCTTTGCTTATATTCAGCATCTAATGGAACAGGTGCACTCACAGTGAAATGTGGAAGGCGTTTCACCCACACACACTGCCCTTCACTAATTACACCCCATGGTGTGTCACAATTACAATAATCACTACAGTATACTGAATGTAGTACCATGTATGTATTGAGATCCCAGTTAACCTGAAATATTGTATTACAAGGGGAAAAAAAAGAAACCTGTTGGCATCTGCAGATTTATACTATTCAACATGAGAAAGTGTATGTGTTGTGTACAGTAGAAAAGCCCCTGCAAAACAACAACTACTATTCAAATTCCTGAATAGTGGTCTCCCAAAATTAAGAAAGTCTGTGATTGTTGATGAAATCAGTACTTGCTGCTGTTTTACCAGATGTTACATCCACCTCCAGCTGAGAGAGTTCTTGGCTACTGAGGACTGTAGGGGATTTTGTCTCCATCTCAACCCACATGACATTTTGGTTCGATGAAGCATCAAAACACCCAGAAAGGAAAAGCAGAAATTGCAGTATTGACAATGTGAAATTAGGCAGGAAAGACTTGCAACACTTGTGTATTTAAAGACTTGGATGTGTGCCTTCCTATTACTGTCTTTTTGAAAACAAAGTGTTGTGGGTTAGCTGTTATGCAACACTGAGCTTAAGAATTTACACCCAGCTCCCCCCTCATTTATACAGAGGATGTATTAACCGTGTATCAGCTGGGGCCTGCTGTGTGACCTCAAATATTTGCATACATGTTATTTTCATTTGTGACTTCTACTAAACTAAACTCAACTAAAACTAAAATACTAAAGGAGTGTGTTTTGCGATTGGTATTCTAGATCATTATTTCTTTTTACGATTCTTATTGCTATCTTGAAGGTGTACAATAAAGTTTTATATGTTGTATTTGTTCATGGGCTTACACAATACATATAGTCTGCCATTTCCTATACCAAATATCAATATGTACCTATATCAAAGAGTGTACATGAAACATACTCTGGAAAAACAAACTTTTTTTAGTTTTAGTTTTTTTATTCATTTGACTTTATTCCTGATTTATTTAAAAATTGTGACTGGTATTACATTTGATCATTAATGAATACAACGTGATTATGCTGTCATGTGGTTTTAATGACAAATACAAAAATAGGAGTAATAACGATGAATGCTATGGATGAAGTTCAACAGCTCAAAGTCCTAAATGTATAACAGTGTCACTGTGCTATTTCTAGATACAATTCTCTAGAGGAACTGCATTTGGCGGACTTTTTAAAACCATCTTTTGGCAAGATAATAAAAGCAGGGTACATATTCATTTGACAGAAATTTCAAGTAAGAATATATATTTTTAGAATGAAATTTACGAAAATGACCTCCCCTGTGAATTTTAATAGTACATTATTTCAGATTCTGCAGCAGGGGTGTAAGTAATTAGAAGGTAAATGAAAAAAAAGAACGAAAACAAACTCAACAAACAAACAAAAAAACACGGACTTGTGGCATCTATTCCGTAAGGTCTGTATTATCCATATTAGAGAAAATCGCCAGTGCCACATAGTTCAGTGTTACAGAACTCCGTCTCCGTAAAAAAAATGCAAATTGTTGGATTAGTTTAAAAGTTACAATGTCTTGTATTCATGGTTTCATTCGTAAACTCCTCCTGCAGTGTAATTCTGTACCATTCTGTATAATGGCCTTCCATAGTTGTAAACAAACAAGTAAAACAACTGTCTGCTGTATAGCATTCCCCATGCTAAAGACCTCTCCATCCTCCAGTTGTTTGTTTGTTTGTTTGTTTTGTCTATTTACAAGTTTAGAGGATACAGAGCAGGACCCTACAGAGGCTTGAATTACTAAAAAACATGATGTACTGTATGTCTCCTGCATGCTTTCAGTACATTGGATCCTCCTTTTATCAGCCTATATGTAAGAGGGGTATTTCTTCAAAACTAATGAGAAAAACCTAAATGTAATGAAACATTTTTGTGAAGTAACTAATATACTATCAAAAACAGCGCTAGATACTTCATATACAGGTTCTCAAGTCTAAAAAGAACACACACTTTCAGAGTTTGAACACAATTTATTTTATGCTTAAATAATCAGCTAGATCATCCAGTGTTTGTTTTTTTCCATACATGTTATTAGAGCTAATATCAATGAATGCGTCAGGTGTTCTCATATGAATAGATTCAACAAAAGGAAATATCTCACCAAAACCCAAATAAAAATGCCCTTTTTTTTAACCACAGCAGCCTTAAAAACCTATTGATACACTGCTAGAATGATTACAGATGATTGGCTTACAGAAAGACTTCTACATCTTATAGCCAATGCACACGATACAGTTATAATTTTACAGCGTGCCAGTCTACTAGCATATACATTCGGATCATTTCTTTCTTGTAGTGTTCGAGCCTATGTCTGCAGAAGCAGGCCATCAGTTTAATATTTGCAAGCAGTAACCCTTCTATAAGCAGGAAAATGAAGTGCCCCCCCCCCACCCTTGTTTTGCATGTTGGATGTCTGAAGGATATTTCTTTAAAAAACTGGCAATAGTGACAAATATTAGGGCTATGTGTATACACAGATAAAAGTTTTGTTATTCGTAATATAGTGTTTGCAAACTTAGAAAAATTGTAATTAAAATAAGGTGAATCGCATGCATCAAAATATTAGTACTCTGAAGAAATGTTTTCACAGAACTACAGATATTCCCATTTTGAGAATTCTTGAAAGTCGCAGTAGATTTTAAAGAAGCTTCCGCTGTTAAAATCAAGCTAGCTTTTTTTTTTTCATTTACAAACATTATACCTGCTAATAATTATACAAGAAATCTGTGAAGTTACACTCAAACCTTCCTTTAAAAGTGGAACCATTTTATCATCATCATTCAATTCCAATGCACCTGTAAAGTTTTTAAGTCAGTGCCTTCACAATATGTAAGCTACTTATTTTAGAATTTATACAGTGTAATTTATATACAGCAAAATCACTGGTAATCTTGTTACAAAGAAACAAAATAGCATTTTACACCCTGACATTATGGGTCCAAGAAAAATATAAGGCGAGTGTAGAAGGTGATTCAAAAGTGTTCCTCTGTTTTCACCCTTCGATTTTCTCTTGTGCCATCTTTGGTCACAGTAAATATTTTCCTTGTTGTTGTTGTGGTTGTTGTTGTGGTTGTTATTTCCATTTTGTGATGACACCGCTCAACTTGAGAAGTCTTATTGACACCATGG
The DNA here is from genome assembly GCF_036373705.1 of Amia ocellicauda. Lineage (NCBI taxonomy): Eukaryota > Metazoa > Chordata > Actinopteri > Amiiformes > Amiidae > Amia > Amia ocellicauda. Next base: position 19,370,465 of record NC_089869.1, read on the forward strand.
CACATCATGTCATTAATTAGAACGCTCCGGGTCATTGAAAGAAAGTGAGTTTTCATGCTCATGCTAAATCAAAAAGTCCTCTTGCGTAAAACCATGCGTTAATGTGGAAGCTGCAGACACACTTTTTATTTGCTGATTTTGGAGATGGTCAGCTCTGAGTTCCAGTCATCCCTCCCCAGGATACTAATAAAAAAGGTTTGCACACCTGCGCAGGGACAACAGAAATAAAATATTAAAACCAGACAGCCTTTTGCCAAGTAAATAATTCCAATACACAACCGGATCGTTCTATTGACCTACTTTCTCATTACTGTATGAGTAAAACAGTAAGACACATTGCAGTCAGTCCTTGATATAACTTAATGTCAATTTATTACATTCTATAGCAGACCAAATTTGACTTCCCGCAGTACTTATATATTACATTATCTCCAATGAGTTCATATTATTATTTACACTGCTGTTATGCAGGCATCTACACAAAAAATAGCAACATAGTCTACTTTTCTTTCTCTGACCTCTGTTGTCATTGTTCATCTGATTAGTGGTCAAAATACTGAGTGTTGTGTCACCCCACGTTCTTTTGTATGAATCATTTATTTATCTTTCTACCATTTTCAAAAAGGGCTTTAATTCCTCGGCCCATCAGATGCTGTAATCCGAGTAATGCAAGTCCCTCACAATAGCTCTGACTAAGCAGGTCAGTAAAAAGGATTAGCTTTACAATGGGAAAGAGTATCTAATCTTCTTTTGGTATGTTCTTTTTTAGCAGTGTCTGCATGTTATTGGTAGAGGCAGTTTTCAGTTGTACTCATATGCATCATGAAGCCGAGCTTATTTATAACTAACAGAACGAGTGCAGAGAGGAGGCAATGACATTCATTTGGGATTTTCAGTTGGTGTTCTATCGCATCGTGGATTTATCTAAACTTTATGCTGAATTTGCATTAAGGTGCGCTTACCAGGCAAAGCACAGCGTCCATTATGAGTGGATCTTCTTCTCCACATGCCTGACTTCCTTCTTCTTCAGTTTGTATCCATCCCCGTGCTGTGAAAGAAAGAGAAGTATTAGAAATTGTATTGACAGTTTTCGGCTGCACAAAGTACGCTGAAGCACAGAAACAAAGCAGCCGCTTATGGGATTCAATGAAGAAGAACTGTGAAAAAACGTGCTGGTGGGAAAAAATTGAAAAATTAAAATAAACGACTTCTCCTTCCTTGCATTTTGCACATCAGACAAAACCAGGAACCCTCATGACAAATTTTAGCAACAGCTAAAGTATGTTAGTAAAACACACCAGGGCAAAACCAAGTCAAACCACACAAAGACCTTTAGGCTTTAACTACCAAACAAAGCACTGCACCCTATTTACCTGGACAATATAAGGCATTTGTCTCTATTGGGTTGAGATCTGGTGACTGTGGGGGCCAGTTTAGTACAGTGAACTCATTGTCATGTTCAAGAAACCAATTTGAAATGATTCGACCTTTGTGACATGGTGCATTATCCTGCTGGAAGTAGCCATCAGAGGATGGGTACATGGTGGTCATAAAGGGATGGACATGGTCAGAAACAATGCTCAGGTAGGCCGTGGCATTTAAACGATGCCCAATTGGCACTAAGGGGCCCAAAGTGTGCCAAGAAAACATCCCCCACACCATTACACCACCACCACCAGCCTGCACAGTGGTAACAAGGCATGATGGATCCATGTTCTCATTCTGTTTACGCCAAATTCTGACTCTACCATCTGAATGTCTCAACAGAAATCGAGACTCATCAGACCAGGCAACATTTTTCCAGTCTTCAACTGTCCAATTTTGGTGAGCTTGTGCAAATTGTAGCCTCTTTTTCCTATTTGTAGTGGAGATGAGTGGTACCCGGTGGGGTCTTCTGCTGTTGTAGCCCATCCGCCTCAAGGTTGTACGTGTTGTGGCTTCACAAATGCTTTGCTGCATACCTCGGTTGTAACGAGTGGTTATTTCAGTCAAAGTTGCTCTTCTATCAGCTTGAATCAGTCGGCCCATTCTCCTCTGACCTCTAGCATCAACAAGGCATTTTCGCCCACAGGACTGCCGCATACTGGATGTTTTTCCCTTTTCACACCATTCTTTGTAAACCCTAGAAATGGTTGTGCGTGAAAATCCCAGTAACTGAGCAGATTGTGAAATACTCAGACCAGCCCGTCTGGCACCAACAACCATGCCACGCTCAAAATTGCTTAAATCACCTTTCTTTCCCATTCAGACATTCAGTTTGGAGTTCAGGAGATTGTCTTGACCAGGACCACACCCCTAAATGCATTGAAGCAACTGCCATGTGATTGGTTGGTTAGATAATTGCATTAATGAGAAATTGAACAGGTGTTCCTAATAATCCTTTAGGTGAGTGTATGTCAAGATGTTACAATGTTTCATAAGATTCAATACAATGAACTAACTCTTAATTATTAATTTAAACATCTTAGCTGATGGTAAGAAGGTTTACATATCTTGTTGATAATGTGTACGTTTGTTTTAGCAGAGAGGGTCAGAGATGGACAGCATATATTTTCTTGCACAGACACTTTAGAAGCCGAACCACAACAAACTCAAAATGGCACCAGGATTCTGATTTGAGTGAATACAGAGATCAGGATCCTGCGGCCCAGATTCAGACAGTGCAGTTGGATTTTGAACTCCCCCAACCTCCTTTGCACTTTGTGTTTCTAACAACTTAGAGCTGGCTTCCTCCTCCACGTGTGGCATTTGCTTGGAGTCCACTTCTCTTTTCACCTTTGCACGCTCTCTGTCATCTGAAGTAACCACACGTCGGATTACTTTCCTGATAACCTGCAAGAGGGATACATGCTCAGCAACAGGTACCGCTGTTTCCAGACCAGAAGGAAGTGCATTGTGTGGGCAAGGCCAGAGAACATCGATCAGAAATTACTTTTCTCGTTATGATGTTACCATCTTCATCTGTGAACTGCTCCTCTGTGACTGATTCACCAGGAATGTTTTTGGCCTGCTCTCCCTAAAGAATGCACAACAAGACATGTAAAAAAAAAAAAAAAAAAAATCTTCACACTCTACATAAGTTACAATCACCATCTGTCTGTTGCCAATGCGTGGGTTCATATATTTTAAAAGGAAGAATTGAGGTCACACTTCACTGTGTAAAAGTGTTGCTTTACAACAGCAAAAGAGACACAGTCGCAGGAAAAGATTTTCATGTCTTGTTAAAAAATCTGATAGTCCGATTCCTTTCCTTGTAGCTATTCTTAAATTGCTTTAATAGTGCAGAATTGGTTGTTGTATATTTTGTGGTTACAGCAGGGAAATTCTCAACCAAAGCCAGAAACTCTCCGCTAGATAAACAGGTAAATGTTTTGCTTGAATCTTGTTTTGCTTGGAATAGGATGGGAGTGTAAAACTCCCAGCTGTATCCTTTACAGTCAAACAACAAAACCAATACAATTATTTCAAATGAATGCAGGTGACAGGAGATGGTGGTTATAACAAGCAATGTTTATAAAATGCAATCTATTTTCTATTTTGGAAACCACAACCAGCAAGGGGTGTGCAAAAATGTGTGTTGCTTGATATATGATGATACAGTTATCTAATGCTCCGTAATACTGAAACATAAATGTCTGGTGACTTTTAGATGGATTCAATCTTACTGTTCACGTGAAAGAGGGAATGCTGTAAATAATATGAATAGAAGTTTGTTGCACAGCCTTAGAGTGAACATATCATGCAAAGCACCTGCTTCTGTTTGCCATCAACATCAGAATAATATTCCCCAATACAAAAATATGTTTTGAAACATGTTTCTTTCTATCAAAACAAAAAGGCAGGTTTTATTAACTCAACAAGTTGATGTTTGTAAGGCTAAAACTGTTAGAAACAATGTTTAAAACTTAAAATGCCATTACATTTTTTTTTATTTTCATTGAATATGTTTAAAATGTGTCTTGCAGTGGTTGTTTTTCTGATGTGGAATTAACTTCTATATTCCATTCTGAAAATGTTTTAGTCAAACAGAGTTGTCTTGGGAACATTTCACAAACAAACTACAATTTAAATGGCATTTTAAGCTACTTCCCAAAGTTACGTTGCACCTGATTTACATAAATTTGACTTTACGTAAAATGTTCCCGTAGGCCCCATTATGAAAAATCTTACGGAAAGAGTTACGGAAAATGTAAGTTAGATACGTAAAGAGTAAGCAGTGCAAGTATTGGGTTTCTGACTCTGGAGTTGGGGAACGGAACCCTTACATCAGAGACCATCTTTATTTTGAAAATCATCAGATATGTAATATTTAGAAATACATATTTTCCTTATATTCTCTGGTGGAGAAATATTTACTAAAGGCATGCATGGAAGTATTATAAAAAATACCCCATTATAATTTGAAACTACCAGCTGCTGATTCACATACCTTTATCAAACTAGTCAGAATGAAAAACATGCCCGTGTTCACAAAAAGCCAAAACCACAGCAAAGACAACTATATATCAGAGAAATTGCCATGACACCACAGCAGTCCACAATGGAGTCCACACCAAGGCTAGGAGCACCAAACTAGTAACTGGAACCACTGGATACCTTCAAAATCACCCGTCGCCGGAAAACTCTGGTGGTGACAGTCCGTTCTTCTTCCGAGCTTGAGTCACTATCTCTATGTTCCTGATAAATGTATTTCAGCATATTGTATTAACAAATGCATATACACAACAACCAGCGACCTTAAAAGCATGGTATGGGGCAGAAGATCTTTGCTGAGATTATTAAACCACCAGTCTGTGCTGAGATCATTAACATGGGATTAGCTTTGTATGATTCGGCTGCTGTTGTCTTCCGCAAATTTCCAGCAAAACAACAACAAGGATAAACAATTATGTACTTGAACACATTAATTTTCTTTACAAGGGCTTGCAAAAACACAAGCTTATCACTGTGAAAAAACAAGAGTTCAATTGGGAATGCATAGGAATTACATCAGATCTTACATATGCTTAGTTAGTTTGATTATGAGTACTCCATTTTACCAGTCCTGAAGAGACCTAGAAGTAACTTATCAAAAGTATTACAAAAAAGATATATACTGTAATCAGAAAAAAGAAAACATTAATATCACATTAATATACCTCCTATCTTGTGTATAAATGTCATTCCAGTCATAGAATTATTGGTATTTAAATATTCTCCTCCTTTGAAAAATAGAATATAAATTAAGATTGCCCATCTTCCTTCTGGGGTGCTTCGTACAAATCAGTCCATGAAAATCCCTGCAAGCCAACATCAGAAAAAATAGAACAGGACAGAATATTCTCTTTTCTAAAAGGATATGAAATCTCTGCCAAAGCACCGGTTTAACCAGAAAAGAAATACAGCATTACCTGCACTCTGTGCTCTGATGTGACCGTATCCTCTTCCTTGATGCTTGGTCCGGCCCTGCCATCTTCCAGAGACTCCCAGCTCGATCTCTTGCTGCTACCTGATGCGGGGGTGACCGGCTCATGCTTGCTCAGCTCCTCTGGGGACCGGGGGTGCTCGGACGCAGGGTGCTCCTCGATGCGGACTGAGCCCTTCTGGACCTTCTGCTTGCTGGCCTGGGTTTTCACTCCGTTGGCAGGCTCTTGCACCCCCGACAGGAGCTCTACGTGTTCTCCGTTCTGTTTCGGCTTCCCTGCCTGTTCCTTTGAGGATGAGGTAATGGACTCACTGGACTGCTCTTGGCTAGAGGGTGAAGTTGAAAGCAAAATGCCAAGAGTTACTCCAGTACGCCCAAAATCATCCATCAAATGACATACAGCATAATACAGTTAACTGAAAATTAAAAAATACATAGTCTTTCTATACGGCATGTTATTGCAGTAGTTATATATGTTATTTGTTAAGACACAGCTTGTAATGTTGGTCAAGTTTTGTTGGCTACATTGATTGGCCAGGTTAATGTTTTGTGTGTGTTTTTTTTTCTTCAGAAGCATATTAAATAAAATAGTGTACACTTTTAGTTTTTCTCTACAGTAAACATGTGTTCTTTACTTATATAGTCATGTTTATATAATCGAATTGGTCACTATACAGAGGTTCTGAATGAAACAAGGTTTCAAATCTTTTTATGCTGGTGCTTTGTTTAAAGCTCTCATGCACAAGTCTTTTACTTGTGATTTCCATTAATTCCACATTTTGAAAACAAAACCAGATTTACATAAACAGATAAGAGAAGTTTGTACCTGTTTTCCTGTCGATCTAGCAAGTCAGAGCTTAGACTACGACCAGGTGTGGGCGGCTCCACGTTAACGCTTGAGGTCTCGCTGTGCCAACCTGGAATTGAAGACATGCCTTTTTCTGCTTGTTGTACTTGTTTCAAAATAGCCTGCAATCTTTCCTCTGTCATCTCCTGGCCCTCCGAGCCTTCCTCCAGTCTAATGTCTTCCAGAAGAGACTTAAGCTTTTCTTCTGTCATTTCCTCCTCTTCCTCCTCAGAACCAGACTGACTGCCCTCTCCCTCTGCAATGACCCCGACAAGTGTAGCCGAACCGGGGGCCCCTGCCTGGGTGCTTCCCTCTGGCCGCTCATCCCGCCGCCGCGACCTTTCCGAAAACGTACCTTGCCCTTGCGCGACCCCTGCTTTGTCACCGTGTTCGGGAGAGGTGGGCGACTCCTGACTAAGCTGTGAATCCTCTTCCTGGTGGGCTGCTCTGTGGTCATCCAGAGAGGTGTCTTCTGCTGAGACCTTGGGTGGCTTTGTGGTGGCAGAAGAGCTTTGCGGTTGCAGAGGCAATGACAGATTGCTGGGTCTACTGGGGTTTCTAGTGGGAGAGTCTACGCTATGCTGATCACTAAAAACATCATCTTTCCAGAGTGGTGTGGGCGGCTCATAACACAACCCAGTGGGAGTCTGCAGTTCCATTTGGATGCTGTTGTAACCTGGGTAAGATAACATAGTTGGACTGACATGGAGCAACACATCACAGGAACCACATATGAAATGCATGAATTAAATTAAAGGGAAAATGTCACATAGATTTATCACGTACACACAAAGAGACGTAAATTCGATTTCCAAATGTATCAATCACCATCGCGATAGGAATGCCATTTTCTTTTTAAAAGTTAATGACATTCTTTTTATAAGTCTGCAACAATGCAGGCAATTATCTTTTAAAAACACATAACAAATGTTGCTCTTTTTGCTATTCTTTATATTTTGCACAGTCTTTAAAGGGCAAAGTTATTGGGCACGTAATGCGTCTAAAATGTACTTGAAACAATCTGATGTGAAATGTTGTGAGTGGCAATGAAAATGTGACTCAAAGGGTTGGAAAGATGACAAAAACACAAGTCTACAGGTAGACCTCAGACACAGAGGCGTGGTTGAAATGTGAACACGGAGTCGAAGAGGAAGGGGATTTGGGACAGGAGGGGGTGGCAGGGGAACAAGGAACTATCAAGCACACTGAAGATATAAAGAAAAAGAAAAAACACAAACGACATGAGCAAGACAAGACCTAAACATGTAAGAAGGCAGCCCTAATTCAGGTATCAACACACTAAGAAGTCATGATGGATAGAGCCGCAGGCCCGGCCACGGCAAGACGATAGTGCAGCGTAGAGTGAACGGGGGGGGAGAGAGGCTGGTCTACGTTTACTGACAAGCGGATTCTTTACACTGCCAGGAAGGATTGCTGGGAGGGTTGCCAGTGCCAGAGGAAGGTGGAGGTGGTCTGGTTTTGCAGAGGAAGCAAAGTTCTAGGGAGGTTCAGAGAGATAGGAGAGACAGGACCAAGCAGATCTAAGGCTACAAAAAAGCAGACTTTCCCTCATTACCAAGGCTACAACCAAAGAAAGAAAGCATTAAAATGAGATTCGTTTCTATGGCTCAAACAGAGGAAAAATCTACCCATTAAAAGCGGTGTGCAACAGCATGCCAAGAAAGCGATTTGGTTTTCATAATTATGTTTCCATGTATGCCTTTGACTTATATTTGAGCCCCCCCAACCCATCAAACTGGCCTTTAATATCGAACTATTAGGAAAAAAAAACAATTCTAAGTGGATTCCTTCTTACATTTGAAAGATTAGGCAGATTTGAACAATCCATCAAAAGGTAAATACATATAAACATAACTATTATGGAACCAAACACCACTGAAAAAGCACCATGCTTGGAAGTGTCTTAAAAAGATGTAAACACAGTTGTATTCTGAATACACTTCACTAGCGTTATTATTTTAATTTGTTTCCCTGTAGATGAGGAAACGGAAAACTCACTAAAAAGATCAGGAAATTGTTGATCAGGGGAGTTCATACTTCTAGGGGCAATTTGAGATTAGACACCCTTCCTGTTATTGTCCAATTGGGCATCAAAAAGCATGTTAAATTTCATTATTTAGACATTGTTCTAGAAGAGGACAAAAAGGACAGATAGAGTTCAGCTAGATGGAGCTAAACTTTACCATCAGCCTGATCCAGGAATACAGCGCTATCATCTGCAAAACTTCTTGTGCCTGAAATGTTACCATAATCAAATATTGGCCCTTCCAGCAAGGTCACAATATCCATCCGATTGATCTTTGTCAGGACTGCAGTTAAGGCATCAGCTAGAACAGGGGAAGAGGAGATATGGGTTAATATTGTGACCAACAGAAACTAAAACAAAACTACACAAACAAACCAACTAACTTTTCAGCTTATAAATGTGGGTTTATGCCCGAGAGGAGATGGGTAATGTTTTTATTTATTTATTGATGGATGTATTTATTTTTCATTTCAATGTTCACCTTAGCAGAACATTTTGTATTTACTCCTAATGAGGAGGAAAAGACTGTGCTGTTTAGACATTTCAATTAAAAAACAAAACAAACATACATCTTACAAAAGGACCCGTTCCAAAGGAGCAAACTCCAGATAAAGGGCCATTTCATCTCTCTATGCTTATCTTTCTCACTTGGTCTGTGGACGTCACATTGGCTTCATGGTGCTTCTTGCCTTAAGACATCTAAACCCGTGCTGAGGGGGGGGGCAGGCAGCTGAGGTCCTGTGGGTCCGGGTGGAGGAGCAACCCCACAGAAATCCTCTCAGCCGTGAATAACAGATATGAACTTGCAGACCTACAGAGGTCACCTTTCTGTTCAGCGAATGCTTTCAGCCACCTCAGTAAAGACCCTCTAAATCTGACGAATTATGGGGTCACTCAGGCCATCAGGATTAGAAGTTATATTTGTAATTATTGTCAGAGGCTTGCTATACGTGTAATAATGCCTCGAAGGCTTCAACAGCTCCCCTAAAACAATTCAAACTTGCAAATCGATGGGGATTCAATACATTTGACCAAAAAATGTATTTGAAGTCATGAAAACATTGGGATTTAAGAGAACACCAATAATCCTTGAATAGCTCTAAACACCTTTGTATGTGTAACAGCTGTTTAGTCAGAAACATTTAAATAAACGTAAGCGATCGGAAAGGAGGCACTTACTTGTAGCGTTTTTACCGTCTCTGCTAACCCATTTCTTTAATAACATGAAACTCTGTGCTGTCAACGAGTTGGGGTTCTCCACTCGAATGTGGTTTATTTCATCTACTGAGAAATTCATTTCTCTGGCCAGCTCTGAAACACATTAAAAATACATTAGAAGCCTTGTAGAGATGTAAAATGGGCCTAGTGCTGCTGCAATGCAGTCAGGTTTGTGTATTGCAGATGGCACCCCCCTGATACATTCACTTCCTTGAAAGCTTTTTAAATGTATTACCTAATATATATTCAGTTATCAAAAAGCCAAATACAACATACTAGATCAAGAAAGAAGAATAACAGAACAAAGTACAATAAATTATATGAATGTTAGTTTAATAGGTGTATTTCCCTGTGTTTGCTAACTCAGAGATGTCCTTTAGATGGCAATATTTCTCACTTTACTGTCAAGCTTACCAGTCCAGCTCAGACCCAGATGATCAGCTACTATTGCCATTCGCAGATCAGTCCGGTCACATGGACTCTGTGGGCCTGTGATGCACAAATGTTAGATTTAGGTTCCATTTTGAGATTTAGGAATGGATGATTAAAAAGAGGCTGTAACCTTTTCTGGCCATTTTTTGATTTAGGTAAATACAATTAAACAAAATACTTTAAATACTTGACATCGTCCTTAGGTAATGGTCGGTGTTATCATTGATCAATTCAGGCATATTGATTTTAGCTTATTTATATTAAGTCAAGTAGTAGATCACACCACATATAAAATAAGGTCTAATATTACTTGGTTATCATTTACATTCCAATTGGTACCACTTCAGTGTTTGTCCTGGCAATGGCAAGGAAAGGGATGACAGGCACTTTATTACCGACTACCGCTTGTTAACTACGCACTGGTGCTCAGGTTAGATATGTGATTATGTATCCTATGAGTCTATGCAGGCAAGCCCTTTCAGACGAGAAATAAAAACAGAGAAAAACTGAAAACACAACCAAAAAGAAAACAAAAAACAAAAAAATAACCAACAAACAAAAATAAACCCCAATAGAATTAAATGTTTTTAAGTCTATGGATTTTCATGGAAAAACAAAAAACTAGGTGGTTTCACAGTGTCAATGGGACTAGACATGCTGACGGCCTGTGTGCTGGGCTAATGCGGTGTGGTTTGTGATACAACTCGATGGAGTCGTAGCTGCACTCTCTCTAGCCGCACAGACACAGACTCAGTAGCGCTCCACGGGAGACTAGCCAGCTGCTCGGTGCACCAGTCACTCTAGCATGCGGCGGAAACTGACTACTTCTATAGACTCTGAGAGGACAGTACACACAGATGACAATGACAGAATGACAGCTACAGTTAAGTCACGCCACAGGCAATCACAACGGCTCATGCACTAAGATCAACAAGTTTAAAATTTTACAAACTAGGCTTGATCTCCATGATGTGAGCCACGTGAGGCCCTGAAACCTGACTGCCTTCATTCCCACCAGTCCGCCTACTCCTCCTTCTCTCACTGTCGGCCTTTTCAACCTTTGATTTTATAGGCGCTGCCTCAGTTTTCGAGTATCTAGCAGACCTCGGTGTAATGGACGGTTGGCATACTTGAGCGGCTTCGGACAATGACGTGTTCCTTGACGTGCTGTCTTCATCGTCTGACAGTTCTGACTGCATCTTTTTTTCTTCATCAGAAAGGCGATCCACAAGTTTTAATGTCTCACCACTAATACTCTTAAAGTATTCAATGGAGCGTTTACAGACCTCACTCAAGTGGTCTCGGCCTGTTTTAGTGGCTGGGGCCGTGCTACAGCTAGATCTGTCTTTAACAGGTAGTCTGGAAGGTACCTGTTTTGATTTTTCCTTCTCAATCTTTCCTGACCGGGACACAATGTGAACTGTAATAGGAGGACTAACATTACCCTTTGTGACATCTTTAACTGGAATTCTAGACCTGGGTTCTACAGATGTAGTAATATCTATTATTTTCCTGCCCTCAGTTTTAACACAATTTTTTAGGTTATGCTTCCCTGCTTTCTGAGCTGGAGTTTGTATACGTGATGCTGGATTGGAGGCCTTAATTGGCAACCTTGATTTTGGCAGCTTCACTTCAGTGTCCATCAATTTATTCATGTCTCTGCTTTGCTCCCATTGCTTGCTATTTTCCTTTAGCTTCTCTGACTCGCTAAAGAATAAAGCATCTATCGTACTAACCTTCTGAACAGAGGGCTCGGGGGCTGACTGTAAATTAAACACAACACTACTGCACTGAATGTAATTTGCTTCTATGTTTGAAGAGTCAAAGTTATTGTTGTTATTGAAATTATCTGTTGGAAACAGCGTTCTCTCTGGCAACTTCCTGAGGTCAGTCATTTTGATAGGCTTAGTTTCCACATGCATTTCTAGGTCTGAACTTTCTGAGATATGATTATCTGATGTTTCAGCTTTAGAATCAGTCACTTCCACTGAACCAGCATCTTTTTTCATTGTGATGGAAGCAGCAATTCCCATTTTAATGGGGGTACGTAATTTAGAATCAACTTTGGAGGCAGTAATAGTACATGAAGACATCTCCACTATGTTGTCAGCAGAAGATGTGTCCAGACAGTAAGTGCTGGTCTGAATAATATCACACTCAACTGTTTTACTGTCTGCAGGGGCTTCTACCTTTATTTCTATCAGGGATTCTCCCGACAGTGGCTCTGCTACAACTGCACCTGTCTTTTTAACCCCTTCCCCTTTGTCCCCTGACTTCCCTTCAGAAGTATGCTCACCAATCTGAAAAAACTGAAGTCTTTCTTCAACAAAATCCCGCTTGCTCATGTCAATTGCCCCACTGCGAGTCATCTCAAACATCTTCCCTTCATGAAACGGGAAGGGATTGGGCTCACTAGTTGGAGTGCTTTCGTCAGTTGGGGTTCTGGCAGGGGTTGTATCTGGTGTAGTTGCTTGAGACCTGTCCTCTACAGCTAAGCCAAAAGGCTTGGGCTCGTCATCTTTTATTCTAGCATCAAAAACTTCATCATCGCCTCCTTTGCTTGACCAAGGATCAAAGTCCAAGCTTTTGGTTGCAACTGTTTTAAACGGGGTGGCAAACTCCTCCTCTAATTTGTAGCTAAAGTAAGAATCAGGAAATCCCTGTCTATCAGGGTGTCTTCCTTCTAAGGTGTAGTTCAGGCCATCCTGTTCTTCTTCTGTTTTATTGTCCGAGTCACCTTTTGTTTCATTTGCAACCTTACCCTCTTCCTCAATGACTTCAAGCTTCGTTTGACTAAAAGAGCGATCGCATGGCTTCAAAATGCCCTCTGTTGCCCATATATCTTTTTTACCCTCAATGGGCAGGCTACACGGCTTGGGATCTTGTTCACTTAAGCCATCATCTTCATCTTGTAGGTCATATCCATCCAGAGAATCAATTTCGGTAGCATCAGTGTCATGTGAAAACTCGGCAGTTGTTGCAATAGAACAGTCTGTTATCGATTGGTCATTCCCATTTTGTTCAAATTCAAAATCGTCCCCTTTTCCAGCACCATTGGGGCTAGATTCCTTGTAGTTTCCATTCCTCTCTTGCTTTTTAGGTTTGGATTTCTGCTCCTGCTCCTTCTCCTCCTCCGAGATCTTGAAGGTGTACTTCTTGAAAGGAATGGGTTGAAAAACTGATTCATCGTCACTCGAAGAGCTGTCATCTGCGCCAGGTGGAAGAGGAGACGGCGGCTGAACTCTTATAACAGGTTCAGCAAGTAGATGCTTATCATGTTCCTCCTGAAGATTGACTTCCATCATTTCCATCTCTGTTTCCGATGAAGGACATGACCCTTTTTTTTCAGCATCTGATTGTTCGGAATCCAGTGGAGGGGGTGGAGGAAATTCGATATAGGCAACTCTTTTGTCCTTTATTCTTTTTCCAGACTCTTTGTTGTCATTTGTGGGCTCAGAGGTGGGTAGCTTATTCCTTTCCGGTGGAGATTCCTTAAAGGAAAATGGTTTGCTTTGTTCCTCCTCCTCAGATTCTTCGGAAACTTCGGGGATCGGACTTGGTTTGCCTGGTATAAAAGCTATCAGTGAATCTGGTGTTCTGGAGGTAAGGTCATAGCTCACCTCCTCAGAACTGGGAGTCTCAGGTGTTAAGGGACTTTTCCCAGAGCTGTCCAGAAATGAAACCTGTTCCAGGGTGTCATCTTCAGGGCTACCTTGTGGAGATGGTGGTTGTTTCTGTTTAACTGTAATAAAAGCTCCCCTTGTCTCCTGCACAGTCCGACTTTCCTGACTAACTATTTTTTTGTATGATCCCTGCTGTCCACCTGTCGTTTCTTTTTCATACTGCTTGCCTACTTGAAAAATACTAACATAGACAGGCAAGGTTTTAATATCTTTGAATTTTTCAGCAGTTACTAATGGTGCTACTTTCTCCATATACTCTATCGGACTGGCATCAACATAATCATTTGAGAAAGAGTCTTTCATAGGACTACATTCTAATGAATCGGGAGATTTGCTTGTGGAAGACTCCATCTCATCCCTAGTTTCAGAACTACCCTGAGATCTGTTCTTACCTAAGGCAGGTATTTGTGACCCACTTCTTTTTGAGGGTTTAGTAAGTGTTTCTGGCTTTGACCTTTTGGACTGGTCATTGTCTGATACACTAGATGACATTCTGACTGGGATCTGCGATGGACTTAGTTCCACCTTTTTTTTTAAGGTCTTGGTTCGTGCGTCACCCATGCTGTCAACATCTTCCCGAATTACAAGTTCTGTATAGATAATTTGTTTTGATGGGGAACATATTGTAGATTCTTTAGCAGGAGACCCATTTGTTTGTTGGTCAGTTTCTCTACTATCACTATCACTGCTCTCTTTTAATGAATCATGAACAAGTGTGTGTGTTATTTTCTCCTTTTGTGCCTTGTAGTTTGAATTCCCTTGGTTTTCCCAAGTCCTGAAGATTTTTTTTTCCATATCTCCATTTGAATTGGGATCCTTCCCATTTGCTCCTTGTAAATGCTTAGGAGACGTAGTTTCCGACATGTGTTTGTGTTGGTCACTTGATTGTATTTGAGCAACCGAAGAACTCTGGGACTTAACAGTGTCAGTGCTTTGTGAAGGGGCGACTTTGACTTTCTCACTATCTACATCTTGCCTAAGAGTCACACCTTCATCTGTGTTATCTGTTGATTTTGGAGTCTTTGCTCCAGTAAAAGGCTGATATATTGGAAGCTTGCTTTCCTGCAGTTTTTTCACAGGGGTTTTTGTCTGCCCACACTGTGGACCTTTTTCTTGCGTCTGCTGAAACTGATCTGGTTCAAATTTTTGTCTTACAGAACTCACTTTTGATGGCTGTAGTTGAAAAGGTTGGGAAGCCTCACCTGCCTTGTTTTGTGGAACACTATCTCCCTGTTTCACTGTGTCATCTGTAAACCGAGAAAACACTCGTCTTTCGGGGCTGTTTGGCAAGCTCGCACACTTCCTTTCATTAGAGCTGCCAAATAACTTGCCCATGGACGGTTCTCTTAGCTTTGCCTTACCCCATTCCTCACTACTTGCTCCATTTTTATGCTGCACCTTTTCAGGGCTGCTGCTGGTAGAACTAGGCCCAGACCGTGTTTCTCTGGAATCTTTTTTGTGGGGCTTCTTCTCTGGAGACTGAAGCTCATCATTCAGTTTCTCTGTTTTGTCACGAAAAAACTGAGAAACCTCATTCAGTTTTTCTTCTGCTTCCTTTACAGTCCGATCTACTCTGTCTTCATATATGAGTTTTTCTCTATTCCTGTCAAGCCTGTCTTCGGTGAAACGCATCCACACAGCATGCTTTGGGCTACCAGGCTCTGCAGTATAGTGCAGGACTGTTAGCTTGTCATAGTGCTCATCCTTATTAGCAATTTTACCTGCTCCATTCCCCGATGCATCCCTTGAAGACTTCAAAAGGAATTCTTTCTTGGGGGCGGAGGACATTTTTTCACTGTAATAACTCTCTGCTCCCTGTGTCTCTGAGCTTAGGGCATGTGGCTGGTCCGTCACAGAGTCCTCTGTGTCAGAATGAGATATGTCTAACTTTTCAGAATGCAGCATTTTTTCTGCAAACCTGTATGACTCTCCCCTTAGCTCTGATAACTCATCGTCATGATACTCAACAGAGTGCTGGCTTAATAGTTTTAATGTTTTATATGAATCATCAGAGATTAGTTGTGCAGAACTAGGACGACTATCTTCTTCCTGCGATACAGGAGTATTCACTCTGGATGATTCCAAATAGGAAGGAAGTGACTCTTCAGCAGTAAGCTCCTCCTCTTCCTGTTGTGCCTCATAATCAACATCTACCTTGTCTGTCAGTTCCCTGCCTCCATGATCCCCCTGCAAATGCTCTTTCTGATAAACATACATTTCTTTCTCGGGGTGCTTTTTTGTCTCGCGAATGATAACTTCAGTCGGTTCAGTCTTGTTGCCTTTTTCAATATGAACCTCAATTATTCTTTCGACTTTGGGCTTTGCTTTTATATCTTTTTCAGCATGTCTTGGTGAAGTTTCACCTCCTTTGATAGAATCGCTGGTAGTCTTGTGCTCAAATAAGCCAGCTAGCTCTTTGGAGGGATCCCTACCTGACTGGAATGCTTTCATTATGTCACGGACAGACATTGTTTCCTCGATTCGTTCAGAGGTGGCCTCTTTGCTGGGGGGTTTATGGTAGACCATTCGGGTAGTCGTTGTGATATGGGTCTCTTCTTTAACACGCATACCTTTGCTCATAGCAGCCTTGTGATCGTCTTCCTCAGAGTTAACTTTCATCTGAAAAGCCTTAACTTTGTCTTTAATGGATCCATTCGTTTTCTGGTCTGATTCTATACACATGGGTGCTTTTGATTGCCCAGCTTCCTCCAGTTGGGATTCCTGAGTTTCATCTGTCGAGGGCTCGTAACTTCTTATAACATGGACTACCTCAGTTCGAGTTTCTGTAATTACAGGGGGAATGGGTACATCATGAAACAGTGGCTTTGGCCCCGTGCTCTCTGCACTTTGAGGAGCCGAAGGGGTCTTTTCACTCCTCGTTTCAAAGCCACTGTCTGACAGAGGACTCTTATCTTGGTCGTGCTGTGAAAAGTCATCTGGAGATTCTAATATAGAATCAGTACCAAAAACAGCATCTGCAAGTTTGCATAATTCTTTCTCAGAGGCAGAGGACCTCATGTTCGCTGGTGGCATTTTTAGTTTGTGTTCTTGCAGTGCTATCGCAGGTTTGAGGACACGTTTCTGTTTTTCTTCCCCCTCTTTTTTCACCTCATCATATCTGTACTTTTTCGAAAGAGAGCTAGCACCAATCTCATTTGTCAAGTAGTCAACCACCCTTGCTAAATTAAAATCTTTGTCAGAAACTGATTTTGTTTTAGCTTGAACAGTTTCCATGTCATAGCTTGGAAGACATTTCCTGGCATTTTGTTGGGCTTCCTCTATTTCATCTCTTGAAAACTCAACCCAGTCCTCTTCGGGTGAGCTATCTTTAGAAGAGTCTTTATTTTCACTCAGAGCATCCTTCTTTAGGATTTCACTAACTTTAACTAGATCTTCCTTGACCTTTTCGACTATTCTAAAAGGTTCCTCGTCTTCAATTTTAGGCTCTTTTGGAGTGTCCGATTGGAAGCTTTTAGAGGTCGAGCTGGAATCTGTCTGAAGGATAGCAGTCATCCTTATTAAGTCCTCTTTCATTTCTGCAACATCTTTCAATATTTCCTGACTTGAAGATAAAGAAGATGTGGTCGTTGTTTTAAGGGCTGCTGGGGAAATAAACAAGGAAGATTTAATTGGTGACAAAGTCCTAGAAAAGGAAGACTGGGACTGTGTGCGTGCCTCCGTGGGCATAGTCTTCAAGGGTGAAAGGATAGCAGCTGTGGATTTTGTAACAGAAGTGGTCTCAGGGAGTTTTTTTAATTGAGATTCTGGTAAGACGTTTACCATGGAATACACTGGCACAGTGATTGTAGCCGACGTGACAGAAGTGGTTGGTGAGGATGGAGATCTCAGTGAGGCATATATAGAACTTGTGGACTGAGTTCTCATTGTTTGGTACGCTGAGGATGTTGAAGAGGACATCGATTTAAGTGGCGCGTAGGCAGGTGCGGTGCAGGAACTAAAGGACTTTTCCACCTCGTCAATTGCTGCACTGACACTGGTGGTGGCCGCATGTGTTGTTGCGTGTATCTTTTCCTGCAGACTGCAGGTTCCTCCAGAGATCAGCAGGGTGGAAGATGAAGATGGATATTTAATCGGTGAAACTGAGCCATTGAGCATAGCTGTTTCTGTAGAGGACACAGCAGACTTCACAGGTGAAGACAAGGAAGACACCAGCATTCCTTTGGGTGTCCCAGCAGCATCTGTGCTAGATTTCACTGAGGAGAGGGCAGATATTGCCTTCATAGGGGAAGACGTAACAGGTGCTGCAGAGGATATAACTGACTTAAACGGCAAACTTGAACTGTACATATTGACTGTCGATTTTGGAGATGCTGGTGGAGTCATGGTGATTGAAGATCTTTCCAGTAAAGACCCTGCAGTGGTAACAGGGGAAGTCCTTGACAGTGATGATGCAAGTCCTTTTACTGATGTAGGTTCTGGCCCAATGGAGGATTTACCTGGTGAAGACATTAATGTAGTGGAGACCTGAACAGGATATTGAGCCTGCTGAACTACAGTCTTTATCGGGGAAGAAATAGTCCTAAATGATCGGATTGGAGAAGCAACGTCGCTAACGGACTTCACTGAAGACGTCGTGGACGCTCCTAATGTTGACTTGATTGGAGACGCAGAAGAAATAGACCACACTGATTTTAACGGCGAGGCTGATGGGGTGTTGGATGACGAACTGGATAGAGAACCAAATCCAGATTTTCCTTGTCCAGGGATGGTAATAGGAGCTGCTGACCATGCCTGGTAAGATCTTGTTGAAAAGACAGGTTTGTAAGCGTAACCAGCAGGCAGTGTTCTTGTTGCACTTCGTTCAACTGTTTCTTAAATAATTAAATTAAAATCCAACATAAAATCAACAAAAATGATTGAAAAACAGAGAGACCAGAGAAAAAAAAAATTGGTCAGTGATTCTTGTATTATCAAAGAAGGAAGAACAATACATTCATGAGATTCTGAAATGGAAAAATGATCAAATAAAATGGAGCAAAAGAAAGATGATCCTTGTGATCCATGGTCCAAACGCAAAAAAATACCGAACAGAAGAAAAAGAAGCACAGTAAAGCACACAGAGCTACACAATGCGCAAGACAATGACAAACGGAACCGAAATATGTCGAGACAAACACAGAACCCAGAACAACAAAACGTCTACTCTATTGACTTTCGATGTGCTACTTTCCTAAATCTCTTGCTTACTGCTTATGCTAAAGTGCCTTTTATCTGTTTGATTTGAATGTCCATTTAAATGTTTTTAATTTTGTTGTTCTGACCAAAGAGAAATCAAAACTATAAGCCCCCTTGTACCTGTTTTAAAGCAAAATATATTATGGCAAAACACAGGTTCTGATGACTAGGTTTTAAATCCATAATAACTATGCATGTCATGCATGATTGAGTACCCTTTAGTGACAGGCGTTTGATCTGCAAAGTGTGAAGCACCTGGAAGAAAGTCCTTTCACAATCTTCCATGCATTTTTGTTAAAAAAAACAAAAACAAAAAAACGCTGCACAATCACAAAGCCAATAAGAGCAAGGAGCTTTCTTAAATCAGGAAAACCAAAAATTAAAAAGGAATTTTACTTTGACTTTAGTTTTCAGTATTAATTGTTATTGTGGTGAAATCAAAGTAAAATAAGTTATGGATGTTGTAATATATCCTTCTTTCATGGATGGGATTACAAAACAAAATGCTTTAACAAGGAAAACAATATTTAACAAAGTGGGCAAGCACAGCAACTTAAAAATCGCAAGAAACCATGCAAAGTATACCAGAAACACGCATGTGGACTTACACGTTATGTATGGCAGGATTATGCGGAAAACACATATAGATATATATTTTTATATGTATATGTATATATATGTATATGTATATATATATATATATATATATATATATATATATATATATATCATAAATATTATCTTTACTTCTTTTCAGGCAATTATTACCGAAATTAGTCAATGTTAGTGAAAACATTAAACTCACTCATTGCAGGCTCAGTCAGATAGCTGTAGCGCTTACGTAAGGCGAGAGATGCAAAGGTATGACGTCGCTCAGGCTTTTCAGTCTGCAGAAACAATAAGAGGGTAGTAGTTACTTACTTTAAAAATACTTTTTAACGTTTAGTCTTTGGTACTTTGGTATTTTATTATAACTGTTCAATTAATGCGTGTTCGAAGTCACGTCAAGGTAAATATTATTCTGAGGCCTACTGCCTTTTTTTCCCTTCAATGCCTTTTATTAAAACATAGGATGACGGGGGTTTAATTACACCTCGCTAACTGGTAGCAGACCAGTACTGGAGATAACTGACATGACCACATCCTGCTGTGAATGGGAAAATGTGGCTGATCATTTAAAGGGTTCTGCTCTTAATTCCTTAAATTTGTTCATACCAGTGTGGAGACAATGTCTTTGGCATTAACCAGGAATGGGCAATTCAATTATATTATTTTAATCTATCACTACTGGGGATTCTAGTGAGTACTGAAATGGAAGATGTGTAGGCATTTTATGTTTTTATTGCTAGGTGTTATTGCCCAATGTAAACTACACCATGAATTGGACCAATGCCCAGTTACTACTAAAGAAAGACAATAACAACAACAACAGCACACAACACACAACATGCCTTTAATGGAGTGTATATATATATTACCTCTTCATCTTGATCTGACTCCATTTCCTTTTTGGTTCCCAAGATGCATTGCAGTAACAGGGGATAATACAATGGACAGCAGGGAAAATAAATATCAGGATATGAAAAGGGTGATTGGATGCACACAGAGTAAGCTTATAAAAGCGACCGCAGGGGCAGCAAAGAGCACAAATGACACAGAAAACATTTATTTGCAAAGTAACACATGAATTACAATATATCACTGCACCACTTAAAGCATGTGGACCATCAGCCAAAGCATGAGCACTAAATCAAAGAGTCAATCAGAAAGAACAAGATTTAGCCATGGAAGGAACACGTAACTAAAAAAAAAACCCCATAAAAGTCACAATCAGCGGCCTAAATGGAATAAAGTACTTTCTACCAAAATGACGACTATCCCTTTTATAATGACATGGTATGATATGACATTGATAGAAAGATTAAAATATTACTCTACCTTCTTGTGAGCTGGCAGTGTGATATTTAAATTGCAGACTGCAGTCTGTGGAAGTCCTTTAGTCGTTTTTGGCTCTTTGAGGAATGAAAGTCGCCCACATGGCTCCTGACTATTGTCTCTAACCTATAAAAGGTGTAGAATAAAGTATGTTTAGCGTTTTCCCTCTGATTTTGTTTTATGTGAACTGAGATTGAATGAGCTGCAGTAACATTGTTCCACCCTCTATTTCTAATGAGCTGTTTTTTTAGGGATTTCCAATTAAGCTACTTGATCCAATTCAGTTTAGAAGGGATCAGGATTACTGCTTTTAAAAGTCACAGGATAAAAAGGGATTGAAACCACTCACACTCAAGAGCACAGGACATATTTTTGGCAACTACTAAGTCAATCAAATAGATAAGCTAATAAAGGCTTTGAATAGGCTACCTGGTATAATGGTACATTCTGCTTCTCACACAAAATTGAATTTAATATCGGAGCTCAAGGGCGCACTAAGGAGAAATGGGAACATTGTGCATTACCTTCACACAAAAGGGAAGTCTGTTTTCTTTGAAGGCATAAAAATTAAAAACCAGCTGCTGCCCTGCTTTTGTCAGAGGGGCCAGGTTGCCATAGCAATCCACAAAGATGGGCTTCCCTTCCAAAACCTGTAAAACAATGACATGTCCGTTTAAATTAATGACTTCATTCACATTCCACTCAAACGTCATACGGTAGCCAGAAGCGAGACTTTGATTATTCCTTGAGGAAAAACAGAAATGTTTGTGTCTGTCCAAGCTGGGGAAGAGCAAGGGGCATTTATAAATGATTGTTTGTGGAGGTTCATGTCTTTCAACACCACCGCCCTCTCAGCGACACTGGGATGAAGAGTCTATTGTTCAAACAGAAGCGAGGAACAGAGTGAAAGCTCTGGTTGGCTGGTATTAAATATAAAATGTATAAAGACAACCAGATAAAACATGAATTGAAGCGCAAACATTGGAAAAATATAACATTCATTAACTATTTAGAACAAAGGCATTCAAAACTAACTGTACAGGTGCACTTTATGAAAACAGTTTATGGCTAAGCATCATGATTGCACATATTAAGTATATATCATTCACTACTTTGAATGCTGCCTTCAACCGAGAGGTTATTTTCCATATTCTCATGAGGGAAATAATTTTTAAAGGATTAAATGCAATACAGCCTTTTTTTGCAAGATGGCTGACTGAAGTCACGTCAAAAAACGTCAGTATTTAGCACAGTATAAATCACTCAATCTTATGAAGCGCAAATATATTTCTTATTTAGCAAACCAGGTGAAAAAAACAACAGCATTCTCCTCTCTCACAGCTTGCTGGAGCTGAGAACGCACCTCGATGTCTTTGCTCCTGGCGACCTCTTCGAAATTCTCCTGCTGCTCCAGAGTCTTGTCTACTTTGTCATCCGTCATACAAAAGCACCGCAAGCGGGCCTCTACTGGATCGTTCATTTTGGCAAACACGACAAATTTCGCCATGTATGGAACACAGATTAACTCCCTGTAGAGCTGTGAAGCCAGGCCAACTGTTTCTGGGATTTGGTGGCAGTCTGCAAGCCAGAACCTAGAATGAAAAGAGAATTTGAAACATACAGATTATATAGAGACATATTACAGTAGCAGAAGGAAATAATTTTTGTTGAAGCCATATTTTTCAATAATTTGTGTTCCCATTTGAATATGACTGAATGATTCAAGCCGCTGTATATTATATACAGCATGAGGAAGCCTAGCAACCAACTGAAGAGATACATAACTTCCAAAGTATCTGGCATTTACACGAGCGTAAAGGGCCAAAGTATATGAAAAAAAATATCTAATTTAATACAAGACTTTTCCAAAAATGAGCACATGATTTTAACAGAGTTGCAACACTGTTTTATACAAAATAGGAATGAATTTATTTAAAATATACATGACTACAGTTGTAACTTCTGTAATGTTTAATGATCTGTTACCTGGCAGACACATTTGTTGTGAAAGAAACGCAATCAGTAACGAAGGTCAGCGGGGTAGTTCCTGTGATGTCCTCCCATTGGGCTGGCGATGTGCCTCCTGTAAGCATAATTAATTAATAGCCTGAAAATATGACCAAACCCAGCAGTTTGTGTGTGTACATCCCGTGGAGAGTATGAGCGGGCATTTCCAATCCTCAGAAAATGGACTATCGAGTAACATGACATCAGAAAATGAAAAGAGCCTTCAGTGTTTGTTATCGGCATGAAAATGTAAGAAATGAGAAATTCCAGCCCAAAAAAAGCATTCTGAGTTGTTGCCCTGTAGTTCATTAACAGGCTTTGATCTGTAATTATGCAGCCTCTACCCTTATGTACTATAGTCTCATGTCTTCCTGTGAAAGAAGCAACAGCATCCCCTTTAAAATTGTAACAAGCTGACAAGCAACACACACACCCACACACTATAGTATATTTATAACAAGATATATTTGTAATGTTTATTTTCATTCTCCCCTTCTCATTCATGTAATTCAGATACAGGGCATAATTAAATGAACTTATTTTACATCCCAGTGACAGAAAGGCGGGCCTTCTGATTTCCGCAGTTCCTTGTGACCTGTCTGACAGATTGTGTTCTTTCCTAGCTGCTCAATCTTCCAACAGAATTAGATAAAGCTTAAACTGATATATTGGATGTTACTGTACTTGCCTGTTATGCTGCACAGAAGTCGCAAACAAGGTGTTGTGTCTCCTTTATATCCATTGGTTACCCCTTCTCCAGATGGAGGGGGCACAGGAATAGTCATGGTGATGGGTTTATGAAATTTTCTTCTCCTGGGCTCCACAGTCACAATGGGACTGAAAGTGGCCTTATTGCCAAGAATCTTCTTGACTATTTCATCCGGGACTGGCTGAGCCTGCAAAACAATTATAACGATTCTCAGTTTCTGTTGTACTTCTGTTGAAAAATACAGTTTTGCAATATTCTTCTTTTCAGGAACCATTAAGCCTGGGTTTTCTTACCTGCAGGCCGACCCTGATCCTCTTGGTCAGAGCTCCCTCAGGGAAGGAGGCCTGGACCAGCGGCACAGTCAAACTGGACAGAACCCCTCCCTCTGGACCCATTTGGTTACTCTCTTGTTTAATCCGGGACACCACCGCAAAATACTGGGGGAAATCTTTCGTGATGATTCGACAGATGCGCTTCTTTTCCAGGTCGTCAGAGCTGTCCAGTTCTGCAATGGCAAAGAGCTTTTACTCCAACCAGGCCAACTAGGATAGCTTGTGGGCAGTGTTTTTGGGAAATGACATTAGCAGGGATGCTTGAGACAAATTGAAGCTTTTAAGTCAATAGAAGCATGGAATTAGCTTGACACATTTTCTTCCATATCATTTCCCGCTGGTTTCAATAACCTTGTTTGTATACACAGATTAATTTCAGTGGTCAGATGAGAAGACGATGAAACTCTAACGGTCTCAAAAATAACTGAGGTTCACGCTACTATTAAAAGGTTCTTCAGTAACGTGGCCGCACCCAGCCTGTCATTACAAAATAAACCACCATCTGTTTTGGTAACTTATCCCAGGACTCGCTGCTATTTACATCTCTTAATTAAAAATATCTCAGCCCGAGTGTGCTTTGAAATCAGACTCCTACCTTCATCCATCCCATTTAGTATCTCATTTAGGTCCTCTGATTTGTTGTCGTACTGGTGCTCCTTCCACGTCTCCCCGTTCTCACTCCTCAGTATAATCAGTTCTCTCTCTTTTCCTCTCATTGATCCGAAATGGGGGATTTCCACTATGACAGGACTAGAAGAAACACACGCTTTTAGCAATGGTACCTAAGGGCAAGACCAAGTGCTGGGAACACTTCTTTTTCAAGTTGCTTGTGATTGTGTTTTTTCTACGGGGGAAAGAAAAAGATGAACGATGGCGGTGCAAACCCAGCACTAAACCAACTTGCAATCCTTCAGAGGCACTCATTATCTGACAGTGGTTGCAGATCACAAAATGCTTCATTCGTTAAAAGAAAAAAACACACACACACACACACACATACATACAAAGTGATAGCGTTTGCACTTGACACGAGAGTAAAGCATCTGAAAAGCTGCATAATCCTTTCATTGTTAGAAAAATAGAAAATAGAAAGAATTTGGAATAGTAGCAAGGGTTTCCATACAGAATCATATCTGTAAAAGAAGAAAGCTGAAGGAGAGAAGTCAGGGGTGTTATATGATTGGTCTTACTCAAGGATAATGCAGCAACACTCAAATACCACATTCCCAATTCACATTCCCAGTATTCGCCTAGCTATAACTGAAATCAACGCTGTGCGAGAGAGAGTGTCTTTCATCTCACTAATTCACAGTTAGCGCTTACGTTTCATTGCTTTTTCACTTCTACTGCATAAGACTTGCAACCCATACCAAGATTTAGAGGTTTTCTAAAGCAGCGCATGTTTGACAAGCAGTTCACATTTGTCTTTGTTTCTGAGACTAAGATTTGTGATGCTGAGATCAACTTACGATACAAATTGCATTTGAACACATGGTTTTATAATTGACAAGATTTGCATCAGATCTTTCTGATGAACTCTCTGTGTAAACCCTTGCATCTAATGATTTTGAAACGGACAGTTGCAGAAAAGCCTGAAACGTTGGACTTAAAAAGCAGAAAGGCAGTTGAAAACCAATTAATGTGGACTCTGCAGCTTCTTAACAAATATGCTGAAACAGTATCCTTGTTTCCTACGCAGGTTGTAACTCAAATATAGTTTTTAATAAGTTACGTTTGGTATTTTCATTTGCCAATTGTATGATTGTAGAATTTGCCTGCAAATGGTTATTCAATATCTGCTCATTATATCTGCTTTTCTATGCTACATTTGCACAAGGTATTTCTTCGAATTTTTTGATTTCTCAGATTAAAAGTATGTATTTTTTAATGTCAAATTTAACATTTGTCATTAAACTGTATGTGTTAACTGGGTCTCATAACCATACTTTTCTATGAAGCACAATCTGTGTAGTAACAAGAACGATACTGTCTACACCAACATTAAGTACAAACATGATTGTACAATTTAGTGCATGACATTTAATGTGAAAACACACTGATACAGAGAAGGTACCAAAGATAAAAATCATAAGTATTGTGAACACATATAGAACTATAAATCAATTTTCTAAGCACCACGAATGAAGTTCAGATTGTATGGATGCTTTTACAGATACTACATACAACAAAAATGTTGCAGATGATTCTCAAAAGTTGCAGATGATTCTTAAAAAACATATATATATATAAATTTCAAAATGATACAAAGATGATTGTTCTAAAATGCTACAGTTTTAAGCAGCAAGTTATTGTACATTAACTACATTTCCTATTTCTAAAGAGCTCTTGCTATATGTGTTACTTCGAACCATCTCCTCCTACTCCACTTACAAATTTACCTGTGAAGAGACTTAAGATTTTAAAGTCAGCAGATACCTTCTCCATAATTCAGAGAAATTAAAAGCCTTCCACTGAGGACTTAAATGTATTCGATGCAGCTGTGGGAGATCAAGTTACAAAAGTATAAGAAGTAAAGCAGTCATGACAGCAGGATGCTTGCAGTGAAATTCATGCCTATCAAGCGCAAAAAAGTTAGCACAGCTTTGAAAAATCAAGCCACCATGATCGTCTTTCAGTGAAAGATCAACTGAAAACTTCAGAGAAACAAAATAAATATATATATGAGAGTGACCAAAATAATAATAATAATAAAAAAATAATAATAATTTGCTTGGACAGTTTGCGTCTTTTCTAAACAGTCTCCTACCCAATAAATTTTGTTCCTCGCGGCCCAAGCTGCAGGATACGGCTAACCAAACTCTCTCCCTCATTAAGAGGGGGGGGATTGGTAGGAAGGTGGAGTTTACTGAATAACATCCATGCAGCGATAAGAGAAACAAAAAGGGGAAATAAAGAACAAACTGTCATTCCCGCTGGATGCTGCAATTTCCATTTAGGCACTACTTCAGGATTAAATAATGAACTTCCAGTACACAACCTCTCGCCACACCGGTGGATTGGCTTCCTTCAGTCCTCTACACACTGTTGTGGGGGGCTGTATTTTTTGAGCAGTCCTCTTTTTCTGTTCTCCTGACAGATGGAATAACTGGAGTGGCAATGGAGGAGGTGGTGGGGTTGGGGGGTAAATGTAAAGTGTGCAAAACACACCTCCCTGACCTACTTAACCAGAAAATAGACACATATGAAGATTGTTCAGTCGTTCATTAGATCTGAGTGACAGTGTAGCCGTTCGGTGAAACCAAAATGCCCGGCTGGTCTTGCGTATCTCTCCTTTTTATGATTCCTTACCCTCTGCAACTACAAAAGGTCAAAACGATGGGTGCCGTGACATGGAAACAAAAGCAAAATTGTGCCAACCTAACTTACCCCAAAAACTGAGCACCTGCTGGACCGACTTCCACAAGCCGACTGGCTAGTCCTTCACCCTCGACCATGGGCGGGGGGCTGGCCAGCTTGTGTCTCTTCACCAGGCGGCAGGTGATGCGGGTGGGCGCGGTGCATTTTCGCGGGGGGATGATGATGCGCATGCCGTTGTGGCGGCTGCCCCTCATGGAGCCCCCACGGGCATCGACCATGAAGCTCACCAGGAACCTGTGAGGGGAACACATTGGCGCAGGGGGGCCGGAGTTACTTCACTAGCCTCAGAGGGAGCCCTCCCATGCTGTGGTTACATCAAACCAAAATTACTTTCAGCATCTATAGTCCAGAAACGACAAAATCATAAATAAATAAATAAAACGAGAAAGAGAGAGAAATGATGCTGTTGAGTTTTCAGCCCTGGCAGTTAACCCAGTAATCCCTTTAGACTTACAATTCTGATGACATGCTTTGTGCCCATCTGTGATATGACACCAGCAGGGTATGTTTTACAGTGATTAAATCTCCTTCGTGTCAAAATAAAAAGCATAATTTAAAAGAATCTGTTTGGTGAACAAGTACGAATTTGGAAAAACACATTTACTAGGGATGCTGCCAAGGCAAATCGCTCAAGATCTGAAGCACTGGATAGTGAACAAAAAGTAACTGGTCAGTAATGGATTTTATTCTGTATGAAATATCTGACACACTTGGCGTTGCTGTCAAGAGTTTTAACCTTGTCACTGAAACGCGCCCAAATAATATCTCAGCCGTTAGAGGTTATATTAAATGTAAAACCCTTATTGCTGGTAATTGCTGTGGAGTTAGAACACACTGTCTCAGTAGCAAAGCAATTCTACATGTACACTTTGCATGCATTAATACAATTAATTAAATTCAGCTTTGGTTTTAGTTTGTTAACTATCACAAAACGCAGATGTCTTTGTGAATGATTCCACTGGAATAAGCTTCAGCTTATAACAAATTCATATTTTACATTGATGTTGAGCAAGTGAGAGGAAAATCCTGAGAAGAACCCCCTCTTATCTGTCCTTAGACAACAATTAGAGGTAATTATCTAACCTCATTTGGAATCATGGACATCCAACAGCATTTACATACTTGTTTGTTTAGGTAATTGAAAAGTATTTACATATTAACTGAAGGATACCCAAAAGCAACTCCAGTCTAGCATGTGTGATAGTAAAGTATATCACTACTGTGGGAAAAACAATTGACAAAGGTGCGACTGCTTCCACTGAAGTGTGTAAAATCAATTTCATGCGGTTTGTTTGTTTTTTACATGAAATACTAAACTTCAATACCTTTAAGGATAAACTTGACTTAGTGTATCCTTATAAGGGAAACTACATTCAGTTCTCAAACACAGCTACCATGGGCAATTAATCTACGTGAAAGACTATACAGATGAGACACACACTCAGACAGAGTAAAGAAACAGTTTGATCACAGGACAGAATTATCACCTGGAGTCATACTGGGGGAGTGGAGAGGAAAAGCTGCAAAATAAAATGAAACAATGTAGAAAGCAATGTAAAGAAATAGATTATTATTGTCATTATATTTGTTATTATGAAGCAAATAAGAAGCAAGCAAAAGAAACCGCTGCAAAAGAGGGAATGAAAACTTTCACGCGATACTGCAGAAAAGAAAACGGAAAAGAGAAACTGGAGTAAAGGCAGAGATCACTAGAATTATGGTTTAACAAGCATAACTACACTATGGTATTAATTGCTATGCAGTTATGCAAACAAACTAAGATGTGTTTATATGCAGAGTATTATATATACAGTATATATATATATAATATATATATGGGAAGTTTAAATTATGGGATCATGTGAACAACCCACCTGCAAGGATCAGAATAATATAGGTTTATAAGGAAATGTACACCTTCTCAACAGTTAATACATCAGAGAACATTTTATTGCTGTTGTTTTATTGCAAACATTTCTAATCACAATTTCCCAGCATTAATAAACCTTCATGTACTATCTTGTCTTGTCTATCACACCGGCTCAGTCGTGTTTCACATTGTTTTGGTGTCAATCAATTCACCTTGTTGTATTAGTTTATGCTTTTACGCCCTAAGAAAACCCAAACTTTCAGCTACATCCCATGGCACAGAAAAAGGCTCAGTGAGTAATCTGGTCTGATCATTTAAGTACCCCTCTGAATTAGTTTGAACATCTTTTGTAAACCTTACAGCAAAAGGTATAAAGTGAATTAATTAAACAGTCAATTAACATAGCTGCTTTGAAAACTCCAGTGGTGACAAGTCTTCTTCCATCACAATAACGTGGCACTTACCCAGAATGAATTGGACTGGAGACAAGGTTAACATTGTCCAGGGTGTCTGCTGCCCAGCTGTACCGTCTCAGAGAGTCTGAGTCATATTCCCTTGTCACGGTCAGGTGCTATAAAACATCCAAACCTTCAGTTACATTTTCCAAAACTAGAGTATACATTTCAAAGCAAGAGGTACAAAAACAGCCTTGTATGTAATTTTTATTTGTAGTTTTAATGTATTTGGCCCCATGGATGAAGATAAGTAAAAAAATAAGAAAAAATTTGAATTCTACTTCAACTTTATTTGCAAAAACAAAAAATGATACTATATATATATATATATATATATATATTACAGCTTGTGGATTTATATAGAACTGTAGCAGCATGGAAAAAATCCTAGAATACGAACTCTAAAATCAAAACATAGTAGCTTACTAAAAATGGCTGAAATGGGGAGGGAGAAATGCAAATAGACGGCAGATATGCAGCAAAGCAAACGTTAGTCCACATTAGAGCTCTGTAAAAACATAACTTGAAATAAAGAGCAAGTGGGAAACCGTATCATATACCTTATTCTGAGGGTCAATAATGAAGGAGATGTCTTTACAGACACTCTGAAGCTTTTGAGGGGAAAAAGACACATCTTTAATACATGGGTAAATCCGCACGGTGGGCAATTGAAATTCACATTTTACCTAGGGTCCTTTTGAAATAAAATACATGCTCAGGGTTTCAGAACTCATTTCTCAGGACTGCTCATCATCGCCTCAAATTGTGTTAGTAATCTCTGCCCATTACTACAGTGCGGGCGTACTTCATTAGTCATTGGCAGGTACTGAGGTATAACAGAGGGTACCTATATTTCATATGTATATATGTATATGTATACAGTGCCATGCAAAGGTATGCAGACCCTTCTTATGGTGTCCCATTTTGTGAAATTACAAAATGATGACATTTTATATGTGAAATTAAAAATATTCGATAGAAGCACCTTTGGCAGCAATTCTTTTTGAGTCTCCACCAATATTGCACATTGGCTTGGTGCAATTTTTTGACCATTTGTTTTGCTTGGGGATCACTTCAGGACAGCAGTTTTCAAGTCTTTCCAAATATTCTCTATAGGATTGAAGTCAGGACTTTGACTGGGCCACTCAAGGACATCCTATTCTTTAGCCACTCCAGTGTAGCTTTGTCCTTGTGCTTTGGATCACTGTCCTACTGAAAGTTGCATTTTTGACCCAGTTTGAAGTGTTTAGCAGACTGAAACAGGTTTTACTCTAGTATTTGCCAAAACTATGCTCTAGTCTCTGTAATTATTTCATATTATTTCACTATTTACTTCTATATTTTTGTTTTTGCATTGAATCCATGGAGTAGGTTATGTATATAACACATTAATTACTTATTTAAAGTGTCATCGCTGCAAGCTTTAAAGCACTAAAATGTGAAAAGGGTCTGAATACAGTCTGAAGGCATTATATATATGCAAAGTCTATAACCTTCCAGTACAGTTAAACAAATTATACCCAATACAATAGCCCATGGCAAGTAATGTCTGCATTTTGAATACATTTAGATCACCAAGTTACTCATGACTCATAGAAAGAACCTGTTGTTTAAAAGCCTTTGAGTCCATCTGAGATAATTATCTCATTACTACAGTCGTGCTTCAGTCTCTTGCTGAGCAACAATGTGAATATATACGTGTCCTATACGTACCAACTTGTACCATGCGATTGAGGTGAAATGTCTTAAAGGAGAATAATATTGGAAGCCTCAAGGTGGGTTTGCAGAGGGGTGGCTTTCCAACGGCCAAAGCAAATATTTTACATTTGAGCCCCTGACCTTCTGGCTCCAAAGTAAGCACTGTAATGTTGTTTTTCTGCTAAAATAAGAGCACGGTGAGGACCCTGGTTCTGCACTGGCTCTTTTTGCCTTCACGTCCCCAGCCTTGGGCTCCGAGGCTGACTGACTACACTATATATACACTCAAGGCCCAAAGCCAGCTCAGTCTCAAATGAAAAAACAACCCATTACAGTGAATAAATAACCAGGCCCTTAATGCTGGCTGAAACTAGTTTACATGTCTGTGCTGGTTAATACTAAAAACATCGCAGACTAAATTACTTTTTACTTCAGGCCTTCTTTGAACTTTGCGAACAAACTGTTGTAGTAGCTGAGAGACAGTCTTTGATTTTACTGCGACAATAAATGATACAAATTGAACATACATATTAGTTATTCAACAAAACAAATATCTCCCCATACTAGTTGATAAGACGAGAGGCCTACCGTGTCCTTTGTAGGAGCCAGAATCTCCTCGATCATGATGCTGTCTCGGGCGAAAGAGCTGCGGTTCAGGGTGTTGGACCTATCCGAACTGAAGGAGCGCAGGCTGTTGTATTTACAAGTTACCATACAATAGGGGGTGACAATGAGATGAACAGAAAAAAAATTGATTACTGCATGCAACTTCCAGGGAGTTGTTGCATCATTCAAAATAAAATCCACAGCACTGGACAAAAGTTATTCAATTATGGAAATGAGAAAATGGAAAGTGCTTTCGGAGGTAATAGGTGAAAACTGTATTAGGGTTATGTCAGTCTGGTAATAATTAGGCTGAATTGGAGTGAAATGAAATGTGAGTGGGTGTATAATTGGTATTACTTTCACAGACACACACAAACAAAACAAAACAAAAAATTTAAAGTATCAACTGAATAGAAGGTTTTTGATTTTAAAGCTTTGGACGTTTTGTCACAGACCCCATTTCTCACCATTTTAAGGTAATGAGTTTTCACCTGTACAATTTATTTTTATATTTTATATGAAGCACTTTTAACAGTTATCAAAACACAAACACTCACATTTAAATGGTGGAAGAATGTTTAAATTGAGATTAAATTGAATCAGCTAGCTGTATCCAAAATTGACACTGGATAGATCAGACGTTCACTGAAATACTTTGAAATCAACTAGTTATTTGTACCATGTCGTATCATTATGTTCGACCGCTCTTGAGAATGCAGTGTTCGTAAAATAACTTTCACAATATCTCTTCACTGCAGGTGCGAATCAAAACCCGGAGTGGAAAAGATTGTGACATTGCCTGTTTCCTATTCGGTGTCTAGTGACACTTCGTGAGTATGGTCAAGAGCTGAAATGGAAGGAGTTGTGTGTCAAAATCTGGGGAAAGCAAAAACAATATGGCAGGTTTGCGAAATAACTTTCGCCCTCCCACCTGACACCTGGTCACCTGACACTGCCAGTACAAATATAAGGAGAGCTCCAATGAGAGCACAGCTTTACTAGTTCTCAATGCTAGCATCCCTGAGCAGAATACAAATGGTAACAGAATTGTAATATTGTACTGTATTGAAGATTTGTCCATCAGTATTTCAACAAAGGAGAAAATTACAATTTTGTTGCGTTTGTAAGTGTTTTTAATCATATTTATCGTGATATAAGAGCATATGTTATACAATCAAAAGTTAGTCTTTTGTTTTATTATGATCCCTGGAAGATACATATAGAGACAGTAAAAACAGCCCATGCTATGGTATGCATCACCTTTAGCGTCCAAACAAAGGAAAAGGGGGTTTATAATCTGGCTTTATCACAATGCAGTGACAATTTAACCTGTTTTGACAACCTCAAAGCATATACTCACAAGCACGATCATTTAAATAAAATAAATGCATTGTAATAGCAACATAAAATTAATTAAAACTAAAGCTGGTCTCATCTAACCATCTAATAAGGTGAAAAAAGTTGGAATGTTTCTTTTTTTGATGAGCAAAAAGGTGACTCTTTGAAAAAACAAAATAGCAAGCAAAAAACTATTTTCTACAGATGGAGAGCAATGAAACTAGCACATCACAAGGCAATGCTTAATGAAATTGTAATGGTCAGGGAGATATATAAGACACTACTACTGGAAATGTGTCATGCCCTCTTACCTGATCTTAGGGCTATGGTACGAAATTAGTGGGGGGGGGGAGGGGAGAAAACAGAAGAGATTGAAAGCAAAGAATCAGAAGACGATCAAGCAGAAATGCTGTGGTTTAATGACATCGACATCAATGCTCTGCCTTTGCATGTGTTATACTCAGAGACAGTCATATGCCCCAGTTCCCCCACTCGGGATCTGTTGTCAGGATGTCGGCACGTGCCTGAACATACTCTGTATAAAGCATACGATCTGGAGGAGAATATATATCTGTCCAAGAGCATAAACTGCATGCAGACTTGACTGATGCAGGAAAAGAAAGAAAAGAAGGGAAAATAAAGTTTCTTAGCAACTTATAGTAATGGTTCAACCAAGAATTCATGGACCCTAGCTTTTCCAGTCACAATGCTTTTTTTATGTTAATACGGCTTGGTCTTTTAGAAATACGTGTATTGAAACAACAGGCTCCGTGCGTGTCTGTGGTTCATAACGCAGCCAAGCATACAGACATTGGTCACATCAATACTGTGATGTGTGGATGGGCGCTGGAGGCTCTTTCGACACAACGGCACTGCAGACGCTCTGTTTAGCTACAGCACACATGACTATGTTGCGAACATCATAAGTGCCCTTCAAAAGGTAGGAAATGATAAAAGTTTCATTAAAAAATCATTACATGGAGGGAAAAACTCCCCAGGCTTTAGACATGTAGGTTAAACATTAGTGAACCTCTGTTTTGAAAGGGCGAATTAGTGAAACAAAGAAAAGCAGCACTAATTTCTCACATCTAAACACAGAACAGCCCTCGCAGCGAATGTATAGGTTAGTAGAGATGCAGCAGCTTTGCACAACATGGTATACATGGGCTATGAGCCGCAACAGCCACATCACTACTTGTCTTTTCAATGAGAGGATTGTCTGCAGAATGTAAATAACTGTTGTCACCCTCTAGCCACTGCAATAAATAAGGTGATTTTGACCAGTCATCATTTCTTAAAAAGTTTAAAGATGAAATGAAATACTTAATCAAATCAATATTTTGTTAGTGAATTGGCTTGCTTTATTAATAAGACAAAATTGGTGGTAAAAACCCAACAACACATAAGTGTCCAACGAATGAATTAAAAAAACAAGCATCACCATATGCCTTCTTAAATATGTTCATACTTTGTTCATGCATTTATGTATTGATTTTAAAAGGTCAAGTGTTAAAAGTAAGTTGAAAAGGAAACGGTACGATTATTAAACCTACATAAACTTTATATGATTAACAAAAGTAAAGCAGTAAATAATAATTGGTTTTATTGTAATATTAAAACTGATTGATCCTACTTTATACATACAAACATACATACACACAAACATACATACACAAATATGTGCAAAAGTGTTTATGTATCTAATAAAACATGTGCAAAAGCAATGACAACAAATGTCTTTGCATGAGAAAGGAAACTCGTAGAGAGATTACATTACCTGGCAGACCGTGCTCCTATGCTGAAACCCATATAACCTTCCTGTGGAAGCGAGTCGTCTCCTAACTCCCTCAGATCTTGTGGCCCGAGGTATTTGTCAGTATCTCCAGTCATTGCATCCTCACCTGACAGAGAAGCCTCAGAGTTACTCAAACACGGCACAAACGGCTGCAGCCTGGCTCAGCATACTAAACTGTCCCAACACACATGAGCTGCAGTTGCTTCTGGAAGCTTTTGGTAACCAATCAATGTTATCTAAACACAACCCACAGGCCATTTTCCAGCTCCACAATGATCATCCAGCGCAAACCCATGAACCGTCAGACAGCTCAGTGACTGGTTTACAGCTGTACAAATTATGAACATTGCATTTGCTTCTAATCAACAGCAAGAAAGAAAGTTTTCAGAAGTGACACCAATGTAAAACTGGCTCCCAAAGCAAACAAGTAACTCCTATAATCTGTTAATACCCGCTTTTGGTGGGACACGTGAATGACAAGCAGTAGAATTAACTTTAATTCTTCTTTTTCTTTTTTTGTTTTAGTCTTGGAGAAACAAATGCAGATGTTTTCCTTAATTTAGAGAAAGCCGTAAAGCAGAAAGGGTTAAGATAGCAGAACTCAGCAAGTGCACATCAGCGTTGGGGGGAAAACAGCATTCCAGCAGCGACAAAGCCAGCACTCAACCCCTGTCCCCTGCTGCTTCGCTACGCCACAACCCCTCCCCCAAACACAGCTCCTCTACCCTGCAGCCCATCAGAAAAAGATCCCCTCTCCTTGCACCCCTTACAGTTCAGAATTAGAAAACCGTCCTCCTGACAAACAACTGGAAACTCAGCCGCAGTAATCTAATCTCCTCACATCCTTACATACATTTCAATTAAATGTCCGCCTCTGAGAAGTTATTTCACATGAGAGCACACTGAGCTATTATTTTTTCCCTTTTCTTTTTCTTTTTTTTCTCAAATGCCTGATCTGCCAGAGGCAAAAGTTTCAAGCTACTGCATTTCCCATAGTGGACAAATAAACAGATCAGCTTTCTCCCAGTTCTACGGCCTGGGGTATAAGGTGATTATTTTGGGCAGCAATTCATCAACTGCGCTATTCAGAACATAAGGCACCAAGCAATACTTCATGCCAAAAATAGCAGCTCCTTGAAATGCTCAATTTCTATGTTAGGAAACCTTACGTAGTTGGGAAGCCATTTCTACCACCAGTCTTAGGTATAAAGTTTTTATTCCTTTTGCTTTTCAGTTCCTTTTTCCAGGGATCCGATTAGTCCACAGACCAGGTCTTTTTCAGTTAATCCACTGAGGCAAAAGCATGCTAATCCAGGGAGGTCATGTTCTCAGTTCGTCCTCAAACACAGAGTTACTCAGCTCTCCTTCCTCCTGCACCTGAAACTGCCGGCTGCTGCTGCTGCTGCTGCAAACTGCACTGCTGTTGTTCCTGCTGCTAACAAAGTTCAAACTGTGTGGGGCTTTCACACACATCGCTACAGAACAGTCGCAGGCACTCGAGGTCAAGATTGACCGAGGTAATACTTTAGGCAGCCCTTTAAAGCTTCTTCTGATTGGATTTAAGACTTGTGCTGCAGCCCGGTAACACAACTGAGTGGCAACACAAAGGCAGAGAGAAGTTATTTGTATGTTAATCATGGTAATTCTTAGGTGTACCCTGTAATTTGACACTCGACTCTAGGCGGTTAACAATGAGCCCATCTGCAAGTCAGAGACATAAAACATGATCACATATTTGAAATAAACTCCTTTGAGAGACAACTTTTGAGGGACAATATTTTATTTGCCAAACTTAAATTAGGAGGAACTAATACTCTGACTGGGAGTGAACGTATTTGTGCTTCCAGCTAAAATGTCTTCCTCCTTCTGCATACCTGTTATAAATACAGACTTATCCCTCTGTATTTCAGCAATAAATTAAATGAAGCAACAGAAGGGTGAATATCTTGCATTGCTATCTAAAAGAAAAAGGGGAAAGCAAAACCACACTTTACTTTAGACAGGATTGTTTTTTTCTTTCTTAAAAGGGAACTAAAATTGCATGTGAATAAAAAAGGAAAGCAATACAAGTCTCAGGCTAGTAAAGTCTGTGTCACGTGACAGCGCAACATGCATTGATTGTGTATTATACTGATTAACCATTTTGCAAAAGAGAAAAGCCATATGTTCACACTGTACAGCATCTCAAAGGCCCTATGGTAACCTATAAACAAAATATTAATTAGCATAACTGAACAGAAACACTTACTTGTTTTAATATCCTTTTCGCTTTTGCACAATGTTAATTTCTAGAGGGCAATTTGCATCGTTGTCTGTGTCTATTGCCAAACACAACAGCTGATCCCTAGGACAGAGTCTGAGCCCAGCATTGACTTGCCAACGACATTACATGTTCTCAATAAAGAAACCCACCCATTACTAGCTGCCATGAAACCCACCCATCTACCCTGCCAAATGAAAATCAGGTGTCTTACCTCTCATTAAACAGTTGGCCCAAGAAGCCTCAGTACTTAAACCAAGCGGTTCTTTCTTTCCTTTTTTTATTGAATGGGGCTTTGTATGAAATATAAACTGCTTGCGACTCAAACCCGGAGAGCAACATTTTAGTGCAGCAGTTGAGATATATGCATATTTATGTATCTTTTATATAGTCTAGAATGCATAATTATGCAAAAGTTTACAGGGATATTAAAAAACAATAATGATAATTATTATTAACTGTATTCCATATTTTATTTTCAGGTTTCCACAAGACCTTCCTGCTGTGATATAAATACAGTCTGTAATTTCTCTTTGTAAATCAATGGGGAATTTAAAAGAAGAAAAAAATAGTCTTTGTCCCGTTTTTTATGTCATTATAATCTCAGACTGAATATTTAAGACCCTCAGCTGACAGCGAAACATGATCCTGTCTTCTTTAGTTACCTCAGTGACACTGCCTGAACAAACTCATGCATTTTAAAAGCCCCTGACTGCATGCAGTGACACTCTCAGAGGCAGTGCATTATGGGAATCAGTGTAAGTGTAAGAACTCATTTGTTATGATATATATCAGTTTTGGTCTCATGAAGGATACAGACGCAACTGTATACATCAAAATAATCACCTTTTTGTTGCAACACTGTTACAAGAGTATCTATTTTTAAACACATACATTAGGTGGTTAAAAACCTTGCTATTTATTGGAAGTATGAATGATCCCGAATATATTAATGTAATTATTTTAAGAATAAAAAGTTGCTAAAATACTGTCCCATGTGATTCGAAGGTGAGGAATGATGTTTGGAAGAGCTATTAGAAGCACACCCAATGAAGTGATAGCAATATAATTCATTTAATCCTTAAACTGCCTTTTAAGTAACTTGACATGCTTTCTTAAAGTACTATTTTAAAATATTATACTGCTTTAAAACCCAGGCATGAGTATTCATTTATCTTTTATTATCAATAAAGTTCCCTACTGCTTGCAGTCCTCACCCTCCTTCCCATTAAGGCTTTTGTCTAGATTTACTTTCAGTAGGTCCAGAGTTTAGTAGTATCTTATGATTTAGAGAAACGAAAGGGAAATCTGTGATCAGTCTGGCTGTGTGTTTTGTGATTGTGTTGACCTCAAATCCTTTTCTTTCAGAGGCCTTCAGCTCAAAGCTGGCCATGGTATCAAATTCCTCAGTTTCCAAACACCTCTTCAAGCTATAATAAAGTCCCATTGTTTCCAGCTTGAACTGTGGAGGTGTCAACACAAAGGTAAAATTCTCCACTACAGTACCAACCCGCAGGCAAGTCCGATGTCAAGCACACAAACACATCAACACAAAGACTCGGCTAAGTGTCCAAACAAACCTCTTCAATGTCTGCGCTGATGTCAGACAAATGAAAGAAAAACAACGTAGCTTCTGAAACAATGTTTACTGTACGCCTACGTGTACAGAATGACAATGACTACAATGTTTCCGAGGGGGGGGGAGGACGACACTCAGAAAGGATCAATGGGCACAAAAGCAAACAGAGATTTCTGCATATTAAAGTCTTCCATATTCAAGTGATCGCT
This sequence comes from Amia ocellicauda, assembly GCF_036373705.1. NCBI lineage: Eukaryota > Metazoa > Chordata > Actinopteri > Amiiformes > Amiidae > Amia > Amia ocellicauda. Next base: position 19,409,463 of record NC_089869.1, read on the forward strand.
TAGCAACCAAAAATAAGGCATATTCCACAGATACCAAAGCAGGAAATAAAGGCTCCATGACAACAAAGCATGGGACAGACAGAGGAGACAGTAAGTTAGTTTTGAATTAATGAAGAAAGGGGTAATTTCATATATCGGCAAAGGACCACAGCATAAAAAAATTGCACAAGTACCTTCTTCAACATCTGAAATATAGTCAGCTTCATTGAGACTTTCAGGTACATTGGCTTTACGAACTGTGTAATTTAAATAAATACAATGTTAAAGAAATTACATTATTTTAAATGTACAATATATATACACCGATCAACCATAACATTATGACCACTGACAGGTGAAGTGAATAACACTGGTAATCTCGTTATCATGGCACCTGTCAGTGGGTGGGATATATTAGGCAGCAAGTGAACATTTTGTCCTCAAAGTTGATGTATTAGAAGCAGGAAAAATGGTCAAGCGTAAGGATCTGAGCGACTTTGACAAGGGCCAAATTGTGATGGCTAGACGACTGGGTCAGAGCATCTCCAAAACTGCAGCTCTTGTGGGGTGTTCCCGGTCTACAGAGGTCAGCACCTATCAAAAGTGGTCCAAGGAAGGAAAAGCGGTGAACTGGCAATAGAGTCATGGGCGGCCAAGGCTCATTGATGCACGTGGGGAGCGAAGGCTGGCCCGTGTGGTCCGATCCAACAGACGAGCTACTGTAGCTCAAATTGCTGAAAAAGTGAATGCTGGTTCTGATAGAAAGGTGTCAGAACACACAGTGCATCGCAGTTTGTTGCGTATGGGGCTGCGTAGCCGCAGACCAGTCAGGGTGCCCACGCTGACCCCTGTCCACTGCCGAAAGCGCCTACAATGGGCACGTGAGCATCAGAACTGGACCACAGAGCAATGGAAGAAGGTGGCCTGGTCTGATGAATCACACGTTCAAGGTGTTGACTTGGCCTCCAGATTCCCCCTCGCAACTTACAGGACTTAAAGGATCTGCTGCTAACGTCTTGGTGCCAGATACCACAGCACACCTTCAGAGGTCTAGTGGAGTCCATGCCTCGACGGGTCAGGGCTGTTTTGGCGGCAAAAGGGGGACCTACACAATATTAGGCAGGTGGTCATAATGTTATGGCTGATCAGTGTATATATGTATTGATAACAAACAGAGAGGTGTATTCAATTAACAATTTTTCAAGCATTATAGATTTTTTTGCAACATAAGTGTATAAAAGAAACAATTCAAATACAGGATCATAAATGAACTGTTTTTTTTATAGCGTATACTCATACCTTCATCATCTGACATGTCAAGGACCTCGTTCATTGTTTCAGGAACATTCATTTTGTGTTTTTCTGTCACAGTCTGTTGAAAGTAACAGAAAAATGTGGTTTCATTTTAAACTCAATATTGCACAGCTGTTTCATGGTCACATCTACATTCTCAAGGGTGAATGTTAATGCTGACATAACACCTTTCATCTCCTGAATATCTAAAGTGCAAATCAACAAAAGCAGACTCCCAGTTCAGAGCTTTTAATCCAACACAATTCTGGGATCTGGGCAATAGAATGTTTGGACACACAAGTCCGAGCCGATACTGTGAGAGATTGAACAGGACTCTACTAAACTACTGTTTGTTTTGGGGAATATGATAAATTACAGCAGTAGAGCGATTGGGATGAGAACTTCTCAGCAACCAAAGAACAGAGCAAAACAAATAGAAACATTCCCATTATATTGTCTTAACATCCATTTGATTAAGAGTTTGGGAATGCTTCTTGTAATAATCATCTAGAAAATAAATATCTATAAATTGTGACATTATCTGGCACACATTTGCAGAAAGAGCCCAAACATTTTGTTTATTCCATCACTCTCTATTGTACCATAATAGATTGTGCTATTAAAGCGTACAGAAGTGTAACTCTCACCCTACCTAGTATTCATAGGATAAGACAATGTACTTCCAAAGCCTATTTTAAACACATTATTTTCATGCACAACTGGACAAACATTATTACTTTTCAACAAGGCCCTGCCACTTATCTCTGGGACCTTGTAGTTCTCACAACATCATCCATCAAAATAAAACACTCATAATGTGCTCATATATATCCAACACCCACCCAGGAACGCCAAACGTCTTAAGAGTAAGACCTTGTCCATGACATTCCTTTTCATTTTTCTTTCTATTTCCTTTTTAAGCACTGACAGCCATCCAAAGAATAATATTAGCACCTATGTTTACACTGCTAAAATGTACTCATGCCAGTAACACAAACTGACAGCGTCTCTTACCGTGGTGGTTAGAGTTTCCTCTGTCACAACCTTCAGAGTGTCCACAACTGAGATGTAGCCAAGCCTTCTGGCAATGGAGAGAGCAGTGTTTCCATTCTGGAGATCGTGAGAAACAAGTTTAAAAAGCAGGAAATGTACAAGGATTATTGTTGGTCAAGTTCTTGAATCAAACTTGAGATATTGAGACATGGCTAAATTGAAATCTACTATGGATTCTGGGAATTACTTCAGTTTCTTTAATTGATCATATTGTTTGTATACGAACACTCAAACATGGATCCAACATGGACTGTTTTCCTTAACACTGCTGATAAAAGGTGTGTGAAAGCCTCAAATTACGTCTTTCAAAACCTACAGTGCTTCAACTATCCACAACATTCCTCTAAAGGGGGGAATTATCTTTATTCTTTGTACCTTTTAAAAGTCTTTCTCTTCAAGGCCTAATAAGATATATTCAAATAAAAAAACAAACTCAGGACTGTGTACTGGTGAGGACATGGATGCCAACGAATTTCACTAAATCAGCCCAGCCTCTGTTCTCCAGCTGAATCCATCACAGTAACTGCGCCCGGCCGACATGCCAGCCTTTCTGCCTCGTTGACTGAACCGCTTCAGCAGAATGCATTAGCTAAGCAGATTCACTTCACCGGGACAAAACGCTTCAGAAATCCCTCTCCGGCACTCACCACCGTCAGCTCGTTGGGAGACGCGCCGTGCTGCAGCAGGATGTTAATGATATGGGTGTGTCCTTGCTGCGCCGCCTGGTGCAGGGGTGTGTAGCCATTCTGCAGGGAACCCAGAAAGGAGACGTTGGCCATGGCCCCAGAGACACTAAATTCAAGCATTTCAATGTTCACGGGACATACCTTAGTTTTGGAGTTGACTTTAGCTTGATGCTGTAAGAGGAAGTTGACCATCTTCACATTGCCATAATGACACGCCACATGCAGCGGAGTGTATGCCATCTAAGAGCAGAGAAAGAGGTACCGTATTAGAGCTGGGCACTTAACTTAACAATACACTTCTACTCCATCCGAGGTGGGTTTTTAAGCAAGGCCTGTGCATGCCTGACCGAGGCACACCTTTACCTGTTTCTGTGCCACTGTGAATGCCTTCATGCACAATTACACTTAATTACAAGTCACTTCCTTTTCTACTGGAGGCTGTGAGACAAGTTGATGACTAGTATAAGTATTATGTGAGTGTGGGGGGGGAGGTTGCACTGGGATTCCTCAACTCTTGATGAAAAGTTCTTTAAATTTCAAGAATGACTCAGCACATTATTTACTGGTCTTCTGTAGGCTAAGTCTCACAACCCGCTTCTCCCAGTTACCAATCCAGCATGCAGCACTGCATTTCTTTGTACAGCTGCCTGCAGTGAAGCATGAGAGGATTGCCACGCCTGCAGCTCTGTCAGACCGGCTCAGTGCAGCTGCCCATCAGTGCCCTCCTGTACCAGCTCAGCCACTGGGAGAGCGCTCAGGGGACCTGCTGACCTGCACACAGGTCACCAAGGTGGACGTCCGCTCACATCTCTGCGTTTCCACAAGCGAGCGATCAGCCCAAACTTTCCAGTCGAGGAGCACGTTATAGATCTCTTCGATTACCTCATGCTCACGGCTTTGATTCAGGAGGGGAATGATTCTCTCCCTCTGCACCATTCTGGCCTCGTAGTGGCGTATTGCATTTCACATGTTTACAGAGAGAAACGCTGGAAGTGCATCAGTCTGTTACACAATTTTCTCAAGCAGGAAATCTCTCGGGTGAAAGAAAATGCAACGCTCCTACAACTGAGTTTTAGTGGCAAACAGTTCTCTCCTGTGAGAAGCACAACCATTTTATAGTTAGGGCCTTCTGATTTCCCTTTGAATTAAACAGTTCACTTTCCACAGATTTACTTAAACTCCTTGTACTATTAATAGACAAAGTTATGTTAGATAAGGAATGCAGATAGCTTAGTGGCTGCTTTAAAAGCAGGTAGACTGGCATAAAACGAACGCTGAAAAGAACAAACCCTAAACAAAGGCCATGTTTTCATTGGTAGCTGGAAGTTATTTACATTTAAAATATTACAATTTTTATCCTACCTAGTATAAAAAGCTACTTCTAGGTGGATAATGCTTAAATAAAAGGGGCACTGGCATGTTTTGTGCCTCTGTGGTAGTGCAGTAAATAATTTTACCTTCGTCTGTGGGTCAACACTTGCCCCCTGATTGACCAGGACCTCTGCAACATTGACTCTGTCTTCTTGAGCAGCTAAATGGAGAGGAGTCAAACCACTCTGAAGAAACAAACAGCAACAGTGAAGATTTCAGGAAGCCAGTAACAATGACAATGATAATTACAATAATGATAATAATCAGTCACTGAGCTTATGCTGTTTTCCAAAATGAATAACAGTGACTAAATGGCAAACTAGACATGATTGATTGCTATTGAAGAGTCTCTCACAGACCCTCAGATTAACATTTCATCTGCAGGAGGGACATACATATGCATCGTGCTTATGGTGGAATTTCTCAATACAGAATGATTTATTTATTTTGGTACTTTACAAATAAATCAAATTAAAATGGTGCTAACAAATTAATTTATTTTAAACAATACTAATAATTAAAAGCTTGCTATTGACATTACATAGCTTTAAAGAGATTTATGGGAGTTAGCTAAAGCATTGGTTAAGCACAGTGTGAGTTACTTCACCAGCCCTTATACACAGAGTCCACAGCCATATTCTGACCTTGTTGCCCAGGTTCACGTTGGCGTTCCTGGCCAGCAGCAGGGACACCATGTCGACATTGCCCTCCTGTGCGGCCAGGTGGACAGGGCTGATGCCTTGCCGGGTGGCCGCGTTGGTGTCGGCGCCGTACTCCAGCAGCGTGGTGGCGATGTCCATCTGATTCTTTTTGGCAGCGATGTGTAAAGGGGTGTAGCCATTCTAGAAGCACACCGAAAAACAGAATAACGTCAGCGTGTCGTGCTTTTCTTCAGAACCATCAAAATACCATTGGCACTTGTGCTACATGTTACGGTGCAGGAACTTAATTCGGTTATCAGCCAATTCTACGGTTCTTAATTGACAATCTCTAGTTTGTATCTATACACACAAATGAACCATCTGTTCATAATGCAGTTCTCACAACTGAAGGGTTATTTCTTCAGCTGATCAAACCTACAAAGGATGCGTCTGTGCAAGTTCACAGTGGAAAGTTACCTATATTATGAGCATGACAATTATAGGAGCAACAATAATAACAACTACACCTCACTAGAGGTTTCCTTCATGCTATAATTTACTTTACTGCACGAGTAAGCAAATGAATTAGAAACAGATTGTTTAATAAGTGGACAGGGACAGATTGTCCCACCCAAACATTCTAGGCCTGCAGCCCACGATTAGACCTCTGGGTGAATGTGTGAGTGCTGCACAGAAACAGTAAATGGCACAGAGATACAGAGATATGAATTAAAACATTTCCTAGCGCTATTGTAGATGGATGAGAGAAGCAGATGGAAGGTTATGCTAGAAGCAAATATATATCAGCAATAAGCAAAGAGAAAGGATATGGAGTAGGAAATGATGCTGGCATCCAGCTAAAGCTTTTCTTATTCAACAACAGGTCACACAAAGCATCTCGAGTCCCTAATCAATGAATCACACATTTAAATGAATGAAAAAAACATCATCCAGAAAATGTGCATTATAGATTCAGACAGTTATTTGTCCCTTCTTTCCCATAGGTCATGTATGTATTATTTACAATTAAACACAACCAAATTTAAAGGTCAAGCTTTCTATTCTTACTGCCGCACAAATGCCACGCATATGCTGTCCTATATTCTAAACCTAATTATACGTTTTTTCCATTTGCTTTTTAATCCTTTCTCCATTGAGATCCCAGTCCAATCCAATCAATGCTACAGTTATATAACAATATTCAGGACGAGCAACGCAAAAATAAATTAAATACAATCCGATATTTTGAGAATTTATTTTTCTTTAGGACTTTGGAACATTTAAATAAAGATGGAGGCTTCAAAAGCAAACAATACAAATAAATAATATTCATTACGTATATTGGAAAATAACTGGAAAATTAAGTAACTGGAAAATAAAGATCAGCACAGTTACACCTAAGGAAGAGATGAGGAATCTGACTTTTCCCCCTCATTCTAACAACTTGATTTAGCTGAGCTTTTTCAGACATTATTACTCAGACTTCTATTTCTTTGTCTAAGCAACAAAAATCCCTAGGTTACACAGATGTAAAATTAATTTACCATGTTCCACAGTCGAATGACTCAGACCGGTGCTCTCAACCCAGCAATGCCATATTTTTTAGATTTATTAGATTTCCAAAACAGTAACATTTGTACAGTACACTGGCAACAACCAAAAAATGCGGTCTTTAGTTGTCCCAAACCAATGAAAAGAGTACTGTTTGGAAGTGATGTAAAGGACAGATTTTGTCAGTTGATGCAAGGGCCAGCCAGCAGTGATTTCACAGACTGGGAGCAGGCCCGTGTAGCAGCACATCACTGGCTCACTTCACATTCGCCTAGTAATTGCTTGACATGGGGAAACAAAGGCAGTATCTAGGTCACCACTTCTGCTTTGGGATCCCACTGAGCCCCCTTTCCGACACACACACACATACAAAGTGAAGAGCTACAACTGCAAACGGCATTCATTTTTCTCAACTCCAAATTACTTCTTTGCTTTAACAGAAGTCCACCTGAGTCTGACACAAATTCAAAAGGCTAAAATGGAATCGATTTGCTTTTCATTCTGCTACCTTCCTTGCCATTTTTTTCACATGATACAAAATCACGCAGACTGCTTGTGTGTCATCACTTTCTGTCGTAGCCCTTGACCGGGAGAGTACATTTTACATCTAAGTAGAGTAATTATCCGCAGATGAGTCTGGGATGTCAGAATTCCTCATTTCTCATCTGTACACTGTTGCATATAGTATTTTAAGGACTAACTTGCAGGTACTGATAACATGAAACTATGCCATTGAAAGCCTCATTCCCTCCCCTAAGCCTCCCTACCCCCAAAAGTCACCCGGCACTTCTCGTCTCCTCTCCTGTGTGCGCCGGCGCAAGAGATGAATACCCAATTACAAAACCATTTCCCACTCAGCAAAAAAAATGTCCACAGATTGGGGGCGGAAAAAAGAAGTGGCAACAGCCCCAGGAAACAATTATTTTGTTTAGGCTTCAAATAAAGTCAGACATGTTGAGCATCTGTTTTCTAGATCTCATGGAAAAAGAGATTGTTTTCGAGTCTGAGTTAAAAATACAAAACAAACAAACAACAAACAAACAAACAAAACATCCAGAGACAGAAAGATGGGGAGTGATTTGAAGACAGACACTTCACATTCACAGGGCGGGAATGAGGAGCTGTTAGAAAGCTGTGTTTATGTGTTAGAGCAGATGTCAAGACACCTGCGGGACTGAGACGTCCATTCTAGTCTAACACACTCGGGCTTTGATTTGTACCTTTGCAGCTGCGTGGGGGGACGCTCCCTGGTCCAGGAGAAGGAGTGCCACTTTCTGGTTATCGTAGTGTGCAGCTACATGCAGTGGAGTTAAACCACTCTAAAATACATGCATAGACTCCATTAGTAGGTAGAGAATATAGACAAGTACAAAGAAGTGAGTTACATCAGCTTCTTTAACATCTTTCAAACATGTTTACAAGTGACATGGTCATTTGTGGACACAGACATTCTTGACGGTGCAACAATCAGCTGTTGAAGAGAAAACAAAACACAATGTTTCAAGAGGAAGAAACATTAAAGTCATAATAAAATACGTTGGGGGGTTTTCCGACACATGTAAAAAACACAGTCGTGCACAGAAGGGTCAAGTCGTAAATAGAAAGACATCTCATAACAGGACGTGGCGAGTTGTGTGTTTGTGGAGGCACCGCCAACTCAACCTGCATGTAGAAACCTATTGCTCAGCTATAATGAACACACAGATCTCAGCAGCTTGCGTTTCTCATTGTCAAATCGAGATGAATGCACACAGGCCGATATGTGGGAGATATTCTGCTGTCCCTTTAAGAAGGGGAACTGCAGGCACAGCTGTTAGAGCATGAGCCCACCGTGGCGCCGCCCATGCAGAGGGGGTGCTGGGAACAGGCAGCAGAGTGCTGACTCCTGACAGAATTGAGCTTTGTGTGCTCAACCCAGATCTGACAGCACAACTACATACTTTCTCCTAGCGCCAGTATGCCCAGGGCTTTTTATTGCTGATATAGGATAACGAGCATGAAAAAAAAAAATATATATATATATATATATATATACATACTACATTAAGGGAACACCATACTGAAATTTAGAAAGTTCTCTCAAAAAAGCAGGTAGTCAGAGTAAGGCGATATCTAAAGTACTAATTTATATCCACTATCTAAAGTGAACCACGGTGACTGATGACTGCAGAAAAGTTGATTTAATTAAGGAGAACACAATAAGTGGTCCTAATGTTTTCTGCAGGGAGTGTATCACATACCGATAATGCTGCATTACTTTTTCCGGATTGTTTCGTTTGAGGGAGACTCCATTCAGCTGACAGCACTTAGTAATTCTTTTGTTTCAGAAGCTTTCGAGAACAACTAGAAACCCTGCAAGCAATTACTTTGTAAGTGGAAACCAAGACAATTCCCACTGCAATCTGCAGTCAGTTCTTGGAAATGGGAGGCACGCTGGACAGTGTTATAAGAAAAACAAAACACATTGGAAAAAAAAAGTTTTTCTTCAAGGACTGCAAGCTAATGTTCGAGATTTGTCATTTGAGCTGCACGAATTGCAGCCAAGAATGTGCACAAGATACAACTTTTTACTATCAATCAATTATTATAAGATATTTTACTATAAATTATTAAAATAAACTTTCTGCTTTAAAAAATATGTATTTTAAAATAATGTATAAATGAAGGAAGGTACTATTGTCAAACCTTTTGGGAAAATGTCACTTTTCTTTGAGAACAATAGTTTTTACAATTAAACATACTCTCCTTTACAGTATGGTAAATACATACATTTTCACAGAATACACTTAATTGCCATTTCCCCATGGAAAAAGTCCACAATGTCATTATCTTCCATGGTGGCAGAGAGGTGGTGCTCAGCAAGGCCTACCTTTCCCGCAGCATCGGGTGACGCATTCTTCTGCAGCAGCAGGTTGGCAACCTCAATTTTCCCATATTTAGCCGCCACATGTAAAGGAGTAAATCCTTTCTGCAGAGACAAAATCAAACGTGTTCAGTGGTGCAGCCCTTGTGTTAGGAAGCACTCGGAAAACCGTGTCCTGAAACATTACTAAAGATGTGCAATGGACAGATGTGTATATATAAAGGGTATTTACCCTGACAAACTTCATTCTTCTTGTTTGTTATTTTTTTGGATTGTTGTCATGTTTTTGGTTTGTTATTTTCCTGTTTACATATTAATCCTGAGCCCATCATCAGTGTGAGGAAATGTACCACTGTTATTGATTCTCGTTTTGGCACACAGGATTCTATTCATCACACTTTTTAAAGCTTTTAGCGCCATTTCTGCTCATGGAAAACATTAAAAATCAATTTGACTGTGTACCCGATCCTCCGGGTGCGCTCATTATAGTAAGACCTGACACCATGTGGCCTAGTTATTTTGGAATTTGTTGTGGGCATTTTATCATCTAATTGCAAAATGTAACCAAAATAAAATACCGTGCCTCCTAAAGATGCTGTTTCCCACTGAAGTATATTGATGTTTACATTTATGGAAAGAAAAACAATCTGGTGCAGTGTTAAAAATAGTATCTAATTGCTATGATTTAAATGTTATTCCCATTTCAAACCGAGCTAACATCAAAGTAGGGTTCATTTCGAATAGAACACAGTATGTCAATGAAAAACCCATTATGTTACATTATATTACACCAAAAAAAATGTGGTATGTTTTTTGTTTGCATGGTGATCTAACACTTGCCACAGCCCTGTAAGCATTCTTCTCGAATACCCTCCCATGCAGTGCGCGCCTGTCTGCTGACAGATGTTTCTTGCTGCGTATCACTGTGTGTATGCTCAGTGGGGTTTGCCAATCATTAATCTGTGCTTCAGACGAGGGTCACCTTCTGGAAACGTACCAGACTGCAGTCGCATTTCAAGTACATAGGAGGGGATTACAGCACTGCTGGCAGAAGCAAACCATCAGCGGTCTCCGTGTGTAGTCTCTATGTAGAAGGTGTCTTTGTCTGCCTTTCTCTGCAGTCCACCTTCACGACTATGCAGAACATTCATTACTGATTTAATAAGCGTGAGAAATGACTTTAGGCTTAAAGGGGCCATGTTGAAATGCACGTGTCATTCAAGCTAATATGCGTCACCCTTTTTTACGGGCCTAAATGGTATTTTTGTAACCAGAGTTTCAATTACGTTTATTATGACTATTATTGACTGTATTCTTTCTCTGTCTATAATTAAAGATTAAATGTCCTGTCATTAAAAACAATCTTGATGGTAGTTTTTGTGAGTGCAAGCACATCAGAATTGTAACCTTGTTTATGCAGAGACCTGGAGTTATGAGATGTGGACTGTTTAATAGGAGCATGTGACGGTAACAAAAGAGAGGAGACCACTCTGATGGCCTTGGTAGTCTATATACAGTGGGGGAAAAAAGTATTTGATCCCCTGCTGATTTTGTACGTTTGCCCACAGAAAAATGCATTTAAAAAAAGTTATACATTGATTTGCATGTTAATGAGGGAAATAAGTATTTGACCCCTTCGACTTAGTACTTCATGGCAAAACCCTTGTTGGCAATCACAGAGGTCAGACGTTTCTTGTAGTTGGCCACCAGGTTTGCACACATCTCAGGAGGGATTTTGTCCCACTCCTCTTTGCAGATCCTCTCCAAGTCATTAAGGTTTCGAGGCTGACGTTTGGCAACTCGAACCTTCAGCTCCCTCCACAGATTTTCTATGGGATTAAGGTCTGGAGGCTGGCTAGGCCACTCCAGGACCTTCATGTGCTTCTTCTTGAGCCACTCCTTTGTTGCCTTGGCTGTGTGTTTTGGGTTATTGTCATGCTGGAATACCCATCCACGACCCATTTTCAATGCCCTGACTGAGGGAAGGAGGTTCTCACCCAAGATTTGATGGTACATGGCCCCGTCCATCATCCCTTTGATGCGGTGCAGTTGTCCTGTCCCCTTAGCAGAAAAACACCCCCAAAGCAAAATGTTTCCACCTCCATGTTTGACGGTGGGGATGGTGTTCTTGGGGTCATTCCTCCTCCTCCAAACACGGCGAGTTGAGTTGATGCCAAAGAGCTCGATTTTGGTCTCATCTGACCACAACACTTTCACCCAGTTCTCCTCTGAATCATTCAGATGTTGGCAAACTTCAGACGGGCCTGTACATGTGCTTTCTTGAACAGGGGGGCCTAGCGGGCACTGCAGGATTTCAGTGCTTCACGGCATAGTGTGTAACCAATTGTTTTCTTGGTGACTATGGTCCCAGCTGCCTTGAGATCATTAACAAGATCCTCCCGTGTAGTTCTGGGCTGATTCCTCACCGTTCTCATGATCATTGAAACTCCACGAGGTGAGATCTTGCATGGAGCCCCAGACCAAGGGAGACTGACAGTTATTTTGTGTTTCTTCCATTTGCGAATAATCGCACCAACTGTTGTCACCTTCTCACCAAGCTGCTTGGCGATGGTCTTGTAGCCCATTCCAGCCTTGTGTAGGTCTACAATCTTGTCCCTGACATCCTTGGACAGCTATTTGGTCTTGGCCACGGTGGAGAGTTTGGAATCTGATTGATTGATTGCTTCTGTGGACAGGTGTCTTTTATACAGGTAACGAGCTGAGATTAGGAGCATTCCCTTTAAGAGAGTGCTCCTAATCTCAGCTCGTTACCTGTATAAAAGACACCTGGGAGCCAGAAATCTTGCTGATTGATAGGGGATCAAATACTTATTTCCCTCATTAACATGCAAATCAATGTATAACTTTTTTGAAATGCGTTTTTCTGGATTTTTTTGTTGTAATTCTGTCTCTCACTGTTAAAATACACCTACCATTAAAATTATAGACTGATCATTTATTTGTCAGTGGGCAAACGTACAAAATCAGCAGGGGATCAAATACTTTTTTCCCTCACTGTACATGTTATTGTGCTGTGAGCTGCAGCAGGGCGGTATGGTACACGATAGTACTGGAGAAAGGTTTTCGGAGCGCCAGTTTCATGTGTCACGTCTTAAGTCCTCCGTTCTGTACTGTATTGTATTGCACATGTTAGTGTCAGGGTGAAAGACGGCAGAGAACAGCTGAAAGGTCTGCAGAACCCCAGAGGAACATGCAACTCTGATCAGCATGGGACGACGAGGGAGTCACTGACCTTGGTGGTGACGGCCAGAGAAGCTCCATGTTCCAGCAGCACCGAGGCCACGTCTCCATGCCCCTCGCGGGCAGACAGGTGCAGGGGAGTGTACCCAGAAGTGGTGGAGGCATCTGGAGACGCCCTGTGCTGCAACAGCTGCTGGACAATATCCGCTTTGCCCAGCCGGCTTGCGATATGGAGCGGAGTCTGGTCATCCTGCAAGCATTAATATTTCATACGTAAGTGTGCAATAAAAACTGCGAGTTAGTCCTTAATGTCCCCTTCCTGATCCCTTGACCGCTTATTCCAGGAAGCCATTATTACAATGAGTGGTAGTTAACCAGACATATAACTTTGCATGACTTTTTAATGGCCAGTTTCTTCTTCTATGTAAATGGCCAACTTCAAGCAGTCAACAGTTTCTTGCAGATATAAGAGATTCCTCCAGAAGAAAAAACAGGCACATGCAATCAGTCCAAAGAAATCCCCCCCCCACTCTGAAATGGCCTCCAAACAGCACACAATGCCTTAAATGGGTTAAACTGCAAAACTAAAAATATCGCTGTTCTTCAAACCTCTAGAGGTCACCACAGGAATTTCTTATACATTTTCTACAGAAGAATTTAATCTTATACCTTATGGCACAGCAGAGACCGCTTTCAAGTGAGTCGTGTACATTTTTGGGGGAATTAGAAAAACATTTGGGACTTGAAAGTCAACTATATGAAAACAAGCTACACAAACATATCTCCATATATCTATACACCAATAACACATTATTATATTCCATGAAATACAGACATAAATGCAAATGCCAGTGACTTTGGAAAACTTCCAGATCCACCAGAGAAAAGTTCCTACAGACTTTTTCACTCCAGTCACATAGTACCATTCCTGCACATAATTAACTCTATAATATTTAAACCTACCTTAGCCTTTGCCTCCACTTGAGCCCCGTTCTGCACCAGATATTTCACAACGTCTGCTTGTCCAGCCCTGGCTGCCATGTGCAGAGCTGTTTCTCCCCTCTGCAAAACAAAAGGAAAACTTCTGGGAAGGTGTAACGGAGCTCCAACACAGATCCTTTGTTTCTGTTGCCCATGCATCAAAGAGAAACCCTCTCCCCATACTGTCTGCTAGCCGTGTTATGACTGCTGAAATGAAAGGCAGCCCTGTGCCTTGAGCGCAGCAAAGCCCGAGATACGTTACTAAGGTAACTAAACTGTAGTTAAGTCTAATGAATTGGTAAACCTTTTGGAAAACTATGATTATGGTGTTACTGTACACCCTGCCGTAACCCCCTCTAATTACAGTGTTAGCACAACCTGAGTTTTGAGTTCTGAGGCAGCATATGCTACAAATATGTCATTAAACAAAGAAAAAGAAACAAGAATTGGGGGAAGGTTAACGAAATGGAAATTGTTTAAAATTAGATCGTCAAATGGACAGAGGAAAAGCTGAGGGAGTTTTGTTGTTTTACTCCGTAAGATAGAAAGGAGTGTTTCAAGGCTGCAATATAAGCTTGTCTACCAGTTTCTCATTTGTTTATGTCAGATTCTAGTATCATCCCCTCTCTGGCTGCTTGTCTTGTACGTGATGTCATTAAGGCTACCTGAACAACATCTTTCCCAGCACTCACCACATTAGTTGTATTTGGCGATGCTCCGTGATGCGTTAATTGAGAGACGATATTTTCATGTCCCATAAAAGCGGCGACGTGTATTGGTGTCAGTCCCGACTGCAATAAAACCAAATCATTTTGCAATACAGTTTGAGAATATTAAACAAACGAAGGGATTTTGCAATCTAACTAGGATTAAGTATACATTGTATGGTTAAGTGTAATACTGTAAGCAATGTAATCAGCATATCTGATGGGCTATGTCAATTTAAACATCTTAATTTCAGTTAATGGAAATTAATGATTCAAAAAAGTACACAAGCCTCAATCATACTTATGCATAACAGTAGACTTAGCTTTGGAGACTGATGTGATCATTTCAAATAAAAGCTACATCTAACCAAACAGTAAACACAAAGCACTAAAGCATTGATAACCACTTTAAGCTGTGTCACTATGTGACTAGTGTAAACATGCTTTATTAAACTTTATCAGTCAGTAATTAGGGATATAAGAGGGCTTTCTGTTTTGGTTTCTCCTACCTCAGTCACAGCTTGAATTGATGCTCCATGTTTCAGCAGAAGCTCCATCACTTTAATACGGTTCTTCTTGCAAGCGATATGAAGTGGCGTAAAACCATTCTAAAAATAAAACATGTAATACTCTTTAGACATTTTGGCACAGTATAGTGAACATGGAGTATCTAAAAAAAAAAAAAAAGAAGCTTTTAATGTTTTGCTCAGATGTTTACCAGTTAGGGTAACCATATAAACATGTGTGCAGTTAATAAAGATTTATATGAAGAATAATTAGGCTCCTCAGATGCAGTAATGTCGAGGCTTTGGCACAACTCTACTTCTTCCTCATTTCCTCTGTGCTTCTTCCTTATTTTTTCAATAAACTTCATTGACACGCCCATTATGTTCAAATTACTTAAGTGCATGACAACATACTCAGTATAATTTGCCAGTTTTATTAACCTTTTAGCTTCTGCAAGTCAGAAACATGCACAGCAGAAGAGGATATGGTCAGATTCATATAATGTCCCGCTTATGTATGCAATTTACTTCACTCAGAGATTAATAGAGGACCTTTAGAAAAGCTGCAGCCACATAACAGACTCTTAAACTCTTCATGTATTAATTTACTTTCTTTGCAGCTTCAAAATCTGAGTGTGGGGAGCACGGGAGGGGGTGAGTGTGTTATTTTTAATGAGTGAGTAAGGCAAAAGAATGACTTAAGAGCTCCACCCAAGGAAGAACCGGCTCACGGCTGGTAAGAGGCATCATTTCCTTGCCTCTCAACTCACCAGTGCTTTGGCATTAGGGTTAGCCTTCTTGTCCAGAAGGACCTTGGCAACCTTGTAGTGACCACAGTGAGCCGCAACGTGTAGCGCTGTCAGATAGTCATTGGTGACGTCATCGACCGGCACATTATGCTGAAGCAAGAGCTGGACACAGTTCAGATGATCTCCTTGCGTCGCCATGTGCAGTGGAGACAGCCCGTTCTGTGGAGCATAGATGCACAATTATATTAGCACCCCCCTGATAAAGCTGTTTGAGGTCTGAGCACAAGATTTTCCTGGAAACGTTACAGGACGTACAATAACAGAGCAAGAGAGAGAGAGAGAGAGAGAGAGAGAGAGAGAGAGAGAAAGAGAGGAAAACACGAGCGACAACACAAGGACAGATCAACAACATCAAGATCAACAGTCTGTGAATATGTTGAGTCTGATACGATATCCGTAACAGAAAAATGCAAAGCAACAACAACAAAAATGAGTTCTGATGCAAAGGTCAAATCCACTTTCTCAGAATACGTTTACCTCAGAAAGGCAAATATACTCAACCCATATCAGTTAACAATTAGGCTGTAAGTATAAGATACTTTTTGCAACAGCAGAGCACCTCTTTACAAAGGTTTACTTCCTAAATAAAAGGTAAAGGAACCAGTAGGGATACCTTTGTTTTGGACAGGATAGGGGCTCCACGGTCCAGCAGCATTTCGACCACTTGCTCGTGGCCACTTCGAGCTCCACAGTGTAAAGGGGTCAGTCCATCCTGGTTTGGAGAGAGAGGGTTCAGCTATATGTATAGACATGACATTTTTGCATCCATGTATACAAACACAAATACTTATGCGGTTCGCCTCTTTTTAAATTCAGAATCCAAATAAAAACAGATTGGTCAGATTGGTGATCCACTCAAAATGTATTGATAATGAGAAGTTCTCTCACCGAAACTCAAAACAGGGTCTAGAATCAGACAAATCCCTTTGACATACCTTTACAAACTTAAAAGATTAAGGTACAACATGTAGAGATGATACCAAGGCTTGTTTATGTTTTCAGTTTTCTCTTACGGGAGGTGGGTGGAGCTTCAAAAAATGTATCAGAAAACAAGATTCCTAACCCAGCTGCAAACATATGCTTTACAGCTTTTATATAAAACATATGTTCCCTTTTTAATAATTCAACATGTTGCTGTTGTTGTTTGTTCACATAACTCATACATGCTGTATACTTTGGATTACTCCCTGGACACGGAGCCAAGTCTTTCTTTCGAACAAAGAGGGAGATGCCAAATCCAGCCCCAGAGCGACTCTCTCTCCATGAGAAATAGCGAGCGGGAAAGTGGGGGCTTTCCAGTGATGACATCCCTGACTTTACTTGTCCGGGCCCACCTCGATGTACTAGCTTTCATCACCCGCAGATTAAACGGGAAGTATGTCTGGGTAACTGTCCCTCTCCCCCACCCTCAGGCAAACAGAACTGGTTCATACACGAAACAGATGTGACAATGCATTCAAAATGACATCAACACCTATTTTTGTTAAAAGGTAGCAAACACATTCTCTTATGTGTTGCTTTTTCCCAATCCGTTAGTGCAATTGCTTCAGTTTCTAATTTGATTATGTGTTGTGGCCATTATGTTGGAATACAAAATAAAAACACTCTTCCTAATGATTAGTTTTTTCCGTTTGTTTGCTCCATCAAATAAACATGCCCCTCCGGATCATGGAACCAAAATGGAAAATCCCTCTCCCACAGACTTCTCATTTCCATCAGCTTGAAACACTGCGTGGCTCCTCTTCGAAAGCTCTGGTTAGTCTCACCTTTGTTTTGGCATCAATTTTGGCTCCTCGCTCCAACAGCAGTTTGACCATATTTCCATTGCCTCTCTTTGAAGCAACATGCAGTGGTGTGATGTCGTTCTGTGAAAGATAACACATGGATTCAAATCAACCAGACACACACACACACACACACACACACACACACACACACACACACACACACACACACATTTTATGAATAAATAAGACTGGAGTCGTCGTACTTTATATTTTTATCGTGCAATTCAGTGGCTGTGTTTATGTGCTGTGTTACTCAAATAATGCCATTCCTTCCCTGAATGTCCTGTGAGGAATGGCTTCTCTTTGCATCTCACCTGCTGTAATTCATCATTGTGACAGAAGCAGTAAATCGCTACACATGACACAATAAACCTGCCCTCTTGTTGTTTTTGTTTACTTGTTCCAGATCTTTTTCTTTCTTTCTTTCTTTCTTTCTTTTTACACTAAAATAGCACAAAGCAGTAATATTCCATTCGCTTTGGGTCATTTTTGCTATGTTTTCATTTCAGCAGAGTGTATATCTGCTCCCTGGTTCGAAGGGGTTTTTTGATATTGTGTAACACCACCCTCTAGTGACGACTTCCAATATACTTCTGCCATTTTGGCATCATTTTTGCATATTAAATATTTAATAGTTCCTTCCTTTTCAGAAGGCTTTCGTTTTTGCTACATTATATGAACTCATACAGGAAACGCATTGGTGAGACACACTGAAGGGAGTTTATTCATAATACAGGCCATTGTCTAACCTCCATCCTAATTATAAGACGTGTGTTTTTGGATTTGTACTCATGGGTTATGGGGTAGATACCCAAAACAGTGGAAGCCTCTGAGAAATCCACCTGAAATTCTAAATATTGTGATATATATGAAACGACTGTTTTTGAAACTTAATAGGGCTGGATTTCAATGCCTGCACTTCACATGGTCTAATTGATGATGTACTCTGACACAGTGGATTCATTTTGAAATTCCTGGATTAATCAGACCCATATTTCTCTAATTCCTATGGTCATATTTCACACGATGCTGGAAGATGCAGGAGTGGGCAGAAGGCCTGGCCAATCAGCAGGGGAAAGAGGTGTGGTTCTGGCTGGGTCTGCTGGCTGGGGGACGGTGGAGGAAGGACCCCAGCAACTGAACTCAGTGTATCATACATCTTGGCATGACTTGGGGGCAGGTATCCATTAACACGAGGCTTCAGCAGGGAAAAAAATCCCAATTCCAAACTCTACAATCCATAATAGACATATTAATGTTTTCTGGTGTTTCATAAATGTAGTTATGAGATATTGTCAATTCTGAACACTTTAAAGCAGGGAGTACCTACATAAGTGTGTATTAAGACTGTGAAGACTGTGTCCCGTGATTGTCGCAGGCCTTACCCTGGCTGTGAAATCCACAGCAGCTCCACGGTTCAGCAGCAGCGTCGCTACGTTGATATTCCCATAATGAGCTGCGATATGAAGGGGAGTGAAGCCACTCTAAGGGAGAAACAGAGCAAAAAAATAGGAGCACAGTGAATGAAATGCAACTGAGATAAGGCACGGATTAAAACCAACCACCATTCATAGGGTCCCATATGGAAGAGGAATGTATATGTGTGTGTGTGTGTGTGTGTGTGTGTGTGTGTGTGTGTGTGTGTGTGTGTGTGTGTGTGTGTGTGTGTGTGTATATATCAACAGATCAGAAACCACAGTAATAGGAGGGGGACATTCTACCTTCTTGAAAAACATCAAAAAGTGGTGAAGAAAGAGATCTGAACAGGGCCACCACTCACAATCACACACAAGCAAACATAACCAACACAAACCACACACACACGACACAGGCAAGGAGAGCATAGGCAGCCAAACAAAAGAAGACGACATTGCAGCTATTAATCAAATTCAAAATAAGTCCCGGGGCGGGGCCATAAATCCCCTGGGAGCTAATTTGCATAGCCCTTCCCCATGGTCATGCAGATAGACATAGGCAGGCATTTTCCATCTGTTTTTCTATTTAGTGACAAAGTGTGTGAAAAGGTAACACATAAAATCTTCTAATTATGTATTATTACTTATGGTAGATTTTCTATTAATTCTTTCCATAAATTATATTAATATGCTACATAATTTCTTTAAATTATCCCAGAAATCATGTTTTCAATATTATTGTAAATGTATATATTGTTTGCATATTCCTAAGATATAATATATATTTGATAAAACCATTCTGTATATATATAAAAATTAAACGTGAACTAAATGATAGACAGATGGACAGATAGATAGCATATAATGTATTTTTGATCTATTTTGAAATATTGAATTTA
The DNA here is from genome assembly GCF_036373705.1 of Amia ocellicauda. NCBI lineage: Eukaryota > Metazoa > Chordata > Actinopteri > Amiiformes > Amiidae > Amia > Amia ocellicauda. Next base: position 19,429,205 of record NC_089869.1, read on the forward strand.
TTGTAATATATTCTTGAATATATATATTGTATTACACACAGCATATATTACTGAAAGTGAATACAATGCATTAAATCCATGTATGGGTATTTGAAACACATTAATATATTTCTCTTCCATGTGGAACCACCCCTGCCCCGAGAACCCAACCACCACCAACAAAGCCCAGCCAAAGGAGCATCAAATCCATTCAAGAGGTTGTCTTTATGATTTCCAATAATACAAAGAGGTTTTTCACATCTGCTTCGACAGCCGTCTGCAGATTTCACAGGATCAGAGAAGAAATACAACCCTTCATTTCTTGTGTGATACATTTAAGACGTGGAGATTCTGCAGCCTATTTGTTTACGATCTGAGCTTCTTTAGCATAGCAAGCTCCTTAGTAATCCAGCCCCCCATCACCAACCACAGAACATCCCCACAGAGAGGCCCGTTGCTCAGGACTGATCTGTGACTCCAACTACTCACTGTATGTTCTTGTCTTATTGCATTTTAACCTGCAAGCATTGGTAGAATATGTTATTACAGGTGAAAGAATGCAGATAAGGCTAGGATTGTCCTATCAAATCTGTAGTTCATCAAACTTCCCATTCTGTACATGCTGAAGTGCAATTGAAACATTCGACCAAATAAAAAACAACAAATTAATCAGAAATTAACAATAAAAACTAATTGGTGGAGGCTTAACATTAAGTATTGTAATAGTAATTTACAATAAGCAGGTTCAGACTCTCATGCATTTTTGTTTCTACAATTACTCTACTTTAAGGATATCTGCAATATGTCTCTATTAAGAGTAAAAGCACATTCTTTTTAATAAGCTATTAACATAACGCATTCATAAATTGAAAAAATGTAGGAACTATTTTTTCCAGTAGCCTCTGTTGAAGTGCATAGACAGGTTTGGACAACCAATTAGGACTGATATCAAAGGAATTATTGTGTTTGCAAGGGTGGGGGGGAGTGTATGGACACAATATTGCAATTCCAAAATTAATTAATCCTTGTGCAGCTGTGCACACATTATTTGTTACAGTATAGAAGTACATGGAGTTCATTGTATTGCTGAAACAGCAAAGGTAGATCAAATTCTGTCAGAACAAGACAAGGACAGCCTGAGTACGATCATCTTCGTTGGTCTGTTTAATTACAGGTATTTTCATATCAATCATCCAATAATCCACTGCAAAGCAGGTGGTGTCACTGTTAATGATTCCCCGTTTCCTGTTAGCTCGGTGTTATTGGTTATTGTGTGGTCACCAACAGCTTTGAAGGGAATTATCGCTATTATAAACCATAGGAGCACTGAATCAAATGTTTGTCTGACAAAAATCTAATTCCACCACAAGGAAGAAATGCTTACACTGATGAGTGGCAAAGGATACAAAAGCATTTCAAATATATCGCTGTATAAAATTTAAAATGGATCGACCCCCCTGGGCTGCGTCGTGTTTCAGATAAAGTTCCATAAGGTTTATAATATTCGTTTTTCCAAGAGCAGATTTTCTTTACACGTTTGTTATTCTTGATTCGGTGTTAAGGGTTTAACTTTGGTTGAGATCATGCAGTGTCGTTAGACCCAATCCCCCCACTTACAAGCCTCTCAGAAAACTATATGCATTTGCAAATGCTGTAGCGAGCCTAGCAGCCATGCTGACCGAAGAAAAAATATTTGAAGAAGATTGCACAATCTGGAATCGTTAGGACCCTTTCTTTTTTCGTTGACACCTGGAAGGGTAAGTGTCATGCAAAAGCCTGAGGATTAAGACCTAGATGCCGACTCATGACAGGGCTCTCTGCAGCTGGATAACCACGGCCTTCTTAACAGACTGCACTGCACCAAATCACATCCAGGATGAAAGATCTCGTCACCTGGTTAGGCCAAAGTCTCAAGACCTTATCTCGTTTGCTGGGTTCTTTACTGATTGATTGATTTCACTGTGAAAAAGCAAAGCCCAATCTTCAGCTGCAGAAATCCACAATCTGTGTCGATGTTATTGAGACATGCCACTTTTCGAACAGAAGCAGGAAATTTTGGAGAAAGAAAAATCAAAGCAATGCATAAAAGAGGAAAGAGATGAGGCAGCAGCAGCACTACGCGGTGGGAGTGGTGCAGTGTGTACAGTATATATATACCTCCGTCGTTCTATTCACCATCATCTACGGTCGCACAACCACCAGTGAAGAGAAGAGAAAATGCGTCGTTAGTGCACACAATGGGACCATGAAAGCACAAAGCTAGAGGATGACTTACATGACAGGAAAATCGTGATAACAAGCACGACAGACGCACGGCTCAACTGGGTGGTGCATTCCTCTTAAAAAGAACTACAGCTCGACAGGGTTAAGACAATATTGGCACATTGCTCAGCTTGTGCACTTTCACACGGGCTGAGGTTCGCAGCTATTCATTTAAAATCATAATCATTCCCTACTTGGCTTATAATACAAGCAGTTAAACAGAAATAAAATGTTTCTAATTTGGTAATTCACATACAACTTATTTATATCTAAAATTAGCGACTGTTTCTAAATTACATACTCAACCAACCCAGCTTTAATAATGACTATGTGAGAGAAAACTTTGTTTTCGTCATATACAATGCAAATCCTAAGATTTTCTCTGTATTTCTTCTTCAGTTCAAAAGCCATTTGGAAACTCATTCCACTGGCTGTTGATTGGACATTTTGAGGGAAATAACAACAGCATCCATTCTTTATATATATATATATTACTACTTCTCTCAAACATTAGTTTATAAGCTGGATATTTATTTAGCTATTCCTGCACCACCAAGTTAAAGAAAAAACAAAAACAGCTTTACAGTATTAAAGTGCTTGTTCCTATTCCACGTATATGTTTTCCCGAGCGTAAGAAGTGACCTGAACGCACCTTGGACTCCACGTCCGCGTTGTGGTCGTTCTGCAGGAGCAGCGCGGCGGCCTTGGTGTCGTCCTTCCGGGCCGCGATGTGCAGGGCCGGGAGCCGCACTTTGCCCTTGGTGTCGTTCTCCAGGAGCAGAGACACCACCTGGTCGTGTCCCTGCTGCAGGGCCACCGCCAGCGGGGTGAAGCCGTCCTAGGGGGACACAGCGCACACTTACACAGCGACCGCACAGTCTGGGAGCAGCGCACACGCACACTGGCCTTTCCGGGAAAAAAGTGCCACATTGTGATCAGGTCTGGAAGATGTATCCGATGCCAGGCCCACAATGTGACAATCTATTCATGTGAATTTGGTCTCTTTACCCACTTTGTTCACAAGGGAAGGCATTGTGGCCTACTGGCCGAAGGAGGGGACCCCATCTGATCCAAGCCATTACAAACAAAAGAGTTGGTCATTGATTAAGTTTGTGTTTTATGAACAAAGAGATATTATGATCAAAGTGAAGACGGATTGATATACAAACAGGTTAACTGTGGCACAGAAAACAGTTACTGTCCGTGCTCTCGTGATTGCACTGGCAGTAAAAAGGTATTGAAAACATTTAAATGTACCCTATTCTGTACACTTTACTGTCCATCAGTTATATCATGATTTAAGTTCGAGCTCCAATTTCAAAAAGACTTGACTTTAAACCAAAATGTTTAAAATATATCCCTTTCAAATGCGATTGAAAAAGCCTCTCCACCAATATTAAAAAAAAGATATAAAACAATAAAGAATTGCTTTCATTTTCAAACAGTCCAAAAACTCGAATGTGTTGAATGGGAAACACATTATGCCTGAAAAAATGTAATCTAAGGAGGATATTTTGTATTACCAAAGAAATACATACACACATACATACATACATACATACATAGATACATTATAAATCTATTCAAGATGAAGAATGCAATCACTTTATTATTAAATCGATATGATTACCACAGTTTTGAGCAAATAATTGAATCAAGGACATGAGACTGTTATTTACAATGCATTATTAGAGGAGCAAGATTGTATCACGAAATTATACATCCTCCCAAATCTTCTGGGGCTTTTTTTTAATTATTATTATTAAGCCTGTCTGTTAGTCATCCTAATATATCCACAAGCTGCATATGCATGCAGACATAATCTTTTGATCTGTGTAATGTCACGAGATCGCATTTTTATTAGAACCCTGCCTGGTGTGTATGAATTATTAACCACGAGGAGTTACATCAAACATAGATATGTTCCCCACCATACATAATTTAGGCAGTCTTGCCATGGCGCGGCTGCAGTCTCCGACATTTTCAAGGACGGCTTCTAAACATCCCCAGTTGTTTAGTCGATGGTCTTGACGGAAGGCCATGATGTACTGGGTGTAAGAGTCTTTACTGACAGTACAGTGCGTGATTGTGAACCCTTTTACGGTAATCCGTGCCAAGTGTTGGGCTCTAGTAATTCAATTTTCTCTCATCTATTAATCCTGGAAGGTCGTTTGACAGTGACAGATACAAACTCCGGGATGAAGTTTAGGATCTGTGTAATGCTGCTGGTCCATGCGGGTGCCCAGCAGTGCAACTGGAAGATCCAATCCAGATATCCAGAGAAAAGTAAAAAATATCACCCATAGCAGAAGGGTACTGTATCTTTCAATCATGCATGCCTTAGCAAGCACTAGCTTGATGCCAGCTGGCATGCCCAGACCCTCATTAATGAGTTATCCTCTAACAGATACTAGCATCACATCGTGTTCCCGGTGTCATCACATCTTAAATTAGCATAATACTGCAGAACACGTCTACTAGGTGGTATTTGGATGGAAACATGATAATTAATTTACTTAATAAGGTTTCCATTCTTAGAACTGGTATTTTTAAACAGGGATTTCAAGCACATTGTCAGACGAAACTCAGATATAAACGGTACAGATACACATATATATAAATTCACAGAAATGGCACATTTTTCTAATTAATCTATTTAGAAATCGCAGTCATCTATATTAGCAATAGTCAGATTATATACATCTTAACTCTGCATTACTAACTGGTACCAACACCTTGGTGTATCCCAGATTTTTGTCCTATGCTGAAATGACGTATTGGGACCCTTACCTCTGTAGCAATGCTTTGACTCGAACCATTATCAAGGAGAAACTTGACAACTTCCAGGTGGTTCTCTTGCGCTGCCATATACAACGGTGTGAAGCCATTCTGTGAAAGAGAAAGCAGGAAACTTGATTTAAATTAATTCAAATAACCCCCTGCCTGATACTGTGAGGATTCATGTTAATTTTAAGACATTGCAAAACAAGTTGTGCTTACAGAACATCATGTCACCTACGGATAACATTAATTACTTTATTCATATTCTGAGATTGGCAGGCATCATTTGCTTCTGGTATTGAAGGTCATTCCCATCAATAAACAAAAGCTAGCAAATATATTCTAAATGATGGGCTGAGAGAAGGGGTGACAGTGTAAATGCTTTAGAATATTATTTTCTGTAAGACACTTTTTGTGCAGGGGATTTTTTTTTTACTTGTCAGAGTGTGAGCCGAGAAGTCCTTTCTGAAGGAATCTGTCGAGCGAGAAGTCTGCAAACCTCCAGCAAGGAGAAAACCCTGCTGTGGATGTAAGGAATTAAGAAGCGTACAGTCCCCCCCTGGTATTAATGTCAAATCAGAACTGGGGCAAGTTTTTGTTTCCCTGTTCTGTTGTATTAACGAGAAGCACATGTCACAGAATGTACATTCACCCATCTTTTTCAGCACCGGGATGGGGGAGTCTTAATCCTGTAATAACTGCGCAGTCTTACAAAAGGGCAGCTAAATACATAGATAAGTTAAAGACTAGATGCACACACTGGACAAATGACTGGTTTGTAATTTAAGAAATGAAAATAAAAAAAACAATCATAAAACTGTCACTTATGAAATATTATTATATGTATTAATATTATTGTCAAAATTGATACTGGGTGTCAGCAAATCACCAGCATATGCTTCTGGCCATCTCAACTGCAGATGCAATAGGCAGCTTTGAAACATGCAGAGAAAACATATTTAAAAAAGAAACACATGAAACTGCCACACACAATTCACATCATAATTTCTGCTACTGCAGTAAGAACACAGGCTTTTATTGCGCTGTCATAAAAAACCTGTAAATGGCAATACATAAATAAATAAATAAACCAACACAGCATTTCATTTAGATGGGATCTCGAACAACACGAAAAAAACAATGTCATTATATTAGCAGTAGACTGAACATGAAAGCCCACAGTAATAACATTGCAGTGCTGAAGATCGGTACTGTAGCTGCACGGCAGACCTCAATTCCCTGGAGTCTGTCTGATAACCCTGTGAGTAGCAATCACACACACCCTGCCTCCCAGCCCCCGTGCTACAGCAGCCTGACAGAGACGTCCTGGAGGAATCGCACTGCCGTCTGCAGAATGCACACGTAGGTCACACTACACAGCAGCCATCTTCACTGGAGCTCATTTCAGACCCACACACACTTTCACCGGGGCCGTGCCTTATTATTCATTCTGGCCACGTAACAATGCAGTTAGTGAAACAGCGGAGACCTGATCTCGGAGACAACAGTCTAAACTGCCGTTTCCTCCGCTACGGAGCGTGGCAGAGGACATGACACTCTGTCACACACATGCACACGGAGCAGAGCCATTGCACACCTTTCAGGGCTCGAGATCATACGGCAGTCGTTTGTAAGAACTGACACGTTGAATAATTTTGGCTTTGCCTGCTTTAGTGTGGGGGAACAAACATGAGTAACTGGGTACTATAATTTGTATTAGTCTGATATAAAGTGCTTAAAGGCCTCATTATTCTTATTTTGTTGTACAGACGCCCTTACTCAGGGTGACTTATAGCTGTCACTCATCACAGCCCTGTCCTGAGAGCCAGTGCGTACGTGACACTCACTGTGAATCCAAGGGGTGCTGACACTGCAGACGCTGTTGTGTACAGACTTTATTTTGAGTGAAATATCATTGACTGATTATTATTTTTTTAACAGTCCCTCAGAGTTTATGGGGAGCGTCAGACTTTACACATCATTGCAATGTACACTAGTGTGCCTTACTGCACTGTCAGCATCCGGTGCGGTGTGGCTGCTGACAATGCAATGCATAAAACATACCACTGTGCTTTCTGATGATGTGCAGAAATGTGCCTGGCATGTCAAGTAACAGAAGGTAAGCCATGCACTCGACATTACCAGAAATAAAATACCGAATTACTCTGCAGGCCAGTCCTAAACCTGGGACTTTGTGTAGAAACAAATTTTATGAATGCCATACTAGCAAATGTAATGCAGACACAATCTGGGAGATGCTACGATTCATGAGTGTCGGCATATTGCACAAAGGGCAATATCTACAAAGTGCTTCATGTCATCACATTTATATGTCACAAATGTCACATGTTACCGCTACCACTGGCAAGAATGGCATGAGCTTTTGTAGTCATAATAACCTTGACACTAAATGGTGCTCTATGCATGTGCAAAAATAAATATTCTGATTACATCCCATATAAACAAACACCTCCTTCATGACTTCAATCGGAATTAATTCATCCGGACTGATCACATTCTCTGCATGTGAACATAGCCACCGAGACGTTTTGAATGCTATAACAATCCAATATACAAAACCAATATAAATAATACCTCTCCCGACATTTCTCAAGCATTTTCCCACACCCGTGTGTAGTTCTCACCTGGGACTGTGCGTTGACATTGGCTCCGTTTGTCACCAACTCTTTCACCACATGCGTTTGTCCAGCCAGGGAGGCTATATGCAGAGCGGTGTTTCCTTTCTGGATTTAGAGGGATATAAAAACAAGTCAGCTAATGTTTTACACCTGTCTGTGCCCAGTTGCCCCGGACAGACAGCCTTGTGTTTTCATTTGAGCGTCAACACCTATGCCAGCTCTGTGGCGTGTCTGTTGTCCAGCCTTCTATTTTTATACCCTTTAGTTCCTAAAATGTCAAGGATTTGCAGATTACTCTATGGAATCCACAGAGTATATTTTTAATCAGTCTCCAGTTTCTTTTTTGTCCCTTTTTAAACATACACTATATCACATGCATTTCTTACATTTCCTTTATTCAACATCCTTGAGAAATTATCAGAAGCAGATCAGAAGGGTATGAACTTAGATTTTCTGTGCAAATGTACCTAACGCTCAGTGAATTATAGACTGTTGCGCGATACGTACAGCTAGACTGTATTGTGAATCTTCCTCAGCTGCAATAAGTCTGTTCAGATTCCCAGGTCAATGTCATTAAAGCCTAGCTTACACAGCAGAGCTTTAAGTGAAACTCGTGTTGCCTAGCCCCCCCCAAATAAATGGGATTTCTCTGCAAATCTATCAGAATCTGCAGCTGCCCAATTATGGGGAAGGAACACAGCACTGACCTTTGTTGCCGCATCCACATTGGCTCCCAGCTTTATCAGCTCTGCGACGACCTCCACGTGGCCTTCTTTGGAAGCAAGATGGAGAGCGTTCAACCCATTCTGAGGAAGGGAAACAGGGAGTCAAGAGAGAGGTTGCAGTTCTGTGTGGACGGTGTGACACTACGGTCAAAATTATTTTTGGTTTTACTCAACAATCTGAACAGGTCAGTTTTTGACAAATCTTAGTCATCAGAAATGTTTCAGTCTGACTCGAGTTACCAACAAAGAATTATGTTAAACCGATCGCTGCTCCTCTGACAACAACAGTGTAATTATTATAATATTTCCATTTGCTGTACCTCATCAGTGGTTAAATGGTTACAATTCACACACACACTAGGGGCTATCACGAGACACCAAGTTGAGCACTTAAGATTTGCTTAAATGGTAATTCAAGACTACAAACAAAAACATTGATGTCTTGTTGTTGTTGTTGTTGTTGTTGTTGTTGTTGTTGTTGTTGTGTTTTATCATTATATAATACTACTGTGTTGAAAAACATCTTCAAAATGCCACAATGTCAATGTACCAAAGTGTCCTGCTAGGACAGTTTTTCAAGCGCCATATAACCATTCTTGGATGTACCAAGAGTGCATCCTGACATCAGGTCAAGAAATTTACGGACTTACACCTTAAAGCAGTGTGCTGTACCAATTATACTTGCCATACAGGCATGCAACCCTTAATCTCGGACACATACACCACTGTAAAATTGGCAATGATCCTTTACCTTTCCTCAGTGTATTACAGGTTTAAAGGTAATACAGAAACTGGACAGATTTTAACATGGTTAAATAGTGGGCACAGAAATGGGCATAGAGCCTACGTCAGTACCAGCAAGACATGTGAGAATGCTATTGTGGCTCTAAAAAGATGCTGTGGGTCGTGCTGTTATTTTATAGTGATAAAATTCAATCAGAGCAGCAACGTTTTTATGTTGTCTTGATTTAACCTTTAAGGGTGAAACATATCCCTCATAAAACTAAGATAAAATCACCCTGGATGGTTCCTTTAGAAACACTATGGTCAAAATCTTCAAATAAATGCACGTGACAAATGCAAAAGGACTCTCTGCGTGTCATTTGCAAATGCGCATTAAACGAGTATGTTCATGAATTGTAAACACGCATTAAGACGTGTATTACTTGACACAACTGTTCCAGATTCACAGCAGCAATGCCATTCTCAAACCAGGGGGCGTGGGTGTGAGAATGTATCAGGGTTCTTCTTAAGCATGTTTGTACACAGATACATATATAACTAAACACAACAACTGGCATCTTATTTTTATAACTATAATGTAATGGTTTAGTCATGTAAATGCGTATTGAATGCGTATTGAATGTTGAACATTGAATGACTGAATGATTTGGACAGTAGATCACCACAGGGTTATAATGGTAACAGATTTTAACTCATGTCCTGCTCGACACATTCTTCCTCAAAATAAACATGTCCGCCATCTTTTTCTTGTAAGATCATAAAAATTTGATGAAGGGCTAGGTGCATGAAAAATTCAATGTGCATTCTTCTCTGCTATTTCTCTCCTTTCCACGGTGGTACGATAATGCCACTGTTAAACAGTTTTAGATTTCTCAGTACAATAAATTGTTCACTTGCTAATTTTATGTAATCAACAAGTGGTGACGTTGATTAATTCATTTATTTGTATTGCAAATCTGAAATTAGCTACAGTCAAAACCATGCCCATGTTATAGAAGTAAGTTGGCATAATTGTTTAAAATAAATGTAAAAGCGCTCTCTACTATTAATTTATAAATACCATCCATATATATACGTGTAGGGAAATTCTCTTTCACAGTTTATAATTAGGTTTAAGCCTGACTGACTATAGTTGCAATTTGTAATTTGACCTTTTCATACAATTACATGAAAATAACTATAAAACAAATTAAAGCAAATAGAAAATCTGCTACATTTTTTTTTTTTTTTTTTTTTTTTTTTACAAAATCTCTGTACAGAACACTGAGTTAATAATTTTTAAGTTTTCAAATTTGAGAAGAGCAATTTGACAGGAGAGTGGCCACTGACCTGATTGCAGATGTTGATGTCCACCCCAGTTTTAAGATAATCGAGGGCCTTTTCCAAGTTCCCTGCCCGGGCAGCTCTCAAGTAACTGGCATTGCTGTCAGACTGTGAAAACACGAAACAAAAAACACAGTTACTCATTCCTGTCAAACAGATCTTTTGTTTATTTTGTATTGACGATCATAAGTCCACTGATCCTGTTGTCTCAGAATTCAGAGACAACTTCCAAGCAAACAGCGAATAAAATATATTGTGGGTTGATTGTGGAGTAGCCAGAAATTGGGTAACTGGTATTCTGGATGACACCGTAAAAAGCCATTAGTCACATACACCAGGATGAAAACACGCTCGCTCAAATGGGAGATATTATAGTTTAATGAACAAGGTAATGATGTTTATATTGCACAGATTATGATAGGGTGAAGTCTCAAATTATATATATATATATATATAGATCAATAAATGTAATAGTGTATACTTGATATACATTATCTGAGACTTCACTCTGTGAGAATTGTCATATTAGTTCACATCATCATCTTTAGCTTTTTATGGTTTAGCTTCGACCCTCTTTGGGTTAACAGCTGCAAAAACAAACTGGAATAACAATGTAGTGCAGCTCCCCTCCCCCTCTCATTCGCTGCTGATAAGAGAAATACTCAGGAGCAATAGATACTCCTACACCACCTACAGCAGGAAGCCCATTACCAGCGTGCAACTGGATGAGATCAGGGACGTGCTGCATTTTGTTCCGCTTCATTGTTTTTACCGATAAACACAAAAGGGCAAACCAATGCAGGGAGTCGCATGTGCTCAGCATTATTTACTCTGCTTTACCCTCTCAAGAACACATACACAAATATATTGCACAGACACTCACAGGAATAATCCCTTTTATATTTCTGTTTTACTTTGTTTTACTTTGGTTATTATCAATATCTGTATTATTGATATAGGTTGACAGATGGATAGATAGATACAGTGGCGTAGCTTGAAGTGTTTCCAGGCAAGGCAAAGAGATTAAATATTCAAAGAATTAACTGATTTCAGTGATCAACTTCGAGATGAACATTGTTTTGGGTTGTGTAGGAATTTCAGGGCTGGGAGACTCTGCACAAAGGTGCACAACAAGCCCAGTATGATGAATCGCATGATGCTAGAATATAGAAATCCTATACTGAAGTGTTTTCAATAATGTCAATTGGTATTTTTTTAATTTTAACTCCAAAATGAAAGATAATCTAAAGACACAAATAAAGCCCATAAATACATAATAAGGCATCATGTACTTGGAATTGGTTTCCTGAAACCCTGGGGACCGAATTTGCTGGCACATAGTGATCAAATATCTGTGCTAAATCTTCACCACTTTTTGAGTAATTCCTATGAATAAACTATCCAGCCAGATTAGTTTGATGTGCAGTTGCCAGTGTGCTTTGCTAGGCTTGCGCCAGCGTTGGTTGGCTGGCTGGCGAAGTAGTAATCATATTTATATAGGCATCATATTAAAGGCATGCCCGGAAAATAGTTTCACAATAGTTTAACAGTCTGTAACATGTTATCTACCAATAATCCAGTACTGACCGCACTCATCAGAGCCAAATAAAACTGAAAATCAGCACCAACCAAAACAGTAATACCCAAGTATTTTTACGTTTCCAACCCCCATTAGCTATGCCACGAGAAGGTTAGAAGTATGGGTGTATATTCCACAAAGCAACAGACAGAAGACTGAAAAACACCTTTTGTGTCTCTGTCGTTTTTAATGAGGGAATTCTGCTGCATTAGAGGGCTAGGTTTGGTCTATATTTAGCACCGTACCAAGACACTTACTGTAAACTGACTGTCTAATTGAGCTACTGTCTGTTCCAGGAACAATACTGTTTCTGGAAAGCTAATATAAAAGTGAAAATCAACAAACAGATCTGAGCGTAATAAATCAGGAATGTGTCTTGATTCGGGGTCTAGGGGTGAATCAGTCCCTCTCTGTGGAGTGACTGTGCAGGACGGCTACACACACCGCGTTTGTAACTGTCTGTCTTCTACCATATTCCTCTGCTGGATTTCAATGAATACACAGTTTAGTTTCCCTTCAGTATGATTTTCTGCAGTTGCCTGATACAATACAATATTGGTATTGGGGACTAATGCAGTGAAACTTTCTTCCTTCACTGGGTAACCTTTCGTTTCCTCTAAAGGGGTTGGCATGTTGGCGCAAATCCAGTGTTGGCAAGATAATTCATAAAGCAATTTCATTATCAAGACTGCACCATCAAATGAGTAACCTTGCTCACTTCAGCACCTTTCGGATGAATTACGATTCCAATATCCTGGGAATTTACAGTCATTTTCGTTTCCAAGAACATTTTTCTGTCCAAACTCTAGTATATGAATAAAATCGGAAAAACCAGAGCATGCACACTCATTTGACTGTATTCACACAACACTGTTTATATGTATTAGAGCACAGCCATGAATAAAGTATAGCACACCTCATATAGCAACCATTTAACTTTTCTTTAGAGAATGTATAATGGATATGTTTTTGTGTGGAGCCGTGTAGGGTCTGCAGGAATAGATACCACTAGAAATAGCCTATGTAATTATTAGCAAAAACAACAATGCAAAAAATCTCTCTGTTCCCCCAGAATGAGAAATATACATGGAAGCACGCACATGTGCACACGCTTGGATGCACACACAATCCCACACCAAATAACAGCTGTTTGGGGTTATGTAATGGCAAACAACCCCCGGAGAGCTTTCCTGGCTCCTCGTGTAGCCTGTCAGGGACTCGATGTGCGTCTGTTCTGCTGAATGTAAAGTTTCGGGGTGTTGAATGCCAGGATATGGAAAATGAATTCCACTATGTACTTTCACAGTAGAGCTTCCTCATATTGCTAGAAGAGCGCTCTACCTTTGAGCAGGGCAGTCCATTCCCCGGTGACTCTGTTTAATCCATTATGTGGGTTTGGTGTTAATTGTGTTATTGTTTCTCTACATATATAACTTAAATGTATCCTAATGGAAACATCCTGCTTGTAAATATAGATTATAAATGCATCCATTAGATGATGATGATGATAATAATAATAATAATAATAATAATAATAATAATTAATACATGAACAACAAGAAGTGCAATATTAGGAAAAGCATTACATTAGAATTAAAAATTTAAGACAAAACGATATGCATGGCAAACCTGTTTAATAATTCACCTCTAATACAAGAATGAGAAGACTTAGTTCAAAAGATGACCATAAAGAAATATTAAACGTGGATTAAAGAAGACTGCTTTGAAAGAAATTATAGATTAAAAAGTTCAGACAAATTGGTTATGGAAAGCTCCGGATTTTGCCCAGAAGCATAAGATTAATGGACATTTTACCTGAATATGAAAGACTGGAAATTGGATGTCTTAATCTCCAGACCTCGGCTAATTAAGGAAGACGAACTTGATGTATTTGTTTCATTGTTCAATATCTGGGATTAGATATTCAATTAAAGGGAGAGTGACAGAATCAGACGGTTCCTCAGCGATCATTTACAAATTTTCCTATGGGGAGGGAATGCTTTCTAAAAAAAATAAGATCTAGAAAGATAGAAACAGGCAGAAATGAAGGCTATCATATACAAAATCAATACAGAAATCATTAAAATGGTGCATCATCTCTCAACGATTTTCAAACAGATATCCTTCAAAGAAAAAATAGTGAAAATAATTTTGATATATCACTGGCCTTAGATACGACCTTTGAAACATAACACCCCTGTGTAAAAAAAAAAAAAATGAATAAACCAGGAGACCGTAAAGCATCTGTCGCATAAGACAAGCCAAGCCCTCACTGAAGACGCCCATACAGAGACCAGGCTGTGCACTACAGTCTAGCCATGCAGCGCGCCCTGCCGTCTCTCAGTCCAGGGAGGGAGATACATGTGGGGGGGGCGCTGGCTGCTGCAGTGTCTGCGCTGAGGAACAGGCGGGTCAGAAAATGCCCAGGGAGGCAGCGCACTAACCGCCTCCATCTAGAAATCGCATCACATGCTTGCTCTCTCTGGGGAACGGCACTTCGAACTGATTTAACCTGCATCGAGACAGCGGCTACTTTATATGCGTTTCACTGCATTCATGTACAACTGTTTGGCAGTGGCAGGGAAACAGGTGAAACTGCCTTGAAACACAAACATACACACACACACAAAAATATTGCTTTTATGTCCCGCATCCTCCCATCCAAATGACAACAGTAGAGAAAAATAAAAAGCGATGGTTACAAAGCAAACCACAAATAAGGGTAGTATGACCAGTGGATTATTATTAAAACATTATCCAAATTATGATATTATCAAAAGATGATAAAACTGTATTGCCTTTAAAAGCAAATCAATTGAACAGGAAGCCGTTATCTGATGTGAAACTGGACTTATGACCAACACTTTTCCCGTGAAATGAGCCATCGTGTCACTAGAAAAATATTCTTTGTATTAAGCCGTTTCCCTTTACATATCCTGTAATTATCTCAGCTGGTAAAAAGTCACCAGTGTGCAGTGGCATTACAGGCAGTCATCACCAGATTAGTATCTATTGCTGCTTTGTTCAAATCTAGAGACCAGCAGCTATTTTATTGTCATACTTATCTCCACAGACTATCAGCATCATACCAGAAACGCTGCCAGGAGACAGAAGCTTACCGCTCCAGAGAAACGGAGCTCAATACTGGCAACAATGCCAGTAAAGCCAGCGACAAAAAGCCATGTAAACAAGTTCGGAGTCACAGTGAAAATATTCCAGCTTTTTCCAAAGGTGTAAACAGATACTGTAATATGTCATGTGTATGTACTCTCAAGTAAATTGAAATGAAATAGTAAATGAATATTAATTTATACATAGGAAATCTACCCATCTGCTTGAAGAGAAACTTATTTCACCAATATGCAGCAATGATACAGAAACTGGAAATGACACAAAGACGCACAGAAAAATGCATGCTTGGAATAACAAGAGATAGAAAAACAAAAAAACTGAGAACAAACAAAATTATTTGACATCATTGAAATAGAGAACAATGATGGGCTGGACACATTGCAAGTAGAACAGAACAAAGATGGACAAAAGAAGCAACCATTTAAGTAGGTGAAAATAGACCTAGAAAAAGATGGGAAAATTAAATAAGTGGTGGTGTGACCTGGAAAAGAGACGCTGTACATCAAAACAAGTGGAAATATCTTGGGGAAGGCCTTCATGCAGCAGTGAATCAATATCTTTACTATGATGATCATGGGAACCTCTTGAAACAAGTGACTCATGTTTCACCTGACCTTTAACCTTGAGACATGTATATGTTTGTGTGTTGAAACTGAAATGCAGGATTTGCTCAGCATTCCCTGTCCTAAGCTCTGGAGTTAAGTCCTCAGTGTGCAAAACATGCAATGATGCTGCTAGTTTCCCTTCAAACACCCACAAGTCATATTTTGGCCAAAATTGCAAAAAGTGGCAATTCTGTGAAAGACGCAACATTGTCCTTTAACCCTGTCAAGGTTTTTCTCGTCTCTTCCAAGCAAATCGTTCATTTTCACAGGTAAATTTTTATACTTCCATTACAGTGAGCAAAGGTAGTGTGCTAACTTTTCACCTCACGGATGAAGATGAACACATACACTTTGCACCTTGACTTCGGACGACGTGCCTGTATATAGCTGTAATGGTTTTGTGTGCATGGAGCATTGAAACGTGTAAATATCCACACAGGAATCTCTACAGCTCCAACATTTTGTTTTCCTTTCCAAGCTACTTACTCAACCTCCACCGTACTGACACTGGCTATGGAAGAATGAACACCCTGGTGACTCCAGCACGGTTCATTGCTTCAGTTTATCTATGCAAAGGTAAGGAACGTCCTTCTGAAGTGTGTGGCGAACCCATTGGGAAATGGTGTTGACTGACACTGGCATCACACGTCTACTCTATAGGACCTTCAGTATGGGAGAGCTGGAGATAACATTTCACACAGCACAGATCCTAGCCTTGTTATCAACAAGCATTTCACTCAGCTAGCTTTGGAGTGTCAGTGGAAGAAATGACAATGCCCTTAATAGACCATACTCTACAAGGATCTGAAGCTCTACAGTAACTACAGGCTCAAACAGTCTTCCTGATTCTTCCCTTTCTCGGGGTGCATTCAGGTCACTCATACTCCATGCAAGCGAAAGGACCTTTACCCTTACAGAGCCAGGTAAGCCTTATTAATCACCAATTTAAACAGCACAAACAACATTTCTCAGTTGGACATATGCACCCTTGCTAACGCTAAAGTTATGAATTGTGAACCTGCATTACTCAAATCAGTTTAATACCTACAAGAATAAATAAGAAAATAATATTATTAATATGAGTGAAAAGCCAATACACTATGAAAAACAAAACATTTCAGCAAGCAGTAAGGCGGGCACTTTTGTTCTCCTCATGGGGCCTCACATGCAGTTCTAGATGTGATTCGGGCAGTTCTAAATTCAAATATGCGTAGTTCTGGAATTGAAATACTATTCGTACTCTAGAACATAAAATAGTACTTAAATGAATAAAACAGCACAGATACGCTCCACAGGACACCCAGGTCACACGGGCCAATTCCCTCACACGTTTCGTTCAGTTGGGCAGTTTTTCTTACAAGAAACCCTGGAGCCTGGTAGGCCTTCACCATAATAGCTTGAACAAAATAAGACTGCAGATCTGAGCCCACTGTTTGTAGAAGGTTACCAGGCACCACAGATAACAAGTTAAGATGAAAGTCAGTACTGTACTGTTTCACCTGCTTCTGAAAGGAATATTTAAATACATAATTTAAATGTCGACACCTTAATGACAAATCGAGGGTAAATAGTGGGATATCAAGGCACAGACCTGACTATTTTCTCATTGGCTTTTTACAACATAAGCATTATTTTCATAACAGCATTATTTTCATTTGGTTCCAAGGTGACTGTTTGTACAGAGTAACTCCTAATTTGCACATATTACACGTTTCCTGCCATGTTCGATCATTTACCCTGTTACTTTCCCCCATTTACTTTTAGCACAAAGCGAAACACTGCACTGAAGACACTTTTGAATGTGTAGCAAAATAGCATAGAGGCAGGTGGAATCTGTGTAAATCCATGAAGAAAATATAAAAAAAATCTAAAAACAAAATAGTAATTCATTACGGAAAACATATCTAATTAGGTTACATTTAAGAGTAGAAACATTCACATGATATTTGAATCTGCCTGTGCAATTAAGCCAAGGTTGATGGTTTTTCAAGGTCAGAAGCTCTTCTATAAAGCTATATAGCTGTGCAGATATCTTGACTGGGGGAATATTTTATATTTCACACTCCACTGCCCTCAAATCTGTCCACCACACCCTCCTGTATATCACCCTTAAAATCTCCCCCGGGACAGCAACCTCCTCATCCACTGAAGGTCCTTGAGACACAATAATGTGTGCCAGCGATATAGTAGGAAACAAGTAGAACAAAGCCTTTGAGCTTCCTCCCATTCTCCCAGTGAACTGCAGCATTGCTCAGCCTTTGCCACAAAACATCCAAGGTCAGGTGGCTTACAAATATGGTAAACAATTAATGAATTTCTTCCATTCCTAAAGCAGCACACACTCCTGAAGAAATCCTAACCTTTTGGGGTTTTGTGTGAGAGCTTTTAGACCCATGCAATGTCACTGAAGCGACCCTTGTACAATGCAGCTATATTACCCCCCTATGCCGTCAACAATATGCGGAGCAAAAAGATTCTTTACATCCCTCTCAATTACTTCCACCTTGTAATACTTCAAACAATCCTAAAGCACCAAGTATATGGTGCCATTAAGTCAATTAAAAGAAACTGCTGCTCCAAAGGAAAGGTTTTTAAAGAAGCACTTACTGGTGCTGGGAACTCTGCTCCCTCCTCCACTGCCATTTTTCCCGCAGTTAAGAGTGAAACCCGAGTATTCGATTAGATGCCACTGGGATTAGGAAACGCACGGTGACATTATGCCACTGCTAAAAATACCTGCTCAGAAGAAATGTAAATAAGTGTTCCGGCATGAATCTGTGCTCTTAAGAAATAACCAGAGGACCCGGCCAGCTACACCGAAATAAAACAACGCGATCTAATGTCAACAAGGACTGACAATATGAGCAGAGCCCCGCAGACCTCAGAGCAGCACCCGGCAGTGGATCGCGCCCTGACTTACCATATTAGTAGCCTCTAGTCACCGAGAGTGTATGTAATCATGATATGTAGGAAACCAAAATAGCAGCAGAATCAGAAGCTGTGCTGGGGCTGCGCTGGCCGGCCTGCCTGGAATCTGTCCTGTGCCAGGCTTATTGTCATCCTGCTTATCAGCTCTTTCCCCCACAAAGCAGCCCCCAGCCAGCGGGCTCTTTCAGGCAGCCGCCACCATTAAGAGCAAATCAGCCATGCCGCTGGAGTGCCGCACAAAGTAAACTGCCCCAGCTTAGGAGGATTTGGTTGCATTTCCCCTGGTATAAACAGCACTGTGTGTCTCTGGGTCTGGAGCCAATGCCGTAATGTTGGCTAGCTTGCCTCTTCAAGCTTTTCCCCTGATTGCATAAATAACATCCATCTCTGTGGCAAGCTTGATTATTTAATGCACTACAAAATAGAAATAATTGCCAGAGACTTTTGAAAGTATTGTCGTGTGACGTTTCCGTTCTGACAGAGGCGGGTAGTTTAGTTCATCCAAACCCAACCAGGTCGGGTATTCTAGTGCTGGTATGGAGTTATGGTATGTTAGTGAAATATTCCCTTTCAAAGAATACCTGTTAAAAAATAATACGAGAGCTTTTCTACTAGCCAGGTACCTTAATTGCTCTTTGTTCAATTAGTGTAGTTTAGATGCATAAGATTGTGAAAACACTCTTGCCCCCCGGGGGTGGGGTTGCTGGTGTTTTCAAAGAGAAATTGCTGATGGCTTGTGAGAGGAGGACACCAATCGTGTAGATAATTAGCGGAAATAATCTGAAACAAATATGGTCTGCACTGACGGTCTCTAAAAACCAAACAGAGGCAGGAAGGGAAATGTGATCGAGAACGAAGCCAAATGTACCAGAGTAACATCGCTCATCCGCCAAAAAAATGCTTTTGCAAATGAAATAATGGGGAATATGTTTTATTTTTTACTTTTGTATTTATTCATCTTCTCAAATTGTAAATAGGGCCTTAAAAAAGGGAGCCATCTTTTCCAAAAAGAAGCCTGTCAATGTTTCTGTAAGATACTCACACGGACAGCACACTGACCCAGCCACACTTGTAAAGATTTTTCATCTGCAGCTGACAAATAAAAAAACAAGTGTCCTTTAAAAAAGTACCACCACTCCTCTTGATTGTCCAGACCTTAGATGCCCGCCTACATTACAAATCACATAGAAAATGCCCAATGACAGCTGTGCTATACTTAATTAAACTTCATGATTAACTTCACCTCATTAGTCTTCATACACTGTCATACTCAACACAAACACACTAACAGAAATCTTTAATTCTGTATTTTATTACATTCAGGAGTGCTACACCTGGGGGAGGCATTTTTGACTATAGATAAACAAAGAAACCACCATACGAAGGTGACATGTTATGAGTCTTTCTTGGCACTCACACCTAAGTGTATTTTCTCTACAACAGTGAGTAAAATATATGGAACTGCAATCATAGACGACTGCTTACACAGCTGACATACAGTGGAGATTATAAAAACGAACACACAAACAAACAAAGAAACAGAAACACAATACCCAACAAAGAACGAGCCACTCTCAAAGGTTCAGCGACTGTCTATGTCAGTGTTCAAGAGAAATCGGATGTAATAAAAATAAATCTGAAACAACAAAACCAGCCAGCTTGCCCTATTTTTGGATTCTGGCTTAGAAAATGTCTGCCTCTGAAACAGACCGGATCACCTAAGATGCTGCCGAACACGTGAGTGCTCGATTCGTAGCTTTATGATGCCCTCTCAGAGGTGTACTGTATCCATAGTAATGGAAAACTAACAGCTACCGAGACTTTCAATTTGAAGAGGGGTTTGAAATGGGACTGTGGACTGATTCACCGTCCATACAGTTGCCGAACAAAGAATCTAGGACCGCCTAGCATCAACCTCACTTTGGTACTTGTAGACCACCGAGAAGCTAGTGGTTTGTGGTCCAAAATTAAATACTTTTTTTGGAGGCGGAGGGGAGGATCATTGCTTGACTGAGTAACCAATGAATTACTTGAGACAAAAAGCAGGGGGTGATTTATTGAATCTCTGGCTACATGATTGTATACCTACTCCAAACAAACGATCTAATTGATTCACAATGAATTCACAATCTGTTCTCTCTGGTATCGACGGAAAGGGTTTCTTATGAAGATTATTGTTCTTTGAATGATTTCACTAAGCTAATAACAGCATCCAATAAAAACATATATATTTATAGATGGTTTTAATTTTAGCCTGTCCCACTTTAATGAGTAAGTGTGTGATTTCGTGACAGATTTATTTTTTCTCTGCTCCAGATTTAAAGCCTGTCAGGAGACTTACGATAATATAAATAATAATAAAAGAAAAAATAAGTGCTTAATATTTCATATTCTTGTAAGAACTCCTTGATTTATTTTTTTAAGATAAAACCACACCATCGAATTCAGTACTGTATAATGTCCTGACAGCAGTACTTTTTTCATGCCATGTTGTTTGTTAATAACAGGTTTTAGTGTTGCAGAAGAGTACAATATATATATATTAGTATAAGTAACTTTTTCAGAATCACAGTATCCTATTGGTTCATCTAATTAACAATGCCTTGCAAATACACACCGGAACCCAAGAGATTCATAATTGGAAAATAAACAATAATGCACTTTATGGTTTTCATGCGAGGATTGTGGTGTCTCACTCTCTTCCCTCTGTGATGGCTGCTATTAAGAAGCTTTGGCCAAACGCTTGTTTCCAGCTCTTAGTTGTTCAGCCTCTCCGTTCAATCAGGACAACATTTCAAGACCAGGAAAATACGATACATTTGACAAGGCTAGATCAATACTAAAAAGAAGATGCGTAAAAAAGACTGAAACAACTGAAAGAGAGGCGGGATCCTTCCAGAAAGACCAGTGGAAAAGAATAAAAGGATTACGGTTACCACCACAATGCCAAATCACATTGACCCGACACCCCCACCTATGACCTGTATTTCCGACTATCCCACGACTTTCCAGGTTTTGACACCATCTGCTGAGAAGGTGGCTGTGCGTTGGTGTCGTCCCCTTAAATGAAGGACAAATCCCTGCGGTGCATAACAATGAGCAAATTGCGTGGCTGCAGTGCGTGGTGTCTATATTTTGCCCTCACTGGTTAGTGATATATGCAGCCCTAAGGAGTACAGCTGGGAATATTGATTTTAATTTATGCTTGAAAGCTAATGAAAGTGGAATAGATTAGTTGATTGATGTAATGAATCTCTACCCTTCTGCTGGGCCAATCAGAGGGGGCAGCCAAAGTCAAAATGTAATTCAGAGGTGCGGCAGAGTCACTCCAATCTGTCCAGCAGATAATCTGAGCTGATAACAGCCTCCTCTTACACTTAATAATAATACTAATAATAATAATAATAGAAGAAGAAGAAGAAGCAGAAAGGATTCAATATATAAACAAATCCTTTTAAGGTCATGTCTAAGACTGCCGCTTTACAGTTGGGAAGCAGAAATATTATTTACTCTGCTATTTGTTATTTATGTCCATGTGGCTTCCTAAAAGCACAAGCCAGGGTAAGCCAGAGACAAAACAAACGATATCAAACCAGTTTTAAGATTGCTATGCTGCCAAAACCTATTTGAGTTCTTCTTGTATCAAGAAATAGTCTTGGATCCCAGTCTGTACACTTCTACAACAGATTGCACAGTGTACGTTCAACCTGCACATTCAACATGGTTTCTTCCAATGTTGTTTTCGACATGGCTGTCTGTGAGAAATCTGCAAACACATGTGGGTGTACTCGTGTGACCCATCTCCACTGTATGTGAAAAATAGCTTCAGGTCAATTGCTATTCCCTTCTCTATTTTGTTTTTGCAGTGGGCTGTCATCAGTATTAAAAACCCCCACTACCGTTTAGATTAGTGCTTCTGCCGTACTGCAACCAAGTTAAATTTCTGCTGGCATTTTAATGTATGTTATTGTGCTTTAAACAATCCCCTGAAGAAAAAATGAAAGATAAGTTAAGGGAAATTAAATTATCTTATATTCTGTTTGCTTTTGCATTACTCGTAACCTACACTATACATTTAACGCGTCATATTTTCAACTAAGCAAACACTTCTGGTGAGAAATTCCCAGGTTGGTCCCCCTGCAAGGCCCAAGTTTATGACTCTTGCTTCATTAATTCAGCAAATCAATAGTTTGGGTGTGTGGAGACCCTGTCATGACCTACCCTGTCATCTGCTCTCCACAGGTGCGGTCTGCATATGGGTTAATGCTGGCATAACTGCAGGGGCCCCTGTTCTTGGGCAGGCCTTGTTTGTTATTACTCAAAGACATGATATGGTACACAAGACACATGCTCACGATTTGCATTTTGTTTTTGAAAAAGACAGTTACAAGAAAAAGTTGTTTCACTTGAGTGACCCGGTCTCAATGTCACCTTGAGACGCCTTTGCATTTTTTACAATTTATCGTTCCAACTGGAATAGGTCAGCTAGCTTCCCCCGAGATACAAACTGTGTTCAACCTGCTGCAGATCCAGAGAGGGACATATTAGTTGGAGGTCCTTTTGGCTAATCTGCTTAAATGTATGTCTTGGGCTTTCACTGTGATCACCACCTGCCACTTCCCTTGCCCTCTAAACCCCAGCTGGGAAAAAAACAGGTTCTTTAAACATGATCATTTGAAGAGCAGTGCGTTTCCGTTGGTAATGATCACATGGTTGCGCACATTCGATCTCCCTGGTTGTGTCCTGGAATTTAAATACGTACCATGTGATCTGTCCTCCCCCCTAATGTGTGGATACATTTTTAGCTTTGTCAAAATGAATGAATTGTGCACAGACACCGCCTCAAAAGAACAAAGCAATTGCTTTGGTGTCGGCATAAATCCACACACAGCGCAGTGCAACTCCGGTGTCAGCAGCGCACGATCACTGCAGCTGTAAAGTAAAATGAAATCAATGGTCTTACATCAAGCCCTAGCGGAGAGCAATTATCACAACAATGCAACCCCACGGCTCGCCAGGTTAATAATGCAGGACTCGGTGTGAGCGGAGATCTGCTCAAACATGGCCGAGGAGAGCAACAGTATTCCAGTGGACAGCCTTTACAGTTTCTGGAATAATAATAACATTGTTTCATGCTTACAGATGTTGCTGCTTCATGTATTACTCACATGCTCTGCTAATCACTGAGCAGTGCCCTTTTGCATTGTCCATTGCATCTTTTCACTTAGGCTCAGTTTCCACAAACGTCTTGGTTAAAGCTGTGGTGAAGCAGAAGGGAATCGCAAGGAATTAGTCTGTGATATTTGATCATTTCCATTGGTTCAGACGGCTGTGCGTTCTTCTGTCTCATCCAGACGATCTGATTAAGATACCACAGGAATCCCTGGCTCTAGAAACATGCAAGCATGTTAATGATGTTTAATTCTAGAAACGACTTTACTGATATCTATAGTGTCTGAGTAGATAATAATGATATGTTTTAAAATGTTGTTAAGGAGATTTACACCAAATTAGCCTACCAGATGAAGACACACATGGGTCAAAACTCTTCCTTCAAAATGGATAATGGATAAAAAAAACTATAATAATTCTACTTCTTTCAGTATTATAATATTATAGGGAAAGTGGACCATATGCTACTACATCTAATTAACAAAGGAGTATTTGGCATTTCAGGTATTTGACTTCCCTTGCATATGCTATCATATTTAAGCCCAAAAGTGTTGTGCATTGCAGATGTACCCCAGTACGACAGCTGATGTCCACCTCGTGTGTGATGAAAGTGCACCTGGACTGGCTCTGCAACTGACATATCTCCCTACCCTGCATGCTCCGTTACTGCAATCCTGTGTGCCTGTGATGGTGAGTGCCAGAGCTAGTCAGGCGGAGGAAACGGGGTCTCTACTGACTAACACGGCCGAGGGACTCCCCATGGAGCGCAGGGCTCACTGTGTGATCAGGGGCACGGTGTGATGGGGGGGTTCAAATCCCAACTCAGATGAGACCCAGAAGGGCTTTTACACTGCCTCACAGAATAGCACAGTGAAAGGAGAAATGCTACACAACTTCCACTGCCAATCCTCCCACAGTAGATCTACAAAATACATTATATAGGAAACACAAATTGCAAAGACAGCACCTTGCTCATATACTGCACAGTCATTACTGTATGCATACAGATTTTGAGCTTGCTGTGGCTCATATCATTATGTTCGCAAAGGAAAATAGCTAGTGTTATATCCCCAGGACACAGTATGCTAACCAACCACCCTGAGTGGATTAAAGAGGAAAAAAGATAAAAAAAAAAAAAAAAAAAACATAACAAGATAATACATAAGGATACACAGACAATGAGAAAATTCAAGGCATCTGCTCTTGCAGTTGCTAGCAGCTTATTCTTGTGAGAACGTGAACTTCATGGATGAAAATAAATCAGCCACTGCACAGAAATGTGTAGGGTTTGTACGGCGCACGGCTGCGTTGTGAGCTACAGGACCATTAATGAGATTTCCTGCACTCCAAGAGGCTGACAATAATGACAGCAACAACACACGATGGCTGCATGTTTGCGTTGCAGGAAAATTATGCTGTTTTGATTACAAGGATTTATCTTAGATGATAGCATTCGCCTCTCTGATTAACTCTAATTCTTACTCAATTGCTCTTTGATGGAGCAACTTGATTCTCATAGCAGTAAGTTCCCAGACTAGGTTCCCAGCCACAGGCACACAGGATTTGCTCGCTCCGTGTTTGTGTGCTTGATGGATGTCCAGGTGCAGGCATGGCCAGGCTCCAGAAACTGCATCTGCTCCACAGTGTAGACTTCTCTGGAGCCCGGACTCGTACTACTCACTTTGACTGCAGCATAATCGCTTCCGACATTTAGGGGAAAAAGCCATGAATAACTGATGGCTGAGTATGTACACCTTTTTTACATTTAAATTCCCCGAACATTAAAACCATAGGAAAATACAACTAATACTGTAAGTGCACATTTTTTCATTATTATTATAATTATTATTATATGTTTCACAAGACTTTATCATTACATTGCTGAAGTATAGTTTAAGCATACATGTTCTCTAATTCACGTAATGACCCATTTACTTAATTACCATTTAAAGAGCATTGCTTTCAGGTATCAGCACCCAAGACAATATTCCTGTTTCGTTTTGGTTTGTTGGAAGATTTTGTCTAAACTTGTTTAATACATCTTTGAAGGCATTTGAAGGTTTAAGGTTAAGATTTGTTTCTTGTCTGAAAAGGTGGCTGATGACAGACAACATCTTGTTGTTTGTTCTCCAGACAGTGAAGCATGGGACGCTATAATGAGATCACCAATCACAAACTAATATCTTTATTGGAGGAATATTTAAAGCTTTTGTGCCTAAAACAAATCATTTTCTTCTTAACAACATCTTACTCTCACTGCAAATCAGACCTCCAAGCTCTTTAACTGCTTATGGGAGGGCAGCCGTTATATTGGATATGTACTGCAATCTTTCTATATTCAGAAGTACTTCCTTTTTACCATACTCTCAGTACAGAAGCATACAACACCCTCTACAGTTGCATATCCACACACCACACGACTCTAGTGCAATGAAAAGTTCTCCCAGCTGATTTCCTCATGACATCATACTCTGTACTGTCTTCCTGGTGTTGCTTTGATCAACTGTTTTAATTTGCTGCTGGGACTAAACAGACAAAAAAGGCCTGCATTTGAAATTAGACCTGTTCATTTCCATTACAACTCTTTAAAAATACTTTGGCAAATAACTTTTTTCGGCCTTTGAAATCAAATTAAGTGGAGAAACAGAAGTTAAAAAAAAAAACGTTTGACGGCCTTGTGGGACCTTTCTCCCACTCAAAAATAATTGTAAGGTAAGTAAACTGGATACCTAATGTGTGTGTGTGCACGTGGGGGTTGGGGATTAAGCAAAGGAATACTTTTAGAAATACACCATTTTTAAAAGAGGTGTCAAATGAATATATCTATCACATAACATGGCGTCATAATACCTTTCCTGAAATAAGAAAAGAAAAATGTGAAGACGCCGGATATAGGAATTGAGACCCTACAGTCCAACATTTCTTTACAGCTCTCAAGCTGCAGATAAGAAGCAAACTCAGTGATGCCAGCCCTTATTCAATTCTGCAAATGGAAAATAGCGTTCTGCAGCTCTATTTCCTCTAGCAATTACAGCAGAAATAGTGTGGCGCACAACCTACACAATAGAGATCAATCCCACTGCTCTCTGAAGTTCTTTTTTTAATAACAATCAATGGACATATTTAGTTTAATTGTGACACTTAGATTAAATAAAATATATTGACACATAGATGTATATATCCCCAGTTTGGTTTCACAATGTAATATTTATATTTATTTAAATAGGAAAACAAACTACAGCTACAGATCTCTTGTGTCTCTGCAAGGGGAGATATTGTCACCCTTATAATATGTGAAAAGCAAGAAATTACACCTAATCTAACAAACAAAATCCCTCTGCACACGATTGCTTAAGTTAAATCACCATTTTCAATTACACAGTCAAATTCATTTAATCCTTATCTCATAACGTTCTATAATGCCCTGACTGAGTTCCAGATTATTTGGATCAATAAAAAGGACAGGCAATTTATTAGGTGCAGCACAGCGTCAGGTTCCTCTAGATTCAGGAAAGACACTGACTAGACAAATGGACGACCATCTGTCCCTCTCCACCCCCAGAGTGACCCTTTGTTTCACAAAGACACCAGATTAATCTGCGTCATTTTTTAAGCTTTTTTAATTTTCTTGTCACCAGCAGAGATCTCCCCATGAAAGGAATCATCTGAAAACACGGGACTGATTGAAATCACAGAAGTAATCTGATCCGCCTCTGTTGATCTGGACTGTAAAACCAGCGATCAGTGCTACAATGCATTTCTTCATTGCTATTAAACATAACATGTGCAAAGCATCATGTTTACTTTCTCATATGTTCACTTCAAGCATATTTCTTTTAATAGAAAGCATATTAAATACTAATAAATGTGTAATAAACACAAGTTTGAGAAAGCTCACAGATGGACTTTTTCCGGTTCACCTCCTCCTTTACTTCTTGGCCAATGACTCCAAATTTCACAGTACACTAACCACAAGCCAAGGGCTGTTGTGCTGTGTGTCTCGCCTTCAGTTTTAAAATACAGATTTAATCCGAATGCTAAACAATAACAGATGGTAAAAATATGGGGAAACAGGTTCTTTGGAGACCATACATCATTGCATATCAGATTAAACAGGAAAAATGAATCTGTGATCATAATACGTAATACCGTTCAATAGGCTTTTGCTAATGTCAAACGCTTAGATTTCTTATCCCAAACCACCTTTCTTTAAAAGGCAGGATGGAAATGATAAAGCAGGCAAAGACTTTGTCATTTCCTAAGACACACAAAAAAGTAAACAGTTCAGACACTAATCTTAGTAATGGTATCTGACATATTTTCAAATCAACGTACAGATCTTTCACCCAAGCAAAAAAGCTAATAGGAGGACCAGGTGAACGTGTCTTAGCCTCAATCCGCCTGCAGCTTCAGCAAATGGCAGGAGGAGATGTGAGTAAGTTTTTCTTGTGCTTTTTTTAATCTCTGCAACTGGGTGGTCTTGGAGTCAAGATTTCTATGATATCACAAAGCAGCTAGAACAACGAGTGTCACAACTAATGTCTGTGGAAAAAATATGCAAGAGAACAGCTGCTGTATTATTATTTTGTATTATTGCCACTCTTTAATACCCATGTGCCAAGGAAATTCGGTTTCCACCACAAAAGAAGCAGTGTTGGCAAAGAGCTACACACTCCACCAAAAGACTCCACCCTAAATCGAACAAAGTACAAGCACACATATCATATTTTAATCATAGGATTCAAAAGACTTATTTAGACTGGATGTTACAGGCTTGTCTATTTCAGTGAACACACTCTTTTAAACTGAAGACTACACAGGTGTTGTGCAACAGAATGCTCCGCGGACTGTAGGGCTCTGAGCCTCACATGATGTCACTGTTTGCAGCTTCCACTGACCCTATTTTGCAAGTCAATCTTTTTCTCAAAGTTTTGCCGAAGCGGCCTAGACTCTGTCCCCCAGAGATGACAGTGCCAGTCTGGCTCTGTGAGGAGCTATAACGAGCCTTTAAGTCATTTGCAATGATCTTGAAATGTCCTTTGACTATGAACACCGATTACGCTCTTCAGTAGGTAAAGTGAACATAAACACTATTGCCTTTTCATGCAAATAAATTTAAAGCGCTATATTTTCTAGTTCCAAAGCTGCCAACAAAGATGGCAACACAAAGCGCACCTCAACAATAGCAAACCCTTTCTAGCCTATTCAATTAGAATTGAACAGAAATGCAGAAACAAAATAATAATTTCTACAAAGCGGAGACTGCTTTACTTCCATCTTGAAGCAAAAAACAAATAAACGGAACAAATATAAAAATAGATATTAAAATGGCAAAGAGAAGTGTTTGTGAAAACTAATTTTACTGTCAATAGTGTTGTAATATAGCTTAACAGGATTGATCACCCTGCACTGAATGTATTGTTAGCACTTCTATCATTTTACCGCAACTTCTCTGATGCCTGCCCCACCCCTGAGCGCATTAACAGTCTGCACTTGTTAGCTTATTTGTACTGGCTTGTGTGCTTATTGTACTTTGCACCGCTTGTATTTTCTGCACTTTGTAATGCTTTGGAAATGTTTCTTGTGAAAACTGTCGCCCCGGGTAAGGGCATCTGCCAAGAAATAAAAAATAATAATAATCCTGAGGGTTGCTGTTACCATTTATCCTGTCACTCTGAAACTGCCAAATTATAAAATCAAAATGTGAACATAAAAAATGGGATGGATCCTTTCTGTTTCTTGAGCACTGCCAGTTAGCTTGTAGAAACATTACATGAATGCATGGTAGACGCTGCAGTAAAATTAACATCACTTAGACACTATTCAATTCTGACAGGTTTGCCAGAGAAAGCAGTTATTTCTCATCTGAGATAATAAGCGGAGGAATACTATGGGCTCTTATGTATATATAGGTTAACAAGCCCATGACTACGATGTATTGGTGTCTGTGACCAAAGAGAGCCAGGGGCACGAGAGGAAGCCAGGGTTTGCATCCTCATTAGAAGACCAGTTCTCAGCACCAGTGCTCTGTAGATGGATGCTGAGCAGGAATGCTGCTGGCATTACAAATTCCTGATTTTTCCGCGCTGTTTTACATAATTATTATGGTGAGCTTGTACTATACAGTGTGAAATCAAAACTGTTATGCATTTCCAGCACACAGCAATCAAAAAAAGAGGTTAAATAGCCTTGTACCCTCATTCTCTTTACTCAGAATGTGTTTTATTGCCAGGAAGACATTCAAAACCTAATCAATATCGTGCTACGTATAAACCTGGTTTGTCTTGCCCAGTGAAAAACAAAGGTGAACCCAGGGGATGTTATTTTTAAGACATCCTCCATGCTGTCTGGTGTATCTCAAAATAAACGAAAGGAGGGAATCTCAAATTCATCCAAAAAAAGATTATACCCTCCCAGGAACAAAAACGTCTGGATATAATGGTCTTGATGAAGTGTACTTGGGAAAAGAATAAGTCTGCTTGCAAAACAGAAGACTCAATAGACCCTTATTTCTGCACTTAGCAGACAACATTTCAATGCCAGAATTATTGCTGCAAAAAGAAAATACTAAAACAAAAAGAACAAAACATAAAAACAAAGTACAAAATCTAGCTCTGAAATCAGCAAACACGCAAACCTGAACAGTTCCAATGAACTGAGGACCAGGCGATGCGCAAAACTCTCATATCCACACAATCCTCATTGGTTCACCTTGAAACATCTCCTACCGCAAGAACATGAAGAAAGGCCTGATAGTCTAAGCCTCATTCAGTAACCTAAATCCACTAGTCACGCGAAATATTAAAAGCAACTTTACTGAGGAGAAACGACAATCTCTGCAATTCTTTTCTTTTACATTTGACAATAAATACACACATCCCGCCTCTTCACTATCGCACCTGTGTCTGAGAGCCAGGAGGAATGAATACCAGCACACCTGACACAGGTCACAGCATCTTCTCACGTCCACCTGTAAGATGCTTACAACAGGAATGATCTTGCAGGATTACAGTGTTTACTATTTATTAGCCGTGGGGCAAAAGCAGTGTATCCATGCTTCTAAAATGAGATCAGCTCACTGATGTCTACAGAGCAATAGCCCGTTATTCATGCACACAAAACAGAAAGTATATGATAAAAGGTCTCAACGACGGGAAACTATAAAACAACCATCGGGGTGGGGTTGCAGCTAAGGAACTGACCAGCATGTCGAGAACCAGCGTCTATACCCAGAAGAGAGGCTGTAGTGATTTACCACACGATTAGCCCGAGAGCAGATTTCTGAACCCTTATATACCACATAATATACAAATTCAAATATGTAATATATCAATTCAATAAAAATGCAGTACAGACTATGGGAGAAATTGAAGTTACGGTTCCTTAAAAGAAAACCTCCAGAACATGTGCATTTATATCTATTTTACAGCCACTGGGAGCACAGATTCTCATTTCAGTTCTGCACTGCAAAAGCTCTGTCGCCAGTAAACGATAAAAGCCACTGCACCATGATTCTCATAAAAGCTCTGCATCTTATTAAACTTTCCAGCCGCTGCCCTCCCCCGACTCATGTGTGGAGTGTAAACTGCCATTATATACCAGCATCAGCCCCCAACACCAGTCCCACAGTTTCAATTCCCAGGTTCCTGCCCACAGCCTGGCGGAAATTAAAACTAATTGTCAAGGGCCTTACAGATATGTATATATATTTTTAAAATATAATTAAATAATCACACAGCACTAATTATCATAAGTACCCTGTTCCCTCAGATGTAATCATACACAAGTGGATCGGCTGTAGATATACTGCCTGCTGCTGCACTGCCAGGACTGTGCTTCGAATGGCTGTAGAAATTTGTTTTACCTTTGACAGGTGACATTAGTTTATCAGCAGTCAAGGACGTTTTGTCAAAACCGCAAGAATAAAAGGAAAATGGCAACTATAGCTGTCTTACCAAAACCACAAACAAATTGCATAGAGTAAGAACTATACATTTTAAAAAGCTGTTTTCACATACAAGAGGGATGATAGAAAACCTGAAGTAACACTTTGCATTCAAAAGACTTATGTAAACATTCAGTCTTACATGTTACTTGTACTGTTTCACCATTTTCATGACAGTTAAATGAATGATTTTGAAAGGTGGGGTAATTCCTTTTGATCTGCAACATAAACTGGGCACTTGAACAGAATTATGCAAACCCCCACACTCCACACAACTGTCACTTAGCCACTTGATGAGCCAATGTCATCACCAAAAACAGGAAATAAAAACTGATCTTGCAGAACGAGATTCTCCCACCCCCACCCCTACCCTGCGCCTCGCACTCAGTCCTCACCAAAAAAGAAATGTACACCTATTATCTAATCGATGTACATATTAGAAAACCTCTGTGGGAAATAATTGAAGGATTACACTAATAGGGGCAAAAAGGTAATATTCTCACAGTGATGTCTTTTATCCCTGGAGAGGGCACAATAATTCTGCTGTTCGTGATTCCCTGCAGCGCTTCGGTGTGTACATAAGCAGAAGAGAGTCTTTCTTTGTGCCCTTGTCCACATGTGCCAGGTCCCTATACCTATCGTGAGCAGGACGATCGATTTGTTTCGTCCAAGCAGCAGATCTGTGATTGCAATTGATTTACCCATAAAGGTCTACATTTCCACTACACAACACGAGTTGGGCTGGAAGGCTTAACGTCAACCCAAAACCAAATTCAGCTGCAAGGCTCTTCTAATGAGCTCGGCCACCCTGTAGTCTGTATGTTGCACTAGACCGTTTGTGTATTAAAATGTGTTGTGCTGATTTTTTCGTCAAACCTCACCATTGAAACCCAAGAGCATTGCTGACGATTTTCATAGTAAAAAGCCAGACGATACTAGACAAATCAAATCCTTGTCACAGCGTAACACGATGTATAAATCATGCCGCGACAGATAAAAATGCATGCTGCAATCCTTTAAACCAGCCTGGCTCCCTTTGCTCTCCCTTGGGAAAGCGAATTCCAATGTGAAAGAGCGTAATAATACCAGGGGCTGTAATCTGCCAGAACAGGGGGGCACATGGAAAGGGAGGGGGCTTCCCTACACAATGGGGGACAGATGAAAAGGAGGGGGAGGTGGGGTGTTGAAAAATGAGGCCTGACATAAAAAAAAATGAAGGAAAAATAAAGCAGAGGATTAACAGGAAACCCTGATGGAGTCGGGACACTGGTTAGGGATGGTTTTAGTGTGTGTGGAAAGCTTGCTGCAGGATCCCCCCTCCGTCTCAGTGGGAAGATAGCATCAGAGAGACGCAGCCCGGCGCTGGCTGATGAATGCGTGCATCTCAGCCCACGGAGAGGGAGAGCATCGCGGCGAAGGTAGCACGGGGGTGGAGGAGGCACTGAATTGCAGATAAAAAGCCGGGCTCATCCCTGAATAAACACAAAGCAGATTCAGCCCCCTTTCCCCTTTTCGTTTACTGCATCAACTCCAGTGCGTGTTATGTCGCATTATATAATTGCCACCCTGACTTAATTTGAAGGTTGTTTTTAATCACATCCTTATCGAAATGAATCACTGGTTTTATTTTTTACTTGCAGTCCTGATCCACCATTGATTCAAATGAATACCGGGTGACTTTTCTGTTTACTCTCACTGGACTGAAAAAGCGGCCCAAATCCAGACCTAAATTGACTGCCCTTGTTCATAATTCACACAGTATAAGCTACCGTCTAATTGGGTATAATGAAATAAGCAATTGAGAGAATACTAAAAGTACACGGAAGCTACGAAAATGGTCTCAATAAAATCCAATGGCAGTATAGGGCTACTAATAATGGATAAATGCTGCAATAACATGTTTGTTGAACTGCAGCCGCATTGCTGTTTTAGATAAATAAATTATTATAGACCAAGGTACATAATCCATTCAAATATTGGCCATACCGGTAGTTATGTGTCATTGTGAAATTCAATGGAAGAAAAGGGGCGTTGCGTTTGTCTCCGTGCTCCAATGGCACAGCCACAGTAATTGCTCCAGAATACAAATGGTTTCACAACGAAGCGACCCCCCAACACAACCTTGACCTTTGGCTCACGATATACACTGGGGAGGCGTCAGACACACACACAAGACAGATAGCTCCTTGCTTGCCCAGATAATTGCCTATTTTAATTTCTGCCGTTTTGAAACTGTGCACAAATACAGCATGGGCATATATTTCACATGGACTGTAGCTTTCTATTATATGATTATGATATTATGATTTAGGTCTGCTGTTG
Source organism: Amia ocellicauda (assembly GCF_036373705.1). Lineage (NCBI taxonomy): Eukaryota > Metazoa > Chordata > Actinopteri > Amiiformes > Amiidae > Amia > Amia ocellicauda. Next base: position 19,463,341 of record NC_089869.1, read on the forward strand.
TGTGCATCCATCTTGGTTTCAGTGCTACATGCTGGTTACAGTCAATAACGCTGCACGACGACAATGGATGTATGCTTCTCATCAATGTCGCTCGTGTCCCTCGGTCTAAAGCCACCATGTAGCAAGTCTCCAAGAAGCAATTTAGCAGCAAACACTGGTCCTCTGCCTTTAAAACTCCAGGGAGCAGACTGTCTCCAGAGGAGCTGACAAGTCTGCAGTTACATGTTCAATATTGTTGGAATAAAAGACATGCTGGCCTCTTCCTGCTATTGGGGTTAATAAGTCAGATGAACTGTCATCTTCAGGGGTAACACTTATTGAAAACAATAACACACAGATGTTGATGGGTCAGGTTGCATTTGTCTGTTTTATTTTGGTTCCAAATGTATTTTCTATACAGCAAAGACTGTGCTGTACAAAAAAAAGTGAACGCTGATAATATAAGAAATCTATGTCGTGTTCCAGCAAAGTTTCCAGTGTAATTCAGTGGGAAATGTCTCTACATTAAATAATGTTTTATGTGCTGCTGCTAATACCGTAAACAAACTACACCGTCACGACACATAGCCCTGGCTTACGCATTACAGATGTTTATTTTCTGTATGCAAGACGTAAAGGTATGCATGAATACTATAAAGGTATGCTGCGGAATACAAAATGCAGTTTATCAAAATGTTCAGAGAAACGTGAAGGTTGAATTCGTGTGTCAGTGATAACTTTTTCGTGCCTATATGTTTTCACTGTTTTACTGCTCTATAAAATAAGAAAGATTGGACAATAATGTCTTTCTACACTCAGAATCTGAGAAGGCATTTTTTATTGAGTCATTTATTTGAACAAAGACTAAAAACAGTATTACATTTTAAAAGGGGAGATTTGAGTCTGTCAGATGCAATGATGATGTTTTATACTCATAAACAGGAATAGTGTATATAAAATACTTTATTTGATTATTTTTTAATCACATGTTTAGCCTGAATATATTACATTCAGTGCATTCTCATAGGTTGGTCTTGAAAAGAGGGGAAATTTCTTTCAACGCATGTTTTTTTAATATTCTTCTGTGTTTTAATCAAGTATAAAAACAATCTGTATTTATTAGTAGTATTGCTACTATGGACATCTTTACACTAAATAACATGTGAAAACTACATTCATTTTTTAACAGAGAATCAATAAAAATAGTAGTAGTTGTATTTATACCACCAATTTATGTCTAATAATAGGGATAGAGGGATATTTCGGTACAATAAAGTTCCTTGTATTGCAGAATGAATTATTTAGATTCTCTTCTATATGTACATTTTCCACCAACATATCAAACATCTATGTCACATTTCAGCTGCAATTTCTTTGGATTTGCCCGATGAATTTTAAGTTCTGTCCATCGCCTCAAAAAGAGCAAGCAGTTGTTGAGTTGAGAGAAGTGTTCCTCTAATCAAAGTCGAATCACTGATGGATGCAGCTAGTGTGGAGGCTACATTGAGATGTGTATAGTATGACACAAGATGAATCAGGCATTTCCAGAACTGATCTCTATGTGCCGGCTAACACAATATTTGAAGATTTAAACCTTTGGAATTTAGGATTCTACGAAAGCTCTCTTTGGTTTCTGTTTGCATAGGTTAGATAAAATAAAGATGTTTCTCAAATGACTTGTGTAGCGTTTTCTTCCGACGACAGTGTTTCCCCAGACTGTAGTATAGATTTTTCATGGCTGGTATTGAGCGGGACACCCGATATGCAAGTTTTACTGTGTCTAATGCAACAGCTGGATTTAAATGATCCACACAACAGGTTTGCCTGTTCCAGACAAAAACAGCTGTATCTTTGATCTCCGTGTGAAAACAACAGGCTTTTCAGCTGGGTCGTGTGACACATGATTGACAATCGGACAGGATCCCTTTCACCTTCAAGTCACCTCCAGTTTGCACAACTAAAGATTGTGTTGTTGTTTTGAAAGACGTTTAGAAACGTTCAAGATATTTATTTGAAACTACAAACGCAAGAAAAAACGGCCATATTATGGTCTCTAAATTGACTGCTGTATTTAAACATCTAAATGCTGCTTTCTATAATCCACTGCAACCAGAAAAAGCTACTTACATTTCTCATCAACTGCTGCATGCACGACTAATTTGCTAGCTCTCACAGCACTCAGCTTTTAAAACAAATCTACAGCCGGACAGAACTATTCAGACAACTTAACGATCAATAAGCAGTGTCTTCTAGATGATTCCTTTCCGGGCAAACACCTGCATTGCATGCTGCTGTATGAATGGTTCATTTTCACATTAAGTTATCTACATCGCTCCTTCAATTCTAACTTATACAATTGCCTCAGCATAACTTAATCACTGTCTCACTTTCCAGCACTGATGAGAAGAAATGCTCAAGCTTGTATCGACGCCATGTCATTGCAGTTCAAAGTAAGTGACATTGAAGACGGCCGCACTGAGAGTCGGAAGCTGGATGCGGGCCTAATGACAGGACAGTGGTCTCAGCAGGTCAAGACTGGCCACCTGGGATTGGTGCATTTGAACAAGCCCACGCCACATGCATACAGATATACTACTTGTAGGACAATGGGTACACATGCACTGAATTTCGTGTATACTGTCAAAATTATCTGCAACATATACACAGAATAATCACTAAGAGTAAGAGACAGAGGCCATGTTAAAACAGTGCATAAACTAAAGCTGAAAACGTACAAATATGAGCTTTTTATATGTGGAGATTAAGTAGATGTCCTGTGAGTGCTGTGTATGCTTTAGTGGAGCTGGGATAAAAATGGCTGGTCTTTGAAAGTCAAACCTGAATCATTATGATCCTTATATTTTACTATGAGGGTGTACACAGTAAAGATGCAATTTTATCTAGCTTCCATTAGTGCGGAAAATATATTTACCTCTATATTATGGAGCCAAGATAAACACATACAAAGCATTCGCAAATCTAAACAACCCAGCCTTGGTCGTCCTCTATGCAAATACTATAAACAACACAAAGTATGTTTTCTCTTTCTTGTAGATGTTCACTGATGAATGTGAGCTCTCAGCCCTTTAACCACACCGACGTGCGCTTGCCATTAAAGGGAACAGCTGGCCCGATGCTGTCAAATGACATTCAATGACAATTTTGAGAGAAATTACAACTGCCAAGATGTGAAGCCAAGTGGAAATCTCCTGACACAATCCCATCAGTTTGGCTTTTTGTTTTCCTACGTACGAGTAGATAATGCAGTTTTGCAGGAATATTGGACAACGGGAAAGTCAACGGGAAAGCCAAGCACTGGAGGTTAAAAAAAAATAAGGAGTTGCACCAAGAGCAAAAGACCCTGCCTGCATCACAGACTAGCATGCAGAGGAAAACATTTGCAAAGACAGGAAACGCAGTTTGAAGCAAATAACAGAACTTCCTAAGGAAATGTCATGAACAAAAAATACATATATATTAGCAGGTGGGCTAAAACTGGAGAAACTATTTCACTCACATTACTATAATAAAAGAAACAAAGAATACAGCATCACAATGCATGATGCTGGTTGTTATAGTACAATACATACAATCCTCAGAAATTGGAAGACAAAAAAAGATCTAACACTATTAGAACCGACTCATTACGTGAGACATGATTGTGGATGCTGTTTATTTTCAGGGGAGAATTGGCATTTGTAAAAACTGTTTGGGCACTGAAGGACAAACAGCAGGGACATCAATATTCTATTGTCTGCCTATGAATGCAGACGAATTGTACATTTTTAGAAAAGCATGAGACATATTGATGGAAATCCCTGATTGTGTCAGATAAACCCATAGCCATTAAAAAGGGAAAGCAATAAGACATGTGGTTCGAGATAATTTTTTAAAGGACAATAAGACAAAACAATGCCTTAACCTCCAAAATTACAAATGTACAGCAGTACATTTCTTATTACTTCTTACACTGTTCAGTCCTTTTTTTACACGTATATATCCTGAGAAGAAAGTTGATTTGCATTTGTTTAAACGCAAAGGCATTTCAGAGACACCTGCTTTATGTATATGTAAATAAATAAATACAAATCTCATACTGTGTTAACCATTAACACACGTAATACAGACAAGTGTCTCAAAACACCTAACATGACAAACATGCCTGTACTATAAATATGATCATGGCCAAACGATTGAATAAATGCCTAGTCTAACCTTGTTGAGGAAACACCTCCTGCACCATCACTGCAGTCCACAGTGTTGCCATTTAAACAGGTGAAATTCCTATATGATACATGCCAATCAGGTGGGGGGGGGAAGGCTGAAAATGCATAAAAACATATTAACCCTTAGACAAAGGAGTCTCCCCCAGTACAGATTCCCAGCACATACACTGAGCAGTATATACCCCGTGAGAGCCCCCCAGTGTGCATGCTGGTGTCAAAATTAACACAAAGGATCGCAGTTCTATGTGGCATGCTCCACTATACCTTTTTCTTCCGCTCCCGGGACCGTTTCCTGGTCTTTTTCTTCTCTTTCTCGTCCTCTGCAGCATTAATGTCAAAATCCCTGTTTTTCTTCAGCTGGGAAGCTGCATGAGCCATAGTGAAAAGCTAAAATATCCTTTGAGATGAGGTGACTATAGGAGAGGGGGTGGGAGGGGGGTAAGAAAAAAGGTAAGGATCCTTCTTAAGACCGAGCAGGAGGAAGAAAAAAAAAAATCTTTGCTTTCTATGTCATCCACTGCAAGCTAGCCAGGAGAGAGACGTTGAAGGCAAGCATCACCACTGCAGAAGCTACCAGTTTCTAGGGAAACCACATTTTCCTTTTTGTTGATTTCGTCATATTCCTCTAGTCTTTACCTGAAACCATCCAAACAATGCAGCCATTCTCATGCGTTAATGTAATGAAAAAGGCAGCTGGGACAGAGGAGACTGTATTATGGCTGTATGCTTTGCCACCAGCTGGAAGTGCCTATCTGAGTGGAGGGAACGGGGGGATGCTCCCGCTGTGATTCGGTGCAGATTAGCATACACAAGGAGGAGGAGATGTGTGTCAGTAATAAACCAGTAGTGTCAGTGTTTCACTCTGGCTGTACTCTTATTGTCCAAAATACGATTCAATCTGGACCAAACTGCGATGGTGCCGTTCCACAGCGAGACCTGCTAGAAAATGGAGAATGGTCTTTGCTTTGCTTTACTGCTGATGCTGACAGAAAGAAAGAAAAATAAAAACTAAAAAACTAAATAAAAATGTCATTTACTTGCTTCATGAGTCACACACACAACCCAGAGTCTTATGATCTGCATCCATTATTCGGTGCATCACAGAGCAGAGGTGTTGTGGCACAGGGGGCACACAAGTCCATTTGTATGTGCCAACGTAATTTGTTTATTATATAGTGACATGCTAGTGAAGCGCCGAATATGTTCAAATGCTGGTGCTCTGCTGCAGGCATCTGATTTCCCACAGCCATTACTGGATATTACTTGGTCTTTTTTAATTGGAATAATAATAAGTGCATTCGGCTTAATGCTTTTTTTCCTAGTGAGCCATCTTTAACATTAATAGCCTTTGTGCATTAGTTCACCCCTATAATCTTATATTATACTGTGCCACCTGAGTCCTCGGTGACTGACTGCAGCTACTGAATATTAACGATGGGCGTGAAGAAGCTCCAGTCATAGTCAGCCTCAGTCTGATTGTGTGCCAGTGTACACCACATACAGGGCCTCAGAAATCCACTACGCCATCCTGTCACCTGGATTAGAGCAAAACACACAAAAAGCACACGGTATCTCCAGCACCGCACTCCCCCCCGTCTGCACACCGCATTAAGCTGGAGGGCCAGGCAATGTGAAAAATGTTCGCGAAATCCTTTTTGTGCATCGAAGAAGGTAATTTGAAGCATCGTTGTGCCGTGAAAGCTGTGATTTTCAATCATGCCTCATCCAGAGCCAGATTAGACAAAATTTAAATTTGGTTGCTAGGCAAAGGCTAATGACATTTTTGTAGGCGGTGTTTTGGAACGCAGAAATGTGTGTAGTGAGAAATGGGTATTCCAGACTCTTGCATATTTGTGTGTGTACATTTTTAATTTTATATATATATATATATATATATATATATATATATATATATATATATATATATATATATATATATATATATATTTTTTTTTTTTTTTTCATACATGTATTTATTGATGCCCAGTAGTAGTATTAGATGACAGTTCAGAACCTATGGAGAAATGAAAGAATAAAAGTCAGGACTGATAAGTTAAGAGGCGGATGTTTTGTGGGAATTACTTAAAAAAGGAAAAATACCTCTTTTAAAATATCTCTACTGAACAACGGATTGTAAAGTATTATTACAGCAGATTGGATTTCAAGTGTATTAAGTGAGAAGCACGTATATCTTACTTGTGTGCAATAGCGGAAGAGCCGCTTCCATATTTGTAAATCCTCACTGGGGTCTAATGGTTATAAAGAGCTTTAGACTGATTTTGATTGAAATGAAGAACTGTAAGCGGGCTTCAGCACTGTTATACAACAAGGAAACTGGCCTGGCATCTGGACCTCTCTTCAGCGGACAGCAGCTTGACCTTCATCATGTCCAATTAGCCCACCCTGCAGCTGACATAAGTGGAATATACTTGTGCTAAATAATAACTGCAAACTGGGACTGCTCCGTTGACAAAATCGAAATGAAGGACCAAGCAATGCTGTCTTTACCAAAGCAGAATGAATAGTCTTATCTTAGGTTAGCCAAAGCTCTGGCTGTATTTTCATAGCAAGTTCTTTTTCAAATCATTAGCGCCTCAGATACTAGAGGACAGGCACCACAAGTATCTCATATCAGTATGAAAACACATTCCAAACATGGAGAGATATGACAGGTTTCCATAAACTACAGTGAGCGCACTTTTGAGAACACTTCAAGATTTCTCCTTTACGAAGGCTCTCCGACAAAACGTATTAATTTACCGCAGAAAACCGTACCTGATTTTTGGAACTTCAACGTTCCTTTTCCATCTTTCTTTTCACAGAATCGTTGGAATCCTGACGAATCAGATTCTTTCCAGGTGGAACAGTGTGGTGCAGATGTAGGAAAATTAGTTTTTTCTAAACAGATAAATGCTGAACACCACATGTCTAACGTGTTTTTTTATAATTTGTGTCTATGTCTGCTTCTTTTTCTACACTATATTTAACAGCCATCACATACATGTAACAATATTTTGCTGATTTTGCCATTCTTACAGGATTTTTCTCCTGTCAGTGGTTGGATTTCAAATGCACAAAACTGAGTACGACATAAGAAAATTAGGCTTTGCAATCAACCTGCACGAGTGTCAATAGATTGTACATTGAGGTTGTATACAGTTAAGTCTAAGGTTAAAATAAAAATGCGTTCATGTCCTATATGACACTAAAATGGACTGACGTAGGCACAACCCTTTCATTTCAATACAGGACCCGCTGGAAAAGACGCAGATCCGGACTCACAAGGTTAATGTTCCAAGGAGAGGGAGAAGTCAGCTGATGGTGCAGCTAAGAGAAAAGGCTGGTTGTCGCTTAATGACACAGACATCAGCTACAAAACACAGTTGGGATTGTCTGGTATGCTACAGGAGCAGGATCCTTGAGCTATAGAAGGGCTATAAATGTCTCCTCACTGGTCTCATTTGTGATTTCAATTTAAATAATTTATCAACACAGTGCATCATTAATATTCTAAGATCCATTGTGTATGGAGATGTCAGTTTGTTTAAATGCAGGGTTTAAAATTTTGGGTGCACCGGTTTAACTAAATATTTAGCATGCAGCAGAGAACATGGAGCGTGAAATACTTTTTCAAATTCCGCATTCTGTGACATAGGGCGACTGGCGCAGTAGGAAGCGGTGATGTGTGCCGGGGGCGAGAACGCACATCGGTGTTTGCTGGGGTCTGTGTAGATCCGAACTGCAGCTATTGGGGGAAGAGTCGGAGCACAGAGACTTCACACAGAGCGAGAGAGTTCGCACTTCCAGATGGTTCTCCGGCGCCGCGGCTCTGTTCGTCGACATGTGCTTCAAGATGGTTTCCAGCACAGACCCAACAGAAGCATGGCTTGCACCCCCCACGCTCCAAGCCTCTCACACGTGCAGAGCGTCCTGGCAGCTGACGATGGAAAAGATCCTTCAACTAATCTCGACTGAGAGGATGCACTTAATTATGTACAGAGCCAGGGATGCCCCATCTTAGTATCTCTAGAGTTGGATAAATGGCGAGACTGCTAAGAAAACAGACAAACTCAAAAATAAAGTATGACTATAACAGTGGAAACTAGTACTCAAAATATGAGAGGCATCTGTGACAATATCAAGGCACTATACTTGCCAAAAACAAGCCTATAGTATCCTTCACAGTACTACAAAGAAAATGAGAAGCCACCCTCTAAAACCACTGGCTCCGGGCCAACAAAGCCATTCCCAGAAATGATTTTTAACGGGTCCATTTCACCTTCACACAGGGCAGCACGCCAGGTGTATATATTTGTAGCTGATTTTCTACGTTGCTATTAATAATTTAAAAAAAGCATCCAATGGAAGATTTAGTGTACATGGACCAGTTTGTACTCATGTTTGTACTTGGACCTCTGCTTGGTAGTTTTCCACGATCGTTAAACTCAGGCGTGTACCTGCTCATTCCAGAGGCGGAAACCTCTCAAAGTGTTCTGGGAAAAAGCAAGAGAAGGAAGGAGATGGGCTGATAGAATATATTACGGTTTAATCAATGGATCCGAGTTCATTCTGCAACCAGACATAAAACCAAAGAATTAGTCCTTTATGGAGCACTTTCACAGGGATGAAACGAACGCATCGTGCTCAAAGGGGTTCAAATCCACAACAGAGCTGTGGTCCTTGAATGTAAAAAAATATTTTTCTCATCTATGTTGTCTTCCAACCCTATTAATTGAAGATGTTTATACTGCAAAGAAGGCAGTTGACAGCAGATGTGCGTGTCTCTCGGTGTCTCAGCTGTCTGCCGGCACACATGCATTCAGAAGATGATCTGAGTGACATAATTTGTTTTTAATCTTTTGTGCTCTTCTGCATTTTTGTTCTACTGGCAGATTATCTTTTGTTGATGTTGCTGTTGTTGCCGTGGGTTGTGAGAAGAAATACAGTTTTACAGCAAAAAAAAAAAAATAGCAATAGAGACTTACACAGGTTATATATTTGTAGCGGAGAAGATGAGTGAACTACCAGGCAACATTAAGTGGCAGGGAAAAAGGCGCACTCGCACCTCGCAGGGCAGGGCAAGCGTCTCCGCCTGACAAGCGCAGTGTACGGGGGGGGGAGTGGATCAGATTTGTATTGATGCAATGTGATCCTGGCTTACAAAGTATAAGCGCAGGTTTGTGCAGTGATTTATTATGGTACCTTAGCAAAGCCATGAAAAGTGTTTATGAGTGTTGAACGCATGTACAGACAGAAAATAAAGACCAATAAAAGCACAGGGCTGGAGATGGTTGCCGCTGCTGTTGCTGACTGTACAACATAAACTCACAGTCGTAAGATTCGTGCTGTGTAACCAACATAAATTCAATTAAAAATTAAACAATTACAGTATAATGACTCAACACTTCAAAAAAATCCAGGGATACAGATGACTTTACTGCCTGAAAGACAATTAAACAGGCAAAGTCTGTTTTAGCACAAACTGTTCACCAGGAAAGACATATGCAAACATGTTGTATAGTATTTTAAGTCAAAAAACACATAATGTTCCCAGTTTACACGCAACGTTGTCACAGCACTTCAGAGTATTGCTGTGAGGCTGTGGTTTGATTGCGGTAGGCATAATGTCAGTGCAATGTTTATACGATTTTGGCGTTTGTTTTTATACAGACATGATGTTGTAGCAACGTTACAGAACCGTAAGAGACTTTAGTTGTAGGAATAGTTTAAATTACTCACAGAGGACTTGGAATATATCATTTGCAAAGGTTAGATTAACATTAACATAAATTAACGGTTGCAGACATGTTGCAACAACCCTCGGTTTTCATTCTTACAACGACAAACACAACGTTGGACTGTTGTATCTGGGAGTCTACAAATTCACGTCATCCAAACGTAGCTTCCCATGAGCAGAATGTAGTGACAGTGTAGACACAGCATTAAGATGTCAGCGTGGCTTACAGTAAGGGCCAGTAATCAGTAATGCGGATAGAGTTATGAGCCAAATTCTTTAGACAAAGACGAAGCCCATATCTCATTACATGGGAGCAACAGTAAATGTCAAGGCATTGGTTAAGGCCCCTGTAAAGAACACAATACAGATATTTGCCTTAATCTGGAAACAACAAAAGTGTGCCGATTCATCCACCTTTTTTTTCTTTCCAGAATAATTTTCTACGCCAAGATGTTTTCCTGAACCTGGGCTAAGGATAAGTAGGTCAATATGAGAAAAGACAGTCTCAAAATAGAAAGTGTAGCTGGCTCTCTTCATGAGGGAAGTTATAAAGCGTACATGGTAATTAGGGGATCTGCAATAAACACAGATCATTCTGCAAAACAGTTTTAATTAGGTAAATCATTTTAGTGCTGATAGAAGGTCATTGCTGGGAGACAGTGCTTTATGCGTCCATTTAAAATCAATCATCTGCGACTTTCATGCACTACTAACTCCCAAACACTTGATCATCTCTGCGCTTTGTGCTCTGGGAAGATGCTCTGAACAAGTGAAATATATCTTAATACGCAGTATAATGCAGGTTATGTCACAAACCTCCTACATAACATCAATCCACCTACTGCTACTTCTACTACTAATTATCCAGATGAATCTCAGAAACCACTACATGAAAACACACCAATAAACATCTACCTTATTCTTTTTCTTTCTGAAAGTTCTTGTCAATGTATTTTACTCAGGAAATGCAACCAGTAACAAATTATACAGAAATACCTTTACACCGTCAGCCATTGTTGTCCAACAATGTTTGAGACCTTCATCTTGACAAGATAATCAGACACCAATATAGGCCTAAAGGATAAATGGACAAAATGTGGACAATAACAAGAAATATGCCAATGTGCAAGAAGCACATTATTATAATATTTTTTAAGGTTTGTTGGTAATGCTGGACATTTTATTTTAACTGGGATCTGACTGTAGCAGCCGCTTTAAAATCATAACAATCTAATTAACACTTCCTAAAACACAAATAAATAGATGAATAAATACATAAAATACTGGCAACACTAAAGCAGAAAAAATCTAGTTCGAGAATTAAACTCTTGTTATTATCTGAGTCCCTCTTGTGGTCAATCCGCAGAACTGCAGCAGCTGAGATGTTCTATGCACAGGATTTGCACAAATCCCCCAGCTGTCAAGGAAGAAAAGTGCATTACAGATATTATGGAGAATCAATTAAAAAAATATTGAAAATATGAACTGCCCAATACACAGAGCTTCAATGACCTGTTCAGTACTCACACATTTATTGTCTTTATACAAGGGTGCACCGTGTTAACCACTGCTATCCTCTACCACCACTGTTTATTAATATGGACTGGCTGGGCCCGATTTAGAGGAAAGATAACGGAAGAAAACAAAAACTGCCAGTTTAAACAACATATGACTGAATAAAACTGGTAACAGCACAGTTTAACAGCCTGTCATATAAGAGAAGTGCAACAGGATGGGCGTTGTTCATGATCCAGCCCTCATTAAAGACTGAGGGAGTGTTGCAGCTGTTGTAACCAGGACATCCTTCTGCTCTCATCAGTCTTATCGTTTATGGACAGACAGCAACGCAGCGGGTCGCCAAGCGCAGTGAAAGTCTGCCCCGGGTACCACAGATACGTTTTATACAAAATGTTAAAAAAAAAAACATTTCTCAAGGTAAAACAATAGGTATCTACCAGTCAGTTCTGGTTTAGAGCACGATTAGGTAATTAAAGAAATAAATCCTGCCTAACATCGCCACACCCAATTTTATATACCGTAAAATCCTCGCTGTGTGTGAGTGGGGGTGAACAGCACTCAAAAATCAAAGGCCTCCTTGTTTTTCTCCTGCTTGCTGATGGAACCCAACTTTTTTTCAGACATCTAGTAAGTTGGCAGTTTCTTGTCCAGCAGGTATGAATATCTCAGCCAAACTGCACTTTGGAGACCTTCTGAAGCATCCTGGCATTCTGCAGACTCACAAGCACACTGACAAGACTCACCCTTTATCTTTTAATGTTTCTAAGACCAGTCTGCTTCGAGAGACGATATATTTTTGTTGAGCAATGTGTGTTTTTGATATAACATCTAATTATTACCAAGAGGATATCTGGCAAGTCCATCTTATTTATTTACAAATCTCCTCTCCGTTGCTGTAAATATAAAACTCCCAGTCGCAGGGAATGGTATTTGTTCTTATTAAATCATTCAAACACTGACTGAATGGATGACTGAAGGCTAAAATGAAATATGGCAAAGTCCATCTATATTTAGTTCAGTGCTTCCTCACAGTGTTTATAAGAGGTCAATGTTCTTGGGATCTTGCAGGAAAGCCAATGCAAAAAATAACTAATTTTCTTCTGTTCTTTTACACCACAATCCATTACAGTGGTTTTCTATTGTGCAAAGCACTGGAATTAGTCAGTGCTGTTTCCTTTCTTTGCCACTAAAGGGCAGTCATATCCTAGCAGATGAATCTTAAATGACTATAGCAGTCTAAATACAAAAGCAGCTAATGAGCTTGCAGTGTTACAAAATGAAAGCTTAAACTTTGACAAATGTAGATGTTGTTTCTTTAACAAAATTTCACTTTCTGGTAGATTTGCTCACCAATAAGCAGCCTGTTAATAATGGTTAATTACACTGTTTGTACGTGATGATGCTTCCAAGTTGTGAACCTCCAACTGACCGCTATTAGAGTCCTATTACATTTACCTACACATGCTTTCCAGAAAGTGGATGTACGCAATAGGAAACCAGAGATTCCTGGTCTTCAAGAAATATTTTTGGCTAAAGAACACAACATCCTGATCAAAGGAAGCCAATAACCGAGAGCTCAGTCTGATTGAAAACTTTGCAATCTCTGGGACCAGGGTTAGAGGCCGCTGACCTTGGTTATGTCTACGAGAGGTACAATTGTCACACCTCCTCAACACATGCTCCAAACAAGTGTTTCATGCGAGAGAAAAATAAATCAATAATTTAATCAGCTGAAATGGTAGACGTGAGGTAAGACTCATGCTGTATGGGAGGACACGCATCTCAGGAGGAGGCATGTCTGTCCCTGTCTACACAACCCAAACGTGTAACAAGCCACTGTCACACTTTGATATTCGTATGGGGTCCAGTCTTTAGTATAGTGATTGGATTTGTCGGTCTGCTTAGGAATCCCAAAACAAAGTGGTGCAATATAGTAGTCGAATGTATGACTTCTCATAGTTTAGTACTTAACTAAAACATACACTTAAACCTGAAACTATTACAATGTCAGAAAACATTATGATGATAAACCTTGGTTGACATCAACTAAATCCATTTCACTTCTAGATTTGTCTAGTCAAAATCTTACTTATGAGCTACATTACATATAAAGACTGGTATGACATGAAACTGCTGTGGCTGCGATCACAGGATGTGACTTGGAAACAGTGGAGGCCCTTTGAATATTAAACGTATACAAGAAAAAACAACTTATTTCATTTGCATGAAGAATAGCCCTAAGATTCAGTATATGGGCTATTTTGAATCAGTACACAAAAACTAGACATGGAGATAGTGATTTCATGGACCATGATGCACTGCTTTCCTCTTAATATTTGGACGAATACATAAGCAGACATAAATGTTAAACTGTATAAAAATGACAAATATATTTGTGAGCTTAGCTCTAGGGTTTCATAATTGTGTCCAACTGTAATGTTCTCCTATCCTGCTCCTTAAAGAACTAGCATGGCCTAAAATTAGGGTTTTATTTGTCTTTATACAGTAAGGGTCTTCTCCAGTTGGATTCTATCATATAAGCATTTAAATGCTTGAAAATGTACATTTGACATAAAGACAGTACCTTCTACTATGTTCCAAAAAGCTAAATAATGCCTAAAGCATGTTTACTATAAATGATTCAATTTGCCGATGTCGGTCACAAGGGCAGATGCTGGGATGTGCCCTGAAATTATCCACCAGCCCCCGTTTCAGTCCCTACAGTTCCTGCTGAGAGCCACCTCCCGTTTCATTACTCTGGAAAATAACATTTTTTTGGGCCTATCATGTCACATTGTTTTTATTATACATACAGGGTACAAATAAATATAAAATGATTGACTTTGAAACCTGTATCAATGCTACATGGAATCCTTTTTTCTTCGTATTTTGCTGGATAATCTGAACTCGTAGCAGGCATCACCCCCCAAGCGGCATTCGCTTTTGTTTTGCCTTTATAGCCTCTATCAGTGCAAGCTGTTTGTGTATCCCGACCTTTGCCCCCGTGCTGTGGAGGTAATTGGTCTGTTCCTGCATGAATAGAAGGACGACATATGTGCCAAAAGCATGTTCATGGAAGGGGTGGCTCCAGCAACAAGTACGGAGGCTCATGGCAATATATCGCCACCTTGTAAAATACCAATCATTGGCTGACTTTCCCACACTTTAGACTGCCAAATAAAGGAAATTAAATTACTCCAATTTAAAACGTTAAAAAAATTACAACCATTAGCTGGGCATGAATGATAACTTCAGTTCTTAGAGCACTATTTCCCTTCGATGTGCGTGTCCTTCATTTCAGTGACCTTACCCGAGGACTGAGGCTGTTTCAGAAATAGCAAAGCACTGGATTCTAAAATTATATACTTTCCTTCCGAAACTGTTTTTCCAGAGGAGTCTGTCCTAAAAACGATAACATCATTTCATAAAACAATAATATTATCAACCCCCACTACTTTCTCTCTCTCATCTTTGTTCAGGGATATCAAATTCAAGTATAAAGACATCTTCACTACAAGAATACCTATGGGATGCACGGGGGGCTCTGATATATGGCATTCACACTATATGCCTATATCACTGTAAAATACATCGGGTTGAGAATAAATCCATTTACACATTCATACTTTTAATCAAGTCGTTTTCTTGTTCTCCAAATGAAAACCAGTCATGTCAGTTTTACAGAGAACCCTGTTAGGTGCTGATTGGAGTCTCCAGAAAAGTATTTACAGTACACTAATAAATGAGTCTTGGATGTTTTGAGAAGAACCAGCTTTCCTGCTTTGCTTGTTTTCAGATTCATATTTTATGTTGGTGTTTTCAGAAACCTAATCTCTTGTCATTATTATTATAAAGCAGAATGTGAGTATAGCACAACAAATTCTGTACCTTGGTTGTTTTTCATTGTGTGCTATTGTTCTGTTTGGGTACCTAGAGAAGTGAATGTTTTAATTTCAGATATGAAAAAACTTGATATTAAAGAGGAAAATGTCTGTGTGAACTGGTTTGTTATATTTCTGGAGACCGGTACATCACTGTAATTTATGGGAGTATGCCATAAGAATACAGCACACAAGTACATATGGGATATATATCCGTACAGTCACCTCAGCCTGGAGTATTGGGATGGCATTTGTTTTATAACTGCCCGTTATACAAAGACTTTGTGCAGATTGTACTTGATTAAGAAAGTTACAATTGACCAAGTGAACCTATCCGATTCTGAAAAACACACTTAGCATATGTAACCGTGTATTAGCCTATTCATACAAACAAGCTTATGCGAGCGGGATGATTCAAGTGAGGCAAATGTTTAAATTCACTGCGACCAAAGTGATCACTGCAAACTGCCGATTCTCCCCTCCCTCTGACTGTAGGATCGTTTACTTGATGTCCGCTGCACATTAATCTCTGTTTTTAGGAAGGAGAAACTAATAATGTCCTGCTGCCGTGGACACAGCAACACTTCACATTGTCTATTAAGGAGTAAGACCGTGAAACGAACACTCAGTTGACTTGATAACAATAATGACTCGAGTTGCCGCGGGGAAGACAAATCCGGTAGTTTTTCCACTGTGTTCAGGAATTTATGACCCAACCTGAACCCCTGGAATAGGACACTTATTGACATCCACCATTGTTTGGTGAGTTTTAAATATTAAATGTGATAAAAAAAATGCTTATATGATACAATCCAAATGGAAAAATGCCATACATTTTAACATGTAATGCATAAAACCACCATTTAAGGATCTGCGCTAGGTTGCCTTTAAGTGACCCTAACCAAATAATAAAAACATGTCTTTCTCTGCTAGCTTTTCTTTCATCTTGCCCGGTGGTGGGTGCTGGATCAGATACTTGCATAATACCTATAGATATCAGAGTATGGCCAGATAATCCAGCATGCAACACCAGAAACCATTGTAGAGGCTCATATCAAGACACATTATCAAGGTCTCATATCAGTGAGGCACACACTTGCTTAGAGGTAAAACCAAACTTATTCTAACCTCTGACTTATGATACACATGGAAAGAAATGAGAAGTGGAGTGCACAAGAGATTGCTAGTAGTGGAAGGAATAAGAGTGCATCAGAATTCCTCACCATCAAACTAAGATGCAAATATCAGTGCATATGAAAAGGTGTCTAAATTCATTTTCATATCACTGATCATTGGACTTGACACCATTGAACTAACAATGTTAATCAAGTACGGTGATTCAAATGATCTCATACTAATCAAACTCACAGACAGGACTGCCTGCAACCCTTTGGAAAAAAAAAAAAATCAGTGAACGAGGAATAACAGCTGTTTGGCTGAACCTCAACACACACGAGCGAGGGTAGGCTATATTTCACACATAACATTACTCACATAGTCGTCTTCAAAGGAGGCAAGAATATTGAATTGCATTGAATTAGATATGTCTTCTAATCAAATAATATAAATACGTGTTAAATAGAATACCTTTTTTTTTCTATCACATCAATATACAATGAATAATGGATAAGGATAACTACTCTTCACAGCCACTGAAATGGAAACAGAATAAATAATATCAGCCATAATATTACTTTGTAATTTATTTAATAAAAAAAAAAGATTGAGGCCAGTCAGCCTTTTGAAACAGTGAACCGCAGGCCTCCGATGAAGGACTGCTCAAAAGAGGAACGGCGCTGAGTGACTGGCATGGAAAAGGAGGCCTCCGATGGGCAAAGCGGGTGCGAGACCCATTTGAGAAACACAGCCTGGGCTTCCGGGTTTCTCTTTCTCTCATTTTCTTGGGATTGAAAATCAGCAGCTTTTATGCATTTACCCGAACAGCATGCAGGAAGCTGTCCGTGTGGGTTGCTCGCTGGAGTTGTCAGATCTCTCAATGCCAGCTGATTCATTGAGATTCAATATCATTTTCGCTGCCTATTGGCAGAGATACAACCTGTCATGATGGAGAAAAGAGTTAAGCCAGTGTTTGTCTTTCCAGTCGGCAATGCTCAGCCCAGCTGTAGATGGCTGATACCGTCATACCGCTCCAAAGCTATGTAAATCACAGCACAGTACACCATAGACCCAGTGCTCGCACCACTAATTTCTAATCTAACAGCATACACAAAACTACACCCAATATATTTCTGCGAAAATATTGTTGATTTGTTTATTTATTTTTAGTCTGGTAACCTTTGAATCAAAGACGGAGCCAAAACAGGCTACTCAAGTTTAATCAACATCACACTCGTTCATTCTGGCTGAAGGGGAAGAAAAAGCATTTCTGAAGGCAAAGCCAGGCATAATTTGTGTGACAGCTGTACTGTTGCTATACCCTCCAGACCCTTCAGCAGCTTTGGGTTCTGCAGAAAAAGCCCTCCGCTGATGACTGGAAATGTCAGTCTTCTAAAATCACTGTTTTAAAGTGGTTTTATCAATTTTATGATACTTCTGAGGGAGGGGTATCAGTGGGCAGGCCGAGGTGTCGGCCGCACCTCCCTCGGGAGCTGTTTTCACATCTCACTCGTGGCGTCTCGTGTTTAAAGCCAAAGAGGGATGGTTTCTATATTATAAGCTGACATCGAAACTACCTAAATTCCAAAGAAATATTACATTATTCACTAATGAGACAAATGGATGTCGAATTATGAAGAATATCAGAAGAAACCCAGATAGGGAGAACTTTAACAATTTGTGTAACCATCCCCACCACTCCATTCATCGAGACTAATGACTGTTTCAGACAGCATGTTAAAATCGCATTACAAGCGCACAGTAAAGACCGAAAGAAAATTATTATATCTCATGTTGCACACACAGCACATTGCTTTCTGGTGCAGACACAACAGCTGGAAGAAAGAGCTGATCAAGGTAAACGCGAGCTTTTAAGAGATTAGCTGTGGTAAGAAAAATGTACTTCCTGGTTCATTTCTTTGGGTTTTTAATGAGCCCATTTAATAAATAACTTTCAACAAGCTGTCGGCATCTCTCCGGTCTGTGACGGATTTAGTGCAGTATTTCTCCGGAGTGAGCTCTGCCTCGTTGGCCAGAACAAGTTCAGTCCTAATAATCTCCTCCTTGCAACGGCATGTCAGACTATTTCAATCCATTTAAAAAGAGATTCATGCATCATATTATATTCTGACGGCAGGCATCACATTCTGAAGTGCAGGTCCTAGGTTAATGATGTTTTCACCTGCATTCTGAAAGGTGTGACTTGCAAATTAATAATTCAGCATGGTTAATAAGCCACTGGCATTGCGAGAGACATGCTTATTGGTTTTGAATGTGGCGGTTTGATTGGCGGCCTGGTATACCCATGTTCCTTGGGTGTGGGACCTGTACAGTGCAGAATATGCAAAGTGTCGTGTTTCTGAACATATGTGGGCCTGTAGCATGGTGCCAAATCAATGCTGCTCCACTTTCCAAAGTAGAAGCTTATAAACTATATCGGTAAACAGCTGGGGAGTGGGATTTCATGTATTAGTTGTCTAAAGTCACCCTTACTTTTCCACTGTTTGCATGAAATTGTAGAGCGCTCAGTGTTGGCAAAAAATACCAATGCACATAACAGGCAAAAAGACCACATATGGCTTGGAGGCAGAATTGTCAGTTCTATAATCCTATATCCTACTGACACACAGGTGCAGAAAAGCAAACAAACAAACAGACACAAAAAGAAACTCCTATGGGTAATGATTGTGGCAAACGTCTCTGTCACGGCACTCTGACTGAAAAAAAAAAAAAAGTGATCTCCGGGGTGTTTCCGTGCTTGAAAAATGTTATAACATATCAACATCCCAGGCTTCAAACAGGAGACAATTTTCTATATACAGACTTGTGCGCTCGCAAAATAAAACCAGACAATTCACAGAACTCAAATGGAGATGTATAGTGAACAAATTTATTGATCTGATTCTTAATTAACAGCATTTCGTTTTCATTTCAGCTTGATCATTGCTGTAGCACAAATCAGTTTTGTGACTCATTACAAATATGTATTTGCACAAAAATTATAATAACTGAGTTTGGGACATAAATAACTACCTAGTTCATACTAGGAATAAAACCACACATTAAATTACGTGCACCAGATTTAACCCCAAATTGACTGCAAAGACATTCAAAGAGTCCCCCTGATTTGTGTACCACTTGATTCCACATTTACCGATCATAGAAACTAGACAAAACAATAAAAATAAAAAACTGAAAGACTTTCCGGATTGAAACCGTTTTCTGCCTTAAATCTGTACATAAGCAGCTACTGTACTGAATGCATTTATAATTTCCTAAAATTACCCAACATGATTCATCAGCATTCCTAGGCAAGCAATCAGGCAATCTACTGATTGGGCTTCACAAAATCTCTTTAATAACTAATTGCACATCGCTAAAGATTGATGCCGTTAATTAAGTAAATACCCGGGGAATGAATGCCATTGATGATGGGAAAGCCTGTCACAAATCACTGAGGGTTGTCTTACATTCGATGTTTTTGCAGTATTCGCTCACTGACACTGTTATATTCTCTACTTGACTCAAGACAACCCTGCGTTTCTTGTGACAGGAATTTAAGTACCTTCCTTCCTGGAAAACTAAACGCATTAATATACAATTGTAAATTAATTTAATGTCCATAACTCATTTGAATTTCAGTCGTTCCCCGTTTTAATTTTCATATATAAATGCCAATAAGCTTTTGCAAGGAGCTCCACAGTCTATTGCTGTCTTTCTATTCAAGAGATGCTAATAACGCAAACAAAAGATGCTGAAGCTTATCGACATTTAACACAAGGCTCTCCCTTGAGACTATCTGTACAAACAGATAAGCACTCACTCTTCCTTAATGCCCTGACTTGAATCCCATCACATCTTGAAATGTCACATGTAAAAAGCACATGACAGTGTGTGAAGACGGCTACCCACTACCCAGCCTGCCATCTCTGCATGAGTGCTCATCTTATGCACATGCAATACTGTGTGGCCGAAACGCACGCCTCGTTTATGAACAAGAACTAAATGCCCCTATCCGTCCCTGTGTGGAATTGTAAAAGGCCCGTGTGCACCAACATTAGAACACACAACTGTATTGTTGTTGTTGTTGTTAATAAATACATGTATTATTGTTTGCATTTGTTTATTGAAATCTATATATACCCCCATGTATGACACTTTTTGTTTTGTCTTTTGTCTAGCCGAGGAGTGAATATCCAAGGAAATATCAATTATCCTCTCATGCATTAATGGTGCAAAACAAAGGATATGGCAAACATTTTATGAATGTAAGGGACATTACTGGGCAATGAGGTACAAGCCACTGTTATGACATGATTTAAAACCATTTAAAAGCAAAATAAAAGCTGAGATGCACAATAAAGAACCATTTCAATGTGCATCTCAGATCGTATGCCTTTGAAATTGTTTTAAATCGTGTAATAAAACTGGTCCTTGATGTCAGGCTTCCATTATGGAGATGCAAGAAGCCTGCAGCACACACAACCTGCCATCAAGCAACGCTGTGTGATTTTGAGCAGTTGGGAGTCTGACTTTAAAATTGGACTTGGTACTAAAAGTGTAATTCTGTGGTATATTCTTTATTTTTCAATGAAGCTTGAGTGTCAGGGAGTTCCTATTAAAATAAAAATGTGCCTGCTGCATGTTCTGCATAAAATGAAACCCAGTCAAAATCTTGGAACAGAAATGTGAAAGTTTGCCTATTTTTAATCATAATCGAGTTGGCCTAAGCCTTTGTCAGACTCCAACATATTTTGCTTAGATCATGCTGGGGGATTAGAAATCATCTTTATGAAGAAAACGAGGTCCTCGTCAAATAAAGTGACTCTGCACTTTCACCTAAAGTTCCTGTCTGCTTTACAAACCCAAAGAAATCACCTCGTCATTCAAGCGTTCTCGATTGCTACTCTTCAGTTTAATCACAGGCAGGGAAGTGATTATCATCCGAGGAATCCTCAGAGACACAAAGTGAAGGAAAGAATTAAGACGTCAGCTTACAGTGCAAAGGTTGTATATTATGCTGAAATGTTGCAATAAATCCAGTCAATAACATATAGTCGTAGTTAATGCATATTTTGAATTACATACTGATGGTAAAAGGTACAATACAAAAATAAACCCCTGTCAAAATTAAATTGAGATTATTATTACCAGTTGCAATCAAATATTGAACTATGAACTATCTTAATATGTATCTCTTTCTATCTGTTCTCCTAATTAAGGAAAAGTGTCGTCGGATGATTCTTAACATGCATTCAGAGAATTCTCCAAAGGTCATCGATCAAAACTTTGGAGCCACAGTATGAAATGGGTTTTCAAAAGGTGTTTTATTTGTTAATTTGTGTTTGCTGGTTCAAACAATCCCCTGTGAGCGCTGAAGTGCCTGTCACTTTATTTTAGGCCCGTCTTTAAGCCTTTTTGTTCCACTTTGGAGTTATCCTGTCTATGCAAAGCTTTTCAATCCAAGCCTCAGACAACCTCGGGCTCTCAACCCTGAATGTCACCGTTTCTTACCCCAAGTGCCCTCAGATGAGTTATCAGGGAGGTGACAGGGTAAACATATTCAGCTAAGGGCCTATACATATCTCACACTATCGCTGCTTTTAGAAGTGTGCCATGTATATATAAACATATATTTTAATAAAAAATTTCCACCATTTTTATAATAAGGATCAAGTACAATCTTCAAATAGAAAATTCAGGAGAAACAAAGATCAGTCAAATTTTGTACGATTTCTAGACCTTTCTGCTTTTGGTTGTCACCCTCCTAAAATAATGAAGACTTTTTGAAAATGTTAGAAAGTACTAAATATATTCTAAAAATGAATAATGACTCTTCACATGAGGGTGAAAAAAGCTGTTGCAGCTGGGAGAAAAAAATGACCTATGGGGCAGCTGCATATTTTAAAAGTACAAGATTTTTCAAAATGAATTACTTTACTGCATCACAGGATCCAAAAGATAAAAACAAGGACACAGTTTCTTGGGATCATCTTAAAATAATTGCACTAATACAAATAAGTGATTCAAGTACAAAAACATTATAAAATATATGAAAAGACTGCATTGTCCGGTTTCTAAAAGCTAACGACAGTCACGGTTCGATTCACGTTGCTAACCGTGACTTTGCTGGAGCTTTGCAGTAAATATGGAAGGATGACATTTGACCTGCCTGCATGATACAGGCTGTCATTTAATCAGAGGCAGTAAACTAACTTTCAGGAGGCTGGAATAAATGAAACATCCAAGAATTGTCTATTCGCGTAATAAATTCACAATCTACTTATAGCACCGGTTCTCCTATTTGCACTGGCAAGTTTTTCTGATTTATTTATCATGCTCATTAAAAATGCTAACCAGTTTTCAAAAGACCCCACAAAAGACCCCACAAAATAAGCTCTGACATAATGGCTGCCTAACCCAAATCAATAGCCCAACAATTACACCGAGCAGCTCGACTCCCCACTCCCCTCGATTGCTAATTTGGAGCTGCAGATTACAGAGCCCTGACCCCGGCAAGATGTGACACTTTGATAAGTCTCTCATTAATGATTCATCCTAATTTATGATGGTGTCTGAAAGCCATTAATGACTACAAGCCTGTGAGAGCCACGTGAAAGGGAGAAGGAAGAGCGTACTGGTAAAGATAGACTTACCATGGTTCCCAACCCTTACACCTCAATCTCCAGACAAAGTGAACTTTTAGTACAAGCGAGCATCCTGTCAAAGTGCTGTCACCGCGATGTTGACAAGATCGGAGCGGCCGGTGAAAGTGACAATATGGTGGACACGTGCACAACTCACTTACCTATAAAGGGAAAAGGATTGAGTGAGTAAACCGGCCGCAAAACTAATCTGTTGAGGAGATCAACAAATTAGCAGTGACTTAAGGAGGAATTAGCGCGTAGACACATGACCCGGAAGCGCACTGCATCTAAGAAGACACAAACACACGGATACATAAACAAGCAAAACATTCGTCTGTCAAAGGGGTGAAGGAAGGAATGAATCGTCTCGTTTCAATCCTTAGTAGGGAGAGAGCAGGTGTGTTAGTTGCACAGGTGGAGGAAAAAAAAAAAAAAAAAACTCTAGGGGTTATCGCTCCGGAAACATCAAATGAATGTCTCTCGGTCTGCTGTGGCGGTCTCTGAAAGCGAGCGCCATGCAAGTCGCTGCTGGGATTGAGCCAGGGATCTCCTAGGCAACTGACATGAGCACACAGGAGCCACAAATAGCATACCACAGCCCGACTGCTCTTCCATATCCACTTCAGATGCTCCCAACATTTCACACTCATATCATTTCACATTACAGGATTAATGCATGCAATCACAAAGCACCCGGCTTTAAAGCCCTCCTTTAACGGCAATATTAAAAGCGAGGGAACCCCCCTCATTCAACGGTGTCTGCCTTTCATGCAAAGCAGACAAAGGACAGATCATTTGCAGGGCTTTTTCAATATTCATTCATTTCAATCGGGGTCCTTTCATATAATTGTGTTTTAGATTGGTTTTGTTTAATTGAATTGAATATTGGGGTTTTAAATGCATATGCACTGGGCTTGAATATTGCTGCACAGATTCCTTCTGCTGGAAATATGCACTGAGCCCATTTTCTGTCTGATGGCTCGCTAAATCCTAGGAGATCAGTCACAGAGGCTGCCATTTTATAACATTTTTGCTCTCCAGCTTTTGCAACATGTTTGCTTAATGGAGAGAAACACCTGGGGAAGGGTTTTTCCCCTCTTAGTAGAACTTAAAACAGAAGTCAACCTTTCCTTAAAAGTAAAACAAATAAAGAAAACTAAAACATTTAGCTTAGTCCTGCATAGTAATAACTGATATACTCTTTCATGTATTGCATTCATGTGTACGTACTATACATAAAACAGCATCCATTTTTACATCAGATCCAACTGATGAGAACCTGACTGAAGACACTACTGTATACCAACTTATGAGGTCTGTATCTATACTGACAAGTACTCAATATATTCACAATTATGCCATGAAATAACACATATTTCTCTCCAGTGTAGCCTCTGTGAGAGGTAATGGACAAATGTCACAGTACAAGGCTTGCACAGCTCTCAAATTAGGCTAGGGCTGTGTGTCAGTCTTAATAATTCATATCACAATTTCTATATGCATGGTCTTATGTCTACAACACAGTATATCTTTGACCTCTATTTCATTTAGGTTTTATGGCAAATTTAAATTTTATCTGATTTTTTTTGACATATATTGGAAACATTCGTGGATACAACTAAGATTCTTTCTCTGTTTTTTATTTTATTTTATTAAAGTAAGTTTAAATGCACATGCAATATGCATAGTTGTGCGGGTAAAGTATAGAGGTGCTTTTCAGTTTGGGAGAAATTTAAGTGGAATAATTTCCATCATGGAAAATGATTTGCCTTTTGAATTGGTTACAAGGCTAACCCACTCACCCTCGACATTATAATCTGGAAATACCCTGCGAGTGATGTGCTCTAGCCAATCTAAAACAAGTCTCTACCCGGCCAGCACATACAGTTCCCCCACAGGGAACCAGGATACGACTAAATGAGTTCCTCCTCTGCTGCAGAATGAGACATCCGGTCAGTTGGTCCCCTTTACTTATCACCCTATCCATTTCACTTTAATTATGCACCCTTTTCTCGCCTAAAATATATCTCTCCACACACTCTCGGTTCATTAAAAACAGCCTCCCAGGAAATGTTACAAATGCCAGCGTGAGTGTTGCACATTACTGCCAGGGAGGAAATAGCTGTCGAGTCAGACACAACGAGGATTGCTCCATGTGCCGATTCGGCTCTTACACACCGGCCTATGAATCAGGGCATCTGAGACGCGTATTATAGTTATCACCTCAGTTTGAGGACCCACAGGAAACTGTAAATTGGATGCATGGCAATTTTGCATCCTAACCAAATTCACGCTCCGTTATGAGCATGCTCTTAATTACTGTGCAGATTGCTCCTGGAAAAACAATGCATTTTGCTTTCCGTGGATTCTATTGTTTTTGTATGAAAGTAAACCTCTTAGCATGGAAATTAACTCCTGGCTTCCCACATGAATTACAGCTGTCAGACAGGAGGTTACAGGAATTGCTTTTTGAAGGAATATGGGTAGCGAAAGTTCACACCAGGTGAGGCTTAACACCTTCATAACAGTCAGAGCTGTGGGTTTACTTCAGAGAAGGGCATAACAATGCAAACTGCAGGCTCCTTTGATAGTATGTAGTCATCAGCTGATTTCAGAGATTCTGACATTATAATGAAAACAAATCACTTTATAGGAGGTTTTGAGCAGTCATTTGTTATAGGGTAGATGAGTCTCAAACAATACTTTATCCCTTTGCACTTTAGAAAAGATATTTTAAAATGATCTTTGACCTTACAAAAAACTCCACAGAGACTCTCAGTAAGAGGGCATTTAGAATTCACTCGTTTTCTCTCTCTCTTTCAATAACTGACACTCATTGGATTTCTCATCACAACAATGAACCCAAAGGCAAATCAAACGGCGAACCCACTTCCTGAGATCCCAGCTTTTTCTGAATATACGCTGAACGTACTCAGTGTACAAGTGACGTCTCTTTGCTGCTTTAGAAAAGTGACACCGAAAATAAATTGGCAAGAGGCTTTTCCTTTGTTTGTTCCCAGCAGTGAGAAGGAATATTGATGAGCTCCGAATGGCGGCGGAGGATCCCCACCGCCACTATGCCACGGTGCGCTGTCACTCACTCTCTCCAGCAATTTATATATATATATATATATATATATATATACATACACACACACACATAAACTAAGGAAGGAAGGAAACGAGCACATTCAGTTGCCTCGGCATTGCTCGACGATTCAGTGACAGTGATTTGGAAAGCACTCTGAAAGGCTCAATAGCAGGGAACTGCCTGAATTCACCTGCAGGCGATCCTTTGTGAGGATTTCTGGGGTAAGGCAGAGAAGCAAACTGAATCACAGATAAAAGTCGTGAGACAAGTACAGTATATGAAAGCTTTTCACATCCCGACAACATTTGTAAGATTCCCATCACAACTTCCCCTCAATCTCAATGAGATGCCAATTTGTATTATGTTAATAAGACAGATTAATATATTATATTAATAAGACAAAGATGATGGCATGAATGGCTGCTCGTTTTCTAAGGTAATGACAAAACAAATGTATTTTCTTAACAGAAAGAGAGTAATCATATACATGATTTAAAGGCCTTTTCGTCTCAGTGCCAAATATGTTCACATAAAAAAAAGCACTTTAAAGGAAATCCCTTCTAAATGAAAAGAACATGACATTTCCTTCCATGATCCGATATCCATGCCCACGAGGGTGTGCGATTTGACTGATTCACGGGTCCATAAAGGATATCCCAGCAGGCTGGAATTAAAGATTGCAATAAAGGAAGTGGATTCACGTTGAGAACGGGGCTTTTCAAACAGGCGACCCGACGGTACTCTCGTCAGTGCCTGCCTGGAATCGATACCTGCAGAGGACAGGTCCACACACATCTTCCCTGACTCAGACTTATGGTGTGGGGTCTCGCTTGGCGCCTGGACACAGACAGCGTGTCTCAATCACACCCACACCTACACAACGGGGCCTGCTCATCACGGACACATGAAAATGGCAGGCAAGAAATATGCCAGATGACTCTACAGTCAGGCCAGCAGCACACGGACTCAGACTGGCCTGGAGCGAGTAAGCCACGGGGGTGGGTGACATCAGGAACACGCATCAATATCCAATGCAGTAATTGATTTTCTGTGCAGCCATACCCTACTGTTGGGAAAAAAAACTGACTATGTCGTTGTCTGTCTGTAAATATTATATTTTCAAATCAGAAAGCCCCCCAAAATAACAAACTTAAAAGAATTTCTCAGATTGTTGACTTCAAAAAGACCTTCTCAGCTCTTCCGGAAGGCAATCATTTGCCAGTTCTCCCAAATCCTACATATTGCAAAGCTTTATTTATATGATCTGTTCTGCAGTCCTAATTAGCACGTATTATACTCAGGATAATGTGGTTAACTGGCTTTCAATGCAGATCTGTTTATTTCCCTCGTCTCTGGAGAGTCTGATTATAAATCCCAGTGGAGATGGTGAAACACGTGGCATTCCAGGAATTTGGTTTGGAGAAGCAAGGAGGTATCATTCAATACTCTGAAAACCGCTCTCCGTGGCTGCCAATAACAACAAAAATTGTGAACACATCCATGAAATCAGATTTTTAAATACAAAGGGGAACATAAACATAGATATTTGTCAACTTGGCGTTTTAAAATATCTTCCTTTCGTTTAATTTCAAATCAATGCTCTTATTAAAACTGCATACAGTTGAATATAGAAGATATTAAATTATTTAAAAATATGTACTTTTCTGTTTAATGAAATCTGTACAAAAGTGTTGTAGTTCTTTCTGGTATGTTTATATCGCCATGAAGAAATATTTTATTGTGGATTGACTGTAATCAATAAGCCTACACAATATTGTGAGCCACTATATTTATTTGCTGACACTGATGTTAACAATGCCTAGAGGGAAAACAGAGGATGAATATTTTATGACTCACTGCTGTGAAATGAACGGACATTTAGCCACAATACAAAGGTTATTAATGTCCAACAGTACATTTGGTTCAACTATGGTGTGCCATTACTTATGAAAATCAGTCTTTCACTGACTAAGGAACTCACTTTGAATATCATGAATTATAATGAGCAAAGGCGGATATCAATTGATTTTCACCGAACTCTGTCATGTTTATTTGAATCCAATGAATTCAGAATTGATTCAAAGCACTTGTGTAGCTTAAGATCACAATTAGATTATGGTTTGGTGTCTGTTTTCACACCCACAATCAAATGAAGGCTGCCTCCTTACAAGCTCTCAGAAACCGAAATGCAGACTCTGGATACTTCTCAACTTCTAGAAGGTCAGGTTTGTTAGCATTTTTTATTTTATTTTATCTGATTCAGTCTTTTATTTTCTTGCTTCTAGCCAAACATAGCTGTGCTGAGGTAGATGACTGGTTTTGTCCAGTCTGAACACTATTCGATTAATCCTTTTGTATGAGTCACCGTTGATTGCCCTAGAAATGAAAGGGCTGGCATTTCTAAAACATCAAAGCGCTTTTAACAGACTCCATCTTGCTCTGTAGGTGGGGGGGCCTTGACATAACCACCAGCTTGTTGAGCCTCACCTCACTGGCCAAAAAACGATTGGAGGACCCTGTCTAATCGGGGGAAACGCAAAGATACTTCACAGTACATCGCTCTCCTAAAAATCCCTGCAGTGCTCAAACAAGAGGAGGTAGTGGCTCTTCTGTTAATTAGTTCATAATGCCCAATGCATGGGAGTGGAGTTAATAGGATACAGCATGTACAGAAGGACTAATGAGACAAAATCTAAAAGCTGAATAGAAAAGGCAAATCTTCTCTATTATTTTTCTGTAACACCAATATTGTAAAACTATGCCAAATATAAGACAAATGAATACCACTGGTTTGTGTATTTATTCTTTTCCCTGACAATCATCCCATCATTGTGGTTCAGGATTTGCGTATTCTCCCAGCATGCCTCTGCCCGGCCCGCGGAAGCAGTGGGGATGGGATGATGTCTCCAAGACCACGTTCACACCTAAGATTTAGGACAGCCCATGATGTGAACACTGATATGCCTTTGAAACACATTTGTGTAGTTTAAGACTGAGTTTATCCAGGGAAGCTAGAGAAGATGTCAACACCAATTACAGCTTTTGTGACTCTATAAACTGTCTTGTTCAACCCAGCTAATAAATAAAAAAACATACTGGGCTAGTATTTCACTTTCTTCTTCAAACACATTTTTTTTGTTTGTTGTGTCTTCTTTGTTCTTCACATAAACTTATATTTAGCATGCCTTTATAGTTTCACAGCTTCACAAACGAATCAATCTGAGCTGCAAGGCTGGTACTACTAGCAATATGAAATATTAAGATTTAAAGATATACACTGAGCAATTTCATGTCTGAAACGTAAGATGCCTTACAATTTCAGTTTTTAAGAAACGCTTTGTAAAATGAACAAGACTAGTAGACAAAACAAACATAGTAACAATGATTATTCCCCCCATTTTCTAACATCAAATTACTGTTCATGCCGATTTGGACTGAAGGCCGAACGTGCCACGGACACTGGCCACTCATGCCGCCAGTGACTCCTAGACCCCTCCTTAAAAGGCTTTCTCCCGCCTAATTGCCAGGGTTTGCCCAGCTTTCCGTCTCTACAGGGAATTCCCATCTACAGCTGTCAGGTGGCACAACATGGATTATACGTTTAAAGGTTTATCCTGCACTCCAGGCACAGGTTCGTACCAGACCAGCCAACTGGAAGCTTACAGAATTACCTTTTCTCATTCCAGATTTTTATATATCTCTATACACTGGAAATAAATCATCTAGCTGCAGAAAACTGATGCCTGAAGGGCTTGCTTTTTTTGAGTCAACGTAGTCTCTGTATTATCAACTAAAGGGGGTTTAATCTGCTGCAGTCTCGTTATGTCGGCGTATCATATCCCCTACGGTGCTTTTTAGAAAGGAGCAGCGAGATAAGAGAAGCATGCTTTCCCTCCTGGTGTTGTGTTCGCAACCTGCCTCTGCCTGCTGAAAAATCATCCCAAACTCCTGGAGACTGGGCGAGATTGGCACGACATGGCTGTGTTTTTAAATTAAACTAGGCATGAGTGATGCACGCCTGGCAGACTGCATTCATAGAATTTGGTCTATGCGTTCAACTCTCTCTTCTTTTCAAATAAAGGTTTAAAGCGCTTTAATTGCCTGTCTTAATTACATATTTATCTAAGTCCCCTCATGCATTACACACATTTTTTAAAACATGCATCTCTTTAAACATATTAAAAGGTTCTTCTTTTTCCCTTTACTCTGCACTGCAATTTTAACAAAGCAAGTTGTCTGGAATAATATAGTTAAGCAAAGCAAAGCCAGTCTCCTTGAAAATCCAATCATCTGGAAGTAACTGGGAACAATCGACCTCAGTGGAGGACTATAAGTGTTCCGGATGATTCTCAAATCTACCCATATCCTGGAAGTTGCTTCGCAGCATTACATCACCCTACACATTCGAGTGTTTTGTGTGGCCACATTACTCACATCAGATCATAATGTGTCAGTTGCGATTTATTTTTCTAATCTATAAATTACTCTTAAAAAATGGAAACTCTTAATAGTTGTGCCTTTTTCAGACTTCTTCCAAAAGTGCAGTATTTGCAGAATAACTTCAGTAAGACTGCGAACAATGATTATTCACTCAACCATCTGCTGTTCAATCACTTCTCTTCTCGTATATCGAACACCATTCTGAGTAAAGCAGTCGTTATTGCACACCCAGCTTATTCGCCCTATCCTTCAGTTGTTTACGTGTAAGTTAATTTATCGTCCCAGAGTTAGAAGCTATTTCTGTTTGAATGCCTCACACATTCCCAGGGCTAACTTTTGGTTTGCTGATAAGACTAACTCTCATCTTCGGAGATTCCTCTGCAGGTTTAAGCTTCCACCAATTCACTGAAGTCGTTAAGTATTTTCCACCCCCGACCTACTAGTACCATTTACTATAACACATACTTTGCTCCATTTTATAATTCTTGAAAAAAAACTTATTTGCTAATTAAAACCGATTTATGAATTGAGACCGATCAGGCTTAACAGATAAAGGCAACAGCCGTGGATTTTGAGTTTCTACCTAAAAGGTCAGCAGCTCTGGTAGAATTCAAAAGGCTGTGCCAAACCGTAGATAAGCGGTTAGATAAGCAAAAGGTCAGAAAAATATTTCTCTGTAAAAAGTGGAATGAACTGACAGCAGAAGCCCCGGCACCAGTGTTTTACAATCACAGAGGGAAAGGATGAATATCTTGTTTCGGCGAAGGAAAGGTCAAGATCCGAGGTGAGGAGACATCGTTATCCTCTGTGGTTCGTGCACTCCTGTGTCTGCATGGTATAATGACATTTAAAACTAAGTTTTCCTCAACTTAAAAGTAACCAAAACGCCTCTAAAGTGAGACACTGTTATAATAACACAAGGCCATCGCCCATGTACTTACCAACCCACTTTGGCAACTGTTGCCTGCCCATGTGATCAGGACAATTAGTACGGAGGTAAAAAAAAAAAGCGAAAGGTACGTTATTTTATGCTCCCCTCAAATCCTGTGAAATCTAGTAGCTGCTAAATTGGTTTTGCTGATAATAGCTGAAATACAGTAAAGGCAAAGCGTACAAGTGATTTGCAGCAGTGAATGTATTGCACACAGAAAAGCACCCTTCTCATCCAGGACACCACTCTCATAGAGTGGATTGCTTACAGGGCAAGCCTGTGCCGAACTGCGTAGACACCACCAAGACAGCGAGAGAATCCTATACAGAGAGATGTCAGTCCTCGCTATACCACGGGGTGGGTTTGTACAACATGGCACTCATTTTTGTTTCTCATTCCTTCCAGAAACGCTAGAGTAGTAACCTCCTGCCATACACACCCCCGGTCACATCAGCCTCGCAGGTAGAATCCGGACAGGCCAGCAGCAGGTACTCATGGGAAGGGTCATGTGGGTTTTCACATTGTCAAAACAAAGCACAGTTTACAGGGGAAATAGTATGCCTTAAACATGAGTATACACATCTATGCTGTGGTACACACGGCATGAAGAATGTTACAGACAAACAGAGGAGATCTGAGAGGTCTGATTTAAGTTATTCCCAGGAACGTGACCTTCTTTAAACACACTTCCGAAGAAACTGAAGAGGGAAATGGGACAGGCATTTTTTTCTAATGAGCATTATACATCTTCGGCTTAGCAAAAAACTTCAGATGTAAACGGTGACCTTGTTGTTGCCTGACAAGTAATTAATGTGTTAAGATCAGCCACTTTAAAAGCGAGAGTAAAACATTTTCTTTTTGGGCACAGCAGCCCTACGCCGCAGTCAAAGGTCAGTGTTATTAGAGAATGAATACATTAATAACTTTTCATCCAGGAAGAATGGAAATAATGTTCATCCTGCTAAAAGGCATCTTCTTGGATAATGAGATACATCAGGTCTAGATCATTCTACAGCCACTAAAGAACATAAGATTCCTACTAGCTGGCCTGCAACAGGTCCACCACGAACTTATTAAACATGAATAAGATAATACTGCTATAACACTGGGGAATTCTCTGCAACAGTAAATGTCGATTGTACTGTTAATTTCCCCTGGCGGCAGGGAAGACACTCCTGAGTATATGCCAGAGAAGAAGGCATTTTTTACACATGAAAGGTGGGTCAGGAGTGGGGAGCTTTGTTCACTCCCGGTGATGCTAACACGGCCGTACTGTGTTGTGGGAGGGCATCCGAACCACAACTACATTCATTAAACATAAAACAAAAAGGCAGTGGTTCCTCTGAACAGCAAAGGGATTTTTTGTATGTATTTTTAAAGAGCCCATTACAAAAAATACTTTTTAATTTTAGAGTCAGTGTCACCCATCAGTCATTCAATACGATGTTGATATATTTTATTTACTGAAGTCGGGACGTGATAAAAAAAGAAATGTATTTTCGACTTTGGAATGGCCATTTACATTAACCAGGCCAAAGAATTGCAGCAACCCCGCTTGTTCTGTTCGCAGGAACCTGGGCCAATTTCAGCATTAAGCTTAATGTTTGTCTCAGCAAAACCCAATATGGCTGCAGAAAATGGCGATGCTGGCAACAAATGATGCAATAGATTATGGCTCAAGATGCTTCTTTTACAGTTAAATTGTTTTCACCACTGACTGAAATTTATTTCAGAAATTAAATAATCACTTTTTAATCCACAAGGACAATTTCTTAATTGCTGGTTTAATTCATTTATTCCAATAGGCAGAAGAGCTTTGGAATTTACAACACCTAAATTGCTTCTATATAATGATAAATACCTACATTATTTCTTTAAACTGTTCCGTCTGTTTAACACATTGCCCATAGGCAGGTTAAAATAACATAATTAGAATATAATTTAAAAAAAATAACTGAAACGATTTTTTTCGCGGTGAAAAATGGGGACAAATATGCAACCTTGTAATGTAATATGTAAATATTAGGAATAATCAAAATAAATATATTTTTAAAGTTATTAAGCACTTTTCTTTACAGAAAAATAAATAAATATTTAAGAGTTGGTATTTAAGATAATTAAAGAATAATACTATTGATCCTCACATAAAACAAGCCTTTAAAGGAAAAACACTGTTCATTTTAATCTTATTTAATGTTTACCTTTTTTGTTGATGTTGTTCTATTTTATAAAGGGACTGATGTGTCTTTCTATCTCTTCCTTTTGGATTAAGTTAATCGTCTAAATACCAAACTTAAGTATCCGCGCTCACAGCTGGTGCTGCCAACGCATCACGTTACACTTCTGTCAAATCAATCTCAGGCTCCTGGGTCCACTGGAGTTCAGTTAAACATTTAAGCACTTTTCCAGACCAGTCTTCTTCCATCACCTACTACATAGGGTCCTATCACATTCCACCGACATTAGAGACCCTGGGAAAATACGCATCTACGATTAAGTTCCGGGGAGGCTGCTGAATCGACCGACTAAGATTACAGGTTCAAATCTGGAACCCCACATGTGTGAGGACTCTTCTTCCAGAAAACCCAGAATCAGATCATTATAAAATAATATATATATTAAAAAGCTGCTTGATTGTTTCATTCAGATAATTCTGTATTCCCAAGAATTCCCCGTGTTTTGATGTGGATTATCAGTGTGAGAATGTGCATCTAGTATCAGAATTGCACGCACTGTCATACCAGCTTTATGTTATACTTACCTAATACTGTGGCAATTGTGTAAGGTGGCAAATCAAAGATGCAGAGAGTCATTTTGCACGTACCAAGAAGCAAATGCAACAGCATGTGCGATCACTGAATCGGCTAACTCTTTTTAATTTCTGTTTTCAGCAGGACTGTCATTAATTTTTGGTCTTTGCACTTTTGTGTGTTTATTCGTTAATATAAAGTGATCTCCGGACATAATTGCCATCAAGATACAATTTGTATAATGTATGTATTCCATTTACTAATTAAAACTAATGTAATCCATTGGCCAGACACATAAGCAATTATAAGAAGGAAAACACCATAAGCAAATACCATCTGAGGTAGTTTTCCAAGTCAAAAGAGATTCTCTTACTTTAATTATTAATAAAGGTAATGTTCTGCCCCATGCCATTTTGGCCCAAAACCAGTATACAAAACAAACTAAATAATTTAAATTTCAAAATGTGTTTGTACATCTAACTCTAAGCAGAATATTTCCCTATTATTCTAAAGGGCTGTTATTTTGAAACGAATGTAAGTGTGATTAAGGGTCTTTACTTGGGAACTTTCAAACATGTTGTGTTGTTACTCATATTTGGAAGAATATGTTTTATCAATTAAATAACTATGCGTCACTATTAAAACATCGATCATACCACTCTAAAGACCAATAAGGCCTTAGCTGTGGGCCAGTGAATTAAACTGGAGTTAGGTATACCAGGTTCTGTAGCTTAATAACACAGAAAATACAAAATTGTTAAAAGCTTTGGGGAATAACGTTTGTTCACAGTCTGTTACAGGAAATTGTTATGACAAGATCTACACATCTATAACATCATATAAGCATTTTATTTACAAAATATATAGAATGGAAAAATCATAATATAGCTTTTTGTTTGTTGTTGTTATTGCTATAATGTATAACTTATTATAATGTATTATATTCTACTTTTCCATTTGTACACCAATTTGACAATTGAACATAGTGTTCTTGAATGGTTTACTCAATAGGTTTGTAGTGCCCTGAAAAGTTGGCAACTCAAATTAGTTCAGATACAGTAGTTCAATTGTATAGTTCACATCTGTGGACATGCCAGGACCTAGAATCAACTCCCTAATATAGTATTTGTCAAAAAACACTTAATGGATCAAACTCCTGTCTTTAAAAGGAAGTTCTGTTGGTTTAAAGATTTTATTTCAAACCTCCTGTTAACTATTCAAGGGAATAGTTTATATTTTGCTCTTTATTTATTTATAATATAACTGTTGGCTGCACAGCGTGTGGATGTTAGTGGAGTCATGTGAAACGCGCTCATGTGTCTTTGTGCAGTTATGGAAACAGAGTCCTGTTTAAGTGATACAGGAATGCACTTTTACTTTCTACACTTTAACTGCGGCATATTTGTTGTCGTCTTAATCATTACACAGTCCATTTTGAAGATGTGTCACAATGAAGTAGCAGTCTCAGACATATTGAAGCTTAGCTACATTAATGGCCATACTGTGTTTCTTCAGTATGGACTTGTTTCAACCCATATTACATTTATTTGCATGGGTTTTATTTCAGTAACACGTAGTGACACGCCATCCCACTGTGCTGATCATTAGCAATCTCTGTCAGAATTTGCTGAAATGATACTCGCCCTTA
The DNA here is from genome assembly GCF_036373705.1 of Amia ocellicauda. NCBI lineage: Eukaryota > Metazoa > Chordata > Actinopteri > Amiiformes > Amiidae > Amia > Amia ocellicauda. Next base: position 19,499,305 of record NC_089869.1, read on the forward strand.
TTGTTTGAAATTGTTGCATGTGTAAAATAAGCTTAGTCACAATAACTGACAAGTGGATAATAGTTAATTCTTGGAAAACCAGATACAAAATACATTACTCAGTAAAAGTCTATTTAAAGAGCATATACACTTGTGTACAGAATGTCCTGTGAATGGAGACGTCCGAAGAACACTGGAGCGAGTATAATTAATTAAAATTAATATCCTTGGAAATGAAAAGAAGTTAAGTTTGCTTTCATGGTTCATAGAAACATGTTATGCATGAATTCTTCCGAATTGTTCCAGAATTATATGAAGTACCAAGCAGAGCCACTCCTTCATGAAAAGTGAATTCAAATGCTTCTTTAATTGATTAGGGTCATTTTTCATGCCATTCCAGTAGTCATTAAAAAGACAATTTTGAAACACAAAATTAGATCGAGTGTTCAGCAGAACTGTCAGTGATGGTATTTCTCATTAAGGGGATGGAAGAAAAAAAAAAGATGGCACCTTCTGGTCAAAGTGTTTATAACCTCTGGAGGTTAAGAACATGTTTGGGATCTATTTCAGCTACTCAGTTCCCTTCTCCTTCCTTTCTACACTGTTCGCCCAATGAGATCCACAGAGCTCACTTCCTGTCTCAGATCCCAATTATAACCGCATGTACCCACACTGGTTTCCATTTACACTGTAAACACCCTGCTAGCTTAGGCTCCGACTGAAGTTCACCGGATGTTTGATTATTTTATCGCATTACTTGCTGAGACAAGCACTTCCACGGTTACACACCTGTCACACATTGGGTGCACCGTGCTTTAACATCACTCCACTCTACCCGTTTCTTGTATCCCTGACTTGGAAACACCTCATCCAGTTACACCTGGGCAAAGGAACACCGTTACACAGACTAATCAGTACGGACATGACAACAGAATAATTAGCTACATCCCATGCCATGTTTTTCACATTTATATGTATGTCATTGTACGATGTACTTTGCATAATTTCCTCAACTGACATCTCACTTTCAGGTCACTGTTATCTGAAAATGAACGCGCAATGGCTTTCGTGAAGTACAAACTCCAAACTTTAAAATATACATGAATTTGTTTGATTGTGTTGTAGAATAACCAGCACATTGGAATCCCCAGTAGAAAAAAGAAGCAACATTTGTTCTTTCCAAAGCAAGTCAATTATACCCAATGCCTCCCTGCAGAGGTTGATTTCTTTAAACCCCTAAGAGCAAAACATCAATTTCATGTACAGAAACAAAATTAGTAAAGCCTAAAAAATGAATCTGTCAATGTTATTTAATCAGAAGTTCAAAATATTTACCCAATGCCATACAATTGGTATTTCCAAACATCACTGTAGCATTGCATTCCATTTGAAGTCTGGAACATACAGGACTTAATTGCATATCTTCAGAGCACTTGCCACTTAATCATTCTTGCAGTTTACATGTGCGTAGACCCATGCTTTTCATGTCTCTGTGCTGTATTTGTCTCATGAATAAAACATGAGGGCGTGTCCAGTTAAAACATGGCAGCTTCTGTGTTTTGGGAACTCCAGGGAAAGACCACTTTTAGCACTCAAGTGCACTCATGTGATTAAATTCTTACATTTTCCATGACTGGCTTCAACACAAAGGAGTATCGCCGGAATAATTCAAGGCTCTTAACTACCCCCTCATCCTTTCCCACTAAAGCTCATATTCCACCTGAAATTAACACAACAAAGAGAAGACAGCCATCTTCAGAGTGAGGCTTACCCACATTATGACAAGCATAGCCGAAGATCTAAGTCAAACCATTTTACCAAGACCTTTTGTTTGTTTTGTATCTGTGTTCCTCCAACCACACTAAATCTAGCATGTCACTATCTGTGTCATGTATTTATTACAGAAGAAAAGACTATGCAAATCCATCATTAAAGCCAACCTCATGTGTATACATTTCCCCGTTTAAAAACAACAAAGACATTCCAGTCCAATCCAGACCCATTTTACTCAAGGGGGACCCAGGGTCGCTTTATTTTTATTTTATCTGATGTAACTGGCCTGAAACTGTTCCATGGAGAACAGCGAAACCTTGCAGATGGAGACCGCACAGAAGCCTGACTTCCACCTGAACCACAATCGCATCAACATTTCTCACAGTGATTGACGTTCATTTCAATATTAAATGGCATGCTTCTACTGTGTCGACGTATGACATGTCAAGGGCCGAGGGAGATCTTCATAACAGCCACTGTCTGCTGTTTACAACATCCAGCACCGGCACACTTAACAGCATCTAAAGGTCAATCTCTCATAATGAATGAGTACAGATCTGGAGCAAAACAAATAGAGACTAACTAGTAGCATCTCCTAAAAAACGGTACTTCTTCAAGGGCTCTGTATTGTAGGAAGTGCAAGGATGACAAAATGCAGATAAGTGTTCTTAGTAGACACATTTTCTTGCCCATTCCATGTGTTGCTAAGCAGCTCAGCAAATGCTTTGGCTAATTATAAATATTAAAAAATTGCTTACTGTCTGTGAGATCTGCTGGCTGGAATAAGATCTAGAAAAGATCCTATGGTGTCATTTTAGAGTAGACTTTAATGCTTTATAGAAATTGATACATTCAAATATTGTATGTTTGATTACTTAAGATATGAGACTGGGCATATTCATTGTGTTGTCAATTTGTGCACAGTACTTCACAAGGATTATTGTGTCCTTTTATTTTGTTCCTTGTTCCTCAAATGGATTTTTTTAATGATTCAGGAACCTCAATCCTTTATGATTCTGAAAAATCGATAGAAAAAGAGATAGTCCAAATAGGAAAATGTATGTCTTTCGTAGGTACCTCTGTCTAGCACTACTGTTCAGTTGTGATAAGATATCTCGGTAGCGTGTTCAAATAAAAAGCCTATTCCTCATCTTAAAAGGAAGCTGGGAGCTCACAGCTTAAATCACACCAGAGGTTTCCTCTTACTTGAACATACTGTACTGCCTCCATACCACGATTGCTTTCATTATTGACACAGCTGGCACGGTTATACGTCCAGCTTGCACACGGACATCCTAAACTGAGCAGTAAAATCCTGACATTATTTATTTCTCACATATCGACTTAATTGACAGAACACGCGAAGAAGTCGCTTTTCCGGGGCTTTGAGCAGCATGGTATTTGATTCAGCTGCCATTGTGTTCATCGAGCACGGTGGTTATGAAATCAACATGCATGACGGTGGAAACGATATCCAGATTAGTTTTCATATTTTGAAGCTTCCAAAAACACTAATAGAAGACAGGGCACTGTTGTCAACTAACCTTGTAGTCTTGGCAGTGTCAGTGAGTAGCTGATCTTTGGTAGATCAGGCTTAGCTTTATCTGTCCACGGTTTACCATGCCCAGATGTAATCAGAGTTAAACCCAGTTCATTTTCTTTTGCTAACCTACGGGTGCAGCAATGTACGACTTCAAGCATCTCAATTACATTGCAAGCGACGGATTACCTGGGGTTTGCAAATCATACACACACACGGCATGGGGCAATGACACACAAATGTTTATCTGTAATTCCTCAAGCCAAACCATCTGTTGCGTGTGCTTTTAACAAGGCTTTCAAATGTCCCCAGTAGCGTGGAAGCTTCCAGATTGAACATGTGCACTAGGGGCCCCATCAGACGCAGTTAACTCGTGTCAACGGCTACCCCAGCACTAACCTCCACAGATGACTAGGCTAACGCGGGGCAGCAGGCGAGTTAAACCCGCTGCGGAGCCACCCCGTGCCACCCTGCTGTGCGTATGCAGTGGAGGAGCTCAGTGCTTACACAATTGATCTCCTCAGCGCCCTGATGAAGGAGTCCATTATGAAGGTCAAACAAATGGCAGCAGAAGTCGTCATTTTAAGAGTGATGCACGGAGACCCCGGCCAAGTGTTGCATGTTAGCAGAAGGATCCGAATCTAAACAATCGTAATTCACAGGAACGTTCATCACGGCCCAATGTAAACCTCAGTTCAGCTGAACAGTATACAGGGATGCATGGCACGAGGCTTCAGAGGGGAATTTATTTAGTGTTCCTTCTGGTGTTGCTCATATTCATTGTTACTGAGGTTTTCCTATGCAGATTCAACCACAGCAATATCCAGATCTCAACAGAAAAGCGACATTTTGCATGTAAAAACAAAAGAAAGAAAAACATTGGAACAGAGTGTACCCTCCGATGTCTGATGTCAACAATATATTACAATAGGGTTCTCTGCTTTGAACGCGACTTGGAGAATGAAGGTGTAACTAATTGAAATGATTGCAAAAACTATTAATTCAATTATGATCAAATAGAAATAATTTAATGATACCAAAAGGCCAGATGAAATCACACCAGTCTTTCTTGTGCCGTCCTTCCATATGCTATTGTTTCTGACTTGATGGCAAGGGGATACAATTACGTTGTTCTGCTCGGATTTATTGGACATTTTGTGCTGCGTAGCCATCGCTTGCTGTGCTGTGTGTACATTTTCACTTAAAACAAAACTAAACAGTTGACTGGCTCTGTTGTGAGCCATGTATTGATTTTTATGCACTTTCCGGTTATTTTGATGTACTTCATCATACACATTCATATGGTCTCTCCTTGATTTGACTCTAATCTTTAAATACTTTCTTTCAAAACAGAACAATAAGGATAATTAAGGATAATTATTATTATCATGCATAATAAGAATAAGATTTTAATTTTTTTTTCCTTTTTTTTTTTTAAACAAGACCACACCCTCTCTCAGAAATCAAAATACACAAATATGCATACATTGTGGGTCACTGAAGTGGAGTTGTTTTGATGCTTTACAGTTGATTACTGTATGGGTTCACTGGATTGTTGTTCTGTGTGGGTCTGACTTTCGTAATAAAAGAGGAAAAATAATACACTTCTATGAACAAGTGCTGTGGTTCAGACCGTGTGTGTGCAATCTCTCTGAAAAGCAAGTGTGTTTAAAAATGGAAAGGTCGCTTTTCTGTTTGTATGTCTTGGTGGCTCAGACGCTGAGCACACTTAGCAACAGGTTGAAGGAACATTGCACATCCATTGTACCAAATAACATCCACCAGGCAAAACCGAGATGCAATTCACTCTTGGGTGAAACAAAGGCAGGGTAACCTGACAAACACCACTGCACTGCTCTTATTAATAGTGCAATAATATCAGACAAACTCAGTTATTGCTTTTGCTGTACAAAGCAGTCAATAGTCAAGTAAAGTAACCAATTAATAGCATGTTTAATCCATTGACAAAAAAGCAAGGCGTAGCAGGACCATAAAAAGAACTGCTTACAAAGCATTTAGGCTAAATTAAAGCACACTCAAGTTATCTAGCTTCTGCCATTAATCAGGCAGTGTTTAATTATTATTAGTGCTTTAATTTTTTTCTAAACTGTTCTGAAATCCTCAGTCAGATTTCTATAGTCTTTCTATATTAATAAAAGTACTGCGTTGGGATGCTTACTCTGCTGCTGTGCTTACATGAAAACACTGTTATATGCTTAACCTCTGACTTGAAATAAACTATATGTTGTTTGTCCGAATACTGATTCTCCTCACACTTAGTATGAGATGACAACATGCTGTTTATTTTTTTTGTTGTTGCAATTATCAGACTGTCAACCACACAACTTAGTACAAATATATATTAGAATTGAGAACAAGCAAATATCAATACCAAACAGAAGGTGCATTGGGAGGATTTGTGTGAGGGTTACGCTTAAATCACAAGGTTTAAAAACTTCCAAAGAAACTGAAAACATTCCCAATGAATAAAACCCTAAATGTTGAGGTTCAGCTCATGGTCCTTTATTGCAATTTCATCCTGAAATCTCATAACAACGTGCCACCCAAAAACAAAAACACCCCTCGTCGAACACACCCACTGACTCAGCACTAGAACCAGGAGGAACATTCCTCTTTTCTCTGGGAATATAATCTGTTGCTATTACAAAGGAATCAAACTTTGTCCAGAGGAAAACCCCAAACTGAAATCCAAATCAACCCCTTTTCCCCCAACCATGAGCAGGTAAGCCCCACTCCTGAAAAAGTCAGCACTTTATAAAGATGTTTTCTTTACCTTTTTTCCTTTCTTTTTCCTGTGAGCTGGCTTGCCGGTGCCCTTTTCCTTAGCCTCCTCGCTCATTTTAGGTTATATCTCTCTTCCGATTTTTATTCCAACATTAAGAGCTGTGTTTTCAGTATTTTAATGCAAAAGTCCATGTGCCAGGGGTTCCCAGCAGGAGTAAACTGGGCAGCTGATGCCCATACACAGAACCAGTTCCACAGCTCCGATTCACTGGTTGATGTTACCTTTTCTTCTAAACATCAAGCCAGGGAGGAAAAAGAAGAAAAAGAACAAAAAGCAGTGGCAACAAAGAGATTAATATTCCTGCAAATCAATATCCTGTTGAGCAGTTTCTCCGCTGGGTCTCACACCCCAGTGATGACACCAATAGAGACTTTTAGCCTCTACTCCTCTGGTGCTTTCTTCAGTCTAAATGGTGCTGATGGGGAGACACACTCTCTCGCAGGCACAGACAGAGAGAGAGAGAGAGAGAGAGGGGAGAGGGAGAGAGAGAGGGAGAGAGACACACAAAGAGAGAGAGAGGGAGAGAGAGAAAGAGAGTGAAATTAAATGGCAGACTGCTGACAACTCTCAGAAGCTCTCCCCCAGTCAATGCTTTTCTCTTCCTATGCACGCTGAGATATCAGATGTGATTCCTGGGAATTGCTGCTAGCTTAACAGACCAACTCATTAGCGAGATGCATCAGGTCCTTCCAGAAAAGGAAGTCTCCGAGTACGGTGCCACTAAGATCAGGTTACTGGATCTTGAAGAAGAACCCCTCCCTTCGGCAGAATGGATGCAAAAACAATAACAGAAGCAATGAGGGCTGGCTGATGACAGGGCTCAGAGAGGCTAGTGCTGTGAAATCTATTGCATGGTCTAGTCTTTTTATTGCTTTTTGTTTTATATAGTTGTTGTTTCCTCTCTCTCTCTCTCTCTCTCTCTCTCTTTCCCTCCTTCAATGCACAATAAACAAGGTGGTCTTTATTTAAATCCTGGACTGCCACCCAAGTCCTCACTTTAAATACAATAGCAGTGTCACACTCGAAAGCACAGAACAGTCCCCCTGAGCATCCTCCAGTTATTGCTGCTCCTGTTAGACAAACAAACCCTGCCTTATACGGTGGTCTGTGTTTAAATGAGCTGCAGGGGAGGGGGGGTAAGAGAAGAGAAAGAAACATTTCCGCTGGCAGTCTGGGCAATACAGACTTAGCACATTAAAAGAGGAATTGGCTTAATTTTCACAATTGCCTTTGTATGAATAATTAACAAAGCCAGCCCCCCATCAGCAGTAGCCATGGTGCTGGATTAGCACCAGTGTCTGGCTCTCCCAGTGTAACTGGAGTACAATTTGTTTTATTTATTTACATACAATAGGATATATTGGGGAATTGTAATTAATATGTATTATAATATGTATCATCATATTATAATAAATATGTATTCTTCATAAATCTGGTTCCAGGTATTTATATTTATAATATATATATATATATACACACATACATACATTATGTATACACATACATTTGTTGACTGTTCTAGACTTGGCCATGTTGATTAATTATGCTGGTGTCAAAAAAACAATAGTTCAAAAACATTTGCTCTGATTTTCATGCATTCATTAGTAATGGCATCCAAATCACAGTACACAGTGCAGATGAACGGCAGGGGTACACTAGTGCTGGGATTGAACACGGAGAGCAGTGTGAACCATTTCACGTGTTTCCTCCCGACTCTGCCCTCTGCTGGCCATGAGGTAAACGAGACAGACAAATTAAAGCTCCTGTACTGAGCGAGCAAGCCATCTTTCTAACACCTGCCTGAGGAAGGAGGTTTTAGGCAGTATAGTACTATAAAAAACATATATAAAAGAAGTATGTACACAGCTGTTGTACTTTACCCAGATTACACCAGTTAAAACAGCTGTATAGATGGGTAATTGTATGTATAAATAATGTGATGTATTGTAGCAATTGTACGTTTTAATCTAGAAACGAACAATGGCGTTGCTTTCGTTTTGACGTTAGGTAGTCTGAGGATAATGAGAAATACAAACGAAAACAAACAGATTCCACCTGTGAAGAATCAAAGCCAGTCCAAGTGCTCGTCTGCACAATCCGAGCCCCCGAGCTGAACAATCATCTCCTTTTATTACAATTTCTAGTGGGGTAACTGCTTTATTCACAGTCCATTGAATGAACTGTGAATGTTTACGACCTGGAGGCAGCCATGTTTCACCTTTCAGCTACCGAAATCCTCGTCTGACATCAAGGGCTCTTACCAGCTCCTCATAACAGATAGCTGCCTGTTATTAAACCCCAGGCATAACCAAGTTGCCCTTTCCTAGAGTACATGCTATTTTTACAGATTCCTGCAGACACGGATTGCTCATGTGTAACGTTTCCAGAGGAAGGCAGATCTCAGCAGGTCGGGCTGATGCCGTGAGGAGCCAATCAAAGACGCCATTTCCTCTCCTGCCCCCATACTTCAAAAACAACATACCAGATTTTTTTTTTTTTTTTTTTAAGTATTGCAGATTGTATAATTCTGACCAATTCAAACACAAGAGAAATGGCGACGCTTTGTGAAAACCTTTCACGTCACAGGAACAAAAGCATTGAAACACCCTATATTGTGTTGAATTCTTCCAAAGTGATCCCAGTTGACAGAATGGATCACACAATTAACTCTTCAAGGTGTCCACAAGCATCAGGTTAAAAGCCTCAATCCCATCCGTGCCAATCTCTCATTCACAGATAATAATCTTGCCTCACACTGTCATCACCATAATTGACCTCCATACATTTTGCCAGTGGTGGTCTGAGCTATTTCGCACCAAGGCTAGGCTTCAATCAGAAACCCCCAACACACACATACACAAATAGAAAATGATAAACCTGTGGTCAATGACGTCTTTATTTATTGTAAGGTGTTTTTTTCATCTCCTTAAAAATATACCCGATATCAAGTTCAGGCCTGTGGTTTCATTCTCCACTCCATACTCGTAGATTTAAAACTATTTTCCCAATTATGAAGTGTTTATATGGATTTACAGTAAATACAGTGTTTGTGGTATTTAAAAAAAAGGTAAGAAATAGATATATATTTGACTTTGACTAGACTAGTCATGCATTCATGTAAATAAAGATAAACAACCAAGCAACAACAGCAACAACAAAAAATTGCCAGATTTGCAAACAAAGGTTTACAGCAAGCATACCGTTTAAAAGGAGGTAATGTTAGGACTTTATCACCAAGCACAGACTTGTCAAAGCTCTTTTATTTATCTTGGCCGCATAAACACTTCTCCCACATCAATTAGCGGCCGCTCAGCCTGATTGGGAGTGATGGCAGTGCTTGCTCTGATGCTAGGGGCGATTTCCACAGGAAGAAGAATGAAGCCAGACTCGACGGTCTTTACTGTTTTCCCCCCTCTCTGTACCAAAACATCCAGGTAAAAACTGTGAATTTGTATTTCTACGCAGTGATCTGTATCAGAGACAAACATTAGTTAACGAGTGGGAGTTCTCTTTTTTTTTTTTTGGTCTGGGATTTTGTGCACCGAAGACAAGGCATTCATCTCCGTTGGCTTTTCTCGTGTTGCTGCTCCCCACACTAAATAACAGCTTCAATAGCGTCTCCCCTTTAGCAAACGATTCAGTTTACAGTTTACAGTTTTGCAGTCTCAGCTACACTGTGCATAAGTTCAATTTTTTTGCTAGGTAATGTGGCTCTTTCCCTTGCCAGCAGAAAATGCACCGTGCTTTGGCTTAGTAAGCAATTATATAAAATTGTGTATTTTTTCATATAGACGGTGGCCGAGACACAGTGAAACCTTTGATATCTCTATGGCAGTGCATTTGTTTGTTTTGTTGGGCTAGGTTAGGTTATCTTTTTAGCTGATAAAATAATCCTGATAAGTGAGATGTGGCAGTAAGCTGACTTTCTGTGTTATTGTAATGGACTGTGCAGTTAGAAATACAGCTGCTCAGAGGAAACGGAAGATTTAAAAGTACAGAGGATCCCTGTGGCAAAACGACAAAGGAATGAAAAGGCCAGGAATACCCAAACCCCTATAGGTTACCGTTCCCAAAAAAGCCACACACTTGTTCCACTTTGTTCTACTCGGTGTCCGGCATTGCACAGAGCTAGTTTGCATCTGTCCTTCACAAACAGGTCAGTGCCAACAACAAGTGTTTTGCAGATAAGTGCTACTGTATCAAATCAGGAGCCATCTGTTTAGTGATCTACTACATAAACAGCTTAAAAGTGTTCCATGTTCACAACAAACTCTGAATTGTAACACACGTTTGTTTCGACGAGAGCTGTAGGGAAGTCTGCAAAGGACACATAAATGGGATGGCTACCATATGGCTCCAAATTCAAGGGTCACGTTGGTCGTTTTCTGCATCTCCCATCAGCTTGCACAATCCTGTTATCTTTATCAGATTCCTTCTTGACAAAAAAGAAAGGCTTCCAAGCAACAGAATGCATCATGCAACAGATACATTAAAAAATGATTCTATAAAAATGAACCTGAACCCATACACTTAGTGTCAGTCAAGATCTTACTTCCATATATTTTATTCTGGGATTTTTGTCCAAGGCTTTAAACGAGACCATTAATAAAATACATTTAAAGAATTATAAGATCGAAGGGTGACGTCACAGAAATGTTTCGTAATTGCTACATTATATAATTGAACATTTGGGAAGCTGGAAGCATTTCCCCAACAAATAAATATCTTTGCATACTATTAGAAGAAAAGAATATGAGTCAGATATTTCTAAATCATCTTGTGCTGTTAAAAGATTTGGTTGTAAAGAAAAGACAAATCCCACAGACTAGAAATAGACTTCTCGTCATGAGCAATTTGTCCTTGAAAATCTTGATTGGTTATGACATATCATCATTTGTTTGGTCCGTAATTGGAGATGTACTCGCCGCTTCTTCAGTTCACAAATGTAACCTCTGATCTCACTCTGTAAACATATGTCAAGAAAGTATTGATTTTTCAGAAATGCAGCAATATTATTATACAGTAAAGAATTAATTATATTTGGATTCCTCCAGACAAAGAAATATTCATTATTTTGGTGTTTCCATCTGCATTCATTACATATTTCTATTCCAGATTTAAGTTTTTACTATGCGGACGCAGCAACATTACTTTTATAGTTTCCAAGTTGCTAGCAAGCAACTCAACTCACAAATGAGCGGCAGGGATCTCAGTGCTGTGCTTTTTAACATGAATATTACAGTCTATAACATGAGGTGTGCAAATGCCAAGCTCTGGTTTACTTGCATAACTGTGTTAAGAGTGCAGCCATCAGCAGATCCTGTAAAACATTCCCGGGATTTCTCCTGGGGGTGGTGGCAATAATGAGACCGTTTTGCTCCAATACTTTGCACTGTCATCAGCAACGAGAATGAAGATCTATTAGTTCTTGCTTTATACATAGGATAAGAAATATTGTCATACATATATATTGTTAAGAGTGAATCAGTTCTACCTATTAAGACTGATCAATGAGACTAATATTAAGACTATAGTATTGATTATAATCTGTGTTCATATTCTTTCTAATGAAATATGAAACCATGCCCCATATGAATTATGATTTTGTCCTGCTTCAAGAGCAAAGTAGTTGGATTAAAATACCTCAGATAAGAAGTAGCAATGCAACTAAAATGGTGTGTATTTCTGACTGTTAACATAACACATACACTCACCTAAAGGATTATTAGGAACACCATACTAATACTGTGTTTGACCCCCTTTCGCCTTCAGAACTGCCTTAATTCTACGTGACATTGATTCAACAAGGTGCTGAAAGCATTCTTTAGAAATGTTGGCCCATATTGATAGGATAGCATCTTGCAGTTGATGGAGATTTGTGGGATGCACATCCAGGGCACGAAGCTCCCGTTCCACCACATCCCAAAGATGCTCTATTGGGTTGAGATCTGGTGACTGTGGGGGCCAGTTTAGTACAGTGAACTCATTGTCATGTTCAAGAAACCAATTTGAAATGATTTGACCTTTGTCACATGGTGCATTATCCTGCTGGAAGTAGCCATCAGAGGATGGGTACATGGTGGTCATAAAGGGATGGACATGGTCAGAAACAATGCTCAGGTAGGCCGTGGCATTTAAACGATGCCCAATTGGCACTAAGTCTTCAACTGTCCAATTTTGGTGAGCTTGTGCAAATTGTAGCCTCTTTTTCCTATTTGTAGTGGAGATGAGTGGTACCCGGTGGGGTCTTCTGCTGTTGTAGCCCATCCGCCTCAAGGTTGTACGTGTTGTGGCTTCACAAATGCTTTGCTGCATACCTCGGTTGTAACGAGTGGTTATTTCAGTCAAAGTTGCTCTTCTATCAGCTTGAATCAGTCGGCCCATTCTCCTCTGACCTCTAGCATCAACAAGGCATTTTCGCCCACAGGACTGCCGCATACTGGATGTTTTTCCCTTTTCACACCATTCTTTGTAAACCCTAGAAATGGTTGTGCGTGAAAATCCCAGTAACTGAGCAGATTGTGAAATACTCAGACCGGCCCGTCTGGCACCAACAACCATGCCACGCTCAAAATTGCTTAAATCGCCTTTCTTTCCCATTCAGACATACAGTTTGGAGTTCAGGAGATTGTCTTGACCAGGACCACACCCCTAAATGCATTGAAGCAACTGCCATGTGATTGGTTGGTTAGATAATTGCATTAATGAGAAATTGAACAGGTGTTCCTAATAATCCTTTAGGTGAGTGTACAATGATACTGATACTGCTTGAATAATGATTGAATGAAACAGAAAACGGAAGCTGGCGAAAAAGCAAAAACATCCGATTATATTTTTTAGGCCACTATACCCCCACATCTACTGAAGAGAGTGTCTATAGAAACGCATTACTGGAGGTTTTCAGGCCTGCCTCTATGGGTTGCCAAACCTGCAGGATTACCCTGGAGTTTCCTGGAACTCGAGCTTAATCTCCAGGATACAGCGTAGAGGAGTGTTTCCAAACATTTCACATCTGAGACACACCTACTTTTTTCTTTTGATACACCAAGACTTCCCAACTGCCCACCTCGTTAAAAACATTTACAAACTGCGGTGAAGCCTGTAATTTACTATAAAGAGTAAAAAAAACAGTAAACCTTCTGTGGCACACTTGCTCATTACTCTGGCACACCTGTTCATTGTAAACCCTTGCATAGTCAGGTAGGGATATTACACCTGCCATCCTGTAGCAGTGCGGCATTTTATCTTAAGCAGCTACCATGGTAAAATCAATGCAGTTTCACTCTGTCATAGTTATCATACCTACACTCCTCCAGAGACACACTGACCAACTCAGAGACTCTGATTAAGTTCCAGAGAACAGAAAACTTTCCCATCGTCGTATGTTCACCCTGTGGAGACTGTGGCTTAAGTAAATGGTTCGATTTTTTTAATATAACAACGACATTTGCATATTCAGTGTCGGTATCATTCCAGCCCTGACTGCAGCACCACACATTTTATCGTAGAAGACAACAATAAACTCTTTGGTGTACTTTAAACAAATGACTAGGATTAATCTTTCTGTCTTTTATTCTTAGTCAAACACACTTTGCATCAATTAAAACAAGTTATATAATAGGTTCAACCTTGCATTTCAGGAGATATGGTGTTGAAATGTAATCCCAAATTAAAAACAAATGCAAATAACCCCGGTGAAGCTCGATTCTTTTTCCTTGGAGGTTATTATCTTTGTGCACATGAAGCAGAACTGACCAGCACACTACAGCTGTGGGCAGTTTTATAATACACTGTCAGAGTGATATGATGAACACTAGCGCCATGTATGTGATGTATCTAAATTGTAATTGTTTTATTTCTGTGAGACAAGCATTGTCTTGTTTCTTTTCTCTGGCCCTCAATATGTTATTAGGTAATCTGCTGTTCAAGAACAGGACAAAATGCAGGATATGGGAAAAACACGCCAAGGCACAAGATAATGTAATTATACAACAAAGTGAGAGCTGCAGGTCAAAAAAGCTTTATTTGCTGATACATTTACTAGAGTAAAGACATATTTAATAAATACCAAACTTATAGTAGTTGCCATTCTTGCATTAAGTTACTTATGCGTCACCTGTGACCTATACATTGCTCTGTACACTATACTACATTATACGCACAATAATACACTATATTAAGTCTTAAGTGTGTTAGGTAATGCCATTAACGTTATGCATTAACATTAACCACACAAGCCCTTGCTATCTTGATGGCTGAAATGCAAAGTTTTTCAATTTCTTTATGAGGTTCTCAGGTATTGGTTTTATTTTTGCTATTTGCAGAGGGGCGCCAGTTTTGTCAAATCAAATGTGCAGGGGTCTGCCGACTCCTAACCCCTTTCTCTGACATACTTCTCACCTTTATGTGGCATTTAGGATGCCTATTGCAGGAAGGAAATATTTTCCAAAAAAGAGCAGGCAATAATGAGAACATATTAAAAGATTCTCTGGAATAGTGGCTGGGAAATTAAGATTCAAAACAAGTTTATAATAGTAAATTTAGTGTCTTTCTTTTTAAAAAAAAATTCCTTGGGGTTTATTTTGTCCTTTAACAATTTTGATAGTATTTTTACATTATCTAAGGGAATTGTTAGTGTGTACTTCACTGTGCAAGACTACAGAAGAACGGCAATATTTCCTTCTGCTATTTTCTGCTAACTAAGCAATCTACAGAAGCAAGGGATTCTTCAGGGTCAGTCGGTCAGATAAGAGCTAAGAGTTAGAGCATTGCTCTGCCCAGGACAGCCGATGCAAAGGGACCTACTGCAGTTGAGAAAGCTGAGGACAGAGGACAGAAACTAGGCCCATTCTGAAACAGGGTAAGCAATGCAGCTGAAAACCCCATCCTTCGTATAATGCTAATATTGCTCTAAACCCCATCTAACGTGTTAAAACCTCCAATCAACAACATGGGTGTATTGGAAATGCCCCTGCAATTTGCCACCATTGCCAGAAAGGGACACATGTACTCTACAAAGTCAGCAGTCTGTTTAGACAGGTGTGCCATGCAGAATAGGTTTCCAAATTAATTTTCCATAAGTCAATGCTCCATTCTTCCCATGAAGTACTGGAAAATTGTGGGGATTTAATTATTTATCAACAATCCTTTACTTCTCCCTGCTTCATCACACTTTTGACCTGGACAAACAGAGGATCAACAAAGGACCTAACAATGTAGTGCAGCCAATGGAGCTCCCACACTGACGAGCCCACTGCATGCTGGGTAAGAGTATCAATAAATCAAACTACATAAAGATGCAGAAAAAAAAACAAGGTGTGTTTCAGGCTTTAAAGTCTCTAAAGTCTGGCTGCCACAGTTGGGTGAAATAGCTAATGATTTTATTGCTTCCTAATTAGCTTTAATAAAAAGAACAAAAACAAGGCTCTTTTTCCCCGGTCTCAATACAGCGCAAATATATTTTCTAAAAGGAGATGAGGAAGAAAAACAAAAAACAAAACATGTGCACTATTCACTATTATTATGGTTTTGTCTTTATTAAAGGACAGTAAGCCTGCAAATATATATTAATGTTTGCATTCCCAGGTGTAGCAGGAAATGCAAAGGGACAAAAATACACTGCCATTGTCTATCATGTTCAACTTGACCTCCACATGCCCCTTGCAATGCAAAGAGAAACATAGCTTCAAGCAGAAAGGAGAAAAAAGAGGGCACAACTGGCACAGGCAGAAGTGATTACATTTATTATCTTGGTTAGTGCAAGTTAAATGCTGCTTGAGCTGTAAAGAAGCAAAGTAATGCACGAGCAAGCACATACTGAGCACTTTCGGAAGTTAAATCAATATTCACAAAAGGCTACATTCTGGATTATATATACAGATTTTCAAACACTCTTCCTTAAGTATCAGATGTTATTTAAGCTATTTGTTTGTTTGTTTTTTATTTTAAACATCAATAGTTTCTTATGGAAAAGCAACCCATATAAAATAAATAAAATAAACCCTTTTCTGTTCTTGACTTGTTACTGAAAGTGTCCTTCATACTTTTCAGAAACAGATTTGTGGTGTAAAGTTCAGTGTAAATGTCAGTCTCTCTCATATGATTTAACACTCAGATATCCCCTGATTTGATGTCCTCTTGATTTCCTCTTTGCTCTTATACAATGATGCAGTATTTTAAATACATTTATCTTGCATTTATCTTTCTTCCCCACTTAACAGTGCAGCCCAATTAACAGGCTGAAAGCTGACAGGGCCCCGCAGAATAAGCAGCAAAACTCCTCTTTACGGCTGAGCGTGGAGAGGCGGGTAAGGGGATTCTGACAGCCACGGGGTACCCAGACTGTACTGGCACTGCAAGCATGAACGTGGCTACAGAATCCATCCAACTAGGTTACCGTGCCCAGAACTGTCTTAAAGAATCGGCTGCTTCATTACAGGTAATTTAAAATAGACTGAAAGATTGAGGTCAGGAAGAGGAGTAAAATAATCACCAGAGCAGGTGAGTCATACCTGCCGAAGGTACCGGATGGAAAAAAGACACACAATACAGGGACTGAGAAGAGAGGGCTGGCACATCACACAGCCCCAGTTCACCCACTTGGAAAAGCATCCATTTTGGTTACATTTGGTCCATTTTGCAGCAACCATCTATCTGTACCGTGTATTTTCAGACTACTGCCCCCTAATTGGCACCCACAACACAGGAGGCTCTTGTGCTCGGCCTTGATCGATGGCGGCCGTGACAGAGGGGCACCCCTTGCTCTGAGTCACTGCGATCCCCCCCTCCCACGGCGCTGCTCAGACTGCATGAGAGCCGCTGAACAGTCACGGCAGGAGATGTTCTTTTCGAGACTGCTATTTATTTCAGTTTAGTTCACTTAGTTTAAACTAACTCTGGAACGCCGAGTTGTTATCCGAACTCTCGCTGCTCACAGACACGCTGACCCTGGGAGCCAGAGCCAACGACTACACTTATTCGCATTTCAGTTCCCCATTGGAAGAATGGATTGAGTTTACGTGCCAGCTGGACAAGGTGCACAGCTCATGCCTAAACTGCCCCCTCCATTCCTAACAGACATCTATCCAGTGTCCTGTGGCTGCAGATTGGCCATCCATGTTGTCTGGACAGCCTGGATACTAATCAGCAATCTTCAAACCGAAAATTTTTTAACAGATGGATCCCTCCCACACCCTCTCCCCCAAGAGCCCTCGTAATTATATATATTTTATTATTATTGTATTCTCTGACCTTTTCCTTAATTCCCTAAGTGCCCATCTGTCAAGTCCTCAGCAGTTGGGAGAATGTGCATGACCCCTATAGCATGCTATTAATCTTTTTATATGCAAGAAGAAATACCGTCATTTCCACAGACTTGATTGATACGTGTCCTGTGATTCTCAGCCGTCAGGATGGTCACAATGGTTTACAATAGAAAAATGAACAAACAGCAGACATGCTTTTAATCTTGTCCAGGATTTATCACTTCAGAGCCAGAGCTAGGTATACTGTGTGCGACGGCAGCAGCAAACTGACATTAAAAAGATTGAGGCCTTTCATCCGCAATCTCTTTCTTTGTCAGTCATCGTGACATTATATTTTTCCTGTTCTGCCAATGCTGAAAACGATACACAGCTTTTTTTTTTTTTTTTTTTCGCCGAGGGTTTTCACGTCTGAATTGTGGCCTGTTCAATCAGAATGTATGCAGTCAAGTTCGCACACTTCATGTCAGGTGTAGATGACTGGTCAGGAACAAGTCGATGGATTTTTCTCTTTTTCCTCTTGAAGCAGAGCTAGACGTATGCCTGGCAGGATGCTTTATTTTCATGTAACACCAGCTATAATCAAAGATACAGGCATGCTGAAGACCCTGTTGATTCATAATAGTGTGTAATTATACCGATAAAAAAATACTATGGAAAGGAGCTTGCATTTAACTGCCCTTCTTAACAATAGGTTTTCCATTTAACAGAATCACTGTAGGAAAATCAGCCCAGCTGCCACTGCTTTTTTTCTTCTGTATGGCAGCTCTAAAAAGCTCTGGACTGTCCTGTCATCACACCATGAATGGCACGTAACTTAGTCATGCATCTAAAAACCTAACACCTGCCTAGACATCTGAGAGACCCCCGCATCTGACATTTTAATAACGGAGGGCTTGTATCGAATCTTACAGTGAGCCGCGTGACTATAGAACACACTGTCAGTAAAAACGACAGTGAGTGGTGTTTTTAATTCACGCAGACAAAGACTTTCTGAATCGACCCTTTTAGATACCAGCTAGCTGCAACTCAGTAATGAAGTCCTAGGTGACTAACGGGCTTGCCTGCTGTGGCCATATAGGTCTTATTTATGTGAATGGAAAATACCTGACTGTCTGTGCCATGAAAGTCAAAACTGAACAGTATTTCAAATAACTGGGATGCAAAGGCCGGGAGTGAAGACATGCAAACTGTGGCACGCTCAAAGGTGCTGATGTAAAATACAAACACGAGAATTCACACAAAACAGTGCCATGGTTATAACCATAAAGATAGGGTCTATGAAATCATTATGGTACAGTATTAAATTAAAAAAAGGGGGGTAATTAAAATTATATTCTTCTCCTTCATAAATATACAATATGGAGTGGAAGTAACTCATTATTATTTGGATATGTGGTGTTATTCATATTCAGTTTTACTTTCTCGTCAAACTGAAAGGTCATTGCTCTACACTCTGACAGTTGTGTTTTAAACTGCAGCCTCCTTCCATGCAGATAGCTAATTAATCCTCACAGCCATTACTATCTTTTTGTTTTCTTATTTAATCTGTCCGGCATCACAAGTCCTTTAAAGATCCATTAAATTAATTAAAGAGCCCCTACATCATGGAGAATAAAAGGGATCATTGGCCTTGTTTAAGGAGTGAACCAAATATTTTCGCTGACTTCATCATGAACACAATCTGCATTTTATTGAGGAGCATAAAAGCAGGTGGATGGGTCATAAAAATAATGTCCTCGTTAAGAAGGATGGAAGGAGAGGGATAAAATATGCAATTTGCTGTATTTAAGTCTGTTAACCATTGTTTTTACAGCTGTGCTCCTGTACAGTCCTGACTCACACATATTTACTGTCAAATCTTTTCCAACAACATTATGTAGATTTTACATATCTGTAAATTGGCTGATTAATTGTTGTGAGCAGTTATTTAGGGGTGAGATACCAGTAATAAAAGAGGTAAAAATCATTTAATCTTTGAAAACTTCAAAGGATTTCGTCACAGGTTAAAATAAATTTCAACTGCGTTGTCACCCTGAAGTCTGGTGTCTGTACTTCAATAAAGAAGGCCTTGAAGAAAGTGAATTAAAAAGAGAAAGATATTGGTTTCTCAGAAAGTTACAACCCTATTTGTTTATTCAGTAGCACCCCACACAGCAAGGATGCGAATCTGCATAACAAGGGCAGAGTCAACAAGGTGTGTTTGCTGTATAAATATTTAGCACTTCCTCCAGTTACACTTTCTTTTTTTAATAGTTTGTTTATTTTGCTGTGAGCCTATTCAAAACTCATTACTCTACTATAGAGGTATTGTATAACAGGAAATTTGCTGGGGAATTTTTGTAGGCGTTATTGCGGGTTATGAATGGATCGCTGCGGCCAAGCAGTCCCTCTGAATGTGTTGTGTGGAGGAAAAGAGGAAATAGGATTCAAATGACCAGTATTTGTTTTCTAATTTGTAGTAAGGGCCACATCCATTTTAAAATACTCTTCCACGACCAAACATTTCCATCAATGGATTTTAAGTCTGGACTTTTTGAAGCTGTCAGAAATGCAGAGGCAGTGTAAAGTCTTATGTGATTTTTCTGTCACAAATTATTTTTTCAATTAATTCAATATATTTTTCTTTTTAAAGTAGCAATCAGACCTGTATGTGTTTATGCCAAACTTATAACTACTGTACTCCGTGTAGATACCACAATTTATTTATGTACTATTAAATATCAAAGGTAACTTGACAAGTAGTAACCCATTTGAAAATACAGGCTCTTTTTGGTATATGTGTTTCAGCTTTAATTATTATGTTTCCACACATGGCAATGCTGTAATCCTGAATCCTACTGTATTGTATTGTAGACCTACACTCACCTAAAGGATTATTAGGAACACCATACTAATACTGTGTTTGACCCCCTTTCACCTTCAGAACTGCCTTAATTCTACGTGGCATTGATTCAACAAGGTGCTGAAAGCATTCTTTAGAAATGTTGGCCCATATTGATAGGATAGCATCTTGCAGTTGTTGGAGATTTGTGGGATGCACATCCAGGGCACGAAGCTCCCGTTCCACCACATCCCAAAGATGCTCTATTGGGTTGAGATCTGGTGACTGTGGGGGCCAGTTTAGTACAGTGAACTCATTGTCATGTTCAAGAAACCAATTTGAAATGATTCGACCTTTGTCACATGGTGCATTATCCTGCTGGAAGTAGCCATCAGAGGATGGGTACATGGTGGTCATAAAGGGATGGACATGGTCAGAAACAATGCTCAGGTAGGCCGTGGCATTTAAACGATGCCCAATTGGCACTAAGGGGCCCAAAGTGTGCCAAGAAAACATCCCCCACACCATTACACCACCACCACCAGCCTGCACAGTGGTAACAAGGCATGATGGATCCATGTTCTCATTCTGTTTACGCCAAATTCTGACTCTACCATCTGAATGTCTCAACAGAAATCGAGACTCATCAGACCAGGCAACATTTTTCCAGTCTTCAACTGTCCAATTTTGGTGAGCTTGTGCAAATTGTAGCCTCTTTTTCCTATTTGTAGTGGAGATGAGTGGTACCCGGTGGGGTCTTCTGCTGTTGTAGCCCATCCGCCTCAAAGTTGTACGTGTTGTGGCTTCACAAATGCTTTGCTGCATACCTCGGTTGTAACGAGTGGTTATTTCAGTCAAAGTTGCTCTTCTATCAGATTGAATCAGTCGGCCCATTCTCCTCTGACCTCTAGCATCAACAAGGCATTTCCGCCCACAGGACTGCCGCATACTGGATGTTTTTCCCTTTTCACACCATTCTTTGTAAACCCTAGAAATGGTTGTGCGTGAAAATCCCAGTAACTGAGCAGATTGTGAAATACTCAGACCGGCCCGTCTGGCACCAACAACCATGCCACGCTCAAAATTGCTTAAATCACCTTTCTTTCCCATTCAGACATTCAGTTTGGAGTTCAGGAGATTGTCTTGACCAGGACCACACCCCTAAATGCATTGAAGCAACTGCCATGTGATTGGTTGGTTAGATAATTGCATTAATGAGAAATTGAACAGGTGTTCCTAATAATCCTTTAGGTGAGTGTATGTTAGTGAATATAGTGAACCAAGAATTAAAATCTTTATTGTTAACGTTCACTAGTAACAAGTTAAATCTGTTACCTATATACCCATCATAACCTACTGATATCATCAGTAACATTTTTAAATTTTAGAATGTCTTTGATGAAAAAAGTCAATTAAAGAGTTAACATTTAAAATACTTGATTGTGAAAATCACCAATTAAAAATACATCAATATCCCTCAATATATCATGGTAATGTTTTGGTAAATAGTTAAACAGGTTTGTCCTGTTACAGCATACCTTAATGGTACCTAAATTGCCATGAACATAACGACTTGCATGCTCAGGAATGTGGACACAAACTTCAAATACAATAAAATAAAAACTCCAGTATATTAAGTAATTACTGCAATTTGGAGTTGAAAGGAAATAAATCTGTACCATTAAAAGTCATATGTTTTGTAGTTTATTTTAAAATTATGAATGATATATATAACATATGTGCTGAGTGGACCTATTGCATGTGATTATTATTTACATTGTGGATGTCTATTAGACTGGTAAACACCTAAAACCTTTTTTTCTCTAATAAATAAAAGAAAAACAATATTATCCATAATTGATCTAAATGATAATGAATGGATTCATGTATTAGTTTGTATATAACTATTCATTACTTACCCTCTATGGCAACATGCAAGCCTTAACAAAAATTGAGTCTCTTTTAAGGCATTGCAACTTAAATTAATCTATCTATATATATATTACCAACACCTATGGATTGCAATATTTGTTTATTGCTGCGTCTGCTGCCAGTTATAAAAACACGTGTATGTGATCCAATTGCCAGTGGCTGTATGACTGTGTCCGCTCAACTCTGATCCGATAATTAAACAGCTGTACTGCTCTCCCAGAAAGAGATAGACGCAAACATTGGCTATTTGTATAATCAAGTGATGCTGTGGATCAGCTTATTTTTCACATTTCAGCGCTGTGTTCGCTGATTCTATTCTCTGAGGTGTTAAAGCAGTGAAAGAAAGGCTTTGATCATGCGTTTAATGTATTAAATCTGCTTAGTTGAGTGTCCATAAACAAGGGATCCCACTACCAGTCCTATTCCAAAGGATGCTGTTAATTTTTGCCATGCCGTCACAAACCAATGTTTCTAGCAATTGGCAAGAGCTTTTGGTGAATGTTTTCATTGCCCACCACAACACAAATCTTTCCATGGCTTCCCTTCAATAGCAATCAGAGATTTTCACACATATTTCCCCGTTTGTCTGCCCAGCAACACCTCTGGCTGTCAGCTGTAACCTGTGTGACCCTCTCTCTCGGCCATTATCACTTCACCTTGTCTGGAGTCGTTCGTCACCATGACATCCTTCTCTATACTTTCTCCAAACATCTACTGGGGGGTGGGATGGGTTCCTATTAAAGGGACAGATTTGTTTTCTTGTATAAAATACTCATCTCTATATCACTCACACAAATGCAACTAATTGCTGGTGCTCCAGCACACTACCTAATGAGATAATCTCTCACAGCCACACTAACAAGTGTTAACCTGTCCCTGCATTCTAGTAATCCTGAAGTTTGCTAACATCTGAGCTCATTAGGTTAGCTTCCAATTCTTGTTATAGTCATCTTATGTAACATGCAGGAATATGTGTTAATTCTACAGCTGAGATCTCTCTCCTGATTGAACATGCAGCACAATTAAGGAGCTACAGCAAAGACCAAAAACTAAAAATAGTGAAGGATACCATGCATCTCACACTATGGAATTTAATCATGAATTTCAAAAATGTTTAAAGTATTACTGATATTTTTATAAGGTGCTTAGAGGCTACTACAATACTACAATAACATATGCAAAATTAAATGCTGTAGTCAGATCTATGAAGACTACTGGCGAGGAATGCGTTCTTGTTATACTGTTTGAAAATGCAGAGATCTAAGTAATTCACTCTGTCAAATGTCAGTCGTCACAGAAGCTGACATTTAACCCAAGTACGGGCAATTACCTCTTTGGAACAAAAGCAATCACACAACGTGTTGCATATTCAGAATTCACTGTGTCAGACTATATCACTCCCCTCGCTATCTCCATGGATACTATTATTCCATAGCCTGTAAGGTTCCAGATAACAAGTATAAATTGCTCGTAATTTACACTTCACAACGATCTGCAGACGTTTCTTAAAAGGATCACAAAGACCATATTTAAAAATCTGCCCGGCATGAAAAGCGACTGTACGTTCCACGCATCGTGCAAACCACTGAACGTAAACTGCCGTAGCTTCCTGTATATCTCCTAGTTACGTCAGACTCCGACGGGCAACTCTATCATGACATCATCACTCAATCCTTAAATAAACCATGACAAAAACCCAGATGGAAAATCCTAATTAAGAAAACTTCACTATCTAGGCTATTCAAAAATTTTAAAATCACTATGACTTGTATGTACATTATGCACTGATAACAGGATTCATTTCTCTAACAACTAGCATCAACTGTCCTCCTTTGCTAATCCCCTCGGGGCGGAAAGCAGAGCAACGTTTTGGCTGGAAATGGAAAGTGAATGGTGGGTATGACAAGAATGATGATTAACACTAATGAGATAAATAAGTCCAATGGTTTGGCTAAAGGACTGCAGGGTGCTGAGGGTAGGGAAAGAATGGCACCCTGACAAGAGCTTACTTTCATTGTCAGCTCAGTGAATTCTGCTCCACAGATAATATAGCATGAAGTCATAAGAAGTCAGCTTGAGCCATTTGAGAAATGTCGGCAGAGAGTCACATGTACGGCTAATCTGGGCACAGGACGCCGAACCACTGATCTGAAGAAATCAGCTGTGTCGGTGCTCCAGAAACTGAACTGCAGCCGGCCAATCAGATTCCTCCTCTGCCGATACATGCACCTGAGCCAACCCCATTTTCAGCACAGACATTGGGGGTTCAGACAGACATGCAAGGGTCTCATATCTGTAAATACATTCCTATAGAGGGTTAATCTGACCAGTTTTATTGGAAAATCTGCTGTAACCTTCCAAGTCTGGGCAGATGATGTTACAGCTGAGTGAGTGAGTCTCGGGAGGTTTCGAAAAACACACATTTTTAAGAACCAAAGTGAAGACGCTCAGGCACAAACAGGACATCGTGTGCACAATGGAGTCAGATTAAAACTTTGACAGATGTATGTGCCAGAGCAAATCAAATTCGGGGGAGATCAGATGGCACTTGTCACTCTGAGTGGACCATAAGAAACATCACAAAGCTGCATTAATGTGCAAGTTCACAACACACATTTCATACAAGAATCACGCTTAATTTAACATTCAAAACATGACAGGGTACAACTTTGTAAGGTAACCTTGATTTTCTAGACATCTTGTAAAACATAGCATGACCATCAAGCTTGCCCAATTCCTACATAAACCGCTGTGGTTTAAGGTTATTTTAGACACTATACACTGAAAGAAAGAAAACTTTGCACCCAATAATTGTATCTGGCTGTAAATAACATTAACTGAACAATTATAAAACAATTGTATACTAATGTCTGTAGTATTTGTAGTAGTGATTGCATAACTGATAGCTTGTTTTGATGCTGAATGCCCAGGCTTGTTGAGGTCTTACGGAATTAAGTTTTCCTGTTTTGCTGTTGCAGGTTTTAACAGGAGACCCTGGTGGATTTAGATAAAGTGATAAGCAGTCACACTTGACAATAATGGCCAACAATCCTTAATGAAGTGATGAATACAACAGTAATAACACATGAATACCCCTCATTTGAATTCTGTTATTAATCACATGTATAACAAGGTGAGGGTCAGGGTTAGGGATTGGGTTACAGACTAGGTTTGCGGTCAGGGCTAATACATGTGATCAACATCAGGACTCAGTGGAAGTGCATGAGGCACTCATGTGTTTCTGTGAGATTCAAACAATAATTTGTTAGGAACTGGTGCCCATTATTGTACAGTGTTACCAACAAAGCATTTAGGAAAAAAAATGTTTGTTGTACATTATCTATCCCCCTGAAACCTATATATTTTTCAGAACAAGTAACCATCACAGTCTTTAAATATCATAATGGAAAAATCTTGTATTCTCGCCTACTCATTCACAATGTCATATGTGTGACATTAGTACATGAATAGTGTTTGTCAGCACAGCGGAGATGACTTCTTTTCTCTCCTAGATGCCACTGTGGACAGACACTTGGGCGAACGGGAATAAAGTAAACAGGACTTTGCAGCATTTCCACAAAATACGTTTAACTGAAACGGAAATGCATTGATGTGAATAAATATAGAACACAACTTGTTTTTTTTCAGTTCCTCTCTCAATAATAATACCTGACAATGACGATGCAAACATTTAAAAGACTGAAGTAACCAAAAACAACAGATATTCAGAAAACACTATGCATTTGGGGGAAACACACCCGTCAGCTGATTTTCAATAGATTTTCAATTGAAATTCGGTGCATGGATTCATAGAAATTAAACTGGCGGTCAGTTACTGTGCAGCCCAGAAGCACAGTTCAGTACAATAACAGAATGTCTTGCTAAACCTTGTGAATCACAAAAGCCACTGAGAGAGAAAATCCAAACATTTAATTATTAGCATTTATGAAGATACAAAAGAGAGGCTTTTAAACCCCTCCATCAAGTCAAAAAAAGGTGAGCCTGACTGAATAAACCTATTGTTCCTTCTGTCAAAAGCAGACATGCAGCAGTTAACCATGGTCTCTCTTACGTCCCTTCCCTTGGCGTTCTCCTTTCTTCTGGGCACTAACTGCTGGAAATCCGCCCACGCACAAGGTGCAACAATAGATTATGGATTCTATACACTGGCACCCATTCTCACAGTCTACGGCAAATCTCACACCTCTGCTTCTTGCAAATGGCAACACCGAAGCAGTCGCAAATACAGTGTCCTTTCTGTGCACGGTAATTCATCACGAATTGCAAACCTGAACCACGAAATAAGAACGGTTTTGCACTGTTGTATCCAGAATATCTTTGATTATGACTCATTGCAGCAGAAGGGTATTTCCCTGTGAATCATCTAATAATACAACATTATTACCATGCACAATTCATCCATGTATCTGTCCGCCTATAGGCAGTGAACAAGCTACTTAACACATAGTTATATAAAATACAACCAGTCAGTCTTCCCGAAGTGATTTTGGTCTTCTTGGGGGATATAAGGGCAGCTGCAGAAGTACCGATTTGATCTTTACTCAAATATAAACCCATATTATATTTCTTAGGATAAACTATGTGTCCTATGTATTTAAAATAATTTTCAAATGAAAATTAAATACACTTTTTCGTTTGTATTTCCCTTTGCATTTCCTGATTAGCACGTTTTATGTAAGGGAACTGTCTGCCTCAAGAGAGAAATGTGAATGAAAGTGCACGTGAGTTTTAACATGTCTGTGTACATCTATGTGCAGGTGGGTGTGTTTACATGTTTCTTTGAGCTGACAGCTGGTGTGAACGTGAGGGAGTTTTATGTTTGTCTCTGTCTATTGGCATGTGCATGCATCTCACAAACTGGAGTAATTATTATTAATTATTAACAAAATATGACCAATAGAATAACAGTCTAGACAAGCCCTCAACTAACAGGATATAATTGTAGTATTGTACTGTTTTTACATAAAATGCAAAACTATTACAGACTGATGAAACACATGCTTTATGCAATACACAAATAGTGCCCCAGCATTTAAAATGGAACAGGCAAGAATAAAGAACTGGAATAAGAACAGAATAACCACCATAAACTGCATCATTCACAACATATTGTTTTCATCCCTCAATATTACCAGGCACTTATTTGTTTTATTTTTAAACACCCCCTCGGGACACCCCAGTCTAGTTGACATTCAGAGCCATAGGTGGTATGAAACATAAAAATGCTCAAGTTCGATTGCTTGAGGTGCATTATGGCAGGAAGTCCCCATGGTAACACAACACAAACGCATGGTTTCCCCATGACAACCAGGCCTCCTCGGGAATACTAATGCGATAATGTGAGCTCCTGACACAGCGCGACAACAGAGACGGCCGGCAGAAGGGGTTAATGGCATTCAGCTCATCTTTAATGACATTTGCCATTTAATTACATCTAACGGACAAAAAAGAACATGTTGTGCTTGGTTCGGTCCACATCATCCTTTGTCCCTGCCCACTGTTCTTGAACAATTCCAGTACATTAAGGCCGTAAGTCAATTATCTATACGTATACAAGTTATTTAATATACGAATGTGAATGTAAAACATGCCTCTAAGAATTGTGGTGCCATCTAATAAGATTTCCGTATGTCTTCACTGAAACAATACCCAGTCCAAACACGACTGACCTATAATGTAAAACACTGAGAACAGTAGCTGGAAAACAAGTAACACTATGCTTGTAAGAAAACTGCATGTAAATGAAAACACAATATAGAGAGTGAGTCCAAAACAAAGGGGCAGGAGGTGGGACATATTCTATTGCTACTCAAAGCCGAGCACTTATCATTTAGAACACTGAATAAGAACTTTTGCCAACCAAAAGGGACAAGGAGTGATTAAAATGCTTCAAGTCACTATAGATCCATCCATTCTGGCAGTAGGCCAACCATCATGGTGCCCTTCAAAATAAACAGCCTTTACATAACCCAAGACTTTCAGCCCAATCTAGTACCAGTAGAGGGAGGCTTGTCCTATTATTTTTGGTAATACAATGTATATCGGTCACTTTCCTAAACCTACTCCAGTCCCTCCTCTGTTATTAGCTGCAGGTGACCATTTCAACTCACTTGTCCCCTGTGGAAATCACTCCTCAATATGTAGGACTCAGCTGGAAGGCACTCAGCTAAGAAAAGTATTCCCATTCAAGACCTACTTTTAGTCTGTACCGTTTGCAGTGGCATACACCAATGATACGAAGCTTGCAAAGAAAGCATATACTAAAGAATTTGATCATATGCTTAAAAAAAAGCATGCATAGTAACAGTTTTTCCCATCATTAAATTGCTAAGGATATACCATTAACAATAATAAAATAAATAAATAAATAAATAAAAGAAAACTTCACCGTGACAAGGGGAGTTGAATATGTCTGTTAGCTCTGCTTTATGAGACACTTAGAGACCATTATGCTCATTGAAGCAACAACAGCAAAATGATGTGGAGTGGCATTAAAAGCACAATCTTTGTGGGGAGTGAAGAGTTTCTCCAGTTAATCTATGACAATTTCAGTTTATATTTTTAGTTTTTTGCACCACCTGTCAACATGGCATCAAACATTTTCTCCAAGACAAAGAAACGGAGTAGAGCTGTACACCTACACATGTGCAATAGCTCTTTGTGACAGAAACAGAACGATTATACACCTTGATTTCTGAAATACACACAACGCTGGCATCTAAGAATTAGAAAGATACTGCAAAGACACACTGAGGGTGCTCTCAGACTCACACAGAGGATCATATGAGTGCCATTGCTTACTTTCTCCTCCACCTTCAAAGTGGCTACATTTCCTGAGAAATCGGAAAAAATATAGATAGATCTCTTTGTCTGTGTCTGGCTGTCACCTGTTGCCTCGCTCGGGAGGGAGGTTTCCGCTGCTAACTGAATCAAACAGAATATCTATAAATAGAGTCTAATTTCGATGTGCATTATCAATTCTGAACGAACACCACCACCTGTCACTCAATATTGGTTCAGCTGACTGAGTCACAGAGCCACCCCAGGCACCACTTCCACACCTCACGAACTGCCTCCGTCCTTTTCACGAATACGGGAAACCTATTATTCATATCACAAAGAACAAAGCATTATTAAAGCTTCATCTCAACTCATTAAGGCTTCCATTTGAAAAACTCATTATAAACAAGAAAGCATTGGAGGTTTTCCTAATCAACGGCCTAATTAAACAGAATACGGCTGTGACGTTGGGGTGAAGATTGTATCTTTTCCATTTTTCCAGCCTTCTCTTTTTAACGCACATTTCCAACATGGAATAATACAAACTAAGCTCAGTGACTGTCAATTTAAGAGTCTGGTTCACCATTCAGGATAGCCTTTTCCCTTGGTATCCAATGAGATAATGGGCAGTTTGATCTAAAGCTTTTACATGATTCACAATTTCAGAAAACAACAAAACACACATTCATACAGGGTACAACAGAAGTGTCCCCATCTGGGATTGAACCCACAACCCAGGTAAGAGTCCAGAGCCCTAACCATTACTCCACACTGCTGCCAGATAGCCCAGAGAAATCTATGCACAAATAAACGAGCTCAAACCCCTTCCCACAATTACGTTCTAATTATGGGATTAGAGGTGGTCACTGACTACAAAGAAACGTAGCTACGTGTACCTTAACTGTCAGGCCAGTGAAACAAATCAGTTACAGCACAATGCACACTATATATGGAGCTTGGTGGACCAGCTGGTTTGAACACGGTGCTCACAACATCCCCAGCAGCAGATCGATGTCCGCTCCAATACGATCACTAACCTGTCCGACCAGCGCAGTAAGTACGGCCCCATTCCCTAATGACACGGAGATCTTCATCCACCAGTGCAGTGACAATGATCGAGCGCGATGGCTATATCAATGTATATGTGGTGTACATCTATGTTAAAGCAAAACGAATGTGAAGTCGGGAATCTGTAGGGGTTGAAACGTCAACAGAGAGCAAAATCAGATTGCGGACTTGAAACTCATTAAGCTGGATTGTGTCACTCAAACACAGGCATATATAAATATTTGTCAATATTTATCATAAATAGTGAATGTAGTCATATATCAGATTAATAAACAATTTATGGTGTGGGGTAATTATTCAAATATATGCATATTAATGTCACTTTAAACGAAAGTTCATCACACAGAAATGAATTATTTAACCTTGACAAACACTGGCATCCTCATTAGGTTAGGAAATTACCACTTTTTTCAGAGCTGAGTAACTGAGCCGTGCAAAACATGTTCATAGTTTTGTTTCAAGTGTAAGTGAAAGAGCATGACAAGCCTTCAGAGGAGGCCGGGCAAAGTTCACCAAGATTTAACTGTCATAACGAGGTTTTCATCCTGGAACCGAATGTGTGTTACAGAGCTCACTCTCCCAGCAGAAACCGAAAGAGCAGCATCTCATATAATCTTAAAGATATCGATTTGTAAATAGACCGGGGATTTTCCCCAGTCTTACCCAGGGCCTTGGCTGGGCTGCGCCTCTCGCTAAGGAGCTTCGATTGTGGCAATTTATTGATTCTTTAATCGTGCCGCGGACGGCTCTCTGATGAATGTCAACAGTGATGCATTTGATGAAATGGGTGTGGTGCTCTCGAGTATGCAGACACCTCAATCACTGCAATCGACAATAAACTGTGCAAGCCATTCATTTGTTTTGGAGTTACATCTGATAAACGACCTACATATATATATATATATACACCTATTTGTTTCTTCGAGAGCTCCCACATAAACACTTTCTTTAAAGGACTCGTTTGTTTTGACTGATTCATTTTTGCTTGGCTGGTAGAATCAGTTGTCTAAATTAGCCTGTAAACCTACAGCAAACCCCTGCCAGGTCACAGATATAAAGGTTTTAATTCACAATGTTTCCCCAGATATAATTTATACTCAAAATACTTGTTTGTCACTTTTATCAGTTATTAATAATTTGTACCTGTTCACAACACTGGATGCTTGTCTATATAAAAACGGGATTTAGTCCAAAAATAATCAAACTGAAGGTGTTTCTTAATAGGGTATGTGGACGCTGGCAGCTGTCCCATAAAAATAAACAGTAAAGAGAAAGTAAAGCGATCTACCGAAAGAGTTGTTTCCAGATTAAAAATAAAACTTGGTTATTATTTGTAAAAGAGCATGATTAACAGTATCTGTTCTGTCTGTATGGTCTCTGATTTTGAAAGAAATCCTCCTCCTCATTTGTCTTCATATTTTATCGTGAGAATTTGGCAAGAGTCGTCTTAATGGATGTTGCATCAAATAAACAGGGCTCTTGAATTACTGTATTAATGGTCTGTCATTTTTTAAATAATGATAATAACAACAATAAACAATCTATTAAAATTCAGTTTCCAGTTTTCTATATACTGCAGATACCACAGTAAACATAACCAACAAATAATTTTTTGAAGCATGTAAAGTATACTGAAGAACGGTATGTCTTTAAAAATATCTGCTTTCAAGTGTATTGTCAGTTAGCTGCAAATCTCTAGTGGAAAGAAAGTTCATCACCGTTACGGCAGTGATTTTCAGAGCTTTCCCTGGAAGCCTCATGTTGCTCTTTCAAGTCACAACAGGGCCTTCTTTTGCCGTAAAAGTCGCATACTTGTTAAACAACAACAAAGCCAGACACCATAATTTTTCACCCTTACAAAAAGAAATGCGCAGTCCGAGCCACAGTGAGCAGGAAGCGACTGAAGCTCTCTCTCAACTTGTTCTGACAGAAAAACAAGATGTATTGGCAAGAGGTTTCCCACATCGAAGCCCCGTGCAAATACCGATGGCCTTACAAAAGACAGACCTTCATGCCAGGAAGACCTATCTGAGAAACTGCAGATACAAACAGAAAACCACAAGGAAGGTTTTCGTCTCACACTATCCTGTCAGATTTATAATCCGTCTTTGTGTGAGGGGTAGGACACGGCACAAAAGATAGTAAAAGACATTTTTCGACTCCTAAAAAGGTTGTGCAGTGAACGTAAATGGGGTGCACGGATTGTTTTCGGTGCGGGGGGGATGCTTTCAAAAGAGCGACTGCTTTATTATCCTGGTGGTTTATTTGCACTAGTGCCTTTGAAATGTAAATATAGGCTTTATAGGAAAACATATATCTTTAGTGTTTCTTAATGGTTTTAGTGCAACGTTCCACCATATAAAATCCATTTATGGATTTAACAACATTTAAATTCTCCCAAGGGAAATGGTGAGGAGAGTTCACAAAAGACCCACTCTTCTTTCAAAACACACAAGTCTAAATATATCACTTGGTATGTATTAACTGGGGACTATGGTTAAAATGCTGTGCAAAGGCACTAGACTGCTATTAATAGCCAGTAGTTGTACATTTTTGTGTTCTGGAGACAATTTGATTTGTGAGTTAATCTGTCGTTTTGCAATTTACCACATTAAATGAATTAAGATGTCCGTGGCTGTCTCAAGAATTGGCTGTTTTGCTTTTTCAGTTTCAGATGAGCGTTAGTTTTGGACAACCCAATTGTATTTTAAATAGAGTAGTGCTAGCCCAGGTCCATGACACCAGCTGATTAAGAACTAAAAACCCAATTCAGAAAGTAGAAAACAACAGCCTGCACAAAATGGTATTGCACATTTCATATAATGCAGCATCAAACAGAGATGGATTTAATGATGAGAAAACAGGTTTTGTTTTCAAAGGGGATCTCTGGAAGAGTTGTGTCACTCATTTCAAAGGAGAAGCCGGCCGTGCCGTGAATGCTGATGCGATGGGGTCACGTACAATCATTTAATAAGGAGACTTCCCTCCAGCACAGCCATTTCCATGTTTATTTAGTTTTCTCTAATTAAAATGTCATCATAATTCTCAACAAACCTATTGAGCCACAAGCCAGAAGAGCATGATTTAAAATTCTCATTTCATTTCCTAATATTTTGACAGGTGCATTCTTCAATGTTCTTTAATTGTGTGAGTTCAAAAAGGATCATCATAGGAAAAAGATAAAATGAGTTGGGCTAGTTCACCGAAAGATTGGATACAAAAATATTGTATCCAGTCAACCCACTTTCAAGCTAAAAACACAAACACACACATTGTATATCTTAACATAAAGCATACATTTGTGTATTCAAGACCTAAATCAAGGCAGAATATTATTGTTATTTCATTTTTAATCTGTACTATTTAGAAGATCAGTACTGTAACACTTCTTTTTTAAATACCACAGACTAGTAGAGGTTTAAATATTCTGTTTGTAGTACAGTGCAGTTCAGCTCTAGTGTCAGATTATTTGAGAAGACAACTGTTGAATATCGTATTCTTCAGTTGCTTCCTGTAACATCCTAACGACCACATTCAATCAAAGCAACTGAAGAAGTAGGCTAACTGGTAGGATTTGTGTAATTTGTGTGAATTGCTTCTTCGCAGGGTAAGTCTGCTTTACTATTTCAAGGTTGCACAGAAGTTTCCATGCATTCCAAACCTGACGAGCTCATTTTAAAACCACATAATTACCATGAATGAACACACCTGCGTGTAAATCCCAGCTGTGACAAGACGTGCTATGATCCGTGTACTTAAATTGCATTTTAATATAAGAACATCCACAAAGCGATCGGTTTCAACCATAAACAAACATGTCCACAGCACTGTAAAGTGATATTCGCAATTTAAAAACCAACAATGCTGTTGTGTTTTGACGGCATACCAATATACAACAGTTTCTTCCATTTCAACACGGTTACATGCTATACACACTTGTCTTAAATAAGATGAATAAAAAGCACAAAATTTTCCCCGGGTGCCAGCTTTCTCAAGACGAATGTGAATACCCCATTAAGCATTTCAAGAATTAATTAAAATCTAACATAAACTCCATACTAAGACACAGACAAATCTCAATCTATAGAGACTTTGCTTACAAAGCTTCTCTGATCCACATAATTTAACTAATGTGGTACGATACCCAGGGCTCTTATTAAATTAAGTGTTGTTAGCCTCTGCAGTCTAGCGTCCAGCAAAACACACACGAGAAATGTGACACCAATAAAACACAGACCAGTCTGCCTTGATGTGAAGTGTACAATGAGTACGCTGTACAAACATCAGACATGCAAACCCCTCCCTGCTGTATATATCAAATATTTCCCCATGCGTGTCTTACCTTAAACATCCTTTATGGCCCTGACCAGCACAATCAGATGAATGCTGAACACCCAGTGCAGTCCCAAGCTCAACTATATCAGCAGAAAATCTCAACTTTATAACAGTGGAATTGTTGAAATGAAAACTTCCCCCACTGCAAGAACAGTGTACATCAGTTAAATGCAAGAAAAGAAAGGGTGGGAAAAAGTATCCAACAGTCTGCCTGAAAGTCACAGAAAAACTAAAGTTAATTATCAAAAGAGGCACAAGCTGCAGCAGGCTAATGGCTAAACACAACAGCTTTCAATTGATGGATGTTATTTCGGAAATAGAATCATATATAGCAATGCACTAATATTTTTAGAGATATGATATCATTGTTTTGCAGTTAAGCACAAAAGCGTATGAGAGCAGCGTGGAGTTAAAAGCTGGTAAGAAGAGTCATAGTCACAGCTAGGCCAGTTGCAGTTTCATGTCAATATACTGAAAAACTGAAATTCCTATTAATGTTTCTGACACATTCCCGGATGTGTGATATTGGTTTATTTATTTATTTTCCTTCAAGACCTTATTTCAAAATGCCCTGCCAGTTTTAGGAATTAAATATTATCGACAGGTTGTTTCGTTGGTAACTCTGCTCAGCGGCAACTACAGTTCAGAACTATATTTAAAGTCTTACAACAATCAGACCGTAATTACACCAAGATGACCAATTAAACAACACTGACTCATTTTTTGCACATAAAGGCATAGGAATGCGCTTGAAGCACATTCTGCAAAAGCCTATTGTCCCCCAGGGAATCGAAAAGTGAAATCAAAATATATCTGTCCTTTCAAGCAGTAAAGGCAGTAATGCTTTAGTTAAATAAATACACTTTCCCAAGGCAGACAAACGACTGCTTTCTTCGTAGCAGGTTAGTCATTAGCTTCACAGATATTACACTAGTACAGTTTAAACTCACTTCAATGACATTTGCTACAGGCTACACTCCCTTTGGTATGCAGAGCTGGGTACAGGGTAAAAAGTATTCCCCAAAAACAATTCACTGTGCTATAAGAGGGTAGTATAAAACTGCAACTAATAAAGACAACTTCTCATCCCAGAAACCCCACTTTTTAATCTTTATAAAAGCAAAATGGAATCAGAATAGTGTTTATTGTGAAGAGTGACAATCCCTGACAAGGGGGACGGGGACGTTCATGTGATTTTTAAAGCTATCACTTAACACTTCGGGATGATGATGGCTCAAGTGTTTTCTGTTCATCTTTTCAGTTCCTGGTATTTTTCATAAGAAGATACGCATCTGAAAGCAGCACGCAGGGATATTATCACCGAAAACAGGAATGCTTACAACGCGGAGTGTGTCGGAGATGTTCAGTAGAAACATCCCTTCAGACACTTCTTTGTTTGCGGGTGGTGTCGGCTCCCATTACAATATATTGAAATGATGCTGCATTCATTGTTGAAAGTACTTCCACTATTTGATTTTCACACCCAATTAAATGATCCAGTTTCTCCAAATAAGAGTAGAGAGGCACATTGTCTCAAATACAGGTAACTTTGTCTCTGGTAAAGTATGGATGTGTCATAATTAATGCAGCGTGCATCTATATTAAAAGAAAATAAAAAATAGAAATGACCTTACCACATTATATGTTCCTGGAAATTACCTTCTTGGAAAAAAAAACACTACAGCAGAAAAATACTTTCCTAATCAAAGTACAACTGAAATCATTTTCCTGTGTTTTTTTTAATCCTCCGGAAACAAGGGGGTTGAGATTGAATGTTCTTGCACAGAATATTTTTGCATGGTGCTTTATTAGATAAGAATGTGCCATGCATAATTAATGTGGCATCTAATGTAGTGCTGAAATAATTGCACTTTAATTAGCTTTTTCTTGTACTTCTAATTAGATCCCAGACACATCCTCATTTTTAATAATACTAACATACAAAATAATCACATATCTGCAAAATCCATTTAGGACATGTCTTGCGAGTGCCTTTAAAGGGGAAAGTACATTTCGAAACAGATGGAAGATTAGTCCATCTGCCTGAAGCTTGCTATTGCCTCAACAACTTTACCTTTAATTTACAAACTAAAATAAATGAATATATGTGTGACTGTAGGGCAGATTGAACCTCCAGATGCATCACTCAGCACAACACCTTCTCTATTCTGGCATATGGTCCGTTTCACAAGGAGGTCCCACAACTGGTAGCAATATAAGATTGCAAATAAGTCCATAAATGGTAGAAATGCCTTAAATTGATTAGGTTATAAAAGCCCTTTAATTGGAATGAAATAAATAAACTGCAGCTTTAATAGCATTTAAATGACAGAATCAGGCAAATTAATTTACATACGAAACATCTCATTCTGGGCTTGATACATTTTAAGAAAGAAATTAAACATTGTGAATGAAAAATATTGTAAAAGAATACTGTAACAACCGCATCCAAGTAAAACAGTGTGGAGTGCCATTAGCACTAAGGGCAAAGTTTATACTAAAACATACATTTTTAGATTAGATTTGCATCTAAAATCAAACAGTCACTTTGCAAAGATTATCATGGCCGCCAGATTGTGGACATTAAGAAGAGGCCGTGTTATTTGCACTCAGTCCCACGACACTGAGAACAACCCCCTTTGTTCTTTTGTGTGGCCTGTAATACCTACAAAATGCCGTGCTGATGCCTGCAACTTTCCTTACATTAGCAGATGAAAATAAGTATTATGTGACCACCGATCAAACTGCTGTTTCTGAGCTCACAATGGCCTTTAAACAACACCAATCGGACTGACCCCAAACTCAAAATAGCGTCAGAGAGGGCCTTTCTAAAGAATAGCTGCTGTAGGTCAGGATGGTCCCTAAACAAAATCATGACCTTCATATCATTGTGTAAACGCAAAGTCAATGTGTTTCTTTAAGAATACAGTGCAATCATCATACAATATTGACAGATAACTCTGGTTTGGCATCTGTCTGTATTTAAGATGTTCATCCTCTAAATGGTGGTATTTTCAAACCTCGCTCAAGTACCTAACATGATTATTGCTTCCCTGTTTGAACTGCAAAGCGCCTGCATTAAAACAGTTTTTGTAGACATTTCTAATTCTCAGTTTTTTGTCTCCTCATTGAATCTATTTTAACTTACTGCATTCAGTGCTAAATACATTTATACATGTATAAATTGAAATATATACATGTATAAATAGAAATATACTGTATGCACGTATATATTTGCAGTGATTGTGGAGATGGACAGAACCGCAAGTAATCTCGGTTACATCGTGATGCCAATAGGAGCTGTTGTAAGGTCAGAATGCAGCTGCTGTTCTTTCACTGCATTATTACATCATTAGCAGCTGGGTATTAAATAAAAAGAACAACACTGCCGTTATGATCTGAGTGTAGCATAAATCCCATGATAAACGGCATCACGTAAGTGCTTGTACACTGCATTGTTTCAAAGTCACAAAAGTGTAGCTTAGAGCCACTCAGAAGTGACAGAATGTAAAATGTTTATTGTTCCTAGGTGCCATGCTCTTACACGATTAACAGAATTCGTTTATTTTCCATGTATCCAGATGTGAGTGTCAGACCAGATTAGCCAGCCAGTGCCAAGGGCTTTATTCACTAACTTGGAACATTTATCACTAGTTCATTATACATCTGTGCCTGCCTTATGAATTTGTTTCTATAGTGGAATTATACAATTAAAGCCCATCTTTGATGCTCAGATACTGCACAGTCAAAACCACAGTTCAATGCCGAAGCCATTTGCTTCTATGGTTTCTGTGCAGATGAGGAGGATAAAGTCCCTGATAAGAATTTTAAATCCCACTGCGTGTTCAAGATTACATAATATCCGGCTAATGGAAGACGAGAACATGTATAAGATCTAATAGTTACAGGAACGCCTCGTACTTTCCTGAAATCGGGAGAAAATAAAAAGTGGCGGACAGGTTTATTCCGGAAGGTTCATGGTACAGGTTTATAAGTTTGTGTTCTAGAACATTAAACGTAACAAATATAGCTACTGTTTTAAATAAGCTAAGCAAAAAATGGTGGCCTTTCTAAACTTTCACACAAGCAAAGCAGCACCCGGCGGCCAGCAGGGATGTTGCAGAGCGGGAGAAATAACAGATCTAAGGAAAGTACTGAATGGCACTTCACAGGGTGACGTCAGCGTGGCCTTACAAGCCCATTCAAATTGTTATGTCCCTGTAAGTCACTCACTGAAGGAGATGAAGGAACAGCTGGCTTGTTTGCCTCTCACACTGCTTGGTAAATGTGAGTCATTCGCAATCACGCTTCCCATCGATCTTACTGAGACTGGGGCCAGAAGTAATATCTTAATGAGGAGATCGGGCATTTCTGTTGGAGTGTAACAGTCTTACTGTCTTCACAGAGTATTAAGTTTACCTTTGACTGCACGAAACAAACCTATTTTCATTTTTTTCTTGGGAGGGTAGCGAATTTTGTTACCGCCAACTGTTCTGTGGGAGCCGATGGGATTGACGCTGGCTGAGGAGACCATTGCTTACAACTGAGCTGCGTCTGCAAGAGTTTGTGTCTGTCGTTAATGGAATTGTGGGAAGCATAAAAGATGGTGTATGTGATGTCATGGCCACCTTTTCAAAAATATGTATTTAAAATATTTGTGTAAATTCTATAGAATATCTGCACACATAGTTGTATATGTCCAAGCTTGTTCTCCCATGCATTGTGCAAAGGTAGACATTTTGTGTGACTATTGTGTAGCTGCATGTACCAGACCTGTCACATAGTTTCTGTAATAGTTGTGGCTATTCTATCATTATTTGACCTTTCTAGGGAAGTCATTAAAAATGCCTTTTTCTGATGAACAAAACATAAAAGCACTTCATTGTGTAAGCTTATAGAGCCAAATAAAGCATCTTTAGTTTATTTTCATCCTCTGTCAAAATATCAGAAGAAAACAAGCTTATTGCATTATTTATCTTTATTATTTATTGTATGTATGCAATGGGCATTTTCAAAAGATCTGTATTTCAAATGAAAGGTCACTAATGCTTGATACTTAATAACCATCTCTTTAGATCACTGTACTGCTTAAAAAGAAATTGAAACATTTAAAAGAATCGACATCCTTAATATAAAATAAATATTTTATCGAGGAGAAACCTGGAAAGCCAATTAAATAAATAAATAAACAAGCTCAATGAGCCTCCGGAGCTTCTTGTTGGATTTCAATGGACATAAAAGCAGCTTTAAATGTAACACCCACCTCCTAAATCAGGCTTTCAGAGAACATCGAGCGAGCCAAGGAACGCTGGGATCCACAAATGCTTTTGATGGAGGTGCACGGTGAAAAGCAATTTAATAGGCATGGAAGCTCACTGTACAGACAGCCTTTAGCTGCCTCTCAAAAGGCATTTTTGAGACTTATGAATCTGCGAGAGTGTGCAATTAAACCAATGCGCGTAATATACTTCTACAAACAACGCCTGTAAATTCCCTTCTTGACAGTTATCTTGGTTGTGAGAACAGCACACAAAAGGAGCTGTTCTTTCTAGGCGCGCTACATGATTGATCTGGGCATTTTGCGTTTGGCATTTGAAACACTGGCAGGGACATCAGAGTCAGAGGAATATTCTGCCTTTCATGAACTGGAATAACAATCTGTAATGTGGAAGCACAGTAATTATTATTATTATTATTGTTGCTATTATAATTACACAGACTGCTGTTCAATTCAGATTGCCTATTGAAACAAAGTACAATAAAACTGCTACATATTTTAGACTATTTGCAAACTGCAGGAAGGACTAAACTACCTGGTACTAAGAGAACGCAGCTGAGATAAACAGACGAGTAAAACAAAAGCAGGAGGTGGAAGATCAATACAAGAAGAAATTCAACATTTCGTATTGAAACGGCACTAAGGCAAGGTGATTCTTCAGGGACATTTAGCTACACAATACTGTAACAAGCTGTGGCCAACGCTTAAGTGTATGTAATGGTTGTTGTTTTTCTTCGACATGGACCACGGCCTTGCGTTATTGTTCAGAA
Organism: Amia ocellicauda; assembly: GCF_036373705.1. Taxonomy (NCBI): domain Eukaryota; kingdom Metazoa; phylum Chordata; class Actinopteri; order Amiiformes; family Amiidae; genus Amia; species Amia ocellicauda. The sequence continues at coordinate 19,539,672 of NC_089869.1, forward strand.
ACACACTGGAAAACTGGAAATATGATCGTCCCTTTCCATCCTAGTTTCACTTTCACAATTATATCAACGGCACTTAAAAAGCTTTTGCAATAAAGAAAGTAGAAGCCCTGAAACCACTTGACATGACAATGCTCCCTTCATGGAAAATGACAGGAATGATACAGTTACTAGGAAGTAATGTAGTAAAATCATGGTGCTGCAAACCTACAACATGTTCTTACAGCTCGATTTATTCAGGATATCTGCCTGCCCTGCCCTGTGGCAGCAAACAGAGATCAAACAGACATTATGCCATGCGTCTATAGATATACACAACAGATACCAGCATGTCGTTCTGGACGGGACAGAAAATGAAAGGTGCCATTCAAAACAAAATAATAACTCATCAAAAAATAATGGTTACACAGAAAACAAAGGGAATATTTTGTCTCACAGAAGTTTATTTTAGCACTGCTGAATACCTTGAAGTTTCTAAGACTCCCTGGCATTTTAATTCCCTCTGAAGACATTGCACTAATGTCTGTGTGGTAAAATCTGACACGGGTGTGTGTGTGTGTGTGTGTGTGTGTGTGTGTGTGTGTGTGTGTAGACTGAGACGATTAGAGCTGATCTGCCTGGAGGAAGCAAAATGCAGTCCGTGCTATTCTCCAGGCACGATAAACTTGCACTGCTGCTGGTATTTAACCGAGGATTAAGCGGTTTATATGGGAAAATTACGATTTGAATGGGATTAACGCTGACCGGGATTCAGACAGTGTCCGCCACCAAAGAATCAAACATTGGGGGCTGTCTGTGAAAGGTCTGTGCCCGTGGTGCAGGCGTTCTGTCAAATGCTATTCAAACTGTTCAAACCAATAAATAAGTAAATCGATAAAAGTTATGTAGCAGAAATACTCCCATTATCTTTCTGAGCTGCTGGATGTCAATTGTGGTTGCATTAAGGTATTCATTACCGTCTGATGAAAGCACTGCCACAAAAACATAATCTCAATACTATGCTAATGGAAGACCAATGATTATTTATTGGTAAAGCAGTCTTCTTAATGAGCCCCACAATCATCTTGACTGCACCCTGGTTTCATACAATTAAGAGACTGTATTGCGAATCTTGATCTGTTTTTCTTCAGCATGATGGAAAATAAAAGCATATATTCATTGTACCTGTAATTTAAACGTGTTGAAAAGCAACATGTTTCAGAGCTATGCCACACTACTTAGTTTTACTCACTTATTGTTTCTTGTCAATAACAGATGTGCTATGTAAGTACCAAAGGCTATAAAAGACATGCACTTTCATCTGTAGGCTTAATCATTTACTTGCAAGGAAGTATTATTTTAATCTCGTCACCGTCCATAAGGAAGTAAAAGCAAAATCTAATGAACTGCCTATTTGATGAAAACAAAAATGCAAACACTGAAAGCCATGCATCGATTCACCAGAACACTAGTGCTTTGGGAAGGGACGCCACAATGTGAAAGTGGTTGATTAAAAAATGAAAAGTGACGATTACATTATTACAGTCATGCATTATTACTAAAGCTGTTATGCATTTGTACATGCGATGTAAAAGCACAGTCAGGATACTGCACACTGCAGTAAACCCACACTGCACCAGCAGCCCCAGCTTCTCCACATCTGACAGGGCGATCGGACCGGGCTTCAGCGGACGAAACTGAACGGGTTGCACTTGATTGAATGATGCACACAATCATGCAATTAAGTCAAAATTAAAAAATAAAACACTTGCGTCGCTCGCATAGCTCGCATTCTCGTTTCAGCAACTTTTGCAAACTTTGGTACCTGCACCCTCACCACCTCAGTGCACGACCCTCTCAAGTCACACTGTGCTGGAAAGTTGTGAGCCCCCCCGGGCAGGCAGGGCGATATTAAAAGACGATTAAATGGCAACAGCTGCCCCCCCCCCCACCTCGCAGATCAGACACAACAACTGCCCCCCTGCGCTCACCTGTTTAGCGCCGCTCTCGCTGCCTCCAGGAGGGGGGGAGGCCATGTTGCGGCTCGGCTCCAGTCCGGACAGATCCGCTCACTCGGGCTGTCGTGTCCGGTAGTAAGAGGGCTCCCCGCACCTTAAAAGAGTTGCGGGTCCGACTGCGTGGTGTCGCCCGGGCTGCGCAGCTCCTTCCGCGTCAGACTCGGGATTCGGCTGCAGCGCGCAGGTAAAGTCCGCCGAGGCAGCCGGGCTCTGCGCAGCGCAGGTGTCCGCAGCTCTGCGCCGCTCGGCCAATGGGGTGGCTGCGATGGCGCAGATGTGCGGGCGTCTGCGCAGAGTTCGTTCACCTGAGTTGAGCTGTAGTTGGGTGCGGCGGTGAGGGAGCAAAGGCACAGGGGAGGAAAACCAGCTTTCCTGCTGCTGCTGCCATTGCAATCCAGTTGTAAGAGTTGTAGGAATTATAATGACCTCCCCCTGGTCATCCTCTTTAGAGACCGTGAGACATACTGTTAATCATGAGCATTAGTTTGTTACACCGTAGGAAATCTAATATCCATAATCATAAACCTTTTTTTTCTTTGAAATGTAATTCTTTTGTGTGCATTTTTAACTTTATAATTTAGTTATGGCCCTGGAATATGTGTATATAATGTATATGCCCTGTATCCCTGATTTGGGGAATTGATTTAACTGTTTTCCACTTGCACAGCATTCAAATATTATGCACAATGTTCTTTTATGTCCTTAAATAAATGTGTAGGTTAAACTAACATGCTATACCTGAAGGACATTATTATATCTATGCACACCTATGTGTGTCAATATAGCCCCCTTACCTGCGATGTGCAACTATGACCACTAGAGGGGGACAGATCTCGAAATGTGGCTAATTGGGAAGAAGACCTAATGTATAATTAATTTAAATTAATACAGTAAATCACTATTCTGTAGACTGTAGTGAAAAACAAAACGACGTTTGAATATCAGCAGAACATGCTATTATATATCTTGACATTTGTGGTAACTCTAAAGTAGGTATATTGTCTAATTCAGTAAATAAGTATATGGGACATTGTCCCAATTTTAATGTGGATTTCGTTAGGATGTAACTTTACAAGTACTAGTTTGACCATTTAATGTACATTTTATATCCTGTTAATATTAAGTTCTATGAAAACCAATTAATTTCCTGTTAAAATAGGATAACTACACTTACATTTCTGATGCAATGACACAATGAATGGTGTTCAATATGACCAGACTGCTTTCTTTTTTAGATTCAGATATAGTTTCCAAACAATCTGCTTAGTGCTGTACAACAATTCTGGGGGGGGGCTGGTACACGCATAATAGAGAATATTATTATGAATTATGTATTGCATTATAAAACAAATGGCGACCGCCCGCACTCAACATGGACAAACAAATCCTGGAAACGCAGAAACGCTTTTAGTTTTTTGGTTTCAGCGCCGCCCTCTTCTTTCTGTCGCCGCGTTTTAAAAGCCTTCTCCCGCCCCCAGACTCCCGCCTCCTGATTGGCTCTTTTGAAAGTAAGCGAGCGGCCCTGATTGGCTGGATTTGAAAGGCAGCGGCGCGGCCGGTTTGAAAGCGCAGGCAGCCCATTCCCCGCAACGACCAGGACGAGCCAGGAGGTGCAGCTTTGGGACAGGGTATTTATTCACTTTATCGCTCTATTAATCTATATAATTGTTTAGCATTTGTGTAAATTGCAGATGACGATGTTTTCATTTATATTTTCGAACAATTGATGGTTTTTGTGTCCATTTTAGAACCGCACGACTACTAGAAATATGGGTTTCTAGTCAAGTCGATTATAATCACATTCCAAGGTTTTATACACTTTGAATTTCAATTCTGTGAAATATCTAATTTAACTCCGGTTTTAATGTGTATAATAAAACTGACTTACTGTCGGGTGTCTGGGCGAGGTTACCCGGATGTTGTGTTGAAAGCCGGCGGGTGGAAGGGAAGGCCTAAGAGCCTCGACCTATACTGCTGTCCATATATATATATATATATATATATATATATATATATATATATACACATACACATAATCTACTTTACTGTTTCAATTAACATATATTCAACGTATGCAAAACAAACAAAAACGTGTTAGTGAGACAGTGTATTTGCACACCGGGTAAAATGGCCCAAAACTATAAAATATGCATATATAGGAGTATGAGTGTATGTGTTTATGAGGGCAGCTGTCAAAACTGGCCCTGTGTCTGCGGTGTTACAATATTAACACACCGTGAGTGTGTTAACGAAGAGAAATCCCGTCTTATTCACTTATTATAGCCTGTCCTGCTGCCTAAATCACTGAGGTGTTACTGCTGCACAAGCATCCTATAGATAATGAGAGGAAGATGAGCTGTTAGTTGTGGTTTACGTTGCACAATCAGATGTATTTTAATGTAGGAAGTCGACTGAACACAATAAGCCATCCCTCATTTAGAGGAAAAAAGCAACGTATTTAACTTGCATCTAACACAGATTTATTTATATATATATATATATATATAATGTTATACTTTGTAAGTCGCCATGGATAAGCAAGAAGCTTAATATTAATCCTAAAAAATTAAAGCCTCGGCCACTACCAGTAAAATTTTAACTTGCATTTGTATTTTACTGCACAATAGGGTGGTTTATGGAAAATGTGTGTGTGGATATATATATATATATATATATATATATGTGTGTGTGTGTTTTTTTTAGGCTTGCTGAGATTGATTCTGTATATGTGAGTGTTTTGCAAAGTGACTGAAAATCTCAGGCGTGGAAAGGACATTTTTCTCAAACGTTAAGGATAGATTGTCCCTTTTGCCCTGCAGAGCAATAAGTAACTATCAATATGATGGTTGTAAATGGTTCAAATTGTATCGCGCACAATTAATCTATTCACCTTGAGTGTTCACCACTGCACCTCTTCAGTAAATGTCTTCCTGTTATTTTGTGTTTTTTTTTTTTTTTTTTTTTAGGATACAACCATGGATGATTATGTGAAGATTGAGAAAATTGGAGAGGGTGAGTATAGTCATTCAATGCCTTTACTCATTCTTGGCATGCTCTTTCCCCCGCCCATATGGAGCACTCCACATTTAAGACAGAAAATGATGACGGGGCACGTTGGTCAATATTGAAGTGTTGGGCCTTCTCTTCGGGCAGGTACCTATGGGGTTGTGTACAAAGGTCGGCAGAAGTCCACGGGTCAGGTGGTGGCCATGAAGAAGATCCGGCTGGAGAGCGAGGAGGAGGGGGTGCCCAGCACGGCGGTGAGGGAGATCTCCCTGCTGAGAGAGCTGCAGCACCCCAACGTGGTCCGGTGAGTGAATCGGCAGCAGGGTGGGTGTGTGGCAGCGGTCGGACGTGCACCCTCTCGACTCCAGTCGCACGTGTGAAATGGGTGCAAGAGACGGCTTGTTTCTACCCGTGATGTTAAAATTAGAAAAGCAACTGTTGGGGTTGTGACTGGGAACCAATTGGAGGAGGAAGCTGGTTGTGGAGTTTCGGTTGCATCGGTTTGTAAAAGGACTAAAGTAAATGTATTTTTGAATGTGAAAATTGCTGTACTTAAGTCCCACCCCGTTTCTTTTCCTTTAGTCTTCTGGACGTGCTGATGCAGGACTCCAGGCTCTACCTCATCTTTGAGTTTCTCTCTATGGACCTGAAGAAATACCTGGATTCAATACCTTCTGGCCAGTATATGGAGCCCATGCTTGTAAAGGTACAGTACAACTCAAGCCAGTTGTGTGTGTAATGTGTGGGCGCTGGATCTGAAATGTTCGTTTCACTTTGGTTATACGTGTAATGTTAAAGTGGATGTTTTTGTCTTCCAGAGCTATTTATACCAGATTTTGCAGGGCATCCTCTTCTGCCACTGTCGCAGAGTACTTCACCGTGATCTGAAGCCACAGAACCTGCTGATTGACAGCAAAGGAGTAATAAAGCTTGCTGACTTTGGGCTGGCAAGAGCTTTTGGGATCCCAGTGCGAGTTTACACTCATGAGGTAAACACACTTGGCATCTTGGTCTTAATTTGCATTGTAAAACGAGCAATTTAAATGTGGATTTCTATAGATCAGCTCGGTATAAGATGGAGGAGTGAGGAGACTTGATGGTTTTGAAGCTTTTGGTACAGACTCTATATTGTCACTTTCAGGTAGTGACTCTGTGGTACCGGGCACCAGAAGTGTTGCTGGGTGCCTCGCGGTACTCGACCCCAGTGGACGTGTGGAGCATTGGCACGATATTTGCAGAGCTGGCCACGAAGAAACCCCTGTTCCACGGAGATTCAGAAATCGATCAGCTTTTTAGGATCTTCAGGTATGTGGTGATCATGGGCCGTCTGATCAACATTGAATATTAAATCTAAAAATAGTCTGCATTAATGTATAAATTGAATTATTTAATCTATATAAAAACCTGTTTTTCTCCTTTAGGAGCCTAGGGACTCCCAATAATGATGTGTGGCCAGATGTGGAGTCCTTGCCAGATTACAAAAACACCTTCCCAAAGTGGAAATCAGGCAGCCTGTCTTCACTGGTGAAAAATCTTGATCAAAATGGCATTGATTTGTTGGGGGTAAGTTCTTATTAAGAGGTATATATGTTATTAATGATCTATAATTTTTGCTTTGTAGATAAGACCTGCATCTCAATGCTCAATTAATTTACATTAATTTACTGTTTTATTAAACTGTGTCCTCCCTTTTCTTATCAAACAGAAAATGCTGATCTATGACCCCCCAAAGAGGATTTCTGCAAGACAAGCACTAACCCACCCTTACTTTGATGACCTTGACAAATCCATCCTTCCTGCAAACACTATCACCTGTTAAACAAATCGCAAAAAGACTTTCCCCACAGCAGATGACTTAACAGAATTAAGGATTTATATCTATATATGTGTTTTATATATTTGTTGTGTTGGTCCAATCATTTTCCTCATGGCATCTTTCCATCTTGAGTTTGTAACATTTTCTGTAAATAGTCTCTTGTGTTCAGAATAAAGTTGTGATTTGTACTTGTCTATCACTGCCGCAAAGCAGTATGTATAATTTCAATAATAAAGCGCACCTTTTGAATATTAACTTTATTTTTATTATTGTAAGAGTAGCGTTTAAGATGCTCAACCCGACCTGATCAAATGCAAGTGGGGAGTGAGCTGTTAATTGAGCACTTCCATGGTTTAATGATGGGAAATATAATAATCGGACAAAGTATCAATTCTATTGTTGGCAAAGCTTGGTGACGCACTGGGAGTGCATAGTACTGGTGCAGTGTTAGCTGGGCCCTGGAATGGGGACCAGTTCCTGATCTTGTCACTCCAGAGAGCCGGAAGTACTTGCTGAACTGATGAGTCAATTGATAGAGTAGAAGTCAGTATTTCTGATTTACCCAGACATACTTTTGTGTATACAAGTTTTAAAAGATGTTACAGTCCTTGTCTGTTCAATTCTGATAGTCTCCTTTGCCTTGACAGTGAAATTCAAGAGTAAGTTTGATTGGTGGCCTGCAGTAGCTGCTTGGATTCATATACAGATCATTATAATGGCAGAGCTAAATACAAATTGCACAAAATAATTTCTAAGGAGGTTAGGATAGATTGTGAATATTCAAATTCCTGTTTTTATCTGTCTAGTTATTTTGATGCAGATTTAATCCAATCCATCTGGGAAAAAAAATGCATCTTAAACTTACTTTATAAGACTGGATGTTTCTATTTCTTCAAAATGTACTTCAAAAGCTGCTGCTGCCTTGTTTTGCATCCTTCAAAGTGTTTTAAGATCTATGATTGTCTGGCAGAATCATGCCCTCTTGTGGTCTGACCAGATTATTCATTTCCCAACCTTTCCATTTTTAGCAGTTGTGAGATCCACACTCATTTAATATTTTATTAAATCTCTTCTCCTATGTAGATTTTCTATTTTATCTACTTCAATGTGAAAATGAGGATCAATTGCACACATGTAATTTAAAAATGGGTGCATTTAGCACTGAAAAGGCTTAATTTGAGATGTTATAGAGGTCTACTCCACAAGGCTTCAGAATAAAGAATTGGAATATAATGTATAATTGTGGGCAGCTAATGAATTGTTAACCCTGCATGAACTGAAGATTTGACTGTTTAAAATCAATTTCATTATGAAACTAAATCTGCCGTTTTAATTTAAAAACAGTCTGGGTTATATTGAGTGGTTTTATAGTATGGAGTCGAGTAATTCAGTAGCACTAAAATATACACTCACCTAAAGGATTATTAGGAACACCATACTAATACTGTGTTTGACCCCCTTTCGCCTTCAGAACTGCCTTAATTCTACGTGCCATTGATTCAACAAGGTGCTGAAAGCATTCTTTAGAAATGTTGGCCCATATTGATAGGATAGCATCTTGCAGTTGATGGAGATTTGTGGGATGCACATCCAGGGCACGAAGCTCCCGTTCCACCACATCCCAAAGATGCTCTATTGGGTTGAGATCTGGTGACTGTGGGGGCCAGTTTAGTACAGTGAACTCATTGTCATGTTCAAGAAACCAATTTGAAATGATTCCACCTTTGTGACATGGTGCATTATCCTGTTGGAAGTAGCCATCAGAGGATGGGTACATGGTGGTCATAAAGGGATGGACATGGTCAGAAACAATGCTCAGGTAGGCCGTGGCATTTAAACGATGCCCAATTGGCACTAAGGGGCCAAAAGTGTGCCAAGAAAACATCCCCCACACCATTACACCACCACCACCAGCCTGCACAGTGGTAACAAGGCATGATGGATCCATGTTCTCATTCTGTTTACGCCAAATTCTGACTCTACCATCTGAATGTGTCAACAGAAATCGAGACTCATCAGACCAGGCAACATTTTCCCAGTCTTCAACTGTCCAATTTTGGTGAGCTTGTGCAAATTGTAGCCTCTTTTTCCTATTTGTAGTGGAGATGAGTGGTACCCGGTGGGGTCTTCTGCTGTTGTAGCCCATCCGCCTCAAGGTTGTACGTGTTGTGGCTTCACAAATGCTTTGCTGCATACCTCGGTTGTAACGAGTGGTTATTTCAGTCAAAGTTGCTCTTCTATCAGCTTGAATCAGTCGGCCCATTCTCCTCTGACCTCTAGCATCAACAAGGCATTTTCGCCCACAGGACTGCCGCATACTGGATGTTTTTCCCTTTTCACACCATTCTTTGTAAACCCTAGAAATGGTTGTGCGTGAAAATCCCAGTAACTGAGCAGATTGTGAAATACTCAGACCGGCCCGTCTGGCACCAACAACCATGCCACGCTCAAAATTGCTTAAATCACCTTTCTTTCCCATTCAGACATTCAGTTTGGAGTTCAGGAGATTGTCTTGACCAGGACCACACCCCTAAATGCATTGAAGCAACTGCCATGTGATTGGTTGGTTAGATAATTGCATTAATGAGAAATTGAACAGGTGTTCCTAATAATCCTTTAGGTGAGTGTAGGTAGGTGATTCAATTGGGGTTACGTTTTGGTCTGGGTTTGGGTTAGAGTCCCTAGCAAACTTAGACCTCTTTAAAGATTACTGTTGTTTACTGAGAGGTGTGTACGTGTTGTATGGGTCTTCAACTTTGAGCTTCAAGTTGTGGCTCTGGTTCCTCCACACCAAAACTGTCGCCAGTGTAGCGTTATGTTGTAATAAATCACTAAAGCAGTTGACAATGACACAGAATGACAATGGCCTCCGGTGACTGACACATCAACTAGCATAAGAAGTAACTAATTATTTCCTCATTTCCCACACATTTATGGTCTCCTGGGGGCACGTGTGTTCCAGCCACCTGCTTTAATGGACTGAGGGCTGCTTTACTGAACTTGTACAGCACGAGTCAATCACAGGATTGTTCGAGTCTTCGACAGTGCCAGCCCTCAGGGTCTCCACTCTTGGATTCTAAGTCCCAGTAAGTGTCTGAGCGCTGAGGGGAGCCAGGGATCTTCCTCCTCCAATCGGGTATATGCACGGCCCTCGGAAGCGCCTGGTCACCACTTTGGCAGAAGGTCCTGCAGTAGGACACGGGCAGAGCTCTCGGGGAACGGTGTGGTCGGGCTGTGAAGAGTTGAGCCCTTCAGATCTGCCCTCTGCTTCCTCTCGCCTGCCACGCTGTCCTCATTCACAAACGCCGTGACGCTGCCCAGAGCTGCCTGGGTTCCTGGTAACTGTTCGCATGGTGCAGTTGCCAGGCCGGCAGGATTGAGAGTGTCAGCTGAAGGAGAGGCCCAGGTCTCAGACAGCAGTTGTGCTGGAAAAACATCCTGTGGGTTAATTAATCAGACTGGTGGCACGTCTGGAGGATTGGCATTCGAACGTCATCTTGTGTAAATATTCCCTGCTGATGAACAGGGAGTGTGGGACGCGACTAACAAGGCTTTTGGCCCCGGGAAAACCACCACGAAGAGCACTGGTTTCATTCACAGCTCCCGACAGGGGTAGAGTCTCATGATATGAACTGCTCACATGATCCCTGAGTTGTGTAGTCTTGAAGTAATTCTTGCTTGAGCGGTTGAGCTTTGCTTTATGATTGTTAGCACATCTAAGAACAATGCTGTGGCCCACTTTCACCCGACATACCACCTGCTTAATGGAAGGACAGGCCTCTTGCAGTCCATATGCAAAGTCCTTAATAATGCATGGCACAAGATAAGAGATCTGTGTTTCAGAATGGCTTTGTGTATGATAGCAAAATCAGCACAGCCGGCAGCGATTACTACCTCGACAACCTCTTGAAACACCAGCTGCAATGCTCTCCCGTGGCCACAAGATGACAGTATTATGTCACATTGCTCGGTGGATTCTGGTCATACCTCTACTGTAAGCCAATTCTGTGTTCATGAGCATTAATATGGATCTGGGAAAATCAAAGCTGGGTGCGGCACAATTGCATCTGTGATTTGTTTGAATGGTGCTAAACATTGTACCCATGATACAGAGGCAGAAATTAAACCTTTCACATACTGTGCATGTATACTGAATTTACTATACAATGGTAACAATACCCCAAACAGGGTATCATTTTACAACAAACCTGTTATTTGTATTATTTTTCCAATTGGATATGACTAGAAACCTCGACACAGACTTGAATGCCTTTGAATTGTGCCCGGTTGGAAGGCATCTAGCCAGTCTGATGCCATTAAGACAGATTTGTTACTATTACCTAATCCCTTTGTGGATTAATGGACCCTGAGATGTGAATCTGGTTTTCAATAAATTCAATTGACTTGTGTGGCGTGTGCTAAACAAAACTGCCATCCTGTTCATTTATAAAGCCCTGACTCTCTGCGCGGCGCTGCAGGGTGAGCCGGAGAGATGGATGGTGTCAGGTGTGGAGCAGTCAGGCTTATCCCAGAACCCCAGGGCCTGGTGACTCCAAAATACTCGCTGAATAGGTTTATTTAGTCACCAATAACTGTTCCAGTGACAAGTGCTTAGATTAATGTATAATTAGTGGGCATTGGCAGAGAATCTGAGGACAGTCACTGTGTTTGAGCAGATTGCTCAGAGGGGATCATTTTTTGGACTGTGTCACTTAGCACAGTGGTCAGAGTTTTCATATCCTCAAGCTACTTAATTATCGCTCAAAAAGCTTCCATACAGAGCTGCAGGTGCTTTTCAAACCATAACGTCTGTTTGATGGATAACATCTCGTTCATGTCAAACCAGTTCTACCTAAAAGGGACGGAAGAGCCAGCTATATCGGAGTTCTTACCCATATCCGCTTACATAACAAGGGTTTGGACCGACAACAGATATGCTTTTCTTATATAATCTGAAAAGCTATGTCCAGTACAGGGACAGGTGGCAGGAAATCAAGCAGCCTGTATCCTGAATGCTTACTAAAGCACATTGCCAACATTAACAGTTTAAATCAATTTAATTTTGAGTAGCTTTGCAAGAGAGAATTCTGGTCAGGATCTGAAATACTGAACACTGAAATATTGACCTTCACGCTGATTTCAGTCTGAGCCTCTGAACGGGACGCAGATATAAAAGATTTCGGAAGCTTTTAAAGAAGAACAACAATACTAAGCCTCAGGATAATGAGACACAGAGTTTGCAAATTCAAGACTGTCGGCAACTCTCAAACGCTCAGAATCAAATGCTGAGAAATTATTTGAAGGCTAAATAGATGTATGAAACGAGTTATTAAGTGTGAGATCCCTTGTTAAAGACATTGTTTCATTAACATTTTCCAGATATTTTTTCAAATGACAAATCATCCCTCCATTGCTGTGGTGGCAAATTGGTAATATTTTGTGCACCACAGGGAATAATATGAGTCATGTGCATAAAACTGTAGTGAAAAAATGTAGTTCAGAAATTAATTTTTTTAATATACAGAAATTAGCTTAAAGCTCACTATGTTTAGATTACGTAACATTTTCTCATTATTAGTTTTCTTCAAATCACTGCCGGCAGCATCTACAGAGCGATTTCCAGTTAAAATGATGCTGCTTTGGAAAATGACACGTGCAATAGATTATTGCTTCATTCCAGAACACTTGCAGTGCAATTAAGATTTTTGTTGCAAAATTGCTTGACAAGCATTTTCTTTTTTAGGAAACGAGTTTAAATTCCTAACACTGATTTCTCAGTGACTATAATGACCAGACATGGTTGATTGAGTTTAGTCAATTAATTAAAACTGAATTCTCCAAAATGTAGTTTTGCACTATATTTTCCTGCATGAATGGGATGTACATCACTGCTGGGTGCCCTTTTAAAATTGCTCTTAAGATACTCTGCTTCACTTGGGGGGGTAATTTAGAAAGCTTAGGGGCAGCAGTGGCATTTTCATAAGACTTGATATTATTGTGATCACCAGATAAAGCAGTTATATATTCTTAAGCATAATCCAGAACACTGTCAAATGACTATCGATGTGGAATGAAAAAGAGATGCTTTTAATTGAAAATATCCTTTGTTTAATTATCCATGCTCTCCTGCATATTATAATAATTACAGGAAGGCCTTTTCCATTGCCATGTTTTCAGCACACCGTGCCCTAAGGTTGCACGGTCCACTGTTCTTGGGATGAGATCTGATAAATGTTTTGTCTAGACAATTACATGAGCCATTGTATGCCTAACTCCCCTTTCAACACCTCAGTAAAGTCAATGCACAGTTTCTTCACATTCAAACTCTTTAACCCCTCAAGCAAGGCCACAACTGGAAAGCTGTGCATAAACTGTGGATAAACTGTACAATGCTTTCTTGCTAAACCATACAAAGTTACAAAAGTTGCATATATATAGACAGACAGACAGACAGACAGACAGAGAGATATCGATAGGTAGATAGATAGGTCTTCAACTATTTGGGTCAGTTTCAGGGCTGTTATTGGGGACATTGATTATGCAAGAACACAAAAAGCCCTTATCAATATCCAGGACAGTCAGCAAGCATCCAACACAAATTACCCCCCACCAAAAGAATAAAGGAAAGATCAGACCAGATGCAATTGAATCATGTGACGTTTTTCATTCTGTAGTAGATCAGACCACTGTGTGCCAAACTGACTGCATAGTGTTTTCTTTGACATTGCCAGAGAATCGACTAGGCTTTTTTATTCTTCATATTTGTTCCACTTCACCTTTTTAAAAGGGTGATCCAGTTTATGGAAAGCTATTGATTTCTAGTTATTCTGTCATACTTTCACCACCTTAATGATGAACTCATAAACCTAAAACAAACGATCTTTCCAACTAATCCGGGCCTGGTGGCAAAGCCGTTCGAAAGACAATTAACCCACGAGTCAAGCCTACCTGCAGACAAAAGTACACGCTGCAAGATCAGTCAGTAAAGACGCACTTGACTCTGGGAGAGGGCAGGTCAGCTCGTGGTAACACAGATGTATTTTACAACGCTCTCTGTCTCTCTGGGTTTCAAATAACAACACAGGAATTTGGAAAAGTACTCATGGTGGGGGGTAATGCACATTACTGGAACGTCTTTATGGGTTTCTTTACTTATGTAGGGGTTTGTAAAATAGTCTTTAAAATAAAATATATTTACATTTTAAGCAGGCATTATTTACACAGTTGTCAGTGAGTACTGTGGCTCATAATGTGGCTCATAATGTGGCTCTTGCACTTTGTATTTTAAATGTATTGTACTTGTATTGTGTACATTTTTGAGCAGTAAGCAGCAACTGTAAGTGGTTTTGAGACTTTATTACATGGTAAAAGCGCCCAACCCTAACCATAATCTCAGCTTCTTCTGTCTAAATCCCTCCTTCCCTCACTGCAGTTTTATTTATTAAAAGCTTTCATTTTGACTGAATATGTCCTACTAATGGCGAGAATAGATTTAGGCTGGATGTGTTCTGTACCAGCCGCTGTACAGCATAATAAATTTGGTTAATATCAAAAACATGTAATTTTCTCTTACAAGGCAAAAGCCCCCGAAATCCCAGCAGAATTTCCTGCTTTCACTTAATCATCTATTAAGAGTCTAAGATTACGCTGGAATAGTGCAGAGCTTATCTGTGATCTAGTAAACCCGTTAGCTTCCCAAAGCGCCTAAAAATAGATGGGAAAACAAGGCTGTTCTGTTTTGCCGAAAAGAAAACCTGCAGCCGAGCTAGAATTCGAAAACATGGAGCTGAATTATAAATATATTGCTGCAAACTGTGCATTATGCAAATGGCGTAGAAACAGGCTTTGATCTTCACCCAGGTTGAACTGCTGGTTCGATGTCATGGAAATATTTCCCCGTCTAAGTTGTATTTCTAATCAAAGCATTTCTCATTCATTTGCATGTCTTACAAATGATGAAGGATTGTTTTCTTACGTTAGTCAATCTGAACCTTGATGTGTGTTGTAGGATGAATACTAGAATTTAATTAAGGAGAGCGACAATACAAATTATGTCATAAACCTGTAATGAAGGTTTATTCACAATACATGTTTATGATCCAGGATTTGTAACGATTAAACTTGACAAGCTGCACTTGATTAAAGTGAGAAATTAATTCACACACTTGTTTTTGAACGTCTCTGTATTGTCTTAACAAATATGGGGATTTGATTATTGACCTTCTGAAAAAGATTTGACTTGTTTTAATTTTATTTATCTTTTTAGTTCTGGATTTTGAAGACTTCTGTTTTATTTTCCGAAAACATGCACAAAGGTGACCCCAAACACACACACACAAAAACACTAAACAAAACTATGGTATGTTTAAGTTAAATCAATCAATTTATTTAACAGTATTAAAAAAAAATAAACAAACAGCTTTAAGGATAATGACCAGCAAGATCAAAGGCCTTGGACAGCAATAACCAAATGAACCAGCCACTTGGTTTTAGCAGCTGATGACAACAGTATTGTAATATTCTGTATAACCATTATGAACAATCACGTGGTGTCTAGTAAATACGACAATCTACACACAGCTTTGGTTAACTAAAGTAAACCTATCCTACTCATGAAAGTAAAGTATACTTTTTCAAGTATCAATTTTCCCCGCATTATAACCAGGTTAAAGCCACATTCCTTCCAAGTAACAGGAATTATCACAGTTGGACGCTTACTTATTGTAATGAATGACCCTAACATCTACAGATAGTGCAGTCTCTACTGATACTACATCCAAGTTATATATGCTCTACAATTCAAAAGGCAGGAATATTCTTCCCAAAATATTTTCATTCTTTATTTCTTGAAAGCACGCTTTTGGAAACTCCGTTTGTAATCTCTACATTTGCACTATTTACATGATCTGTGAATGTGTACTTATAATAGTTGTGATAAACCCCATCGATGGAATAAATCACAAGTTACGAACAAGGACCAGCCAGTTAATAATGACACAAATATATGCAAATAGCAGGTTTATGTTAAGTCATGTTAAGGTTAGGTCCATGCCAAGTTAACCCTGAACTAATTTAAAGAAACTAAGCCCTTCTAATTATTAGAGTTAGGTCTCTTCAGCGCTAAACTACAGGAGTCGGTACAGTGCAGTGAAGTATATTGAACGGTTTGTACAAAAATAAGTTCAGATGTGCAATAAAACTGCTGTGATCTCCAGCCCCCGTTGAAGTTTACTAATACTTGGTTGGCTACTGATATATTTTGAAGCAGCACACAAAGTTGGCCCTATTTTCAAATAGACACAAAGTTATTGCGTTGATATTTCTCAGTTTGATCCATGGTTTTGTGTCTGCTGTAAACTGCAATAATTCAATGCTTAAGCCGTTACATCCATGACGTTATACACGTACAGCACACACAGACATCACGATTTTCAGCATTTTGTCCTTAGTGTATATTGAAAACATTACAAATTACACAATTGCATCACAGTATTGTAACCTTTTGAAAATAGGGTCGTTAGACTTCTTTTGTTTTGATGCTTCAAGAGCTGGTTAAATGTCTGATCATTTTTATTAAGCACTTGTTCCACTTCAGTTGATGAATGGAAACACATTCTATTTCAGCAAGAAAACAATACAACTGAACATTTTATTTGGTATGACTTGTTTACCACAATTATTGTAAAAACACTAACATTTTTACGTACATTTCCAAACGTTAAGGTTTGGATGCTGACCTGTTTCTGCTGAGCCCAAGTTAAAAGCATCAAAATGTAAAAAGCAAGAACATATAATCAAAAAGGTTAACAAAGACAACCTACAACCAATCTTGTACATTACAGCCGAAGTGATAAATAAACTGCTGTTTGTACATTTCCAATGTCACGTGTTGTTTTGTGTACACAAGTTTGTGCTTCGAACCTGACACGGATAATTACCCATAGTTTGTATTAAAAATGTCAGTGCATTAACAGATACATCCTCTGAATATTAAGACAGCAAATACTAGACCGGAGTTTCTAAAATGTCAGTAATGCACACATACTGAGGCGGTTGAGCTGCAGTCGCTGCTCAGGCCACTGCAGAAGGGGAACTCCAGAAACACCACTTGCGTCTCGAGTGATATTTGTTGAGGATGATATCTTCCCTCTCTCTCTCCTTCTTCACTCGCTGATAGTGGTCCTCCTCCTTTAGGTACCAAACTGGAGGCCAGCGATGCTTTTCAAAGTACTCTTGGTTTTCTGTTTAAATACAGAAAGTGACAGAAATCCATTATACCGCTTTTAGTCCCGAACGCGTTCATGTTCAGACCATTACGAAAGATTAAAGCACTATCTGATGCAGCATAAATGTTGCATTAGATGAAGACTAATGCATATATAATGGCACGGCTCACACATTGGGAAGATCATAGACCCTTGGATGTTTTTATTGATCGGTACCCAGCTGAACAAGGATTAAAGCAGGCATGCATACCTGGAGATTTAGACTTGATTTCTTTGCGATATGTGGCACAGACACTGTTGTAATGGGTACAGATATGATGTAAGCACCAAGCTGCTAACTGATTAGCATTATGAAACTGTAAATGAAACAAAAAACAAGTTAAAAGACATAGAACAAAAAATAAATCTGTGTGCTTAAAATATATAATATACTGCAATTATTACTTTTGAATGTTTCCATTAGGAAGAACAATTACCAACAAAATATAAAAGATTACTTTGTAAATCCAATGTAATAAAAGTATTTGCCATTTGTTCGCTTCATACTATTTAGCCAGAGTTTGAAAGACATTGTGGGAAAGATTTACAGGGCAGTTTGAGAACGATGTATAACACTATAACACAGTAAACAGTACAGGTTTGCCATTTGACCATAAACATTATATTCGAATACACACCTGGGCCAGTTCCAGGTATGTGAGCACTTCTCCGTTTATATCAATTCCGTCTTTTGAAGCTTTCACCAGCTCATTCACAGCAAATTGTTCTGAAACAGTGACAGAGAACAGTTATACCTCTAACATTTACTTTCCTGTGCTTAAACCTGTTTCTCTAATAAGGCCTTTCCATACAACTCCCCAGGAGCCTGAGTCACAGCCCTGATAAGCTGCCGATACTGACCTGTCAGAGCTACCAGTCGGGGAAGGCACAATCTGTTAGCAAGTGCAATTAACTCCACGGGGTCCAGATCCGCCATTGGAGACAGCTGATTGGTGTACAGATATTCCAGGACGGTTTGCATACACACCTTGCTCGTACTGGGGAAGTAAACCTGCAACACAGATTTTGAACTTGAATGGGAAAATATGCAACGAGAGAGAGAGAGAGAGAGAGAGAGAGAGAGAGAGAGAGAGAGAGAGAGAGAATCCTCTTGTTTTGCTGTCTTTCACACTTTCATGAGTTATTGTCTCTATTTCAGGATGGCAACAGAAATGAGCACACACACACAAAATCTCATTAGCAGCTCAGTGTGGGTGTTAATGAAAAGTCACTGCTGAAAGGTATTTTATACTTTTGGTTGGAGAAATATTTTTGGATCAGGCTGAAGGCAAGATGTGCTGAAAGAAGTCGGAGTGAAATGTCAGGTTTGTCTTTATTGCACTTTCCAGGCATATATTAAACGTGAACAAACAGAATCCTTAATTGTTTCTGATATCATTATACAGGCCCTTGCAGTGGACAGTAGAAAACCAACAGACTTCATTAACCCCAGTGACCGGCGTAGGAACAGCATTGAAAGTTGCTATATTGTGTAAATATACATCATTTATTAAGGGGTTCGAACCCTCTGCCAAATATGGAGGGAGTGAACCAGCGTGATTAAAATACACCAACTCATGCATTCACTTCTCTACAAAAAAAAAGTATGTGTTACATTTATAACAATAGAGTTCATGCACAATTCTAGGCTTCATTTTATAGCTGTCAAGTCATGTTTCACTAAAACATCAACTGGCCTTTATAAATTATCCCAAATATTTTCATTGACACACAAATGGGTAGCAATGTTCAAATATTCATTTACTGCTTTACTAGTCCATAATCTTTATCTGCTCAATTTCCAGCTCTGGCCCGTTAAGTCATTCTTTCAGATGTCACCGTATTTGAGATAACTGATATATTCTAAGCTGTCTCTTCTTGTAAGAATTGTGGCTTTGCAATAATCTTGCATTCCTCATTGCAGATTTTTCTTGAGACAATAACAAATGCTGACATGCTGCTATATACTATATCATATATAATATTCAATATATAATGAATTCAACTTGATTGTTTCACAGAGAATGAATAATGAATAATGCCTGTAATCCAAAGTTTATCCCTGTCTGAAAATGACTCCAGTCAATCCCTTCCTAGAACCCTCCAACTGTGAAACAAAATTACATTTCTTCATTCGTCACATCAGATGTAATCTCCATTCTAATAATGTCACCCCCCACACCCACTCCTGCCTAATTAATAAATCAG
This sequence comes from Amia ocellicauda, assembly GCF_036373705.1. NCBI lineage: Eukaryota > Metazoa > Chordata > Actinopteri > Amiiformes > Amiidae > Amia > Amia ocellicauda. Next base: position 19,558,961 of record NC_089869.1, read on the forward strand.
ACCATACCTAACCCTGGAATCCTGTGAGGGCAATCTGACCATTTGATGCCCACCATTTCAGGGTTTAACATTGTATACATGGAGCATTTCTATTACAATTACTAAGCTTATTTTATGATGGCAGGACTCTTATATATTAGGCACATCTTTTCAAGGACAAAGCTTACAGGTTATACAACACTGAGAGGTTAAAACTCTGAACAAATATCAGCCAGTACCATTCTTCTGGTGATGCACTAAATTCTAAGATAAAAGTAGGGCACTGCCAGGCTAAAATAAAACTGTCCCACTTTATATCAAGTCCGGTAACATAACATCAACTGAAACTGAAGCAACTCACTCAAAATGTGTCTTTCTAGAACACACTCTGACCTGCTACAATTATCTGTGTCTGTTTATGTAAAGTCAAAGATATTAGAGTCATATGTTATGATACAAATATTTAATAATATTGAATTAATGTAATGTGTTTTGGCAGGCTTTCTGTGCAGTGGACTGGAACTTGAAGTAACTGGAAATATTTTAAGATTCATGCTTCAAACTGTATTAAAAGCTGCAGTAGAAGACACTTCAGTGTATGCTGGCACTTGACTGTCTTTGTGTTTTAAACTTACCTCATTGTTTGAACTTTCCATGAACGATCCACCAAACAAAGCAGCCATCCAGTCACAGCTTGAGATCAGTAAAGGCTTATGAGCATTGATGGTTCCATCATCCAACCTGAATGTGACATCTGTCAGACACATTCAAAACAGAATTATCTGTTACCCTAGCATCAACTTTAATTCCAACTCTAACAAGCTGTAGTGGGATAAGAATAAACTTAGGGGCCTCAGTCGGTAAAAGCGCACACTGAGCCCTACAAGGTAATAAATATAAAAAGGCATACATTGAGCAGAATTGGACTTGTGTTCAGACACCTCAGCTGTGACACGTTTCGACATGTTTTCTGTTTATCTAAGTAATCAGAATTCAGCCACCCGTAGCGGAAATTCAGTCTCGTTCTGACTAATGTGCTTTGGCCTTTCTGTCATTTGTCTAGAACAAATCTTTTGAAAGCTCTTTCTTTTCCATCTATCTCATCTGAAATCAGAGTTTCAACACCCTCATCGTTTTTACCCTTTATCACCTTTTTCGTCGATTCATGATACTTAAATAAACATGAATGCCATTTGTTTTGTTGGTCTCATAAGACATGTTTTATGTATGGCACAAACATCAATTTTGAGAGTAGCATTCTTAAATATATCATTTACAAAACGAGTTCTTTGGGTGGGTGGGGGTAAACAAAATGAAGCGTGCATTCATACGATTTCTTACCTGTAAACGTATCCTTAGCCAAACATTCTTTAATCCGGTTGGCTTTTCTAACATGGAACGCTTTAGTGATCTCCTGATTCATGAAACCTTCCTTGTTCATAATGTTTTCCACCATCATTCTCAGATCGAAAACCTCTAGGATTTCAGCGATCTGTGCGATCTGCATCAAGTCCCTCTCCTCCTCCTCCAGCTCGCCCGTGTAGAGGAAGCGGAGGACCGCTCTGAAGGGGCCCAGTTGAATAGAGAAGTCCATCTTGACCACAGTCATTGGGGCGGCTGCGTCCGTGATGGGGTTGGCCACCGTCTCTTTGTGGATGCTAACAAAGGCCTTACTCCAGGAGGCTAGGGACAGCTTTGTCCGTCTGTGCTTCCCATTGAAGCTCATCATTTTTAAAGTGCCGTCGCTCTTAGATGCTCTGAGGGAGCAAGGCGAGAGGGTGGCCAAGACGGCCACGTCCTCCTCTGTGTCGAGGCTGAGCGTTCTCATCAGGTGGTCTCGGCCGTGCCTCTCCTTGACCACCACGCACGGGGACTCGTCAGACAGGTCCATGTGAAAGAGGTCATAGAACTTGGAGGATGAGGTAGACAGGTAAATCTTGTGAGCGAAGATGTGAATGTGGTCCTGAAGAACAAACATGACATCTGCGCAGAGAGGGTTGTCCAGCAGGTGGCTGGGGCCCTTTCTGTTATTGGGGGGGCACTCTGGGATCTTTATCAGCGGAGGGGGTGCCTTAGGAGGCAAGAAGGGTGCCTGTAGCAGAGGTTTCTGGACTTTCTTTAGATGGGATTTCCAGAACTGAAGGTGTCTCCTGGAAATCAGAGCTGCTCGAATGGCATTGTCAAATATGTCCTTGATGCCAAACTGGTCAAATACACTGGTTTCATAGTAAGGAATGCCAAGTTCTTTAGCAACTTCTCTGCCCCGTTCTGGAGGTAAAATGTCACCGGGTTTAATTGGCCTGTTTGAGATTGAGAAGAAAATTTGTATTTATTATTGTTGAAAGAAATTAACGGAAAAGCTATTTAACTGCTTGTTGATTTTAGTTATGAAAGTTCTGTGACAACCTTGAAAAAATGTGGGTACATGGTTAAAATACTAGATAGATTTATTTTAATATGAAATTGCTGTGTAGTTATCTGAACACCAGAATAGTAATGGGCTGCATTTAAAGAAACCTAAGTTTAGTTTTTCATAATAACTTCAATAACACATAAAAGTGTGGTTAAAGATTTAAAAAAAAAATCGAGAATACCTTGCTAAAGGGCGCCGTGCTCGATTGACAGCCTCCAAGTCTGCGTAACGCAAATCGAGCTGGCATCCGACCAGAATGACAGGTGTCCGCGGGCAAAAGTGCTTTATTTCAAGATACCACATTGTCTTGACGTGATGTAGAGAGTTGGGGTTGGCAATAGAAAAGCACAGTACCACCACGTCAGACCTGTGTGACAGCAAAACACAAATGAGGCCTCAGTCTTTGCAAGGTGCTTCTGCATCTGACTTGGAAGAAAGCAAACACCACTTTACGTTGCATGCTACGAGTCTAGTGTCATACAGCACGGATGCCAGGCTGTCTTTGCTGCAGCGCCACAGCTATGTAAACCGTGTGTTCATGCATACTGTTATCCTACATTTTCAATGCCAGCCCGAGTGACTGTATACAATGATCTAGGAGTTGTTTAGTTCCACCTATGGACTCATTTGATGCTTGTACTGAACAACTCTTCTGGCTCTAGTTTTGCACACGTAGTCGATTCTTTCGAAATGCATGCAGACATATTGACATGGCATACCAGGAACCTTTGAGAGTGAGGCTAATACATTGATTATGCTGAGAATTACACTACTCCCCACACTAAATCATTGCTGATTACTAGGTTATCTTTGTATTAAAGTTTTTGTGCACCACCAGCTATTACTGCAAGCAACGAGTTAAGGTACTGCGTCACACATTACTGTAATTAATTTGCAATCAGACTGAAAATGCATAAAGCATGAGTCATGAACAACGACATGACTACAGAACTTACAGTTTCTCTCATTGCCTTGTCCTGTATATAGATCATAGGAACCCTATAAACAAAAACAGGTACAGCACAATGCTATGTTTTGAGTTGTTCTTCAAATAAAGCAACAGAATTATTATAAATATCATTTTAGGTGTCAGTCCACAGACCAAAAGTTACAAACTACTTGAGAATATAGTTACATTATTTTGTTCAAATTCTAAAACTAGGGCAAGATTAATAATTCAAGATTGCATTAATAATGCGAGAGTGTTAGTCTTTGGGTAACTGCAGGCCCTAATTGAATGCATTTGGGAAAGAAATGGGAAAGAGACCCATACATTGTATTCTGTTTTTGAGAATGTTTGCTAATAGAAAGATTATGTTATGAATATACTCTGATTTCGTTCTGTGTTCATTCTGATTCATTTATGAGGAAAAAGGTAAAATAAGAGAGACATCACTGGCTAGTTTGATCCACATCAAGGACAAAGTCGTCTACAGGCTGTACCTGTGTTCAGAGGAGTGCACCCTGATCAGCACTTAACTAAGCCATTCCTGGAGGGCACTTTATTCCCGTCAGACTTTCTGACACATATCTCACTCGCTGCAGTCTAGGCACAGGTTCAACAGCTGGGATATTAATATCTGCTTTTTTTCAGGCACACGTCCAACAGACCACTAAACCACTGTCACATGCTTGGATCTTCTAATTGCAAATCTGGCAATCTGGAGACGCGATGTGAAACACTCCCCTTTATTTTTAGAAAGCCATAAAACATAAAAACAATTATTGTGACCAAATGAAAATTGAATTCAACTAAAAGGATGAGCGGTCCAAGGACGGGGCACTCGGTTAATCGGCTGTGTCCAGATTCAGGTGTAACAATTTAGAACAGGCTACTCTGGGCACGGGGACCTGTGCACCACATCAGGGTTGGAATATACTTGAATGATAGCAGAGGCAAAACAGAAGCAATGGGACGAGAACCAATTGACTCAAACACACTGAGCCATTTGTATATACATATTTAACCAATATACAAAACCATTGCATCTCTGTCCACCACACTCATACAATCAATAAAACCACCCAATTCTCTGAATGGATCTTTTAAGCTAATGAGGAATGCTGCAACTTCTTCACTTCTCTGGCAAAGCACATTACTCAGTCAATAATTGCTTCAAGGGGCAGATATCACATGGTCAGATAGCAAGTCGGCCAGTTCACTTTGCAATATTCAAATGTGTATGTACGTATGTATTTATTTATTTATGCAGAATTCTGATGATGTATTTCCATGGTTGCTTCTGTGTGGTTATTTAACATGCAACATGCTAAGCAAATATACATTATAGATAGAACCCATTCCATGTTAAATACATTTTAATATAAAAGATCAGACATCTGAATAACTAGAAAATAACAAAATCAGCAACACAATACGTTTCACTGAAAAAACATGATATGATTTTGAGTATAAAGTTGAAACCATTTAAATTTCAGATCTATATCCAACATAAATGCTCACTTGCAAAAACTCTGACATTAGTTATTGGTTAAAATGCTACAGTTAATGTGTTGCAACACTTAATTTTGTTTGAATTATTTAAAATGCAGTTAGTTTGTTACAAAACTAAGAGTGGCTCCTCAGTATAAATATGTTTTAAAGACTGTTAGACTGGCTTTTAATGTCAAAATGAATATGTTGTCTCTTATATTTTTATTCTGTGAACATATTAATAATAAAACAAATGTGTCAGTTACCTTCCATATGCGAAGCGCCTGTCTTTGTGGTGGTCCCCAAAAGTGTCCCAAAGCCTTAGTGACACACTCACTTCATCCACAACGTCACGTGATCGCTCCAGAACCTGAAATCAACAACGTGACTATAACCTCTTCACACTTACTGTCAGTAACCTAGCCTACTATACTGCATACATGTTTGTCTTCCCTGTACATGTATATACAGTTAATCAGCCCATACCTCTTGACAGACCCGGTACTGGTCAATGGCCCAGACGGTAGGCACGTGTGTGGCGAGCAGCTGGTACTGTGTGAGGGTGGTGTTGCAGGCTCTCGCACAGATCAGGCGAGTCTTCCCCACAGCATTGTCTCCCACTACCACACACTTGATCGTCTCCACGTTTGGCCTCTCGTAATCCATGCTATTGTTCATCACCGTGCTCCCTTTAAGAGACAATGACAAAGCACAGACATATACACTGAGCGTAAAGCATGTTTTACATACCCTGGATTGTGTTAAATTCATGCTGTGCCATTACTGCCTTTATTGTATTTGTTTTTAACTGCCTTAAAGTCCCAGCAAACGACTGGCAGATTCCAGCTCCATTGTCAGTAGGATTTGAAACTTTCATCTGACAATTTGGCTGTGCTGCATTTACATAAAATCTGTTTTAAAAAGATACATTATATAATATAAAATAATTCTGTCTCATACAAAATGAGCTTGAAGCTGATGAGAATAACATTTCATAAAGAAACACCCTCAGCTGAACTTAGCAAAGCTAGCAAAATAATTATGATTAAACGCTATTAAACAGAGCATCTCAGTGTGAATGGGGTAAGTTACATAATTCTGTTTTATTCTGTGATTCTGCTATACTGATAAAGGACAAATTGAAAATTGCCTACAGGGGACACAGTCTTACAGAAACCTGCAAGTCAGCATGTGATTCAAGGATCCAAAATTGGCACATAACAATGTTTCAAGTGATTTTTTTTACAGTAACCCTCTCACAGTAGGATAAAAAAAAACAATAATAAATAATACAAATCTGTGTGTGTATGTCAAAGATTCTGACTCCAGAGATGCCCCACAATGTTTTAAGAGCCAGTGCTCAGCTCATGCTAATGATCAATGCAGCTGTATAGATGTCTTGAGAATGATCCCATCCTTTATGCACAATACATTTCAGCATGATGTCACCCCCTCCCCACCCCCAATGTATTTCTCTTAGGATGGTAAATGCAATCACACAACTCCAGAGCTCCCTATGCACTGCAGAAACACGGTAAGTGACCAGGAACCTAGGGCCAAGTGTTTCACAGCATGACAGGAGCATATCCTCTTAAGCACACTTTGCCCATCGTTACTAATTGCCACCACAGTCCAGGTTGATTTTTTTTTCTAACTTGCAACCAGGTCAATTGAAGATTGTACCAATTAAAGAGACACGGCCACGAAATCCCTCAGACTTGGTGTACTGGAACTTTATTCATTCAAATTGGTTCACTTGCCAGTCTGCAACCCTTAATGATCTGTGCCATTTCTTTGGATAAGTAAAATCCGTTTTTGCATATCTAATTACAAGACGGGATATCAAATGATCAAGTCGCATCACAATAGGCTCCAAAAATAGCCTTGCATGTAAAGTACACCTTACACCTATACAATGGGCACTTGCATACCCACGCGTGTAATGCAAAGAATAAATGAAGGGTTTGGGGATCATGACGGTGTCCCTTCCCCCCCTGGACTGGATAAACTTACAGGTCAAGTGACACGACTAAAACCTACTTCACCTTCATCATCATCATCATCATCATTTGCACCTCTATACTGACAATATAACTTCCTACAAGTTCAGGTGCGGTCAAATACTGCCACAACTGATTTCTCCCTAGCATATCAGCCTGAAGATAAAACTATTAAAACCTTTTTCTTATGTTAAATAAATAAATACAATATATCATTTCTCTTGCAGTGTGCAACTTGGGTGCAACTTAGTAAAGCCACATCATTTGATACCGCAACGGCGTGACATTGATGCACTTTAAATACCAAACAACTCATGCCAATATGTCACAACACAACCCAAAACTACACAAAATGAACAGAAATGTAAAAATGCATCAATGAAAACAACACCCCAGTTCTGTGCTACACTAGCCAAGGTGCTGAGGACATTGAAATGACAAAAGCACCTACCGTTGCTTGGGGATGGGGTTTGTATTGTTCTCTTGCACCCACAACAGAAACAGGACAAGACGTCAAAGTGTGTCTATAATGATACAATGAATGGAGCAGTTGCTGTGCAGTCATACAGTCATACAGCCCAGCGCTAGCTAGGGAAATGCTGCAAGATCATTTCGTAATCAATGTGGTCTCCCAGCTCTTGCAAAGTTGATCCCTTGCTTTTCCCCCAGCGTTTCAGCACTCTCTGTACCTTCCTAAAGCATGCCCCTTTTCCCTGCAAATGCTCTTTGAGGAGATCAACAGCGGCTCCAGCACCGCGGCTGCAGCTGGCATCGTGACGTCAGCCAGCCCGCCGCTATTTATAGCGGGCATTAGACTTCATTCAGGAAAAACAAGGTGGTCCAGACTGGAGCATCACAGCCGCCGTCTGATGCCGTGTTGCGCACCAGCACGCCCAATACCCCGCATCCCTGCGCCGTGCATGCAACGACTGCCAAGGAAAGCATGCCTAGTATTGCCGGGGCTATGGAGACATAGGATATGTAGGATGTAAAGGCAGCACAGCGCCGCACAACCTTGACACCCTCCCCCTCTCTTTACACACCAGCGTCCAGGATCAAGGGTAATAGCAGCTCGGCTCTAGTGTCCTCAGCTGGGACGGCCATCCGAGGTGGGGTAATGTGCTGGATCATTTCAACACACACAGCTACACACAGCACTTAACTGCGTCTGTTTCAAATGTACAGCATCCCATTTTAAGGCACCATGCATTAGATCAAATAATAATAACAATACTACTACTAATAATGTATAAACACATGAAGTCAAACGCTGTTTCTCACTATTTGCTATTGCAATCATTATCGGGGCTGTCAGGGACTCTGCGAGGGTCTTTGTCATCCTTCAAAGTGCCGACTGCGCATGTGTCATCACAGACAGATGATGGCTTAGTTCTTGAAGAAAGTCAATAAGTCTTCTTTGGCAGCGTCGTCTGCGATTCAACGAGCCGTGGAACAACATACATATTTCTTATGTAAAACAGTCGTGGCTGTTGCATGCAATACATCATATGTAAGAAGACATGCTCTTTTAAATAATAAGGACCCCTCATAAAATAGAATGTGCAACTGTACCCTTGTACACTTGTATATACACTGTACTAGTTTATTTTAATCCTTGCAAGTTGGCTTAGATAAAAACATCTACTCATAATAAAAATGTTACAATATTGTAAGATTTCATATGCAAATACAAAATGAGACACTGCTGTTGTACCCTTGAGCACAGTACTTCACCTTGATTGATCCAGTAAAAGCCCAGCTGTATAAATGGGTAATGGTATGGAAAAACAAGGTGAAATATTGCAACAATTGTAAGTCACCCTGGATAAGGGCATCTGCTAGGAAATATAATACAAAAATAGAATTATTCAATTTCTCCAAATGCTTGTCTGGGTGTGTTTAATATGAAAGTATGTTACTTTACCAACATAAGTCATTTGCTGTTTCAGTACACAATTCCTCACAGACTTAAAGAATTTGGGTGCAGTTTTATGTGTGGAAACTTTGCTGATGTTAACTATTGTGTTTGTGGGAATTTGTAATGGAGGAGTAACACTACTAGATCCAATAACATTTCCACTGTGGACTCTCCATACAAGTGCCATAAAAGCTCATAAAATTACCATGTTGAGATCGGAAATTCAGTTTGCTGTTTAGTACTTTTCCGACATTTATTTCACATAGTTAACTGCAGCTTCCCTTAGGTTACTTTTGGAAATTCCTGTTTTCTGCCTTCTTTTTTTACTTTCTCTGAGACACAAGGATTATATATCTATATCTATATCAGATCAAACAGCTTTATAAAAAAATATGCTTTCAACAACATATCTTTTTGATACATGCTCATGTCATTTATTACATTTTGTATGTAATTCAAAATTGTAAATACTTAAAGTCATTAAACTCTTTTTATATCAATTTAAATGTTTGAAATTTCATTTTAAATACACATTCTGACTGAGCTATACAACATAGCAATCCATTGCCCATTCAAAGAAAGAATAGAAAAAAACACTTCAGTATATATTTTTTATACTGTAATGCTGCAGAGATGGCAAAAACCAAGGGCTGATGTCAGTGATCCATACTATATAAACAGAGACACACACTGGGGGGTTTATTTAGTGTGACAAATTGCCCCATAGAACTCCCAGGATTCGTCTCTCATATCACTTGAGCATTGTAGATGTCAAAAAGCTAGACACTGTACTTATCTCAAGGCAACCTTGCCAAGAATGATTAGTCCACGTTCCTGCTCCAGGCCACTGGATATCTTAAATACGTGACTGTCACTTAAAGGCATTAGGAGATTAAAAGGTTCCCCACATCCGAGTTGAGTCCTCTTTATCTTGATTGACTTCAGGATCAAGTTTTAAAATAAGGGCAGTGTAATTTTTAATGAAGAAATGCACTTCCACATATTTCAAATATTAGTACTGAATGTGCTTCCAAAACAAGAAAAAATCTAATTAATCTCAATCTGTACAAACTGTAACAGAAACCAGAAAAACAGCCTGATGTATGAGTATTGCCTCTTAAAATCAAAGTGTCTTTATGTTGCAATATATTATGCCAATACATAGATGCATAAAAAAAAAACTTTGAGAGCACTAGACACTGTGGCCCTTTATCAGACACACAAGCAATATTCAATACTCTTTATTTGTTTTCTTAAAAATCTTATCTCTGACTAATAATCCAACCATAGTCCTTCACATCAGGTTACAAATCAAAATTCATTACACCTAAAACTAACTTGTTTAAGAAAGGTAATAATAACAATAATTATATTTGTGTATTGTATTTTTTAAAATATTTTTGATTCTATCACTATCAGATTAAATCAAGACTCTGAACCTGCCTCAGTCGCAAATTACAAACCTGACGGCACTCTTCTTCATGGTAGAAACTTCTTACCTCTCCCCGATAAAACACCACAAATTCCTGATGCAATCAGACACGTGGAAGAGAGTTTAGAGTATGAGGACACACTGCTAATAGCAATATCTGATTGTATACTATTACATTATGGTTTATCATTTATTTTCCTGGTGAGGATGCTGTCACTGGATGCTCTATCTTATTGTGAAAAATGTACCAATAATGGAGCTGTAAAGCTCCCATTAAATAAATGGTTTTAAGATCAATTAAGTAAATGAGCAATGCCAACATTACTGTACTGTTTCCTATTTTACGAAAAAGCACTGTCTTGCTTTTTTGTCAAGCACTGGAGATTGGTAATAAATAATTGAAACTGTGCTTTTTCTTCCCCTATTGTCTAAAACTTTGAGCTGCACATGATCTGAATTAGCTTAATTGTAAAAAAGATATCAGTCATCAGCCAAAGAGGGAAAAAAACAATTGTTCAATGGCTCTTTTCCTTCAGTGACTGTGAGCTAAAGATTGCCTGAAAGTACATTGTCATTTCTTCTTTTTTGGCATCAGAAGGGCGCTGCTCAGCATTTGGTCTGGGGACATAGCTTTTGTACTCTGACGTCAATAGCTATTCTCCACTGGTTCAAAATGACTGTGACTGATGGAGATTTGTTTCCATCTCAGAGAAAAAGGTAAATAGAAGAACTGAAGCTGTCAAGGTACAGCTACATATAAATATAGGATAAAATAAATAGGATTATATAAATATATGATACCGTGATTTAAATTTTAACTCTAAAATAGTGATCACTGATTCATAGGTAGGGCATTGCAATTTTCAGGGCTTGGCTTTGTAACCAGTATTTCAATTGTCATGCTCAAGGCATAATTCTAAGTGCACAAACAACATAGAAGCTACGATTAATTAGAAGACAAGACATTGATTATAACTGTGTTTTGTGCAATTCAATTGATTGATGGGTTTAAACAAAAACTGAGACAATCCTATAAATTGATGGATGCTTGGACTACATCAAAAAGCATTTCAATCAGCGAATGCATACAATGATATTCACCTGGTGTACTGTAAACTGATGTATACACATTATTTTACACAGCCTGCAATTTAACTTTGGACTAAAGCTGAAAGACCACAGTAGACTGACATTTAAACACACTAAATCTGCTCTCTGTGAATCACTTGTTGGTGGCATTGCAACATGAAAGAAAATGCATTAGAAAAGGACTTTTTTCTCAGATAATACCAGACTAGCCAGTTGCATTTGCAAAAAAGTTTCCTATCATTGCCCTAGCAGAAAACATTTATTTTCTGTTTGACTTGAAATACAATTATTCTGGCATATATTGTAGCAGCCAGTGACAGTATTAAATCAACAAAATGGGCCTTGAAGTGTACAGTACTGAAATGGTCTTGCTTTCCTGCTTCAGGTTCATTCATAATTCTGCTAGCTCTCCAATTGGCAAGCAGAAAGTATGAGGCAGAGGATCCTCTTGGCCTGCCCTTGAGCAGAATACAGTCTCAGTGATCTATGCACTGTTCCTTTCAGCTATACAATCATGTTGTGTCTGTGGGACACGGCTTAGTCTGCTTGCAGCCCAGTAGGTAGGAGACCATTTTCATTTAGATAACTGTTACTCTGGTACCTAGAATGGAGAAGAGTAATTTGTCAAGCAGGAATACACTTTAAGCTGCACGCATGAAGGTAAAACAGACCTCTACCATTAGCAGATAATTAGTTGATGTACAAGCTTGAAGGCTCAGCAGCTTTTTCTCTGTGTAGTATTCTCTACAGTACCTGGAGATGTTACTCACAGAGACAGAGAGAAGCACGTATTTTCACCAGCATAGGCTATTGCAAAAGATCTGCATGTATATATAATTTGTATTTGCAGGAAAAAGGCTATACATCAAATACAGACTGATCACTGTTATTAATTGGGCAATTGGACATATACAATCACATGATTGCATGATTACTCCAGAGTGTTTATCCATATAATTCAATTACAGAGTAAGCCGTGTGCAATTACATTGAAATGGCACTGGGAACATTATGTTACTTGTAATGACATGCCAGATCCATGCTTGAAGGTGACCCCTTGTAATTAACAACCTATTAAATATTTATTAGCAACCACTTTATTAGGAAAATAAACTGGCCTCTACCCATTTTAATTTAATTATTATGAATGCCCTGTTATCTGAAATACAATTATGCTGTTAAATATAAAATCAGTTGTTTTTTTTATTCATGTTTTTTCTTCCAAGTAAAATAAAAGCATAGCTGATACAACTTGAAAGATACGAGTACACAGAAACTTTTGACATTTTTTAAAGTATTGTATTAATTAACTTAAACTGCAACGTTAAAATCATTTGAAATATCTAGACACAAAATAACTTCATATGTTTTACAGATGACTGTTAGCTGAATTGTTTTTTAATGTGTGGGGAATCAACATCTCATATGATCTTGCATCAAGTCAGAATCATCAGAGAACAGGTTTGGGAAGCAGTTGTTTGTCAGATTGCTTTTTGAACTACTGAAATGGACATGGATTCTCAGGGGCACAACCCTCTCCTCAGACCTATGGTTATGCTCCATTCTGTTGTCACACAAATAACAAATGTGCAAATGGTCTCCCGCTGTCTTGGAGTATCTCCAACTACACAGTCAATCTGATTTTACGGTTTGGTTATCAAAACAATAACAGAAACCCAAAACAATACTTACCACACAAAGGCAATAAATAACACATCCATTTTAACATCTGGCATCAAAACCGCAAGTTCACAGCAGGACAATCATTTTATTTTCAATACTCAAATCCAATCTAAGAATCAATGAAAAGGAAAAACTAAGCTTGTACTGTTCTAGTCACAATGACAGCAGAGAGATAAATCTAGGACATAGCCTATTGGTTTGTTATGTAACTGATTGTGTTACCTTGAAGTTTATGGATTTTGCTTGATTTCCTGTAAAAAGACACTGTGATTGACTACAACAAAACATAAGATGCACAGGATGTCAAATCTGAAGTAAAGCTGAAATGTAAACCAAAATTACAGATGGACGGGGTACAGGCATCATATTGATATGTGCAAGAAAGGTTGAAGATCTAACAGTGATACTACTAAGCCATTGCATTTCTCAGTGTAAAAATTCTTCCCAGTTTAGCACCAAAATGAATCATCATCATCCTCGGCATCATCACTTCCAACCATTGTGCAGTCTTCGGTGGATAAATGGCTCCCCTCTCTGGAGGAACTGTTCGAGTCTCACCATGACCACACTGGGCAGAAAGGTTGGAGAGTATCAAGGGTGGACAAGGAGATCAAACTCCTGATACTGGCGGTATCTGATCTGATCCCTTTAATAATATTATCGTTACTGTCACCATTCGTACGGTTTAGTAACTGTGTCACCCAGTAAGTAGGCTATTTAACAGAACCAAATAATAAAGCATACAACCACAAAAGATTGCATTTGGAACCAGTCACCTTATAAGAGTATCTTAAAAGCCCTGTTTATCTATCATCTACAGAGGCAACACTGCTTTCAAAGCAATCCACTACTGTGTATTAACACCACTTAGATAGAGATCATCTTCTCTTAGTCATTGTTTAGCTGATTCTCAACACTGCAGTTAATCAGGTTAGTACTGAAGTACTGAAGTCACCTGTCAGGAATATCAACAGTTTTTGATACCAGTCTTTTGTCTGCGCAGGACAGAATATCACACCTAATAGCTTTGAAAACTAGTGACCCACATTACATACACAAGCACGCTAATGGAGTTAGCTCTCATTGTTTTCATATACAATGTTATGCAAAGGTTTCCATGCATGAAGATAAATCAAATTCTACTGTCAGAAAAGCTTACATTTAATTCAACAAAAATTGAAAGGTTTAAATATAAACCATAATCTAAATGGCAAATACATGGTTATCTTAGCATTTTATTTTATTAATCAATATGCGTCACAATAACAATACACAACCGCCTCTGCATAATACATGAAAATGTTTAGTTTTTTTACTCTTTGCTGTGATCAAAGTAACCGTTTTTATTTTTTCTTGCAAAAATGTGAAGAGCCACCCATACATAATAAGCACCTATTAGGTTTGTATAGGTTAGTCTTACAACAGGACACAAATGTGCCATTCTCACTGAGATACTAACTTGGACATTACTGCACTGAATTCTGAGAAACACAATGGCTCAGTGTCCAGAAGCAAACTTTTAAACCTTTGGCATCATTGATTTTTGGCTAATATACTTTGTACAATGACATATGATGCTCTTGGTGTGAATTATTTGTGGCTGTTTGCACTGAACCATTTCCAGATTCATTATAAAATACAAACACGAAGATTATAAGATCCCATAATGTTACCTCCTAGGCTATTGAAAAGGGTCCTAAATCTCAAAGCGAGACTCCTGGGATTGCTACGTGCACCATTAGAAAATTAGCGTTTCTCCAGATGGATGAATATGGCATTCATGAAAATAAGATGACTAGTTTGATTGAAGGATTCAGAATGTTTGATTTCATAAGGGCATTATGCATTCTAAACATATTCCATATTATTTATTCATTATCTGATTAAATAGATTTTTGAATTAATATCAAACAAAAAATCTGAAACAGAGCCTTTAAGTGGGAGAGCAGATTTTGGCAGTGCTTTCTTCTGTTCTGAGCTGTGTTGCTAGGCAGAGATATCATCTTTTTTTTTAAACTGCCTTCATGTGGAGCTGTACACAAGCCGATACTTAACAGTTATGCACCAGCTCCAGACTACAAGAAATAAACAGAAGGCAGAACCAATATATATATATATATATATATATATATATATTTGTTTTTACATCAGCCTTTCACGCTCTGCCCAGGTCACTGTTAGGTAAGGCAACTGAGCAATTAAAATCATTCAAGAACTGGGAATCTGTATTTTATTTATCTTCTTTGACTCCCTATTCCAGCAAAATTTACCAATGGTAAACAAGGCATTTACACCACAAATGCCCAGTCCAACCAATGTATAGTATAGTTATAGTTATCTACACCTCATTGTGCATAAATGGACACTTAGTA
Source organism: Amia ocellicauda (assembly GCF_036373705.1). NCBI lineage: Eukaryota > Metazoa > Chordata > Actinopteri > Amiiformes > Amiidae > Amia > Amia ocellicauda. The sequence continues at coordinate 19,574,281 of NC_089869.1, forward strand.
AGTATGAGACACTGCTACGCTATGCATTGCTTTATTACTATTGGTTGTTTTAAAATCTGTGCAACAAGAATCAGATGTCACAAAAGTGAATTAAGAAAAGGTGTGTCTAGGCAGTAAAATAAAGTGTTTAACGGTTTTACACAGATTTGTGGGGGGCTGGAACAAACTAATGTCATGCACCAAGTAGGTTAGCTTAACCCTTTTGAGACACAGCCAGGTGAAACTCAGGAGCAGATTAGCTATTAGAAAACAAATGAGCAACATCAGCTACATTTAATCATTTGTAACCTTTCTTATCTTATCATTATGTAAAGTTTGGGCTGCATGCCATTTACCCCCTGGACAAAATACACATTTGTAACTCAATCCTCAAACTTCACACAGTTATATGAGCAAGGAATTAGAAAGTAAGGATATTGATGAAGAAAATTCATACCCTTGTTAAATACACTTGCAGATCTGCTTTGTGGCTAATGGATGTCATCTATCACCTTGTAATAAAGACCATTTATTTTTCACTGTTCTTTTTACAAATTCCTTGCCTTATCATTTATTTATCTTTGATGTATGACTATAAAAGAATAATGTTGGTATAAAAGGAAATAATATCCCCAAATGGACTGAAAAAGCACTGAAAAAAAATACTAAGCACCTGATGCAGAATAAAACAAACGCTTTTCTGGGGGCACAGTCTGGAGTAAATATTTCCATAAGGACCCAAAGTGATTTCCTTCACGTTTTAATTTGGTACACAGTATATACTAGGGACATGTATATTAATTTGTCAATTAATGAGCTAAGAAGTAGAAAGATACTCCCCTACCTTTTTATTTTCCACGTTTTCTCTGTGACAATTAGAAAACTCCTCGATGCAGAGACTTTTTCCCGACTTGTTGCTTCTGTTGACTCTAGTGCACAAACCATGAGCAGCAGCGGCGCTCACATCAGTGGTGCAGTTGTTGTTGCGCAGATTTCCGCAGATCTGCAGAATCCCACCGATCCCATTGGTGGAGCAGCGCAGACCTGCTCGGGACTGTGGACATCTGCGCACGGCTCGCACGCATGCCCAGACCATGCGATTATCTCCAGACAGCAGCGTGCAGGTGAGTGGAGGTCAATGTTTGTGCCTGAATGGTGTACCCAATGAGACCACATTCCTCCCAATCCAAACATTGCATAATGGACATAAGATACCTGAGAACTGTTTAAGGTGTCATAGGCTTCGAAAACCTTAATTCCAACCCCCCCAGGAGACGCATTACCCATACTGGTCCCCAGAGCTCTGCTTTCATCCTGGGGTCAAATTACTCTGGATTAGTGGAGCTGTGGCGTCAATGTTCAACTGAACAGCAGATTGAATTGAGAAGAATGGTATCAGGGAATAGGACATAGTGTGTGATTTAGAGATGTGTTGGGTCACTAAGCGAGTATTGTTATATTGCAAACATTTTGACATCACCTTTATTCATTTAATTGGGTTATTGCTACATGAAAAACACACCTTTCTCTGAGGTGGCATGCTTAATGACATCCATTTGCACTTCTTAAGAAGTACTGTATATCTAATAATGAATAGATTTTACTAAGTCATATTTTCAATTAAAAAGTGCATTTATTTGGTGTCTTACAAGTGACAGAGGTTCCTCTAAAAATCACTATGTTGTGATCAAACCTCCAGCTCTCCTGCTTAAAGCATTTAATTAAGGCCACAGTCTTTAAGAGATTAACATAATTGATTCCAGGTCTTTTGAACATGACATAACACATTTGAGTGTACCTGCTTGGTCATCAATAAGAACAGGTATAAAAACAGCATGAAACTACTTGAGATGACATACAATTGGCTATAATGAAGATATGTAATATAATATTTATTTTTAATGTATTTTTAATAAAATGGAATTATAACTTTTAAATTGTAGGACAGGTTAGATCTACAATCTTTTTACCACTCTTATTAGACACTCTAAAACTGTAGATATTTTAGAGATGGCATATTTAACTATGTGATTATTTCTAGATTTGACTATCTTCCAGTCTGAAGGAACTAAAATCTACCCTTCACAAAGCTAATTTTAGTGAGGAAAATGTGTTGTTTATGTGTTTTTCTTTCTCCAGATAAGTGTAGTTGGATGCCTTAGAATGATAGTGATAAGGAGCCATCTGCAAAAGTGCTGTTTTTAGATCTTAATCTCAACAGATTTGACTCTGAGTATACGATGCACATACAGCAACTCCACTTACGTCTCAAGAAATAAGTGACAGGGTGCACTGGTGCATGTGTTTTAGATGTTCGTGTCATATATTGCATTTCTGTCTCTTTACTGCAGGAAATAAACCTCCTATTCAGTTTTTCTATTCTTCAGGGACTCTAGCTGGGGAGAATACATTACTGCTGCTGCTGTCGTTGGTACTGTTATTATTATACCTTCTCCTCAGCAAAATGTAATCTTTTAGCTCTACTAAAGGTCAGGGAGCACATGTTTATAATACTGCTACTATCAATACTGCGACTACTACAGCGTCTACTCATTTTGCATACTATACTGTTATTATAAAAATAAGCCACTCACCTGTCTGATACAATCTTCTCATCTTAAGTTTAAGCTCTTCTGCCATGTCCTGATGCTAACCTCCTTGTATAAAATTATCATTAAAGTTCCTCCTCCCACTATAAATAGAAGCTGCCACTTTTACAAGAAAAGCTAGTGCCTACAAATGTCCTGACTACCTCACAGATCAATGGTAAAGATTAAGCAGGTATTAGACACTTAGCTGGTGGTAGGGAAAGCATTGCACGTTCATTATTACATTCAGCAAGCCTCTGAGCACCCATATGAGCTCTCTGTGTGAAGATTGAGTGGAGATAACTGGCCCCTCCAGGTTTTTCTCACATACACAGCACTAGACAACAGTTTCAGTCATGAAGGAATTCAGTTGTGAGGGTTTTAGGTTTGTTTTATATTAGTGTAGTTACCTGATTATGGTATACATACCGTCTGCTCTTGTAACAGGTAATATTCATTTGCACAGCACAGTAAGGTACAACAGAGCTTATAAATATGCAAGTCTTTAATGATGACATAAACTCCTGGGGTCTACAGAGCAGTGACTCCATAAGAAGTAGAGTGGTCCAATTTTATTTTATACCAGACCCAAGATCTTTACCCAAGTCACTGACAGTTTAGTCAATCTGTCTGTCTGTAAATTTGGATATGCACCCGAGTATTAAAATCAATGTATAAACAATCTAATATGCGTTTCCTTTTTAATTAAATAAACCAGTTTATTTACTAAGAAATCCTGTAGCCACTAAGGAATTAATTGAAGATGAGATTTTAATGGGTCTCCAATATGATTATAATGAGGGGAATGCTGTTTATTTTAATATCATACCCTGACATTCATTCTGTCTTAGTTTAATATGCTTATTGCTGTCATTAGTGATCAAGAGGATGTCATTTGGAACTCAATGTTCCACAGATCTATAAGACTGCTAAGAAGAAAATAATAATAATAATAATAATAATAATAATAATAATAATAATAATAATAATAATGCTTAAAGGTATTTTAAAAAGAAACAATGAAATGTAAAGTAATATTAAATCAGCAGCCAGGGATGGTAGAAGATTATATTGTTTGGTTTCAGAATAAACAAAGATTTTCAGTTGTAGCCGTTGAATTCCCAGATGTGTGTTGGGGAAGGTAACACATTCAGTTGAAGTATGAAGTTTCTGGCTGTCACTATATATTTGATCCCAAAATTGCTGTTATCTGCTGTTTCAAGTGTAAATTAGGGCACACTATAATTATAACTCCTAAATGTCCTAGCTTCAAATTATTATTTTTTAATATTAATGCGTTCCTGTCTGTGATTTGTTGTTTTAAATGTATGTGTTGAATACTTTTTCTGTCAGGAAAATGATCTGTTTTCCTTCCCACAATAACCATTGCTGCCCGAGGGAATCCAAAGCCTGGTTGTGGCCTGTGGTACATCTTACTTGTTAATCTTGCCATATCCTTGTCTTGCTTTTTGTAAGCTTTTTTAAAAGCTTTTTATACTTTATCTTCTTTTTGTAGTTTTTTTGGTAAAGGCGATAGAAGGTTAAGGTGTGGAAGTTCTGATTTATGTTTTGTTTCATTTGAAGTATATTTCAAAGGCCATTTGTATCTGTTTCACTCAAACAACAGACGAACATCCTTTACAATGGGTTATATCAAGTTCTCACTGTTTCCTTTCATCTCTGAGTGAGCCATCCAGCTGTTCATCATGAAAAACATATTAGCCTGTGTTACTCAACACTTGGTTTCTCTCTTTCTTTGCTATGCTTTCCTATATATTCTGTTGAGTTGTTTATGAGCTGGCATACACACACAGCCTGTGGCTCAATCTGGAGGTTTTGTGATACTGAGGTAAAAATACATGAGAACGAGGGAAATTTTGGTATCAGAATACAACTCCTACAGTTTTGGAGCAGGGCATTTTTCAAATCTATTTTGATGTTTGTTCAAGCCTAGCAGAGAGCTAATTAATGAGATCTGCAAATGTCTCACAGACGTTAGACAGAATCATGGAGCTGGGCCATTAAGGATATCATAATAGTGTGCGATTGGCATAATATCAGTAATCATACAGGCTTTGAATTGTTTAATTTTGAATCAATTCTAGTTATAACTTGCAAAGTCTTAGGTAATCCTTACATTCATTTTACTAATGTCAGTCTTTAAACTCATGCAAGATGAAAATATGAAACACTCATAAAAGAAGATGTGTAACCTACCTTTGGCAGGCACTAGAATAGCAAACAATTTGCGGTTACAAAGTGGGAGTAGACACAAACATCTTCATGTGGATTATGGAGCAATTAAACCTCCAGTTTGACATACTAATATATAGGTAACGGTATAAATGTCTTGCTTAATTTGTAGTTGTTTATCCATTGAATCAAGTCATAGCAGAGTGAGGGATTGCACAGTCAACAACACGGTAAACAACAATTGTGTAATTGTAATGACTGAGAGTAATTTATTGTTCGGAGACAGGCTGTTTACATCTTTGAAAGCTCATAAAATAATGGACCAAGCAAAGCCAGCAAATATATTTTCTGCTACCTTCTATCAATATTGTCCTGTTATGTGTACAGATATTTATTTTGTTTTCTACTTCTAGTATTTCTTCTTCTTAATAAAAATACTACTACTAATAATAATACTGATATACTATTGTATGTTCATAGGAAACGTGTATACATTAGAGAAGCATAGGAGTGTGATTAACTCATGAGTCATTAACTGCGTGACACTCACAAAAGTGAGAATTTGTTAAATTAAACACAGCCAAATTATAGTATAAACTAAAGCAATAACAGGGAGTAGAGGATGCTCAGTTTTCACAGTTTCTTTGCTTTTCTCATAATCAGGGATGTCAGAGACCATTGTTCCAGTTTGTCACCAATCTAGAGAAATGGCAATAATAATGAAATGACATGAAGGAGAGCTCTCGGCACAATGGACTGCTCCAAATCATTGGTCAGAAATAACTGCATTTAGTTAAGAACTGCATTTAGTTGTTAATTGAATAGAGAACAAGCAAGAGACGTTATAAAGAGCAGAGAGACCTTGGTATATTCATTTACTGTCGGTTGAGGACAAAGCTTGCAATTGACACTGGCTATTCATAGAGCTCTTACAATGAAACAATTTTAGATTTCAATGAGTCAGACGGGATTGTTTTACTCCTTTACTGAGCGTACAGCCGGCTACATATTGGAACTGGGAGATATGAACCGGTCAAAGGCACAGGGCTTGTGTCTTTTATACCAAGGTCTTATCATTTGTTCTCACTGTTGTAGTGAAGATTATAACAGGCGCTGTTTGCTGCACATTTTCTCAGGCAATCACTGCATTTATACATGTATGTATGTATTGCACCATGTAATATGTATTCCGCCATGTAAACAGCATATTCCAAACATGAGAACATGAGAGTTAATACAGAGGCTGTAGTAGGACTGTGAGAGAGAGAGAGAGAGAGAGAGAGAGAGAGAGAGAGAGAGAGAGAGAGAGAGAGAGAGAGAGAGAACAGTAAATTAAAACCATGAAAATTACATTTTTCATGATAGCTGTAAACGTAAAGAGACTATTTATGGCTCAGGGTGGTTTCATGTTGAAAGGCCTGGGAGCTTGTGTAAATTGTATGTACTGAATCTAAATTAGGCTTCTGGGTTATTTGGGTTGTTTCTAAACAATGTAACAAACATGTTGGCTATTTACATTCCTTTTAGTTTCATTCCATTGTTTCCCACAGCAATTATGCTTGGTTAGTTTCCACAGGGGCCGCAGATAAGAATAAAGATTTTCCTGAAGGGCTCAGCATTTAGTAAAGCATCCATTCCATGAATATTTGAAGTCCAGATGTATAGATGTAGAGAAGTTTCTCTTCACTATGCACAGGAAGTACAACCTCTTTATGGTAAATGATTGAAAGCCATGAAAGCAATATTATTTGTAAGCACAGCTGCATTGCATTCAACTGTGTTCATCACTCTTCCACCAATTTGTCCTGCAGATTAATTTTAAAATCTGAAATAAAGTGATGTGTGTTTAATTTAACAAAAAATATGTTTCTTTGCTTATGCAGATGTTGAAAATTCAAGTTCCAGATGGTATTTTGCAACATCAGATTTTTAAAAACATTCTTCCCAGGATGCTGGTTGGACCTATTGCTATCCGTTCAATTACACCCTGGCAATTAGCCATAGAAAAACAAATACAACATTGTCACAAGGTTAAAGCATGTTTGTGGGATGGGTGTCTGATGCAACAGATTGCATCCAGTCTGCTGAAGGAAATTACGTTTCCAGACATCTCAGCTATACTGGAGCAGCGTTAGTTGGCAATTTGAATATATATAAATATAAAACAACAGCCTGGTCAAAAATAACAAAGTGATTGTGCTTTGTCATTTGCTTAAACATGTTTTGCTTCTTCCCAACAGAAAGTTGTGAAGTTATCCTGGCTGTAACCGCAGGCACCAGATAACATCATTTTATTTAATTTGGTTGATTTTGAGAATACAATGGATTCTAAATATTGCCCAATCGCAAAGCCATTCAAATGTATGCATCTGCCCCTGAGTTCAGACTCTGACATTCATATCCTCTGTGTGGTTCATATGTTTGTATGCTTTGGCTTTTATGAGTTACAGAGGCATAAATAAGGAACTGAAAAGATCTGAATTAAATATGAAATAAATTTACCTCATACTACTTATTACTCATATTATTATTTTTAAATTATGTATTCTGGCATGTTATCCGTTAAATCAAATACACATTTTAGACACCTCTGGCCAGTAAAACATGTATTATTTTCATGGTCAGTTAGTTTGTGCTTATAATTGCAGTTGCATGCTGTTTGAACAGGCAGGCTTTCAAAGTATATGTAGTGCTTTTTCATTGATTCAGTAATCAATTGCCAAAAATGCTGCATCATCTTTGAGTAAAATATATACATTATTTATAATAATATTTGCAGTGTGCAGCCTCAAGTGAGGCCAATTCACCAAAGGTTTCCTCACATTTGTGTGTATGTGTGTCTGTTCTGTTACCTAGCTGTTTTGTTTAATTTTGCATGAATTATTATTCCATAAATGCATTACTAATCCTCAGGGAAGAGCGTACCTGCATTCAGAGTGCTCGTCCATCGTTTCCATGACAACATTGCATAAGTATGGATTATGTGTGTCTTACGTAACTCGCCCTCCTAGATTTACATGACAAAATCCTATATTTTCACATGCCAAATCATAGCTCGTCTACAGTTAATGAAAGAAATATAATGATCTCTGTGTTGTTGCTTTTGTTGTTGTCGTTTTCTTTTTTGGTAAGCTAAAATAAACAGCACCATCAAAAACTCATATTACAAACCAGTGATTAAAAATAGTCAGACATAAATAAAAATATTACTCCTATAACTAATAATCATTATCATCATCATCTTCATAATAACACATTTTCTCCTATAGCTTTGTGATCTTAGACATGCCAGTAGCTAAGATTAGATTGAAAAAGCATTCAAAACCCATAGAATGAAGTAACATTCTGTATCCTGAATAAAGGCGCTCTGTCTGTCTGAAAATGCTCACACTTGCAACTAAAAGATCCACTGTTGTTTTAGTTTGATTGTTCCCCTGTGAGCCATATGTAAGGTTTTATGAAAGTTGAACAATATATTAAATAGACGTGTCTGGTTAAAACGTAACTGTTCTGCTTAATTTGTTAGAGAAATAAAACGGGTTGATAAAAAAGCAACAACAACAACAAAAACCCATGAAGCATTCTAATGCCAATTGAAAGTAGAGGTGATAATTATTAGTCAAGAAAATAAAATACAAAATTGGATGTACAAAAATGTACCTTTTTAACAGCTTAGTTTTATTATTCCAGTGCACTTTAGGGGAAATGACAAAAGTGTATATGAGGTAACAGCAACATCCCCACTGTGGTGAAAAGTATGTGATCCAGGTTTGCCTGTTGAGTTCCAATGGTGATAGCTGATTGAAAACAGCAGTGAAATGCAATTATCTGTTTGTAAATAGGGCAAAACAGTAAGTGTCCATTCATAAAGTGTAATTCACAATTAATGATTCAAACCAGATTAAACTGCCTAGAAGAGTATTGCCAACAAAATAATGTAGCCTAATATATATGTGTGTGAATCATCTTGTATGTTATGTCTCTTCAGCTTTGTGTTTTTTTCAACTGCTTTAACATCTTGTTTTTGTAAATAAGACTGTAAATGAGAACATTAGGCCACCTGGTGGACAACTGGTGTTACTATGTGAATTATATATCAATTTACTGGACTGGAACAAGATAACACTAAATCAAACCATCATTTTTTTCAATTGCTTTATGTGAATTTAAACAATGAAGTAGTCTATGTGTAAGAACTCTTGAAGGATTATTATTGTAACACTGAGAGAAAGGACTCCTGTTTTTCTGCTTTGTTCTATTTATTTGCATCTATTCATCTTCCAAGCCAAGTTATCATTGAGAGATATCTTCAATTGCATTTCAAGATATCTTTAAATATGTACAGATATCTTGAAATATTTTAAGATATCTTGAAATGAATTAGATGCACTTTAAAATAAGTTATCAGCAATTCATTTGAAGATATCTGGAATTCGTTTAAAGAGATCTGAAATACATTTTGATATATCTGTAAATTACTTCCTGTTCATTTATAGATATCTGTAAATCATTTAAATCATAATATAATAACTAAATTGTAACTGCTAAGACTAATCTACAAATCATCTCTGAGTCTATCATGCATTCTATCATACATAATCATACATATTCAATAATGTATGCACACGTGTAAGCACTACCACATGCTGACATAGATATTTTAATTTCAAATTAATGGCTGTGATTCAGTCAGCATGACACTGCCAAGCAAAGTACAGTCTAAATGAGAGCTTTTAGAAAATGAAGAGCTCAATTAATATATTGGTGAACCAGATAAAATCCAGTTAGATTGTTTTTCTGAGGCAATCTACAATCGATAGGGTTTTGCTATTAGACCTGTGATTCTGCACTTAAAGATAATCAAACAGACCTTTATGGATTGATTGCGGTGCGGTGCGGTGGAATTAACATCAGAACAACATTAGTTAAGAGAAGGCTGTGCTTCAGTGATTTTTACAAATGTGAAGATCTCTGCGGTTTAAAAGAGGACACTGTCAGTCCTTTGAAGTATTTTATTATCCACATTGAATGAAGGAAATACAGTATTTCTGGAAGGTCAAACAGCAGTGTGCATGTTTTGTTTCTCATATTTGAATCCTTTCCTCCTTTTATGTTTTGCTGCCTGACTGATGTCTGATTTAAATTAACAACCCCCCTCTCCAGAGATGCAGAGAGCAGGAGTGTGGCCGCTCCAGCCCTCTTGTCAGAGCCTGTTTTGGCATTGACGTCAATCCGGCCCTAATAGAGTTGCTGCTAAGTGAATCCAGCAGATGGAAGGCTCCTCCGAGAGCCTTTCAGGAGCCTTCTTACCAGCGCTGACCCTGTCTTTGGCCTAGCAGTGAAGAGCAGAGCCTTACTTCTCTACCTGTGACACGGCTCACAGGAGCAATTAGCAGATGTGCCACAGGTCAAGGCCAGGAAAAGAGAGGCTATCCCTCACCCCGTCACTCCCCTCTCTGGAGGTCTGTGGAACTGCTTCTTAACTTCCAACAAGGCCGACTTCATCTGTGCTTTTCCTCCCACCTCTTTCTGAACTTCCTTGCTCTCACAGAAACATGGATCTCCAATGAGAACAACAACCCCTGCTGCCCTGTCCTTTCATTTTTAATCCTGTCCCACTCTCCACATACATGTTCTCCTCTCCCCTTCTCTTCTCTTCTCTTCTCTGTCCCCCCTTTCTCTCCTCTATCTCTACTAACAGCTTTGAATTCCATGCAAATCACCTCTCCCTGTCACCTCACTCTCTTACCTCCATGGTGCTATCTCTCAAGTCTCATCTTGCTCATCCCTCCCCCCGCAGACCTGGATCTCCTCTGTCCTCCACTCAGCCCGATTTGAGTGACCCTCTCCCCACTCACCTATGAGGGTCTGATCTTGACCCTGTCCCCATTCGCCTCCTCCAGGCGACTGCTCCTGATCTACTCCTCTGCATCTCCTATCTGGCTGTTTCCACTCTGCTTTCAAACAATCAAACAACCATTCACTTATTGACCATCTGCAATCTGGCTTCCGCATAGCTCATTCCACTGAAACTGCTCTTCTAGTGGTCACTGACTCCCTCAACTCTTCTTGGGTGGCCTCTCTCTCTGTCCTCATCCTCCTTGATCTCTCTGAAGCTTTTGACACCGTTGATCATTCCATCTTCCTCTCCTCCCTTGCCAAACTTGGAATCTCTGGAACTGCTCTTGCCTGGTTGTTCTCCTACAGTCCACACTGCAAATGTGGGCCCCTCAGCGCATCCCATGGTTTCTCCTACCATTTCTGTGCAGATGATGCCCAGATCTTCCTGTCTTTTCCCCTCATCCCATCTCTCATCTCTTCCTCCGTGTCTGCTATTTCCTCCTGGATGCACTTGTATCACCTCAAGTTCAGCCTCTCTAAATCTGATCTCCTCTTTCTCCTCCTCCTCCTCCTCCTCCCCTTCTACTGATCTCTCCATCTCAATTCCCTTGGTCAAAGAACACTCAGTGCCTGATTTAATTAGAATAATACCAATATAGTTTATTGAGCTATAATGAAGCAACTCCCTCCTGGCTAGCCTGCCTGCAACTGCTACCCACCCCCTCCAACTCATCCAGAACTGGGCTGCTCCTCTGGCGTTCTCTCTGCCCCGATTTGCACACACTACTCCACAACTCCCTCCACTGGCTCCTTATCTCGGCTCACATCCAATTCAGGACTTTGACTCTCATCTACTGTTGTCTCAACTGGACCTTCAGAACTTCAGCTAGCTTCAGACCTACCTTATCTCTCCTTACACTCCCTCCAGACCTCTCTAGTCCTGCTGCACCAGAAGACTAACTTGGGCACATTTTCATAGCCCACTCCGTTTCAACCCTCACCCCTAAGTATTGGAGTCCCTGACCACATTCCTGAGATAACTCCAGACACATCTGCTCAGACTGTACTTGTAATATAGCAGCTTACTCTCCTGAGCTGTTCAGCACTCTTGTAACGTTGCACTTTATGTAACAATGCTTAATTGTGCTCCTGGTTACTTATACATTGTTAGGTCTACTGTTGTTTTGTTTCTCATATGCTCCCTGTTCCCTTTAGCTCATACCTAGGACTTCACTGCATCATGTCTACACTTGTTATCTCCTTGAACTAGGATGTATTCTTTGTATTTTATATTAAATGTATATATTTTTTAGTTTAGTTTAGTTTTATATTAACTTATATTAACTTCTGTGTATTAAGGTTCCCTGTGTTTAAGTGTTGTCTTCAGGGGAGAAAATAAAATGTGATTTAATCTAACTCTCAATCTAACTATTGGCACTCTTATTTGCTTTAGTGATGGAAATCTTTGGCAGACTTTTTTCAAAATAATTCAGTTAGTGCTATTTGAGCAATTTTAGAGGAATGTAAACAAAGCTTTTGTCAAAGCGCTGTTAAACGGCTTTTAAGTGAATTAACCAACATTGGGTGTTTTGAGTAAAACAGAGAAGTACAGGTCCACTAGATGATCGGTTGGTTTTTACATTGTATTTGTAAATTCAATTAAAATCGATTTAATTTAAATTCTTAGTCATGCACTTTGTGTTTGGTTCTTGTATTTGTGACTCCTTGCTGCCCTAATTTTTTCTATGTTGTGTAATTATATTAGTCCTAAATTGTAAGAGTTGAAATGTTATACTAAAACTTATTCAATCAACTTAACTCTTTGCATTAATTGTTCAAATTTATTTAAGCACTTTAAATTAATGAAATTAGGTTGTCACATTAAGCATATATTTGGTTTAATTTTAGATTTATTACAAAGCTTTAGTAAAATAATCTCTTGCCAGCTCCCTTGGCTCTGGAATAGACTTTGGTAAACATTGACATCAAATGTGTATCTACGAGAAAGTCACTCATTTTGATATCGATTCTCTTGCTTGGATGTCCATTCATAAATCACGTAACTCAAATTCGCATATCTCGAGGGATTATTGTAATAAAACTACTATTTATACTGTAATTTACTGACACCAGATGATCTTCCTTTACTGTACATTTTAAGGTTTTCTAGATTATTTTTTTTACTACCAATTACTGTAATGTGATATGCTGCTAAAAATTAATTCATATGGTAATTTACGGTGTCTAGATAACATTTTTCTTAAGTAAAATTGAAGGTATTCTTGAATTGATTACCGTAATGTGAATTTTTAAGATACTGTTTTTGATATGGTAGATTACTGGCAACCCAGTTGGCAGTTTTGACAGTAATAGGGTAATCCAAGACTAGAGCTAATCTAGGTTGGTGAAACTGAAGAACTGGTATAATGTTTTATATTAACTGTATAAATGGTTTATATTAATATTAGCATTACAAATAATAGCATATATACAGACCTAGCAAACTGGATTTAACAAGCAAAAATTTAATTTAGCAAAAATGTGTTAAGGGTACATTCTCTAGAAGTTCCTCTGTCTGCTTTCACTTCTGTTTTTCTATGATAAGAGAATTACCCACGGATGTACATCCCACAGGTTTTTGCAAGTTTGCTTAGTGTCCATTTGTGTCTCTTCTTCCAAGATGACCCCCCCCTCTCGCCCCGGAAGAACAGCCTACAAACTTTGCAGAGCTTGCACCTTTTGAAGCTTTTGATTGAATAAACAGTCACAGTACCCTACGTAATTTTTCCATTAAAACTGTACTAATTTCTTCTAAGAATTAAGTTTCACTGCAGGGTTGCCCCTCACACGTGATTCTTCTGAGCTCGTTAAATAAATATATTTATCCTATTTGCTTCAAAGACTTCAATTTGTTACGGGGCTCTTCACATGGCGTTACGAACCACTTGCCTCCACTCCTGTGACCAAAATGGGTCAGTTTTTATTCTACCACCCTGTATATTTAAATTTGGTCTCGGGATTTTTGAGGCTCTCAGAGTGTAATTTAAAATTGAACCTGTGAAGTAGAAGCACAGAGAATAAAGGGTAAATGTGTGACTGTACAGTTTGTTTGTTATGTGTGTTAAGACTGTATGTGGTAGGTTCAGAGACCAGAAACCACAGAGAGCCCCGGAGTGGGAGATCAGTTTGTGTGTTAGTGAATGCGCAGCTCAGTGAGGAGACTCCAGACCGAGACAGATCTGAGGGACTGATGCAAAGGGAACTGAACGGCATTGCATGGCCTATTGAGCCCTATGCTGTCCAAGGAAATCCTTGTATGCTAAGGCCAGTGTTAGTGGCAGTCAATAGCCAAACTGAACCTGAGGTACTGTAAGACCAACGATTAGCCCCATCGCTGGCAAAATATAGGATTGACATAATGGCATCACAGGATGTGTCTGTATGTGAATACCTACAAGGGAAGTTTAAAAATGTTAAACTTAAAATGGAAAAGGCAAAGTGGGATCCTGACTGGACTCCCTGGTAAGACTTTGTATTGCACTTATGTTTTGTAAGTGGCCCTGGATGAGGGCATCTGCCAAGAAATAAATAATAACCATAATAACCATAATAATAATAATAATAATAATAATAATAATAATAATAATAATAATAATAATAATAATAATAACATAGAGAGCAGTGGAATCAAGTAAAAACAAGATAAAACCGACAAAGTTTCCATAATTCTTTGTCAGAATAATACGAATTTAGAGAAGAAATTTATCACAATGAGAGAGAGTATTTTGCATTTTATTCTAAATAATAAGAAGCTTCATAAATAAATTAATAAAATAATACATAATTAGAAAGATGATAAAGGCTGTTCAATAAAACATGCCACAGATCTCGTATCTGTGTTATCTTTGGATATCAAGGTGTATATGCTTTGCATGTTTATGTATTTGTATAGTCTGAAGGTAATGTAAGGTAAATGTCTATGTTTTGTATGCATTGTATTTTAAATATTGTGCAAAACCCAGAATAAGAATGAGAATGGAAGTAACCAATAATTTCAGAATTATATTTAAAAAATATGCAGGTATTTTACAACAGATTCATGAAGATTTAAATATTTAACTGTGTACAGAGTGCCTAAGGCATCAGAAATTTGAAAGAATATATTAAATGTTAAAGTAATACAAAATAAATAAACACTAAATAAATAGATCAATTAATAATAATGAGAAATAAATAGTCATGGTGTCCTCTAAGACTCAGAAGGACCAGGATTTGTTTGTTCAAGGTTGGAGTCCATATGAGCCAGCCTTCGAGCAGAGACTGGTGTCTTTGCAGCCCTGACAGTCTGTGAAAACAGGAATTATGAGACAGAGAGCCTTATGTGAAAATACAGGCACGAGAATGCAAACAGATTGGTGACGTACTATAGTCTTACTTTCAGAAATATTTGAATATTGGTGCCTAGCATAAAATACCTGAAGTAAAAGTTAAATTAGACCCTGGCTTTAAGATGAACGATGTAGGAAACAGATAAGAATTTTAAGGATGCCATAGAAGCATATGTGTCTAGAATAAGTGAGCTCGATTAATATTAAATTAAGAAGAGTAAAGAAAAAATACTATTAGAATAGGTTTTACAAACCAGAAATAAAAATGAAAATTTAATTAGAACAAAATATAAAAAAATAGGAATCTGAGGAAACTGCAATAATTCTGAGAAGTTTTCCTAGAAATATGGATGTATAATATGTATAAATTGCTATAATTTCCACAACAAAGAGTTTCACCAGTAATAACACAAAATCCCTAAATACACTGAGTAGGTAAGAAATGAACTATTGATCAGTTCAATCTGGCTTCGGGAACAGTTCTTCTGAACCTGTACCGGTGTAGATTGGACTTCAATAGGAGAAAGTTGACACAATAAAGGCAGATATGAGCCGCGCAGGTGGACAGTCTTAGTGCCCATGCAGGCTCTTCATTGGGGAAATCATTGACTGGACACATTTCTTGAAAATTTGTTTTCCTGAAGTACCTGGGAATCATTATTGAGATCAATGAAAAGACTTATTTTCCTAAAATATTTTAAGTAAATATTTGAATTCATTAGCTAAAATAATGGAGTGAAATATGTGATTAAATAGTAATAATACATATTAATAAATATAACCTGAATACATTTATAATAAGAAATTAGGAATAGGAGAAAGAACAGCTGACAGAGCAAAGTTAACCATGCAGTTTAAAAGGGTTTGAGAGTTGAAAAGGCTTAAAAGGCTAAGAAAGGAGAATTTGTTTTGTGTGGGACAAATGTGCTGCCACTTTCAGCACGAGAGTTTCTGATGGTGATTGAATGGAATATGAGGGAAAATAAGGAATTTACTTAAAGTATAACAATGTAAAATAAATACATAATTGGTTATGGCAAGTGTAAGTCAAAAAACTGTATGGAAATAGTTCTTTCACAAATAGAAAGACCCCAACAATCAGATAGAGGAAGGGATCCACCCCCCAGGAAAGGGGGGGTAGGGGTTGTGAAATTGTCTGTGGCTTGAGCTCCTGCACGCCTGTCAGACAGCAATCTCAGAGAAGAAAAAAAGAAAACGTTTAAAAGACTGAGATTGGAGAGCTGCGTTATAACTAAATGCAATTGTTGTACTACAAACAGAGCAACAGTGTCAACAAACAGTAACGTCCTGGGAAATAAAGCATAGCTACATTACTAATGCTAATGCTAATGTTGATACAGATTAATAGAAAAATAACTACTATCATCTGTCTTTGCAGAAGCCTGCAGCAATTAATATCTCTCACATATCTCCCACAGGTTCCCTGCCCACATGCCATGACACATCAAAGTGCATATTCTCCCCTCTTGCATTGGCCTCCGCTCTTAGTGGTGCGGCCCATAATCTGTCCTCATGACCACTGATTTACCCACTGTCCTGTCCACCAGTGTCTATGTGGACGGACAGGACGGAGGTGGATTGTAGAAGAATACTATTGTAATAGTAATAAAGAAACTCTGCTGATTCCAACAGGAGGATGGTGATGCCCAAGAATAGATGGACAGAGCATTAACGATTAATTTCTCCTGAAAATAACATAATTTTAACTTTCAGGAAAATTGGAGAAAGGCCTGAAGAAATCTCAGAAAAGGACAATACATTGAAAAGGAAATTGCTGTGTATACAAACAAATAATTATGGAACTAGATTAAAAGGAAACATGAATAGTCATACAACTCCAAACTCTTTTAAATCTAAGTGCAACTGAAGGATACAGAGTCTGGTGGGCATTTAATTAATTATCCTTCCCATAGTTTAATAGATTGACTACTGGATTTAAAGAACTGTGCTGTTTGGCTGTATGACTGAAATGTGAAATGATATGTAATGTTTCAATGTAACTGTAAGTGGATACACATTGAATAATATTACTATGGTGTATAATAGTGACAAAAAACAAACTAGTTTTATAATTGTATGTGGTAACAAAGCCAGTGCTTTGTAAGGAACAAATAATACATATTTGCTCTAGTTAAAAAGGTATATAGCATAATAAGTCTATTTGGTGATAGAATTGGCCTTAGAGCAGTGCCAATTTGGTTCTAACTTTTGTGAAATTATAGATGATATTGTTTATACAAAGATATTGGTACAGGTTTAGCTTTTGTAAAATAAGGATGGAATTATGTAATCCATAATTAACAATGAAGGTTTAATCCAAGAAAACATATAGGGACAATGAATGTCCATTACTGAGTAAAATACAAATAAAGACAATGGCAATGTTGGATGGAAATATTAGAGAAATAAATAATAATAATAATAATAATAATAATAATAATAATAATAATAATAATAATAATAATAATAATAATAATAATGAAAATAGGAATTGTTCCTAATGATTCTATGAAAATAATTACAAATGTATGGTTATGATGGTTTATTGGTAAAAAAAATAATTAAGTAAAGAAGATTAATAACTGCCATCATTAACCTAACAACTATTAACTCTGTTTTTGAAGGAGCTGCTGTAATAATGTAATGTTAAAATGGTCTCAGATATTTAAGTTGGATAAAAATAGGAAAGAGATAAGCACATTGTTTTGAAAGCTTGACAGCTCCACACAAAAAGTATCTACACTAGGAAGTAAAGTTGATTCAGTAAACACAGGAGATATGATGCTG
Organism: Amia ocellicauda; assembly: GCF_036373705.1. Lineage (NCBI taxonomy): Eukaryota > Metazoa > Chordata > Actinopteri > Amiiformes > Amiidae > Amia > Amia ocellicauda. The sequence goes on from NC_089869.1 coordinate 19,592,078, forward strand.
CTGATGACAGCTGAGTGCTATACTGAAATAATTTGTGATAAACTAGAACCAAGATAATTATTGTTTTTAATTGTCCTTATACTATGTGAATGTATACTGTCCATGTGATAGAGATGCCTTTTATAAGGAGGATCTGTGATGTTGTGCGAACCACACATTGTGTCTTCAGATGACCGATCTATTCCATATGGCAGATATGCACATTATGAATCGTGTCCTGAAGGAACCGATGTTTGACCCGTAGTGGCAGAGGTGCATATGGAGAAGAGGCTGGTGTTCTCGTTGTCGTTGAGACACAGTAGGCCGAGGGCGCGGCTTTAAATGCGTTTTTCTAGATATTTTTGTTGTTATTCTGTCTCTCACTGTTAAAATACACCTACCATTAAAATTATAGACTGATCATTTCTTTGTCAGTAGGCAAGCGTACAAAGTCAGCAGGCGATCAAATACTTTTTTCCCTCACTGTAACGGGTTGACCTTTATGACCTGGGGCAGGATAAAAACCTGATAATAATCTGAGGTGCAGGTGGCCATTGCAACTTCCATAAGAGAGCTCAATATTCGGTAAGGTGTGGTTACAGCATCGTTTGCCTGACAAAGCAAAGAAAAGGACATTCCTATCCCCTGATTATGTGAATACCTCGCTGTACATACATACTTACCTCATAGGTGGCAGACTGGGATGGATGGGAGCTGAAAACGCAGCACCAGACCACCTGCCCCTCAGGAGGAAGAGATTATTGTAAATGACAAACACGATTCTTTTGGCTTCTTTCCGCTTTGCTTTATTGCCAACAGGAGGGACTGAAGAACCGGTATAATGTTTTATATTAACTGTATAAATGTTTTATATTAATATTAGCATTAGAAATAATAGCATATATACAGACCTAGCAAATTGGATTTATCAAGCTAGCTAACAAGGCGGTTGTTAAGGGTACATCCTCTAGAAGTTCCTCTATCCACTTTCACTTCTCTTTTTCTATGATAAGAGAACTACCCATGGATGTACTAATTTCTGCTAAGAATTAAGTTTCACTGTGGGGTTCCCCCTCACGTGATTCTCCCGAGCTCCTTAAAGAAATATCCTCTGTGCTTCAAAGACTTCAATTCTTTACGGGGCTCTTCGGAAACCATCTGTTTAAATTGTACTTAAATTTGATTTAATTTTTTCTCCTCCACAGAAACCAGGAAAGCTGATCACCCGAATCTGAAAAGTGTGTACAGACGCTGTGACAAGTAAAAATAAATCCTTTCGTTCTAGGAAATCATACCCTGTCCAAAAAAAACTGCACATTCCTCTGGGAACAGTGTCCTTTCATCACCGTCCTGCCGCTGAGGGATGTGGAGTAGAAGCCAATAGGAAACTCTTAAGTTTCCTTGCTGTTTTTTTTACAATGTGCATTGTTGTGCACTGTTTCTCCCATAGGGCACATTTTCATTCTTGAAAGGTTTTAGACACGGAGAATGTTAAAGTCGTCAATAAATGTCAACATATTTCTGTTAACAATTTCCAAAAATGGTTTCCTTCCCCCTTTACATTGAGCTCTATGATGTAAAGTCATGAGGGCTACTTCTTTAATTGTGATTTTTGGTGAGGCGTGTATTTAGTCAACCAGTTAAACACTGCATTGTAGCTCATGCCTATTCACTGTAATTTCGGGAGGGAATTGAGGGAACTTCCTTGTAATGTGTATTTTATACACTCATACAATAATATAAAAATAATGTGTTTACCAAATGTCTAGTGTATGGGTTATACCACAGGCACTTGAGAGACACTCCTCATATAACGCATAGTTTGCTAATCATTCAGGAACAATTGATATCTATGAGAAAGTGTGTCGTGAAGAAGAAAAAAGTAGAGCCCCTTTTTAATCACTAGCCATTTATCATTTAAATTGGCGCAGTGATATCTCATATGTTGAAAATCCTTTGTTCAATTCCCAACATTTCTGAAACCTGTTGATGTCATGGTTCCCTTGCCATTACCTTCTATCCCCACTAGATGCCGCCAATGTTCCCTTGCTATTTCCTTCTCTCTTCACTGCTTTCCTTTGTCAATCTTTCAATTAACATTCCTACACACCCTTGTGCACTTCTGTTCCTTTCCTCTGCTCTCATTGGTCCTGCTCCTGCCTTTCTAGTTTCTGCTTCCCTTTATAAACCCCTCACTGCCCTCACTCAGGGCAAAGTATTGTCAGTTCTACCTGTGTCACCAAGCCTGGTTCCTTGTTCTCCTGGTTCCTTGTTCTCCTGGTTCCTTGTTCTCCTGGTTCCTTGTTCTCCTGGTTCCTTGTTCTCCTGGTTCCTTGTTCTCCTGGTTCCTTGTTCTCCTGGTTCCTTGTTCTCCTGGTTCCTTGTTCTCCTGGTTCCTTGTTCTCCTGGTTCCTTGTTCTCCTGGTTCCTTGTTCTCCTGGTTCCTTGTTCTCCTGTCTCTCTCCCTCTTTCGCTCCCAGTCCTGTCTTTGTGTCTCTCTGTCTCTCTCGACCACGTCCTTGATTAGTCCTTGTGTCTTGTTAGCCTCTACAAACAATGCACCTGGGTCCTAACTCCCTTGCCTTGCGGTCCACCCCTGAGACAGTGACAGTTGACCTCAATGGCAGTTTTAATATAGAAAAACTGAAAGTGTTGATTGAGAAAACAAGCATTACTGATGATCTCTCCCATGTTTTATTTGCTTCTTGCGTTTTTGATTGTTTCCTCCTTGCTCCCTTTCCCGTAGCCCTTGACTGTGACCCTACATCTTAGGATCTCACTTACTGTACTTGCCTGTGTAAATTGTAAATTGGAAGTTGTAAAATGTATTATATTTTGAATTGCTCTGTTTTATGTAAATTGAATTTGTAATGATTGATACCTGCTTAAAACATTTCCTTTTTTCCTAGTGCCATCCTGTGGTGGAAGTTTGAATGGCAGTGACTCAGTGTCTGAAATGCCTTACCAGTTTTATTTATTTCAATCTTCAATAGCCCATTTGTTCATTAATTGCAGTCCACTCTATTAAGCTCTTAGACAGTTTATTGCAGACTCTAAGAAGATGGATGAGCTCAATTTAACAGTAGTCAGTCAGTGAATGTGTCTTCAATATATTCCTTTTAAATCTGTTATTCTAACATGGCAGCAGACACAGACACGCGGAAAGACCGACTTTATTTCTAGCACTTCCAATTTCCTCAATGTGTTTTACCACAGTACGGTATAAATAAGAAAACAATACATAGTGCTATATTAGAGATGTTCCTAATTTCAGAAGCACTAGTTATTATTTCATGTGGAATCGACCAACAGGATGAATATTTGAAATGGGCAGTGAACCTCAACTCCAAAACAAAAGCAGGAAGATACACTACCAGGGCTGTTATCACGCATTTTTCCTGTATATACAACCCTGTGTACTGCCAGAAACCGAGCTTAGGTGGTGTTTTGAGTCGTCTAGCCAAAAGAGAGCAAACATCAGCAATGTGCTGTTTATCTTCTTTTCCTTCCTTATTCTGATTAGGAAGAGTCACTCATCTCCATGTCCATCTACACTGCTGTGGTTAAACATGCACTCTGTGGTACCATGGTATGCCACAGCACTTCCTTTTTCCATGTTTAACCATCATTATTGTAGTGAATTTCATACAAATTTCAGTGTTTGAGTTGCTGAGTTGCCGTTAAAATCATTTATTTATTGAAGTCGAATGGAGGAATTATGGGGAAGATGTTTATGTTCACTTGGTCATAAGAAATAATCATCTGAGACCAAAACATACACCAGCTTTCAATAGTATCAAAGGAAATTAAAGGCTGCCTCTGTTAAAAGTTACATACCACTACCGATCACTATCATGTTTAAAAAATAACCACTGTTCCACTGAACCAATGTTCATACGGTTTCAGGTTTATGTCAGGTTTTCTTCTAACAGTATTTCCCTCCCCCTATCCCTCATCAAAGATGTATTCCAAGAGTTTGGGACATAATCGCAAAGCTTTCACACATATATAATGTACCGATTCTGGTTTTGTGAATAATATAAAATCTGAAATTATAGACTATAACAAACTGCTGTTAGATTTGCTTAAACCAGTCCAAAATGATTCAAAGCAATATGAGTCACTGTATTTTTTTAAGAAGCCAATGAGCGGTTCTTTGTCTATTGTAGTATTGAATGGCCTTTGGCAGTCCTACAGCAACAACGATCCAAAGTGGCACAGAGTCAAACTGTAGTAGAGTCATAATGGGAATGCTGAACATTTGGAAACAATTTTCAACCAAGTAGCCAGATAAATTACATCTTTAACATGTTAGCTGAGTTTACCCTGTTAGAAAAAATTGCATTTTACACAGTTACACAATCTGACATTACTGTCATGCAACCGAAGAAAATAAGCAACCTTATTCCATATTAAATAATTGGAAAGGAGCGTACGTGTGACTAGTACTGTTCAACACTGTTTGTTCCCATTCCTCCGCATAAGAGGAGCAGATATGGATTTAGATGTTCTCTGTGACATCACTGATACATTTGAATGGCCAACGAAACGGACTGATTTCACCAAGCAAGAATGTTTCTTTATCATTTGCAGGCCTCTTCTTGAGTAATCTGGGTTCTTCTTTCAACGGAGTGACAGAGGGACTTCCCAAATTGAATGTTTTGTTTGCCATGATGCCAGCTTGCTGTACACTTGGGCTTTGCTGTTTGAGTGTTGGGATTTCCCTTCAGTGTAGCCTATAAATCATTTAAGCTGCATTTAATAGGGGCCTTCATCAAGGATCACTGAGGAATTATATCCAGGGTTCTTCTGGGAGTAATCTGCACAGTGTGTGCACCATCATTTCATGAAATGTTTGACAACTCCAAAACGCTTTCCCTCTCACTAACCTGAATGCACTTTTCTCTCAACAGAGAAGTTTCCAATTAAAAAATGACTATAGTGGGTCCACCTCGAGATTAACGACATTAATTAATATAACAGATTTTGTAGTATAAGAATTCAAATGTTGCCAGTGGAAAAAGTGAGAAAAAGTTTGAGATTGACCTAGTATTTGAAATGTAACCTTAATCTTATTTCTCTGCATTTGTAACTTCAGTGGGAGAATTCCAACAGAATACAGTTCGAATTACAGCAAAAAACTGTTTATTTTCATACAAAATAGAACAAGACAAAAATACTGAAGTTTGTTTTAAATTCTTCTGGTGTCAGATGTTTTGTTCAAATGAAATACAAATTTCTACCTGTGTAATACTTCTCAGTCGTAAACAGTACACATTTGGCTCACATTTCTTTCTATGCTGTTACAATAGTCAACAGATTTTACTCCAGATCTTTTTGATTTAAACATGCTTTATCCTACTTCATTACATGTTTTGCATTAAGTTTTAACCTGCTTTCATGGTTTAGCTGTTTTTTATTTATTTAACACAAACATTGTTAGTAACACTGTACCAGATACAGTAATCAGAGGCGATTCTAGGGTATGTGGGGGCCCCAGGCAAAATAATTCTGACGGTGGTGCCGCAGGGTGGGGGATGCGGCGGAGTTTTCTCCCGTGGGCGGTGGACCGAGGGGGGGGGGGGTTCCCACTTGGGGGCCCCCCTCAGCCCGGGGCCCCAGGCAATTGCCTAGGATGCCTACCCACTTGCGATGCCCCTGACAGTAATCCCTCAAGACACGTGTGAGTTGCATTCCTGGAAAACTTGGCGTAGGCAAGAATCGTGCCCCTCTGAGAGCATTCTCACATTGCAAATAATGGAAATGTGCAGATAAAATATATTAAAACTTGTTTAATCAACTTAACGCTTAGCATTAATTATTCAAATCAATTTTTTCACTTAAAAAAACCTAAATGAGAATAAGGTGTCCCAGTAACCATATGTCTGTTTTTAATTTTAGATTGATTACAAGGCTTTAGTAATATAAGCTCTTGCCTTATGGACTTATGATGTAAACATTGAGATCAAATGTGTGGTCGTGCATCTATAAGTAATTGATTCTCCTACTTATCCGATGGATAACTGTATAACTGAAACACCTCCAAATTCCTTTAATAAACAGGAGATGTCATAAAGAGACATTAATTGTGCTAAGAATATCCTATTTTATTCTGTTAGCACTTATTAGCAGGATCACTAAGTCATCCCAAAGAGACATTGGACAAGTTTAAAACCCTACCATCTGTACTTATTTTAAGTTGATCTCATGCTTGTGCTGCCAGAACAGCAGAAATTGCGATTGCAAAACCAAAAGTCTGGGAAATTAGTCATGAAACTTGAAATATGACCAATAATATTCAGGGCTCCTGGGCTCATTTTTAGGTTTCAGAATCATTCATTTGTGGGGGGAAAAAAATAAGAAAGAAAAAAATATTATAAATAGTGCACCCTGAGTTAAAGATGGTTCTCAGGTTTTCAACAACGTTTCGATCTACCAGAGATCTTCATCAGGATACCTGTTATTCTTTTCTTTTTATTTGATATGATCTTTTTCGATACCCAGCACCTTCTAAGGTATTCAGATGTGCGTGTGTGTAATTCCAAACAGTATTTGGAATTAAGATGTGGGTCATTAATCAAAAATTAAACAGGAGTCCCTGACTGAAACAAATCATAACCGCAAACCGCTTTGAAAACGACACTTGTGGTAATTGATGGCTGAAATACTTTTCACACATTCAAGGAAAGGTTTGTTGAGATTCTGTGACTGATTAGCAATGAGCAAGTTGCGTAATAGCCTCCCTCTCATGTGTTCTTGTGTATTAATAATTGAATATATGAGTCAGATTAATGATTGTCTCTTCAGATTCACACACTTAACACTTGTCTAATGACAGCATGAGAATGAGAAGCATTAGTCCAATAATTACAATAAAAACATGGGTAACATAACACAAAGTAACACAAAGTGTTCCCTCTGATACATAAATCACTGTCTCTGTTTCATTCACTAAGCAGATGCTAATAATATTAAAATATTAAATATTAAAATACTACTAAAATCCTGCCGAAACAATTTACTCAATCCCACAATTTAGAAGATTAGAAATACAAAATAAAACAAAAATGTCCTCATATGTGATATCTTCGTTAAGGGCAATGAAACAGGGACTCGTCACATGTCAAGCTGCACGCCCTGTCATTACTGCTGCTGGAGAGGCAATCTGTAGCGATGCACTAAGACATACAGGCGGTATATCTGCAGTGATACGACCAGCAGGTTTTTAATGGTGAAGAAAACCAGCATTTGATTGATCACTTTGTACACGATCATCACCACCAGGCGCACCACGAGGAACGGCCCGTCGTGGATCAGGATGCTCTCCACGATGCACCAGATTTCAGATCGGTTTTGCTGCATAAAAGAGGCTGTCTGTCCTTCCCTGCTATCGTCAGCACTCGAGTTCACCACTGCGGGGAAAACACAGAGCGGGGGGTGAGCTCATCGTGTGGCCGTTCCTGTCTTGTTGAGGTAACAAAAGTAACAACCCCCGCAACAGGAACAGCAGTAATAATAGCTGTCATTACCGTTATGATGCTAATTTTAACGAGATTGTAAAGAGAGACGCTGAATGCTAAATTACCACATACCTGCTTTTAGATGCAACATAAAAAGAACAGAACAAATAGAACCCAATCGTTTCAGAGTTTGGACGACATTTCATAAAGCCCTTAAAATAGCAAAGGTGCTGGTTACAATGGATACGCTTATTGTAATAGCCCTCTCAGCAAACCGCCTACAATTCACATTTAGCCAGGAGTGACATGCATTAGGTGGCTTCAGTGCTCATTACATTGCATTGCTAAGTCACTATGAAATCTGACACAGTTTTGGAAGCCTCCCTTGAATGTTTGAATGGATATCTGTGAGCATCTCAGGGCTGCAGTGCACTGCCAGGGACAGCAGGAAGCTCTTGTGTCTTGTTGGCCATCTGCCTGACTCGTCTACGACTAGGTTCTCTGTTTGGCTTTTCTGATTAGTCCACCTGAGCACTAAAGGCATTATTTTGTGAGGGAAAGAAGACCCATCTCCATTTACTTTCAATGGTCCTTCATGCTTCAGTATCTTTCTGTCCTATTGCATGCTGGAGATTTAGCAATTATCAAGGGCCTGGGCACACACTCAGTGAATGATTCAATGGAAATACACTCAAGTCAATCATATAAGAACATAAGAACATAAGAAAGTTTACAAACTAGAGGAGGCCATTCGCCCCATCGTGCTCATTCAGTGTCCATTAATAACTAAGTGATCCAAGGATCCTATCCAGTCTGTTTTTGAATGTTCCCAAATTGTCTCTTCAGCCACATCGCTGGGGAGTTTGTTCAGATTGTGACGCCTCTCTGTGTAAAGAAGTGTCTCCTGTTTTCTGTCTTGAATGCCTTGAAGCCCAATTTCCATTTGTGTCCCGGGTGCGTGTGTCCCTGCTGATCTGGAAAAGCTCCTCTGGTTTGATGTGGTCGATGCCTTTCATGATTTTGAAGACTTGGATCAAGTCCCCACGTAGTCTCCTCTGTTCCAGGGTGAAAAGGTTCAGTTCCTCAGTCTCTCAGTAGGACATTCCCTTCAGACCTGGAATAAGTCTGGTTGCTCTCCTCTGAACTGCCTCTAGAGCAGCGATATCTTTCTTGAAGTGTGGAGCCCAGAACTGTCCACAGTATCCAGATGAGCTCTAACTAGTGCATTGTACAGTCTGAACATCACTGCCCTTGTTCTCAGTTCTACATTTTTGACAATATACCCTAACACTCTGTTTGCCTTTTTTATTGCTTCCCTACATTGTTTGGATGTTTTTTTTGTTTGTTGTTTTCTCCTTTTCAAGATACCCTTGTCATAATAAATAAAAAAAAAGCCTATCGCTTTAATGAGGAACTACAGCAATGTACAGTCTGTGATAGGTTGTCCCGGCGCCCCAATCATCCCTCCTGCACCCTCTTCTACAGGCTTGGCCATCAGAGATCTGTCTGTGTGTGGCAGCTTGGGGGGCATACTTGGGCATGAGCTCAGTGATTTTGCGAATAAAATCAGACTTCTCAGCACAGCCTTTACATGTCTCGCCCCACTCCTCTTCTTCATGTTCTTCACCTTCAGCTTCTTCAGGTCCACCGTGCTCAGGTCCACTTGTTTATCATATTTTAGGTCACAAATCTGGGTGTCCATTTTCTTCAATTTCTCACAGATTTACACCACAGGCACATGGTGACTCAAAGGCTTGGAGACCTCATTGATAAATTTTTTGGCTGCATCACTACCAATGTAGTAACACAGTCTGTTCTCTTTGCCCTTTACGTCTTTGCAGGTTCACACCAGTGCCTTCTCTATAGCTGCCTTGTGAAATCCACTTTGTTATCTTTTAGAGATTGGTAAAACCTCCCCAAAACGCTAAGGCACACTTCACAATCACCCTCCTTCAAAGCCTGGCTGCTGCTCGGTACTAGTGCCAGCGCAAGGGCCACCGAAAGACCACTTAACCCTAACATTGTCCACATAGGGAAATGCTTACTCTCTAGTTTTACAAAAACATAAATCCTGTCTCTTTTCACTTTGCTCTACAACCCACTTCGCAGCCGGTTGTAATATAAATTGCCTTTTTGTTGGAGAATATTGGAAATGATTACTGGATTTTAAATGAATAAACAAATCAAATAAAAAGAGTCAGGGACAAACCTGCAACATGAAATGGAAACTGCAGCATACCCAGGGTCCATACAGAAAGGATGATATACACCAAACTATTTCCATCCCTGTGGAAAGACAAGAGTAAAGGTTTTATGGGCTGCATTTATGCCTGTGTGGAACAAGACAGCATGAATAGTGCAATTTTGTCCGATGAAGTGTAGCTGACTTCAGATGTTTTTTATTGATATTGGCAATATTAACAACATTAACCATTCTTCCAATACCATTTTAAAGATGGTTTGTTCCTGGCTCGGTGAATGGTGCAGCATTAAAAACACCTCAACGCTTGAAAACGCCAATCAGAACTGAAAGCCTGACATTTGAAAGCCACAACACCAGAATTAATGAATGAATGGAGCGCCAATAAAATCACAAGCTGTACTATGGACTGAAAAATCCTGGGTTTCATTCAAAGGAAATCTTAATCCAAGAGAGAGAGCTGGTCAGTTATGAATTCCACTCTCAACTGAACACAGAGCAGGAGAAACAGGAGAGGAAAGTCCCATTGTTTCAATTCCCCGAGGATATCCTTAACACAAACTTTTTAGAAACAAAGCATAGAGCTGTCACTCACTTGACTTTGGAGAGCGTCTCGGTGGTAAATTCAAGTATATCTGCCGCTATGCCCACGAACATGAGCAGCAGCTGGGACAGTTGGTCCCTGTTGATGCCCACACCGATGGGCAGCAGCCACTTCCCCACGATCAGCAGAATAAGCATGATCTGGTGAAGCGCCAGGATCCAGGCATCATCGCACAGGTTCACCACCTTTGCAAAGGTTTCATTTTTCCTGTTCAAAACATTCTTGATGTTATCGATTGAATCCAAATGATTGCACTAAGAAAACAGAAATGCAATGATTAGTGACCAAAGGAAAGCAAACTGTATATAAATGAACAAAGCAAACACTCACGGTATGCATTGGAAAAGTCTCTTTCGTAAATGCTATGCCCTTCTTCTGCAGATTTTGCTAATCACCTTTGAGTTAAACACTCACTTAAATTGATAGAAGGACAACAGAAAGACACAAGCACTAGAAAAAAATTAACTTTTGCATTAATGGTCTGGAAACAATCCAAACCACCTTCCACAATTTACACTGGAGGGTGGAATTCTTTTGGCCAGATATAAGACTCCTCTAGCACACACAAAGGTGCTATTAAGTGAAACATCTGGCATGTTGCATAATAAAATGCTCCTAAAATCAACCATTTCAGCAAATGTCTGGCAATCTTAGTCATATCACAACATGCATGACTGAATCAGACATTTGCTAAAATGCCCGAAACCTTTCACTTCATTTGGAACAATTTTATTTGGTGAAACATTTAATGCAATTAATACTGTTCATTATATATAATAATTTATCAGTTATGTATCTTAAGTGTTTGTTACATACTGAGGAGGCATAGAAACAATTGTAAATAGGGTCAGGGTTAGTGATTGTGTTACAGACTAGGTTTGGGTTTGGGGCTGATACATGTGATCAACATCTAATAGTGGGAGTGCATGAAGGATTCATATGTTACTGTCCTGTTGGATTCACACATTAATTGGTTAAGAATTGGTGCCCATTATTGCAAAGTGTTAACCTGGAATCTTTATAGTGTTCTCTGTGCTGAACTAGTACTTATCTATCTATGTATCTATAATGTTTTAAGTCAATAAAACATACCTCTGAATTTTTTGCTTTATTTTTTTGGTGGTGCAGCTCCAAAATCCAGATGGATGGTATTATGCTTATAAGGAACAGTAAGATCGCTGGCGAAATCCTGAGATATAGAAAATGCTATTTTAGTTGTTGTTGATGATGATAATAACAATAATAATATATTACCAAAAAAAAAAAAAAAACACTAAGCCAGGACAAATAAAATATAAATAATATCTGTGTATGTTTGTTACAACATAAAAATACTGATCAGTATGGCAAGGTATGGCAACAAATATATATCTTAACAATCTGAGGTGTGGGAAAATCCCATACAATCCTGACAGAAACTGCATATTATTAAGAAAAAAACAGACTGACATTTACACTGACAATTATGCCAGTCAGCGTCAATGGTCACATTGTTACAGAAAAGGCTGTTACATTTAATTTATTCCACATGCTTGCTTTTGGAAGAGCAGGATATTGTGATGTCTGAAAAGCACAATGTCCTTGTTTGATGTACCGGTAGTGTGTTTTTGTACAAACTTATGAGTGGGCTGTTTTTCCCCCACTTTTCTTTTTCTATTTTCCACTCTTATTGCTTTAAATAACTGTAATAACAATTAAGCACATTAACAGGCTATATCTGTTCACTGCCCATGTTTGTGTGTCTTACTACAACCCCAGCTACTACTGAAACAAACCACACAATTGAACACAGAACGTGTGATCACATTGTATATTTTACATGCATGATTGTACATAAAATGCATATGTAAAATAATATAATGTTTCTAAATTCCCTATCATTTATTTCAGATTGATAACATTCCAGCAGAGGAAAACTTTCTCATGAAACTTTCATGCAATCTTACCACTTATAGTCACGTCCTTTCCTCCTCTTCAAGGTAAATATCATCTCAACAACCAGAGGTAAGTACAGGATGGTCAGCAGCCAGTACAGTTTGTCCTGTTTGACAAAAGTCACCCTCCACACTCCGATCAGGGACAGCAGGATAAAGAAGAACCTGGTGATCACGGCGCTCACGAAGTTAAAGAAAGTCATGGTGGCTGATCTAGGAAAAGTCTGCAGCACTTTCTCAGTGCGATCCCCCTAATACTACAATCGTGTGTTGCTGGAGGGGGTGCTTATTTCTGACACCTCCTTTCCAGCCAGTGACGTAAGCATTTTCCTGTCCTGACCAGTCACAGATTCTTTCTCGTTTTACTAGGTCACAGTGGAAGATGCTAATTCACTTATGTTACTTAGAAATACATTGCGCTTATTCTGATTCCATACAATCCCGTACAAATGGTGGAACATGCACAAAATTGGGTATAATTTCATTTCTGCATGTTTTGCACTTACTTGCACTAGTTTATCTTTGAAGCTCGCTGTCTATCCATCGCACTAAGCTTTGATTGTACAGGACCTTCGCTTTAGTAATATACCGTGCATATTATACATTAAGAAAGATTAATCTCAGAGGACGCATTACAACTTTTGTATATATGTATTTAATCGTGTCTTTATTTGCATCATAAAGTCGACAGCTTGATCATGACCCCACAGAGCTCCAAATGGACGACTTCCACTGTTTAAGAAGGATATCTAAGAAGTATTTTACAACTTAAAAAACAGGAAACGGATGAAAACCAATGGTAACTGTTTCTGAGCACAGATAGTATCACTATTACCAAGACGTGGGAATGTTTGTTGTGACGAGCCTGAGCAAGCATGCAGCAGGAAACGTCTGCACCAACCACAACATGTGTCTCCATTCGGATAGTTTAAGTTTAAATCACGGATGCAGGAAAGTCAGATTTAAACAACCAGCAACAACTATTATTATGATTAGCTTGCTACAGTGTGAAAAAACAACAGTAACAAGAATTATTATGAATACTGTTGATTGCTTACTAAAGTAGTAGTAACGTTTATAAGATTATTAATGACTAAATCCCTCCTTTTAAAGAGCATGCTGAGCTTGGTGCAGGATGCGCTGCAGGGGGCGTGTCCTAACCCCACGTGCAGTCCCGGGCCGTCGTTGCCGCGGTAACGGGGGAAGCAGGAAGTACCGGAGCGGCTGGACGAGCGACAACAAAGCGCCGCCGAGACGCCCATGGACGGCCCTGCAGCCCCCGCCAGCGACAGGAGGCCGACTGCGGCTCATGTAGGGGACATAGGATCAGCTTCGGTGGTTATATTTCGTCCTGTGGCGTCGTTGTGTTAACGGTGGGAAACGCGTCGCAGGCCTGTAGGAACAACCCAGTCCTGCAAACACGGGTGCATGGACAGCTGCGCGTTTAAACACTAGAGCGCATCTGTTTGTGGTCAATTGAAACGGTACCGACTCTCATTGGTAAACGGGTAATTGCCTTTCGGGAGGTGAAATGACTTGAGCTCCACGTTTGTTTTGTAATGTAATAATGGGATTATTTCAATATTCCTTCCAGGCTAAAGATGCCAGTGAAAGGGGACCCCTGCCTGAAACAATCCTGTCTTCTGCACAGATTACCGTGCTGTTGACGCTGAGTGTTGAGGAAGTGCAAAAGTAAGGATCTCAAACTAGTTTTTAGTTATTTTGTATAGTGCATTCGTGAATGAAGTTAAAACTGTACAGTTTATTAGGTGCATTTAGTATACACTGATCAGCCATAACATTATGACCACTGACAGGTGAAGAGAATAACACTGATAATCTCGTTATCATGGCTCCTGTCAGTGGGTGGGATATATTAGGCAGCAAGTGAACATTTTGTCCTCAAAGTTGATGTGTTAGAAGCAGGAAAAATGGGCAAGCGTAAGGATCTGAGCGACTTTGACAAGGGCCACACTGTGATGGCTAGACGACTGGGTCACAGCATCTCCAAAACTGCAGCTCTTGTGGGGTGTTCCCGGTCTGCAGTGGTCAGTACCTATCAAAAGTGGTCCAAGGGCGACAGGGTCATGGGCAGCCAAGGCTCATTGATGCACGTGGGGAGCGAAGGCTGGCCTGTGTGGCCCGATCCAACAGACGAGCTACTGTAGCTCAAATTGCTGAAAAAGTGAATGCTGGTTCTGATTCCCCAGATCTCAATCCAATCGAGCATCTGTGGGATGTGCTGGACAAACAAGTCCGATCCATGGAGGCCCCACCTCGCAACTTACAGGACTTAAAGGATCTGCTGCTGACGTCTTGGTGCCAGATACCACAGCACACCTTCAGAGGTCTAGTGGAGTCCATGCCTCGACGGGTCAGGGCTGTTTTGGCGGCAAAAGGGGGACCTACACAATATTAGGCAGGTGGTCATAATGTTATGGCTGATCGGTATAGTGCTCTTTCTTTTTTTAAATATCAGTAATAAAGAAATAGAAAAAAATGATGTATTCTCATAATGCAGCTTGTGCATTAAAAATGTAAATATGTATGTATTTCAATGTGTAAATGTATGTATTTCTCCATAGAAAATTGGAAGAGATACTCGGATTTGAAAACCATCAGACATGCTTGAAGGAAGCCTCTTTATTGGATTTCTACGTCTCTGGGTTCTGGTGGGCAAAAGAAATGAACTTCACGGTCCAGCAAATATCGGCCTTCATGACTCTCCAACACATGGTATTGGAAAATATCAAGGGTAATATCAGCGTACAATGAACGTCTTCGGGTTAGTCTTGGTTTGATGTATTAGAACTACTCATTCAGGGTGTGATTTAAAGGCCATAAAGAGAGCATGCAAATCCCACCCACTGACACCCAATTTGCAAACCTAACTATACAATAACTTGGAGGCATTTATATAATTATCATTATTTTTCTTGAGAAAATAATGATTATTTTTATGATTCTTCAAAGCTCTGTTCATTTAAGACAATTTGCAAATTAAGTTCTGACACTTTGGCTGTCATTTGTGTATTTCTGGCCTGTATATTAAAAGACTTATGATGTAAAAACTGCCTTATTTCACTTGGGGGCTGACAGATGTATCTTGTTAAGTGAAGACAATGGGTTTGAAATCCTCAAATCCTGAGATAAATCACCTCATGTCCTTGAGAGAATACCCCTTCCCAAAAGTTTCCACGCAAGCAGCAGGTATCGCTGTTGTTGGACCGGTGGTGGAAACGCGGGCCAGCTCAAGCCCTCCCAACCCCATTAGGGCTTGGCTTGGCCAGTTTCGCTCGGTGGAGGATCCCCAAAACACTTGACCCATGTCATGGTCTGCACTTTCTCTGAGCAGAGGCTTTTACTTGATGAGTCAGACGGGGGCCTCTCATGAACAAAATTAAAATTTCATATCAAATACATATTTATTACAGACAAACAGATGCCCTTAGTGGATAACTTCAAAGAGTTTGCAACGGCGCTGGCAGAAACTGGGCAGGTGGCTTTGTCAAAGAAGGAGGGAGATGAATTCTTCAGCCTGGCACAAGCTACGTCTATCACTGACTACTTCAGGTCCAGGTAGTTTTCCCACAGTTTTCCTCATCGCAGTATCCACTGTTCTCTGACAATTTGTGTCCAGGCGAAGAATGTGATTTGTTTTATGAGGAATCAGCTTTTTCTCCATTCATTGACGGCCATCTTTAAGCATTTCAGGTGAAATTGAAAATAAGCTGGTGATTGTCAGAGAGAAGACTGATTAGTATTGTCATGTTTTACTCTGACATATGTTCTCCTATTATGATGTAATTGTCCAATGGGAAATAGCTATGGAGAGGAGAAAAAAAGAAACAAACTAAATAACATTATTAAGTGACAGAAAGTTACCAAAAATAAATTCATGGTTTTGAATACATAAATATAAAAATATGTTTCGCGCCGAATTATTTATCTTCATTTTCCCCAAATGCTATGTCTTGCGTTCAGCAGTAACGCGATCTCTCTCAAAACAATCAAACTCAGTCTTCTGTAATGGAGCCCCACAGTCAAATTGCTAGTTCAATATTTAACAAAAGCAGGAATTGTATCATTAAAAGGTAAAGTGAAAAATCGGTTTCTAATCATGTTTTTACCCCTCCCTTTAAAGTTCATAAAATGCATAATTCATAACCTAATGGACTGAGAAACACATATTGCAATCATTAGTGGCCAGGATTTCTCACTGTCTCAGGAGAGATAAAAACGAACGTTTCCCAAACATTGACTGAGAGTGCTCTGTTGCATTCCAAAAGCCTGAACAAGTTACAGATGGCATTTGTTATCTAACCAGATATTGTATATAAAACCACTATTCTATCAGTCTGAAGCTATTGTGTATACAACACATATACAGTTCTTCAGTCATGAGTGTTTCAATCTCATAAAATCCCTCTCTGTTTGAAAATACTGTCATTGTGTTCCTAAAACGAGCATCTTTGTTGTGGTCAAAATGTATTTTAATGTGTCTGCATGACTGTGGACTGTGAAGCTCAATACAGCTCTGTTTCAAGTGTTCTCCATGTAATCGTTATTTTGCATGCGTTATTCTGCTGATGACATTTATCAGCTATTTTCCCCTTTGAATGAAAACAGAATTATACATATTTATTCATGTTTTGGTTCATTTTCTGGAAAAATAAACTAAAAATGCTTACAGAATGAAATATTGCCCAACCCTACCAATGATAAATGAAAACAAATTACACATTATGTATACACTGTAATAGAAATGTTGGGGATTAGTTAATTACCATGTCACATCAACTCTACACAAATTAATACACACACTGCATTAACACTGATTGGAATAAACAAGTGAGAGAACAAACTGTAGGCTTAGTACCATACAAACTGTTGAGCTTTTTGCCTTTTGTAATTTGAACTTGTTTATGGTTTGAAAATGTTTACTATTACGATTTCAAAATGTTTATTCTAATGTCATTAATTGTATTTTCCTATTGTTACCATCTGAAGTCATCTTGGATAGACGTAACATGCAAATAGGTGAATCAATAAACTTAATAGCGTAAGCAATATTTACACTTTTTAGACATTTTTGCCCTTTTGGCAGGTTGAGTTTTCTGTGGCCTAATCTTTTAATTTACTCATTCTTAAGACATCGAGATGTAATAGTTTGACATGCACACGGGGTGTTTTTGCCTTTGGAGATCGTGTCCTCTGTTCAGATGTGTTTATTTACCCTTGCTTATCTTTTCTGTGTTTGTTTCTAGTGTGTTTCAACATTATAAACTGTATGAATTTCTCTTTAAACATCCAAGAGAGGAACTCATCGTGGGCATTGAAGTAAGATTGTCTTGCGTTCATTTGCTCTCCGTTTTTCATTAATAATGCATGTCTGAAGTCTGCCACCTTCGTTGCGTGTTCAACTCATGCTCTTGCACACTCTTCTAATTTAAAATGAATAAAAAGAGGAAAATGTCATGTAATATCTAATATTTATGGTTATAGCATTCATCGGTGTATGATCTGAAAAGAGTTTCTGAGGATATAGCCTATGTAGCTGAAAACCACACCTATTTAGTATTTCGTATTGAGGAAATGTAAAACGAGGTGTTGAGGTACTGCTGGCAAGAGCGCTTTTGAAAAGTCTGAGAAGCAAGGAGTTTTGTCGATGTTTACCCTTTTTTCCATGCAATAATTGTCATTGAATCTTTATTCTGATTTTCAGTTTTTATCCCTATAATTAGCAGCTTGTAAATTTATGTTTACTCCTTCTAGCGTACAATCTGTGTAATCAAAGCCATTTCACTTACTAAACAAATAGGGAAAAGGCCTTTGAAAGTCCATGTTTATTTATTTGCCAAGGAGTGGATTAATGAGCAGGAGACTCGTTTACCAGATGGCAGCAGCTGTGGCATTAGGAAGGATTCATAAACATTTAATCAATACAATTCATTTGCTACATAAATGATTATTTTTACTTTATATAAAAAAAATGTAATTAGAAAAAAGGTTTGGTGAATGTCAAGTTCCTTTTCTGCAGAAGGTCATAAACTTTTATTACAGTTGGCAATGGTTGTTGCAGTGAAAATGGGGATGTGGTGAAGTCTTTCAATGATTCAATACCCTCTTTTTCCTGCATTAATAAATCCATAAATTAGGTATTAATCATTAAAATATATGTATATATTTACATATTTGCCCGTGTTATGTTTTTTAAACCATTATTTTAGTTCTTTATACAGATTTGTATTTTACTTTCTTAAATATTTATAAGTAAACATGTTTCAATGTTCTAGTTATATTTCAAGAACATATGCTTCACACTGAAACCTGTCTCCCTTTTGACAGGAAATTATATAGTATTAGTAGGAAGGGCAGTGACCTCTGAAGACAGACTGGCCTTTCCTGTATTTGTTCCCAGTGATCTATTGTCCTTCGAAATAGAAAATATGGCTTAAATCGATATAAATACATGTTCAAAAATAGTATTCATACAGATTGAACAAAACAACTTGAGTTAACATTTTTTTCTTATAGAGGGGGGAACAAACCTTTTGCTGACAGCGTATTCCAATTAATGAAGTCTTGTTTTTGTTTTCTAACTGGCTCAAACTGGAAGAAAATGTGGTCGGCAACATTTCATTGATGCCGTTTCAATTATGTAAATTAATTGTTTCCAGAAAATGTCGCATGACTGAGACTATGAGGATGAGCTCATTTTTAAACGTGCTTATCAAAATTGCCTAAACTTAGGAAGCTATGCTAAATGGACTATACAAGGAAGTGCCACTTAACTGCTGGAAGAGTGATTTGGGATAAGAGAGTGGCGCTTCTTAGCACTGTGAAAAAACACCCGAAAATGGGAAAACTAATATCAGTGCCTCTGCTGCTGAAGTGCATGTATCATGTCTCCAGACAGCTAGTGGCAGAAACATAGCAGATGGGCTCAAGGGCAGGCCGTTTAATTAGCTCTGTCCTGTGTAAACAGCAGTGGATCAAATGCACGCCACTTTTAAACTTCTGAGCCCGCAATAACAAAAACATCCTTATACCCCGATACGCTATCATTTACAGCATTCAAGGACTGGAAGCATGTTTGAAGTTAGATCTTCACATAAATTAATGTTTATATATCGGAAATTTCACCGTGCATTATTGCTACATGGGTGTTTCAAGAATGAAGATAAATAGGAGAAGCTTTGTTTTTAACACAGATGGATAATATTAGTACATTGTTGTTATTAATTACACAACATCTCCTTTTATTAATACAAGACAGGCTGTACTCTGACACATTTTAATTCAAAGAAAAATAATAATATCTGTGTGCCAGCAGCCCTTCTTTCAAGGTTAACCACTGATTTTATTTTGCATTGAACTTCAGACAGTTTTGTAGGTTTGTTTTTTTCGCTTTTGAGTCTACTGCAGTACACCAAGGATCAGCAACTGTAATTCAGGTCAAACGCTACACAGCAGTCGTAATGGGCGCTAAATGTCAGATTGCATAAATGGGCCCATTTTTAATTTATTTTGATGAAGAGCGTAAGACATCTATTGAATATCAGTAAATATATTCTCTAAGCCGATCGCATTTCAGGAAGGGAGGCTGCAACTAAAGCTAATCCCCAGACTAAAATAATACACCTTGCTGTTTGTTTTGGAACAATTACATATCTCCATTTAAATGTGCCTTAAATAGTGCCATACAACAAGTATTGTTTTTTCAAAGAAACATAAGGAAGACATGTCTGTGATGTTTCTGTAATGTGGCTTCAATAGCCAGATCACATTATGTTGTTTGTAGTCTTTGTCTTACATCTTAATTACCCACTCTGTATAAACCTTGCAGCCTCTGTGGGTTTTCAGCTGATTTTGGATGTAGTGTAGGTGCTTGCTGCCAAGCTAACTGTAACACTTTCCAGAAAATTATTAATTAAGTAGATATGTTATTCAGCTGCTACTACTAGGTCAAGCTGTTTTCCTTGCAAACATTAGAGGGCAATATATACTTTCTAGATCTCAGGATTACATAAAAAACTGAGAATGGAAGTGGTTTGAGGGTGGGGGGGGTATTTATGCCAATATTATACTCATACTCCTAAGTTCTTCTCAAAGCTAAAATTGCATATCTCCCTCAGTATTTAATCAAGTTTCCACTTTAGATATTAAATTGGTTCCAGGTGTTTTTGTTTTCTATAGTGTCCTTTGTGTCTGCTTTCATAGCCCTGTGTATAAAGCAATCCTCAAATTCATATTTAGTTTTTCAGATGTGTTTCCAATATTACCCAACAGGTGGCAGTAATTGAAGCAAAATGTTTGTTTTCGACTGTTTTATTGCTCTAGGAACCAAATGTTCTAATGATTTTAATTTGGAAGATTACCGTATCTTTCATCCTTTGTCAAATATTTCAAATATGCTGTGATTTATTTTAAGTGTTTGCAACATGCATTCATATATCTATCTATCTATCTATCTATCTATCTATCTATCTATATATATATAATATATTATATATGGCATTCATCTTCATATATGTATATGTACACACACTATGTAATATATGTGATGCTAATATTAAAACTATCACAAAAAAAATCTAACAAAATAATAGCAGTTAATGAGAACTATTAATGCAAAGATACAGATAATGATTTGTCCAGTGTTTCTAATGTGGACTTTCTTTAAAACAACAAAAGCAAAACATTGAAACGTTAAAGTGTTTGTCTAACATAAGGTCAACTGGGCTGAGATAGTCTCTTCTGTTTTAAAGGAAGATATCGAAGTGATCGGATCTGGAGAGAGCCTGTTTGTGGCACCTTTGGAAGAAGGCATGTCCTCGGACATCTTCTCTCGCTATGTGGTCCCACAGCCAGCCGAAGAGAACACAGACGAGCTATCGGCAGAAGTAAGTGTCATTTGTCTAATTGACCAAGCATTTTTTAAACTGATATCATCTGGTGCGAGTAAATGAGTGTGTTTAACATAAACAAAACCACAAGGGCTCAATAACAATGTAAGCTCTTTTAAATAATTATATATAGTTGTGGAAATATAAAGTGGTATTTGATGACAATTCTGTTCCGATACCTTGGGCTACTTTTATCTTTATATAGACCATATCTATATATAAACCAACAGGATGTAAATCTAAAGCTGAAGATAGTCTCCAAGGGTAAGAGAAACACTGCTATGAAATTTAAATACATTAATAACTCAAATATAACAAGTTCACCACTTCACACATTAAAGACATTAAATAAATTACTTCAAATATGCATTATTCTAATAACTCATTCACAGAGCAGCATTCATAATGAGCCGATTATATAAACTTTACATTTAACATGAGAGTAATTCATTCCGGTGATGATTAAATATGCATCAAGTATTTTTATTCAAAGGTTTATATAACCAGTCCTATCAAATTGTAATGCAAAAACCAATCAAGGATTCAGTTCAGTGATGAATAGCCAGATGAATACCCATCGTCATCACCCTAGCACCCTAACATGTATTGGCACCTACATGACAGAAGTATGTTTTAAATTAAAGGGTAATATTTCACACAGTGCTAGTCTGATCACAATAAATATACAAACATGCCTGTTTTAGAAATGTCATTTTCTAATGAGACCCATCATACTTTGAATTTGCCAGCTGGTTAAAGAACCGAGAGGAGACCGGGAAGAGACACAGTCTGGAGCTGACACTGAAGTAACGGATCCCCATGAAGGGTTCGCTGTAGAAGAAGTGAGATCGGTGCTGGGGCATCTGACGGGAGATGCGCTCGGGAGTCTGCAGGTATGTTATAGCCAATACATAGTGACAGCCTTGGTCTTGTGATTTAAGTACAGGACATGAATCAACAGTATTGTGCAACTATAGTATGTGTCCATCGGCAGACTTTATCGGTGCACAGATGAAGGCCTCCCCAAGTTTCCACTTGTTTCGACTCTTTTCCAGGTCATACCAGCAACTTCCCATCTTTTACTTGGTCTCCTAGATGTTTCTTCTCTTGAGATCCATTCTATACCTTCTTTTGTCCATCTTCTGTCTTCTGTTCTTCATGCGAAGCTTCCAGTCCCTTCCCATTTAAACCCTTGCACTCTCCTTTGATAAGGTTAATATCAAGAATGTTAAGACGTAAACTGAATTAGAAAGATATGTCGTGTTGTTGTTTGTGGCGGCTGTGTAATTGCCCTAAATGCTTCCTGTTCCTAATCGAACAGGGCTTACAAGGCAGCAATGGAAGTCCTACATTAGTCAAATCAAAAGCACAAGATCCTTTTCTTTAATCAGTTTACTTCAAATGGTTTCATGGTCTTTTGAAAAAGCATTCAAAACATCTACAATAGGCCTATACATATACGAGTTGCTTCATATTGACATAAATGTAATCTTTGAACTATTATTAGTTATCTAAGACATTTACTTTTGATACTTTTTTAAATGATTGTATTAAAATGACAAACAATGTAGTATTGTTAGCTTCTCAGAGCTGGAAGACAGTGAAATAGATAAATAAAAATGCACTTTTATTCAGCTATGTCAAATTTGAAATGGTAATTTATTTTGCACACACCTGGGATTCTATGAACACAGTTCTGTGAAATGGTTTTGTATATGTATATCTGGCTTTTGCATTGCCTGAAGTAGGATATTTGAAGTCATTTTTATAAATTCACAATGGCCTGCTTCCACGTCCACAGAAGGTCAGCATGCAGTTCAATGAAGTTGCCTGACCTGTATGGTAAAATTAGAATATTTTCCTGCATTATGTGTATAAAGGGGAAAAAATATCATTTCCCAAGAGCGCTAGAGTTTATACACGTACAAATTAGTTGGTTACACAGAGTCATTTGTTTCTGTCTGTGTATTTCCTGCATGCTTGCCATTCGGGCTGAAGTCTTTCTGCAGCTCTGATGAAACGTATTTAATTTCAGTGTATTAAAAGAATATCTAGGGCTCTCGCTGTTTCTCACTGTTGGTGAATATGACCTTTATGATCAATGTTCGTTTAAGTCAAAAATAACCTTTTTTCTTTCTTCCCCCCAGCTGACTAATGTTGCCACTTAAATCTGCTTTTCTCCTTTAAGAGTGATATTTAATGATAACATCCGCTTTTTTTGAAAGATATTTTGGTTGTGAAAGTTCCCAGGAGTATAATTACTCATGTGGGTTTCATCAGTCTGATCCTTATATGGTAATCTCTTAAATTTACAAATCTCATGAAGACTGTGGTTGAATTCCTTGTTTCTCAAACCATATTGTTAAAATTCCATAAGTGGATTGGCAAATGAAAGGTTTCATAGTGTGAGATTAGGCAGGGAACAGAAAGAGCCCGCTGTACGATTCTTCAAATGTCATGAATGTACGCAGCAAAATGCCACTGTTGCCTTACGCAAGCAATAATGATTATCCACTACAAAATCGCTTTTCAGGACAAAAAAAAAGCATTGACTCGCAAGCCCTGTTAAAGATAACACTGGCTAAAGACACAAATAGGACACAGTTATATTCCTTGTGCTCTCGCTTTAAAAAGTGATGTTAGAGGTCAAAATGCTACATTGTAGGTTTGAAATGAATTGCCCATGATCTTCCACGTTTAGAGGGTTATGTTTGAACTGTAAGTCACATGTGTTAAACATTTGCAGTGATAAATTGGACGCAAATGGGAAACACATGATATATGGGCAGTACAACAGCTGTTTGAATTCCACATTATTAAACGCTATAATTGCTTTATACTTAAATAAGTCTCGCAGCTATACAACATCAAGTTTTACTTAAGTGATATAGATTGTAATAATAAAAATCTGACTTTTGTTGGAACTACATAAGAAATGAGACAAATGACCTTCAGTAGAAATCATAATTAATTTTGTGTTTATCCATAATGTATTGCTTCTTCTAGGCAGAGGTGGTGAGATTGCAGTCGGGTCACAGTGTTACATTTCGGTTTGGGTTTCAATTATAATTTGAACGGAAAGGGGGAACAGTTCAAGATTATGCAGATGGCAAGCACTGCGTTTTATGCATGTCTTATATGCTGCTTAAGCTGCTTATTCCTTTTAATGGATTTACCACTACCAGTCTTGTGATAAGGCTTTTTAAATAGTTTTTATTTAATAATACAAATAGGTATACATTCATACATATCAGGAATTAGAAATTAGAGAATAATTCCTTACTGTTAATGTATAGTACATCTTAATGCTGTTTTCTTATATACTGTTATCTCTGAGATGTCTGTTTCTGTTCCCACTGATAAAGCCTTCTTGGGAAATCATGTCTGATAGATCATTGCATCTTCAAAATGTTACTGGCTTGCAAGAAGCCCACAGTGGAGTTAGTGTGCTGTGATCAGAGGTTATCACACAATGCCTTGCTAGGCGTCTAGTTGATGTCTACAAACAGGATGGTGGTTATTGTATAGAGATATCTGTAACGGGACGTTCTGACCATCGTCTTCTGTCTTTACAGATGGAGATCAGTGAGAGGTTGCGAGTCCAGGAGGAAACCTACGCTGCTAGAATAGATCGACTTAAAGAGTCTTAAGCCCATTCGAGATGCTGCAGGGAAACAAAACATCGTGCCCCGAAACCGAATATTTTGTCAGCAATTGTTTCTTTTATAATGATTTGCTAGTTATAAAGCTTACAGAATTCATTTAGCTTTTTTTAAACGGTACCTTTTTAAAATATTCAGGCAGTTCTCCAAAAAAGAAATAAAGAATGAACATACAATCCAGTTTAGAAAGATTAAGAGTACATTTGAATCAATCAAAAATGAAAGGAATGTAAAACTAAGCCTTTAAAATGTGTGAAACATACCACCGAAAAAGTCAAACCAAATAAAACCTGCCTTTCACTGTGTTAGCCAACCTTAAATCCTCCTAAGATGCTTGCACACTGTTTACACTAATAATTTCTGGTAAGTCATTAACGGTCTTAAAAATGCACAGCTGCTATTGCAACCCGGTGTGTGTAACTCACAGCCTAAACAGTTGATTCAGCCTTTAGCTCGGTATTTAAACAATGTACTGCAAACATTGTAAATGGCTAAGGGAAAAGAGCAAGGTTGATAAAAATGTTTAACTTTGTTATTATATCTTTTGTACCCCCAGTAAATGAAGCGGTTCATATTTACCAGCTCTGGGTAACAGACTTTGTGTTATTTTTCTTTCCTCCTGTACTGTGAAGGGGATTGGAGAAACTTTCCAGCTGTAAACATGGCAGACTTATATTGGACTTCATTTACACAAAGAACCCGTTTCTTATAGTCTGTGAAAAAAATCTAAACCAATATCAGAAAATAAATATTTGTTTGAGTATACTTTTTATTATAAGTAAATAAAACAACCCATGTGCACTACGGCTGCTTATTAACTTTAATATATTTCCCTCCACTATTGTCATGTGTTTGCAATAGGAGTACTGCCGGGGGGCGAGTGAGTTAACCACCATTACTCACGTTTTAAGGGGACATTTACAAGATATGAACATGTTAGGAGCCGACTGTATTGGGCCTTACTGATTGATGGTTTCATTTGTGAACCAAATGTATTGTGACCCCATTTATAGTTCGGCTCTGAAGGATTTTAGGGAAAGGTCCAGACCTTGATGTACATCGCCCTCTGCTGGTGAAACGGCCGACCTGCAGCACCGAGCCACAAGTGTCTGTCTTCAGCTTCACATATAAACACGCACTTATGAGCCTGATTGGAGAATTTTCAATCGATTAACTTAATTAATCAGATACGTTACTTTGGTGCTGGAGAAGAACCCTGACATTTGCTATTGTTTGGAGTAGATCCATTGATACTAATTACAGTCATTACGATCAAAAGCTGTTGCAAGCAGTCATTTCTTCATGTATTTGTCTGGAAGAGGTCGTACCAGATTCTGGGTTCCCTACCAAATGAAATACTTTGGGACCCAAGACTAGTGCTCTCAGCGTTCAGTTGGGTTGAAGCCAGAGATGTCTGAAACTGTCATGAGTTGGGATGACTTGAAATCGTGATTTTAATACATAGTTATGATATTGTAATGTATCGATTCCTCGTAAAACACCAGCAGCTCTGGGGCGACACACATCATGTATGTAAATGGTGCAGGCTGGACTCTGGGCTGAACTCTGGCCTTGCAAGTCTGTGTCGTATCGGGCACGTCGGCCTTGGGAAGCGTATCTCTGCGATATTAAGAACGGCAATACATTCCAAGTGCTATTCCATGCTTATTTTATGTCTAATCACCCAGCCGTAGTGACAGCAACTAGCTGCGGCAGACTGGGGATTGCCTTTATATGCCCTTGGACTACCAAGCGAGACCTCGGTGAGGCTTGTTCTCATACATTGAATGATATCATGTATATATTAACATCCCCCAATGGAGTGTCATTCATCCAGGAGTGGATTCAAATTGGATGGATTTATAGATGTACATCAGCAGGCATAACAAGGTCATGTGTTACTCCCTGAAGGGAAACCCTAACTACTGCTATTTATTGTCACATTTTGGGGGGGAATAAACCTCTAATGCCATGATCACTCCGTTAGAAACAAATGTGCGACGATCACAGTGGTTCAAGGTGAACACAGCTGAAAGCATTTTATTGTCTGACCTCCGAGAGATTAATTGAAACACTTAATTTGGAAAATATCAAAAAGGCTTAATGCTTTATAGCACACCTGCAAGAGAAATGGCTCCTCTTCTAGGACTGCAGAAACTATTATAGGGGGCAGCCTTTTAAATACATCGTGAGCAGCAGTCTGTTGTTATTTATACATTTATCAAAATAATCCATGTACACAGACTTCTTATTTTATATTTCTTTCAGCAAGGACTAACCCAAATAGAGCACCACATTGTTTTCTTTATTAGTTTTATTGTTGTATTTTATTTGTTCTTAACCAGTATAGCTACATACAACAGAGTATGTAGCCATACCAAGTTAATCTGTATTTTGTAGTTCTTAGTCAGTCGCCTTTATGAGGATCAAGGTCATCTGGTGTGGTAATAACCATTTTTACATCCTCCATAATACTTTTAAGAGCTGAACTATGTCATGTTTATCAACCTTGATATGATAGCTTGATAATATGCAAAACACATTTCTGTTCAATCTAGATATTATTAAGTTCTTAAAATAAACCTAATGAACGTTTGAGGTATACAAACAAGGTTATGGTAATTGTTAAAGGTGCTGTGTAATCAATCCTGTTTATTTTCTAGTATTACTTTGGCTGCAGCAGACTCTCTCATCAGATAAAAAAGCTAATTCTGTGTATTACGTTGGCAAATAACCTTCTCCTGCTAACTTTAAACACATGGCCATTTTAAACAAACAAATTCCTGCTTGGTGCAATAGGCATTTTTTTTTTTTTTTATTGACTCAAGATATTCAAACTAGGGCCAGAATAATGAACAAAGCAAGCAGGATTTCATAAATTCAAAATGAATCGAATACTGGAGCCACCTGGCTTTGATTAGTCATGTAACTACCATTGTGAATCAATATACAAGCCATAGATGACTTAACATTAAATATTAAACAATGTTATCATAGTTTGATGTAAGATAAGCTCTACTTTCAGTTTAAAAAAACAATAAAAATATTTCCTGTGTCATCTGAAAACTATAATTTATGTTTAAAATTATTTAAGGATATAAACACTTGGTCTGACCTGGTCATAAAACCAGATGCTTGATTTTGCTTTTGTGCTGAAAAATTATGAGGGTTATCCAGAACCCTTGAATGTTATAACAGCCTTTTGGCTTTGCACACATTCCTAAATTACCATGTAATTTAAAACCTTGTTTTCATTGCAAAATACTGGAATGCCCCGTTACATTTCAGTGTGGTTGGAGTCATGTTATAGAACACAGCAATAATGTTGGCCTTGTTGAATAAAACATCATCAATCGCACAAAGAAATGCTCAAAGAGGTGAAAGAGACTCTATTGTTGGAAACAGAATTAAAGCTTGTAAACACTTGCATATAATTTTAAGCATGTTCTGTATACTGATGTGGCTTCCTTTTTTGCTGTTCAGTTATGGGCAAATAACAAAGAATACATTGTCTTGTCTACATCAGCATTATGTGATCTCAGTCACCATTTCAAAGTCACATTAATATAAACATTGTTCCTGTTAAGTAATGGACACTTATTCAACTAAAAGAACATTTTTCAGCTGACTTTAATAAAAACAAAAACCCACAATTAAACCCATTAAAGACAGTCTTTGATTGTTTATTTTAATTTGAAGTTCTAGTGAGCTCCATGAATGTAGCTTACATAATGGTATTCATTGAGACTTAAAGATCCCTTGTAAATTATTAATTCCTTTCTGTGAAGGCTGCAATAAATCAAGTTCATGATGTACCTTTCTCCTCTCATTTGTTAGGACCGTTCTTTTGTTGTTCTTACTTGGTTTCTGCACAATACATCATTTAATGTATTAGTGCTAATCTAATCTTGGGAGATATGCTAATGCATTTACTTATTTGATGGTGTAAAATGAAAAAGCAGTTGCAACGCTCAAGCCTTATTGACATATTGTCACTTATGCAAAGATATGACAGGAACCTGCCCTGTGTGTGTGTGTGTGTTAGAGCTCCAAGTCTATTTACTGAAATAAAACGAGAATGGGTGATGGTGGACGAGTCATTTTGTCTTTGTTTTATAGTACAGTACAATGCAGTATTTAGTTTATTACGTAAGCTCTTTTCAATACAAGGACAAGGAAATATCTTCGTCATTTATTACCCCATATCTTTTCAGGGAACTAGGCTAGTACTGATAATTGTACTGTGAAATATATATACATTAAAACTATATTGCCAAGTCAATGGAGGAAGTTGTGCATGTCATAAAATGTAAGATTTTGTATTTTTTGTTATGAAAGCAAATTTTTGTCTGCATTTTAGTTAAACATCAGAGTATTTAAATTACAGTGTTGTAACTGCTTACATCGACCACAATAACAAAATGCCTGCAGTTCCATGTGTTTTATGTCCTGGTTACCCTTTGCATATATTAGAGTTAGGGAAATTAAATATAATATCCAATGTTTTGCGGTGCTGAATATCAATCAACATTGTTGCTGTAAATATGAAAAAAAACAATGTCAGTCTGAGAGATTTCTAGAAAATTGCTTTTAATAAATGCTGTGAACGCCCTGAGATGTGAACCAAGATTTCCTTGAAATTGCTGGAGCAAATTGTGATAGGTGTCTTTACAATTGCCACAGGTGCAAAGTGCACAATACAAAAAAAAGCAATTTTCTTGTTTATACTTTCAGAAAAATAGATTGAAAATGTAAACTTGAGCTTGTTGGTTCAGGAGTTTGATATTCACACACACAAAGAAAACCTTAGTTGGTCTGATGATTGAGGGGGGGGAAAGGACTTATGAATATCTCATTGTAGTGTTGGTCTCTTTGAAAATATCTCTTGTGTTCTGTATGTGACATTTAACAGATCTGGACTATAAAAAGCACATTGATATATAATGTTGTCTGTTATAAATCTGTTGCTTTTAAACAAGCAGATTTGAGTTTTTATCGAAATATAACATATAGGCCTTCATTTGTTTCTAAATATTATGCACTTGACTGATTCATGTAAAGTTGAATATCTTTACTTATCATGCTCAGATCTCCACTAGAGAACATGTAACTTATTTATGAGTAATAAATAGGATTTAAACTAAATTGTAGGCACATAGCACCTAGCATAGTGTAGAGTATTCTCCTGCATATATAAATAAATGTACTGATCTGATCGGTTTAAATGTATCTGAGCTTTGAAGGTGTTTCAATACAAGCCCCTAAAGAAATGGGGCAAAGCGAATTGAATATGCTTCAGACATGAGGCCGGGGCTGATGTACATGTGACAACATTAAACACTGAGGAGGAAACAAAAAAAGAAAAAAAGCACAGCTGTTTGAAAGCATAATGGTCGGCTAGAATAATTAACATTGAAAGAATTTCCCTTCTCTGTGAAGAAAGAGCAAATACATGTGTATGTTTCAAATTACAGATAAATCATTATGAGAACTATTTACTTACACTCGAATGTGGCAATGCTGCTAATCTCAAAAGAGCCTGACTTCAAAAGGCACGGTGGGAAACATGATAGGTGTGTATAATATAATTAAATCAGAAATTTTAAACCACCTAGAATCATGTGGCCTGATGCTACAGCGAGCTACTATATTTGAGTTTAGTATTTCTCCCCTCGTTCTGCTTCAGCCTCTATCCTGTATAATAATGCTAATGTTTATATAATGTACAATTTGCCTAGGAGACGGCAGAATCGTACATTGTGTAACAAACAGAATGCAGGATTGTGAAAAACAATCTCACCACATTTCCACGGTAATGATTTTGTGGTGTTTTTTTTTGCGAGGACTAGTGTAAATAATATAACAGTGGTTTTTATTGCCAGCGTTTGTATATATTGTTTTAATAGATGCACTGTACATATGTGGATGGAACTTAAAAGTCTTTCAATTGGACTTGGTTTCAATCACTGAAGTGCTATTCGAAGAAAGGCGTCCAATCTTCAGTGTTTCAATCTTTCTCGGGTATATTGCGAGGTCAGATCAATAAGTAAAAACTCCACCTTTAACTGTTTCCTTCTCAGTTAATTTATACCTGCATGATAACCTTCAGCACGAACAATGCAACCTGTCTTTAAAACAGCATCATATTATTAGTAGTAGTTTATTAAATAGTGTTGTACACAATATTTGTTTTCCACATAGCTTTATTATTTTGTTTTTAACTATATAGATTCACAAGGTTAGAGCCAACAAATCCCCAGGGGAATGCTATACATACACGATAATCAATGGCCTCCTCAATGGTTTTAAATTGATTGTGTTATTTCAACTCACTATACAACAAGTTAATTAAAATGTCAACAGAAAAGGGAACACACATTAGGTTGCTGTACAGGATGATACCCAAAGAAAGGCATTTTAAACCCCCAATGTCCCTAAAAGATCTGGCCTCAAAGGAAAGATGCAGAAGGATGTCTCTCGTGTGATTGTATTTTCTATTTTTATTTTATTTTTATCTCTTAAACATTGACATTCCATCAAATGAACCTCCCTAATTGGAACGTCTTTCTTGTTATCTTTCTAAATTTGTTTAATTTAAATTTTAATTAAATCCAGTCATCCAAGTGTCATTAATCCTTTTCCTTCAAGTCATGTTTACTGTCATCCTGTAGAGGATCAGAATATATAAGCGTTTCCACTAGAACTTTAAACCTGAAGGTAAAGGTAGAATCGGAGAATTTGAAAGGGAAAACGTCAGTTACTGTCAGTGCCGCTCACAATAATGCCAAAGACTTTAACATTTTATTTCCCCACTACCAGAGAAGTATGCCCCTATGAAATTTAGGAAACATATTATTAAAGGTTAGTACCCAAAGCACAAGCGGTGGCCTTTCAGCAACAGTACAGTGAGTACTTTTTCACACGTTGCATAAGCTAGTAATTCCTGCACTGCTTACAAAATGGTGCATTTGTAATTCATTTCAGTTGGATGTTTTTGAATCACATTAAGTAATTTTACCTTGCACCACTTGTCGGAGAGGTTAGTCATAACTACAGTAGCAGTCGTATGGGAAATGGAGTGAATCCATTCAAATATTTTCCAATACAAATAACCATCATTCTGTATCCATTGACTCTTCACGTCAGCGGATTGGGTTTTGTTTTGTTGTTGTTATTTGCAATGTTTACAGTTGGCCCGAGGCTTTCATTTTATAGTTATTTCTTGCTCATGTATGTCAAATGAATTTGTTCTTGTGACTGTTTTTTAACTCCTCTCAAATTAAATACGTTTTATTTCCAAATCTGGAAGCAATTTGTAATGGCGTCAGTTTGTAAAAAATAACTGCTTGCTTTTGAAATAAACAGAACTTTCAGAAACCAAGAAACCCAATATTAGAGAACTGTTACACTGTTGTATTTTGCTCAATAATGACTTGGAATTTAGGACATTTGAGATGATACTACATTTCACTGCAGACTTTAAAGTCAAAAACAAAGTATGCATTACTAAGTGTGCTCAATAACTTTGTTGCTGTTATGTCTACTCTCTCTCTCTATCTGCACAATAAGCACTCAT
The DNA here is from genome assembly GCF_036373705.1 of Amia ocellicauda. Taxonomy (NCBI): domain Eukaryota; kingdom Metazoa; phylum Chordata; class Actinopteri; order Amiiformes; family Amiidae; genus Amia; species Amia ocellicauda. The sequence continues at coordinate 19,624,402 of NC_089869.1, forward strand.
GTTGAATTCTGTTGACCAGCAGGAATAGTTCATTATTAACTCACACTAGTTACTCAATAAGTCAGTTAACATATTGAACTGTTTATCCAGTAGTGGTGGTTGTATAAAGATTATTTGTTAACATACGACAAGACATAAATAGAAATTAAATATATTTGTTTGACTTAGGGCTTAGGAAAGATTTGATTAACCTTACGGCTGATCGTTGAGCACAGAAATCCATGATAACTCATATGGCAGGACTTGTAATCACCCAGACACCACATCCCTACCCCCATAGCAGCTCTGTAGTATCATCATTTATACACAACTTCAGCCCAGTAATTTGGTGAGTAAACTAATCCTGGTTTAATTTCAACTTTTGTTTCTGTGGATCCACTGCATCTTTAGTTTGGGGTGGTAGTAGGCAGTAGGAGTCAGTTTACTATTATGGTGAAATCAAAACCTTTAGAAGATATATCTTTCCTCAAGTATGACAATATTTCTCCTAGTGTTGCTTCAGCTTGCTGCCTGATCTGTGAATTATATAGAAACTGACCACCACCCAAAGGTCCCTGACAACAGAAAATGATTACTTTTCAGAACAGGAAGTTATAATCATAAAACCCCACAGTCATTGTGCACACAAACGATTTACCACATTCAAATACATGTATGTTAGTCATCTTAATACAATCTTACTTCTGTTTTGTTGTGTAGACATTAAGATATATATCCAACTGCTAGTAAACCGCTCATCTGTTGTAGATCATGCAGTGTTTTTTGCTCAATCGATTAATTTGTTGATGTAGTTTAGCTTGTGGCTGAAATGAGGGGAATAAGTTTGCCGCTCTGAAACAACAGCACAAGTTCAGAGAGAAGAGACATCATTAAAAAGGGAAATAGACTGGGCTTTGTTCATGATTCTCTGATAAATCTCTCCATCACTGGAGCTGAAGGCAACGAGACCCATCGCACTGCAGCCCATTCCCTGATGCATTGAGAAATCAGAAATGTCTTTATTTCCCAGAAGACGTGCTGCTATTATTTCTGGGACTCATTGTGCACCATGGGATTTGCAGTCCTTGACTTAGATGTTATATTTAAACCTATACATTTGTAAGCAGTTGAAACACTACCAGAGTACATTTTCTTGAAATAAATCAATGAGCTTAAATTGCCCGGTAAGATTATATTTACTCTACACATCAGCCTATAAAATACACCTTGCCTCTGTATTAAACAATGACTAGATGAACACTTAAGTGGAATAAAAATAAACTTTCAGTACCAATTTCCTCCACAGGTGGCAGTGTAGAGTTGATAATAGTTTGTCATTAATTTTTATACAGTATTATCTCCAAAGGAAAAAAAATGCTGACGCTGTTTGTGCTCATGTTCTCTGAATTACTTACGGAGAGGTGGATAGGATCTGAATCCCTGGGAGCAATTATTTAAAACAGTAGTACCGTGAATTCAGAACAGGTTTAAAAACACTTTAGAAGCTGTGTGATAGACACTTGGCTAAATATGTTGAATACAAATTGAAACACAGCAAATTACAATGTATTTATATTAATGCTTTGATTGAATAATTTTGAAATACAACTAAATCTGGCACACCCAAAACATTATATAAAATCATATATAATTATCATCTTAAATTAAGGAAACAGTTTATTGTTTTTGATGTTATTAACTATTTCTTATTGTAAACTTAACTGTTAGAAAGCACAATTATACATTGCATTAAACATGTATGATTCAGAGCAACCTAAATAATTCAGAGGAAGCTTAATATCAATTACAGCCTTCGGAATGTACCTGGCACTGATCATGTGTGTGCCTGTGTGTGTAAGTGTGTGTGTGTGTGTGTGTGTGTATATACATACATTCATACATGCACACACACACACACACAAACACACCCATTTACATTAATTCCTTAATTAAATATAAACATAGCTTTCAATGGCTCTATGACACTGAGTTTGGTTTCAATTATTTTGTTATTGAGTGTGTGTGTATATATATATATATATATATATATATATGTATAAGCCCACAAGCCCTCAAACTGCAAATTTCCAGTGCAGCTCAGAAAGAGAAAGATTAGGCTATCAATCTGCTATACTCATATTGTCACCAACAACAAAAAAAATCCATGCTGCAAAGCAGATACTGAAACATACAATGCGTAAACCAAATTATTCCCAGCAATGATATCATCATTTATTATTAGATTTTGATGTTTGAAGCTATTAACCATTAGGAAAAGCAATATTTGAATGTGGTGTTTGTTGAGCAGCAGTGAAATATAATTTCAATATTCTAATGCTGTGTACAATATTAACACATAGAACAACCTTTCATTGATAGAAATGTGTGTCTCTGTGTGTGTGTGAAAATAATAGCTTACAGCAGCTTCAACCATAAAATATAATGGGAATTGTTCAAACTGTCTACAATGAAGAACAACATGTCCTAGCTGGTTATCAATTACAGCCATGTTTACTAAAGTAAACATGAACAGACTCTCAAATATGTTTCGCTGTTGATAATATCATTGGTGTCATGAACGGATAGCTTGATATTCAAACATTTTCTACTTACGAGTATTTATTTTATATTAGCAGGAATACTGCACTGCAGGAGCGTGCTTTTTATCCCCCGGTGTCACTGTGTCAGTGTCTGATGTCTTACATCTGCTGGGTGATTGATGGTGCCTTGAATACACATGCTATTACCCTCTCACTAGCTCAAATCAAGCAGCTTAATGACTACATTACTTTATAATACCAGACTCAAAGTTAAATATATTTACTGCCAACCAGGCACAAAATGAGAGGAAAATAATTAAAAACAAGAATGAACGTTTTCCTTTATATTGTGACTGTGTGTGTGTGTGTGATTATATATATATATATATATATAAAACCTTACAGATTACATTATATCATACATAAATATTCAAATAATAGGCAATTTGCATTCTCCACAAACATTGTTGAATTGGGTAATTTTCTAATGAACGAGATACTATTATATTATTACAGCTGTTTAAAGCATTGTTTTATCTGCTTTAAGTCAATAACTCTGTAGTAGCCAGGAAGTAAAGTAAACATGGCGAGGGAGGTGACATAACCTAGTTGATTTAAGTGCAGCTTTTAAGCTAATTGGTAAAACGATAAAAATAGCAGTATAAATATGATTATACTTTATATATATATATACTCAATAACACAATAATGAAAAGCAAACTGTGTCATAGAGCCATAGAAAGCTGTTACCTGTTTATATTTAATTAAGGAATTAAAAAAATGTAATTATGTTTCATATAATGCATGAGCGGCTCGAAATAATGAGTGTCTTATACATTATTTGGACTCCATTATAACTTCATATTGCTTCACTACAGCATAAAAACCGACTTATTTCTTTGTCTAACCTCTTTCATTTTGTCGTTACGCCTACTCAACTCAATTATAACATTTTAGTCACATTCTCTGCCTGAGCAAAGCATGCTACATCTTGCCGGACTCCCCCCCAGCCCCCTCCCGCTTCCCTCATAAAATCCCCTTTAATCTATATATAATTAATGGCACTCTTATGTTTTGAATGTATACACACTGTTTTAAATGTCACATGACGCTATCATTGATTTCACGGTGAATAAAAACAACACTGGTGTGCCATATTTCCCCTTTCAGGATTTAATCAATTTCTTTGAAACACACTTATTTAATTGAGCACTCAGCACTCCGCGTGACTTCAGATCAAACATTGCATAAGGCATTAAAAATAGCTGGCATCAATGCGCCGCCCTGTCATTTATTAAACATGTTCCAACTTTCATATTGTAAAACACCATTGCAGTTCCTTTAAATGATGGGGGGGAAACAGCCCCCGGGCCACGGCTGGAGTGGCTACACTGTAATCAAATACTAGCTTAACACAAAGACTTTATTAAAACATTATATTTAATTCTCCTCCAGCCTGGGTAGTGTTTACCTCTGTCATTTAACTTTCTTCTCGACACTGATCGCGGTTGGCTTGTTCCTTGTTCTGTAGCTCAGTTTCTAGATGTTTGCATAATCTTGCTTGCCAAACCGTAAAATGCCAGAAGGCTTGGGAACAATAAACACGCATTTAGATAGCGTTATTATCGGCGCATTTTAATATCCATTGATCCCCTCTCTGCGTTCACAAGTTATTCACGGGCTGGGTGCGTTAATTGCGAAAAAAGCAAGCGGCGTGCTTTCAGGCTTATGCAATGAAGAACACGACAACAAATGCATATACATGTTTTAATCATGTGGAATCCGGCGACCCGTCATTCTAGAATGTAGAATGTAGATCGACAGGGTTGATTGGCAGCGTCCTCTGTATGTAATCCTATAGAGACATGTGTTGATCTATTACAGTGTTCATAAACATAATGGCAGCAAATCCAGCGATGTCTGTTGTTTCCATATCCCGTGACGCCTGCCTGTGTGTGTGTGTGTGTATTGCTGAGCCACCCCCCCCCCCCACACGAAACGATGTAGCTATTAATATATATAGCAATCGCTAAACAAACAAACACATACATCTATTATCGATCAACCGTAGACAAAATCAGCTTACTCTGATTTGGTAAACACTTAACACCCCCCCGGCTCGAAAATGCACGCATCCAAACTATTGCACAAAAGTCCAACTCTAATCTAATACAGTAAAAATTGGAAGAAGACAAGAGCGCCCCTGAATCTCTGCAGGAAATGTTCTTTCTATTATACATATACAGACGTCCTCGCCGCAGGTCCTGGAAGGGACATATCTCCACCAGCCCGGCATGAGCAGGGGTAAAGTTCCCCTTTCGCAGCAGATAATAATCACCGAGGCTCACGCTGCTTTACACTCACACACCTCTCCATCAAGAGCAAAAGCGCTTCAGTTGAGACATATTTGGATTTTTAAAAAGCAGCCATCGGTGGGAACACGGCCACCTCGCCGGCGCTGCCTCTGCTGTTTATAATTCACTCGGCGCGACTGTAGGGTCAGCGCACAAAAAAATGACGGTTTTGCCAAATTGACGCCCCCCGCAAATATTAGGACTGGTTTGCGTTCATTTTCAAGCCTCTCCCCCCGCCCGGGCCGCGTTTCATATTGGCCGTGGCGCCGACGCGGAGCCCCGATCTGCTCTCCCCTGCCAGGACCGTTAGCGATCCATTCAAGCCAACAAGTTTGGAGAGAATGTAGAGTTTAATCAATTCAGAGCGTCGAGATGGAGCCCAACTCACTCAAGGTATGATCAGCGACTCTGCTCAGGGCTCATTTTCCGATCATTTCAGCCCCGCAAATATACCCCCCTGTCCCGGGGATTGACGTGCGACTCATCCCCGCACGCCTGAGATGCAGATTGTAAACTTTTAATACAAAACTTTACGTGTAAAGGGATAATATGTGATTTGGAGAGCAAGAGAGGGAGGGAGAGAGAGAGAAATGGGTCAATATCATGTTCATTTTGAGATGTGTCATTTTTCCTTGAATGGGGCTGCGCTAATGTATCCACTTGCATGTGTTTGTGTTCCATGTATCTATTGATCAGCCCCGCGGGTTGCTTTTCGTGGTTGTTTGATGGGCGCTGCTTGTTTCCGCAGTGGGTCGGCTCACCTTGTGGTTTGCACGGACCTTACATCTTCTACAAGGCTTTTAAATTCAACCTTGAAGGCAGACCCCGGATCCTGTCCCTGGGCGACTTTTTCTTGGTGCGCTGCAAGCCGGAGGAGCCCATTTGCATAGCGGAGCTCCAGCTGTTGTGGGAAGAGAGGACGAGCAGGCAACTTTTATCCAGCTCCAAACTTTATTTTCTCCCTGAAGATACTCCCCAGGGACGGACTGTCAGTCACGGGGAGGTGAGTGCACGCTTTTCTGCTGCTAAAAGTTGGGTTCAAGCATTGGCACTAGCTAGATTGAACCCCCCCTACCCCCCCAGCTCGGGTGAATATGACCGATGTGTATCTGTTTTCTATGCGCAGTGACGCCAAGCCAGCATCTTCTCCTTCATTGATTTGGTTTAATTCACGTTTTCATAGACTGTGATCACATGCATTTCAGCCCGATTGTGTTTTTGCATGGGTGGGGGGGGTTGATCAGGACTGGAGGGGAGGGGGTTCAATTGATATTGCAAATGACACCTTTACCGAGCTGCCCCGGTTGTTGCGCTGCAAAGTTGTGGCACCGGGGTTGGTGTGTGTGTGTGTGTGTGTGTGTGTGTTTGCATACTTTAATATCTCTCTGGTGTGTAAAAATAGGGCGGAAATTACGAAATGGAGGCAAAAAGAGAGATCAAAAGCGATCGGGCTGCTGTAGTCGTGCTGAATAAGGTGATAAATGACACGTCGTGCAATAGAATAAATTCAAATCGCCGGCTCCTGTCTGCCAGGGCGTATTTTTACACAGACGTGTAGCTAACTAGCACAAACACGTCCGAGAGTGAGCACAACACTGGCTGCTAATCCATAAAATATGATGTGTCAGGTTTAATTCACAGCTCCGGCTGTGTTTGTGTGCCGTGCAATCATCAAGACAGAGATGACATATCGCCCCAGACAAGAGCTGGTGTAAGCGGACATTTTCTCTATAGGCGATCAACTGCTTTCAATTGATTAATAATAATAATAATAATAGCGAGCCGATCATAACGCAGCCAGATGCGATGCCTTAAAGGGACAGGGTGACATTTATGAAGGTTATTATGTCAAAGCGGTGCATTTTCGGTTTTGGATACTGCTGCTGTGCATGCTTATTTGGACTATAAAGGGGGAACTAAATGTTCATGTGTTGTGTGCATGAGTGGTTAACTCTTTAAGTGCCAGCTTGGGCAATGGATTTCTCTACAAAGCCTACATGGCGTTTTTTTTTTTTTTTTTTTACATTGATATTATTATTCATCCATATGGAGATTAGATAATAGCACAACTGTGGGTTACATATATTTTTAGGCTGAGCAGGTTTTATCTTGTACTGGCAGGGCAGACAGATTAAGCTGCCAGTTTTGTAGAGAAAAACTGCTCTTGTCTTCTGAACTTTTATTGTACTTTTTTTTTTCTTTTTCTGAGGAGTTAAGTATCACATTTCCTTTTCATAATATGCAACAGGTTTTCCATCAGGTAGGAATATCACATTATAAGTGCTTATGTGATGATTGATCTGTGGTTCATTCGAGTAAATACAATGTATCCAGTAAGGGGGGGGGCATTAAAGACCTGACCTCTCATTCTCTCAGATAATCTCTCAAACTTTTCATCTGTTGCCCTCAGGCCCCCCCCACACACACTCCTCCTCCCCCCACACCAGCATTGCGAATTATTTGCTTCTCAAATGTATTACGTTTACATGATTGGTGATGTGGAAAAGAGAGAGGATTGCTTATCCAAGGACAATGCTTAGCAATTATATATACTTAACCTAATTAAGGGGATGATAATTATTCCATGACTCTTTTTATTGATCAAGGTGGTGGGGAATTCTGGCAAAGAATCACATTAAGCTTGAGTCGCCTTACATAACTTATCACCAATTTTACATGGATACTTGTTTTTATGTGTTTGTTTGTTTGTTTGTGTGTTATAGCATGTGCTTCACATTTTGCGGCCCTGCAAATGTGTGGTCTTGATCTGAACTTGTTTTTTTTTTTAATGGTTCTGGAAAATTAGTGGCATATGGTAAATCTGAATAACCACGCGCAGGCCCAGTCGCAGTCCCTCACCTGTGGTAACTTGAAACCCCGAATGTGACTCCGGGCTTGTCGCAAGAGCACTCTGCAAATTGACAAATTGAATGACATTTGCATTAGGACTGAATAATCTAAGCCCTTCTCAACACGGTGAAAGACAATGACGTATGGGGAGGCCTGGCGTGGCAGTAGCATGAAGTTGACTTACCTAGCCCGCTGAATCTGTCTCGGATCAGATTAACCTGTGCGAGAGTCCACTTGCTGCCTACTGCAGTGTGGGGGCAATGTTCATTAGGAATAAAGATCAGTGACAGAAGAACGTTTTCTGAATTGTATTTTCTGACTCCTACTGCTTACGATAACATCTTGTCTTAGCTCTGGTCTTGAAGGACAAAGTTTTCTCTGTCATTTTTCTCTTATGTTAATTATTAGCTTACATTTTATACCTAGACATTCTTCGTCCTAGTATTCAAACAGAAATAAAAAATACAATCCTGTCATAAGGGAGTGTGTAAATCAGGGGAAACGTAACACGTCTTTAATTTGCTAATGTAATGCGCGCGCAATAAACAGTTATGATCACTGTGATAAAAGCAGGTAGTATGTTTCCAGATGCATTTTTTTTTTTTTTTTTTGTACACCCAGGTGATGTCATTTCCCCTCCGGCTTGACTTAGTCATTCATTAGCAGAATAGCAGCAACAGAAACAGCAACAAGTACTCAGTGATCTGGCTCTGGCAGGCAGCCTATAGAATCTAACACTTTGAGTTTGATCCTAGAGAGGGCAACATTACACTCTCATTAAGACATGTGCTGTTTTTACGTTGTTGGAGTGACTGTATCTTCTTTTTGAGGTCAGTGCCTGCCAAAACTCACAAGCATTAAACTACTTACCGCCTGACACAGAAAGCAAATAGACATATACCGTCTTCAAGTTGGCTGACTGCATCCACCTTCACTGTTACTAATATGGATTTATAGTACCAAACTAATACTATTACGTCTGTTGTTGTTGTTGTTGTAATAGTTGGCTAATGTTCTGAACTGATCTTATTGATTAAAAGCTTTACCGCCACAAATGTTTTTAATGGTCTGTAGTGTCTGAATTCAAGGTCAGCACAGAGAGGTTATCTTTAAGATAGGGGGTATTTATTTTATTCATTCTGCTCTAAAATAGGCATCTGTGTAAATAGCTGGAAATAGAAAACAGCTGCCATTAGCAATAATTAGCCAATTACATTTACCTTTCTTTCAAATAGCAAAAACTAAATCCTTTGACTTTTTTATATAACATCTCCAAGATAATTCAATTTATAAATGTCATGATACATTACTGGCATTTTATTTTGATTCAGAAATGACTAACTCTAACCTAAATATGATTAGCCATTTGGTGGATATCACAAGATGTACAAAAGCAAAGTATGTTAGTACTTTAATGATGGATACATTATATAATGAATTTGTGATGATTGGTTTCCATTAACCCTAGTGTATCCTTTATTGAGAGCCAAGAGAGAATGCACTAGGAAAAATAACCCTCATTTAATGTGCAAACCAAAACACTTAAAAGTGATTTGACAGATTATGTTTTCAATCTTGTTTAAGATAGTAATCCTTAAAATAGCTGGATGAAGAACAACACTTGAGCAGTGTCTAATTAGTTTTCTGTTCTCTATTATTTTGAATTACAAAACAGTATGGTTTGAGACTTGAACATTATTATTGCAGAAGAATTCAGTGGCATGGGTCCAGAGATCTGGGCTGTTTGGCAGACTTCCATGCTTGTGTTTTAAAGGTGCTTGGCATATATTTTTAGTTTAAATGAGATAACCTGTTTTTGTTTTTTTTAAAGGTAACATTATAAATGTAATACTCTCAGATCAAGCTGTTACAAACAACCTAAACATAGAGCGCAAGTGCCACATATTCCCGGACTTATCTATTACATATGGGCTATATACATCTCACCACATGACACATGTCTCGAACAATGGCAGGAATTCTAAGGGAAAACAAAACAAAACTGCTCCATGACTCCAGTAAAGCAGTGTGAAAATGGCCCCTAAGCAAATTTCCCTCTTGCAAGAGTGAATGTAAATTATTTACAGATTTTGGAATTTGCCCATATTATCATCACCACACACTTTCATAAGGCTGTTAAACACAATAAATAACAGAATACATATTATAGTTATTTCCTTGAGAATGAAGCAAGTTTCTGTTTTAAAGATACATTTATATAACTATATTAAGCAAAATCTTGGCTTGTGCTCCAAGGTTAAGGGCAATTAGCGTCACTAAAACAAGTGGAAACAAAACCGAAATGAAACATTATTGAGCTGAGAAATACAATGTTGCCTTATATTACGTTCTTTCTGTTTAAGAATATCATGAAGAGTGCCTTTATGTACAAACATATTTATTAGTTACATTTATAGCCATTGTATGTTTCTTCAATGCTAAAAGCAAGCAAACAAACAATTTTACGTCAATTTAGTAAGAGTTGACACGTTTTATGTTTCTAAGTCAATTAACTTAGCTATATGGTCAATTATAAGTTAAGAAAATTATTTATTTAAGTGTGCAACTTTATAAAAAGACTTCCTCTCTTTATGTCAGGCACATTTTTCATGTTACCAGGTCAATAATTCAATAGACATGCAAGCAGGTGTACAAATCTCTGCTGACCTAGGGAATTCTTGCAGTGACCTCTGGAAGCAATGAAGTGAAACATTCTCAGCATGACACAGTTTGTGGGATAGCTGCTTCACTGCAGAGCTTTAGTCAGCTAATACTTAAATTCCCCTTAATGTGTAATAATAAGTTGCAGAATGTTCCTTATAACCCAACTTATAACATTTAAACCTTCATGAATGGCTTCCATTGTCTCGGAAGCTTTTATGAACATCAACAACCCGTTGAACTGACAAGGAAAACACATTAGTGCTAACTGTGTTATAAAACAACAACCAAGACAAAAACAACATTACACATATTCAAATGATACAAGCATGTGGGGTGGGTTTTTAATAGCAGCACAGCACAGTTTACTGCATTGAAATTAGGATTAGCAGCTTTTGACCCACTTATACCAACATGAAAACAGAAGTCTGTGAATTCGATTCAGTGTTGCTTTGAGAGGATGCACTTACATTCACTTGTACATTTTGTTTTTAATGGTGCAAGCTCATGAAAGGGTGAAGGGGCATTCACCAGAATATCTTTCTACTAGCATTGTGGTTTCAGTGGAAAAGAAAAAAAGACTTGCTATAAACAAACGTGTATCTGTGATAAAAAGGATAACTGTTACAGATATGTCCTTTTAACTATGCATATATATCATTATGTAAACACTTATGAAATAACTCCCGTTCTATTCCAATAGTGGGAGTGCTTGTGGATTACAGCTATTTTCCCTAAAGGGCGGTTGCAGGGGTTTGGAGATCTCACTTAATGTTTGTAAATATGATCACCTTTCACTACTTTTCTTCTACCAAAAGGCAAGCAAATGGTTGGACTTTAGAGTCTTTAGTAGAGTTTTGATAACATTTCTCAATACATCAAAGGGGAATTGAAAATTGAAGTACAAAAGCATCTTAAATCTACATCACATATGTTTTGTGTATTAGATTTGCTGCTCTTGTAATTAGAAACACTGAGGGGAAAAAAATAAGGGTGGGGCATGGAACATTTTATTAACTCAGTCATTTCAAACACTGTTGTGAATACAAATGATCCAATCCAGTGATTTCACCTTTAAATGCAAATAATATATTTACAGCACACAATGCGATGTGTACAACGCTGCATTTTGTTAGCATAGGGATCATAAAACACATTTTCTTAATTATAAAATCATGTAACGCATAGTCAATTAATCTTATTGCCATTGTGCTAAAGCCTAAGAGTACTTTTTAATGAGGTAAAATCTTTACTAATGACTAGTAGCACAGTAGTTTTACAACTTTAATTGAGGTTAAGATTTCTGCTGTTGATGATTGCTAAACTGGAAACACACATTATTCAGACATTTCAAATGTAAAAAAAATAAAAATCATAGAGCACTTAAAATAATAAGTTTCAACATCTGTCATCTGTGGAATAGGTCTATTTAGTACCATGATAGCAGATTAAGTGTGAATGTAGTGCATGGTAAGTTTTACTGCATAGTATTTTCATTTTTTTAATATGACACAACAAATATAATAGGGATTATTAAGTGTTCTAAGCTGTACTATACAGAAATTGTGAGCCCGAGACCTGTAATTCTGGTCCTTTAGTTAAACCTTAAACTCTTACACAAACCTCCTTCAGAGTAATGTTAGTATAGGGGGTTATCCCCCATTGATGAAAAGCAAAGAAGGATTAGTATTCACATCAAAGCTGTTGATATGTATATCTGTCGCTCTTTTGACTACTGAAAATTGTATAGTTTGCCTTTAAACATCTGTTCTCCAGAAACATAAGCTTAGCAGGATTTTTTTGTGATTCTAATTTAGCTGACAACAGAGGTTTCTGATTATATCTGTGTTGTTTTGTAAGGAAGCTACTTCAATACTGAAAAAGAAGAGAGGAGAAAAGGATGTTTATGTTTGTGTCGAAAAGAATCTATGAACTATTTAGTAATCCTAAAGTTTTTTTTGTTTTTGAATATGAGACATTATTTATGATGCCATTGGGTGTATTAATTTTTTTCAATTATAATAAGTCATGTGTTCTTCTGAAGTAAGTTCAGGAACATTTGCATCATTCCTAGCCCATTAATCATCAAAATGAATCAACTAAAACCAGAATGCATGTGATTAAAAAGGAAACCAATGCAAGAGATGCTGTCAAACCCCAGTTAAATAAAACCACAGCACCTCCATACACACCTGGAACTAACATGTTTCATTCTGTCTGTTCCTCTTAGGATGAGATTATTGCTGTTTCAGAGAAAGTCATAGTGAAGTTGGACAATCTGGTGAAATGGGCCACTTTGGATTTCTCCGAGTGGACCTGTGGTCTCAAAGCGGTCCAGTTAAAGCCATCCACCCAGAAAGAGCTGGGGAAGAACGGACAGAGGGACGTCTTGCAGAAATACAGAGAGTCAACCCTCAACAGCGGCCTCAACTTCAAAGATGTATTGAAGGAGAAGGCGGAATTGGGTATTTATTTATTTATTCATCTATCTATCTTCTGTCTGTCTGTCTGTCTATCTATCTATTTGTGTGATCCTTGTCAGGCCTGCCAGTGTTTTGCCCTAGAGTTTGACTTTTAAATCAACTATAGGGCCGGATTAAATCAAAACTCTTACCCACCCACTAATAGAAAACTACAGAATTGTACTTAGTTGCGGCTTCATTTTTGACACTATGACACTTTCTTCTAATCTTAAATGTAACCGCTATGATGAACAGTTTGTAGTTTGCTATTAGCGGGTGGGTCAAAGTTTTGATTTAATCTCGCCCATAGTTGACTTGAAACACAGAAATCACTCATCTTTGGTGATTGCGTCTAAAGATGTTATTCCATCGCTTGCTTGAATTTAACTGCAACAAGAAAGCTATTGCAAAGAAATATTGTGTAACTACAGCACGCTTGGTATAGCAGGTGTAGATGCATAGAATTGCAAAACTGTATTGTGTTACCGTAGTTAATATTTAAATTTGTTACTCTCTCTTACAAATTACATTTTAGCATAGTGGTTTAGAGTTGGTAGAAAACAGAGAGGAATGGCGAAAAACCTATTTTAACTTTGATTGCTTATGTAGAAAGGCAAAATAAATGTCGCTGTGAAAGGTTATGGTTATATTTATTTTACTGCAGTTAAGGGTGTAGTTTAAAACTATATAACATGTATTTATACATCTCTTTAACATGCCACAGTTCTTGCAGAGTCCTTCATAGTTCATTATAAAAGCTGCAGTGTAAGTTTTATTGGCTTATAAATATGTCATTTTCTGGACTGCATTTCTGTACAGCAGATATCTGGTTGATGCCAAGAAAATGTTCCTCTACAGGTTGATGTTCAGAACCGTATAACTGTCATCCTGACATTATATCAGCGATGCACAATGAATTTTGTTTTTGGAGCAATGTACACAGTAAAAATGCAAGCGTTCGACTGGGCCCTTTCTTGAACACATATTTGCAATGCTGTGGGATTACGTTTTACACCACATTTAGTGTTTATCATTCGTCATTACCCAAACTATGATCTGTAAGGACAGAACATTATGAAAACATGTGATGTGTTAAGATTCTGAACACCGTGTTCCAATTTAAAGCACTTTGTTTAAGTTGAATGCACCAGAACACACAAACTGCTTTTGAATGCAGTCCAGTCTGAGCACCATAACATTTTATTGTCTTTATGGTTTTTGAATCGTGTGATGTTGGTATTTACAAGACATCTAGCCCTCTTCTATTAAAGAGTACATATGGGAAGACGCACACAAGCATTGCCTATCATATTACCCTCTGTGGATGTTTTTATAATGCTGTCATTGATTAGTCTTTTATTTTTCTTTCCCAGCCATAGCTATTTTGCATACTGCTTTGTTTGAGTTCATGGAACCAAATGTTATATTGCCCTTGAATCAGCTCTTTTATTAGATTCTTATATAGAGATTAGATTTAGAAATCAATAATGAATGTTTTGTCACTTACATAGAACTACAGCTGCATAAAGAATCAATAGCAGAAAAAAAGAGTGTGTTAATGGATTTATTTATTGTCAGACTTGTAACCTTATTATTTATGTATATAGGTTTTTGTAATGTTAATGAGTTGCTCTTTAATGACTATATCAGCCTGTTTGTGTTGTCAGGATACTAAATGCGGTTACTCAAAATGCCTCTGAATTCGCTTGGTAAGCTAAATATTCTGGCTGAGTACCAGAGGCCATCTCTAGCTTAAATTTGCACTTCTTTGTTATGCAGAGAAAGAAAGGGATAATTCAGCAGAGCATTATGCTTTCAATTGCAGAAAGCAGACTTTAAAAGCTGCGTTGCTGAATGAAATGAATCATTAATTGAACAGCTACATGAAATAACCACAGTAACTGTGTTCAGAGAGATGCCTCTTAGCATTGCAGTAAAAGCCAATTCATTATTAAGAGATGTATTAAATTATAATAATTACAAAGTTAAAAGCATACAAATAAACTAATTTGTCATTTAACTTGAATTTTATAACTTTATTTTAAATAATGGAGCATAATCATATAAAAACAACATCTTTTGAAAGTGAAATTGGCAAGTTTTAATATATAGAAGCCCCAACCCAATTTCTTTGGCTTGTGTTCCACTTTATCTGGTTAAATAGGTGCTTTAACAATTCCGTGGGGAAATCTGTTTAGTTGCATGAGAAAAATATCAGATCCCAGATGCTGATGTAAACAGAGTTCAATAATAATTGAGGCAGATTAGAAAAAAATAAAGGAAACGTTCACCTGATGAAATCCAGCATGTTTTAATAATGAAGGGAAACTGTTTTCAGTACATCATCATGTACAAATGCCATGGCCATATGCCAAGGAAAAGAGAAGTGGCGGTTAGCTTAGATGGCTATAAAACATGTTTTCTTCAATTTGTAAGAGCCTAGTGCGGAAGGCATTGTTTTTTTTTTTTTTAATATAAATACAATTTGTGACTCATTATTCGGCCTTAAAAATGTCAATCACACCCGTTGTCATGATCAGAGAGGGGTTGACCCTGAGCCTGTATCTAATCAAAGTTAATAGCCATAACTGTACAGCTTTTATGGTTTGATTCTTTTCTGAATCAGTCTTGTGTGTTTTTTTCCTTTCACTTCCTTGTGTTATATTGCTCTGGTGTTCTCATTCAGATAATATGTGCAGTAATTAGTGCAAGAATGGCCTATCTACCCCCTGTACCCAAGTGATTATTGCACTGAAGCATAGAAATGGTGTTATAATTTAAGCACATCTCAGGAGAGACGGCAGAGCTATAATGATTTTCACACACTAGACTTGGGTCATAATGGAGTGCAAGAGGTAATAATAATATTAAGGGTAACTTTACAGACAGATTTGAAGTTATGCCTTCCCGGCTAAGCACTTGAGCAGAATTTATATTTCTTTCAACACGCAAAACATACATTTGGAATAATTGAAATTAGGTTGGGAATGGCAGTCTATCTTAGGGTTGACTGCTTCTTGGGTCTTTAAAACGTTTGAATTTATGAATATCACAAAGACCTTTAAAATAAAAACATAGGAATCATTGGTTCACATAAATGCTCATATCCCGTGTATTCTGTTGTAAGTGTTCTGGGTCACATTTAATTGTTTTGCAATATAAGGCCAGTCTGTATATTATTTTTGGAAAAATACATTCTCCTTTTTTTTTAGTTTCATCAGATGGAAAATTACTTGAATTCAAAGAATGGAAGAAGTATATTTGAGTTCTGAATATTGGAACAGGAATACTAACTTAATCATCTGAATATGATCTACTTTGATAGGAACAAGGATATGAAACTCATGATTCATTCCTAAATGTAAAATGCCATCTCATTGAGTAGCCCTATTTTAGAGAGGTGATGACTAGGATTGCGCAAGGTTGTTTTTTTCTTGGCTGGAGAATGGTGATGTAATCAAAATTGGATTTTGGCATAAGAGAAAACATACATGCTCAATTGAAACACCAGCATCTCCACAACCGCCTGGAAACTAGAATGGTTAACAGTTTTATACTACAAGTACAGTTACTGTTCTGAACATAGAGGCATCCTCTTTACTAGAAGTCAGAAAAAGGAGATGAACAGCCATGGTTTGCATGCTTTAAAACCACATCGCAGGCCGTCTAGAATAGCATTGGCTTGATTATTTTGCTAATTGAAAGGTCTCTGAGGCACTACTGTTCACAGTGTATTAACATACTTGTGTGTTTGTTTAGTCATCCTGCGCAGTAACCATGAACAAGTGTCATTGTAGTAAACCAGAACGGGTAATTAAAGACGGGAACGGGGGAAAAACACAGGGACTCAGCAAGAAAAAGGAACAGAATCAATATAGAAAATACAGATGATGAATATTTTAGATGTACGAGCCTAGATGGGAAGGGAAACCTTTGAAGTCGTTAAGTGTTTACAAAACTGTGACGGAGAAAAAGGAAGTTTGCGGCCGCCACAATATATGCAAAATATGACAGCTTTAATAAACACAGTGCTTCTTTTAATTCGGTACATATGTTTCAATATGCGCCAAAGGGGGACAGAAATTCGGTGCTACTGAAGTGACAGTGTAAGGAAGGATATAAAATAGTGGACAGATTGAAGTGCAGTATTATGGCTAACTTGCTTGGTCAGGCGTGCACATCCCAGATTATAATGGACTCGAATCTTTTGCTTGAAAGAAACGGTTTCAAAACATGCTAACTCATCATACAATATCTGAGAGCATATATTGCCCATTCTGTTTCATGCCCATGGATTGATGTGATGTGTAGTGGGTGTCCTATTTGCTTGCAGCCAGTTTGTTGTCAAGCAGAAAAGAATGAACAGTGATTTATCTGTTAACTGCGTTTGGCGTGAAGCCCTTTTGGATTTCACTGTTCTAAAGGAACTGTGTTTGGCTCGCTCATTTACAGGCAATGTTCACTGACCCTTCTGTTTAAATGACATAATGCCTAAAATGCCATTGATATCAACGATTTAGAACAAAGATTAATGTGATTTTACTGATGTCTTGGCTTTTTTTTTCTTTTTTCCTCTGAATTGTGGCTTCTACTGAATGTATGTGCTGACACAGGCAAGTAGAGAAATGGAAAAGTAAAAACAGATGACATGTTCGCTGCTCACAGCCCAGGTAATTTATTCTGGTCTAAGTACAAATGATTTCATATTGCCGTGCCCTGATTGTGTGTAGGAAATTGTGTTCCGTTTAAAGGCAAACATAACAAAGGATATTCTTATGCAGATGCTATGAGTTTAAAAGAATATGCCTTAACCACAGCTCTGACACAAACGGTTATTCACTCCAATTTTCATTACTTGCAGATTGCGAAGTAGACCTTTTGCTGATGATCATTCCCCTGCCCAGTCAAATGATATAAACCATGTATTTCTGGAATGCACTTCCTTTAAACTAATTTGGAAGTCCAAACATTCTGAAGTAATTAAATTAATGTTTTATTTAACATTATATTCAGCTACATTCAGTTCAACAGAATTGAGTGGTTTAGTGTGCACTCTGAGCAATTTTTAGACTGCCTCTTTTATAGTCATCATGTCTTGATTATTTGCAGACCTGTTGGAAGTTTACATGAGCTTTTTTCTATTATAACACACTGATCTGCTCATATCATTAGTTCCCTTATGACTAAAGTCTGGATGGACGCCAAGAATTCAAAATCTGTAAGCAGTAAATTGTGTGCTGGAGTGGAATAAACTCTGTTAGTTGCTAAGAAAGTATGAGCAGATTTGAACACGGAGCAAAAAGAAGACGTATGTTTAATCATCTCTTGATTTGTAACATAAACTTTTTTCCCCCCTCTTGTTTTTGTTGCCGATTTACATTATGTTTCTGTAATTTCCAGCTGCTTGTGCTCTTTCGGTTCAATTTGCTGTGGGATAATAGCAATGCTAGTAGACTGTTAAACAATGAGCACGTCTCCAAGGGGTGACCTTTGAGGAAATGAATAGTTTTATTGTCTGTCCATTACTTGGCCTGAAACAACAGTGGAGTTATTAATTTGACTTTTTCCGTAACATGAAAGACCCCAAACAGCCAACAGCTGTGTGACAAAAGACTCACAGAAGTCGTAGTCAAATATTGTATAAACATTGTTGTTTATCTATTTTCTTTATATTCCAGAATGGCATTATGATTTCCTTTTACAAATTTAAACTAAATGTAATTCAGTGTGCTTTATGTAATACTCCCATCCCCCAAATCCCCCAGGCTGCGACACTACCATTATTAATTTTAACCTGAGGGGACATGCTGGGTTTGTGGAAATACAATGTGCCTTTTTGTGATTTCTGTAGCAAAGCTTCATTGACTCACAATGAGTAATGATCTGTTGTAAGTGTGAGCTAATCACTACAGATCAAGATGGGGGTTGGTGCAAATATCAGAAGCCTTTCTTAAATTTCAAACATGGAGGAATCAATAGACTGGCTAAATTTAGCATCTCCCCTATATGTAAGGGTAGAATGTGGAAAATGTCTATTTTGTTGACTTGGAAGAAAGTCAAAAATGTTTAATACCATACCAGCAGGTTTATTTTTTTTTGTAATGGTGCCATACATACAATAATTATATTTCAGTGAATGAATTCAGTTAATGATGAACTAATTCAGACCTAAATACATGCTCTCTTAAATACCGTTTGTCATTTTTAATTCCCTGGAAGATTAATTGTCCTTAAAGTCAACAGTAATAAATACACTGGCTTATCTTCAGGCTAGGCTTTAGTTACAAGTGAGTTGCATTTTCAGTTTGTAAAATAGATTGTTTACATGTTATCAATTTGATTTGTGCAGTTCAATTGCAGATAACTGAAATATGCTGCTAGGGATGAGTATCTGAGACTGGACAAAGCACGGCACGAATGCTTGTAAAATTAATACATTCTGTAAAATCTGTGTGTTGTTGTTTTTTTGTTTTCTGACAGGTCCTGGAATTATAAATGATTTATTCTTTGGACAGTAATTGAAAAAGCCTGTCTAGCAATGACTGCAAATAAAGAAATCAACACAATAGTGCATTGATAATGTACTATCTTGTTATCCCAGCCGCCATCTAATCCGTCCTTTGTGTTCGACTCTAAATACTCTTTAATTGGTTTCATTGAGCATTGCCATTATTCTCTGTCATTCTTCCTGTTCTCAGGCAAATTGTAATCATTTTACCCACTCAGCGGCTGAGGAAAAAAAAAATGGGTGTAACTATTGTTCAGAATGTCTTGTTAGAATTTAATTTTCATTTTAGGAAATAGGCTTATGTTAAGTGCTTTGACGTAAGGGTTTGGATATTGTTGCAGTTGCCATCTTTCTGACACCTACATTGGCGGTTGATAAATATTTAAATTGCTTATTAAAACAAGAAACAATACATATTTTTATTGAGGTGAATGATAAGTTTGTATAATAGGCTGTTCAGACAGACTGTGCTTTTTCTACTCAACAAATTCTGTTCTTGACTTTATGAACAGTACAAACTGGGGGTGCTTCTGTGAGGAACGGAGGGGGGGAAAACTCTGCGTTGCACTTTTAATAATGTCAGGACAGATAAATACTGGTAATTTAATATGAGCAGTGAGACGACTAGAAACGTCAACACTGTAGCAATGAATGGGGGAACTTGCCAGAGTACAAACATGGAAAGGCCTTTACAATGAAGACATTTGATTTATGATACATTTTGTATTGTCACAATATGTCAAATAAACAATAGCAGGGCTGTATTTATCTGGTCAGTAACTGATTAGTTGGTACTTTGTGTTTAAAATAGCTTGTAGTTAGTCTCTGATATGTTTTCAACTTTCTGTGATTAATAGAATGATCTAAAAAAACAACAACAACATGAATACTGCTTTTGTATTTAAACAAGAAAATTTGACCATTGTTTTAAGCTGAGCCACCAATCTGGTGATTTGAGATGTTGAAGGTATAATTACAGGCATATACAATGGAAGGCATTGACAGAGCACTTTATTCGTCTTTCTTATTTTATATTGGAAATTGGGCTGACTCTGGAGGCTTTTTGTTTCTTAATAACAAATATATATATATATATATATATATATATATATATATATGGTATTCTTTCTTTTATAGCAGGCTATGACTATTAAATTAGGTCCTCAGTAATTTCAAATAATTTGTCATTGTTTTTTGCTTGTTGTTGTTATTGTTGTTTTTAACACACAGACAAGGATGTTTAATCAAAAGTCAAATATAATTCCCTTGACCCACTTCTATAGCTTCCAGAATGACACTTTATTTTGTAGTATGCTTAACTGTAAAGTGCATTTTGCTTCTCATTCGATTTTTCTTGCAGATTTTTGTTTTTTCTCCAGCATTAAACATTCTGTGATCAAAATGACCCAGATAGGATTCTGTTTCATAAGACTTCATGACACATTGATGATAACAATATATATCTTTGAGTCTGACAAGATTTAATTTTTGGAATGACATATATCTTAGTTACAGAAATGTGTTTATTTGGAGGAGAGGTGGATCAGGAACCCACTTATGAGTGTCCAAATGCTCCCCACCTGGCTTTCATGTCTGAGGCACCTTCACAAAAACACATATCCTCCTGTGTGTAACCGCTGTCGAGCTGCATTTGAATTGGTTTTAATAGACAAACAATACTATCGGTGTCAGTCTAGGGGATTACACAAAGGAATGATATTAAGCTGTGCTTTGTATAGAGATCTTAGGTCAGCGTTTCTCTTCTGACTCTTGATAAATACCTTTTTTCTATTTTTGCTCACTGTTAGATTAGTTTAAAATAATAATATGTTTTCTGGTGCAGGCATTTACTCGCTCGTTTGGATGGAACAAAAATGCTTGATTGTATTTTAAGTAAAATATGCTTCGTCTAGCACAGCCTAATATATTGGTTCTGTTTTTAACAGCAATCTCTTTGTCAGGCGAATGAACAATTTGGCATGAGGAATTTTGTATAATTCTGTCATGTATTACAGAAGCTATTAAATGCAAACTTTGCAATCTACCAATCAATAACACAGACAGTTAAAACTGGAACGGCGCCAGCTATATAGAAATCAGCGCAGTGCTTTTGCTGGTTGCTAGGGAGCAGCTCTGAAAGCACAGAGCTTAGAGAAAGGAATGTCTAATGTAATAAAATAACACTAGGTAGCATAAATCATCAAGAAAGTGTTTTACATTGACATTTGGGTATATTTTGGAATATGTGGTTTAAGTCAATTTGGATTTTAACAAATAAAGACCCAAGTTATCGTGGCTTTGGGAGAAATACAGAGTGCACTCAGCAATGACTGTTTTCAGTAATTTGGAATACATTAAGCTTAAAGCTTCACATATTACTTTTGGCATCTAAAACACAATCACACAAATGTGATTAAGGTAAATAGCGGGCAAAATGTGGTACAGTTTACAGTTTAGGTAATTATCTGCAGGAACAAACTTGTACAGTATTTTTCCAGGCACATATTTTCAACAAAGTTTCCTTCAGGTTTTTGTAACCTCTGTGAAAATGCGATCCTCTTTGATGACTCTTATACACGCTGTGAAGGAAAAGCTGGTTAGACTCCTAATGGATCTTAATGAACAATTCTGAATTGAAGAGAAAAGTTCTTGTACTCTTGATATAGGGCTTGTGCGAGTCCCAGATACAGAAGGAGAAAGTATTTAAGTAGTGTTGGGAGCTTATTAAATTAATTTAAATATGAAAAGGGTTTATATCTTGTAGCAACGTGAAACTGTTACTGAAGATTGTACATCTTTACATTCTTTCCACATATTTTACTGGCAGCTCCTATTTTTAAAATAAAGACTAACAGCTTGAAGAGCTGCTTGCATGCTGCTAACTGTGTCATGTCTTTTGTTAAAAACTGTGGATGTTGCAGAAAAAAGCTCGATGCAGAGTTGTGTTATACATATGAAAGGGGTCTGGTTAAATGAAAACAGTGCAACCCTGAAATCAATACTAGTAGAACAGCAAATAGTGCCGTACCCTGAATACAAAACAGACTATTTCTGGTTAATTTTTTTCGCTGTATATTTTCTTTGTTTCATTTTCCATACTCTTGCGGTTGGTAACTAAGGTTCTTCTCTGATTTCTTATATGCATATACAAGATGGAAACAATCAATAATATTAATATATGAAATGGCAAGAAATACAATGTTTTTGTTGAATGAATGAGGTTAATTATGTTATTCAAAAAGGGGTTTTGTCGCTGTTGTTGAATAGTCACCTTTGTCTGCAGCTCTTTAAAATGAAAATAGTTTATAACAGACACCAGATAAAAGGCAGTTGTTATCATAATTGAATTTCACCTGTGTAAGATACAAGTTAAAATGGCTTAATTTAATTATCTAGTGCTTTAATTAAGGTAATTAGGTGAAGAAAAACAAACTACATGGGCAGTATCTTCTTAGCATCAGCATTACTACTTAGCTTTGTAACAGCAAGAAAAACAAGTCACAGTGTGCAATTTGTTTGTATTTCAAGTTTTTTTTATCCCACTAGCTAAAATAAACAGCTACTTACCAAGAATGAGGGAAGAGGTGGTTATTTAATATTGTTTTTAGATACTTAGCATAGTAACTTGAAAAAATAAAAAGTGTGCAACATGTCTTATTCTGGGTGTGGCTGAGAAGGAATCTTTATTTCAGGAGCAGTGTTTGTCTTTCAGGGAACAAATGTGTGATTTAGTGAGTATTTGAGGTTTATGCTAAGTCTACAGCAGCAGAGCAGCGACACATTGCAAAATGTTTGCACAAGAATCCAATCACTCAGCTCTGCTGTCCAGAAATATTTCAGGGCTGTTTTGGAACAATTTCTTTTGACTTTATCTCTTAAGATACTGACCAATTTCCTGTTAGTGTGATGGTTATTTTGCTGGAGAGCATTCAAATCTGAATGATACTTATTTAAGAATCTTTGACTTACTCAATTATTTATAAGTACATACAATACATTTCTGAAAGCATATGTATAGGAGCTTGTAAAGATTGTAAATATTGATCTGGTTATCTGGTGAAACTGTAGCTTTGTGGTTGAGAAATGTACAAAGTAGAGTCCACAAAACATTCATATTATCACTTTTATATGTGTAACATTAGACTAAATATTAGGATATGTGGAATAGTTTTCTTTTTAATCACATAAAGCATAACATTTAGCAGAGGACAGGAAAGTGTGCAGATTGTCTATTTTCATACCCATCCAAAGCAGACAGTCTGTGGTCACAGTTCTGTGAACTAATGATTTTCTCATTAAAATATTAACCATAAATATATTTGGACAAGATGTCTAGGCAAAGGATATTAATGTATTATTATAGTCTAAGTTTGCATAGTAAAATATTTTCCTTAGGTTTCCTTTTAACATGTAGACAGTATGTGTATATATATGTATATGTATATGTATATGTATATATATATATATATATATATATATATATATATATATATATATATATATATGTATGTGTATGTATGTATATATGTGTATATATATAATGTATATATATATATATATATATGTATATATGTATGTGTATGTATGTATATATATATATATATGTATGTGTATATATATATATATCTATATATATATAATGTATGTATGTATATATATCTATATATATATATATATAATGTATGTATGTATATATATATATGTATGTATGTGTATATATATCAATTCATCTAAATTTGTGCATATGTATATAACATATATTTTTTAAATTGGATCATTTAAGCAAGCTGAAAGCCATTATGTAAATATTCCCACAGTTGGCTAGACATTCTGCTTGACTACGTGAGCGCTGCGCTGGAGAACATTGACAAAGTTAAGAATCTGAGTCCAGTCTCACTGATCTGATAAGACATGTGAAGCTTAGTCAAGCAGATTTTAGGGTTGATTTTGCAACCAATCGGTGCTTACCTGGGTTCCTCACAAAGGCTTCTTGTCAAGAGTATTAAAAGAAAATTGCATAATGTGATTTTCCTTGCTCTCTAATGATAGTGCAGCCCTAACCAATTAAATTGCTTATATAAAGATAAGAATCCCTTTATTTAAAAGGGTTGATTTTAGGAACAAAAAGGTCTGTGGTTACTGCCTTCTCTGGGCTCATCTTTGCCTACAGGACAACTAATCAGCCAAATATAAGGAAATACATTTATGATTTGCAGTGCTATGCTGCTAGGGGGGAAAAAACTGGACAATTTAAAACAAAGGTTAACTATGTTAATTGCATGTGAAGGCAGAAATGATCTTGTCGTCAGGGGTTTTCGTAGTGAAGAGTTTACATTTCATTGAAGTATTAGTCAATGGAACATCGAACATATTCAAAAGAAATGGTCCCTGTTTTACCCCAGGGTATACAATGTGGAAACCACAATGCGTTGAGGAATCTCAAATGAATGGGTATATTCTCTGGCTTGTAAACAGAACACTTAATCAATGCCATTACAGAACAGCAACCATGTCTTCCACTCTCTTTTCCCTTGAACACTCATCATTCCTGGGAAAATTCGAGGACACACACACATATACACACACACACACACACACACATATATATAAATATACTTGCTGTCTGCAATTGGAAAAAAATACATCTGCTGCATTTGATTCATATATTTTACAGGAAGATTTGGAGGTACAGAGAACAGTGCAGTCGTTGTCAACAACACAATGATGTATAATGAAACATAATTCTTGCTTTTGCTATTCTATCCCACTAATGGAAAACTAGGAAGTTGAACACCGTTTGGTCATTAGCTAAGAATTTGTTAAGAATGCAATACCCGGCCACAGATCCAAGTTTTGAAAAGACTATCACAGTCTCATAACATTGACAGTGAATGAATGGGGAGCTTAGAATTCCTTTGCCAAGGCAAAAGAACCAGTGTTTTCCTGCTGTGCAGTTTTCAGATCTTCAAGGGGGTGCTGATGTATGGCTCTTAGGGGGATACAATACATGCATAAAAGACCAATAAAAGGATAACCACAATAAACAAAAAAAATCATCTTTGCTTTATTCCTCCATCAGATTCAAATTGGAAGTCTTGAAATCCATTTAAATGCATTGTTGTGACAGTCATGCACCATAATGCATAATTGCCTGTGTTATGTAACTGAGCGATTTTGTTTTCTCTTCTTGGAAAGATTTGATGAAGATAATTCAATGGTGTGTATAAAAATATAAAAAACATGACTTCTGCTCTGCTAAATATATATCTTATGATATTGCGGAAAACCACTAACGACCAGTATCCTCTCACTAATGTTCCCAAACATTAAGTATCCTTTTCTCATGAAATTCTAAGTATCCAGCAATGGGAATTTCGCAGATTATTATTTGTTGGATTGTCTCTCTCTCTGTGGAATGCAGTTTGCAATGTAGAGTATTGGCCGAAGTTTTACGAGGGGGATAAGGTTTGACTGTGGACAACAGATGTAAACTTGTTCTGGCTGTATCTGGTGGATTATTTTATGATTCCTTGGCTCCGGTTTTATGCGCGCGAGTGGCCAAAAAAGTGGAGAATGTCATTAAAATCTGAAAGCCCTTACACTGCAGTGTATGGAAATATGAAACCACTTGGTTGCGATACTGTATCTACTTGATGTATATTAACCGAGTGAGTTTTATGTTACTGTTTAATGATGATTCCGTATAAAGCAGGAGGATCTCAATGACTTCACAGCGTATGCCGTTCGACAGCAAATGCCCGTGTCTGTCGCTCCTGTTTGACTATTGAACAACGTGGCCTGTTTCCTGGAAGGTCTTGGACAGACAAACAGGGCACAACGGAGACCTAATTCGAGCAGCTAATTTGTCAGCCAATAAGAACGTGTTACCAAATATCCTAAAAACCTCCACCTGCCACGGGATACACTTGGTCTATTACGCTGATTAGGATGACTCTTTCTGCCTTTCGCCTGGGTTGTTATTCAAGTTTATGTATTGAGATTGGCAGCACACCATTCACTAGTGCCCAGGGGCCAACTTCACAAAAGCCTTCAGGGTGGCAGCCTGCTACAGCCAGTTTAATAGTATTGAAGAAAATCAAACAAGAGGAAAGGTAATACCACACTTCCATCTGTCAACCACTTGAATAGCCAAGCTGATTTCTGAAATAAAAACAAAAACATACACCAGTGGGTCTTGAAATATTGTTGGTGAAATGAAGCCAGTGTTGATATTCCTGCAGGCTCGAGTCCTGCAAGGGCTGCTCTTACACTCTATGGTGAAAGCCAGCGCTGAAGAAAATACTGCCAGGTGAGAAGTGTGCGTTGTGGGCCTCTTTAGCTCATTTAAAGCTCGTCCCACAGCAGCTTGTTGACAATTTAGGAATTGGGCTCCATAATTGGCTCAAATTACACCAGATCCACGACGCACAGACATCTGAAATATGTGGGTCATTGCTCTAATAATTCGCAAAGTTCTGGAACTTGTTTTATTCTCATTACATCTCTATCTATCTATCTAGCTATCGGCAAGCAAACGTCAATGTGTAGGCCTACATGCCTTTGTGTATACAGACACAAAGCTAAAGATGCCCTGTGTTGTGTGTTTGTGTGCAGGTGAGGATGACGAGGAGAGGAAGGTGCTGGTGCTGAGCTACCCTCAGTACTGTCGGTATCGCTCCATGGTGGCGCGGCTGCGGGAGAGACCCTCGGCCCTGCTGACCGACCACGTGGTCCTGGCTCTGGGCGGCATCGCCTCCCTCAACAACAACACCCAGATCCTCTACTGCAGGGACACCTTCGACCACCCCACGCTCATCCGCAACGAGAGCATCTGCGACGAGTTCGGTAAGTCAGTCGCCGGTTAAAATGTTCAGAGCTTTCCGTTTTGGTTTTTTTGTTGCTGTTGCTGTTATTTTTAATTTTGAATAATTTAATAATTTAAATATTGAATAGACTTTAATAATGATCCAGTCCAAGCCGTAGTATAGTTATCTCCTCATGGCCCATCTTCTTGGAGCTCCTTAGACTGTGATCGCTCTGTGGCACTAGAAGCCATGAACCAAAGAAAACATTTAGTTGAAAGTGGTGCAAAAAGCACACATTTCGCACAACCAAATGGAATCTGGGGAAAAACCAAAATTGCTAAGTAAACTAATAGCTTAACATTCATTTACCAGCCTTCATTTTTCCAGTGAATACATTAATTCAGCTTGGAAGTTTGTACAAACCACTGCACTGTCAATAGGGGGTGTAAAAAGGCACTTTCTGTTTTGTGCATCTACATAAATTGTTATAAACTACTGCAACACCTGGTAGCAGAAACCAATACTAGCCGAAGTCATTTGTTTTTTGGAAGATGTTGCTTATTAAGGCCAGGTTTAGAGCAATGATTTCCACATACTGTGTTTATTAGAGAGAGAGATTTTATTTTGGAAGTGAAACCTATGTGAGACGGAAAATACCTTAATGCATTAGTGAAATGACATGTATTTGGCTTCATATTGTAAAAGTAGCCCTGGGTGTTAAATATCCAACTCTTTTGCATTGTACAACACGGCCTCACACTCCCATACCACTGGTGAAAGACATCAGGAGCCGCTGAAGGAAGGCCAGATAGATTATCGAATTTTTCACTTTGGAACATTTAAAAAAAATTGCAAGTCATAGCCTGGCCTTCTTACAAGTGTTTTGAATAATCCTGTGGCGGCCGGCTGCTCGCAGTTAACCAAGGTTTTCTTAGCCTGACGGGAAGTTCTGTGCGGTACTCACTAGGTACTTTGAGCATATTTTCTTTAAAGGAAACAGTCAGTTGTAAAATCCACACTTTAATGGGCGCGCTGCCAGAGTACTAGTAATCGCAATCAGTTATTGGCAAGAAAGGGTACTGTTTACAGTGTTTAGAAGTTCTAACCCTGACCTTTGGAATTCTCCGAGCTCCTTACAAGAGCTCCTGTTATTCGGCTTCATTCCCCTTGGCTTCCACAGATCTCCACTACATTTCCCTTATTAACACCCAGCATTGAACAAACATCGCTGAGATTTGTGCTCTTGCACTCAAGCACAAAACAGTCAATAATTCCCATTCAGAATATTGCAGCAACTGGCTATCTAAAGTAGATGAGAAAAGACTACAAAATGAAGTGAATGGTTATTGCTGCAGTGTAAAGACAGGTTAATCATTGATCTCTCTTTTTTTTATATATATAAACCTAATCTTCACTATCCTTGTTTACACATTCTTCTCGAGTTATTGTTTGTTTCTCCACCGTACAAGCCCCAAATGTTTGTAGATAAAGAAGTCTTTCTTGAGAGGAGTCTGGAGTCAAAATGAATATATATATATATATATATATATATACAAAAATTGAAATGTTAATTTATTGTAGAGTAGGTTTATCCAGTCCAAGGTTCCCTTTACTATTTAAATGTTTTTAGCCTGTGAGTTTATTTTAAGTAGCACTGAAGTATCCTGTTGTCCTTCAGAATTCAGAGATAGGGTGGATAGAAATTGATTATTTTCTATATCATTATGTTTAACCTTGGGTGGGGATGATACTGTACATATTATTCTAATTTAAATTCCACATAACAATACAATATAAATGAATGATTTTGTGTTGCTTAAGGAGAAATTATGCAAAAAGGAAAAAAAAGGCACCAATTGATATTTCAAATAAAGAGGCCTTCAGTTTAAGCTTTTACTTTGAGCAGGGTTAGTAATTTGAATTATTCTAAATCAAATGATATTCAAATCATATTCAGTTTTGCCTTCAACAGTGACTGCTGCTGGAAAAGATCAGAAGGAGCATTTTAGTATGCATTTATTTTTTTAGCTCTTATTATCAAGGCCCTGCAAACTCCCTTTTTTATAGCATAAAACATGGTTATGAAAATGAATGCTCTTCTTTTTTGAGACCTGGACACAAAAAAAAAAAACAGTATTTGTATTAATCATTTCTTAATTATGAGTAGTACTATTGTATTGTGTTGTAATCACAAAGGCTTTCTGTTCCTGTTTTAATGAAGCAGTATGTGCTTACCATAGTAAAATATTTTGAGTACTGCAATCATAGTCTTTAGGGAATTATTCTGCATAATACTAATATCTCCAGGCTGGATCAAAAATATGTTGTGCCGCACAGAAAAAGGCAATATGAATGCTCTTGGACTCTGGGAAGCTATAAGGAAGTGGGCGAGCTATTTTGCAGAGAACATGTGCTTCAAGGAACATTTGAATAATTAGACAATGGGCAAAGATGTATCATTCAGCGTGCGTAAGCATGTGTTTAGAATATTGTGAAACACCAGGCACTTTAATTTACATTGTAGCTCTTTATTTGCAGTGCACTAAATAACAATCTTTCAGAACCTTTTACCCAGTTCCTCTTGCAATCTGATACAATGCAGGCATGTTTCTTAAATAAACAGTGTATTTTTAAATCTGATGGAGTATATAGTTCTGTACATATTTGTAACAGATCTCATATTGATTTCTATTTATAGTGTGCATTTTATGTTGACCACATAGAAACTGTAATTGCCCCAGTTTTCTGTTGATTATTATGGTTTTTTTTTAAAATAGAAGCAGTTTGTTTGTTTGAAACCCTGTTGTTTGTATTTCACAAAACATACGCAGTTACTGAAGTGGGAACATTTTCCAAATTCCGACTGAGACCTTTCTCTTATTTGGCGAGCGCAGATTTAATGCAGGTTATTAATGATATCCAGATGTTCCCGAACAGATCTATTTCTGCCGTGTTGTGAGACTGAGGACATTCCAGAATATGAACGATATAATCATTTAATACACTCAAGAAGGGATTGTATGAGCAGTAAAGTAAACAGAATTTAAAATAATTACTGTTTTCGGTGAGCACACCATGTAATTAGAACTGTGAAAGAATACTATAGACTGATAATTTGCATTATTCTCCAAAATTGAGACAGAGGATTAAGTCCTGGCTTTTTACTGCAGTCACTGGGAAAAGCTGCCCAAATCTGAGATCATATGTATGTTTTCATATACTGTTCTCAGCAGTATGTTGGACGATTTGTGATGTTCAGTTTCTTCCCTTACATCACAATCTGGATTGCATTAACTGCAGATCATACATATTTTAATAGCCATATGCCTTACCCTTATGTTAGATGAAGAATTTGACTAGAGGATAAAATACATATATGATTTTTCAATAACAATACTTTTTGTGGGTAGTTTGACAAAATATGTTTTTATCATTTATTTTGATTTCAGATGTAAATGTTTTTATTGTGGGATTAGAATTTACACAATGATTCATGGAAGTACAACATTACCATAACTGTAAATTGAAACATTTTAATATTTCAGGATCTCAAGCAAACAGCCTTAACATATGACAGTTGGACATGTATGGTATGTTGGCTGGGTCACTGTTTACTCATGTTCACAATAATCAGCTGTAAACCTGTAAGGTTAAATTATGTTCATCTATTAATATGTACAGTTCCTCCAGGTATATATAGGGTTGCAGTGACGAATGCATTAAAATCTACTTTGTTTCAAAATTGACATACCTTGCCAGCCTAGACATAAAGGGAAAAAAAGTTTGTTGCTAGGAACTTGTAAAGACAATAGTTTGTTGATTTAGGGATCAGATTTACTGTAGCCTCCTCCTCCTCCTTTTAGCTCACAGACATGTACACTTTAAGGGATTCAAATTAAGGTTTCTCAGATTTCCAAGTCATTTCAGGACCACCATGTGTGCAATATCTTTAGCCTTGAAAGGGTTTTAAAATCCATCAGCATTTGAACGTTTAAATTCCCACAATCCCTTAGGTGTTCCTTCATTGGTATCCAGAAATTACTGTGAATGTGTACTGTATAGAAATTCAGCCCCGACATTAGCAGCCAGCATTCCTGAGAACAGCACAATGGAAAGAGAATGAGTTTGTGTTAGAACAGGGTCACATAGTTATGAATACATTGGCTTTTGAGAAAAAAAAAAAAAAAAAAATTGCAGCCATGTAATATTTTCCAGTAACTGTTTATCATGCATTACGTCAAATTAAAACCAAATTGCTATTATTTCCCCTAATGCTGCTTGGGGCCTCTGTAGTTCACTGCACTGACAGCTATGAGTTATATGAAATAAGATATAAAAACTGATTGAAACAGTTGTGTAGGAGGAACCGTGTTGTTGAGTACAAAGTCAGAAATTATTTACTTAGTATAGCCTAACCATTTTTCTCTACAGTTTTAAGGTTAAAGTCTCTCTCTCTCTCTCTCTCTCTCTCTCTCTCTCTCTCTCTCTTTACTGCATAGCAATAAGATAAACATCTGTTGGACTGTTTGACTTCATTAAATATAAGCACTGGAAAAAGCCAGATTTCTCAAATTCTCGACATTGATTCTGCCATGTACTTTAATTAGATGAATTCTTGGAAACTATAGCATATTTCTCTTATGTTTTTATGCAGTAACAATAAAACCATTTGCTTGTGGGAAAGCACTATCTGCAAGGTCTGACATTTGAGATTGTGCTGTTATTTTTAGTGTGCTCCTTTGTGATTTGCACTAATTACGCTCCTGGCTAGCTCTTTAGTCAAAAAGCTCATTCTTAGCAATAAATCCTCCAGAGATGGTAAGTCAACGCTTCTTGTTCAAAAGTATTGCTTTACTTTCAGGAAAGAAAACTGCATGTCAACACTTGAATTCCTTTTTTGGTATTATTAAGTAACTTTAGTAATGTACCCGTCATGTGCATTGATTTGGAGTACTGTGCAGAAAAATAAAATATTGAGCTTGATTTTTTAGTCTGTCCTATCCCCAGCTGACTACTTACAGTGCAGATAAATAATTCATGACACAAAAATGGAATCTCACTTCCAGGCCCAGGAATAATTTTTATACCACCAATAAAAACTTCAGGGCTATAGACTTGAGTAAGGAAAAACATGTCACTTAAAGCCTAGTACTGTATGTAATTTTATCTGATCTAACCCTTTGTGAGGTCATACATTAGTTCTGTCTCTGGCATTATTTGCGGCATTCTAGCAGCTAGAGAGCCTCAGTGATTTATTAGCATGCTGACATCCATGTGCGTTTCCCCATCCAAATTTAATGAATGAGTCTAAATATGTGGAGGAAAATTTGTCTTTAAAATCTAAGAATAGGTTTTAGCCATATTGTTTGGAAACAAATAGTGTGTCACTGTGCAAACACGACTTCCCTTTCACGAGTCGGGAGTCTGTTATTTTCCTTCTGTATTTTATTTGTATTTTCTCTCGGCGCCCTGCTATTCATGACTCTGCTCACTGAGGCTTTTAGCAATGTGAGTTTACAATGAAACGGCTCCCCATGCTGCCCCAGGAAGAAGGTGCCTTATTTAGCATGTTCTGGTGGAGGGTTAATAGATGGTGTCATGTTTAAAGAACGGCCAGATACAGTCCATGTGAAATCAGTTGAAATTGTAATTTTATGTAATCTTTGGGGAAGTTAATCCTTTTAGTATGGGCTGTGTGCGCTCTGTAAAAAAATCTCCTGTACAAATTAGTTCCACACCAGCTCCACCCCCTTATAATGATGTGCCAGGAAAAATATTTACCTGTAATATCAGTCTGGTAGCTGGATTTTTGTACTTCTGTACGTGCAGTTACACAAGTGTTGTGTAACAGTTATTAACCTCTAATGAAGAACATACATCAGCGCTGTGCACAGCCACGCCCCCCGGCTGGACACTCAGTTGGACAGAGCTGGAGGGCACTACACAACAATTGAAACGCATGCCAGTGATTTGCTAGAGATAGTATTGGAATTCTCTTATCTAGAAATGTCTACACATTGGAAAAATGACATATTTTCATTGCCTGAAAGATTACTCTTTGATTTTATAATAATATAATAATAATAAATATCTGTTGGTCTGTCAATCGGTCTGTAAGTCTGTCTGTGCAGTATATAAACACAAGGCTTGGTTTAAAGGTGACTGGCTGGCACTCCTGAGCTTTGTTCTTGTGTGAAGCACATTCATAGCCATGTTTATGCTATGTACACTGGGATGTTTGAAGTATTGTAGTTTGATTCCTGTATTATGTAACATTTTTTAATGGAACACAAAGTGCTATATTTAGTGCAACCAAGTGCATTTAACATCAGATTCATCCATAAAAGGCTTTTTTTTTTTACAGTCTAAACAATTGCCAATAAGCATAGGAGCTCTAGCAAATCTGCTTTAAGAAGAGCTCTAACAGCATGTGAAATGCTCAGATGTGTATTTTTAGAGCTGGATACTGATTAATCTTTCTTTCCTCTCCAGAACACCAGAGCTGTAAAACATTTTACTATGGCGGGGGTGGGGTGGGGTTTGGGGGGTGATATGACTAAAAACACAATGGGATTCGGGATTTAAATGAAGGTTGAAGTTATTAGTTTAGAGGTCAAAGTTGTATTAGCAGAACTTCACAATCTGGCAGTGTTTCAAAGCTGCAAGCATTGACTCTGACTGTGATGTGCATTAATGAGTAGTTGTGACACTGAGCAGAGATCATGGGTTCGTCACATGGGTATCCATGCTTCTTAGGTCTGAAGCATTATTACTTTTTTTAGTTGGGCAGTTATAAAATAATGTTATCAAAGTAAATAAATAAATACAGTGCACAAGATATTACATTTGAAATCTTTGACTTCAGTGTTGTTTGGACTTTGAGATATGTTGTCAGTGTCCTTTCTCTTCCATATAAACTGATGTATACACAAAGATCTGAGCCGAATCCTCATTATTACACACCATGTTTTAATTTATAGACAGTCAGACATGTGCCACGGTCTGATCCAGGATTGAGAAATCTGCCAGTCTTTAAATTCAAGTGACTTCTTACATTTAGTATTTAGGTATTATCGAGTGTGTAAACCCTAAATACATTCGGACACCCCTGAACTGCTCTGAGCAGTGGAGTGGCTGCGAGTGTGTGATGCACAGTTCTGCTGCGGACGTGAGGCGGGTACCAACTGTACTGAAGAGAGAGGCTGCAACTCTCTTGGACCCTGAAACAAATAAGGGGATCCAAGGTTTTTTTTATAACACAGGCCTTTGTTGAATGTCCTCTTCTGGGTAAATTCCGCTGGGTTACAAATAGCCTGATGCATTAAATACCTGAAGGTTGTAAAGTCGAACCAGTAAATATATCCCTAATTGTCTGTGTGTACCGTACAGCCTCAAAAATGTGCCTATTGGTTTTAGTAATGGAGCTCAACACCTTAGCATAACAGACAGAGCTGCAGGGCACTCCGGCCTTCAAAGGTTCAAATCTCATTTCTCAACATTGCTTTGAACCACGGATAGTAATTTGCATAAATTGTGGCTCTCTTTGTTTTAATAACTGTATGCATTTGACTTACAGGTGGTCTCTCTAGTATGAATCATTTGCATGGCCTTTCAAAATACTTTATATAGTCATAATCGTGTCCTTTTAGTTCAAATAAAATAAATGTTGTTTCTGTGCGTTTGTTTATGTATTCTGATAACAGCTCTCTTACGGTAATGTCTTATCCACCGGTACACACCTGTATTTTATGGCAGTGACACTGCCCCAGTGCCCTCTGGCATAATTATTTAGTTAATGATGATAAGCACCTTGTAGTTGGACTTGCATGTAACAATTAGAAAATGTATTTTAATGCTACAGCTTTTAAATCAAAATCATTATACAAATCAATATATTACATTTTTGCATGTGAATCACAACATGTGATTGATAGGGTTGTCCTGAATTTAATATCTGTTATCAGTCTCTGCACTTTTTTAGCTTTTATACTAGAATATGATTAAATTATCTCAATTGTTCGCTTACATCATGGTTAAGGTGCAAATTCAGCAGTTGCTGCAGTTGAGGTCTAGGTTCATTTGCATATGATGCATGTGGAAGTTAACATATTGGAAATTCAGGAAACATTTGGCTTGTTTAAACATTGCAAAATACACATAAAAATTCAAACAGTTTCTGTTCCAAGTATCAACACTTCAGCTGTAAATCTCGCTTTATATTGAAATGCCAATCTGCTTTAGTACAACAAACAAAGAAATGATCAATCATGTCATTTTCGAAGGCTTAGAAAAACATTTTCCTGAGAACAAGCAAATCAGCAAGAAAAAAAGCAAATGAGTGAAGTAAACATTTTAACTGCTAGTGACTAAACAAATTAATAATCCTGTTTACAAGAATATGAATGTCTTTTCAACATTTGCTTACTTATATGTGTACATTTATTAGAAAGTTGAGCTTGGCAAACCTAAGCTGTGTGCCCCTGGGGTCGAGCTCCTTTTGGCATCAGATCCCACTGGCTTCAATTGAAACCCTCAGGAGAATTGAGTTGCGCTCCCTCCCCCATTTAAATAAGCAAGTCAACAGGCTACAGCGTATTAAAGCTGGACTACCTGTTGTGCAAAACAGGTTTACCTTGAAAAGACCTATAATTAACAAAAGAAAATGAAAGAGAAAAAATATTAGAAGCAGTAAAGCGATACGCGTAATCGAGTAACAAATAATTTGATACATGACACCTTCATTTTTCAATTTGCATGTTTCATGTATAATATTTTGTTGTTGATTCAATTACATTCAACACATGGAATCGTCAACCGCCCACGTCTGCTTAAAGTGGATATCACACCAAGTGAGTGCAGTATTTTTTTGCATACTGTTTCCACAGAGCTATATTCTTCGGGAAACATTTGCTTAGTTTAGTATTTCACTGTAATTAACTGCCATTTTTAATAGAGCTGTAGGGGCTGCTTAGAAATTCAAATGGCTCTGGGCTGAAGAACATCATAATTTCCCTTTATTTAAAATAATAACAATATCCCTCTATTTATTGTATACATTTCATATTTATAAGAATAACTCATTTAAAGGCTTCTTTTGACCAGGGAGCTGCAATCCATTATGAGTTTGCATAACACAATTGCATTCATGCAGAAATAATAGACTACCATTTTGAAGAGCCGTGCGATGGAAGTCTTAATAGCCCCTTCAGTTCAGTTCAACAATTAGTCCCTGCCTCGTTGTTCCTGGGCCTTTGAAAGCACAAGAATACACGGCCAAATCACACAAAATGAGTGTAGGCATACATATATAAAGAGAAGTACATAAACAATGTCATTAGAGAGCATAATATGTATAATTATGTATGTGGACATGTACAAAATATATATATAGGCCCCTATATATTGTATATATATATATATAATCATACCTCCAATTTAAATGTGGCCTTGGCGCTGGTGCTGGTGTTTGGTGTGACTTGCAGTTTTACATTTGAGCCATTTTTCTGTTCTCTCATTTCTACTTGACACACAGTGTGTTTTTGTATTTTTCTAACTCCTGGCAGCTGGTATGCAATCAGCAGCCAGGAAACATTTGGTAGTATTGTAAAATTGCAAGGCTACATACCTCAAAGGGTCACATATCACAACACACATACTTCTACAAGACTGACAGCAGGTTGTCCTTCTGGGGCATGAAAGCAAACAATGAGAGCTAAGCATTTACTTATTTCTCCTTCCAGAGACAACTGAAAACGAACCGGAGTGATAATCAGTTCTCCATTAGGACAGTGTTATTCTTGGGAAATAAGATTGTGATGTTTTTGCAGGATTTGGCTTGTGTAATGATTGTGCTCTTTTGGAATGCTTGTACGGTGTGCAAGCCTCCTGTATTATGTCTCTTACAAACTATTATTTTACAGCTACGCATACTTAGCCCGTTTGTAAAGGTCAGCAGCATGTTGCGGAATTGTGCAAAGACCTTGTGACATTTCCAGACGC
This sequence comes from Amia ocellicauda, assembly GCF_036373705.1. Taxonomy (NCBI): domain Eukaryota; kingdom Metazoa; phylum Chordata; class Actinopteri; order Amiiformes; family Amiidae; genus Amia; species Amia ocellicauda. Next base: position 19,661,560 of record NC_089869.1, read on the forward strand.
AGGGCTCAGTAAGACACTACACTTTACGTGCAGGTGATCAGGTTTAGTACAACACGACTACATTACAGTGAAGGTATGAAAAACAGGGCCGGATTTTGATTTGTAAGCAGATATAAGTTAAAACATAAATTCTCAACTTGTGTTATGATGATTGTGATTATTGATAAGACTAAAGAGTGGTTGCTTTTTTCATATTCTCCTGCAGTTAATTTCCATTATGAACAAGAGTGCGTAAGAGACTAGTTCATTGTTCTTGATATACTCATCAAACACTGTGTGTCACTTAATTCAGTGACCTAAAGAATTAAATTGAGTGCAGTGGAAAATCTTACTCTCACCATTTTAACTCTACATATTTCAAACGTTATGTCAGTGCTTGACATAAATATTAGCATAACTGCTTTCATGTCATTGGTTTAATAAAATAACTGTTTAATGACACTACAACCGCTGTAGTCTGCGTGCAAGTCAAAAGCTAATTTGTTTGTGAGCAGAAATTGTTTATAAAATAAAGAATAAAGATCTCCGAACAGCAGTTCAATGGCTTCTTCCTGAAGTTTATAACAAATATTTTAGAAAAATAAAGCGCATCTTCTCTTTATTCTGCTTTTTATTACAGTTATTAAAAAAAAATACTGTTACAGCTGGATCGCTTCAGCCATTTCTATTCTTAAATAGCATTCCCATTTATATTGCATTGACTTTAAATTAGGCCATTAAGCTTAATAGGAAGAACATTTTAATCAGAACACTTTCATATTCTGCATTTGCGCTGAAGTGTGAATGGAACGGCAGACAGACGTGTGGCTGGCTCTTACAGGAAGAAAGCCTGTTGAAAATCTGTACCGTTTCTGTGGGTTCCCGGCGTTGACCCCATTTGGAAGGCAAGCACAACTTTGCGATTCAGGCATTAGTAGAGATATTCAGAAGAAATTACAGACTGGCGTGGATGTATATCCTTGCATTGTGAAGGAGAGAGGATGGGTGGGGGGATGAAACAGATTGGTAATTATCCGATTTCCCGCGAGATAAAGATTTGTCATTCCATTTGTTTCTGTGTGTCCATCTGTACTGGTGTCCATGGGCAGACACGGATCTGCCTTCCACCTGTACCTTCGAAGACAGACCGTAACTACAAATGGTTTTAACGAGAAAAACAACTTTTCTGTGAGTGCACTTTTGTCGGTGTGCGCCGGCAACGGGGGTGATGTATGAATCTTTTAAACCACGGTGTTCAGGACAGGGGCTGTGTTTAGCATCGGTGATGAGTGTGGCAGGGACTCTGTCATGCATCCCGGCAGGCTGACGAAATGATTCAGTCTACAATCTTTCTTTTGAAGTGGGACGTGGAAAACGGAAAACAAAAGGGAGAAGGGAAAAAAAAAGACGCGGAAGAAGGATAGGGTTTTGTTTCGTGACCTAATCCTCCGCTCAGATAGAAGCACCTGATCAGATACTGCATGATGTCATCATTTATAAGGCTGATGTTGACGTGTTATGTTATCTGGGGGCCTGTGGGCTGTAGTTTTATCTCCACTAAAAAATAATAGGAGGTGTGAGTGAACATCCACTCGGTGTGCTGTTAATGGATCAGGTAAATCTATCGAGCGAATGGTAACGGCGCACCTCTGGACAGGAGACTCAGATCAAAGATATATTAAGTTTCTTGTAAATATAAGTGCAGTAATCATTGACTGTGGTTTTCCAATCCAGTGATAAAGTCATGGGGTGTCGTGTTACAGGGCCTGCTGTTCGCCATGTAATAGTGATCACCACATAGCCCATGGCCTCGAGTCGAAAATAATACATTAAGATAACAGCAGCTTTATCCTGTTAAAGGCCATCAATCATTCAGATGGTGGATTCTTTGAATTAGTAATACTGACTAAACGCGTTTCAAAGTTCAGGATTAGTGGATTTCAAAAATGTAATTTCTGTGAGTACATGATTATTCATACCCAAGCTCACATGCAGGACATACATAAGATGCATGTACACAACATATGGGCAGACTCGAATGTGCTTTCACTGTTTGGAAAATAATTAGTGGCAAAATGTATAATGAAATGAGGCGCTGTGATGTGGGAAGAGGGCTTATTTATTAAAGCCGAAACAGAGCTGGTCCTCAACTTGATAAAAGACATATGACGCACGGTAATTATATGCACTGGAAATCAAAGTTTGGGAACCAGTAGGAAAGATCTTTAATCTGCTGCTCCATCTTCCTACTAATCCTTCCCAGTGTGGAATTCGCATTATTCTTCGGAGATGTACAAATACGGCCGGTCGTGATGTCAAAGTTTAATTACGATGGCATTTCCCTCTCAAAAGGGCAATACAAAAATACATGTTCAGTCGTTCGCTTCAATCGTTTGAAAATGAAACGGAAAGGACAACACCACAATCTGCTTTATTTATTTATAGTTCATATTTGCATAGGCACAGAGCTTCACGGATGGTTTATATATCAAACTCATCAGCTTTGAAGTTCATCAACTTAAACAGCTTAAAGCCTGAAGATTTAACACATTATAGAAAATGTATTTATAATGGGTCTTGTAGTTGGATGGCGGTAATGTATTACCTTTTTTCTTTCTAACTTGTGTCCAATTGTGTTGAAATGTATGCACCATCACTCTATGACTTTTTTTTCTCTTCTGTATGCAATCACAGATGACTGAGCAAGGCAATCTAAAGGAGTTCATATATTCTGCACTTAGCCTGAATACCATATTGTAAGTTGTTAAAAAAAAAAAAAAACGCACACAAAAAAACAACCACCTCAGAAATCATTACTCCATAAATAAATACTAACATGATGAGCATGTGAAGATAAAAACTGGTCTCTGGTCCAAAAATGCTTAATAAAAGATGTTCTACTCTAATAGAAACAGGAAATACTATTTTTTGTTTTGTCAGTAAACACTGCATAACTGAGCTGATGTTAAAATATCACATGCAGTGTCATCACTAACCTTCTCTTCGGCTGACTGCCTGAAGCTTATTCCTAAACAAGTTTGTCATAGCACAAAGTTAAGATGGAAGAGAGGCCCGGGGAGATGCACAGAGCTGTGTTATATAAGGTCTGAAAGCACATGCATTAGTGAGAACACAAGTACATAGTTTTAATAGCTGTCTGCTGTGCATGCCCCCCTTTTAACATGATTGCATCTATCAGCCTAATTGCACTTGCGCTGCTGTGGCAATAATAGTTGCATCAGCTATTCTGATGTAACTTCTCAATATGTATGACAGTTTCTCCCAATGGATATGTATATCATGCAATTCAAATTAACGAATAAATTATGAATCGCGTGATTATTATCCTGCGTATCTCAGCGCGTGGTGGATTTTAGTATTTGGAGCCGTCCTCGCGGTATATGAAATTCATTTTGTGATTAATGAAGCCATACCTGGGGTTGAAGTGCGTTAATATCTACATTTTGGATCTCCCTAAATCCTTGTTATGTGACATGTCTAAATGAGGTGCATGGAAGACGTACTAAGTAATCGTCTAGTGCGGATATTTAGTTACATGGCATCTGTTGTTCAGTAGAGATGGTTAATTTGTATGTCTATAAATCATCCTTGTAGTGTCCTGTTGCAGGGTTACTGAACCTTGGTCCTGCCAAGACTGACCCCTTTGCCAAGTACTTTCCAAACGTGCATGCTCAGTGCCTGTGAAAGTGCCGGTGCTGTAAACTGAAATAGGATTAATAGAGACCTCAAAGGAGGGTCAGTCTCATTCGTTTTTTTTTTTTTTGTTTGTAGCTGTTAAAGCTGGTTTCCCTTTGCCTTTATTCCTTAAAAATGGGTGTGAGCTGGGAGATAATGCAAGTAAAGAAGAAAGGATCTTTATGCTAATCCTGCTCTGTGGCAGTCAAACAGGCAGAACAATAAGGCACAGAGATCCACCCATGCCCCACATTGCTGGAGTTTGCAATATATACTTCATAATGTGATCAGGGTGAATGCCTACTTAATCACAATCTGAAAGCCTTATGTTGTTTCCCTTCATTATTATATTTATTGATTTATAATCATCTTCATAATCATATTTTTTGCTAGCGTCTTTAAACAGCTTTACATTTTAAACCGTGTGTAATTGGAACAGAGTTTTCCATTTTTTTATGCAAAAAAATTAAAAATACAGAGGGCAAAAAAATAATGCATTGCTATTCTTTGTTCTTATTATTCTGCCATGAAGATGCTCAAGGGAACAAGCAGCTGAAAATTATGTTAAAGGAAATATTTTTTATAGGAAAAGCTGTTTAAATTTGCTTTAAATTACTAGCATTCAAAACAGTAGAAATATATATTGTTTCCTCTGCCCTGCTTTACAGTTACTAAACAGTTAATTAATTTGAAAATATGCAGCTGTTCTTTTTATTCTTAGTTCATTTTTTTTTTTTTCGCAAGAACATCAGATATAATTTATTTATTTTCCATATGTGTATGAGGTCATTGTTGCTTCAATACTTAGCAATACTGTGTGTTGACACTAGAGGGCAACTGATTGTCAATGTACAGAGGTTTCTACCAAGAAGGATATAAATAATTCAGAGAAGTTTTCCAGCTAGCCTGCATTTATTTTCCTGTCATCTTTATATATATATATATATATATATATATATATATATATATATATATATAATTCTACCTCCAAGCTTATAAAATTAAAAATACATTTGCAAGAAGGGTAGTCACAAAGGAAAATACAGTCATCATGAGATTGAAAAGGCATTTTTAACCAAATAAGGATCTCTGTTCGTGTGTGTGTGTGTGTGTGTGTGTGTGTGTGTGTGTAAGAGAGAGAGAGAGAGACAGTAAAGCCTTTTTGCGTTAGATAATGATCAAATGACAGTTGGTCATGAGTTAATAATGCTGGTTGCTGAAATATGCTGCTCACCATGTGGTACAAAGCACTTCTGTGAATAAAGAAAACCACAGGCTAGAATCAGACGTTCATATAATTGGACGAGTCATATTTTTCATTTATTTGAAAATTTAGCACTCTTTGTTCTGCTGTAATTTCCCTCCTTATTATATTTCACAGTTTTACACCTCTCTGAGTTTGTTACCGATGATGCCGGATGACAGATTGCATTGTCTGAGATGCTACGCTGCACCCTGACGGACAAAGCGCTCCATCTTGATAATTAATGTGCCTTTAAGAAAATCCTCGGCTGGAAAACCTCTTATCCTCTTCGCTAGCACTCTGACATCCTGAGACCATGGTGGCAGCAGTTCAGTTCAGAGAAAAGTTTTAATTGATATTAAATTAGATCATGAATGTATCAGTCTAAATATTAGAATACTCCATAAAATATCAAACTTAAGTCAAAGATTTATATTAATGCATGCACATATAATTATATCATATTAATTTGATTTATGGACATATATAAAAGCATTTCAATTAATTCACCTTTGAACCCACTTACAATAAAAATGTAAAAAAGCCAGGAACTAAAAAAAGCTACACGAATCCCCACAAGGTGACACGTTTTACATACCTGCATTGTACTATGACAACATGCTCGCCCTGCTGTGACAGGGGTAACAGATTGACGATGCTGTCAGTTTTTCAGTGCGGTGTTTATTTGTGTGAATACCAGAGCCCTGTTCACGGCTTCTCTATCCCTGCTTCCATCTCTTGTGAATGGAAACACAGCCTTTGAATCGTTTAGCCCGGACTGTTATCTCACTTGTAAAATGTAATCATTTAAACCCCTATTCATTTATACTGTAACATCGTGACAGAGTACAAATGTACCCAGCTTACAGAATAACATTTCTCAGATTGCAAAATGCAGGTCTCTTGATTTAGAGGACACTACATAATTATACATGATTTCTTAAAAAAAAAAAAAAAAAAAAAAAAAAAAATAGAACAGTTGCTATTTTTAATGGGGATTTAGAGGCGTACGGCATTATTTTAATGATGAACGTATCCTTTATTCATCCTGTATGTTTTCTTCCTTCTGTGCTTTGCAGTGCCATCTGCTGTATCCAGCCGTATTAAATCACCAAGTGAGAAAATACAGAGGGATTGATGTTACTTATTCCTATTACAGATGGTGCAGTTTGTACTGTTTAGCCAGACCTGAAAAGACAGGAGTTCTTAAGTAATCGTATCATTAGATCAATATTTATTTTGCTATTTTTCATGAATGTTTTCTATCCTACATATAATAATAATAATAATAATAATAATAATAATAATAATAATAATATTATTATTATTATTATTATTATTATTATTATTATTAATAGGAAGAAGACGACGGTGAAACACGTGGATGTTTTTTCCTTGTTTTTTGCTGATCCTGCTATAGTGGCTGAGCTGTGTGATGGGGTGAAATTGTGCCAGTTGGGGTAATTTAACAGTTGAATTGAAAAACAGCTGCTGGAAGTTGACTGATTGCCCTGTGCAGACATTGTCAGTGCATCATATTTGTTCTGTAAATGTGTTAAATGCAAAGTAAAACAAGCAATTTAGAGAGAAAAAAATCTATATTATTTTATTTGAGACTGTATATGAAACTGTTAAGAACGTACCAAAAAGTGCCTTTTGATACAGGGACGAAACTGACCTCTTATTTTGCACTGGTGTGGAGGTAGTATTATTGCTCAATCTGAAGGCATTGTTGTGAGTATTACAAAATGAGTTGTGAATGTAATCCTGTATGGTTCTTGACTTTTACGCTCTTATCACTAATGAAACAGAAAGGAATGATGTGAAGGGGATAAGCAAGCTTTTCAAACCTTTGAGTGTGAGTTATGTATGTCACTACTATTTCAACATATTTGTTTTCCCCCCTTCATTGTTCAGTATCTGAAAGGCAGTTTGAATTTTTCTCCCAGTGCAGATTACATTTGTGAGATTGTCTATGATTCTGCTTTTTTATTTCAAGTAGAAATATATATATATTTTACATAAGGAAGATGATGGCAAAAAGGAAGCAGGAAATAAAATCAAATTCTTCACATACTGTGTATGACCTGTAAAGCTTTTTCATTTAATTTGATTTCCTTGAGAAACGTTCCTTCCCGGATTCTGGCAGTGTCCGGTGATCCGCTTTAAATACAAGGTATTTCCTCAACAAAACCAGCAAAGGGTAGTGAAAATATTTGTATATGCATTGAGCTGCAGTAATACAGTAATCATTCTTAATAAAGTTCCACAGGCTTGGATACGTAAAGTGCTGTATTGTCTTTAAAATAATATGCCGGCTATCAGGAATGGTGGCATAACTCTGTGGAGCTTTAAGGAGAAAAATCTGAGAAACAATAACTCAGTCATTCTTTACAAAAGCAACAGCAGAGCCAAACAAACTTCATTCAGCTGTTTACATGACTTGGGGCATTATCTCGTAAGTGATTACATTTCCAGTTTGTATTCTTAGAAGGGTTTCAAAACTCTCTAAAAAATGTTCCAGTGCCTAATGTCCCTTTGTTCCCTTTCAGTAGTACAGTGGCATAACTAGGGTATGATTGTGTTTGTTAAACTGTTTCACTGCTCTTATCTGGAGCAAGCTCAATAAGCAGTCCTAGCTAAAGTCAATGAAGTGAAGAAGTGGGGCAGAGGGACCATTGGCAGCCTGGTCGCTAAATTCAGCTGTCTCCCCTCCAAGCCCTTCATCCTTCTATTATTTGCCAGTCACTAATCTGTTTATGTGTGAGTAATGGAGTGCCGAGGAGGGCTAAAAAAAATCATGAACTGGGAGCAAAAAGCCAAAGTGTTCACACAGTTTGAGGCGCCAAGCGCATCAAAAGTTCAGGGCTGCGGGATTGTCACAAGCTGTAACGCCCATATTAGAAAATACAAGTGGACAGCTGATTAATGAAAAGAATGGGTAACATTTTTAATTGTTCTTTAAATAGACTTTGATGTTTTTCTTTTTGCCATATTCAGGGAGGTCAGCCATGTTACACAATGTTGGCAGATGTTTGGTGTCATGTAATCGGTTGTGTTTGTATTATGTCTTTTCAGTCCTTTTTTTTGTTAGCATGTGCTTGTTTATAATGTTGTTGTAAACAGGATACTGGCCTTTGGTATATTTGAGTGATTTTTAAGGTCTGTTTCATAATGTGGAAACTATCTCCTCACATTTATTGCATAGTAAAACAACAATAAAGCTGAATAGAAGTTAATGTATTTCAGTTATCATGACTAATTCATTAGTCATAGGTTTGGAATTTAAATCATTGTAAGACTTTGTGGTGTTTGGGGGGGGGGGGGGGTGGCGACTAGAAAAGTATATTAATCTTTTGGACAAAGAGAACTGATATTTGAGAAAGAAGCTTTTTATTTCCAAATACGTCTTTTTAGCCTTTGTGAGGTCTGCGGTTTTATCTGAGGCCTGAACCAACATGTTTGTTACAGTTCTGTCTGAAAAAATAACCTTGTGGTTGCCAAGGTGATAACATGTAGTAAATGTTTTCTTGGTGAAACTGTTTAATTTTATTTGCCCTTTCTTGCTTCTGGCATGAAAGATCATGGAGTAAAATGTCATTCTGTCACAGTACATTTTACTTTCGGTAATTACTTCATCTCTTATTGTATAAGATGATTATATTTTGATTCAGACTACAATAGAAATATGATTTGCCAATAAAGATATTACCCCGTCGGCTTGCTATAACCTTGCCTGTGATTTAATTGTGGTGTGTTACTTTGAATCTCCCTACTGACGTTATTCGATTTGATTTCTGCCATCCAGGTTTTTGTAAATAGTTTATCTAACTTTCTCTCACGTGGCAAGGCCGTTTGCACAGGTGGCAATTAGTAATTACTCTTCCAAAAAACGTGATTTTACAGATTGTTAAATAACACACGGTGGGCACATAAGTTACTTTACAGACCAATTGCCTCTCCATTTAAGTGGTCTGACAAGTGATTTGTTAGGGATGCATTTCCCTTTTGTTTGAACAAACACATTCAGCTTTGGCAGGCCAACATTTTTTTTTTAAGAAGCTTAAGATCTTATCAGATAATTCAACAAGGGAACATTGTATTGCAGAGTAGGGTGTAACTTTATAATGTGCAATAGCATTTGCTTTAATTGTAATATAATACCAGTGTTAATAGCTCACATTTGTGTTTTAATCACTAATTCATTATACCACAGACAGAATGCACTTTGTTCTCCTTTTTTTACAACCAGAGCAATTACATTTCCAGTGATCAACCTGATGAAGAATCAAAAGCTCTCTCTGGCAGTTGTTGTTGCTGTGTATATGTGGAAGACAGATTTCTCTCCATGTATTCCTTTCTTTACAAACCAAAAAAAACGTGTTTGTGCGCGTTGGGGTGATTCAGAGTTACGGCCCATGTTGTTGTTTTATGTGCCACCGCGAATCGAACCGCGGTATATTGTGCTTGAAAACCTGCTCGGCAGTGAGTAAGTGTTCCCGAGCCTCCCTCGCCTGACCCGGGCCGCTGTTTGTTTTCCAGCGCCGAACCTTAAAGGCCGGCCCCGGAAGAAGAAGCTCTCCACCTCCCAGCGGCGGGACTCACAGGCCCAGAACGGTGTGAAGGAGCCCAACAACACAGGCGACGGCAAGGCTGCTGCCAAGGTACAATATTAATTAGCCTTACATTTCCCTACATGCCTTTTCAAAACCTGTTTGGCGGTGGCTTCGTTCCAGCTGTACTGTTTCTAATTTTGGCACGGGTATTAAGTTTTTCCTTGAGTACTAAAAAATATTTAATGTTCACACCAAATATTTAAAGTATTTCTTGTTATTTGAATGGCTTTTATCCCCCATACTATATTATCTATCCATTACCTGATAGGGTAGAGCTTATAATCTTTTTTTTTTTTTTTTTTTTTTTTCCAAGAAGGAAAGTATTCTTTCTTTGCTTTGCAGTTTAATCTTTTCCAGATTTCCTTACGAGAGCACTGTAACTCTGTGCTTGCCCTTCTCAGGGTTTAGGTGTGACTAAGTGGGAGTATGAGAAATGTTATGAGTGTGGCTCAGATGACTTAGCAATAGAAATCTCCGTAATTGAACACCAGGAAGAGTGAGAAAGTCTGTCCAGTGCAGAATACTAACAAGTGCCCAAAATACTCCGGGGCACTTTTTTTAAACGGCATTACAGATACCTATCCAAACGGGCTTTGGAAAAAAAAAGAAAAAAAAGAGCTACAGAGTTACACCTGTAAATGGTCGAACACAATTTTGAGGGCCAACTGCCACTGATGTCTAGTACAGGTGTAGAGCAGCTGATACCCGGCCCAGGTGCGAGCATTATCCCAGGCCTTCAATACAATCTCAGGTATCCGCTTAAAGCTCTCGGCTGGAAATGTACCCCGTCACCTTTCTTTTCATCAGCTGTCAGAAACTGTATGTCTAATGCCCTGCCATGGCCTCTGTTCTCATCTCCTCCAACGGTCTTTAATTCCAGGTAAAATCTGAATCTAAGGTGGTCGTGGCCAAATCCAAAAATAGCAGTAACTGTAAAAAGGTGTCAGCTGAGGAAAAGCCTAAGGTGGAGGCAGGGGAGGAGTGCAAAGCCGAGGAGCAGGCTTTCCTAGTAGCGCTGTACAAGTACATGAAAGAAAGGAAAACGCCCATTGAGCGGATCCCATACCTCGGGTTCAAACAGAGTAAGTAGAAGCTACTTTTACATTTTACACGTACCAGCATCCAGACCAAGTCTGCGGGGGGTGATGTCTGTGAATTCGGCCTCCAGCTCTGGGCTCTGAGGAGGCCAATGGCGAATAAGCCAAATAAAGTCAACTAAAACAGATTTTCATTTTTAAATAACTAGACGATTGTTAAACTCTCTGATCATTGAGGTAAGCATAACCATCATAGCCATCCAAACTGTGTAATCCGTTGTCAGAATTTGTTTCACAATGGCCTATGTATTGGCGTTCTTTATAAGTACCTTGTTATGCTTCAGACGTACTATTTTTCGTGAAACATTATTTTTTTTAAGTAGGTTACTTTTGAGCCTAATGAGATGAAAGAGAGAGATACCTGGTAGGACCTGTAACCGCACACAACTTGAATAAAATGAATAAAACTACTTCAGCCGACATCTTAGGAAAACAAGAGAGGAAGGATTTTTCATTTATGTGACTTCAAGTAAAGTTGTCCCAGCCATGCTTTTTTCAAATGAACACTGGAAATAGAAATGTGTAGAACATCAAAAAGTGATTCCCATCCCAGATTTTATTCACGTCTTTTGTTCTTTTGCCTACCACAACTCTTCTGAAGGCACTGTGAACACTACTGCATATCGCGACACAAGTTGAATTAAATCAGCGCTTTGTATTTTTTATTCCGCGACCCTAATTTAACCATTTGTGCCTTAATATTACGGCTGACTTGTATATCGCCACATCCTCAGTTCAGAGTTGAGAGTGGCTCTTCTGCGTCCTGGTGGTCATACTGTCTGCTCACTTACATTTCCCATCCCACTGAGAGCTTTAAAACGCCATAGCACAATCTGAGCTTGTCAGAAGTACAAATAAAATCAAGACTTACAGCTAAAATGGACAGGAACATCAGTGCCTCTTAGGATGTCTGGGATGTTTTTTTCTAGTAATCTTTCCCCTGCGGTAAAACAGCATGGAGTTCTCATAAGCCCTTGGTTAGGAATATTATAAAGAATAATTGGAAAACATAACATGAAAAAGGGGCAAATTATTTTTCATTCAGTTCGATAAACAGAAACTCCCATAGTTAGGCGTTCGTTTTCAATAGCGTCCTTGGGCAGGGGTGAGGGGAAATGGAAATTACGATAGGCATCTTTCACTGGCTGCCTTCTCTGAGGTAGATATCAAGAAAACCTTAATTGGTCTTGTTGGATGTGTGCTGATCAGATGTGTGCATCTCTGTGATAATACTTCTGTAGAACAAAAAGTTGGGCCCAGGGAATAAAAGCAGAGAAGGTATTTTTATTATGCTGGTATAGTAATTATTGCTGAAGCATAACAACCGTATAAATGGACAGAGCTAAGCTAAATGGTTTAGCTGAAAACCTAAAGTCATCCGCCGTAGTAAAAATAACTCTTTATTATCCCTGTAGTGCATTTGTAACAACAGCAAAAGAAAATCAATACAGGCAGATATGTGGATGGGAAAATGTCATTTTGACAAATACAAGCCTTTTGTCTGAGAGGTGATTGAATCTTGACTGATGCCTTTTCCTTGGACCCTGAATAATTTATTGGTGACCATTTGAAAACAACCATACTTCATTACAAAATACACCTGTGTATACGTTTATGTTTTGCTTTTAAAATGAAATTCATCTCTAAAATTAAATACATTAAATAAAAGTATGATTTTTATCCATCATGAAGTAATCTTAAATCAGAATACAGTAATGTTGTGATTGTGATTTGTATGTCCTACTGTAATTGTTGATCTAAATACTTATTATCCTTCTAACAGTAAACCTTTGGACTATGTTTCAAGCTGCTCAGAAACTAGGAGGGTACGAACTGGTGAGTGTTTACTGTTATTCACCGTAACTTACATTTGTATTTTTCCTCTAGGTTTGTGATATTTCAGAAAAGAGAAAAAAATAAAAATCTGAACCATTTTAGGCTTTCTGTCAGCAGTGTGTTTACTAGACAGGGCTTGGATGAGACTTAGATCTGCATTTGGCAAAATCATGCAGTTGTTGTAAAATCTACAAGTGGAAAACATATGTAACTCTTTTCTGTCAAGGAAATTAGTAGGGTCTGTAATTTTTTCCCATGTTGAGACTCAGAAGGGACTATTATTGTACAACAAGCCAACAGCACAATAAAGAAATTTCACTTGGCAGCTTACCTGGCATCTGTTCATTTCTAATATGGGAAAAGTATTTAAGACTTTCAGCATAATCAGTTAAAGCCATTAAGATGCTGTAAACTACTCTGCCTTTGTGAATTAGTAGTGTAAAAAAAAAGAGAGAAATAGAGAGAGACAGCCAAATTGTTTATGCTCTCAATAAACAGGAAGTTATTAATGTAATTTCAAAGGCTTCTTTCAAGCTTTCTATCTGCTTGTTTTATCGCATAGTTTAGCCTACTTCTTTGTGTACAGGAAGCAAAGTGGTTTGCGTACGTACTGTATTGAAATTATTCAAAATACAGTTATGAGTCGCAAGTTGCCATTAAAATCATTCAGTTTGCTCTGCCCACCTTAAATGAGTTAGAAGCAGATGACATCTGTAATAAAAATCAGTTTACACAGGATGATGATGTCATTGGAAATATTTACATTGCACACAATGATCAGATTAAACTCCATAGCTGGTGTAGTAGCTGATCTAAAAACATTTTATATTCCAGCCAAAAGTCAACTTTAAACCTGTTTTACTGATAAAAGCAAAGTGAAAACAAACTGCAGTCAAGACAAATGAAAGCCTGTGAAATAGGGTTTGTGCAATGAGCCAGAGAAAATTAATTCTATGCATATGGGTTCACATAGTGACAAAAACCAAATGCAGATTGTTGAAACGTACGTAATAAAGTGAAAGCTTACTCTATAAACAAAGTATCAAGTGATTTTATACAACTATGTGAAAGTTATCTTCAAATATTTGAAATCTCAAAGTGACACTAATCATTTCATTTGCAAAAGGCAAAGAATCTGTTTAGAGTCTTTTTTTCTCTTGTTAGTCTTCCAGTGATTGCATGTTACCAATCTCCTACTTAAATTTCTGTTTATATATACATTGGTAATTTAAGTCAGACCTCTATGTTAATAACATATACTTTTTTTTTTTAAGTTTAATTTTACTATAAGCAATCACCCAGAGCACATACAAGAACACCACTCCCTATCTAAATAAATATTACATTACACATAGTTATGTGTTCGTCACAAGTTTATTATTATTTAGGTTGCTTAAGGGTTTAGTGTGGTAACCTGTAGCCTTTAAGGGGTGGCTCATTGTTGGGAAAGGAAACCATCAATTAAAATAGGAGAACATTCCTCCATTAATTTGTTTCAGTTGGAGCTCTCCTGCAAGCTTATCAGGGGATTAACTCTTTCTGTGCTGATTGGGTGGAATTCAACAAATGTTTTCCTGCAAAGCTCCACAAAGCAACATTTAAATTGTTACAGCCTGAAGGGGGTTTCAGTTTTGTCTAGCATAAATTGTTAAATAAGTAACGGCTATTTTTGTATTATTATTATTGACATTGGGTTCTTTGTAATTCCCTGTGCCTAATTCAATTCATGTAGTATAACATTTGGTCCACTTTGATGAGACTTAATATTATACAGGTGTAACTGTATTAATTTAGTATTTTAGTTGTTATCATTATGTTGTAAGTATGTGTTTATTTTAATACACATTAGTATTAAAATATCCTTTGTTTTTCATTGTTTATAGTGTTGGTCACTTTTCTCTAAGCAAGTGTGGAGTATACATAGCACAATGCAGATACTTTAAGCATATCATCACAACACAGAGGAAAAATGAATCGCCAAATAGCTTCCGCTGATAAAGGTAGCCTCTGTATCTCATGTGGATGTTGATGAGATGTTCAAGAAATGGTCCAGCTGTGTCTACAGAGACATAGTATTTACGCAATGAATAGCCAAATTCTACTTAATAATGTGAGCCTTGAGTTCCAGCACACAGGCGTAGAATGGGACCAACGCTATAGCACTGTGACCTTTATTTTATTACGCCTCCATACCCAAAACGCTGTCTTGCTTTCTGCCCAGATCACAGCCCGCCGACAGTGGAAGAATGTGTACGACGAGCTGGGCGGCAATCCTGGAAGCACGAGCGCGGCAACTTGCACTCGGAGGCATTACGAAAGGTACAGCCCCCGTCACCGGAAATTAAACGTGCACTGAATGGAGTAGCATCCACAGCAACAACAAACTGTATTTTCCACAATCCGCCGCACAAAACGATGCATTTACATGGCTATAGCTCAAAGGAGCACGTGTTGTGTAGGCCACAGGAGCCTGGCCTGGCTGGGGCCCTCCCACATCAGCAAGCTCGGACCTTATACTAAATTGTTTACTTTAAAGTTGATGCACAAACTAATATCCTGCAAAAATAAAATTGGAAACGTCTGTACCCTGAGGGGTGGATTGCGGATGTTTTCTGTTCAGCAGGCGAAAGTGTAATTATTGAACTTAATCTGTCCAGTAAATGATGCTGTTCTTTGCTTTGGTGGAGGATGACAGTCCATGCTGCCTGGGGTGTTTTATATGTTATATATGTTTTGTCCAATGGTGGATTCCTAACTTCCACTCTGGGAAGAGCAATGGCTGTGTGTTAGGGGCACAGTTTGGCTGTTATCTTCCTCTCCTGTCGCTGCCAAGAAAAGACTCCATCACAAGTAGACGTTTCAGTTCTCGTGATTATTTTAATCCTTCAAAAGCAATATTATTTCTTAAAAGGGCCAACATCCAGGCTTACATTTTTTCTCCTGGAAAATTCTCAGCAAACAATGTAACTCAACCTAGCAGAAATTGAATAAATCCATAAGAAATATGTTTTCAACTCCTGTCGTCCCTCTTAGTCTTTGAAGGTACCCATTATGGTAAGACAGAGTTTCCTTTCCGAGTATTTATTTTTTAAATAAAATGTCTAAGCGGTTTCCATTCTTTACAGGATTGCTATAAAACTCCTCGGCATGGGTTATTTCAATTTTCGGTTTATTACCAGCATCGGAAAGGTGAATTTTGGAATTGGCAATTAAAGAAAACGATTGAATTCCCCATATATTGCTCTTGGGAACACCACAGTGCATTAGTGTAGATAAGACAGAGTTTGGATTAATTTAATTCATTTTCTATGATTGTGCTGCCTAAAGCAATGTAAATGTCTTTGCTTTCTCTAAAGAGTGAGAATCAATATCTAACATCCAGGAAGTTACTAACGCCATACTAAAAGGGCTTATTAAGGTATGTATTTAACTGGTTGCTAAGATTAGCTATCAGCACTGTAACACTTGGATTAAAAAAATTAGGTCATAAAAAATTTGATTAATAACCTTGAAAGAGACTGCAGTATTCTTTCTCTTCTATTTCACGCTGCTTTTTAATTATATAGGTCAATGCCATTGATCAATTATGACCCTGTTATTTATTTAATCTTCTCGTTGATAGAGAGCGTTTTGTTCCAGAAATGTTCTGTGTAAAATACTGTTGTGCAGATAACAGTCCACAGACCTCATAATCTACTTCATATCAATTTAAAAAATATTTTCTCTTACTCGTTGTGTTTTTTACGAACATAATTACATGACAGATCCATGGCAACAGTGTGATTTATAACAATTTCCATTCTGTGTAGGGAGCATTTTTCCCATAGTATGTCACAGAAGCTAGTAAATCCCACAGACTTCAATTAAAATCCACTTTAATTTGCTATCATATATATATATATATATATATATATATTAATATATAGTGTTTATTTTAAACCTTTGAAAGGATGACTTTATTTAGCTTCTGTCTGATAAAACAGAAAAAAACATGTACTCTGGAAGACAAATACGGAGAATTGCATTTCAGAAAAATACAGGCACGTCAATTCTTCATAGTGCTTTATTGATTTTTTTTATTCCCTTTTGAATTAATGTTTGCCCTAAATTCATACAAGGCATGGTTCAGAGAATGCATCTCTTAACCTGTAGTGAATATGACAGATTTTAATGTAGGGCTTCTGAGTAAATTTTAATGATATAGCATAGAACCAATGCTCCTAAACAGCATATTAAATCAGCTGTTCCTTTCCCCTTGAGAGAATGATTCTTTATTTAACATCGCAATGGCAGTAAAAACAAAGGGAAAAGATTATTGTTTATAATGCTTTATGAGATTAAACACTGGAGTTATTTAGATCCAGAGCGTTTCATATCATTTAAAGTCTACAAATAATATCTTAATATTTTAAAATTAATGTAGCTTTAGTATAATTAATGATAAATATGTTTTCATTATTCTTTTTTAATACATGATCACAGCCAGTTTTCTGTGTAGACAAAGGTACCTGATTGCATCTCTGATTTATTAATGTGTGTATCAACGTGATTTTCATTAAACAATTTGAGCCTCATTTCCACTCTTTTGCTGTCACCGTTTCCTTCTTTGACAGCAGAAAAGTGCCTGTGCCAGTAGCTTGAGTCGGAGATGATTAACACTACACGAATCTCAGTGTTTTCCAATTAGGAATCTGCTGTGAGGTATTTTGTCTGTGGTGTCTGCAGTTTGCTTTGCCAATCACTCTCAATAGTGTAGTCCAGCTCTTAGCGTCGATCAATATGCTAAATCAGTTAGTCTTCCCACTGCAGAGTGGATAGTTCGAACAACAGCCAATAATGTGTAACTGACCTGTGTTAAACATTTACAAAGGTTAGACTTTGCTTTCTTGGGTTTGCTTCCAGTTCTGTCTTCTGCTCACATTCCCCACTTTTCCTAATTTGCAGATTAACAGTCTTTTTTTTTGTCAAGACTTAGTTTTGGAACACAGATTTTTGCTGTTAGCAACCACAGTATTGATGTAGTTTCATATTCACAGAAGGCTTATTTATGGTTTATGGCATTCGAGTGTCTTGAGGAAAATCACGCCTGTGTTTGTATTGCAAAAAAATCTTCCTAGGGACTTGGCAGGAAGATAGAAGCTTTTCATTTTATATGTTTAAAATCATTATTAAGAGATTGGCTCCAATGGAAACTAAATCAAAGAGTCAAACAGCAAAATGTGCCTATAAAAGAGTGAAGCAAGCATTACAGGACATTATTATACACAAGAATGCAGCACTTTCAGCATATTATTCAACGCTTTTAATAATTAAAGTTTCCTGTTCAAACGTTAATGGCTTTTAGCCTTTGGGGATCGGTGAGGTAATTTTAGGTCTAAAAGCCAGGCATGACAAAAGGCATATTTTGGCATTCCTTAACAGCCCTGTTCAACTGTGTGAATCCGGATTAGTTCAAGGGTCAACTTCTTAACAAATCATCTGAGTGAGTTACCAAAGCCTAAGAGTGAAGGAGGTGATATTGTGGTTGTTTGTTTTTCTTTTTTCTTGTTGTTTGTTTTTTTTTATTCAGCAGTTGGCAGTTGCAAGGACAGAGTCCAACGTTTAAAGGACTCCAAACGATCTTAATTATAACCATGCCAGTTCAATCATGGCTTTCCAGAAGTGATAATTAAAATCTTGTTTTGGTTTTCAATATAAGCTGAAGCAGATCGCCTCGGGCCCTAGCTCTGCCGCTGCCTTCATCGTGTTCAGTAACAGGCATCCAGTTGTTTGTTTAACATTCATTTAGCATCAGAAACCTGCTGAACTGCAATCTAGACGTGCTCCAGCCCTGCTGCCCCCCATTGTCTCCTCTCTTTACTGCGGCTCGGCAGTAATTTAAACTGTCAGAAACCGACATTTTAGAAACCACTCATTAACCGTTCACCTAAATTGAAAAATGGCTGTGATCTGGGATAAGAGGCTGCTCTAGGAATCTCCTCTCGGAAGTATTTGTTGGATTTTAAATTTTTACTTTTTGATTTAATTTAATTTGTATTTTGGGGGAGGGACAGTTTTTTAATTGAAAAAATGTTAACCTGACCACATTTTAACAATCGTATAGTGTAAAGAAATTAGAATTAGATTAGGAGAATAATAATCATCATCGTCTTCATCATAATCATAATAATAACAAAATGTGAGCTATAAATACACATAGCATAGAGAATCAATAAAAGGACAACCTGCTAAAGTTAGTTATCTGTAAATGACGCACAGTGAAGGAGTAGTATGGCTTAGGAAATTCAATAATATTGTTTGACTTAATCGACCGGAATAATTTGTCTGAAACCACTTCCTATTTAAGGGGGTTTTGTTTACCTCCCTCCAGTGGGCAGTGTGCCATCTGCTGATCAAGAAGCAGAATGACAGTACTGGAATTATTATTATTATTATTATTATTATTATTATTATGGCTTTTGTTGTTGTTATTGGTGTTGTTTGTAGTGGTATTGGAGAGTTTTCTTTTGGAAGAACTGTCATTTGTAATTTTGTCCCTGAAATGTTGTGTCACTGAAAGGTGATTCTCTGGCAGTGAAAGCTCATTCCAGAGAGTGAAAGCGTCCTACTCCGCAGTGGGGATTGTTTCAGTGTGTATTCCTGTCAGCTTCAGAGCAAGCTGCGATAACCAGGCCCATATCACTCGATTCGAGCAGGATCCCAGGCCTGGTGTTCAGAGGTGAGAACACAGGGGGAATTCAGAGGACTGAGCAAGAGAAGTGAAAGGCATGTTTTATTCTCAAGTCTGAGCCTTTTCTTGGTTCCTTTATTTTACAGCATTGAATATATTGATATCAGTCGTGTTTATGTGCACATTTTGGGTGTATGTTTTGATTTTGTAATGTATAGGTCTAATCTACATCCATAATTCTGTGGTTAACATGCCCAGGTGCAATTATTTTTGAGAGGATGGGTGTGTTTGT
The DNA here is from genome assembly GCF_036373705.1 of Amia ocellicauda. NCBI lineage: Eukaryota > Metazoa > Chordata > Actinopteri > Amiiformes > Amiidae > Amia > Amia ocellicauda. The sequence continues at coordinate 19,680,989 of NC_089869.1, forward strand.
GTTTGTTGAATAGGAGCACATCATCTGTTTATTGTAAGACGTGTACTGTGTCAGGGAAACTGTCTATCAGCACCCCATATGATTTCATGTGTAAGTGTCCATACAGTAGTACAGAGATGAATGTTTGTGTGCAGATGCACTCTGGGGTGTATTTATAGAGTTTGCAGTTCTCCCCACTTCCACCGCGGTGGTGCAGTTGCGGTTAAAACAAGATGTTAATAAAGAATCACAGGCTCAGGAGCGCAGCCGTTGCTTTGTTTCTATGATGAGGCTCTGCAAACAGAGAGCTTAATCTACCTCAACGAGAATTGGCTTCCTATGTGCAGCAGCACCGATGGCATTTCAGGATATTGCGAAATGTTATATTTGTGAGGTTACCTGGAATTTACGCAGCAGGACCTGAAGTGAATTGCTCTTCAAGGAAATGCTTATAATAAGTGTTAATATTGTCATACGTGGTCTTGCTTTAGCAAATAATACTAAAAATAAATGATTATTTCTCTGTCATTTTACAGTCATTATCCTGATATTACTTTGCTATTTCTGTTCAGGTTTGATGTGGTTTTTCTTTCCTGAGCTGCAGCACTGCGCATGCTCAGTACTGATGCTGAGAATAACTGCTGCACTTTGTATAATTATTATGTTCTTTGAGTAAGATTATATAAAGAGCTGTGTTCTGAATACTTATTATGGAAATGAATGTTATATAAGATTAGGCTTAGAAGCTCTGTGGAAGTCGACTCTGCCACAGAATCTTATTACGCACTCAGCAGCACTCCCTGTGGAATAACTTCGCATAGACCTTAATACAGATAAAGGATGTACACAGAAGAATTTCAATTTACCTCCATTTTTATCCATGCATCTTTCTCTGTCGCACCAACCTTATCTGTCTGGGGTGAAAAAAACAACAACAGAAAATGTGCTAGGTGTGCACATGTTTTTATTAATGATGGCGTTTATTTCTCATTCCTGTGTCGTTCTTTCTCCTCCTGTTGTTTAATATTTTAACCGTAAAGTATAATAAATCAATCTTAAAAAAGAAGCACTTGCAGAAGTCTACAGTAGCAGCAGTTTGCACACGGTTTGTGGGTTACTAACAGGAAGAGGTGGGTTAATATTTCGTTTGGCTTTTAATGAATGAGAGGTTAAGCGTCTGTCCACACACTCCACTATTATGTGAACACTTTGTGTGCTGTGTATATTTCAAAATCAAACTAGAAAACATCCGAAGACCTCATCCAACTTAATGTTAATAATGTCAGTCTTGCTGCCTTGAACAGTTTCTTTGTGAAGTATTACTAAAACTATATGTGTGTATATATTTATATATACACACACACACTGGATTGTACAGTGTATATGACTAAAGGGCAAAGAGTGGGCATTTAACCAAAAGTAGGCCATAGTCATTGACTCAGACAGGGCTACTGTTGTTGTAGTGTTATTCATAGTAGGTAGATGGATTCAATTTACAGTTGAAGTTAATACAATTCTAAGGTAGAGCAGATTACTGTCAAACACTGAGCAATCACAAACAGTTTACATAATTTAAGAAATCGTCAAATACAGTATACCGCAGGAATTGATTTAACTGCCGAAACATCCACAGGGTAAAATGTCCAGTGTATCACCATTTCATTTTGTTTCAGCGAAGGAAACGACATTAAAGCTGAGCTACCCAGTGGGGCAAAAACAAAAATGGGAAGTGAACTTATTTACATACAAACTATCAACACAGAGCCGTGGCATTCCCCTCAGGCACTAGTGCATGCATGTTGTTGAAAAGAGGAAATTAAAATATGACTTTCAGTTTAGTAATGAAATTAAGGACATTGGATTCCCCTTCTCTTTGGCTATTAAGGAATTTTAGTTTGACATTACATTTGATTTAAATGTCTGAAGACAGTAGATTTATAATAATTAACATATCGTTTGTAATCATAATGTTGCATTCGAGCAGCTAAAATAAGATGTTAACGTTTTGTTTCTTTTAATCTGGTAACAATAAGCTTACTCTGTTAATAGGCACTGTGGAATAAAAACTATAAACACAGAACCGCAAGACATCCCCTTGTGTACCCTGTGAATGTGGTTATTTCTATCCGGAAATAAACGTAGGGTGGAAGATGGCAGATATAGATATGGCTATAGATACAGATATAGATATATATTTATAAATGGATGAAATCACATATGGGCCATTTTACTGTTTAAGCTTGCGAAAAAGACAGTTTCTATATGTTTCCAAGAATGATTTATTACCCCGAATGTTAATGAAATTACCACATACAATGCTTTGATCTCTACAGATTGTCACATGGTCACTGATGATCTTTGACCAGCTGGTCATCTGTGATTCTGACCCTGCTGGCATTCATCCAGGCGACGCATAGCCAGCTTGAATTAAGTTGGTATGCAGTATTTCTATCAAGTCCACTGCATGACGGCTTTCTGAATTTCAATATTTATGTTTGCCTTTTTAGGAACTACATTTTTTCAAAAGCTGTGAATATCTAACCTTGAGATCTCAGCCTATAAAAAAATGTGTGTGTGTGTACATGTGCTGAGGTTATTTTTAAGTGATGTTGTAATTGTCTGTTCACAGTTTGATTTCAGTAGTATTACGGGCAGCCTAGTTACATTTTATAGCTGCAGCTGTGCCTATAGATAGTGGGCATGGTTCAATGCAGATCCTAGTGGTTAGAGAGACACTGCTGTAAATAAGGCGATGCAAAATGCAAAGTTCAAATGTTATGTAATCAAGACGTGCTATGTAATAATGCGTTAGCCGGCACATCAAAAAGTGGGGCTAGTAAGAGCACCTAAAATTGGCCCCAAGACACAATATGATGCTTTATATATTTTACTTTGTATATGTCAGCTAAAGTGTCATTCGGTTTATCAGTCAAACTCTATTTTTGTTGTCGTTGTTGTATGTTTGATGTCTTTCTACTACCTGTTGGGCCTGCTTCGAATTCACCCATCATTTTCATAACATTGGGCGCAGATGCACGTTCCCTTTAATTCTCATTTAATTTCCTTTGTTTCAATCAGACGATAAAGCAAACAAAGATCACACCTGAGCCCGTGACTTCCCCACAAAGTGACTATATATTTGTTTGTCTGAATGTTTATGCAGACCCTTTAAATAGCTTTCTAAGCTGATAATTACAGCCAACTTCTCTGCTGTGGTGGAGCTATTTGGAAGGAAGGAATTTCATATTAAGGGTTCCATTTACCAGAACTTCTTCAGCTGCATTATGTTATGTACTTTTCTGTTTGAAAGAGGACATAATTATACTGCTTCCTCTGAAAACATTGAGTGAATAATTTTTAGCACATCCTGCGTCCCCAGAGACTGTGTTTATTTTCATATCTGAAATAACCACAACGATTATTGAAGAAAATGTTCTACGTTAACATTAAAGTTCATAGTGGCCATATATTATCATAAAACTTGTCGTACATGTTTGAACAGCACACGATTAGGGTTTTGTAGTTTCATTGGGGCATATAATCTGTGATTGTTCTATATATATATATTGTATATTTTGTTAAGCTTTTTGTATTTTGTAGCTGCTGAACTGAGCTTTACATGGTGGTACCAGTAACATAACATAACGAATGATTCATAGTGTACCATTAGGTATGCATGTTAGTTTAAACTTGTGTTGAGAGATAAAATCGGTTACTTCAGACTTGGTGTCAAATGTTGAAAGAAAAGTCACATCCTGTGGGTAATTCTTGGCTTTGCTGTTTTTGCTGCTCAAACCCTGTGAGTGAGCACACAGTAAATGGATCTCAGAGTATGGGCACTTAAAATATGTTTTTGTACCTCAGAGCAAATTCAAGATTATCTTGTTTGTGGTTCATTTCTCAGTGACATGTGTTATAACCCTTTGCCAAAGGTGCAATATTCCTGACAATGGAAAAACACACAGTCACTCTCTCTCTCCCTCTCCCTCCCTCTCTTGCTCTCTCACTCACACACACACACACACACATACTCACATGAATGTAACACCTTGTTTTAAAAACAGCAAAACAGCTGATGACTGTTCTTTCCAGCCCACTCCCCCCATCCTCTCTCCCATATTATTTTATCTTTTCCCCCTTTTCTCTTTCCCTATCTCACTTTCTAGTTCTTTATTCCCCCCCTCTCTCTCCCTCTCTCCCTCTCTCCCTCTCTCTCTCATAAAGGAACATTTAATTGCAGATTTCCTGCTCTTGGCACTGGGCCTTTGACCAGCTGTGTGAAATGTAGTTTTACTGCTGTCTTACTGCCAGCTGCTGAGCTCAGTGAAAAATAACAAAAAATAAAATCTTGCAGACCCACTTGAACTCTTAAAAGCATTTTTTTTCTCTCGGAAAGGAAATAAGCTACTCTACCTAATTTGCAAAGAAATGAATTATTTTTGCCACAGTGTTTTTTTTTTTTTTTTTTATAAAGCAAAAGAGGAAAGGGGCAGTTATGAGAAATGTCCATAGAAGGGAATGTGGAAAGAATGATGTTGCTTTTTCATCTTGTTCTGTTCTCTGACTTCTCACCTTGCTGAGCAGCCATTTCCACTTTTGTTTAAACAGTCCAAAAAAAAGAAAAGGGGCATAAAAAAACAACACTAATGTAAATTACTTTGTAAATCTTGCAAAGGGAAACCACAAGGTCAAAAGGTAACATGTGCCATTTAATACAAGTTAAAGGGGCCAATGGTGAGACCCGGGTACACAACATGAGGCTGGGCGCGGGTTTTAAAACACACTTTAAGTTCAGATTTTCAGATTTCACAGGATTAGTTGTGAACAGGATAAGTCTTTGTGTGCATTATTATGCTTTCATTATATAAACATTAACTGAAACATTACAGTGGGAATCAGGTATTTGGCAGCTGTGTGCTATTTTGATTTGTCTGCATAGAGAGAGCGTTTTCCAGTTTTAGCAGCTGTAACATGTTTAAACTCTTTTGGTAATGGGATCTGAAGATGAATGTTCCCTCTGGGCTCCTGCTTAGCTTCATTGCTGGCTCGCCGCCAAATTGTAGCCAGCATAGTTTTTATTCATGGTTCTTTGCACACATCATGCCTGAGCATGCTCATTTGAAAAGTGTTTTCTGGTGAAACTGTGTTTGGCGTCTGTGTTTGTGATCTCGGTATTGGGCTAAACAATAGAGAGAATCGCACAGGATGTGAACTCGTTTCAAGGTGCAGTCTTAACATCATCATGATTGTAAAAATGCATGTTGTGTTTAATGCAGCAGCTTTTTTTTTTTTTTTTTTTTTTTTTCCCCTTCCAACTCATTTGTGTTATTTATATTCTAACAGCATTCCCTAACTCAATGCTGCAAAATGTGTTTTGACTATGTCTCCTCTAGCAGAGTTAATATTTATAATTCTCCATGCCTTGAATTATTCCCACTGTGACTCATTAATCACACAAAGCACATTATAAAAACTTAAAACCACTGGAGCAGAAACTGCGATTACAACGCAATATATCCCTTCCAATTACGAAATCTGTATCAGGTTTTCCTATCAAGAATGTGGAACAAAACAGATTAAAACAAAAATATCTCCAAAGTGTGTTTAATCAGGTTTGAAAAACATTACATAACCCTTAAAATATACCATATTCTCCGTTCGCATTGTCCTTGGCTGGCAGGCGTTTCTCCGGATGGCTGAAGGAGCTGCACGGCAGATATTTGATTAGGATGCAGCCATTGTGGGATTGAGAATTATAGTATCCTTATATCTTCAGTTTCTATAACCAAAAAGGCTTTTAATTAGGATCAAGTGCATTATCCCCCATCTGTTCACGGTTCAGCGATGCACAGGCATTTGTGTGGTGACATATAAAGCATCCTGCCTTAATAACAATATATCACTAAATACTTGCCTTTGATCAGAGTAGTTTCCCTTTTAGTTAAAAATACAGCCACCCAGAAAGTGCCCTTATTTTTTATTTATTTAAAACATTTGTTATGGTGATACATTTTGCAAGTTATGCAGATTTACACTGGCATGAATTACTATTGTCATCCCAATTTCAGTTTTAGCAAAACGTAGGCTGCACAGCGATTGCCAGTTTGCTGGTACTGATGTCTGGCAACTATGTAAATACAGATAGAAAAGTATGGCTTGAAATTATGCCCTGCTTACTTCAAAGGGGTCGTTGTGAAATTGATCTGGACAAAAGTGGTCTGTCTGGAAATCTAAAGTGATAGCCTACATAAGACACCCCCCCCCCCTGAAAATGACATCAATTTGATTCTATACCTGTGGTGGGACAGAGTTTTGGGCGGCCGAATTTCTTCACCTGTTACCTTTGCCTTTCTCCTCCTCCAGGCTCATCCTCCCGTATGAGAGACACATTAAAGGGGAGGAAGACAAGCCACTGCCCCCCGTGAAACCTCGCAAGCAGGAGAGCTGCTCCCAGGAGGGGGCCAGTAAAACAAAAGCGTCTGCGGCGAAGCGCGTCAAAGGCGAACAAAACCAAAAGCTGAAGAATGAGAAGGAGGTCTTTTTGAAAGGCCTGGAACCCTCGGGGGTCAGTTACTGATGCTCTCATTTACTACATCACAGCCGAGGAATACTTTCAGCTCTCCAAGAAACAGAAATGACAGAAATGTATTTTAGAGGAGACGCTGTCTTTATTTCATAAAAAAGCTGTCAAAGTCTTTAAGAAATAGTGCTGTCAGGAACAGCTGGTTTTAACATAATTATTTTAGCTTGACTAGGTTTTCTAACCACTCCACTACAGCATGTTAAATATAATGGAAGACTGAATATTTTTTTTTGCTTCAGCAGCTCCAAACAATTTGCACTATTTGTCTGTTTTTCTTTTCATTCTTTATTTTGTGCCTTTCATTCATTATGGCCGAAGTAAAGCATGTTCTTTTGCTTTGGTTGTATAATGGGTGTGGATGCCATTAAGCTTCCCTCAAAGCAAGTGAAAATATGATGCCAGATTTATTATTATCAACAATATTTATTCTTTGCAGAACGGGACAAACTCGTGGTTGCTGTGGAAATGCTTTATATCAAATCTGATCAGCTATTATGTGGAAAGTGAAGTGATGCCATATGTTGGTGTTACATAAACCACATACGCTATTTTTATCCCAAAAAGCCAATAAATCCATGGTGATTTGCAAATGTCTTTCCAGTTAAGTACAAATAGAAACAAAAAATGCACAGGCACTGAAAAGGAATGAAAAGGGGTTATTATTTTCATAAAAATATCTAAATGATTACAAAAGGAATGAAAGTGCTTTCAAATTTTGTATTGAAGTTCTGAAGTGTTACATCTAGTTTCATTTACCAGCAGCTACACAGCTTATATTAATTCAGCAATCCATGCAATGAATGATTGACTGTGCAGAAACAAAGACAGCCCTTATAAAAGCTAAATAGTTGTCCTGCGCTATGCTTTGCTCATCAGTCTGGTATGTTCTGTAATTTTAAAAGCTCTTGAGATCATTGATAGTGCATTGTAGGAAAAAAAAACTAAAAAGGGATTCTGGGAGAGAAAAGTAAACAAATGCAGGCCATAAAAGTGGAAAAAGTCAAATGTAATAGAGTATAACTCATGTAGTGCAGATCTTTGAAATTGCACCGCCAGGAACTCCAGTCTTGGGTAAATAACTGTCAAACTCATACTGGACTCACTCCTAATGGAAAGGGGTTTTTTTAGATGTAAATTTAGTAAACATGGAAATACCACACCACCAAAATGTCAAAGTACATAAGCAGGATGTTGCAATCTAAAAAATAATAATAATGAAGAAATACACTCAAATTAATTAAACCAAAATGCAAATGAATCAAAAATAATTAATACACATATATCCATATCTCTGTGATTGGGTCTTATATGTTACAGGCTTGAATTGAATAATTGATGCGCTTGTTATAACTAGACAGTGTTTCTGGAATCGTGACCAGATTTACAACAGCCAATCACGCCTCCTTGATGGGTCTCGAATCCTGACAGTTTAAAGGATCCAGACAATGTATTGCTGCGTGTTGCGCTAGAGTGACAACAGTCTTGAAAAGGACTGTCACTCAGCTGAGCCGAGAGCAGAAATCTGCGCTGACCCCCGGGGTCAGAGTGCGCGGCCCACACAATGGCCCGAATAGCAGGAAATGAGCACACAAGCCTGATTACTATAGAAACCTGCACAAAACGTGACCGTTTGATTTTTACACTTACACGTGAACAAAATATATAATATTGGAGTACTATAACGTATATAGTTAGTGGCTTGATTCCGGTATTTGACAAATAAAGAAAAACATCTGAAAGATTATAATATATATGAGGTTTGCTTGCACAACATCTGTTCTCATTACTATTGTCAATGTGAATAGATTAATAGGGTGGGGGGGGCTATTTCAAATGAAAAAGATTGCAATGTCTTGTTTATATTAAATACATCTGAAGTTTGACTTTAACTTATAACAGCAGTATTAAATTAGTTCAAAGGATACGCAGATGACTTTTCTATCCTTTAAGGGTTTTGCAACTTCTAATATATAAATAAATAAGTAGACCTAAAATGAATTCAGCTAACTTAACAATGCAAGAACCAGTTTGGCAAGAACTAATACAACCACATCATTTATCTGAGGCATTCTTTTACTAAGGGCACAAAACTCACATTTTTATTGCCGTCCCCGATGTCAAGCTACTAATTTACTTTCGGGGTATTTTACTGAGTGCACGAGTCATATTTTTACCATTGTTGCTTTATATAACCTAGATTTATTCCAGTGTTTACTTTGATGTTTGCCATGTCAATAATGCTCCCAGTTTGTTTCTCATTAGATTACTTCACTCTCTGGGTTAAGTTTCAGTTAAACACATCCATCTTACATTATTTAGCTGATGGATTATTTACTTTAAATGTGAAGATCAAATAACTGTATTTGCTTGAGATCGGCACACACAAATAAAGCTGGATCTCTGCAGTGCCTAACTAAAACTCGTGTCTTGTTACAGGTGTTTGACACTAAAGAGAAGAGTGAGGAGGCAGGAGACCTGGAGCCTCCGGTTGAGCCGCACAGTTTGGTGAAGGAGGACACAAAGAAAGAAGAGCAAGAAGAAGAAGAAGAAGAAGAAGAGGAGGAGGAGGAAGAAGAAGATGAAGATGATGATGAAGAACAAGAAGAAGAAGAAGAAATAAGGCTCCCAGTGAAAGAGGAGAGTTTGGACAACGGTGAAATAGAGGAAACCCCACTGCTGAACACACCTCCGAACCTGTCCGTACCATCAGAAGAAGACCCCTCAGAAATGGCCCACATCGACACTCCACTCCAGCCTCTGCCCGAGGTCATCACAGCCGCCGCTGCCGCCGCCGCCCCCAAGCCGCGGCTGCACAGCTTCATCGACCAGCTCAGCTGTGAACTTCAGGAGAAAGCCGCCAATGGTTTGGCCGCGGCCGCTCCTCCGTTATCTCATCACTCCCGCCCCCCGCAGGAGCAGAGGCACAACCACGTGTCTGAATATATCGGCCCCTGTGCTACTGGCAAGGTGGATCCATCGGTTCACAAAGAAACTCCCAGCCACGTTGGCATGGTGCTGCCCACCTTAAAACAGCAGCCTCCCGTAGCCCCGGCAGCTCCTGAGAGCATCACAGAGAAAGACATTGATCTGCCGGCCAAGGAAGAATCTCGTTTTAGTTACACGCCAATCTTGTATCCGAGGGGCAACCCTGGCATTATGTCTCCCTTGGCCAAGAAGAAGTTGTTATCGCAGGTCAGTGGGACAACCTTGCCTAATTATTCATTTGGCCCACCCCCGCCACTAGTAACTAGAAAGTGCATGAATAGTAATGCTGACGATTTAGCCGGTCTGCAAAATTTGCCGGTTTCGAGCGCAGAGACTGTTGTGATCAACAGACCGTCCGTCATCCAACACGTGCAGAGTTTTAAAATACGGAGCACGGAGGAGAGGAGGCCATCGTGTGAATCTTTGAAGCATGAACTGTCTGGGAAATCGGAGACCTTCCCCTGCGATTTCTCGAAAGCCCAGCTCAACTCTGGGGGGGAAAGCTATGTTGGGAGAACTGACGCTCACGATAGCATGGATATGACCTCCGATAAAAGGACAGTGCACCCCTCACAGGTACCGAATTTCCTGACTGAGTTTTATTCCTCACCTCACCTGCACAGTCTTTACCGACATACAGAGCACCACCTGAACAAAGAACAGTTGTCCAAATATCTGAGTAGAGACATGCTGTTCACTAGAGAACATGAGAACGCATCTAGTTTTACAAACACACACCCTGATAACATTGGTTTAAGTTACCGTTCTCCTTTGAGTCAAAAAGAGAAAAAATCCTCTGGTGAAATGACTTCTGATGACCAACCAACAGACTTAAGTCTTCCTAAGTCCTCTGTTCACAAACTGCCTTCATCCAAGCCCTCGGTGTGTGGTATCTCTCAGACGTTGATGCAGCAGGATGGCAAAACCCCACCACTCTTTCAAGTTGCCAGTAGCCAGGCTTCCAGTCTTGACTGCAACCCTAAGGCATGCCGGGTACCGCCAATGACCATGTCAACTCCCAAACAAGCCACTGAGCCTCCTCAGAGAGCTGTGGGGAAAACACAGAACGGGCGCGGAGAGGACACCTTGGTGCACAAGATGGACGAAATGGTGCGACCCATTCTGAGCACAAAAAGCAGTCCACAGAACATTGGAGCTGCTAGGCCTCTCAAGAGAAATCTGGAGGAGCTAGAGAGCGGTCCTCCTGAGAAAAAGATCAGAGCTGTGACACCCATGCATTCGGTGAAGGAGGCGACGGGGAAAGCGAAAACTCCCGAGCCCGAGGTGGGGGTAAACAAACCGACGGAGCCCATGCATGCTGTGCATGCCAGTAGCTTCTTGGATAGCCATAAGTTCCCCCTGCATTCGCCCATCTTCCCGGGATTGTACCCTGGAGCGTTCGTATCTCAGGTACAGGACATGTGCGACAGCCTGGGCTCCCACTTCCCCGCGGGTTACTCCCACTCTCTGCAGTACTTGAAAAACCAGGCTGTCATCTCTCCGCTCATGCCCCCCTTTGCCATCCATTCCTTCATGATGCAGAGGCAGCTCCTGGCCTCCTCTGCCAACCCCCCTCAGATATACCGACACTTGGCCGCGGCCCCCGTAGGAGCCGCTTACGGGGACCTCCTGCATCACAGCTTATACCCTTTATCTGCTCTGAACCCACAGCCGGCCTTCAGCCCCTCCCAGCTGTCCTCTGTGCACCCCAGTACCAAACTGTGATGAGACGTCACAGGAGCGCAGCGCAGGACAGCAGCAATAGCTTGACCTTACCTTGGCAGAGACATATACAGCTCCACTCATACGAACAGTGTTTTTCCAGTAAGCATGGCTACGTTATCGTATTTACAGGCAGCAGATTAACTGAAGATGCTTGAATCTGGGAACAATCCCTTTTTGCACCAGATTTTGCCACTTAATACAAGTTTATTGATTTGCACATTGTTTTGAATATGGGCCAATAGGCTGAGTATGTTTCATTCCTGCAATTTCATAATAGGTTTCATTTGCTGTTAATTTATAAAGGTGTAAAGGCGACGAGCAATAATGCAATGGAGATTTTGGCCCGGGTGACAGATGAGCATTATGATCAATAGGGCTGGATATCCAAAGGATGAAAAGCAAAGTGGTTCAACAAATCAATGCAATGTACAGAGCAATTTCAATAGATTCTGGGTTTTGTTGTTTTGAAACACTATGAAAAATTACAGAACACTGTTAAAGGCTCGCTGTCAGGAAAGTTCAATGTTCATTTTAATACTCGCGATGGTGCATTTCTTCTTATTTAATTTGCAGAGCTGCAGTGTGATGAAAAGTCGTTCATTTCAAGGAGACACCCATGCAGGGGGTTTGACATCATTAAGGATTTATAATGCCGTTGATTACAATCACATTGATATGAGAGGGTTGCAGGATATTTAATCAAATCTCTTCTAAGTAAAAGCAGTTTTTCTCCGTTGTTGTTGTTTGTTTGTTTTGTTAAAGAAACGATTGCACCGTCAATGTAACAAACATAATGTGAAGAAAAGATTCGCTCACCATTTGCTTTTTTATGCCATACACCACCCTACCTATAAATGACACTTTGCTCCGCTGATTTGAGTTTACCAGAATGCTGTAAAATACTTTTATTAAATATAGGATTAAGGTATCTGTATAATCAACAGAATTATTCCAACATTTCTTTAAATACTATTCACCGGCTACTGTAGTGTCTGACTGCTTTACACCACAGGTAACTATATAGTCATTTGTCATGGGGAAAGCAGTGCGTTGTCCAGGACTAGTTGAAGAATTAAAAACCCACGGCTCTCTCTCCTGAAGCTCATTCTTTTCTGATGTCTAGAATTGCAGATTCGGGTGCGAGTTGATAGCCGCAGATTTAAATGGGCAAATGTTTGGAAAGCTATTAGGATTCTTTTTAGGAGCACTTAGCTAAGCACACAACTCACAACCTTCACATTTTTAGGGCCATTGTCAGAAGGAGAAGAGAATCTATAATAGATATAATGGGGGGGAAATATGGCTTGATGACAGCAATCAATGAAAAGGTTATGTACAGTAATGATACATAATGTAATTTGAAAAAAGGGTGTATGTGATGACAAATAATAGAGGCTTATGTAATTATTTTTTGCACAAAGGATTTTAAAGGATAAATGTACCATTAGAGGAAATCCGATGTCAGAAATAATCCATTTTAAATGTGTTCGTAATAAAGACTAAATATTAGTTGAAAGAAATGTATTAGCTCCAGAATTATTTGGAGTAACACTCAAGGTTGCTATGTAACATTTTTAACAAGTAATAAAATGTTTTATAAGCATTAAAAGGCTACAGTTTATCAATTTGCACTGCTTTTGCTTTGGGTGCACATGACTTTACCATCAGCGTGTTACCTTGGAGTTAGTGTGCGTACACTTCTGTCATATTTAACCATGAATATTAAATATGAAAAGTGTGTTTCAGTCCTTTTTTTGCTTTGCAAGTATTTGTGCCTTTTATATTTGGCAAAAAAAAAAAAGAGCATCTTAAAGTACGTTTGCAAAAAGGTGGTCTAGTTTTGTCCTGTCTAGAACCCGGTGTAATTTATCTGTATTAGATCTCCAAACTGTGTGCAACACTGGGACCGATTTAAAAACACACAATGGGCCTGCGTTACTGGAAAGGAGTTTCACACTGTGTCCGCTCACACAGAACGATTCCTCCCGGCTCGGGTACTGTACGAGAGCACAGGTTCAGAGGAGATCGGAGTCGAGCACATCTGGCCCGCTTTCACAATGATCATTATAAGTGTAATGAGTCCTGGGAATTTCGAGGCCCCCGTGATTACAATGTTTGTCATGAGCACTTACAGGACCTCTTTCAGAGTCAGGCTGTCACATGCCGTGGTGTGTTGGTTTAAAGTTTCGCTCATGCTGTTCAGGCTTTCAAAACAAATGTTTATATAGTGTTTTTCTTTGCTGTCTTTGTTGTAAATAATGTATACTTTTGTCAGTCATCTTTTAGCTTTTGTTATTATGTGTATGGTGATTGTTTGTATATAGTAAAAGTAGAGCTGGTAACACTAAATAGTTCTGTCCTTGTTTTGAAGGTTATTGAGTGACCTTATCATTTAGGTTAAACACTACAGTTATGAATGCTGAGCCAACTATACACACTCAGTTTCTGTCCGTTTGTTTGTTTTGTATTGTTGGTTTCTAAATTGTACTTCTTGAAATGCTTTTGATACTATGTGCCATTAGTTTCCCAATCACATAGCTGGCAAAAAAATATTTTGTACTTTATGATCCACTGTATATTTAATTAAAAATATTTTACTACCTACTTCAATGTGTTTTTACTCAGCAGTGGTATTTTGCCCTATTGGACTCGAACTTAATTACTGTTTATTGGATTTTTTTTCTCTCAGCAGTGGAATAACATTTCTTAATTAGAGCCGTGTTTGAAATCATGCCGATAGCAAGGCCACAATGAATATTTTTCCCGTATGTGTATTACTGTGAAACCACTCTACCCACACTGAGTAATAAATAGTACACTTTTATGTAGTACTAGTAGCTACCTATGAGAGCCACATTGCTCATCTAAATATAAACTAGCAGTTTAAGGGGTTTGCAACCTAGCTTACATACTCCCTCTAGTGTTACAATGTAGTTTCACGTCTTTGTTGCACCAATAAAAGATTGATGACACAGGTAGTAAGTCTGTGACTCATCCCAGCAAAGTTACAGGAGAATAATTATTATAACCTAGTTTCAAAACATTTAGGATGGAAGAATTGAAAGAACTGCCAAGAACGTCACGTCTTTACGGAAATACTTGCTGCAATTTTATGTGGGCCGAATATTGTGTATTTTCCACACAAGAAATATATTACATTACATATATAACTTCTACTGTAAAATGTGTGTGTGTGTGTATATATATATATATATAAGAATTATTTTTGTGCTTTTTAATTCTTATGAAAGAAATCAAAACTATTCAGATTTTCTTTTTCTTTTAATAAAGGTACATTCTGGCACAGAGCTACTCCTTTGGCTAATACAGCAGTGAGCCACTGCCAGCAAACAGGATTCACAAGAATAGCTGATAGTATATGATGCATAAGAAATGTTCCACTCAGTCATTATCGTGGTATTTAGTCTTACAGCCAAAACAGTCATGGCATTCATTTGAAGCAATGCGATTTGGTGATTCATTTTTTTAAATAAATGTAGTTCGTGAAATTTCACAATATAACTATACATTTGATTTAAGAAAATGAGCTTAGAAAGACTTTCATTGATTTCTATGTAGGGCAAGTTAAAATACACCCCTTGGTTCAGACCAATCACCTCTTTCATTTTTAGTTTTCTCCTAAAGAATATGTGTTAAGAAAATTGTGTTAATTGATAGTTTAGTGGACAATATAAATAAAATCACAGAATAAATGCAAAGGTGTGTAAATTAAGGATTTAAAGGTGATAGTAATATCCATATGCAGAGTCCTTTTCTAATAAAGGAAACCATGAACTCATAATGTGAAATGCAAAGTTCCTGCAGCGGGAGTGCAGCTAAATCATCTTTTTTGACGTCTGTATTGAAGTTTCACAACCTTACATATACACATGCTTAGGCAATCCACATTAGGGAATTACCAGAAATTTAACACCAGTTTTGTGGGTTGAGTTTTTTTTTTTTTTTTTTTTAAAGAGGCCGTGGATGCTGTAATTCAGGTTGTGATGAGGATTATTTTGATTGTGCACTATGCCAAAGCTCTATGCAGTAATCATCTTGACATGCATTATAAAGTCAAAATGAATACAAGATGCATGTAGAATGGAACAAAAGTAAACCGAAGAATGGAACCATTATCAGACAAACCTAGAAACTCTTTGTGGTTAATGTGTTATCTGGTGGTTTCAGAAAAAGAAGGTCACTCAGTGCTATGAGCATTTAAAAAGCAAAAGGAAGCTGTATTTTGATGTCATCGATACTTCTCGTAAGTTTAATATGTACATTTCCTTAAAGAAATATGCCAGTTTGCATGGGCTGGGGTTGTGAAATTCTCTTGTAATTAAACTTCAAGAGGTGTTTTTCTTTCCCCCTTGTTCCAGGAAGACAGATTGCACATTCTTAAAACATTTGTCTGAATGTCTGTGAAACATGTCTCACTCCAAAAGCTGCTCCACACATTATCCCCGGGGACCGATTTGACATCTCTTTCGTTTCTAAAGCACCGCTAGAATTCAAGTTTCATATCTATTGTCACAACTACTTGTCGGATTCATTGTCGTAGTTCAAGTTGAATTTATGTTACTGGCGGACTTGCTGTAGAATAGAGCAGCTCATTATAGGCACACATACTTTTCTATATCTTCTGGATGACTGTCTGCTTCCAGTTCTCTGGGAATGTGTCCTATCTAGTTAACTGTACAGAGTGTGGGTGTGTTAAATAACTCCATTAAACAAAGCTGATATCTGCAGTTTGTGAGTTGAAAAGAACTAGGTGTTGTTATTCCACGTTTTTGTGTCGCCTCCCCTAGGAGCTGTAACAATGTGCACCTGTGTGAGAATTTGCTTCAGTTGTGATGTGTATTAAATCACCCGAAACATACTAAATGCATTAACTGTTAGTGATCCTGTTGTTTGCTGCAGAAGCGCGTCTCAGTTCAGGCAGGTATAGCACAGCCATGTTAACCTCTATCACAAAAATGGAAGTGCGCTATATTTAACCACGGTGTGTCTGAAGATACAAACGTTTTGGCTTGTTTTTCTTGCACCTTTGAAGACGAAAGTATGCACGTTTTCACCTTCTTCTCCCCTTGTTCAAAAATATAAATGTGTTCGTGTAGCCAGGTGCTTTGAGACCGAGCTGGGAGCTGCGGTTCATCCGAGTGGAAAGCTGAACCAGGAGAATAATCTGCATGGATTTCTGGTCATCCAACCTAAGGACTGCTCTCAGCGTGGCTCCATCTGCTGGTGTTGCACCGGCATCATCTCCACGATCGCGCTCCTGGCAGGGGAACCATCCCAGCGGGCCAAGACTGTATAAATAAAGTGTTGCATTCAAAACAGGATATATTTAGACTCTGATGTCACTCATTCAGTAAGACAGACTGTAACAAAAGTACAAAAAGGGAACTGACTAAATCAATACTGTCCTTTGTAATCTGATCCAAATGGCACGACAACCTGAGTGGATCACTGGAACCTCGGGAAATAAGTGCTGCAGTCGGGAGTAAAATGCTTTTGTTGTTTCTAAACAATGATGGTATATTAAGGGTTTTATTAAAAAAAATACCACCCTCCAGCTATGTCTTGTTGGATGAATTTAATATGCTTTCCTCTCTTCTCACTCTGAAGGGGGAAGATTCACCTGCTCCTTTCAACCCGACCGTTCCTGTTCCTCAGGGGATACCATTAGTGAAGCCAGCGAGTCCTGACCACCATCTCTCCGAGTCGGGATCCCTCGGCTCAGCGCGGGGAACTGACATACTTCCCCACATCGCACAGCCTGGGAAGATGGGCCTTGTATTGGTCTTGGTAAATCACTGTATTAAAGGGTTCACACTTGTGGGGGGTGGAAAAAAGCACGGTTCGAATTCTTCCACAGCCAGGCCTGGGAGTTCAAATGGTAAGGTGGGGTGTGGCAATATTTACATTTCTATATAAACTGTTCAAACGTGCAACCTGTGCTTTCACTGAGGAATATTCATCACACGAGGAGCTTGCACAACAGGCACGACAACGTCAAATATTTGCGAAAATTTTATATGGTTTCTTTGCTATCCTTTTCGAGACCCTTCTGTGTTTGCATGTTACTGTTGACTCTAGGACATATGACCTGGTTAAATGCGAACGGAGGCCAGATAAGGGTGACTTCCATCCTCAGACACAAAATCAACTGTAGCTCATTAATGCATTATGAATTATGGGCAGTTTATTCATATAAGACCAATTAAATTATAAAAAGCATAGAAAATTAATGTTTTTACGTCCAAATAAGGTGAACACAGCATGCATGGATTGTTTCCAGTACATTTTTATATAGATAGGGCACAGTGACATGTTTTGCAGTATGGAGTCCTGCATTGTGAAGTGTCCACCTCCCCAAAAACAAATAAAAACTTACACTCTCCCCGAACACCAATTAAAAATATACGTGAACACATGCCACAAGAAAACAGATGCACTTTGTATTTCATGTGGTACCGGCTTGTTTTTAATCCTTTTTTTTTCCTTGTCACATCAGGTACAGCTTATAAAGTGGTCATCATGATAAACGATGATTAGTCCTGCTGAAAGTGGCCAGTCGCTTCCAATGCACGGGCTCATTTGTAAGGGAGGCATACTTAAAGTATTTATTCTGGAGGACCGCAGGAAAACCACGGCACTGCAGGGCCAGCAAAAACAGTTCCAGGGGAAGTACCAGATGTACGATGAAAAAGAAAAATTAAGCAGGTTAAATGCGCAAAGGAAACGTTTAAATTAAAGTTGATTTGCACATCACGCCTTTACACGTTCGCCAGTGATTTGTACTTTTCCTCACATTCATGGTTTTCTTCTAAGTATGAAAAGGCTAGTTTAATTAATTTAGCTTATACTAACAGTTCAATGTAAAGCAGCTCTAGTCAAGACAAGCTCTTCATGATATTATTAATGCTAAATAATACATAAGTTTCCCTGCTACATAATACAGGAAGTAAAAGTTATTAAGACTTCATAGTATTTTATAACCCCTAACATAAGATTTGAAGGAAGTAAAGCATTTTAAATCTTAAAAACAACCACCAAACCCGCACACATAAAAATAGTAGTGTGTAAAGTGACATGTACAAAAAGTGACCAAAACAACCTAAAACGTACCCTGATCAGTACAGTAAGTTATTTTTGAGCAAGTTAGTCCGAGACATGAACACCGCTATGAAGGAAGGAGGTCACAGACATCACAGGTCTAAGTCTTGAGATGGTTTCCAGTTCTTCGGAGTCATCTTCTCCCTGAAGGACCTGAGTCTCTGGCGAGGGGCCGGGACCGGTCTGCCGCTCCCCTCGGGTGCTCGGCTCTCCGGCTCGGGGTCCTCCTGGCCGGCCCGGGTCTTGCGGCTCTGCAGCTGCTGGATGATGGCTGAGAACTTGCTGTCCAGGGAGGGCCTCCCGGAGCGAGTGCCTGACTTCCTCCAGCTGTTCTCCTTGCCGTGCTGAAGAGCGCCGCTCCAGGGCTGTGTGTAGGGCACCTGGCCCGGGGGGGGTGGGGGGGCGCGGCGCTTCTTGGGGGCCGCGGTGCCGGGGCCCCCGCCCCCCCCAGGAGACAACACAGTCTTCTGGACCACCATGGGGCAGGACCCCTCGAACAGGGCGGCCCAATGCGGTGCCTCCGCCTCCTCCTCCTGTCCGATGAGGAAGCGGCCTCCCGTCTCCTCGATTTTATTGTGGATGATGTCGGTCAGGCTCTCGGGCTTCTGCGGGGAATCAATACCTGCAATGACAAGGAACAACCGACTGTCGTCAAAAGACGCCCCTTCTCAACGCGCAGTGGATTAATCTACACACCCTGGCCTTGGAAGTGAACTTGACTGTGAAGCCGTTGCATTTAGTGTCTCTCAGGGGGGAGATCTGCGGTTTCTGTGTGCAGTGAAAATGAAACGCACTCACTTAGATCGTGGTAGACAGAGGTGGCCTGTTTTGTCAGGAATAAAGGGGGCCTCCTGGGGGACGTGACCTCAATCTTCATGAGCTCGGTGCAGCAATGCTTCCACTGACCTGAAAAGAAAATTGCCGTAAATAAGTAATGTGATTTCCCCCTCAGCGAGATTAACGAGACGTCATTATACCACATTACCACCATGGAAAACAGGTACTGAAGCTGCTCTACAAAAGGTCAAACTAGGACACTTACAGGCATTATATATATATATAAAAACCTAAAACTATTTATTAGTATTCATTTGGGGAGACACTCAGTCAGGTTTCTGGCATCCCACTAAATATGCCAAGCTTTCTTTCCTTTACGCTGATTTTGCACAAACTCGACTCACTCAGATCATACAAGTGCTGCCGGAAAGCCTCCGTCCAGTCTTGGAGCTCCTCGCTGCAGTCTGCCACAAAGACGTGAGTCATGGCTTCACCAGCTATGAGGTTGATAATTGTGAAGCTGTTGGATCTTTTCTTGGGGTCCTTATCGACTGCTCGAATCCTCGTTTCCTGTGTGCAATACAGATCAAAGCGATGTGCCACTTCCTGTCCTTTAAAACCCCCCCATTGTGCTTCGAACTCTATAATATAAATGACAGGACCAGTTCATAACCAGAAATGCGTGCTCAGCCTCAGAGATCGGGCATGATAGTATATCCCAGCCACTCATACTGAGCACCATAGAGTAACTGAAAAAGTCCAAACAGATCTAAGATATAAAGTCCACACCAGAGTGATTACATCTGATGAATGGAAGCGAATTAAACAACATGCTGCCATTACAGATCCCACATATCCCCTTGTGCAATATGCATTATCACTGCAAATGGTCTGATTGAACATTTAAAGCCAGTAACATCTAGGCTTTGGGGTTCCTCAGACATTACAGTCCTGTAGACATTTTGTTGTAAAAATAACAATTCCATTAAATACCAGCTCCTAGGACATGAGGTTGCAAGGGGAATACACAGTGTACACTTTCACAATTGCCTACCTTGTTGACAGGAATGACAATGGCAGCTTCCAGTTTAGCTTCAATCTCCTCTGGGGTGTAGTAGCAAGATATGCTGCCGGCCCTGAGAACACAATACAGCCGATTCCAGCTCAGGACGCCTCCGATGTTTTGCTGCATGGAGAGAGAACGGGTTTATTTATCGATATAGATTGATACCCAAGTGAGTTTCATAAAGTGGGCAGCAGCACATAGCTTCAATACCTCATTAAAAGCATTACTGATGAAACTCACTTCAAAGAATAATTTATATGTATATAAAAAAACATAATATATACAACAATCCCCCAAATTACCAGTACTCAACTTAAAGTCTCACATGTCATTAATGTATTCATCCAAAACCCAGTTACTAGACTTTCCCAGTGGTTTACAACCAGATTTGTGAGGCGTCTCAGAATAGTGACAGTCAGCAGAGAGCATTGGGGTCCATTGGGGAAAGACTATTTAAGTGAATTATTCTTCAAAGCTACAACAGTAGGTTTAACATAACTAGTGGCGTATGTCTTGAAACACTTCATGCCTTTTCTGTTGAAAAAGAGAAGTATAAAATGCATACAGAGACAGAACAGTCAGCAGAGTTATCCAAAAATATGACTTGCCTCAAGCGGACTGATAGAAGAATGAAACAGAAATGTCAAGCAACCAAAAAGGTTATTAAAATGGTTCTAGAGGGATATTGTACCACGCTAGCACAAGACACTACAGGGAGATGAAGCGCCGAATCGGCTGTCAAAATAAGGACGCAAATAAATGACAGACAAAACCAAACAAAAAGCAGGTTTCTTGTAACTGGAGATAAAAACAAGCACTGTAAAGAGATCAAAATCAGTTTTGCGATGCATAGATGTTAGCGAATCTTTCCTCCACTGAAAACGAACTGGTGTCTGAATTAATCACTTGCTCGGGCGGCTTGTAGATTACCTGCTGATTCAAGAATCCCCTCATCATGTCTTGTGTCATGCACTCCGGTTGTGCAATCAAGCGACAGCACATATTGCCATAGAGGGGCAGCCAGGAGGCGGCGTGCTCTGGTGCAGTGGACACAACGCAAAGAAAGATTTAAACACATTCATTATGCAGGCCTGCGAATCCTAAAAGTATTATTGGAACTTTATCAGCACCATCTGAAGTGAAGATTTGCATGATGCTGGTAAATCATTTAGTGCATAACCCAAGGGAGAGAGGGGAAAATATATAGATCTATAAATTTGCAATACCGAAGAACTTTTAAACATCATTAGCCTATGAACACAAAAAGCTCAATTACATAATATGTTGAAAGGCTTTGATCTATCTGCTTTAATGCAGCAGCAGCCACAGGAGCCGAATTTCTGTTATTAAGCTCCGTCGGTTTCAAGAAAGACATTCGTTATCCCTCTGTGGGTCCTGTTTCTACAGAGATCTTTGTCCTCTAAAATGAAATCTGTTCTTCGCCGTGCATTCAGAGAAACCAGTTTTAGTAAAAGCAGCTCATTTGCATAAAATATTCAGACATTAAAGAACTTGTCAGTGCATAATACATCAAAGATTTCAAAATGCAAGTAATTAATTGCCATGCATAGTGATTGCTGTGCTACTAATGTCATATGTAATACATTCCTCCTTTTTAAGCCATGGGGAGATTTAATGTTATTACAGGCATTCAGCCAAGAGCCCCCGAGTGCAAAAGAGCCTTTAGGTCTCCTAATGAGTCTGCTTTATTCCTTACACTTCTTTATTTACAGTATTTGCTTGGGTGTACTTTATATGCCATATGAATACTTAAGTCATACATTGGCTACAGCACACTTTCACCTTCCAATGGTCAAACTAACCAGGCCATTTCAAAGCCTGCTTATCATAAATAATGAATACAAGGCATGAAAAATCATGGGATTCTCGCAGACTGATGCCATGCGTCTTTTCTCCTAGTCTCGGGGGGGTTTACCGTTCTGTGTGATGAAGAGAGAAAGGGACTGGAAGGTGCCCTCAGCCTCCGCCAGGCTCAGGGTCGTTTGTGCCAGCAGGTTGTACTTTGAACCACTGGAAAGCAAACAAGGAAACATGTAAGCCAGGCTGACACAATCACTTTACAATCACTTAATTAGCCTACAAGTATCACTATGCTTCAGCACAAGAAATCAAACTGATCTGACTTTTTTCCCCCCCTCGTCCAGGCGGTGACGCAGGCTGCTCTTTCCATCACACGCTGTTCAACTGGCAGAGGACTAATTAGCTAATAAGAAACAAAGGGCAGCAGGTCGCTGATAATTGGTGGAGGGGAGCATTGACTCAGATTGAGTCAGGGAGCAGATACTGAGGTACTGACAGAGCCTGGAAACCTGCGCCTTCAGCCGAGGAACACAGAAACTTCTCCGGTCAGCATTTCTGAGAAAGTATTTGTAAACTATCTTCATTATTACAATAAAAATGACTTCAGTAGTCTCTTGCTCCCCACGCACAGCTCTCAAATGAATGGGAAACACAGAGTCCAGCTCTATAATAATCAAATGACTGTAGGGGTGGGGGGGGTGAGAAGTAGTGGTTGACGTACGCAGCGATGGGGTGGGACTGGAAGAATGACTCTGCATCTCCTCCCTCCTGCAGGGGGCAGAGTTTCCTCCCAGAGGCCTTGCTGAATGAGTTCCCCAGCTTCCTGGCCAGTTTCTTGGGGGTGTTGACCAACGACATTTCGTCCTCCATGGCACAGCTGTAGATCTCCAGCTTTAGCTCAAACTCCGGACCTGCCCGTTTGCTGGGAAAGTGACGAGAAGAATCGCGAGTCACTGATGAGCCCGAGAATGCAGATTCCAGTTTTCACATTTTAAAACGACGCATTGAATTAACATTTCATGATATTCTGCTGCAATCACAATAAACTTCTATACATATAGTCTTGAAGTCAATATACTTACAAAATTGTTACATTGTCAAAACAAATGTCTGTCATAGATCTATCCACGACCACCATCTCTGTGTCAAAGACCTCAGTTCCTATTTTCATTAGGCAGAACACTGCAACACGGCGCGAACCTGCCAAAAAGGTAGAAAAGAAAGGATTGAAACAAAACAGAAAAAGTTCCAAAGTTAATTTGTGTGGTGATTAAATCTAGATTAGAACTGAAGACATGTCAGATCCAAAGTATATAGTTTACTCATCAGATTTGATTATCTCAGAAATGTCCCACCGGGCTTGTCTAAATGTCATAATTCTGCCAAAAATCTGAAATCTCGTGTCCGTTACAAACAATTGCTTTTTATCTTCGCATAGTATGACGCAAGCAAACTATCATCTACTGCACAATATCACAGCAGACGTACAGTCAAGTCCTGTATTATTCAAATTGAAACCAGCTTTTTCTGCGGAGATCCCATCTGTTTTTTAGCAAGCATGCAAATGAATCTATATAAAACACCTACTTCCTCTGTTGTTGAAGTGATCAGAATCTTTCCACATTAATGGTATTCGGAGACCTAAAGAAGAAAACAGAATAAGTGATCTCTCTATCAAAAGGTTGGGGTTGGGATGACGCACAACTCACTCTAATGTTTCTACACGATTTCTTCAAACAAGAAATATATAAAGACGTTCACTGGAAAGCATTCTGATGGAAGCCAATCCATCCAGACGGTGTTTCAAGCTCAAAATAAAAAGTTGAAGGAATCAAATGCTGTCCAGAGAGATACTAAACAGAAGCCGTGCAGTCCTTATCGCTCAGCATAATATTCCACCATCTGTTTTCACTTTTATTTTAAATAATAATAATAAAGAATGAGAATGCAAGTATTGTTCTCGTTCGCAGAATGCTCTTCTCCCCGCTGACCAGAAAGATGGTTTTAATACAACTTCAAAGCTTATACTGAGACATGCACTTCTTTTACCTGATATGGCAACTTTTCCCTGGCATGCAATACGATCCTTTGGACCCTTATCCGAAGATCTGCAAAACAAAATATTTCACATTCAGAGTTTTCCATTAATTTGTTTGTCCTACTTGGATTGTATTCAACATGCAGCCTCTAGTGAAAAATCTTTTTTTGGCCCTGCTTAGCCAGTGGTCTTGAAAAACAAGACCACTGGCCTTGCACGACTAGGAGATGATGTTATCTCAGGGCTGCTTTATTAATACAGATTGGCTGGAGGTATCATTTAAAACTGGGCAAGAGGAGCCCACCTGCACAGTACGTGGATCATCCTGGCTTGTAGAGCGACTCCAGACGAAAGCCTCACCTTCGGGAATGTCTTTTCATGTTATGTTCCTCTTTCTTCTTCTGTACCTCCGTCATGTAGCCCAGGATACGCGTGTGGCAGGTCATCAGGTTCTTCGAAGCACTTAAAATCTGGTCTCTCTGTGTGCTGGCCACAAGCAGCTTGTACGCTCCTTCTCGCATACGAACCTCAAAGTCGATTTTCTCTTGAATATTCGTGTCCTACAGGAGAACAGGATAAAAAAATATACATATATATTGCTACACTTTCTAGTACCAAATTGAGGTGTTGTATTATTACACTGACAAACTAGACAAGATGACTAGGACACTTATTACTGAAAGACCATTTTCAGATGGGGGTGAGAGGGAGGAGGGGAGGGCAAACCACTTACACAGATTTACAAAAATACAGAATTGATGGTAAATGACTGAAGGCAATTTTGTTCAAAATATATATTTATATATAACCTAACAGTGTGGAAAGAAATGCTGTCTTGTCACTGGTTCAAAATAAAGGCAAAATGTAATGATTGCAACAAGAAAAAAATAAAAATAAAAATACCAATACCATTCTCTTCCAACAGCAGTGTTTATGTGAATATGATGAATATAGAATAGCGTAGGAAAAACAGCTGTACAGGAAAGACAGCACTGAATGTGCCTTTCTGGAAATATTAACTTATTTGGATGATAGGGAAAAGTTAAGACTTCAAAAATGTTAAACATGGCAAAGCATGGTTGCGGGTTGTTTTTAGGACTTCTGTCTGCAATGACTGAGATGGTATGTAAACACAATGCCAATAGGAAGCAATCTTCACTGCTTTTCCAGTCTAACCACTAAAAATAAGTTTCTGCTTTGAAACTGAAAAATAAGTGAGGCCCTCCTCAAGCATTTCATTTTGTTTCATTAGAACTACTTCTACAAGACAAATAGTGAAATGTATCGATACCTTGTTTACCCTGTTAAGCCATTTTAACATTGAACATATGTATATGTTTTCTGTAATGAAACAGTTCTGCATGCACAAAATTGCCTTCAAATCCCTAATGATGATGTACTACATCTGTGACACTAAAACAAAATTGCACTGGGGAAAACTATCTACTGAACCAGACAAGTGTAAAACATGTTGATGATGCTTATTAGATGAATGACTTATATCCCAATATTGCTCATGTTATATTGCTTGATTGTAAATGACAGTGCATTTAATTCAATGAGCATCACACGCATTGAGTCTCTTTTGCACAATGCAGATTTTCTTTTTCATCTGATTTCTTAATTGAATGTGAAAAAAGTAGACCTGTAAATTCAGCTGCTTACAAATCATACAGAGCTTAACATTTTAACATACAGCAGAAATGCATTATTGTAGAATACATTTAGGTCTTAAGTGTAGTATTTTAATTCATTGTTTCAAATCAATGTATTCTTCTGGGAAATTATCAAACCGATCTGTTTGGTACTGAATCTGAACCTGATGTGCAGAGGGAATCTAATCTGTCTGTCAATAATAAAAGTCATCATCGTCATAATCCATGTTTTACACACATTGCTACCTTCAGTTTCCTAGTAATCTGCCGTATGTACAATAAATTCATGTCGTCTATCATTTGAAGAGTGTCATTCAGACTTGCACAGCGTTGCATGCATTTTTCCTGTAGAGAACAGTGTGTTTAAAAGGTTAGTACAGGAAAGACACAAAATGCAATAGCTGTGTGCTGGAAGAGATGTAGCGATTCATACAAAAACGAGCCAGAATTCAACTCTTGTATTCTGTTGTGACAAAAGCCTTTGTTCATTCAAAAAAACTGACGTAGGGATTCATTTGCAAATGAATGGACGAGTGGACTAGCTAACCGTCTGTAACTTAATATCCCCATACTTGAAATATGCATGCACATTATTGTGAGTATTAGCAAAAAATAGAAGAAAACAATCTAACAATTTATTATAGGCAGCTTAATTTGATCATCAACTGGCTAACGACATTGCAAGTCTGCTTTCTAGTAGTATCTCTTTGCATGCAGCCTCATCAAGACGTTAATTAAAAATCCCCCTAAATCTTCACCTGTTCCTGCAAGAAGACGGCGCTCTCCCTGATTTTCTTCCTTTTGATCTCCATCCCAAGCGAAGAGCAGGACGACACCGTCGATCTGGCCCTTTCATTTCTGCAGAAAGTTTGAATATCCCGCTGCTGCTCCATACTCGCCATTCATACGCGGAACTGCGGCAGAGCCTCGCTGCGTCCCCTGCGTCACTGGCCACCGGCCGGGTCAAAGGTCGACAGAGCGTAAACAACAATGGGGCTGGACCATGTTTCAAATTTAAACAATGCAAGTTACAATGAGAAGCGTATTTTGCCGTCGGACTGAAATCAGACTAACAACCATTTAATACACCGACGCGTGTGCGGGGGGGGATATGCGGAACTGAGTCACGCATGTAACGTGTTCGCGCACCCCTCTGTCTGCGGCGTAATGGTTTCGTCCCCTTGTCTGTCTGAGGACGACGTTGCAAGATGCCAATAGCAGAGCGCTTGTGAGTGTCCTTAGTGTTTCTGTCTATAGCTTTTGCATTGATCTCAGAGTGACAATGTCATGTTTTTATTAATTGAGATTTAGCCACAATAATGAGTCACAAGACACCTTGCAAATGCAAATGTGTTGCAATTGGTGCGTGCATAGAATTGAATATCGTCTGATGCTGGGATGAATGGAAACAATAATAATTCATGTTTACATTGATGCTGAACCAGCCCCAGTGCTCAGATACACACACACACACACACACACACACACACACACACATATATATATACACATTTTAAGGTTACCAGTGTGCTAAATTGGCATTTGAATGAATGAAACAGCGATACTTCAATATATGTAATTAAATGTAGCTGCTGAATATTCTTTAAAGGGGCGTGTCTTCCAAAGTAGGGTTAGTGTGACGCAGTTCCAGCCCGCTGATTGGCTGTTTTAATTATCAGGCTGGTGGAAGCAGGGGAAATACCTGGCAGGAAAGACACATTGACAAGTGCACATGTATGACGTCCCCAGCGTGCAGGTAAACATGTCTGAAATACTCTGTGCAAGGATAGACGTGCATTGGTGTGTGTGTTTTCTGGTGCTGGCACAGAACTGAGCATCTTGCTATTTCAGACGGAGATGAAAAGACTAGCATCCAGCTGTTCTTAAAGTAGTACACCAGCATCGTTGTAGACTCTTGTTTGATTTATTTTATTCTCAGCAAATAGTATATCAATGCATGTTTACGGATTAATTTATTCCTGTTTATCTCTTATGGCGGGGGGTCCTGACCTGTTATGTGTTATCTGATAAGGTGTATTACTAGTCGGTGTGAATAAGCATACTAGTCACTGATAAATATAACTGAGGTGTCCAAGCGTGCGAAAATGTATTGTATATAACATGTTTTAGAGTTCAGTCAGTGAAGGATATCTTCAGTCTCCTTGAATTATAAAAGATGCTGATTCAGTAGACTGCGGATTAGCTGCAGATACATCTGAAATGTGGAGGAATATATTGAGGACAGTTGCAGGCGGGGGAAGGGGTTACCACAGTGTGAAAATGATACGTTTTCTGCCTACTTTCACTTGCGTTCTTTATATGTATTTTTCCACCATAAAACAAGTCATGACTGTAAATTATGAAATGTGTTTGTCATTTGTTAGTGTGTTCCTTAACTTTGTCTTTTCATTATTATTTGTATTCCCAAGAAGTGACCTGAACTTTGAGGTATCTTTAGTCATCTGCATATCCTGAAGATTAGTCTAGGGGTGTAAGCATCCTACAAGAAATACATTAGTGTTTTGTGTGATTTTCTCTCTCTTGGTTTCTCCTGAATTGGACATTTGAGATTTCTGAAAACCTGTGGCCTGGTCTTCTAGACAAATACACTTTTCTCCATTCCTTCTATTGCATGGGAGATGGTTGTTGACACCCTACAGTGGGTAGAAAGAAGGTCTTTGGAATTCTCTCCTACATTTCTATGCTCTGTAAGATTCATTCAACTAAAGACCAAATCATCATTGTTCAGTCCACTTGGGGCATGCTAAATGCTGTGTTTTTGATTTCCTTTTCGCTTCAGGCCTTCAGTGAAATGCAGCAAAAGTTATACGAAGGAAAGAACCCCCTTTGCAAAGAGGCCCCAGAGCCACGCAGTGCCCCATCACAGCTGCCTTTCCGGTGCCCGCGGTGTGGTGAACACGAGAGGTTCAGAAGCCTGTACTCGCTGAGGGCTCACCTG
Organism: Amia ocellicauda; assembly: GCF_036373705.1. Taxonomy (NCBI): domain Eukaryota; kingdom Metazoa; phylum Chordata; class Actinopteri; order Amiiformes; family Amiidae; genus Amia; species Amia ocellicauda. Next base: position 19,709,696 of record NC_089869.1, read on the forward strand.
GAGTATGGGCACAGCTACCAGACCATGCACAACACCAGCTCAGCCTCTCCAGGGTCCACCGAGAACGTCCTGCTGGACAACAAGGAGTCCACAGACACAGGCTGCGGGGAGAAATGCAAAGGCTCAGCGGTGGACAATGCTGGAAAAAGGAATGTCAGGTTTAAGGACGGCAGAGAGACGGCCAACTCCCCCAGCCCCTGCGAGGAGTCGAACCCAGAGCCCCACGGCAGCGGGGGCAGCTCCGAGGGCCAGAGCAGCGGCCCGGCGTCCACGGTGTCCATCGAGGCCCACGTGCGGCGCCGGCTGGAGGAGATGCTGCAGGCGGCGGACAGCAGCATGGAGAGGCGTCTGCGCAGGGTGAGCAGCGAGCTGGCGCACACGGACTCGGAGCTGCTGCGCACGCAGGCCCAGTCCCGGCACCTGGCCCAGGAGCGGCAGGAGCTGTTCGAGCGGGAGAGGGCCCTGAGCCGCCAGGTGGACGCGGCCGTCACAGTCATTGCAGCCCTCCGGCAGCAGCTGACCGAGTCTGAGCAGGAGCTGGAGAGGAAGGAGCAGTGAGTTCACTTACCTCAGAGCTGTGTGAAGCCAGGGTGGGCAACTCCGAGGCCTGTGGGTGTTGATCCATCCTAAATCTGAATTAGTCAATTGGATTCACTATTTGGATATTTAAACCAAATCACCTATTATTTCCTGGTACTAGTAAGTTTTCTAATTGGAAGGTTCATTTAAAACTTGCAAGGCACCGTCCCTCTACTGCAGGAGTTGCCTATCCCTATAAGTTCTCTGTTTGGAGGTTTTCCCAGAAATGGTGACATTGCTGCTTGAACCTCCTGTTGTGGTTTCAGAAAGGTCACCTGCATGCAGTCCCATCCCATGAACAAACTGGATTCTCCTGTTTCCCAGACTCCATTGCATCTCTGTAGCTGATAAATGCATCTCTGTCTAAGAATCCTGGCAGAGCACGACTGGGATTGAGAAATGACGGCTTTAGTAGAAAATGTCATGTCTTAGTGAGCGTGCTTATTGTTTTCTCTCGTTTAACACTGGCAGTTGAACTTACGACTCCTAAAACTGACAGAGGCCACCTTTATTTTGGCTGCCTTTTCTGTCGATGAGTCAGGAGGCAATAAGCGGTTTCACGTCTCCTTGACACATCTTCATATTGTTAATTGTTTCCAGGGAAGTAATCAGCATTCATCACTTTCTGGAAGCGGCCGTTCATCATGAAGTCTGTGGGAAAGTTCGACTCCAGCACTTCATAGAGAATCTCTTGCGACGGATAGCCCTGGCAGAGAAGCTCTTGGAGTATTATCAATGTGCTTCCAGTCGGCCCAACTGCAGAACACACACTGTAAGTTACAGAAGATTAACGTTTATATACATGGGATAGTCAACACTATTTCTACATTACACATGCATTACTTTCTAACTGGAGATGTGAATCTGAGTTCTACAGGTCTATTCATTACAGTGTTGAGGTTTTGTTCCCCTGAAACATGTCTCCTTTTTCTCTCCTATAACAAGTAGTCCTTACGGAGTTATTTCAGAAGGCCTGCATTTTATGGCTTAATTTTAACAACGTTTCGAGTATAATTAATTTGATATTATGTGCTTGGTCTTGCCATTGCTCTCTAAAGTCGTCCCCTTTGGGAACTCGTTACAAACACAGCTGAACAAAGTGCAAGTCTTATTCATTTGGACAAGGGAAGCGGAAGATACTTTAAGTCTTGAGAAACACTGCCTTAAACACTGCACTATCTTAACCTTCTAACGTCTACTTAACCTTTGAACTGTGCAGCACTCCATATTTCTGTGCCACACCTGGTTCACACCTCATGACACACTGGTTACTATCCAGCAATAAAGTAATCTGTGTCAGACAATGTACCCCTGCCTTTTAAATGATGTTCTGAATATAGTTTGCTACCTTTTTAATGTTGTTTTAATCTGAAATATTGGGGCCTAATAAATCATCTTACTGGTTTCTAGACTTCCCAGACGGTTGAAAATGGTCCTCACAGAATTTCCAAAGCCAGGTGAGTGTGGTAAGCTGCCATTTCACCCCCTATATACATTAATTCAACACTGAGCTTCATTCATAATAATGTGTTGTCACTTATCTGTTTTTAATGATTTGGATATATTTTATAACACTATACAGTCAGTGTTATAGGTCATATTGTGATTTCATGCTATTTCAGATCATGTTTCTTATTCAATGCAGTGGTTGGTTACTGGGCTCTGGGAACGTATCTGTACAGCCACATTTCCTTCCAGAATCCCACATTTATTATGTGTTATGAATTATGCATGACAAGGAAAGCATGCAGTCCATACACTGCACAGAAACATTCTTCTATGTAAGCTCTCCGAATACAAAAGCAACTCTTTGAGACATTGATCTCAGTTGACCTCCAGCATGTTTTGTTTCTTGCTTGTCTGGCATTTTATAATATTAGTATGCTAAAGCTGGGAACCTGGATTTGTAATTACAGGTCACCAGGGGGGGCACCAGCAATCATCCCAGAGACGAGAGTGCAGTCTGTTCAGGAAGGCAGAGCTTTTCCAAACCCCCCCAGGGAGAGACTCGGTTCCAAGCAGAGCTACAATTATTCAGGTCTCTGTAAACCTGATTATGCAGGTAATATGTGGAATCAGCGGAGAAGATTAGCTGGATATGAAGCTTAAATATCTCTATTCGGGTCACATTAAAGGTAAATAGACTCCTACAGCTGCCCTGGAAATCTGTACAGCCTCCTGTATGATATTCTACTGATAGCAAGTTGGCGATTTGTAATGCTTGATAATCCAAGAGTGAATTCCCTGCGATCGGCGGAAAGTGAGTTTAGTATTCAGAGCCTGTTTCCATGTGTTCTGCACAGCGCCGGTGGCTACAGCTTTCAATTGGCCGCTCTTTCTCAGCCAGGCGTGATGCCTGTGCATTTTTTCCCTTCTTCCTTTCATGTGTGCACACACTGGGGATTAATGAAGCAAGCTAGCAGAAGCAGTTTTTTTTCTTTCTCTCTTTTGACACCGGATATTGAAGCACTAGCAAACAGGTTGAATCTCATGTGAGGATCCAAAGCAAGGAGCCATCCAAATGGATTTGTTTCTTGACCTTTAAGAGAATTTTCTACTGCAGAAAACTGTGTCACACCCACACATTTCAATGAAGTTTTTAATATCCTAACCATTTGTGAAGTAAAAGTTGCAAAGTATAAAGTGTACTGTGACTATGTTTACTGTGACCCTTAGAAGCTGGACTTATTGTGTTGTTGATCACTTCTGGTTACAGGGTTTCAATTAAGTATTGGCAGTTTTCCTAAAAACAGCTCTACTGAAGATTCTAATCTACTCTCCATTATTATATTATATTTATTCTTAATATTGATGTATTTGGCTGATGCATTTATCTAAGGTACCTGAAAAGCATTACAGTTATCAAATACAATGCATTAAATGCACAAGGAAACCATTGAGTGGTTCAGCAATACTCTGCATTAACATTAACACTAGTACTGTAGATAAAGTGGTTCAAAACAAGAGTTTACATAGGATAGCAGATACAGTTATGCTACTCTGCCTTCAGCCGTACTGTGGTTGCGGTTGGTATGTGTGATCACTTTGCTTCACAGCTTAAAGGTTAAACAAACACTATTATGAATGACAAATGTTTGCATACTAGTGTGGGGACTTCAAAGCAAAAGATCAGTTCTTAATGTTCATTGGTCTCCTTTAATTCCTGCCTTATTGGTCTACTGACTGACTGGTATTTAAAGCAAAATTGAACCAAGCCGATGGCATTTAAGCACCGAGTGCCCGGCAGCCGTTGATATGTTGTCAAGTACCTGTTTTGCTGAATGTCAAATTTAGTATTTTAATCAATAGTTTAAATCACAAAGTTGTTGTTTTTTCCTCCCTTTTGGAAACTGCAGTTATTAACCTCTTCAGCAGAGCAATGAGCTGGAATAGCTGAAAAGCCATGGCTAGACTGCTGTTTGGCACGCAGTGGGAGGACGTAGGGATTTGGACTTTCAACACAGAAAACTGGAGAAACCTTCAGTTGGACTTAAGATTAAGATTTGTACTAAGTGTTTGTGTTGAAAAGAAACAGCTTCAGAAAATAACACATTCTCTGCCCTAATATTGTTTTAAACAAAGAGTTAATGCCATGTGTGGTAAAACTATTGACAAGTGAATATCATCAGATACTGTGAATTAATATATCTAATAGTGCAGGTGTTACAGTGTCAGCACTGACCAAATGGAATAAAAGTAGAAAATACAAGGTCTGGTATAAAATCTTTGTTAAAAACATATGTGTACATCTATTATTTTCTAAAATATAATACTTAATATGTTTAAGTATTCTTCATTCTTATTCAATTAAAAATAAATCAATGCCCGAATCGTTGTCATGCACACTAATTCCCACTCAACAACCAAATGTAAAGATACTGCTGGTTTCACAGACATCGTTTAGCCCTGGTCTTTGACTGTTCTACTTACAAATAACATTGGGTAGACCAAGATGAATGCTGATCAGTGTTAAAGTAGTGCAATTAATGCAACACGATAGTAAATATTTATAAATACTGTAATATTAGGTTTGATTGTGTCTGTCTAATGTATGGTGTTAAGAAATCTGTTTTAAAGTGTATTTAAACAAATGTTGCCTGTTAAAAATGCATGACATTTAAATGTCATTGTGCATGCACTGCTTTTTCATAGTTTATCCTGTGTTAGGTTATGAATAATTTGCACGTAATGTGTAGTATTTTCTCACGTGAAAACTCGCGTACAAAATCCTTTTTGCACTAAAAAAGGGACATGGGTTTGGATATAAAAAACACCTGACAATCATCCAGCTGAAGGAAACGTCATGGCTTCCGCTTGTCTTAAACACACAGACGCTCGCATTGTTATTCTGCAGAATGTATATATTGAATTATTTGGTATATTAGATGTAAATTAAGTTTAAACTAGGTATTTTGCAAGACTAAGACGTGGGTGCCTTCTTGAGAAATGCTGTAGTTTGTAAAACACTGTGCTAAATGCAATACTGTGAATGTTTTCACTTCGAAATCATCTGTGCTGCTATGTGATACTTCATATACAAATAAAGTATGAATGTGACAGTGAAACTGGAGTGTTACTATGGATCTTTAGTTGTTTACCAATTGGGTGTCTTTGTCATTTACCTCAGTACTGACAAAAAAACAGCACCAAATCTTGGGTATGTTTTCCACAGTATCAATCTAAGGGGTTAAATCTTTTTCAAAAGTGGTGTTGTTTAAATTTCTGTTGAATGACGTGCTTTCCTAATTCAAGCAGCTCAGAGGTTTGTCTTTGACCGTTCCCCAAGAGAAGGTTAAACTGGATCACAGAGCCCACTCTCACTGTTGGTTCAAATCAAATAATGTGAGTTAATATGCAATCAGGGCATGTGTAGATATGAAATTGGAAGAATTTGCAATGATCTTTCAGTATCTCAGCTTGGCAGGTGCAGTGGATACCTGGGACAAATTGGCAAAATATGATTTTTTTTCAGTTCGAAGCAGATGTGAAGACAGTTACCCAGCATGCATTTCTTAAACTGATAGGAACTGTGGCATAGTTACGCTTTTAGACTCAGTAGGCATTTGTGCACTCTTGAAATGCCTGGCGATACTTCAAAGCATCGCCCTAGTATTCACATCAGCCCTTTCTTATCGTCAAAAGGAGGTAAGTCCCAGGAATCCCTTCTCGTTTTTTCTTTGTCAAACTTCCTCAGCATGAAGAGCCAAAGCTAGATGTTCCCTATAGCATATAAGTGTGGACTTTGCATGACACGAAATTTACCCCAGTTTCAACTTTAATAATCATGTGATGGTTTCTTTACTCCTTTGCATGTGTCTGAGTGGAATCCTGCCGTTCTGCGTCACGAAGGCTTGCTCTCGCGTCAGTCTTTGTTGATTACTCGTGTACATCCTGTCTGAAGTGGCTCTAGTAGACTATTTTTGTGTTTTATGCACATGCAGGAGGTTTAAGGAACAGACAGCTTTCCTGAGCAAAACTCGCTGTGCACCTAATTAATCCTGCTTATGACATCGGCAAAATGCCTGTTCAGATTCCTCTCTTACCTAGCGTTTTTAAAAGACTCACTGGATACTTGTTTTACCTACTTTTTTAATCCTTTATTATACTTATTATTTTATAATTTGGATAATATGATAACATTCACAATGACACCGAGACATTCCATCTGGGCCTTGGTAGTAAAATACCATCTCTGCTGCATGTAATTACTGTCTGATGCATATATATTATATTTTCTAGTCTTTAATTCTTTTTCCTTGACACTTTCTGTATTTGCTGTTGATTTTGGCAAAGTAAATATTGATTTGTTCTGTAGAATAAAAAGAAAAAAAAAGGTATAAAATACAGGTGCATAAATATTTGGACAGTGACACAATTGTCATCATTTTGGCTCTGTACGCCACCACAATGGATTTGAAAGGAAGATGTGCTGTCTTTAGTTCCTGCTTGTTCTTGGGGCTGGGAAATAATTATTCTGTCATCCACCACAGTTGTTGTCCGTGGTCTTCCAGGCCTTTTGGTGTTCCTGAGCTCACCAGTGCGTTCTTTCTTTTTAAGAATGTACCAAATAGTTGATTTGGCCACACCTAATGTTTTTGCTCTCTCTCTGATTGGTTTGTTTTGATTTCTAAGGCAAAACTGAAGGCAAAACACCCCAGGAACAAGCAGGAACTAAAGACAGCTGCAGTGCAGGCCTGGCAGAGCATCACCAGGGAAGAAACCCAGCATCTGCTGATGTCTATGGGCTCCACACTTCAGGCAGACATTGACTGCAAAGGATTTGCAACCAAGTATTGAAACTCACACTTATGTTAGTTTGTCCAAATACTTTGGAGCCACTAAAATTGGGGGGACCACATATAAAAATGTGTGTAATTCCTACACCGTTAACCCAGTTTGGATGTAACTACCCTCAAATTAAAAATGAAAGTCTACACTTAAAGAACACCTTGATTCCTTTCAAATCTATCGTGGTGGTGTACAGAGACACAATGATGAAAATTGTGTCCTTGTCCAAATATTTATGGACCTACCTGTATGTGTTAAAATTGTAAGTGTTTGGGAAAAGTAGGACATCTACCCCAAGGATTTAGTTCAATGAGAATGTAGTATTTAACAAGCGTGCGGCTGAGCACAGCCAGAATCACAATTATATCTTATCATAGCTGGAAAATGGGTAATTATTTTAATGGCTAGAGAAATGGTTTATGCAATTAGCTTTTAATAACTACTTGTATCCATTTATTCCCCTGCATTGACATTTACAAACTAAGCATGGGTTTAAAAATAAAGGTCGTGCTTGGAAGTAAACAGGAAACTATCACCTAATGTAGGTGTTCTGAGAAATTACACATGGATTACAGAGGAGATAGAAAACAATATCCTGCTCAGAAACTACTCTCACTCAATGTTCTTGTATGAAGTGACACAAAGGAGTAATTATTGATGTCACCCGTTCAAGGTGGTAGAAGGATCCTGGAACAAGCTCTGAAATTATGATTTCTAAAGAAGTGTAAAAATAGCCTGGGCAAGTCATACTTCTTAAGTAGGAGGGGGAGGCAGCCAGAATGAGTTTAGAGCCGGAGATAACCATCTTGTCATTAGCTGATATGCAAGGTAGCGGTAGTTTGGTGAGAGGATTGAGGCTGTAAGTGCAGGGGGAAAACTACGGTGATGAAAATCTTATGGGTTTTACTGCAATTATCTAGTTGTCATTCTTATTTATTGCAAAGCTCTTGTTCAGCAGTGCAAGGCTAATTCAGTTTTCTCAGAAAAAATTAAATAAAAGCTGTAATAATCATAAAGCCCACGTGGTGTCAGTAGTGTGACATGTACACAACGTTTAAAGTAATTGTTGGATACGTATCCTATGTAATGCCTTTTCTGTTCATAGCTGAAATATCCCAAATTCAGTTTGGTCCAAGAAGTTGTGGTTTTTGTAAATGCAGATATTAGCAATCTAAAGTACATTCATTATTTGGATAGATACAAAGAATATATGTACTGAATATGTAACTAATGCTTAAATGCTAAATGTTGGTCATATTGTTTGTATCCACAAATTACAGTATATTTTTACAGATACACTTACTGTGGATTTGTAATTCAGATCTTATTAAATGTAGATTTAGAAACAAGTTGTGTATTTATTTTGGGATAGATGGCTTAGTTTATCATCTAAATGATCTACTGAAATTGTAGTTAATGTTCATCATTTCTGCTTAGCGTGTTTTTTCCTGCACCAGAGTAGCTTAATATAGATTTTGTACAGCTTTCTAACATTTAACAAGGACATAATCAAACCCAGGAGATGGAAATCAATCGTGTGGTTTATGTCTAGAGAATATATCAAGATGTCAGTGTCAGTCTCTGATGTGAATTTTGACTGATTACCATCAACTGTAAAAACAGACTTTTCCTCTTGATAAATGGTAAGAACGGGCTTATGGTTTAAATGCCACCCGTTGACTCGTGATTAAATGCGTATGAGGGGTACGTGTGATTGAAATAGTAGTAATGAAAAACAAAAAAGCAGAAGGTCTACCATCACGGCCCTTTGTGTTGAGTCAGAACCTATAATTGAATCGCACACCTAGTCGTACCTCACAATGGGGCGAAAGCAAGTGCACAAGTATCTTTAGCAGACTTGTTGGTAATGCACATTTTTTTTAATTAATCATTTACATATATATATATATATATATATATATATAGAAATATATATATCACAATATCTATAAATCAATAGATGGGTAGATATAAGTATAGATATAGATTGACTTTACTACTTTAGCAGACCTTGTACATGTGTGGGTGGTTCTGAAGTAGATCATGTTTTCATCGGTACAAAGGAGTACAAAAGAGGAAGCCCGGAAGTTAGGAGGTGTGTGGGGGGGTATCCACACTCACACAAAAATAACCTTAATTTCACCTCAGCTGAAAGGAAAAATCAAACCCTGTTTTTCTGGTCTTTCTTTGTAATCGAACACCGCTTTCATGTGGTGGTGAAAGAACCTCTGCATTTCCTCTGCATGTTTATCATCATCATTATTATAATAATAATTATTATTATTGTACCTGTGTTCAGGTAGACTTTTTAATTTGCTGTGCTTCAATTAATTAATGCATAAAGGCACTATACAAGAATGGTTGTGTCTTTTATGATCTGTCTGTAAGTAGGCATAGCTTTTGCTTTCATTATAAAATGTCTTTTCAGTGACAAACCTGACATTCAGAAATCTTAAGAAAAACATCCGGCCTTATTTTTTCCAGTGACACAACAGGCAAATATTTCATACAATACTGTCCTAAAAACACTTATCAAAAACATTGGTTTCCTGGCTCTGTGCAGCTGTCATACTGTCAGACTTTGGGTCTACTTTCCCGCCAGCAATTTTCCTTTTCTAACACTACTCTCAATACCTCCCAACAGGGTCAAATAAAAAAGAAACATTAGAAAGAAAGTATTATTGATATTACACCAAAACATCAGGTCAGATAGGTTGTGGGCCACGATTTCACAGTAATGCACGGGCTACTGATGGAAAACCATGACTCACCACTACTTCCATGGGTAGTTGTAATGCTGAGAAAATGTTCCTCGACTTCTATGGGGACCCCTGGACTGTAAGGCTCCCCAGATCCCAGTTTGAGAGCCACTGCTTCAGTTCTGAGTTCAGTGAGCAGATTTGTCCTCTTGGTGGAGCCAAAGGATAGCATAACAGCAAGTGTAAAAGAAAAGGACAAATCTGACATTCGATGCATTTGTTCCAACAGGTTGTAGTTTATGCTGTGAAAAACATGAGATTATGTAGGAAATCAGATTATTGATGTTTTTTATCTGTATGGGGCTGTCGGCTTGTGTGTGTTACATGTGTGTGTGTTTTATGAAGAGGGGCGGGGGGGATATGGGCAGCAGTTGCTTCTTTACCAAGCAAATCTAATGGGGTTTTATGCCAACGCAGAAAAAAAACACTTTACAAGCTTAACATTTTAAGGCTGGCTTGCTTGTAATTAGCATTTCAATGGGTGTGTTTTCAAGGAAACAGCAACAAATATTTTAAAACATATTAGACGCCTAGTGTGCGGAAAACCAAAACACATTCCTGTTTCTCGCTATAATATATTTTGGGGATTTTAACTTGGTAATACTAATTCATTTCGAGTTGCATTCATTATCTATGTTTAGTTATCTATATCTACTTTTGCCTGTAATTAAACTTCCATGTGGGCGACTGTCTATAACAGTTAAATGATTACACCTGCAAAACAGTTTTGCAATAAATATCCCAAGAACCATTAGTTTTGCTTTTACCTGAAAGAGAGTATTTTTAAAGCGTTGTTCTGTCTAACAGTGGTAGGTAGCTGAGAGGAATATTTAGAAATGTTAATTACTTTGTGTATTGCCTCTGGAATCATACATCCTAACACTGGCGGCCTCTGTTAAGCTCCTACATGTATTTCTGCCCATCATATGACCATCATGCACTGGGGATCCATTAGTGGCAGCCAAGGACAGGATACTGCAAGGAATTCAGGTCAAGACTGAGGTGCTTTATAGAGCAGAGAAGTTCATCACACTTGCCAGCACCATATTTATTGCTTTGCTACCATGTAAAAGGAATTCATAGAATGAGTGCATGTATTCAAACTACAGCCATACATGGATTTGACAATAATCTCTGAGAGATATGTAGCAGGATTTCACCCATTAATAGCCAGTGCAGTGGAAGTTTCGTTCATCTATAATATTAAACATGGCTCGAAACCATATAACCAGTTTCCATTCTTCTTATTTGAGGAATCTTCCAATGAAGAAGTACCCACTGAAAATGGCTTTGTTTTAAAATGTAACAACTGGCAAACTTCACAAAACTGTTTCATGGAATTGTCATGCATTCAGGAGGAAGGGACATTTTCATCTAGGAAATAATACAAGGCTAAATACAACACTGGCTAAAATCCATGGTAGGATACAAGCGCCATCATTTATTGTAATATGTTTATTTTCAGGTAAATATTGTTAATTAATGTCATTGTCAAAATATTCAAATATTTTGAATACCGATTGAAGTGCATATGAGCCCTAATTTTGTCATGAAAAGGAGAAAGTTCGGTTGGTACAAGGAGCGCAGTCTGAGTAGAAACAAAGCGAACGAGGGTGAGTCATCAGTCTCGTAATTGGGTTCAAGGAAGATACAGCCACTTATGCGCACTGGCTGAATGAATCTTTCTTCCCTTTAAAAGAACAGTGCGCACTCCATTAGTTTTGATGCGCTTCAGTTTAAAGCTGCAGTATCTGTCTAATGTCTAATATCTTCAGATTAATGTTGAAATATTCTGCTAAGTGTGGCTTTACTGTATTGTCGTGTGGTTTGTGCAGCTAAAGGGGAACTAGTTCAGTCCCTAAAGTGATTGGCTCATATGCACTCGAGGGTTAGTAGGAGTGTATTAGTAAAGTGTCAGTGATTCTAAGTAACTTTTAAAACTTTTAAAAGTATACATTTCATCGCAGTCACGGCTACAGGAAATACCCCAAACGAGAGCAAGGGGCAGGCAGGGGGAAGACAAACCCCATGCTGTTGTAGCTGTAGTTGTTTCTGCTATACAGTAAGTATTGAAACATCACATCCTGAAACACTGAAGAGCTCTCCTTTGGGGTATTTATAGAAGACATAATTGTGATTAACGTTACCCTTTTAAGTTTAAAAGGTGAATCAAATGTCAGTGGAACAGAAATCCCAGGTGCTGTTACTGATGCACTGCAACTAACACATAAGGACATCCCATTAGAGACCAATCCTATTCGGGACTGGGCTAGTTCCCCTTTAACTGCAGTGTGTTGGTGAAATGTATGCTTTTTTATTTGTCATGTTAGGCCTTCAGTGAAAGGCCTTCTGCCCGGCACCATGCTTTCCTCTGTGACCATTCATTACCGCTGACATCACGGCGCTGTCTTCCGCGCTTTGTCTTGCCATTACAGGTTGCTGTCATACCGTCACAGGTCCTGAATTAGCACTCGGTGCAGCTTTGATGTAAAAAAAGAAATAAAGAAGAAACATCTTCACAACAGACACAAGTGCGCTGCCCGAATGAGTGTTAACATGTGCTAACTGAGCCAAGTGTATGATAATTAAAGCAGGGGGAGATGCATATTCATAATACATTGTTGGTGCAATTTTAAAATTCTCAGTATGTCGTGAATAGATCTGCTTTTCATGTGAGGACACTTATCTGCATTTGGCAGATAAATCAAGTCACCTGCTAGGTCTGTGCTGTAAGCATTGGTTTTTCGAGGCAGTGAACTTGTGTGATGGGTGTTTTCATGGCAGGAGTGGAATAGGACGCCTTTTCATCATAGGATCGAGGCCTGGGGGAACGTGGTTGAGGCTAAGAGACAAAGGTATAGATTATTATTATTATTATTATTATTATTTTTTTTTTTATTTTTTTTATTATTATTTTTTTTTATTTCTTGGCAGACGTCCTTATCCAGGGCGACTTACAACATAAGTGCAAATATACAGTTAAGGCATCAATCATTACAAATTCAATTTAACTAAAACACAGCAATTCAAAATAATACATTTAACAAATTCCAATTTACAATTTACACAAGTACAGTAAGTGAGGTCCTACATCCAGGACGGTGAAAGCTAAGTGCTGTCAAGATGTAGGTCACAGTCAAGGGCTACGGGAAAGGGAGCAAGGAGGAAAACAATCAAGAACGCGAGAAGCATAATGAAAACTGTGAAAGAAGCATAATAAAAACTGTCAATAGATCTATTGATCAGGAGTGTGAGCCTCTCAGTACATTCAGGAGCAGATCACTGATGATTTTCAGGATCATCTGAAGACTCGTTATGAAAAGTAACCTGTTTCAGGAAAGTTGGAAGCACAACTGCATTGAACTATATGACGGTCCGTACCTTCACACTGTCTAATAAACTGGCAGCTCACTGGTCAGGAGGACAGGTGGAGTGTGGGATGTCTTTGGCAGATCACAGACATTGTAGGACATTATAGCACAGAAGGAGGAGAGAGGGAAGAGAGGGGAAACAAGCAGCTCAAAGGAGCAATGCTGCTGGAGAGTCTGTGGACAGTGTGTTGTGTAGAACGTGACGCCGTGCTGGGCGACGCGGTGAGGGACTGCCCCGAGCCCCCCTGCACTACCCGGGGGAGGAAAATCACCAGGGGAATTACCTCGGACATCTCGGTGTTGCACTTCCCTACTGGTCCTGGGGATGAAATCGGGAATCCACTGGTGCCCCTGGTTTCTGTGGTGAGGGTCGGGGGTTGTGTGACGCAGTGCTGGGTGTTGTGGTGAGGGATAGCAATGGAAAGGCTTTTTTTTTGTTAATGGCCTTATTAAAATAATTATTCCCATGAATCCTTCCAAAAAATTATACAAATTACATGTGAACGATTGAGAAACTGTCAACAGGTTACCGCTGTTGTATCCTGGTATTTGTCTTGTGTGCGTCTCTGTTAACTCTGTGTGCAGGATTTGCGTACATCCTTTTTACACTGACCTATGAAGTGCTGCAATTTTCCTTTGTACTTTGAAGCGAACAAAATGGTCGTCAGTGCTGCGAGTGAAACACAGTTTCCAAGAGGGGAGTGCCTTGTGTCCCTGGTCACGTTTTGGTGAATCAATTCTCTGTTTCTCCCGTTTCCCAGCAAAGACTGAGTGGTTCACAATGCACAAATGAATGAGCATGTTGTGGAGGGAACAAATGGACAGAAAAGTCAAGATTTTTAGAGGCAGGGAGTTTGCCCTGGGTAAAATGTGATCTTTTGAAATTTATAGCAGTGGCAATAGAAATTAATGAATGAATGACATCATGCTTGGGCCCTGAAACTAGAGAACTACTATCACGACGCTAGAAGATACAGCTGATTTGATACAATAGACAATGGGAAGTTGAGATCATATTCAGATAGAAAAAGTCCTCATTTTAAGGTCTTAATAGGGAACATCACAAAAAAATTAGTCTGGGATGACGTTGATGGGAAACTTTCCTACTGAATTGATAATTGAAGCCAGAATGTTCAAATAATATTAAATAGAAACAATAGCAGTAGCAGGAGCAGGATATTATCAGCTACACTGCTGCATTGTCAAACGGGGGCATGCAGAGAGTTGAGGAGGCTGATGATTTCTGTGTGTGAAGATTAATGCATGGCCTAAGTGCGTTAGTAGATCCTGATACTAGGAGAGTGCAGCACTTACACAAAGGGCGTAACACCAGGCTATAACTGCACGATGTTGTCATGAGATGGGTGACACAAGTGGCGGCTGCTTTCCGAAAGCTGCGGAGTCTATTCTAATGATTAGGAGCGGCCAACCCCAGCGCTGTCCCTGTGAAAACGGCCGCAAACTGCCGAAACGTCAACCGAAACCATGTGTTTGATCTCCGTGGCCCAGGGAGAAGACACTAGTCCTCATCTCACCGGCAGAGCAGGGATCTATGTGAAGGGCTGTGAGGACAGGAGGTGCTGTGGGCTGGCGGATTAGTAAGCAGCAATTGAAAAGCTCCACTCCTGATGTAAATACGCCCGGCTCTGTGCCATTCACTGCCGCTTCTGACTCCTACTGAGGGTGGTAACTACCCTCCTACAAGGTGCATTGTTTGTTTAAATGTCAAAAGGAATGTGAAACAGTTTGCTTCCTCTCACACAGACTGAAGAGGTTCTCTGCTAATAAATGCTAATAGGCCTGGCAGGACAATGAGCAGAACACAGCGAGCGGAGTCCACAATGAGTACCACTAACCATTTAAGCTGTTTCCACTGAGTACTGCCGGGCCCCATATAGATATGAGTAATCATGCGCTGCCTTATGTTACCTCGATATCCTGCCTGTAGTGGGAGGTGCTGGTACTGCAGCCGGCATCTGCACTCAGAATTGGCTGTAGCATTGAGTCTGTTTGTTAGGATAAAAGCATAGTTTACTAAAGGCGCATATACAAAAATTAAGCGGGTCTGGGCAGTGGCTGGCTGACTAGTCTTTTAATTATTTTAATTTCATGATTTTAGCCCATTTTATACTTTTAATACTTGCACTCTCTCCGCCATTTTTATTTCCTGATCTTTGAATAAATGCATTCGTATTTTTAATCTCAACTTCCATTGTTTCACCGATTTGCAAATCCAGTGCCAAAGTAAACGGACCCAAGTCTTAACCTAATCGGAAGGTGGTGCCTTCAGTGTCGTTGTTGGCTGCGAACCCAATTGACATCCCTTAGCCCCCGCCATGCAAGTGCAGAAAACATCAATGAAACCGTTTCTCTTTTCTTCACTCTCACTCAGCAGTGGTTCCAAGGAATAAACAATTCTTCATTGTTTATGAGTACAGTCGTTAATACCAGACTGCTGTCTGGAGAGAAGGGGACATCAAAGGGGTGAGAGAAAGGGATAAAGCAAACATCTGGCATGCATGTATGTTGTAATATAAAAGAAATCTGTTTGCTGCCGAAACATTGAGTAATTAATATAATCTGACACTTGTCTGAGTTTCTTTTTTATATATATAATAATAATAATGCAGTTAATTAATTAATTCTGTAAAATAATGTTGTTGTGGACAAAACATCTTCTAATATAAAATGTGAATTGACAGAAAGTCTAGACAACAAAGTGATAAAGGCACCGATTTTGACAGAGCCTGCAGGTGATTTTAAAGTCATTCAAATAGTGAGTTCAACTTTTCTGTGGCACATTTTTAATGATCAGACAGACTCAACCAATTCAGACAATCTGTTACAGTAAGTCAGCACCACAGATGGGGGGAGGGACACACACACATAAGCCACAAACATATTTACATCCGACCTAATTCAAACATAGTTTTGCACATGCAGCTTTATTAACAAGGCAAGATGGTTGAACAACAAGCATCCAGCGATCTTCCCTGTTAATTTAATGAAACCTCATCAGCGAATAATTATATTCGCTCAGTTGCACGGTCTCTGCCTGGTGCTCAGTACTTTCTCTGTGGAAACACACTATGTAGCAGTCAACAGTGAGCGCATCACTTTTAGAAACACTCAAACGCTAACCACTGACCACAAGGGGGAATAACTGACTCTACCTGAGGAGTACATTAACGCAAGCTGACATATCTTGAAATGTTTTTCCAACACCCATGCTGTTATAACTACGACTTAAACGCTCACAAGTATCTTTCTGTGGTGGCGTTTTATTTTCCCAGTTGTCTGAATAGAACGAGTGTTGAAAAATAAACTCGGATAAAGCGGTTCAGATGTTCCTCTCGTCGGCCTTGAAATCTGCAATATAATAGCAGCCAATTTTGACATGACAGACATTATTTTGCTACTTGTGATAGTGTAGATAGTAGGTGCATAAATAAATAAATTGCGCCAGCACATGCTTAGATAGAGAGATCAGTGGAAATTCTCAGTGCGTTAAGAAAACAAGCATGAAGCCAGAGCTCCAAAGAGCAGCTGTTTGTTACTAATATGAGCCTATAAAACATCATGTGCCTCTCAAATCAGGGCATAACCTCAGTTAATCCTGAACCCACCTCAAAAATGTGTGTATATCATTATATGATACTCTAATTACATCATGGTAATGCCAAAAATGAGATCCTTGAGGTTTTTGGGTTTTACAGGAAGAATTCTAGACATTATATTAATTAGTGTGAAAGCCTGTTGGCAATAAAGCGAAGACAGCAAAACAGACAGAGCAAAACAAACGCAAAGTATCGCTATTAAAGTCAGTTTGAGTTGCTAGCAGAATCTCTATGGTAAATAAAGAGAATTAACGACTGAAATACGCCATACACCCAGAATTAATTAACTCTTAGGTCTTAAAAACACACTTTATACACCGCCCAGCCTTAATAAAGCACAACATGTTGCTCGAGGTTGTGAAATTGTACCAAGGTATCGAACAAGACTGTAATGGCCTGTCGTTCAAATTCCAAATCATATTTAAAAGGGTTTCCAGGAATGTCCAGCAGGAGACTTCTTCAAGTCCCATGTCCACCTGACCTGTATTCCGGTCTAACAACAGGGAAGTCAAATGTTAATGGACTGAGGTCTCACTGGGCAATGTGAAATGCTGGTTTGAGTGGGAACGCTCATTATTTGTTAACAGTAAAGCCAAGGCATCTCTATTATTGCATGAGTCATCAGACAGTCATCTCGGTCATCTTGGAAGAGGAACAGATAGGCCATCGGGCAATTCTGGTCAGAAGTTTTAGAACACCTCCATTTTTCCAGTTTGTATTGACATTTAAACAGTTCCAGTGAATAACCTGAAATGGTACAAAGGTAAGCGGTAAACTGCCAGAGCTTAAAAAATGTTATATACAGAGTTATATACTGTTTTACTACACACTGTTTGACAGTGTTATGCGCAGCTCCTGTGCATAGAAGTCACACTGTATTCCTACAATGCGCACATCGTTTGAAAGCTTATTCTCTTGGCTACCAGTGTATTTCATTCTTAAACACATCCGATTTTACAGTGTCGCCCGCCGTCATTCAGAGCCCAGGGAGTAAACGTGCATCTGCTGGGGGGTCTCACTCAGACGGTCACAGATCACTCCGTTTCAATCAGATTTCTTTGCAAATAGGCTTGTGTTGTTCAGAACAACTTAACGATGAATCCAGTATATATTGTGTGATGTTCTTTCAAACACAGAGAACTTCAGATCCAATGATGTAAAATCGTTGTGTATTAGTGCACTGTAAACAGTGTTTTCCAACTTGACATGTTGAGCTCTCTACAGGTGTGTGTTGCTTCTACCAAAACGTGGATGGTCTTGTTTTGATCAGTAGACTGTCTGGTTCCATAATATGTCAACTTGTCAATATTTTCTGAGATTTTGTATTCCTAATCAGACCAAGTATCCCCCCCACTCCCCCATTTCAGAATGCATAGCGGGCGGTTCACATCAGAGAATGCTTCACATCGTTAGAAAGCTGAGAGTCTCAGCTTTCATGGATACCAAACACTTGGCAAACAAAAACACAACAGTGACAAGTACACATGGGATTAAAGAGAAGCACATGGATATGGTGCCCTTTTAAGGGTACCAGAGGGGTTTGTCAGTTTAAGGGGTTACATTTTGTTAAACAAAACGATTCCATGATTTATTTTTTATCTCCAATTGTTTATTTGTTCTATGCTTTAATTTCAGAGTACATTGAGATGAGAAAAATGTAGGTGTTCTAACACTTTTGACCGGTAGTGTATATGCTGGCTTTTGACATCCACCATTATTTAGTACGTTTTCCATTTTTAAGTTTTAAAAGTTGCTAATATGATAGAATCGATCTGGAAGAGTGCTATACATCTTACTTATACACTTTAGCAACACGTAAAGACACCCTTCGAGTGTAGCATAAGTATAGACGATTACATTATACATACATTCTTGCTGTTTACAACTATACTATCAAACTGCAGGCTGCATAGTTGCAATTGTCATAAATGGTAGGCCTACAGCTTCTGTGTGCTGTATTGCCTAATTATTTATCCACAACGCCCACAGCATGCAGTGTAGTAAAATGGTATTTTGCAACCACGACTTCGCACTAAGTTATTATCACCATGCCTGGAAAAATAATAGATTTGTCATTTTCTTTGCAACATCAGGAAATGGCCGGGAAATTATCGTTGCATATTTTCAATATGTGCTACATGGGTTGATGGGTGTGCATACAGTAGTGACAGTGATTGAATATGCACTGCTGTGGATTCATACAGCTGTACAAGAGCAAAGGTCAGCATTCACTTCCCATGAATTTACAAAACAAAAGGAAGGAAATCTGACACTGTCTATATAGGCATGTATCAGAGGGCCTCATAGGGCTTGAAAACAGAGAGTTACATCTGGGAATTACCCATAAACACATTCATAATTATTAAACATAACATTACATCCGAATAAATGTTGTACATCGGGGAAAAAAAAGCAATTTCTAATAAATACAATAAAAAAACAGCCTTTTGAGTTGTCCCTTGTCCAAAAGCTGTAAAGGGGGTATGGAAATCAGGGATCGTACTTGTTTGTTTTGGGACATTTTTTCTTAACCTCAGAGTCATAAATCAGTGTTTGTATTTTTGCAGCCTTCGTTGTGATGAGAAAAATGTAGATCGTGGAGGGATCTGTTTTTCATTAATTGTCATTTCTGTTTTAGAAAACCATAAATGCTTCATTAAGAAATGTGCATATGTTTATAATACCAAATGAGGGCCTTTTGGGGAGAATATGTGTTTCTTATTGATGATGTCTAAGCACTGTGCAGCATTCACAATTAAATAACAGGGATTCTGGATCAGATAAATGATGTAAACACATATTGAAGCATTATTTCTCAACATGTGTAAAGTCTGGCCGTGTGAAACTATAATTAACATCAAATCAGGGACGCTCTTGAATTAGCCAATGGATTCCATTCTCAATGCAGTGTGTCTGAAAAAACAAAAACATCCCAAATCAAAATGAAGTTACCGCAGGAATTAGATGTAGAAGTGAATGTATGCCTTTAAAGATCATTACAAGCTTTCAATTTCGTTTTTTTCAACTGCCAGCAGGGCGAGTGAGAGCGGAGTGCGTGTTGTTTTCGTGCCTTGGCAGGTTGTGTGAAGGTGGAAGCGGGGGGAAGTGGAGAAATTCGTTTTTTAGGCTTTCATCCAATGGCAGAACGAGACAGTGTGGTCAGAATCAGGAGCATTTCATAACAAATTTGACTGTGCTACCGAAATCAGACATGTAGGCTGTAAAAGAGCTAGACTGTACGTTTCAGGGAACAGCAGGGCCTCATCGGGATAATCCATGCAAGATGTCTGCGTCTCAGTGCATTTGTATTGCTTAATTGGTAACTGAGTGAATACATTCGAATCCAGTAAAAGGTGTCCTATATGGAGTGTTCCTCAATTGATTGGTATTGGTTAAGGTTATGGGAGAAATCATGGTGGGTGTGACAGTTCTTTCTAGGAACAAGTGAAGATGAGTCAATATACACATGCAATTCCGCCTTAAAAGACATTTATTCTTACTATGTTTGTTTTTGTCAGTTTAATTTATTTAAAAAAACGTACTTTGATATGAGTTTACTGATATTTCTAACAGACATCTCCACGGTCTGAGTGAAACTTTGCTTTATAGAGTATTCATTCCTATTAAATCAGTGAAAAAACAATACATCTTTTCCATTTCAGTTCAGTAGCTGGGGAAACAAACCACAAAGTAATTGTGATTCATGTGCATTCCATACAAGAGTATTTATAATAAATTGCATTATTTATTTTTAATTGGTATTTAGGGGCTGAAATAACGGAAGGATAGGAATAACTGAGTGCTTTCCAATTTCTCCAGATAGCAGTGATGTGTTGTTTGATATGCTGCAGACTTAGTAAACACACTCTCTGAGACTCCATTGAACAAGTCGGTTAGCAGAAGTGTAAATGTGTTACAAATGTGTATTTCCTGGATCAAAATGGTGTAAAAAAATTTACTATTTATAAGTCTTTTGGGACTTGAGTCGTCTAAATGCAATTACCACATGGTGTAATCAGTGTATTCCCTTTTCTGTTGATGTATTTGTGCCTTGTGTATTTCACCTTTTATACAGAAATTGTTTTTATATTAACCATTACAGTTCTGAAAGATGTGTAAGAAAAACACAGGACACTAGTGTGTGTTTATCTTTGCTTGAGAGAATAAACCCATTCACTTCATTCTCTATTGGATTACAAGCATGCAATGTTTGTACTTTATCTTTCAATATGTCTTTGTTGTCTAGTTTTAGCTTCAGGGTACTTCAGATCTCAGCACCGGAACTCGGTGTGTAAGGGCTTAGCTTTCCACACACATAAAAGCATGAAACTGCAGATTTTTTTTTTCTTCTTTACTCCATCAAACAACGCTGGAAACAGGCTTTTTGAATTAAAGTTTGTTTTTTTAAGCTTTGGAAAAGAAGCCAAACAGACAGTTCAGAAAGACTTCTGCCAGCACAAATAAACTCTCCAAATAGGAAACGCGCATTACAACAAACCCCAGTCACTGTTCAGAGATCCCAGACTGGACAACATTCAGAATCAGACCAGACCATCACCTACCAGCCACTGATCACTGCGTAATAAACTCAATCAGAGACGATGCATTCGATCCTGTTATATTTTAGTTAGGAGATGAACAGCCATGAGTCACTTGAAACAAGCAGGGGACAATGGCACTAGTTTTGCAGTTGTGAAACAGTAAAAAGTATCAGGTGCAGCACTAGGGGATGTGCAGGTGGAACATGAAATTATTCATCTTGGTTAAGGACACTGTAAGGAGTCTGATTTGGGACATTGACAGTGTGCCATTTTGCAGATGTTTTGGAATAAACAGTTATTGTTTTCTGTGACCAAATCCATTCAGGACTTGACTTGATTCAGGAGGCAGGGGGCTTTCTGAGGTTCAAGCACATTTTTACATAGAAACTAACCTGTATATAAATATTTCAAGTTACCCTGGCAATGTTTCCCACTCAGATGGTAAACGTAAGTACGGTACAGGTTTCTATGGCAATGTGTGGCTGGGTAAATGAAGTTGTCAGTGTAACCTTAAGGGGGCACAAGAGTCTAGCAGTAGTGACGGCGGGCTGGCTCAGGACAGCGAGAGCTGTGTGGGCTGCACAGGACAGCGCTGTCTGAAGGCCTAAAGTTCATAGCGTAGGTGAGGCAGCAGGCAGTCTTGTGAGCAATGCTATTAATAAATCCTGTTTGTCATCAAAACTGTCCTACTTGTTTTGTTTGACATTTTTATGTTATGTTATTTTATTCTTTTTTTTGCACAAAACTATCTCAGGCGATCGGCCATTTTCACAATCCTCAATATTTTCTTCAAAAAATAAAATAAGACAAAAACACTTCTTGTTATGAGATTGAGAAATGAATTTGGGAAGCATGTTTTATGAGAAAAAGGGAACTGTAATTTGACAAGAATGCTTCCCAGTACATGCTGAAAATCAACCCCCTCTGTTCCCACAGTTAAAAGGATATGTTGACTACCTCCTGAAGGTATAACTCAGAATTTGTAGTTTGTGCCATTAAGCCCTCTACAAATGCAAATATAAATACATTAATATTAAAACAATACAGCAGTAAAATTAAAATGTCAGTATCTATAAGCTAATACAACTAAATAGTGTGTATGTGAAAGGAAAACATGCAGTGCTGACATCTCCCAATTCTCTTGGATTCTTGGTCACCAACGCATCAACATGCAAACTCATTGGCTGAGCAGCGTTTCATTGACTGTGGCAGTTGAGTAAGGAGAAAGGACAGATATTCAGACACTCATACAGACTTGACTGTTAATCCTAAAATTGAGGTGAGAAAACAAAATGATGGGAAACTTAACTGTATAGTCTAAAACAAGCCAACATTCAACAGGTCTGTCGGGGGTGGATTAAACATTCGAGACAGAAATTCCCCAGCGTGCGAGACATCTCAAAAAAATGGTATAACGCACACTGCGAAATTCTCCTCAACTGCACTAACAGAATGAGATGGAATGATCACTCATTTCAGAGAGACGTCAAGATCTTATCAGACGATCAAGACTGCCAATGGCAAAGACTGAGATGATTTGCTGCCTAAACTATCTAATCTTTTGAGGTCAGATACCCTGATCGTAGGTTGTATCAAAAAGTACTGTTATTCCAGACAATAGCTCTTACGTTCGCAACTATGGAAGTCGTTTTGGGACCTAGTGGTTGTAGGCAATGTGGATTCTAGGAACTTTACGCCCAAGAAGAAACACGTGATGGGTGTAAAGTTTCCTGGCTCTCCAAGTCAGCAAACATTATTGTCTTGGAATATTTTGCCAGGGGGTCGGCTGTTTATTTTAGCAAGCCACTGTGGACATGAACCCAGGAAACACTCGGGGAGTAATGGCGAGAGACGCAGTGCCCCTGATGCTGGGACTTTTGTTAAGGTCAAGTGTAGGATTTCCAAACAACATTCCCGTACAGTAAGCAATCTAAAATGGGGAAATGCATCGATTCCAGCTGTTTATCTTTGCTCAGCTCAACAGACAAAACTTGTATGTTTTGAACAGTCTTGGTTTTATATTTTTTAATGTTTGTTTGGTTAAGCTAAAGAAAATATATTTTCCATGTGGCATTTGTAAATGATCTGGCGCAAGGTAGCTTTCACAGTGTATTCATATTTGCATATTTAGTTTTCCACCTACTGTAGTGCGGAATGATCCTGAGAGGTTTTCACTAACACTTACCAAACGTGATAATTTGATTACACTTCATTTGAATGCTTGTGTATGTGTAACAAATATAGATGCTCTAAATACATATACATGTGTTGTAAATGAGATAATGAAGCACTAAGTAATAGGGGTGGAGGTAGCATTGCAGGGGAGGCAATGGTATTTCCTGTGAGATTTTTTGTGTTTGGTACTTTCTCAGTTGTGGGTGTGTGTAAGGTACTGTACTGTTAATTTACAAAAATACAGATGGAAATTAAAAATTCTCTGAGAAAAGGAAACTATTTTTTTTTCCACTAATAAAATAGGTTCACAAATAGTGGTCTATTTTAATTGTTTTTTCACAGAGGGGGGATATCAATTTCCCAAGGCTGAACTTAGTACACCTTCTCACATTTAGAAAGGTTACAGAGAGAATGAAAATACACCTCTCTCTGTTATTAAAGATATGCAAGATTGTGTCACTACTTGACTGTAAAGGTATCGAGGTGTACAGACTCTAAATTATATTCTGGATAATGGATAGTGGTGGAATTTGAGAAAAATAACAACAAATACTGTTACACACTTACGGAGAGAAGGCCTCTGGGCCTTTGGGACCTGCGTTATAAAGTCTTGTGTAAGTCTTGTGTAAAAAATCGTGAAATAATTTATTTTTAATTGTTATTACTCCGTATCTTAAATGAGATGCTATGTGTCTTTGTAGCATCTCAGTATGGGCACTGGTCCTGTACTCCCCCGGATTAATTTCTGTGATTCAGAACACAACCAAGCTTGCTTGAGCAACAAGCAGTGAGAAAGAGTCTCGACACCCGAAAAAGGGGCCCTTCGAACTATGACTAAATCATCCCCGGAGTTTCAGATCCTTATTTTGGGATCCATAACATGCTATGTTGCCTAAGAAACTGTGCCCTTCTGGACTGGTAAGGTGATAATATCGGGCACATCAGGTGCTTTCCCTCACACCATGCCTCTGAGCCTTGCCTGGCTCTGGTAGACTTCTCATGGTCTACAATCAGTTAGCATTAGTTGTACTACACAGTGAGCGTGAGCCACTGATTTTAGAGACTTCAACATTTATTAAACCACTTATCCCACATGGCTATGCAAAATAACAAAACAACAATAAGAAAATGTTCTCAAACAGTTCACAGAGTACATTAGACCATTTTATTCCAAGTTGCCAATGAAACCTTTAACTGATGTCAAAGAAACCGGCTCTATATGAATGTATCTGTTTTAGTATGGTTTCCTCTTTCTGTGTCTTTACTTAATGCCATCCCTTTAATGCCGTATTTATAGTCTATTAAAGACTATAAATCAGTTAATGATTCAGGCTGATGTCTTAGGATAGAAATCAGGAGCACGAAACATTAACTGTAGGTCATAGGTTGACAGAAAATCTTTGCCTGGGCATGTACAGATGTGATGTGAAAAAATACCATGTTTGGCAATCAGCACAACTGGTGGCAGGCATTACTAAATGACCAGTGATGACAAAATCAGCTGAAGAGCTAGGGAACAAGAAGAGAGCAGGGGGATGGGTGTTGGAAAAGCAGAACCTCAGTTGTAGATTTCTACACAGGTCTGTAGACTAGAACTGCAACACTGAACCAAAAAAAGAACAGAAATAATCCACAATTCACTTTTAACCTGATACACAAAACTAAGCCAATTTTAATTAACAAAACTACTTTTATATGAGTTGCTTTAATGTGGTCAGAAATGAATCTAAATGTTGACCATCCTTAACTGTAAACACAAAACAATGTGAAGAAATTAGATTGAATTCTAGTTTGAAGCCATTTGTCCATATAAAACAATATCTATAATTAGATACCAGCAGTTCAGTTCTGAAGAATAATGTACAATCCCCAGAGATGACTGCTGGTAGCTGACAGTGATGAGAGATCATGCCACTTGTTTATTTGTTTTGCTTTGTTTTGGAGAAGCGGAGATTCTTCAGTCTTTTCCTTAAAAGGGGATAATGTCAAATGTATATTTAGCCACAATCAGGGATGAATCAAGTGCTTTGTAGGTCACGTTGTTTTGTCAAGATTGATCATTTTGCACATACATAATTAAGTTCCTCCTTATTTATCTTTTCATGCTTGCAATGTTTACGTAAGAACATCTTCATTGATTTCAATGGAAATCCCTATAATAATAACAGCAACAAAATCAACAACAACAAAAAGAGGAATTTATTTCTTGTATAGCTCATATCAAAACTGGCCGAATCATTTGCATTTCATCATTTCCTGTAACGGGGGAGAATATTCTATTTATGATTGTTGTGTCTCAGCACAATGTTAACTATAGGTAGAAGAGGACAGAACATAATCTAAGATTTGATTTGGTCAATCCGTAAATCCACAATGGCAAAACTCCCAGCTCTTGAGACATAGTCCCCTGCGGTCATGAGTTGTCTGTGCGGACAGCACGTGTGACCTGCACTCATCCAAGCTGCTGTTTACTAAGAATATGGACGCACAATCAGTATAGATTGCTGTGGTTCAACAACAGATCCCATGTATTAGATGTTGAAAGATCCAAACAGCCATTGTAGAAAACAGTTACACTGATTAAATGTTTGCAGCGTAACAATGCTGAAAGTTGGCCCCAAGCTACAACATGTTTTGACATGGATCTTTGTTAAATGTTCTTTGTTTATTATAGTTTACATACAGCATGTTAAACACAACGGCTGTATTCAACGGCTGCATTCAGGCATCACAACCCTGTCAGAGGAGACGCACCTGTGAAAGAAGTCAGTCCTGAAAGCCAGCGCTGAAAGAGTCAACTTTTGCACAGCAAAATAAATCCTTTAAGTAAAGCCCTACAAATCATAATTGTAATTGAAGTGTATATGTGCAGGGCTCTGTGTGCAGTATGTCCTATTTCAAGTAAAATGCAGACCTAAATAAAGGAGCTATTACCAATGATTGCATCTCCAGGGGTTATAATGACCGTGTATTTATTCCATTGGAAGGGCCTTAGAGTTGGTGATTAGAAAGATAAGTCTACTGCCTGTGTAACTGAGAAGATATTTTTTGGTAATGCACTCCAATTCTTAAGCAGGCAGGCAGACAGGGTAAGGATTCATCAACACAGTTTTCTGCTTTAGTCTGTAATGACTGGGTGCCCAGTATAAAAGATGGGAGATGTTTGTTTCCTGGAATGCCAGGATATTCAGGCTTGGCTCTTGCATCTATGACAGGGAGGTATGCTGCTCTATCACCTTTATTAATCTGGCAATATGTATATAAATCAGCTCATTATGATCTTTACTCCAGTTGATGAACAACGTAAGGATATGTGTCAGTCACGCACAGCTGGTTGAGCCAATGACCATTTTTTTAAGATCATTACCTGACTGTATGTCCTTGCAAAAATCCATTTCATTGTTTTGCCTCCGTGTCTGTAAATGGATGTAGCTGATGAGCCCTCAGGCCACCCCTGCACTACATCCCTGACGCCTTCCCTGCCAGTGAAAGGATTTTACACCAATAAATAATTAAAATTGAAGTATGCAAAGTATGCATCTCAATACGCCAAGGAATCTAGGCTGCCCAATGAAACGGTCCTCCAGCCACAATGGGTCCCTCAGCTGCCGCCAGTGTGAGCACCCTCGATGGAAGGCTACCACCGAGGGCAGCGTGCCCAGCAGACGTGAGCTGCCACCGAATGAAGTCCCTCATATGAAGGCTCATTTCAATCTTGATCAATAACAATAACAGGGAGACAGGACAACACCATCAGTCTCAATTATGAAGACAGTGTTTTCTCCCAGATTATCCACTCTGTCGTGTTCTCCTCGGGTTCCAAAGGAGACCCTGTCTCATACATCATTTTCTCACAAAGGTTGAAAGCCCCCTGCAGGGTGGGGGGGTATCCTTCCTGCCTACTCTCCCTCCTTTCATGTCTGTCCACCTTGACAGGGACAGCTTCCAGCTACAAGGAGGGAATTAGCATAGCAATGCCGGGCTCCTCGGGATGGCGGGGCTGGACTCTGTAAGTGACACTGACTCTGCTCTACCAGACCGTCTCTGTTCAGCCCCCTCTCTCTGTCCCCACCTCACTTCTCAGACACACAGCCGTGCTCAAACGTGAATTGTGTTTGATTTTAAAAAGAATAACTCTTAGAGAATGTCTTTTACTTTTTACAAATGGATAGCTTCCAAATAAAGGTTTACAAAGTTCCCCAAAAAATGATGCACTTCATCCCAAGGCAATTCTTGATTAATTTGCAATAAAGACAATTCCTAAAATAACCTTCCTGTGGTTTATTCATTCTTGTATGAGAATGGGAACGATGTGCGTCACTACCTTTTAGAACATTAATGTGTGACTGAAAAGCAGTAATTTACAATCAGGGGGAAGAGTTTGGAGGTGATATGGTAACGCAGACTTGTTCAAGGACGTTTTTAGGGAGTGACACAGCGTTGAATGTGTCTGGCCAGGACTCATACCTCGACTGTATTTATCTCTTTGTGAAAGATGACCTTCAAATGAAATTTCAAATGTTATCACATATATTCTTGTACAATTATAACTTAATTGTAACAAGTGCCACCTGTGGTTTTATTAACGTTTGGAGCTGATTGGAGTTAGACCCTGGGTCCACTGCTGAGAGGTGAGGTAATGAAAACGGATCATTCCCCCCGCGCTGTAGCTGTCAATGCTCATGTTAAATGAAAAGAAAAAGATCCAGGTTCTGAATTTTCCACAGGGCTTTGGAACAACTCCTCTCATCCTTTCTAATTCAGAACACTTTTAAAGTCTTGTTCCAGTCCAGAGGCCAAGCATGAAAGACAGGGGGACACATGCGCTGTGATAGATAGGATATTACCACAGCTGTCAAGACCTGTTGCTCAAAACCCACCACCCTTTGTGGACAACTTCGTTTAAAGATAATGGAAACCAACAGGTAGAGTAAGTGCCATTTTTCTTACCAGTCAGTCAGTAGTAAATTACTAGTTTCAAACTATTCCTCTCCTGTCTGGTAAAATTAATAAATATCAAAAAAATAAAAAAGTTTGTTAGTTCATTTTAGAAAGAAGGATTCCTGAAGAATCAAACAGGAAAGAAAAAGGACTTTCTGTTAGTTTTGAACTGAGAATTAGTTGAGTTTTCGAACATCTGTAGCCATTTCAGAACATCATCTGTAGGAGTGTTCAAGTGCCTAAACACCTAGCAAAGAGTAGTGCTGCTGTTTAAATTAACTTCTGTATCATCTAATCAATATTCAGAATGTTATTCATTATTGAGAGAAAAACATTTGGATTATGGAACTGGTAGTTTTAAATATTTTTTCCCATTAAGTGTTCATCAAGAGATGTGTTATTTTAAAGATAAGGAAAATGAAATGATAAAACCCAAATTGAAAGCCAGTTAAAAACAACAAAATATTATGTTGTCAGTTTGTTTCTTTGTCATTAACAGAATTACGATGCATTTTAAAAAGTAAATTTTACATGTTTTTTTAAATAAAGTTACAGTTGTGTTTGGATCTATGTGGACATGTTATGTAGAATTATTAAGTTGTCTGATAAATCTGCACACTACTGACACAAGCAGAAACGAAAGGAAAATCAACAAAAACATAGTTTTACAAAGATTATAAATATACTGTATTTATATAAAAACAAGTGTATTTACAGTATTGTTTAAAGTATAACAAACAATAGGGTTGAAAGACATTGGATGTTCACGGTTTAGTGAGAGAAGACACAAATTGTCACACAAAAAAAAGTTTATTCCGGGACATAGATATAGACTATAAAATATATTAAACAGAGAACAAATAATTGTAATCCCCCTGATTAGGTGTCCAGGAACGCTATAGAGATCACGGGAACAAAGTAATGATGGAAAAAGTGCGACTATCTGATATGTAAAACAACTGTTGATTCATAAAACAAAAAGAATGCAGCCAACCACTCAATGTAAAGAACAAATATTTGCATTTGATCTAAGCCCTGAAATATGCAGATATTTCTGTAGCAAGCAGCCAGCTAATGAATTTTTATAATGTTTAAAAATTGTTAACATACTTCAACACAGCGTCTTAACATTTCAATAATGGTCCCTCTGGCTGGAGGAAGGAGAGTACTCTGGAAAGTGAATGCATGCAAATAATAATAATGACAAAAGAGAACAGGCTGTAGATTCACTACAACAAAGGGGGCTGTTCATGGGGATCCATAAGCAATTAGAAAGTCATAATGCACTGCATGCTGATTTCACAAGTGAAAAGAATTGCTCTGCTTATTGAAGACTTCTTGGCCAGATCTCTGAACAAATATGAAGCCTCTATATTTGACTTCTGTGCAATGTAAGTCATGCACATTTTAAACAGAGCCGAATAATGTTTCCTTTCTTCTGGGAAACATTAACAGCTGAGGAAACATGCATCTTGTTTAGAAAACTTGCTGCTTCTTAGCAGCAAGACCCTTACAAATCACAAATTTATGTCCAGGAATTGTCAGATGAATAAAAGGGATGAATGTTTTCTCTTTCATTCTTCGTATTTTGTATTTATGGAACAAAACTTACACAAGACAGGACAGTGTTAGTCATGTGGAAATTAGCAATGTTCTCGAACCTGCAAACAATTACAAACAATAGTGGTTGTCTTCAGACAAGTCTTCAGTGAGGCGCATAAGTACAAACTGTCTTAATTCTTTTAAATTCAGTGAAAGTTATGATGTGGGGGAAAGCATTCATTTTAGTATTTCTGATATATTTGATATCAATAAAAAGTAACAGTTTAATGCAGTGGAAGATGGATGTAACACAAAGAAAGTATAAACTTTCCTTCACTTCCTTTGAGAGACCATTTGGTGCAAGTGATCAGAGGCCAAAGGCCCATTTTAACCTTTAAAATAGGGCAATCCTAGACAGTACAGTGGAAAGGCCAGATATGTGTTCGGGCCCTTGATTTTGATATCCTCGGTAATGAAAGATGCCTAATTAAATTATGTAAACGGAAGTGGTATTTAGATCCAGTGCTGTTTAGAGCAAAATGAACAGGCCTCATTATTTTTCAAGAGGATGGTCTTTGTGGTGCTCATACATGGGGTACTTGGTTTAAGTGTACTCAGTTCACTGACTCAGCCCAGGCGCACTTCCGACTCCAATGCATGTGCACAGCAGGATAATCAGCCTTATTCCCTATTTACAGCTTATTCATTGAGATATATATATATATATATATATATATATATATATATATATATATATATAATAAAGTGGCAAAATCCATTTTGGTTGTTTTAAATTCTGTCTAAATGATTGAAGATACAAAAATGATATATTATATGTTACTCTTCCAGGCTGTTAGGAAACAATAGACATTAGATTAATTGTTCATCCTTGTTCATAATCTGAGTGACCAGCCCGTACTTTCCTACAACTACTTCCCTTCACCATTTGGCCGTAGACTTGGACGTGTGCTTCAGATCCTCACTGTGCTGGCAAGTCTATGTGCGACCAAGCCAGAGCATACACCTGGTCTGGGATAACATATCCTGGAAACGATTCTGTCCCTCCTTCCTAACATGGACACCAAAAAACAGCCTCAAAGTAAAACCAATCTATCAAGTCAACATACATCATGTTTCGCTGTAGGGTTGGGGTGAATTCCAGATTCTTCCTTCCAATTCCATTTTGAATTCCTTTTTCAATTCAATTCCAATTCCAGTCGAGCCTGTTCTGTCAATGGAACTGGAATGGAAAAAGGAGAATTGACACCATACCCATTTTGTATTCAGATTTAATTAAAATGTAACATTTTGGACATGCTGAGCAGTAAGCATATTTGGTGAAGTTATTCTTTACTGTGCTGTGTTCACTGTTTTGGACACAGAGTATGGTGGTCTCCCAGTCACTTCAGACTTCATTTTGGTTTCTCTCAGTGGTATCCGATTCTTTTAACAAAACAAGTATATGTATAGGACTACCATTGTACTGAAGGCATGTTTCTACACAGTATCAAAAAACATATGTATAATATTATAATATCGGTGTGTCTGTATCCCCATATCATTTGGCAATATAACATATCACACATATACCCTGGCATAGCCTGACCCGGCACTCTGTCTTGATACACTATAACTCCACTAGTACACTTGATATAAAACTAACATTGTGCTAATTCCCCTCATATCAGCTTTAAGTACTGTTTGGCATCAATCTATGAACAATGATAGCTGTGTTGTGTGACATGTCAGTCACTGTCCTCTACGCTTAGCTCTATTGACCACCCTTCAGAATACTAAACTCTGTTCATCACAGCCCAGGGAAAATAGCGCTGAATTAATCTGTATTCGGCACTCCTTTTATTGTTGTCTTGAACTCCGAACACTGGACTCTGGTCTGTTGCTGTGGGGGGGCGGGACACTTACTAAAGCTTTCACTCCAAAACTGGAAGTAATATAGGATTTCCCCATAACTCTCATAGGTGAGTTGGTTAATAGAAAGCTAATATGTTCTCCATTAGCAATAGTGTATATTTATTTTTGTGACAGCCAACATTTGCTAATAATCTCTCTGTCTTCTTTAAAAATATGATTCAATTGTTACTAACTCAATCGTGTTACACAATGCCAGCTTATGTCATTTTCAGGTCACCTTCGGAAGGCTAGTAATAATTCTGCTCCCCAAATAAAAAGTAGGTATGTAGTGAAAATTACATCACTGGAAATAACATCAGTGGACACCAGCCACAGAGTGCTGCAACTTTAACACCCCCTCAATAAGGCCCTCACCTCTGTATCATCAATTTTACGTTTGTTCTAGCTTTGCATTTCTTTGAATTGTAAACAAATATGTGTTCAAGGCTAGTCTCCGTACATAAACCAGTCCATGATATCTGCTTTTTATTTGTATAATAACCTTGCCTAAACACTATGCTATTGTCTATTCGTTACATTAAATCCAAACATTAAAATTGCTACGAGTACTAAGCTGTTATTTTCTTTCATTTTATTTTAGTTTCTTATATGTTTTGATAACTATTTTGTTGTTAGCCATCTTACTATTGAGTAGCCATTTTTATAACTGGACTCATAACAAGTTTGGAATAAACACTATGACTAATATAAATTATGAAATAAACTAAAACCTAATTCATTATTAAATGATATTTGAACCAACATTAATGGTTCAATAAGTGCAGGTAGTGATTATAGCTCCCACTGAGAAAGTACATTTACTTCTTATCTTTAATTCATCACCCAAGTGGGCAGGGAGGTAAACTACAGAGCATATGCATACAATAATGCATCAATTGATGTATAATAATTCCTATAGGATTTTCACAGTTAGATTTTACAGTTACTCGGATTATGTTAAAAACACATAGCAATAGGGTTGTTTTATAGTGGTTGGCAACATTGATAGTAAGTCTGTCGTACACACTCCTTACTACACGGAGCGCCGTGAACTTGTAAAGCGTGATGTCAGGAGAAAAAAGGGTCAATGACCCACATTGCTTTGCCCTCCCGCACACTAGACGCTGCTGTAAGGCTTGTGGGTATTGTAGTACAATAATCATAACATCTCTGCTTTCGCATCGTATTTCGTTTTTCTCTGTATACTGTTTCACTTCACCCAGAACCGTGAACACGTTTTATGATCGAAAGTGTGTTTCTTTTGTGAAACACGATCAGTGAGTCTGAACAAATATGTCATGTGCACAGAAGAAAACTACAGATCCCACAATGCACCCGTGCACGTACGCAAGCGCCGTGTTTGCTTCGCTGTGGACGTGTGGATCAGTTTTCCATGAATGGGTGGTGGACAAACGGGCGCTCGGACGAGGACTTGTTTCTAGAGGGTGAAAGCTGCGTCTTTCTTGCAAGATGGGACATTCTGGGCTTTAACCTTCAAACGGAGACGCTGCTGTGACGGCGGCGGGTGTGTGAGAGCGGCTGAACCGTGTGCCGAAGATCCGCGGCTGTGCGTGTGTGCCGCGGCGCCCCAGCCCCTCCGCCGCCTGGAAACAATGCCCCGGGACGACATGACCTCCCTCATCCAGAAGATCGCACGGCAGGCCCGCATCACGTTCAAGAGCTGCGCCGCGTCCCCCCTGGGCGAGGCCAGCACGGAGTTCCTGGAGAACCAGGGCAAGCTCGGCAGCCTGCTGTCCGAGATCACCGCGGCGGACCTCAAGATCGCGCCCAGGAAAGTCGACGGCTCCTCGGTGTCGGTGGCGCACAGCCCCCCGGTCACCTACATGCACATCTGCGAGAACGACGCCTTCAGCATGGGGGTGTTCCTGCTGAAGAGCGGCAGCTCCATCCCCCTGCACGACCACCCGGGCATGAACGGCATGCTCAAAGTGCTGTACGGCAAGGTCCGGATCAGCTGCTTTGACAAGTTGGAGCAGCCACCTGATGCCGCCACCGAGGCGCAGCTCAACCCGCCCCCGCTGCCCTACCAGAACCAGGCGCTGCGGAGGTCCATCCTGAGGTCAATCGGGGAGTACTCGGAGGGCAGCGGCCCCTGCGTCCTAACCCCCCACAAAGACAACCTTCATCAGATCGATGCCGTGGACGGACCTACGGCTTTCCTAGACATTTTGGCCCCCCCCTACGACCCCGACGACGGCAGAGACTGTCACTACTACAAAGTGCTGCAGCCGGTGTCGCTTCCCCCGGAGCCGCAGGAGATCTGGCTGCTGGAGATCCCGCAGCCCGCGGAGTTCTGGTGCGGTGGGGAAGCCTACCCCGGCCCAAAGGTCACCCTGTGAGGGATTGCGGCGTGACGTCACCCACGCAGTACTACGCCATGAAATTGACGTTGTGTGACGTCAGCCACACACTAATACGTCATATAAGTTTAAATCCAATTTACAAAACGAATTTACTGGAGTATAGCGAAACAAACGATTCTCAGGACCAACGCTCAAAATGTTGGACGGATTTCAGTATGCTTTTTTGATTTATTATTATTATTATTTGTGTATGTGTGTGTGTGTTTGATTGTTTTATACGCGGCTTCATCGTTGAGTATCATTAAACTGCTTGTCAATTATCTTTTTTTCTTAGGAGAGTTGCTTCTTGTGGACACAAGGCACTTTCCTGAAAGCCATAGTATATTCTAATGCGTAGTCTCTTCTTCTTTATGTTTAAACCTGTTACGAGTGCATTGATTTCAGAAGCATTTGTTACAATTTGACACGTGTGATTACCAATATAATAGCCTTAATCTGCATTTAATTTATTTGAAATGAATACATGTTTATACGTTACCATACTGTTTCCTTTCCTTTTTTATGCTTAAGTATGTTATTAAAATGCAAACACAAAATTGTACTATACACATATCTCTCAATTCCAGATTGCACCCCTAATTTGTAAATTCAAGAATATAATTACATTGGAAGTGGCATCATTTGGAATTTATGGAAGCAATAACATTAATACCAGTCTTGTTAAAGTTTTAAAATAATGCGAACTAGACATGTCAGTGAACAAACACATTTATTTCAGATTTTTAGTGTTCTTGCATTCTGATTATGTTAATTCTCATAGTGTTAAATCTAAAAATCATTATTATGCTGAAATTGATGAATTCCTTTCAATAATGCAAACTGGCAAAAGTGCATGATTGCCGCAAACAAATTCATTGCCATGTAGAGGTCTTTTGTTTTGTGCAAACTGTTTTTACGTATGTATTTATACATTTAAATGTTTTTGCTCTGCATAAGGGTGACCAGATTGTGTGGGGGGGGGCTTGCTCAGTGTAACTTTAACAGTTCAGTGCGCAGACTTATTTCCTTCATTAACCTCTCCAAAAAAGTTAATTGGAAGGAAGGGATCAGACTGCAGTGCATGTTCAACGGTCTGTTAAACAAACAAAAATAAAACACTTTGCATGAAACAAACATTTGCATAATTGGATTTAAATGCTAACATGGATTTTGAGATGGACATTTCATAAGTAGTGTAATAAAATCAGTTCACTTCCTATCTTTCATTTTCAATTTTGTGCATGCTGACATACATGAAGTACAAAATACAAACTAAAACAACTTTTCCTGTTAATATCAGTAATTTATAATAATAAGGTCAGTGCTTTATAAGGAGAAGCTTTTATCCTGTATGTAAAGTGTCCCTGATCTTCATTTACTGCAGTTTTTGTTCAGCAGTGCTTGCAGGCTGTCCTTATTTGAGTTTCTTCCAGATGTGCATTGTCACTTTGAGGGTTTGCTTAGTGAAATGCATCCACTGGCCCTCAGGGTGGAAGGAATGTTATTATATTTCTTAGCAGACTTACAATTGTTACACTCTATAGTTACATATATTTTTTTAAAATACAATAACTCATTTATACAGCTGTTGTTTTAGTGGAGTAATCAAGGTAACAGGAGTTAACACACCCCAACACCCATCAAACCACTGAGCTGTGTAGATGCCGAACCCACAACTCACCTGCTGAACGGAGGGCGCGATGTCTGATTGATTGCTGTGACTCCCAGAACCTGATGGGTTTTATCTGGGAGAACTGGCAGATACATTTTCCCTTGATGAATGTAGCTCCTTAATAGATGTTGTGATGCACAAACGCTTGACACATTAAGATTAAACGCACGCCTTTGAGCTGTGATGAAGACCGTGCACACCGGCTTCCGCTGAGATGTTTCTCTGGAGAGTGATGAAGGGCTTTTTAAAATGGAAAAAGTCCAGTGTGCTTTGGGTTTTCAAGTAGACACACACACACATTATTCCTCTGCACTGACTGGATTGGAAATGGTTAATCATTCTTGTGCACACCAAAATGAAGGGAGAACACAGACATTGTGTATAGGTGAGGAAAGGTATAAAATGACTTGTAGCAGTTTTAACAGACACTTGCGATAATATATTGTATGAATATATAATGTACACTTTGATTTGTTTCATAAACTAAAAAGAAAATAGCAGGTGGTTCATATGCTCTCACAGCAGGTGCTGTCAACATACCTCTTCCTATGGGAGGAAATATTTTCAGCGTGAAGCGCAATCATTGTTTATTTTTTTTCCTTTTTCAGTTACCACCTGTTTCAAAACAATTTCACAGATATATCCAATTTTTCATCTTGGTTCCTATACTTGCATTTTGAACTTTAAAATGTATAATCTGTAACTATAAAACTAAAACTACAATTATTCTTATATATGATATATTTAGACATGCCTATAATAACTGAAAGGGCCTTTAGCTGTATCTCTTGGGACTCTGGTACATTGCATCCCATTTAGCCATTGATACAAAATTACACTTTCAACTGAATTTCAATAACTCTCCAGCACAATTAATGCAACTGTAAGTGGAAGTTAATGCAAGCTGCTTTCTTAGCATTTCAAATGGTTTTGATTTGTATCAGTATTTAAACTGGCAATAATACTTTACTTTTTAAATGCAAAATATTGAAATTCATGATGCATGCACTTTTGGAATAGGCGCGTATATCTTAAAAAGAGAGAACGATATTAAAGTATAAGCAGACATAATAAACAATTCATCGGCCAGCGTAATTGCGTCTAATTGCCAGTCTAGGATTTGAAAGCTGCTTTGTTGCTCTGTTAATTTAGTCTGTCTTCCACTGAAGTACATTCAGCTCTCACTTTAGCACACTGTACTCAGCTGGAACAAACAGGTTCTGTCAATTCACAGAGCAGATTTTCAAATTGATATGTTTCTTTTATTCTTATGAATGCACCATTTGAGTCCAAAACTGGGGTTGTTTTAACAACAGAATGTCTCTAAAAGTGTGTATTACTCATGTCTGTGTGGATAATGCGTACCGTGGCTTGATTTTATACTCTTTATTTCTCACAGTGGTTTTCAGCTAATATACATTTTTACATGAAAAGCAGTCTAAGAATTCCCTGTCATACAGGTGCATTTACTCTGTTGTGTCTTCATGAACTCTCTCCTCTTAACCAGTAACAGAACTTTTTGTCTCTTGCATAATTTGCATCTTCAGACTTTTTTGTGACTATTGACCAGCATGTATTGTGGGAGAAATTTACATCAATTTGCATACTATCCACATATATTTTGCATTTACAGTGAAAGTTTATTTATAAATGAGGGCTATATCAATATAGGATGTTACATTACTGTCTGTATTTAAGAAGGGAAATAAAATACACATATTTGTTGTTACTTTATTTTTCTTCCCTGCTGTGCATTTAAAATGACAGTGAAGCTGCTATGAGGATTTGTGGTCTGAGGAATTGTACCCATGCTTGACCTTGCAGTTCATTGCCCCTTAATGTTACTTCAGGAATCCTTTGATTTAGGCCTTTTCCCATTTAACAAAAAGCATTGGCCACATTCAGTGGTATTCAAAACGATGTGCTAGTGAGGAATAGTTGATATGGTTCAGCTGTTCTTCTGGCTAGCGCAGTCTGTTGTAGTTCCTCTTGTTCTGTTTTGTTTTTTAGCAAGGACTCAAGTTTTATGTTTGTAATGCCTTCAGAAATAAATTACAACTGCTTGTGCTACAGGGGAAACTTGTCTGTTTAAACAGAGCCATCAGTCAACTGGTAAAAGCTATAAAGGACTTGAATGTGAGGTTATCATCTCTGGACTTTAAGAAGACTGGACTTTAATTAATTTATCAGAGGTTGGTCTCATGTGTGAGAGTAATATGTATGTGTGTGTGTGTATATATATATATATATATATATATATATATATATACACACACACACAATAGCACTCTTCTGAAGCTGACCAGGTTTACCATCCCTAGTGGTCATCTTTTTCATTACCACACTTGTTCAGTAATATATAACTAATTTAAAGTTGAATAAAGTTTTTTCTATCAATGTAAGTTCTGATTTTTTGTTTTGTTTGTTTGCTTGATTACTTAGAGCCCTGAGACTAGAGATGTATCTGATGAAGAATTGGAAAAATTATCTTGAAAAAATGGCTTGACCGACACCCACTCCTGGCTTCTGCTGTCGAATATGTCAACATGACTAAATATAAAAAGTATTTTGTTTAAAAGCAGTTATAAAAGCAGGAGCCACTTTCGTAGTAATAGTGGATCTTGTCCCAATTCCCTGACATTAAATACAGACCCGCATTGTTATCTGTGCGTCTAAGGCGTTTTGATTGAAACATTACTTAATTATTTGTATGGACTATTTCCACTGTATGATTTGTTGTGTGATAGAAGGAATACTCTTTATACTTTTATCTGTTCAGTCTTTTTTGGATGCAGTGATCAATTAAGATGAGTCCTTTGACTTTCCCCTACAGAATGCCCCAATTTTGCAGAATTTTAAAGCACAAGACAATCAATTCCTACCACTTGCCTAATGTGTAAACTTGTGTGATAGAAAATCTTTGAAATCAAAGCTGCAGGGAACAATCCTGTGAATCTGATAGTTGCAAAGAGAAGGAGAACACTCCTGGATGTCC
Organism: Amia ocellicauda; assembly: GCF_036373705.1. Classification (NCBI taxonomy): domain Eukaryota; kingdom Metazoa; phylum Chordata; class Actinopteri; order Amiiformes; family Amiidae; genus Amia; species Amia ocellicauda. Next base: position 19,748,450 of record NC_089869.1, read on the forward strand.
CGTACAACAAGGAATTTTCTTATAACTCTTATCAAGTCTGAACAGTAGAGTTGACTAAGGCAGGGGACAGACTTACATATTTACATCTTTTTTCATTTCACAGATCTATCACTTGATTGATATAGTGTTGGTTAGACATAATGCTATCCTTTGATATATGGTGTAAAAGTCTTATTTCACTTTGGTTTCCAGCTGGTATGAACAAGGGGTTAGTTAAGGAGTCGCCCCCCCCATTAGACTTTAAATAAAATAAAGGTATTTTCATGAGGGTCAGAATCGGATAGGATTCTTCGTTAGTTTTATCATCATACATCATGAACCTAAACCATAGGTTGTATTCGTACGTACGCAGACGAGCCTTTCAGAACAAAGACGACATGATCACAATATCCAATAAATCACTAGAAGTGGCACTGATATATGCATTTAAATCAACGATTTCTATTTAGGCCTGCATTGAAGTTCACCATTGTCCGTAACCTCACACTTAATTTCCACAGTATCCAGACCCACAAAATATGATACATTCACAGGTTATGAGACAAAAACACACAGCTTTGAGTTGTCCAATTGTTTGCTCAAATCTGGTCCACAATTTTTGAAGTTGTTCGTATTTTGTTAGAGAATTACTTTAGTTTATGTGTAACAAAATAACTACTGTTTGCATTTAAACAGAATACTCAAAGCAACGTTTGTGTCATGTTTGCATACTCTTCATATAAACTGATCTCCCACAGTTATGTTTACACATATATATATATATGTATATTCCTCCATATAACTGTAAACATGTATGCATTTTGTGTGTCAGTGAGGAGGGAAGGTATAAACAAATAATCTGCAACATACTGACACTATAAATCATTCCCCCTCACTGGGTCTTTCATTTGTATTACCTTCCTCAATCATCACAACAAGCTGAATGTAAACTGAAAACAGTAAAGAATTGTGATTTTCTTCTGATTTGCAACTTTTAGAAAGAATGTCGTTTTGACCTCACTGTGTGTAATATTAATACTACCCTTAGTGGTTGAACAGGAAAAAACATGTTTATTTATAAGTTGATTTGAGATCATAGCAATGAAAATAAAAAGTCCAGACTTCGAAATGTAATATTATTTGCCGCTCCAAATACCAAAGTGTGCCTGAGTGGGTGAAGGTACTGTGAAATAATGAGTCACAAGATTAATTGATACATAACGTTCACTGGGAAATCCCCAAGTCAAGAGCTTTATTTTTAACCTTTTCGTCTTTATTCTTCTTTCCATTACTTCATTTGAAAGCTGTAGCGAAGGATACTTCAATACATTGACTACGGATCAAAAATCATGTATTTCTTTATTTCTTTATTCATTTTAAAATTGACAAATAAAACAATACATCTCTTTTAGGCGGCCATGTGACCGACTTCCGTTAGTGGATCTGTACCAAATACATTTATTTCAGTCTTATTATAAACATTCAGAGCAAACAAACGTCAAGTGGGCGTAAGTAATAAAGTATTTACATTCTTTCTTTACTACAAATGCAACACAGTTTTTGAAAATCTCACAAAACGATGCGTACAAAAATATAGAATTCTAAAAAAAATGATATTAAAGGGCTTGGATATTATACAGCTTGATTGAAAACGTCATCGAGGATATGTACAGACAGATGTCGACGAGCTGGCAGGACAAGGCACACACTCAACAAGCAATGTTAACACCAACACATTGGACCTTTTAAATAACATCTTATTCAATAATTATTGCAAATATATCCTTATTAATATTTTCCTAGTATTGGAACCCACAGTTTGCAATCAGTGCTGATAAAGGCAGTTTATCCCAGTATGGAGCAAACTGGATTCTGGTTATAGCTGGATATCCAGCTGAAAACACTGTTAGGTACAAGTAGCTGAAGTCATCCTTACTTTTCACCTTAAAAAAAAAATACCTTCCAGACGTTCCTACCTTTCAAGTTCATCGGTTGCTTTCTTTTTTCTTTCAAAGACTTAAATAAGAAAGTGCGTTTCAGTCCATGGAGGCGCAGTCTGTGACGCTGACAGTACCTGCAGTCCAGGGTGCGAGTTACTGCTCCCCTCGCACAGGCCGGGGGCTCGGCAGCTTGTTCTAGCACTTGAGGTTTTGGTGAACTTTCCAATATTGTGAAAAGCTCCGTTTTAAAAAGAAAAAGAAACAATAAAACATTCAAGTACTTTTCATTTGAGTTCATAAGTTCAAAAGCCACCCCTCTGATGTACTTAGTGTTTGTTACCTATTTACACCGCCCTGGACGGACACGCAGAGAGCTGCCCGCCGCCCGCAGGACACGCCGCCCCGGATGATGCGCCAGCGCACCGCTCCGAGCTGCCGGGAGCCGCGGCGGACGACGATTTCCTCTCCTTCTGCCGGAGGTGGATCTTCGTGTGTCTCTTTCGCTCGTCGCTGCGGGCAAATTTCCTGCCGCAGAAGTCGCAGGCGAAGGGCTTCTCGCCGGTGTGGGTGCGGATGTGAGTGGTGAGGTGGTCGCTGCGGCTGAAATTCCTCATGCAGATGCGGCACTGGAAGGGCTTGTGCCCGGTGTGGATGCGGATGTGTCTGGTCAGCTCGTCGGACCGGGAGAACCTCCTGTCGCAGCCCTCTGCCGGGCAGGGGTACGGCCGCTCATGAACGGGGGTCTTGCTGGGGCGGTTGGGGTATTTCCGTGGCCGCAAGATAGGTCTCAGGGGTAAATTCTGGGGGCTGTAAGCGGTGGGTAGTCTGGGTCCATCTGTAGTCGGCCCCCCTAAAGTGAAGTTCCGTATAGTGTTGAGAGGGGTGAGAGGTGGGGGGACTCTGATGGAGTCTAGTGGGCATGGGAAGGGCTTGCGGTCAGGGACCGACTGGATGTCTCTTTGGCACGGAGGCTGAAACAGGCTGGCATAGTCTTGGATGATGGGAAAGAGACCGCTGTCTGTGTTCGGCTTGGGCGAGGAGTAGATAGGTGGAGGGTAGGAAATGGGGCAGGTAGACGTGGAAAGAAAGGCAGACGGGTCTTGGTAGACCTCCCCGCAGCCCGAATAAGGAGGAGGTGGAGAGTAGATGTGATCCATGTCGGGCTGGTTCTGCGCCATGGTGCAGCTCAGAGAGCTGGCGAAGTGGTTCGGGGAGACTGAAGAAGAAGCCGGCGACGAGGACGAGGAGGGCGGCTGGGTCATGCCCAGGATCCCGGCGCTGACGATGTTGATCACACTCTCCGGGTTCCAGTTGCCACCTGGGTACTGAGAGTCGATGGAGAACTTGCCCATGTAGGTGAAAGTCTGGTTGCGGGGCGCGCAGGGTTGTGAGAAGCTGCTGGAGTAGGACAAGTCGAGGGAGCGCTTGTCCGTGCTCATGTCCCCATTGATCATGCCATCTGTGGAAGAAGGAAGAAGAGAAAAGGGAGGATGAGAGAGAGCCGTGCAGGTGGAGCTGCTCTTTCTTGTGTGAGCAATGCTGGGCTGCTGCCGCTTTTAATCCGCCCGCGTCGCCGGTCGGGGGATTTCATTTGCTGTGCTGCACACCTAACTGTCTAGGGATGCTCCTGACCTCGACCAGCCACTTCTTTAAAGCGCCTGAGCTACTTCACGATACTTGAAACACAAGCGAGCAATGACATGTGCCTGGCGTGTTAAAACAGAGACACCAGCTCATCAGCTGTCATTGGTTTAGCCTGCTAGATACCATCTCGACTCACGCTGTACAGCTGCGGCAGTGCCTGTGCTCACATTGCACATCTGCACACACGCACGCTGTCTGCCTCTCATATCAATACAGCTTTACAGTAACTCACATACTATGGACAACACTGCGATAGCGCTCATCATTAGGAAACAAATCAGCGCCCGTCTTCCAGTGCAAGAGGAAGGTGTCCCCTTTAGACATACGACCGAAAAGACACACACAAAAGTTTTGCAGCCGAATCTTACCTCCTGAAACTCCACTAATGTGGTCGAAATGTCCTCCTAAATCGGCATTAGGGAAGATTGCCACCGAGGTCGACAGGCTTGTGCCAATCTCGTCCACGGAGTAGATGTTTTCTGAAAGAGGGTGCACAAAACCACTGAGCGTCGCGGGGGGTTTCTCCAAAGTTTTGGCTGTCATCATGTAGCCAGCGATGCACTGGTGCACAAGCTCGCAGGTGTGCAAAACGCTGTATGTATGGATTGGCACAGCTGTGTGATCTATTAACCCTCCCGATCCGTCTTCCCTCGGCGACAAAACCGTTAACTCGAATGAGCTGTCATATAGACGCCGACTCCAGCTCTGTGTCTCTCCTATGTAGTGTCAACACACCTAGATATCTCCAATCGCAGACCTGCTCAGTGAATGACAGATCTCCGTGGCTGGGTGAGAGGTAGTTTGTATTTATGGGAGACTCTTTGAATGCCCCGTGACGTCACTGCCCATACAAGGACTGGATGACAAAAAAGGCTGGGCTGGGATGGTCTTTGTGACGTCATCAAAGCGGAGCATCAATGGAGAAGCCGCGGGTGAGAGCTGCCTCTGTGAGCGGACGCTTGGCTGGGAAACTTCAGTACTCACACACACACATGCATGCAGGCTATTGAAGCAGACGCTGCTGTGCGCTCATGTAGGGTATCTATGTATTATTTGAAACACGCGTTTTAGCAATGCACAGAGAAGTGTGAAACTGATTTCTCTTCTGCTATGAGGAATTCCGGTTCACCTCCCACCCCATACATGGCATTATCCGGCACAAAAAGGGCCACCCCCCCTGGCCATATATGCGATACTTTCCGGAAAATGAGCGTCGGAAAATAACGAGTCGTGCCGAGCGTCGCCACCGGCAGCCACTCAATTCTTGCTACCATGTGAAACCACAGTCAAATGAAAGGCACAATCACGGAATTTTCACCTTTTCTGAATTAGTGGCGGAAAGTGTGCTATTTACAAGTGTTTTTGGAAAGTAGAGATGCTATTTATACAGTAGGAAATGGAAAGTATATTCACTCTTTATAAGCAGTCGTTTTAAACAGTCAAAAAGACCAGGTTTGACCATTTCAGTTTTTGTCGGTTCTGTGTTCAACGAAGAGAATATAGCCTTTGACGGGTTATACACTTAAAACACAGTTGCAATCGTTTTTATTATTATTATTATTATTATTATTATTATTATTATTATTATTATTATTATTATTATTATAGCTTGAGGCACTCAGGACATATGTAGAATAGGTAGCCACATATTTACAGCATACACGTCATAAGAAAGAATAACGTGATAGATCTAGTTGTTGTTAAAATATCTTTCAACCTGAATGTTCAGTTATTTAAAACACATGGCTTGTATTTCGCCCAGCAAGTATTTTTGTACTTTCTTTTTAAGTTGGTTTCGTTTTTCCACTACCCCCCTATATTAATAAATGCATCATAGGCCTATTTGTTTTTACATCGTCTTTTTTGTACCTGATAAGTTGTTGCTCCTCCTCCCCCTCTTCTTGTTCTTCTCCTTCTGTTATTAGTATTAATATTATTATTTATCATAATAATCAGTGGTAGTTATGTTGAAGGAGTTTGTGAGGCGCAGTTTTCCTTTACGATCGCCATCCAGTGGCGTCTAATGGAATAAACCTCAAACACGCAAAAAAGGATCCATGTGCTGTATTATTATTATTATTATTATTATTATTATTATTACGCTTGAACATTCTGTCTCATTCTCTCTGTCTCTCACACACTTTTCATTAAATATAGGCTATATATGTATACCAAACTAAGAATGTCCCAAAGAAACACGTTCAAATATGTATTTAGGCTAACAGGTATGCTATCTTATGAGGATTTATAGCATATATAGTTAAATGGTTCAAATACACAATAGTACAGGAATATTGACAATATATATATATATATATATATATATATATATATATATATATATATATTTAAAAAAAATCTTACCATCAGGTTGCTAAATATAGACTTGGAAACAGTTCCACTGAGAGGTGATAGAAGCGCCGCCTCAATAGGGCAAGACACAGAGACATGGTTTGGACAGTTATAGTAAAATTCCCCCGTGGGCCGGGAAACCTCACTGTTAATAAAAGAGTTGGGGCGGGAGGGGGGGTTCAAGAGGGGGCGGCATATTATTTCCATGCAAGACAGGCTATAGCCATTCAGACCTGTGTGTATGACTAAACACCATCTCAACCAGCGCGAACTTTTCTGTCTGAGAAGGGTACAGCACTGCAAATGACATTTGTCCTGTGTGTTTTATGTGCGTTATCCTAAATATAGGATTTGGAAATGATCCTGCACAGAAATCAGACCTTTCATATATTAGACATGTATACAAGACGTTGCCAATTTGAAAGGCTCAGGTCTGTTGAACAAGTAATATAACATGTTTGTTAAGGAAATCAAGAACCAATGTCATAACCATCCTTTAGATTTAGTCACAACAGTTTATTATGTATTATTATTAACAGTTATGATTTGTTCGAAAGAAGATATGTCACAAATGGTATCTTAAAAAGTTGGCTAAAATTCGATAAAGTGCCTTTATTAAAGGATGCTGGACAAAGAAACAGACCAGAAAATACATTAAAATGTCCTATAAGCATCAGATTGACTATAAAACAGAAACAACAAAGAACATTTGAATTAAACATTGTTTCATTCAAATTACATTTTTCATATAGTCTAGAATATATAGACATTCAAAATATTCGACAATATCGATCAATTTATAATGTCGGTCATCTTACTATACAAAATAACATTTAGTTTGAGCATTAGCCATTTCAATCAATACAAGTATTTATGATCAAGGCATTACTAAAATATATTTTATATTTCGTATTCTGTGTAAGTAATAGTTGCTGCAGACTGCATACGTCAGCTTTGAGTTTAAATGTGGTGTTAGCACAAATATAAATGCAATCAACATTTTTATAGGCTGTAAAACGGGAAAATGTATAACAGGCAAAGCCTGATAAACATTTTAATGTTTATGGACATATTTTTGAATATATATGTATATCTTTAAAATAATCAAAATATCAGCTTAAAAGGCAACATTTACGGTTTAATAGTGGCATTTTAAAAAATTACCTGTGCAATCAATTAGTAGGCTATTCTTTAATTAAAATTGTGCGTTATTTTGTGCAACTTGTACGTCAACAAAACGAAATAAACTTGTCTGTAGTAGTGGTAGTAGTAATAGATTAATTAATCAATGACTTTATTAATTACACGTATATAGCTACTCAATAGAGGTTTGCACCGATTCTCTCACTTTCCCGTTAAAACCCGCCGCTCAGCCACCTACACATTTCCTCTCTGCCAAGTCAAAGCACTTAGTTGAGACATTTTCACAAGCATTCACAATACTTCCTAATTTCCTAGAGAAAAAAAACAATTATATCTTCTCTAGGAAATGAATATATATTTACAGTCCACTCTCTGCTGCAGAAGCCCGTATAATAACTCATCCAATATGGTAGGAGCAGACCTTAACCAAAGCCCTGGACATGTTGGGGATGCTGGCTGTGCGGGAGAAGCGCACGCAAAGCGCAGACTTGCATACAGAGCACACGCCGCTGGCATTAATCAAGCGCAGTCGATGGAGGCTGTCATGGTCCTCAATTAGCAGCCGGTGGGTTTGGACTTCTCCATTTGTCTAAAGTCAAGATTATATTCGTTACGCGTGGGGGGATGTCTGTGAATAAATATCACTCCATTATGGCTCAGTCCTAATGGTTTGTAACCACTGTGGTCTGCTTAGCACAGTTTCCAATTGAAACGTTACATGTGTGGTAGACCAAGTTAAAGCTCTGTGCTGTAGTTTTACCTAAGGCACGTCAAATAGGCAGCAACTATCAGAGCCACCAACAGCACTAACATGGGCTCATCATTTTGTTTATGGGCGCAATCGTTTTATTCCCATATAAACAGTGTTTAAGCAGTTTATGGCTGTCGAGTGTGCAGAGTCAGAGGATCATACTCTATCTCTTTCCTATTAGTAGCTCAAATTTTGATTTGAGAGGAGTGGTTCTCAGCCCTGGGCCCGGAGGACCCCCTACCCTGCTGCTTTTTGTTCCAACCGAGCTCCCAATTACTTAATTGAACCACTTAATTTAACTAATAATTTGCTTATATTTCACTTTTTAAATTGTGTACATTATAAAAAGTTGGTTCCCTAATAAGATAAGTACCTTAGACAATGTCATACTTAATTTAAAACCCCTTCTGTTTAAAATAATTAAAAGACTCTGATTTAGGAAATTATTAGTTTAATTATGGGTGCAACTGAGTAATTGAGAGCTTTGTTGGAACAAAAGCCAGCAGGATAGGGGCTCCTCCAGGGCCAGGGTTGGGAACCACTGTTTTAAAGCATCACTAACTAGGCAACTTTAGTGCTTTACTTTAATTCTATCCTAGCGCTTCGTTTAGATTGTGAAAGTGTGTGTGTGTGTGTGTGTGTGTGTGTGTGTGTTTCTTCTTCTTCTTTAAAACGATGAGTAGTGTATTCAGGAGCGCAAGTCCACCTGGTCCGCATGAGCAAATTGCTGGAAAAAAGACCTTTCCGCAAAATGACTTGCATGCACACCATAAAGACATAAGCATGTGTGGACAAGTCTGCTTCCCGAGTGCTCTCAAAAACCCGATTGTGCAAGATATGGATCAAACAACAGTTGCTATTCTCTTTATTTATTTTAAATTTTATTTTTAATAAATAATATATCTTTATAGCTGATCCCTGGATTCTGTATCACAGCACATTAAAGTGTAAGCAAACGGGAAAATACACCCAAGGTAGGCTACACACTTGATATAGTGCAACGAGGGGCAATAGAGAAGCTCTTGTGGTTTTCTCAGGGCTCAGTTCCACGCAATGATGTCATTTTGTCTGGAAATGCAGTTTTGTGAAAGTAAGTGAAGTCATTAAGACGCACTTCTTAGTGACTTGGTGGAAGCTATTTAAATTGGCCCTAGTTGAATAAAACAACTACACACACATGTTTATGTTGGAAACTCTTAACATGAAGAAAATCCTTTCTTTTAAATTCTCTCTCAATTTTAGAATAATTGGGTGAAATAAAATATCCTATACACACTGTGCAGAAAACTACACAAAATGTGTCCGTACTATTATCCATTATCATCATTATCTATCAGTACTATTATCACTCTTTTCATGTCAGATCTGAACACATTAGTTCAGGAGTGTTCAGCTGGAGGTCGGCTTCTTAATGTATTTTGGCATTAAACTGAAATGTCAGTTCAGGATTACTTCCTATCCATGTCCAGGCTGTTCTGATAATTTTTTGATGATTTAAACACATGATGATGTGTTTTTTGATGCTGCTGAATTCCAATTTTGTTATTTTCTTGTAGGAAAGAAAGATCAGTGACACTTTTAATTAATGTAAAGGGGTTAACTTTAAACTTCAGGTCAAATGAGAACAAACCACCTCCACAGAGATCAGCTGATCTAGAAATAAAGCAAATTTACACACTGAATTTGAAACAGACAAGAGTATTCTGACTGGTCTTGAAGAAACTTCACAAAGTGTTGCACAATCAGAGCTAGCAATCACACCTTTGTGGAAAGATTGTGTCAAACAAAGGAATCTAAAAATCAGTGTAAACAATCCAGCATCATCACTTCAGACATCTAGTTTCATTTTTATAAGTGCAGTTTCCCAGTCAAGACAGCCCCATGTAATATAACACTTTTCAAACTCTCCAGACAAAGAGTAGAAACCCTTTGAAAGTTGTCTGCTCTCTTTCTAACAGACAGAGGGCAGCATACTATGTAGTCACAGGAGGACAGTGCACAGGCAGCAGCTATCAATACATTATGGCTGATAACCAAGAGATTGGTAAACTCAACCTTTTTCTTCAAACTCAGAACAGAGGAAATTCGCTGCAAACAAAAAATAATAATTTAGGATTGAGAATAGGAGCTATTGCCATACGCAAAGGTTTGTGGGTGTATGGAACAACCTGCCCACTACAGTTGTGATAGGCGAGTCAATGAGAGCTTTTTAAAGAGTTTTAATGGGATTTCTATTATTAAGCTACTAGAACTCATCTGTAACCTTTCTTATGTTCAAAGCCTGCGATTTCCATTGTTTGCATCTTACACATAACTTTGTCACTTGTGGGGTTTAATCCTACAAATACCACAATAAAGGACCTTCCTCCACATTTGCCCAAATTAATCTTCTGCAAAATTAAGCAGAGACAGTTTTTCATAAAGCAAAACAATGCAAGAAACAGGATTTAAAGAACAATAGTAGCTACAATATTTGGAAGAGGAAAAGCCGATTTATTTTTTGGTAGGTTTTTAAAATAAGGGCAAAGTCAAGCTGCCTTCAAAATGATGCAAAAGCTAAAATAACTTACATTGTCTCAGAACATGTAATCTGATGAAGAATGTGAAGAAATAAACCACTGTTGAATAAGTGTAGATTTATTCATGTAAAGGTATAATTCATGCAACATCTGTTTGCCATCATATTCATAATTCTTTATCATTTATTCTATTCTTAAATTCTTAAAAATAAATATACTGTATTCAGTTTCCCCTCTTTTAAACAATCAATACAATATTGTACATGCTGACAATAGTAATTAATTGTGTCCAAAGTTCCTTAAAAAAGAAAACACATTTTCACCTAAAGAGGGCATTTTGTATGTATGTGACTTACGAGAAGTTCAAAAAATAGTTTAAACTCTGTTTATTTACATAATTTTCTAGAAACCATTTTAATACTGTTTTTTTCTTATTAAAGCCTTATTTCCAGGCTTACTGCAGCTGAGTGTGTGATATGATCAACCTATACACACTATTGAGAAATCAAGCATTTTATAGCAAGCGTCCACATGCCTTTTTTACAACAGTAAGATGTGGCTTATTAAAGGAGTGCCAAGTGACTTGGGTGTACAATGACGACTGAGGATTATTATTTGGTGTGTGTGTGTATGTTGGGGGGAGGGGTTAATTAGTAAAGTATGGGTTATGTGTTGTGAAGACTTACAGTAATGTCTACTATATCACAAAAAGAAGCAGTGGGGTATAAACTGCATTCAAAACACAATAATTAAAATATGACTGCATAAATATGAAGTTTTATTGACATCAGCTAATTTTTACAATCCTCTGTGCTGTGGATGGACCATATTCCTGTAGTTCCGAAGTGTTATAAAGTCAATAAAAGTGTCAGGAAATTATGGGTGAAGTTTGCTAATTCTCTCCATAAACCCTTGGAAAACTGCTTTGTTCTGATGACCTGGATTGTATGTTATTGTACTATTTTGTGTTTGTGTTTTTGTTTTGTGTTCAGTCCTTTGCCAGGTTATTAAGCTCTGTAAGCTGATTTCCCATTATCATTCACAGGGGATGTTTAATGCCATTCATCTGTGTATATGATGTTTGAGTGCTCGCCTACATCTACAATGCGGCAGCTTTCGAGCTACAGCTATTAATGTACAACCGCTGCCCTCGGTCCTGGCTGACAACGAGCGCCTGTTCATGTCATCAGAGTCACAGTCACTTCAGTTCTTTCGCGGTATGAATGCTAGCACTGTCCTCTGCAAACTGGAAAATTCTGTTTGATGAACACATTTAAGTAACATTAAAGATGTTGCAAAAGAGAAACAACCTAAAACAGTAGGATTTGGATGTCTAGGGGTGCTTGTAGTCTTCCCGCCAAACTTCAACATACCAAACAAACATAAACAACCAAGCAAAGCGCATTAAATAAATCAGGGGGGAAATATTATTTGAAATCCAACTGAAGCCCGAGCTTTACTTTTGTGAAAGGCAGTGTCAGGGTGACTGCTTTCAAGATCTGTACAAGAGGTATTCTGTAGGGTACAACTGATACATAACGCCAAAGCAAATGATAAGCTAATTTAAGTGACATTATTAGCACCTTTTGTTTAGTGACACAAACAGCATTTAAAAAGTAGGGAACGATCGTAAGGTTTAATATTACTCAAAGTAAACCTTATTGTCATTTTCTACTGCTGCTGCTTGTGTGTCAGATAAAAGGTACACATTACTGAAGATAGCTGAAATAAAAATCAGTTGTCTAAAACATTTGTATTTACAGCACAATGTTTCAAGCAGGTGTGCATTAGGTAACATTCCTCTCCCAATTTTTGTCTGTTTTTGGAAACCTTTGGAAACCAAGCAAACCAGACAGTCAGTTTATAATACCTTGATTATTGTCTTAATCAGGTGGTTTATAAAGTTAGGTTTAAAAATCCACTCTTCTCTACATAGCCTGTAGGTATTTGACATTTCCTATGGGAGAAACATGAATGCCCTGTCAAGCCTGATTGATTCACAGGATTTGAGTTACAAAGCTCGTTATGATTTCAGGTATTTACAGTTACAGTAGATTAGTGTTACAGATCACTTTTTAATTTTCAAATAATGTGACAAAATGAAAGTATCCTTACATCTGAGAGCAAACCCTCACCCTCTAATTGCTGATCACGTCTTGTAGCATTCAAATGGGAAAACAAAACAAAACAAATCTCAGACATATAATTTTGCTGGAGGTGAACTTTCTTTACATAATCAGCTAAAACTACCCTTACAGTTCTTTCCAAATTGCAGTTCGAATTCAGCCATTGCGAGGCAGCACCAGAAGCAGAAAAAGAGTAGAAACTTTTAGAAAATGAAAGTAGGTGTCTGCTTTGATATCAGGCACACAAAAGCCCATGCTAACACGGACAGGTGAGGCGGGGCCAGTGTGTGTTACTGTGAGCGCTCTGCGTCACTGGCAGAGCGAGACAGGCGGTGTGGTAACATGGCGTAACCCTGGCTAATACCCTGCTCTCTGGCTGTGAAGACAGGGTGTAAGGCGTCTGATGTCAGAAACCCCGCCAGCCTCGCCCGCCCCACAGCCTGACTCTGTCCCATTCATTTCAACACACAGGATTGCTTTCACTTCATCTTTGTGTTGTTGAATGACAGCATTTGCTTAGTAGTATACTATATAAATGAATATTCTTATAATTACATTGAATCTGTGGCACAACAAGTTCAGGCAAGTTAAACTAGACATCAGGGTTGTCTTGGAAGATGCACGTGTTGACAAGCCACTCTCAGGTCCTGTCTTATGTGCAGACCTGCTGAGCCCTCCAAATAACACTCACACTGTTAAAGCCTCGCTTTCTCCCGTCTTGTGTCACCTAGTCCTATAGTTTGCCAGCTTTTTCCAAAAGGGCTGGTTACATCGCACTGTGCCACAAACCGCCACACAATTTTATGGAGAAGCGATTATTTCTCATGTCCAGTTGTACACGGTGAAATCAACCTTGAAAGATTCGATCTGATAACACACAGGCCTCCGATTGCTCTCCTTTGTCTTGTAAAATAAAAGAAGCGTCTGCAGTAACCTATGCGAAATTTATCACCCAGGTTATACGGAGAAAACAGTGGGTGTGTGACTCACACCCTCAGCTCTGGGCCGACGCACCGGTTGACTCACACCGTTGTTTGTTGGGTTGTGAAAGACAATTTGTGAACAACCATGTTCGGCCAGGAGCAGTAATGACACTTCCCAGGATATTGACTTCAGCTCAGCTCGGCAAATCACCTAGTGCTTAGTAGTAACTTAAGAAGGACAGGAGGCCACATTTACATCTCTGAGTCATTTGTGAAAAAGGCCTATGTATCTGTCAGACACAGTAACATTTTTTACTCTTAATAGCACAAGTGAGTATAAATATCCCCAGTGTTTATGTGACAGCGCTTTGACAGAGCAGCGTTGGCCCTGTTGATTAGGAGTACGTGTCAGGGACAGATAATGGGGAAATCCCTTTAAACATTGTCACAGGACCTGAACACTCATAATGAGACGGGTTTAATGAGCCTACTGCCTTTACAAGCAATATTAATTGCAATCCTGTCACATAAGACACTGACTTTAGATAATGTGACTGATCTGTAAAGCCACCGAATTATCATTAAATTTCTTTTTAAGATGCAAATTGGCCTGCTTCATGAGGGATAACACTGTTTCTCACCTCCAGAGCTAAAGTAAAGCTGTGAAGTGCTAATATTTCCCTTTTTATAGCACTGGTATTCATGTGGAAATGCCTGCTTAGTAAATGTCAAATAAACAAGCATAAACATCTGAATTGCAGCTTTGATTTAGAGTTATATTGTTTTATTGGTTAGTTTTATTTATAGCAGATCAATGTACAGGATTGAATAAGATCTCCATGTGAAGATACATGTAATGTGTTTGAGTCTTTTTAGCACTATATGCTGAGCTGCAGGAAATATACATGTTAGAGCAGATTCCTTATTGTATCGACTTGAGCTGCTCGACAGGAATCACAAATCACACATTTGAATATTTAAGATTTTCAGGAATTTGTGCGTCCTCCCCTGCAAATGAAATAAGGAAACCGTTTGAAATGCTCTTGTCTTTTGTTGTACGCCCACAGACACAAAAATGTTTGCACGCTGTGCGAAAGTGGCCTCTCTTGGCAGATGGGTTTGTTCCATCGAATATCCATTGGATACAGCGCAGTTGCAGTCCCTGCTGGGAATGCCTTTTCCCCCCTCGAATGTGCATTCTGTACACTGCGCCCACACTTGGTAAGGCACTGAATTGAGGATCTTTTTGTCTGCGTGCGCCCAGTGTCACATTAGGCCAAGCCGCTCCTGCACATGGCGATTAATCAAGTGGCCTTTTATTTTTTCCTGTTGCTGTGTCTGGTTTGGTTTGGATTTGTGTGCCATCCGAGCAGAGCCGTTTGAATTCCTGTGATGCTAAATTAAATTATAGTTGAAATGAGTAACTTTAGAGGAGAGGTGAGCCTGTATACATTAGCTGTTACACGACAACAGGATTAATGTGTGAGCCACGTCCTTCATTTTGATGAATTAGGTCGCTGTTGTTAAGTAAATATATAAACACAGCTTCCATAAACTTTATTGTTGTCATTATTAATGCATTTAGATAAAAGGCAACAAGGTCTCCTGAGGTGAATCTCACTTATTACGTTAGTTTTTATGTTGTCGTGCTCTGGGAATCGGTTGTGTTTTGAAGAACAAGCCCCCAGCTGCACTCCCACATCTTATTAATTGATACCTAAATCCTATCAGGAAAATTCAAGAAACAATGAGGTTAAACGTTATCAATTGAATCAGTGACACACAAAAAGAAAAAGGCAATGGAAGTAACAGCCCAGGCCTTTTTTTTCAGCTTCCAAGTCAGACACAGAGAGAAACAACATAAAACAACCTGTCAAGTGCTGCCCACAAAAGTCCGATATTGATCTCAGAGCAGTGAATGGCCTTTAGCATCTCGTAAGCAACTCTAAGGAAATTCTGAGTCTTTCTATAATCATCAACTGTGTCCTATAAATCTGGGTAATGATACTGATTAGATTTATGTCATTTGCTTTGGTGCAAAACAGCAACAACACAACTCTAGATTTTACATTTAAAAATACACAGGCTTAAAGAAATATAATATAATATAAATATAGAAATATAATAATCAGGTTTGCCTGTTTTGTAATTGTACCCAAAAAACATATTTAGATATTGCCATTTTACAATTAAGAAGGATCACAAGTTTAAACAATAGCTACTGACGTGTTAGTTTGAAAATCACAATTTATGAATCCACAGATAAATGTTTTAATTTGTTTATTAATATTGCACATTGTGGTAAATAGCACACCTTTCTAATTTGAGTAGAAATATAAGTGTAAGTACACTACAGTCTCCTGAAACTTTTAAATATTTAGTTTGCAAGCCATATTGATTGATTAACCATTTTTCTTTCTATAATAGCTCTTTATTTTAATTTTATATTATTTATTAATTTGGTTACCCGGACACATTTGTTGCCCTTTTAAGTCACAGAAGATACAGCTGAATTTTGGTATTTGGTAAGGGAAAGATTATATTTTGTCAAAAAGAATACAATAAAAATGAAACACCTTTAGCCAAATAATATATAGTCGGAAGTTACCCTTTCTTCAAATAAACAGGTAAATTAAAACAAACTTCACAGTCTCTGAAACGTACACTTATTTTCAAACATCACCAAATCCGCCATAACACTATATTGAAGATTGCAAAAATGTTACCATGATGTTTTTCTGTAATTAGAAGCCATCTGATTCAATATATTTAAACAAATTATAAATTCATTGTAATGGAAACTATTTCACACAACTGAAAGGACACAAATTAAACCGCCAAACAAAAGATACCAACACTTAGTAATCAGATCCAATATCATGATTCAGGGAGAGTTATCCAAATCTCTGCTATTATATTTCAATTACAACCGATTAGCTTCCAAGTGAAGAGCTTTTCGAGACACGAGAGCTCAGTGACAGGATAGCAACTTCATCCAACCTCATTAAACAGTGTTTAGCACAGAGAACAGTAAGTCATGCACACTTGTGTAGGAAAGTGAGTATAAAATACCAGGAGAGTCTCAAATGCAATACAGCACTCTTGATGGGATACTTACATTGTCACCGGAGACTGGGATATAGAGGGAACGGAGCAAACCTCTCTGGATCATTACCACCTAATTAGGTTTTCGAGGAGCATAACAGTGAGTCCAATATCTGGCAATAGCAGGAGAGGTACTCCCAGGATGGTGTTCGCAGCACATCTGATATTCTCTCTGCAATGTGATAATCTATATTCGTGTGTGTCTCAAAAGGAGCGGTGTACGAAGATTTTGTGTTGAGTGAAAAAGAAACAAACAAACAAAGCAAAACAAAAGGGCTGTTCCCACTTCACTCAGGGTCTTGACATTGAAATTGTCATGGTAATTAACTGGAGTGAAAGGCAAAAGACCCTCTGATAGGAAGAATACTTCGATAGGAGCGACTGTAGGTGTTGGTGTCACTCACAAACCATACTCGGTCCAGAGGAGACTGACTGATGCTCCCACACTAAAGCACCCTAGAGATCAACTCCCCAGAAATGCCCCAGAACCACATTACAGATGCTGTGTGTATTCAGACTGACTTTAAATGATATTTTCAGATAAATCTAACAGGAATCAAGTGTGTTTGTATACAGGGTGTCAACCAAATGGCAGGTCATTTATACATGTGCAAAATCCCACTAAAGTATTTACAAAACCTATTAGTATGACGTAAAGAAACATCTGAAATTCTGACAGTTACAACAAAAAAACAACCATTACATCAGGCGTTTTTCTAGAGGATGTTCAGCTTTATAAACTTCAGATTTGGAGTTTGTGGATTCATTTCTATATTATTTTTCAGAAACTGATTTCCACTGTATTATTGTTTTTATTAGTATAAGTCTGCTAGAATAGTGTTAGACTAGGAAGAAGACTAATACCAGCGAGTGAGAGACAGACAGAAGAAGGAAATGCATGGTGCACTTGATATAATGTAGGCTATCCAGTCACTAAGACCCCTGTTGTAATTGTATTTAAAAAGCAAAAAAAAAAAAAGATACCTGTGAAGTAAAAAGCTCTGGATTTGCATGGCAAATGAAATATCATTAATTAAGCCTTACTAGGTCATATTATAGTACTTCAAAACATTCTGTTATTTTGCAGAATGTCTACTATTAACCTCTCTTCAGTGAGAAGTCCTGTTCAGGGATTTTTACAGGATTTAATTGGATTGCTATTATTATTATTATTATTATTATTATTATTATTATTATTATTATTATTATTATTATTATTATTATTATATTATAATTTCATAGCAATATTAGTAGTAGTTAAATTCCTTATTTTGCTTTCTAAATTATAAAACATCTATTAGATTATTTAACCTCTACTTCCACTGTGAATGTAAATCACATTTGTCATTTGTTTCATATGGGGATAGGGTGTAATTATGTACTTCTCCTTAAAAAAGACACAAGATCTCTTCCCATAATAATATCATGGTAAGACCTCAAGGTTCAGGTCTAAGGCAGTTTGTTTCTCCTTTTTTTGTGAATTTTATTTTGCTTGGAACCATTGAGAGTGTGCAGTTCAAGAGGAGTTTGAGTCGCTCAAGGTTTAAAGCTCTCAACGTTGTAGCTAATGATGTGCATGCAAGGCAAATTCCTGGCATGATAGAGTGTGATATTCAGCAAGGTCGAAGTGTTCCTGTTGAAACCCAACAATAGCCAACCATTCCCAGTCTTGTGCGTTTTAGTCCCACTCAAACACCACTAGTCCCTTTACTCTCTTTTCAAAGCCTCTGCAAAAAAAAAAAATGAAATGCTACTTGAGCCATGAACATTATGTAAAATTAGATCCTGCCGTTTCTCTCATTAAAATCAGACTCGCTCCGCCATTGACATTTGGCTTTTTTATGATCATGAACGGCCATTAACACTAATGTCCTGTAAAACGAAGAAGATGCACAATGGTTTCTTTCGTTTACTTGTGCGATTGCAAACAACTCATCAATAACCATTTAGAATAATGCTTCTCGGGCTGCAGACTGTCTGTCAGTGGGGATGGCGAATGGGCCCAGGCTTAGTTAACTTCTCTTTAGTGCACAAGGCTTGGGATTTTCGCCCTGAGAGACACCCTGAGACCATAATTCACTCCACACTCTGAAGAGAGCAGTAAAGCGGTGGCTCTGTTTGATACTGAGAGTTCCCGTGAAGTAGTTCCAGCAGATGTTTGAATAGGTGATCTTTTTATTTGTTTTTTTTTTGTCAGCTTGAATTAGATCTTGTTTTTTCCATGGAAGGACCACAATGCTCATACCTGATGTCGAACAGGTGATTCCAACACAGGGCATCGTGCAGTTAGTGTATAACAGTGTTGTGGGTTTGTTCTTCAAATACCAAGATGAAAGAACTGGCTTGTTCAACTTGAAAGATGACCGCAAAGTTGAAGGGAAAAGATATGATCACTCTGTGTGTCTGTTCAGGCTGCAGGTTTGTTCAGAGGAACATTAAGCAAATTGAATCATTAAAGCATTTTATCTTCACCTATAAACGGTTTAGGATTATTATATATCACTGTCTGCGAGTCCTCCTAGGATGTAGCTCGTGTCAGGGTAAAGCAACAAATGACTGATCTAAATCTTTATTTAATTTATTGTCAGCTTTTTGGAAACATGGGACCTTGTTAAAGTCTTTGCCTTTTCTCCGGCACTGTCAGAGTTTACTCATTATACGCCAAATCAATCATCTTCCGTATGGTCAGTAATGGAGTTTACACTTCAAAGCCATTAAGTCTTTATGAACTGTAAGCTTTTCAAATGTTCAACACGGTCATTAGGATGCCCCTCTCACCTGATGAAAAATCTAATGTTCACATTCTGTTTGATTAAAAAAATAATCAGTTAGTGCAATTAAATAAACAATTGCTTACCGCTTCTGTTAAATACGTTCATTACAACCAACAGGACAGACATAATGGGACAGAGTGCTTGTCATCGCTCTTAACCTGGTCAATAAAAACACTGTCTTCATGAAAGTGTCTTATTCTTAAAC
The DNA here is from genome assembly GCF_036373705.1 of Amia ocellicauda. NCBI lineage: Eukaryota > Metazoa > Chordata > Actinopteri > Amiiformes > Amiidae > Amia > Amia ocellicauda. Next base: position 19,767,911 of record NC_089869.1, read on the forward strand.
AGATGACTGAATAATACATGGACTACATTTACCTATCTCCACATCTTTATTTAAGCTCTTCTAATTAAAGAACTGTGTCTTAAACAATCACAAGAGATTCCCCAGGAGACCCATTTATCAGACACTGGGATACATCTGCTTTTACATCTCTTACACAGCAGCTGCTGTTATACCAACCATGCTGCCTCTAGGTTGGGCTCTCAGTGGTAGCTGACAATTTTCCTCATCGTTTTTCAGCACAGAGGGCAGTTTTATTCTCATTTCATATCACACCTTGCCTTTTCGTTGTCATCACAATTAATTGTGATCATTAATTTCCTTTGTTCTGTCATGTTCTAAAGTAATACCGCTGGGGTGATTCAGGCAAAGCGAAAATATGGACATATAGGTCTGTGAAAAGGGGGCACCAAATCACTTTTGATGAATTGGATGTCACAATAAGCACATATTTCACTCTTGAAAATATGGCCCATTTCAGCATCAATGCAGTTTGCTTTATCACCCAAAAACAAAAATGCGATCGTCTTTCTGTTTCCGGTGTCGAAGCGTTGACCTGAATCATCCCAGCAGCCTGGCTTTTAAAGATGACAGAAAACAAGATGAGATTTTGAAAGAGCTTCTCATACAGCACAATTGTATATGGTTTCCTAGACCAGTGTGCTTTCCTCCCCCTAGTAAAATAACACTCCAGAAGCAGTCAATTTGCAGGTCAAATACTATAATCACCCTATAAAATTACTGACTGAAAAGCTTTCATGAACATTTGAAGCTAGATCTGGGTTGCTTAATAATAATATTGATTGTGATAATAATAATTATATTGTTGTTGTTATTATTATTATATTATTTCATTTCCTCTTATTGTCAGCTGATGATACTTGATTTATTTATATGTGTATTAATATTTACCGAAAGCAGATCACTTTCAACATTCAATGTATTGGTTTTTATTAAATAAAATAAAGCACACGTGACAAGAGGTAGCAAACATTGCTTTGGTTCCTTTTGACATGTTTGCACGTTAACCCACACGCTGACGGGCACCATGGCTGTCACGGCTGCCCCTCCCCTGTCAGGATCCATCTGGTATCCGTCTACCTGCACGACGTCGGCCTGTCAGCCCCCGACTGCCCGGGCAGTGAGTTGCAAATAACCTGAGCGGTGCTTTAACGTATCGGCAGCCCCCCCCGCACCCCCCCAGGAGGGACAGTGTTTCAGGGCAGGTCAGCACTCATGACAAACAGCAGGAGACAACCAGGCTCGACTCACTCCCCACTCCCACATATCACCAGCCCTGCTCCACGCACGGCTCCATTCAACTGACACAGCGGCCATCTATCTCTGCAAACCACCACCAAGACATGCAACGCATTAGCTGGACACAAGCACAAATCGATTGTATTTGAATGTGGAGGCACAGCTGCTTAGACACAGAAACAAAATGGATTCTGTCATGATTACTAAAAATAAGCCTTAGCAGATTGAATTTCCGAGTTGATGTCGGGGTGTGTTTCATAAACGCGGTGTGTCTGAGGAAGAGGGGGATGTTTTCTTGCGTCAGGGCACTTGCACTTTTCTTTGGAAGTTGCTGTTCCTTATTTTAGTCATAGCTCTCAGCTTGGCATGATGGTGCTCTTTCCAAGAGGTTTTGAAGCAAAGAGTTAGTGGTTTCATCTGAGAACCAAAGAAACGAAAGAAAAAAGATACTTGAAGCTTAAGAAAACAAGACTAATAAGTAAAAAAAGACTTAATTTACTCCCATATCATGTGATGTAAGCATTACCCAAGCCATGGGATGGTTGTATCTACCAAAAGCAGAGCACAAAGACTCAGCAGCAAGCCTTTCTCACTGTGACTCGGAGGAGGCAAAACCACCTGCAGGGGCCACACCTCCTCCGACTGCCCCAGCAGCCTTTCCAAATGATGATTAATCACTGAATAAGATGAGCCCCTGACACCAGGATAATGGCACAGAGAAAGCAGGATTGGAGAGAGAAATCAGTGGGTGAATTTGGTCCAGTATGGGTGGGTGGATGTCCGAGGAAGATGGATGACCTCAGTAAAAGCTTGACGTTTAAGAGTCCTGTCATTAACAAGAGAAAAAGGGGGGAAAATGAAGGTGGGGGGGAGGCTGACACTACACCCAAAACACCAAGTCCGCGTCAGATCGACACGGCCTGTAGTGGCCTGAGAAAGAGACACTGCTAGGACTAGAAAGTTAGCAAATGAACCCCAAGGAGATCGCTTTCCATTTTGTGGGCGGTTTTTAAGTTTCACTTTCTTTCTTCCACGGGAAGGAGGGGAAGTGGAGAAGCGCCTGACAGTTATAAATGAAGCTGCAATTTATTATTTTCCAGGGAATTCAATGGAGTTTACAGATTATGATAGAAATGTGAACCAGGAGTGTCTCTACTAATTTGAAAGGAGATGAATCACGGGCCTCGACCAAGAGTCAGAGGAGACAATTATATCAGTGTTGATATCAAACTCTCATATTTTCCACACTGAGGAATCCAGTGTGTTCTGGGTAATAACGTTCAAACAAAGTCCCATTAAGGTAATTCTCAGATGAGCGGCTCATTAAAGAGGTAGAATATTCCTCTAGTTTTATGTAATTTTATAAGATGTTATTGCTTTGACAATCCCATCATTTTAGGCAGCTAATAACACGGACACTTTATTGGTAAATGAGTAACAGTTTCCTACTTTTCAGCTCATATTCATTTTTAATTCGGTGTACAGTTACGTGATACAAAAATCTCTAATGACACAGCTTCATTAATTACACACAGATAGAAAAGTAGAAGGCATATTTCTTTTATCAAAATGCTTATCTTTTTATTGACAGTTAATTTTTTGTTTTTATATTCACTATTACAAATTTGAACATTAAAAATAATAATAATAATAATTAATAGATGATAGAGCATTTATTTAATATATTATTATTATTTTCCCAAATGCAAAATGAATTTATTAGGGATATTTGGCAAATATATTGTATTTGTAAATATCTGATTGCTCTTTCTGTATATTGAATGCATGGCAGCTTTGTTTTTATTTCATGCTATCACATATTTCCATACATTTTTATTTGTATAATATTTCATTTATATATTTGTTGAAGCAACTTGCATTCAAATGCAAAATTGCACAATAAATGAACAAAAAACTGTAAAGAGTGACTGACAAATGTGCACTAGGTAATAAAATATAAAATGTTTTTATATTTGTTTTACAGCATTTATATTTCCAATGCAAAAAATATTCCTCATTCTCTTAATAATTAATAAGCACATGTACAGACAATGTGCAATTTTAATTATTTTCACAATGAGCCTTTTCATTAATTATTGTATACGTGGTTTATAATACATCTGCTGAAAAGTGCAGAATTGATTCACATAAAATGTTAAAATAACTGATTTAATTTTTAAAAATATGTACTTAGAAAATAGTTTAAATTCACAGGAAATATATTCAAATGGCAGTAATTATCTTTAAAATAATGATTTTATAAACTTACTATGTTATCTCAGTGAGTGCTTCAAAATTGTGTACATTTACTGGTATTTAAATGTATTTAGTTTTTTTTTGTACTTGATTTTCCAAAGATATTTTTTTCTGGAAGGTCAAGCAGTTTGTTATTATATAACCTGTGTAACATCAATCACACATATTTTGCTCCTTTTGTAATTAGCCATTCTCGAACACTTGCCTATGCTTAAAAGTCACTGCTAGTGATTGTTTAAAAAGTGATCTATCATATATCATTTGTATTTCCAAATTGTAATGTTACTGAAAGCAATGAATTCAATATCTAGTAGCTCATACTGGGATAGAACTTCACACCATTGTGAACTTGTTTTGTCCATCCAATCCATCAGATTTGACTGAAAAAGATAGTGCTCAAAATACAATGGATATGAACATATTTCTATATTCGTTGGCTCTTTGAAATGTGTGCCTCATTTGAATGAATTCATTAAAGCTGACATTGTGTAATAGTGAAAAACCTCCTTGTAGTTTCTATTCATATCAACAAACAGAAGAATACAGGCTCTTAGCTCAGCATTAATTCAGCTATGAGTGTGTCATTTTGTATGGGCATGATTCATTCTGCATATTACAACAACTTATTAAGCCTATGTGCCAAACTTATCACTTACATTACCTAATCCTGTCAAAGAAAGTGAAGTGCACAGGAGACACAAGTACAATCCTCCACACATGAAGCATCCAGCAACAGAAGGACAATCGCACAAATGGGGCCAAAACCTTCCCAGAGTCCTCTGTCACAATCACCCCCACCTCCATGCAGGAACTGAATTCATCTTAGAGAATTTGTGTTGTTGTTCTTATTTTCTACATCCAGGCCTTTAACTTCACGAAGCTGCGGGACACAACAATTTAAGTATTACACAATCAATAATCAACAGTCAGTCGGTCAGTATTATTCTGTATCTATAAACTATAAACTGAGCAAAGAAATCATTAATACAAAATTATCAATCATGTGACCATAAACTCTGACATCAAAGTAAAAATCTAAGCACTATTTTTAAATTTTTGGCCTAAAACACACTTATATAATTGATATTTTCCTTAATTCTGGTGTTCAGTGTCTTGTGCGTGGCGGATTTGTTTTGTCGGGACTTTGATTTCCAAAATTAATGCAGTATTGATGCTGCCCACATTGACAATATGTGTTGATGAACTGCTCTGTGTGAAAACTGTGACTCTTTTAAATATGTTTTGTTTTGTTTCTACTTTCTGCCATTTCCCACCCACTTTCTCTGTCGGCTTCCTCGCCATTTCCAAAACAAAGTGTGGATGGGCTTTGTACAGTAAAAAAAAAAGTACATACGGTGCGATTTTCTCTTCAATGCATCGCCATCTTGTTGTGTTCCGAAAAACAAAGAATGCAAGATTGATGCCTGCGAGGAAAGACACCCTTAACAGCTCTGTAAGTAAACTGCCAACTCTCTTTCATGGCCGTCTCTGCATGTGCCAGGATGTAACTTTAAAAACTAGCAATGCCTCCGCGTTAATGTTCAAACCAGGACAGGAATTGCCATGCTAAGAGCGAAGCATACATCAATTTGAGATCTTCAGCACTCTAGTCTACTTAACCATGCATGTACTTTCCTTGTAATGTGCCTTGTCCAATTAGCTAGCTGGGTGCTCCATCTTCATCCCTACAGCAGCAGTACTGTAGGAAGCTGAACTCAGTCCGTGTCGCTGACCATGATGGAGGAGCCCTTGATAGGACTACAAGATGTCCTGTGGCCTGAGTCCAGACTAGGCCGGCTAATGATCAACCTCCCCGCTCTCTGACTGTGTGCATCTGACAGATCTGCACTTCCCCGGCAGGAAACCTCAAACTGAGATTCCCTGACTTCATCACCGCTCTGCTGACAGTTCTGCTGTCACAGGTATTCAACTGAGCCGCGGCATTTGTCCCTTTCCGTCCACTTTGGCGTTATTTGTCTCAGATCCAGTCGACTTTGTCTGGTCAAGGTATCGGGAATCACTCTCTGTTTTGTTTCAGTAATACCAAATCATATAATGTGTGCATTTTCCTAGCCTCTAAAAGCGTGGGATGGTCAAATACAATGAAAGAAAAGAGATTTGTTGTCGTCTGCAGGACAGTTAGAATTGCCATGGGGTTCACAGTGTAAGTCATTCACAAAACACCAAAACACTTTCACATTTCAAAATGGCTGTGCATTGCAGTGTCCACATTCATTATGGGAATCATATCAGTGTACTGTTTTTCAATTTTTCCTTCTCCTTTCATTTCTTGTTCTGGAAACTGTGTCCTGGGAAACTTCACCATTTAAAGCTGAGAAAAAGACTGTCAGGTTGACGCATGAAGGAGCTGATCTGTTACCTAGATTTAAATATAATATATGAGGCCAGACAGGTAGGACTCGGCGAACAGCTTGTATTTTAACAGTGGAGTCATGGCAGACCTAGCCCATCCCTCTGAGATAACAGCCTCCAAACTGCTGTTTACACACAGACAGAAATGTGGTGTATCACGGAAGACTCATTGAGCTGTCATCTTAAAACAAAAAAGAGAAAAAAGTATTGAAAACTATTCTATTATAGGGGTGTGGGGGAGGCAACCTTAAGAAAACCAAAAAATCAAGGCAAAGCATGTGCAAGTGTTGAAAATGTAAGACTTGAAGAAGTCAGAACCAGAGACAGAAGTGAATAAGAAACACAGACGGGGGTGCATTCATTAGTGGTGGGCATTTAATATGTTATAGAAGAGGATTCCTGGTATTTCGCTATGACACATTAAAAGAAAGAGATATTGACTCTGCCTGCCTCAGAGATACAGATTTGACAAGATAGAGGGATTTTCCAGGTAATGGCCATTGCAACCACATGTAGATTCTGTGGTCAATTAAAACCATATTTGTGGATTTTGATGTGTGCTCAGGGTTATTGTCTTGCTAGATGATCCACTTGCGGACACGTTTCAGTCTCCTGGCTGAGGCAACCAGGTTTTTGACTAAAATGTCCTGGTACTTGGTAGAGTTAAAGTTAAAGATTCACTGCCATATTTTAGCATAGGTATGAGGTTCTTCTCAGCATATGCATCCTTCTTTCAACACTTTGTTTTAATTTTATTATGACATAAGCAGCAAATATCATCAGTTTGAGTAGCTAGGAATCTTTCTGATCTGTAATAAATATGTAAATCCAATGAACAGCAAGACAAACACATAAATATTGACCCCCAACTAAACTCTTGCTGTGCCTGTGTGTTTGTGTGCAACCCCAGCCTGGCCTTGCGCACTGGGCTTTGACTGCTTACTGCGTACTGTGAGAACAGGGATACCTGTAAAGAAAAAGCCCATATGTAATAAAATCCATGTTTTAATAGATAGCCGCCAGTCCCTCTGACTGCATATATGCGATATAGACAGTGTGACCTGGTTGTTATTTTATAAAGCACCCAGTTTATATATCCTAACAGAAGTTGCTAACTGATGAATAGAGAAGAAGTGGAGAATGTATTTGACAGTTGCATTAGAAAAATCTAATACATTTAGAATAACTAAACCATTAGAAGGGAAAATATTGTCAGTCAGGATTAATGTGTAAGAGTTATCATCAAATTTAACTCAAATAAAATTACTGCCGTCGCAGCTATTGCAACATTAATAAAGGTGTCACAGTTGTGACTCCTTGAGCTGCCAACGAGGAAAATGAAAAAATGTAGAGATCCATATTTTACAGAGAATCATCACATCTAATAAATGAGTTTGGCCTGTGTTGTTTTCAATATGCAAAACTAAGTAAATATATATTTTTTAATGTGGTAAATATTTGAATAATCCTTTCAGAAAGCATTTTGTTCACATTTCAAGGACCATATTTGTTTTTTACAAATGAAGCCGATCTAAATAAATTGATTTTGAAAGAATGATTTATTATTATTTAAAAAAATATATGAAACCATTCAAAGGCCTTCACATTTTGTCCTCTCAATAAATATAAAAAAATACACAAAACAACCCACACAATTATTTAAATAATTGAGAAATGAAATTATGAATAAGACTTAATATTTGGATATGTTGGGAGTGCTTGGCCAAATAAAAGTTAGACTTTAGAGGACAAATTTAAAGTAGATAAGCACTGATTGGACTTTCAAATCAAAGCTTTTTCCTCATTGCTGCTGTGCGGTGCAGACAGACAATATTCACTGTGTGCCCTTTGATATGCATAGGGGGTGAAGGAGCTGCTATATATATTGCTAATGAATGCACAAGAATGAAAAATAACTTTATTTGAGGGGAAATTAAACGCATATGAAAACTTGGAAAGAATTATGTGAAATTATATGGCATTTCACATTGTTGTGTTTGTTTGTTCGTTTACTGTTGATTACTTAACGAAGGTAAGATATTACGTAAACTCTTTAAGACTGCAAGTGTGTAGATGGGCCTAAATCCAAAACCAATTTCCTCATTTCAAATTGTAATGAGCAAAATAAAACAATAAAGACGTGTAATTAAATAACGAGGCCCCTGCAGTGTCAGATTGTAGCCTTTAACTATATTTCCTTTTTTTTTCAGCACTCCATCTCGTCAATTAAAAAAAGCTAAAAACAATATCGCCTGCTGTATTGTGTTTCTCCAATATCTTAATTTATATTGTTTGAGTCCTGCCTCCTCTCCAGTGACTGACAATCAAATAAATACCCACCGCCCAATTTCCCCAGTTAGGCAGCAGGTGCAGGATAAATTGCACTTTTCTTCATGGAACTGTAATTTCCAAAGGAGCTCTATTGTTATAAAAGGCCAATTTAACTAATGTTGATGAACATTTTATGCATGCAGAATACATCTATTAATGGATGAGATACTTAAACTTCTGTTTTGACCTTAAATAGTATAGATACTGGAATATTTAATTTACTCTCAGTGAAGGCAACCCATAAAAAGTATATGTGAAAAAAGAGTTATATGTGATGGTTCAGGTCGTTCTTTTAAGTGTGGATGTTTCACGGAGGTGCTGTAGGAAAGAAGTTAATTTTAACAACAAAGTGAAACATTTTGACCTACTTATATGCCATTGATTTCCTGTATTATCAGGAGAGCTTTTCTAAACATTCAACAGCAGAGGTTCATAGCACTGACCATACAGGAAAGGGACGTTAGGGTATCGTACTGAATGAGGAGAACTGAAATATTTATATCCTGTGCTTCTCTGCTCTTTGCTTTAATGCCTTTCTCGAGTATCTGTGTTGTGTGACCACTTCCTGTGTCTTACTCTCATCCCTTTTCATCACAGGAAGAGTCGCATCAGAAGCTTCATCGATGATCACATTGACAGACCCTTTCCAAAGAAACCAGGTAAAAGCAAACAAAAAAACTACACACCTCAACCCTAGGTACACAGAGAAAGAGAGAGAGATGGATGCATGGGTGAAGGTTTGTGAATTATGATCCTATGCTCAGGACTGCAGTTCAGTCAGACGCCCTGTTTTGAGTTCTCCATACGCTGTCCTCATTTTCCAAGTTTTTTTCCCCTCAGTCGAACACAATCACTCATTAGCCTGGGCCTGTGCAACTGAATGGCATTCAATTAAAATGATATTAGCAGCCCAAGGTTGACTTTGTTTAATTTACTCCTACTCTGATGTAAAAACATTAGTGACTTTCTTTTTTTAATTGGACCTCATAATGTCTCGCACTCCCACTCATGTGCAACCAAATTAAAGACTTTGGTGGCTAAAAACCACCTAATTTACTCCTACCCGACAGTAACACCATTAGAGGTACTTTAGGGCAGATATTGTTTCCAATCAATTTTATTCAGAAGAAATGTGAGCTCACAAGCATCATTATGAAGAAGATAATGAAATCATACAAGGAATTTGTGTGTGTTGGGGATACAATAATCTCAGTCATTATTAAAAGTGTGTTCACTGTTGTTTGTGCTGTTGATGTTGGTTTTCTGTTTGGGTTCAAGCCCCCTCCCTCTCTTCCCTCCCCGTAACATGAACGCTTTCCAGTTCCTGATATTTCAGTATTTCCATTTTTAGTTCAATCCCAGGAGACCATCCACAGTGAAAATATGATATATAGAGGGTCAAAACTTAATAAAATAACTTGAGTATGGCTTTCAATATCTGAAATTGACAGTGCAGCCTTCTTAAAATAATAGGTTTCAGTGTTTAATACAGTTCCCATCTGGTTGATTTGCAAATCAGAAATACAGAATCTGTCGCCCAGGAGTCCTGCGGTCCAAGTCAGGGGTCCGTTGCATTGTGGGCATTTCAACCAGGGAGAACCACTCAGTGCTGCCAGGTGGAAAGAGACTCCTATTTTCTATGACATTTGTTTCATGGGATCTGCCAGCTGCGTATGAAAAACGACAAAAGCGCTTGTGGGTGATAGAGGAAAATCCCTTCCCTCCACCTAATTTTCACTATGAGTAGCTGTATTGTGTTTGGCATTCATTCTAAGCCTTTTTTTTGTATGCTTACAGTATATGATGGTTTCAGTGTTTCTTGTTTTGTTTTTTGCCTCTGGTTTAAAGGCTGATTATCTCTGCTACGGAGAGATACCCTTTAATTGTCTTTAGTCTCCATCCACGCAAATAAATAAACCTTTGATTATGAAAATATATCTTTTATATAAATGTAAATTTGTTTTGTTTGTTTTCTGCTACCATTTCTACTGTTGCCAGCAGCCAGAGGATTTTTTTCTCCCTAAAGTAACAAGAAACTGAGAAAGTACCTAGTCTTTCTCAGAGCTAGAGCTGACACAGTAATTTGAACAATATTTCCAGGAGGCTTTAATATTAAGTAGTCTTTCAGTTTTCAGAACATGTGTTTGCTGAACTTTTCAGAGATAGTAACAGGTACAATATGACACATACATAATTGTTTTTAGCTGGCTTTATACAGTGGGGGAAAAAAGTATTTGATCCCCTGCTGATTTTGTACGTTTGCCCACTGACAAAGAAATGATCAGTCTATAATTTTAATGGTAGGTGTATTTTAACAGTGAGAGACAGAATAACAACAAAAAAATCCAGAAAAATGCATTTCCAAAAAGTTATAAATTGATATGCATGTTAATGAGGGAAATAAGTATTTGACCCCTTCGACTTAGTACTTGGTGGCAAAACCCTTGTTGGCAATCACAGAGGTCAGACGTTTCTTGTAGTTGGCCACCAGGTTTGCACACATCTCAGGAGGGATTTTGTCCCACTCCTCTTTGCAGATCCTCTCCAAGTCATTAAGGTTTCGAGGCTGACGTTTGGCAACTCGAACCTTCAGCTCCCTCCACAGATTTTCTATGGGATGAAGGTCTGGAGACTGGCTAGGCCACTCCAGGACCTTCATGTGCTTCTTCTTGAGCCACTCCTTTGTTGCCTTGGCTGTGTGTTTTGGGTCATTGTCATGCTGGAATACCCATCCACGACCCATTTTCAATGCCCTGGCTGAGGGAAGGAGGTTCTCACCCAAGATTTGACGGTACATGGCCCCGTCCATCGTCCCTTTGATGCGGTGCAATTGTCCTGTCCCCTTAGCAGAAAAACACCCCCAAAGCATAATGTTTCCACCTCCATGTTTGACGTTGGAGATGGTGTTCTTGGGGTCATTCCTCCTCCTCCAAACACGGCCAGTTGAGTTGATGCTAGAGAGCTTGATTTTGGTCTCATCTGAGACCACTTTCACCCAGTTCTCCTCTGAATCATTCAGATGTTCATTGGCAAACTTCAGACGGGCCTACATGTGCTTTCTTGAGCAGGGGGACCTTGCGGGCGCTGCAGGATTTCAGTCCTTCACGGCATAGTGTGTTACCAATTGTTTTCTTGCTGACTATGGTCCCAGCTGCCTTGAGATCATTAACAAGATCCTCCCGTGTAGTTCTGGGCTGATTCCTCACCGTTCTCATGATCATTGAAACTCCACGAGGTGAGATCTTGCATGGAGCCCCAGACCGAGGGAGACTGACAGTTATTTTGTGTTTCTTCCATTTGCGAATAATCGCAACAACTGTTGTCACCTTCTCACCAAGCTGCTTGGCGATGGTCTTGTAGCCCATTCCAGCCTTGTGTAGGTCTACAATCTTGTCCCTGACATCCTTGGACAGCTCTTTGGTCTTGGCCATGGTGGAGAGTTTGGAATCTGATTGATTGATTGCTTCTGTGGACAGGTGTCTTTTATACAGGTAACGAGCTGAGATTAGGAGAGTCCCTTTAAGAGAGTGCTCCTAATCTCAGCTCGTTACCTGTATAAAAGACACCTGGGAGCCAGAAATCTTGCTGATTGACAGAGGATCAAATACTTATTTCCCTCATTAACATGCAAATCAATTTATAACTTTTTTGAAATGCATTTTTCTGGATTTGTTTGCTGTTATTCTGTCTCTCACTGTTAAAATACACCTACCATTAAAATTATAGACTGATCATTTCTTTGTCAGTGGGCAAACATACAAAATCAGCAGGGGATCAAATACTTTTTTCCCTCACTGTAAATAGTCTTAATTTCTCAATACTGACATCTCCCATTAACCGTAAAATGAGTATAAATGTCCCTGTGAAACCATATTTTATACTTTAGAACAATTTTGTAATGAACAAGCTTTCATTATATATAATATATAAGATGTGAAATATCATCAGAAACCGATAAATCACTCTCAAATAATATATTTCTTATTTTAGTCCCTTCTAGTTTCAGTCACTTCTTAAGTGTCAAATATGTTTATATTTGAGTTGTTACATTTCAAATTAAGACCGCAGTAATAAAATAAAGCACAGATTTAAATTTAGAAATTAATTCAATTAAAAAAGGAAAGCAATCATTTGTATAGTTGCACAGACATTAAACATACGACTACAGTCGGACATCTGAAACAGTTGCTGGAGTTGAGTGGAAAGGGATCTAGCTTTCTACTTTTGAGTAAATGTTATATATTTATTTTGCTTCACACCTAAGGACGTCTTCAATCTCTGGTAAAGAACATCACACAGTCTGTTTTGGGGAAGAACACTAGTTTTTAGTGCCAATACTCTGGGTGTCTCAGATGCTTTAAGTGCATGACTGCTGCAATGATTACCTACATTTTGGTCTCTTCGTTCAAGAGGTTGATGATAATGCACACTCATCTGTGTCCGAAACATTTAACATATCACACACATGCCTCCTTGGCGGGATTACGTCCTGCAATGCAAGGGTGGATGTCATTCCTCGCCTCATCGTGAAACTGTTCAAACGGTCCCTGTTAAATGTGGAATTAAAAAAACTTAGCAAGCATATTTTTAAATGACGCACTTTCAAGAATGGAACACCGAATCGCAGTCGTAAATGCCGGCAGGAAGCGCACATCTGTGCAAAACAAGCCTCTTCAGCTCAAAGAATGAATAATGAGGCTGTGTGGGTTGTGCTTTATATGCAGCAAACACTAGGAAGACCTTTCTGTAAGCAGCTATCTGATAACAATTGAAGAGGCTTTGGTGTTCCTGCATGCCTCCCACAGCCTTTTGTACCCAGTGCTGAGCTGGGGAGTCCGAGCAGCGCTGTCCTGCCGTCTGTCCTGCAGCCCCAGCGCCCCACTCTAAAGCTCCAGTGCCCCTCTCTTGAGCAGGTCACTCTGCAGACCCCCTCTCTGGGATGAGCAGCGAGTCCAGGGCCTACACCCTGGCACTGTCCACTGATCCCTGCTTCTCCCCAAGCTGGGACCATGCAGAGACCCAGGACAGTGACGGACACGTGCTGTGGGCAGGGTGGGCAGCCATTCATTAGGATACTTTGTTAGTTTGTTTAACTGGATAGTTTCAGCAAAGCGAATTATTTATTAAATTAAACTGGATAGTTACGCCCCAAGCAAACTGAATTATTTATTAAATTAAAGCTCATATATTATGCCCATCTTTCTGCACACATTGCGTGGTTCCAGGAATCTTCTGGAAGCTTTTCGCATGATCTAAATGGTACACTTTTGCACAACTATTAGCATTTAATGTAGAAGAAGGTTTATTGCCATTCCCGAAACAAAGAAAATGACAAAGAAGTCATATTTTCCTTCTACATCAAAAGTAAAGCAGAGCTGTTTGGGGTGAGGCATACAAAAGAGCTACTGTGTTTTCTAATGTAGTTCCAAACATCAAAGTATGCTTTTCTGCTCCCTTACAATATAGCTTTTCAAAACAGCTACAGACAAAGGTACAAGAAATCTCCAAGAGGAAGTGGTCTTCCTGTTGCTGGGTTAAAGACCCTGTACCAGACACGCCAAACTGCCTTCCAGTTCTTTGGTTCAGCATTTTCGGGACTACACTGTTCCTTTGTCAGGTTAGGTAAGAAATGCCAAGCAGTTTGAAGTGTGAAACATCAGTCCTTTGATCTCAACTTTATGTTGCGAGATCACCACCTCCTGCCATTGAGAGCTGTAAATGTCCTCATATTGCTTTCGCTTCTGTGTGCGTTGCCAAAGAGGTTTGGATCGGACACCCTAAACACCTGCGATACCGTAATTAATCTGATAAACTATTATTGCGATCCTGGTCTACGAAAAATTGGCTTCAGCTGGTGAATACTCAGGGTGCTTAAACATATTCTTATCAGAAAATGGTTTGTTTTGAGGTGACCAGTTAATTGTCCATATTGTCAAATTATGATCTATAATATTCCAAGGTGGCTTACATGGAGAATTGAAAGAGAAGTGGAATAAAGAAGTGAAACCCAAGTCTCATTGTTGTGTTACAAAATGAAAAGAAAACGCACATGATGTAACACTTTCTCAATGTCATTTTCTTCCATGATGGACATGTTTCAAAATAGTATTGATGCAGAACGCTGGCTGAGAAAGAGACTGGAAAGTTGGGATCCCATCCTGCAAGAGGAATGTAAAGAAAATGAATTAATAAAAAAATAAATACATAATACATTTTCTTTGGAAGCTAACACATACAAATGAGACTATTTTACATACAACATATCTATCCATCTCGTCAATGAGATTTATTAAAATCCTAAGGAGTGCTTTATTATTCACTATTCTAACATTTTATTATTACGGTCTGCAGATTAATGAATGCAATAATATATCTGGCCTTATATATGTTGCTATTACAACTGCAATAAAAAAATGCCATTTACAAAACCATTAGGCAAATTCTGACAGAGGAAGCTATACAAATGGTGTATTCTGTGAAGTAATTTTAAAACTAGAATCTGAAAGCGAATATTACCCCCAGCCTAATGAAATAGTTTCTTGGGTTTGAGCCTGGGATATGAATGTGGCTTTACTTTTTCCACCAATGAATGTCGCAGCACAAACCTGGGCTTTTCCAATGATCCCAACTTTTATCTTCTACCAGCAAGAAAGTAACAAAACCCTACAATCAATGTGTTCCAAGAAAGTGTGGAAATCTCACTATGGCCTTCAAAACAAGAAACACAAGAAAGAAATCGAAATACTGACAACCCAGGCCTGAGAAACTCATCCAAAGATTTCAATGCCATATATTATTATTCTGTGGGGGAAGAAAAAAAGCAACAAACATCCAATCTGCACCGCTACACAACTAAGTGGAATAAAACACACTTGTTGCCAACAAATAGATGTAATTACATAATAATGAAGTAAATGGTGTAGCTCAGACATATCTCTGATCTAAAACCTCTTTGCGTAGTGTTTTTTTTTTTTAGCTAATTTGCATCTTAATCATTTCTGTCATGCTTCTAGAGAATGCCTGTTCATCAAAATTCAGACTCACATCTTCGGCCCAAGGCAGCGTACACATCACTCAGGAAATTAAACACTCCAGTAATTATTTCATCACCCAGGACAAACATCTACTTATCGCCAGTGTAACTATTATAACAAAATCCATATGATGTCTGCAGAAGTATTACTGTGCAACAAAGGCAACATGATAAGATTGGCACAGCAGTATTAAAACTAATACAGGAAAGAGAAAAAAATGTTCATGCAAATTATACTCATTTACACCATTTAATGAGCTTTCTGTTTCTTTCACGCAAACAATGCAGACAAAAGTCTGTACAATTAATGGTGATTCAGTGGTTTTGATCAAAGTTTAAAACTGCACTTTACTTCTTCTTTTTCTTAATACCAGTATTATGATTATTAATAATTATAATAACCTGAACACTAACACTAACAATAATAATAATTACATTCTATATCAGACATTGGCTAAAGTTGAAACCCCTTGGAAGCTGCAATTCGGTGTATATTAAACTACTGGAGAAACAAACACACAGTATACAGTCCTGTTTTTGTGTTTAATTGTCTTAAATCTTTGCATAGGCAGCTCAAATATGAGACTTGGACTGTATGATATAACTATTATTTGCATTTAAACTGGTTAAGTCCAAAGGAGGTTCTCTATTTCAAATTGTTCTGCATTAGGAGTGTCCCTTATTCACAACTATCTGAAATAGAGAACCTCCTTTGTCTTTTCCGAGGGACGGGACTCTGGCGAGAGCAGGACACGGTCCCTGACGGACAGCTCAACCTCCTCCTGTTCCTAACGTTTATGTTCTTATGACCAAAGAATGTTCTCGGTGAAAAGGAAAGTCTTGACATTGGGGTTTAAGAAGTCCAGCTTTTTGAAATGGTTATGTAAACCTTTGTTGTGCCTGCCCTGTAGGAAAAATAGGGTTCACGCTTCTCATTAATAACTGTCTGCTCACCCGCCAACAGTATGGCACGACGAGGCCTTTCCTGACAGCTACAATTGGTGGCTCTTTTCCTCTTGAAAAGAAAAAAATGATCTGTCTATGACTGATCCCTGCTCTTATGGTATAATTTCTAAAGTTTTTGGTGCAGATTTTTGTATGTATTTCATTTTTAGTATATCTAGACATTTCTAATGTTATTAAACACATTATTAACTGAACTTCCTTCCTGATTGTGGTAAAGGAAATGTTGAGATGTTTTGCCACAGGTATATCTGTAGGGTTGTTGAAGTATTTAAGCTTCAGGAAAGATCATTTTATTGCACACAATTTGCTTGTGCTCACTAACGAATTAAAAATATCTGTTACTGTCCTTAAAGCAATAAAAATTGCTTATTTTATAAGAAAGTGTCCAATCCAGAGCAGGCCATTCGCCCCATCGCCCTCGTTTGGTGTCCATTATTAACTAAGTGATCAAGGATCCTATCCAGTCTGTTTTTGAATGTTCCCAAATTGTCTCTTCAGCCACATCGCTGGGGAGTTTGTTCAGATTGTGACGCCTCTCTGTGTGAAGAAGTGTCTCCTGTTTTCTGTCTTGAATGCCTTGAAGCCCAATTTCCATTTGTGTCCCGGGTGCGTGTGTCCCTGCTGTCCCTGCTGTTATATTTGTTATCCTTCCTTTATGTGATATCAGTACATAAATATATAATAGATTTATCATTCTGATTACGGTACTATTTAATTTTCAGGCAGTTGTGATTTTTTAAAGATTGATGTTTAAATCAATAATATGGAGGTTAATTAATTTATTGAGTCTACCTCTATTAGAAGTCCTGTGTTTACAGACCCATATAGTGTTTCACATTTAGAATGCCTTCCTCTACCCTTTATTTTAATTGTAGTTAGCAAATAAATTACACTGTTACACAAACAAAAAGGGGGGAAAGTGTGAAGAAATCTGAAACGAAATTGTAAATCCTGGAAAACAGGGATACTGGCGAGTGGGTGGAACACCTGACAGTTGGAGCAGGACAGAGAGCAGCCCGATAGCTTTACATGTGTAATTTAAAGAAAGAAATATTTGTCAAGCACATTAGCTCTCCGAGGGGCTCCCTTTGTTTCAGAGAGCCGCTTCAAAGAGACAGGCATTCCCTTTCTCCTTTTAGGGAGCCGTTGAGTGGGAGGCTATGTGGGCTTCCCCATACAGACGGCACACAGGAGCCTGCAGAAGCCCGGCTACAGCTGAAAACGCATGGCCTAAGCAAAATCTGGAAGCAGGGGGAGACAAAAAGGAAATGGTTAAATGAAGAAAGGCAGTCGTGTCAGCCCTCATCAACGTGTGGGCTGCCAAATACTGGCCTCCTAAGGAGAGGATGGCCCAGGCTGAAGCTGGCTCATCACTACTTTTGAAGGAGCCTTCACGCAGGTAAAAGGCCCATCACAACCGCCCTCCTACTCCCAAATTCCACCCTCTGTCCTGTCTCACACCGTCAATAGGGCCGCACTTCCTGACAGCTGGCCGTAAAGAAACCTGTAACAGTAAAGGCGGTGGGATAGGTGGGTTGAAGACAGGGAATGTCAGTAGTCGGTGTTTCTCTCTCACAGTGTGTCAGACACAGAACAAAACCACCACTGCTATCTATTCTGCACAAATGTTGTTGTTGTTGTTTTTTTAGGAAAGAGGAAAAGGAAAGAAAAGAAAGTGCATGTGTTAGAGATTCTTGTCAATTTCTATTCTGGCTGCCAGAGGAAAGCACAGAAATACAGACTAACTGTTATGTCCGTGATCCTTGGATCCAGTTATCATCCGAAGAAGATTAGATTACACAATTCGATTTTTAAGACACAATCCACAGGCAAGAGCCCTCCTGCTTAAGGAGTTGTGAAATAAGACGGGAAAGTATTGCTCGGGCTGCAAGGAACGTTAGATTCAACCACAGACGTGTGCATGTGCAACTATCGTGTGGCTGATGCAAGAACAATGATTGCAGTGTGTCCGGTAGGATCACTGTGTATGGAGGACTAGACTCTTCTTCAATGAGTTTTGACACAATTCACATTTGTCTGTTGGCTCTTTGGACACCCACAAAGATCGGCGGAGATCTTTCCATTTAAAGTCAGTCTAGCTTTGCAGATACAGTACGGCTTTCTCATCCGAACACAAGTCGGCATAAATGCGCTCCATTTATCCTGCAACAGCCATGACTAATACGTCACGTTTCACTGAATTCAGAACCTCCTTCACATTGCAGAAAGAGTCAGATCATAGAGGCTGCAGATTTATTCTCAGGTATAAATATGTATTATTCTTCATTTGTGGTACATCTGTCATTCTGCTCATCCCTCACACAGTTACCACATGCCTTTATATTTATTTTAAAAAGTGTTTTTATGCAGTCAGAAATGCACAATGATAAGAGTTATCCAGTGATTCAATATTGTTCAATTTTACTTTGAGACAAAAAAGTGTTTTTCTCTTTTAAAATGGCTTGTTCATTTGTATTTGGAGTAATTCTCCCGGCAGATTAGGAAACACTACATCTAGATAGAGAGAAAGAACTGGAAATTATGTGATTACACCAGTTTTGGATACTATAGCTAACAAACAAAAAAAGTGAAAGAAAGATATTTGCAGCTCAATGGTTTGTGACACCACACAGACTGGTGTCACTGTGTGGTACAACTTTCAATTTATTACCTACTTAATATAATCCCGCCACCGTCCTGGTCTTAGAGCACCCCCTGTGTGGCCCTGGCAGTGATGGGCCCCTATCAGGCAGTCCTCAGGAGCCTGTTGAAGCTGTGGCTGCCCTGTCCCCAGCCAGGTGTCCTCTGGGTGGCCATGTTAGTTCAATTAAGGGTTCAATTAAGCAATTGGGAGCTCAGTTGGAATGAAAACCAGCAGGGCAGTGGGGGCTCCAGGACTGCTTTGGGAACCACTGCTTTAAGTGCCTTTACTGTGGCTGCTGGGGGCTCATGAGATGCAATTACTGCTGTCACTTATTCTCCAGCACAGTTGTTAGCTGCATGCGCCGTGTAGGGTCCCTTCAGGATATTTACAAAACTGCTGCAGAACAGCCTCATTACCAAGCCTCATTTAATTCACTTGAAGGCTAAATCTACCACCCAGTGGGTTGAGGAAGAAGTGCAGCTTGTACCTTTACTACTTACAACTATTTTCTCAATAAACACATTTTTCCTCATGTTTTTCTAAATGTGTAATATTTGAATAAATTGAATTGATACATAAAATAACCACTTCACAATATGATATTCCTCACACTATTGCAGGAAACAAATAATGGATTCTGTATCTTTTTAAAGGGTAAAAAATATCCCACAGACCAAAGCACATTGCCATTTTGTCGTTTTAGCACGAAAGTCCACCTTTGCATAGAATTACCCATTACATAATGATAATGCGTCTTTAGCATAGAGCATTTAGCATGATTAGCCTGTTTGACTAATTTAACATGTTTATGTTGACTTCATGACCTTTAGAATAATTCTTCTTTACTGTTTGACCTTTAGCACGGTTATTCTTTACATCTTGACCCTTAGCATGATTATTATTCACTGTTTGACCCTTAGCATAATTGTTTGTTCCTGTTTGACATTTAGCGTGATTATTCTTCACTGTTTGACCCTTTAGCATGATTATTATGTCCTGTTTATCCGGGCAGGATACTCTACACACATACAGTTGATAAGCGCCGCAGCAGGTAGTCATTGAAGGCCCGTTTTACAGGGGTCAATCATTTTAATGTGACACCAGCACCCTCTGGTGGTCATGTCTTTCCCCCACATTGAAGCCCAAATACACAGATGAGAATATTCCTGGACTATAAGGTGTCCACAGCCTTATAATTGACATTTCTTGTTCCCTTATGACACTTTTAAGCTGCCTTCTACCACACATTGTATTTTCTTTATTGGGCCTTATTCCTTATTTTAATATTATAGAGGATTTATGATGCAAAATCAGCTTCATTACTCTTAGGGCTATTTCCATTGTATGATTATTATGATTATTAATCATAATAATCATAATAATAATGTTGACCTGCATAGTACCATAAATAACAGATTTATGCAGATGAATCACTATCTCATCCTCCAGCAGGCGGCGTCCTTTCCCACATAGAGGGCTATCGCGATATCTCCTCCCTGGGAACGAGGTTTCCAGGAACAGACGGGATCGCGTCCTCATGACGTCACGGCGCTGGACGGGAAGTGGCCGTGCTCCAGCAGCGGGACTCCTCCGAGCGCTCCGGCCGAGCAGCAGCGGTCCCGGTCGGCAGAGCTGAGCCTGATGCGCGTCGCGGGGCCACGGTTGCGTTTCCCATGTAGCGGCCCGTCGTGAGGACAGTCCAGATGGAGGTGGTGGAGAGTCCCCTGAACCTCGTAAGTTTGTGTTGTGTTTACTCGCCAGTTACACACTCCGGCACAGCCCCCTCCGGGTCCCGCACAAAGCCACTTAGACGGCAACTACAGGTTGTGGCCTGGTCATGTGACCGGATTGAGTTTGTTTTGTCACCCTCATTACTAGTAGTAGTGTTGTAGTAGTAGTGTTGTTGCTGTAGTAGTAGTATGGCTGGGTCCTAGTTGTATTTGCATCACACACGGCGCCGGTGGGGAGCTGGTCCCGGTCCAGGCTGTGCACCGTCTCGTTTATAGTCCTTTTACAGGGGGATCAGTCTTTAACACTGAGAGTGGGGGGTTATATTGCATGCAAGAAATGCCTCCAGTTGTAAATATGCGGGTTTGTCTGGGGGCTTTTCCTCCTGCTCCACATCTGATCCGGTTTCTGGAGGGGAAGGAAATGTTGCACCGGTTTGATTGAGCTCTGGGTGTTGTTTTCCGAGAACAGACTCCCATTTCCTCTTTATATCGGGTGAGGTCACCAGCCCTGCTTATGTATTATTATCCTACTGCTTCTCTCTGGACCTGCATACGAGAGACTTCATTGCATTATGAGCGCATGTCTTCTCCACAGGTGTGGGACATCATGTCAGCTTTAAGCCACTAGACCTTTGGAAGTTAGGTTTGAAGTTTAGCTGAGTGACGTGCTGTTCAAAGCAATTTCTGTTTATTGGAGTGAAAGCATGTTATTTGGCCGGTGTACAGTATGGTTGGTACACACTGGTGGTGTATGTGTGGTAAACAGAGTGAACTTCAGTTTTTAATTGAGCTTTATACATGAGCACCGCCAGCACAACCTACCCAGCTTTAATTCGAGAATTGATCATTTAGGAAAGATTGTGGACATACGCTACACTGAGTCTGTCAGAGAGAGATGCGCTTGTTCTTCTCATTTTTGAGGTGAATATCTCTCCTCTTTGTGAGCCAGTGAGCTCCTCCAGACTCGTTATAACCTTCCTGAGGTCAGGGCTGTCACTACGCTGTGCCCCAGGGCGGTGGGCAATGCTGTGGGCAGTGCCTGCTGCGGCTCCTGCCCTCGCACACGTATTTATCCTCTCTTGGCCGCATAAGGCATTGAAACACAGTTGCCCTGTCCACCTGGGGAGTGAAGACCAGAGAGTGGCGAATGCTTGACTCGATTAAGGAGGCCTGTGGGAACAACCCGAGTTTGGTACAATTTGTGGAAGTGGCGACGAAGGTGACTGACATTGCCGCTTGTTTAGGGAGTTATTTTGGCTAGTGATTCCCAGAGCTACACGCACCCGAATGCAGGGGTGAAATGTGCGATGCATGTCCTCTTCAGGGGTGAATAGAAAGTCCTCCAAGAGAAAGGAGTGCTTAGGTGACAATGTGTTGGCACACCACATGGGCTACACTCCCCGAGCTGACTGGTTTTGTCCTGTGCTGTATGGTCCTTGAGAAGATTTCAGGACATTTACATCCAGGTGTATAGATTTAGACAAGTCAAGGTCATGCGTGTTCTAGAAATGCTCAGTGTTTTGGCCCTCAAGTGAAGCGGAAGGCTCTGAGATTTGTTCAAGAACTTCTTCTATATTCTGTTTATTTTGTGGATTGACTGAAAAATAAAATAGTCTCTGTAAAGAAACTAAAAATGGGCCAGAGAAGGTGCAACCAACATGTCTGTATGTCACCCGATGACGTGGAAAGCTAGTATAAATCAACCTATTGGGCCATACAGGTTATAGTGTATGTAATATGAGTAATGTGTCATACCGTGCCCCATGTGTCGACACATAAGCCACTGGAAATGCACTCACTTATTTTTGCTTCCGCTCCAAAAGCAAGATTCACACAAAACAATAGATTACACAAACCACTCCTCTCTCGGCCTCTGCCAGGGGGTTTTCTCATTTAAAAGTGAAGAGGTGACCTACATTCTTTGCACACGTTTGTAAGGTGTGTGTGTACAAGTATGTAAACATTTACAATAAATGCAGCACACTTATGTAGCAGCTTTCTCCGCTCTTTACCTTCATTATCATTGGGAGCATATTAAAGAGTACAAGTCTCTTCCCAGGTATATAGTACATTGTATCAGCATGTTGGAGTGTCCGTTATTTGTGCCCTCTTTGATGTTAACCATAAAGTGCGTTGTCCCCAGCAAAGTTTGACAACCAGCTTTATCTCAGGCTTTGTTAATTAATATCTATGAAAGGATGTTGCCTTTTGCTCTCAACAATTTGAAGTGTAGTAGTGATTTGCGCTGTATTGTACATTAACTGTGTCAGGGTGCTTTGGCCAGTCTAGACGGGTGAAGTTTTGGGTCTGATTGTTTTCTGTACACTATGAAAGAGTCTTATTTTCGGCTCAGATCTATGTTGGAAACCTGTGCCAGGGTGTGTTGAAATTGCATCAGATGTTGAACTTCAGACTGTAATTGAATAGGATTAAGTGTACCGTGCACAGACAATATCTGCCTCATTTCAACATGCACTAAATAGTTAAACATAAAGCCAGACATTTAAGGTGTGCCCATGAGAGGACCGGCAGCGCTGTGATGCTAACCTGAGGAAATGCTGCTCTTTCAGGCCCATCAGCAGAGCAGGAAGGCCGAGCGACTGATGGCGGTGGGCAAATATGAAGAAGCCATCGCTTGCCATGGAAAGGCAGCAGGTGGAGTGAAACTCTTTTCTTCTCTTTGGCATTAAGGCTGTTCATCTATTAAAATGTTAATGAAAATAGACAGAGGATAGAGGAACACAACTATTTCCTGAATGTTTGTAATGCCCCACTAACTGCCTTCAGGAGATAAGAGGATATCGGTGGAGTGGTGTTTACGGGCTCATTAGTGGCCGGCACACAGACACATGGCGTTCCCCAGTGAAGTTAGTTGCTGCCTTTTGTTTCCAGCTTGGCTCAGATAAAAATGCTTTGTCCTGAAGAATGGACTTTAAATGGCTTACTTAACTCCTGATCCATTTATCTTTCTTTTATGAAAAAATTGCAATTGTTTTCCTTTTGAACTATAACAGTAGTCAGTAATTCTCCTTACCCTATTAAAGCATGCAAGTGAAATGGCCTACGTCTATTTAAAACTGAAGCTTTGGACTGGTTTTGTTTTTTTGTTTTGTAAGGTCTTTCCTTAGAAATGAAAACTGCATTCTGTGGTTTATGGGTGGAAAACGAACTGTTCTCAAGATTGGCAGTCTTTAGTAGTGGAGTTGAAGCCTAAAAATATGGTGCATAAGCAAAAAATTCACAAAGACGAGAATTCAGTTTCTTAAGATAGAATTGCTGCACAGGGCCGAATCCGTGCAGAGGCTGGCACAGTAAGTGGACCAGTCATAAAGGCCACCGATGAAGACCATTTAATCTGCCTTGTCTCGGTGCCTCCTACATTTCTTGTGTCCTGTTGTTGTTTTAATCAGTGTCGTGTTCACTGCATTTCCACGAAAACCTCGTTTACACGTAAGAGGCGCATCGTGACGCCCAGCAGCTGTTTCACTGTTTCTGCCCGCTGGGAGATATAATGGTCCGTGTTGAAACTGTTCACTTGGCTCTGAACATACTGTTTTAAACGCCATCCTTTTGTAAAACTGATTGTAACCCTGTCTGTGTATTTATGCTGTCATCAGTCTGCAGTTATGCCTGTAACATCCTTTTATTTTTCTGTCTTGTTTAGACTTCCTCAGCGAAGCTATGAAGCTGACAAAGTGTGATCAGGTATGCATGCCTGCTGGCAGTGGCTTTAGAAATGTTGCTTTAATGTTCAGTCACAGTAAGGATCTTCTACACAACATGTCAGACAGTATTGTTTGCTGTAGATTTGTGGGCTCTGACTTGAGAGATCCCACAGGCGTCCCCAGGGCACCAGAGACGCTCTAGTTTTACACTGTAGGAATTGGGTGTCAATTACATTCGCCAAGGGAAGGTGATATTTTCTGGATAAAAACCGACAGATTGAGTGAATAAGTCGTGCGGTTGTGTGTGAGTGGGTTTGTCTTCTCGGAGCAGCAGGACTCTGTGTTGCTCTGTGTGCTGCTCACCGGCTCCTGCTGTGTTTGTGTTGCTCAGGCTCAGCTCTCCCTGGAGCTCCAGAGGGACAGTCACATCAAGCAGCAACGCCTGATTGAGGAGAAGTGGAAACGGGCCA
This sequence comes from Amia ocellicauda, assembly GCF_036373705.1. Taxonomy (NCBI): domain Eukaryota; kingdom Metazoa; phylum Chordata; class Actinopteri; order Amiiformes; family Amiidae; genus Amia; species Amia ocellicauda. The sequence goes on from NC_089869.1 coordinate 19,792,636, forward strand.
AACGAGAGGAGAGGCAGCGGACCCAGCACAGCACCCCCCCGGCGGACAGGGAGCTGCCCGGGCAGCTGCAGGCATCGCCCGGCCCCTCCCCCGGTGCGGTGGCCGTCCCGGAGGCCAGGGAGCGCGAGTACGACACCTGGCTGTACCTGCTCAAGAACAAGGGGGCGGCCCCGGAGCCCTGCCCCCTCACCAGCAGCAAGACCCCGAAGGACGACCGGACCCGGCTGGAGGAGCAAGAGACGGCCATCGCCGACCTCAGGAAGCTGGTGGACTTCCTCCTGGTGGAGAATGAGCGGCTGACCCAGGAGAACGAGCGCCTGCGGGGCGAGAACACGCGGCTGAAGAGGGCGCCGCTGGAGAGGGAGCCGTACGCCGACGCCGACTTCGTGGAGAAGTCCGAGCTCTGGGGCCTGGCGCAGCCCTCGGAGGACAGGAAGGCCAAGGACATTCCAATCCCACATCTCCCGCCCCTGGAGATGCCCACTCAGGACATCGCCCTGGCCGACCTCCCCGCCCTCGAGCTCCCTGAGGACTTCCAGAGCGAACTGCAGGAGCTCATGGACCGGGACAAGCAATAGCCACCGCTGTGCGGGCGAGACGAGGACACAACGAGAGCGAGACTCGCTGGGAAGCACACAAGGCTGTCGGACACAGGAGAGGATAGACCACCACTAGGAAGAGGACATTGGGAGCCAACAGATGGAAAATAAAGCTGCCACACGGTGGCACTGTTGACTGAACTTCAATAGTGACTTCTCTCCTCCCAAGGTACTACAGCTGTTTCAGCTCAAATTATCAGTAGGATTTTGTGCCTTTGCTGACATTTATTCACAGTATGGTTGTGTTGTGGGTCCCACAGAGAAATCAAGTGAAGACTTTATCTCACGTTTCCTAAACACTTTCCCAAATAGATTGTCCATTGACCAGCTGAGATCCAATATTTAGTTTTCCCGTGTCGTTCTTAATTTGTCAACTTGGTAATTGTGCTGTTGCTCGTAGAACATGGCTTTTCAATACGATGTCCTTCCCAGTGATACAGAAGCACATGGGCGTCTGCGCCTGCAGGTCCACAGAAACATGATCGATATAGCTTCCTATTGGATAGACAGTACACACACACACACACACACACACAATAAGCACTGTGATCTGTGTTCATAGTCTGTTGGATTCTTCATTGTCATCGTGTGAATTTGGGACGGGTGAAAGTCCAGCAACACAAGCCGTTTCACTCGTTCATTCACAGTAACCCAGACTGAATTTCTACCTGTCCAGAGATGTGCAGGTCTGAAGATCCATTACTAACAGTACACGTGTGTCATGTGTGTGGCAGGTGTATAGTACATGTACCTTCCCCAGCCAGGTGACTGGCCCCTCCTCTGACAGGTGACAGGACTGGACTGCGCATCTTTGTGCTGTTGTCAGATTCATGTGTGTATAGAGAGGGAGAACGTGGAAAACAGATGAGATAATAAGCGATGGCATTATTTGGTTCAATTTCAACCATATTTAATACTATATGATATGATACAATATAAAAAAAGGTTTCATAATGTAGTGCACACCTTTGGAAAACTATATATTGTGTATGTGTGTATATAAATATATACACATATTTTGAAAGATTTGTTTTAATTTGCCTTATATGGTGGTTCTATTGCCTGAATTGTCCAGGGGGGGTATTCATATAATTATATATATAACTTTTAATCTGTGGACGTCAGCTGGGGGTCATTTGTAACACGCAGCCTCAGCATAAATGCGTTGTGAGCCAAGGGTGACAATATAGCAAAGGATCAAAACGCAATTGGAAATCCTTCTCCTTTACCCGAGTCGTAGTCCTACTACAGTACCTCATCGTTGATTGTGCTTAGAGTTCATTTGAACTGTAATCAGTCGGTTAACCAGAACGCAAGCGATTGTTTAATACACACTAATCTGTATTGTCGGGGTGCTGTCGTAATTCGCAGCACTAACCTGGATGGATCCATGTGTGTCGGATACAGCGAGAGCTCTGAACACGATGCAGACTTTTGGAGCCGAGGAGAATGGCTGAAATGTTGTTTTTAAAGAGGGAACCAAATCAGCAATGTTTCTATGTGTAAAAAGACATTATCGGTTTACATAAAGTAATCAGGGTGCATAAGAATATTCTTTTTTCTTTCTTTTGTATTATTGCTTGATGTAAATCTAAACAGGAAAATGTGCTACAAATTCTCAATTAACAATGAGTATGTAACTTTGTTTTGGTGATGCATGAATGACAATGCTAGTTGTAAGTATATGATCTTTAAAAAAATATTAATTAAATAAAATGGTTTATTTAAGATTTCTGTGTTTTTTCACTTTTTAACTGAGAATGAAGAGTTTCCATTTAAAGTAGTTATTATTATTAGATCTTTGCTTTATTAACTTCATTTAGGGGGGGGGAAACTCCTTTGTTAACATTGCGGTGGTTCTGCTGTCTGATGTGTTTTAATATTGACTCGGTGCGCCAGGAGGAATATGATCCAGCTTGAATAGTCAAGACGCTGCCTGCTGTGCCAGCCGTTTGAATCCGTCTCATTCATGCTGTCTCTGCAGGAGCGGGTATTATTACCAGCTTTCGTTCGTTTGCTCGAGCTTGAGCGCGTGGATTTGGGGCGGGTGGGGGGGCTGCGAAACGGAAGCAGCGCAGACCCTCTCAGATGAGCAACGGCCTTCTTTTAAATGTGCTGCAATGCGTATTACAGGCCCGACAGCGATCGATTACAATCCTCGTGTATTAAATCCCAACGGCGCGCGCACGATTTCCAGCCCGATAATATGAGTCATAGATCTGATCAACAGGGGAGTCGTGCGTCCGTTTGCGATGCTGGGACTCGTAAGTCGAGGTCAGATGTTTGGCTGGGGTTGAGGGAAGTGTTGGGTCTAGTAGATTTAGATTGGGTTAGTTTAAAGATGGGTTAAAATGAGGAACGGGACGGGTTCGGGTTTGCCAAGTGAAAAACCTTGAGTAAGACTGTGATCTTTTTGTACAAAGAGTGGTTTATTTTACAGCTGCCACCTAAAAACAGTAGAATATATTTCTCCAAGGAAAATGAACAAAGGATTCTTGTATCCCACATCTGTGGATGGTGCAGGAGGGACAGATGCTCTTGTGGTTGGATTGACCAAGTAGTAAAGCAATGGTTGATCAAAATGGACACCTGGGTGGAGAAAAGGCTGAATGAAACGCCTCTAATATCTTGCTGGGAATTGAAATCGTTTTTTTGAAGAATATATTCCGCTACAGAGGTGGCCGCTAAAGACCGACAGAATCCTACCTGATCCATAAAACATGAATCTGGGGTTTTGCGGGAGGAATAGTTTCTGGTTTGAGTACAAGATCTCTGCTTGGTATCTTGAATTCATGGGGTGGAGGCGGCAGTGCTGGTTTGAACAGTAGAATTAATCTTTTAAATGTGTTCATTAGAAATAAAATAAACTCAGTTATTAGTTTAGCTTCATATAGGCAGGTAAGCTGCATGTCTCTTAATGTGCCTTCGGCTGTCGATTGTCTGCAGAAACCTTGACATGCTGTTTTCTATTTCCAGTCTGCAGAGAGAAAAAATAAACCGAGGGAGGAGCCCAGATAATCATTACAGGGAAGGGAGACGTCCTCACAAGGGGCTCAGATAATCAGGTCAGCCACAGGTGACTCGGGGTCCAGTAATGGGTCGGAGGTATTATCGGGCTGAAGACGACGCAAGTATTTGTCTGAAGATAGAAGGGGAAGGGAGGCGCAGGGAGGACACTGATGAAGTAGGCTTCATTAACACACATTAGCGGGGCACAGCAGGCAGTTCTTTCCTATGTGCGTGTGCGTGTGCAGGAAGTCCGCTCGAGCTCGCTCACGTGCCTCGTCGCACCGGAGGTCTTTGATGTTGAATGAATATTAGAATAAGCTGAGAGGGCCGTGGAGGCGATGGGAAATCACGCATTACAGCTGCAGTTGAAAGCGAGGTGCGGCAGAAGAGCGAGAGATGTGTGCGCAATCCCTTTCATCTCACTTGTGCCGTTTGTGCCTTTGCAGCTAATGAGCCAGCGCTTCATACGACTTCTGAGTTAATATCGTGGGTGGGGCAGAGCTCTGAGGAAAAATACCCTGTAGAGCAATTGCACTTATTATTGAGCCTTATTCTAGATGAACAATCTTCAGTGTGTGAGGGGGGGGTATATATATGCATGTTCATATATAAAAATATATACATACACCTGCATAGTTCTCTCCTGTTTTGTGAACCTGAATGTACATTTTTCATTTTCACAAGCAGACATTTTACATTATTCATAGGTCAGTGTGGGCAGTTCAACAGGAAAGGAGCGGATCGTGTTTTTAAACAGCAGCCCTTTACACGGCGAACTCCCCCACAGGCATCAACTCGTCCGCTTCTCTCGCGCGCCGCCCGGCTGTGCTGGAGGTCACGGCCGGGCAGCGCGGACAGGGTAGCAGACGCAGCATGAATACTGAGTGGCCTCCAGTGGCTGGAGTATTCACACAGACCCAGCCCATCAGATTAATTCTCCAAGCGTCGGCTCTCGCACAATCGCAGAGCGGTCGTATCGTGTCAGTCTATTTCTGCATCGCTTCCCTGCCCTTCTCCGGTATCGGGCCGAGTCCTGAAAACAGGCACAGGTAACAAACTGGCATCAGAAGCAGGTCAGACAGAATCCCAAGGATGCGATAAGAAAACGCAATAACTGATCTGTTCTGTGTCGGATTAAATCACCATCTGTGGTCACTTCACACGCTCCGGACATCCCTCCCCCCGACAGACACTAGTGTGAAATGCAGAATGAAAAGCAAACGGCAGCAGACTTTGATAAATCCATTTTAATGGAAAATGTAAAACCCTTTTGAACTTCAATGTACAAAGCATGTAACACTTGCACTTTAACAAATCGAAGCAAGCCATGTTTTAAAAAAATACATCATCGAATGTATATATGTATATATTTACACAGCATAAGTATTGTTTTAATATTCGTTTAACTTCAAAAGTTCACCATCATAAATTTTAACAAAAAGACAACCGTCTTAAATAAATTACAACTTTAGTAAATGTCTCAATTTTACAGCAAATACTTTTTAATAAAATGCTTAAGTGTTTCTTGTTATTTATGTAGCTTTTTCTTCCTTTACATTATATAACTTTACACTGTTTACAATAGTTTGGCAGTTCGATATTCAGAGATATGGCAAGAGGGCTGTGCGGTTCAGCAAAGATTCCCAAGTACAGGCAATAGCTGGTGTCTGTATCTGCTCTCACAGTAACTGTCTCAATGTAGTGAACAGTATCAGAATAAATTTAGCAAACTGTACAAGTCACATTTACATTTGATCTACAACATAGCATAGAACTCTGTAATTCTTTCAAAAATAAATACATCATTTTCATCTTTTTTTATTTAAACAAACACTATACAGTATGAAAAAGAAAAACAGCAGTGCTGTTACTCGCAGATTATCTGTAGTCTTGCATTGAGTCACGGGTACCGCGACGCGCTGGGCTATACTGTTATGGTGTCGGTAACAAAGATATAATTCGAGTCTGCTTGGCACTGTAGGTTCATGATGCTAAGGTTAGTGTGCATATTTATTACAGAACGAAGAATTCCAGAAAGCGTCCTTCAGCAACAGCGAGGGAAAGGGTCACGAGTTTTCCTCCATGTCGTCCAGCTCCTCTTCACAGCACCTTTTTAATGTTCCAACCGCGTCTTTCACAGAGTGATAAAAGATGTTTTTCACCTACAAAAGAAAATATGGATCTGGTGTGAGATCACGGGCGCCTGCTGCTGCTCTGACGCAGGTGCAGGGAACACAAGTCCCGACGCTATCTGGCTCAGCCGCTCGTGTAGCTCGCGTCGGCTCACAGAGCTCACACCGCATTTAATCTGTACCGCTTTCACCACCTGACAAAGAAACATGTTCGTCGCGCTCAGAGACGCAGGCTCTATTACACACCTCAGACTGCAAACGTTCGGTTTCCCAGGCATGTCATTTTCTCAAAGCATATTCTCTTATTTCATGATCAAATGCAAACTAAAACGCTGCGCACATAAAAACAATACCAGCCAACTGGGAGTAGTGTGAATATTGGTCACAGTCAGTGGTGAGGCTGTGCATCTATAACCTGAAATATATACTGTAAACCACTTAAATCTCCAATTTAAAAAACATATGGAAGCAGGAGTGGACAGTTGCGATCTGTCAGGATGTCCTCCGCTCCCCTGTAGCTTTACCTGTAGCTTATCTTCGTAGTTAATTTCTTCTTTCGAAGACCTCAGTTCCTGTGTCAAGTGAAACGAGTGCACCACGTGCTCCGGAGACACAAAGTCATTAATCACTTGAACACAACTGTGAAGGTTCTGCACCTGGAGAGCAGAGATGAGATACAGACGAGTACATTAAAGTCGGAGATAAAGGACATTTGCTTAATGTAAAAAAACAACAACATACAAATCCCTCTATATAAAGATACACACACCTATCTATTGGCATCTATTTACCATCAAATACTATTATTGAACAATAAGCACTATTATTTATTTTCACATCCACAGTGTTTTTCGTGGGGTTTTCTGGCACTTTCAGTCTCTATCATCACACAGAAACACAGACACGCCCAGATCAGTGAAAGGCGCTGCAGACCTGGTGCAGGGCCCCTGCAGGGATGATGACCGAGTCGCCCAGGAACTGCACCACCGTCCAGCCCTGCACCCCGTGCTCCTCCTGCAGTCGCTGGCGCAGCCGCCGGCTCAGGTACCAGCTCTGCTCGCGCACGGGGTCGTGCTCCGGGGTCGGCTCCACGCCCTGCTCCCGCGCCACCTGCAGCACAACACACACGTCAATGCGGCTGGGCCAGGGCAACACTGTTCAACACCGGCCGAGTGATTCGTCGTTTTTAAATTGCTCCCTTCCTTCTCGAGTTCAGTGCTCTTCTGCCCCACGGCTTCAGTTTCAACAAATTCTCAAGACGCACTTTTGTTGTCTGAAAATTATGCTATTGCAGAAACCCGACACCACTTTATTGTTTGGTCATCCTTATTACATATGAAATACACGATCAAATTAAGTCACGGTTATTTCCACCACAAAATCTTTTCTTTTTAATTGAAACCTAATGAAACACCTGGAAATAAAAGACGACGTGCATTTATTCTAACCTTTAGCAGGAACTCTTTAATTTTCTCTGCATCTTTGCTCACGTAAATGTGCCACAAAGCCCCTGGAGTTTCGCTCGAGTCTTTCAATCTCTTCTTCATGTTGTCATCCAGATCCTCCTCTTCCAGTCTCTTCAACACACCTGCAAGAACACAGACATCACTTTCTAACCGCTAGTTCGGTTAATAACGTTGCCATATGTAACGACAGGCACCAATTTCCTCTTTTGAAATCGATGATGAACAGCTCATGCCAGTTGTTTCTATACTTAAATAAATGCTCTGCTTTTCTGAAGAAAGCTGCACGGGTGTAAACAGACACCGGAGGGTACAGCGTGTGGAGGATCATCCTGCTGACGAGACAGCGGAGACGCACGGGCACTGTGCCAAGTCAACACACACAACAGTGCCGAGAGGGCCTGGGCAGCCCCTCTGACAACCTGCGTTTCTAGCTTAAGATCTACAGTTTATTCACCTTTTATGAACACAGAGCCAGTGTCTGTGTTTTTCTCAATACGTTTCAGGTATGGTATCTAAGCTATATATAAAAAAGTAATTGCTCTCTTTCAGTTCATTCTCAATTATTAAAATCGTATTTAACACACGGAGGCCGGAGAGGCTCAGAGAACGGATTGCAGATTATTATTTGTAGCCTTCCATCAACAGTCACACACAACAGGGTCACACACAATTATTCCCACATTTAATAGAAATAAACCCCATTCCTACCTGTTTTAGAAAGGACTCCATTCCCTTTGGCAACACCGACATAAACAAGGATGCTGACAATATCAGAAACCTCCAAGTGAAGGTTAGCGGTTCCAAAATCCTGCTCCTTTGAAGCAGCTACACCTGGAACAATCGGAGCCACCGTTTCAGACCTAGACAATACAATCCAGTTGCGATATACATTTTTAACATCACCGCCACCTTGTTTGTCCGTTTCTCATACCGTATGCACAGCAGAGTCTTGGCCCCAGGTCCGGTCTTACGAAAAATGTGGGCAGACGGGATGCCAGGTTAAGGTTGCCCTCTGGATCTGAGTATTCGGGCAGGGGGAGGTTTTTCATCAAATCATCGTACCTTAAATTAAATAACAAAGGAACATTTTATTAACGCACAATGCTGACATTTTAAATGCAAAGTAATGATGCTAAATAAAAAAAACCCATTATGTACCTGGAAGGCATGAGGGCCATAAACTCTTCCCCTGATGGCCAGTCCTTTAGCCGATACACCAGGGTCTCGCCATCTTTGGACTTGGGCCGTTCTTTATAAAACAAAAAGTATATACATTAATAGCAGAGTACATAAAATGCATGAAGGGGGGGCTTATAGCTTAAAAACTGATAAAGCAAAGAAAATTATGTAATCTGCTTACTTGTTAAATCCTCAAATCCATCCCAGAATTCCTTGATGCTGGAGTTTGAAACCACACCGTCTTTGCAGTTCAAGAGATCTCCCTGATGGTCGGCAAACTCCTGGTTAAACGAATCTGCCTTCCACAAACTCACATTCAGTTTCTTATGCACGCCTGACACAAGAATAGGCTGTAAACAATTCGAAGACAAACAAAAACAAACAGATGTAAATCGACGTAGAACTTGATTTACACAATACATTTAACACTTAATAGGAAGACTAAAACTGTTGCTACTACTTTTTCCCTTTCAGATCTTTTCCTGAGTCACACTATGAAAATCTTGAAAAGACACATACTAATCTGACTGATCTTAAGGGTTGTTAACTATGATCTGTTTCGGGACACGTTCTGTAACGTCACCCACACAAAAATCTAAAACCGCACCTACGGAAATCCAAGTGCAAACACTTGGACATTTGCCTTTCAAAAGCACGTTATTATCCCGCTTCCTTCGGCTCTATAAACTTATCATCCAACAAAGAGAAGTAAACACATGTCACCTTGACTCACGGAGCAGGAAACCGTGATAAAATATTAGGCAGGAACGTAAATACTGCCGACAGTATTATATAAACAGCAGCACAAAACCTCAGAAGCAGCTCAAAATAAACTCTCAGAAAGAGGCGTTAGGAATAAAAATCCTTTTAAGCCGTCGTTTATCCGGCAAATTTCCGTTAGTTTTGTTTTTTATGAAATAAAGCATTAGAGAATGGATTTATAGCATTAAATAACCTGATTACTCCCTACTTGTATAATATATATTCCATTACAAATGCCTTGTTATGTCTCCCATCTCGGGAGACGCTCATTCCTGGATGGGTGGCCCTGCTGTCTTCCACGGTGCGGTACTGACCTGGCCCTGCTTCCAGCACTCCCTGAACAGTTTCCAGTTGTTACTGTTGCGGTGGTCTTTGAGCCAGAGCAGGCGGCGGTCGCACAGCCAGGAGTGGGGGATATCGGAGTGGAGTTTACTGGGCTCGTCTGCCGGGGGCTTCTTCCTCTCAGGTTTTATCTCCTCGTTCGGTTCTTGTTTCAGACTGAACTTGGCCGTCCTGTTCGCTGGGATCTTGTTTTCCACTACCGAAGCAATGATGTCGTCCAGGATGTTCGGCATGCTCCTTCCACTTTTGCCGGTCTGGGCAGCAAAGAGATTTAAACGGTGGCGTTACAAAGACTCGCTCGTGACAAACACTGGGAAGAAGAGCAGGGTTTTCCATACAAGTATTTAACGTTTAAAAATAAACCATGCAGTAATCACAGTAACAAAAGCAATAATGAAACGCACAACATGATGCCTTGTGACAAAAACAAGCCTCAAAGAAACTGCAGGATTGTTCATTTATAGGTCACCACAAAGTACTTAATTAGATCATTTGAAACAGTACAGCCATTTTTACACATTTACAAATGCACAACCTGCACACCATACATCACTTCCGACCACGAAGACGAGAGAGACATCTACGTAAGGTGACCACGGGCTGCCCCTCACCTGCGTGCCGGACGAGTACACGGGGGCGAAGGCGATGCCCGCGTCGGTGGAGCCCAGCCGCAGTTTGCCCGCCGTCGTGGTGAGCAGGTCCCGGAGAGTGGAGCCCTGCTCTGTGCTGTTGGACATGAGCGAGGACGGCTTGCAGTTTATCGTCTCTAAAGTGTCCGGGTGCTCCTTCTCCTCTTTCACCGGCTTCCCGAGGGGAGATTCTTTGTTTTCTGAAGAAGAAAAAGCACATTTCAGAAGACCAAGCTCCACTGGATACAACCGTGTGAGTGATGGATGAGGCCCGTTGATTAAACTGGGTGTGAACGTCTTATTGCTCACACTGGAAGTGTGCAGAGAGCATCTAATATCCCTGCTACTTCTGCTTGTTCAGTACAAGAGATGAGAACCAAATATTAGGCTGATCTGTGTGTTTATGTTTGTAGCACTGGACACTGAACTATGGACAGTGAGTAATTAAAACATAACAGTTTTTTAAAAATAAAACATTTTGCCTGGTTGCACCACATTCAGATGCCTAGTTTAACTCATCTGGGATGACAACTGCTGCTTTTGAGCCTTTAAACACGAGCTGCAGTAATGTATAGCATTAAATTTGAGCTTTAAGGAATGCTGGCTTATTGACAGCTCCGCATACAGAAAAAGCTTAGCAACTGGCAGCGCTTTCCCCCGCTGTAATACTCGCTGCTATTAGCAGAGCCTACTGCCAGCAGAGTCCTGGTGCGTTTTTTTTTTCTACAGCAGTCTCGACAGCCTCGTACCTTTCTTCTCCTCCCTCGATTTCTGTTCGGCCAAGTCTGCCAGGAAGTGCAAGGGCGACTGCGACTCGGGCGGGGTCAGCTTGCTGTCCGTGCTGGTGTCGCTCCCCGGGCTGCTGCTGCCGTTTGTTTCCAGTTTTTGCATGACGTTCTGCTGCTGCAGCTCGGGCTTGCACAGGGAGATTTTGTTGCTGTAGTTCAGCACGTTCTGTAAAACCTGCAGTACAGACACAAACCGGTTCACCGCGCTGCCCCGTAAATCAGACGAGAGACAACCAGCGCTTTGTATAAATATTAGAAATTAGGCACTTTTAGCCAACCGTGACAGAATATTTCTAAATGGGCGATTTAAGGGATTGTGAACTGCATACTACACAAGCAATGCGTCCGCTCACAGTCTCTGGGGGAAACCACATCACGTGTTTGCCAAACAGACGGACGGACGATTCTCTGTACCTGTGACACGCCGTTGGTTGAAGGGATCTTGCCGAGTGGTGTGTTCTGCTTCCCCACACAAGGGCAGTGTGATTTAATGTCAAACTTCTCCTTGAGCACGTGCATGGCATTGACCAAATCCGTCAAGACTGAAAACAGAGCCGTAAAAACAACATTTTCAATCCAGACTCGGCGGCTCGAATCATAACGGCAATATTTTCACTGCAGGCAACATAACTGAAATGTCTTACACTATAAGTACAAGCAAGCATGAATTTAACTCTCACAGAAGCATTATTGTGTATACTATGATGACATATTTCTGTCTCGAACGGAAGAAATCTGTTTAGGATGTGAGTGTTGACTCAACAGCCATATATCCATCAGAACCAACCAAATAGAGAAAAACCTCTCACTGCTTTAAAGCTGTTTTTCTATAACCCTTTTTGCTATTTCACAGACCGAAAACTGAATGAAAGAAGGAATACTCCGTCATCATGTGTGACTCAGGTATGCGGAAACAGCTTTATTGGATTATCTGATTTGTATCCAAGTTCCAGGAAGAACAAGGCTCTGTGTCTCTATCTACAGCAGAACTATCAATGAGAGCGAGTCTGCCCTGGGGTGGTTTTAATCTCCAGAAGCAAAAAAAACAACAACAGCAAAAAATTCACAAGTCTGGCAATCACCCAAAGTGCAAGTATCGGTTCATACCAGTTCCTGGAATAATCTGTGTTGGCATCAAGTGCTTATGGTCATGGGGCTGTCCCTTGACACACTTCAGCCAAGCATACAGCTCTTTGTCTGAAACGCAAAAGAAAGAGATATCAGCTGGTTGGAATAGGTTCTCCCGTTCAGCGACGCACTGTTAGAGTACAACTAAACAAACCTTACAAACCTGAGTTACAACCCTCAAACAGATGGAAACTGTACTTCTGTCTGAAATAAATGTCTCTATATTAATAAATACATATATAAAATCTTTCCACCATGGCAAGCTGGAGAGAAACTAAAATGTAGAGGATTACAGGGCTCCAGCAGGGGAGGCTAAAGACCAAGTTGCTAACAGTCAGGAAATGCCAGGTATTCCTCGGCACACATTTACCCAAGATTCCCACTGGCTCAAATTAAAAACACGAGGTTTACAATACCAGCATTTACCCAAAATGTTTTATTGTTCTCGGTTATCGGAGCTCAATTGCACTGAAAGGTGACATTATGAATTTCTTTCAAATAGACTCTATACCTCTATATCTTTGACCAAATGTGTCCATTTCAGGCATTACAGTTGATGTCAAATCCTCTTCAAACCGTTAATATAGGTATCACAGAATATTAACTCAGCTTATGTCTAAAGTAACATGTTTAACTCATGAAGGTACTCCACAAACCGGGAATATAGTATGTATAGTATAATCATTTACGTCTGTGTGGAAATAAGCGTTCTAACAATCTACTCTGGCTACACAAAAACGACACGCTTCGCCCGTGTTGGGACACAAAATAAATAAATGAAAACTGTTTCTATGGAAGTGTTTGTTCAATACATACATGCAGTCGTTGACAGGGATCACCGTGCACGTTGCGCACAGCTGTCAAAGACCTGCACAATGTCTCAAGAATATTAATTCCAAACAGACCAAAGTCCATGTAGATAAGGTGTTACATAATACAACAAAGCGTCTATTACGTTCAACACCAGGAAACTGTTAGGTCGACCTTAATTCCAACAATTAAGCTCTCCTTTGATTCAATGAAATAAATCATACATAAGTGATCTTTAAATGTCCGTCAGCCTTCACGCAATAAAGGATCCGTCTTCACATTTTAAGGAAAACACTATTCCTTTGCCTCCATTGCCTCCTAAAGACCTGCCTTATCGTGTGTCTGAGGTGAGCCCACCGCACAGCGGATGGTTATTAAGTATCCAGCGGATGGAGTCTCACAATCGGGCAACTCCAGGAACACCTCAGTGGTAACCATGGCAACCCAGGCCGAGCATCGCAAGTGTCGGGAAGGCAAAGAAGGAAAAAAAAAAAAAAGAAAAGAAAAAAAAGGAAAAAAAAAACGCACTAAAACCCGAGGAGACGTGCAGAACCGCAACACACATGGCACACAAAATAAAGACACGCACTGAAAGAGAACCATAGAGACCGATTCCTCCAGCTGAAAGTCAAAGTGATCACTGGAAAGGACTGAACACTCATTTCTAAACCCGTGTTCGTCACTTGTAGAAGCGTGTTCCGTGGCCAACGCGTTTCTTCACAAGGAACAAATTCACCCTCGTCTCTCTCTTTTTGCAAGAACTGATACCACGGCAAACGTGCGTCGTTCTGATATCTAGAGTTGACTCTCAGAGAGTACCGGTTTCCATTTCACTTACACACACACGTGCCGCGGCGCTCGTACTGCGCTCTCCGGGGTGCAGGTCTGAAAAATCATTTCAGCCACAGTCAATATCTTGTGATACTTATTTTAACGTTCTGACGAGGATTTGAGTAAATGTGAACCCATACATTTAAGACACCACAGCTAAGTACAAAGGCTGTATTTTGGGGGAAAGACCCCATGTGACCTCAGAAGATTACTACTACTACTACTACAAATCGGCCCGAGTTATGAATAAGTACGACATAAAATTTAGGAGATAAACAGAGAAAATACATTCAAAAGCCTGTGGTGTTTAACTGGTTCTAGCAAATCCTATGGCACATTTTTCACAAAGAAATCAAATCATTGCCTGACCTTTGGAGCTCTTTCTTTCCTTTGCCTTGTAACAGTCCAAACAAACCACAAATCCACATTTTTGGCAAACCCAGTGAATGTTAAACAATGTGGCTTCACAGGCATCGCACATCTCCCGCACTCCTCTTACTGCCCTCTTCCAGGCGATTTTGGCTGAAAGGCAAAGCAAACACTGTCGATGAAATGAACATTCATGGGCCGAATATTCCCAGCTGCACGTTCTACACAACAGATGGTGCAAGAAAGCCAAAACGGAGCTCCAGAATTTTCCCCCGAAACTAGTTTTCTGCTCATTTCCTCTCAGAAAGTCTCGCAGACTGGTGTAGAAATATTGTATGTTGTTAATATTGATATAAACACACATACACACACAGCTTTGTCTAGGCCCTTTTTATAAGATATTCAATATTATGATTTAAATGCAGAACATGAGTTAAACAATTATAATACTAAATTGGAAAAATAGATTTTTGATTCGTGGATACATTATAAAATGAAACCATAATACCAACCATCTTTTTTGATCCATGTCACCGCTGTATTTTCAGACATCACAAGCTGACAGAATTTATCTCCAATATAATTCAATATATATTTGGAGGTTTCCAGGTCGAGATAGTTTTCCTCGTATTCTTCGGGGGCCCACAGGCTGATCGCCTCGTCGTCGTACTGGTCTGGAGAGGAAAACCCGTCTATCCGGACAACTCCATTCTTACTGTAGGAGAGGCTGAGAGAGAACAACAGACAACAGGTCAGTAAAGCCCAACGGTCTGGACGTTTGGAAGGAAAACCGGAGAATGATCCTATTGGTTTTGCCACAGATGCCACATTCTGTGTTCCTTCCTGTTGGTTGTTTTTCTGGATCGACTTACCGACGGAAATAGTAGAACCGGCAGAAGACGGGGGAGTGGGCGGGCTCCTCTCCTTTCTTGCTGCGGACCACCCGGCACTCCCGGCACTTCTGCAGGTTGGGCCCAATCTCGGAGCAGGAGTCATCCTGGAGGAAGGACTCCCCAGTCTGCTTGAGCTTCTTCACTTTCCGCCAGTCCTTCAGTACCGAGCGAGGGATCCCGTCTGCAAACAGATCGCTCTTTAGGCCCTGTACACTGATCTGTGCAATACTATAGTTCCCGGGCAAACCGAAGAAGCTAAAAACAGAATCACGGTGCGAGACGTGACGTCTGCACAAGAAGAGCAACACTGGGATGTGCGACAGTGACGTGTAAACCATTTTGTTCATAGTATGCAAAAATTGAACCCACTTGACAATTGTTTATAATATCATGCTACTTGTGAATAATGTGAATGTTGACAGAATTTCATATTGGTTTAACCTCAATCTCGTGGTTGATTTTAATCATGTATGCCATTAATTTTGAACGCTGAAATTAAACCATCTGAATCGTGGACAGATGGTTGCCCCCGCATTAATGTGACTTCACATAAAAATTTCCCCAAAAATTTAAAATAAATAACAGGCATTTTGCAGCATCTCTCATTAATCTTTAACAAACACTATTTTCTAGTTGAAAATGTAATTGACAATTCATAAATCAAATAATACCATGAAGAAAATAGGGCTGCTAGGTTCTCCTGGCATATCATTTTTTTCTGCCGCCTACAATATAATATAAAAAAGGATTTTATGTATAAAGCCCCTCTATAAGTATTAATATTATTATTGATGACGTCAACGGGCACAACAACCCGAATAACCTATGGTATTAAAAAGAGCTTTTTAAGCAATTGGGTTATTAGTATGCTTTTCCTAATCAATAACAATCCAAAACAGAAATGCTAAAAACTCAAGCCTGCCACTTAAAAGACAGCTTCTTAGCAAACACTAAACACATCTTGGCAAGAGGTATTTCACATCAATGCAGACATTCCTAGTAAAGACTGCTTTTAACTCGCACATCTGCTGGCCAGATGCAAATAGCTTTTTTGACATACAATACCTTCCCTTCTGGAGCTAATAATGAAAATAATGGGCATCTAATATATGGGGTGTAAAATAAATATATACATACAAAATATACATATATATATATATATATACATATACATATACACACACACACACACACACACACACCTGTATACATATATAATGTATATTTTTAAAATTACATTAATAATAGAGATTCAACAAGCAAATTCAGGAAGGGGGGGTAATCTCAAACATGAAGGACATATATATATATATATATATATATACACACACTTACTACTGCTTGCCAACTTGAGTTTCGTTTTCTCCCTTGCACTCCTAAAAATACCATTCGGTTTTACTTCATCGTCTTCCTTTTCATTGTCACTCTTTTTCTTTTGCATGTCGTTCTGCTTCTTCTTGAACGTGGGCTTGGGCTGACGTTTGGCCCTTTGCTCAGATTTGCTCTCACTTTCATCTGAGTCATCGCTCTCCGAGCCTGACTCATAAGTCCTTTTAGATCCCCTCCTTGTTTTCCTGTCGTCTGGTGTAATTTTGTCTTCCTGCCCTTTACTTTCCTTGTTGTTTTCCACATCACTTGATGTAGACGCAATTAAACTAACAGTGCATGGCTTAATAATCTCTGAGACAGCGCTTCCCAGTTTGTCTGTTTTATTAGTGTTTTTATCCTCCTCAGAATGCCTCGTGAGCCAAGCCTTTTTCAGCTTTGTGTGGTAGTTCGGTTGGCTCATCTGGGCAGGCTGCCCATTGGTTAAAGAGCTCGTTTTGTTTATTGTGTTGCTCAGTACACTGCTGTCCTGTGAAATGGCCATTGAGCATTTCTGAATTTTAGCATTCGGCTCGCTTTCGATTGCATTAGTGCTTCTGGACTGAGCGGCGGCCAGCGCTGCCTTGTGCTTCTTCAAATGGACAAAGCTGCCAGAATAAGTATGTCCCGCGCTGGCCTGCGTAGTGCTTCCTGTGTGAGGCGGCAGGAATGTGGTCGGGGATGTGGTCCGGGGCCTTCCCTCCTGCTGCTCTGCCCCCAAGGGCGCTCCAGCTTTCAGACCAGCGCTCACGGTTTTAGTGCTTGGCGAGACAGCGGTCGACACAGAGAAAGTCACGTCTGACTCAGCCCGACTCAAGACACTGGTAGTGGTGGCCGCAGAAGTGGTTACGTCAGTTCTGGTATTGCACACGGAATTGGCAGCAGCCAGCACCGAGCTGGGAACACAACCCTGGGACCCGGACAGAAAGTTCTTCTTGTACTGTGTGCAAGTCTCCTCCAAGTTTGTGTTTGGCAGAATGACTCTCCCAGGCTCTCTGCCTTCCTTGAGCTTGAGGCAATCTGTCTGGTTCGTTCCTGTAAACGATCTTTCACTGACCGGCTCCTTGGACGCCGTCTTTGGTCCTGGCATGCTCTCATATTTGCATGTAGGTGGGCGTACAATAACAGATGCTGTTGCTGCCGGTGGCTTCCCACTGCATTTCTCTAAATGCCATCCGGCTTTCTCATGGCCTTGAGACTCACCGGCTTTCCAGATCTCCGATGGAGTCATCTCGGAGCTGTTTTTACAGATAGTGCTCACTTCCCTCAGCTCCGGGAGCAGAGTCGGTGGCTTCTGCTGCTCAGATACTTTACCAGCCGAGCTCACTGGCTGAATCGGGGTCAGCGTTGGTGGAGAGAGCCGACCATAACCGGCCTCCTTTCGGTCCAAGGTCTGCTGCGTTGGAGGGTGAAACACCGGGGCCCGGTGCAGTGCTGGCATACACCGGAGGGGGTTAGAAGGAGAGATGGCCGGGCTCCTCCTGTCGTTCCCAGATGCATTAAGGGGATGTGAAGCCACTTGCTGAGAAAGCTGCTCAGTGATTTTGCCCACGAGTCCCTCCCCCTCCGGCTGGTGCTTAATCAGAGGAGGAGGCTTCGAGAGGGACTTGGTGGTGTAGGGGGCCATGTTCAGGGGACTCGTCGCCGCCGAGGGGCTGTTGTTCACCTTCTCGAAGAATGAGTTCAGTTCCTTGGAGGGGTATAACCTGGGCGGTTCGTTCACCACACTGTTCGACAGGGTAGTGAAGTAGTTGCTCTGTGGCAAAGTCTGTGGCACGGCGTGCTTGAATTTGTAGTGCTCCGACACCGAGTGCTCGAGGTCTTTGTCCGGTTTAATGACATGGCTTTTGTGCCCGGCCGTGGGTAAGGAAGGGATCCTGGGGTAAGGGTCTCTCTCCGCCTCATTGGACTTTATCTTGGCTGTAAAGGGAGCCACCTCGATGCTCTCCTGCAGGATCCTGCGGTTCTCCTCTTTGTACTTGTTCGCTCTGTCCCCGGGGTCTTGCGTCGGCCTCTGCGGTTTGCTGTGGGCGGAGAGAGGGTCCAGGAAGCGCCGGTGCGGGTGGCCATCTTTTCCAGTCGGTGTCCGGCTGTGTTCCTGCTCGGGTTTCAGATGGGCTGGAGTAATTGCTCGCATTGGCTCAATGAAGGCTTTCTTCTCCAGCTCCCTATAATAACACAAAGCATACATTAAAAAAAAGGAAAAGAAAATAAAGGCCAGTTACAGGCCTATACAAACTATGAAATCACATTACAGAGACTTCGTTCTTAAGCTACCTTACCATATGATTACATAATTGTGGTGATTAATTATAATAGACCATAATGCTTGTATACCTCAGTCCTATTACAGCATAAGCAATGCCTACATCACATTCAAAATGTGATTCTGCAAAGTAGGACGCATAAAACGGCTCCATAAAGAGAGAAAAGAAAATAGGCTTGTACGGTCCTTTTCCTTTGGAACTACTTCAATTGATGCGTGAGTATTTAAGTACTTATTGTACACAGTTATTTAGAAACCAAAAGCCGTTACCCGACTTCTAATTCAATGCCTCCCGCAGCTCAGATTCCTGCCGTCGCTTTTTTGTACGGCAACAGCAGAGTTCAGTTATTAATACTGAATGAACTAAAAGGTCACCCTGCGATGCACGCGACTTTGACTCAGGCCAGTCACGGTGCTGCCGACGCAAAGACTCTCCAGGTGGGACACTCACTCTTTGTGGTGGTCTCCGGCCGCTTTGGAGAGAGGAGGGCTGGGGTGAGTGTGGATCTTCACGGGCCGGTGGGGATCTGCGCTGGCGGGTCTGACAGGGCCGTGGCTCAGTAAGCCCAGGCTGTCGGCCGAGGTCACCGGGGTGTGCTGGTGGAGCCAGGGGCTAGGGGTGTTCTGGTAAACAAACACAGTATGAGTCTCCACTCGGGAATCGCATCCTGCCTCCAAGGTCAACACTTCTGATATCACAGTGTGTGTGCTAGACCTTGAAGCCAGTTATACAGTGAGGGAAAAAAGTATTTGATCCCCTGCTGATTTTGTACGTTTGCCCACTGACAAAGAAATGATCCGTCTATAATTTTAATGGTAGGTGTATTTTAACAGTGAGAGACAGAATAACAACAACAAAAATCCAGAAAAACGCATTTCAAAAAAGTTATACATTGATTTGCATGTTAATGAGGGAAATAAGTATTTGATCCCTATCAAATCAGCAAGATTTCTGGCTCCCAGGTGTCTTTTATACAGGTAACGAGCTGAGATTAGGAGCACTCTCTTAAAGGGAGGAGAACTGGGTGAAAGTGTTGTGGTCAGATGAGACCAAAATCGAGCTCTTTGGCATCAACTCAACTCGCCGTGTTTGGAGGAGGAGGCATGACCCCAAGAACACCATCCCCACCGTCAAACATGGAGGTGGAAACATTATGCTTTGGGGGTGTTTTTCTGCTAAGGGGACAGGACAACTGCACCGCATCAAAGGGACGATGGACGGGGCCATGTACCGTCAAATCTTGGGTGAGAACCTCCTTCCCTCAGCCAGGGCATTGAAAATGGGTCGTGGATGGGTATTCCAGCATGACAATGACCCAAAACACACAGCCAAGGCAACAAAGGAGTGGCTCAAGAAGAAGCACATTAAGGTCCTGGAGTGGCCTAGCCAGTCTCCAGACCTTAATCCCATAGACAATCTGTGGAGGGAGCTGAAGGTTCGAGTTGCCAAACGTCAGCCTCGAAACCTTCATGACTTGGAGAGGATCTGCAAAGAGGAGTGGGACAAAATCCCTCCTGAGATGTGTGCAAACCTGGTGGCCAACTACAAGAAACGTCTGACCTCTGTGATTGCCAACAAGGGTTTTGCCACCAAGTACTAAGTCGAAGGGGTCAAATACTTATTTCCCTCATTAACATGCAAATCAATGTATAACTTTTTTGAAATGCGTTTTTCTGGATTTTTGTTGTTGTTATTCTGTCTCTCACTGTTAAAATACACCTACCATTAAAATTATAGACTGATCATTTCTTTGTCAGTGGGCAAACGTACAAAATCAGCAGGGGATCAAATACTTTTTTCCCCTCACTGTACGTTAACACCATACTATACTACTATGGCCACTGTAGCAACAACAACAAATATAGGTGAAAAATAGCAGTTAAAAACAAAAAATATTTCCTCTTTAAATACAAATGTGCTTCGTCCAGGGATTGAGACCTATTTAATACCATCAAGTGGACAAGGCACAGAATAATACAGCTACTCCTGTTGACATGAAGTCCATATATCCCAAAGCAGGTTCTTAATTAAAAATATATCTTGGTTTTCCACCGTCAAGGCACACGTTTCCTTAAAAATAATCAGACGCATGCTTATGCCTCTCAACTCATCAGAGACGTCTGATTTTTTTCCTGGCTGCTCGATTTGATGAAATCAGAGCTTGTATGAAAAGAAGCTCTTGCTATTCCTGGTCCAATATCCAAAGCCTTCTGGCTCGGATCACTAAAAGCACTGATTGCCCACGAGCGCCACGAGAATCTGTGCGTTGTGCCTCAAACGGCAATGGCATCCTTATACTCGGGGAAGAGCAGCAGTGCAACAAAGGACAGCCTGCATTCCTCTTCTGTGGCTGCGGGGTCTCAGATGTGGTGTGTGTGTATCAGACAAGCGCACCACAATGAAATCCTTCAGGAGCAGAAAAGAAATGAGGGCTGTCCCTTGGTGAACCGTACACGCTCACATCTGGAACATGATGACACAAGTGCTGCGAATTGCAACACACACAGCAGCACACTATTTCCCCAGTCACTGCAGCGAGTCAATACTCAGCGTTTGCTTTCGTTATTGGCCGCTGCTTTAGTGCCTGGAAGAGACGCAGCAGACATGTCTCAGAGACGGTCATCGTGGAAGGAAGGTAGAAGTCTCAATCCTTTCACCGCTTGCTATAGGATTTATTTGTACACAGCATGTTACCAAATAATAACATGTTCAAGGGGTTCGCTTTAGTTTATATTACCTTTTTTATTGTAATTTTACTATATACAAGAAAGACATGGTTGTTAAAGACCTTACCCTCCTCATATTGGCCTCAGAGTTCACCGTATTTTCAGGATGCACCCACTTTGACGAGGGCATGCCGAGCCCTGCGTAAGCGTGGGTGCCGTTCTGATACTGCCATATGATGGGGTAGAGGCCTAGCTGGCCGTACGAGGCCGTCGTGTGCGTCTGGGCTAGCAGGTGTTGATTCTGCTGCTGCAGAAACTGCTGCTGCTGATGGGGATGGTGGTGCGCCAGAGCCAGGTGTCCCAGACCGGTGGCGTGGCCAGAATCTAGGCGTGGGTGTCCGCCCAGCAGGGAGGCAGCTGGCATCCCCGGCAGCACCGTGGGGAGCAGATGCGGGTGATGGACAGTGTGGTGCGGGGTGCTGCCGAGGGCGTGGGGGTTCATAGAGGCCATGGGGGGCTGGGGCGAGGATCCGGGGAGGAGGTGGGACGGATGGTGGCTGTTGGGGGTTAGACAAGTCGCGTGTGACGAGGCGTGGAGTGGATGAAGATGCTGGTGCAAATAGGCGATGTGGTTCGTCTCGGGCTCTGGCCTGACGAGGGCAGGGTCCCTGTAGACCGTGAAGTGCTCATTCTTGTCGATGATCAGGGGACTCTTTGTGGTCTCTGCCTGGCTCGCTCGCGCCGGCACCGGCTTGAAGCTGGACCGAGGCGCGTCGGGCTCTGCCTTGCTCAGGGGCCTGTTCCCCACCACGGCGGACCCGGCCATCTGGTTGTCCTGGTACCTCACTTTATGCTTCGAAACCTCGGGGGATGTATTTGGTTTGGGTTTGCAAGTTTCTACAGGGTTGTGAGATTTAGACTTCAGACTCTCGGCAGACGTGTGACACTTGGGCTTCAGAATTTCGGGGGAAGGACTGGACTTGTGTTTGAGAAGGTCGGGGGAAGGGCTCAGTTTGTGCAACTTTCTGCTTTCTTCAGCTGCAGATGTGTTTGTGATGCACGGCACAACAGAGGAATACTGGAGTTTCTCTTTCTCAGCTACAGCAACAGATTCGCTGACAGATGTAACTGGTCTTATAACCTCTGAATGAGCGAACTCAATTTTACTGCCAAGGTTGTGTGCCATCTGCTGTTCAATCTCTGGCTTCCGGCCATCTGAAACCGATGGATTTAAAACTAAATGTCTGGACTCGGAAATGTACGCTTCAGATTTCTGGGAAGCCAGCAAAGCAGACACCGCATCAGAGTTTTCCTGAGTGCCGTGATGCGTGTTATTGTCCTCCGTTATGTTGATAACACACTGCGGTACAGGAGTCTGCGGTGCACTGTTAGCATAATGGTCCTTGGGTAATGTTTCCACAGTGCTTTTCATTCCCACAATGCACCCCAGCACTTCTGGAGGACTGGCGTTTTGATCACAGGGAGTGGGCGGCTGGGCTGGATGCAGCAGAAATTTTTCCTCTCGCAGCTCACCGTCAGCTGACTGGAGGATTTCTGCTTTTAGATTTTTTTTATCCTCCTGTATTTCATCCCAGGGAGACCGTCTGCCTATTAGAGTCTGCTCCTCTGCCCCCTTGCTGCTCTGGGATTTTTTCCCCTCTTCTACAGCTTTTGAAGTGCTCTTGCATTTTAACTCGTTCTCTGAATTGTGCTCGGAGGAAGAATCCAGGACTCTCTTATTCGAGTTCTCAGAGTCACTGCTCTCAGAGAAGTCTGACACATTGTCTGCCTTCAGTCTTTTCAGACCCACTTTCTTTTCATCCTCCTCAAGTTTTCTTCGTTTATTAATCATTTGTTTGTTTTTATTTTTGGAGAAATCTGGAAAAGAAAAAAAAGTTACAACAATAAAAGTCAAAATACGGTAAAAGAATGCAAGCGATACTTTAAGGCCAATTTTACTTTGAAGGCAAATGTGCACTGAATTGAGAGCAATGCGCGTGACTCATTTTTCTCCAAGTTTCCTATTAAAAAACAATCCAGTGTGGGCTCATATGTGTCGCGGGGAAAAAGACGATATCAGCAGGTATGCATTTTAAATGCTGATCGCATCTTATGAGATGAATTGAAAATGTGGTAAATGAGGGCCCTGTTTATTTTTAAGTTGAAAATGTCAATTGCATTGTGGATGCTGCCCCTGTCACTCTCAGTTTTAATCTCCCCTCGCGGTCCGCACGAACGGGCATTGAAAGCGGTTTTTGTCAGCTACACAAAAACTACCGCTCATTTAGTTTCCACAGTTACCAGAGGGATGATGGCTTCTGGGCAGGGGCACAAGCAGAGCACGCTGTGCAGCAGCTATTCTCTTACAATGCAACTCCAGGGACCCACAACACAGAGCGCCTCTTGTCTTGATCACAGGATCTCTTCAGTTCTAAATTCTCTCAGTCGTGATCAAGTTTTTATTAAAAAAATACATCAATAAATACATTCTTTCAGTTCACTTCCAGAGAGGGTTAGTTGGAAAGCTTCTGGAATGGATGTTCATAATCTAATCTAATTAAAAAACATTAACAGCTGATTAAGGACGCTCAATTCTATGCTCATGTTTAAGGGGTACACAAAGTAATTTAAAACTATATATATCAATATATCTGTAGACACAAAAATACAAAATGCATAAAAATACATTTCAGGTTTCAATCCTGTTAATTTATTGTTCAGTATACTTTTTTTTTTTTTTGTTCCTTTAAGAGTAGTTTCACACGTGACTAAAAAAAACATTAAGTCCACACACCTCCACGACCCCCATTGTCCAGTTTTTCCTCCTTTATCTTATCTTCATCTGGCACGCTGCTGTCCGATCCCTTCCTCCGGCCGGAGCGGGGGCCGCGCTGCTGGGCTGCCGGCTGGAGCTGCTGCTGGATCTGCTGCTGCAGTTGTTGCTGATGTTGCTGCATTTGCTGTATGTGCTGCTGCTGTTGCTGTTGTTGCTGCTGCGCCTGTTTCGGTGTGGCGGTTGGAGAGTTCATGATTGGTCTGGGGCTGTTTGCTTGAGCACGCGTGTAATGACCCTAAACAAGACCCAGTGAAAACAGCCAAGGCACATTTTATATCGTAGGACTAATGCGTGCTGCATTGTTTACAACAACTGCATTTTATTCCCCCCTTAAACATTAGAGCATTAGGCCAAATCTCTATAAAACTGTCGACAGTCAAAAAAGAGGTGGGAAAACAGAAAAAGGTAAGTAAAGCATCCTGTATATAACTCAATATTGTATTTGTGTTGATAGTTTTCCTCATAATGTGTGGGTTAAGAATCAAGCACATACTTTATATTGTATTTGTAAATGTGCTTAAAAGGAGAGTTCCTATGGCTTTTAAAAATCCATCTTTTAACCAGTATGAACATCATCACAAGTCCTCTTATCGTGGTTTCTCTTAACCGTCTAGAGCAGGGATATGCAGCTCTCTGAAATGGACACTCGAGGTTTTTAATTTAAACTGCCACTGCCTGGTACCTGATTGCTTCCTGTGTTGCTGGTCAGTCTCCCTCCTGCGGTCTGGTTGCATATCCCCCAATTAATGTTTAAAAAGAAAAAACAAACAAAAAAAACAAAACAGTGGAACAAAGAAATCTCGTTAATGATAAAGGGACCGGTGATATGTTTTAACTGTCGATTATAAACCTTAAGAAGCATTTATAAGCACATAGGAACTTTACCTTGAAGCTAACAAGACGAGACGCCTTTTAATCATTTGCGTATTATAAAAAAAAGTGGAAAGGGAACGTAAAAACATTCACGGTTTCCCCAATTAACTTCACTTAAAGCTTAACTCAAGGGTTGATGATCTAGAGCAAAAGGTTTTGTTTTCTAGGACTGTGAAGAAGGTAAGAGAAAGGTGTTTTCTTTTTCTTCTTATTGGCTATAGGCAAATTGTATATGTATATTGTTAAACATCTTTATTTTATTTGAATGATACCGAGAACATTGAGATGTGAGTTTACACATCACAAAGGAGATACTAAAATATGTTTAAAACAGAGCACAGTTATGCAAAGTAAAGCACGGTGTGTGTGCTGGGAGGAGACGGGTCTGATACTCACATGTGCAGTGTTGTTGTTCTGGCTGGAGCGAGACCTGCGCCTGGACTGGATCCCAATGTTTTCACCTTTCAGCAAAGAATGGACGACATCGTCTAAGAAGGTCATCTGTACCATAGAAGGATCGACATTCTGCGGCTCTAGTACCTTGATTGGCGAGAAGAAGAAAAAAAAGTTATCCGTGTCACATTTATAAAATCTACATGTATATCTCGGTGAGTGACAGGTTATTACACTTATTTGAGTAGCTGCACAAAACACGTGAACCACTTAGCTGTGGAAAGGAAGACTGCATTTCATGTTATATTTGTTTTATGAAAATAATAACAGAATAAAAGCACTGACAGCAGTAATGTTGGGGCGAGGCGATGTTACCTGGTCATTCATCACAATCATAGTGCGGCTGAAGAGATCGTGGTGGGTGATGATGCCGGTGAACCACTGGGTCGCAGAATCTTGTCTATAAACTCGTACTCGATAACCATTTAACGAATAGGGACCTAGGGAAGAGCCAAAGATAACACGTGTGACACTAGAGCCAGTCCATTCAAGGTTAGACTTTAAAGTGTGAAAGCCACAATCTTTCACATGACGGAAAAGTGAGAACCACCGATTGTCTGATATATCCTGCTTCATCTTTAGAAATAGATTTATTGATTAAAAAATACATGTTTTTCCCCCTGAAGACTGAACCCAAGCTGGCAGAAGGAATTTGGCTTCCCCCCTGAAAGAGTTAAGTGAGTTACATAAGCAGAGCTGTTGATCACTGACCTGTAAAACTGGCAAGCAGTTCGGTGCTAACCATTGACTGCAGTGCAAGTTTATGCAAAAACCTATCAGCTTGTGTGCCATTAGTTAAATATTAATTGGTGGATTGTGGGAGTTCTTTTACATAATTTCAATGTGTTTGTTTAGAAAATGGTTTCAAATATCAGCACAGTTACCCCCGCAGTACCGACAATGACTTCAAACCAAACGCCGTGCTTCCAGAGGAACTCTGATATGATCACTTCCAGTATCATAAACCACATACAGCTTTTGATGATTTGTGCTCTCTCTTTCTCTCCAAGACTGGCTTCAAATGCTTTCCACACTCTGTCCTAGGCTTTTTTGCTAGCTGCCAATTTCAACAATTATCTCCAATTGTGGTGCTGGATTTCTGTCACAGACCCTGTAAACAAGCCTCTTGCCAAGACCACCAGATTTCACTTTAGATATCTGACTTTAAAACACTTTCAGCTACTTTAACTGGCGGTTGCTACCACACCCAGGGTGAAAAGGCAGTACGATATTCAAGTTAACAACTGGCTATTTATTTATGTGCTTAGCCGTTCACTGAAATACCTAAACTGTGTAACCCATTTACAAACGCTTGGCCAGACGTGCTCCCAGTCTGTCTGTGGAAAATACGTGAATTCAGCAATACCTTGCATAAAAATTTCCTGAACCTTCTGCTCTTTAACCCAAGCTTTCACTTCTTCATGAAGTTGAGGGTTGTCCCTGAGAACTGGATTCAAGCTGTCCACCTCATCCTATGGAAAAAAAAACAAACATATTTCACAGTTACATTAAAAACAAGCCTGAAATATGCATTATAGAAAAGGAGACAATCACACATTGAGAGAGAACAAGAAAGAAAAAGGCCTTAGTGGAGCATATTATACAGCATCTAGTTAATTTGATGGCTAAAGCTTTCAGAGCCAAGTTTAGAAATTTTAATGGGGATATGCTTTTAGTTTCAGTTTCACTGGATTAATGAACAGGAGAAAAATAATGTATGCATGATTGATCTGTGGTGGTATTGCCTGGACAGCCCAAAATCAATAAAATCCCCAAGGACACATCACAGGAGTAGTTCATTTCTGAAAATTCCCATACATAAAACAATTGTACATGATATACAAATAAATACATACACGATATTTGCAAACAATTCCATATATATTCCTAGGGTGAAAGGAGTAGGTACGTTTTATTTGCCTACTGGAATCTCCCCTCCTCCCCTTTGAACCTGCAGAGATTACTTTTGCAGCAGCTGATTTGATCTGGTGAGTACAGTACAAGCTATTTACTGACTTCTCATCTAGCTATAAGCAATCAGTACTTAAATCCTTGCAGCTGATCTGGGACTACAGCAAAGGAGCTGGAAGATTTTTGTGATAAAAAAACAGCCATTTCCTTTCTTCTCAAAATGCCTTTGATAGTCACCCTAGAATTTCAAAGAACAAAACACACTCTCCAGACAGTAAGGGCAGGATCATCTGAAATGTGAAACTAATTTACAAGTAGCTTAATTCATCAAAAGTCCAAAACGGGAGTGGGATTTGGAAAAATAAAAGTGCTTCTGTCTGTTTAATTAACAGTTTCCATGAAACTCTATAGTTTCTGCTCCTGGATAGATTTATTTTGCCAATTGCTCACAATCGCTTTTATTTTTGACAAAACAAAAAAACACTTTTTACAAAACAGTTTTTAGAGTCTGAACTAAAACCACTGTTTGCCATTTGAAGCCTCGTTAACTTAAGCATCTAATTTCAGGGTTACTACTTAATCCAAGATAACCTATAAACAGCCACTCAGACATACAATTATTTAATGTCATAGTGGAATCTGAAATGAGACATTCATTATTGCCCGAATTAAAGTCCTATAGACATTAATTAGTTATTCGTGCAAAGTCTGAAATTAACTGAATAGAAATTAACAAATTCAAAATGTCCACAGAAACTAAATCCATTTGCTTTGCTACACACATACAAAATACATATTGTAAAAAGAAGCAAATTTGAAATCATCATAACAGTTATCTATGTGATTTCAATGCAACATAATAGCCAAAGTATAAATGTAAAAAATCCCCCCCAGTGTTGATGTTTGTTGCTCACAGCTGCGATCCTCGTTTCCCTCTGAGCTTTACAGCTGCAGAATCGGGATTTACCCGTCTAAAATTAGATTTAAAACACTGAGAATTTTACACTGTATAGAATCATTAATAAAATACTGCCTTTCCACAGTTCTGACAAAAAACTATGATGCCATTCTCAAACTGAGGGAACCAGGCACTGTTCATTTATTCATTTAATGATTTTAAACACAGCAAGATTTAAAGCAGCAGCAGCACACCGTGAGTTTTCACTTGCTCTCCAGACAGAGTTCATGTTGGGTAAAAGGGAAATCCGCCACCCACTTCCATTTATTGTGCATGTCTTGTGGTGATGATGATTAACACACAAATACAGTGATCGAGTCGATATTAGCAAACCCTGTGCACAACGAGCGGATAGAGATCAGCCAGTACTGTGGAAATCCCCCAATGCTCTGTGCCCAAGCCCAGCTTCTCCTTTCTCACCCTGACCTGGTTATGATTAATTGACAAGGGTAAGAGTTTTCCTCCGAGTATTGTGGTCACCTGACTACTACTCCCTGCGTTGTCATCTGGTGTAACATCAGTTTCCTCAGGATAGTACTGGGCCTCCATTATACAAGTTTAGTTAAACACCAGATTCATCTTGACAAGGAATTAGGCATGCTAAAGACTGAACTGTAAAAGAAAGATACTCAGACACACAAATGAACTTCCTAACTACACAATCCTCCCACAGTCTCAAAGGGCTGCATTTCAGAGAAGATAAGGAATAATACTACGCCTGGCATGTCAGGTAAAGGCTTAGTGATAGACTCTAAACAGTCAACACTGCGATTCCCATCTTTTCTGTGTGCTTTTGTGGTGGAAACGGAGCTTTGAACACAACTAATCTCCCGTTTCTATTTTAAGGACCAGGAACACATGATTTATTTATTGACCTACAGGCTGAATTCCGCACTCTCTCGATACTAATCCTGGTGCACAGCTCCCGACCAGCTGTCACAGAATGACATCTTGTGAAATTGTAGTGTTTCCCTAACTCCAGTCATTCCTCACCACTCCTGCAGTACTCATTTAACCGCTGTAGGCTCTGTATACCCTCCCACCCATCGCCCACCCCTACACACACACACCCAGCCCCCGCACATCTCGATGAAGGACAGAGCAGACGCACGCTTTTCCACACAGCGCTCTCCTCCTTCCATTTAAAAGCTGTCCGTTAGTGGATTGTTTATTGCAGTACAGTACGAAACACTTTGATATGGCTGTTGTGGCTTGGGGGAATTTAAAACACTTCCAGATATGAACTCTGACCTACATATACAAGGCTTCCTTCTCATCCACTAGCTAAAAGCATGTAAATGGCCGAAAAGAAACATGAAGCCCGGGTTTAAAAAGCAGCAGTCAATGCATGAGTTGGATGTCTGTGTCTCAGACACGCTGATCCGATCTGCGGGCCCTTGAAGTCATTCCAAAGCCCTGTAATTCAACACCATCTGTGTTCACATTAGGTAAGGCTTTAATCAGCTGTGGAGTATATTTCAAGAGCATTTTCTTTCCTGCTAATGGAAACCACACAAAAATGAATTTAGAAGTAACTTAAGAGAAACCTTATCTCAGGATTCCCCCGATTTTATCATGTGCCCACGTCGCTGAAGTATGTTGTTACTGTACATTAGGCGTGACGCATGCACACTAAGAAATAACTGAAATCTCGAACGCATTAACCCATTTAACCCCACAAAATAGCCGCAGCCAATCTGCACTCCACAAATTATTTTTTGTTCAATCGTGGTAAGTATGCAAAACACCAGATACAGTTTATACTCAAGGCACTGAAAAGCAGCATGTCAAAGACAGACCATTTCGGTATACTTTAAAAACACACACACAGCTATTGTTTATCACAAACGTACTTGTACCTCCTGTCCAGTAAACCAAGATAAGCCAAAGCTATTACAATTGCAAAGCACAATCAATATGTCTAGCCTTTCTGAAATATCCATAATAGGACAGTGTACAAGCACTCCCCGCACTTTGGCAGTTACTGTACGTCAGTGGAATTAACAACGTGTTCATTAGGGATGAATGGTGTGTGAGAGGACTGATTAATATTACAGAGCAGCTACACACCACTGGCTGGCCTTATTAGCATTCCACAAGGCTACTGCACAAAGACTCGAGACGCAGACACGACGCACACAGCCGAGCACTCTCTCTTCTAGAGGGCATAATCGCACGATGGCTCTGCAAAGGACAAAACCTTCTGCATTGCATTACGACAACCATGTGTCCGTGATTTACAAAATCAAATCTTAAACCATGCACTAAGGCGACACGAATTTCAAATAATAAAAACAATACAAATATTTCAGGTGGTGTTTTTCTGTGTTGTGAAAGCTAACCTTGTGCTTCTGGCTGCTGTGGTAATTTCAGTTCTCTTTTCCGTGCTGCATGTTAAATTTAGTATTTGACTGAGGAAACCAAAAACCACAAAATGTAACTGATAGTAAAAAAAAAAGCACAAAAAAAGCTGACTAGTATATTCTACAGTTTAAGGTAATTGTGTCACAGGAAATGTGCAAGATTTTCTTTCACATAGAAACCAGCACTGAAGTAGATGAAGAAATGTACTAAGAGAAAAGAAAAAAAATGCAATGCACACCACTATAATACAGCCAAAACAAATGAACAAGAATAAAGTGTGTGTGTGTGTGTGTGTGTGTGTGTGTGTGTGTGTGTGTTGGGGGGAGGGGGGTTGTAACAAGTAGAGTTTTACGGCCAAATATTTGAGCTGTTAAAATATTTAATCGTTTTAATTAAGGGATGCATTGAGATAAGACATAAGCTAATAAATATCTTGAATGACCAATAATGCAGGCTTTGCTGGAATGGGTTGGAGGGGAAATATAGAAAGGAGTGTCCAAGAAGGTTGGGAAAAATTAAACTGTATAATTGCATCCATAAATTATCAGCACAGTTCGGTGTGAAGGCTGTGAAGCGTTACCATGGAGGTATTATCCGGGGAGAGTGGTTTAAACGCCTGTGTCACAGGACCAAGGAAACGCAGAATAATCAGGACGTTCCTTTCAATCAAAGCACATTTTCACAAGAACGTCTCGAACACAGGAATAGGTAGCACAACAATATTAAGGAATATCTTTTAGGTGTTTTGCACCATTAGCTAGAATACATGATGGAAGATACTTGGTACAAATTCAAATGAATTTAAATAAACTTTAATTTGAATATACATTTAAGACTTTGAATGTATGAGAGCTTAAAAATAACGAGGGTTGTGGCAGAAAGCAGGCCACGGAACAGTTGTGTGTGTGTGTGTGTGTGTGTGTGTGTGTGTGTGTGTGTGTGCATGCGCGTTTGTGTGCAGTCTGCTACGCTAGCTTGGCCAGCTACCAAATTCCAACCCTGCTCGGGGTCAGGGATTAAAGTGGAAATAGTTCATTTGTAATGCCTGTGATGAGGCCTGACTACCCTTCTTGGAGAGGCAATAAACCTTCATCAGCATCGGTCCTAGCAGTCAAGACCACAGCACAATCAGCCACAGATCAGAGCGGGGATTGTCTCGGCCCGGCCCACAAAGAGCAGCTGTGCCTGCTTTACCCCAACCCGGTGGCCATCCCCCCACCTTTCCCACATCTCCCTCCCAGGCTTTGTCATACAAAACCCATAAGAGACAGAAAAAACAACAACTAGGAAAGGAATAAAAGAACATTCAGCTGCTTCGCTATTCCGGGGTCTCGTCACAAACACGTCAAGCTGAAATATTGTAGCTTCATATGGAAAAAAAATAAAATCTGGAAGGACGTGCTTTTCTCAGTGCTCCAGACCATACGCACAGAAAAGCCTATCACTGTAAATGAGTTGAGCAGCAGGATACGCAGGAGAATTGTGTGTGCGTGGATTGTGAGGAGTCATTCGTTCGAACCACTGGAAACACTCCAATCTTCAACAAGAAAATAGGCAGACATGAGAAGGGTGGGGGGATTGCTGACAATAACAAGTGGTTTACAAGTACAGCACGAAATTGAGAAGAAAAATATCCATAACCATAGAAAACGGTTATGATAAACCGAAAATAAATCATAAACGCAGTAACATCTGAAGTGGTGGGGGAAGGGGTGTGGTGCACTCGGTTATTCATACAAGGAGAAGAAAATAATTATTTCTGCAAGAGTACCAATCAACAGCTTTTGAGGTGCAGTCATCCGCGGCTCATCCTTATCTCCTTTCCGAAACCCCTATCGAACCTCTCTTTTTCAACCGTCTGTCTGTTGAACTTGTGCAGGTTTGAGTCACTCAAGAACCCTGCAGCTCCCAAAGCAAACAATTCAGTTTTTCTAAAATAACCACAGTCTGCTAACCCTCGGTTCCTGCAGACACGTTTCCTGAACAATAACAGCACTGTATGTGCAAAACTGATTGTAATGCTTTTATCTCTTTGCACACAAGCCTTCAAAAACACGGCCAGAGAAAACAATGTTCTGTTCTCAAGACGGGGTTAAGATTCCTGAGTAATGAAGAAAACACTGGTACTGTACCTTTAAGGTACGAGTGCCTTATTATATATAATTTCTGTATTACCTTCTTAGGTTACACGTTTGTATACGACATCTTCCTTCTTCTAGTGTAATGATGACTAATAACTGAATTTCACACTGTAAATTACACAGTTTTCATGACCACTTAAGGGACATATGTATAACTGACAATTAGGAAATGAACATCTTGTTTACTCTCCTGAGAATCGCAGATTTGTCAGGAAATATAAACAGAAAGCTCTGCAGTGGAAGAGTAGTCCCCTTAAATGTAGCAAAATCAGTGCCTGGTGTGTGGCCTTTCGCCTCTAAATCCCAGGTACAGCTGTGCTGCCTTACATAAAAACATAAAAACTTGTCATGCAACCTTAAAGTACAAGCTACAGTCTAGAGCAATGACAGTTTCCAGATGTGATGGGCACATGTAAATAACCCTGTGATAATAATCAAGCTTTGTCTTAGAAAGACTAACACAACAGAAAGATTAAGGATCAAACGGGGCTCGGCAAAAGAAAAATGAATCACTGCTTTGCAGCAAAAAAAAAAGTAAAGCAATTTAAATGACTCCTTCCATATGTTATCTTAAGGAAAACAAATGCCCTATCTATGATTTTATTGTAAGTCAAATAGCTTTGTGGGCCATCATGAGTGCAATGCAGTATGTAATGGAAGAGAAGAAAAGCCTATTTCTGGAATTTGTTTGTCAGGTTGCTTTATACTATATTTGTATACAGCTTTTTAATATAGCCCAACATGAACAGGACAGTCATTCAGATATTTCATGGAATAAACATTTCTCCTCTTTATTCTAATCATGTAGCTCTATACAAATGAACACTATATTTTATTATGTCACATATCTAACAAATGCCATGAAGATTTTAGAAAGCAATTTGTCCCCCACCACCAATAGATCAGTCAATATTAAATTGACCACTTATGAAACTGTAATTACAATGGATATCAGCTTAATAAAGATGGGGAATCGGGGATAATCACAGTCAACCAATCTTTTTCCTTGTGATGTCTGAAACGTAGGTCTATAGTACATGGATAATATACAGCATGATACTCATCCGCAGATGCTTCCTAGTCTTATGGACAGCAGGGTATTATACCCTGTACAAAATATGAAGTTAAAGATTTTAATTTGTAAGCAGATGGCTTTTCATTATGTGTTCAGCCAATGGAAATGGGGACACAAGATGCTGAGGTCAAAAGATTAATAAATGAAAATGTACTGTGAGTAAAGTAAAGCCATACAAATCTCTGGTCTGAATGCAGTTGTAAATATAATACAGTCTGCTACTTATTGAGTCCCTGTTCAATTCAACGTGTGAGATAAAAGCATGGGAAAAAACAGCTTCCTGATCATTCTTGCGGTTTTCAAAAAAGGCATTTTTCCCCTTTCATTCATATTAGTCCCAATATAATATGGTACCAAAATAAATGATACAGTGCCATGTCTTTATGCATATAATATTCACGTCAAACATTCATCAACTCGAGTAACCAATCCGCCATTCCCCCACTTCTTCTGAAACCCACCAGCTTCTGTCGAACCAGGCCACAAGTAGTAGTTAAGCAGTATTCTGATAAAGTACACTTGAGAACTCACTGAAGTTCATTCATCACTTCAAACCATCATTAAATCTTACAGGACACCCCAGAAAAACAGTAGTTCTAGCAATCTGTCCGTCCCCAGAGTTCAGAACACATCCCTCGCAGGTCCTTCACATATTTAGCAGGGAACAGCCGCCAAAGACCATCAGATCTCTCAGAGAGAACCGCTAAAAACTTCTCCAACTCAACAGATGCTTCAAAGCTGATTTGTTCCCCTTTGTTTCTCCCCTTTCTCTCCGACAATCCGCGAAAGACCCAACAGACTGGTGAATTTTGTCAATTTAACATACCTGATAGGGTTGATATGCGCCATCTTCAGTCAAGAAATCCAGCTGCCTGTCTGAGAAGAACTCCACAGCAGTGATGGAGCTCAGGACGGCCTTCCCCACAAGAGGCTTGAACGTCTGCAAAATTAAAAGCGTTACGTTAGGAATAATAAGGAAATCATTAAAGGAAAGCTCGACAGTTCAAAGCTTGCCAGTTTAGCTTTGATGTGCCTCTCTTCCTTTTTCCCTGCAGATGTAGAATCTCTGATGTCACCATCTATCAAACTGCCTTCCAGTGGTGAACTTTCTAATACTGTTAAAACAAAATAATCAACCCGAAGAGGGCATCTTGGCAAGAGATCACACAATCATGTGGGCCAGGAGAAATGCAGATTCGAGGGGTGTTTTTTCTTGTGTTTGCTTGTTTTTCTCCTAAGCATTCTCCTGGAATAACAATTAAATCACAGCTTTAACAGAAATATAGGAAGTTGCGAACGTAATGAAATCATTTGAACGACCACCACTGAACATCAAGAGACGGAGCATCATAGGGGTCACACGGCAATGCCCCTGATGCATCACCCACAGTGTCCACCCTTGTCTGCTATAATGACATTGTCTTTGAGCTTGTTATGTAGGCCACACTAAAATCTTCAAATCGAAGACTGGCCGAGTTACATTTTAATATGTCAGTGCTACTATGTATCCCAAAATTGCTTGGCTTCAGCATTTATCACCACCTAATAAAAGAGGCCAATAATTGCACCTCCCTTACTGACAGGCAAGCACAGTATGCCGCTGAAAGGACAGTGAAGTATCCGTTAAAATATAATCTGTATTCCTCAGCACCGATTCTATTTATATAAATTCTAGGCTAACTAGAATCTTCTGTGTCTGGCTCGCTCAAGGCGTGTTATCTAACCCACCAATTACATTTAAAAAGTAATTCAAAAGGAAAACTGTTGGCTACAGTGACACTCAGGAACACAGTTTCTCTGCGTAAATACAGTTTATACAGAGCTAGTTTTAAAAGCTAAAGGGACTTACAGGAGTGTTAAGTATTATTGGCTTGTCATGTATACACCCAGAATGTCACAGGGCTGTAACAGTTGCCACACCACTATTTAAACCCGATACTGTAGTCTGCATTCCAAAAGGAACAGAGACAGTAACCTAAAACCGCTCAGATATGCCCTTCCCCAGGAAACTGACAATACAA
This sequence comes from Amia ocellicauda, assembly GCF_036373705.1. Classification (NCBI taxonomy): domain Eukaryota; kingdom Metazoa; phylum Chordata; class Actinopteri; order Amiiformes; family Amiidae; genus Amia; species Amia ocellicauda. Next base: position 19,828,503 of record NC_089869.1, read on the forward strand.
GGCATATGATGTCACTGATACTCTATCATGTACATTTACTTCTGCTGACAGGCTTTTTGTTTAATTATTGATTGTATATTTCATATTCTAGCCTAACAGATAAAGAATTACATTTTTGTTTTCAATATTTAGGTAACAGCAGGTTACCGCTCAGAACAAGATGCATCTTTCAGCTCTACCATACAAATTAAAGAAACCCAACAATCAGAATAGCTTCTGGTCTAAAATGAGATTGCTGTCAAATGCAAGCTCAAATGTCCTCATGTTAAGTAGGCTAAATCTTTAATTAAATTAAGCCCTGATAGGAGAGGCAGTATCCACTGGGCCCGTTTCTTTCCAAACACAGCGGAAAAATGAGTCAACTGTCACTGAGCAAAGTTGCATCAACTGCCTATTTCTTAGAGAGTCTTAGAATATAAATTCCTGACTTTGCATTTACACTAAGTCCACCTATTTTAAACAAAGCCATGAAAATTAGCCAACACCTTCAAGTCTTGTATTTTTTATTGTCGTTTTAATAGGTTTCCCTTTTCATCCTTTTAAAAATAATGTCTCAAGGAGCCCAAGAGAAGGCCTATAAGTGTAGTCCTAACTGTCCCAACCTTGAAGCATTACAGACCACTGAACCACAGTTCTGTGGGACATCACCTCACCCATGAAAAATTCGCTTGGGGTTTATTAAAAGCAGAACAGGGCATGAAAGTCCATTAAAGAAAGATCTTAAAAGAAATAGGTAGCACAGCACACATTTAATAATATAGTCCAATTAATAAAACAGCTGCTTAAACAGGTTTATAATGTGGGAAATCTACATAAAGTACTAAAAATGTCTTCTTACATGCCACTCGGCACTATTTATTTTACTGCACAACACATTTGCATCCAAATATACTACCTACACACATTTTTACCCTGATTTATCACAGCATGATGATGTAATATAATGAGTAAAATGTTTCCAACAGAAAAAAAACATGCAGCTACATTTCATAAAAAAAAAAAAAAAGACTAAAACAAAGAAACACTCTGGAGTAAAGATACCATTTTACAGTGGAAAATCCTCTTCAAACCATTGGATTAAGTCACTTTTGGCAAATACATTGTTTATGAAACTTTCATATCTAAAGAGGGGTTAGAGTCCCACCACAAAAATTGATATTTTTAAGCAACCTTTACACTGTCTCATACAGGCAAATATAAAACACAGACCGTAATCCTATTGTACTGGGAAAAAAGGTTTTGTTCAAGGTTTTAAACCACTTATCTTTAACTCGGTTATTGACTGACTGTATGAAGCTGAAAAGAAGGTTACAGCTGGTTAGAAATGTTACAGTAAAATTACACTTTTCTAGGACAGATAAATATAGCAACAAGAGATCGTTCTACTACTCATGAAAGAAAACAGGTGTTTCCCGGTTGTCATGAAAACATTTCAAACAGAGAGAAATGTGAGTTTTAGAAAAAGGCTATTCAAATTACTATGGAAAGTTTTACAGAAAGAACAAAACAGTGACAGAAATGCAACTTTTTATTCTCATATATCCCATTTCTCAAAGCCTACTATCTTTCCAATTACTGATATATGGAGCCCCTATCTACAGATGTGTTCATTGAAGTCTGCTCTTTGATCTGAAGACAAATTAACCTCAAGGTTAACCACAAGGCCTGCTTTCCTTAGTGATGCTAAAAATTGAAAACACAAAACTCATAAGGGAAATGAATTGTGAACCCGTCCACAGTGCGGAGAAGCACACCTTTCTGCAAATGCTACAATTAGGTCACATCTGCCACTTCCAGAATGAAAAATCAAGTCTGTACAAAGAATTGGCAAGCAGACAATGCCATCATTGTTGTACACCTTCGGAATACACAAGTCATCGGAGGCATAATCGTGTGCCACACTTGGACAAGACAAATCATCTCCTTTCATTTGCCTGCATCTAGGGTTCTCTGAAAGCACAAATGCAGCCTTTTTAGACAAAGGATCTCCAAAATATTCTCCTTGCCTTGTATTGCAGGGCTGAGCCATAATTCAACAGTAAATATTTTATAAGGCTGAGTGCACTGGAATGTAAAGAAACGCCAGTGGAGCTCATGCATAGCTAAGTAATCTGGAGGCCTGAACGGCTCTGTCATTCTCTGAAATGTTTCAACAGCCTGAGGGGAAATGGTAGGCTGCTATCTGATGAAGGTCACAGCAGAATACAGCTCTGGTTACACACACTCGCAATCTCTCCCCCTCTCTCTCTCACACACACACAGAGCCTTATGCATTCTTTATTATTCAAGCATACAATAGATGAGTTCATTAGTAGAGTGACAAGAGAAAACACTGCTTTTCTAAGGGATATTAATACTGACTGCTCATTGGCTTGTCTCGAGATTATTAATATCTGTTTACAAAGCTTAATGTTCGGGTCTCCCTTGTAACCAACAATATACTGTACTATACGGTTGCATCTGTAACAAGGAGCTTTGTTCTTTTAAATCTCCTCTCCGTTCCACTAAATGACAGTTAGGGCTAAAGCACTCCACAGAATAATTGCTTCTGTATTCCTCATTTTACAAGCATACGCATCACTAGGGCTCCAGCTGCTAAATTTAGGGTAGCTTTCAGATGGTTTAAAATGGAGGTGGGGGTGCAGAGAATGACCCATGAAACTAAGAACCTCAATATGGTATTTTTTTTAATTCCATTTGTTGCGTTAATTTAACAGATTGTTGCTGCTGCTGTCGTTTGTTTGTTTTTAGATATTTTACTACATCAACCTAAATGTGTCAGTTTTGTGCACTGCTACTTCCCCACCAAGCTGCAACTGTAAGAAAGACTCAGATATTCTTAACATGGTTTCTATGATAACCTACTGGAGTAATAGCAATAGGCAGTATAAGATAGGGTATTTGGCACGGAAGTAATACATGTATAGACTACATGACCGCAAGAGAGACAGGAGATAATTTAATTTGATTCAAGATTAGTTTGAAGGCCTTCCAAATAAAACCCTCCTGATTCAGTCTATGGTCACCTCTCCAGCCAGGGAAAACAATTCCAGACATGTTTGTTTACTAGCTCTAAAAGCCCCGGGACCCTGCCCTTCTCAATTTTAAACACAAAGCTGCCACTGTGTACAAGCAAGGAAATGTCTGCAACAACTGTGACCTGTTTCGTGCTCCACGTTGCGCCGCATTCCATCGACATGAGAAACAGCAGAACAGATGAGGACTCCCTGGCAAGCGAGTTGGGGAATCTTTTTTAGACATGTTTACAGACACTGTAATTAGCAATGGCATCGAACAAACACATTAATCCCCCACTATTATAAATCTACTCTGCCAGTTCCATTTAATAAGCCCACCATGGGAATCGATAATAGCAGCAAATGGATAGGTAAAGGAGAAACAAGGCCACTGGCTTTGAGTTAACAATGTATATATATATATATTTAGCACACCCCTCTATTCAAAGTGCACTTTGTACTGGTGTAATTAGAAACAGCTTTGCTCTGCATAAAGCTGCATTTAAGGACTGTTGACTAAATAGGTCACAGTGCAGCTCCCACTGCCTCCATTTAACAACACAAAATGTACACACACACCATACGCTTACAACAACACACTATTGCAGAATAGTCTCAGCAGCTCATCAAGATTACAAACAGCCTTCAATGCCAAAGTCCAGACTCTCCCTGAGGCAGATATAGGTAAAGAACAGTTTGAGTCTTTAAATCTACTTAACAGGTCATAATAAATGGTCAAATCTGTCAAAATCAAGTGCTTCTAACTCACCGACACCCTCAAATACAAGTTGACATGGCAACGGGTTCTTTTGAACTTTGAGATTGAAAAGGTTATTGCCAGACAACACGGAAAATTTAAATCAATGGATGGATAAGTTTCCAAGTAAGTAGTTGAACTTAACATATAGACCTGCTTCCTTTCCAACATGATCTACTTTTAGCAGCAATATTTGCTGTCTGAATACTTTAACGAATAACCAATTACACTCAATATATATATTAGGATTTTCAGGTCCGTTCTACAGAAATTACAAATTACTTTCCCACCCCCTCATTCACACAGACAGGCACCAACAAACAAACCAAGAATAGTTTTGAAAGCAGCAAGACCACCACCACAGAAACAAGATGAGAATTATGCCAGCATTTGCAGCAATATTTACTGAGACAGACAGGAATAAGTACTTAATCCACTGTATTAAATACTTCAGATATTAATTCTCAGCCTGGTAAGATGTTTTATAAAAAGGAAGAGTAAATAACTACATTGATCATAAATTAAACACAATGTGACATCATTTAGATGTAAAGTGGTATAAAGTCCAGTGTAAGTACATGTAATTTCACTGATAATGTATTTTTCCAGATTCAATTACATAATCTAGTAAAGCCACTTCATCAGAACATGCAAATAACAACGATAAATCAAATATTTATTCAGTTTAACTCTTGTAATCTCATTTTACCATATCACTGAACCTTAAACAAAAGATAATGAAGATCAAGTACAAACCTTTTCCCTTTAAATGCCTCAGTGTCCTAGTACACGAGAGGAGCCCAAATAGTCACAGCTCACATGTCCAGCCCACAGCCTAGATGGTAACTCTGTGCTCGGCCGAGGTAGCGTAAATCATGTCTTCCCAGAGACGTCTTGCAGTCATTAAAAAGAAAGCCAAGCCTTGAAAAGCAAACAGTCTTGCTCTGCAATTGGCCACATGTCAGACATTTTAAGCGCACGACAGAAGAAAAACTAATGGAGAGATCACAGAACCCGGCAAAGGAACCGCTGAGAGGTAGCCGATCTTCTCTCCTGCTCGCTTCTCTCCCTCTCCCCGTCTCAGCCCCCGTGCAGAGGCGGATTATTATTCGCTCTTTGTCATCGGCAGTGTGGTGTTAACAACTGAGAAATCCTGCAACTGGAGTACCACGGCCCGCCGAGATCTGGGTCATGATAATTTCTACAGAGGCTAGTTACACAACCCGTCAGATATTCCAAACAGTGCGCTGCAGCCACCGGGCAGCTAATCAAACCAAGCACAGGGCTCTTTACGATGGATTTTTCCTGTCGTTGTTCTCTCTTTTCCTCTCTTTTTAGGCTTTTAGAAGAAGGCTCTGCAGTTCCATCAGCCACTGCAGACACACAAATGAGAATCAAGTTCTGTGCTGGAGGCGTGCTGGAACTAGGGAAGGGGCGGTGCTGTTTAAACTGTAACTAATCCTCGATCACAGGTGGCAATGCAGTCACTTCCAGTATGAGTCACGCTGCTGATTAGTCACTTGGCAGACCCAAAGCAGGGTGGGTTATAAATTTAAGAACAGACAAAGGCCAGACTGACGGTGAGACTGACATCTGAAGTTTGCTGCCCAGAGCACTTACTAAGTACTTACATGTTCAAAACACATATTTGCCTGCACAGCACTGAGATTTAAAAGTGCCACAATAGAGAGGGAAGCCGAGTGAACACTTGACACCTTAAGGGGGACCTTCTAAATCAATGCACAATCCCTATAAAGAAAAAAAGTTGTAAATACAAAAAAATCTATGAAAACCAAGCTCTTCTCCGAGAGTGTGGAGTACAGCGACGTGGGTGAGAGCATCATACAAGCCGCCTCTTCAGCTGTGTCCCATGTGGAATTAGAGGAACACGGATGTGGAAACCAAGTCCTTTGACAAGTCTGGGATTCCCACACCCTCTCTTTCATGGCCCAGCTAGGAGGCAGGTTTCTACAGAAGATCTCTGTAGCCCAGGGTGGGGAGGTGTGAGGTTTCAAAGAGCTTTTACTCACCACCCACAATAAGGGATTGTTAACTACTGCAGATTACCCAGAGCCAACAGACGCCTACTGATCTGGAGCAGGTAGTGGCAGGAAATGATTGTGGAAGAGTAATATCCCCCATCACACAGACTTTGTAATAAGACACTGCTGTAGGCCCAACACGACTATTCGTTTCTCGGTTTCATTTACACCAATCTCCGATAAGCAAAGTCAACATTTATGTGCAGTTAAAAGAAAATCTGCTGCATTAAAAATTTAAATATATTTTGCCTTATTCCTGGATTCCTGAAAAAGAAAAAAAAAGACTCAGACCAACATTATGAATGTTATTGTATGGTTATTTAAAGAACCAAAAGCAGCTGTCCCTTCAAGTTCCTAAAATGATGCATTTACAACAGTGAAATGTAATTATAGACCTCACAGACACACAGACACACACACAGACTCCAAGAACCAAGATAGGAGCCTACGTCAGGTGGTTAAATCTCCTGTCTTAAGGAAAGCTCTATGCTTTTGAATTATTTGTCTTGTCAACAAGAGGATAATGTGAGCAAAACATATTGTAACATTTCAGGTTAAACAAGGTGTGTTTGTTAATCTGGGTTAAAGTTGATGGTGAGGAAGCATTTGAATAGTGTCGTCTGTACTTCCGTTTTATTTATTTCAGTTTACCTTGAGCTGGTTAACAAGCGTTTTTTGTGTCTTGTCACTTTCACTAACAAAAACACCCACTCAAATGCTGGTGAATATCATGATGCAAACCACCTACAAAAGCAATTACCCAGACACAGTACTGTACTGCCGATACCTTTGTTAAATACTTTTGAAGCATTTCATAAATAAACTGGCAGGAGTGGTGTTGAATATACAGGTTCTTCTCTTCTGAATTCACTGGAAAGATTAAACTAAACTCCAAACAGTCCCTGGCTGGGGCAGAACAAACAACAGCAGCAGCAAAGGTTCCAGGTAAAGTACAATTTATGCATGCCCAGGGTTAGGCAGTGGAAAGCAGGTTTCTGTGTCAGGAGATACAGTTCACTTGAACTCTTTCGTTGTCAAAACAAAAGCTATAATCTTAAACCTGATCAAAACAGGAGTCTCTGAGGACTGGACTTAACGATTGACAGAGGTGAACTTTCCAGTTATAGGGCTAGGTCCCTTTTACTGGTGGGACTTAGACCTCTGTAATCCGCTTGGCAGCTGGCTGCTAGCCTACAAACAGCAAACCTATCCCGAGATGTCACCGAGTTAATCCTTAAATTCACGGTCATCATATAATTGGCTGAAGCTCTGTCACATGGCCAGTTCCTAATTGTTGTACTGTAGTACTATGGCGTTTTAAACATTTTCCTTTTTATGTAAAGGTTTCTCCAAGATATTAAGCATACTCATTGAATTTTCATTTATTATGATATCTGAGATGTAATACTCGCACATAACATTACAAGAGTAACAACATTGAGGTAGAAGAGAAGATGAGAATGGTCTACAAATATAACAATAAGGTTGACAAAATTAGAGATGTTCAAGTAGGTACAACTGGTGAGAACAGGAGATCTAACATTGTAAAATAATTTACATATAAATACAGCAGGATACACATTTGTAGACAATTATGAGAGACAGGGCAGGCCTTTCATGCAGAACATGACTAAATCACGCTAGAAAATTAATTATCCTCACAGATTCTCAAGCCTCTTTCACACAAAATTTAAAAACAGTATCAAAACATTGACGCACTAGTGAAATTTACCTCACTAGTGTGTGTGGGTGGTGGGGGTGAACTTCGGCTCAGCAGCCTCATCTGCTACAATTTCAAGAAATCACTCCAGATGATGTCGCTTTGAAAGGCAAGGACACCTTGGGCTGCAAAGCAGTCGTATTCAACTCTGAAAAAAAGACTCGGTGCTTGCTTCACAAGTTCAGCAAGCAGGCTGTCAGCAGGGTGACGAATATGGCCATGAAAGACTAGTAATAAGAGTTGCTCATCTCAATCCAGATGGCAAAATGCTGCAGCAGGACATTCTGTGCTATACCCAACCCCCCACCCCCTCCAATTCCAATCCTTTTCTGAACTAACAAGATTTACAATGGGGAATGAACTGTTACACAATGCCCCCTCACAGTCTGAGCTCCTGCAGTCTCGGTTCATATTTATCTACACAAACACTACACACGACAGCGTCGGTGGCAGATCAGTTTATTAGGCCGGACTACATCTGAGTGATGTACACTGAACTGTCAGGCAATCTGTGGCATTATCTTATGAAAGAAAAACAGGCCTGTCTTCGTTTCCTGGCACTGCTATTCCCCTCTGGGATTAAACACCGCTGTATTGCCATTCTCAAACCATCCATGACCTTCAATTACCATTCTGGCAAGCTACATTAAGATGCATACAACACCAGCAACACCTCAGTTCAAATCCTGCAACACCAGAGACAAAACATTCGCAGAAAATACAAACCTTTCTTTCGTAAAGCCTCTCTGAAGTGCGACACTCTAGCCACAAATAAAACTATTTATATTTCATGGCATGGCTGAATTTAAACTGGGTATCAAGATTAAGAATAAAAATGCTTATTATAGACTGCCATTAACAGGAAGATACTGTAAACTGCTGTTTCAGGTATTTGAGTCAAAGGCTACAGGGCTGTGGTTATATTTGGCCTGTTATGTAAAGAAAACTGCTCTCGTTCCAATGAGCGTATGTGTTCAGATCAGAATTGGTATTATTTCGATGTGCAGAAGCTGCAAACTAATAAGTATTGTGAGGAATAAATCCAAAGATCCGAAAACAAGGGCGTGCGTTTTTGTAGTTCGGTGTTTGTACTGCATCCCAGTTTAAGTACGAAATCCCGGTTTTAAACCTGAATCAATATCCAGCTAAATAGGTTAGGTACACACACACACACACACACAAAACAACCACAACAAGAACCACCACCACCTGTGCAGCTGACAGTTCTTGGAGCGGCGTCCTGTGCCGCCGTCTCCACCAGGCAGCCAGAGACACTCGGCTCAAACTTTCTCGACGGCACTCCAGGTAGCAAATAACCATTAAGATATTATGAAGATTATATAGGTATGCCTCGTTATAGACAGATTGGATTACTCTACATCGGCTTAGTGACCCTGCCTTACCACAGCTCTCTAGATATCTCTAATCCTCCTCAAGAACACAGAGGAAGTCACTTGAGTTCACACAGTTGCTTCTTTGTTTCCACTTCACCAGGCCCACTTTTCTCACTCAAGGAACAGACAGATAAGAGGGAGACCACGGTCAACTGTCTTGTGATGTAAATTCGTGGCTATGAAATCTCGTAGATTTTTCATGTTTGTTCTTGTGCCAACGTAAACATTTCGGGTTGGTCATCACTTTGCTTAAATGTTCTAAAATGTACTGACCACGTTACAAGATGAGAGTTAACATTCTTTAAGGCTTTTCATTGTGCGTGTTGTTTTTTAAACTAACAATCGATTAACACTATACATAAGTGTAGCTCATTAAAAGTGTATTTGTAACCAGACTTTCTTTCAGTATTCTTTATGCCTTACATACAAAAAGCTGTTCAAGGGGGATGGAATTAGGGAGGCCAGGAAAACCAAGTTATACCCCCTAGTGGTCAAAACTGCAAGTGCAACAACATTCATATTTGAGATTTCATTAAAGGAAATTCTATGCAAAAACTAGTTGGAGAATATAAGCAGAGGATACTATCCAGTATTGTGAAAGAAGACATTACATCCTGCTGTGCTTGTCACTATGCAATTAGACTATAAGTGTCTATACAAACATTGCTGGTTAAACTACAACACCTATAAAAGATCTGTATACCAAGGAAATGTTCAGAAAGTATTTAGTTACACAGTTTGCTATGTCTAAAGAAATGTAGATTCCCACCACAAACAAGGCAATAATGTATAGTAATGTAGGTTGTGGATTGCATAAGCATTCATAATCACAAATACAACTATTAAGCTATCATGATCTCATCCATTAGGTCTTCGCCCAGCACCGCATGATGAGATCATCCTTGGAGTATTCCCCAGAAAACATTAAAAGCTTGCTGCATCTTATACACAGACAGACACACAGACAGTGATAGTTAGATGACTAAGTTATTTAGAGAGAGAGACAGCTCTGTCTATACACACACAAGCACACAAGCCCATCTGTATCTATAAAGTTTGAACAATACAGAAGTGTTTCTCCTGACAGTACGTTTTCTGTACCACTGAAACAGTGGAAGCAAGACTGTTATTAAGTGGGTTGTTTCTTCAAATAGCATAATTGAGGTCCTCGATATACCACACTACAATACAATACATTAACAACTAATTGAAAATAAACGTAAGCTGCGATTTGTTTCTTGGTCTGTTTTGAGCCAAGCAGAACAGCAGACTTATTTTGCCTCCCTCATGAATGATTATTGCTCATATCACTGGATGTGTAAAAAAATTAAACTGAGCAGTTGTTGCAGATTATTGTACCTATGATTGTATGCACAAACTGCACAATGAAGCATCTTAGCCCATTTTAAAGAATCGATTTTATGTTTGGTAAAATTTTGAACTATTTAGAAAAGCATATGAAATGGAACACTTATTTTTCAAATACAAATTCACAGTGTATGTGGAAATCTAAAATTAAGAATGATCAGACATGTTCAAACCCTCAGGACCTCACCCAGTTGCTCATGCACAGTGTGTGGTGTTCATTTCCACAGCACTTTAGAATTTCTCAAACAACTTCCTGTGGGAAATATTTTTAATAGCACAGCACTTCCCCTGGAAAACATTAACTTGCCATCTATTGGGAGTATGAAATATTTATTACATACTAACAGTTTAAAGGTTGAAATGTATCCCCACTCATCAGATTAATAGGCTCATTGATGACCTAAAAAATGCAAATGTCAGAACTAACTACTGCAGGTCTGCTGGCCACATACAGCTGGGACTGAACGAGCTGGATTGGCTGCTGCACAACGACGCTGATTCCCAGAAAAAAAAACAAAGACTGCATTAAGCTAAATTATCTTGCGTTTCAAATTGCTCTCTGATAAAATATCCTCATTAATTGTCTTAAACATTTCTTTGAATTTTTGTGACCATAGCAAACCAACGGCCGTCTGTATGGAACACTTCAATGGAATAGCCTGATTTTTTCAAATAAAAAAAGCTATAAATATAAAGCCTCTTTCGCTCATAGTCTGGGAGGACAGGGTTACGGAAGAACAGAAAATGTGGTTATCCACTCAGACTTATTTGCTTTATTTTTAATAAAACCATTAATTATAGGCACGTCTCCTGCTGCTAATGCCATTTGTTTTGTTCGAGAAATGTGTTTAAGGTAATGATAGGAAATGCAAATAGACAATTGGCCTCATTACAGCTGGAACAGCAAGGTAAATGTGATAACAAATATGACAAACAATGTCTCACTGACTAATACAAAGATCAGACACTTAATACCTTTCACTCGAGGATTAACAACATTTTTTTTTCAGAAAGCTCTAGATCAAAATTAATCCTGAGCAAGTTAAAGAGAACAGAAATAACTATTATAGAAAATCTACAAGCCCAAATAAATAAATCCAAAATAATACAACATTATACAATAAACAAGCTATCTTTTTCCATAGATCTAAACCAGATAACACTTTAATGAAATATATGCACTTAACACCTTTTAGGTTTAAACAACACTTCGATACTTTCTGCGCTATACTAGGACAGCAAGCAGGAAAACAACATTGATAAATTAATTAAAACTAAAGCCATTTTCAGCTTTAGATGTTCAGACGATTCTACAATACCTGTCATTTCAGTTTCGTTAGTGATGGTCTCCAAAGACATGCTTGTTTGTTTTGTAACAAGCCAAGTCGGTTCACAGAGACAGATTTAACAGCAGACGGATTACAGCTCCACTATACCTCGGGGATCCCTTGAGGACCACAATAAGGTTATTCCTCAAAGACAAGCTGGCAAGTGACTGTGTCGTGGGTGATGAACTGTTTATTAGACCGAGATGTTTATCATACACATTGTTTTGTGAAGTCACTATGCTTGGAAAGTTGCTGTGCATATATATTGATTTGTTGTATTTTGTAGATATGGCCTGTGTATGGACTTCCACCTAATTTGGAGTGTCTCGTGTTCATCTGCAATTAGCATCAGTTACTTACTTTACATACAGTAAATGGCATAATTAATATTTATTATTCCTCCTATACTCAAGTACTGCAAGTAATATCGTCAAATCAGGCACAGACCTTTATTATAAGGATCGCTTGGCATTCCACTGAGGAGATTATAAATATAATTTCTACATTGTTTCAGATTAAATTTTCCATCAATTACCCAAATATAAGCAAATTACAAAGAGAAACTCAAAGCGCATATATTAAAAACAATGTGCATCTTGACAAGAGTTGGCTTTCATCTGCTGTCCAACCTGAGAAGATTCTAAAACCTAGCAGGAATATCTGTTATTTTTTCAAAGACAGTAAATTAATTGCTAATAAGGAACATCCTACATACCAGGCATTTTGTGTTTTATTCCGCCAAATGCTGCATTACACAGGTCCTACACAGCTTCAGATGCAAGTGAGCCTGCATTGCTATTAAAAACATGCACGTATTTTCTCTTTTACACGTAATAAAGCTTTTTATGATTCTAAAAGAAATTGAATGCTTTATTTTAACAGTGCATTCCCTCCCATCAGCGGTCCTGCTCGATAAACAATTCTTCACACATACAGTAAATTCCTTCTTCTCGACTCTAATCTCCCTGAAACGTAAGCCTATGTTTTTGGAAGACTGCATGCTACATAAAAGCTTTAAAATTAGGACAAAAGGGCCTGCCAAGTAACGTCTTTCAGAAACAACAGGCATGCCGCCAATAAGAAATCTGTAAAGCAAGAAGGGCAACCATCAATTAGTTATAATGCAAGCTCTGCACACTGCACCAGATTGCTTTCAAGTCACATGGTTTGCTGGATTAATTTATCTATTGCTGCTTTAAAAGATGCAGAAAACTACTTCAGAGACACAGCATCACAGAAAGCAGGGGGATCTGTATCCCCAGCTGAATATGAATCTGACCTTGGCAAGTTAATGTGTTGTAGCTATGCAACAGGATGAATTGCAGTGCTTCCAACCTATATACACATACGATTTTTCACAAAACCCACAACACACAATTCCAGATTTAAAAATACAATAAATAAACAAAGTCAACATTTTCTTCTTAGCAATCTCCTTTTAGTTCATCGGCACAGCTCTCCCCCCTCACTGCAAGAGTGATGCAATGAGCGTTAAGGTTATTCTCTAGGGCATTCGCAAGCTGAATAAAAACATTGCAGCACTGTGTTTCAGCAGCTCCACTACAGCGTGGAGCCTATTAGCGTTTCCCATCTGAAACCCCCCACTTGTCTTGAAGCAACATCTCCCTGCTGCTCTGCACTGATAAATCAAATTTCCAGAAAGGAGCCCAATAAGACAGCAAATTAGCACTCCTAAAAATTACTGAACAATTAATTAATTCACAGGTATCCAGGCTGATACCAGTAACATTTGGAAGAACTTTAATACAAAATATTTGTTTTAAATCCCAAGTATATTATATAAAATCTATTGAAGATACAGTATAAGGCCTATTTATACCCAAGTCCCTAGTTTATTTTCATTTGTTTATTTTCCAAAACAATCTGTAGATTTTTACAGAATAACCAATTATAACTATATTGTACATACAATCCTGCTTAAATAAATCCTGTTTACAAACACTGAAGAGTCCAAACAGGCCTAGGCCTATACAGTTGGTACATGTAATTTCTGTATGGTCAATATGAAATAGGAATTCAAACATTCAGAACTATTTAATAAATTAAAACTCTCTGGGGTGGGGACTAGAGACAAACACTCTCTCTCATGTCACAATTACCACATTTTCTGCAGGAATAAAAAGGATGTCTATGCATAAACTACACACCCCTGAATTAAGCCACTGGCAGGCCTGTGATCCTGCATATTTTCAGCCCTTCAGGGAACCGAGTCTGTGAATTCATTTGTCTGATGCTGGTTATATTTTCACTGAACATATTCCCTCTCTCCTCTCCCCCTGTGCGACGGGTATACGGGAAGGCTGTGTAAATTCTTCCTTTAAATCAGAAGTCACCGTCAGACAAAGAAATCCAGTGGAGATGTGCTCACACTGCAAGGCAGCCCGGCGAGCCGATCGTGAGCGGAGAAGTCAGTGAAGTGACTCGAATCGCTCCCCCTCAGTAACCTTCCCAGGCTGACGCCACGGAGCAGGCAGACTCTGGTATTTATAATGAATTAGCTGCTAAAGCCGCAGCCGCAGGCACCCCCACCTCTCTTTTCCCCAGAATGCAGTGTTCTTTCTGTACCATTAATTCCAATTCAGATTAAACATGGTACACAATCTCAAAGTGGATTCCCCGTTTAAAAAAACAAAGTAGAAAGACTTCAAATAAAGTGAACAGAGGCTCAGAAACTTGTTGAATTTCAGATTAAGTAAATGGCAGTGGGAATGTATGAGTGCTGCCCCATGCAGAGTAGCTACAGGCTTACAGTTTGTGTCATTTCAGTCAAAGGGTCTGTATGATGGAGGCGGTTTGCTGGCACAATTTTGCTGGTATAGTTCAAGGACTTCAGTGCCGGTCATGGTGATGCTCTGACTCACTGCATCCTCACATTGTAAGGATAGTGTAGCCAAGAGCGCAGTTTTCCATAAACATCAATAATTAGAATAAAGTGTTTTCTTTGGACATGACCGTGCCAGTGGCAGTCAGTGTCAGGCAGTGCCAGGCAGCAATCCCACAATCCTGGGCTGCCAGCCTCACCCGTGTAAGCACATGACAATATTCAGACGGAAGACTTTTGAAATCATGAACTGGACTCGTGTGGGATGCATCAGCAGATTTAATTGTGTGTCTGTATTATCCTGCGTAAGCTAACAATCTTAATAAAGGTCTATTATTTTTTAAAGTGCCTTTTGTGATTTAAATTTCTAAATGTTTTCTTCCCTCTGGTTTTAAAGTAAAATTAGCAAATGTAACTTCCATCATTGCTTATTAAACACACAAAGTGACTAGAAAGTGCTCAATATACATAGTACTTTCTGTGCAATGTGATAAGCCAATACTTTTGAACATCCTAAATAAACCTTACACACTACAGCATTCATTCCCTTGAGTAATGTTAAACTTTTATAGTGCCATATGGTGAAGTCATGCTTAAGTTGCACCATCTGCAGTAATCTCACAATATTTCAAATTCTCACTTCCAAGAGTGATTTGTATTTTACTTTGCTAAAGATTACTAACACGGTGACTCTCCTTCTTCCAAATCATATATATACCACGTAATAGACATGAAAAAGAAATCTGTACATTTATCGCAGTGCTGGGGTCATTAAATAAACTCTCACACATAAGTAATGCTCTACTTTAGATAAGGTACAAGGTAGGAGAGAAAAAAACACTCCAAAACGGAAGCCATATAAAAACAAACATTAATGAGGGGAATGTATGAAGAACTCACCACAAAAATGCACCTTCCCCCACGCAGTACATGAGGTTAATGTACCTTCTCACTGGAAAACCACTCTAAGGGCCACCCGGATAGTTACAAAAAGCAGCCTGCTACACAACACAGCCTTCTCTGAGACACTCCAGACACCGTACAACCAAGGAGTAACTGGAAGGGAGGTAAAGCGTAGTAATCGGGAGGAAAAAATAAATCTAATCTTCTGCCATTGCTACGATACAGCAAACATGAGTCTCTAATACTCACGAGATAACATACAGGAAACCCACAGAAATTTCACTTCCCCACACCCTGACTGAAAGGTAATCTGAAACGGGTGTGAACACTTGCACTCGTGAAAAACAATGCAAACCCCTACTGGTAACATATCTCCGCAGGGTTTTAACTTGCAGAAACACATTTTGTCTGATGCAACCACAGTATGATTTCCACATGTCTTAAGCTCTGCCCTTAACAACAAAACTCATCTGCACAGAAATAATACAAACAATATTGTGTACATCTGTATTTATATATAGAATTTCAATAAAATCAAACAATCCAAAAAATAAATACATAACTAAAAGTAACAAAGCTAATACTTTTAACAAAACCCACAATACTGAGGGTTAGAGGTTTCTAGTGGTTTGTGTTTTGCAACACTCAAGTAGACCTAGGTTTGGCAGGCTCAGCCATGGAAAGGTCAATATAAGCTGTACCGAAGTGAAGTACAGACACAGACCAGGATAGACTTTTGTTCTAACTGTGAAAATCAAAGTCCATGGTAAGCAAATGCTTGGCTTCAGTCCTCAAGGTTAAAGCACAGGCAAGCCTGATCTCGTCAGAGAGTTTTAACTCTTTAAACTTCTGTGACACTCGTCTGTTTGTCTTACAAAACTCGAACGTCGATCCTTCTCCGATCGGCCTTCATTTAAGGTCCCCCTTCATAGCGCGGAGCCGGAGAGAAATTCGTCGGCCTGGTCACGAAAGGTATCAGCAATTGTGTTCACTAAAACAGGCAGTGCATGGGCAGCCTGGGACTAGGAGCAGGGTTGTTTTGTCATTTCATTTTGTTTATGAAATCCTCCACGCACTCTATTTTTGGTCTCTAGCGAGGCCAATGTATTCTCTGCGCTTTCTGGTTGCTGATACTTAAAATAAACAAGCAGGCTTGCACAGAGGGAAGCAGATCATGAAATGACTGACTATTACGGTTGCGTACATCGGGCAGGTAGAGATAATTGCAAATCGGACAGGTGGGTGTAGCGACGAGAAGGTGAAGGCTAGCCAGTTGTGTGAGCTCAAGGCCCCTCTGCCATTACTGTAAATGTAGGAGCTGCATTTATACACAGACTGTAAACAGGTAGTGATGTTTTAAAATAATAATTAAACGCAACCGAAAGCCTCTCACTGTGTGCCACTGACGTGAATACTTGAATGCATCTTTTAAGGATAGAAGAATATTCAAAGCCCTGACTAGAGAGAAACCAGACAAAGCTTCAAATGTGTGCCCTGAGCTCAAATGGACATTCTCCCATCATTCCCTCATCCTTGTGTACTTCGGCCATGGAGTTCAGAAAATAAAGCTACCCATTTCATTCAAAACAAGCAAATAAAACTGACAACATTTTATCCTGCTGAATAGTTGAGCAGAAATTAATCTTACTAAGAAGTAGCCCCAATTATTGTGCTAACAGCCTAGCAGCTAGATTAATACAAGCAACATATTTTACAGTTCTGAATTCTATTATATAATAATTAAATACATGACTGAACAAAGACAGGGGCTTTAATTTTTTTTTTTAATCTATCGCACATGTATAATAACCAGGATAGAGACTATTAAAAAAACAAAATAAAAGTTGAAGCAGACATTTCATTCTTAAACAACAGATTTAAAAATACTCAATAGATTTAGTATCCGCTCTATAACTGTACAAATCTCTCGGCTTTATTATGTGAATGGAAATCAAAGCATGAAATCGCGGAGAACAAAGATGGAAACATTAATATCTGATGTCAACCCTAGCCATCTCTGATGACCATGAATAATTCTCAGTTTTTCTTTCCATCCTTTCCTTACTCATCTGGGAAAAACATTTCACAACAGAGACAGAAATGAGCCAATGTTAGATAGAAAACAGGTTTACACAACAGGCTGTTTTTCTGCACTCAAACTAATACAAGGCTGAATTGACACTGGACAGCACTTTATTTCTGTCACCTTTTTTCCACTGCACGAGCAAGCCTGCCCATTATTTGCCTTTTGACACTTCAGACTACAACAACCTTGAAATGACTCTGATGGGTTAATATCCTGGCTCCCAACTGCACCGACAAATACCAAACAAACACCGCCAGGCGGGCAGAGGGGGTGGGGAGCTCCTCTCGTGTGTGATCTGCAAATCTCGCTGTACACTCAGTCAAATCTAAAATTTACAACATTTGTTGTTGAGGTACGGAGAGCTCCTGCCCCACCCTAAATGCCTGTCTCAATTACATACATAACCCCCTGCCCCCCACCCCCTTCTTTTTCTGCAAAGAAAGGCTAGGCTGGAGTAGCCTGCGGCTCCCCCAGTAACTGCTGCCTGCCAATGATTGCTACCATTAAGCAGCCAGCTGTGCAGTTGGCAGTGAAGGATCATCTGTATATTCCCAGCCTCAGTATACATCCCCTTCCCCCCAACTCTCTCACACACTGCAATTTCCAAAACGCAGACCACCACCCCCCCAGGCTGCTGCACACATGCTTGGACAACATTAAGTATTAGCACACTTTACCAGATGATTGAAAACTTGGGAAAGACAGGGATGGCGGGGGGAGAGAATAGAATCAGCACTACCAAATAATTATAGGTTTACTAGCCTAATGCAGCCTAAACACACACACAACCAAACACACAAATACAAACAAACGACCTAGCCCTCACAAAAACAAACACAATCCAATCTGCACTTGCACTCTAGTAAAAAATAATAATAATCAAAAGGACGGACACAATTAGAGTTAAGTCTGGCTTCTTTGCCATTTCTTAAGTTAGTATATCAGAGCTGAATATGACCACAATTATCAGTATAATGATCGCTGTCATGCCACAGACGTTTAACATGTTGAACTTACTAACCGTCTCACAGAAGCCATTACAACAGCCTATAAAAGGCTATTGTAGTCAGTGCAAACTGTGAAGCCTTATGCTGATCAACATCCTTTATTTGCCTTAATGACAGCTGACTCCGTGGCTCCTAGGAGAGGAGGGTGTAGTAGCACACAACAATGTTAATAATTTCCTGGGAATTATAAGAGGCTGGATTTGCTTAGGGTGAGCTTGGGTCATTTATGCTTTTCTGGTTAATAATTAAACCATGTTTGCCATGAACAACCTGGAGAAAGGAATCAGTTATTAAAAGGACAAAAACTTTCTTTTTGGAAAGCAAACTGGTTTAAAAACATGGCCATGCTGTACATGTCATGTCAGCGTTCGCTTTGTTAGATTATTTATATCAGGCTATAATAAGGACAGGAGAGACACGAACCAAATCCAAGAGCAGCCATGTTATTTTCTACTAAGAGAACTGTGGAGCAGCTTTCTGTTTTCAATATTTTTCAGTACAGTAAATGCTATGTTCAGTTATCTTGTTGGATTGTTTCAGAAGAAGACTAAGCTGCCAATTGAGATGTTTTACATCCAAGTGACTACAGTTTAACATTATTAACCGAACAGAGTTCAAGGAATTCGAATGGCTGCAGCACAAACACATCTGTGTTCAGGTTTGTAATTCAGCAAGGCATGTCAATTACATCATCATTAACCTTTTGGATCTTCAGCAGATTCCTCAGTATCCTACAAACAGTTTTGGCTCTTTTCAATCACACAAACACAATAGCAATTCCCCAATGTGTCTGTCAACAAGTACACCAAGCTAAAGAGGATAAAAATCACACTCCTGTTCTCTCAGAACACTATTTCAAAACGTTGAGCCCCCCTCCCCCACCCATTCCCTCTTCACCTCAAGTTCTTAAGAGAAATTAAATGCCTGGTCCAAATGACATTTTTGGCTTGACAATAAATTTAAAGAGGATATGGGGGGAAAATTAACAGTGTTCAGGTTTGCTGGGCTGCGTTCCAGAGTTCTTGAAAGGCAGCGAATGTTTACTTTTTTCTTAAACTTATTATTTTGTATTTTTTATTTAAATATGAAAGTTGTCAAGGTTAAATACAACAAATAAAAAGGAAAATCAGGGAATGCCACCATGGCAATGAGAGATGTGTTTCTCTAATAACTCAGACATATTGTTTGCATATTTTGGAGAGAAAAACTAATTAAGACGCACAATTAATTTTGCACTACATATTTGAATACTTTCTTTCACAGCAATCCAGATAACTTATAAAAGGCCAAATACAAACACAACCTAACATTCCTACCGAATAAATGCACTGAGAAGCAGCAAATCTCTTAAAACAACAGGGGGCGAAACATGTTTTCAAAATTGAAATCTGAAACTAACTTTTGAACAGGCAAATTATCCTTGGCAGGAAAGCTAAATAATCTGTTAACAAGTGGATGACCAGCCAACTAAAATCACAAGAAGTCAACGGCCTTCAATCCCTGGTTACTCCTGAACACATTCTGCCCCTGTCAATAAACAGAATCTTTGCTCTGAATTGACACAGACAAAGGGGATACAAACAATTCTTGTGCACAGTCTGGGGCAACACGTTACAAAGAGCATGTCGGAGACAAAAGCTAAAGCCAGATACAGTGCAAAGACTGGGCCTCACTGCTGAGTCAGGAGAAACCAGGGGTAATAAAAGCCTGTCTGAAATTGCAGCTATAAATAATGCAATTGGGTATGCAAATGCGCTTTCGAGAAAACAAGAGTCCAAAGATACTTTTAAAAGAGCTTCACAAAACCGAGAATATGGAGTTTAATTGTTCAGAGGCTAGGAATCCTCTGAGAAAATTAGGATGTTTTTAAATGAGGCTTGACTAGGCCTACATGGCATCCTGCTAGTGCTCAGCACTGAAACGTCTCACCAAGATCAAATTAGTTTCTAACTGCTTTCCTGGCTGCCGAACTCAATTATTTTGGATAAGCATGTTATAAAATTACTCGAGACATTTAAAGCATTGTTTAAGGATTATATTCTTGTATAAAATTCCTTGTTCACCATTCCTTACATAAAGCATAAAAGTATAAAATAATAATAATAATAATAATAATAATAATAATAATAAAGGCTGGGGTGAGAGGCTTAAAACACACGAAAAAAAAACAGCGACAGAAAGCCAAGGATTTCTGATCTCTGTTTAACACCAACAGAGAGTCTGCAGCAGTATTAACGCAGTGTGAAACGCACGTACAATAAACCCAGGCACATCGGGTGCAGGACAACATATGAAATCTATATACAAGTAAAATCTCAGTTAATTACCGATTTCCACTGAAAGGTTTCCGTTCAAAGGAGGCATTGTCTTTTTTTTGGGGGGTTTTCTCAGTCACAGATGAAGTGCATTTTAAAAATAATTGCAAAAAGGAACATTTGTTGACATAGAAACAAGGAATACAGAGCTTCAAGAAAAGGGGGGGGGTGATCGTGGCGCACTCAAGAGACAGAGTAGATGCCAAGCCCTACTCCTTGAGAGTGAGACGTGCACTTTCCTCACCAAACTGCTTCGTGTGACACACTACGACTTTCTTTGAACTCTTATCTTTTATGCCTGTGCCAGATGGCGCTGTGCAGCGTGTTACATAATCAAAACACAGAACGCATTTCCTCAGCGACACACTTAATAGCCTGTAATCTGTAAAATAGTCATAACTCCACTCCTTATAAAATATTTACTGTCTTTTATGAAGTCAGGACTAAAACAAATGGCAGATACCAGTCAGGTCTTACCTAGCTGCTCTCTCATTCAGTTGTCCCCCTCCCCGGAACTCTTATGCTTGAAGTGTCAATCACAGAAGTCGATGTCAAAGGAACATATGGATACGGACTGGAGCAGAACAAAGCTATCGATACCCATGGCAAAGGCACCGCAGCTGCATCGTCGAGCTGGCAGGTAACAGGTAACGGGCAACAAGCAGTCGAATGTGGTCACTTACCAAGGCAGGCCACTGAATCTGCTTGCTCTTTGTTCCCTGAAGAGGACTGTTCTCCTTCCTCTTTGCCCACACAAGCTGGTGCTCCAACAAGAATATCTGGAAATCTTCATATACTTTGACCCATTCGCGCTTCTCCCACTCGAGATCATCAAATTCAACATATACCTGAGGGGAAGAGAGATCACAGTTAATACGAGTTCATGCAGATTGCGTTTGTCTGCATCAACCACTGCAGTAGCTCTACTGAGGTAGAGAATGTAAATGCAGAGACACTTATGAAGAAGCCATTTCCCACTATTTTCTACCATGAACAGATTTTTTTTCTCTCTCTCAAACAAGGTATATTTTTAGTAAAGGGGGGTATTCATTCAGGGCACATATGTTCTAGAATTACAAGGCAGCCCCAGAATTCTATATTTTCTTCGATTTCTCTGCTACACAGACATTTGACTGTAAGAAACTCTTTGGGGGATTTTGAAATCCCCAGCTCAGAAACAGGATATTCTACCTCTCCAGTATGAGAAAGAGTATTCTGTACTGAAATTGTGTGAAGTGAACCATGTTTTTTTGTTGGAATCACACCCAAACAAATCTCACTTGACGTGTGAGCTCAATTTTATATTTTAATATAATGTGTTGGATGCCAAATGAGACATGAAAGAGACTAAGAAAAAAAGGACTTGTGATCGGCTTTGCTATCAAGATTTGTTCTTACAATAAAATATACATCAATACAAGGAAAATCTACAGGGGGGGAAGCCAGGTGTGTAAATTTACATAAAACTTTTCTACCCAAAAGGGGCCATTAATGATTAAATGAAGCCTACAACACTACAGATCAAAAGTTCATTTCACTAGAAGATGTCAAACATCAGACAAAAAAGTAAACTTGTACTGCTGAACTAGCCTAACCTCTTTCAAAAACCTACTTCAATACATTTTTATCTGCATCACTTTAAAGATTGTATCTTTACAAGTTTTACACAATAGCTGAAAACCAAATGTTCTGGTAAAACTGGTAGGAACGCCCTTCAGTATAACACACACAGTCTGAATTATATAGCACCAATATACTTCTCACACTGGCCCTTACAGAATCCTAGTGAGTTTGTACCTTCAGAGAAGTAGCCAGAGTGATAAATGGTAGGGGGGAAAGTGAAAAACTGAAATGGAAAATAAACGTGTAATGTAAAGAGAATACATACTATTTATAAAGAATAGATATTCTGCATCACGGACACACAGCATTCCTAGCATATTGTAAATATTTTTAAAGCCGCTCGGGAATGGCTTGTTCATAATTGTCAGCATTATTGCAGGGTGTTTTAAATGAATCGCAGAACAGTGTGGTTTTTGCAGGGTCTTGACACACAGCTGCGTCTCCACTGCTTTCCTGACACTTTCTGTAGTGATGTGGGGGCACCATCTTAAACATGGCCGTGGGAGGAAGACACGCAAGCACACACTGTGGATAGCAGCTTTCGGTCAATGGTCATGCCATGCCTTGCCACGCTCTGTGGACAGACAGTGGGCAGTAACGCTAGAGCACGGTACAGAGACCAGTCCCAAAAGGACCACCATCAGACCCTTCTCAGAAGGTACAGACAAAACAAGCCTTCTTTCAATCTCACAGTCTCATTAAAACAAAGTATATTAAATACTGCTAATATATTATATAATGTGAATTTACATGTGAGGAAATCCTTACTGTATATGCTGGCAGCTTTGAGGTTCTACAATTATTGTGCACAGCCACACGCACATTCAATTAAATCCCCCACAAGTCCCATAAAATAACTTAAATCTGTCACACTGCATCCTACAGACACCTGAGCACTGATTGAAAATGTGCCTTGTATATTATTTGACCAAATAAAAACAATTTCCACTAAACTAAGCTTTTTTTTTTTTTTTAACTCAGCTTCAAAATATGAATACATTACACTCCTGGCAACAAAGACACTACATTACATTGCAATTACTTACTGGAATGTAGCACATTATAATTCAGACAAACATTTGATAAACAACATATTTAAAGAATAATGGATTTTCTACCTTTAATATAATCATATTTAGTAACAAGACAAGCAGGGAAACCAACACAAGCATAAAGCAATTTTTCTCTTACATATCAGAGAAGACTGGTCTCTTTGTATTTGTTTATTTTATACAGGTAACACTCAAATCATACATACTGTATAAAAAATACATGGGTGGGGAATCCATGATTAGCAGTAAGACTTAAGTCGATTTCCAAATAGCCTCAAAAAGACTATCAACAACTCATTTTTTCTTTTTAGTCATTGAAGATATTTTGCCCTTTGGGACACCATGTGATCTGAACAGGAAAACCATAGAAGTTCCCCAACAGCTCCAGCTTCCAAACCCATTGCACAACGGCATCGCCAATTATACACAAAATACGTCAAATCGAATGCCTGTTGCATAATGTGGATTTAAACCAGAAATGATTCAGAGATTGCGCAGTCTGCGGTTTAATAACTATCCCTTCATTTTGAATAGCTTTACATCTTTTTCTCTGTATGCTATTCATAAGTAGCCAGTGTACCTTTACTTAAACAAGCTGGTGAACCTGAAAGAAGGTAAAGTAATGACAGACAAACGCTCCCAGGCAGTATGAGACAACGACTCTCCTTCTCCTGTCCACACTTTCCCTTCAGCAGGCATGCTGCCAATCACACGACAGCAAGCCCAGCACGTCAACA
This sequence comes from Amia ocellicauda, assembly GCF_036373705.1. NCBI lineage: Eukaryota > Metazoa > Chordata > Actinopteri > Amiiformes > Amiidae > Amia > Amia ocellicauda. The sequence continues at coordinate 19,852,694 of NC_089869.1, forward strand.
CAGACTCCTTATTTCTGCAGTTATAAAAAAAAAAAAGAAAATGCACGCGCAAGCAGCCCATGTGACTCTCCGGCAGTCAATTAAAAGTAGTCACACTGGCTATGCAGCAAATATGGAGAGATCAAGGGAGACACTTTTCTCCTGAACCCATTTTAAAATTGTCAGCATCACATCTCACTGCAACCAATTAAGCCCATGTGAAACACAAACCTGTTTTCTGGGAATTCATAATCAAAACATTCAAAGACTGATTTACGGTTTTTGTAAAGCACGGCAGACGACACAGCAATTGCCCATTCGAGAATGTGCTGCATGAGAGTTGAAAGGAATTTTAAAACACTGCCTCATTAAAAATTGACATGCAGGACACAGAGGCAGCGAGAGGAATGTTTACGCCTGGTATCCAAGCACGGTCTTGTCAGCCTGGAGGTGCTCATGCCAGCGGAGAGGATTAGGGAAGGCGAGGGCAGTGAAGCTGGCATACACTGTATGGCATGTGGGAGTCATGCAAGTGAGCATGTGGAAACAATGCTCTTAACAATGGGGGGGACATGAAAAAGGGGAAGGGATCGGGTTCATAAAACCCTCCCTTGGTAGTGTAAACAGTAGAGGAGGTTTACTTTCAGCAGCATTAGTCCAACAGCTGTGACACTTTTTGATGTCGTTTTATGTTTGTTTTCCTCCATTGTAATTAGAGATACTCAAACATGTGCAACAACTATAACTAAGTGCTAATTCTGAATAAGGAATAGGTCAGATTAAGAAATGTGGGGTAGTTACAACTCTCCTGAGCTTACAAATACAATGGTGGCCAAAGCAGTTACCAGACCTTTAAAATGCATGACATAGCTCACATTTACCAAGTGTTCAGTAAATGGTTTATTAAAGTTTTATTTTATTTTCTCGGTGCAGAATAGAATTATATAGACCTACGATGACATCAGCCTTTATTTTCCTTTGATGGCAACTAAAATCTAAATCTATTCACACAGCAGAACATCATCTAAAGGACATGCCATGGGCACTAAATTTCTTACATTACACAGAATAATGCATTTCTCTCCTTGAATAATGATCTACTGTTCTCATCTTTGAGGGGAAAAAAAGCTGAGCAAGAAAAAAGGACAGCCAGTGGGGTTAAAAAAAAAAAAAAGGAATATTAGTAAACAGTGAACCAATCATACATTTGACAGTCACATCCCACTGAATAAAATTAATATTAATGCAACGTGGTAGTTCAAACAACAAGTTACAGCAACACCAATAACAACAATGGTTCAGTCTCTACCTCTGAACCGAGTAGCTTTGACCTATTACATTTTTGTACTTGTCCTGCTGGTGAACTTCCACATTTAAACTATTACGAATGATACACATACAGAAATGTCAAAATGGCAGTGCTCATAGAGAATAAATCCCAGATCCTTGCTTTACTAAACATCTTGGCATGCATAAGAGAACCAGCATTTTAAGTATAATAGCCTTCCTCCATTGACTCCTTTATTAACTTACAAATATCCTTCTTCTAGCACAGGGGGTTCTTACTTGCTTATTTGTTGTCAAGCAGAACAACAATTCACATGAAAAGCACTCTGCAGTGTTTTCAGCCATGCAATTAAAATAAATAATGATGATGTTTTGCTTTTAATGTTAGAGAGGTATATAAATAACTACTTAATTCCAAACAACGATGATTGGACTGGCCTTGCTAACTTGACAGGCTTTTTAGGCAGAAGCTAATACTAACTAGAATTCAGGGTTCCCATTTAATCTTCAAAATAAGTTTTCCTGCCTTAATTTTCTGGATCATGACACTTGGACCCTGTTCACACTTACTCGGGCATTTAATTTTGTTAGGGTTCTAATGTATTGATTAAAACACATCACAGAGCAAACACTGCTGCTCCCCACCTCGAGCAAGAGACGCCAGGACTGACCGGTGTCGTCTCAGTTGAAGGCCTTTAACAGCCTTGTGATTAAGGTCACCAGCCAGCCAGTTGGGAAACTCCTGACCTTGATAAACTGAAACAGCTGGAGAGACTCATCTGAATTTCTTAATTAGATTAAAGGTTTTTAATCTTCTACCTCTTTCAAACGTGTAATACCAATTGTGATCATCTTCTAGGAATAGTGCAACAGCTTTTTTCCACCCATTTGTTCCAATATTGAAGTCTAACAGTAGCAAATATCTGTCCTGTGTTCTTTACTCCAAAACCATTACGCACACTAGCAATATGATAACCTATGCAAAACCTAACAGAAAGAATAAAAACCTACATAAACATACAAATGCAGTTATTTATAATCTGACTACAGACAGATTGAAGCCTGAAGCAATGGGACTGGATGAGCTAGGTTCCCCTTGTACACTTTCTGGTCCTTCATGAACAATTGAAATCTTAATTCAGAACATTCTCAGGAGACCTCTTATTCGCAGCTGCCATTACAGTTCAAAGTTCTCATGGTCTAACTAAGTGTTTGACCTTCTAAATACTGGAAGGCCCTTCAGGCTGTCCTTCCACATTCAGAGGCCAGACATTAGTAGTTGTAAGTCATGAGCCCCCCCACTGTCTGTATTATGGACATGTATAAAGTGCCTGTCAGGCCCCATTATTTACTATAAACAGGCGAAAGCGAGGGGGAAAATAGAAGCTAAACAACATTAAGGCTGATGTTCACATTCAGTAATTAAAGGCATTAGCGTAAAAGCAAGAAATGCAGCCTCACAGTTCTGGCCCTTGAGAACACTTCAGCTTTCGCAGCTAGATTGAAGACCACTGTCACAAAGATCATCCGCCCGAATTTAAAATGCAACCACCTCTGGGCTCTAGCCCCATCTGTTAACATACACCAGCTGAAGAATGTGACCTGGGCTTCACCCGTTTTTTCCTAAAATAATGAGTCAACAGGAAACGGATTACTAATCTTTCATTTTCCACCATTGACTCTCTTATCAGGTCCAGTCATCTGTTCAGACAACATAATATGAAAGAGCAGCAAGTTTAACTGAAGATACAATTCAACGGCCAAACACTGTGAGCACACAAAAACCTCCGAATATAGGACTGCATTACATATCCCCAGACTGTCCATATTCAAAATTAATCATAAGAATATGATGTACAAAAACAATGAAAAAGGAAAGGAGTAAAAGATTATGGCCTCTATCATTCCCAGAAGAATACAGCCTCAGCATCTTGATAAAAAAAATGCAGTCTGAAAACACTAAAACAAAATAAAGGGGATTCTCAGCAGATGTCTAACATTACCACAGTGCTGTTCCAGAATTAGACGTCATCTGCTCAGGCATGCGTAATATTTAGGTTTGAAGATCATGCACTGCAGATGCATTATAACGAGCTTAATTCAAAAAGAAAAAGCACAGCCGATTGCTCGTTTACTAAAACAGAATAGACTTCGACAGTGGCGTCATCAACCGCGGCCACAAAATTATCCTTAAACAAAATCTTGGCGAACAGATTTTATTAACTATTAATGAATGACTCTAAAACCCCTTTTAAAGAGAATGAAAAACACCCATTAAACAATGATGAGCAGCCTTTGGGTCAAATGCATTTAAAAACAAATTACTCTCCGTTGTTGGAATTGTACATTTCCGAGTAAAAAAGTAAAGGCAATATCTTACTAGCAAAACAAAATTCTTATTGTTATAATATAAAATATACATCTTATTGTTTAAAATGCATGCCAAATACATTTACTTAAGCAGATGCTAATTCATTGATTGACCACAAAGATTAGTACATAAGAACATAAGAAAGTTTACAAACAAGGCCATTTGACTCATCATGCTCATTTGGTGTCCATTAATCCAACTAAGTGATCCAAGGATCCTTCCAGTCTATTTTTGAATGTTCCCAAATTTTCAGCTTCAACCACATCACTGGGTAGTTTGTTGGAATTCAATTTATTGTAATCAATTTGCCTGAGGCCCTTCTATACACATTGATTCAAGGCCATCCTGCAAAATGAAAAACTTCCCTCAAAGAACAATACAGCCCGGTGGGGTTGACAGCTAACATAGTAATTGTGATTGTGACTACTCTGCCATATGTATTCCCAAAATATAATGTTCACCATAATTACAATTGTTTTGATATTGTAATTTGCAACCTCTGATCTGTAAATAAACTCTGGAATGGTGTCAAAACTAAATCTACAGCACCATAATACTTGCTGGGATGTGGCAACCTTAAAAAAAAACAAAAAAACAGCCAAGCCTAATGTCATACTTTTGAACTGTGCCTCATAGAAAGGTCCTCTAACAACAACGACGACAGGTTTTCTGTTCCTAGTCTGACAGTAGCAGGGGCAATGGGGATCAATGCTTCAGTCTAACGCAGGCTTAGTATGCTGAAGAGTGTTAGTATCAAGAAAACAAATCTCACGAGAATGATAATTATGACAAACACACTGCAGGAGAGCAGTCATAAGCAATGTGTGTTATCACCATGGTTTAGTATGAGAAAATGGAGCGCTGTCCTGCTGAAGAAAAAAAAGTTAGCTTCGTAGGGTAAATGTAAGCTCAGCTCTCCACATTTGTTTTTATTTTTTTTATTTTTTTAATCTGAACAAATATCAGTAGTTTTCAGAGAATCATTGTAACTATGTACACATGTAACTAGACGTACATGTGTATGTCCGTGGAAACCCCCCATTTAAAGATGTGCTTACTATGGGACTAATGGCACTGTCAGCTGTTGGTTAGTTGTTTTTTTTTTTTTCTTCTAAATAGAAAATCTCTACGACAGATGTGTGAATAGAAAAAAAAAAATCTTGATACGATGTACATTCACTGGCAACAGCAAGTAGAGGAACAGAAGCTGTCACTTTGACAGGAGCCGCATTTGATTGGTGAACGTGGGGTAGCCTGAACAATCACGATTGCTACTTCAGCTGCTGTTGTCAATTACTGTTAAACAGGCTCCCAAGTGTTTCAAGAAATATCTTGTCCTCAGTCATGCTTAATACGCAGGTGCTGCTCATGGAACCTGGTGCATAGCCCTTCATAAATGGGAAAATAAATAAATAAAATCTGCATAAAAACGAAGGCTTTAAGTGTCTACTTTCGTAACATCCACACTGAAAATTGAGGATCTTTTGATTTGCAGATCAAAGCATAATTATGTCGTTTTTAGACATGTGTGGGTGAGATGCGTTACTCAGTGAGGTTCTTCGCTGTAGCAGAAAACCTAAATTCAGAGAAAATTACTGATTGCTTATCTGCAACGAATAAGTTATGTCTTCTAACCTGATTTGACTGAATTATGTAACCACACTGACCATTTTGAATATTGAGTATTTTAATTTATTTCAAGGCTTTCATATATTTGTATGAAGGACGTTTAATGCCATTCGTTGCATGCATAGCATAGCTCATACTTCTGAATATATAGATTATAAAGTTGGATCGGTTTAAACAATTTTGACAAATTCCTATTAATACAAACTAGACCAGTTAAGAGAGAGAGAGAGAAGTGATTTGGACATATATTCATATTCATATGGGGCTGTGTACGACTCCATGCATTAAAGCACAAGAGATATCCCAAAGTCTTTATGCGTGCAAATAAATAAGCAAACAGTATGATACATATAAACTCCTCCAAAATACATAATTAAGCACAAACTAATAGGTGGGAGTCACCATAATCATGTATAGTCAACACACGCGTTTAAAGCTCCATTTGCAAATAGGGATGCAGTAAGACTTTGAAAACCTACAAATTAATTTCTTCTGCCAGAGATGTAGTCATCCCATTTTAAAAATATATTCTGTTTGTGAGATTTTTTTTACCCTAAAAAATGAACAAATCCTCAGATTTCCTTTTTTCTATTGCCTTAAATAGTAACAGTAGTAAAGCCAAAGTCCCAGTCAATCAGGCCTTTACTTAAGGAGGTTTCTCAGTGTGCGAAATCTGCCCATCACTAAAGACAGCCAGCCTCGTCTCACTGGCTAGCCAGAGACCGTGCCATCCAATCACAGATGTTCCCGACAGGAAGCTCCCCCAGTTGAGCAAAATCTGCCTTTCAAATCACTGAGGCAGAGCTAAAGTATAATATTTTGGTTTTGATCAGATTATGTGGGAGGAAAGCTTCTTTCGCTGTACGTATAAAGGTTCCAAAACCTTATTTTTTCTTCTATAAAGCTTTGCCGTGTCTGCAGCTACAAAACAATGTCCAAAACTGCAGAGTTGGGATTTAAAATTTCCACTGAGCCTGTCCAGCTGAGTTTTTAGAGACTACCCCCACCACCCGCCTTCTCTCAAAAACACGCACGTCCTGTGAATTACCATGTCCCCATCTCCCCTCTCTGCTGCTGGCAGCCCTGTGCACATCTGTTACATTTTCCTTTTGAAGGCAGGCTTTTTTTGCTGTACTATTTACTCTTATGTTCAGTGATGAAGTCTGTAGTGCATGTCACATCATGAAAACAAGTTTTCCTTTCATCATGATTATAACAATGACATTTCAGTCCATCTTAAGTGACAAAGTGGTATGCTTCAGGAAGAGAAAAAAAAGTGAAAATCCACATTCTATAATCCCCTTTTGTAATTTAATTCCCAAACCAAAAATGTTAAAAAAAAGAGATAACACTGCACTCTTACCTTCACTGCATTCAAATTATTAAGGGTAGAAAAGATTAAATGGAATTTGCTTCTCAATTGTGAACCCATTGCCCTCCTGAATGCTCAGAGTGGTTATACAAAATGTAATTATCTAGTAATGTGTTGGACCTCTTAAACGATATTAAGATGTTAACCTTTACTTTATTATTTATAACTCAAACACCTATGACAAACCTCTATAAAGAAATAATGCAAAACTAAACTCTGCATTGACAAAACAAAAACAAAACCATAAAAAAAAAGCTTTAAGAAAACAGTAATGGCAAACTGCCATGACCTGAGGCAACATCTGTTTCTGCATTCAATTACTTCATCTGCCACAGGATTAAAACAACCTCTTTGTTTACCAGGCCTCTAATGGAGTCCCGCCTTCAAATACGCTTTCTGATCCGTCAGCTCTCTATCCACAGCGCTGCTCTCAGCTGGGAGAAGCACACAAGCACACGCTGTCCCTCAGCACAGATACAGACACACACAAATAAATGGAAACCCCACTGGCTTCCAAATGTAAAGGCACAAGTACAGCTATTTTTTTTACATTAAAAATGCAAATCTATTTCTTAATCACAGATTAATTTCCATGTGAATACTATTCTGAATAATCCAAGGTAATCCAGGGAAGAGAGCAAGAATAATACATCCTTTCAGAAGAATGGTTTGAATATCACAACACAAGGCTACACAAAAGAAATTAAGACCTACCAGTAGGATTTTTTTACATTTCATATGATGTGCAATTCAAAGTAGTAAAGGACAGACTGGTTCCAATTATGAAAATACAAGGAAGGTTTACAGTAGTATGAAAGAAACGGTAATAATGCATCTGAATTGCCCCTGCATAACAATAAAATCCTACAGACACGAGAATAATTGTAGAAAAACTTCCACTTTGGGACTTTTTTTTTGGATGCCATCCAGGTAACCCCAGACACATATTCTACATGTAGGCCCTGCTTGTATTAGTTTACAATCAGGGCTGCGATCAGAAACCAAACCAGGTGCGAGGGCTCAAACTGGGCAAGCTCCGTCTCCTACGAGGCATTTCCTGTGAGAATCTTATTAAAAGCTCCCACTATAATGCAACTCACATGTCCACAAGGCAATCCTTACAAGTAAGATTCATGAGGTCCACTAAAAACAAAGGCAGCGCCTTTCCTAGTTGAAAGAAACCTAATAAAGCTATCAATACTCTGCAGGATAAGATGCCCTCAAAACTGATTAAAACTGAAGCTGCAGTATATGATCTTGTCGAGTCTCACTTTCACCTCACATCTCCCAGATAATGCTACGTTTCTTATATGAATAATAACAGCCACTTCTTCTTGCTGCGTTTATCATCACCAAATATTATATGATTTATTCGGTTTGGATTTAACTGTGAAAACCATTTTGGGGCAATACAAGTATCTGTACGAACACAAAGGGTTATTCTAGTGCTCTCTAGTGGATGTCGTACATTTAATAAATAAATATAAAAATAAAAATAAAAGACTCTTGGGTAAAACGGCTTACAGCTAAGATGTAAAAAGATTCTACAGGCCGCATTTAAAGCGTGGAACTGCATCTTAACCTATCGATATGATCTTCTTTCTTTTCACATGCTTTCCTAAGATGTTTATATAGGCTCCTTCCCTTTTAAAATTCATATCAAACCCACATGTGCAAATCTGACAATACACGGTTTCTGTAGTTTGCTGGTCCCACTACACACTACACACTGGGAAAAGGAAATCCGCTCACATTTCAGTCAGTCATTAACATAGTTGTGTTGTGTCTTTCCAGAAATAAAGATCACTGCATTTACCTAGGCAATCATAATATTATTATTATTCCACCTGACACCCAAAAGGGAGAAAAGAAAACAGCCACAGCACTTGAGTTTGAGCCGTGTGGGCACAGTGCTCAGAACGCCTGTGTACAGCTCTCCATCTACACCTGCACAACTCAGATAAGCACGCTCACACTGCAGAAGGAATTAACTCACTGAGCCAAGTCAGCAAGTTAAGAAAACATCTAACCCAATCAATCAGCTGGGGCTCCCCATCCCCCAACTAATGAGGGGCTGGGGGTGGGGTGGGGGTTCTGACCATGAAGGCAAAGTGCTGCTCTGCTGCCAAAGGGTTATAGTCTTACACAGTGTAAAGGCTGCAGTGGGACCAAAGCCGACTGTCAAGAGGTGGGCCTGTGACGGCTTAGGTCCGTCGTTCAAGGGAAGCTTTTAGGACGTCACCCAACATTTATTGTAATGATGTTGTATACAGGCAGGCTGGACCCAAGATGGCTCAGGTCCATCTGCAGAGTAAACGCAGCACAGGATGGTAAGAATCACGCTTGGAGTCGGACCAAAACCACTGTAGGACTGACCTTGCAGTATCGAGGGAGGGGGGAGAGAGAGAGAGAGAGAGAGAGCCATGTCCCAGCTCTCCGTCACCCTGCTTTCCCATCATTCTTGAGAAGTCCAGTAATTAGACTACATAGGCTAAATCTAAAGGATTGCTGACAAACAACAAATGACCTATCACACACAAGCAAAACCACTCAACGAAGTGGGGGGGAATATAAATAAACTGTGGTATGGTGCCTGCCACTGCTATCTTAATGGGATTTTCAGCATTATGAACATTGTTCTCAAAATAACAATTGAATTTATTTTGTTATCCTGCCCTGCCTTTTTGTTTTTATGACTATCAGCAAAGAGATAAAACAAAGTCTGCCAAAGCAATTAGGAATTAGACAGACAATGTGAAGTTATAGTCAATGAAAGCTTAATTTATTTGTAAAATAATAACACTTTTCTGTAGAAATAGGATTCATTCAGCACAACAAAAATGTATTTAAGCACTAGGCCGAAATAGATAAATTATGTTATTACTCAGATGTCTCCACAAAGACCTATTATTAGGCTTCTTGTAACACATAGGCAGGATAATGTACTTTAATGCTCCCTATATACGCTCAGAAAGCAGCTCCCTCAGATTTAACTTCAAATGCTAATTAGATGGTGAAGTTTGATACAGTAAGATAAGATGAATGCAGCACATCTCTGATAAGGAATAACCAGTGTCTAGCATTTAACTTTCTAAATATAGCTGTGAAAGAAGATACCGTTTATGGATCAGTGCCACAGAACTGGAACGGCTGAATATTAAACAGCTGTTTCAGTGTTTAAATCATGTGGGAACAAACAGGAGTTTTCATTTATTTTACAACTGGAAAAAAGGGGTCTGCGTTATCTTTAAAAAAATACATTAATTTGAAATGCAGTGTTTTATTGAAACTAACTTCTTTTATTAAAATGCATAAAAGGAAAATATCTTGCAGATCCAATTAAATACTTTTTGTTCTACCTCAGGAGCAATCTTGTTCCCAACAGGTACAGTCCTCACAATGCAATGAAGCAACACCAATTAAGTCTGGTACAGGGCTACGTGACTAGAGCAGCTAGTAGGTTTAAAAGAGGGGGGGAACCACATAATAAAATATAAACAACATAAAATAACTAAATGCACATCATAGCCTGACCTTTTCTGGTGTTTAACTGTTAAGACTCATTAAACTAGTTAAGAGAGCATTCTTTGTATTCCAATTCTATTTTGTGTGCCTTCCGGCAGGGATGGTATTTGAATTTCTCAGCAGTGACAACCATTTCCATTTTCTATGAGCAGTTACTATGTTGGAAATGTGATAAATATGCCCTGATGCAGGTTTCTGGCTTCAGAAACACCATGCATGCACAGAATACAAATCATGCACGCACTACCCCAGAGGAAATGCATAATGATTTTTTTTTCCTTTTAAAATAAAACAAATTGGTTTCACAATATTCTGTAAAATAGATGGAAAATATATATTTAGAAAAATCACAATATTGACAAATGTGGAATGTGGAAATATTGCTTGGGTTTTGATTCAATGCATGTAAGTAAGGTTTATCCATAAAATGCAATCACTAAACCCACAACTGCAAAAGCTACCATAAAGGAGAAATGGTTTCACACATCACAACACAGCCAGGTCAAATTACAGGCTACTGCAGCACACTCACATTCCTCACTCCGCATCGCAGATGAAACATGACCACGTTTTGCAATAGATGTTGAAACAAGTGTGTATACAATGCTCACAATCACCGGAGCATAAAGTTTACTGCACCGAAAAGTATTTTTAGCATACATGCCTAGTCATCCTAAAACAGTTCAATAATAAGGATAATACCTTCATAGTGCAAAATGAACACTTAAAATTACTCCGGAGTTCCCTTTTTAACTAGGCTATGAATGCAACTCATGGCTGCGGATAGTAGCAAGTCGTTATGTAATGTTTGTTATCAAATAAAAATAAGAGGAGTATTGTGCAATGTGCCTTTAGACTGCATTACAGTCAAAATAAATGTGCTACCTCTAGGGGTGAATTTAAAAACAAACTTGATATGGCCTTCTACAACTCAGCTAGGCTTTCTACTCTATAACCTTTTTATTTTGTTTTTCATGAACATGTTGTAATGGCCTAAACATTAAAAACATTTAGAAGTGAAATATTACACTGCAAGCTGTTAATTACCCAATTAAATTTAGCTTTTTCTTATTGATTTCAATGTTCTCTCTCTTCCAGACCTGCAAGCTATTTCTGGTGTAATGTAATTAGCTAGGTGCCATATTAGATGCAAGTTCCAAGTAAACAATAAGATATGAATATAAAATCTAAGCAAAGGGCTTCATGTTTTTAAATCAGATTCAATGAGCTGAATTTAGACACATTTTGCATTATGTTCTTAAAGACGGAACCAAACTGTATATGGACACGTGAAACATGAGAATGGCATCAGAAAAGATACAAATAAGTGTTTCTGAATCGCTTTTCATAAAAGTGAGGTGCGTCTGATAAGGTTGACAACAAGTGTGTATAGTAGAAGCATCATTACATGTCAATGAAAAGACAGTTTTAGCATAAACGAATAAAGCACCATGGTAAACTATAATCTAGTGCACCACTATTTGATTTCAAAATAACAATTACAAAATGTAGTACAAGATAACATGCATATCAAAGGATTAAACCATTATAACCGCTGTATCAAGAGAAGATGTTATTTTAAACTGCATTAACGTGATGATAGCTAATTAGAATTATATATGAACAATACATTACACAGAAATTGGCCAAGCTACTGGATGGGACTTGAAAGATGCTTTCCAAAACTCTAATCCTGCCTAAATTATTAAAAGCATATCACAGAGAAACATAAATATGTGAAACTCTGAAGAGACGGCTTGTGTTCCATGTTTATAAATGCCAAGTCTAGTTTCTGTGAGCTACAAAGTGCAAAATAATAATGAGTGTAAATAAAATCACTTTCACGAAGCTACAACAACAAAAAAAAGTTGAAAACTAAAACTACATACAAGCAAGAAATCAATTTCACAATACTTTGAACCAAGTGCAATATTATTCTCAAGACCAATCAAAGAGTAGTAATGCAGACTGGAAAGAATGCACATGAGCCGAAATAATCTTAAGCGACAGTCTCAAGAAGCCTCTATTTCCCATCAAGGTCAGCCTCATCAGACCGTCTCTGAGCGTTATTTAAGAAGCAGAGTGCTGGTAAACAGCCATCAGCTGCCTGACGCGTTCCAGCTTCCGCAGTTCTTAACCCAATATGAGACACTGAGGTTGCAAGCCCTGGGGGCAGCGTCTCCAAAAATAACACTGTTTTGAAGCTTTCCAGTCAAGCAGGAGATCAAATCAGAGCTTCATTTGTAATGACATCTCCAGTGGATTTTCTGTATGAATGTTGTTGTTTACAAAGCCTTCAATGAATTGAAAGTTTGTTATTATTTATATCCCCCCCTTGCTTTCGCTCCCGATCCCTGTTATGAGGAAACCCCAAGACTGCCACATGCCAGAATCCTACATTAATAAACCCCTAGATTTTTAAATTATGTGTGACTGAAAGTGTGTGTATATATGTATAGGTGGTACAAAAAAGGGTGTAGAACTATACATACAACACTTGCTTATGAATTTTTGCACAAGCCATTTCAAAACGAAATGTGACAGTGGACAGGTTTCCTGGCATCTTACATCAGTTACCGAGATGAACGTTGTTTTTTTCCCTTGCAGAAATGTATGATTGTAGTTACCATGGCTCCAAAAGAGAAGACAAAATATAATGACCGTGTATCCATAGTTACCTTTCTGAAAGGATGTTCTGTGAGGAAAACTATAAAAACGGTTACAATTTTAATGAGAAAGCTGACAGCAAAAGATCAATTATTTTGCATGTTCTTGAAGTTAACCGATTTACAGCCAAACTAATTTAGGGGATTAAGATTTCTCCTTTCTAAATTGTATTTCAGTCCATTTGTCAGGTGGCCCCAGAATTGGACCACGAGTTTATATACACAAGCTATATCAAAGGTCAACACGCAGTAACATAATATCTTATGAGAATTCAAATTAAAATAAAAACAATACACCAGCAGTGACTTTTCTTATGGACGTAAGTGTTCCACTCTCTTCAGATTCGATCACAGAAGTCAGACAGGATCACATATACCACTGCACACATACCTTGCATTAGAAGCTAAAATAAACTACAGACTGCAAAATACAGGGAACTGCAGTTTGTCATTTTTTAACAGAAAACAGGATAAATCAGTCCTGTGGAAGATCCCCAGGACCACGTAAGATAACAAATAAATCCATAAAAAGGACTTTCTTTTAAAACAAAAATTCTGACAGAGAGGAGACAGAGGCCTGCATTCATACATGAATCAAAATAATAAAAATAATGATAATATTGTAGATTCTCAGATAAAAAGCCAAGTTTGCTAATTGTGTGGAATGGGGATTTGCTGACAAACCCGCTTCGTGCACTTTGTTGATATCGCACCCTCGCTCGCATTACCATGCTAACATACATCAACTGAGCGATAGATGCACAAAAAACATAATTCTTAGGAGGGCTTATAGGATTACAAAACTGCACATCGTGTATTGTGTGTATGTATACCATATCGTTTGCATCTGTACAAAGGCATACACACAATCTAAGGCGGAAGCAGCGTGTTTGTGACAGTGTTCACAGATGCTTGTCCTTGCTGGAACGTTCTTTGATGTGGAAGTGTACACATTTTGCATTAATAAACACTACCACGGATTCAGAATTTGATAAGCTGGAGCACATAATAGAAAAGTGCTACACAAATCACAGGACATGAGAAAAAAAAATACATCTGATAGAAAACCGTGCGCAATCTAAAGCACAAATACAGCACAGTACATCCACACAGACAATCTGCCGTTGAAATGAAGTGCGATCAGCACAAAGGAAAAACCCTTGCAGTTGTATCTGTTCCATTTCATTTTCTGGCATACACTCATAACTTTTCCCACATGCGATGAGCTTCGAACTGTATTTTTTCTAAATAAGATCAGCCACTTCAGCTCAGGAAGGAGGTAATTATTCGCATGATTTAGTACATTGTAAGCTCATAACAAACTTGTGCATCCTAGTGCATTTTATTTCAGAAAATCTGCTCTGTTACTTCTGCTGACTAAAATGGCGCACACAGGGCCGAAATTCCGAATCACACGTTAAGCCCTGACTGCAACGTTTTTGCTTTTGTTTTTTTGCTTTTCTACACTGTGCCGTCACGTTTCATATTCAACTAAATGTTTTATAGAAATACCTAAACACCCCTAACTAAATGTTATTTCTGTATGGCATCTTTAATCTGAACAAAACATCAGTAGGAAATTCACAACTTATTTTAATGCCACACTTCCATGTTCGTGCTGTGCCATATGTACTGCATTATTCATGACCTCGGCTGTTCATATGGGTATTCCAGGTAGAGCAGAGTTCAGAGAAGACCCTGCTGTAATACACAAGGGACCCCAACAGTGTGCACAGTGTGAGAACTTCATATACACAAAGATGTACTGTAAGGACTACGAGAAAAAACTTCACTTTCTTCAGTAACAGCAAACAGAGTTGGATTAACGCACTTCAAATTTATGAGTTTGTCTACAATAACAGAAACGGCACTTAACCAAATCAAGCAGCATTACAAAAGTGTCACAAGCCAAACAAATGTTGGCTTACATGGACCGTAAGCATGTCTGTAATTCAGAAGGGTTTTCCATTCCTATAGCGAGATATAAACATGAACAAGCTAAATGTCAATACAGCGACCATATTTGACTGCAGCTAAGCAAAATAGATAATTTTAAGAACATACAGCTTTCGTCTTGTACAAATATGGCCAACGCACCTTTAATCTGGAAATCTCAGATGCGACTGCAACTCGTAGAAATGTCATGTTAGCAAAGGTGATGCGTACACATCTAGTCACGAAACAAAGTATTAAAGAGGGAGGAATACATTTGTGAGAAAGGCTGTTAGCGATTACTACGTGTTAGTATTGCAATCAGGACATTTCTTCAGGCAGTGTTAATAAAACCACAAAGGTAAGTGTTGTCCCCTAACTAGCAAGTTCAATGTCATACATTCACATCCATAGAAAATATGCATGCTTGACAAAGACGAGAAATACAGACAGAGTTTCACACATTTCTGCAATCTTATAATTACTCGGCCGACGACTCAAGAGAAATAAATAAAGCATAACCAAATAGATGACCTATTGCCCTTTTTCTTCAGGTTTAAAGTCTGATGTTCACCAAGCAGGATAAAATATAAATATATATATAAAAAATTCAATTCAGGATAGTAGTGAAGAGAGAAAAAAAAAAAAGAAAGAAACACTGCATGGGGTAAAGCTGTGACAGTCAACAAAGCAGCAGGACAATTGTGTTTAGTTTTTTGGTCAAGTTTACATTTGCACATTTCTGGCCTACTTAGGCAAATAATTATTCTTTGAATGGCACAAATTACTTGAAACTGGAAACCAGCACTGAGAAGACTACATCTGCATCATAGTCAGCAATAACAACAAGAAGTCCTCTACCAGTGGTAAGTCTGAATTGAACCTGTTGTCTTGTAGGTGATGAAAACGCATGTAATAACCTCCATGCCAAACAATTAAATAATTATATATATATATATATATATATATATATACATACATACATACATACATACATACATACAAGACCTTATATAAAAGGTCATTACATAACACTAATTTGAACCTCTTCTCAATCTAAAAACACAAGAACTACAGACCTTGTGATGATCTTAAGATCCCCTTAAGTTGAACAAATGCAGGTCACATGATATCACGTGAGAAGACGGATTAGGAAAACTAAAGGGATTTCACTCTGGCAAAGAAAATGTAAACCGCTTACATTTGGTCTTGTACTTTTTTTCTTTATTACAAAACTGTAGACAATTACTTTTTTTTTTTTTTTTAAGAACACATTTTACAAAGCATTTCAATCCCAAACCTTTGCATTTTTTCAACACAGCTAGTATGTCTATAGCTATGTTCAGTATTTGTCTTTTAAGAGAGACAAACACACACATGTATAGTAAGGCGGTATTCCCTGAGCAACTGACAAATTCAAATTAAATTGAAAAGATGGTGGTGAATCAGTTTAATCAGTTTTTGGACTGATAAACTCTTGAGATTAACTCCAAGCATAAAAAAATTAAATAAAAAAGGAACAATCACCTGCAAGAGACATGCAAACATGAATGTTCAACTAGGAGTGTTTTTTTGTGTGTGTTTTTCATTTTTATTTAGGTAAGGATCTGATGTACCATGTGATTTAACGCAGAATACAGACAGGCTATTAATCAAAGCAATGGCAATCTGAGGAGCACTCTGTGTATAATATTCACTCACTCTTAGCTTGACTACATCAGCCATTGCCTAACTGTGCGACCTTGACCCCAGCAATGCTTACCCAGGGAATTTACTATAGGTTATCATGCAGCACACTGCACAGAGATGTTTCCAGAGCCAATTCTGAGCAGAATTAACTTGATCATGCATGAAACGAAGCAATGCAAAACGGGGACTAGTGCTCTTCTGGTAGGGATTACTTCCCTCCATGAGCAGGAATTCTAAACATAAATGTGCAGAAATAGCCAGGGAATGGTAAACCTATGGAAAATAAGTCACTGCTGGCAGTAAAAAAAACATTGCACTGAATCTGGCATCAGTCCCTGATTGACAGATGTTCCTAGGACCTTATTTATTTATTATTCGATAAGACTACAGATCTCTGTAAATCATTCATAATAAAACCGTAGAGGCAAGAAGAGACCGCAAAACATTACTCTTTCTAAACAGAAAGCAACAACCATTACCTTTTAAGCCCCAGTGCTGGATACAGTCATCTCTAATAATCCACTACGCACCTGTTTAACTTATTTCTAACAAAGACATCTAGGCCTATTGATCATGAGTCTCTTACCCACAATGCCACAGAAATGCCATTATCTACTTATATAAACATAATATTCATCCACTAATTCAAGTTAGCAGTAAGTATTAACAAAACTATTAACAAAAATAAATATATGAAGAAACAGAATACATACTAATTAGGCCTTGTAATCACCAAAAGGAAGTCAGTATAAAATACATAAAGATAGAAGATTAATTAACAATATATCATGTTTATGAAAGCAAACTAAATCTCATTTCAGAGATGAATAACATTAACAACATAGGCAATTACTCATCTATTTTTGCTGTCTTTCATCATTCTCCCTGCTGTTATCATGCATTTTCAGAACAAATAGACAACTATTTGGTATATCATGTAGATCAAATCTTTTTTTATTTTTATTAAGGTCTTAAGGAGGCATACAACAGCCACTGCTGGTGTAAGATTTATTCCCCTACATATGGTAGGTTTTGCATAATCCTCTTAAAAACCTGAACTACCCTGAGAAATCATTGCGCTTTGTTCTCTGGATTCTCTCGGTTAGCTGATCGGTACAATGTTACACATAGACATGTGTGGGTACGTAGTTTGGCCAAGCATGAGAAGATTTAGCCAATAAAGTGGATAGATGAGATGATTAGGCAATCACAGTTGTGGGATTTTGTCTACCAATTAATTGTTTCTTAAATGTGCATTCAAGTGTCTATCAGACTATGTATTTGTATAGGTTTACACTAGTATTCAAAACTTTAAAAACACACATACAAGACAATTCTGCAACTCAAAGAATGATATGCAACACATTACTAGGTAATAACTGATCATTTGTGCCATCTATCCCATCCACAGTGCAGGTTAGAAGCAGGGGAGAGAGAAAAGGTAAAAGAGTTAACAAATACTTTAGACAGGACAACTGCATTAAAAATAAAAAAAAGTTTAAGACAGTATACAAAACAGTCAGTGTCAGTTATCTATAGTATGACCTACACAGTAGGATTTCAGATGTTTTTTTTTTTAATTTAACAATAACTAAAGAGAAAACAAGTCACTCAAGCCTGATGCACAGCATATGTCACTGCAGTAATATGGATGGCACTTTTTATGATGTTCAGTGTACATCAACACAGCTGCGGCCTTCTGTAGAGATGAACCACACACAGCTTGTTGGTAAAAACACTCTGGATAATGAAGTGCAGGTTCAGTGTTTTTTTTTTTTATTCTTTAATGTTCTAAATAAAAGGAATCATATTTTATGACTAAAGAACATAGAGGAAAAAAAAAATCTAGGTCAAAGAAAGGGTGATGTACAATAAATAATAGTAAGCATGGAAAACATGACCTTGTTTGTGGAAGCACTAGAATAAAATGTTCCTGTCAATCAGGCAGAGTATTCCTATAGCACCTTGAGGATTGTTGTGCTACTGTCTATCAGGTACAGTACTCATAATAACTCTTCTGGGATCTTTTATGTACTGGGTTAGTGTTCCTTTAACTCCAAGAGTTTCCTTTCACAGGCACCTTCTAATGTTTGGCTTTCAAGCCAAGCTGAAGACAAATGATACCCTGACAACTGATGTGCATGGTTGAACAGGCTGGTACAGGTGTGGGGAGTGCTCTGGCGCTCCACCCTGCCCTTTGGGTGGCTTAACCAATCAACCAAAATATTGTGAACATTAAAGCAGTCTGAATTCAAAGACAGCCCCCCCCATGCTCCTTTTTAAATCTGCTTTTGCAATGTTCTGTGGGGGGGGGCAGTGATACACACTAAACAGGTCTTTAATGAAATGTAAACTCAACCCTCGATTGTAAATACAGCAAAATCGGAAGGCGGCTGTTCAAATGGTATTTATGTGTTCAGCAGAGAGCTCAAATCCATGCAGACAGACCTGCTCCCTTCATTACAAACTCCATAGCAGGAAAGAAAACATTAACAAGCATTAACTCACAGAACTATGCACAGCTTGTTCACCGTCTGTGCAAGTTTCTGGCACAAGAATTAACAGGCTTGCCATGATTTTAGAAAAGCGGTTGTATGTGCCATAACATTCAAATCCAAGCCATGCCAAGATAAGTGGGCTTTGCACAGTCATGTCCCTCACTCCCAAAAATAAAAGGCCAAGTACTCAGAGTAATACGCCATTTACAGCGCTCGAAGACCATTACAGAAACTTCTCCTGACAACTAAAGATAATGAGAAGCCCAATCAAAGTCCAACTTACAGCAACTTATGCATCAAATTACACAAGCAAATGATCATTATTATTATTAGACTCTTAGAATGTGATGCTAAACTTTAAATTAGCATCACATTCTCTCTAAGTTCACCTACAAACTAACCCACCACAGATGTTGACCTGGTGGGTCTGGTGCCTACATGTGAAGATTCCAGAGGTGATATCACCAAGGATAGGACAGCTCCTCTATTAGCACAACTTTCTAAGCAAACACAGAAATATAATTACTAGGATTTATACAAACATGGACATACAAAAACAATTACAAAGAACTAGGAATGCTGCTGGTCGTAAAATCTTCAATCATGTTCATTTAAAGCGCTCTATTCTGCTCTTAAAAATACAATTGTACATTTGTAGACAGACAAATTATTCTGGAAACTCCCAAATCAATTATGTTCAAAATTTGAAAAAAACAAAACTATTAAAATTAACTGTAGCATCCTTATTTGTTTACAGGACTAGATGATAATATGATAACATGAGTTTCTGTGTTGAACCATTTGAAGTCTTTCAACATTCTTTTTAGGTTTAAAACCATAATGGTAGAGTCTATCTGTATTCAGAATGTCATTTAGTAGTTAATTCATTGGTAGGACTATTTCTAAGTGAGCAGGTTAAGCTGAAATGGAAACTAATTTTGTGCTTGTTATGCAAATGTGCACTATTAACGTAATGATATACTTTTTGTTAAATAACCACTGTGCCGTACTACAGACATGGAAATTGCTCTTGTACTGAACACATATTGCTCACCTGGGCCCAGTGAGCAAGTGTTTATTTAGACAAGGCATGTTGAGCTGTGTAACCTTTGGCTGTTTGTAGGGCTTAGTGTGATTGCCTGCTACAAATATGAAGCTCAAAAGCAGACATTTCAAGACTTGTACAATTTAGTGATAAGTCATAACAAGCAATGAATAATCACAGACATTTACTCCTCACATTGGAATGGACACAACAGCTCCCAATATTGTTGTTAATTAAACTAAATTATACACTGTACATAGCAAATAAGACATATGCAAGATAAATGCACAATTACAATTACAAATACAGTTGTTTTTTTTTCATTTTTAACATGTGCTGACTGTGAATAGAACTGAAAAACAATGAGCGGTCCATTTCCACAGAGCTCAAGGTATTATGCAGATACTGCAGTTCTGTCACAACAAGCAACAAAACATTTAATTTCGGATAATGATCCAAGCAGAAATTTAGAAAGTGTTAAGAGATGTCATTAATGTGTTAAAACAGTTTAAATTTCAACAAACAAATACATTAATTCCATAAAAAAGCAATTCCACTGCTGGTTTGTTTCATAACACTTGGATTTCAAGTGGCAGGCAGGGCTGACACGAGGAACACAGACTTCTGCAGCTTATAATGACATTCTGCGTTGCTTCATGTCATTAGTCATTCAGAAGGAGAGGCCAGGATATGGTTTACTGCAGACCATTCCATGCAGATTTACCTGTTCAGCCACCAAGAACTAGATGACACACAAAAGGGCAATTCAACTATTAATTTTGTTCTAAATATTTAATTCATTCATTAATCCAAGGTCCCTCCTATTTAAGAGTTACCATGAAACAAAAAGGCAGAAACTATTAATTTTCGGTTACCTTTATTCTTGATTTATGAAGGACTAAAATTAACGCACCATTATACCTGACATCTGTCCGTTTCCTAGGCCAAAACTGATTTGACACTAGTAAAAGCAGTTTAACCAGTCGTCTGTATCAGAGTAGTCATATGATTATTTGACTTATTAGAAGTAAAACTTGCACAGATGGTGAGGGGGAAAGCATAATTAAGACCTCAATATTTATTCAAAATCAAAAAATTCTACTTCCCATCTACAATATAATCTATGGTAGTCCTAAAATATAAATCGACAGCGCAGCTCTATTTTAACCATCTGTCCTGAAGCAGATCTAAATACCACAGGTCTTTAACAAAGTATTATTCCCACAGGTGTTTTCCCTCTAGGAGATTTATTAACTACCCCCTCCCTTCCTTATTTCCAACACAAAATGCAGTGCAAGGATGTGCTGGAACAACTTTGCAAGTTAAACAGCAAGAGTCTAAATCAGACCGCTTTTAGGATCATTAAAACTCACCAGAGACTAGCAAGCATCTTGTTTGAAGTGACAAAGCCTATTAGAATTACTTTCACATTCATGTTTAATATTAATGCAACCAAACAAAAACTACTAAATAAAGTTAGTTTCCTTCCTTATTCTTTCTTTATTAAGGAATTTCAAAACAATCAATAGCAAATAAAAGCTACATTTTTCATTCAATGAAAGTAAAATTAACACAGACAACCAAGACTGCTCAGCTGACAATGAAAAATGAGTTAGTTGGATTTAGTGTTTAGATCAGAACATGACCGACAGATTACACAGGATTAACTAAACTCGAAAACCAATGACAAACTGCAGATATTCTGCATTCACAGGTATAATCAATTCCCTCTTCTTTAAATAAAGATGTTTAAACATCCAATCTGTGTTTTCCAGGTTTCAGGAGTGCTGTGCTGTAGTTAGACTTCTAGTAAATAGAACAAAACATTCTTTTATCAATGAGCATCTCATGACCAATGAACCAGAAAAACAGAAGCTGAATGAAAATCCTGCTCATTCACCCAGGGCAGAGATTTTGCTTTGTGGGGTTAATCAGTACAATCAGCCATGTGGGGTTAATCAGCACAATTCCCAACAACTACTCAAGAACGCCGATCCAGAATAATGGAACAGCTCAGCTGATGACAGTTAGTGCATCTATCATGCGCGATAAAAAATTAAATAAATAAAAAAGGACAGAGAAATCTAAAGAATAACGAGGGGGGGAGGAAAAAGAAACCAGAGTATTCAAAATCCAGCTTCACATACGTCTCCCTCCCCCATAGTCAACACGAGGCAGACATTTAATCACCTCCCACTGTTAGAGTCACCCAAGATAACCTTGAGCAGTAAAATGTGCTTCCCAGTGTCCAGCCCCTGCATCTAGCACACACAACAGGAAGCAGTCGGGCACCGCCACCACCGCGTGATGCTTTTCATAAAGGGAGTCTCACCCACGATGAAGAAAACATCACCTACTATAAAACTGTTCATCTGATGAGACAAAGGTGCTTCCACTAGGATGGCTGAATCAGTAAACATGCATTACAAAAACATCCAGTATTACAGAATAACAAGGTTCCATTTCGGATTAGTACAGTGACTTTTAGTCACTGTGTATTTGATGCATTTAATATTAGACGTGACATCAGCGACTCGGCTCAGCTTGACTCTCCAATGTAAAACCAACTCGAGCAAACTAGGCCGCAGCGGTTAAAGAACAATATTAATACAAATATCAACGATTAATGCATTTTATCTGTAAATGTCAAACGGAATACAGACAATTACAGTAATGAAAAGCAAAGAACACTGATATTAAATCAATATAAGCAATTACAAGTGGTTTTCCCCATAGCAATTTTTTGTCTTTTAGGGAAATCCTTAATCTTCAAGATTAAGACGCATAAAATACTTCTGTTTTGAATTTAAAGTTGTCAGAAAACTAGAGCCAAGTTGTTTTGTTCTTCTCACACACTCACACACACCCTAACTATGACAATGCCAAGTATGAAACACAGCAGGGTATTTAAGTCTCTTAATGGAAGACAGATTTCAGTTCAAAGTCCTCAGGCCAAACTTCACCAAAAACAAACAACTGCAGTTGGAATGGAAACTTCATTTCCAATTTCTGAAATAAACAAAAACGGATCTATTGTCATAATGCAAATTTCCTCCTTGGTTTCCCCACACTACTCCTCAAGCCTAATAATCCAAAACACATGAAATTAACATGAGGTTGTTTATGCGTTTTTAATACAAGTCACCGTATAGAGGTAAATCTAAATAAATGTTACCCACCATCAGGTTCTTTGGGTTAAGGTTTTCAGCTCACATTCACAACACAATGTGTGTTGAAAGAAGCATGAAATCCACAGAAGACGGGTGAAATGAAATAAAGGCGTTGGTTTTTGGATTCCTCATTGTTCCACACAATGGCATTCACCTGTGGCGTGAGCGCCATTCAAACAGACTTTCATCTTTTAATTGAGCCTTTCAAAGTTCAATTAAGTAATTATTGAACTCAGTGAAACAGAACCCTGAACAGAAGGGAGAACAAAGCAAGTATCAATGGTTTAGGTGATAAACGGCACCAGCCGTGCTTGCAATGGGGCTCCCAGAGACAACTATCCAGACCTGGGAGGGGAGAAGATGCATGTTGTTGAAATAAAATAGCACCCGTACACTGATATTCTCCTCACAGTTTCTAATGAGCCAAGAAACGGATCAGCTTTTCAAGCTTTCCTACATCTTTGCGAGGATAAAGTAGTTCACACTCGCCTGTACATTTGAATTGCTCGGTGGCTGAACAGGCATCCCGAAGGTCTCTAGCTGGAAATGTTGGTCCGTTTCTTGCTTAAATAAAACTTGTTTGGAGCATATATGCCTGTGTGTGGGTAATATAGATATATATATTTTTTTTTAACACAGCACCTATAAGATGCTGGATATAAATGCGTTTTTTTATTAACTTTAAAATTACAGGTCAAAAGCAGGGCAAAACACAAACACTGATGTTTTCAGCTCTATTGCCCCAAACCTTCAAATTAAGGAAAACCAAGAATCACATTTTAGAGCATAATAGTGGAGTTGACAAATTATACCAAGACAATAAATTATCCTACACATATGGTTTCATGAATGGGCCCAGACCTTTCACACAGAATTGTGACCCAGTTCTCCTGCCACGGGACATGACATTTGGGGATATGGGCAATCGAAGCACCCTGTGAGCTTTCACCGTGCAACGCAGCGGGTTTCCCCGGACAAAGGGCAGAGTTCAGACTATCAGGCTGGTGCGGGATGTCACACCTCTGCAAGCCATGCCACTGCTGCTCGCTGTGGCCTGGGTCACGACCACCACAGCACCCTTAAAATAGACTGCCTGACTAAGCAGACCTATCAACTACAGGAAACAAAATACAGGAAAGAGTATTTACCTTGCCTTCACATTTATTCTTTAAAATGTTTACAGTTAGTGGCCCACTCAACCCCACACACTGAAGACAACCCATCGGTGCCCAGTTCAATATACAGGTTCACACAGAATACCAAACAGTCACACTGCTAATCAGACAACAATATCAAAAGGATTATTGGACAACTCCAGCACAAAAGTCTTTTCAGACTACCTCCCACACTCGTCTCAGACCACATTCTGCAGATAGCCCCCTCCCGAACTCTAACCAATCTCTTCTTTCAGGCCTTAGGGGAACGTCCAACAGAGGACTGGGTATTGCAAAAGCAAACAGAATTCCAGATGAACTGCTTGAACAGGATGTCAGACTGAGCCTACAGAAATCCCCCTTCCCCACTCTGGAACAGAAATAGAAAAGGAAATATTTGTACATTCTTCACAAAAAAACGACTTTCTAAATCTAAAACATCTTCACCAAAAATAACAATGGATTGACATTGAAGATATATTTAAAGGCACAGGTTACTTTCCTGTTGCAGGATGAAAAACGCATCAGAAACGCTTTAAAGACTAAACGCTTTTTAAACATTAACACTCCGTAAGCTACAGCACAGCTTAAGAATTAGTACTGATCTTTATGTTTGGTTTATCTTTGCATCAATACCTTAAAATGAAACAGGAATCTTTTTTAAATCTGATTCTTTATGGCACTCAGTTTGAAACATGAAAACCCTTTACACTGCACTTTTAACAAGTATCTAATTCATTTGGCACAGTTATTTCTCTATATTACCATCATCCACCAAGACATCTAAAATCAAGTGAACATGAAGAAATTATCTGGAGGGTCAAACAAGGCCAAATAAATAACTTATAAACTAAAACAAAAACACCTGAATCCTCTGGTTTTCAACGTCATTAACTTATGCATGACAAATAAGATTGATTTCTGTATTTTTCCATTAGTACAGCAGAAATCTACATTTTAACTGTGAAGAGAGCATAAGTTTTGCTCTCCCTTTTAGTCTCCTCACATTTCAGGAACTGTACCCTACATTTAATTCAGAATTTTACATCCAGCCAAGATGTTTCAGCTTTCAACATCTGAAGAAATATAGATACACTGAATTAACACACATACACACACATATAAACAAACATTAATATATATACATAAAACATATAGATATAGATAAAAACACACAAAAATAAATATATACACACACAAACACACACATTTACTTTTAAATACATTTCAGAGTGATCACTGTCTTAATTGATTGTTTCACCTACTATAAGAGGGCAATATATACAATACAATTTCGTCCTGCCAACAAGTTTTATTAGTAAATAAACTATTACAACGATGTTCACTTCATGTCTGACAGACCCAAGGAACATAAGATTCAACAGCCAACCACCACCTGCAGGAAATAAAAATATAGACTAGCAAATGCTTGTATCGTCAATTTATCCAGTGCATACTTTCCTGAAAACACAATGCCCTGCCCTTTCCTGCAGGCTTGCTGGTAAGCTCAGAGAAAACAGAGCCGCCACTGTTCACTCCAAAATCCCACAACTGGGCAACCAACACTGCGCCATCCCTTTAAGCTGGTCTTGAGGGACTTGAATTCACAGAACATACCCAACATCCTGCATTAGAGCTTAACGTGCCAGCTGTAAAGGTTTTAAAGTTCACTTTATATACAATTTTGTTTGCTTTGTTGTTTCCTCGAATGCTGACACTAAACTCCAAAAAATAAATGGATCCCATGTCTTTTCGGTTGAAGGAAAAAAATGATATGCTGCAGAGTGGGATATTGGCAAGTTCATTTTAGAACGGTCATCGAAGAGATATTTTTTCATCTTTGCATAAAATCAATATCACTAATGTGTTGGCAGTGCACTTCTATTATCATGAGCGCAGAATTAATCTGAAGTAATTTATCAAACTGATAAAGAATTACCTTTATCATTTAAATTCCTTCACACATTACATAATTATATTTAACAAAGGTCCGCAAATGACTTGTGAGTGTGTACGTGAAAATAAACCTTTTAATCACTTACAGTGCATGCATTATGTCCTCATTTGAGACCAGAAGCAGTTCATTCCCCATGGGAAGCTAGGCCGGCATTTCATTTAATGAAGGAACCTTTCTACCAAAGACATTTCCCAGAACCATAAATTAAAGCACATTGTCATGCAAACCCTGCTGTGCTGCTTTAAAATCATTTAAGTACAATGATATTTGCATAAGAATATCAGAATATGTTTTCTAATAACCATGTTTTTATATTGATAGGACCCCCCTGCTCTGAAGTGATTAAGTGTTTGCTCATTTAAATACGTCAATGATTTAATTTTTAGCATCTTGTTTCAGATATGCGGTTCTCCATCGACATAACAAGGAAAAAGCTGTCTGGTCGGCAGATCACGCTGCGCCTTGGCAGAATCTCAAACATCTGCTAAAGGTCAAGTTTCCACTGTATGGAACCAATCAATGGAGCCATAGAACACTCCCAGTACCACAAGAAGTTCTAAACAAAGAATACTGTTTCACATAAGAAAGGAATCTTGCCCTAAATTTGAAAGAAAACTCATGTTACAGATTGACTGTCCCCCAGGCAGATAACCTTCAGGACGTCACATGCTAGGACACACAAAAATGCTGGAGAAAAAGACCATTTCTACATTAATAGAAATCTGAATTAATGTCTGTTGCGCTGTGAATAAAACTGTGTGATGTTCAATGGGATACGTGGTATTTAATAGCTTCTAGGTCACTCAAAGACTGTCTAGTTTCAAGTTTCCCACTAAATAGGCTATTGCTAAACTGAATTGTTGAAAATCAGGGAACCCTCTTAAAATATAACCATTTAAAATGTTAGTTATTTTAAATAGCAAGCTATTCACATAATGACTCATCTTAGACTTAGAGCACGCATCAAAAAGGATAAAACAGAGGTCAGTATTCCCATCTCATTCTTATATATGTATAGCATATTTAGTTCATTCTTAAAGCCAAGATGAAAAAAAATGTATTTTAAATTTATATACATTAAAGAGTAATTGAAAAAATAAGCAATAAGAAAATGTAAAGTGCAGTACTGGTTAGACAAAAACATTTAAAGATTGCAAAATTAACTGTAGAATGCAAGAGGAAAAACAAGAAAATATCCATCCAAAGTTTCTTACATGCATTTTTCAAACTGAACCATAAGTCGTCCACTGCCTTATCCAAAGAAAGCAAGACTCCAAGCAGTTTCGGCTCCCAATCATTTAGATGTAGCTCATGGAGTTCTAGCTTTAAAAGGTGCGTCATAGTAGTAACATGTTTTCTAATTCACGGGTGTTGCTTTCTTAGCCTCCGGCATAACACACTAAATAAATGCTCCACTGCACAGACTCCTTAAGATTCCAGCAAACTGCCTGAGAGCCATGACAACAAGTACAAAGAAAAAACAAGTCTTAAACTCATTTGTTTTCCAGATGTGTTCTTAACATGCCTCCATTTAACTTAAATAGTGTCTTGAAACAAATGACATAACTTACATAGAATAGCAAATTTTTAAGCAAAATAACACTGCAGAGGGAAATTATATATTAAAAGAAAACATTATGTAGAATTATGTTGAAATATTTATCCATACAATTATCAACAAAGCATTAAGCACAACAAAAAGTGTTTTAATTTTACTTCCCAAAATAAAATACTTAAATATTGGTTGTATTGTGTGTGTGTGTGTGTGCATATATATATTAGGTACAAGCTAGTATTTTGTGGATGGAAACCATATATTTAAGTAATGTGCGTTATATTGGTGATTTTGCTATCCATTAAGTATGAAATTTGAAACAATATTTTGCTTGTCTATGAAACAATGTCCTTCTGGGTAAATTTCTACACTTAATTATAATGTAATGCAACTAAATACTACTACTAGTACAGCATCCTTAAGAAAAACACTAGCATGTCCTTCATGGCAATGGGAAAACATTTCTAGTGGTGCTCTTTGAGTAGCACTCGATTTATTTGATTTGCAGAACTATGCACTGAAAATGGATATACAGTTTGGTCTAAACGAAACACATCTGGTCTTGCTTAAGGCCATATTTACCAAAAGCAAAGCAGAATCGGTACAAAGAGATAGAGTCGGAGGCCTGGATTGTTTCACATGTCGGCTCTACCTCCCGAACAGATGAATGAGGCAGTTTGTGTGTTAGAGCTCACAATTTGCTGAATTTAGCAGGAAAATTAAGAAAAACATTGCAGTTCTTCAATAGTCATTAAATATCTATTCAATGTTCTCTTCCATGAGAAAGAAAAACAATATTTATTCTCACTAGGTGTAGTCACACCCCTCGTGTGTGCACATTGCACAGATTTAATGAAAATACAGAACTGGGCCATGTTTACACAAGAAATGACGCTCCATAAGGAATATCCGGTGGGGCAGGAAGTGGTACTGGTGGATTTCGCAACAGGGGGGACTTCTTTCTTCATGCAATAATAACAAACACTGTGGGAACTGTCCGGCAAGAGAAAAGTAAGGACTCGTCTGCTCTGATTGTGCAAAGGACACTAGAAGAAATATCTGAAAATCTATCAATAAAACAAACGTATGAAATGGCCATGTTTACATTTCCTAGACATTACATCATTAATAATATTATATACATAACATACACACACTGTCAAGCCATGAATAAATGTATGTCACATTATTCCCTGCAGGGACAGAGGGAGCATTCTTAATGAGTTTTAAAACATTTACGTCTGAGCACATGTACATGATTGCATGTGGGAGTGTGTGTGTGTCCTGGAATTTACTGATGAAACAGGATTTGGTTTTTCGCATCAAAGTGTCTTTAGAAGGTAGTATTGCCTGTAGATGTGTGAGGAGGTACTCAAAAACAACACACTGGCATTTGAGGATTCTTACAAAAAACACTGAGACAGAATTTAAAGAGTTAAATATGAGGTTGTTCAGCCAAAGAAACCTCTCATTCCCTCAGCTAAGCTGTTGTTGCTATGGAAGGTTTTCTGCCCATTGGTGAAAGAGCCACACTCCAGCTGCTGTCAGAAGTGAAGGTCTAGTAAACCTGTTAAGGGTTTTTTTTGAATAAAATAAAATAAATGAATTTCATGTAATCCAGTGTTACACTGCTACAATTAATACATTTAAAAAAAAAACACTTTAATCTCATATAATTTAGGAAAAAACAAATAGTATCAATCAATCAATGAAGTCAGTTCCATAATATAAATCAAGATTCAGAGAGATCCCGCATTTATAGGTCAGAGTGTGTGTAGACCAGTCTTTATTAAATCATGATGTTAGCCGTTTCAGAGAATAGAAGTTTAACGTGATGACGTTACTAAAAATATATTACATCATCCAGAACAAGGCTTGAAAATGAGTCACTACAATCTCTATCAGGCTGAGAAAATGTGAGATCTATAAATAAAAGGTTTGCTTTATTATTATTATAGTTAGGAGGATAAAATCATGTTTCAGCATAGATTCAATAAAGTGCCTCTCTATGGTTTGATGTTCACAGTCTGTCCGTGCTGCCTGGTTTATATCTTATCATTTTAAATAAGCAATTAGAAGATAGGCCTCACAGAATGAATGTGTACGGCAGGCTTTATGCAATAACTGCGACGGTCCCCATTTGCTCTGTGCACGGGGTGATTGACTACATCTGCATTCGACCTGAGGAAATACTTCACTTGACAAATAGAACCGTAAAAGGAGAGGTTCGAAAAACACCAAACCCTAACCTTGAATCCACCAGCTAGGACACCAGGGTCTTCATTAAGAGGCAGCGCAACTCACAGAATATAAATGAGTGTTCCAGCCAGCTAGCATCATTTCACAAAACCAGACCGTGAGGCCCAGACAGACGTATGCTAGAAACAACCTGTGGGTCATTCCGGGTCAAGGGGACTAAATTCAAAGGAGACAAGCCATCCTTGTAAGGTTAGTGACACACAAGCTACATGTGGCTCTTGAGTGGGCAACAGTACACAAAACAAGTTCCTTAAGAGACTTGATCCAAACACCTAATACAAATATGGGAATAGCACTGCTAAGCACAACACCTTACTTTACTCCTCTTACTCACAATTACAGATGTAATAAACAATCTTTGTACCCCTTAAAATTACAAAATGTATAAACACACAAAGATCAATAACAATAATTCACCCAGCCTAAAGAACCATGCCTGTGTAATGTTTCAAAGGCCTTGCAATCAATTTGGTTTTCCCTTGCTGGGACTTCGGAAGCAAAACTTTGCCATAATTATTACCTTCATAATGGACCTTTTTGTTTTTTCATTATAGACTTAAATCATATTAAAGATAAATTCCATTTAGTCACAATTTACACCCATAAAAAGAAAGCCCAGTGAGAAACAGACACTACCATTAAGGGAACATAATGCACAGCCATTAGTAAACAGACCTTGGCTGTTACTCAGAAGAGCAGTGCAAAACAATCTCCAGGAAAAGACTCAGGAGCTGGGATTCCCGTCAGCCTTTATGAGGCCAAGAGTTGCTTTACCAATTCCTGCTGTACCTAGAAACCAAATACCACTCCCGTGACTGTAACATTATTTTAAAATGAGTGTTCGGTGGGGAAAATATAGGGTTTTAATATAATCTGCTCTGACGATAAGTAAAATACAAAGCACAGCTCTGTTTTATTTAATAGCCTTCCACAAAAGGAAAGTTAATTTCAGTTTGCAAACACGACAACTGCTAGAATGGACTGTGGCTCTCTCACAGATACAGCTGGCCAGTTCTCTAAAGCTAGCAGTGCCTGGATCAACCCAATCGCCCACTGGCACGCTCCACAGCCGTACTGAACCAACAGCTACCTGAGCCGGGGGGAATGCAATCTCTGATTTCATTAAAAGGTTAACCAGGGAACGTGAATCCAATATCAAATCGTATTCTTACACAATGTTCTCATATAATATTCTTTCTTTTTATGTCTGTTTATTTTCCTCCTTTCTATTGTGTCCTTTGCTCTTACTGTACTGATTCAACAATATATGGCTTGAGGGAAAGGCAGACAAACATACAGCTTTATAATTAGGTCAAGCATTACTGCCCAGCATTTAGCTTAATAGCAACCATTAAATAATGTAATGAAATTATGTTTATTTTTTAATTGTAATTGTGTAAGCTCTAGGGACACTTGCCTCAGGTTTTTTCCTGTTATGTTTATTATTGAGCTATTAACCATCAAAATGCATTTATTGTTAAAAATATATACATTACAACAAGCTATAAGCGAGAAGCTACTCTTCTGACACTTAAGAAACAGAATATGTAAAAAAGTATTACATGAGAATGAACATTTTTTTCATCACTACATCTCTACTGGTACCTCCTGATTTATTGTGCTCCTTCAGTTTTAGAAAACCAACTGCTGTTAAATTGTGCAATTATAGTTTGCAGCCTTGAGATATATGCAGTACTGTACATATTAAAGACAGCTAGCTGTCACAACCAAAGACAAATTTCCATTTATTCCACGGTATTTTTTAAATTAAAATATTTTAATATCTATGTCTTGGACATAGCCGCCATTATACTATGGCGCAGGGGGGAAGGGATGCTGCAATGACCATCTGAGTTTCATGTTACATGCTGTTTTGTTAAGCCACAAATCACTTGTTCTTTTCACTGGAGTTAAAAGGGTTTTTTTTATTATTATTTCAGTGCACTCAGTAACATATGTACATATATACAAAGGAACTATTGAAAAAAGGGTTTTTAAGTAATAACAAACTGGAACAGACAAAAACATAGAAATATGGACACATGCACAGTGCATACTTTTCAAATACATAAAACTATTTCAAAGCGGTCTCCAACACAACAGATTAATATGAAAATATTTTCAGAAGACTGAAAGACTTATGTATTATTCTTTAGTTCAAGAGCATGTTCATGTGAAGAATATATTAATTTATATTAAGGTTTTGTATTATTTTTCAAAGTTAGACTATGTTGTGGGGTTCTACACGCTCAGACATTGTGAACCATGTGCCAACCTCCAAGCCAGCAGACACACAAACTAAACATATCAGACATATTTTAGTTATACCCCTAGAATTACTCCAGACAATGTTCAGCTCCCTATTACCCATTCTTTGCCTACACAACAATCCAGCAAGATGTGTACTGTGCTTTTATCAGGGAAAATTATTTATTCTGTTTGTGAGAAAGTGATATCCTAATGGATGGTTGTGATTGAAACCAAATTTTAAAAATGAAAAATTAATGAATACAAGTGTATTCCATGTTTGATACATTTATTAAGGAAAACAATTATTTACAATTCCAATGCAGTAAACCGTGCCTCAATAGCTCTCTTGGGTTATAATTTCTGAGCTACATAAATGAAACACAATAACTTAAATGTTGTAAGTGCTGTATTGTCATTTCACTTGTCAAACCACCTCTCTCACTGTGTGTGGGTCCCAGTCAAACGGCTATTCTTCATGGAGAACTCATACCGAAGCCCGTTTTTGCTGCTTAGCACTGCTACAGTTGATGACCTCAAGCCACAACCCTGAAAACAAACGAACAACATACTGTACAGCCTAACAGTATACAAAAGGACAAGCCATTCATTTCCAGGGAATCCAGATCAGGGTGCCTTTTTCGCCTCCAGACATTCCTTTATGAGCTGAAATGAACACTACTTTTTTTTTTGGGGGGGGGTGATTGATATAATTATCATTAATGATTCTCATTGCTAGGGAAAAGTGTAGGTCCATAAAGACATGTTTCCTTTAACATGGGAGTCATGGATGGATGTAGAGATGGAAACACGGAGATTTGACACCTGAGCATTGCATATTGTTCGTCTTTGTCATTGCAAACCCATTACAAAACTGTCAAAACAGCTCTAATTAACACTACATTCAAACTACTGCTGGCAATCTAATAATACATAATTGTAACAAAGAAACCGCATATAGATTCGATTCATTGACATTTGAAAAATGCTAATTATATGTATTTTTCTATTTACGTATCACACTATGTAACAGCGCCTTTTTTTATGATATTAAAATTAGCCCCTGTGAGGTCAATAAGGCTGAGATTTGCGTGATTGAATCTGATTCTATTACATGTGCAAAAGATGCATAAAAATGCGGGGAAAAAAATGTGTTAGACGTAGTAAACAAACTGTTACAGCAATGCATTACAACTTAGAGAAAATGTTTAAAACAGCGAGGAGGCAAATTAAAGCAAGCGAGTCGATAAATATGCGTGTGCAAGCGAGCGAAATATTAATGAATGCGTCCCTCGCCATTGATGACATGTCCGTGTTTACGTTCATTCCCGGCACAGGTCCGATACTACGTGCATTGTTTCACAAAGATCAGCAGCAATCAGCCCACCGTGCATCCAGGACAAACTGGCATCTTCTGCCGTTTAAAGATCAAAAAACACGTACAAACCAACGGGATTTACACGTCATTTACGCGTGCCATATGCACGGAGAGTGGCAAAACTTTGTGAACAATGTGTGGTAGTAAATAAAACAAATAAAACAAACGGATAGTCAATCTGCTGCTGTAGAACAGATATCCATCTCTTGATTGTGGTAAATCTGTGGTAAATATAGCAAGCTTCAGTGTAGTAGTAGTAGTAGTAGTACAAGCAGCTGATCTATCAGTGATTTAATTGTTTTCACCCGGCGCAACGACAACACCGCCACGGCACTATCCGACGGGGGCTTCACTGGAGGGGACATCTCCACAACTGACCACACATGTCAGGTTTAAAAATATATTCTTTCCGCAGGAAAAAAAGCGGGGAAAATCCTCCAACCACTGCTCAATCTGGCGACTCCGGCCCCGTACCACACCGGGAACGGACCCCAACGTGTGCAGCATGAGAATAGGCATGCTATCCTGACAGATCCCCCCTCCTCCTCCGTGGCATCCCGGTAGTAAACCCGAGCCTTACCGTGAGCTCCGGGTTGTCGTTGTCCCGGTGGGAGACCGCCCGGATGACCCCGGCTCGCCAGCCCCAGCGCCCGATCTCCCCGAGCTCCGGCAGCTCCTCTCCGCTGACGCACAGGAACCGCTTCCCGACCAGCTCCGGCCGCGCGTCCACCGCCATGGCCTCGCCGAGAGAGTGGGGGGAAAAAACCCTCGGAAAACTTCAACAGCGACGCCCTAACGGTCGGACATTTTCTCGGTAAAAACGGCGTTTAAGACGAGAGAAGGGAGGGAAGAAAGAGCCAGAAAAGGCGCCGCGACCGACGACAAAATAACTGTGATTGAGGCGTTTGCGAGTCGAGCGCAACCCGGGGGATTTAAATCTCTCTCAGTCTCCTCCCGCAGACGAGCCGCTTCTCCGCTCCGAGCAGCTGAACACTGGAGCCGAGCAGCGCCGGCCCACGACTGGTATCCCTCCGCCCCCGCTGAAACGCGCCGCCGCGCCGAGCCGCAGCGAGCAGGCTTGTGCGTCCGCCAGACTCGGCTTCATTCTCTCCGGGACGCGGCTGCCGGCGCCAGACTGTGACAAATAGTGCCCTGAAAACTGGGAGCTGTGTAAAGTAGGTGCCAAACTCACATTGCACGACTTGCACGCATTGTTTTGTCTTAATCATAAGGTTGCTTAACAATAATGCATATGTATAGTGTATACAGACATAATGCATACACTATATTATGTGTAGCCTACAAACTATCTATATATCTCTCTTTATATATATATATATATATATATATATATATATATATGTATATGTATATGCATATTCCAGATACAGATTTATTATATATATATTATTGCATGCACTATATCCACTGTAACCCCAAGCACAACCATGCTGCTGGTCTGTAATTCCCTCTCCCCTGTCCCGAGCCTTATTAATGCGGCTGCACATTTAGGGAATCAATTATGTTTTGTTGGTGAGTGTGTTTCTCCCTCCGCCGGTTTATGGCTGCCCCCCAGGCTGACCTTAAGGGGCTGCGCTGGGAGGAGGATGAAAGGCGGGCTGTTGTATGTAAAACAAGTCCACTGGAGGCAATCAGCTTGGTGTCAGCCCCGGGTCAGGGCAGGGGATGGAGAAAGATGTCCCGCTGCTGAAGGAGTCGCAAATCACAGGTTGCAGAGGCGGCACATAGACGTACTTGTGCTATAGATCCTGCACGGCAGCAAGCAAAGACAAACGGGAGATGCCTGCTTTGCAACAGCAGTAGCACGGGTGTTTGGACCTTTTCATTAGTGCAATTGCATGCATTGATTTATTCTTTATTTAATATGGATAATACACCATATCACATGACAGCACAGGCGCTTAACAGAAAGAGTATGTGTTTTCCCCCCTTTTTACGTTTGCTGTTTCTTTATTTATTATTTTAATGCATACATATTCTCATTTATAAACTAGCAACTTGCATTCAAAACAGAAGTAAAGAGACAATTGTATGTATTTATTTCACTAAACAAATAAGAACATTTTTTGTTATAATTAAGGTCACTTAGAAGAACATTGGAGTAATGAAAATACACGATTTATTATTTTTTATCTTTAATGCGCAAATCTTGTTCCTTTGTGTTACCTTTCATGTGCCACATATATCATCACTAGTCAGTCAGTATGTTCATAGCAAAAGAGGTCGTACCTGTTTTGTGTAAGTCCAAATAAATACATACAAATCAGGGTGGCATTACTACAATCAGTACTAGTAATAAGATGAACTACATGACCATAATGATTGGTGGTTATATGCTTAAAGGCAAACTGGTGCAATTGCTCTATACAATT